>NW_026555115.1:25268442-27879384 GCF_021234165.1 Pteronotus mesoamericanus
TGCTCAGTACTCTCACCCAAGCCTCAATTTTCTCATCTGTCAAACACAGGGTTGAACCTTATGATCTTTAAGAGCTCATCTTACTGAGTTTTTTGTGATCACATTTTTTCTTTTAATTGCAGTTGAGGGGACGTGGGTGGGACTTCAGGAAGGACTGCCAAACACTGGTGGGACAAATGCACACAAGTTGTAGTTTGCTAGGAAATAAAGGAGAGGAGAACCCAACCCAGCCCAGTCTGGGCCCAGCCCAGATCTGAGAGCAGAGCGCAAAGGCAGAGAATGAACTTGCTACTAGGAAAGGGGGTGGGGTAGAAGGGGCACCTGCAACCTCACCCTCAGGTTCCAGAGCTGAAAAGTGCTGGGCAGGCTTTCTGAGCCTCTGTCCCCTCCCCAACCTGGCCCCGACCTTCCCTCTGGGCCCCAGTCGCCCAGATGGTCTAAATGGGAAGAAAAGGGGAAAATCCGTATCCAATCTGCTCTATTCAGAGCAATGGGAAGGAATCTGCATCTCAATTTTATCTTTGTGCTGAGCTTGGCTAAATTTTGCCCCCCAAGTAGTGAGTGATGGGTGGGTGGGATGATGGCGTTCTGGCTCTGGGTGGGGGTGGGAGAGGCGCGCCCCCCCATGCCTTCCCCTCCCACCAAACCAGGACAGAATACATTCTTTCCTGCTCTTGGTTTCCCCCCTATTTCCTCTCCTTTTCTTTTCCTTCTATTTTTCTCCCCTTTTCCCAGGCAGGCAGCCAAGTGGAGACTTTGAATGGAGGCTAGAAGGGAGGGGACCCGGGAAGGAGGACCGCGGAGCCCCCTTCCCCAAGGTCCTCAAGGGCTCAAGGGCCGAGCTTGAGGTGGGGACAAAAGGAAGCATCTCAGTCTCTGCACCCACGCAGGCCCCGGCTGTGGGGCCTGGGCTGGGGGAGTCTCCCAGGCAGTTGTCTGCGTGGCCAGCTCCGGCCTCTGGACTCTTCCCTGTCCATCGGCAGCCAATGGAATTTCTTTCTCCAGAGCCGCTCAGGACATCGAAAAACTGGCTCCCATATCCCAAACTCACTGGAGGATGATTTGCAGCAGGAAGTCAGTTTAATAATTTATAGTTAGAAAGCGCTCTCCCTGGTCAGGAAGCCAACTCAGGAAACTAAATTAAGCTTCTAAGGCTGCTTGGAGAGTTCCGGGAGCCAGGGCAACAGAAAGTGCCCGGAGGGCCGGCCATTCTCCTCCAGGGCAGATGGTGTCCGTGGTGGCCCAGAACACAGGCTTCCGCAGCAGACGGCCTCTGGGACCTTGGGACCTTGGGCGTGTTCCTTAGCCCCACTAACCTTTGTTTCTTCCTATCAACTGAGAATGGTGATCACAAAGACAATTCCTTAGTTTTCTTGCCAAATTGCCATGAGGTCTTGCAAGGAAAAAGCTTAGCATAGCGCCTGGCACATTCTCAATGCACAGCAGCCGTGTTTATTCAAACCATCATCTTTTAGGTTCATAGGTGGTCTTTTCTCTTGTGATTATCAATTAGAAGCAAAGAAGTCCCTGGTTGCTCTGGAGGAGCCCCTCTTGCAGCAGTAATTTGGGGGTTTAGCTCTCCTACCTGGTCTTCCATTTTCTCCCTGCTTCTATCCAAGACCACCTCCTGCAGTTGGGTTGGTGTTTCCTCCATGAGGTGCAAGAAGAGACTGAGTCCCAGCCATGCTCTGGGTGTGGAGCTGGGCTGTCTTGGAGGAAGAGGCACCCAATCAATTCTAGCTTTCAGAGTTGCCCTGAAGACAGCTGGCCGGCTCCCACCCACCGCTCCCACTGTCCACTGCCACCTAACTTCCCCAAGCTCTTACTTCTGGGTGCATTACAAGCATTCTCCCTAAGACAAGGGATTATTAACCTCACTGTACAGATGATAAAACAGAGTTGCACGCAGGCCTGGCAGCCTCCCAAGCTCAGGACCTCCCATGGTACTCTGCAAACCTGAGGAAGCTTGGGGGGCTTCTGCTGTGCACTGCCAGAGGAGAGATTCTCGGATTATTTTAACATCAGATCAGACAAACATATTAAAAATAGAAATCCTTGCCAGCCTTAGGAGTATTAGTTATAAGGATGAGAAACCAAACTGCATGGGATAAGAATGGTACGTGGCTAATGAATGTGGAGAGCTGACCACGTCCTTCCACTGCCTTAAACTATCAATGGGTTCTCCTCTTCAACGGAAGAAAACCTCCTGATGCTTCAGGTTTGTGCTGAAGTCTCCCATGATTCAGCCTTGCTCTCCCTTTCGTACTCATCTCCCTCTGCTCATTTCTCCAGCCTCACTGGATTGATCATGTGAGGATGGATCAGGGCCAAGTCTGCCTGTGCCGTTTGCTCTTCCCTCCACCTGGAATGCTCCTGTCCTGCTGCCTGGGGAAGTTCCCCCTTCTTTCCTTCCAGGCCGTGTTTGAGTTCTGTCTTCTTCGGGGAGCCCCTCAGACCTCCAGCCCATTGTTATTCCCCTCACTTCTCTTGCTCAGGGCAACTTGCACCTCTCTTCAGACCCCGTCATGATCTGCTTCTTGCTCATCTAGCCATGCTTCCATCTCCTCTGTAGCACCAGAGCCGGCAGGAAGGCTGAGACCCCATAATTCATCCTTGTACTGAACAGAGTGATAAAGGATTGATGGTCCTCAGTGTGGCAATGCAGCCTCGCCCAAATAGGAAGGTTGGCTCTCCAGCAAGCAGGGGAGGGCACAGTTGTGCAGGGGGAGTTTGTTGGGAGCCCAGTGTGGGCTCTGTGGGGGATTCAGCGTGCGCTCTCTCTCTCTCTCTCTCTCTCTCTCTCTCTTTCACACACACACACACACACACACACACACACACACACACACAGTTTCTCTCCACTCCTGTCCTCCTCAGTCTTTGTCTCAGAAACAAGAGCAGAGGTTCCTCTGTAACTGTGGGCCTTCCGACAGCTCTGGCCCTGGCCCTCTGCCCTCCTTTCTCTTGCTCAGCAATTCCAGCCCCTCCCACAGTCTTAGCTAATCCTTCTGCCGCTATCTGTGCTGGGAAAGTGAGCCCTGGAGAAGGCCCAGAGAAGGCGTCCTCAAGGGGCTGCCTGTGTGGGTGTGCGTTCTCGCACATACATGCACGTGCATTCACACGCCTCCAGGCACCATTAGAGTGACCCCATGTCAAGGACTACAGGGAACTGGGGCAGCAGAGAGAGAGAAGGCATTAGAAGCTCTGGCCGACGATTTGGGAAAATGCTTTCCTTATCACTGGGGGTTTCCCAAAATAGCAGGAGTCAGCTGCTGCCATGCCTCCCTTCCTCCAGCTCCTAGAGCAAGCACCCTGCTGCAGAGCCAGTGACAAACAGCCCAGAGACAGGGCGCAGCACAGGTTTTCTGTGCCCCCTTATCCATCCGACCCCAAGCCCCAGCCAGTCACTGTCTCTGTCTTGTGATATACTGTTCCTTGGGGAAATGTCTCCTCTCCTCTATTAGACTATGATCTCCTTGAAAGGAGGGACTATGCTTTTGTCATATGGACATCTCCCCTCCCTCACTTTTCCTATCTATACAGGGCCCAGCACAAAGCAGGTATTTGGTGAACCCTTAGTGAAGTTCTGTATAAATGAATGAGCGATTCATCTGGGACAAACACTTAGGTAACTAGCTGAGTATTTTATGTATATGAATATATTTATACAAACATTTCATGAAGGACCTACTCTGTGCCAGGCTTACTTCTGGGTGCATTACAAGCATTCTCCCTAAGACAAGGGATTATTAACCTCACTGTACAGATGATAAAACAGAGTTGCACTCAGGCCTGGCAGCCTCCCAAGCTCAGGACCTCCCACGGTACTCTACAAACCTCAGGAAGCTTGGCGAGCTTCTGCTGTGCACTGCCAGAAGAGAGATTCTCGGATTATTTTAACATCAGATCAGACAAACATATTAAAAATAGAAATTCTTGTCAGTCTTAGGGGCTATTGGTTGTAAGTATGAGAAACCAAACTGCATGGGATAAGAATGGTACCTGGCTAATGATACCTGAGACCTGAAGAACAAGGGTGTGAACAAATTAAGAGTGAATTATTCTCTAATAATAATAATGATAGTAATATATTAACAGCCAACCCTTACACAATGCCTAGTTTGTGGTGAGTGCTGTTCTAAGCCTGTCAAACAAAAATTGCTCATTTAATCTTCATAGTAACTCTGTGAGGTAGATGTCATTATTCTCCCCATTGTACAGACAAGGAAACAGGCACAGAGCTGTGATGGTCAGGCACGGAGAAGAAGTGCAGAGGTAGGCAGACCACAGCTGGTTCTGCCCCAGGTTCCACCTGCCATTCTGCACCGCAGTCCTGATTGCGTGGCTAACGGTCACTTAGAGCAGCGGAGAATGATGCAGCACCGCCCATCCTATCTGCAGTCGGGTTGGGAAGAAGCGAAGTGCTCTTGGAGCATTTCCCTCAAAGCCCCGCCAATGGCTTCCTCCTGCCCCTCACTGGCCACCCCTGTCTGAAAGGCTAGGAGGGGCATGAGCAGGGCATTGCCCCCACCCCGCGCGAATGCTGGGGCTCCTTCAGAAAGGAGAGAGACAGGAATGGACGCGAGGAGGCAACACTGCGTAGGTGGCTCCTGGTCTGACACAACTCTGTCTGACTTAACAAAAACAGGGAACTTCTATGACAAGAATCCAGGGGTGGGTTGTGGAAATAGGATGTAGGCAGAACTCAGGAAAGAGCTAGAACTGGGAACTGGAAGGCTGTCAGCATCCCCGGGAGTTTCCGCTCTTCCTCATCACTGGCCTCTGTCCAGATTTCCTCTGCCCCTCTCCTCAGCCCATGTGACAAGTGGAAGAATGTGACCCCGCCTGGCCCATACTACATATCCCAGGTTCCTCTAAAAGACTGACTTGACCCTGTTGGGGAGATGTTACACGCCCAAATCACCAAGGGAAAGCATCTGATTGGTCTGTTTTAACTACAAGATTCTCCTTGGTGCAAGCAGCTATGATGAAGTGAGGGCAGACATATATATATGAGGCAGCAGGGGCCTACCCCTTTGACTTGTGGATAGAGGGGAGATAATTTCCAAAGATGGGAAATTCTTGGGAGTTGGAAAGTCACCCCCTACCCACACACACACACAAGTATCTAGAAGTCTGCTCAAAAGGTCAGACCCTGTGCCACTCTCAGTGACGTGGGTTGACCACTTTTTCCATTTTTCAGTGAGGCACTTGTAGAGGGGTGAGCCCTGGCTCTTTGAGCCCTGCCCTGACCATCAGCACCCCACACTCTGGCCCCATTCCTTGTTTCCCAGATCCTTCTGTCCCTCTTGGCACCCTTCTTAGGGTCTGCTGGCTTCCTTGCCAAGGGCAAAGGAGCTCCTTGAAGGTGACATCAAACAGGTCTGTGTGTGAGCCCATGTGGGATTCTTTGCACTGTGAGCCATCTTTGCACTTCTAAGTCTTGGAACACTCATCTGAAAAAAGGCCGACCCTGTCTCCTCCCTGATTAGCCAGTGTCCAGAGTGTCTGTCTCTGGGGGACTCTCCAGCCGGCTTGTGGTGCGCGTGCCCGTCGGCTGCTCTGGCCCTCTCTTCCTCTTTCTCCCCCTTCACCTGAGTGGAGGAGACCCGGGCTCCAGGTCCCGCCCTCTGTCCTTTCCTACCCCATTCATGCACTGTGTGCCCTTCTCCTCAAACAGCAGACACCCTATGCTGGAGCCCATGTGGAGGAAGTGATATTAATCTAGCAATTATTGATTCAAGAGGAAGTTGGAAGGTATATTTACATAAAAACCATGAGTGAGTGGAACTTCTGCTGTGGGAATGAGGCCCTTGAAGGCCTGGGTCCGGGGAAGGGGAGGAGGCTCCGGATGTGCTCCTAATTCAGGCCCCAGAGCCCAGGGAGGCCTGGGGGCTGTGCGGATGGTTCAGACCTGGGGTGGGGAGGCAGGGCAGCCTGGGAAGGGAGCAGGGAACAGGAGGTGGGTTGGGGAGAATGAGGGGGGGCAGCTGTCCTAACACCTTAGATGTCCTGAGAAGCGGAGAGAGGAAAAGCCCAGCGAAGTTATAAAAGATGATGTTTTCATATGCATTGAATATCACGAATTAGGTGCTGTAACCCCAAGAAAACAGATGGCACAAATTGAGAAATGGAGGGCAGTTTGATACAGGAACTATTTACAAAGCTGTGGGAAGGGACTTGGGAACCACATGGACGGGCTCACTGTGGGTACCCTGGGGCCCGTAAGGAGGGGGCGGTACCCCTGGCCATGAGGGAGGAGGGAAGGAGGGATTGATTGCTGAAACCTGGAGGCAGAGAAGCTTGGACAGAAGCTCACTCTGCTGCCTCCACCCTCCCGCCCTCTCTTTTCCCATTTCCTGCCAGTGCCCTCCCCCCACCATTGGCCAAACAGAGGGAAAGGGTCCCTGGATGCAGCTCATGCACAAGCTGGAAGGAAGAGAGAAAGTAGAGGAACAGAGGGAAGGCATCGGGCACAAGTGTCAAGGAGCAAAAGGAAATCCGCCCCCCCCGTCCCTCCCCCTATCTAGGGCATCAGAATAGTTCTCATTAATGGACGTGCACTGTCTGCCAGGCTCTGTTCCAGGCCTTTTAAAGATAGAAATTCCTTTAAGACTTACATCTGCTGAGGGAGCTGATTTTGCTATCCTCACTCCCAATTTGGGGAAATTAAGTCAAGGAGAAGTTAAGTATTTTCCCCAGAGTCATACAGTGGGTAAGAAGAGCTGGGATTTGACCCCAGATTGACTGGCTCCAGAGGGCTGGCCCGGACCTTGGATTCTCCACTCCAGGAGGCCAGGAATCAGTGTCTCGGAGAAAGGAGATGCCAGGGACAGGACAGCAGTGCCAACCCCAGGCAGCAGGAAGGATGCAGGTTGGCATGAGGAGTAACTCAGTGAGTGACAGTGTGAAAAATCACTCCAGGGAGTAAATTCAGGCCAAACCCCCTTCCAGAGGGTCTCTGCTAAGAGGGATGGCCAGACTTTCAGATGGAGGAATCAAAGAAGTGCTCTAGGAACTATCGCCCTGCAGGTGCAGGATCGGCAGAGTAAGGGAGAAGGGGGCTCTGCTGGGCACACACACTGTGTGGTCAGGGGGGTATTTCCTTGAGCCTTACGGCAATGCCAGGAGAGGAGTTACTGCATTTCACACACATGCGAGAAATCTTAGGCCTGGAAGAAAACTAACCTACTGTGATTAATCCAGACCTGCGGTAAGGCAGTAGCAGTAGGAAGGGAAGAGAGAAAAGGGGTTAGGAACAAATGGTCTTAGACAGGGATGGAGCCCCAGGGGGCCTCTAGTCCTCGTGAAGGCCGGTGGGATCACCTTTGGGCTCACTCGCCTGGCGGCTCAGGCCTGCACCCCCAGTGGAGGTGATTCTGATAGGCTCCTCCACCCCATGCCCAGGAAACTCCCCGAGCTAGTCCAACCTTCCATTTCACAGAGGAGGAGAGGGACACCGAGGAGGTCACTCAGAGAACCGGAAGGGATGTGAGAAGGACAGAGCTCGGTGTCACCGAGGACAAGGACGGGCCTCTGAAAGGGAGGTGGGGCCAATTCGAGGGTGTGGTCAGGCCACTGTGGGAACTGCTGGGCTATTCCATGTTAGAAGTTTTAGGGAACCAAAACTAGTTTTTAAAAAAAGTTTTAAAAATGTTTATGGACTAAGTAATACTAAACATATTTACTATCCAAAAATGAAAATAATATTAAAAGGTATATATTGAGAAGCCTAGATTTTGCTACTTTTATATGTAATTTTTTTTTGTTTAGTTTGGTTTCTTTTTCCAGTGTGTGTGTTAATGCTAAGATAAATAATATAAATATATATTCTTATCTGTACCCTCTTTTTTACCCAAAAGACAACATGCTATTACACTGTTGTACACCTTGCTTTTTTCACTTAGTATCCCTGGAGATTTCTCCATATCAAAACCTAGAGAAAATCTTGATTTTTTTCTAAAGCCATGCAGTATTCCATTACAAAGATGTACCATAGCTTATTTAAGCAGTCTCTGGTTGCTAGATATTTGGTTGTTTCTATCTTCTCCTATTTCAAAGATTGCCACAGGAATACTCTTGTGCATCCAGCGACTTTGCATATGGGCAGGTACCTCTGTAGTGTATTTTGTTTCTCAATTATCCGTGATGAAGGAACAGGTTTTACTTTTCAACTTACAGTCTGTCGCAGGTGGATGATTATGTAAAATTTAATAAAAGTGAATCCCTAGAGAAGTGAATTGAAAAAACACAACTGCAAAATGCAAGCCCAAATATTTTGTTATTAGATCCAATAGACACAAAAATTACGCTGTCAAATTACTATAAAGGTTTTTAAACACTCTCAGATGTCTGCATTTATCTTGCCACAGAGTCATCGCAGTTTGCAGATCAACACAGGTCCATGGACCGTGCTTTGACTGGCACTGGCCTAGGCTCCCAGAAATTAGGTCAAAGGGTAAATGCCTCTGTCATTTTACCAGATATCTCAGATTCCCCTCCATGGGTTGATGGGTTGTGCCATTTTGCACCCCCACCAGCAGTATGTGAGAGTGCCTCCTTTCCCACAGCGTGTTGTCTAACTTGGATTTTTGCTAAACTGACAGGTGAGCAGAAGTGTCTCAGTCTAAGTTTTAATTTGCATTTTTTATTATGAGTGAGTATAAGTATCATTTATATTTTTAAGCCTGGTTTGCAATTGTATTCCTTTTCCACTGGATTGTTGATTTCTTTTTCCTTGATTCCCCGGAGTTATTTACATAGTAGAAATATTAGTCTCTTGTCTGTGATATGAATTGCAAATATTTTTTAAAGATTTTATTTATTTATTTTTAGAGAGAAGGGAAGGGAGGGAGATAGAGGAGAGAAACATCAACGTGTGTTTGCCTTTCATGCACCCCCAACTGGGGACCCAGCCCACAACCCAGGCATGTGCCCTGACTGGGAATTGAACTGGCGACCCTCTGGTTCGCAGGCTGGAGCTCAATCCACTGAGCCACACCAGCCAGGACTCAAATTTTTTTTTTTTCCATTTTGTTATTTGCCTTTCAACTTTGCTTGATGTTGTTTTCTCTTTTTTGCAGGGGGCGGGGGTGTTGGGGAGTGTCATGCAGAAGTTCATGATTTTTATGTAGTTAAATCTGTCAATCTTTTTTTTAATAGCTTCTGGAATTTGAATCATGGTTCTCCACTCCAAGGTTATAAAGATTACTGCCCACATTTTCTTCTAGTACTTTGTTGGTTTTATTTTTAGCATTTAGTCTTTTATCCAGTTGGAATTTTTCCTAATATAAGGTGTGAGTTATAGATCCAAATTTATCTTCTTACAACTGGCTATTCATTTGTCCTAGCTCCATTTATTAAAATCCCTAATATATCACCTTTGTCATTCAAAAGAATTTTAAGCCATTTGGGACCATAATAGAAAAAGCTCTACAACTTGCCAGTTTTGTGTAGAATACCATTCCAAGGGAAATTAGCTTTCAAGATATGATCTATAACTTTGCATTACTGGGACAGAATAAACTTTAACTAACATAAATAAAGTATAAATTTATTTAAACAAACAGAAAACAAACCTGGGGCCACCGACAACCAGGAGGAGCTTGGGAGAAATGGGCATTGCCAATGGAGCCCCTGGTGAGATTGATTGTTTGCATTGCAGGTCTTCCCCCAGCCTGCCTCTGGGCGCTGGGACCCCAGAGGGGCCCACCATGGTGCTCCTGGGACGCCTGGCCGCCACTCTGTTGCCGCCCAGCCTCACACTGCTGGTGTTCCACCTCTCCAGCTTCCAGGATGTCGCCAGTGATCCCAGCAGTGAGCAGCAGCTGTGCGCCCTACAGGAACACCCCACCGTGGCCTTTGCAGGTGAGAGCCCCTTCCCACTCAGTTCTTTTTGCAGTGACCATGTCCTGAAAGACTTAGGTCCAACCTCAGCAGTGTCCCTCTGGCTGCTGGAAGTCTTGGGACGATCATTTTTTGTAGGACATGATTTTAATCTCCAGGCAATTTATTCAGGCCCTTCACTCCTGTTTACCTGGGGAGGAGGGACCTTTCTCTGGGATTTCTTCACCAGAGAATGAGAGAATGAGGTGTGGACATTCTGGGCGGGCTGGCTGAGAGCTGGCTGGTGAGCTCAGCTCTAGTTCTTCTGGAAGCATGAGCTCTACATCTTGGCTTCCTTCGGGGGAGGAATAAAGACAACTTCGCTCATGACCTCTGCGAAGCTTCCTTGTACTCTAAGGCAGCTGAAGGGATGCCCAAATTTGGGGTCCTGGGAACCCCCAGAGAAAGGGGCCCTGAGGACCAACAACCCCTTCCATCTGTCAAGGGAGGGCATGAAAATGTCTAATTAAAGTGTTTGTGTCCAGCTGAAGTTTGTGAATTGCTGGACATACTCTGAGGTGTCCGTCAGTTCTCAATGAGAGTTTCTAAAATTTGGCCCTGGCCAGTGTGGCTCAGTCGGTTGGAGTGCCGTCCCATACACCAAAAGAGTTTCTAAAATTCATGTATACATTTGATGATATTCTAAAAACAAAGCAAAACACAAAAACTTGGGCTTTTTGGATGTTCTCCCATGCTCTGTGAGCCAGTGTGAGGTCCCTGGTGGTATTTCACTCACATTGACACTTCGGATCCATTGCCTCGTGGAAGCTCACACTGATGTAGTCTCAGGGGTCCCCAGGTCCTTAAATCTGATAAACACCTGTCCTATTTCCCCTTCACGGTGACCCTGGCAGAGAGGCAGGGCAAGTCCATCACCTCCTTTTACCAGTGGGGGGTTGAGGTGCAGAAGGTTGGAGAGTCTTGTCAGAGCTTCCTGACTCAGACCCCATGTTCCACGCAGCCTGTCAAGATGGGCAAGATGGAAGCCAGAGTGGAAAAGTAAATCCATGAGTCTGAGGCTACATGGCATTTGTGGGGGTGGGGGGCCTGTATGAATAGGAGCTGGGGCTGTGAGGTGGGAGACTGGGGGCATTTAGAAGTGCGGGATTCCCAGCTGTGGGCTGCTCCTATCTGCTGTGCCAGCCTTTGAAGGCTTAAGTGGATTACAGTAAATTAACAATGTCTTTAAGCCTACCAAACAAGCGCGCACACCCTCAGACTTCCGATGGCTCCTGACGTGCTGCTGATGGCTGTCACTGAGAGGAAGGACCAAGTAGAGGACAGAAGGAGCTGGATTCTGAGTGCTGAGGGCTGTCCTCACATTGGGGGGCCCCTGTGGCAGCTCCTAATGAAACATTTCCTGTCAGGGGCTTCAACGGGGGCTCCAGTGGCCTGGCTGATTCGGGGAGCAGGACAACGAAATGGGACAGCAGGGGAGTCCCTGCCCTCCAGCCAGGCTGGTCTGTATTAGAGCAAATGGGTGGGGGTGGGGATGGCAGCGATGGGGGTGATGTGTTCCTCCAGTGCCCCGCTTCCTTGACACCATTTTTGATCTTCATGTGTAAATGACTTGACTTGCCACCTCACCCCTTTCAGAATGAAGGAATGAGGCTCAGGTTGACATAGGTGACAGAGTCGCTATGGAATTCCCTTCTATCTGGGCAAGAGGAGATGGTCTGTCATCTTAGACTGACAGTCCTGGAGAGCAGCTCTCCTCCCCAGCCCTCCTGGCCTACACCAGTCCACCTTCTTCCCCATTCTGACAGCTCTGGGTTTTCCTCTCCAGTCACTAAACTTTTATTGGATCCTGCTCGACTCCAGGCACAGAGCTGGACACTGTGGGGCCTCAGAGGTGAACAAGAGTTTTTGAGGGTTTTTGTTTTTTCTTTGAGTACTCAAGTGTCTCATTGTTTCTTAAATGTCGCTCCCTTGGCTCGCCAGTGCAGTTGGTCCTGGACCAGGACTAGTCAGTCCTGTTGACTCCCCACATCCTTTTGCATGGCTGAGTGCACACCAGGGACTCATTCCACGTTGCATGATTGATTGTCTTCCGAGTGACACTGTGTTCTAGAGAAGTTGCCATAATCCAGCCCAGCACCAACCCCCAGCTTCCAGGATCCCTTCTTATGTTATACTTTATTTCTGACCGATCTGTAGGTGTCTGACCCTGTAGTTAAGAGTTGCCTTCTCTCCTGACACCTGACTGAACTGTGAATGACCCCTAAATGCCCTGGAGAAGCTGCCAGTTGCAGAACCTGACATTTTCCTGTTTCATAAGGTTAAATTTTCTGCTCTGGGTCTCTTTTAAGGGGACCCACCTGTGTCTTCCTTTGGCCTGCACATTAGTCGTTTTGCCACAGCGTGGCCTTTCTAGGCAGCAGGGAGCAGCCAATATGGAGTTAACACTGGCAGTGGTTAATCCACAAAGTGGGTAATTGAATTGACTATACATAATTAAAATCACAGGCGCGTCATGGAGAATGTCATTTTTCTCTTAAAGACACCGTCCAAAGCCTTCGGTGCACATGGAGCTCAAGAACGTGCTTGGTGTTTTAAAGACAGCCTTCCCTCTGGTCCTCCTTGGCTGTTTAATCAGAGGAAACTGGCTGCCTTCCCAAGAAGGCTCCCACAGGATCACTGGGCTGCACATCTCTCCCTTCTTTCCCTCCCCCTTTTGCCCATGTTGCTCTCTTCTGGGTTAGGGGAAAGGGACTAGAAAGAAACTAGAAGGTGCCTCCACCTTCAACTCCCCTGACCTGCCACGTCCTCATTGTCATCCTGGCTCCTGCCTTTTTTCCCCTCCCTCTTCCCTCCTGCCCAAGGACCGGCCTGAGCAAAGAGAGCTGAGAAGTGCCCAGATGGAGTTTCTACTGCTTTGCGGCAGAACAGTCATGCCACCTCTTCCCCTGTTTGGCTGCCCACAACCAGGATACCTTGTCAAAAGGGAAGAGATAATTAAAGTGGACCCCAGTTGCTCCTATTGGAAAGCACCTGGTCTGATGGAGACAGGCAAGCCCTTCACATACTTCCCCCCAGAGAAAACATACTTGAGCACATTCAGAGTGACAGTAGCATGCAATGTGAATGGAATCAAGAGGGTAGAGAGAACGTAGAACAAAATAAGATTGGTTGGAGAGGTAATAATCCAGGAAAGCTTCCTGGAGGAAGAGGACCCTTTGTCTCTTCTGAGAGTGTCCCTGAGGTCAGCTAAAAGCCCAGCATGCCTGATTCCAGATCTACTCCTTATACTGATACTGCACAAATGTCATTGCAACTATGTGACATTTGCTGCCAACCCATAGTCATCTGCTGAGGCCAGAGGCAAACACAAGGAATTAACTTCGTTTTGTTGTAGAATTTATTTTTTTTCTTCTCCTTTTTTTAAATTCTGCATATTATAGTTTTCTGAAAAACATCCAACTCGCAAAATCTCCAGTTCTCCAGTGAGCGATTAAGTGTTCGCCTGTCACGCAGAAATGAAGCGCTGCTTTTAGTCTGTAGTGGAGGAATAATGAGCAATGATTTATTTCCCTTGGATTACACACACACATACACACTCCTTTGGGCCTCCTTTGGGCCTCCTATGAGCCAGTCGCTAATGCACTGTGGGGAGAAAGCACAGGGCCTCACATCCCCCCCTCATCTTTACCCCCATCAGCATGAGTGTTCCTCTGTCTCATTACTGGCCAGTTCCCTCCCATCCATGAGGCAGGGGTGAGGGAGAGCCATTAAGGGGCCATGCACCACGGTGGGAGAAGCAGGGCTTCATGGAAGGGACAGAGTCAGCGGGATACTCTCCCCCAGCTGTACCCTCCCCACACCACTGCCCATCCACCCAGAGGGCTGCACGGTCTCCTCTCTGCCCACCCAATGCCCATGAAAGATTTTGGCCTTAGCTGGGAAGACCTTTTCTTGGAGATAGGGATGGACACTGGCCACCCACCATCTGTGGAGCCTTGTCTGATAACCTGGTTCTTCTGGTACAGAAGGGAGTTGAGGATTATTCATATGTTCATTCAAACACGGCCAGGTGCTGGGAGGGGTCTATGATCCAAGAAGCAAGATCTTCCCTGTCCTCCAGGACAAACCACTGGGATAGACGCTCAGAGAGAAGGGGACTTCGATGGCAGTAAAGTAGAGGTCTGTGGGAGCTCCTCACCCTGGCTTGGGGAATCAGAGAAGTCTTCTTGGAGGAGGTGGGATGGGAGTGAACAGGAACTGTTCCATTGAAGGAGAACAGAAGTGCAAAAGTTTGCAGGCTTTTGTGGAATAGATCTGGAGAAGTGCACAGTGTTCTAGTTTAACATGGCTAGGGTAGAGAGTCTAAGGGGGATGAAAAAGACAAAGCACTACTCTTTCGATGGGTTACTAAATACTGAATGTGCCAGGTATCTCTCTGACTTGGGAGGACAGGGGGCCAGAACTCGAAGGCCTTCACAGGAGTTGGGACTTCTTCCCCGGGCAAATGGGAGCTTTTTTGGTTTGGTTTTGTTTTAATCCTCACCCAAGGATATGTAATTGATTCGAGACATAGAGAAACATAGATAGGAGAGAGAAACATTGATCGATTGCCTCCCGTATGCACCCGCACCAGGGACAGAAACCTCAACCTAGATATGTGCCATGATCAGGGATCAAAGCCACACCTTTTTTGGTGTATGGGACGACACTCCAACCAACTGAGCCACCAGGCCAGGGCGGAACCAGGAGCTTTAAAGGTCTCCAAGCTGGAGAGTGACGCAACCAGATTTGCATTTTAGAAAGATCATTCTCTGTTGCTTTGTGCATAATGGACTGGAAGGGCAAGAGTGCAAGCCAGGCCAGTTAGGAGGCTGTTGGCACCAGTTCAGGCAAGAGATGCTGATGGCGTGGCTTGGGGGTGGGGTGCAGAGGGCAAGACGGATGGATTTCAGAGACAGTTAGTTGCATGTACAACAATCAGGATTTGCTAGTAGGTTTGATGTAGCTGGTGAGGGTCTGAGGGAGTCAAGGATGATTACAGGTCTCCCTTCTTGCAGCTTGTGGGGAGGGCAAGTGGCACCCTATTCTGAGCTAGGGAACATAGCGGGAACAGTGACAACACCCCCAGTGCCCACCCTCCCTGCCCCCGCCAGCTGGCTGTTCACAGGTCTCCTGGCACCTCACTGCACCCTGACTTCACCCTGACCGGAGCCCTTCCATTCTCCTGTTTGATGCTTGTGCAGCTGGGAGCCCCTGGTCCAACAGTAATTGAATGTTTGCCTCTCCCCTCCCCAGACCTGAAGCCCTGGATCTCTAACTTCACCTATCCTGGAGTCCGAGATTTCTCCCAACTTGCTCTGGATGCTTCCAGGAACCAGCTCATCGTGGGAGCCAGGTAATGAAGGGCAGGAAGGTTGGCGGTAGGAGTGCGGGTGCTCAGAAGTGGGAGGGAATATTAGTATTTGGGATGAGCCTACTGTGGGCATTCCCATGTCCTGGGCCCCTGATCCTCTCTGCCAGACCCTCGCTCTCCACGTCTGAACATCTGCCTCCCACAGAAGGAAGCATTTGGTGTTGGGGGTGAAGAAGTGACCTCTAGACCTCCAGATCCCAGCAATCCGCATACCTTGGTGGCTGGCAGTTATTGGGAGCAGGAATGCCTGTCTGCAGGCCACCTCCTGCGTCCCTGCCGTGCTGCCCAGACCAGCCTAGCTGGCATCCTCCCTGGGAGCTCCAGGCAGAGAAGGTGCCCCGGAGCCCCCTGCTGGCCAGCTCGCCACCTGCACCTGGGATCTCAGACACAGGCCTTGTGCTTCTTTTATGCAAGACCCTGCTTCCCTGTCATCTCACCTACTTTTGTCCCACTGCCCAGGTCTGGTATCCAAAGGATAATGCATCTAGGGAGGACTTGTGGAGACTTTACGGTGTGGAGTAGGAGGAAATAAGTCTCACAAAATCATAGACCATCACCTCTGATAGGAATGGGAGCTTGGAGGTGGTCAGTTCCAGTGGGTCTCAAAGACTGGACCGGCCACACCAACACATATCGGGACTTGTTAGAAATGCAAGTCTTTGAGCTGTACCCCAGGGCTGCTGAATCAGAAACTCTGGGGGCAGGCCCAGCAACCTGCATTTCAGCAGCCCCTCCAGGTGAGTCTACGGGTTTGAAAATCGCTGCTCTAATCCAACGGCCTTCAATTTAAACATGAAGAGGCAGAGAGAGGCTTGAAGAGGGGATGGTGACCTTCTCAAGATAACCTAACCAGACAACAGTTATGGGGACTAGAACCCAGGTCTCCCGAGCCCGAGGGTAGTCTGTCTCCCAGTCCACGTTATCACCTGCTACTGCAGTGGTGCTTTTCAGGTGCTCTCCACCCCAGAGGTTCTGATACTGCTGGTCTGGGGTGGGGGGTAGTGACCACTAGGTTGGGCACCTTTAGGGTCAGCTAGGTAGCTGACCATCCTTGGCCTCTGGGCCTTCATGAGTGTCCCCACCCCTCATCGTCACATGAAAAGGAGGCTAGCCAAGGACACAGCTCTGGACTGGGACCAGGTGAGCTTCATTCTTGGCCCGGGCAATCTTCACCTTTGAACCTCAGGTCTGGGCCACAGTCTCTGCGCGGCCAGCCTCACAGGACCGTGGTGAAGCAGGGCTGAAAGCATTTTATTTTTAGTTTCTATTTTTAAATTAACTGATTAGATCACATCAGTGATACATGGTCTGGTATAACATTCAGAACGTACAAAATGCAGCAGTGTACAGGGACAGGCGGGGCCCTCCCTTGGCGCCACGCCCTGTGGTGAGTTTGTGTGTCCTCCCAGAGGTAGCCTGTACTTACGCAAGTCTACAGGAATAGGAACTTAATTCTCCCCGCTAAGAGAATAATTGTTTTCCTTCTTATTTTGAGATTATCATAGGTTTACATGCAGCTGTAAGAAATAACAGAGATCCAACCCATGTACCTTCCACCCAGTTTCCCTTAAGAGTAACGTCGTGCACAACAATAGTAAACATTACAATCACAAAACTGACATCAATAAGATGTTCCTACCTTATTCAGACTCCACCCGTTTTGCGTATGTACTTTAAAAATCCTGAGGTCTGGCTCTGAACCTGGTGGAAGCATTTTAAAAGCTGCCATTCATTCTATGCCTGTCATGTGCCAAGCACCATTTTATGTGCCATGTATGTAGTGAAGCATCTACAACATGTGGTCAGTCATGCAATAAATCATTTTATCTTCACAATAATCCCAGGAACTGTGTTAGCCCCATTGTATGGACCAGGAACCTGATGCTCAGAAGGATAGGTCCCCTGCCTGGGGTCACACTGGCTCTTCCTGAGCCAACCTGGGGCTTCCCGCCCCTGCCCCCCGACGGTGGACACAACCTTTGCCTGGGCCCTTGAACCTGGCTGTGCTCTCAGGGAACAGGGGGAAAGTCCCTGGACTTGACCCTTTGTGCCTCTTGGAGCAAATGAGGTGGATCCTTGGCTTCTTCCTTCTCCCCTTTTCTCTAGGTCACTTTTCTTCCTTCTCTTCTGCCTGTCAGATTTCCTCCTTTTTTCTCATCCCCGGGCCTCTGGAATTCAGGCTAAGGACATTTTTTGTTCATTTACACCCCCGCCTTGTTTCATAAGGGATTTAGGGTGGGTCAGGCTATAGAGATTTTTCTCTGTTCTCATCTCCCAGAAGAGCAGACTGTGATGTTGTGATGAATGATTTTTGATGGGATAAAAATGAATAAAAAAAGTGATGCAATGTTTCCCCTAATTCTTTAAAGCTGTGACCAGATGCCTGTGTTACCTGAGCAGACAGCTGGGGCAGAGCCATAAGCTGGAGCCCATCTGTCCCCAGGCCAGTAGGGTGGGGGTGGGGAAGCTCTTCCAGGCCGGGGACTCAGGAGGGACAGCAGAAGCCTGGAGCCAAGGTCACCTGGTGAGGCCTGCCACGACGTAGAAGCCGAGTGGGGCCTGGGCTAGGAGCCGAAGCTGGAGAAGAGGAGTCTCCAGCCTGAGGTGTCCCCTTCAGGGCCCTGGATTCATTTGGCAGGGCCCCTCTTCATTCTGGCTCACTCTGCAACCTTTCCCCTCATTTCTCTCCTCGGCTTAGCTGAGGTAGGCCAGAACTTTCTAAAGCAATCACTTCTAAAAACCTCAGGAATGAAAAGAGGAATGACCAAAGGAAAATGTAAGAAGGAAAGAAAACTCTTAGGGAAAACCAAAATTTTACATCTGCCTGGTGTTAATGGAACATTTTAACATGCATTGTACCATCCCCCTCTCCCCACTGCACTGTGAAAGAGGAAAGACAGGCAAGACAGGCATATCCATTTTACAGATGCAGACACTGAGGTGCCCAGAAGGTCCCTAGCAAGTGGCTCAGGTGGAATTCTCTCTGTCTCTGCTGCCAGGTCTACTCTGTGAACCTCAATGACTTTCATGTGACACTGTGACCGGTGGTTCTGGCCCCCTTGCGTCCACGCACAAGTGGCCTTGTGGCTCCAGAGTCTGGGCAAAGCAATTTCAGCAGTGCCTGACACTGTGAGTGTTCAATAGGTAGCTGACGGTAGTAGCAGTAGCAGGTCTATGGAGGTGGCAATGGGGAAGTAGTTGTATGTCATCATTGTTATTATTTAAAGGTTTGCTTTAAATTAAGATTATTTTTTAGAGCAGTTTTAGGTTCACAGCTAAATTACTGGGAAGGCACAGAGAATTCCCATATACCCCTTGCCCACACATGAAATCTCTCCCATTGGAGTGGCACATTTGCTACAATCGATGAACCTACATCAACACATCATTACCATCCAAAGTCTATGGGTTATGTTATGGCTCACCTTGGTGATATACACCCTATGGATTTGGACGAATGTATAATGACATGTATCCATTATTAGGGTACCATACAGAGTGTTTTCACTGCCCTGAAAACCGTCTGTGCTCTGCCTATTCATCCATTCCCTCCCCACATCCAACCCTTGGCAACCACTGGCCCTTTTGCTCTTTCATAGTTTTGCCTTTTCCAGAATGTCATATAATTGGAATCATACACTCTTTTCAGATTGAATTCTTCCACTTAGTAATATGCATTTGAGGTCCCTCTATGCCTTTTTATGGCTGTATAGCTCATTTCTTTTTAGCACTCAATAATATTCCATTGTCTGGATGGACCACAGATTACTTATCTATTCACCTACTGAAGGACATCTTGGCTGCTTCCAAGTTTTGGCAATTACGAATAAAGCTGCAGATGTTTGTGTGGATACAAGTTTCCTTAAGTTTTTTTTTTTTTTTAATTGATTTGAGAGAGAGAGAGAGAAACATTGATTTGTTGTTCCACTTATTCATGCTTTCATTGGTTGATTCCTGTACGTGTCCTGACTGGGACTGAACCCACAACCTTGGCAAATCAGAACGATTCTCTAACCAACTGAGCTGCCTGGCCAGGGCCTGAACAGCAGGCTGACGTGATGGAGATGGTGTTTGAGGAATCTGAGCCTGGTATCCCTGTGCTGGCTAGCTAGGGGGAAGAGGAACTGGGACGAGGCAGAGGGGACAATGTGGGCAAGAGGAGACAGGGTGGTCCAGGGAGGTGGCCACGGAAGAGTCAGATCCAGAGTCACTGACTGCAGAAAGGACTGCAGGGCATGAGGAAGCAGACGGGACTCCAGGGGCCCATGGCACGGAGCCAGGAAAGATGGCTGGCCTGTCTGAGGAGGGGAGTGGGTCAGGGAGGTGGGTGAGGGAAGGAGGAAGATGGCCTGCCCGGGTCCCTTCAAGAGCTCCAGTGGGCTTCAAGTTTAACAGAAACAGGCCCCACGGTTGGGAGAGTGGTGATGGTTCCTCCCTGGACCTGCAGGATGGCCAGAAGCCTGGGCTTTGGGAGTAGACAAGTCTGAGTTTTAACTCCTCCACTTATGATCTCTGGGTTTTAAATTCTCTGTGGCCCATTTACGCAACCTGTTTCTTCATCTGTGAAACGGAGTATTTTCTCTCTACTCCTGGGGCTGCTGCGGAGATTTAATGAGCTAAGTGAAGGAAAGCTGTCCTTGGGGGTCAGCTTACCAAAGACCCTCTGCAATTGGCACCCAGTCCCGGCGCCCCAGGAGGCAGGACCAGCTGCTTCCTGGGGACTTGCCTGCAGATCCGGCTGGACTTATGATTTCCATTTCTGTTTTCACAGGAACTACCTCTTCAGACTCAGCCTTGCCAATGTCTCCCTCCTTCAGGTACACTTGCTTCCCTTCCCTTCCCTGTAATTTCCCTGGTATTGGGGAGCCCAGCTGGGGCAGCACAAGGAGCAGGGCTTGAAATTGAACCCCTAGGGTTGGAAACAGGAGGCCCAGGCTCTTCTCACTGGCCACGGACTCTCACTTGCTCTTGAGGTCACTGCTGGGAGGATATTTGGACGTGAGGGTGAAGCCACATAAACATGGAGACACACAGGATTCTCTTCCTACATTGTGCAAAGGAGCTGCCCAGGAGGGGAGGAAAAGAGCACCAGAGCTAGGGCGACCGACTGCCCTGCTTGCCTGGGACTGCAGAGCCTCAGGACGCAGGACTTCCGTGCTTAAGCCAGGATAGTACTGGGAAAACCGGAATGGCTGGTCACTCTAAGTCCAGCGCCTAAATCCAACAAGAGGGTCTCTGAGTTTGGGTCTCAAGGGACAGGGTGTCCCTGGTTCCTTTCTTAGCCTGGCCTGAGTAACCCCCTTCTCACTCAGCATTTTCACTAAGCTATAATTTATTTATTATCTGCTGCCAAGAAGGACTCCCCAAGCCTAATTCCCTAAGTGCTCTGGGTGGCACTTTAATGCAACTTCTTGATCCAGAATCTTCATCTCAGATTGAGAAACAGTTGCCACACCATCTCTGCAGAGGCTGAACATTCTAGAGAAAGGAAGGCCATCTCTTCTTCAGTGAGTGGGGAGCCTCAGTCCTCATGTCTGGGAGGCTTGCTGGTCTCCCAGCCATCAGGCATTCATTGAGCACCTACTGTGTATCCGAACTGAGCTGGAGTAGAGGGCCAGTAAAACAAGCAGAGTCTGTGTGACCCGCAGGTCTCACACTATAGCCAGCAAAAGATGATGAGGGATATGTATAACTACCTAGAGAGCAGTACAAGAGTTAGTCAGATGCTGGGCTGTTTTGTGCAGTTTCACCACAAGGCCAGCCGGGGAAGGTGAGATGTCCTTGGTGAGGTGGTGTGACATTCTGGTCTGGTTTCTTTTAGCTTCACCTGGGTATGCATCTCAGAGGCCATCGCAGCTGGTTTCCAGAGGGGAGGTTTAAGGGAGCAGGAAAGGATGCCCTTTAGAAGAAACTAGAACAATTTGAAAAGAAATGCCATTCATCCATTTATTGGTCTGTCTACCCTTCTGTACATACCTGCCAACAAGCCTCTCCATCCATCTAACCACCCCCCAATAAACTTGACTGAATACCTGCCAAAGCCCAGGTCCAGTCCTAGGCATGAGACCAGGGACTTAAGATCCAAAGGTGGCTCAGGCTCCATCCCTTGCCTCAAGGAACAAGCATGTGGGAGACCAGAAATGCTCCCCTTTCCTGGATGGGACCCGTGTGGCATGTTCCTGGAGCCTGGGCTGGAACAAGGCAGAGGAGGTCCCCAGAGGCAGCACCCCGTGGCCTGCCAGCTCAGTCACAAGCAGCCCATCCAGAGCCTGGTTTTTCTCTTGGCGTCCATGGAAAATGAAGTCAAGATGTCAGACCTAGCAGGTCAGGGTCTGGGAAAATCTGGTGCAGAGGCCGTTCACAGTGGGCGGGAGCAAGTGGGTCCAGAGGTGCCGCCCTGCGCTCAGGCAGTGGCTTTTTTATTAGGTTCCCATGATCTGCAAATGAAGTTCTTCTGGCAGGAGTAAGTGGCCAGGCAGCTGAGGAGGAGACACAGACATATGTGGAGCATATGAGTGGAGGGGTCTGGTGTGGCAGGATCACAGAGTGTGCATGGGGTGAGAACGGGAGACAAGGCCCTGGGAGAGAGAGAGGCCACGTTGCAGAGGGTCTTCATTGCTGGCAGAGAGACTCTTTAAAGCGTTTTAAGCACAGAAGGAGCATGAATAGATTTAGTGTTTTGATCACCTGGCCGAGTGCAGAAATGGATTAGTGGGGGAGCCAGTCAGGAGACAACTACAATGGTCCAGTGAGCCACGGGGAGTTGAACTAAGGCAGCAGAGTGGGGATGGAGAGGAAAAAGAGGAAGAGATCTTCAGATGGCAGAATCGCATAAGGTCACAGCACCAGACAGCACCGGGGAGCACCAGGCACATTGTCTTCGGCATGAAGGTGACCCCTGGGGTGGGGGAAGCTGGCAGCCCTGGAGAGCTTAGGAAGGCTTGGCCCACAGTGGTGCCATCCAGGTCTCTGACTTGCACAGCAGAGCAGCACAGGCGAGGATGGAATCAGAGCTGGCCTGACTCTGGGAGGAATGCTTTTCCCACAGCTCCCCAGTGGGATCGCCAGAGGAACTTTAAAACCACTGATGCCTGAGTCCCACTCTCAGAGATTCTGACTTAATTGATCTAGGGTCCAGCCAGGCCCTGGGATTTTTTAAAGCTCCCTGATGATTCCACTGGGCAGCCAAAATTAGGATTCGCTGTTGTAGGATGTCAAGAAGACCTTTTCTGTAGATGCTTCCCGCCTGGTTTGGCTTCCCCAGGTGCCCTTGACAGCTGGTCCTCATTTCTGGGTCTGCACCTTACCAGATGTTAGGACTGACTCTCGGGCTTGATGACGAGGCCTGGCACTGGGTTCCTCCTACTCCACGCTGATCTCAGCCGTGAGAAGATACCTTAGGCGAGCCCCCTAACCTGTGCTTGAGACAGGGGCTCAGCTTCACGGAGTTCTCTGAAGGACTTCAGACCAGCCACAACTACACCAGGAATCAGTTTTACCACATTTTCATGTTGACTCTTAGGGGCTTGACCTCCAGAGTTCAGACTAAATTCTTTGAGTTGAAACTAAGGAGAGAAAAAATTACATCGCTTGTTCCTGCCCCCACTGTCGGGAGCTGGGCAGAGAGAATGAGAGGGAGGTTGGAGGGGACTGTCCAGCATTCCCTCGGACGGGCTTGTGGCAGACCTCAGCCTCTGGTCATCAGGCCTGGCGGGAAAGTCCTGACTTTTGATCATAAAAGCCTGACTTCAGTGTGCACCCTTCCATTGCCCTCTCTGAGGTTTCCAGTCCCTGCTTATAAACTTTCAGTCCTCAACATCTGTGTGTCACAAGTGGCTCACGGCAAACAGTGCTAAAAGAGAGCTGACCACTTTGCTGTCAGGAGGAGGAAAAGCCCTGCCCCCAACCCTGCCCAGCTTTCTCTACTCTCCATGCTGCCTGAGGGCACGTTGGCTATAAAGTAGCCTACAGCCTGCTGATCCTCCCCTGTGGCCCCAAGGTACGATTTAACCAAACTTAAAACTCAGTGCTTTATTTATAGTTTAAATAATTAACATCCCATAAAGGAAAATCTATTTGCAAACATTTCATGCAAACCAGTGTCCATTAAAGGACTTCTGAGTACCTAATCCTTATTAAACGATTTATGTAAACTACTGTTCCTTAATAAAAATCAAAATACCCAGTCTCCTTCTCGATTCTCCAAGAACTGAATGGAGGGGGGGTGTGGGAGGGACAGAGTGTGTACACACGCGCGGAGGAGGACTCGAAATCAATCAGCTCACCTGTGATGGTTATTTATCAGTGTAACTTAAGAAACTGGTTTTGGAGATGAAATGGTGGCAAATGGTCATCAGTGTCAGGGGCTGCCTTATGATGAGCTAAGTTGGATTTGGCAGTTGGGAGCTGATGACCAACCAGAGGATGATGTGGCCGGAGGTCTTATTGCAATGGATTCCTGATCATGGGCTGCCAGATGTCCTGCGAGTGCAGAAATGGGGATGGACATGCACATACACATCAGAATGCATCTGGGGCTTTGTCAGGGCCTGCGCAGGCAGTGAGGCTGATTCTGAGTTCTCTGCTGCTTATTTCTACATTCTCCAAGTTAGTCTGACAGCTCTAGAGTTGTTTGAAATACAAAGCTTTTATGCTGAGCGGTGGACTTAACGCTCAGAAGATGTTTCAATGTTCAAACATTGCTCCTGGTGTCCAGGGGGGTTGCTGAGTCTCCCACGAGATGATTCAGTTCCTGGCTGCCTCACCTACTTTCTCCCATGGCTGAAAACCATGCAGTTATCACCCTGGAGTAAAGCGTTGTGTGTGGCAGGTTGATCGCACATGTCTATCTTCACTCCTTCACAAAACCCCACTAAAGGAGAGTGAAAAAACTTAAAAGGGACAGATGCACAATGACAGAACAAAAGAGACATCAGCAGACAATAGATTAAACATTCCGGGGAGCTGAAGAGTGGATGGAGAAATCATAACTGATTTAGCAGAGCAGAACAATTTATGGAAGGGATATGGCAGAGAAGCAAACCGTTGCCTGGGGAGGCTCAGAAAAGGGGGTATAAGATATAGTGTAGTGAGGATGAGGTACAAGCCTAAAAGGGGCAATTAGTTGAAATTCTCTAAATTGAAAGGTTGGAACCCAGATCTCCTGTCCCATCCCACTCAACTACCCCTTCCTCCATTTCACCCCTCCCCTAACAAGGAGAGAGTAAGACTCTTTCTCTAAAGACCCAAAGAGTGAGACTCCGAATTTAGAGACTCAAGGGAAGGTGAGGACACAGACGGGGTTTGAGGCTAGGACAGTGTTTCTCTTCTTTCTCTCGTTGTGCAGTATATTTATTGAATAAGTCTGGTCATGAGTCCTATAGACAGTTTCCCACAGTCTAGCTTTTGCTGACTGCAATCCGAGTGATATAACTTAACATGTTCCCGTATTCTCTGTATCATCTGTAAATTGATTGTTAGATCTAAAGATTTTATTCCATTTAGATTCCAGCAATATTACTTTATAGATGTTATTGAATACTTATTTTTTAGAATGGTATCTGATTTTCTCTGGGTTTTTGTTATGTTAGCAACTATTCATGGTTGTTTACTGGATCCATGAATTCTTTAGGTGTTATAATGTATTAGCTGGACTACTTCTGCAAAGAGAAACTTCTCTTCACCTACTATTTGGTCATCCAATCATATAGTCATATAGGAAAAGTAAATGTTTGTTACTTTGTCTTTATTTATTGGTTTTCAAATAATCAGCTCATTTGTTAATATCTTTCAGTGGTGATCAATTAAATTTTTTTTGTTATTATTACAGACTCATGCCTTTAAACATTATTTTATCTGTCCATTGCACTTATCTTTCATGACTATCCCATTTTTTGCCAGTAGGGGGCAGCTTTAGTTTGGGTCCTTTGATGTGGCAGTAGTCATCTTTGATTGCATCCTCGCTATCTGTAAGGAAGTTTCAGGCTCACCTTGTACATTTCTTAACCCCAGACCTGGAATCAGCCATTTCTCTAAGTAGCCTTGGTTCCTTTCTGTGGGAAATAGTGATTTATTTTCAAATGTAAACAAATAGCCAAAAATCACCAAACATTTGAGGGAAGCCTCTAAAGTGAAAGAGCAAGATCACAACAAACAAGCAAACAGAATGAAGAAAGCTGTTAGAAACAGAATCAATGAAAGAAATAAAAGAAAACATTTTTAAAAATTAATTAGAAAAAGAATGACTCTTTTAAGATACAAAAATGTATTTTGTTTATAAGACAATAAATTAAAAATATGGAAATTTAAAATGTGATTGTGGAAATAAAATCTGAATCTAGAAGTTAAAGATGAAGAAAATCTCCCAGAAATTAGAACAACAATAAAAAAACAAGAAATGAAAAACAGGAGAGAAATAACAGAAAACTAGATGATCAATGCACAAGGGCCGACAGTGGATTGGATTAAAGAGTTACCAAAAAAAAAAGGGAACAGAGAAAAAGGTGAGAAAGAAATTAAATACAGAATTACAAGAAAATATGCCAAAACAGAGGATGGGTCTTCACATTGAAAGAGCTCATTGAGTTCCCAAAAGAGACCTGCACTGAGGCACATCAGTGTGAAATTCAGTCTACAGTTATTAAAGAGAAGATCCCAAAAGCTTCTAAAGCCTAAAGAAAATGGTTACTACCAAAGGTGGGGAATAAGAATTACATCAGACTTCTGAATAGTAGCCCTGGAATCCAGAAGCCAATGGAGGAATAAATGCCTTTAAAATTCTGAGTAAAAAATTATTTTCAGCCTAAAGTTCTATAACAAAACTATCAATCGTGTGTGAAGATAGACTGATTTAGACATGCAAGAATTTTTAACAATTGATCTACTATATTCCTTTGCTTCAGAAGATACTGGAGATGCTTTCTAGCAGAATAAGCACATAAATCAAGAAGGAGGGAAATATAGGATTCAGCAAACAGGAAAAGGGAGAAGGTAAGTCCCAGGTTAATAGGCAAGCGGAAGCCTTCAGTCCTTCCTGCGGCAGGAAGAAGAGGATGGGAATTCATAGATTACCTGAACCATTTGTTGGTACAGTTAGCAAACAATATCAAGAGCGATCTGTAACACCGGTTGGGCATTTGGGAAAAATTAGTAATTTGAATTGTAAAACAAGCAAGTGAAGAAAATCAAGACAATCATTCAATTCAGGAAAAACAGAAAGTTGGTCAAGAAAGGAAACCTCCCTCCAAAAATTAAAAATGGAACCTCCTTTTGACCCAGTGATTCCACTTCTGGGAATATATCTGAAGAAACCCAAAACACTAATTTGAAAGAATATATGTACCCCTATGTTCATTGCATCACTACTTACAATAGCCAAGATCTGGAAGCAGCCCAAGTGCCCATCAGTAGTTGAATGGATTAAAAAGTAATTTGGCCTTAAAAAAGGAGGAAATCTGACCTTTTGCAACAGTATGGATAAACCTGGAGAATATTATGTTAAGTGAAATAAGCCAGTCAGAGAAAGACAAGCACCACAGGATTTCACTTATATGTGGAATCTAATGAACAGAATAAAAGAACAAACCATAGAAAAAGACTCATAGATACAGAGGACAGACTGACAGCTGTCAGGGGCGGGGGGGTTGGCAGGGTGGGTGAAAAAGGTGAAGGGATTAAGCACAAAAAAAAAAAGTCACAGACACTGACAACAGTATGGTGATTGCCAGAGGGAAAGAGAGATGGTGGAGGGAGGTAGAAGAGGGTAAAGGGGGGATAAATGGTGAAGGAAGGAGATTTGACTCGGGTTGGTGAACACACAATACAATATACAGATGATGTATTACAGAATTGTACACCTGAAACCTATATAATCTTATTGACCAATGTCACCCAAATAAACTCAATTTTTTAAAAAAGAAAGGAAATCTCATCAAAATAGGCCAATTTTCTTGGTTCTCAGATGCACATATGTTTATTTTATTTTTTTTAAATCATGTTTATTCTAGTACAGTTGTCTCAATTTTTCCCCCTTTGCCCTCCCCACCCATCCAGCCCCTCCCCCCTCCTACAGTCGATTCCCACTCTGTTGTCCATGTCCACGGGTCATTCATACATGTCCTTTGTCTAGTCCCTTCTCCTTCTTTCCACCGTTGTTTTCCTTCCCCTTCCCCTCTGGTCACTTAAAGAGTCTGAAATCAGGCCACGTCTTTCAGTTGAAGGCCTCTTCCAGTCACTGTCAGCCAGACTGCAGCCCTGATGGAGTTGTCATTGCCTGTGCTTGACCTTGGTCATGATCCCTGTGTTCTGATTCCATAACACCAACCAGTTGACATTTAAATCCACACACCATTGCAGGATTATATGAGGAGGGAATAGGAGTCCTGGTTTGTCAGAACATTTTCTGTGGACACCTTCTGGTAAGAGCAAGAAAGTGCCAGCATCCAGACTTGCGATAGCTTGGAAGAAGATTCTGGAGAACAGAGTGGAATACTCCTTCAGAACTGCTGTATCACTGACATCCTGGGTGGTTTAAAGAATGATGCACTAAAACAAGCAAACAAACAACAACAAATGAGCATTGACAACTGAACCTCTTCTCCTGCAACCTCTGTGATGCAGGAGAAGATTAACTAGGAATTCAAAGAAGGTTTAAGGATACTTACTTTTGCTTCAGTTTTTCTTTTCTGTGTGCACAAAATTGATATATGATTAAAAGTGCCTAAATAAGAGCACTGTCAATAAGTTTACATTAAAATTTTAAGTATGAAAAGAGTTTGGCAGCATATATTCTTTCTTAGTGATTCATATTACAAATGAGGGTGTATCTAAGGTTTTAGGTGGTAGTAGTGAACAATTTTTACATATTCGTAATAATGTAAATACTTTATGTTGATTTTTAATTTAAAATATTAACTATTAAAAGATTAAATAAGTAATATTACATAATTATAATGGTAAAATGGGGAGAAGGTAGATGCATGTGTACAGACACAGAGAAATAGTTGAAAGTGGTATTTCTTGGGAAATGGGGTAGAGGTTTGGGAGGAGTAAGTTACTTGAGTTTTTTTAAATAATCTTTTTCAACTCTGCATCTTATCTTGATCAAAAATAATTTTTTAAATAAAACAAAAATAAAAAGACTCAAGCCCATTCTGTGCTGTTATCATTATGAATGTACACACATTCTTTTCAGGCCATATGTTCTAGCTTTTAGTTTGAGAAGTCTAGTCGCTGTGAGAGATGCAGGATGCCGCAGAGAACTGAACTGGTGTTGGTTGTCTGGGTTTGCATCTTGGGTTTGTTGCTTACTAGCTTTGTGACCTTGACATGTTGTGCAGCTTCTCTGATCTTCATTTTCCTCACCTGTAAGATGAGCAAAAGGCCACGTGTTCCACTGGCTGTGGTGAGGATCAAAGAGAGAAGGTGTGTCAAGTCCCTGGCATGGTGCTCATCCTGGGGTTCAGCTCCACGTAACTTAACTCCTTTTGATTGCACACACCTGTCCCCCGACCCTAGGGGCTTCCCACCTTCTTGGGAACAATGCTGACCCCTTGGAAGTGCGCCTGTGTTCAGGGTTCCCAGGCCCCAGTGAAGCCCTTTGCCCACCCCGATCCCCCGCAGCCACCTCCTGTCCAGAGCTGATGGGGCCCTGAGTATGACAACGGCTCCATTGTTTCTGTCCAAATGAACCCCACAGCAATGTGGCTAGATGCCAGGGGTCATTTGCCTTTCCCCAGGGTCTGGGAGCAGAGGCCTGAGCCCCAGGCTGGCCTAGCACAATGAGCCCAGCCTGCCCACAGATCTGATGAAGGCATGACAAAGCCGTCATCCCGCTCCTGAATCCAGGCTCTGCAGAAGTCAGCCCTCCCTCGGCCCCACAAAGCAACTGCGTTGGGGCTGTGGGTGGGCCGCAACCTGGCAAGCAGAGAGAAGCCCTGCCCTCCCTCCTGGCACCCTTCTTGCCCTCACACCCGGGTCCTGGAGCTCCAGAGGCAGTGACTTCACAGCTACGAGGAGCCTTGTTAGAGGTTGAAAGCAGGCGTTATTTTATTTTCCCTGTGTTGGATGGGACAGCTGCTTGCTCAGGGCTCCTTCTCCCAGCACAGGTAGGCAGTTCATGTTTATACATACAACCCAGAAATATCTAATGAGCCGCACACCAGGGCTGTTGACATTGCCTGGACCTGAAGGGCGTCACATCTCTCTCCAGCTGCACTTTCAGAGGCTGGGAGGCACTGTCAGAGAGTAGAGACAGAATAGATGGAGGAGGGCAGGAACAGCCCTCTCCTAGTGCCATCAGCACTTGGAAACATGACAGCATTCTCTGGGTCTCTGAGCAAAAGATGTGTCCCCAAGCACAGTACTTCCCAATAGAGTATGAACGATGCTACAAGGGAAACAAGGAGGGAAGCAGACAATAAAGAGCTGCAGGGCGGGGGCACTAGGAAAGCTGAATTCCTAGGTCCTTGAAATGGTGGGAGAAAGAGAAAAACACACAGAGGCCTTGAATCAGGAATGTGGGTTCAGGTTCCTGCTCTACCACATACCAGCAGCAAGTCACACAGAACCTGAGTGTCTTCATCTAACAACAGCAACAACAAACACTTTGCAGGGTTGTAGTTGGAAAATTAAGTAGAGCTCAGTCTCTAAGTTTTGTAAAATCTAGCCTTTTTTGTCTCCCACTCATTTGAGGGACATCTGGTGCATCATGGAGGCTCATTTCCCAATTCCCACTCAGGACCGGGTGGTCCCGAAGGTCCCTCTCAACCTCTTCCGGCTCCCTGGCTGACCCAGGAAGCAAGAATCGGGAGAGCCTCGGAGAGAGCTGCGGAGGGATGCAGCATGAGAAAACTGTTCCCCCACCTCCCCTGACCCAAGCAGGTGGGAGGCTGTTGGGCTGAAGGGACGTCCACTCCTTAAAGGTCTCTGGGTAAGGACGTTTAGCAGTCCTCCAGGTCCTCATGGGTGTAGTGAGAGGAACTCTTACCCTGCAGGCTGTCCCTGACCCTTTCCCAGCTTCCTGTCCCCTCCAGGCCCCAACAGCTGCCTGCCCAGCCGAGTAGCACAGCTGTGTGATGTTTCTGTGCTCCTCCCACAGGCCACTGAGTGGGCCTCCAATGAGGACACGCGCCGCTCTTGCCAAAGCAAAGGGAAGACTGAGGTACGTGGCCTTGGTGGTCCGGGGTCCTAGCTTGGAGTTAGCAGGAGGCTTGTGGTTTCTGGGATGGACGGGCAGGTTGTGGGCAGAGAGCCGCCTGCTCAGAGGCCCAGACTGGATGAGCTGGTGCTACTGTACAGGTCAGGCTCAGCCCTGAGCATCTGTGTGGACAGTGAGCAGTCAGACGGCCTGGGAGGGAGGTGTGAGGTCAGAGGATGTCCACGGCTGCCACCTGAACTTTGGAGCAGGGTGCAGCTGGGACACGGGAATGCTTTGAAATAGTTGTGATGAAGTGGTGTGAGGGAAAGACATCCAGCGCTGTGCCTAGAGATCCCGTCCCTTCGTTACTTCCCCTTCTTCCTTCAGGAGGAGTGTCAGAACTACGTGCGAGTCCTGATTGTCACTGGCCGGAAAGTGTTCATGTGTGGGACCAATGCCTTTTCCCCAGTGTGCACCAGCAGACAGGTGGGGACCATTCAGGGTACAGCAGTCAGAACGGGACCCCAAGACTGTCTCTTGCCCAGGCACGCAGCCTTGCAGCGGGGCTGCCAAATTTAGCAAACAAGAACCACAAAACAAACAAACCCCAAAACAAGAAAGGATGCCCAGTTAGATTTAATTTCCAATAAACAACAAATGATATTTTAGCATAAGTATGTCCCACCCAAGATTTGGGACATACTGGGTTGGTCAAAAATTTTTTTTTTTAGTTTTTTTCCATAAGATGGCTCTAGTAGCACTTAATTGTCTTTAACTTCATTCAACACAATTTTGTTATATTTTATTGTGACAACTGTCATATCAACATACATTTTAAAAAACTTATCAAAATTGGTGAATTTTTGTGCAGCCATTTTAATATTGAAGATGGAAGAAGATATGCAATATTTTCAGCATATTATGGCTTATTATTTTAAGAAAGGTAAAAACACAACTGAAATGCAAAAAAAAAAAGATTTTTTGCAGTGTAATGAGAAGGTGCTGTGACTAATTGAACGTGTCAAAAGTGGTCTGCAAAGTTTCTTGGTGCTATTGACATTTTGGTCAAAGAATTTGTTGCTGTGAGGCTGCCTTATGCACTGGAAGATGTTTAGTGGTACCCCTGGCCTCTACCCATTAGAAGCCAATGGCGGGAGGTAGTCAACATATTCAAAATATCCAAATCAATAAAGTTATTGGTGAAAATGAAAAATGTGTTTTTTATTTAACAGAGAAAACTAAACGGACTTTATGGCCAACCCAATACTTACACTAAAAATTAGTTACTGCTCATTGAAACTCAAATTTAACTAGGCCTCCTGTATTTTATCACTCTACCTTACCACGCAGGCACTAGAAGCAGGTGGAGCTCCTGGCACAGCCTCGTCTTCCATGAGGGCTGCTCCCTCAGAGGGGCTGAGGGTGGACATTGAGGAGGAGCCTGGGAGGGAGGGGCCCACAGAGACCAGGGGCCCAGAAGGAAACAAAACTCCAAGATGGAAAAACACCTGGATCTCAGGGAAAAGCACCCCCATCTTCCCGTCATTCTCAGGTGGGGAACCTCACCCGGACTATGGAGAAGATCAATGGTGTGGCCCGATGCCCCTACGACCCTCGCCACAACTCCACAGCTGTCATCTCCTCCCAGGGAGAACTCTACGCAGCCACAGTCATCGACTTCTCAGGTCGGGACCCTGCCATCTACCGAAGCCTGGGCAGTAGGCCGCCACTTCGCACTGCCCAGTATAACTCCAAGTGGCTCAATGGTAAGGAGGCACAGCCCCGACCGGGGGTTCCCCTAGTTCTGACCCACCAGCCCCGCCCGACCCCCATCAGTCCTCCTTCCCGCCCAACCTCTGAAAGGGCTCAAACTCGCATCATCAAGAGGCCCAGAGTGGGACATGTGTTTGCCCAAGTCGATGGACTGTGGCTGAAGTCACAGATGGCGTGAGTACCCAGGACAGATGGAGGACAAGCTATGAGGGGAGAGAAAGAATTAGCAATTGATTTGGAGGAACGGTTATGGGAAAGAAGAGATTGGGAGAGGACAGTATGAGGTTCCTGCCCATTTGGAGTTAAATCCCTACTTCCCCACAATCTAGCTGTGTGGCCTTGAGCAAGTATTGGCCTTTTTGTGCCACAGTGCCTTCATCTGTAACATGGGGCAGTACTGACCTCACAGGTTGTTCACAGGATCAAATGGCTGATCCATATAAACACTCAATATAGTACCTGGTACACAGAGAGTGCTCAGCAAGGCATGTTAACTATTATTTTTACTGCACTTTGTATTGGAGGTAGGAACGGGGTTAGTTAGAACCCTCATGTCACCAAGTTGGTGGAGGGGGGTCAGAATGCTCCTCGGGGAAACCGAGGTAATCGCGTACTCCCCGCTCCAACCCCTTCCTCCTTGCTGGCCTGACTCACCCCTTGTCCCTCTTCTGCCCCAGAGCCAAACTTTGTGGCAGCCTATGATATTGGGCTGTTTGCATACTTTTTCCTGCGAGAGAACGCTGTGGAGCATGACTGTGGACGCACCGTGTACTCACGGGTGGCCCGCGTGTGCAAGAACGACGTGGGGGGCCGCTTCCTGCTGGAGGACACATGGACCACGTTCATGAAGGCCCGGCTCAACTGCTCCCGCCCGGGCGAGGTCCCCTTCTACTACAACGAGCTGCAGAGTGCCTTTCACCTGCCCGAGCAAGACCTCATCTACGGGGTCTTCACCACCAACGTGTGAGTCCCTGTCCTCTGCCACCTTCCCTGAGATGCCGGGGAAATGCTCTGATCTGGTCTTGCAGCCCGGTGGGCTCGGGGAAGACCCTCTCTGGGTCTTGTTTCTCTTTCTGTATAAGAGGGATTGTTGCGTCTCCTGCACTGGGGCGTCTGGGATTTTGCGGCGTGCGGCCTCTGCAGCGGTCAGCGTTTACTCTGGGTTGCTGCGAAGGGCAGGCCTAGAGCAAATATGAAGAATAGAAGGAGCTGCATTGCAGTTTCATGAGGAAGAACTTGCTGATGATGAAGTGAAATAGCTGCCTCGAATAAGGGGATGGCAGCCCCAGAAGGGTCTGGCAGCAACCTACTGGGGAGGTCCAGAGGGGATTCTTTACAGTCCCTTCCAACCTCAGGATTCCACGGCTCTGCTAGGCCTACCCAGCAGACTCTTCCAGCAATCCCGACTGCGCTGGCAAACACAGGCTGGGAGGCAGAGCCCCCTTGCTTCCTACGTGTAAGAAAGGGTAGCCCTCGCAAAGATCCTGAGTCCTCCTCCCACCTCCTCCTTCTCTGTTGAGGTTGACCCAATCAGGTGATTTTCACATAGAGAATACTGAATGGGTGGCAGAGACCAAGGAAAGCATTTGTTGTACCAGATGCCATTCAGGGTTGTTTGTAAGAACATCAGAAACACAGGAGCCATGGAGAAGCAATTGCTCACCTTGAGCCCCACATAGCAGGCATCGGATGAGGGCCAGGCTGGCTATGGAAGGACAGTCCGAGGGGCTGCACAGGGACGAGAGTAAAGCTGGGAAGCAGGAACAGCCAGGGAGACAGAGTGCAGCACAGCCCACACCGGCCAGGAGCTGATAGCCAGGCCTTAATGACCAGCCTGGCAATCAGCACCAGAAGGTGAGCAAAGGGCAGGAGCTACTGGAGAGGCATCGAGGAGAAATGATGACATTAATGTAGATTGTAAACAGATTGCATTGTGTGCCTTTTCCATGCCCAGTGCTTATTGGGCGGGTTAGCGGGTGGAGGGTGGGATACCATGGAGCAAGAGCAGACCTGTCTCTGCCCTTAAGGAGCTTACATTCTAGAGAGGGCGATTATTACACAATTTTAATTGTGATAAATGCTACAAAGGGAGAGGGCAGTACACAGGGAAACCTCCAAAGGTATGGAGGCGTGGTGTTCTGGGAAGACTTGCTGTAGGAGGTAACATCCACAAAGATTAATAAGAAGTAACTTGGGAAGCCCTGGACGGTGTGGCTCAGTGGACTGAGCGCCGGCCTGCGAACCAAAGGGTTGCTCGTTCAATTCCCAGTCTGGGCAGATGCCTGGGTGCAGGCCAGGTCCCCAGTAGGGGGCACATGAGAGACAACCACACATTGATGTTTCTCTCCCTCTGTTTCTCCCTCCCTCCCCCTCTTTTTAAAAATAAATAAGTAAAATCTTTAAAAAAATATTAACTTGGGGAGAGGAGAAGTCTAGCTCAAGGGAGCAACACTTGCAAAGCTTTTGGGCAGGAGGAAATGTTTGAGGAACTGAGCCAGAGGAGCCAGAGAAGTGTAGCAGGAGTCTGGAGGGTGAAGAGGAGAAAGACGCGAGAGGAGGTAGACAGACTGGGATGGGGAGGATTACTCCCTGCAAGCCTTACAGACTGCTTTACAGGTTTTGATCTTTATTCTAAGAGCAGTAAGTTATTGAAAGGCTTGAAGCAGGTCAGAGACCAGCTCGGGGTGCATTTTGAAACACACTCTGGCTGCTGTGTGGAGAATGGGTTAGAGGAGATGGGGCAGACTGCAGGGGAGCCCACCAGGAGGACAATGCAACATCCAGGGGAGACGATAGGGGCCGAGAACAGGCCGAAATGGACACATCTAGGAGAGGGACTAAATGCAGAGAACGGAGCTGGAAACATTGGTGTAGCAGTATCATCTCCGAACTGCTCACATCAGACTCATAGAAACATCAGACTGTGACTGAAAGGGGTCTTAGAGGTCATCTGGCTCAGGGTGTTGTGGACCACAGTATAGCAGTGGTTTGGTAACCCATGTTTTTTTAAAAAATAATAAAATAAGTAAAACAGAATAAACTGGAGTAGAAATATCAGAGTATCATGTATTTAATAAGGGTATTGTTTCATAAAAATTCATTGCAGGTGTGTGTGTGTGTGTGTGTGCGTGCATATATGCGAGTTAGACTGAGTTGTAATCTAAAACATATTCCTACAGTGGCCATGGGTGAAATGTTCGAAAGCACTGACTTAATTTGACCCTCCCACAGGAGAAGGGAAGGGGATGAGAAATAGCACAGAGGAACCCACCAGTGCTTCTCATCAGTGGGTCTCTCTTTCCCAGAGGGTTTCCAGAGCATGAGGACCACATTTCCTCCCTCTGTGACACCCGTCACACAGAAGGCACCAGGCTCATCGCAGGCATTTAATCAGCCTTGGAGCTGTGCCGGGCGGTGCCTTGATAACAGGCTGTGTGGTTTAAGGAGGGTGCCGGAGCCTAAGGCAGGGCTGGGGAGCAGTGCAGCATCCTGCCACCTCTTGCCTTTCAGAAACAGCATCGCCGCTTCTGCTGTCTGCGCCTTCAACCTCAGTGCCATCTCCCAGGCTTTCAATGGCCCGTTTCGCTACCAGGAGAACCCCAGGGCTGCCTGGCTCCCCATCACCAACCCCATCCCCGATTTCCAGGTACGGCTTCTCCTCTCCTCCCCTCTCTGCACACACTGCCTTTCACCGGGCTACGAGCCGCAAGCTGATTCCCAAACTTGTCCCTGCTGGCCTGCATCCTTCTGAGGGGTCTACGGTGGTCCCCTAAGAGGGTGCCACCCTCTAAGGCTGTGGAGTGAGAAGGGTCGAGGGGGTGGGGCACAGAGCAAGGGAACTTGCTCTGAGCCATCTCTAAATGTAGCCCCACCTCCGGGGAGGTAAGGAGGTGGGACCTCAGCTGTCCTCCGTGTAGGGGACCTGGAGAGCACGCATGAGATGTGTGGCTAGAATTTGGGGATTTTAGCTGGGGTTTGCTTGCAGTCTACAGTGTGGGCGCTCATGCTTGGAGGGCCTCTGAATGCTAGGAGTGGGGAGGGCACCAGCTGCCCTGGACAGTACGAGCACCCTCAGGGCTGTGGAGTGGGGGGAAGGAGCCACGGGGCATAAGCTACTTTCACATCCATGCAACTTCCTGCCCAGGGCCAGAATGGAGCAAGGGAAGACCTTCAACCTTTGCAGTCCAATAATCCTAACCCAGATCTGGCCCCTCTCTGTGTGACCTTGGGCAAGTCACCCAACCTCCTTGAGTCACCTTTTCTTTATTTGGCATGGAGGGATAATTCCAATAACTTCATAGATATATGTGAGGCTTGATATGCACCTGATATGGTACCTGGAATGTAGTAGGTGCTCAAAGTGGTAGTTGCCTTCTAGTTTTGGTTTGAAAGGCATAACAACTTGAGCAGGTCCAGACACAGAAGAGGGAAGGCAGGGCTTGGCACAGCATGAGGGAGGGGTACCTAGGGCAGCAGCATATGATCACAGGACACTTGTTATCCACACTCAGATAATCTGTTTTTAGATAATCCAGTCCCTTTATATCTCCCCCTCTTCTTCCTCAGTCCTGGCAGGTCCTTCCTGCCCCATCTTCCCAGCCCCAGTTCCCCTTATTTCCCAAAAAAGAGGCATCTCTCCTTGGAAGAGAGTGCGTGGGAGTCATTGGGAATATGCGGGGTGGGGGCGGGGGGAACTGAGGAATCAAAGTCTGCCCGTGACCACCTGGGTTACAATAAGGAAGGAGGGAGATAGGGGATTTCGGCAGCCCCAGCGGCTGTGCACCTGTGACCCTACTCCCCGCGCAGTGCGGCACCCTGTCTGAGGCGGGCCCCAACGGGAACCTGACGGAGCGCAGCCTGCAGGACGCACAGCGCCTGTTCCTGATGAGCGAGGCTGTGCAGCCCGTGACTCCCGAGCCCTGTGTCACCCAGGACAGTGTGCGTTTCTCACACCTCGTGGTGGACCTTGTGCAGGCCCAGGACACGCTCTACCATGTGCTCTACATCGGCACGGGTGAGCGCGACCGGCAGATCTGGGCTAGGAGTGGGAGGAGGTTGAGGGGCGAGGGCTAGGGCCCTGAGGTTTCTTCTGGTCCTTTAAGGCCACCCTCATCTGACCCTTTCAGAGTCAGGTACCATCCTGAAGGCGCTGTCCACGACGAGCCGCAGCCTCCGAGGCTGCTACCTGGAGGAGCTGCACGTGTTGCCCCCCGGGCGTCGTGAGCCGCTGCTCAGCATGCGCATCCTGCACAGCGCCCGCGCGCTCTTCGTGGGGCTGAGCGACAGCGTGCTGCGCATCCCGCTGGAGAGGTGCGCCTCCTACCGCAACCAGGGGTAAGCCGTGCCAGGGGCGGACCTCCCCTATCCCTGCCAATCGCGCCTCGGAGGGGGCGCTCTGGAGCCTGTTGGACCTGGGGTGGATCCTGGCACAGTCTCCAGCTATGTGCCTTTGGGCAGTCAGTCACTTAACCTCTCTGATCCTTGGTTTCCTCCTCATAAGTTCTCGGGGAATCGGTATAAACCACTTGTCACTGCCTGGAGGTGTGACAGTGGTCATCTCTGTTGTCAGTGCCCACTTGATTTCTTCTCAACCCCTTCTGTTCAGAGTGGTCTTTATCTTTGAAACCACAGCGCTAGTTTCGGAGAGAGGGCAGATTGCAGAGGATGCTTTGAGTCACTGACCCCCCCCCCCCCCCCCCAACCTCCATTCTTGCTCCTCTTGCTTCCTTAGAAGAGGCAGAGAGGCTTTGCTTGGGTGGAATGGAGGTCAGGAACCATGTGGATACTGCATACCCTGCCCAACTGCTTCGGAGATCAGTCCTCTAGACCTTAGCTTCAAGTAGATTCACAAATTTGGCAACGGTGACACTGGTACTTAAGGGGGAAACAAAAGCTTATTTTGAAGCCAAATGGAGATATAGCTCGGACTCGGACCACATGAGCCTCCCCAAGCTGCCCTCTCTCATTTTTAAGCTAGTCAAAAGCTGCCTTTAGCTGGCATGGCCGCAGCCCACATGGGCACCTGTGGCTTTTGCAACACAGAGACCTTCCGGTTGCACCCATCTGTCCTTGAGATTTGGGAGACAAATGAATTTTCTGCTGCTGGAGATGTTCCTCCAAGCCCAGTGGAGTGTGCTAGCAGCTGAGCAGAGGCCTGGAAGACAGAGAGAGGGCCTGGATAGTCCTAATGTGGCAACAGCGCGGGGAGGGGGCAGTGGGCAGACGCTAGAGCTCCCCTCAGCCCCAACACATGGCTCCATCAACAAACCACCAAACATTTGTTTAGCCCTACTGTGCTCAGAGCACTTTGTGGAGCTGTCGGTGTGAAAGAAGCTAGGCAAGATGAAATAGGCCTAGAATAATTTCATTTTCCTCAGCGCTCTGAATGTGTGGTTGAGGGGAGAAATCTTGACTTGTATCTGACATGTGGGAAGGCATCGGAATGTAGTGGGAGGGACTCACATGCTAGAACTGGACACACCTGGGGTTCCATCTCAACTCCACACTTAATCTTTTGAACTTTGGCTTTTTCATCAGGAAAAGCCCAGAGGGGGGAGGGGACAGTGATGGAGCAAATGATATTAAATTTTGGCCAAGTTCTTGTAAGAATTGGGAATAATATTCATGAAGTGCCTATGCAGTGCATCGTAAGTGGTAGCTAGTGTCCTTAGTCCTTTCTTATCACCAGAAATGCATTTAGGGGCCTCCTGGGCTCTCTGGAGTCTATAGTCCGCAACATTGACTACAGACAGTGCTGCTTGACAATGAACCACAGGCTACCTGCTGGTGACATTCCCCCCATAACTTGTGTTCTTTAACTCTTGTGTTGTTTGCACACTTTTCACATGTGCCTTATTCTTTAAGAGGTTGTACATCCTTGAAGGTAAGCTCAGTTTTCTCGGTATTTTTTCTATTCCACCAGGAGGCCAAATGCAGCCCAAGGCACTAATGGCACTTGGTGGCCTCCACGCATGATTGGTTGTTCTTGGTTTGGCTGGAAAGGAGGCTGGTGCAGGAGAGGAGTGAGGAGCAGGACTGGGACGCGGACTGAGGCCAGCTGAGGTGCCAAGGGCAGATTTCGATTTGAATCCTGTGGCTGTGGGCACTGCAATGGTCTTTGAGCAGGGTAGTGGGTGACAGGCAGCATGAATGGGTGTTTTAAAAGATCAATCAGACAGTGGTGGGCAGCACTGTCGTGAGGCAGATGGTCAGCCAGTGTGAGCTAATGTGGCTCTAGCCAGATATGAAATAATGGGATCTGCAGCAGAACAAGAGGAAGAAAGATACTACCGGGACATGTGCCCGCTCACTGGTACTGCAGAGAGGGCACAGGCAGGTTGCATAGCACGGCCAGGTGGAACAGCAGCTAGAAAGAGGTCAGTTGGGAGTCTAAAACTTTCACCCTATTTGGCTTCCTGAGTTCAGGATAAGAGCCATTTATGTGTACAATGAAAACCCTGCCATAAAGCTATAGGTGGATATAAAAATGTAAAATGTGAGGTTTCATTATTGCAAAGTTAATAAAATGACCAGAGTAAACCTGTGCAGCCACCAAGCTGTGCACTGCAGAGTCCAGAAGCCAATTATCTATAATACAACGTGCAATGTATCAGAATTTGTGTGTTATGGGGTGGGTTGTCACAGGGTTTTACCCCAGGATAGAGAGTTCCTCTCATGCCTTCCCCTCATGCCTTCCAACGCTGGCAAGAGGGTGAGGGTGGGTAAGCAGAGCCCCTTTGGGTCCCCTTCTCTGCCCAGAATCCATGTCCAGCTACCTCCTTTCACTGAGGCAAATCTCAGCTCCATGAGGCACAACCAGAACCCTAGGCTGGCCAGAGAGAGGCCAGGGCTCAACAGAGGAGCAGAGGGGACGACCCGCTGACTTGGCTCTGCACGCAACTGTTTCATGCATGAACCACCCCCTTCCTCGTTCCAGCTGCACTGGAGGGGGGTGGCCTCTACCCCAGCTCCCTCAGGAGGGAGGCTCAGAGTGTCTCCTTCTCACCTCCCTCCCGGCTGGGGGCCTTGGCCCACCTCCGCTGCCATCTTAAAGAACAGCCACTTGCTCCCAAGCTCTTGGGACACTGTTGCTACCCTGGACAGCTCCCATTTAGCGACTTGGGGTATGTGCTGGAAACTGCCTGCTTGCAACCACCACCATCCACCTCTGTCCTGCCTCTGAGCCCATGGCATGAACCTGTTTCTTTCTACAATGGCTGCTTGTCTCTGACGGTAGGATTGGGTGGCAGTAAAAAAGACACGGTAATACATTATTGGTCTGATCGCTGCTTTCATGAAAGAAAACCTAAACTGCCACCTAATCCTGCAGTCAGAGACACACTCTAACTCTTCCCTGCCTGGAGCTTTAATTTTTTTAGGAATGTTCCCTGCTTTGGTGTGGCTTTGGAGTGGCGTTTGACAATAGCAGCGAATGCAGAGGAGAGAGCTCAGAGCTCAGGCCCGAGCCCCGGGAAGCCCTGCAAGCCCCCTCCGGCAGCCTGGGAGGGGGGGCGGGGCAGGGCTGGAGCGTCCTGGGAAGAGCAGAGGCGGGGGCGCGGGCGGGGGGCGGGGGGGTGGTGCGGGGGGTGGAGGGAGCCTGCTTAGGGGCAGGGTGTGGGGTGTGGGGCTGGGCTAGCATCTACACTGAGGTTTTTCTTCACTCTTTTCTTATTCTGTCATGGATTGGAGAGACGAGGCACTTTACGTTTTGGCTTTGGAACGTTAACAGCAGTGGCCCTGAAAGAGCAGTTCTCAGCCGTGCTATTTGTTAGAGTCACCTGGGGAGTATTTAAAAGATTCCAGTGCCAGGCCTACTCCAGTCCAAAGGCCCAGAGAAAGTCAGGAGTTGTTTTGTTTTGTTTTGTTTGCTTAAGCTTTTTAAAAGATCCCCAGGAAATTCTGCTTTGCAGTCAAGACTGTTCTAGAATTGGGTAGGCCTGAAGTGAAAGAAATAGCATGAGGCAAATTGCATTTCTCCTGAACCTTTTGCTTTTATCTGTGTAAACTAATTCAAATTTTCTGCTCTTATTCATTTTCTCTACTGGCAGACATTTGTTTTTGGTAGATAACATCTTATTTATTATTATTAATCATTGCTAGTCAAGGCTAGTTCTTTTTTTCCCTTTTTAAAAAATGTAATGTATGTTGCTTATAAAGTCCAGTATCAACTCCTTCTAGGGTTCGGTACCCCTTTCTGAGAGCTGGGGAAAATACACTCAGGAGTGGGCTTTACTGAGTCCTGACTGGCTGGATTTTGGTAACAGCCAATTTGGTCCAAATGTCAGCAAGTGAGCAGACTCTCAAAACCAAAGGCTGCTGGGACTATGTTTACACATGTATTGTATTTAGGCCCACGATGTCTAGTTTGATGCATTCTGCTGATGAAATACCCCCAGATCAAACCACTGATCTGAGATGAAAATACGAGCACACTTACACTATACAATTTACACAAATTGTGCTTGAGTGAATAAAGTGAAAACAGATTCTTGAGCAACACACAAATGTTCTGGATTCCTGGGTGGGCCAGGGTACGCTTACTGGGGTCCAGTGAGGCCCTTACCTACTGAACCCCCAAGCATCACTTCCCTTATACGAGGTCATGGGTTGCGGAGCAAGGGACAGCATTGTTTTCTTTGACCTCCAGTGATGGCAAGGGGAGGCCCCACCCTCTTCTCCATAAGGTCTCTCATAAAACCTCTTTTCTCTCTGGAGCCCGGTGTGGAGACATGGTCTATTGAACTCACTAAAAATAAAGAAATCACTTCACAGGTGACTCTCCCTGAAGCCTCAAGGGAAAAGAAGGATTCTATCCTGGATACACCAAAAGGGCCAACCCCTTGACTCTTCCATGTATCCCTTTAGCCCTTGACATCCCTGGCCCCTTTGGCCAATGGAAAGTTCCTCTGCAGATCCTGTGGGGACAATAACAATATCTTCCTTATTGTGCTGTTGTACTAAATTCTTTCATGCTTTTGAAGCACTTAAAATGATGCCTGGCTCACAGTACAGTGTTCAATGAACTTATTATTATGGAGAGCAATTGGATGGAAAGGGGGGTCCAGAGAGAAGCAGCCAGGTGTGTCCTTGGGATGCAGAGGAGGCTGGGAGGCCACTGGGTCTGAGTCTCAGGACCTCTGTCTGTCAGGGCATGCCTGGGGGCACGGGACCCGTACTGCGGCTGGGACGAGAAGCAGCAGCGTTGCAGCACACTCGAAGACAGCTCCAACATGAGCCTCTGGACCCAGAATATCACAGCGTGTCCTGTGAGAACCCCTCTGTGCCCCCACCCAGGACCTCTCCCCCCAGTTCAGACTGTGACCCCCACCAGAATCCCCACATCTCCTAGGACCTCGTGCCTTCCCCACCTCTGCCTTGTGTGACCAGACCTAGCCTCTGATGTGTGTCTGCAGGTGCGGAATATGACTCGGGACGGGGGCTTCGGCCCATGGTCAATGTGGCAACCATGTGAGCACTTAGATGGAGACAACTCAGGCTCTTGCTTATGTCAGGCCCGAGCCTGTGACACCCCCCAACCTCGCTGCGGGGGCCGAGACTGTGTGGGGCCAGCCATCCACATCGCCAACTGCTCTAGGTATGTGGGGATACAGGGCTTGCTTGGCTCCTGTCTTAAACCAGAGTAGGGCATCCCCAGCCAGCTGTTTGCACTAACAAATGGAAACCCTTTCAGGGCCGTGCAAAGGACTGGACAGGTAGCTAAAGCCAGAGGCAGGAAACAGGAGCCCCTGGGGAGCTTCCACTCTAGTAGAAGTCCTGCCTGTGGGGGCCCCTGATAATGTGCAGAGGAAGGCCTGCCAGGCATGGGAGTCACCCCTGGACAGACCTAGCCTTAACAAGCCTTACTGTCCCAAACACAAGGGACAGCATGGCATGGTAAGGCAGGCGGGCCTAGTGCCAACCCTGGCTTGCCTCTGTCTGGAGGTGTGGCCTTGATACCAAGCCACCTAATCACTCTGAGCTTCTCTAAGTGGGGGCTACACTCCTCACCACAGGAGTTGTTGAGAGGGTTACAGGGGGTAAGAAAGTGCTTGCACACTGCCTAGTACCTGGGGGCCCTATAAAGTGCTTATAACAACTAACCCACAATTCTGGACACTCTTAAAATAACTTAATCTTGTATACATTTATTAATGTAACTGTCACAACAACCTCATGGAAGAAGGAATACAATCATTATCCTTACTTTAAAGATAAGAGTATGATGAAGCACACAGGTTTCAGTAACTTACCCAGGCTTATACAACCAGTAAGTGGTAGAGTCAAAATTTGAAAATTAGAGTCTAGGTGGACAAGAGTGAGTGGTGTATGAGGCTGGAGCACAGCGTGTGCAGTGGTAGAACAGGTGAGGGAGCAGGCGTTTGAGTGCAAGGGTTGGCCAACCAAGAAGGTTGAAATGAAGGTTGCAGATTGGAAAGGCAAAGTGGGGCCTTCTCTTTGTGCCCCCCTGAGTACAGGCCGTGCCCTATCTCCGTACCCTTAGCCCTGAGCACAGCCGGTACCTGCAAGAAGACTCTCCAGACATGTTTGAGGAATGAATGAACAAATGAATGAATGAATGAATGCGTTTGCCTGAGATGGCCTGGTTAAGAGCCAATATTTTCTGTCACCATCTGGCACTTGCTGACAACAACAAAATCCATCTGCCCAGATGTAGACTAGATCAGAGAAGTAGGACTCAGAGGTGATCTGTCTCTGTTTCCTCCGACCCGGCCAGGAATGGGGCGTGGACCGCGTGGTCGCCGTGGGCCCTGTGCAGCACAACCTGCGGGATAGGATTCCAGGTCCGCCAGCGAAGCTGCAGCAACCCTGCTCCCCGCCACGGGGGCCGCATCTGCGTGGGCAAGAGCCGGGAGGAGCGGTGAGCAGGCTGCGGCTGGGGCTTTCTGAGACTAGAAGCTAGCGCTGAAGTCCCAGGCTTTCGTGGGGAGGGGTTGGGAGTGGGGGACCTCTCCAGGTGATCCAGTGGACTCTAGTCCTTCCCTGTTCGCACTCCCACTGACCTCTCATGAGGGAAGGGGGCGCCGGCTCCCTAGAGCGATGACCTCCTCCCTTCATATCCCTCAGGTTCTGTAACGAAAACACACCTTGCCCGGTACCCATCTTCTGGGCATCTTGGGGCTCCTGGAGCAAGTGCAGCAGCAACTGTGGGGGCGGCGTGCAATCGCGGCGTCGGGCCTGTGAGAACGGCAACTCCTGCCCAGGCTGCGGCGTGGTGAGGGCCAGCGCCGGACCAGGGGGCGCAGGCGGAACGGGACTCGGGACCTGGAGCCAACTGGAGGGCGGGCCCAGGCGGGAACTCAGGGCAGGCCTGGGAGCTGCAGGCTCTGAAACAACCCCGGCTCCCATCCCCAAGGAATTCAAGACGTGCAACCCCGAGGGCTGCCCCGAAGTACGGCGCAACACGCCGTGGACGCCGTGGCTGCCGGTGAACGTGACTCGGGGCGGGGCGCGGCAGGAGCAGCGATTCCGCTTCACGTGCCGCGCGCCCCTGCCCGACCCTCACGGCCTGCAGTTTGGCAGGAGAAGGACGGAGACCCGAACCTGCCCAGCGGACAGCTCGGGAACCTGTGACACAGACGGTACAGCCCCGCGCGCACCCCACAGGCCACTCTTCCTCCCAGGTCCAGAGCGATGGGGCGGGGGCGGGGGCGGCTGGGAGCACGAGCTCGGGGTGGGCGGAACGCTGCACAGTGTGGAGAAGTTCCGGCTGCTGAGACCAGTCCTTGCGCCCCCGCAGCCTTGGTGGAGGATCTCCTGCGCGGCGGGGGCACCGCCCAGCACGTGGTGAGCGGGGGCTGGGCCTCGTGGGGCCCTTGGTCGTCCTGCTCCCGGGACTGCGAGCTGGGCTTCCACGTCCGCAAGAGGACGTGCACGAACCCCGAACCCCGCAACGGGGGCCTGCCCTGTGTGGGCGATGCCACCGAGTATCAGGACTGCAACCCCCAGGCTTGTCCAGGTAACACTGTGCTAAGGAATCTTTGTTCAGGAAAGCCTCGACTAGGGAAACCTCTCCCCAGGGAACCCCCTTCTAGGTGACTCAGGCCCACCCAGGCCACACCTCATGCTCAGGTGACCTCTTCTTCCTGCCACCTCTCTATAAAGGGCCCCACAACAATTTCTTGCCCTGATCATGGACTCTGCCGCTACTGCTATCGAGCAGTTTTTCCTCACCTTCCTATCCCTTTTTTTCTCTCTTCAAGTGGGCTAGCCTGATCAGGAGCTTGTTTTGAGTTGCTTTTCGATGCCTCCTCTGCAGCCTCCATTTCTCCCTGGCACCTCTGGCAGGGAAGGGCCTCTCCCTAACGGTGGGCTCTGCGAGTGGGGGTGGGGCGGAGGTGAAGGTCTGTGTGGCCGAGGGCAGAAATGGCAGTGCCTGGGATGGGGTAGAAGACTCTCTAGGGTCCTTCTCGCGCCTGTAGCACCCTTCACACACCCCTGTCCCCTTGTAGTCCGAGGCGCCTGGTCCTGCTGGACCTCCTGGTCCCCATGCTCAGCCTCCTGCGGCGGTGGCCACTATCAACGCACACGTTCCTGCACCAGCCCCGCGCCTTCCCCAGGCGAGGACATCTGTCTGGGGCTGCACACAGAGGAGGCTCTGTGTGCCACAGAGGCCTGCCCAGGTACTGAGTACATCTGGCCTGGGCTGGGGAGCGCCATGGAGCCTGCCAATCCCCACCAGAGGGTGCTAGGGCAGTTAACCTCGTCCCAACCCACAACCCACAGAAGGCTGGTCACTGTGGTCCGAGTGGAGTGCATGCACTGAGGACGGAGTCCAAACCCGCAGCCGGCACTGTGAGGATCTGGTCCCAGGGCCCAGCACCTGTGCCGGGAACAGCAGCCAGAGCCGCCCCTGCCCTTACAATGAGATTCCTGGTAGGTCTTCCAACCACCACCTTCAAACCAGTGCTTCCCACTGAGTCCCCAACTTCCTTCCTCTTCTGAAGCATGTATTCTGGGTTGGGGTGCAGGATGGAACATCAGGGTGGGAGGCACCCGGGCCCCAGGTCTCTCCCACAGCTCAGTGCTCACCCGGAGGTCCTCCTCCCAGAGACACATCTAGCCCCAGAGGGACCCCTGTCTCCTCCCTGCACCGACACCCTCTCTGCGTCTCTTCCTGCAGTGATCCTGCCCGCCTCCAGTGTGGAGGAGGCCACCGGCTGTGGAGGTAAAAGGAACCTGTCCGTCCCCCCCTTATGATACTGTCCTTCTATCTCTCCTCTTCAAGTAGGAGACCCACCTTTCTTTGAAGCGTGGAACCTCCCCACCTCCCACTCCAGACAGACAAACCTTGTGGAGGTTCCCCACTGCTTTAGACCCTGTGGAGGGGGCTCTGGGCCATTTCATCCACGCCCCCCAACTACGAGGCAGTCACCAAGAAGAGTATTCAAGGAGAGTCACCCAAGTCCACATCCTCTGCTTGCCTCTGACACAAGCCCTAGGTGGTCCTGTGAGAGAGGCCCCCGGTGAGGGCTGCCCAGCCTGCTGTCTCCATTGGCTCTGGCCTCAAAGCTCTTTATGCCTCAGAGCCTCCTGTTGGGAGGCAGTCGCGAGGCTCTCCTCTGCACAGGGGCCCTTCCCTTATCACTTACCTCTCCCTCTCCCAGGGTTCAGTCTTATCCACCTGGTGGCCACGGGCATCTCCTGCTTCCTGGGCTCTGGGCTGCTGACCTTGGCAGTGTACTTGTCCTGCCAACACTGCCAGCGCCAGTCCCAGGAGTCCACGCTCGTCCATCCTGCCACCCCCAACCACCTGCACTACAAGGGTGGGGGCACCCCGAAGAATGAGAAGTACACACCCATGGAGTTCAAGGTGGGAGCCCGCCTGTAGAAGCAGAGGGCAGGGTGATGGGTGCAGTGGTTCCGACTGTAAGGTGGGCATACTGGGCTGGGCACTTGGGAGGGAGCGGCGGTGCTGTAAACAGAATACTGTCAGCAGTTAGAATGTCCTTTCTTTCACTGGCTCCTGTTCTCCTTGACCTGGCTGTCCCCTTCCCCATCTACCTCTTCACCCCTTCTTCTGTTGCTCCCTTCTCCCACAGACCCTGAACAAGAATAACCTGATCCCCGATGACAAAGTCAGCTTCTACCCGTTGCAGCAGACCAATGTGTACACAACCACCTACTACCCCAGCCCACTGAACAAACACAGCCTCCGGCCCGAGGCCTCACCTGGACAACGGTGCTTTCCCAACAGCTGATACCACTGTCCTGGGGACTTGGGCTCCTTGCCGTCCGAAGGCACAGAGTAGCCGGAAATGGGACCGTGGAGCCAGTTTGGTTTTCTCCTTCTGCACTAGGCCAAGAACTTGCTGCCTTGCCTTGCCAGGGTCCCATCTGGCTTCCAAGAGCTCTGGCTGGCAGTGACCATGGGAGAGAGGGCTGGTTTCAGGCCAGCACATGGCTGCAGTTCCAGCTCAGCCCAGGTCTCTCATGGCCTCCTTTCGACTCAACACCATGCTGACCTTCCCTGCCATGCTTGGGCTGTGGACCTGCTGGGCATGTGAGGAACTGGAGAGTGGGGCTGGCAGGAGGGCAGGCTCTTAGGTTTGGGTTGGAGATGACAGCTGTGTGGCCCTCATGGGCTGAGTCTGCCCCTCCCTGGGAAGGCCCTGGTCTATGTCCTGATTATTCTGAAAGGAATTCATTAAATGGCCCCAAAAGCTCTGGATTGTCTGCCCAGGGCTGAGCCACTGGGGGCCTGCTCCAATGTGACAGAGGGACCAAGGCCGGCCCAGGTTGTCTACCTGTGCCTAGCAGTGTGTACTTTGGCCAGGGACATACCTCTAGTCAGAGGCAGTGAGAGCTGAGGACTGAAGACACATCTTTGCTGTGAAGCCCTTTGATCTGGGCTGGCACAGGCCTTGGTCTTGCCCTCAGAATGCACGAAAGATGGCCCAGGAGAAAAGGAGGCAGGAGCCCAGCCTCCGTGCCACTATGGAGACTGTCTTCCAGTTGCTGCTCAAAAGAACTGCTGGCTGAGACCTGCTGGGGAGCCTGTGCTGGCCCCTCATCTGTTCAGGAACACACGTACACAATCACAACCTGCTACAGCGACAAAAAGATGTTGGGCTGTGGCATTAGTAATTAAAGATGATATCCAGTCTCTAAATGGAACTTTGTCTTTGTGCATATGTGTGTGGGCTCCTCTTGGCACAGTCTAGTCAGAGTAACACACTGGGGTGACAGATGGTCTTCTCAGGGGGAAGGAAATGACCCACATAGAGTTTGACTTCAATAGAGGATATCTTTCCATTTGTGAGTACAAACACACACATTGCCCTGAACTGTTTTTTGGAAAAGAGAGTAGAGACAAGCAAATCCACAAGCAGTAGCACAAGGTATGCCAAAGGCAACACAACAGGAAAGGTTTCTGCCCGTTCTCTTAGCAGCTCTTCCCAAGCAACAGTTCCAGGGTGGAAATGTGTGAGGTTAGCAGGGGAGTATTGATGAGGGTTATTTTATGAGGTTTTTACAATGCTGAATTTCATAAAACCAAAATTGACTAAGAAATGAGTAAAGCTCTGAGGTGGGGGAAGCCCCATGCGGTTTTTGCTGGATTAAATAAAAATCAAAGCCTCAGCCTACCGAATCAGTGCTACTATTTTGGATGAGAATGATGGACATGCTAAATTTAGAGAGCAATTTCCTGACTTAATTGGTTGGATCAATTCTCATAGGATTCCCAGCAAAATCTACTTGTAAGTCAGACTGTGATCCTGGTGGTTGAGGAAGATAAAAAGTGTATTGTTGGCCCCCAGGTCCTGGAATCCCTGTGCTTACTGGGATAACTGAAACAGCAGCATCCTCAGGCCGGGTGGAGCCCAGTCAGAAAGCTCAGGGGACAAGGAGTATTTCTGCAGCTTTGGGATTTCTCATGGGTTCCTGTTAGTTCCATGACTTCAGAACTTGTCAGGGCCTGGGTGTGTGTGTTAGATCTTGGGGTCTTGTATTCCCTTGGACCTGGTAGAGCCAATAAAGTTCAAGAGTGTTTGAGGGCCCAGTATGCCAACTTCCCAAGGGCCGCTCATGTATGTCCAAGTGGAGGGGCTAGACAGGTCTGTAGGAAGTAGTCAGGGAAAAGTCCCAGGTAATGCCGACCCCCTGTTGACTGGGATGGCGTCAGTGGGAAGAAATCCATGGGTGCCATGGCAGCAAATGCATCACACACACATCTCTTTTTATAAAAACTCTTACGGTTTTGGAGACATGACCATTCAGAATGCACAAAGAGATCCACACTGTGCAAAGTAGCTTGCATGGTTCACAAAGGCTATTCCACAACCAGCCCTGGCTCAGAGATGAGAAAACTAGGAATGTGTTTCTTGACAAGGAGGTTGTGGTACTCTCTGGAAGGTGCTGGAGGCCACATGGATGGCTGGATGGTGTCAGGAAGCTGAGGTATGATAGACAAGGGGACTTCATGGGCCCAGCTAGCTCAGCAAGAGAGGGAGGAAGATGCAGGGTTGGGTGGCCCAGGCCTTCGGTAACTCTGTGTGTGTGCGTACGCACTTTATTATTAAAGTAATACATGTTCCTTGCAGAAAATTTAGAGGCTACAAGAAACCAAAAATGTAATCAGTTACATTAAAAAGCCAAGGCAGAGACTTAGGGATTTAAAGGTGGGGTGAAAACATTTATTCCCCCTTCTCTCAACAACACTCCAAAAGCAAACAAAAAAAAGTTCCGTCACTATTTTCAATAAAACTAGGATGTCTCTGTAATCCCAAATCATAAACAGGAAGACAGAAAGGAGATGGAGGAATTGCAATTATCCAGTGGAGTAGATGTAGGTCAAACCTAAGCACCCAAGCAACATTAGAAAGAATCAGTAACTCGAGGAACCACGAATTGGGAAGGGTGAGATTAAGGTGGAAGCATGATAAGAGAGGGGTTGGTTAAAAATCTGTGTCAACTTCAGCTAGACCTTCAACTTGCCTTCATTCTGAACTTTTACAGCCAGATCACCATTCTTCTGTCTCCACAGATGGCAATATATATGTTCCCCTAGACAATGAGCCAGAGAGGCCCTGGGGCATGGGGATACCAGGGACAGAGGTGGATATGTGGTGATAGCCTGTATGGATAACTAGCGACTCTATGATTATCAGTGAGATTCAGCAGTTGCCTTTTCCAGCTAACTCCAAGACCCTGGCATCCAGGTTTTCTCCCCTGCCTATTCTGGACAGGAGATTAGGAGACAATTCTTTGAAGAAATAAATCAAGCCTATGGATTCTGAAAGAATAAGCCAGCTAGTCATCCCTGCAACAGTCCTACAGCTAAGAACACTCATCAACAAGCAGTGCCTAAGTACAAAGAGCAATGGGCACAGACATCAGAAAAAGTGCCAACATGAAAGGAAGGCCAAAATAAGTAAACAGATAAAGAGGAATTCAATGAAATTGAAAATGGTATATAGAGAAGAACTTTTCAAAGACACCATGATTTTTCATAATAAGTGAAGCTATTGCATTCATAAAATAATACAGGATGCAATAGAGAGAACAATTTAAAGCCCTTAGAAATTAAAAAGAAATACGACAGAAGAAAAAACTTAGTAAAAGCATTTAAAAATAAAGGAAATTTCCCAGAAAGTCAAATAAAAAGTCAAAGAGGTGGAAGATGGGAGAAAAAAGGTAAGAAAATCTTACCTTTAGAGGATCCTGATTAGAGGATCAATCTGGGAGGTCCACTAGCCCATTACAAACCTCAGAGGAGGAGCCCTGAGTGGGTAGCTCAGTTGGTTAGAGTGGCATCCCTATACATTAAGGTTGCGGGTTCATTCCCAGGGAAGGATATATGTAAGAATCAACCAACGAATGCATAAGTAAATGGACATCAACCTCTCTCTCCCCACCTTCTTTTTCTCCAAATCAATAAACGACATTTTAAAAAAACTAAAGGAGGAAATTATCAGAGAAAGAATATGAGAAAATTTGTCACAATCAGTACCTAGCACCCTGGTGAGAAAGATTACCCCAAGGCACATAAACCTGATGTTTCAAAACATCAGCTTTGAAGAGAACATTCTAACATCAGACAAAAATGATTAGAAATACAAATAGTGTAAATCTCTTACTAACAAGACTTAAAGTTAGAACACAGTGGAGATTATCCTCAAAATTCTGGAAAATAATGTTTTGTTGTGAATTTTATACCCAGCCAAACTATGAGTCACATGAAAATAGAATAAAGACATTTCCAGGCACACAGCCTCAAAAAATGTATGTCATGTGTGCTCTTGTTTTACTAAAACAAAAGAGTACACAAAGAAAATGTGGGTCTAAAAGAAAATGGATCTAACACAGGAAAGGGCTAAGGAGAGAGTTGGCTGATAGACCGCAGGCCAAGAGGGCAATGATACAGATTAGGAGGATAGCAGGCACCCAGAAGAAAAACTGGAATCAGCAGACTATCTGGGAGGTTTGTCTGGAAAATTGTATGAACATTTATTTCATAAAACTGTAAGGTGTGTGGAAAGACAAATTTGGATTAAAAAAAAAAAACCTAAGTAAAAAGAAAAAGAAAAGAGTCATTTTGGGGGGTTCTTTTTGCAGTTTATTTTTAAAAACTTTTTTTAAAGACTAAAACAAGGTACAGATAATCAACACAAAAGTATAGCAGTTCAGTCAATACAGGACAAATACCTTTGTAGCAATCGCGCAGTTCAAGAAATAGAACTTTGACACTCCAATTCCTTTTCTTCTGTTCCAGTCCCCTTCCTCCAAAAAAAGATAGTTATTAACACCAGAAACAAAAGAGTATACAGGATCTCCTGGCTGGGTAGTTCTGTTGATTAGAGCATTATTCCCATATGCCAAGTTTGCAGGTTCAATCCCGGGTCAGGGCACATACGAGAATCAACCAATGAATTAATAAATAAGTAGAACAATAAAATCGATGTTTCTCTCTCTCTCTCTCTCTCTCTCTCTCTCTCTCTGTCCCTCTCCTTCTCCCTTCCTCTTACTCTAAAATCAAGAAATAAATTTAAAAAATTAAATGTATTTTTTAAAAAGCATACAGAGAACAGCTGAGGAAGACAGCCACAGACAGTAGATTCCTGGAAGTCTTAAACAGACTGCCTAAGGTCAGATGGGGTTAACATCTGACATCATCAGAGGCAGATCCAGAAAGAAAAAAACAGCGGTCTCCTAACGCAGAAGCTCACACTACAAAGTCAGGAAATCAAGACAGATCAATCGAAGAAGCAGAAGCAAAGAAGAAGAGTCTCACAAATAATGGGAAGAGAAAGAACCACCCCCCACCAATCAAAGGGAAAGGAGGAATCCCCAGGAAGAGGACTAAATGAAACAGAGGCAAGTAAACTATTAGATATTGAGTTCCAAACAACAGTTCTAAGGAAGCTCAATGAGCTCAGTGAGCTCAGAGAGAATTACAAAAAACTATAGGGGAACTACAAGGAACTTACTGCAAACTATATCAGCATGAAAAAGGGCATAGAAACTATCAGTAAGAGGCAAGAGGAAATGAAGAATGCAATTTGTGAATTGAAGAACACAGTCGAAGGAATCAAAAGCAGGCTAGATGAAGCAGAGGATCAAATCAGTGAGCTGGAGGATAAGGTAGAAAAAACCTCCCAGGAAGAGCAAGAAAATGAAAAAAGATTCAAAAAGAATGAAGAGGCATTTAGGGAAATGCAGGACAACCTGAAACGTAATAATATCCATATAATAGGGATACCAGAAGGAGAAGAAGAGGAAGGGATAGAGAACCTGTTTGTTAAAGTAATGATGGAAAAATTCCCTAATTTGAGGAAAGATAAAGTCATACAAGTCCAGGAAGCACAGAGAGTCCCATTCAAGAGGAACCCAATGAGGTCCACTCCAAGACACATCATTAAAATGGCAAATATCAAAGACAACCAGGGAATCCTAAAGGAAGCAAGTGAGAAACAGGTAGTAACATATAAGGGAGCCCTTGTACAGCTAGCAGCTGACTTCTCAACAGAAACACTACAAGCTAGAAGGGAATGGCAAGAAATATTCCAAGTCATGAAAAGCAAAGGCCTGCAACTAAGACTGCTCTATCCAGGCTCTCAACGAAAACGGAAGGTGAAATAAGGAATTTCCCAGACAAAAAAAAAAAAAAAGGCTAAAAGAATACACCTCCACCAAACCAGCATTGCAAGATATGCTAAAGGGACTGCTTTAAGAAGGTGAAGAAAAAGAGTCTATGAATACCCAGTTCCTTTCACAGTCACTAATACTTAATATTACCAATATTTTTAATACTTATTAATCTGATTGTGACAATGATGTGTTATTTTGTGACTATTATTTGTTGAAACTAAACCTGTTTTTGTATACTTCTTGCCTATTTCTATCATTTTTATAAAAGTTTTAAATGACTTTTTGGTATTTTTTATCCATTTTTTTATTAAATGTAGAACTTCTTCCCTAAAAAAAGGAAACAAAAAAAAAACAACCCATTTTTAGATGTGTTGCAAATACTTTCCTATTCTATTTACTTGTCCTTTAACTTTTTTATAAGTATATCACTATATAGTCTTAAATGTTTAATATAGTCATATTGTCAATATTTTACTTTATAGCTTCTGGGTTTGAATATTTTACTTCATGGTAAGAAAAATATTATTTTGTATTTTCTCCTAAAACTCCTTAGATTTTACATATTGATTTTTAACTCACCTGAATATTTCTTGTATAATGTGTGAACTAGTGCTCAAATATAGTGCTCTATATTTGTTTTATTTCAAGTAATAGTGGTCCATGCACCTTATTTGTTGAATGAGCCTTATTTTCCCCATTGATATGAAATATCAATTTCATCATATATTACATTGTTAGACACATATATGTTTCTAGAATGCTCAGATTATCTTGTTGATCTACTTGATTATTTCTGTGCTGGTGTCATGTTTTAATTGCTGAGACTTTATGATTGATTTAAATTTTTTAGTATTTTATAATAGATTTTGGCATTTAAAAAATAAATAAATAAATAAAATCTGCATTAAAGAAAGAAAGAAAGAAAGAAAGAAAGAAAGAAAGAAAGAAAGAAAGAAAGAAGGAACTCCTACCTTTTGTGACAACATGAATGGAAATGGAGAATATTATGCTCAGTGAAATAAGCCAGTCGGTGAAAGACAAATACCATAGGATCTCACTTATAAGTGGAACTAAATAAACTAACGAACAAAATAAACCACAGGCATGGAAACATGGAGCGGATTGAAAGTGACCAGAGAGGATAAGGAAGGAGGACAATGGTGGAAAGAAGGAGAAGGGACTAAACAAAGAACATGTATGAATGACCCATGGACATGGACAGCAGTGTTGGAATTGACTGTGGGAGAGGGGATGGGGTGAGAGGGGTGGAGGGGAGTAAAGGGGGGAAAACTGAGACAACTGTAATAGAATAAACATGATTTAAAAATAAAAAATTTTTTAAACAGCATACAGAAAAGGAAATGAAATCATCATTTACCACTTGGTAACAACAATGATATTTCTGTAATTGTAATAATTAAAACATTGTATTTGGACTTAAGCATAGCTTCTGATACAGATATATTACAATTTTTTACAATAAGGAAACATCACCAGAGGGACAAACCTTTGAGCTTGTGGCACCAGCTGAATTGTTGGGGTGAATATTGGGAAAGAAAAGAATAACAATTTCTTTTAAATGATTCCTTTCCTGATTACAACCGTGGTATATGTTCATTAAAGAGCTTTTGGAAAATAAAAACAAAAAATGTTACAAAAAGGACATACAACTGCCCTAAAATCCAACCAGGAGAAACCACTATTATTTTCGTATGTTCTCTTCCAGGCATTTTTCTGTGGCTGTGTGTGGGTTCGAGAGTGTTTTATAACATTAAAACATACTATGTATATGGTTTTTATGCTGATTTTAACACATAACATTAAATCAGCATTTCCCCACATTGTTAGAAATCCTGTGAGCCTCAGACCCCTTCCAGTGGCTGCCTTAGGAGTGAGTCAGGGAGGGGAGATAGGGCCTTGTTTGTAGAGCTCCACAGGTAACCACGACCTCACATTTTGAAGTTCAACTTTTATATATTTCATTTGTTCACATCGCTGAGGAAGAATTACTTTGAAAAAGTTTTCGTAAAGGTTGAAAAATCCTGACCTGAAGCATTCTATTATATAATTCCTATTTCTATTACACAGATTCATCCATTCTATTACACAGATTCATCTGTTCCATTACTTAAATGTATTCCACTGTTACATGAATGTATTCTATTTCTTAATTTACTGTAATTTAAACCACTCTCATTTGAGTCAAAATTTTCTTTACCAAAGAATTCTATTATGGCCTTCTTTTTATTATTATTTATTTATTTATTATTATTATTATCCTCACCCGAGGACTTTTTTTTTCATTGCTTTTGGAGGGAGAGAAAGGGAGAGAGAGAGACATCAATGTGAGAGAGAAGCATCGATCGGTTGCTTTCTGTACACTCCTGGATGGGGGAACAAACCCACAACCTAGGTATGTGCCCTAACCGGGAATTGACAGGTTACTGGATAATACTCCAACCAACCGGCCAGGGCCTTTGTGAACTTTGTTACCCATATCTTTTACTATGTCCTTAGGGTAAATTTCCAGAAGTGAGGGCTCTTAACTTCTACAGCCTGGCCTCTTGATGATGGGAATGCATCCCATCAGCAGTGTGTTCTCATTTATTGTTATTATCCCTAACAGCTAACACTGATACGTGCTATTCTCTCCACGCACTATACCAAGTGCTGTGCATTGATACCTTCCTCAGTCCAAAGAAAGCTCTATTAGCAACTTACAGATGAGGAAATGGAAGTTTAATAAATTTAATTGCCCAAAGTCACACAGCCAGTCAGTAAGAGAGCCAGAATTTCAACCTAGGCAGTGCTTGTGCTTACCAATTTGATAGTTGTTTTTAAGTGGAATTGTTTAAATTTTCATTTTTAAATATTTAGTGAGTGTGACCATTTCCTTCCATGTATAATTGCCTATTTGCATTTCTTTTTCTTCTTTTTAAATATTTTATTTATTTATTTTCAGAGAGAGGGGAAGAGAGGAAGAAAGAGAGGGAGAGAAACATTGATCATTTGCCCCCAGCTGGGCACCTGGTCCATAACTCAGGCATGTGCCCTGACTAGGCATCAAACCTACAACCTTGGGGTTCACAGGCTGTTGTTCGATCCTCTGAGCCACGTCAGCCAGGGCTGCATTTCTTCTTCTTAAAGGGGAGGTTCTGTACCTTTTCTCTTAGGTGGTCATCATTTCCCTATTGCTTTATAGGAGCTCTTTTGTATAAAAGATAGTAATCCTTGGTCAAAGGATTTAAATATTTATTTAATTGATCCTATGCCTGTTTGAAAGACAGATGTTTGAATTTTTTACATAGTCAGAACTACTGATTTTTTAAAAAATGAAAATTGCACTGAGTTTGCATGAATGAGTTTGAAGTAATGAGCCTTCTTGCTGTCACCACCATGAATCTCAGGTATGAAAAATTTAGGGGACACGTTTCTCTCCTATACTCTCTGCATGGTGGCAGTTACCCTAAACAAGTAAAGTCAAGGTCCAGGCTGGGGAACGATCGATTTGAAACTTGACTTGGGGAGCTCCCTTCTTTATGCTGTCCCAAGGAAGGGAGATTGTTAAGTGAGAAAGAGGACAGGGTGTGGATTGAGAGGCTCATTTCTCTAGGAGAAGGAAATATGGCTGGGCCCCTTCTACCTGCAGGGCAAGTGAGCCTTAGATGAGAAACAGCAAACCAGGGTTCCCCTCTCAGGTGGTGAGACTGGCCACAATAGCCAATAATTATTCCGACCCAGAGTACAAGGCACCCTTGATCACAAGCCAAGTCTGAGAAGGTCAAATGCACCTCCTCAAGCATCCGAGGTTAGGCATACATTGATAATGCAAGGAGATTATCTACCCACCAGGTCAAGGAGAAGCCTTTGACAGGGGGCGGTACACTTGGGCGAGGGCCCAGTCTTCTCTGACTAGATGCTGGCTTCCAAGTCCTGCTTCCAAAGTCATACAGCACAATTCAACCCTCTACATGAAAAATTAAAATTTAGTCTGGGGACAGAGGACATTGGCCCAAACTTGCTCTGACAGCCAGAGATGAGCAGGCACCTTTCCACATAGTGCCCGTTCTGAGTACTCGTTCTGGTGGAGAACAGATGTTGGATAGAGAACAGATGTTACCTCAGCAAATCTCTTCCCTTCTTTGGGTTTCCGTTTTCTGGCTTATGTAATGGCAAGGTTGGTTGGGCCTAAGGTCTCTGCCAAATTCTGTGATTCCCAGAGATTTGGGGGAAAAAAATCTTATACATGGCATTTTTTCCTTTTGGACTGTTTTCCTAGCCAAACACTCCAGTGTTGCTCCAACCCTGGCCTTTCTCTGCCAGCTGTAACTTGCCTCAGAGTCTGCTGTGCTTTTCAGGGCTGGGTCCTCTTCTGGGGTAATCAGGCACCCTGAATCCACTGTCCTCACCCAGGAACCTGGGGAAATGCCTTCTTCAGTGAGCCAACTGGATGAGTATTGTCTCGCTGGATTGCAACATTCTAAAAGGGGAGTTTCAGTAGAGAAGAGACAGTCTGCCATTATTACCACACAGCGGGTTACTCAACTGGATCCAGGGTCCTAAGTTCCTAAGACCTGATAACAGTCCCTGAGGAGAGTCTTTCAAATGACTGGTCAAATGACTCGGGTCCCTATGGCCCTGCTTCTTTCTGTCCCAGCCAGGCCCTCTGCTCAGCTCGCTCTGGCCTCAGCTGCACTGCTAGGTCACCCCTGAGGACTTACCAGAGAGCTGGCTTGGGAAGGGCTTCTGGCAAAGCATCCATCCTCCTCTGAGCTGCCAACAGGACACGCGCTCACTCAGTGCTTGAGGGGTTAGGCATCTTGTTCGTGTCTGTGTTGACTGTGCTCATGACCACAGCACGGCCTCATGCCTCAGGGTCTGGATTTCTAACTTTGAAAGTCATTGGAAAATTTGCCTCTATTCATGTGGCCCTCCCAAACACCGTAACAGGGAAACGTTTTCCCCAGTGTTCCAGGGCTAAGGGGAGACAGGATCCCTGCCATACATGGGGCTTTCCTAATCAGATGTACCCAGCATTGCCCATTCTCAGATACAAAGGATCATGTCCCTCACTCCAGTAAATCTTCATGAAATTCCCAGGCTGCAGCCTCAAGTAGCTGCTGTCACGCAGCTCTTCTAGGTATAATGACATAGCGCCAAATTCCTGCTTGACCAATGGCATTTCTTTACTTGAATGTAAGTGTGCAATTTCCCTTTCAAATATATGTTTTCATAAATTCCTTCAATGAGCTTAGTGGGTATTTATAAAGAATACATGCATGGGGTTAAAAAAAACTAAACAGTGAAAAGGGATATACAGTGAAAAGTGAGTCTCCCATTCTTGATTCCTGGCTCCCAAGTTCCCCTTCCCTGTGGCAGATAGAGGTGGACAATGGATACACATGCATCTATGTATGTTTATGTGCGTGTATTTAAAATGCACCCAATTTTGGCTTTGAACTTGATATTCAGCCCAAAATCTGTGAATTGGCCTCCACTCTCAACTTCTGGAAGTTGAAATCACTGAACGTGTGTTTTGTCGTCATTTATAGGAGCCCACACTGGTGCCTGGTCTGTGATTACATAGATCACCATTATATCGAATCAGCATGGCGACTCGAGTGGTTTGCACAGGGCATGCATTTAGGCTTGTTGTTAATAGATGATACTTGCTATAAATGTATACATGAATCTTGAAATAAAAATGTCTTCATGCTTCATGTTAAAATTCTGTTTGTGGAATTATATACATGTGTGTATATTAAGTATTGTAGGTGTAAGATACCACGTTATTGATGACTGTGGAGGCTGCTAATCGTATGTCCAAACATAATTGAACATTTTAAAGTAGCAAATAAATACAGGAAAAGACTAACAGTTAAAAGAGTATTGCGAGAGAATGTTAGCTAAATAACTTTAGGAAGAACATTATAGTCTTTGTGAGCCAACAAATGTTAAGCAATTTTACAGCGAGTCAGTCAAGGTGATTTCATTGTCCCCCCCCCCCCCCCGCCCTCCAAGGAGTTCTCTTCTTCCCCCCTCAAGGGTCCTACCACCCCTGTTCTTCACCATCAAACTCTGTCTGTTGGATGCCCTCGGTTTCCTAGGATCCTGTCCTCTAAAACACTAATTGGATAAGCAGATTCTAGCTTCAGTGTGACTGGCTGACAGTGCGTTATAATAAAGTCTTTCCAAATCTAACCTAAGAGCAGTGATACTGGGACTTTCAGGAACTGTACCTGACAGGTGAGAATGACATTCTGAGTAGAGGGATTCCCAAAGCCGCCTGGGGCACTATGGCCGCCGCTCCGCGCCCCGCCCCCTGCCCCCCGCCGTCTTCCACCGATTCCCGTGGTTCAGGAGTTGGAAACGAGCCGAAGGTTCCTTGGAATTCCTCCGCAGCTCCCGACGACCCTCTGCCGGCCACTTTCATCGGGGCAAGGAGTGGCGTCCCTCTAGCTGCTTAGGGCCTCTTTTTGTACTTAGAAAGTTCCTGTGTTCTCTTGATCTTCATTTTAATATTTGTAGAGGGCCCTGGTCCCTAAATAGTGATATAAAGTCCATTATTTCAACTTGATTTGTGGCAGGGGCTTGGGACAAGCAAGCACGGGGGAAAGCAGACTTCCACCCCAACCGCACAGAACGAGACTCAGAGGAGCCCAGCAGTCACAGTCCTGTCCAGCCTATTATTCCCAAAGCGCTGAAACAGCCCCGCCCTCACACCAGTCCTCCCGTCAGACCTTGGTCACTGATTGGCTCCCCCTGCCTCAGGGTGGCCTGACAGGAAGGACTCTGCCCAGAAGCCCAGAGGGAAATCGTCTAAGCCAATCAGGTTGGATCTCTGTGGGATTTTGGATGAAGAATAAAGAGAGGATTGGCCAATAGCAATAGAAGAATGGAGCAGATACAGAGAGTCCACAGAGAGAGGCTAGGCTGCCTGAGAGAGATGGGAGGAAGAGCGGCTACCCACCCCCTTGGCTCCGGCCCACACATCTCCCTTTGCTAAGAAGGCTGAAGTAACTCTGATTCTTGCAACCACAGGAGCACACTATCCCATGGACCCCCTTGGGTGTGGCTCGGAACTCACTCTCCTGGCCTACGTTCTCCTCCGCCTTCTCCCGCCACTCAAATTTCCTACCCACAGGGTGTAAGATTGGCTTAGCTCATGATCTTTACTTTTAAATTCCCTTTCAGAGAAAAGAGGAGTTTGATGGATTCATGTTTGCCTGCCTGGGCCACACCCACAGTCTGTGTGTTCAGGTAAATCCAGTTCCCTGAACTTCTATCTCCTTCTTCGAAGAAGCGCACCCAGCACTCAGCCAGCGCCATGCATGCACCTGCTAGTTCTGTAGGGTAGAGCAGTGGCTACTATTATTATTATTTTTTATTACTACATACTTTCTGAAAGAATTTTGAAAAATTGAAAAATTTAGTTACACCTTCAAATCTTTACACTGACACCTAGAGTATTTCATCATAGTTTAAAGAGCTGCAAAGGATGTAATTTCTGGCATATCACAATACTGACATTTAAAAATAAAGCTGTTCTTTTCCATTTAAGCAGTAGAATCTAAGAAGCACAGAATTTTAGAAAATACAGGAAGAGTCCTACTTTAACAATTAGAAATTCACATTGCTCCTCTTACCCTTTGAACATATATATCATTCCACTTCCCCACACAGAATTTTATCCTAATGCAATACATTTTTAATCTTAAAAGTCTCTTATCATGTACACTATCATACTTCTCTGCAACTAAAATATTTACATGGATTGTAATGTTAATTTTTAAAATTTTCCTATAAGATCTAAGTTAATACATTATTTGGGATTGGGATATCATGATTATTATTAACATAAAACATTACAGAGACACTTGAATTTTTAAAAAATATTAAATGTAAAGTTTTAGACAGCAGTGGCTTAAAATAAATGTTACTTATTACTCGAATGAGAAAGATTAGCAGAGGCGGGGGGGGGAGAGAGAGAGAGGCAGTTTTAGAACTTGCAAAACATGTATTAAAGCTGGGTATCAGTGTGTAATTTAAAGGACATTCACTCATTCACTTCAGGAAATAGTTTGGCAGTTTCTTAAATAGTTAGGCATGTATTTACTATATGATCCAACCATTCCACTCCAAGGTAGTCACCAAAGAGAAAAGAAAGTATGTATTCACACAAAGGGGTGGGCGGGGGGGGCGGGGGAAGAAGACAATGTTTTACTTGCAGGAGCCAAAAACTGGACACAACCCAAATGGATAAAAATTGTGGTGTATTCATTCAATGGAATGCTGCAGAGTAATAAAAAGAACAAATTACTGATATATGCAGCAACTTGAATAATTATCAAAGTAGCCAAAAAAAGTAAAGAGTACATACTGTACTGTACTGGTCATTTATATACAATTCTAGAAAATGAAAACTAATCTATAGTGGCAAAAAGCAGATCAGCCTTTGCCTACGGTTGGGGAACAGTGACAGGAGAAATGGAGGGAGGGATATCACGGGGGCGATAGATACGCCCACGTAGTTTGATGGTAGCAATGGTTTCACGGTAATTGCGTGTATCAGGTAATTGTACCTTGATAAAACTGTTAAAAAGTGTCCAATAAAATATAAAATATTAATTTAGCTCTTACAATGTTTCCTTTACTTGAAGGTGTACTATTCATCTGTCCGAAGTCGATCGGAACTTCTTACGGCTCGTCTATGAAACACTTTCAAGGCTTCCCCTGGACCGCGGGTGGCCGCCTGGGTGAAAGCAAGGGAATGGGAAAGAGGAGAGAGGACGGCCTTCCAAAGCAGCACGCTTCATTCCAACCTTGAGTATTCAAAGACAGAAGAAGTTAGGTTAGGCCCGCAGCCTTGACATGGGTATCACGGGGGAAGCTAAGGGCCTGCCTGCCACCTCCACCATCTCTCACTGATGTCCTTGCTTTGCTTCACTGGAGCTTTCCTCTAGGAGTTAGGCAATTGTTGACAATAGTTGGGGGATAGAAAAGATGAGGTTATTAAACAGCACTTGTCATTCTTCCTGCTCCCCTACTCTGTACTACCTCTGAATTCTGAGTCTCTCAACATGAGCCAGAGCGCCCCATTTATACTCCCATATTGTCTGTAACAGAAATATGTGTAAGAAAGGGATAGCTGTGAAGCCTACCCTGGGGCATGATAACTCTATAGGAGGCGTTGTGGACACATGTATTTCTAATAGGCTGTATTCCTTCCCCTTTTGGGAAGGTTTTCACATCCCAGGGTGTCCATAGTAATATTGCTAAGCGTGAGAGATATATCCTTCATTTGTAAAGTGGAAAAGGGACAAATATGAATTGGGAAGTGGGGAAGTAGAACCCGGCCCTGACTTCATGTCGGCAGGAGCCATCTCAGATGAGCTTTGGGAAAAGCAGTACTTGGTTTCCTTATATCTATCACTCTGTGAACCTCGGGCACGCACACACCCTGATTTGAAGGCCCCTGACACAGAAGAATGACCCCTGAACTTTTGAATTCTAGGCCCACCATTTCTCAGCTGGGCCATGTGTGAGGTGGGAGCAGAGACACCTGCCTGAAAGAACTTTGCGAAGAGTAAATTTTATAGAACAGAGGCTCACACAAGGTCCAGCAATTCAAATACACTGCTCTTAAAAAACAAAACAAAACCCTTCACTTATGTGTTTGTGTACGTGTATGTGCATATGCATGTGTATGTGTGTGTGTGTGAGAGAGAGAGAGAGAGAGAGAGAGTAGGTCCCGTTATCCAGGACCTACTGCCTCCTGGCTGGAGCCGGGGTCTGCATCCACACAGCCTGGGCTCCAACCCAGCTGCACTGCTCATCAGCTCTTTTGTTACCATAAGTAATGAGCTAGCTATTAATAAAGGAAGAAAACAAATGGAATCAGACATTGTTGAGCATAATCAATCCAGGAACATAAACCTGCTTGCTTAGCCAGGAAGCTACAACTTCACACACTCCAGGAGATCACAGCATTGCCCCACCAAGGATTAACACCCCTCTCTTCCCCCCAACCCCCAGTACCAAATTGTTGAGGGAAGGAGGAGGAGGTAAGCACAAGCACAGCAGAAGTCAAAGTGGTGCAGGGGGAGGTACTTGACCGTAGAGGGCTGTCAGTCTAACCTGGGAAAGTGATCGGTTGGTTAGGGGGTGGGCCAATCTGAAGCCTGCAAAAGCTTGGGAAGTTGACTGGTTATTTTGAAAAAGCACCTGGTCCATCCTAAGCCCTAGATAATGTAACCCAGCTTACAACTAAGCTCATTCTTTCTCCGTCCCCCCCAACCCCCCACCACACACCTGGGAACATGCGTTCGCCCCATGAGTTCACACATTCTCTCCTTAACAGCCATGTGGCTCTAGCAGCCGCCTGGACTCCAAACGCAGGCTCCAGGTGGAAGTCTGGGTACAGCAGCACAGCCAGGAGCAGTGCTAAGCCACCTGGACGGGGACTGAGACTGCTTAGCAGCTGCCTGTGGGCTCCAAAGAACTTAGCTTTAACATGAAACAGAAACTCTGGACACTGGCCTTCGTTTTGGCTTTGCTAAAGATGTGGTTGGACTTTTTCCATGGTGGGATGGATGGAGGTGGGGCACAGGGCAGCCTTCTATTCCACTCAAATAAATCTTGCCACACCACAATCTCCCCTGTGTGGGTCCATGGAGTGCTTGCCTCGTGATTGGTGAAAAAGCCCCAATTCCACCGGCAACAATTTGACCTTGAGCAATTTGTTCTTTTTATGCAAAATCGCGCTAATAATAGAATGCACTCTGGGTTTACTGCAGGGGCTAAAGCATGGAAAGTGCTTAGGACAGTAGCAGGCACCCAGCAAGCACCCACAGTCGTTACCATTGTTACTGAGCTAAGCGTGGGGGCGAAGGTTTGTTTCAGCAATCTGGGTTACTTGTATGTCAAAATAAATATGGAAACTATGGTCTTGAGCTTCACAAAAATTGCTTCATTGACAATATTCTGAAACATGTCCTAGCTTCCTTTGGGGAACAAAAGATACCAGTCCAGTAAATTATGCATGAAACAGCTCTGTAAGACACCACTAGCAGAAAACTCAAGTTTCCTATATCAGGCCTTCCATTTTTCTCCATTTATCCAAACTTGAGGATATTAATCCTTCCCTCCACCCCCTCCAACATTGCCTCCTTTCTGCCTTTTACTTGCTGGAATTCAGAATTGAATAGGGTTTTAATGATCAGCAAGTCCAGTGTTTTAACGTGTGAAAGACTAAAGGGTTGAATCAAGGCCCATCTATATGAAGAGCATCCATTTATGAGAAATGGAGAACAGGGAGGGGAAAGAGAGGCCACTGTGACTCACCCTCTGGTCCCCCGACCCCTTGACACTCTTACCCCTAGAGCAGTATCTGTGAAACTAACTCATTTGCTGGTAGACCCTAATGGGGCTAACAACACAAAAAAATAAATACTTTTGGTTTCTGCCTCTACTTCTTGAGACATAGATCTTAAAACCAGGAGAATGTCTTAATTGCTATCTTTTGTTCACTAATGGTGAGCTTGGGCTGCAGGCTCCTGGGTAGCCTCAGGATGGTGGTTGGTTGCCAGGGGAACCAACCATGCAGAGTAGAAGGTTGGAACTTCAGTCCCCCTCCAAACCTCCTGGGAGAGCAGAGAGGCTGGAGGTTGAGATAACCACTAATGGACAATGATTTAATCAGTCACGACTATGTAATGACTCCATAAAAACCCTAATGACAGGGCTTCAGGGACCTGAGCTTCTGGGCTGGTGAACAGGCGGAGGGGCCGAGAGGGCGGTGTGCCGCGGGAGGGCACGGGAGCTCTGCGCTGTGCCCCGGTCCGTCATCTCTCCCATCTGGCTGTCCTGGGTTGGATCTCTTTATAATAAAGTTGTGATCTGAGTTCTGGGTATCATTCTAGCAAATTGTCAAACCTGAGGAAAGGCTCATGAGAACCTCTGACTTACAGCCTGTTGTTGGCAGGACCACAGGTGAAAATCTGAACTTGCATTCGGTGCCTGGAGTAGCGCGGGGGCGGGGGGCGGGGGGAGGGGCGGCGGCGGTAATCCTGTGGGGCTGAGCCTTTAACCTGCGAGGTCTACCCTAACTCTGCACAGTCCCTGCCAGAATTAAGTTGTTGGTGTCTGCTGAGAACTGAAAAATTGCCTCGTGTGGAAAACCTCACACATTTGGTGTCAGAAGTGAGAACAGGCCTACCTTGCTTCATTGAGCTTCACAGGTACTGCTTTTTATTTTTTTTAAACAAATTAAAGGCAAGATCCTCTGCCAACAAAAAAAAAATTCCAACTTGCTGAAGGCTCAGAAGATAGTTAGCATATTTTTTTTTTAGCAATGAAGTATTTTAAAATTACGATATGTATATATATTTTTCAGACATGTGCTATTGCACGCTTAATAGACTACAATATAGTTTATAACTTTTATATGCACTGGGAAACCCCAAAATTTTTGTGACTCACTTTGTTGCAATACCTGCTTTATTGCAGTGTCTAAAACTGAAGCCACAATAACCCCAAGGTACACCTGTACTGAGTGTAGAGAAGAAACAGCTTTTTCCATTTAGGCTGGATAAATAAATTAATTTGGAGATAGTGGTTAGGATCTAAAAGTCTTCATACCTGAACCAAGTAATTTTCCTTCTACATTTTTTTTCTAATAATTAGAAACTAGGACAAGAGTAAATATAAAGCAATGTATTCCTCAGAATACACTTCCCCATGAACAGCCTTAATGTCCAACAATAAAATTAAAGACATTAAATTATAAAAGTTTCACTTGTCATGAGAAAGTGTTTGTGATATAATGTTAAAGATATAAAACAAAAATACAGTGATGATCTACTCTATATTAAAACAGTTAGCAGCAAAGAGTAAAGAACACATTACACTTTTTTATATTTTTTAAAAGGAAGACTTTGGAACCTTTAGGAGACAGGACTGTTTGGAAGCTAATCCATGAAAATTAAGAAAAACTTTCCTCCAAAAGGTTAAAGGATGTTCATGATTCCAAGTTTTTCCAAGATGGGGCTCCCTGCCACTTAACCATGGATATGCTTGTTTTGAAACTATAAAAGGAAGTGCTTTCATGTTTTAGTGGTGGATCTGGACCTACTTTAATGGCTTTTGCAGGTTGTTCTTTTGTTTCAAATCCCACAAGGCAAATTCCTTTGGCTCTCCAGTTGACTTATAATGTAATCAAGCAAACTGGGGCTTGGCCACGTGGTGCCTTGACTCATGACCCAACAATTACTGTTGGTGTTGAAGGAAACAGGTTTTTATTAACAGGGTTCCAACCTCAGCGGGTGGGGGCTGAGAGTAGTCCTGCTCAGAGCCCCCCTCTCCCGCGAGAACCAGCATTTCCTCTGCTCCCCGAAAGGCTACAAGCCACAACCATGCCCAGATATTCCCCACATCCTTATCTGTTCTTAAGCCGGCCATGCAAACAGATCCCCATCCTCTCTGGAATGTGAGCTTCGGGTTTCAGAGTCGCCATCCCTCACAGCAGCTCTCTCCTTTCAGGTTCAGAGGGGTGCTGTTCTCAGCGTCCACGCAGTGGTTCAGGGAAACACGTGCCGTGTTACACTGGGCCAGGGTGGGGTCCGGGGAGGCACAGTCCCAAGAGAGTGACTCTTCCATACACCCTTCAGGGAAGCAGGAGTCTGCAACTCAGCATCCCCGGTCACGGTTCAGCTCCAAGCACCCCTCACAAATCCGTGCCTGGGTAGGCACGTCCCCACATGGCTCCATCGGCTCTGCTGCCGTCCTCCCTGGTCTGACCTTCTTCCCCTCCAGACCTCACGGTGCACTCTCGTGTCTCTCTCACTCACTCCAGGCCTCTTCTCTTCCTGGTGGACTCTCTCCTACACGCCAGATGTTGTGGCGGGCCCCCTTCTCTTCCAGCCCGCCCTCGTTTAAGAGCTTGGCCTGGAAATTCCTGTGATCTTATAATCTGGCCCCTCCTACAATGTGTTAGTGTCCACCATTGTTGCCAGTCTCCCCATATCTTTTATCTTCTTTCGGCTGCCATCTTTAGGCAGGGCAAGATTTCCCAGTGACACGGGGACATCAGGGTAAGCATCCACCTCCCCTGGCTAAGTCACTACACAGGCTCTCAAAGTCACATACATCTTTCGCCCTGGGTAGCAGTCCTCTTCCCTTCAGGAAAGGCACGGGTATTAATTTCCCATTGTTATGCAAAGTATATTAAACATGGTTATCATCCACTTCCCCCTTCCCCCAAACAAGGGTTTTAGGGACTACACTCTATGATTTTCAGGGGACCCCTGCTCTGCACCCTGTTACAATAAGTTGGTCTGCTTATATAAACAACATTGCCACATTTCCCAACTATTCTTTCAATCCAGCTGTGATCAACATTTTTGGGAAATAATTCCCATGATAAATTAGAAGCAGTATTAAATATGTAAACACCTAATAACTATCTCTTTACTCAGAAGGTCAATACATTTTAACTTGGCTATTAAAAAAATAAACTAAAGAGGACTTTGGAAAAGCTATAAGAGGGTAGGAAAGGAAGAGGACAAATGACACTTACCGGGCAACCCAAATGTGCCAGGAGCTTTGTCTTCATCACTTCAGTTCACCATTACAAAATCCAGTTGAGGGAGATATAATTATCAGCCTCCTTTATTTCAATGATATATTTTTAATGGATGAGAACATAGGCTCTCCAAACCAGATGAAAGGGCTCCCAAGTCTCAGAGCTTGTCGTGGAGGGTCAGGGTTTGGCCCGGCCTGGCCTGCTCCCAAGCTCACGTTTTTCCTATCACATCTCTTTGCTCAAATGCTCAAGGAGCTTTGGCTCCACTTCCACTGCCATTTGGAGTTTGATTAAAAACAAAATGCAGACCACGTTATCACAAGTGCTTTCAATACACGTTTATTGCAAAAGTGCAGCACAGTAACTATATTGTCAACATAGCCATATTTCCTAACTGAACAGATCGCCATTCTAATGTGAATTGTCCAAAAAAGCAGAAGCTTGTATGGAAGCTCCTGCACTGCGAGTAATGACTAGAACCTCCATTCTGAGCTAGGAGTTCTAAACCATTAAACATTTAATTACCACTTTGGCAAAGAAATGCACATTACCATTTCTACAATGTAACAGCACAGGCATTTTAAAAGCATCTTTATTTTTCAGAATCTTCAGCATTCACAATGTGTAAAACGAAACAGAGTTTTGAATAAAATGCTATGCCAAAACCCAGTTTCTTAGAAACGCCTGATGGGAAGGAAAACTGCACATGAATAATATTTATCAGTGTTTACAGTTGACAATAACTATAGTTTTAAAAGAATAAAAATACTCAGGACTTAAACTTTTCTTACAAAAGTATATGTGGCCATAAAATAGAAGACCCCTACTGGTGAAAAAGTAAAATGCAGAACAATTTCTTTTATTAAAATGCAATACAACCTTTACATGGTAAGAATTATTTAAAAACACACAGAAGACTTTGTAAGCTGTGACGGACGTCAGAGGGGAATTCACCACACACACTCATGTTCCGACAGCTGCATAGGCCCCCCGATCACAGAGCCGGGACCCCCGGCCCAGCATCGCTGCAGTGCGGGCAGGTTTTAGGTCCCTCCCTGCGTCCATTCGTATTTGCACTACGTCTCCTACCAGGAGACGAGTTTGCCTGGGCACATCGGGGTCACAGGAAGAAGAGCACCAGCTGTCACAGAGCCTGTAATCACCTGGCTCTTAGAGGTACTGTTTGAAAAGCAGGTCCTGGAGGTAGGAGGAATCTCAAGAGATCACGTGCTCTACCCTCAATCGTCTGAGACAGTCCTGTCCTGCTCTCTGACTCAGAGCCCAGAGGCGGGCGTCCGGGCAGCCTCCTGGAGTCCTCGCTCCCCTGGCAGCCAGAATTTCTTGGGCCCCCTGCAGCGGTCTCCGCCAAAACCATTTCCAGGAAGAAACGGGGTCCCAACACGTAGGAGCTTCGTTCTTCCACAGACTGAAAAGGCGTGAGGGGCTTCAGTGTGGCTGGGACTCGGAGGAGGGGATAGAGGAAGGCGGGACACTTACGGTCGAGAGGGAGGCCCACGGCTGAGGGGAGCGTCACCTTCAGGAAGCCTAGGTAATGGGGCCAGAGGGAGCTGTTTGGCATGCGCGGCCCCCGAGTGCAGAGAGCGGTGACTATGGGACAAAATCTCCGACCCCTGCCGCCGCCTCTGCTCTGCCTGCCTCGTTCCCGCTCTACTCCCTCCGCTGCCCTTACAAAATCAGACCAAACACATCATGACTTGAGAACAGAACAACGGAACAACAGGGTGCCTGGGCTTTCGGATGGTGACTCTCGTTGGACAGGCTTTGCGGCTTGTTCCTAGGAGTGCGACTGAGAGGGGGGAGGCAGATGGAGAAGCTGGAATGGAGTGAGAGATGGCAACTCGCTTTAAATCTAGGTCCGCTTGGACTACCCAAGATTTTTTTTGCACCCACGAATGCATAAGAAGAGTAATTACTCGGGCAGAGAGCATGAAACATGATAGGGAATTGAAGGCATGGCTTCGATCACAACATTCCTTTGAGAATGGAAGAGAGGGGTGCTTGTGAAAGACTTTTGAATAAAATGGTTCCTCTTGGGAAGCAGTGGGTGTCTAGGTTCCCACTGCTTTATCAGGGCAGAACGGGAACCTCCGCTGTGCCAGACAGGCATCTGTGAGAGCAGGTTCCCAGATGGCGGGCTCCACCGCCCAGCGCTCCGCATGCTCTGGGGCTCGCAGGAAGCGTGGGCTGCGGAGACTCTTTCCCCATCTCCAGCTCCACGACCATTCCTCTTCACCCAGGGTCCCCTACTCTTACTTGTGCGGCTTGTCTTCCCTCTGTCATGCTATTTCTTGGGCGCATCCCTCCTGCCTCCATTCTGCATTCTTTGAAAGCAAGAACTTCTAAGTGTAAACGGGCCGGCTCTGGAACAGATGACAGGAGGCTGTAGAAGTGCCAGCCCTCGAAAGCTGAAAAGGGAGTTGGCCAGACGCACTGCAGACAAGATGTGAATGGAGGCAGGAGGCTGGGCCAGATGACTCAGTGAGAATGAGCCAGTTTCAGGGTTCTGTTTTCCGGAACCTGCTTCCACCAAGGCTCACTGCCTCCAAACCTCCTTCTCTACTTTTGCTCAGCAGACATATTTACAAATGCCTAGATGCCAGTTATACCTCACTAACTCTCCCTCTGGGGTCTCCTGGGTCTCCCCGCTGTGGGAAGGCTCTTCCCTCTGCCTAGCCCCGTGTCTGAATGAACACTAGCAGATATGAACTCTTTTGAAACTTGTCATCGTTCTTTAAAAGCTTTCCAGTTCTTTTCAAGCCATTAAAACAGATTTCTCTGCCTTTCCCTTCAAAGGTTGTCCAGGGTCACTTTTTACACCACGAAGGTGACTCACAACTATACATTGATTAGGGACAGCATGGGTTTTTTAACAGACTAAGAAAACAGCATTTAGAGTATTTTCCCAAATAGGATAAGATCAAGAAACAGCTGTTGAAATACGCTGCAAAGCTTCCAGTAGCATTTTAGTGGTGTAGCTAATTTTGAATCACAGCTTTTATGAATGGACTCATGAGAATATGATTCCCCTGAGGGCCGGGACTTTGGTTGTCCTGTATCCACAGTGCCTAGCCCGGTGCTCAGCATGGACAGGAGCCCAGATGTACCAGTTGGATCACGAGACCCAGCTTCCTCCATCTCAGTGATTTTTAAAAAAAGAAATATGATCTGCTTCTTCCAGTACTTAATATTGGATTTGATGAAATCTGTCGGACTTTATCTTAGAATGTTGTTATGTTCAAATTTTATTATAAAGTACTCAGAGGAAAAAAGATCACAGTCTGCTTTAAGATCAAAGAAGCAACTTTGTAAGCAAAAGTTAAAGTAAAAAAAAAACCAACCATGAAATAAATTTCAGGACCTCGATAACAAAAAATTTACTGGGAAAGGAATACTGATTAAAGAGTGAATAGGTAGGGAAATCAGCAGCTGGTTCATTAGAGCGACCTTCCCCCAACTAGATGGAGAGACAGTTATGGGCAACAGAACGGACTATGGAGCTGCCAGTGCCTCGGGCACCAGGAGACTATAAAAACTTGTGTAGAAACAACAAATGTAGAGGCTTCTCTATTCTGAGATAGAAGCTGGAGAACTATCAGGGCTAAGATACCCATTGCTAGGGTTTTTTTCCCCTTGAAAAGGACAAGGGTAACCTGATTTCTTTGGGACACGGAGCGAGATTTCTGGGATGCAAGCCAACAGGGCAGCGGGGCCATGGAGAAGGGTGGGTCCACTGGAGACATTTATATCACTTACTGAAACGATTTTCTCAGCAGTAACTCATTGATTGGAAATTTCAATGGAACAGAATATCCTTTCCTTGACACCAGTTACGGTCAATGACAGTGTGGACACACATTTGGGTGCCTGCTATGCATGATTAGGTGTTTGGGAAACTTACTGCTCCTTTTGTTAGTTCAGGAGAGTTATTTTTTTTAAAAAAAAACCTGTCTAAAAGGTCCTAAAGAGTAGAAACATTTTTTCCCCTGATTCTCTTTCCCAGGCTCATATCTCATACATATAATTACTCTGTATACAGAGCATAAGAGGATGAATGAACAAAGGAACAAACAGATTTGATGACAATCTGAGTTTCCCTAAGCGCCCGGCACCTGCAACACAAAACTAACGTGTAACTGAAAAGACAACATGTAACTGGAAGGACCGATGGACTGAATGATACTGCCTCCAGGCTGTTTTCTACTTTCTGTTGAGCCAATAGGTGTAGGTCAGAAAACTACAAAACTTTTTAGCAAAAAGGAACATCTGCTCTGTCCCTCCTACTTAAGAGGGGACAGTGAAGTCAGGAGAGAACAGGTGACTTGTCCAGGGCCAAGGGCACTCAGCAGCTGCCGTGGAGACACAGAAGGAGACGCGGGCCCCTTGACTCCTGGGCTGGTCTTCTCTTCGTTTCTCTGAGAGCTTCTTGGTCAGTGAAGCCTGTTTACTAACACCTGTGTACAGATCAGACTTTACATGCTGGAGCTCTACTCTCTCTCTGTAAAATATCTGTCCAGCTCTATTGGCAGAATTGGGCCATGCAGAGTTGACACCATGGCAAATCAACTTACAGTCTCTTGGTGTCATAACTTGAGAAATATAAGTTTGAGGATCAGCTTTATCATCTGACCTGACAACCTGATTCCTTCAGGTGAAAACCCATTGCTGACTCACGATGAATCAAACCAAACCCAAGGACAGGTTCCTGTTCGGCCTGATTCCGGTGAGCAAATGCGGTGCTCTGGCCTGGCTCCCAGAATGCTGCGGAGACATCAGATGTCAGGCTTTCTCTTACTGCCTTTGACACATTTAATAAACCCTGCATTTCACATATAAATTCCTTTGGGGAAATAAATAGCATCCGTACTTTATCTCCTATCAGACAATCAAAAAGCCATTTCTTGTTGCATGTGAGTGCAATGGAATAGCCCACGTGTTCACGTACTGGCACGCACGGTAGAAGGGCTACTGCACAAACGGACTGTGACCGCGCCGGGAGGCTCTGCGGTTTTCCAGACTGCGTGACCCTCAGTCATTTTCTAATACTCAAGTAAGAGTGGACCCGAATTTCTGAACTGGAAGGAAACTTAGGGAACATCTTTGTTTACTCCCTCATATCAGGGATTGAATAAATGAGAGATGACATGACTTGCTCAAGGTCAGACAGCCGAAGACACCAGGCCTGGGACACACGCCAGGCCCTGGGGCTCCTAGGCCAGGGTGCTTTCTCTATGTCCGTTCTCATTTGGTTCATAAAGAAACTGCTCAGACAGCTTTCCTCTCTGATGCTGGCAACTCGAAAATCTGCATTTCACACAACTTGCTTCCAACGTAGTCAGAAATAAGTTAGGACACAACCAGAAAGGGAAAGCTGGATGGGAAGGCCAGCAGGAAAGGAAGTGACCAAAGCTCAAAGTTCTTGTCCTGCTGTGGTTCATCAGTTTTACTGGTAGCTTGAAAGACAGGATAGCTAAGGAAGTTGATCAGGAAAATAGTAAGGGTTCCCAGAATCTTTATTATCTATTATTTTAAGAAAATGGAATCCCGTGAGCTTATTCTTTCGACTTTCTGCAGTGTTGCATGCCTCTGCTGAGACAGAGCGCCAAGATGGCCCTGTCAGGAAAATGGATTTGGATTTTGGGGGTGGCTCATTCCTTCTCTTCTCTCACAGTACATGGACCTCAGTTGGTGACATAAAAACAGAAGCTACACTTCCCAAAAGAAAAACAGAATACTGCATACTGAAACTCACCTTTACCTTTTAGAATATGGTAGAGCTTGAGAGTACATAACCAGGTGTGTGAAATGTTATTAAATATGAACTGCTGCTACCTTTGATACAGACTCACTGGGGAGATAAATAAGGACCTCAGAAACTCCTGCTTCTGCCCAGAAAGTTAAGGCCAACATGGTCTATGAAAGAGTTCCCTAGGAAACTTGATTTTAAATCCCCTCTCAGTTTTTATACACATATTTGTAAACGCATAGAAAAACTTCTGATTCTTAGGGATCGCCTCTGGAAAGGAGAATGGATTGGCCAGCACCTGTTCATACAGTTCACTTTAGATGTCTGTACTGAGTATTTTATAATGAGCATATATTCATGCATTTCTTGTTTAATTTTTAAAAATTTAAAATAAATGAAAAAATTTATAAGAATTTACTTTTAACACAGAAAAAATGCTGGTATAGGAGTTGGTGACCTGCTAAACCCTACCTTTGTCATTTAACTTAACAGTTTCTCTGTTTACTTATTTCTAAAACAAGGAGGTTTGATTAGATCATCTTTTTGATTCTATGATCCTTCTGGGGTCAATCTGCATTAGAGGAAGTCCAAATTAAATTGTAGTTTCTTAAAGAAGTATAATTTTCTAACGTTAAAGTAAATTAAAAGTCATTCTGGCCATTTGGCAAAGACCGCAGAAGGCTCCCTTTTAACCCGGAAGAGCCGGGAAGGAGCGCTGAGAGCACCGTGAGGGGGCTGATCTCTGGCAACTCCTTCGGAGCCACCAGCCTCGCACTGTACCAAGTCCAGCATGTTTAGAGTTAAAAGTCTGACGAATGTGGGTTTAAAAAAAAAATCATTTTACCAAAGTTGCTGAAATTAATTCTGTACTATCATTTTTTAGCTTTACAAAAATTTTTTTTAATTCTCCCTTCTTGAATGAACAGTGCAACAGTGCAGCTCGAGTGGGATAACATTTTTTTTTCTGGATAGTGCTTTTATTTTTTAAATTTTTTTTTATTTTTGCATTTTTTAATTGTATTTTTTTTCATTACGGGGTGCGGTAACATTTTGCTCTCTTTTCCAGTATGGGCTGAGGGGGAAGGGCACTCTTTGAGGGCTACCAGGTTCCAAAGCACAACAGGAGGACAACATAAGGCAATTTAATGTCCATATTCAAAAATGCAACAAAATAACAACTACAGAAACTTGTTAGAGACCTCTGCAATTCTCATTTCAGGGAAACAGTCTAACTTATTAGACTTGGCTGTGGGAACTGTTCAGTCTTTCTGGAGCACCTGGATTCACTTATGTTCTGATCGTGTTAGCATCCTGTTCAGGAGTCGGTCAGGACAGGGACTGGGGTTTCTGGCCTCTGAGCTTAGGGAGGGGGGCGAGGGGGTGACGGCACCTGTGTCAGGAAGACGGTTCAAGAGGAGGACATCGGGAGTCTCAGGGATGGAGCTGAGGTGTGAGTCATGGGAGGGCTCAGTAAGCTGAGGGACCAGGTAAGGGGGACGAGTGGAGAGCCTCAAAACACTGTTCAGTTAAACAAGAGGCTGATGTTTCAGCCCCGACCCAGGACAAACTTAAACTCTTCATAAAAAGGAGCATGGTTCAGGGGAGAGACTGCCTGCAGTCTCTGCCCACAGCCTCCGTCACTCCCATCCCCTGGCCCGAAATGACACTTTCAGGGGCCTTAGTATTAGTTCACCTCCTAACTCTGAGGTTCCAACTTAAACCAGACAACACCTGAAAAGAAATGGATACTCAGGGCAGCCAAGATTATGTCTGCTTACTGAGCAGACAACTCAGCTCTACGGAGCACGAAGTACCAATGGATGCTGTTATAAGGGAAGCTCCAAAGCTCCCTGCCAAGTTTTGTTCTTCTAGGATGGTCCAACACTTCCCCCCAAAATATTGCTTATATTTCCTAACAGGCTAGCAAACTGTTTGATAGTATAGAAATAAACTTCATCTTCTTCCTTTCTTTCTAATTCCAAATTAGAGTGGAATTCTATTTCTCCTATATTTGAGTCATACAGGCCTGATGGAATTTTCTCATATATACTTTTAATACGGCACTTCACGTCACAGCTTTTGCAGTTGCTTGATAATATGGTATAGTCATACTAACTCCTGTACTTATTATTTCAGGGACAAATGTGGAATTAAATGTGATTTTTAACATTAATTTAAAGCAAACTTACTATGCATCTGTATTTGATCATGAGTTTTAAAAGTGAAGCTTGTGCTTTGTAAACAGCAAGACGAGTGCCTAGATTTTAGTAAGTAGGAAAAAAAATAATTAAAACATAAGTAGATGGGAATTTAATCTCTTCAATTTAAAATCTCTTAGCTTGAATCCCTCATTAGAAGGGCTTCATAAAAAAACAAGTCGTAAACATTCTCAATGATTAAATATGTATATGTGATCTATGATAAAACTTAACCCCTAGGCCATTATATTCTTAACTATACAAAATTATACTTGTACGGATTCCCTTTTTATTAGCTCCATCTTCCAGTGAAATGTTCACATAACTGTCTTGTTTCTATTCCTCCACCATGGACCATTCAAAAAATGCTTCTTTCCAAAGACTGTGAAGCATTCATTGATAAGCCACAGGTAACTTAGACTATAACATGTCCTTTCCAATTAATAATGCTGTTGACTTGGTTTATGAGGACTGAATTATTCTTCAGAATCTTTTTATACCATGTCATCGCAAGCTAAGATTTAGAGATGTTAGAGCACCAACTGCATAAGGATGAAGAAAATGGAATGGTTTTACTTAAAAACCAAATTATCATCTCAATTTAATCTCTGTACTTTCCATACAAAATAATGGCAGTTGGCAGTTTACTCTTAAGCCCCATTGCTTTTGAATGAACACTATTCATGGAACAGTATTCACGAACACTGCCCAATGTCCAAATTCAGCTGCAATTCTGTGAATGTTTGGGAGTCAGCAGATGTGGGTTTTAGTTTTGCTTTTGTCATAAACTAGGGCTGTGCCTTTGGCAAGATCCTTAATCTCTCTAGGATTGTTTCTACAAGCTCTAAAATGAGGGCTTGGATTACTGGAAGGTTAAGATTTCTTTTGGTCACGGAATTTCATTAGGGCTCTATGTTTGTTTAGAAGATACAAAGATAACAGCTGGCCTAGTCTAATGCATGCTAGAAATAACAAAGAGAAAAAAAATATGATTTGAAAAATTCAGGTAAATAACTAATGCGTAGTCCTCCCCCACCCCAGAGCCTTTTGGTTCTCTTCTTATCAGGTTTGGTATATGAAATTTTGATCACTTCAAACAGCTGTAATTTGTGATTAGAACAGTTATCTGCTGGATGCATAAGTGGATGTAAACAAGACAGAGGAGCTCATATATGGTAAAAACAATGGCTGATGTCTGGCACATGCCAGAGTTTTCGATCACTACCCACTTGAGATGTTTTTGAATTGTTTAGTCATGTCAGGTAATATTTTTAAAGTGTTATTCTTTACTTTGCACTGTTAAAACTAGGATTAACCCTAATTAAAATATTCTCTATCAGAAGTCTTATTACAGCAAATTTTATACAGCAACGTTCTTAAACACAAGAGTTCTGACTAAAACCAAATACTTAATAATTCTTTTATCTGCTCTCTATCTTCTTTCTAAATAGAAGGGCTGGTGGTTATTTTAGCATCTGGATTGTGAACTAATGATATCCTTAATGACTGGCTTTCAATCATCTTTAAAAATTCTGTTTTCCTTTTATTTTAATTTAAAAAGAATGACAGAGTTAGTTGGAAATAAGTCTAACTTTCATGGGTTTTCTTTTACTTTTTAGCAACTTTGTTGGTTCCTTTGGTTCTTGTTGCTAAGTCAGCAAAGTGGTTATAAAATGGACATGATTTAAAGGTGACTCACAGATGTTAAATTGTAGGGTTTTCTTACTTTCCAAGTTGCACAATTAAGATCTTAGAAGAAGGCCCAGCAGTAATAGAATCTTCCTCCAGGACCAAGGTGAGTTAATGAATAGTGTTGAACCTATCAAGGGGGCAAGGAGGAACATTTGGAGGTACGCGTGAGTGTGTGCGATGGTATGTGCACAGATGCAGAGATGAGTAAAATTAAGTGCTGAACAGCTTTCCTTAACCATACCTCACCGCCCTGGCTAACCGAAGCAGCTGCCTTGTACTCTGCCCCAAAATACAAATATATATATAATACATACATTTAGCTGACAAGGAAGACACAATTTCAAGTGAGGGAAAGAGGAGAGATGGTTGAATGAGGCTGAGAATAATGAAGGCAAAATATTATTTTTGACTTTGGGGGAAATGTTTGGATTTTCTATGTGAGGGGAATTATGTAAATGTGAATAGTGGTAATAATGCTTATCTGACCAGAGCATATTTTATGTCACAGTGAAATACATATCTGAGACCTGTTTAATGAGTTATTCTTATTTTTTACAAAGTTATCCATAGACAGAACACCAGCACTGACAAAATACCACCCTCTCCAATACACTGACTCTATATAGAATTGAATGTTTTACAACCTGAATTGAAATACAAGAATGTAATTAGAAATCACTTAACAGAAGTTCAAATGTTGTAAGTTGTTATTTTCAAACATGGGTCATTTAATAAAGAGTAACCCTGTAAATAATAGCTGGTGCTGGACTTACATATCTCTCTCTCTCACACACACACACACACACACACACACACACACACACACACACACATACTGAAGACACAGAATGTTCTATGTGATTTGTCATTTTTCTTTTAACAAAGTGCTGAATCAGAACGAAATTACATTTTTCATACAATTTTAATGAGACTACATCAGATATTTAGTCACCTTCAATATAATTATTTAAGAGCCTAGTAGATGAAACTGTATTTCACAGAAACAACAATAAATTAAGAGCGAGACACAAAGTATGTGTTTAGAAGTCACTGGAAAGCACTTGATCACCATAATAAAGATGGCCACCGGTTTCTGACCTAATTAAAAATAAGGAGTCATGTAAGAAGTGGCTTTATTAGAAAAAAATGTAGTATACATGTGGCTAATTTCTATCATTGATAAATCTCTTGGCTATTTTAGAATTAAAATTGAACTTCTTTAGAAGTTATTGGCATTTCTTCCTATTCTGATATGTAACTTAGGGGAGGAGTTATCTTCCGGTAACAGACGCCCTTTATTTCTTTTCATAATTACAGCTAATCAATCAGTAGTTCAGCACTGGCACAGAACACAGAGGGAATCATTTAGGTAGTGCTTTGTGTGTAAGACATCACACTTCCAACCCCAGAATCAGGCACAGGTATGCCATTTCTAGAGTTTTTAAATCCCCTTTTATCACTCAAGTCCCACATTATTATTACTTAGTAGTAATTCAGTTAATGTGATCATCTGTAACCTAGCAAAACCTCTGAATGAAGTTTCTCTCTTCTCCTTTTTATCCCGTTAGGTGTGCAATTCCAAGCAAATGTGCAGAATGCAGTATTGATTTCCAGTCTCTTTGTATAAACTCCTTCAAGTCTGTGCTATTAAACTGAGACAACCACATCGAGATAGAGTCTGTCATAGGATTCCCTGAAGCACAGAATGAGGAGGAGACTGAGCAAACACGACCCGGGAAGGCACCAGTTGAACCAAGACAACTCTGTAAGACAAAAACATGCAGATGTAAGCACAGGGCAGTGTGCAGGCAACCTGCTCTGCACTCAAAGGCACTTATGATTAATGCGCCCTAGGAGGCCTGACAACTGGCTTTCAATAAACAGTGACAATCTGGAGTCTAAGTGATGCATGTAACATATTACAGAGCTTTCATGTGGAATATTTTTAATCAATATTGTTAATAACTTTTTATCAATTTAATCCACCTTGACTTTGATGGCAAAAAAAATCTATTAACTACAAAGAAAAAAAAGATCACCTTTAACTGTTTGTTAATTATTTTTTAAGTGCCCTCTATCACCCTCACTCTTGTCCTTGTTTAGAAATATCTGCTGGACTAGAAATACAAAATCATCTGAACTTTGAGATAACATTTCTGTATTTTTTTGGATAGAAATACCTAATTCTCAGCAAAAACATCAAGTAATAATTCATTGTAAAACTGATGAGAAAATAATTTTAAAAAATAAAGTAAAACATAAAAAATGTAATCCTAATTCTACTCTCAGAAAAACTACTGTGACTATTTTGGCTTATTTCCTTTTAGTCTTTTTTTTCCTACAAGCATAATTGTTATGGGTGATGCCAATTACCAGAAAACCTACAAGAATCATCTGAACAGACAACTCTGTTGTTATCTGACGTAAGGGAATCAAGAACATGCTTCTTCATAAAGGCCTGCTCATGACGTCTGGACTCTCCATCAGGCCACGCCTGGGTCCCTCGCGGGGGCTGCATGCCAGCTGATGGTGGCTGCCTCCAGCTGTTTCCTCCAGCTCCAGCAGCCCTTGAGCTCTACAGCTGTTCGGGTTTCTTCAACCCCGACCCCCTTTACCAGTCAGTCCCGAGGCTCTGTGAGCATAAGTGAGCAGCCTCTTGGCACTGGGGGCAGGGTGAGGGATAACTTCTCTAGTTTAATATCCATTTAGCAGTTTCAACTTTAAAAAACAACGCATGAGATAGAGAAGTTCCCTGGTATATTTTTTCTTTGGGCACTGCTATCAGTTTATATTTTCCTTTTGTACTTCTAAAGAATGCTAACACTGCCCTCATCTTCAAAAATCGTCCTAAAGATCTCCACACTGCTGCTTCAATTTAACATATAATTCATATGGGTAAAAGCAATTTATGCTCAGGAATGGAAATCCGAAAACCAACTGGTACAAAAAGGTGCTGAAATACCTTTTTTACTGGAATATGCTCACAAAACCTGCCCCCCCACACCTCTCAATTTCTACATTTAAAAGTTAGACATGCTACTATATAGCATGTAACAGAGACATGCATTTCAATGATAAATTCATGCAAAGCTATTTTCTGTGGTTTACTTGGATTGAATAGAATCTAACACTCAGAAAGGCTGTGAACTCTGGGATCTTGTCTTTATTCTGATATTTCCTGAGATGACACACCAGGCATTTCCTGCCTTTATGTTAACCATATAGCCTCTGGGGTTCTGATGCTAATTTTAATAGTCAAAAAAGAAGCAGTAAAAAATATGAAGAGAAAGAACAGCAAAAGAGTGACAACAGCAACAACAGCATACTGTTTGCAGTGAGCATTTTGACTTTAAAGTCAAATTTTAAGCATCATTTTATGGGGAAAGAGAACACACAACCATGCAGCAACAATTAACTGGTTCTTGCTCTTCTTAAACGTAATCAAGTTTTTGCCAAAGCAAACCTTATTTTATCAGAGTTGTAAAAGTATTCCTTCTACCTGGGTTCAGATGAATCCTTAAATATGCCTCATAATTGCTCTTTGGTGTCATGCTTGGTTGGTTCATTTTTACTATTATGCCTCTCTCTGAAAAGTCAAATCCACCCTTCTGTAAGTTCACCTGACTCAGCCAACTATAAACGTTCTTTGAAATTCTTTGCCTTTTAAGAAAGCAAAAGGTCAGAGTCTGGAACCTTTACATTTCCCACTGAAAACCAGTCACATAAATCACAATTTAGGTGCTCTAACAAGCAGGAAATGGTTTGTTTAAAAGCCTCATTCGACTTAGCAATAGCAAAGCCAACTGCTGTCTCTTCTGAGCCTGGTGTCTTATGACGTAATTGAGCCAATGGATTCCTGACCCATTGAAATTTTCTTATTTTTACCCTTTAAATCTTTTAAAGTAAGCACAGTTTGCTAAAACCCCTTCCCTTTGTCCTTAACTAGAGACCATATAAATCCATACTCCAAGGCTCCACAGTTTGCCTCTACATTTCTGCTGGTTCTCTACTATTTATTGTATACACTGTAACCTGAGCACTCACTCTCTTTGCCAATCTCCAGTTTAGACAGGTGCTGTATTTTACTCGGTGAAGTGGGCTCTGCACCAAATGGTGATGCTTTTTGGGATGGAACTAATTAGGATTTTGCTCATCTTACCTTTTTCTTCAAAAGCAGTATTATACTTCCCACTTCCTCCTTCCCTTCAATGATGCCATGCTTTCGGTTTCTACCACTTTCAAGTACTTGTCTGGTTCCAGATACCATCATCCAGAGCGAAGCTATTTTTCTTTGGTAGTTTAACTATAATTACAGTGATTTAGCAAAACTGTTTCCATTCTCATTTCAGAGGAGCCAGCTGACATCATGGATTCACACACGGTGTAACACCCTGCTCCCGGCGCTCCTCGTTCATAACCCAACAGACCTGACCATCACACACACTGCATTCTTTTACTCCTCAGATATAAAAATACTTCTCACTAGTTCGCATCTGTTGAACCTGTTCTGGTAACCAGTAGATAACGGCCTCCCACCTCAGCCAGGCCCCTGAATCTCTTGAGCCACAATGTAGCCTTGCATTCATGGTCAGCTACTTCAAAATGAAAGGACTGAAGTAAAAAAAAAAAAAAACAAAAAAAAAAAACACACACACAAACAAAAAACAAAACAAAACAAAAAAACCCAAAAAACTTTTACTGCTTTTAGTCAAAACCTGCTGCAAAGATTCTAGAACAACAACAACAAAACCTAGATAATACAAACTTCAGAATAAGTTACAAAGTATAAAATAGGATACTGGAACACATTTCAGAGGATCTAAGGAATAGAACAGCATTCCCAAATTGTTTCTGCAGGTGAAGCTATTAGAGAAAGGCATCACAGTGCTGTCTGAAATAACTTGCTGAGATCCTCAAAGCAAATATTATAGGAAGCAACTGAGTTTTACAACTATCTCTATATTAGGGAACAAGTAACAATTTTTTAAAAAGTGACCATGACAAAGCCAAGTCAGAAAAACTCTTAAGAAACTTCTGTCGCTGTCCCAGTTACCCAGGGCTCCGAATAAGCCAGTGGCATTGGTGTAAGGAGTCTGTGTGACGTTTGCTGTCACTGATGGTGATGGGCATAATCTGCAAGCCAATCACCAGTGGAGCCTTTCTTGCCAGGCAAACCAATCTCATGTGGTCATTCTGGGGTCAAAGAAACAAAGAAGCTGTCTCTGATATAATCACCTCCCAGATAGCACATTGTGGGGAGATAAAACTCTAGTCAGGAAGTATAGTACTTCTTTAAGAAGAGACCTAAAAAACCCACAGATCTTTATAATGATTAAAAAGCTAGCCTTCTAGTCATGTAATTCATAGTTGAATTGTAACATATAACTTAACTTCTGGGTAAGTTTTTCAAGTTTTAAAATGACTATTTATTATGACATTTGAACAGTGGCTTTAATGGAAAGGAATTCCATTTATCCTAAAAAATATTGAGCCCTGGCCAGGTGGCTCAGTTGGTGGGAGTGTCATCCTGTACACAAAAGGTTGCAGGTTTGATTCCCAGCCAGGGCACATATGTAGGTTGTGGATTCGATCCCCAATTAGGGCGCGTATGTAGGTAACCAATTGATGCTTCTCTCTCACACTGATGTTTCTCCACTCTGTCCCTTCCTCTCTCTCTACGATCAACAAAAACTTATCCATGGGTGAGGAGTAAAAAGAAAATGTTGAGGGCACTATAAGTTATTTTTAGGATATAATTTTACAAAATTTTCAGATGTGCAATTTTTGTGTCATCATAAGCTGTTTTAAGACATGTGGACTTTATCTGCTGTGGGACTTTTGGGACAACATCAATTAATTATATGTGAAAGAATCTCAATACAGTTTTCACAGTGCTAGTAACCTTAGCCTTAGAGAGACGTGGGGTATGCCTGTGTGTATTCAGTAGACACACTCATAAACAAACATATAAAAGCTTTTCTTTCAAATTGAAGTGTAGATAATTAAATTCCTAACACCAACCACCTAATCACCTAGAAGGAAATAAAACATTTGGGGAGCGCCAGTTATGCCCTATCTAGGCTCTTGCACATATGGTCCTCTCCTTAACTCTCTAAAATGTCCAAATGCTCTGAGATTTTTCTTCCTGAAAATCACCTTGTTGTATTAAAAGTATTTAGTATTTAAAAAGTTTCATTTTTCACAAGAATCATGGAGTTTAGGCAGAAACCTTCAACATCTACAGACACATATGAGAACGTGTTACCAGACACCAGCCAAAAAGAGGAAAGATTTTTTTTCCCTAGCTAGATGAATCCTTGATTACATCAGTGAGACAGGAAGGAGCAGAAATGGTACTATGGGCTTCTTCCGCTGCCTGAGTCAAAGAAACAAAAATACCTGCTGGTATCTGGTCACTATGAATCTGAAGAATGAGTGCGCATTGCCTGGCGTCAGTTCCAGTTATTTCATGTTGAACAGATTGACAGCGGCAGCCGGATCTAGGGGAGTGACAGGGATACCCTACTGGCCACGCAAAATGGTCAGGAGTGCACCGGGCTCCCCACAGTCAGACAGTGTAGGGATATTCCCTGCCTTAAACTGATCAACAAATAACGTGTTACAGTCTAGAGACCGCATCGCATGCAAGAGGTGTATTGGGGGAATAACATTATCTGGCATCTACTGTTGTTTTTAAATATCGGGAGGACAAAACTCCACTTCCAGCGGACAGGAAAAACCATGCTCTACTAGGCTGCAAGACCACTTACCAAACCTCTGCCCATGAACTGCAAAACTGCCCTTTAAGGGGCAACAGAGCCATGTCTGAAACTTTACCAGGCAAAAGAGAGGCACTGAGCCTTTTAACTGCAACTGTGATGTAACTGAAGTAGATTAAAGCTGATATGTAAGAGTAATTAGATGATTCTGTTTAGAAAACTCTTTGGAAACAAATACCTTAGTCCAACACTTAGGAATGGCATGTTCCCTAACAGAAACACCTTTTTCCAGAAGGACAGTCAGGAGTGGTCTGACGTCATTAATAGCCGTCTCCTTCATATAAACCAAACATACATCAAGTTTAGCAAAGTTAAAGCCTACTTAACATGCATTACTCATTGATTATTTCTATCAATGAGTAATAAAATTTCTATCAATTTTTGATAGAAATAATCAATGAGTAATTCTGTTGTTAACTGTAATAAGAAACTAATGTATCATTTGTATGCTTTTTGCTGTTAAGTGAAAATACTGTGCTAAAAGTTGCCTGAAACCCAGGGCAAATTCCCTTTCATGAGCTCTGAAAGTTTCAAAAATTTGTTTTCCTAAGGAGGTTAATGTGGTTACTATTTTAACTATAAGGCTGTCCGAAAGTTTTCCATAAACAAGTAGCCTCTTGGAGCATCATATTTTATACCACTTGTTATTACATTTGAATCTTACAGATTCCTTTATGTACAGGTTATCCAAATAAACTGGTATTTGATGAGTAGTCAGTAGAATAGCAACGAGGCGGGGGCAGGGTGGAGCAGGGAAGGTGGTAATATTAGACTGGTTAAGATGAGAAATAAAATGAAATATAAAACTAGTAGAAATTAATAAAAGCTTCATATTCAAGAACCACAAGTATAAATTCTTATTTTAACATGCAAAAAAAAAAAAATCCTAGATAATTTTACCCAAATTTTCTAAAATAGTAAAATAGAATTTGGATTACAGAAGGGAGAATACCAGAGAAAAGCAAACAATTGTTCATAACAAAGCCAATACAAACCCACAGACCCCAGCAGCAGGCAGGCCTGCCTCCGACAAGCTCAGCAATCTCCCCAGTTGTCCCTGCAGCGCCTCCTCCCAGCCCCTCAAAGATGGTCTGAAAGTCTCATTCTCCCCTGAAGCCCTTTCTCCACTTTCTTCCCACCAACTCTTAATAGATCAACTAAGCAGAAAGGTGATGCTATCGAGAATGAACTCTTTTGATAACCTACCCAGCAAAGGTATCTGCCCCTGGGCCCACTAACACGGCCTTCTCTTCCGCCTCCCTTTGCCCAGGGTGAGCTCCTCTGCTTGGGTTCAGGACCCCCTCCCTTCCTCCTTTGTAAGGCTCTCCCTCTTCTTCAAAGGGGTATCCCTGGGTTCTAATTTCAACCTTCTTTTCACTCTATACCTGCACTGACCACATGTAACTATTAAAACTTAATGAAATAAATCCAGTTCCTTAGCTGCACTTGCTTCACATGGCTAGTGGCTACTGTACTGGACAGTACAGATAAAACATTTTCATTGTCATAAAAAGTTCCATTTGGATAGTGCTGTTCTGTACATTCTGTACGCTCCTTAGGTGACCTCTCATTCATCCCTAAGGCTTTAAACTATGTAGCCCTGACATTACTGGTAACTAATACCCTATGTTAAGAAAGGAGATTCTAAGTATTTTTAAAAAAGCAATGAGAACCTGCATATTGGAATCACCTGGGGGGCTTTAAATATAAACGGTGGGCTCCAGTCCAGGTTAATTAAATCAGAACTTCTAGGGATGTAAGGGTGCATTAGATCAGATTAGGATGCATTTAAAGAAATAAACAACTGAAGGTATCTTCTTTTATTGGTATATAAAAGCCCAAATAAAGTAATCTGCATTAGTGAGAATTCTCCATATAAAATCCCTATACAGTAGTGCCACAAACTCTCTCATAACACATTTAGATAGTAATCAAAAGGTCAAATTTCTTACCTGTGTGATAAAATGTGAGAAAAAATAAAAGTACTCCCATGAATATATTACTTAAAAAAGTGACAACTCCACAAGTAATTCCTTCTGGAACTGGGTAGACAGTTTCCACAAAAAGCTCAAAAAATATAGGTATACTGCTATTCAAGAACACTCCCAGGAGAATACAGGAGGCGTACAATGTCACTGAAAGAAAAATACAAACATTTTAGTTTCCTGGTAGCAGCAGTGAGTCATATCAGATAGATCTTCTGGGTCTTCTCTTTTGTAAGTACTGACTCTGCCATTTCATCTCTTTTCAATGGTAGTCGATAAAGAAGTTTGACGAAGCATCATACATCTGTCGTCTTTTTGCTCAGGTGAGCAGATAGGACAAGGTTTTATTGCTGGAAGATTAGCAGTTTATTTGCTTTATGTTTTTGGTGGATTATTCCAAATATTCCAAAGCACAGAAACAATCTTACCACTATAATACAATTCAAAGGACTCTTACCTCTTAGTCGCACACTCCTGGCAAATAGAGAGATAGATAAAATATGGCAACTTAATTTGAAATCTAGACTCATTCTATAATTTTAAAGAGAACTTAAAATCTAAGAATAAATATAAGAAACATTAAGTGTTACTGAAAATTATGTATTTAAGAAGGCTGGTTAATAATAGTCCTCAAGTACAAAATAAAAATTCAGTATGTAATTCCTGGAGAAACACTTAAAATAGAATTAATTCTCCATTTTGGAGTAAGTTTTGTGTCAACTATTGTTTTGAAATTTGTAACTTTTTGGAACAGAAAAAATTTTCACCCAGAAATGTATAATTAACCCCAATAAAAAGCCTATTTATCCTGTTTTGTAGTGAAATCTTTGAATAAGGACATTACTGTTTTTCTTAGAAGAAAGTTTAGAGAAATGCACCCCACTCCAAATAACTACATTGTTTGCTATTATTAGCATACAAACCTTCATAAATTTTAATTTGACGGTGAAAACTATGAGGAAAAAATGATATTCTGTTTAGAAATCTAAGAGATCTCCTATAGACTATTAAATATATCATATCCACTAGTGATAATGAATAGAATTTATTCTAAGCTTCAGGTTACCAGGAAAATATTTTAATAAAAATATTTAAGAAAAAATTTCTGTACAGGAACTATAGAAACTGAGGGAGTTATCCTAAACCTATTATGCATTATTCATAGGACATATCAAATTACCAGAATTTATTATAACTGTTTACATAACAGTCCATGACATTGTTGAAGGGATAAAAACACAATATCCACTGTTTTCTAATAGAATTTCTCCAATTAACCTCAACTCCCACTTCCTCTTCCAATTATACTGGTCTTTCAGGGTTATAAAATATTTAGTGCATTCTAATATCATAAATTGCTGGTGATTACTTTGACTTTCTTTGCATAGACCGCACATGAGAAGATAGAACAAAAGATGACAATGAATAAAGAACATACTGTTGGCTAAAGCAGTGACCAAATTATCCACAGAATGAAATGGCAAGTATCTGATAGTTACTGTACCATTTAAATTAAATCACAAAGTAATTTTCAAGAGATTCTTAGAAACAACAACCACGCTTCATGCTCACTGTTTATTTGCTAGACATAGATCATGTAAATCAATCAACACATTCTACTTAACACACGACTCATTAGTCGCCCATTAGGAAATCTAGGGATGGAATATCACTAAAGCATTTATAGACTATTCTATCTACAAAACACTTTATAATTTATCGGTCAGTTCGTAGTAATCAGAGCAGAGATGGCTATTGACCCAAACACTGATGAGCCTAGGAGTTCAAAATAAGACAACACCGAAATGGACGACAGGAAAAAGCAAACCCTTGAGTACCAAGAAGTGTTACTTCTAAGTAAGAATTTGCCAGTGATAGACTTACCATTTTTTAGGAAATATGTGTGGAAATAATCCTTTTTGGCATTTATATTTCCGGAGGAAATATACCCTCACATGTAATTTGTAATCAGGCAAATTAAAATGTAGTACCTAAAAAATAATCATAATCTGTATATAATAAATGCATGTCGTAAAAGAATGATAATGTAATGATGAGGATATACTGTAAAGGGACTATCTATTGGTATAAAGTCTTGAAGAGAGATTTTATTGATTTTTATCAACCATGCTACCAAAAAAAAAAAAAAAAAAAAAAAAAGAGCAAGAGAGGGAGAGAGAGACATGGGATGTCTCCCAAGAGAATGTGATGAAGCAGGGCTCTGTCTGAACCACCCTCATGGCCACGCCACGCCCATGGATTCATTTTATGCTCATTACAAATCTTTTGACTTTGGTTTCCTAGGTGTCTATTTTCTGGAAAGGGAAGCGGAAATATTTGTCACTGGAAAAATAAAATTTATATTGATTAAATAGTTCATCTTCTAGTGGGTAATTAAGGATGTCTATCAAAATAAATAATGCACACTATTTGACCCAGCAATTCCAGATCTAGGAATTTATCCTACAGCTATCCAGGTGCAAGTATATAAAGTAGACTCACTGAAATATTGTTTGTAGTATAAAAATATATTAAAACCAACCTAAATGTCTACCAATAGGTTGGTTGTTAAAAAAACATATCAAACATCTAAACAAAGGCACATTATGTAACCACTAAAAATGAATTAACTCCAGCCTGGGCCAGGTGGCTCAGCTGGTTGGAGTGTCAACCCATTTACCAAAAGGTTGTGGGTCTGATCCCTGGTCAGGGCGCATATGGCGTATGGGAGGCAAGCAACTGATGTTCCTCTCTCACACTGGTGTTTCTCTCTCCCTCTCGTTCTCTCTCTCAAGTCAATAAACATGTAACAAAAAAGTGAATTAACTCTGTATGTACTGATATTAAGAACATCTAACATACATAAATAAAAAAGGTACAGAAGTGTTATATGAAGGTCTGTCTAGAAAAAGTCCAGCCATTGTTAATATAATGAGAAGTTTGTGCAACTTCAATGTAATCTGGCAGCCAAGGAGAGCGGGCTGGAACGCATGCATATGAACAATGAGGACTTCACTGTATTAGTCAGTGGCAGTGGCAGATGTCATTGAGTGAGCATGTGTACTGTGTGGCTGTCACATTCAAAATGACTGAGTAAGTGGAACAACGGATCTGCATCAAATTTTGCATTAAGCTTGAACTTTCCTCCATGGAAACTATTTGGATGATTCAGAAGGCTGCAGCTATGGGCAACAGGTGATTGGCAGCTTCATCATGACAATGTACCCACTCATGCATCATGTCTCATGCAGAATCTTTTGGCGAAACATCAAATCACCCAGAGGATTCAGCCCCTCTACAGCCCAGATTTGGTGCCCTGTGACTTCTGACTTTTCCCAAAACAAAAGTCACCTTTGGAAGGCAAGAGATTTCAGCCCATTGAGGAGATTCAGGAAAATACGACAGGGCAGCTGATCGCAATTTGAAAATTGTGTGAGGTCCCAAGGTGCCTACTTTGAAGGGGACTGAGCTGTCATTGTCAATGTTTCTTGTATCTTGTATCTTCTTCAGTAAATGTTTCAATTTTTCATAGTACATGGCTGGATCCATTCTGGACAGACATGGTATTTTTAAAAGGATACATACACATTTGTAAATGTATAGGATACTCTGGGCAAATACCCAAGAAAGTGACATTCAGGGTTGCCCCTTGAGAGGGAAACGGGGGATCCTCAGGAGGGCAGACCCTTTATCTACTATTTGAATTTGACTTTTTTACTATGTGCATATCATACCTATTTGACAAAATCAAAAGAGAAATTTCATTGGTAACAAATTAGTGAACTGGTAGCTGACCCAACTTCACTTCATGCAAGTTTGTTAGTTCACTGACTCATCATTGCTATCTACCTCTGGGAGCCACGTAACCCAGTCCTAGTGCAGGATCCTTCGCGTAAACATTCCCACTTATTTATGAGAATTTCTGTTCTATATAGAGAAAATGTACTGTGATGAATGATAGCTTCAGAGGCCAGTAATAAAAAAAGCAAGTATTTTCATTCAGTTCTCTTACTCTCAATGTTTGCTTCTTATACTATAAAAATGATGAGCTAAAGGTTATTTTACACTGGATCAATATACTGAAATCACTTCTTATTGTAGCAATTGAAAAAAAAATGAAAATAATTTGCAAGGAAAGGGTTAAATTAAGATCTTCATAATAGAATGTGGGAAAGGTGGCTGTGTCAGGGCTGATTTAACACACCCCTCCCCAGTGCTCTGGGGCATGCCTAAAGTAGAAGCTGATTATTAATAAGAGTCTGAATTTGACTTCCACTTGAGTTTCCAGTTTAGAGTCTGATGCAGTGTCTCTACACTGGTTTGGCAGATCTAGTGGGTGAATGTCATCTATTAAAGGTCAGGCAGACAAGATAATTTCCTGCTCATCAGAGATGGTTCAAATTACATGATCATTAAATATTTCCATGACTTTCTACAGAACTGATACTAAAATTATAACAGACTGTATTTCAATTAAAAAGCCAAGGTAATTTAGCAGAACAAACACAATGCTGATAAAGAGTTCTTTCAAAGAAGCTAATAAAATTCACAGGCCCACGATTTAAATTGAAAAAGAAAAAAAGTCCCATGTAGCACAAAATACAGTTACAATGGATGTGTTCCAAGAACATAAATTGGATTAAAACCCTGAAAATTACTAGTCCCCCAATGCCACTCCCAATGACAAACTAAGTTACTAAAATTTAGGGAAATAATACTATGTATATATACATTTTTATTAACTAAAACATTCAAATTTTAGATGAGTAGTAGTTATAAAACAAATCACAAAATTTCAGATAAGAATAAGAACTATTTCCACTCAACATTTAATGAGATTCTCAAGATATCATTGATAATAAGAACAATTTTAAACCTTGGATTTATATAACTTTTAAAACATTTTTTGGAAAATGCTTTCAAATATATTATTTTATTTGATCATCCTATCAACTCTTTGAGGCAGGTAGGGTATTTTACAGATGAACTGGCCAAAGTTCTGAAGGTCAAAATGACTTATTGAGAAACAATGTGAGTTAGCAGTGGTAACAATAACATAATTAAGGCCTACAGAATCTAGAACATTTTCCACCAATCCACTGTGTCAGATGGGAAAAATAAATAAAAATAAGGCTTGGTATTTCTTTTATTCAATGGTATTGACACAACAGGCATGCTTCCCAAATCTGCATTCAGCACAAAGCTGGAAGTGAGGCACATTAAGACACATGGCAGAATCAAAAATAGAGCACCGAAAGGTTACAAAGAAAAAGATGAACTTTAATCATGATAAATGGAAAACGGGCCCAAAAATTGTTGCTTAGGTATATAATAGGGAACACTTTAGCTTAAGCCTTTCTTGAAAACTATTTATCCGGGGCCTATTACATGTAAGCCACTATGCAAGAACAATAAATAGGATACACCTTGCCTTCAAATCACTCCTAATCTAAAGGAATATGAGAGATGCCTATTAGCTCAGCAGCCATTTTTGTGCACAAAAAGCATTCAGAAGATAATTATACTTCATCCTCTTAGAAGAAGTTATCTCTAATCATGGGAAACAAGAGCCTCCCAATATTAGGTGCCGAGTGCAGCAGGGAAAGGACGTTAAATTCTAGTAATACATTTCGAGAAGGACAATGGCAAGTGATGGTAGGTTTACAAGATAGTGACTATGCTGGTAAATGATATGGAATGCATGTCCAATGAGAAAAGGTTGTAAGAACTGGGAGATGTTTAGATAAAAAGGCTAAGGTCAGACATGATAAATACCTTCAAATGTTTTGAGGACCATCAATGGAAGAGGGAGGGAGCTAACTTGCTCTGTGGAAATCCTGTTGTTCCAATGTTATCTCAACAGGAGGAAGAGTTTCCCAGGACCCAGGGCTGACTAACAACAGAACTGGTAATGTGTTTCCTCTTTTGAGAGCTTTATAAGTTGCAGTTAGAAGAATATCTATCTGGATTATAATGGAAAACATAACTGATAACATTTGGGGTATGATAAATTATATCAGATGATGACCAAGGTGCAATAAGTAGATCATTAACAAAATTAAACAGATGTAGGTAGGAAAGCTTAATGAGAATATTGAAAATGAAAATGATACAGGTGCTTCTAGGTAGTTGAGAATAATAGAGGCCCTGACTGGTGTGGCTCAGCTGGTTGGGTGTTGACCTGCGAAGTGAAACTTCACCTGTTTCATTCCTGTCAGGGCTCATGCCTGGGTTGTGGGTTTAGTCCCTGGTTGAGGCACATATGAGACGCAAATGATCAATGTTTCTCACATCGACGTTTCTCTCCCTCTCTTTCTCCCTCCCTTCCCCTCTCTAAAAATAAATAAATAAAATCTTTAAAAAAAAAGGATAGAGAATTTGTTTACAGTTTTATTAAGAAGCATAAATAAGAATTAAGAAGGATTATAAAATAACAATACATTTTTATTATGAATTATTTTAAAAATTAGAATCAAGAAATTTCCCTAAAGAGTAGGTTTATAATATTAATACACTTTATTGGATAAACTTTTGTACTTGTGCATACTGACTGAATTTTTATTTTATGATAAGACTTAGAAAAGTTAACTGGGAATTATTAGATTAGACCTTGATTAAAAATGTCTCTATACTTCTGGCCAAGATGGAGGAATAGGTAGATACACTTTGCCTCCTCACACAGCCAAAAGGACAACAACAAATTTAAAAACAAAAAAACAACCAGAACTGCCAGAAAATCAAACTGTATGGAAGTCCAACAACCAAGCAGTTAAAGAAAAAACAATCATCCAGGCCAGTCGGAGGGGCAGAGATAGGCAGCCAGGGCAGAGAGGACATATAGCAAGGCAGCAGCTGGAGGACTGGGCGGTCCCACATTTTCCTGCGGATGAACTGGGAGGAACAGCTAGGGAGCGAGACAGACCGTGCAACCCAGGGTTCCAGTGAGGGAAAAGAAAGCCTTAAAACCTCTGGAGGTAAAAACCTGTGGGGGTTGCAGTGGCAGGAGAAACTCCCAGCCTCACAGGACAGAACATTGGAGAGACCAGACCTACAGGGTCCTAATGTACACAAACTCATCCACCTGGGAATCATCACCAGAAGGGCTCAATTTGCTTGTGGGCAGCAGGGAAAGTGACTGAAAGCTGCCTGAGAGCTAAGCAAGCTGCACTGTTCCCTCTTGGACCCCTCCCCAACACACAGCATCACAACACGACGACCTGGGTTGCTCCGCTCTGGTGAATACCTAAGGCTCTGCCCCTCCCAACATAACAGGCATGCCAAGAAAAAGGAATTGGGTCCAAATGAAAGAACAGATCAAAGCTCCAAAAATAGAACTAAGCAATGAACAGACAGCCCACCTATCAGGTGCACAGTTCAAAACACTGGTAATCTGGATGCTCACTCAGTTGGTTGAGTATGGTTGCAAAACAGAGGAAAAAGTGAAGGCTACACAATGTGAAATAAAGAAAAATAACACACAGGGAACCAACAGTAAAGGGAAGGAAACTGGGACTCAAATCAACAATTTGGAGCAGAAGGAAGCAATAAACATTCAACCAGAACAGAATGAAGAAAAAAGAATTCAAAAAAATGAAGAGAGGCTTAGGAACTTCTGGGACAACTTTAAACGTTCCAACATCCGAATCATAGGGGTGCCAGAAGGAGAAGAGGAAGAGCAAGAAATTGAAAACTTACTTGAAAATATAATGAAGGAGAACTTCTCCAATCTGTCCAAGGAAATAGACTTCCCAGGAGATCCAGGAAGTTCAAGAGTCCCAAAGAAGTTGGACCCATGGAAGCACACACCAAGGCACATCATAATTACATTACCCAGGATTAAAGATAAAGAGAGAATCTTAAAAGCAACAAGAGAAAAGCAGAGAGTTCCCTACAAAGGAGTTCCCATAAGACTATCGGCTGATTTCTCCAAAGAAAGCTTGCAGGCAAGAAGGGGCTGGAGAGAAGTATTCAAAGTCATGAAAAGCAAGGAACTACATCCAAGATTACTCTATCCAGCAAAGCTATCCTTTAGAATGGAAAGGCAGATAAAGTGCTTTCCAGATAAGGTCAAGTTAAAAGAGTTCATCATGACCAAGCCCTTATTATATGAAATGTTAAAGGGACTTACCTAAGAAAAATAAGAACATCAAAACTATGAATGGTAAAATGGCAATAAACTCACAACTATCAACAACTGAACCTGAAAAAACAAAGACACAAACAAACTAAGCAAACAACTAGAACAGGAACAGAATCATAGAAATGGAGCTCAAAGGGGAGGAGGTGGAGGAAGGGGAAGAATGGGGGGAAAGGTACAAGGAATAAGCAGCATAAATAGTACGTACAAAATAGACAGGGGGAGGTTAAGAATAGTATAGGAAATGGAGAAGCTAAAGAACTTATATGTATGACCCACAGACACGAACTAGGGGAGGCAATACTGGGGGTACAGGTGGTGTAGGGTAGAAGGGAATAAAGGGAAGGAAAAAAAATGTCTCCGCAACCTAAACTTGGTATTACAAGTAATAATACTCTTTTCAGAAATAAAGAAGCACCTACTTATAAAGAGAAAGAGTAAACATCCACACTGTTAACTACATAATTATTTTTTCATAGATTTTGAGCATGCAGAATAGACAGAATATATACGTCTGTGTGCACATACCGATACGCGTTTGTGTATCACTGAGCTGTGCCTCTTCTCTCAGAACCTCACAGTTTCTTCCTAAAAATGACTGCTGTGGCCTTCATGATCTACCACTAATTAAAATACACAGTGCATGAAACTGTGGTTCCAAAAGAGGATGGGCTTATTTTGTTGCAATATTTATTAATAGAGATGATTTTCTTTCTGTCTCAGTGCTATTAATCTAATCTGCAGTATTCCTTGTTTTGCCTCTTTGTTGACACAGTTTAGTCCTGTAAAAGTTGACCATTATGTCTGGAGTCTCTAAGGGCTAGAAGGCAAAGTAATTCTCTCTCAGGCATGAGGTACAACTAATAACCCTTTGTAACAATGGGCCCAGAGTAGAGACTAGTTGTGAAATCAGATATCGTAGAAATAGGTTTAATCAGTAACTTTCAACCTCCCAAAGATTTACTTATGGTTCTGAAGAAGGCAATGTACTATTAAGTCAGAAAACACTGACTAATCCCATGGTCAAGCCCCCTACTTTCAAGAAATAAAGATTCTGATTGAAGGCATACTTTTTCTTGAAAATATCATGGATAAACAAACAGTACATGGTTGTCCTCAACAGGCCCTTTAAGCATTTCATACTCTTACATTTAAGATTTTTTACAAATTCATTTTCTTCTTTTAATCTGTTGTATTTTTTTCATTCTCGATCAGTCATAAACATTAGTAACAGTTACTTTTAGTTCACAAAATTGAAAATAATTAAGTCATGTTTAGCCTTCTTTCCTTAAAGCTTAACATCCCTATTTTCTCAATATATGCATTTCTTCAATCACGTTCATTATTCTTTTCTGAATTTTCTTATTTACCATCCAACTTTTGGCAAGTGTTTTTACTTCTTTGCATGCTAATTAAAATGGGAAATAAATACCTTAATAAATACAAAATACATGAAAATACATGAAGAGGATTACTCTCTTATATATGTCACATGCCTTTCAATACAATCAAATATGTTTTCTTTCTTCGAATATCACTTGAAGTCAGCTTGTATCAGCTATCACTTTAAAGGGGCTTATGTCTAGCTAATCATCCCCCTCTACTCCCGGCACCCCGCCCGCCGCCCCCCCCACCCGTTATCTGTTGCCAACGTCATCATCATGGCAGGCTAGTAATTTGAAGCAGATGAAGAACCTCTCCCAGGGCAACTTCTGTTGAACACTCAAATTATACTGTTTCAACAAACTCAACACCAAAGTGCTAGCATTTTTCAAAATGCTGTTTTCAAGTATTCACCTGTTTTGTGAAAAACGATTCTGTGAGTTGTGTCTAACGGGGCTAAATGTCAAGTTCTCAGATAAGGTGAATAATGTATTTTCGTATTTTTTTCCATGGCATAAGCTTCAAGATTTTGAAACTTGCATTATCTAGGCATGGGTTAATTTATTTGCCCTATTGTAGATACTTCAATTAATGAAGATATAATGTAATTTTAAATATTGTTTCCCTAAGGAAATAAAAGGATACTGCTGGCAGTCTCCAAGGAGATGTATATAAGCAAGTATGTACATCAAAACAATATGCCTTTACTCACGATAAAATCATCCAGTTTTCTTCTGTATGGCACAATAATATCAAGATCAGTGGATTACGAAAAGATTGCAATGAAAGGTTTTAGGGGTAGTGGCACTAACAATAAACACATGGGTTGAACAAAATTAACTAGTTTTTAATTTATGTCAACAGTTATAATTAATGCATATATTTGTAAATACTTTTAATGTATATTCTTCTTATATACAAAAAGCAGTAACAAGACACTAAGTTTCCTAGAAATGGGGTATAAGACTAGATACTTTTCTGGTTTAAAAAAATGACTCGTAAAAAAAACATGGATTTGCTGTTACCTAAATAGCTTAAAGGTCTAACTTTGTCTGTCATTAGATTTTAAAGTAAGTTTTCTTTCATGAAGCCTCTTTTACTTAAAAAGAATTAAGCCAGGCTTTTACAAAGGTTGTAAGAGGATCTGTGACAGATTTATTCAAATATTCCACTGTCCCACTAAAATGTGCCTTTTTGCCTTCCTATAGCTAGAGCTGAATAACAAAGATTGGCTATGATTGCTGACTATTACTTGCAATAAGACATATCCACTGAAAACCAAAATGGAGATAACATACATTTCATTCATTCATTCATTCCTTCCTTCCTTCCTTCCTTCCTCAGGGCTTGTGGTAGGTATTGTGGTGGCAGTTGAGGCCAGAATTTACAAGGCACAAGCCCAGGCTCCAGATTTTCAGACAGGTAGGGGAGATGAAACATACACTCAAGTAACTATCAAGTGGTATCAGAAAAGAGAAATAAATATACCATAATTAAGAGAAGAAATGTGAACAAATCTAATCCTTAACCAAGTATATTTATGAAATATAAATATATACAAATATTAAAAATGAATCTTTCAGAAGTATCTAAGCAACATTTAAAAACTTACTGGCAACTGAAAACAACAGTAGAATTTATAAATTCAGTAGCTCTTAAGACAGCCACATCAAACTCAATCTCTTTCAGTTATGGTCTTGATTTAATTTAGAATTCTGCTTTCCTTTCTGTGCAACACAATTATTTTCAGGGACAGACTGGGAAAACAGTCTTGACCTAGGTTAATTACATCACTTTCTTTTAAGATTAAAAAGATGTATTATTTTCAAATCTACACTTTTTTCCTGATTACAAAAGTAAACATGTTCATTATCCAAAACCCAGACAAAAAAGGAGGTAAAAAGTTAAATTCATTCCTAGTGCCTCCATTCAGAGACAAAACTGTTAATTTATGATAATTAGAAAATACAAAAAATGTAATGAAAGTACGATTTTATAATGAATGTCCTACACTTAATTCAAAGGAAAAAAATCTGTTTGGTAGATACTCATGACTGTTCTTGTAAAACCTAGCAGATGCATGCTTGACATACAATATCACAAAAAAATCAGAGTGTAATGCCATGAATAAAAAAAGTTATAAACAAACTGTTCCACCAGAATGTTGTACAACTGCTAAATTATGAAATTATACCAGAATAAAATAAAATAAAATTCTGGCTCAGAATACTCTCTCAAATTGCTCAAAACCCTAAAGTGGGAATGTTGGTGTATAAAAAGTACACAGTATCCAAAAATTATTACTCTGAATAACTGGGCTTTACAGGAAAAGCAATAAACATTACATAAATGGTGATGGGAAAAAAATACTATAAAAAATGAAAAAAAACCCAAATACTACATTACAGAGAAGGATTCCCAGTGGTATGGTATAGAGCAGTGGTTTCCAAACCTTCCTTCTCAGTACTCTTAGTGTCTCAATAATTTTTTCATGGAGCTCTAATGCCAAAAGAAATAGCTAACAATCCTGTTAATTACATCCGATTTTAAAAATAGGTATATCCTAACAGTTTAGTAGCTATTTAAAAAATAATACCCATATATTGAAAGAAATATATTTTATTTCATTCTTTAATAACCACAATTACTTACTAATGGGATGGGTGCACCTGATGGGCACTGTTCAACTTCTGAAATCTTGGTACAAGATGGACACCACCACTCTATTCCCTGTTCCACACTGATTTTGGTGCAGTGTTTGCTTTTTATCACAGCAACTGCAGAAAGCCTAACTTTCCCAAGATAGGTCATCATCAAAAAGAACATAGCAGGTCTAATGCTGAAAGTGGGAACTTCCTGGAGCCAGAGGTTCACACAGCGTCTGGCAGATGTGGAATAGCCACTTCCTAGGGAAATTTAAAATAACTTGTGCTGCACTTGTAAGCTTGCTGTGGCACTCCATGGCAACTGGCTTGGCACGGTTTGGTAATTGTGGCTATAGGACAACCTTACCCCCTTGCCCCATTGTTACCACAATACTGTTCGGAACTTCCGAATAAACAGGTGCCTTGGAAAGACTTGATGCTTCTGATGTGTAAACTGCTGGTCCTTTTATCACAGAGCACGTAAGTCCAAAAGGGACACACAGTATTCTTAATTATCTGTAGACAAAAGGAACCCTCCTCCCATGGAGTCCCACAGAACATACATGCTACTCGGTTAATAGGTGGTTACAGAGCCACTTTCAGACTATTTACTCCTACCCATACAAGTGCTTGTAATAACAAATAATCCTATAAACCTACAGTCTTTCTTTACAACAAGTAATCCTACAATTAAACACATAATCCAACAGGCGGCTAAATATTATTTGCAAATAAGAGTAAAAAATACAGTATTGGATTGGCCAAAAAGTCTAGTTTTTTCCATAAAATAACAGACACAGTTTTCATTTTCACCAACAATTTTGTTGATTTGCATATTTTGAGTATGTCACCTATTTCCCACGTGGTATAGCATTGACCATTCTCAATTAATATCTCCATTTGATCACTGTCAACTTCAACTCGTCTGCCTGACCATGGAGTGTCATCCAGCAAAAAATCCCCAGCATGGATCTTCACAAACCACTTTTGACACAGTCAATCAATCACAGCACCTTCTCCATACACTGCACAAATCATATTTTGTGTTTCAGTTGTGTTTTTATCTTTTTGAAATAATAATGCATAATATGCTAAAAATATTGTGGATTTTCTTCAATCTTTAATATTAAGATGGCCATACAAAAATTTGCCAATTTTGTTAAGTTTTTTTAAATGCACACTGATATGACAACTGTGATAATACAATCTAACGAAATTGTTTCAAATGAAGTTAAAGACAACTAAGTGCTACTAGAGCCATCTTACAGAAAAAAACAAACTTTTTGGCCAACCCAATACTCTTCCCTAAGCTGTGGTTTTGATAACCCAAGGTCAACCTCAGCCTGAAAATACTAAATGAAAAACTCCATATAAAAATAATTTGTAAGTTCTAAATTGCACACCTTCCTGAGTAGCATGAAGAAATCTCTCACCTGGGACATGAATCATCTCTTGGTCCCGCACATCCATGGTGCACATGCTACCAGGTTATACTCACTGAGTAGCCTTCTCTGTCAACACATCAGCTGCCATGGTATCTCAGTGCTTGTGCAAATAATCCTTATTTTACTTAATAATGCCCTCCAAACATAAGAGTAGTGAGACTGGCAATTTGAATATGCCAAACAGAAGCCATAAAGAGATTTCTTTAAGTGAAAAATTACTTATGTGTAGGAAAAAACATAGTATATCCAGGGTTTGGTACTATCCAGACATTCAGGCATTCACTGGGGTTCTTGGAACATATCCCCCATGGACAAGGGTGGGGGATTACTGTATGCATCTTAAACAATCTTTGTTAAAGTAAAAAAAAGAAGCAATCACAGAGCCCTTCTGGTTTATAAAATAATCTGTCACAGTAATTTTACAAAGATTCTGTGGTAGGCAGAATAATGTCCCCCAATTCCCACTCCAAAATATATTCATGTCTTAGTTCCTGGAACCTGTGAATATGTTACCTTACATGGCTAAAAGATTAAGGCTACTAATCTGCTGACTTTAAAATTGGGATACTATCCTAGCTTATCTAGATGGGCTTAATGCAATCACAAGGATCCCTAAACATGGAAGAGGGAGACAGAAAATGAGAGTTCAGAGGAAGATTTGACCTTGGAAGGAAGGCGCAGATGATGTAATGTGAGAAGGATGTAATAGGATGTTTTGGGCTTTAAAGATGGAAGAAGGAAGCCACAAGCCAAGGAATGTGGGCAATCTCTAGAAGAAAGAAAAGGCAAGGAAATGGATCCATCCCGAGTCTGCCCACACTTTCATTTTAGCCTGGTAGGACCCAAGGCTAAACTTCCAATGTACAGAAATATAAGGAAATAATTTTGTGTTGTCTTAAGCCATTACCTTTGTGGTGACTTGTTACAACAGCCATAGAGAACTAATATACACCCCCAAAGATACCAATAACAGCAATAAAAACAACTACTATAAATGTTTCAGGTCAATTGGATGAGCTAAGTAAGATGCCTCTAATATACTTCCAAAAGGCATTTCCAGTAAGTTTTGTTTTGTATTGATGATGTAATAAGACTAAATATAAATAAATTTGTAGTTGCTGGTTTAAAGAATTTTACTGGAGTGTACTACAAATATCGTAGCTTTTTGCCTTTGTTCATTGTCCTTTCTGTTGCACAATGATATAATGGCTATAAAGAAGATACAAAATTTTTTATTATGCTTTGATATGAAATTTAAAAGCATATAAGCTTATCCATGCTTTATAAGCTTAAAGATTACATCTTTTTTCATATGTAAAATATCAGAGAAAATATTCTGTTTTTATTGAGTCTTTTTTTTTTTTTAGATTTTATTTATTTATTTTTAGAGAGAGGGGAAGGGAGGAAGAGTGAGAGAAACCTCAGTGGTTGCCTCTCACACCCCCCCCCACTGGGGACCTGGCCCACAAGCCAAGCATGTGCCCTGACTGGGAACTGAACCAGCTGACCCTTTGGTTTGGAGGCTGGGGCTCAATCCACTGAGCCACACCAGCCAGGGCACACTTTTCTTTTTTTTTTTAAAGATAGGATGATGGTTTTAAGGCTGGACAAAGGAGACCTTTTTGTATATTTAATAATTACTTATAAAAGCAAGAAAAAGTCTTACTGTCAGAGTATACATACTTCTATGAACTAAAAATACTTATTCAAAGTTCAAAAAGTCTGTGTTCACCTGTGGTTAAAGGCAGGTGTGTGATGCTGCTCAAACAGGTCAGGGTGAACCATGTGGATGATAATGTAGCCCCAGAGAACAGGAGGAGGAGAATTAGTTTCAGCATACCCCTGATAAAATCTGCAAACCTAAAAAAGAAACAATATGTTCTATTAATTCTAGCTGGATTTTAAAAATACTATTTAAATCAATGATATACTTTCATTTAATAATTTCTTAAAATTCCATACCTCCTTTTAAAAGCAAGTTAAAAATTTTTTTAAACTGATACATTTTGCATGTGTGATAAATGTTACTTTGTGATAAATGTTTTCTTCTCATAAAACACACAAAAAGTGATCTCTCTTCAGGATCTATAACTTACAGAGTGCATTCTGAGTTTTTAAATGCCACTTTTATAAACTTTCTATATTATTTTTCTATAATTGCTAAACGTCCCATAATGAGTGCATATTGTTTTAGTTCTAGAAAACAGGCTAACTTGTTGACATAAACTGGCAGAGATGGCTCTCCCTAAACTCAAACACATAATAAATACAAATGTTTGCAAGAGAGTCTTTGGGGTCCTACATGATCTGGTCTCTACCTCCACTCCCCCTTTGCCTTGCTGTGCTCTAGCTGGATGTCCCTGTTTCTATTTCTCATACTTGCTAGATCTTTTCCCACAGCAATGACCTTGTCCTGTCTGCCTGAAATGCTGGTGCTCCCTCCGCTGCTTGTTCCTCAGGTTATTCGGGTCTCAGTTCAACAAGGCTCTCCATGCTCACTGAAGAAACTCTCTCCATCCCACCTCCTGATTTTCTTCATAGTATTTATTTCTATTGGAATTTTTTTTGCATTACATTATTTTGTTGTTCCTATCGGACTGTAAGCTTCATGAAAGCAAGAACATAGCTCTGGAATAGTGAATACTATTCTTCAAACCTCATGACTGCTGTTTCATATCATTTTAAGTTCTTATAATCCCTGTTTTTTCCTGAATTAACATGAAACTAAAAGGCATCTGGTGGAGGTGCTCATCATTTAGTTATGACCAAAAATTTTTTCATCTGTTAATTGCTTTTCCTTATCTGCTGATTAACCGTTGATTGTAAAGGCACAATCCTCTCTGGCTGTGCCTGCATACAACTTACTCCATCCTTCAAATTGTTCCTATTGTAGAAAAACAGATTCTGCACCAAATAGGACATTTACCATGTTTTCTCTTTGAGGTTTTAAAAATGATTTTAATTTCTATTGTACTTATGTGACTGTCCCTATCCATACTTTTCCATACCATCTTTTGTTTTGCCCTTATTTGACATGATATGGTTAATCATGTTTGTAAGCATTATCTGGACTAAAATGACTTCCTATGAGAGCTGATGACATCTTTTGATAGGAAATAAGGCTGCACCTTTGCCCAGTGACAGGCTTGTTCTCAACTATGAAAGTTCACAGATAGAAAATTAGTCTGAAAATTTTGAGAGATGCTCCACAGCTTGATAGAAATGTCCCTCAAGAAAATCTAAGAAGCTTATTTTAATTCCATGTTCACCATACAGTTTTCTGATCTCTATTTTTGGCATGCTACCTGAACTTACTTGCCAGATAGGCAGATGGCCAGCTATGAGAGAATAAAACAGTTTTCTGTTACAATCAGAGCTGAGTGAAGTTGAACAGTTAGATAGTTTCACAGGGCCAGATCACCAAGAATAAACTGATCACTGGATCTGTTCTTTTTAGAGCCCTAGTCCTTTCAAATGGGCTAACAGTATCAAAGTATACTATTAGGACCAAAATAGTACATTTAGTAGTAGACTTTGGAAACATAATTTCCAAAAAGAAAAATCATCCAAAACACTCATGTCTATAAGGAGATTGCTTCTAGGAGTCCCAAAAATGGTGTTATAAATGTTATTTTATTATTTACTTAAGGCCGAGGCGATACCTACAATTGATTTCAAATCCCAGAGCAAAGATAGTACTTTTTAGAAATTCCATTTCAACAAATTAAAAACAGAAATGTCTTCATGCTACTTTTCCCTTCTAGTTCTATTTCTATGTAGTTAAAGATTTACAGGAAGAAAATAACGAGAAAGGAGAATGTGAGATGTCATTTCTGATATATAATGGTTCCCTCTGACCTATTTGGTGCTCAGAACAGAATTTGGTAAATGATGACTCACTCTAATTGGCTTGGAGATTTAATTAGAATAATTAGGTATAATTTTTATCAAATATGATAGGTCAATGCATTTCAGTATCAATATAGTGATTTTGCCACAATAGCTATCTTCCTATTCCTCCTCTTTAGCTTTTAGATTTTATATTTTCTGAATAAAAATCTCAAAGTGATTTAGAAATTACAGTGTCAATTTATTTTTTCATTATCCCAGAAACACTTTGCAAACTTTAAGATCTTTTCAAACTATTTTCTTGTGTTAAGCATGCTTAAGTGTTCAGACACTGAGATGATTTACCTATTTAAAATTTTTTTAAAATATATTTTATTGATTAGGCTATTACAGTTGTCCCATCTTTTTCTGCCCTTTATTCCACTCTGCCCTGCACCGCCTTCCCACCAGCATTCCCCCACCCCTTAGTTCATGTCCATGGGTCATACACAGAAGTTCTTGGCTTGTCCATTTCCTATACTATTCTTAACCTCCCCCTGTCTATTTTGTAACTACTATTTATGCTTCTTATTCCCTTTTCTTTTCCCCTCATCTCCCCCTCCCCTCCCCCTGATAACCCTACATGTGATCTCCATTTCTATGATTCTGTTCCTGTCCTAGTTGTTTGCTTAGTTTGTTTTTGTTTTTAGGTTCAGTTGTTGATAGTTGTGAGTTTGTTGTCATTTTACTGTTCATAGTTTTGATCATCTTTTTCTTAGACAAGACCCTTTAACATTTCATACAATAAGGGCTTGGTAATGATGAACTCCTTTAACTTTACCTTATCTGGGAAGTACTTTATCTGCCCTTCAATTCTAAATGACAGCTTTGCTGGATAGAGTAATCTTGGATGTAGGTCCTTGTCTTCCATGACTTTGAATACTTCTTTCCAGCCCCTTCTTGCCTGCAAGGTTTCTTTTGAGAAATCAACTGACAGTCTTATGGGAACTTTGTAGGTAACTGTCTCCTTTTCTCTTGCTTTTTTAAAAAAAAATATATATTTATTTATTTTTATACAGAGGGGAAGCAGGGGAGAGGGGGAGAGAAACATCAATGTGTGATTGCTGATTGCACACCCCCTACTGGAGACCTCACCCGCAATCCAGGCACGTGCCCTGATTGGAAATTGAACCACTGACCCGTTCGTTTGCAGGCTAGGGCTCAGTCCACTGAGACACACCAGTCAGGGTTCTCTTGCTGCTTTTAACAATATCTTCTTATCTTTAATCTTAGGTAATGTAATTATGATATGCCTTGGTGCATCCTTGGCTTCCCTGGGTCCAACTTCTTTGGGACTCTTGAACTTCCTGGATCTCCTGGGAAGTCTATTTCCTTGGCCAGATTGGGGAAGTTCTCCTTCATTATTTTTTCAAGTAAGTTTTCAATTTCTTGCTCTTCCTCTTCTCCTTCTGGCACCCCTATGATTTGGATCTTGGAATGTTTAAAGTTGTCCCAGAGGTTTCTAAGCCTATCCTCATATTTTTTAATTCTTTTTTCTTCATTCTGTTCTGGTTGAATGTTTATTTCTTCCTTCTGCTCCAATCACTGACTTGAGTCCCGGTTTCCTTCGCTTCACTGTTGGCTCTCCATATATTTTTCTTTATTTCGCTTTGCATAGCCTTCACTTTTCCCTCTATTTTGTGACCATATTCAACCATTTCTATAAGCATCCAGATTACCAGTATTTTGAACTGTGAGTCTACCAGGTTGGATATCTGTTCATCGCTTAGTTCTGTTTTTGGAGCTTTGATCTGTTCTTTCATTTGGGCCCTATTTCTTTTTCTTGGCATGCCTGTTATGTTGGGAGGGGCAGAGCCTTAGATATTCACTAGGGCGGGGCAACTCCAGCCACTTCATTGTGGCACTGTATGTTGGGGAGGGGTCAGAGAGGGAACAATGGCGCTTGCTCAGCTCTTGGCCAGCTTTCAGTCATTTCCCCTGCTGCCCACAAGCAAATTGGGCCCTTCAAGTACTGATTCCCAGGTGGGTGCATTTGTGTACATTCTAGGACCCTGTGGGGCTCTCCAACATTCTCTCCCGTGAGGCTGGAGGTTTCTCCTGCCACCGCAACCCCCACAGGTTTTTACCTCCAGAGGTTTTGAGGCTCTGTTTGCCACGCTGGAACCCTAGTTGCTGCGGTGTATCTTGCTCCCGTTGTTCCTCCCACTTTCTCCATATGCAAATGTAGGACTGCCTAGAGGGCCAGCCAGCACCTTGCCACGTGTCCTCTCTGCCCCTCCTACCATTCTGAATGAATGTTTATTCTATAACTCCTTGGTTGTTAGACTCCCAAACAGTTCGATTTTCTGGCGGTTCTGGTTGTTTTTGTTTTTAAATTTGTTGTTCTTCTTTTGGTTGTGCGAGGAGGCAAAGTGTATCTACCTACGCCTCCATATGGCTGGAAGTCACTGATTTACCTATCTTATTTGATCTCCCTAAATAATGTAATTAGATTTTTCCTTTCCTGGTGAAGTTAACTGCCAAATTTTGTTTTTGATTAAATAGGGTAAAATTATTTGGGAAGTAAATGAATATCATCTCTTTGGAAAGACCAAGAGTAGTTCTATAGGTAGTCACATATGGGAGTGACATTTTCATTCTTTTTTCTTTTTAGAATAAATGAGACTTTTTCCTTCTTCTCTCTCATTCTAAAAATGTGTAATCATAATGTGTTAGATCACAGTTTGATGAAACTACAAGTCTTTGTGGATATTTTTTCCATCAAAATGGAATAACTATTTAGACACACCTGCCAAAAAACCCACAAAAAATCTGCTAATCAGGATATACATGGCCTTTTCATGGAAACTTCTAGATGTGCTCTTACAAATGATGTTTTCAATTCTTTCCTATTGATAACTACCAATTTGCCTTTACTACTGTATCACCTTTCTTTGGGTTCCATTTGTAGATGTTGTTCTCTAATAAAATGGTAAGCGGCAACATAAATACACTGGAAATAGCTTCCAAAAACATTTCAGGACAAACCACTCTTGAGAAGGTTTATTGTAGCAGCAAATTCTACCTACTGCATGTTGATTTTCTCATAGCCTGAACAAGTGCCTTTGCCTATTTTACTTTTCCTTGAATTTTAACATTTATTTAGGGGAGCTGATGGTTCCTTTGGGCATTTTGTTTGTTTCTGGCTACTCCATGTTTAACATAAAATATTCTTACCTTGCTATAGCTATTCCAACAACACAGCCTCCAACTATGGACCAAAATCCAATCCAGCCAGCATCTACCTGTTAAGAGAGTGGTAGATACATTTAATACAAGACTATCGTGTTGAAACATAGAAGGCATGAAAAAAAAATCCTATATAATCCATATGTTAATAGCTAAATGGCAAAAAATCTAGGAAATACCATTTAAGAAAATGAATCAAATGAAAGGATTCATGTGTGACTAAGTAATACAAATATCTCAGTTACTAAATCCTTAACTTACTGAAATATTTGTATCAAAAAAATAATCAATGTCACAACAAATATTTTTCAAATATGTTCTACATGCCTAGCATTATAATAGGAAGTCAAGAAAACAGAAAAAGGACAAATGATGGTCATTGATCTCACCAAGTTTAAGTATAGCCAACATACTAGGAAATAAGTGTTAAAAACACCTAGCAACAACTAGTAATGTATTACTAGAACACAAATGGAGGGGGCAATGTAGGTTTGAAGGTTGAGCACCTGGGGAGACTGGATAGAGTAAGAATTTCAAATGTGTACCTCCGTCCACTCTTGAGAAAGCATTTCCAACACTGCCATCTACTAGCTTTGTGACCCTGGGCAAATTTTATCATGTCTTCTTATATATAAAATACACCAACTGAGATAATTTGTGTACAGATCTCAGATCAGTGGTCAGCATACAGGAAGTGCTCAATAAAGGTTATAGCTGTCATTAATACCTGATGATACTTCTCCACCTAATGTCTTATCTCTTTCCTACCTTCATGGCCAAACTTATTCAGAGCAATCTACAAATGTTGCCTTCATTTCCTCATCATGGCTGTATCTTTAATTCTTATTATGACTTGGCTCTGTCTCAACTCACACGCTAAGTCTCAGTTTTCTCATCAGTAGAATGGCGATAATTTTTGAGAATTAAATAAGTTAATAGATGTAAACTGCTCAGTACATGTTAGTTGTTGCTACCACTGAAATCCCCTGTGCCCCTAACAATACTGGTTCATTCTGTTTCCTCTTTCCCCTTCCCATGTCCACCACACTTGCTTATTATCTTATTTCTTACTCTGGACTCCTGTAATAGCATTTTGAACGGTTTCCACGATCTATTCTTCCCAATATTGACAGAATAATTATCCCAACCATTTTACTTCTCTGCTCAGAAATGGTCACTGGCTTCCCTGTTGGGCAGAGGGTGAAGTCCAAATCTGACCTGGCACTTGAGAGCTGCCTCAAATAACTTCTACCTTTTATTATTTTTTCTAGTCATATTTTTCATTATACCTGTGTCACAGATCTTCAGCTGTCCACCAAAACATGTTATCTTTTACTACCCGGGTACTTATCTAGATTAAAGGTCCCAGCCCCTTTTCAGTTACATGTGACCACATGATGTGGTTCTCATTAATGGAAGTAGGCTAGAACCTGGAATACAAATATATGCCTCCTCTGTGCTTTCCTTTCCTTTCTGCCAACTGGAATCCAGTGGGGTCACCCAGCTTCACCCATGCCTATGATGACAAGCTCCTAGGAGACAGAAGAGCTGCAAAGTGGAAGCAACCTTGGTCTGTAAATCAGTGTGAGGAAAAGACCTGTCCAAATTATGGGCAACTGTCCTAGGTTGTTAGGCAAAATGTCTTAGATTGCTATGTGAATGAGAAATGGATTTCCTCCTAAGTTTCAAAATTTTGGGATTTCTACCTCTCGTAACAGATTAGCTTACTCTAAGTAATATAATAATTTTACACAAGTTCTTTGCTGTACCAGTGTTTGGTGCACAGAAAACATAAAAGCTCTCTGGAAGAAGAGAACACCTGAAGCTTAAATTACCTCTATATTTTTTTATACCATTGGCATTTGGAGCTAGAGAATTCTCTGTTCTGCAGAAGTACTCCTCTCATTGCAGAGCACTGAGCATCCATTGTCTAAGGCCCACATAATGCTATTAGGTTCCACCAATATATCCACCTATCTTCCACGGGAATGGGGTCCTGTGCCAGGCTAAGGGCCTCTGTGCATCTAAGCATACCATGGTCCTTTCAGGACATCTTGTGCTTTTCTGCTTCCTTGTTCATGACATTTCCTTTAGTTAATAACATTCTGCACAATAATTAATTTTTTTTGTTTTGATTTTTTGCCTTCATTTAATTTTAAATTTCGCTTTACTTAATACCTGGTGTGATTAATTGTCTGTCTTTCAGAGTTTGTACAGAGATACTTGAAAGGGCTTCTCAGGATTTACAAGATGAAGCACAGGATCTCTGAAATCAGAATCATTTAAATGGGTGCTACCCTTCTCCTTCTTGAAAGTGAGCATGCTTGAAATACCTGCTATTCAGAAAAATACATTAGGAAATTAAAGAAGGCTTACTTCTTATGGTGAGGTATACTAGGTAATTTGGATCAATATTCTGATTGAGAATTAGAAAATCTGGGAGGAAGTGTATCTGATGGCATCAGAGAGCCAAGAAGGTAATCCATAATTATGGAAACATGATATAGAATGACAAGGAGACCAAGGGAGATAAACCTGGTATTTGCGGACACTTTTCTCTTGGGGGTGGGGTGTCTGCTGATTTTAGAAAAGGTGGCTAAGGGGCTGAGAAGTTATCAGCCTCATTGACATAGAGAAAAAGAAAAGTGAGGTCAAGCTTTACTGTGGGGTGGGTGGCCTTGTAAAAAATCCCAGCCTTTAGCTGGGGACTCTGAAGGGCTATACCTAAGAGCACAGTGACTTGAAAATATTATTTTAAGTGGCTAAAGCCCAGCTTTAAGTAGTCCCAACTCCTGAAACTGGATTGAGTGATTGCTAAACTCCTGCAAGAAAGACATAAATTCTTTTTGGAGGAAAATAATATCATCTTGCAGCTTATCTCTACTTTTCAGAGCACTACTATGTCTAGCACTCAGTCAAAAATATGAGAACACATAAGGAGGTAAGAAAATATCGATGGATACCACAAATATAAAAAGACTCACAGGGGATCCAGATAAAGGTATTGAGATACAGACTTTAAATAACTATTTTAATAGTTACATTTATACAGAAATTTGGGAACTGTGAAACAGTTTTATTAACAAAATAACAAAAATTTTATAACAAAAATATAATTGAAATTAATAATTCATAGATAAGTTTAATAGTATATTAGATTGAAAACTAAAATAGTGAGTAGGAAGAAAGGCTAGATAAAATATCCTGTATGAAGGCAAGAAAGACCAAAGGATAAAAAATATGGAAGAGAGAATAAGAGACATAGGGAATACAATATGAAGGTATTACATATAAGTCTCAAAGAAATATTGGCTAAGATTTTTCAGAAACTGATGAGAAACATGAAGCCATATATTCAAGAAGTTCTACAGACCTCAATCAGAATAAATTTTTAAAAAAACTGTCACCTACTTATATCATAATAAAACTGCTGAAACCAAAGACAAAGAGAAAACCTTTAATGCAGCAAGCTTTTAAATTTGAGAACTGACTTCTCTGTTAAAACAATGGAAGCCAGAAGAAAACAGAGTATTTCTGAAGAAACAAAGAAAAAAACTGCCAACCAAGAATATTATGGTCGACAAAAATAATTTTAAAATAAAGGTAAAATGAAGACATTTTCAAGTCATAATAAAAAAACTCCAAACGAGAATTTGTTGCAAATACACCACACACATACACACACACACACTAAAGGGTGCTCTTTAGACAGAAGAGAAAAACCACAGATATCTGACTAAAGATAAAGGATGAAAACAAAAAAATGGGTGACTATAAATAAATATTGACTGTGTAAACAACAATAATGCCTTGTGCAGTGTAAAATACATGGCAATTAAGAGCACAAAAATGCTAGACGGTTAAATGGAGCTAAAGGGTTCTAAAGACGTTGTAGACTATTTCAATTACTTGCAAAAATCAAATATATTCCTATATGACAGCCAAGAGAAAATATAATTTTAAAATTACCAATTATAATAGCTTCATAAAGTATCAGATACTTGGGAATAAATCTAACAAATATATAGATGGATCTTTGCAGAAAATCACAAAGCATCATCTGAAGACATTAGGGACTAAGCAAATTAAGAGAAATATAACGATCATGGTTTGGAAGACATGGTACGATAAAGAAGTTAATTCTCAAATTGACTTACAAATTTTTTTAAAAATTTCATCAAAATTCAAAAAAAAAAGGAATATTATTCTACTAGATACCAAAACTTTCAACATTCGAAAACTTAAGACAATTTGGTACTAGCACAAAGAGAGAGCAAAAATGGGTTAGAAACACATTCATGCATATGAGGACTCTTCATAGTGACAAAGATAACACTAGAGAGCAATGGGGAAAGTATGATCTTTACAAAAACTGCTATTAGGTTAATGGGTATTTATATTGGGAGAAAATTAACTCCTACCTTATAACAAGCACAAAATCCAATTCTAGGTTTAAATATGACAGGATTAACAATAAAACTACAACAGCACTATCTAATAGAACTTTCTGTGAAGATGGAAATGAAATATATCTGCACCAATCAATACGGTAGCCACAAATCACAAGTGGCTTGAAAAGTACCTAGTGCCATTGAAGAAGTGAATTTTTAATTTTTATTTCAACTGATTTAAATTTCAATTAAATAGCCATATGTTGTTAGTGGCTACTGTACAGGACAATGCAGTTCTACAAGGTAAAAGGGGAAATCCATTTATAAACTTGGAGCAATGATTTCTCTCTCTCTCTCTCTCACAAACACATGCACGCACGCACGCACGCACGCACGCACATTACAATCTCTGCTAACTCCAACATTTAGAATATCTCAAAGTTAGTTTCTAGTGACTACTTTGTTTTGTTTTTTAAAATATGGGTCACGTTTTTCTGTTCCTTTGTATGTCCTATGTTTAAGTGATTTTTTAAAAACTGGATAGTATATGTCATGGACAACACAAAGATTCTGGATAATTTCATTTTCTTTAAAATGGTTAATTTTTATGTTAATAGGCAGTTCAATTACTAAATGATCGCCTTGAACTTGTGTGGGCTTGATTCTGTGTTTTATTATGGCAGAGAAGTAGAAACCAAGTTGTTTCCCAAGTCCCTCTCACTTAGTAGGACTCAATCTCCAAATTGTCTCCTCTGCAGATTTCTGTTGGGACTTGGCTTTAGGCTTTGTTTATGGTGGTCTAAGGAGAATAGGCCTTACTCTTTCTAGAGCATGGTACTACATTCTGAAGTTTGGCCTTTCTGGTGTCTCAGCAGAAGGCCAAAATGCTCATGAGGTTTTTCCACTCTGGCTGGGCCAGAACTCCAAGAGCCCAGCATTGTTTGCTCCCTACTATTTGTTCTGCTTTCAAACCTACAGCAGTCTCTCCGTTAAACCTCTGGAAGTTTTGCCCTTTAAATGTGCAGTACATTTCTCACTTGCTGAGGACACCACCCAGTCTTCTGGGGGCCCCCTTCTGCACAGCTCTCTTCTTTACAAATCAGTAAGAAAAAGAAGCCCAATAGGGGGCAAAAGATGTGAATGGGTATGTCACAAAAAAGAATATTCAAATAGCTAACAAACACTTAAAAAGATATCACTATGATGGTGTACAACTGCACAGCCATCAGCATGTCTAAATAAAAAGACCAACTTCATCAAGTGCTGGTAATGATGTGGAACAATGAGAAATTTCATGTACTACTGGTGGGACTGTAAACTGATACTACTACTTGGGGGATGTTTGGCATCACCAATCAAACCAGGTACACGCTATAACCAGCAATTCCATTCCTAGCTATGTATCCAGCATAAATGTGTATAGAGGAGCATCAAGAAACATGCATGAGAATGTGGTTACATAGCACTGTTTGTGACAGTCGAAAACTGTAAACAACTGAAATGCTCACCAAGAGCAAAATGGACAAGTTGTTTTCTATTCAAACAACGGAAATATCAGACCAGTGTGCTGGATTTCTTCCAGGTACCCTTTCAATCTCTCTGTCCCTTCCTATCATGCTATCTGGAGGCAAGAGGAAGGAATGAATGGCATCAAGAATATAGATAAAATGGCTATTTTTAAAGACATGGATATTTTTATCCTGAGACTGGAGAGAAAGTAAGAAATCAGATGCAGGAGTATCCATATATTTGATGATGGGATCTTAATATTTATAAAGTATAAAGGAAAGAAAAAGGATGGAGCCAATAAAACTAAGGTTTTCTTTATTTTTCTGTATAATAGAATCATTAATAACATCCATATACATGTGAAATTTGTGACTTAACAAAAGCCAGGAAGAAAATCAATATTGTTTATAACTATTTCATATGGACCTTGCTTTTGCAATAATGGTATGGAATAATGTTTTACCCAGGCCTTAAAGCTAAAACCAAGAACATTTAAAACACCCACAACACATAAAGAAATAAAATGCTTACTTGGCTGACATGCACTGGTGTTAAAATTAAGTCCAGAACTCCAGACCAGCCAGCAAATACACCTAGTGGTATGGCATACGCTAACGCAATCATCAAAAATCTCAAATTGCTGTAAGAGAGAAGTAAAAGAAAACATTACAGATCAAAATCTAGAATTTAAACTCTTACTCATGAAAACAGTCATTTGAAAACTGGAACACAGGAGACAAAAATAAAAAATATTTGTCAGTTTAATAAATTCAAAGTTCTTTAAATTTTTTATTTTTATAAGAAGTCTTCTTTGTTCATATTGTTTAAAATTGTCAATGTTTATTATACAGATGAATTACCAACATTATTTCATAGAGTGAGTACATAGGTTCAGTTTTTAAAAAAGCTCTTATTTGAAAGGATAAACTACTGTTGTTTAGGTGGGTACTAGTCTTATCGGTGATCACTTTGTAAATTATATAAATGTCTAATCACTACATTATACATCTGAAACTAATATTGTACAACTATAATTGAAAAATTAAAAATTCCAATGTTAAAAAATTACTGTTTCTCCTCAAATAAGGTAGTGAAAAAAACAATTAAAAACAAATATATGTTTTATATTTGTTCATAGCAGCACAATTTACAATAATAGCCAAGTGTTGGAAGCAACCTAAATGCCCATCAGTAGATGATTGGATCAAAAAATTATGGTACATTTACAAAATGGAATATTACGCAGTAGAAAGAAAAAAAGAACTACGAAACTTTGTGACAGCATGGATGGAACTGGAGAGCATTATGCTAAGCGAAATAAGCCAGGGTGCGAAAAACAAATACCATAGATCTCACCTATAAGCAGAACCTAAAAAACAAAACAAAGATGCAATGAAAATAAGACCAGCAACACTGAAAGGAAAAGAAACCAACAGAGACAAGAGGGAAGGAGGGAGGGGTGGGTGGGGGAAAAGGAAGGGAAGGGGCAAGTCAAGGAACATATAGCAAGGACTCATGGACAAAGCCAAAGTGGGGAAGGAATGAGGGAGGGAGAGAAGGGAGGGGGCAGGGGAAAGTGGTGGAGGGGAGGCAGAGACAAATGTATTTGAAAAAATAAATTAAAATAAAATTTAAAAAAAAGAAAATAAAAAAACAAATATATGATTCATTAGTTTTACCATTTTCAGAGTACAGTTTTTTGCTTTATTATTATCATTTGTTTTACTATTGTTTTTGTTTTATAATTATTTAATAGGCAATACAATTCAAAAGGCTCAAAAACTAACAGGTATATAAATATGAGGAAATTGTCTCTCTCTAACCCTTACTTCCCTCTTCCCACAATTAAGTTATCACTTTCTTGGATAACTTCCTAGAAATATTTCAGAATACACAAGCCAATACAAAAATATATGTATATTTCCCTCAATCTTTTACATAAATGATAGCATATTACAACCATTTGCTGAACTTTCCTTTTTCAACTTTAAGTCTTAAATCTCCTGTACAGTCAATATATACAGAGCTTCCTCATTCTTCCTTATAATTGCATAGCAATCCATTATGTCAGTATATCATAATTTAATTAACCAGGCCCCTACTGAGATATAAACATAAATTTTATATGTTTTATATAATCTATAGTTTACATGTTTTTATATATAGCATATAATTTTATTTCTTTGCTGTTAGAGTCGTTTCACATGTATACTAGTGCAAGTGGAGAATCAATTTCAAACAAGTGCAACTGCCATATCACAGAGTATGTATATATTTGTAACTTTAATACAGAATGCAAATTACCCCCTACAGAAATGGTACCACTATGTACCTATCAAAATTGTTAAAATAAAAACATAGTGATAACATCAATGTCTAGTGAGGATGCACAGAAACTGGAAGACTTATATATTGCTCATGGTAATGAAAAATGGTATAGTCCCTTGTTGGGAACCATCCCGCCTGGTTTCAGGGACTGTAGCCTTGCTGACAGGCAAGACAGTCCCAAGGCTGGAGCTGAGCAAGGAGGCCTTGGGAAAATAGGCCACTGAGGAGACAAAACCTGTCCCCCTGGCAGGGACACTGCCCCTGCCTCCCTCACATCACCCTGCTTGGACCCTGAGGATAGCTGGTTAGTCAACGACGGGTAAGACCCCTTGGTGGCAGGGGCAACCTAAGACAGGCACAGTCGCACAGGGACCATCAGGTAAGGACTTGGGGGACACAGAGAAGGGGCAAAAGACCCTCATCCCTCAGCTTTGTCATGGCTTGGAGTCCTCATTCTATCTGAAAGAAGTCTCATCTCTTGGCTGCTCTGCTCCACTTGCCTGGCTCAGGCTTGAAACAATACTAAAGGCAGGTACAGCCCTAAATTGGATCAGGTGGTTCCCGGGGAAAATTAGGCCTGGAAAAAGGAATGCATTAAATCCTATGAAACTAACTTTGCTAAGAATGCCCTGGAGTTAATGAGTACTGATGTTTGGGGTTGAGCATAGAATGTGATCCATTTCTCAGGTTTCAGGACCAAATGGGTGAATGGGTGCCACCCTATCTACCAGACCCTGACCTGAGGCAAACCTCTGTGTTCCTTCAATTGTTATCTATGCTCTCTATCTGTTTTCTGTAACCATAGCTTTTTGACATTGATTGATAAGCTTTGCATCCATGCTGTATACCCCTGCACATATCATTCTCAATAAAAGCCACTTCAAGAGAAGGGCTCAAGGCATTCTCTACTGCAGGGAATCGCCACCCCCTTTTCCTGGCAAACCGAGAGTGTCTGGAACGACTTATTTTATTCTCCTCCATCCGCGGAGACGCAGGGGGACTCTGTGCTGGACGCAGTACCCCCCTCAGCCACTCTGGAAAATGGCATTTTTAAAAAATGAAATACATAATTACCATACTATTCAGCAATTTTACTCCTGGGCATTTATCCCAGAGAAATGAAACTTATGTTTGCACAAAAGCCTGTATACAAATATTTATAGCAGCTTTACTTGTAATAGCCAAGAAAAATAGAAACAACTCAGATGTCTACCAACAGTTAAATAAACTATGTACATAAATACAATGGAGTACTACTCAACAATAAAAAGAAATAAAAATTGATCCACAAAACCTGAATGATTCTCCAGGGAGTTATACTAAGTGAAAAAGCCAACCCCAATATTTTTGTACTATGTGATTCCAGTTATATAACATTTTTGAAGTGACATTATAGTAATGAGAACAGATTAGGTTTGCCAAGGGTTAAGGAATAGAGTGGGAGGGAAGTGGGTGTGACTATAAAAGGGCAACACAAGTGATCCTTGTGATGATAAAAATGTTCTGTATCTTCAATGTATCAATGCCAATATCCTGGTAGTGATATTGTACTATTGTTTCATAAGGTGTTACCACTGGGTGAAACTAGGGAAAGAGTTCATGATTCCTCTCTGCTTGTGAACCTGTAATTATCTCACAAAAAAAAGTTTAACTTTTAAAATATAATTAAAAGTAGATACCATTCAAAATACCTATTAACAAATTTTTAAACTATAAAATATCTAAGAATAATCCAGAAAGGCCCAAGACCTGGGAAGGGGAGCAGCAGCAGAAGCAAGTTTGAATCTAATTAAGAGAATAGAAAATGAAATCGATGAAGAGGCAGTCCATGCTGTCAATTTACCCCAAAATAAGTCTACAAATTCAACACAATCACAGTTAAAATTTCAGTTGCATCTTTTAGAAACTCAAGAACTATGTCTTAGAGTTTATATGGAAGAATAAAAGTCCTTGGAAAGCAAACATGTCCTTAAAAAAATATGTAAAAGAAGGCCTTTGCTCTATCAGATATTAGGACAAACTACCGTACATAACCAAAATAATAAAAAAAGTATGGGATTGGCTCAAGAACAAAGAGAACGATGGAGGAACATAGACACAGAAACTCAATATACACTAAAGTTGGCACCACAAATGAAAGGGCTAGGAATTCTTTAGCAAATGGTGCTAGTTCATTTTATGGAGGAAAAAACCCCAACACACCCTGTATCACTAGTTAACACCATAGACTGAGGTGGATTCTGGGCAGGTTGAAAACGTAAAAGAGAAAGGTAAAACAAGAAAGTTGATAACTAAGGAATTCATTGGCAAAATTAGTAGGCAGAATGGGAATAAATATTTGAACATTAAAATTTTAAATCAACAAGGAATTTATACATAGAATATGTAAATCATTAAGAAAATGATAGCAACCACTATTAATAAATGGGCAGAAACTAAGAGGTATTTATAATAGATGAAATCTAAAAAGCAAACAACTATATAAGAGTATCAAACTTATTAATAACCAGGAAATGCAAATTAAATAAAAGATATATTAGTTTATACCTATTAGACCAGCAAAAATTAGAAAGATGGATAATACCAAGTTTGTTGGGCATACAGGGGAAAGGCACTGCTGATAAGCACAGGGATTTTGTAGAACAATCTAGCAATACTTGGCAAGCTAAGTGTAACATATCTATGATGCAGCAATTCTGTTGTGGGGTCTATTTTCCAAAGAAATTCTCAGGTCTACTGTGATGCATATGAGGAATTCACTGCAGTAGTATTGTGGTGAAAATGAATTGGAGGCAATCTGGGTACACAGGTGCAGTGGGGTTGATAAAATGTGATGATTTCATACCATGGAGTACAGAGAACTAGTTGTATTCAGTCTTGAAAACAGGGTGCTAATATCACAAAATGATTTATCCAGATACCATATGCCTCCTGATGGAAGAAGGAAGCAAGCATCACTTATGAAGTAGTATTGTAAAACCAAAACCAAAGCAAAAGCAAAAATCTGAGTTAGATCATAGCTCTAGCTAACAATTTATAGGTAATACAAAGGGCAGAGAAACATGGCAAACTACACTACCAATAGGCAATCAACAAAATCGAGGCCTTGGAGACAAGGGTTGGCTCCTCAACAAATAAATTACCAGGGAAAAAGAGAGAGATGGAAAGGGAACCTATAAATGATGATAAATTTGAGCCAACTACATTGCGTGAACCTAATTTGGGCCCAATTCAAACAATCTTAAAAAAAATTTATGACATTTATGAGACAAATGAAAATTTAAACACTGATATGATACTAGCAAACTACTGTTAAAAAGTTTTTAGTTGTGACAATGGCAGTATATTTATGGTAAAGAGTCCCTATCTTTTTAACATATATTACACATATTGAAATATTTATGGATGAAATGATTTGTTATCTGGGATTTGCTTCATGATACAGGATGGGGGAAGTAGGCAGAGTACAGATTAAACAATATTAGCTATAAATAGGCAATTATTGATATTGGGTTATGGGGATATGGAGAGTATACTATTCTACCTTTGTATATTCTACCATTTCCAAAATGAAAAGTTATAAAAAACCACAGTGTTTAGTGAAAAGAGTCAAAAAGAATGAGATACATAATGTGCTATCATTTAGATAAATTAAACATAGATGCATACAAAACATACACATTGCAAAAGCACACAGACAGACACACATTAAATGCATTTGAGAGATGGCCTGGGGAGGAGAAGGGAACAGGAACGAGAGTGAGAAATATAAATAAAGAATGAACAAATAAATGTGTTCATGTGTCCTGAAGTAAGGAACATGTTCAACTCAATTCTCCACCTTTGAAATTTGCAGGCAAAAACAACATCTACCATCATCAAATATTAAACCAATATATTGACTTCAGGTCAAGATGAAGGCGTAGGTAAACAGGGCTCGCCTCCTTGCATAACCACATCAAAATTGCAATTAAACCGTAGAACGACCATCACTCAGGACCATCAGAAATTGAGTTGAATGGAAGTCTGACAATACAGAATTAAAGAAACCACATCCATCCAGACTGGTAAGAGAGGCAGAGATGGGGAGATATGAAACAGTTTAGTCTCACATCCACATGTGGTAGATAAAAATTTGGGAGGGATATCTTGGGAGCAAAGGGTCTCAGTGCCCCTCCCAGCCCAGGGTTCCAGTGCCAGGAAGACAAGCCCCCATAACTTCTGGCTGCAAAAACTAGTGGGGAATGAGTTGGTGGAAGAAGCTGCAGGGTACCCAAGCAGTTCCTCTTAAAGAACCCACACTCAAACTCATCCCCTCTTAAGCTCCAGCCCTACGGTAGCAGCTTGAAAGGTACCAGCTGCATATGGGGAAGAACTAAAGTGTCTGGCATCAGGGTGACAGCTGGAAGATACTTTTCTCCCAGAAAGAACAGGGGGCAGAGGCCACTGTTCCTTTTCTGAACTTTCCCCCTACGCAGCCAGAGCCGGCAGGTTAGTGTCATATCTGAAACTCCATCAACCTAGCTAACACTGTTTGCCCTGCTCTGGAGATCTCCTGAGACTACGACCCAACCAATTTAGGGGCCCACCCAAGCTGCTTTTCCACATGAATGGCTGGTCTTGGCTCATGCTTCACTACTCCCTAAATCCTATCAAATAAGCAATGCCAGCCTCAGTGAGCACCCAGCCCCTGTACCTCTTGCTAAGTGGTCCCAGGCTCGCCAATAGAGGCAACAAGCCTAGATTCACAGTTTGGCTCACCTGGGAATCTCCAAACCCAGCACAAGTAGCAGCCATCTCAGATTGCTTCTAGCTCAGGCAGGGTTGCCCAGGGCAAAACTCAGGTGGAGGCTGACCATAGTCTGCAACACCTGGGAAATCCCAGAGAGCACCCAGTGGACAGCTACAGACTTCATCAGAGTATCACCACCCTGCCCCTGAACAGCTGATCCTTCACAGAGGATGGATATTGGTGGTCAGTGGTCACAGCCAGTCCTTGCAGCTGACTGGCCTGGGTAAATCCCTCTCATTGACCTGCCAACAGGAATCAAGGCTCAACTACAAGAGAAGGGTGTACTCAGCCCACACAAAAGGTGCGCCTTGAGTACTCAGCTTGGTGACGGGGAGGTTGTGCCACTGGACCCTATAAGACACCTACTATATTAGGCCATTCTACCAAAACAGGGCATCAAAGCAGCTCTACCTAATACATAGAAACAAACACTGGGAGGCTGCCAAAATGAGCAGACAAAGAAACATGGCCCAAATGAAAGAACAGATCAAAACTCCAAAAAAGAGCTCAAAGCAATGGAGATAAGCAATCTATCAGATGCAGAGTTCAAAACACTGGTTAAGAGGACTCAAGGAACTGAGTGAGGACCTCAACAGCATAACAAAAGATCCAGTCAGAAACAAAGGACACACTAATTGAAATAAAGAATAATTTATAAGGAAACAACAGTAGAATGGATGAAACTGAGAATCAAATCAATGACTTGGAACTTACAGAAGAAAAAAACAACCAATCAGAACAAGAAGACAAAAAGACAATACAAAAAAACAAGAACAGTGTAAGCAGCCTCTGGGACTACTTCAAGTAGTCTAACATTTGCATCATAGGGGTGGCAGAAACAGAAGAGGAAGAGCAAGAAACTGGAATTCTATTTGAAATAATAATGAAAGAAAACTTCCCTAATTTGGTGAAGGAAATAGACATGCAAGTGCAGGAAGCACAGAGAGCCCCAAACAAGATGGATCCAAAGAGGCCCACTCCAAGAACTCCAAGACACATCATAATTAAAATGCGAAAGGTTAAAGATAAAGAGAGAATCTTAAAATCAGCAAGAGAAAAGCAGTTCATTATCTACAGGGGAATTCCCATAAGACTGTCAGCTGATTTCTCAAAAGAAACTTTGCAGGTTAGAAGGGATTGGCAAGAAATATTCAAAGTCATGAAAAACAGGGACCTACAGCCAAGATTGCTCTACCTAGTAAAGATATCATTTAGAATCGAAGGGCAGATAAAGAGGTTCCCAGACAAGAAAACAAGGGAGTTCATCATCACCAAACCATTACTATATGAAATGTTAAAGAGACTTACTCAAGAAAAAGTAGAAGGTCAAAATAATAAAATGAACAATAAAATGGCAATAAATACATATCTATCAACAATTGAATCTAAATAACAAACTAAGCAAACAAGAAGAAAAGAGACAGACTCATGGATGTGGAGAACTTTTTGATGGTTGCCAGATGGGAGGTGGGGTGTAGGAGAATGGGTGAAGAGGTGAGGTGATTAAGAAATACAAATTGGTAGTTAGAGAATAGCCAGGGGGATCTAAAGTACAGTACTGAAATGGAGTAGCCAAAGAACTTACACTCATGACCCAAGGATGTGACCAGAGGTGTGGGGATCGCCTGAGGGAATGTCGGGTGCTGGGTGGAGGGGGGCAAAGTGGAAAAAAAATTGTGACAACTGTAATAGCGCAATCGATAAAATATAATTTAAACCAATACATAAAGGGAGAGGATGTTTACTTTAGGTTACACAGGTTAAATGCACATGAAGAAATGGGAATAATATGAAGAGTAAATAAATAATTGTGGTGGAAACTTCGGCACATAACCATTGATTATTTTCCCCCAGATAATGTAATCAGAGTCTAGAAAGGCAATTATTCCAATTAACCCAGGAAGTAATGAAGTAATCAGGGCTTCTTTGAAGGACAAGAAAAAATTACATTGGTAGGCTAGGGAATAGAGCATGGCAGGCTCTAAGAACTCTGGCAAGCCCAAAAGTACAAGCAAGCAATCCTGCAAGTGAACAGATGACTATGGGAAGAGACAAAGGAATGTTAGGCATTAGCAAAAAGGGTTTGGTGTTTTGTTTTGTTTTTTAAATAGAGAAGAAAGATCTTACTCTTTCACGTTTAAACAGAGAATAAAGATCTTGACTCTAGAGTAATTAGAAGCAAACAGAGGGTGGTCAGAGAGATAATTTTAAGTTGTTTTTACTTATCAGAATACTCTCTTATATAACTCCTTAACTTAAAATGCGTCCTTCAATGACCCCTCATTTCCCACAGAATAGTCGAAAATTATTAGTATAGCTTAAGATGACCCTAACCTACCTCTCTAGCCTTATCCATTAGCCTCAATCTCTGGCTTGACATAATAAAAAGCATAAATAGCATTAAAAAAAAACTATCAATTTAACTGTCATCATACAAATGTGTGCCACTGACAATAATTCAATTTAATATTTTTTCTTTGCCTATTAGGTGGAAAGAAATATACTAGGTGCTATAGAGACCTGGTTTTCGAAAACTGTTCACAGTACTCCAGAGTAAGAAATATATTTTTACTTTGTGACCTACACATATACACTGAAACAAAATTCTCACAAAAGATATGTATCATTACTACAAGTGATACAATGTTTTCTATTCTATTTTATTCCATTCTACTTAAAAAAAAAAAAAAAAAAAAAGGTGGTCAACCTACTTTAGTTGGTTGTGAATCAAAGTTTGAAGAATAATGTTACATAGCTATGCTAACATGGTAGCCACTAGCCAAGTGTGGCTATTCAAAACTTGGAATGTGGCTAGTGCACATGAAGAATTAGTTTTTAATTTTAAACACAACTTTATTTTTTTTTGCTAGAACTACAATTCACTTTAACTGCTGCACTGGGTAAGATAATGCTGTGTGCATGTTGTAGTATGTGCTGCTTCTTGTACTATAACCTGGCACTGATCATCTTGGTGTCAGTGAACTACCTCAGTTCTAAATATTTTTTTACACATGACATAACATTGTAATTTTCTTATTTGAATATTTGATGGAGAAAAGAATAAGAGATTGGAAGAAAATATGCTGCAAATTTCACAATGAATGGCAATTGCAATTTGCTGCAGCAGAGCAATAATGCCTGTTGTGTAAAAAAATTTTAAGATAAGGGGGTAATATTAAAGAGACATGTTTGACAAATACACAGTGAATTTTATAAGAAGTTTCCAGAGAAGTGAAGAAAAAGATCTTCAATTAAGGCCCAAACAATTGTCCGTAGAATATAAGACCTTCCAAACAATATCAGAGATGTGTTGATTTTAAGCTGGAAAAATTGCAGGTACTTTTAACTTTTTAAAAAATCTATTGATTTTTAGAGAGAGGGGAATGGGGACGAGAAAGAGAGAGACAGGAAGAGAGAGAAAGAGAGAAAGGAAGAGAGCAAGAGAAAGAGGAAGAGAAATGATTTGTTTTTTCATTTTTTTATGGATTCATTGGTTGCTTCTTGTATGTGCCCTGACCAGAGATCAAACCTGCAACCTTGACGTATTGGGACGACACTCCAACCAACTGAACTACCTAGCCAGGGCTCTTATTTTTAATTTTAGATAAAATAATGCAATGTGGGAGACACTGCTCACTTGTTAATTTAATAAAATTTAAGTGCAGACCAAGTATTTCTAATCAAAATTTAGCATCTAAATTGAGATAAGCTGTAAGTGTAAAATACACACCAGATCCCAAAGATTCTGTATGAATAAAAGAATGTAAAATATCTCATAATAATTTTGAATACGGATTACATTTTAAAATAATATTTTAGATATAACAGGCCAAATAAAATATGCTACTTAAATTCATTTTTACCTGTTTTTACCTGAAACTGAAACTCTGAACCTATAAGTCAGTTTTGTTATACAATCACATTCCTCCACTCTAAAGAACAGTCTGATGTGTCTAAATTCTGGAGAACAAGATATTTAATGAAGTTACTAGAAAATTTTAAATTATCTATGATGTGGCTCAAATTTTAATTCTACTAGACAAGTTACTCTAAATTTCCAGAGTAACATCTAGAGATGTGATGAATCTCTCAAGAGTTATCACATCTAACTGGGGGAAAAATTCAAAAGATAAGCTGTAACGGCTCAACCGCAAACCATAATCACGGGTGATGGTCTATAAAAGTAAAGAACTGATTTCAGCACTGCAGCATTTGAGCCTTTTAAGGCAGAATTTAATCTAACTACATTTAAATTATACCAATAAAATAAAGTATGATCCTACTGGAGGTATATAGACATTATTTCTTTTATTCACTTTGGCTTAAGCGCCTAGCATTTGTTTATTTTAATATGTATTAAGAAATATAGAATGAATAAAAAGGATTTACATACTAGGAAAAATACAGTAAACACATAAAACCCATGATTTCACAGGTACTATTATGTGATATGGTTCCTCATAAAACATTTGATTTTTAAAATAGTAAGTAAATAATAATATAGGTGCTATGTAGAGAAGGCAAAAACTATACAGGTTTTCATTTTGGGTAATTTTTTAAGATAGATTTCTGATAGGAAGTCCCTTTAAAGTATTTAATCAGCTTTTCATCAATTATTTACAATCTGATTAATAGGTTGCTGAAAAATTACTATTTTAAATTATCTTAAATAAATGTGGAATTATTTTGAAGGTGCTAGTCAAAACCACTCAGTGATTCTAGGTATATTTACCTTAACAATCTGCAAAAGCTCCGCCGATAACTCAGCCGCTGGCTGGCTGCAGCCACACTGGGAGGAAGAGGAGGCCGGGGTGGGAAATAAACTAGAGTTGCAGAAAACAGCAAGCAGACAACTCCAAATTCTGGGGGGGGAGGGGGGAGGGGGAAGGAAAATGTTAACCAGACAACATAAAAAGTTCAATATTTCAAGTATTATTTAACTAACAAATATTTATTGATCATCAACTAAGCACTAGGCATATGAAGATAAACAAAACAGTACCTAACCACAAACAGCTCAGTCTTGTGATAAAGATAATATATAAAGATATAAATTTCGGCAGGTCATTGGTAGAAAGTCACACTACAAGCATGAAGTACGGTGGTATTATCGTACACTGCATAGACAAAAAGATCGAGGCAGTGAACAAATGTTACTCTATGGAGAAAACACATTAAAAACCAATGGTACTCAACTGTGAGATTTTGCAACAGATCTATAATGATTGTCTAGTAAACATAAATAAAGAACATGAGAAAATTGGTAAGAACAGGACAGGAGAAGGTCTGTTTGATAAACCTCAGGATATTCTGATGTAGACAGGCTTAATTTACAGATTATTATGGGAAATTTGAACAGAACAGGAAAGCATACAAAATAAGAAACCAAGGGACAGAGAACAAAACTTATTAACACAAGACTAGCTAATGCAGAATATTAAACAATCAGAACTAAAATGAATATCCCAACAATCTTAGTTTGGCAGCATCAGAGAAAGGAATGTTCCTAGGTACTCCAATTATTCCCTCCAGAGTTCTGGCTCCTTGAAGTCCCACTTTTTGTTAACTGTGCCTAATTTAGTACGAAAGTCAGAAAGTCTTGTAGTATAGACATGCCTATGCTATCAATTAGCTTTGGAACTTAAGTGAATCACTTACTCTTTCGGGGCCAATAAAGGGATTGGATTAAGTGATTTCCAAAGGACCTTTCAGCAGGATAACTCTAATACTCGGGCTAAAAAGGCACAATGTCCTATAAGACATTTAACCACAGACAATGTCTTTTTTCTTTGTCAATCTGAGAAGCAACAAAAGTTAATGAATTGTTTTCACTTACAGTTCTTTTATGTTAGTAACAATGAATGAGCATCTTCCATATGCCTACTGGCCCTTTGTATTTCTTCTGTGGTTGCCTTGTTCATAGTCTTTGCCCATCTTCCTACTGGCATTTTTGTAAACAGCTTGAGATATAATTCATATAACATACAATTCGCACATTTAAAGTTCACAATTCAGTGGTTTTTAGTATATTCACAATTGTGCAATTATCACCCAATTAATTTTAGAACTTTTGCCTCATCCCCAAAAGAAACTCTATCCATTCCCTGTTCAAATCTCCCAGCCCGAGGTTACCTTTCATCTACTTTAAGAATCTATGGATTTGAGTATTACAGACATTTCTTATAAATGGAATCATATAATATGTGGTCTTCTGTGACTGGCTCCTTTCACTTGGCATGTTTTCAAGGTTCATCCATGTTGGAGCCATGAATTTGGTTCATCCATATTCTTCTTTTTGCCAAGTAATAGTCCATTGAATGGATATACCACATTTTTTTCATATTCTTCCTGTTGTTAGCTTAATTGTTGTTTATTTAGAGGAAGAGGGCAGAAGGGAAAAAATGGTTTCAGGTAGAAGTCAAATACAAGCAATTTGCAGAGCAAGCCTATCAGATGTAGTTCCCTTGGTTTTGGTACCAGTATGATTTGTTCCTGTGGCCTCTCAGGAGGGTTTGGGTCATTGTAAGCAAGTTTACAAGCTGGGCTTAGAACACTAGCAGAAATACTGTAGAAAAATAACAAGGGCCCTACCAACATTATCCCTTCTGTGGAAGCAGACGGATAGATGTGTAGTTTGCTTCAGGGTCCTTTTCAAAGGTGCGTGAGTTCTTCCCAGGCTGGGGCGTTACCCCTGAGCACAAGGTTCTGTTCCAAGACTTGCCTGGGGCCTGACCAATCTTGAATGAGCACAGAGATGTCTGGGAACTGGGAGGACATTTGCAAAATAGTTTCAGAAGTTCAGCTGAGAGGGTGGGACCTGAGCTCCTAGCAAGTAGGAAAGGGGGAATCACTCAACCTAGTTCTAAAATAAACAGTGACTTTTCCTCAGAACAAAGAATATCCACAGCACAACTCGGCCCCTGAGAAGAGTGAAAACAAGGAAAGGGCCAGAAAACCCAAGGATCAGTTCTTCCTTCCCTCCTTCCCTCCCTCCCTTCTATTGTTAAATTCATTCTGAACACTTTTGAGGAGAGGGAGCAGAAGACTTGGGCAAGTTGTACAAACATATAGTGCCTTGGTTTTCCCATCTGTGTATCATGGGCTTTTTTTAGAAAATATTTTGTTAAATGTTCGTTGATTTTAGAGAGAGAGAGAGGAAGGATGAGAGACAGAGAGAGAAACATTGATTGCCTCCCATAAGCACCCTAACTGGGGAGTGAACCTACAACCTAGGTATGTGCCCTGACCAGTTATTGAACTCCCAGCCTTTTGGTGTACAAGATGATGCTCCAACCAAATAGGCCATCAGGCCAGGACTGTCACAAGGCTTTTGATGCCCAATACTCCCCATGAGGAAACTTTTAGCATCAGTTGATGCCCATCCAGGTGGCTGGGGCCAAGGTTAGGCATTTAGATCGTTTCTACTTTTAGGCTATTATGAATAATGCTACCATGAACATTTATGTGCAAATTCTTGCATAGATAGATGTGCTTTCATCTCACTTGGATATACACCTAGAAATGAAATTGCTGGGTCATATGGCAATTAGGTTTAACATTTTGAAGAAATGCCAAAATGTTTCCAAAGTGGCATTTTATATCCCTATCAGCAATGTATAAGGGTTCCATTGTATAATTTCTACACTTTCTCATCAACACTTATTTTCCATTTTATTGATTATAGTTATCCTGTTGGGTGTGAAGTCTATCTATTATGGTTTTCATTTGCATTTCCCTAATGACTAATAACAGTACGCATTTTTTTTCATGTGCTTATTTGCCATTTGTATATCTTCTTTGGAGAAATGTCTGTTCTGTTCTTTGCCCATTTTTTAATTGGGTTGTCTGCCTTTCTGATATTGAATTGCAAGTTTTAAAAAATATATTCTGGATAAAAGTCCCTTGTCAGATATGTATGCAACTATTTTCTCCCATTCTGTGGTCTTTTTACTTTGTTGATGGTGTTCTTTGAAGCACAAAAGTTTGAATTTTGATATAATCCAATTTACAAATTTTTATTTCATTTGTGCTTTTAGTGTTCTTTATGAAAAAGCTTTGCCTAAAGCAAAGTCAAGAAGGTTTACTCCAAAGCTTTCTTCTAAGAGTTTATAGTGTTAGCTTTCACATTTAAGTTTACAATCCATTTTGAGTTCATCTGTGTATGGTGTAAGGAAGTGGTTTGAATGAATTCTTTTGCATGTGGATAGCCAGTTATTTCCTACTATTTTTTGAGAAGACTATTCTTTCCTCCATTGAATTGTCTTAGCACCCTTGTGAAAAGTCAAATGACTATAAATAAAATGGTTGGGTTTTTTTTTTTGAGTCTCAGTTCTGTTCCATTGATTTATATATTTATCCTTATGCCAGTACAATGTGGTTTTGATTAGTATAGCTTTGCAGTAACTTTTGAAATTGTGAAGTGTGAGTTTTCCAACTTTGTTATTTTTCAAGGTTGTTTTGGCGATTCTGGGCCCCTTGCATTTCTACATAAATTTTAGAATTGGTTTGTCAATTTCTGTAACAAAGGCAACCAAATATTAATTGGGATTGCTCTGAATTTGTAGATAAATTTGGGGATATTAGCATCTTCACAATACTAACTTTTCCATCACTTAAACATGCGATGTCTTTCCATTTCTCTAGGTTTCTTTAACTTCTTTCAACACTGTTTTATAGTCTTCAGAGTGCAAATTTTACACCTATTTTGTTAAACTTATTCCTAAATATTTTATTCTTCTTGAGGCTATTATAAATTGTTTTCCTAATTTCATGTTAGGATTATTCATTGGTAACGTATATAAATACAACTGATTTTGATATATTAACCTTGCATCCTAAAAATTGTTTTTAGGATAAACTTGTTCATTCTTCCTGAACTTGTTTTTTCCTATTTTTTATTTTACTGTTGTTCTATTACAGTTGTCTCAGTTTTCCCCCCATTGCTCTCCGATGCCTTGCCCGCTCCACCCACAGTCAATCCTCACCCTGTTGTCCATGTCCATAGGTCATCCACACATGTTCCTTGACTAGTCCCTTCTCCTTCTTTCTCCCCTTTGCCCCGTCCCTCCTCCCCTATGGTCTCTGTCAGTCTGTTCCTTGTTTCTATGACTCTGGTTCTATTTTGCTCATTTGTTTGTTTTGTTCATTAGGTTCCTGTTTTTATTTTTTAAGAGTTTATTTATTTATTTTTAGGGAGAAGGGAAGGGAGTGAGAAAGCGAGAGAGAGAAGCATTGATGTGAGAGAGAAACATCTATCAGTTACCTCTCGTACACACCCCAACCAGGGACCGACTCCACAATCCAGGCGTGTGCTCTGACTGAGGAAATGGAACGAGTGACCTTTTACTTTGTGGGACAATGCCCCACCAACTGAACCACACGGTCAAGACCTAAACTTGTTTTTTAGATCTAATATGTTTTTAATGGATTACAGAGAATTTTCCATATTCAAGATCATGCCACTTTCAACTGAGATAGCCTTACTTCTTCCTTTCCAATCTAAAATGCGTTTTATTTCATTTTCTTACTTAGTGATCCTGGTTAGAACCTCCAGCACAATGTTAAGGAGACATGGTGAAGAGTGGACATCCTCGTCTTGTTCCTGATCTCAGGGGACTAGAGGGAACGCATTCAGTCTTTGACCAATAACTATGATCTTATTTGTGGATTTTTCGTATGTGCCCTTTATGAGGTTGAGGGAGCTCATGTCTCTATTTCTGATATGTTTTTTTATCTTCAAAGGGTTTTTGTCAACTGCTTCAAAAGGGATTTGTCAACTGCTTTTTTTTTCCCCATCTATCAAGATGATCACATGGTTTTTCTCCTTTATTCTATTTATATGGCATATTACATTAACTGAGTTTTGAATGTTCAATCAAACTTGCATTAGAAGAATAAATCCTATTTCGTTGTGGTATATAATCCTTTTTATATGTTGCTGGATTTGGTTTGCTAGTATTTTTTTAGGACTATGGATCTATATTCCTAAGAGATACTGGTCTATTGGTCTGTAGTTTACTTATGATGCCTTTGTCTGGAATAATTTAGTTTAAGAGTCATAAGTGATTTAACGTAAGAGTTCTGGCAAATATTTTTAATGGAAGAAAGGTTTATGGGACAACATTTCAGGGATGTTGATCAGCAAATATAAAAGCAATGAAGAAATAACTGGGAAGCTTTGAGTAGGGTTATCTGCTATATCAAAAAGTGCCTAATATCCAGTCATTGGAAGACACGATCACTGTTTAAGTTTTCAATAAAAAGAATGATATAACTAAAATAAAATTTAAAATTTGTTTTACCTGCTTTAAGTTTTATTAACTTATTTACTTTTACATTTCAGTGTATTTTTCTTTCAGAGGAGTAAGGTGTCTGTCTAAAGGAGGGATAAATGCTTTACATACTGCCACTACTTTTCACTTTCATTCCCTCCAAACCATATTTTGAAATATAAATCCCATCATGTAACTCACTAGTGTAAAATTCTTCAGAGTATGGCCACTGCCCACAATGTGGTAAATTTCAAACCCTTCAGCTCTGTTTAGAAGGCTTACATGGCCTGGCTTACTTCTCTAGCTTCGTTTATCACTACTCTCACCAGATCTAAGCCACTCTGGGTTCTAAACTGCTTCAGAGCAGCAGGTTCTCTCCCCTCACTGGGATTCTCCTCCATGGCTCTCTCTCCCTATTACATTCTTCCTCCTAACCATGGGTACTTGGCTAACTCTGCCATCTCTTAGGTTCCAGCTTAGACGCTCTATCTCTAGCAAACTCTACTTGATCTCCAAAATCTGGGTTAGGTGCTCCACCTCTGAGCTCTTAGAGCAACTGTAGGACTTAGGCTATAGTACTTTGTGTGTTTACCTGTTTGTATCCTTTGGGACACTGTAAGTTCTATGAGGACAGAAACCCTGTTTACCTCAGTGCCTAGCACAGTGACAGATACACAGAAGCTCAAAATATATGTTAAATTAATAAATGAATAAATAAATTAATACAAAGTTTATTATAATCTGGTTCCTTATCTTTCCAGCCTTATTTTATGCCACTTGCCACCTACACCCAAACTCACGTATTTATACTAACATAGCCCTATCAAATTACATGCAGATCCCTAGACATATTGAGATCTCCTCAGTTTCTCTGTCTTTGTGGTTGCTATTCCTTCTATACACAACACCCTAACTCACTTAAACATTTGGTGAACTCCTATGAAATTCTTATTTTTATGTATCACAATGCTGGTGAAACCTTCCCTGACTCTGCAAATTCTCTCCAAACTCAGGCTGCCTTCCAAGCTCTGTCTATGTCTATCTGTATTACAATTCTCTCTTCAGTGATCTTACCAATTTCTAGTGTTTACTTACCAAAGTGCTTGGTATATTATAAACACATAAAAAGTTTTCTGAATGCAGAAAGAAATAATAAACAGGTATATGGGGAAGAGGAATATATTTAAGGAGATCTGTAGGAGACTGTAATGTAAGAGTGGACTACGGCTTGGCTCTAGAAATAAAGAGAAAGGATCAAAGAGAATGTTTTGGAAAGGTCATTACCTCTTATTAATAGACTAAACATACAAAGAGTAGGAAATGAAGAGAATAAACTGTGGGTGACCTGGATTTATTAGATAAGAGAATATGGCCAATAAAGGGGAAATTGCAAGGGAGAAAGTGTTTTAACACCTACCAATAGATGCTTAACTAATGTTTATCGTTGATCATGCTCTTTAGTTTTATATACTGATAAGATGTCTAGAATGTGCAGACATTAGACAATATGTTACACAGAGCTTAACTGTAAATGGATGGGAAAAGTAAAGTTAAGAAATAACCTTCCAGGTAGCAATAATACATTTGAAACTTAGTAACTTCCCAGAAAGGGTAAGCTTCAAATAGGCATCTCCATATTATATAACAAAGAAAGCACGTACATACACATGTATACATTAGTCCTTTTAAGTATTTCATAAGAAGTGATCTGGTATATAAAAGCAGAGAGAAGATGACTGGGATAGAAACAAAACATTATAGGAAGAAAATAAACTTCAAAATACCTGCATATAATACAGTCTCTATACGATCTTGAATGTGGGCTCTGCTATTCTCTGAAGCAAGAAGAGGCGACGTCCCATTGGGGGCTGGAACAAGAAGTGGTCCAACTAAAAATGCACATGCTCCACCGAGATAACTGAGCATTGATGCAATAGCTGTGGCAGTGGCCCGTTCATCTGCAGAAAACCATGTTGTGGAGAGGAATGGAGCTGCATTCATTACGGTTGGACCTGCCAGTCCATTCAAAAGCTGTCCTCCATGGATTAATCTGGAATTAAACAAATTAAAAGGCTATGAGGAGGTGAAGCAGGTGTTTTCTAGATAAAAAGATAGTGGCCAAACAGCAGTAAACTAGGGCAATAAGAAAACATATCCCACACCTGAAGGGTAAAGAATGTTGACTCTTGCACTGGCTGGTGTGGCTCAGTGGACTGAGTGCCGGCCTGTGAACCAAAGGGTTGCGGGTTCGATTCCCAGTTAGGGTGCATGCCTACATTGAGGCCAAGTCCCCAGTGGGGGGCGCATGAGAGGCAACCACACACTGATATTTCTCTCCCTTTCTTTCTCCCTCCCTTCCCCTCTCTCTAAAACTAAATAAATAAAATCTTTACCAAAAAAAAAAAAAAAGTGTTTCCTCTAACAGAATAGTTACCATTAAAAAAAAAAGTTGACTCTCTCTGAGGGAGATTAACTACAGTAATAGTTACCCCTTATTCATTTCACAAATATTTACTTAAGTCTATAATCTGTGCAACATACCAAACTAAATACTTCCAAATAACCTTGTTTCATTTGTTTTCACAACTGTATGTGGAAGTGATCATTGTCCCTATTTACAGAGATGTGAGAGCTTCTCCTAGAAAGAATAAGAAACTTGCCCAAGTGCTAACAGGCAAAGCTAAGATTTAGTCTGGCTCCAAAATCCATTCTCATAAAGAGACCTAGTTAAGTGCCACCAGCCCTACAAATAATACAGTCGAGCTCCACATCTCATGCCTACAATAAACAAACAAACAAACAAATGAATGAAGGAAGGGAGGGAGGAAGGAAAGAAGGAAGGAGGAAAAAGGTTATTATGGTACCTCTAATAGAAAAGGAATTGGTGGAGGAATCAGATGACCTGGTCTGCAACTAACTAGTTGAATGACACTGGGTTCCATTGTGGGATTCCATTTCTTCTCCCATAAAATGAGATTAAGTTGCGTAAGTGTGTACTAAGCATTCATTAGGTAAAGGTACAGTAATCACCGGATTATCAGGTCCCTTCTGGTTATAGGTCTCCGACTGGCATTAATTGTAAGGGTTGGTGAAGAGTAGTTTCTTGTTGTCATTCCATTTGTTCTCTTGCCCATCTTTTCTCAATACTCTGTTCAGTGCTTTATCCTGTTCCTTGCTGACCAAATGCTTTCCCCACATTTCCCTCTCCACCCCCAACATATACATTCACATTCATGAGTAGCTTTGAAGAAGAAAACAAGCCAGAAGTTCAAAAATCACAGACAGGAAAGGGAGGTGAATCCCCCTCTTCTGCCTTACAGGTAAAGGGAAGGGCAGGGACAGTATACATGACATACATGATAATTACTTTTTTTGTTCATTTTGCTTTTTAATCACCATGTGGGTATTAAATCATCTTTTTAAACAATTGCCACCTTAAGCTACTTATTTAAAGATTTTTGAATGCAGAAGGAATAAACAAGCCTAGGAGAGAGAGGTAGGGCCCTAATGTAGAAGCAAAGTGAGTGAGAAGTAAAGTATGCTAATTAAGTCTGCTCACATCTTTGTAAATGTTGAAAAAATTTAAAGGCAAAACAGCTCCAAGTGTCATTACTAAATTAAGACAACTTAAGACATTTGAAAATATTCTTGTGTAAGAACTATTTTCTAGATGACAAAAAACAATTTAAAGTGTTTATAAACTGAGTACCTCCTCCAAAAGCCATTGAATCCCCAGCTGCCACACAGCAACTTCATCACAGAAATATTCTTGAAACAGTGTCATTAAGTGGTTTTAATTATGACTCTCTTAATCATGACTTGTGATGCCGCAACAAGCAGACAGCACATGAGGGCCCACAAAGGTAACTGCTTTGATGTGTAATGCTTTAATGACGTATTCCTGAAAGACTCATCTCATCTAGAAAGAGAAGGACTGGAATGAGTATATTTATTACACCTAAGAATGTTAAGAGTAGAAGGAGAACATGGAAGAAACAATCTATCAAAAAAGACAAAACCAAACAAAAACAGGACGGAACAATATGAATCCTGACAGTTTAGTTTAAAACTCAAATTATTGCCATGGCTTAACATTTTGGTACCCCCTCTGCAGAATCACAAATAGACCATTTTTCAAATAGCAAACCCAAGCGTCAGAACTTGGGAGCTTACAATAACGTAAGGATCATTCAAGTCCAGTTTACTCAATTCTCAGATCAGAATGTTTCTCACTACAACATGGTATACATGCTAAAGCAGAAACCAAAGCAGGTAAGATACTAGGGGCATTTCTCTGTCTCCGAGGTCACTGAACTTTGGTGGTAAACCTGGAACACATGTATTATCATAATGAAAAATCATCTCAGGAATTAAAACATGCTGGTTTGGTACTTAAACATTACTCTAACTTAAATAAGTATGTACTTTTTGTATTAAAAGTCATCATACACAAATACACTCCTCACAAATGAGCTCAGCAAGAAAACTGGACCTACAGGATCTTGGGCTTGCCCTGTGAATTCATGGAAGCCTGGCAGGGAAACCCAGTCCTGTCTTACCAATATCTAAGTTTTCCAGAACATGGTCCTGCTCCTTCTCACACTTGTACCCCAGAGTCCCTCAGGGCCTGGCAGTGACCAATATAACTGGTGATAAGCATACGCTGTCCCGCTAATCATGATTTAACACTAACCTGTATTAACTGGATTTCTATGTCTGCCTCACCCTATTTTCTGTCACCTACCATTAACTACCTCTATTTTATAAAACTGTTTGTAAAAACATATTTAAAAATAAAATTCAGTTTTATATATGAAGTCTGGCTTTCTCATTTAATGGCAATGCAAAATTAGAGGCCTGTTTTTCTGGGAAAATGCTAGCCATAAGACATAATAAATCATATAACATTACAATAAACTTTACAATGACAATAAAGGAGATAAATAATTATAAATTGTTCAATATAAGCTGCGTTATTTAACTCATTCAACCAACATGTACCGAGCATTCACTGTATATTGGGTAGGTGTTGTGGCTGGCCTAAGTATATAGGAATATAAAGTTAAAAAGGCAAAGCCCTTGCCCTTAAGAATCCCTAAAAATAGTTGAAGCACTGTACCAGGAATATAAAGAAATTAAGTCAAAAATTAGTCTTGCCCCCTAATGCTTGTGGGACCTCTGACAAGAGTACCAGTGTAGGTTTCTGTATGTCCTCGTTCTCCTCTGACCCCTGGCTTTGGTCAACAACATCAGGGGCTTTACGTGTACGCTCACGGACTTGAAGGTCCAACTCCACCCATCCCCTGCCAAACAGCTGTCCCTTGGGCCTAGGGAGTACATATGAGGGATGCAGTCTACTCTTGGAAGAACAGATTTGGGAAGGACTGCTGCAGGGATTTCTGGGGTCTTGTGTACCTAGAGGGTGGTGGAGGTGGGGTGAGGTCACATTTCCTTGGCCCTACAGACTCCTCAGTTCATATAGAACAACAAAACTGAAGGAAAACCAGAGTGGGACATTTCAGGCGTGGAGTCTAGGACAAGGACCTTTTGGTAGTATTGGAAACAATAGTGGAACTATGGAGGACAGGATGGTTTGAAGAACTGCTCCTAGACACATAATAGATATGGCTAGATGAATGACTGAATATGGGGGGAGGGTGTACAACCATACGTCTGTAAAAATGTCCAATAAGTGGATTAATATAGGCTAGAAGCTAAGAAAATAAGTCTATGCTAAAAGATACACATTGGGGCTGGGAACAAAAACTGGAGAATATCAGTATTTTAAAAATAGAGGGAGAAGAGTCTAGAAAAATGATTGAGAAGGAGCAATTACAGAGCCGGGGGTGGGGGTCGGGGGGGGGAAGAGGAAAGATGAACATCATAGCAACTAAGGAAAGAAGGGTACCAAGAAGACAAGAGCCCTGGCCAGTGTGGCTCGGCTGAGCATTGTCCTGCAAAGCAAAAGGTCACCACTGGTTTGATTCCTGGTCAGGGCACATGCCTGGGTTGCAGGTTCAGTCCCTGCTCAGGGGACATGCAAGAGGTAACCAATCCATGTTTCTCTCTCATCTCGATGTTTCTCTCCTTCTCTTTCTTCCTCCCTTCCCCTCTTTCTGGAATCAACAAAATTAAAAAAAAAAAAGATAAGGGATTATGATAGTGTCAAAACAGATAGTTTAACTGAAATGTAACCACTGGATTCGGCAACAAGGAGGTTATTTGTGATCTAAATATAAGTAGTTTCAGTACAGTGTTGAAGATGGAAGTCGATTTTGTGAGGAAATGAAAATTTCAATTTACACTATTCATTCTGGTAGTAAGAAACAGATGTCAGAACATAAACTAGGTATATAAGCTTAGCAATGTGAAAAAGAAAAGCCACCCAGCTTAAATGAATAGTCTGAACTGAAAAGTCTCTCTGCCTTCAGAGAGATAAATGCACCTCACTGTAACTGTCTTAATGCTTTCTAAGCACTTGTGAAAGAAGTCAGCTTTCAGAAATTAACACCTATTGATTTGGGTTAACAAAAGAAGAGCGATTCACAATCTTCAGCAAAGTAAATCATGTAACTTAATGTCTATTTTTCTGTGTCATCATTACATGCTTCAGTTTTGTTTTGCAAGTAACAGTTAAGTTCCTTGTGGGAAAGGACTCCGGTTTCTAAATTCACAGAGTGCTTCACGAGGCACTAAGGCAGTGTGGATGCTCTCTAGGAATGAACGGACTGGTTCAAATAGAGGCAAATTGGGTCACTGAAATAGACAACTAACCCACCCTTTAAAAATCTCACTTATCTAACACACACATCGCATCAGTTCCACTTATAAAGAGTTTAAATTCAGCAATACAAAAAACAAGTTGTTTAACAAATATTTTGGAAATAAAGCCTTTAAAAAAAAGACATTGAGAGCGGTAAAAGTAAGGCCAACAGTTTAGTACTGTCTCAAACACACTGGACTTGGGAAAGGTAGGCAGAAGTTAAGAGTGTGAGCAGGCAGTTTTGTCTCCTGGGCAATGTAGCAGAAAGGGAGTTCTCTGGAAACTGACTAATTAATTCAAGGGATCTAACTCTTTTTAAAAATTTATTGATTGATTTTAAAGAGAGGGGAAAAGGAGAGAGGAAGAGAGGGAGGGAGGATGGAAGGGAGGGTACATTGGAGGGAGGAAGGGAAAGAGAAAGAGAAAAAGAGAAAGAGAAATCAATTTTGTTGTTCCATTTATTTATGCATTCATTGGTTTATTCTTGTATGTGCCTTGACCAGGGTTTGAACCCACAACCTTGGTGTATTGGGACAATGTTCCAACCACCTGGGCTACCCACCCAGGGCCAAGGGGTCTTACTCTTGCTTCCTCACCTGCAACTTCATGCTTGATGATGATAGGTGTATATTCACAGTTAGGGGATAGCAAGTCTGACCTTTGCAGGTCAAGCTGTAACAGATCACCCTTGTCTCCTCTCACTGATTCCTAAACTTATTCCTTCTCCCTGTCTCCCACCTCCTCCCTTTTTCTTCCTTTCTACCTCAGGTCTTTTCTCTTTTTTCCCTTTTTCTCCTTACCTAGCTTCTGTCTACTTCTGAGGCCTGGTTTGTGCCATCCCCGAAGGCCAGCTAGAAAAATAGATAAGAGAGAGGGGAATTTCCATAGAGGCTCAGAGGAAGATTAGATTAAAGATCCCTGAATTTCTCCAGCATCAACAGAACTAGATGGTAGACACCAGGAAAGCTGAGTGCTGCCCACTAGTGTCAGTATTGCTGAGGTTTGCTGGCCTATGGTAGGCGAGGGGGACGCCTAAAAAGGCCTAACCAAGTGCTGCCCTTGCCCGGCGCACCTTCTGTCCGCAGAGGGGCTGAGGCCTCAGTGGCACATGGTATGGCATTTGTGCACAGCTGAATTTCTTTTCATACTATTTTCATACAGTTTTTCAACAAATGCCAATAACTAAAGTTCAAACTGAAGACTACAGTTCACATTTTCTAATGTACTTGACATTTCAGTTTGTATTTAATGATATTCTGGTATCCTAATGTTTTGCTTTCTGACATCTAGAATAGATACCTATCATTTCTGATTTATTTTCTATTAAGAATAATGTGATGTTTTAGCATTAGAATTTTTATAGCTGGAAGCGACTTGAAACCTCGCCTAGGTACCCACCCTTCTCATTTTATAGATATAAAAATTGAGTTCCAGAAAGGCTATTAACATGTTTAAAATCACACTCATAATTTCATAACTTTCCTACATCTAAAAGTATCAGGGGGGCTCCAAAGTCATACAACTAGTTAATGGCTAAGCCAGAACTAGTAAGTAAAATTAGAACTGATTTAGTCCACAAATTGCTGTAGTCTTCCACATGGTCTCAACTGAAGGTTCTCTGTTTAATAATTATAATAATAATAATAGATTGTTAAGATAACCTAAGATTCTTGGATACAAAGATGTACTGTAGCTAGCATATTTGTATTCCGTGCATAAACCTACTTTATAAATCTTCAGTTTATTAAGACAAGAATTGGTGATAACCTTGGAGAGCTGGCTTTTTAGAAACTTAACAAATACTTCTTTAATACTTCTTTAAAAAGTACAGCATTTTTAACTTAAATTCTATGTATTTTTAATATGAAATAATTTAGAGTCTATAAAAATACTTACCTCTAAGGCTCAATATGCTAATAGTTCACAATTTTTTTTCCCCAATTCTTAATCATCCTACATTAGAATAAACTCGTGTTATAGGTTTTCCTGGATATTGAAAATGGCAAAAGTGTTGGAAAGAGCTTTTTTTATGTAGCCCAAGAAAAGACAGGGCCATAAAAGGGGTTGGAAATGTTATGAATTAGTTACAGGAAAAAGGAAGTTAGGAAGGGAGAAATAGAGATGAAGGTGGAAAGGAAGTGAGCCTTCTAAACACTGTTATCACAGCCTGTTTTCTCTTATAAAAATCTATTTCACTTTTGTATCTTTAATAATTTGGCCAATTATAATTCAATTAAAATATTTACTGAATATCTATCATAGTCAAGGGACCTGCAGCTAGACACTAAAGGGAATATAAAGATAAGTGTTAAGTCTTGGCCCTAAAGAAGCTTATAATAATAACTAATCAAGTACCAGTTATAGAAAGTACATAAAAAACACAGTGAAAGAATATTGGATTAGTTATCACAAGACTCAGCTTCTAGTCTTAGCTAAACTTATTAGCCATGTAATCCCTTTCTGTTTCAATTTCTTCCAAAATATTTTATCTACCTCACAGGGTTTTTATTAAGGCCAATGCAACAATCTCTCGACAAGGTACAGAGGAAAAATAAACAGATCTGAGATGTCTGCCTCCTCCCAATTTATTTCATAACTTTTTTCTTGTCTCCTAACTTTTATTTTGTACTTAGTTTAAAAGTGCATATAAAAAAAACACAAAAGAAAAAGTATATATTCTCATAGCACAGAAGTGCACAGAAAAGAAAAAATGAATACATTCAATAATTCAATTAAATAACTCAGACAACCACTATGAATATTTTGGTTGTTTTAGTCATTTTTCTTTCAGTATTTTTTCCAGTGAATCTCTCAATCAATACATAAGCATATGTAACCACAGATATCATACAGAATATACAGTTTTATGCACTAAATCTTTTTAACTTTACAGTCTGTCATAATCATTTTAGCATTTCATTAAAGATTTTTTATAATTTATAATCATAATTGTTAATGGCTCCATGACAGTCTATTACGTAGAAGTATAAAAACCCATTTAAGCATTTTTCTAATGTTTGCTACTTATTTGCTAATACTGATAATGCTGTTGTGACCTCTTTGTATACAAGCATTTGCCAATTTCCAAATTATTTAAGGTCAATGAAACAAAGGCATGAACATTTAGACCTCATGAAACCTACTCTCAAATTGTTTTTCAAAAGGGTTTGTAGTAATTTTCATTTCCATCAGTGGTGGTTGACAGGACCTGCCTCACCAGCACTATCACTTACACACACACACACACACACACACACACACACACACGTACGTACGTACGTACGTAACTTGGTGTACTAATTTTCCATTGCTCTCATAATGAAGTACTGCAAACTTAGTAGCTTTACAACAATACAAATTTATTATATTACAGTTCTATAAATAAATAGTGCCACATGGGCCTCATTGGCCTAAAATCAAGGTGTCAGCTGGTTATTTTCCTTTCTAGAGGGCAAACCTTACAAACACTTCTAGAAAAGTTTAAGATTGCTGATCCCTAAAGCAATCCTAGGCCCCCCAAATCAGCACCAGGCAGAAAGTGAAATGCAAAAGCTGCATAGCCCTCACAAAGAGCATTTCCCTCAACATTCACAGTCGTGGCCACTGAGAATACCGGACCCAAAAAAAAACCTTCCAGAGGACATAGCCAAAGCTGCAAAGAACAATGAAAGGAATTATTCCCAGAGGGCCAAGAAGATGCAATAGAACCCAGAAATTCTGGATTTTCAGTTAGATGCAATAACTGGATAAGACTGTGGGTTTTCTCCTTTGAGGAACTTGTTCAAATTGTTGATTCTGGGATTCATTCAAGAGACTGACTGAATAGGACTGGAGTGAGGCCCAAGGATCTGTATTTGTAATAAGCAGGTAGTACATGGACCATACTTCCCAAAAATACTGATGTAGGTGAATATGAATCTTATGTATTTACAGAGAAGAATCTTAGTTCTTAAATCTACCAATTGTCCATTTTTGCATCAAAATGTTTATATTTTTGTACTAGGGAAATTTACATATACAAGTATATGTATCTTGTATTCCTTGCCTTTCTTCCTATTATTATTAAAGCTCTAATTATTTCACTTAACTGGTGTTCTCTGTCAAAAGGTAATATATGCACACAGTAAAAATATTCTCAAGAGTAGGAAAGAGTATAAAATATAAAGTAAATCTCCTTTCCTTCTAGACTTCTAGTTCCCCAAAAACAAATAATGGTAATGTTTTCTTTCAGAAACAGTTCTTGCTAAACAATGGCATGCATATCCGTCCCACTTTTTTCTATGTAGGAAGATATTAATGTTACATAATAAGTAATATACAATGTAACATATTATGTTATATAATAAGTAACATAATGTTACATAATAAGTAAATTTTGCCTTTTTATAAAACTCTAAAGTATATATTTTAGAGAATATCCCATATCAGCACTTACAAAACTTTATTTCCTTTTCATGGCTGTATACTATTCCACTATATGTCACCATAACCACTCCTCTATTGAAGACAGAGCGTTGTATCCAATCTCATATTATTACAAGCAAAGCTTCACAAACATGGTTGTCCCTGCAAACTGGTAGAGCTTTATATGTGAGCTAATTTTCTGGAAGTGCAAATACTGGGTTACAGGACATGTACATATTCAATCTGATAAATACTGTCAAAATGCCCTCCAAATAGGGTGCCCTAAACTAGTCACCCTGATATCAGAGGGGCCTGTTTTTCCCTATACTTCAGCAACATAGCACATTATACTTTTTCATCTTTGCTAATAAACAAATATTTAATTGCTGTTTTAATTTTCATTTCTTAATTATGCTGGAAAGTTGAGCATCTTCTTAAATTTATGTCATTTGTATTTCAATTTCAATTACTTGCTCCTATCTATCATCCATTTTCCTACTGAGTTGCTATGTTTCTTATTGAAAACATTCAAGTTGAAAACATTTCCATTTTTTAACTTGTCTTTTTACTTTGTTTTATAGTATATTTAGCCATGCAAATATCCTAAATTTTTATGTATTCAAATGTATCAAACCTTTCTTTATAGCTTTTGGGATTTGTGTTGTAACTGGAAAGCCTTCTCCATTCTAAGGTTATTAAAAAGAGTCTTGTTTTCTAACACGTTTATGGTCCATTTTTATATTTAAATCTTCTTTCCAACTGAAATTTACTTAAGTGATAAGGCAGAAATTTAAGGTTCTTCAATTTTTTTCTAGATAGACAAGCAGCTGTCACAAAACCATATATTAAACAAATTATTTTTTCTGATATGATCATTTTAAATGTAATTTTACCAGTCACAAAACATTTCACAATGGAGTTTATTTCTAGAAAATCTATGTTTACTAGATCCATACTACTTAACTATCTAACACATGTTAGTAAATGTTATCTATTGTTAATATTAATGAAAATTACACTGAATTGAAAGATAATGTGTTAGAGGAATCACTGGATGCGTGTATGATTAAAAAACAGATATAACTTACTATTTAATTTCACCTTATAGAAGTCTTTAAATTGTTTACTGGGTAAGCAATATCACATTTCAGAGTATTGAGCAACACCACCTATAATTTCTTTTGGAATGATTTGTTCCTGATCATAAAAGAAGAAATGTTTTATAGTTCACTATTCTAAGTTCCTTATTTATCTATTACTATGTTAAGAAAAGTGGCAAAATAATTTTTCCTGAATTTTCATCGATACTATGTACATAAAGTAAGATATGCAGAGGTAGAACACCATTTGAAAGGCTGTTAAGACTAGTTTTGATTGAGGAAAGGGCTTGTCAGAAAGCCACTATTCTTGAAACTTACAGAAGCTAAGAAACAGGAAGCCAGAGGTGCAGGGGCACTATTCCAGAAGGGTAGGTCAAAAGTTCAAAAAGCTCCAAGTGAAACAGCGCCACAAAAAACAGACTGCTAAGTGCTGTTTCAGTGCTGGACAAATGCACACTAATGGTCTTTATCGCTTTGCGCTGAGCGTCAGATGGAGACTGAAGCTTGAAAGTGGTGATCTATTGAATCTATTGTCAAAAATACATATTCCAATTGTAGCAGTTTCATTTTAACAGCTGTATATATAAAAGAAATACTGCATACACATAAAATGAAATCTCATTTCAAGGGAATAATATTCCTCCATTCTTTATATCCTTTCAATTTCTATCCTTTCTTCACAAACAATTCAATCTCTCAGGACTCTTTATTTTACTTCTCTTTCCTTCTTTGCTTACATTTCTTTATGAGCTCTATTTCTTTTTTCATACCGCCTTCTCCACCTTCAGAGTCAACTTTTTATTATTCCTGGAATTTTATATCCGGAAAGAACATAAGACTAAACAGAAGTAATAGTATGGATGGCCCCAAACAGAAAAAAAGCTAACAGAAATATTATTAGGCATTTTTAAAGAATGCATTGTTGAATTTAAGTTTATATTGAAATTTGTACTTAAAAGCTGTGGAGGCTTAGAAAAAAACAGATGCTTGAAAAATTTAAGAGCATCTCTATCACAACAATGAAACTCATCTGTTAAAACCTCACATAGACGGATAAGAAATAAGACTAGCTTTCCATAGGAACTCAAATGATTTTTGCTGTCTTCCCTTTGAAATATGAAACACTTGGACCTAACCAGCGTGGCTTAGTAGGTTGGGCATTGTCCCACAAAGCTGAAGGTCGCCAGTTCCATTCCCGGTCAGGGCACAGACCTGCATCGCAGGCCAGGTCCCTGGTTGGGGGCTATCGACTGATGTTTCTCTCTCATATAGATGTTTCACTCCCTTTCTCACTCCCTTCCCCTCTCTCTATAAGTAAATAAATAAAATCTAAAAAAAAAGAAAATATGAAGCTTGTATAGCTTACAGTTTCTAGAAAGATAACTTATTTTGAAAAATTTGAAAATAAAAAGCATTTATTTTGAAATTGAAAAATTCTGTTCCCAATGAAAGACAACATCTTGTCTTTAAAATTCACTCCTTTCTCCTCCTGGGTCCCTTAGGTGAAACCTCAATCACCTTGCCTTCAATTTCTTTCTCTCACGTTCTCTTTCTCATCTGTGCTATCCTTTTCATTCCCACAACTTCCAATGGCAGGAAGTCATTCCAGACTCTATCCTTTCTCTTATTCCCCTTAACTAATCCATCAGCAAATGCTTCAAAACATCAGAATCTGACCACTTTTCACCACCTCCACTGCTACCACTGTGGCCCAAGCTACCATATGTCTCACCTAGTTTATTGCACTGGTTTCCTAACTGGTCTCCTTACTCCCGCCCTTGACCTCCAGCTTCATTCTATAAAGCAGACTGTGACTATGGTTCTCCTTGGCTCAAAAATCCCAGTGGCTTCCTAGCCCGTACTCCCACCCCCATGCATTACTGCTCTGGTCACATTTCCTACCACCATTCGCCTAAAGTCTCTTGGTCAGCTCAGCCCATGCCTCCCTGTCAAGCCGGGCTCTTCCCTTCCCACCCTTTACACTTGCTATTTTTCTGTTTGGAATTCTTGTCCTCTGGATAATGAATCATTCCTTCAGGTTTTTAATCCAAAAAAGTAATCCTCCCAAATGAGGTTTTAACAACCATTCTTTCTGAAATTTTACCATCCTTCCCCTCACATATCAAATCTTTCTGTCCTATTTGATTTTTTTCCTCCATAGCACATACTATGTATTTTACTTGTTTACCTAGTTCATTGCCAGCCTCCCCAACTGGAATGAATACTCCACGAAGCAGGGATTTATCTCTTGTGTTCTCTGCTATATTCCCAATGCCCAGGACACATAGTAGGAGCTTAGTTAATTTTGCTGAATAAATGAACTAATAAACAAACAAACACAAACAAACAGGCAAACAAAAGAATGACTCCAGCTTGGACTCTTACTGCATTTTTCCTGGTCTCATACAAGCAGTCTCCGTAAGTAATCCTATGTAACTATAATCAATAGTTTACCTAACATAGGTCTGATCCTACTGCTGTTCTGATGAAGAACCTAAGTGGCTCATAAATTTCTAGTGAGGAAACTACAATTCTATAGGATAGCATCAAGACCCTTCATAATCTGGATAACCTTTTCTCATCTCATCTCTTCATATCCCATTCTTACAAATTATGCTATGGACAAGTATCTTCCAAACTTGAGTGCTTTACGGGTCCCTTTTAAAGGGAAAATATATCTCAATGGCTTTCAAGGTCACATCTAAAGACCCCTATTTGAGAAACACTAATTTAAGAAATTGATGTTTAGGGTATATAAAAATGTCTTTTAGTTACAGATTATTACTGGTAAAATAATTCTTATTATAACCAAAAGGAAAACAAAATTTTAAAATCTTGTACCTTGCACCCGCTGAGAGTAATCCATGGACTCCCATTGCAGAAATGAAATTACTTACCCATCTTGGAAGAGACCTATGCTCACCTGCCTCAATGACTTTGTCCCTGCTGTTCCTCTGTCCCTAAATATCCTTCCCCTAACTATAGTCATCGCAATTCTACTCATGCTTCAATGCCTGGTTTAATTATCACCTCCTTCATGAACTCTTCTTTCGCATATCTCATCCAAAACTTTTCTCAGTCTCTCAGGGCAATTTTATACCTCTTCTATGGCATTAACTACATTCTTCTTCCTTATGTTACACTATTATTTTCCTGTGGTTATTATAGCACCTGGATAGCAAGAACATGTTTTTCTTTTTTTATTACATACTAGTAGAGTATCTTCCATATGGCAACTAATAAATGTCCACTGAATTAATCATTACATAGGGGAAAAAATAAATGCTACTATAAATATGACTCTATTGATTGTTTTAAAAATAGAACTGTTCACTAGAAGTTTATAAGCAAACATATATAATATACTCATAACAAAAGAAAAAATGTGGGGAAAAACTAAGTTATTTATAGGAGTTACCTTCTTTTAAGCATTAAGTCTGATATAGGTATGCATCTTAGTCCAGTACCCAAAACCATAAGGAAGGATGTAAGCAGCACAGTTATCCGAAGACCTGAAAGGAAACAAAAACATCTGGATTATTTTCTATTTTTCTCTTCAAGTCAGTCCAATGTTAACATTAAGAACAAAGATGTGTTTACTCAATCATACTGACATTATATCCTAATATTATAGTTTTCTCTATAACTCCCAACATGGAAAAAAGACCTCTACATGAGGAAAATGAAATTATTCTAACTTCAATAGAAAATGTGAGAATATCAAGGATAGAGGAGTAAGTTCCATCAGCTCTGTTTTTTAAAAAAATAAATGGCTAGAATGTTTTATTCATATGTTACGCTAAAAATATAGAAAATAATTTTAAAGAACCAGGTATTTTGGTTTTATACCTCTAATATAAAATTTCTAATTTTTAAATGCTAGCTGAAAAAAACTCTCAACTTCCCCTATAATGTCTTTTAATATGATACATTATTGCTTTAAATTTTCTCCAAAAATAATTGGCCAATCATGCATTTTCTATTATAATCAGGATAAGCTAATGCTTGTTATAGGGTCACAGGAGGTGATCTTTAGAATCCTTTGATTATTAACATAATAATGGTCTTTCTTTTTGTTTTTCTTGATTTATCAGATGGCTTTCAACTTACAGAAAGATCTTTTTTAAAAAAGCAGAAGATAACGTGGGTTAGATAGCTTTCCTCTTTGTATCCCAATACAATCAATTATTTTGAAAATGTGTGCCACTGTCTGGTCACATGGATATGAGGGTAAAAAATATAAAAATAATGTAACTGAAAATAGACACAACAATCTAACTATGGCAGAGTAATACAATGGGACCATATCTTCCTGCTATTAGAAAGCTGTACTGCTGTTACTATTGGTTGGCCAAAAAGTTTGGTTAGTTTTTTCTGTACAATGGCTCTAGTAGTGCTTAGTTGTCTTTAACCTCATTTGAAACAATTTTGTCAGATTGTACTGTGAGAGCTGTCATATCATTGTGCACTGAAAAAAACATTAAAATTGATAAAGTTTTGTGCAGCCATTTAATATTGAAGATGGAAGAAAATACACAACGTTTTCAGGGTATTATGCTTTATTATTTCAAAAAAAGTAAAAACACAACTGAAATGTAAAACAAGATTTGTACAGTGTGTGCAGAAGGTGCTATGACTGATTGAGCGTGTCACAAGTGGTTTGCGAAGTTTGTTGGTACTACTGTCATTTTGGCCAAATAATTCTTTGCTGTGGGGCTGTCTTATGCATTGGAAGGTAAGTTTAGCAGCACCCCTGGCCCCTACCCACCAAAAGGCAATAGCAGGAGATAGGTGACACACTCGACATATCCAAATCAATAAAATTATTGGTGAAAATGAAAAATCTGTCTTTTATTTTACGGAAAAAACTAAACACTTTTTTGGCCAACTCAATACTAAACTAATACAGTCTTCCAGTTTGCAAGCTGCCGCATCACACAGGTAACTATATTGAGTATACGGCAGAGGCGGCAATGCTTCTTCCAGTGTCTCCCAAACTCAACACCTCTTTGATACCATTTCACAGTGAGTAGACAAACTGCTTCATGCAAACTTTTTTCAGACCTGTCTCTTTTTTTGGCAAAGGGAAGATGGCTAAATGGTTGGTTTTCAACGGGCTTCTGAGCTCGAAGAAAACTGAAAGTAATCATTTACCTTTCTTCTGAAACATCTAATCTGCTATTAAATTCTGTCCAATATATTTTTTTCACATTAGACACAGATTACATTTTCATCTCTAGAAGTTTAACGGTCTTTTTTTCTGTGCCTCTCCTTGAATTTTTCTACCTTCTTGAACATACACAGCATATTTAGACTAGTTGTTTTGGTGTCCGTGTCTACTAATTCTATCATCTGTGACATTTATGGGTCTGTTTCTATTGATTGCTTTTTCTCCTCTTTATGAATTGAATTTTCCTGCTTCTTTGCAAGCATGGTAATTTCTGATTTGGATATCAGGCACTCTGAATTTTACCTTGTTTGATGATGGAGATAGATATATATATATATATTTTTTTTCTCCTTTAAATATATTTAAACAATGTTCTGTGATACAGCTAAGTTACCTTTGATCTTCTCAAGGAGTATTTTAAGCTTTACTACATGGAACCCGAACATCCTTTAGTCTCGGGATCATCTACCTTTAATACTGAAGCAACGCCCTTCTAAGTATTCAGCCCAACCTCCTATGTATGTGTTATGAGATTTCTCTATTCTGGCTGATAGGAAAGTGAACTATTCTCAGCCTTGTAAAAGGGAACAACTCTGGGAATTGTTCTGCCTGCTCCTTTTTGGTGGTCTTTCCTCTAGACTTGGGTAGTTTCCTTACATGTACCCACTGATCAGTGTTTAGCTGAAGACTCAAGAGAAACTCTCTGTAGATCTAGACCTTTCTCTCTGTGAAGATTTTTCCCTATCTGGTAGTCTACCCTAAGAATTCTAGCTATGTGGACCTCTTTGAATTTCCAGTTGTCTCCTCAACTTAAGAAAACTTCAGGGCTCTATTTGGGCTCACCATCTCTTCAGTGCCGCTTGGAAATTCTCTCCAGGTAGTAAGCCAAAGCAATCATAGGAATCACTGTACTGCTCTGCCTGTTGTCCAATGTCTGAAAACCACTGTTTCATATATTTTTATTTTATTTTTTGCTTTTAGTCGTGGAAAAATAAATTCAGTTCCAATTTCTCCATCAAGGACAAAACAGCTGTTGATTTAATTTTATCAGACTGTAATACTCACTATTCCTGGCTGCAACTGTCTACAGACCACCGCATATCTGCATCCAGGTCATTCACTCTCACTATTTGAATATGAATGAGCTCATTATTACTCATCAGGATATCACTTCTTTCATAAATCCGGAGATTTCAATAGCCACTAGATCATCCTTTCAATATCCTGGCCTCTCAGTCTCCTGACTTCTTAATCCACAATCATGTCTTATAACCTACCTCAGTTGTATACTCTCTTGGCTACACTCTGACTTTTAGTTTACCATAATGGCATCTATGACAATTTTAAGCATTCTGTTTTCAGCCATAACGTTGTTTCTTTCCCACTCATTCCCTCTAGTACTGTAAATCTTCACCTAATTGGAAACTCTCATCCACCTCATGTGGTGTCTTTTCTCCTTTACCCAGTTTAGATTCCACGGCAAATTGTTATCACTGCCTACATAACCCTCTACTCTTGGCCTGCACTTTCTTAGACCTATTCACCTGGTAAAGAGCAACTGTGGTTAAATCTCTCTCTGCCAACGCTGCCTATGCCTGTGCTTGCCTGACAAAGCAGGCTGGAGGAAAATACACAAACATGCTAACTGGCCTCTCTTGAAATTAATGCCAAATAACAGAGCAGACCCTTAATGTCCAACAATCCAACTGTATGTCGTGCACCACATTATGACGTTTTGGACATCATAGACATATGAAATGAATGGTAGTCCCGTAAGATTTATAATGGAGCTGAAAAATTTCTATCTCCTAGTTACATCATAGCTGTTGTAACATCCTAGCACAAAGCATTACTTATGTGTTTGTGGTGATGCTGATGAAACAAACCTACTGCGCTGCCGGCCATATAAATATATAGCACATACAATTATGTAGAGTACATAACACTTGACAGTGATAAACTATGTTACCGGGTTATGTGTTTGCTTTACTGTACTTTTTTATCATTATTTAAGAGTACTCTTTCTACTAAAAAAAAAGTTTGCTGTAAAACATTATCCATGTTACATAGGCAGTGGCCTCATACATCTCGCCTTTACCACGCAACTTGATTGCATCATTTTCTTTTATGTTTGATTTAATCTCATGTTACTTTGTACAGTAACAGGCTGTGCACACTTGCAGTCTAGGAAAAAAGGCTATACCATATAGCCTAGATGTATAGTGGGCTATAGCATCTAGTTTAGTGTAAGTGTGCTCTATGCTGGGCACACAATGATGCAATTGCCTAACAATGCTTTTCTCAGAGGGTATCCCCATGTTAAGCAGTACATAATTTTAATTTCTAGTCCCTATATTCTCTACTTTCCTAGGAAATAGTTTCATAACTTAACCTCTCTCTTCGATCCTCCAATAAATGTTCCCTTACCTTCACTTGTCAGGTGATAATTTTGCTTCCTATTTTCTGAGAACTATAAGCAAAGATAACTTCCACAAGCTCCCACCACTTAGTGTATGCATTTATATCTATACACTCTACCCTCTCTTCTGTTACTACTGGAGAATTAGCTGTCAACGATTTTACCAAAGGCCAACCTGTCTACCTGTGCTCTGGAGGCCTGCAACTCTTGCTTACTCAAGGATATGGTAGAGCAGGTCTTTCCTCTCCCTCTAGCATTGTCAACTTCCCCCTTTTTTATTGGATCCATTAGGATGATGCATTCAAGATATGCTTCAGTATCTCTTACCTTTAAAAATACCTTTTCAGTAGCCACATTCCCTCTGGCTATTGCCCCATTCCTTGCTGCCCTTCACAGCATAACTGCTTGAAAGAAATAGTAACACTCATTGTCTCCAACTTTTCTTCTTGCAATTTATTTTGAACTCACCCCCACCACTCCAGTGAGACTATTTTTCTTAGAGGACACCAAAGAGCTCCATGTTGCTAAATCCAAGGCTCTATTGTCAGTCAACACTAGATGGTTCTTTCTTCCTTATTGTTGCAACCACTAAGTGTTAGAATGGCCACAGACTCAGTCCTCTTCTGAAGCAACACCCATCTCCACCTGTGATCTCTTTCAGCTCCAAGACTGAGTACATCACTGGTGGACAAATCCCAAATTTAGTGCCCAGGCCTCTCCCCTGCACTCCAAATTTGTAAATTCAACTGACAGCTTAACCTATCTACTTGGGTATCTAATTCGCATTTCAAACCCCTGATCATGCCATCTGCCCCAAACTGCTCCTTCCACAATCTTTCACATGTCAGTAAATTGTAACTTGATTCTCCCATTCACTAATGCTAAAAAGTTGAGAAACAACTTATAGACCCCTTTCTTTTCTTTACACCCCACCATCAATCCATCAACAAATACTAGTGAGTCTACTGTTAACATATATCTGGAATCTAACCACTTTTCAAATATTCCACTGCTATCACCCTGGTTGGAAGTTACCGTCAGTCACATCTGTGTTATTCTACTACCCTAATGGGTCTCTCTGGCTCTTGTTCTCGACATAATAGCAGAACCATTATTTTACTCTTCTGCTCAGTCTTCCAATGGAGAGAACCCCCCTCATTCCTCAATGACCAATGTCCATACAGTGGCATATGACACCCTTCATGATTCAGCTCCTACTATCTCTGACCGCATCTCCTACTGATGTTTTCCTCAGGGCTCAACTCCAGCCACAGTGCTCTTGGAGAGGCCAAACAAGTTTAGGACCTTTGTTTTTCCCAAAACAGTCTTGTCTGGAACTGACAAGTCAGGCTTCCTTTTAACCTCAGGTCTTCTGCTTGAACATGCCTTATCAGTGAGACCTTCCCTAACACTCTATACAGATTATCACCCAATCATCTCCCTTTTCTCCCTTGTCTTGCTTTATTTTTCTCCAAAGCACTTTTCACCATTTGACATACTAAATATTTCATTTTATTGTTTTTTTGATGCCTGGATCTTCTTACTAGAAAGTAGACTACGTGAGGGCTATCTCCCCGGCACTTAGCACATATACCTGTTTTCTTCTTGAACCTTTCTTCATTTGGCTTCTAGGGCACACTAGCTTTTGGTTTTCCTGTTATCTCACTAGCTAGTCCTTTTTTATCTCCATGCTGGAAATGAAAAGTGGTAAGAGAGTACAAAACCGATCTCAGGAAGCTAAGCAGTCTTCTAAGCTAAGCTGGATGGGACCCATGGCAGCAGTAAGGCCCGGCAGCTACCTACATTCTAGGGAGAAAGGTATGTTAGAATCCAACAATAGCAAGAACTCACTTTCTATGCATGCAGATAGAACATCTGCAGCAGGACAGCCAATGTATAAAAGTTTAGCAACTTTCTCCTACTGAAAAGGAAAACCATTTCCTAAAAGAGAGAATTTTTAAATTTATTTTTTATTGCTTCGACCAACAGAAAATATAAAATTGAATTCACCATATAGTCACGAGAACTCTGAAACAACTCTTAAAGTAACTTACTCTCTGAAGAGAATAGGTAGTCCCCAATTTTTCTGGCTAGAGATAGCAAATAGAATTATGATAAGGGTAAAAATGAACATTTCTCTATTATAAAAACAAAGTTGGCTAAATTTAGCAAATAATATTGAAAATTGCTCTTGATTAAAAGGTAAATAAACCACAAAAGAGCATTTCCCTCTAAATTTAGTCAACCTTGTAAGAAGTGACTGAAGAATTGCCAAAGACTGCATGAGGTTAAGGAGAAATAACAAATACAGTATGGAACCCTCCACTGAACCCTTGGAACTGAGTGAGGGGGTGGGGAGACATTAGTGAAAAAACTGGTGAAACTTAAATAAAGACTATAATTTAGCTTAAAAGCAAGCAAATGAACAAAAACAAAAAAAACTCCATTTAATACAAGAACCTGAAACCCCACCTCAGCACCTAGTGCACATCCTCTGCACAAGTACTTGCTCTACCTGGAAGTTCCACATCAATCAAGACACACCTTCCAGGGCTGGGCGCCTTTCGTTATTAAAAGGTTCTTCCTTGTGTGGCTTCACCCTTGGTAACTTCACCCAGTTTAGTTCTTCTTTCCAGAACCACACACACATTAAGTCTAATTCCTCTTTTACTTGATCTCCACATATTTTATATCCTGACTCAAGCTTCTTTTTGAAGCCTGACACAACTAGTTCCCTTCATGTTTTACATTATGGTTTTTACATCCTTTATTATTCTTGCCACACAACTATTAAAGTACTCCAGTTTGTCAATAGCCTTCTTAAAATTAATGCTTACACCTGAACACTGGAGTAAATCCTACCAAATTATCTCTCTTCTTGTTTTAGACACTATGCTTCTCTGCCTAAAATCGTCCTTTTTTCGGCAGCTACGTCATATTTATCATGAATCATTTGCCACACTTGTGTGGTTTAATTTAATGCCTTATCATTCAATCATATGACTTTTTTTTTCCTTCCTCACAGAATCACACTGGCAAGTGGTAAAGTAAGATAGGTATCTGTCCGGAATATTATTCTGTGAAGAGAGAGTCTCACTCATTATTAAGTTTTATCTGATAATTATAAATCTCAACTGACACAGCTACCTAGTCACATTCACACACTTTAAAGCTGCCATCCACCTTTTCTCCGAAACCAAAGAGTCAGATCCGAGTTTCCCAACAGCTCTTCCTGGGCTAGAGTCATCTATTATGCAGCCAACTCATTACTTCCTTACATCTGGGCATCATCTGTTTACTTTCTGACCTTTCGCCCTCAACATCCTCAAATCTCTCTGAAGTCAAAGCTAAAGTCATTTTTGTGAGGTGTAAAAACATACACAGCACGTGCACAGGCAGACTCTGATGTTCACAATATGCAAAAAACGTGAACCTTAAAGAGAACGCTTAATCCCTGCTGTTGCATAATGGACCTTGATAAAAATATAATGGCTGCAAAGAAGGCTTCCCGTATTTGTTGCTTTGGGCACAAAGGGTTCCTAGTCAAGAATGGGATGCCAGCAGCACTCTCGTCACCTCACACAACCTCTAAGACGAAAACTGAGGGAGGAGGCTCCCCCAGCAGGGAGAGCGCGGGCCGGGCTTCCCGGAACCCCTCACCTCTCTTGTCCAGGAGCCACATGAACGCGAAGCAGGGCAGGAAGCCTATCGGCCCCCACAGCACGAGGAGCGCGATGTCCCAGCTGGAGAAGCCGTAGGCCTGGCGCGCCGAGTTCTGGATGGGGCCCCAGGTGTTCCAGACCAGGCCCTGCGCGAACCCCAGCAGCGAAAACAGCAGAAGCACCAGCCAGCGGCGCCCGTACACCCGCCCGGGACCAGAGGCCGCCACGGGCAGAGCCGCCGCCGCTGCTTCCCGGCTTCTCCAAACAGTCCCCGGTGCAGGCCCCAGCCCGGGCCCCAGCAGCGGCTGCCGCTCCTCCTCGCTGCTCCAGCCGGAGCCCATGGCGACGCGAGGCCCACGGGGCCCCTGCCCAGCGCGGTCCGGGTATCCCCCGACCAGCTCCGGGGAGATGCGGCGGGAGGCTGGAGGAGGCGGAGACCGAGGCTGCTTTGGACGCCCTCGGCCTCCGGGCCGCGCCTGGTGCGCCTGCGCCGGGTGAGCCGTTTCCCGGCTGGGACGACGGGTGGGTGCAGCGCGTCTGGAAAAGGCTGGGTTGCAGGGGTGGGATGACCTCCCGGGTGGTGAGAGACGGAGTGGAGCCGGCGTCCCAGAGGAAGGACGGGGAGGAATTGGAAAGGCAGGGAGGAGCGCGGCCGAAGCAGGGGAAAAGGAAACTCCCAGAGAGACTGTATTAGAAGAGGTTGGGCAAGGAACCCAGGTTGCTTGAGGAAGTGTCCAAGTTTTACATCATGTGACTAATAAACAACTCGACCTCTGGTCACTTAAGCTAGTGCTTGCTTCTATATTGGGTTTCTTATTTTTTTCTTGAGTTTGCAACTTCATAAATTATAGGAGAAGGTAGCATAAGATTGAGGCGTAGTAGGGACCCAGATGTTGCCACTTGAAAATCATTTTTTCTTTAGGTACTGTAAATACTGACTAGTTTTACCAGCGTTTTGTATTACATACCCAATAAGATTATATTCTAGCCAATTTTATTCATATATAAAAGATAGAGGCATGCTTCTACTTTATCTTCTCATTAATAGGTGGTCAATAAACGTTTGTTGATTAAAACTGGAAGATTTGCCCCCAAATGATTTAGATCCATCTGGGCGTTGTTGACCTCTTGATCACATACCAGTTGTTTATTCTAATATACAAATCTAGAAGTCTTACAGCTGTCGGTCAGTGCCCTTGAAAACCTAAGTGATTTGGCTCGTCTGGGTGGGAAAATGAATCGCAGGGAACACAATTAAAGAACATGAGATGTAGGTTCCCGGCAGCCAAGGAAACAAAGGGAGTCATGTTGCTGCCAGAAGAGCAAAAGAGGTAGAAAGAGAGGAAGAAAAGCGTGAAGTCTCCTACTTTCCAAGGCTAGTAAGAGTGGCAGCAGGGTAAACGAACGCAGAGCCCCATTCCACTGCTCCCAGCCCCGCACAAAAAAAAACAAACAGCCCCTAAAACTCCAATACAATTAGGTAGACGAAAGCGCCAAGGTGAAAAGGAAAGACCTGACTAGAAAACGAGGAGAAGCTGAAACGAAGCCAAAAAAATAAAACACTGAAAGAAGGGTGAAGTCTGGTTAAGGTAAAAAAACAGACACAACCGACACCACGTGGTTACATTACAACAAAGCCGGAATCAAAACAAACCTCTGTAGCTCCGCCCGACGCCCGGCGCCCGTCACATGACTTTCACGTGAGCAGCGCTTCCGGAAGAGCCCAGTAGCAAGCGCGTGTCCACTGTGGGGCGGCTGCAGAACGGGAGTGTTGTCCCTCGGCAGCGCCGCTCACCCTCCGCTCCACTTTCGGGTTCCGGGCGGAGCTGGACTCGTGCTAGCCATGGCTGCAGGCCCGGGGGCGACCGCTGATACGGGCTCTGCAGCTAGAATTGGAGAGGAGGAAGGTAGGTGCCAAATGACTCTCTTGGCACCTCTCTTAGCCGTTTGGTCTAGCTTCTGGCCCTGCTTTTAAACTGTGAAGAAACTATTTGTGTGTCGTGAACGTGGCTTTTTCTGATCCTCACAGAGGCTCTGTATCCCCGCATCGTACTGGCGGTAGTGTACGCAGGACGGTGTTTTGAATGTTACATTGGATTAAAATTAAATTTGTGAAATTGCAGCTCACCCTTGAGGTAAATGGAGATATCTGGGATCTTTGTGAACAGCTTTGAGCTTTGATTTCGGTGGAATCCTGCTTTAAAGAACGGTTGAGTTTTGGAAACTCATGAGACTGAGATCCCCTGTAGCATTTATTGAATGACTGCTCGGTTCCTGGTACAGCCCTGGCGACTGCCACAGGATCCAGAGATTGTTTATTACAATACTTTTTTTCCAGTTGAGTAAAGAGATACAAAAGGAAAAAGAATGATTAATACATGTGGTGACGTAAATATTAATAGTAGTGCCCGCTGAGTGAGGTCTCTCACCGGGAGGAAAGATTCCCAGCGCGGAAAACTAGCTTCAAGGTAGGAACAGTTTGAGGTGGGCCTTTATGATTGGATTAGATAGTGACGAGCTCAGGTGGTTGTAATGGGGAGGCGTGGAAAACAGCAGGAAAGCACAGGATGGACACGATTGGGTATCAGTCATGTTTGTCTAGAGGGGGAGATCATCATTCCAAACAGAAGAAACAAACCAAAACTTTGTATCTGACCCCAGCCTCCTGCCTTTATAACTCACTTGCTTGTATACCCCAAGGGGACAGTTTTGAACTTCATCTGTACCTCCAATTCATTGATCCTTCCATTTTTTTGCTCATCTGTATCCCCTAATCCCATTTAGAGAGTTCATGTCATAGTTTATCATTATGATCTCCCTTGAAAATACAGTATCTCTTGTCCCTCCCTGCCTTTTATCCTGGCAAAAGTAATACTCCAGATGAACTCAATTTTTTGAGCTCTTTGCAGCTCCACCTTTATAGATGAACTTTGCTGGGAAAAGGCCTGGACAAACCGATGACACTATAAAATGAAAGTGGTCAGCTTCTCGAATATTCACTCAGCATTGGCCTGAGATCCTTCTGATGCTCTGTTTCTGTGTAAGCCTACTTGTATTCTCTTTATCTCTTTCTCATTTTCAGCCGCTGACTTCTTTGTAAATCAGGTCAATTCTACATCTAATCTGTCAACTTTTACCCCCTTCACTATCAGACCCTTGTCCAGATCATCCATGTTTCTTACCTAAATCGCTTGGGTATCTTCAGGCCATGTGCCCTGTTTCCTATCTTGTACCCCTTCAATCCGTTCTCTGTTCAGGAGCAAAAAGTGACACTTCCTTACTTAAAATTCTTCAGTGAATTCCGTTGCACTAGAATTTAGAATAAAATCCAGATTCCTAACCATGGCCTACCAAAAGCTTTGATGTGGGTTCTGCTCTTGTTTCTAGGAACATGTCTTGTCACTCACCCCCTTCCTCTTACCTGCTTTTCACATGGCTGGTTCCTTAATCTTCAGGTTTCAGAGTATGTCATCACCTGAGACGTTATCAGAACAATCTATTTAAAACACTGTAGTTTTCCATGACCCCTAATCCTAAATGTTCTATAATATACCATGCTTCCTCCTTCATTTTACTTACCACAATCATATTACTTGTTTATTATTGTTTCTTCCATTAGACCTTAAGTACTTTGGGGATGGGACCTATATCTGTTGTGTTCAGCACAAGCAGCAAGTACAGTGCCAGGCACAATGGGCACTTAATACATATTTGTTGAGGGAAATGACTAAGGGCACTCTGTTCCAAGTACAGAGGCAGGAGGAGAAAGAGCTTGGCGTGGTCCAGGAACTGAAAGGAGTTGGTTTGAGGAGTGGTGAGAGAAGAGGAGTCCCGAAGGGCACTGTGTACCAAGTTAAAGAAGTCTGGACGTTATGACAGTGGGAAACCTTGGAAGTGTTTTTGGCGGGTGGAGGGTAATACCATCAGATACAGAGTTAGGAAGGGTCACTCTGGCTGAAGGGTAAAGCATAGATTCAAGGGAGAAAGACTAAAGGTCAAAGTACTTAATCCCCATTTGTTTCAGTTTTCTTTGTAAAATGGATGATTATTGTGAAAGTTTAAAGATACTTATAGATCATCTAGCATAGTATGTGTCAGGAATTATCTAGTTAAGAATGGTAACTATTTTTACTATTAATAGGAAACACTGGCACTGGTCACTTGACTGATGTTGAAACTGAGGAAAAATAAATTAGAGATATCTGAAATTTTCCAGCCTGAGAAATGACATGTACATTAGGAACCTGAAGAAAAACGGAGGTGGTTGGGAGAGCACTGTTGATTTTTAATGTGAATGTGTGGAGTATAGATTTGGAAGCGTGCTGCCAAAGATGTCAAGCATGCAGCAGGGGAAGACAAGCTTTTTGTTTTTTATGGTATTCACATACCACAAATTCACCCTTTCAAAATGTACAGTTCACTGGTTTTTAGTATTTTCACAAAGTTGTGCAGCTATCACTACTGTAATTCCAGAACATTTTGATCACATCCAAAAGAAACCTGGTACCCATTAGCAGTCACTCACAATTCACCCCTCTCTCCAGCTCCTGGCAATCACTAATCTATTCTGTGTCTGTACAGATTTGCCTATTCTGGACATTTCATATACATGGAATCATATATAATATGAGGCCTTTTGTGCCGGGCTTCTTTCACATAGGGTAATGTTTTTAAGGTTCACCCGTGTTGTCGCATGTATGAGTACTTCATTCCTTTTTATGGTTGAATAATATTCCATACATAGTTTGTACATAACGTATTTTATTTATCCATTCATCGACTGATTGGCATTTAGGTTTTCACTTTGGGGCTATTAGGACTAATACTGCTGTGAACATTATATGCAAGTTTTTGTATGATCATATATTTTCAGTTCTCTTGACCATATATGTAAGAGTGGAATTTCTGAGTCATATGATAATTCCATATTTAGCTTTTTGAGTCAATTGGTGATTCTTAATCTGGAAGTGCTAAGGACGGGGGAAAAAGTGAATTTAATTTCATCCCTGGTAAAAATGTACTATTCTGGTGAGTGATGTTGATAATGAGGTGGGAGGCATGCATGCATGGGTGGAGGGGATCTGTGTGAAATCTCTGTATCTTCCTCTTAATTTTGTTGTAAACCTAATGCTACTCTAAGAAATAAGCCCTAAACAATATGAAACATTTTGTTAAGAATCAACTTAGATTCTGAGTGTGATATCTTACTTCTTGGATCACACATTGGTTAAAACATTTCAGTGAAATAAAAATTGTAATTATTTAAATGTGATGCTATCTTTCAGACTGAGCTTATTATATTTCAGTTGAGCTCTCATAGTTTTAGTTTTAGCTAGGTTCATACCTTTATGAAGAGAAGGATGTATTCTTTTTAACTGTCCTTTCAGGTCTGCACAGGGAAATATCTCATTCCAGGGTTGTACGGATTTGAGTTTCATGCATAGCTGACACTCCTACATAACAAGGTGTACTCTTTAGCAGTGATGTCATACTCTCTGTGTCATTCTTGTTCTCGTTTTTAAAAAAAGGTTGGAGGAGGCACAGGAATTTAAAGAAAAACAAATCTGTGTGATGTCAAAGAGTGAAAAATGTCCATGCACCTGCTAGAGCACATGTGTAGTTCATATGTAGCTAAAATACTTCATATTTGCTAATGATGAATATTAGAAAAATAATACTATTGAATACTTTTTAATTGTGGTAAACAAGTAACAAAAAGTTTATCATCTTTGCCATTTTTAAGAGTACAGTTCAGCAGTGTTAAGTATATTCACGTTGTTGTGAAACAGAGCTCCAGAATCTTCTCATCTTGCAAATGAAATTCCTTCCTCACCCTCCATCAGCTATGGTAACTGCCACTCTACCTTTGAAAATTTCTGTTACTATGAATTTGCCTATATTAGATACTTGTGTAAGTGGAATTATACAGTAATTATCTTTTTGTAATTGGTTTCTTTCACTTGGCATATTGTCCTCAAGGTTCATCCATGTCGTAGCATGTGACAGGATCTCTTTCCCTTTTTTTTTTTTTTTAAGATTTTATTTATTTATTTATTTTTAGAGAGGGGAAGGAAGGAAGGAAAAAAGAGGGAGAGAAACATGATGTGTGAGAGAAACATAGATTGGTTGCCTCTTACATGCCCCTGGTTGGGGGACCTGGCCCGCTACCTAAGCAAGTGCCGTAGCTGGGAATCAAACCAGCGACCCTTTGGTTTTCAGGCTGATGCTCAATTCACTGAGCCACATCAACCAGGGCTCTTTCCGCTAAGGCTGAATAATATTTTATGGTATGTCTATACTATATTTTGTTTATCCATTCTTCTGTCAATGGACATTTGGGTTGCTTCCACCTTTGGCTATTATGAATAGTGCTGCTGTGAATATGCGTGCGCAGATATCTCTTCATGACTCTGCTGTTGAATATTTTTGACGAAAATTGAGATAAAATAACCAGTTTATTTTGGATTATGAAAAATTTACTTAGTGGAAGCTGAAGTGATAGAAACATTTGGTAGAAATTTTGAAGATACTTTGGAGCATAATAATGAGTTTTATAGTCTTTTGCAACGCCATTCTTTCTTGTACTTACTTCACTTAAAATACATATTTACTTTTCCTTTAGGTTTAAGATTAGTATTACTTTTGAACCTATAAGTATTATTTATGAGCCAGTTTCTGGTCCTAAATGGATTAAAGTAAGGAGGAGGGGTAACTGGCCAAGAGTGACAAGTGTAAGAAGACAGGAAGAGGATGGTAGTTGTCCAGCATGCAACTGTCTCCTGTCCCCAGGTGACCTTGCTTGGGTGTTCACCACCATCCAGGTATTGGTATTGACAAGGTAAAGTCATAACAGTGTCATCCTTTTTGTTTGTGGTATCTTCAGTGATAACACTTTCTAGACCTTGAAATTCAAAGGGTTTATAACTGTTCATCAGTTTACTGAAGTATTATGTTAACTTCAGGAGAATTTTCTTAGTTTGTATTAACATTTTAAAATAGTGACTATAAAATTTAAAAAATTATCTTTAGTGTAAATTTTACCATTTGGTCTTTAGTCGTTTTGTTAAGTAGTACTTGCATAATTCCTTCGGCGTTCACTGTTCTTCTGACATGGCCCAATGTTCATTATTTTTTACCCTAATATTTACCATACCTACTATCTACCACTCCAGAGGTTTTAAAATTTCTTTTATGTATATACACTAGTTGGCAGACTGATGAAACCATCATAGATTATTATGTATATATGTATTTAGAAATAAATTAGATCATCATGCCAATTTTTTATTCATGCTTTATCACTATGATGAGTCTCTATTTTAACTTGTGACATACTCTTATGTCACCTTCTGGAAGTTTTTGAATAAGATTGAAAATATTAAATTTAAGTTTAATAGTTATTAAAATTTCTGTTAAACTTATATGTGACATTTTAGAGCTGTGAGTTAATTTTAATTTCAGGATCTTTGTCTTTGTTGTATTCTATTAGTATTAGGAGAGTATTTTAGAAAACTTGTGTTAATATGTGTAGATTCACAGCCAGCTCCGGGGACTGAAAATCTACCTCTGTAAGCAGAAGGTAGGGAAAGATTGAAGAAAGAGGCTGCCACTCCAGTATGGTAATTGGTGGAGATTAGTAAGGGAAATTTACATATGAGGAGCATCTTGGGTGGCTGCAGGGTGAAATGGTTCCCTCCACCTCTTATCAGGCTTCAAAGGATTATATACAGTAAAGCAGAGGATATCATAGTCACTAGTATGTGAATGCTACAAGGTACGGAAAATTACTTTTTTAAACACTCAGGACAATGGCCTGTTCCAGGAACCAGCACCTAGTGGGAGGCAAGGGAGGGGTGCTGTTTTATGTCAGAATGAACATGGATTACAATCAGACCATCTCTAAGGGGGATTTGTAGTAAGCAATCTTAGTTCTGGCCCATGTCCAGCTCCCAGGTCCTGTAGTGGTGACATGGAACAGTCTCTCCTTCACAACTTGGTATGTTTTCCTTATCCTTGTAGTGAATTCTAAGTCTCATATACAAATCCACACCAGATATTAATTGACTGATGCAAGTTGGTAGGAAATTCAGAGAAATTAGATTTCAAATTATCTTGTTCTTTTCATTAACTACAGAAAAAATTATTGAGAAAAGGGCAGTTTGCTTTTTGATGGTATTTCATGATCTCCAAAGATTTAGTTGTTAACCAAACTGTAATAAATTGAGTAACGTGCTATATTTAGAGGGAGAAGAGACTGTTGTGCAATACCTAGATTACTAATCTGTTTTTTTGAGCAGTTCCTAAATCATCTAATTAAACATTGCAGCTTCCTGCTATTTGAGACTTAAATACACTATCTTTTAAAAGCTGTCAAGGTTGCTTCATAATTTTTATAGCTCTTTGCAAATACTGTTGGCATGCAATGACTGGTGCATCCCTAGGCTATTTAATTAATGCAGTGTAGATTGCATTCTTCTTTAAAAGAAATTGTAACACTTAAATTTGTTAATTTAATGGCCCAGTACATTGTTGATTAAACTTTGAGAAACCAAATTAGTTTTATCTCCCAACCAATTGATTGTTTTATTTCACTGATAGGCCTGAAATTCCGTAAGTACGCTAATTTCCTATTATGGTGAGCAGCCTACTGTTCTGTACTTTATATGTTTTACAAGACTTTTCATTCATGTAGCAAGTGTTTGAGCATTTACTATATTCCAGTCACTGGGCCAGGTGCTTTAGTTTTTAGAGTCTCCTATTCAATAATGTCTTGGATTTTTAGGTCAGATCATTAAATACTTCAAAAAGTTAACATTATGTTGGAGGAAAACTATATATTTATTTCTTTGAAGCTGTTCTGTCAAAACACTGGTCATATTTTGGGAACTTTCAAAGCCATATGATTTATTGGCTCTGATTTAAGATAACCAGAATAAATAAACTGCCAGCCCCCAAAAAACTGGTGTTTCTTTTATCTCTGCCCTTTACATTTCTAGAAGTAAAATGTTCAAAGCTTGAATATTTTACAATCTTAGAACCGACAGAATGCTACTGTGAGTCAGACCAGTCATGATTCATCCAACTTAAGCCATAGAGTACTTTATAGGGATGTTCAACAACAACAGCAACAACAACAACAACAACAAACAATTCAACTGAGTAAAATGCAAAGATCTTACTGGCTTTATTCAGCAATTCATGAATCAGGCAGTGTCCCATCTAGCACATGGAAAGGAGCTCCAAGGAGCTATACAAAATGAAAGACTTTTAGGGGCACAAGGGAGTGGAAACAAGGAAATTATACTAGCACAAATGGATTGGTTGTGACAAGGTCATTTTCCCTAGGGAATGTGAGTGTCTGTCAAGCAAATTGCCTCACTAGTGCTGACCAGGTGATGCCTGATTGGTTTAACATTCCATTTCTAGGAGAGGCTGAAAATAATTAATTCTTGGTGATTTAGGGCTTAACATAAGCGACTCCATTGTGGGCCTGTTTTGTTTTTAACAGAAACAATATGGTTGTCGTTGAAAACAGTGGCCTCAGAAGGTAACATATTATAGTAGTTATGAGTTAATAACAGAGTCTTGACTATATCAGTGAATTTTTTCTATGCGAAAGGATTCAGGAGGTAGAATTTTGCTGGTTTTAACTCAGTGGCACAAAGGTGGACATCTTTCCATTCTTTCAGCTGAGGTTGCAATTTCTTGGGCCTGCCTTTTATCTTTGAAGATGACTAACCATTTTATCTATTTTCCAGGCCAAAGGTAGAAGAAGAAGATAGGGGTGAAAAGGCTGACTGAGAAACTTCCAGATATATCTCTTGTCCATTTCTATCTACAAAGGAAGCTAGGAAATGTAATTTATCAGCCTCTCCCATTGCCCAAAGTTCTTTTAGTAAGAAAGAAGAGAATGGGTATTGAGTAAGGTAGGCAACCAGCATTCTCCACTACAGGTGTTAACACCAACCACACTCATGCACAAATCAAAACATTTCTCCCTCCTCAAAAACACATGGATTTATTATCTATGAATCAATCTAAAACTTTCATGAATCTAGTTATCTTTTCAGCTTATACTACCTCTCCTGAATTTTTAGCGTTAGTGCAAGTCCCTCAATTTTAATTCTTTGGAACCAGGATAGTACAGTGGAAAGAGCACTGGACTTGGAATCAGGGAACTTGACGTATAGTTTCAGTTCATCATGAGGGAGTTGACCTTTGATATCTGAGCTTCCGTGTCTTTCTTTGGATAGTGGTAATAAAATACCTTCTCGGCCCGTGTTTTGCAGGCTTCTTAGAGGATCACGTGTGCATTTTTATTTTAATGTATATAAAAATATATGGCAAATTTCTCCATCTTTACCATCTCTGCCTTCCTCACTGCTCCTCCTTATTGTTCAGGACCCTCTTATCACACTTTTCACCTGGCAATTTCAATAGCTCTGAGTCAATTCCAGTCCCTACATCTCTACACATTTCTACATAGCCCTCATTTTAATTGTTAATGGAGATATGTACTATGGAGAAAATATTTAGTCAATAGTTTTTACTTTAAGCATTAGGTTGTTTATATTTTCAGATGTATGTTGTGTTAGTATTCTATGTGTTTGTGTATACATATGTAAGATATATGAATGTATATATAGTGTATGATTAATTATTTGGTTAAAAGCCAATTCCATGTCCTGGCTGGTGCGGCTCAGTGGATTGAGTGCCAGCATGCTAACTCAAAGGTCTCTGGTTTGATTCCCAGTCAGGGTACATGCTTGGGTTGCAAGCCAGGTCCCCAGTAGGCATGCGAGAGGCAACTGATGGAGGTATCTCTCTTACTCTTTCTCCCTGCCTTTCCCTCTCTCTAAAAGTAAATAAATAAAATCTTTTTTAAAAAAAGCAAATTCCTGTAACATGAGTTACTAGGTTAGTGGCTGGTTCTTTGATACTTCTGCTTTATTATCCCAGTTGTTTCTCAAAGGATTGTTCTAATTTGTATGCCACAAATGAGAGTATTATGAATGTATTGTAGTTTTTATACATTGTCTGGCAAAACTATAGAAATATATAATAAAAAATGTAGCTCATCCATTTCCTTTTTTAAAAATTTTATTAAATTTAAAGAGAGAGAGAGAGGAAGGAGAGAGACACATTGATTCCTTGCTCCACTTATTTATGCATTCATTGGTTGTTCCCTGTATGTGTCCTGACTGGGGATCAAACCTGCAACTTGGTGTATCAGGATGATACTCTAACCAACTGAGCTAGCTGGCCAGGGCCTCCATTTTCATACTCACAGAACCTAGGCACTACAAGTACAGGAAGATTTAGTGCACTGCAATCTTGGTAACCTTGTATTTATAAGCCAGTATTGGTTCAGACCTTAAAAATGATTTTATCATACATAAGTGGAAAAAGAAAAACATCTCAAGGAGAGATAGAAGAATTTTTTATTCCTCGTCATATCCTGTTTTCTTTAACAGGGCTCTTCAGTATTTAAAGGTTACTTAAAGATAGACTTGCGGCTTCTTTTACATTGAGACCTAGGAGTGCTGTCTCCCTTCCTCACTCCACGTAGTCCCTAGCTCTCCTACCTACTCCCACCCACTGAGCATCCACACTGATATCCTCGCTACTTGGAAGCCCTGACTATGTAAGTGACAGATAATTCTTTAGTGTCAACTGCTGAAGGCTTAGAGCCTGCTCACATTCACCAAGGGTTTAAGAAAGGATTTTGAGTTTTTACCATTATTTGAGAAACAAGGCCAAATTGATTTAAATTTTTATTTTCTTTAAAAACAAGCTTTATATTTAGACAAGTAAAGTACTACTAAAGTTCCTTGATGAGTCCTTCCCTATCCCACTTCCTTTTATCAAAAAGTTTAGGAAAAAGTTGGATGGTGAGAGAATTTGTATTTATGATCTTTTCTTATTTTTTTGAATTAAGTGTAATTACAGATTAGGTAACTGAAATACACAGTTTAGCTGATTTAGAGAATCATAAATATATGTTTTGGGGGTCAGAGTGTGAAGCATTTTTTGCCTTTTGCCAAAAAACTTTCATCTGAAGATGTCTTTTACTTATTCTTTTATTTAACAAATACTGATCTTTACTATCCTATCCAGAATTAACATTCTCTGATTCTGTGAAATTTATTGAAGCACTCAGTGCATTGCCCCTCTGCTGTTTATAGATGCAGCTGAAGCCAAGGATTAACACCCTAGTACATCCTTTATCCTTTTAAATCTTTCAGTAAAAAAAATAAAAATAAAAATAAATCCCCTTTTCCTATTGACTGATGCATTTTTGTTAATTCAGTAGTCTTTTTGGGATAAAAATATGACAAAACAAGTAGCATTATTGCTGACTCCAGCAACTCTAGTTGTTCTAGAGGTGTTTCTATCAATATATCTTACCCTATTTAGGAAGTAATACTTGGAAAAAATTGCATCTCTTAAAATTTAAATAGTTGAAAAATCTTTTAAGAACATTGAAAATTGCAAATATTTTCAAACATTTAAAATTTAAAATAAGATATTTAGGCTCTGGCTGACATGGCTCAGTGGATTGAGTGCCGGCCTATGAACCAAAAGGTCTCCAGTTTGATTCCTAGTCAGGACACATGCCTGGGTTGCTGACCCGGTCCCCAGTTAAGGTGTGCAAGAGACAACTGATTGATGTTTTTCTCACATATTGATGTTGCTCTCCCTCTCTTCCCTTCCCTTCTCCTCTCTCTAAAAGTAAATAAATAAAATTTTTTAAAAAATTTTAAAAAGAAATATTTAAGAATTATGGTTGTTTGAGGCTAAATATTTCTATGAACAGTAATAAGTGAAGTGCAAATGCAGTATAGTTACACAAAAAGATTTGCCATAAAAAAATATAATACTAGCTGTTTTTTTCATATTATATAAGATAACTTTATAGTTATCTATATGTTGCTCTATTTCTCTCCCTAGATGATCATGTCAAACCTTTTACGCCGGAGAAAGCAAAGGAAATTATCATGTCTTTACAGCAACCTGCAGTCTTCTGTAATATGGTTTTTGATTGGCCAGCACAACACTGGACTGCTAAACACCTTTCTGAGGTCCTTCATGGCAAGCAGATAAAATTCAGGATGGGAATGAAAAGCACAGATACAGGTAGGACCATAAGTAATCATTATAATGTCTCTTCAATAGCATTCCCACATACCCAATAGTGGTTTCTTTATCTCTAGAAATCCTTTATTTCTAATTCCCTTTTTGACCATTTGCAGATAGGGAATATTTTATTAGAAGTTCTAGAAGGACAGTTTGTATTCAGATTGTTTTTTAAGAAGGAACAACCTGTAGATTATAATTTCAAATAAAATGTTTTTGTTCATGTGTGTGGTAGGCACTTAATAAATAATTGTTAATGTGCCATTATTACTGTCCCCATGTGACTGAAAAAGACCAATAGTAGTCTGGGACTAATACTAATCATCAGCCCCACTTTGACTCATGTAGAATGTGTTCTTTAATTTGTGGCTTCAGGCACTATTTATAGTGCTCTGTTGAAATTTTGTCTCTGCTTTATCAGCTGTGTGACCTCTATTGCACTGCATAACTATGAAACATATGTAAAGCTATATTTTTCATTCTCTTAAGCAATTAGATTTTGCCAGCTCCCTCTTCTTCCCTGAAGATTTTGATTTTTTGCCTTATAGTCAGATAAAGCAATTATTGTTACCTCTAAAAATAGTTAATGTAAGGGAAAGATACTCTGGCCCGTTGGTTGGAGCATTCTCCCATGTACCAGAAGGTTACAGGTTCAATTCCCAGTCAGGGCATTTGCCTAGGTTGCAGGTTCAGTCCCCAATTGGGGCATGTGCAATAGGCAACTAATTGATCTCTCAATCCCTCCCCCACCCCTTCCTCTCTCTGAAAGCAATAAAAAAAAATGCCCTAGGGTGAGCATAAAAAATATAATAAAAGAAAGAAATAGTGCTGTTTATAATGTAAAGGAGTTCAAAGCTATTGGCTTCAGAACATGTGCTTAGCTTATATTTAAATATGAATAAGTTTGGTAGTTTAGAAACTCAGTGTTTTAAGTATTGCTGTGAAGTGGCTCATGAATATCCATTGATAACTGAGATGCAATAGAAAATAACCCAGTTTCTCCAGGCTTTTTTCTTTCATGTTGACCTAGGAGATCTCATAGAATTATTTGGTTTTTGGTGTCTAGAATCTCCTTGTACCCTCAGGACAGGTAAAGCAAGATTAATATACCTGAAATTCTATGGCATCTCATTCTAATTATGAACCAAAATGTTTACTGCATTTTAAAATTAAATGCTAAACCAGCAGCAGCTACATAAAAATCAGCTTATGCTTTTTTCATCTTGATCGTAGTCAATTACATGTTCCACTCATTGAAGACAATAATTTGGAGAAATATAAGAATTGTAATTTTTTTCCCATCTTGATTAGACTCCAAATACAGTACTACTACTAATAGCTAACAGTTACTGAGAGCTTTTGTGTCAGGCACTGTTTTGCGTGTTTTATACATATTAACTCTTAATCTGCTTCTTAGAATGGTACTATTACTCTGTTTTGTAGATGAGGCACAGTAATTTGACATTTTCAAGTTGATATTAAGCATAAAAGAAAGATAAAGTAGAATGTCTATTGATTGTGAGCAATTCCTCTGAGTTTTTACTAAAGATATTTTGTGTTTTTTTAATAATTCAGATAAAATTCACATAATGTAAAATTCACCATTTTAAGTATACAGTGGTTTTAGCCTACTGACAGTGTTGGGCAACCACCACCACTAATTCTAAAACATTTTCATCATCCCGTAAGGAAGTCCACTACCGCATAAGCAGTCACTTTCTATTCCACCTTCTCCCCAGCACCTGGCAACCACTAATCTGCTTTTCTGTTTTTATTGATTTGCCTATTCTGGATACATCATATAAATGGAATCACACAATATGTGGTCTTTTGTATCTATTTTCACTCAACATAGCATGTTTTCAAGATTCATCCATGTTGCAGCATATATCTGTACTTAATTTATTTTTATTGCTGAATAATATTTCATTATTTGTATACATCATATTTTATTTATCCATTAATCAGTTGCTGGCCACTTGGCTTGTTTCTACATTTGGCTATCATAAATAATGCTGCTGTGAATATTTATGTACAAGTTTTTGTGTGGACATATGTTTTCATCTCTCTTGGGTTTATACCTAAAAGTGGAACTGCGGAGTCACACAGTAACTTTGTGTTTAAACCTTTTGAGGAACTGCCAAATGGTTTTCCAAAGCAGCTGAACCACTTTACATTCCCACTGCAATGTATGATTGTCCCAATTTCTCTATCCTTGCCAACACTTATTCCAGTTTTGATTCTACCCATCCTAGTAGCTATGAATGGTTATCTCATTATAGTTTTGATATATATTTCCCTTGACTATTGATGTTCAGCATCTTTTCCTATGCTTACTGACCACTTGGATATCTTCTTTGGAAAACTGTCTAGTCAGATCTTTTGCCCACTTTCTAATTGAGATTTTTTTGCTTTTTTTTTTATTGTAATTTTTTCCATTACCATTTATCCTTCTTATATCCCCTCCCTCCCACAGTCACCACACTGTTGTCCATGACCGTGAGTCCTTTTTCATTTTTTGTTCTGTCCCTCTGCCTCCTAACTACCTCCCCCAGAGCAGTCAGCCTGCTCCCCACCTATGAGTCTGTCTCTATTTGCTTGTTAGTTCAATTTGTTCATTACATTCCACATACGAATGAAATCATATGGTATTTGTTTTTCTCTCTCTGGCTTATTACACTTAACATAATGTTCTCCAGGTCCATCCATGCTGTCGCAAAGGGTAAAATTTTCTTTTTTTTAATTGCTGAGTAGAATTCAATTGTGTCAAGTCCCATAGTTGTTTCATCGACTCATCTGTCTATCGACACTGGGGTTGCTTCCATATCTTGGTGATTGTAAATGATGCTGCAGTGAACATACGGATGCTTATGCTCTTTTGAATTAAGAGTTTGGTTTCTTTGGCTATATTTCCAGAAGTAGGATCTCTGTGTCAAAAGGCAGATCCATTTTTAACTTTTTGAAGTATCTCCATACTGCTTCCTGCAGTAGCTGCACCAGTCTGCATTCCCACCAACAGTGCAAAAGGGTTTCCCTTTCTCCACATCCTCGCCAGCTTGCTTGTTGTTTGTTGATTCATTGATGATAGCCATTCTGACAGATGTGAGATGGTATCTCATTGTGGTTTTAATTTGCATTTCTCTGATGATTAGCGAAGTTGAGCATCTTTTTATATGTCTATTGGCCATCTGTATGTCCTCTTTGCACACGTCTATTCAGGTCGTTTACCCATTTTTTAATTGGATTGTTTGTGCAGTTTCTTTGATCCTGATTTTTATAAGTTCTTTATAAATTTGGGATATCAACCCCTTATCAGATGTATTGGCGAATACGTTCTCCCATTCCATGGGCTGTCTTTTTATTTGTTGATGGTTTCCTTTGTTGTGCAAAATGTTTTAGTTTGTAGTCCCATTTGTTTATTTTTTTGAGATTTTCTTTTGCTTTTGGGGGTTTTTGGTCTTTTTGTCACTGAGTTGTAAATGAGTTCTTTAAATACTCTGGATACTAAATACTGATCAGATAACTTGCAAATACTTTTTCTTATTCTGTGTATTGCTTTAATAACTTGTTCTTTTTAAAGTTATTCTTAGAGTATAAATGCAGTTCCGCTACAAGCAGTATAGAGTAGTGGTATAAGAGAACTAACTCTAGAGTCAACTTGCATGGGATCAAATTTTGGCTTACTGTGTGACTTCGGGCAAGTCACTTAACTTTTCTGTAATAAAGTCTTTCAAGGTTAAATGTGTTTGTGTACAGAAAACATTTAGAACAGTGCCTAACACATAGTAAATGCTTGAGAAATGTTATTTAAAAATAGAAATAATTAAAAAATAAAAATATGACTACCTCATTGTAGAGACTATTGAAAAAGATGGAAAGATCCAAACAAATTTAAAAACACTTGGTCCTATTATCAAAGTGTATAGATGACCATACAGACGTTTTTGTATTTTAAAAATAATGTATTAATTTTTTTGCTTTTATCTTTTTTAATTAATAAATCATGTTTATTCTATTACAGTTCTGTTTTTCCCCCTTTACCCCCTCCACCCATCCCACTCCCACCCCGCTCTCCCACTGTCAATTCCCACTCTGTTGTCCATGTCCATGGGTCATTCATACATGTTCTTTGTCTAGTCCCTTCCCCTTCTTTCCACCATTGTCCTCTCTCCCCATCCCCTCTGGTCACTTTCAGTCTGCTCCAAGTTTCCATGCCTGTGGTTTATTTTGTTCCTTAGTTTATTTTGTTGAATAGATTCCACTCATAGATGGGAGATCATATGGTATTTGTCTTTCACCCACTGACTTATTTCACTTATCTCAATATTCTCCAGTTCTATCCATGTTGTCGCAAAAGGTAGGAGTTCCATCTTTCTCTCTTTCCTTCTTAAATGCAGATTGATTTTTATTTTTTAAATGTCAAAGTTATTTATAAAATATTTTTAAAAATTTAAAACCATTATAAAGTGTCAGCAACTAAACCAACATGACACCAGCACAGAAATAATCAAGTAGATCAATGAAATACAATGAACATTCTAGAGACAAAAGTAATGTATTAATTTTCATAGCCTGCTTTTTTCTACTTAACATATTCTGAACAGCTTCTCTTGACATTAAATGTGACTTTTAAATAGCTACCTAATATTCTATTGTATGATAGTATCATAATTTATTTTTTAAATTCCTATTATTTTGATTATTTAGATTGCTTAAAAGTTTTAAATTTATAAATAAGACCTGAGTATGATGTCCTAAAGGCTTAACTATTAAGAAAGGGAGTGGACAGACAGAAAGGAGAAAGGGATATCTTAAAGAAATGCAGTTTCTACACGGTTATGCTAATGTGTTTCTCACTTTATTGTTTACGTTTTGATTTTGCTTATTTTTACCTTTTCATATAGTCAGATCAAATAGTATTTCTTAGCATTTTAAATCTTGTTTATTTATTTAGAAATTTCTTCTGTATCCTGAAAATAGATAAATATTCCAATATTTTTTAATAATGAGGTTTTTTTACATTTTACTCTAATCCATTTTATATTTATTTTAGCATATGGTATGCACTGACTTTTTTGTAAATAGTTAAGTTGGAAATATCAATACCTTTTATTTCATTACCATTTCCTGAATAATCCTTTTTTCCCCTACTGACTTTGAAACCACCTTTGTTATATTATTATAGCGTTATATATTCCAGCATCTGTTTTTGGACCACATATTGAGACATCAATATGGGGGACAGTAAAACACTTTCTAAAAACTATTTTAGCAACAATATATATTTTAGTATTTGAAAGAACAACCTCTCCTCCTTAGTTACTTTTCTTTCTCAGTATTTTCCTAGATATTATCAAATTTTATTCTTCAGGATGAATTTTAAAATACAACAATGTACTCATATTAAACAAGTCCTGCTGGGACTGAAATGAAAATTCATTAACCACTATAAATCAATTTGGAAAGAACCTACCTTGTGATATTGTATCTTCTTACATAAAAACATGTTATCTTCACTTATTAAGTTTATTTTATCTCTCAGTAAAAAGATTTGGAGTATTCATGTAGGTCTACAAATTTCTTAAAATGTAAATTTTTTATATCTGTTATGAAGGAATTATTTTAGCCTGTTATATTTTTTAACTAGTAGTGATTGGTTCATAAATAAAAGCCACTTATTTTTGTATGTTTATTCTTTTATTCAGTGTGTATAAGTAAGTTTATTCTTATGGGTTTTCTAGGAAGACAGGCATGTAATGTTATAAGCAATGATAACTTTGTTTCCACGCTACTGGATTTATATCTTTTCTTCTGTTTTTGGTCCTGGTAGAATGTTGTAAGGATGCTTGAAATAATAGTATTAATAATTAAATTGAATGTAACCTATCTCTTACTCTATTTTACAACACAGGTGGCATCACATAGCTCTCTGAAACGAAATCAAATTCATTTGCCAACATATGTGCATAGCAACACTATACCTCACTCAGCTGGCAGTAATTTGGAAAGCAGTTTTGGAAATAACCTTGAACATTTGTAAATAGGGGGTGGAGTGATGATCAAAAGACCTATTCAGTAACCACATTCCATGCAGTGTTTCTTGCTTGTAAAATGATGAGGTTTAGCAAAAAGGGGAACTACTTGTTTCCCTGCTGTGCAAAAAAATATTTTAAAACTCTCTTTTAAACTCAGTGTATACGCTTATTTCCAAATTCTGAATTCAGCTGAGCTTCTGCTTAATATTTAGACAGTAAATAGGGTGAAAGTTGCAGCTGCCAAGGATACTTCAATATTAAATGAAAGAACAATAATAATAAATGTAGAAAGAAATAATTCCACTGCAAAGAATAGACTAAGAAAAACAACTGTACTACCCAGAAAAATATTGTCAAGATAATAGAATGAAAACTACCTTTGGTGCTGCTACTACCAGAAAGGAGTGAAAAGATTTGATTTTGATATCACAATGTAAATTAAAAAGTCTGTCATTTCCATTCATTCCATTCATTGCACTTTTCCTGACAGTAACAGTTGTTACATGTAATTTTTGCATTTTTTGTATTTTCATTTTTTAAAGTACACATGCCATGACAGAAAATGAAGCCCCTGATGTGGCTACAGTGCAGACATGCCCGTGAAAACTGGCCTTAACTGAAGTCTTAACCAGTCCACCCCAGGAGCAAGCAAGTGGCTCAACTAATGGCGTTAGCAGTCAGTTGGATCAGTGGGATTGAATTCTGTGAAGTGAAAACTCTACAAGAAAGTGTAATGTCTTCAGGCTTGGAGCTTACTGCAGTGATTTAGAAATGACTCCTATTTTCAAGCACCATGCAGCTTTCCTGCCACATGGGTTTTTGTCTGTAAATTCTTTATGATGATGTTGATGATGGTAAGAGCTTCTGTATATTGGTGGGTTACTGTGTGCCAGGCAGTGTTTTAAATGCTTCTCAAAAGTTATCAAATTTAAATAAGCTCTTAAAATGCAGATTTTTATCTGTTAGATAAAAGTACCCTAGTAAAGGTTTCTTGCTTCTCAAAGTCAGGCGACAACTAAAGTAGATGAATAAGATGACTCTTTGACACACACCCGCTCCTCTACTATTTCCCTGACATTCTGAGGTTCCAGGAAAAGGATAGGAAGAGGATAGATGATCCATAGAATCTAAGCAGTTTAGGGGGAAATGGAGGGGAAAGATAAAGCTGTTGAAAGAATTCGAATATCCTCCTCCTACTACTGCTTCAGCCAACTCTTAAAGGGCCCCAAGTAAATATATGAATAAATTATAAGAAGTACTAATAATAGAGCCTTTTACTGAGCATCTGCTGTGTGTGAAACATTATGCTAACTGATTTACATGCATTAGATCTACATCCCACTTGAAAGGATTTTATGCTTTCCAAAGGAGATCTTAGTAAGATTTCTTGAATGTTAACTTCCCAATGTGTATTTAAAATATTCTGCTAGTGGCAAAATTTTTTTTATTTCATCACTATTTAGAAGAATAGTTCTTGTATAAATAAGTCATACCCATAATAACAAACCACTGTGGACAGACAGTAGACTTCAGTCTAATCTCTCCTGATCCACCCTCATCTCTGCCTTTTCTCAGTTGCCTGTGGTACAAAATTTTGCATTTACTTATATGATGCCTCAGATTCCCTGTTATTCTGGTTAAAGCTTTATCTTTGTCTGACTATATTCTAACTCAAGAGTATTATCTATTCATGTTTCCACAAGCCTGAGTATGGTGCTAGTTACAAATTAGGTCCTTGATAAATGATTCTGAAATAAATGAGTTAATGAATAAATGAACAGACTTTAAATTGCCATTGTCCACGTAATGATTCTGTGGAACTGTGTATGATATATATATAGAGAGAGAGCATAAAGTCAGAAAATTTTTAAAAGACAGTTTTTTGTATTGTCTTTTTTTTTTTTTTAATCTGGAAAAGGGTTCTCAAACTTTTTGGTCTGAGGTTCCCTTTACACTTAAAAATTATTGAGTACCCCAATGAGCCTTTGTTGATGTGGGTTATATCTAGTGATACCATATTAGAAAATAAAATCGAGACATTTTGAAATACGGGAACATAAGCACATATTCTTCTAGCTGTCAAAGCAGTTGACATCAATACATGTCCACAGCCTCTGGAAAACTCTGTACACTCATGAGAGAATGAGAGTGAAAAAAGGCAAATAATGTCATAGTATTTAAATGAAAATAGTTTAGATCTCACAGACTGCTGCAAAGATCTTGGAGAATTAATAAGCTAAACTGTTCCTTTGGATTACTGTGACAAGAAAAAAACTCAGATCTCTTAAATTACAGCACGCTGGAGGGTAGAAAGAAGAGACAAGGGAGGTTAATCAATTAACTGCAAGGCAGAACCAACAAAAGACTGCTTACATTCCTGAATATATGTTGAAACTTTGAATTTCCAGGTGGCTCTTTCCTCCATTATACAAAATAGCAGAGTACCCCAGCCACCAGGTGCCACTGCATCTTTCTGACATAGGAATTTCCCAGACTACTGCCCACAAGCAATACTAAAGAGCAAACACCTGTTCCATACAGACTACGCACCTATCCCATACTAGCCCCACTTCACCTTCTCCCACCCCCGTTATCTACAGCCAGTGCAAATTCCTTCAAAACACCTTACATCTTTCTTCCCTAAACTATTTGTGTAAAAGAGCCCCAAGGATTAGACTGCATGCCTCAGGAACTGTCTCTTTTCTGGCTAGCATATGGCTCAGAAAACCCCTTCTTTCAGAAAAGCTTTTGGCTTTTTTGTGTAACAACTGAATCAGCCAATAGTAAGGGTAGTCTTTAATCTTAAGGTTAAAACCATGTCTTTTCTCTTTGACTTGGGATATTTCACTATTTTATTTAAAAATGAACAGTTAATTCAATAGTGTCTTTTAAAAATTTTTATTAAATTTATTGGGGTGACATTGGTTAATAAAATCACATACATTTCAAATGTGCAATTCTATAATGTATCACCTGCATATTTGCATTGTGGTTATTACCATCACCATGTGTTTGACCCTCTTTACCCTTTTATATCCCTTCCATCCCCTTTGTCCTCTGGTAACCACCACATTATTGTCTGTATTTATGAGTTTTTATTTGTCTCTTTGTCTTGTTTCTTCATTTCTTGCTTTCAGTTCTATATTCCACATATGAGTAAAATCATATTGTGGAAAAACTCAGTTCTTGCTGACACAGTAAAGAATTACAAATCAGCAAGTCTATTAGCATGCAAGCAGAGTTTATTAGTGATAAGTTCTCGTGGAAGAGAACAGACCTAGCTGAGGTGTGGGTGAAAGGCATAGGCTCAAAGCAGGGAAGGGCAAGGCAAGGTAAGGGAGGCTAGAAGGAAGGGTAGCAAAAAACATCAGGTCCTTTGTCCCGAAAACAATATAGTCAGCGGGATTAAGTGAGGGAGCTACATACTGATTGGTAGGTAAAGGTGGTGCCAGCTTCCCCCAGGGGACATGACTACCTAAACTCAGGCATGTTTATTGGATTTTGATTATTCCAGGCATGTGTGGGGCTCTGTTCCCCCGAATTCCTATCTTGTTCCAGACCATATTTGTTCATCTTGTTGTAAAACAGGTACGTGACAGGGGCAGTTAGTTAAAGTTGAGGCAGTCACCCAAAGTTATTTATGGGCTCTTTCTATAAGCACTGTGGACCCCCTGTACAACAGATATTGACCAGATACAGGCAATTAACCAAAGCTGTTTCATGGGCTTTTTCTTGGGCATTGGAGACTCCCATCCTCTTCCTTCTTTTAGACCTTGGGATGAATACACAGTTTCAAAGGCCTTCTTTCCCAGATAGTGAAAATGATAGATACAGAACTTTAAGGTCTCCCCTTCTCCTGTGCTATCATGCTGTTTCATGTGATGTTGGAACACCTGGCAATCTTTTTGGACCAGGCTCAGGACTGCTTAGTTACTGGGTGGGACAGGTATCCTTCCTCCTTCCTGCCTTGATTTACTGTCTGTACCAACCAACAATATGACTGTTTTTCCGTTTGACTTATTTTGCCCAGCATAATATTCTCAAGGTCCATGTTGTCACAAGTAACAGTATATCTTTTCTTATGACTGAGTAGTATTCCACTATATATATATATATATATATATCTCACATCTTTTTTATCTAATCATATGTTGAAAGATATTTTGTTGTTTTTTATTTTTATGTTTAATCATGAATATTGTGAATTCTATAAATTATTTTAATTATCTAGCAAGTACAAAATTAATTTTTAAATAATTTAAATGATAGTTAACATTTTTGGTTGACATTATCTTTTTTTAAAAAAAAAACAACAATTTTGGAAACTGTTCCATATACATTTAAAGTTGGGTTCTCTTACATTGCAGTTCCTCAATTTGAAACTACATGTAGTTACATAGAAGCTACGCTTGAAGAGTTTTTGACCTGGAACTGTGGCCACTCCTGTATTTCTGGACCATTTAGGGATTATGATTATTCCAAATTTTGGGCTTATGCTGACTATAAATATGTTGCCAGCCTATTTGAAGACAAGACAGATATTTTTCAGGTAAGTCAATACATTCTTTTTTTCCATGGTAATAATTTGTTCTTGAGAAAAGATCACAAATTTACATTTCCCTGGTACCTTTTTCCTTCACTGTCTTTTTTTCTCAAAAGAGGTCACTGTGAGTGTGGAGTATTTTATCCGCTTAAGCCAAAAGATTTGGCCAAGGGAAGCAGAATGTTTGGCACACATAGATGAGCAGCCTTCTCATTATTTTTCTACTCTCCAAATTTTCTTATACACTCTCTCAATTGTGTATAAAATTTCATTTCCTCCGAACTTACATATAAGCTCTTGGTCTGTCAATGAGGCATATGGAGGTACAGAGCTGATCACATAGAAGCATTCTTAGAATCATGGAAGCATTCTAGGCTGCTGCTTCCATCTCTCCCTGCTCTGGGGGTTTATATAGGGTTATGGCCTGCATCAGATGCTGGACTCGCAGTATTTGATTGTAGAAGTCCTGCAGAAGTGTGGGCATACTTTCAGAATTAGGAATGTGGAAGTTCTTTGCCATGTGTTGACGTAATTGCCAGCAGAGTTTGCAAGCTACGATATCCTCTTTCCTTATAAGTGTTTTCTACTTCAAACTGCCAATTTATTTTCTGGGGTGATTTTGCAGATTGCCTGCTCTGGTTTCTGTGTTAGTCTTAGGCCTAGGGCACAAATGGGAGTAGACCCAAGAAGCTGTTAGGAAGACTTGGCCCTGCCCACAGTCAGGCAAGGCTGCAGAGTCCTTTATCCTGCCCCTTTTCTTTGCGGAGAGCAGTCTTTCGCCAACACTGCAGGCTCTTAACCACCGCTCTGTCCTGCCGGTCACCACCACCCTTCTCTGGACTTCCTTCTCACATAGGCGGATAGTCCTTGGACTTCTGAGTGGTTTTTTTCTCAGCCTGTATTTTTCTTTTTCACTTTGAGTCAAGATGTAGATGCTGATATTTATGTAATTACTATGATACAATTGTTAATACTTTGTAGCTTCCCTTTATTAAGTTGTTTAAATGTTTACTTAATTTTTGCTTTCTTTTAAAAATGAAAAATATATCACCTGCTTCATAATTGGTAGTTGAGGGTATATTTTTATTTTCATAACCATCAAAGAAATGCATCAGTTTTCAAAACATTCAGTAAATGCGTTCTGAATCGAAAGTCTATTACCAGATCTATTCTTTACTGATTTTTAAATAATAATTTTGAAGTAATTTTTTTTTTCTTCCAACCTTAATTGTTACTGCTTTATGGATCTTTAACCCTGGACCTTTTAGATATCACAGTTAACTTTTAGAGTATCTTACTATATTTCTTATACGCCCCACCCACCCTGTAGATCAAATTAATGCTTTTTTACTCCATACCATACATACTTCAGGCAAATCATTGTGTAATACTAATATTTACCAAGTACTTTCTTATACTTTGTGCTTTTCTAAGTGTTTTACATTTATAATCATAACAGTAACCCTGTGATTTAATAATTATCCCTATTTTATGAAAAATGAGGCACAGAGCAGTTAAGTAAAACTCCTTTGAAAACACACCACTAAGAAAAGAGTAACTCAAGCAGCAGTCTGCCCTCCCAGCTTTAGCTACTGCACAGTATGCCTCCAGATGGTATAAATAAACTCAATTCTGTGGGGACTCTACAGCTAGAATTAAAGAATTCCATTTATGCTGAGTCTAGGCTCACTCTGCCTTGGATGGCTCTCTAACCTGACCCATCAGTTGTCTGTCTCAGCCCAGGCATAACAGCACTGGGCATACACGTGTCCAGTCCATTAGGCGTGGATATAGAAGCAGTCTTTTGGTAATGTGCTGGAATTCTAATTAAGCCCTATAAAATCTGATCTTTTTACCTGCATAAGTTTTTTGTCAGCTCACATTATGGTGATTAATGCTGTGGATTAGAACAGGCAAATCTGTGAACAACCAAGTCCATTTAGATTTTATTATTTTTTGGCTCAGTTTTCTGAGTACCAAGTCTTCTTACATCAGGTACCAAAGTTGTTGTCATTCTTTTACCACTATAATTCATTCAGGCACTAAGTCTTACTGTTGTTTCAAGTATTCTGTTGTCTGTCATAAAATGGTGGGTAGTTAAACATTAAAACTGGTGAATTTGCAAAGTACTTATTAATTCATTTTAAATAAATCCTTGTGAACATAAGTAACATTTTTAATGAAAGTAACTATATTTTAAGTTTTTTCAAAAGTTCTGAGAGGAATGGTACTGTTTCACATTTTTGTAAGTCTTTTTAATATCTGGCTTATTAGAAGACAGCTGGAGTCTAGTATCTGCTTCTTCATTCAGTCTGTTATAATTTGTTGGTGTATTTGAAGTATACGAAGATTATCTTGCCTCACTCACATGAAACTGAAAAAGAGTTTTTTAGCAGCCTTTTTAGATAGTTGTGGATTTCTTTTAATACTCCACCAAACTTGACAAGGGGTAGTTTCTTAAAAGGTTCGTTTGTTGCATTATAGTGTCTGAACCCACAATCAACAAGCTCTTGGTACTTTCACAATAAAATCCATTGGTATCTGGCATGGAATCGGGCTTTTGTAATACCTTTCATCAGCTATTTGGAAAACATTGGTTTATTGGGTTATATAGATCTTCCAACTACTGATACACTTCCATATGCTTCATTATTTTTTAAAAAGTGACAATTTTCCAATATCATCACCATTCTCATCAGAAAGTCTTTTTAAGTATTAGGAAGCTTTCAGGCTCATGCATTTTAGGATACAAGTCTCCAAAATCATTTTCATTCTGTTCAGAATATTTTCTTTTTATTTTTTAAATGTTAAGATTTTATTTACAAAGCTTTTTTGTTGTACAGAAAGGAAAAATGCTTTCTCGGTGTAAGTGGCAGAGGGAGATGGTTGACTCACTCACCAATCACAGCTGTCTACACTACAGCAAGGGTCTTATTTGAAAACTGAACAACACACAATTTTGTTGGTTTGTAGTCCCCAAAATTTGTGGTGAATTTCGGTCATGGGGAGCATGGGGCGCAGGCGCTCCTGGATCTGAGGATTACTGTCCAGAACCAGCTGAGGAGGGAGCAGGGGCTCTCCTGCAGAGCCCATCCCAGGGTTGTCATGGATGCGGGGAATAAACACGAGTCATCGCAAACACTTCTTTGTTTGCCAAGAGAGGGGACATGGCTCTTCCCTCTAGGGGAGAGAAGGCTCTGAACCCCCATGTCCAAAGCCTTTTATTGAGAACCGTATGCACAGGGGTATACAGCAAAGCTCATCAATCAATGTCAAAAGGCAGAAAACAGATCAATGGATAACAATTGTAGGAACACAAGAGATCTGCCTCAGGTTAGGGGCTATGAATAATGTAAATCTCCTTCCCAGCATGAGCCGCTTATCATCACTTTTGTGGGAAGAACAAAGCTTGCTTAGAGGAGCTTACTTCTAGGCCTGACTGTCCCCAGGAATCACCTGATCCAGTTTAGGGCTGGACCTGCCTTTAGTATTTCAAACCTGAGCCAGGTGGGCAGGGCTGGGCCACTGAGAGATGAGGAGACTTCTTTCAGGTAGAATGAGGACTCTGGCCACGTCCAAGCCAAGCTGAGGGGTGCGGGCCTTTTTGCCCTTTCTCTGTGTCCCCCAAGTCCTTGTCTGCTGCCCATACCGGCTAATGTCATCTTGGGTCTTCTCTCCTCCTCAGAGAACTTACCTGTCATCTACAACTGACCATCACAGGGCCAAGCAAGGTGATGTGAGGGAGGCAGGGCCTGCACCCCTGCCAGGGGGACAGATTTGTCTCCTCAACGGCTTGTTTTCCCAAGGTTTCCTTGATTATTTCCAGCCTTGTGGCCCTCTCGCCTATCGGTGAGGCCACAGTCCCTGAAACCAGATGGTATTTCCCAACAAATTTCCAAAAGGAACTAAATGGAGGAGGGCAGAATGCTGTTCAAAATATTTTCTAATTTCCCTTGACAAGGGAAAATATTCTAAGACTTTTAGGTTATTTAGAAGTATAATGTTTAATTTCTAAATATTTGGGGATTTTCTAGCTCCCTTTCTGTTATTGATTTCTAATCTAATTCCATTATAATCAGAGAATATACTTTGTATGATTTCACTCCTTTTAAGTTTATTTTTTCATGGCCCAGAATATGGTCAGTTTTGATAAATATTCCAGGTGTATTTAAAAATAATGTATATTCTGTTGTTGTGTGTTATAAATATCAGGTAAGTCAAGTTGATTGTTCAAGTCTCCTGTATCCTGACTTATCTTCTGTACACTTGTTCTATTCTTTAGCGAAAGTTATTGAAATTTCCCAACTATAATTGTATATTTCTTTCTCAGTTTAGGTTGGTCAGTTTTAGTTTTATATATTTTGAAACTATTAGGTTCATGCACATTTAGAATTATTATGTCCTCTTAATGGATTGATCTTTTATCTAGAAGAAATAACCATCTCTCACGGTTCTTCCTTGTTTTAATATCTACTTTGTCTGAAGTCAACTTTGTGTGATTTGCCTTTAGATTAGTGTTAGCATGAAAAAGGAGTACTTAATATATGATTCTACTTATATAAAATTGTAGAACTTGCAAATAAATTGACTAGAAAATAGATTACAAGTTGCCTGAGAAGAGGGAGTAGGGAGAGTTGGGTTACAAAGGATCATAGGGGAACTTTTAGACATGATCAAAATGTTTCTCATTTTGATTTTAGTAATGGTTTCTCAGGTACATACATATGTAAAAATTCACCAAATTGTACACACTATATATGCTGTTTATTGTATATCAATTATATCTCAATAAGCTGTTTAAAAAAAAAGGAATGCAATACCCTTTGGTTCCACTATCTTGACAGCAGTTTTATTCACCATTGTTTTTGTGCCCTCAGAAAAAATATCAACACAGTGAAATAGGCAAATAACATCTTAGTAGTAATATGAAAATAATTTTAACCTTACATATCCCCTGAAAGGATCTCAGGGATGCCCAGGGGGGTCTATGGGCCACTTTGAGAACCTCCAGTTTTGACTCTTCCTCTAATTATTTCTAAAACAGTTTCTTATGAAAAAACATTTCAAATCATGTTCCAGATTAAACACTGAAATATGTTAATCATGTTCACAAACACTTCATGACTTAAAATTGTGTAAGGAAGCCTGGCCAGGGAGCTCAGTTAGTTAGAGCGTCATCTGGATACACCAAGGTTGCAGGTTTGGTAACCCTGGTCATGGCACATACAAGAGTCAACCAGCGAATGCATCCATAAGTGGAACAGATTGATGTCTCTCTCTCTCTCAAAATCAATAATTACAGATTTTTTTAATTCTTAAAAAAAAAAAAAAGGATAGCATTCAAGACTTTCCCCAACATGACCAATGCGACCTTTCTCCTCTGTAAGTCCTTGTCTGGTCTCCTCCCTGAGTGCTGGACCACTATTTCTCTCTCACCTCCTGGCCTTTGCTCATGCTCTTCTCAATTTCTGCCTATTGAAATTCTACTTCCTAGGGCCTGGCTCAGATTCAGCCTTGGCTATGAAGTCTTCTCAACCACTTGTACGCACATCCATTCATCCCCAGCCTTCATTCCTCTGTGTTTTATTTGGGTTGTTATATAAATGGTATCTGACATAGAATTCCTCTAACAATAGTAAGCTCTTTGGGAATGTGGACTATGATTCATAACTTTGTATTCCCCGAAAGTGCTAACGTGATTCTGAATGTAGTAGTCCCCCTAATCCACTGGGGATGTGTCCCAAGACCCCCAATAAATGCCTGAAACTGCAGATAATACTGAACCCTATATATACTATGTGTTTTCTTTTCCTAACCATACACACCTATGATAAAGTTTAATTTATAATTAAGGCACAGTAAAAAATTAACTAAAAGTAAAATAGAATAATTATAACAGTATACTGTATATAAAAGTTATATACAGTATAACTTTGTTGTAATAAAAGTTATGTGAATGGCTTTGGAGCCACCATTAGGTAAAATAAAGGTTACTTGAACACAAGCATTGAACACAGTCAGTCTAATAACCCAGAAAGGCCACTGAGTGTCTAAATGCTAATAGCATATACAGCAAGGATACACTGGACAAAGGGATGACTCACGTTCTGGGCAGGATGGACCTGGACTGTGTGAGGTTTCATCGCGCGGCTTACGAGGGTGCACAATTTAAAACACATGAATTGTTTGTTTTCAGAATTTTCCATTTACTATATTTGGACTACAGAAAACGAAACTGCATATAAAGGGGGGTGGGACCACTGTACATAGTAAGCCATTGAATGATTATGTAAATACATATCTTTTTCTACTCTTATTTCTTGTTTTGATATTTCTTTGGTCTTTAGGGCCTTTCAGAGAATGTTCTAACATAAACCCCTAGCTTCACCCTAGTCAAATTTTTTGTGTCTTCTAGTTAATCAGTTGTAGTATTTGTCCTTCTTGATTAAGAAATTGTTAGCATTCCTCTGCCTTCTACTACTATTATAAGTTTTTATTTATAGCCTCTCCTTAAAGTTTCTATGTATTAACCCCTTTCTTCCACAAATTAAATTCATCTACTGATAAATTTGGAATATATATACTGTTAAGTACACTGGCAAATATGCTGATATGATTGGAAAATATCCAGTGGCCAGAATTATGATTTTGACACCTAACTGACTTTCATGTATGGCAAATGAAATTAATTAGTCTCACTATTTTTTAGTTAAATATGATATCATTGACTAATCTAAGTAAAGCATGTATTTAGGACATTTTGTTCTTACCCAAGAAAGGTAGGGAATTTGCAACATTATCATGTAAAACAGTTTTTTCTCTTTTTAGGTAAGAATGGCAGGTATTACTTTTTATAATTTGCAGTGAGCATCATCATAATTGAAGCTATTAAGAATCAACATATAGCGCACCCTGGCTAGTGTGGCTCAGTAGATTGAGCACCAGCCTTCAAGGTTAGCAGTTGGATTCCCAGTCAGGGCGCATGCCTGGATTGCTGGCCAGGTCCCCAGTTAGAGGCGTTCAAAAGGCAACCAATTGATATTTCTCTCAAACATCGATGTTTCTCTCTCTCCCTTCCCTCCCTCTAAAAATTAATGAAAAATTTTAAAAAATCAACTCAAGCAAAAGGGATTTTATCCCAAGAATGTTTTTTCAGGTAGATTCTATTTCTATGTTGTGATTGAGGTTGGCTACTCAGAGTCAGGAACCTTGTTAAATCACCTGGAAGCAGAATCCCAAAACATAACACATGGAAGATTAGTTCTCCCTAACCCGTCTTGGACTTTATAACATAGTTACGAGAGTATGTTGAAATTGAATCCAGTGGTTTAGTAATGATCAAAGGTGTTTACCCAAGCCTACCTGTTTTCTGTTTATGTGACTTAATTTTCCTAGGAAAAAAAAGAGCCTTAAATGCATGTACACTTAACTTGTAATGGCCTTTTAAAGGTTGTTTGAAATTTAAATCAAAGTATTCTTTATAAGTTTTACATAATATTTATAGTTAATATCATTTTAAAATTTCATTCTTATTTTTTTTATCAATATTAGGTTTTTTTCTTTTTTCTTTAGATTTAAGTTCATTATGGAATTACATGTAATCAGTTTTCCTATATGTATTTATGATCTAGGCCTGGAGAAAAATAGAAGACAACTTTTAATGTGACAGACTCAAGTTAACCATGATTACAAGTTGCCCAAATAGCATGAAATAGATAAAAAAACAAAGCCTTTTGAGTTGATGGTTTCTCAAAGCCTCAGTTCAGTATGAGCTATTGTAAGCTTAGTTAACCTGCTTGATCTTAGATTTCTTATCTGTAAAACAGGAATGAAAATAATAATGTATATGTGAAAACATTTAAATATTTTACCAAGTAATATATTGTCTTCTAGAACTAAACAACTTAAGAATTATTTTTGGTGATTGGTTTACATGGTAGGCAAAAAAAGCCATCCTTCTCTATTATAAGCATCTTACTAGTTTTTCTTAAGTTCTCTGGTTAAAACTATAAAATTATGGAAGATTTGGTTACTTGTACAACTTTTTTTAAGTGCTGTTTGATTCTGCAACAATTATTTAACTTGTTAATTGGGGCAGTTTTAGGAGATGCTAGAGATAAAAATAGACTTAGTTACCTAGATCAGTGACTGAGCGGTTTTTTAGCATTTGTTTTGTTCCCTGTGTTAGGTGTTTGACATGCCAACTTGAATGAAGTTGGGACGCCATGGGACTTGAATGTTGAGTGCAGAAGCTAAACCTTAAGATAGAAGAATATAAAATGTTCTGTTAGAGTTCAGTACTGTTTCTGACATTTTATCAGTTAAATGTTGTAATAGTTTTAGAATATTATATATGATCAAGAATATTAAATGAAGCCTATACATTTTCTTGAATTTTATTTATTACAACCAAATTTTTAGAGTCCCTTGTTTTGGTTAAAGTGTTGGGGGACATTTTTAATTAAGCAATTTTAAAACCTTATCCTTATTGTTTCAAAGTATTGTGATAACAGAAAATAGGTCTGTGGTTGCTAGAGGACTGAGGATGGAGGGAGGCAGACTGACTACATGGGACTAAGAGGGAACTTTTTGGAAGGGAAAGAGGAGAGGGAAGGAAGGAAAAGGAGAAGGCATGACAATTTTTCAGATAATTTAAGACTGCAGTTTTTGGCATAAGAGAAAATAAACTTGTCTATCAGTAAAAAACAAGTCTAGGATCTTCTGAAAGTTACAAGAAAGCAGTGTTAACTAGACATTTGGTTGTTTTTTTAAGAGGTAGTGTTGGAATAGAATTTTCTTTATGTAGGTGATTTTTAAAGACTTTTCCAATGCTTGAGGTAAATGTGAGAATCAACTCCAGGGTGGGTCACCCCATCAGCCACCTAGGTTGGTTTCACTGATGTCGCAGCTTAACGGGGTCACTTGCTTTTAGCAAGACTTAAGGCAGATTCCTTCTGCGCCCCTATTTCAGACATTTGGCTGCCTGTAAGTAGCTGAATTCAATTGGCAGGAAAGGCCCAACTCTCAAATGCTGTCTATTTTCTGACAAATTTACTTTGATTCACTCTCTCTCCGCAGCCCCACCACCACCCTTGCTTCATCCTTTGGTTTTCCCAGACAATTTACTGCTGAAATTTAGGTAGTTTAGGTCACCTTGATCTAATCATCCCAAAATAATTTTCCTTTTTTTAGTCATTATTGTGTTAGATAGAAAATCAGGGAAGCCTCTTGTCAGTTTCTCATATAGTAACCCCACCTCTCTACACACACACACACACACACCCCCACCCTGTAGAAAATACTTTTTTCTGATTCTTTCTGAAGCAGTGCTGTAAAACAGAATTTCTCACCTGTGGTCAGTCTCTCGACTCCCTCAAAGTATATATATGTGAAATTTTGTGTGTGTGCGTGCATTTCTTGGTGGAAAAGGGGTGTTGGCATTCATTAGATTCCCAAAGGAGTGTATTTAGAAGATTAAGAATTACTTAAACCAACAAATCAGAGTTTTCTTAGCTAAGATAAATCCCTATTTTTTTGTTTTTATACAGCATGTCTTTCAGCTGCCTTTAGTTAAATTCCAGACTGAGATGTGGTGAACAAAGACCAGGTTAATTGGAAGCCTTCCCTAAGCCCCCTGTTTGAGACTAGGAGTCCTTCTTCTGTTATCTCAGAGCAGCCTCTGCTCACTTCTGTCAGAGTATTTGCTACATTATAGTGATAGGGTCCATTTATGGGACTATCTCCCTTTATTAGATTTGAAGAGTGGGCCTGGATTGTATTAATTTTTGTATTCCAAACATTGGGTATCATACCAGCTACGTGGTAGATGCTTAAAAATGTTCTGACCTGAACCATTTACCCATAGTCGGCCAACAGATTCCTCGTTTCTTCCCAAGCAGCCAGTGTTTTGAGCACTTACCCTGAGCCAGGTATAATTTTAGGCATTGGAAATACAACGGTAAACACACTGCGTGGCATTTATGGGCTATATCCAGAGGACAAATGATTTTTGCCACTCCCTAGAGCTGCTACCTGTGAACATCCGCATTTAAAATGGTGCTCATCTTGCAAAAACTCCCCCTTTTATAGCAGACATTAGTTATATGCACATGTTCTGCTATTTTCATCACTCAGAACAAAAATGGAAATGCTTTTTCTAGTCATCCTCTAAACGATCTATTAAATGTCTCCCCAAAATATTATTTTTCTGAATACTGCTGTTAATAGTTTATCTCTAAAAATAGAAAATATGGATTGAAGGTACTGATAAAAGAAGTGTCAACATTTAGAACCATGTTCTGCACATAGAAGTGCAGAAGTTTTTTTGTTTTGTTTTTTTAAACTCAATAGGAAAAAATTCATGATTAAAAAATTAATAAAGCAAAACCTTCATGCCTGGTTCAGTAGTTTGCTCTTTTCTAGCTTATACATATTTTTAATTCCGTGGATTTGGGTTTATGTCAAACTAACTATGCAGCACTGCCATAAAGAGGAATTGATTCTTGATGGACTATAACTTTATTTTTGAAACAGGATGTGATATGGTCTGACTTTGGGTTTTGTGGAAGAAATGGACGGGAGAGTACATTGTGGATTGGCTCCCTGGGGGCTCATACGCCCTGCCATCTGGACTCCTACGGTTGCAATTTAGTGTTCCAGGTACAAGGAAGGTACTACACATGCCTGTGCACGAGAGAGTGTGTGTGTGTGTCTGTGTGTGTTGCACAGGAGGAGGAATCAGGAGGCAGTGGGTCCGCAAGCTCTCGTCCCAGTTCTATCCTGTCATCCTGCCTCATGACCAGTGCAGATCTCTTGACCTCTGGTTGTTTCCTCCTTTGTGAAGTGAAGGGAACAGTCTAAATGGTGGTTTTCATGTGAGTCTCAGCCATGTTCAGGATTGCCTTCAGAAAGCTGATCATGGAATTCCAGGATTTCACTCATAATTCAGCTGGACAGCTCTCTGCTTAGCTCTTTTACATAAGAGGTTGTGTAGTTTTCAAACTTTTATTTGAAAGCAGGAGCACCCTTTCTTCATACCTGAATAAGTAAGAGCAGAGCAGTTTTGTTGAAAGGAAGAGGCAGGCTTTGCTGCTACTCCAGGCCCCCGAGGGGATGCCAGGGATCCTGGTTTGAGAACTGCTGGACCAGAACCTCATCTTTCACTCCAAATTTTAGTTTGTGCCTATCTGTAGACACAATGCAGTATTTTTTTTTTTTTAACTTTAGGTCAGTTTTGTATCCTCAACTATCTGTGGACCCTAAGAGATAGAAGGGCTAAGTCAGGTAATACTTTCAATAACTACTTCTAGGAGTTATGTAAAAATTTAAGTGTTTCCGCCATTTGGAAGCTGTACTCCAGCTGTTGTATATGCAGCCATATTTTCCCCTAATTAATGATATACCCTGGTTTCTTCTCCTGGCCTCAGGGAATTTACAGGCAGCACAGAAAGAAAAGCAAAAATGGTCATGAGGGTCTTGACTCCCAAGCAAATGCCGCGTATTCTCTGTGTTCTTTCAGCTTGCAGAACCATGAGAAGTTTTTTGAGCGGGGGATGACATGATTGACTACATTTTCTGATAAACAAAAGAAGGATGCATATATATTACATTTTAAGCCAAGCAAATTGTGTGGGATGGTTATCATTATGGCTCTTCCTTTGGGAAACAAGCTATGGTGCAGAGGTAGCAGCTGGGACCTGGAAAGGTCAGGGGATGTGTGACCAACTCTGGCTCTGCCTCTATCCATTGCCCAGTGAACAACCCAAGCAAAGTGCTGGGTCCCCCCTTCTACTACTTGGAAAGTAAAATTGACTCATGATCTAGGAGTCCTTCCAACTCCTAACATTGGAAACATACTAAATACCAAAAATTTTTCTAAACCAGTCTTAGATGTAGTAGAATGGAGCAGCTTTATCATCTCTAAGGCAAAATAAAACTTTAGTGTATTAATTCTTAGTTTGAAAATAGCAGCCCGCTGCTTCCCAGTCTGAAAGGACATGACAGCCCCACTGTAAGTGCTTTGTGGGGCTGTCATGTCCTTTCACTAGTGGGCTCAGGGCTTCAGGCTTTTCTCAGAACTAGGTCTTTTTCTCTCTGTTTCTTTGCTTCCCCTTCAGTGTATTTCTGTCAGTGTCTCTTCCTTTTTGACACTTCTCCCTGCTTTGCCTCCCCTGTCCTCCCTGTATTGGCTCGAAGTATGCATGTGTCTGGTGTTTTGTAAGTTAAAATTTATCACCTCCATTTTTCAAAAATTTTTAAAGTGAAACATCTTAACAGTTTACTCTTTGAAAATTTCTGTATTATACTACTTTTTAGTTATGGGGCCTCATTTATGCATTTCTCTTCCTTAATGAATTAACAAATGTTTAATGTAAGGAATTTACAACCCAAACAGTAAGAAGTGTGGAGACTATTTGGTGGGTAGAACTACGGTTGGTTGCTCTGGATAATATATGAATACAGATACTTGAAAGGGTGGGGATTATTCTGGGTAGCTCTAGAATCAGGGGTAGAAACAATTTATGAGAACTTTGATTTTCAATAAGAATTATCTTTCAAACTAGATCCTGTCCCAGCAAAGAGGCTGCCTCAGGGCATCATGAGATACCCTTAGGAGCTGCCCTGGGCACCAGGCTTTAGCAGAGGAGATTCCAGCACTTTCTGAAAGGCAGGCCAGGAGACCACAGACATTGCTCCTTTGTTCATTTATGGAGTAAATGAAAGGGGTAAAAACAAACACTTTGCTGCCTTCTTACGTGTTTTGTCTCAAGTTCAGAGTACTAATGTGTATCTTATTTTTTTAAATTAGGAAAAGATGGCATCTCTTTCCTCCTGAAGATACTCCTTTCCTATATCCAACTAGAATCCCTTATGAAGAATCTAGCGTGTTTAGTAAAATCAATGTCGTCAATCCTGATTTAAAACGTTTTCCTCAGTTCCAGAAAGCTCGAAGACATGTGGTTACACTGAGCCCAGGACAGGTAATGGGGGCTTTAAAACCTTGATGGCCTGTCCGAGGACACCCTAGCTGTAACTTCTCTTGAGTCCTTAAGCCACGTGCCTCTCCCTTTCCTCCCCTCCTTCCAATACAAATAAGAATGGTTTCTTCCCTGGTGCTCTGCTGTTGGAAGGTAGCTTTTCCACTTAAAGGCTTCATTCACATATACACTTCTCTGCTTCTCAGTTCTTAGAAAGTTGGGATCAGGGAACACAGCTCCTCCTACTGGTAAAGAGGAGAACAGACTGTGGAGAAGACAGCTCTGGAACATTTATTCACAATCAATATCTGTTCAACTGTGCTAGAACCCAGACACATATACCCAAGTTGTAATGCATCTAGGTAGTGGGTCAACAGACATAGAATGAGCAGAAAATTATTTGCTTCTAAGCAAGAATGGATGTTGCTTTCATAACTGTCTCTCAAACATTTTCAAAGGTATTGTACCCAGTAGGGAAAATCACCTTTACAACACTGGCACTTGCTGTCTCATGTTTTATTGCCCATTTGAAAGGTGTTCTTAGTCTTTTACAGAGAGTTTATTCCCTCAGCTATCCTCCTCCCTGCCTGTTTCCCTTCCTCCTCTCCGCTCTCACTGGCTCCCTTCCTGCTTCCTTCCTACTTGAGTACTCCAACTCAAACAGTCTGACCTGACCAGGTTGCCTCAACCCGTTGGCAGTTACTCCCCTTTACCTGTCCTCCCCTCCCCCTGGCAACCACTGACCTGTTTTCTTTCTCTATAGATTTATCTATTCTGGACATTTCACATAAGTGCAGTTATACACTATATAAGTTTTTGTGGTTGGCTTCTGTCACTTAGAATAATGTTTTTAAGGTTCATCCATGCTGCAGAATGTTATCAGTACTTCATTTTTTTATGGCTGAATATATTCCATTGTATGGAGATACATTTTGTTTATCCATTAATCAGATGATGGACATTTGGGTTGTTTACACTGTGGGGCTATGATAAATAAGGCTGCTGTGAACAGTTGTTCACAAGTTGTTGTACAAACATGTTTTTAGTTCTCTTGGGTATGTATTTAAGAGTGGAATTGCTGGGTCATTTAGTAACTCTATGTTTAACTTTTTGGTGAATTACCAAACTTTTCCACAGCAACTGCACATTTTACTTTCCTGCCAGCAATGTACAAGGGTTCCAATTTCTCCACATCCTCACCAACACTTGTTATTTCCCTTCACTATTATTGTTGTTGTTATAAACATTTTTCTTTAATTTTAATATACAAATTTGAATGAGTATTTGTCCTATCAGTTTTTCTTACCTCCTGCTTGTTCCTTAATCTGCCTCAAACCAGCTCACTTGCTCTCAGTACTTCTACTGAAAGTATCCTCAGCAATAGGATATTCATGACCTCCTAATGATGAAATCCAGTGGTGGTTTTTAGTGTCCCATTCCACTAAAGGAGCTCTCTTCCCATCTCCCAGCTTCACTCTATCCATAGAAAGTGCCAGCAGTTTACTAAATCTGGAGCCTAAAAGCTTCAGGTCATCTCCATGTGCTCTACCCAGCCTTCCATAAGAAATCTCATACTGAGTTTGGACAAGTACAGTCCTCCTTGACTCTTCCTGTGGCTTTTGTCTACTATACCTTCCAGCTTTGATCCTAACATTTTATAATTGAGCTATTGCAAGAATCTCTTGACCTTCCCAGACTCTCCCATAGTGTCACTATTGTAACCATCCACCTACACAAAGTTTCTCAGCAACTCATAATGCCAGTAGGATGAAATCCAGATTCTGTATTCTGATTGCAGAGCCCCCCACCCCACATACCCTGACATAACTAATTCTCCTACCTTTCTCTCAAGACCTGCTTGCTGTGCCTCAGCAGTCCCATCTCCCTTTTCTATGCCACATCTCCCTCCTGCTATGCCCTCCTTCTTTGCTCTCTAAATTTCTCTACCAATCCAGATTCAAATCACACTCTCTCCGTCCAGGTGCCCCTGACGTTAGTTCCTGTCTGCTTCTCCCATCTTTGACGTTCTCTTATAATAATGTACACTCATCTAATTTATCACTTGTGTAATGCCACCTTTCTACTTACTACTATTTCACTGGCTAGATTTTAGACTGTAGGGAGACAGAAACTATGTCCTATATTTTTACCTATGCCCTTTCTCAGAATGCATACAACTATTTTGATATGGAAAGGAGGAAATATTAGAATCTCAGAATCCTTTACTAAGATTTAATGTAAACAGAGAAAGTCTGAGTTAAGGAGAGTAGAGACTGGAGAAGCTGACAGTATCCTTTATAGAACATATGAATTTGTCATTACAAGAAGAAATAAGAGAGAGAGAGGAATCAAGATGGCGGAGTAGTGAGTGGAAGTTACACTGACCTCCTCCCAGGACCAACCTGGAATGACAACTAAATTGTGGAGAAATCACCTGGAACAAACAACTGAACAATAGCAAGAGAGGAGCCTTGTAACCTCAGAGACAGAAGAATCGGCTTTAGCGCAATCTGACTGGTAAGGAGTGCGGTACAGACCTGAGAAGGTGGGCAGGGCCCCCACGGACAGCAGCACCAGAAGGATATTGAAACGGCCAGTTGGATCCCCCTGAGAAGAGCAGGGTCTAAACCAAAAGCGGGGATCTCTAGCCCACAGCACCAGATCCCAAAAAGTACCCAGAAAACAGCCAGCTGCAAAAAGCAGCAGGGTCACTCTCTGCCAGAGACAGGCAGCTGGAGACGCAAAGAACCATTTAAAGGGCCTACACAAAATTTTTATTTGCAGCCACTTACCCTGGTCTCCGTCAAAGGTGGGGGGCAGAGTGGGCTAGAAATGCCTGAGGAGAGACTGGGGAAGGAGGCTTTGGGGAGAGAACTGAGAGAATAGCCGGCAGGATCTCGGTGCTGACTCATCCCCCATACGGCAACAGCATGAAAGGACCCAATAACCCTGCCCCCAGGAGGGACTCTGCCCCGCCCTGAGCTGTCTAAGGTGGCCTGCTGAGTGCAGAGAGAATAGATCAATGGCTGAAGGACACAGTCACAAACAGTAGATTACCGGAAGTCTCGAACAGACTGCCTGAGGCCAGACAGGATCAACATCTGACATCCTCAGAGGCAAATCCAGAAAGTAAACACAGCGGTCTCCAACCATAGAAGTTCACACCACAAAGTCAGGAAATCAAGACAGATCAATTTAAGAAGCAGAAGCAAAAGAGGAGTCTCACAAATAATGGAAAGACAAAGAAATAACCCCCACTTGAAGGGAAAGGAATTCCCAAAAAGAGAACTAAATGAAATAGAAGCAAGTAAATTATCAGATACTGAGTTCCAAACAACGGCTCTAAGGAAGTTCAGTGAGCTCAGAGAGAATTACAGAAAACTACAGGGAAACTACAAGGAACTTACTGCAAACTATATCTGCATGAAAAAGGACATAGGAACTATCAATAAGAGACAAGAGGAAATGAAGAATACAGTTTCTGAATTGAAGAACACAGTAGAAGGAATCAAAAGCAGGCTAGATGAAGCTGAGGTCCGAATCAGTGAGCTGGAGGATAAGGTAGAAAAAAGCTCCCAGAAAGAGCAAGAAAATGAAGAGAGACTGAAAAAGAATGAAGAAGCATTGAGGGAAATGCAGGACAACCTGAAACGTAATAATATCCATATAATAGGGATACCAGAAAGAGAAGAGGATAGGAAGGGATAGAGAACCTGTTTGAAAAAGTGATGATGGAAAACTTCCTTAATTGGAGGAGAGAATAAGTCACACAAGTCCAGGAAGCACAGAGGAGCCCAGTGAGGCCCACTCCAAGACACATCATCATTAAAATGGCAGATATCAAAGACAACCAGGGAATCCTAAAGGAAGCAAGGGAGAAAGAGGTAGTAATAACATACAAGGGAGCCCCAATACAGCTAGCAGCTGACTTCTTAACAAAAACCCTGCAAGCCAGAAAGGAGTGGCAAGAAATATTCCAAGTCATGAAAAGCAAAAGCCTGCAACCAAGACTGCTCTACCCAGCAAAACTCTCAATTTAAATGGAAGGTGAAATAAGGAGTTTCCCAGACAAAAGGAGGCTAAAAGAATACACCTCCACCAAACCAGCACTGCAAAATATGCTAAAGGGACTGTTTTAAGATGAAAAACTTTCTGTGAATACCCAGTTCTTTTCAGATTTGCCAATACTTGATATTACCAATATTTTTAATACTCATTAACCTGATTGTGACAATGTTATTTTAATTGTTCCTTTATTATTTGTTGAAACTAAACCTGTTTTAGTATATTTCTTGCCTATTTCTGTTATTTTTTTAAAAAAAGCTTTAAATAACTTCGGTATTCTTTATCCATTTATTGATTAAGGGTTTGTAGAACTTTCTCAAAACAGAAAAAAAAAAACCCTATTAACCATGTTTTAGATGTGTTGCAGATACTTTTTTATTCTATTCCTTGTCCTTTAACTTTTTTTATATGTATATTACTATACAGTTAAATGTTTAATATAGTCATATGGTCAATATTTACTTTATAGCTTCTGGGTTTGAATATTTTACTTCATGTCATGAAAAATATTGGTTCTATTTTCTTCTAAAACTCCTTAGATTCTACATATTGATTTTTAAGTCACCTGAACATATCTTGTATAATGTGTGAAATAGGTCTCTATATTTGTTTTATTTCAAGTAATAGTGGTCCATGCACCTTATTTGTTGAATAAACCTTATTTTACCCATTGACTTGAAATATCAAGTTAATCATATATTGTTGTACAGGTATATACATTTGCCTCTGGAATGTTCATTATATACTTCATTGATCTACTTGATTATTTCTGTGCTGGTGTCATGTTGGTTTAATTGCTGAGACTTTATAGGAGTTTTAAATTTTTTAAATATTTTCTAATTAACTTTGGCATTTAAAAAAATAAAATCAATCTGTATTTAAGAAAGAAAGAGAGATGGAACTGCTTCCTTTTGTGATAACATGGATGGAATGGAGAATATTACGCTAAGTTGATGAAAGACAAATACCATATGATCTCACCTATAAGTAGACTCTATTCAACAAAATAAACTAATGAACAAAATAAACCACAGGCATGGAAACATGGACCAGACTGAAAGTGACCAGAGGGGATGGGGAAAGAGGACAGTGGTGGGAAGAAGAGGAAGGGACTAGACAAAGAACATGTATGAATGACCCATGGACATGGACAACAGAGTGGGAACTGACTGTGGGAGTGGGATGGTGGAGGAGGGTAAAGAGGGAAAAATTGAGACTGGTAAGAGAATAAACATGATTTATAAATTAAAAAATAAAGTAAAATTTAAAAAAAGAGAATAATAGAATTGGGGGGGGGTTTCCCTTGTTTTCCCTTCCTACAGCAATATTGCTATAAAATCATTTGTATTATTGTACTTTCTTTTTGTAGTATCTTCTCCATTAGGATTTCATTCTGATTTAAAATAAAGTATCTTAATATCATATGATTCCACTCATATGTGGAATCTAATGAACAAACTGAACTAACAAGCAGAACAGAGACAGACTCAGAGCAAACTGACAGTTAGTGGGGGTAGAGTAGGGGGTGAAGGAATTGAGCAAAAAGGAAAGGGACTCGGGGACATGGACAACAGTGTGGTGACTGTTGGGAGAGGGTGTAAGGGGACCAAATGGTAATGGAAAAAAAATACAATAAACATTAAATTAAAAAAATAAAAATAAAATCTCTCGTGCTAACCATTTTTTGTTTGGTTTTCAGGTTCTGTTTGTTCCCAGACACTGGTGGCATTACGTAGAATCCATTGATCCTGTCACTGTCAGTATAAACTCGTGGATTGAGTTGGTACTTTTTTTTTCTTAATAAATGTATTCCCTGCTTTTAAGCTACACAAAGCCTGTTTATCGAATGTGGTGATTCATTTTAAACAACATTCCAGTGTTACATTGTGTTGCTATGCTATAATTTATGTGTTCTATCATTTGTTGATGGATGTTTAAGTTGGACATAGGATTTTTAGCCATGTGCCATTTTTTCTTTTAAGGGCACACAGAGAGCCCTGAGGTTGGCGTGCAGGGTCTTTTTCTTTGACCAGTGTTGTTAGGAGAATTGCGTTGGGCCTGGCTGCCTCTGCCATGTATGTCTCATGTCCCCAGTCCCATTTAAACCATCTGGGCCAGAAATAATCTGCTTCTTGGTTCAGGGCTCCCATAACTAATTGCAGAATTCTCAGTCCTGGTTCATACATTTCTCCAAGCAAAGTCTTTTGGTGCTAGGATTTTATCATTTCATTTCTGCCAGAAGCCTTTTCCCTCCAACACACTATGCTTAATCCTGGTTGCCTGTTCCACTTAACAATTAAAATGACTACTCATTCAGCTCAAGTCTCCCTCTTCAACCAAAGGCCTTAATTTCATCTCTGTGCCCTTTAACCAAAGGTTTTGACTGCACCTATGCCCTCTTTAACCCTAGAGCTTCATTGCATCTCACCTCTCCCTAACCCAAAGCCATGGTTATACTAACTCCTCTCTTTGGCAGCTGTATTCTCCCCTCAGTCAGGCTTTTCTTACACTTTGGTAATGGGAAAGGCTTTGATGGAACATAAAACAATACTGTAATAGGAAGGTGTATTGTATGAGCTTAGACAAGAGCCGTAGCCCTTGGGAATTAGGTGCGAGGTATGGCAGGAGATCAGTAGACTCACAGAAGTTCCGGTAGCCTGCCGAATTGAAGCTGGAGCAAATGCCAAGGTGTAGAGTCCATGGAATCCACTTCTACTCCCAGTACCAGTCACCTCTGCAGTAGCCCTGAAAGATGCTTCTTCCCCCAAGGTAGCTCATTCTGTTGTTAAACAGTGGGTTTGTCATCTGCCTGCTTCTAACCATACCCATTATTTCTGAAACAATACAGAATTTCTTTTCTAAATACAACATCTGTCCAGAAAGTATCCAGCCATTTACTACGAAAAATTGAGGCATTTACTGAAGATGATACAAGAAACATTGTACAAAGGACAATGAAGCCTCAGTCTCCTTCAAAGTAGGCATGTTGGGACCTCACACGGTTCTCCCAATTACCGTCATATTTTCCTGAATCTTATCAATGGTCTGAAATCTCTTCCCTTTCAAAGGTGATTTCAGTTTTGGGGAAAGCCAGAAGTCCCAGGGCACCAAATCTGAGCTGTAAGGGGGCCGAGTCACCTGGGTGGTTTGACATTTTGCCAAAAAAATGTATGAGAGATAATGTGAGAGTGGGTGTGTCATCTGTCATGAGTAAGCTGCCAATCACCAGTTCCCCATAGCCATGGCCTTCTGAATCATCGGAATGGTTTCCAATGTTCAAGCTCAACGTAAAATTTCATGCAGATTCGATGCTGTACTCGCTCAGTCATTTTGAATGCGATGGCCACACAGTACACATGCGCACTCAGTGGTCTCTACCTCCCCCACTGACTAGTACCATGAGGTCATCATTGTTCATGCATGTGCATTTCAGTCCACTCTCCTTGGCTGCCAGGTTACATCAGTGTCATGCAAACCATTCTCATAATATTAGCAATGCTGTTCCAAAACCTTGTGATACCTCTATGATCCCAATCTTTCTTTCCAGGCTCAGCCTCCTTCTTGATGATTTTATGGCCAACATGTTAACAGGTCCGTATCTTTGTTAGTTGTCTAACCAAGATGGTTACTTAATCTCATCAAGACTAACTTTCTTCATTTTGTGGGGATTATAATTGCACTCACTTTGGTAAGGTGTTGTGAGGCTTAAATTGGTAAAAACACGTATAAGCATCTAATACAGCATCTGGCACATGGAAAATGTTTTAAAAATAGAAATTGCTATGAGGAAGAGTAAGCTATTATGCCAAGCATAAGACGTCTTAATAAATGGCACCTAAAACTGAATACCAATGGGCCTCATTTGATGGAGTATAGGATTTCTGCCTCACATGATTTAAATCCTAAATTTCTTCAGTACTGTTTATAATATTACATTAACTATTTCAGTAATCTTACCTCACTTTGGGTTCATATTCCGCTCTAATATATCCATGCTTTTTTTCATATGATCAGCTCCCATGCCAGATTGTCCACCACCCTGAACCTGTAAAGCTTGTTCTTTAAACCTAAATCCTGTTCTTTACTCATCTTTATTAGTTTTCATCATGTTGATTTGATTGAGCATTCCAGCTTCCCAAGGTGATTTTGAATTTGAGTCTCATTTATGCTTTTAATCAAACTCCTTGAAGCTGGCCTGTACCCCTTTTGTATGTCACCATTAACCTTTGAGTTTATCCTTGCTTTCTGGTATGTAGTATATACCCCAGGATCACCTTGTACTTGCCCTGCCCCAAACTTGGAAGTCAGTAATTTCTCCTAGAGGCCAAGGCTCCTTTTAGCGGGAATGCTATTCAGAAATCCAGATTTGGGCTATAAGACTGCTCATTGCTACTGGTGTCACCATTTCCAGACTCTAAGTGATGAAGCTAGAATGTGATAAATAGATGATTGATAGATATTGATATATTTCTAATTCAAGGTTAAAATTATAGGGGGGGGTTTCCTTGTTTCTGTACTCTTATCTCTTACACTGCATTTCTGGGTCCTTAATAGCAGTAACATATTTACACCTTTGCTTTATCCACCAATGTTTTTTAAGATGTTAAATTTACAATTCCAAAATTCTAGTACTAATATTACTAACTGTAAAACTTGCCAGTAACATTTTATTTCTTTGCAGTCCTTTTTGTCATTAGACTGTACCCCACTCAGAGGGTACAGAGCACTGTGCTCAGTGGTCGTTGTGAAGGAGTTCTTTCCATTTGTGGTTCTGCTATTGATTTCAGTTAGCTTCATTTGTTTCCATTTCCTTCCAATGTCAGGATTTATTTTTTTCCATTTTGATCTAATTTAGTATTACAGATATGTAAAATGTTTAACTTGTCAAAATTATATTGAAAGGTATACTCGGAGAAGTCTCCTTTCATTCCTGCCCCCTCCACTCCACTCATCCCCTCTAGGGGATCCACTCTTATTTACTTCTAATACATCATTCCTGTGAATCTTTGTAAATGTGTGTGTGTGTGTGTGTAAATGTATATGTAAATATATGTATGTAAATACATAAATGTAAAATTAAATATATGTATGCATTACTAATGTGAATGTGCAAACCTATATATGTATTTATTCATATTTATCCATTATTATTTCCTTTCTTAAATACAAATTAACTATAGTGTTTTATACCTTGCTTTTTTCACTTAACAATAATATCCTGATTGTGACTACATAGTAGTATAGAAAAATCTTTATTTTCAAGAGCTGTGTAAGTACCCTCTCATATGGGTGCACCGTTGCTTATTCAGTTGTTCCCATATGGGTGAATGTTTGGGTTGTTTCCAATCTTTTCTAATTACAAGTAATGCCAGTGAATAACCTTGTGAGTATGTGGTTTCATATTTTCTGAACTGTGTCTTTGGGGTAGGGCCTTGCAAATGGGTTAGTCAAGTAGTAGGGTAAAGGCATCTTTAATTTTGTTAGGTTTTGCTCAATTCCACTCTGTTGTGATTGTGCCATTTTGCATTTCCATCAATAGTATATGAGAGTGCTGCTTTCTTCTACAGCCTCACCAACAAGATGTGCTGGTAAACTTTACGGCTTCTGGTGTGTGAATCATAGTTAAAAAGACTCTTCTGTCTCCCAGGTCATAAAGGAATTCACTAGTGTTTTTAGAATTTGGAATTTTTTTTTTTTTTAGCATTTAGATCTCTTGTTCATTTACAAGTTTTTACTAGTATACGGTGTAAGGTTGAGATCTAGTTTTATCTCTTAGTAAATGACAATAGAATTGTCAGGGCCATCATTTATTTTAAAGTCTGTCTTTTCTCTGGTGATTCAAAATGTCACCTTAATCATATACTAGGTATCTGTACTTACTTGGGTCTATTTCTTCCATTGGTCTTTCTTCACATTCTTTCCTCACTTCTGTGTTTGATTACTTAGAGATGTCTTACGGTATGTTTTTAATATCTATAGGGCTAGTTTAGAGCTTTTCATTTGCTGTGGTTCCCTGGCTCCTTTTGATTTTTTTCTTCCTATGCTCTTTAGAATCAATTTATCTAACTTCATGGATAAAAACCATTTAATATTTTTATTCAATCCATATTAAATTTTTTATGACATTTATGAGATTGACTTGTTCTATCCAAGAATAAGATACCTCCTTACTTGTCTAAGTCTAGTTTTCTTTATTTCCAAGAGTATCTTAAAGTTTTCCTCACATGTCATTTGCATGTTTCTAAGGTTTATCTCTAGGCATTTCATCTTTTTTGGTAAGTAGGATCTTCTCTTTCATTGTATCATCTGACTAGATATTATTTGTGTATATGAGGGCTATTGAATGTGTTAATTTGAATTGTTTTATCCACATGTAGTGATTTTTTTTTAGTTGACCATCTTGTGTTTTCATTTATCTCTCACACTAACTAAAAATTAAAATAGTTTTCCCTCTTTCTTTCCTATTCGTTTACTGTAACTCTTTTCTTTTATCTGATTACATTGGCTAATGCCTCAAAATCAATAATAAATATTAGGTAGATAACAGCATCCTTGTCTTTTTTTTTTTTTTTTTTTTTCTTTAGAAGAAATTTCTCTAGTGATTTCTCTTTATGTAAAATGCTGGGTTTGGAGCTAAGTTGTGTATATATTTTATCATGTAAAGTATTTGCCACTCCTATTTCATTACTTTGTTTTCTAAAATCAAGAAAAAGTGTTGAATTCTGTCAAATGCCTTTTAAGTATCACAGGAAATGATCCCATAATATTCCTCTTCGGTAAATATCTAAGTATTGCAGTAAATTATATCAAGGGATTTCCTAATATTGATCCATCCTTAGTTCCTGGAACAAATCCCACTTGGTGTGATGTGTTATTTTTTAAGATACTGAACAATACTATTTGTACATATTTTATCTAGATTTGAATTCAGCCCCAAGAGTTTGAAAGCTTTCACCCTGGACTTTTTAAAGCTTGTTATATACCATCTGTTGTAGTTGTCCCTCCTAGAATTTTCCAAAGGATTGGTATCATAACTTATTTTGTGTTACAGTTTGAAAACCATTCATTCTTTCTTTAAAAACTAGAGTGCAAAATAGAAGTTTAGTAATTATATCTTCCTCTGTCATGTATTGCTTTTATTTTTGTCTCTTCAAGCACTGGCCCAGAATTCCTCCCTGTTGCCAAATTTAGCCCCAAAAAGCCCTTAGGTCTTAAAGTCTGTCTACCATAGTCGTATAACTCAAGCTAACTCCAGGCTTTGGTGACATCAATTTGGAAGAAAGTAGATACTGACTGGTTCAGTTCAGGAGGCACAATATTCATCCTTTCTCAGTTTTTCCATAAAAGATATGTAGATTCTGCCTGTTCTAATATACCCAAGGGGATAAAGTAAATTCTCAGTTCTTCCCAATGTTGTCTTTTTCATTCATCTTACATCCTTATTCTTTTAGTATTGAAATAGTTTTCTTTTAGTAGTTTATCGGTATTTTTCCAAACTTTTTTGGAAAATATTTTTGGTAATTTTTAAAGGCTATCCTCTCACTCCTGTAATTTTTCTTTATTATGTATTTTTTATATGCATACATATAGAAGACTATATATGTAGCATATATATCTTCAATATAAAGAGTAATATAATGAATACCAGTGAACCCAACCCCAAAACCAGCAAGTTACAGAAAACTTGCACCGGTGTTGCGCTTTCCCATCCTATCCCCTATCTGAGTCCTTCACTAGCTTCATTCTCTTGCTTAAACAAAAAAAGTTTTATTATGTATTTATATGTCCCTATAAAATACACTCTTCAGTTTCGCATGTTTTTCTGCTTTATGCAAATGAGATTATATTTAATGTAGTCTCTGGGCTTGTGTTTTTTAATTTTATTTTTATTATTATATTTTGTTGATTATTCTATTAACAGTTGTCCTGATTTTACCGCCCCCCCCTCCACCCAGCACCCCACACTCCCTCAGGCAATTCACACACCTTTGTTCATGTCTATGGGTCATGCCTTCGTTATTTGGCTACTCCATTTCCTATACTGTACTTTACATCCCCATGGCTATTCTGTAACTACCTATTTGTACTTCTTACTCTCCTCACCTCTTTACCCATTTCCCCACACCCCACTTCCCCACAGCTGGCAATCATCAAAACGCTGTCTGTAGCCATGATTTCTATCTCTGTTCTTCTTGTTTACTTAGTTTGTTTTTTAGATTCAGTTGTTGATAGATATGTATTGCCATTATATTCTTCATAGTTTTTATCTTTTTCTTAAATAAGTCCCTTTAACATTTTATATAATAACGGTTTGGTGATGATGAACTCCTTTAGTTTTTTCTTGGCTGGGAGGCTCTTTATCTGCCCTTCAATTTTAAATGATATCTTTGCTGGGTAGAGCAATCTTGGCTGAAGGTCCCTGCTTTTCATGACTTTGAAATATTTTTTGCCAGCCCCTTCTAGCCTGCAAAGTTTCTTTTGAGAAATCATCTGACAGCCTTATGGGAATTCCTCTGTACGTAACTAACATCTTTTCTCTTGCTGTTTTTAAGATTCTCTCTTTATCTTAAACCTTTGGTGTTTTAATTATGTTGTGTCTTGAAGTGGGCCTCTTTGGATCTATCTTGTTTGGGGCTCTCTGTGCTGCCTGGACTTGCATGCCTTATTTCCTTCACCAAACTAGGGAAGTTCTCTTGCATTATTATGTCAAACAGAGTTCCAATTTCTTGTTCTTTCTCTTCTTCTGGCACCCCTATGATGCAAATGTTGGGTCACTTGAAGCTGTGTAAGAGGCTGCTTACACTAGCCACTTTTTTTTTTGTTTTGGTTTAGTTTTTGGATTCTTTTTCCTTCTTGTTGCTCTGATTAGTTGTTTTTTGCTTCCTTATGTTCCCAAGCATTTTTTTGATTCTAAGCTTCATCCACTCTACTGTTGTTTCCCTATAAATTGTTCTTTATTTCAATTAGTAGTATCCTTTGTATCTGGCTGGATCTTTTTTAGGCTGTTGAGGTCTTCACTAAGTTCCTGGAGCATCCTTACAACCAGTGTTCTGAACTCTGTATCTGATAGATTGCTTATCTCCATTGCATTGAGCTCCTTTTCTGGAGTTTTGATGTGTTCTTTCATTTGGGCCGTGTTTCTTTGCTCATTTTGGCAGCCTCCTTGTGTTTGTTTCTTTATATTCGGTAGAGCTGCTTTGATGCCCTGTTTCGTTAGAATGGCCTAATATAGTAGGTGTCCTTTAGGGTCCAGTGGCACTGCCTTCCCTATTACTCAAGCTGGGTACTTGAGGTGTAACCTTTGTGTGGGCTGAGTACACCCTCCTCTTATAGTTGAGCTTTCATTGCTGTTGGCAGGTCAATGGAAGGGATTTATCCAGGCAAATCAGCTACAAGGACTGGCTGTGACCACTGACCACCAGCCTCTGCACTCTGTGGAGGATCAGCTGTGCCAGAGCAGGGTGATGGTGCTCCAGTGTGGTCTATAGCTGTAGCCACTGGGTGAGCAGGCTCTGGGGTCTCCCAGGTGTGCGGGCAAAGGTCAGCCCCGACCTATGTTTTGCCTGGGACCACCCTGTCTGACTATAAAGCAATCTGAGATGGCTGCTGCTTGTGCTGGGCTTGGAGATTCCCAGGTAAAGCCAAGCTGTGAATCTAGGCTTGTTGCCTCTAGTGGCGAGCCTGGGACCACTTAGCAAGAGGTACAGGGGCTGGGTGCTCACTGAGGCTGGCGTTGCTTGTTTGATAGGATTTAGGGAGTAGTGAAGCATGAGCCAAAACCAGCCATTCATATGGAAAAGCAACTTGGGTGGGCCCATAAGTTGGGTGGGACAGAGTCTGGGGGGGTCTCCAGTATGGGCAAACAGTGTTAGCCAGGTTGATGTAGTCTCAGATATGACACCAGCCTGCCAGCTCTGTGGCTCTGTGCTGGGAAGGCTCAGAAAAGAGACAATAGCCTCTGCCCACCTTTCTCTCTGGGAGAAAGCTGTCCCCAGCTCTCACCTTGATGCCAGACACTTCTGTCCCTCTTTGTATGCCACTGGTGCCTTTCAGGCTGCTACCCTGGCAATGGAACCCAGAGGGAGTGAGTTTGAGCAGCTGAGTCTGTTTAAGAGAAACTGCTTGGGACTCCAAAAGTTTCTTCCATTGATTCAATCCCTGCCAGTTTTCGCAGCCAGAAGTTATGGGGACTTATCTTCCTGGCACTGGAACCCTGGGCTGGGGGCCCTGGTATGGAGCTGGGATTCCTTGCTCCTGAGATATTCCTCCCATACTTTTATCCGTCGCATGTGGATGTGGGACCAGACCATTCCACATCTCCACCACGCACCCCACCCCCCCCCCCGCCCCGCAACCAGTGTAGATGGATGTGGTTTAATTTCGTAGTTGTCGGACTTCTAGTTCTGACACTTCTGAGTGATGGTTGTCCTGTAATTTAGTTTTAATTTTGATATGCTTGTGCAAAGAGGTGAGCCATATTTACCTATGCCACCATGTTGCTTGTGTTTTTTTAAACTAATGACTTTATTAAGATATAGTTTATATACCATGCAATTCATTCTCATTCAGCATTCACATACTGAAGTGTACAGTTCAGTAGTTTTTAGTATATTCACAGAATTGTGCAACCCTACCAAAAATCAAATTTGGTACATTGTCACTACCCTGAAAAGAAACCCCATATCTGTTAATAGTTACCCCTTTTCTTCTCTAGCCAAATCACTAACCTATTTACTGTCCTTTAGATTTGCCAGTTTTGAAATCATATAATGTGGTGTTTTTTGGCTGGTGTCCTTCACTCAGCATAATATTTTCAAGATTCATCTATGTAGTAACATGTATCAGTACTTTATTTCTTTTTTTATGGCTAAATGTATTCCATTGTATAGATATGTCACGTTTTGTTTATCCACTCATCAGATGGTAGACATTTGAGTTGTGTCTGCTTTTGGCTGCTATGAATAATAATGCTACTGTTAACATTCATGTACAAGGGCTATGTGCATATGTGCTTTCATTTCTCTTGGGTATGCAACGTGGAGTAGAATTACTGGGTCATATGATGTATAAGGTAAGGCAGGGCAGCAGGCTGGAAACTCACTCAGGATTTCTGTTACAGTTTTGAGGTAGAATCCCATCTTCTCCAGGAAACCTTGGTTTTCACCCTTAATACCTTCTGCTGATTGGATGAGGTACCCCCCGACATTGTATTCTTTACCTAAGTTCAACTGATTGTAAATGTTAATCACATCTACAAAATATCTTCACAGCAGCATCTCTGCTAGTGCTTGACCAAACAACTGCACACCAAAACCCAATCAAGTTGACTTATAAAATTAGCCATCACATAGAGTAACTTTATGTTTAACCTTTTGAGGAACTGCCAGACTGTTTTCCAAAGCAGCTGTACCCTTTCCATTCTCATTAGCAGTGTATGAAGGTACTGATTTCTTCATATCCTCACCAACACTTGCCGTTAAGTCTTTTTGATTATATCCATCCTAGTGTAAAGGCATATCTCATTGTGGGGATTTGCTTTTTTAAATTTAATATTATATTTCTAAGATTTATCTGTGTTGTCACATGTAGCTGGTCATTCATTTCACTGTGGTATAATATTGTGTTAATTACCACAGTTTGTTCATTGCTTTATTATGGATAGTGGGTTTTTTAATAATTCTTTTACTTCTATAAATAGAATATTCTTGTGCCAATGTGCAGGAGTTTCTCTAAAGAATATGTGTATATCCCAAAGTGGAATTACTGGCCTGTATGGTATATAATACTCAAGTTTACAAGATAATGCCAACATGTTCTCCAAATGTCTCTATCAGTTTACACTCAAATTATCAAAGTGTAAGATTTCTGTCAGTGCACATTTTTCTACCACTTGGAATCATCAGACCTGTTTTACTAGTTTCATGGGTTTCTTGATTTACAGCTCCCATATTTTAATGAGATTAAGCATATTTTTATAGATTAATCATATAATTGTTTTTTGTTGAAATGCTTTTCATGTCTTTTGTCCATTTAAAGAAATTGGGTCATTTTCTTATAGAAGTATGTGCGGATTCTTTGTATATTCTAGATATTAATCTCATATCAATTATACTATATATTTTGACATCTGGGTTTTTTTTCTTTTATGTGTTTTTGATGAGCAGAAGTTGTTGATATCTAATGTAATTTGTCATTAATGCTATAGTTTATACTTATTGTATTTTAGAAAATATTTTTACATGTTTAACCATCTCATTCTTGTGGCTAAGCATAGTTACAATTTTTCTCCCATTTCTCAAACAATTAGCTTATCAAAATCAATAGGGATTTTCCTCCATATATAACCTTTTTTCTTAAACACGTCAGAGAATGGAAAAGATTAGAAAAACATCACAGGGTGGTTCATACTCCAAGTCTATGCCTAATAAACAGGATATATACTTAAATTTGGTTAGTGAAATATTCTACAGCTCCTCTAGATGGCAGATGATAGCAAACACATAAAAATTGTGGTCTTCTAACATGTTCATTCCTCTTATAACAAAAGTTGTATTAATGAGCACAGAACACATAATTAAGAGACTGTACTCTCTGTTTTAAGCTATGAGACAGAGACAAATGAAAAAAATTTTGTGTGTTTTGTTTTTTTTTGTTGTTGTTGTTATTGTTGCGACTTAGGAAGAGGACCACCAAGCTCGGGTCGAAGAGGCAATCACCCGCACACTTGTGTGTGCCCTGAAAACTGCAGAGGATCCACACAATACCAGAGCTTGGTTAAACCCAACCGAGGTAGGCCGTTCCTGGTTTCCATCATGGCTGTTAGTTTCCTGTAATACATCAACCCTGACCACATTTTTTTTCCTGTTTATATAATCACCCTAAAATGTTTTTCTTTTTCCTTAGGTTGAGGACACATCCCATGAAGTCAATTGTCTCTACCTAAATAGAGCTGTTTCTGCCTTTTTTGATCATTATGGAACATCTAAGACAATAGAAATTCAAGCACTCAGAACAAACAGAGAGCACATGAAAAAGGAAGAATTAAATGTGCACAACCTCAAGGAGGTAGAACAAACAGGTAGCCAGAACTTAACCCTGGGAACAGTAAAACAGGAGGCTGTAAGTCCCTTTGGCCCTGATTTGGTTCCTGTATTACCAAGTTCTGAAGAACCACCCTCAGAAAGAGGAGACATATTTAAAAATGATGGTAAAGACTTGGCTGGCAAAGATGGAGAACATGTTGGAAAATTGCACTGCACCAAGCAGCAACAAATGATGAGTAAAAATGAGAGTGCAGTTGTTCAACAAATTGCTTCAAATAGTACTGTGGCCCCCTCTGAAGCATGCATTTCTACAGATGATTTGCTGGACTGCTTGGTGCATCCACAAGTAACCAGGATAGTGGCACAACTTTTGATACAAGGAAGAAGTTTATGATTGTAATAGAAAATGGTTTTTTAAAGAATATTTTAAAATATTTTTAAAATAATATAATTTTTAAATAAAAGATGAAACAACAAAAAGTCTGTTTCTACATGTTTATGAATGTACTCATTCTTTATATTTTTTTAATCATGGAAGGAAAATACTTTTATTTTTTATTTGTATTGTTCAAATACATTTGTCTCCATTTTCCCGCCACCGCTTACCCTGCCCTGCCCACCGCCACCTCCCACCCTCAATCCTTCCCCAATTTGGCTTTGTCCATGGGTCCTCCACACATGTTCCTTTCTTTTCCCCGTTAGCCCCCTCCCTTCCTTCCCTCTCATTACTGTCAGTTTCTTTTTTTCTTCAGTGTTGTTTATATTTTCCTTGCTGCTTGTTTTGTTCATTAGGTTCAACTTATAGATCAGGTCATATGGTATTTGTCTTTCACTCCCTGACTTATTTCACTTAGCAGTGTTCTCCAGTTCCATCCATGCTGTCTCGAAAGGTAGTAGTTCTTTCTTTCTACTGTGTAGTATTCCATTTTGTAAATGTACCACAGTTTTCTGATTCACTCATTTATTCATGGGCACTTAGGTTGCTTCTAGAACTTGGTTGTTGTAAAATTGCGCTGCTATGAACACTAGGGTGCATAAGCTCTTTTGAATTGGTGTTTTGGGATTCTTAGGGTATAGTCCCAGCAGGGGAATTGCTGGGTCAAAGGGCAGTTCCATTTTTAGATTTTTGAGGATATTCCAAACTGTTTTCCACAGTGGCTGCACCAGTCTGCATTCCCACCAGCTGTGTACTAGGGTTCCCTTTTCTCTGCAACTTCGCCAGCATTTGTTATTTGTTGATCTGTTTATGATGGCCATTCTTACCAGTGTGAAGTGCTAGCTCATTGTGGTTTTAATTTGCATTTCTCTGATGACTAGTCATGCTGAGCATCCTCTCATAAGTCCCTGGGCCCTGTGTATGTCCTCTGTGGAGAAGTGTCTGTTCGGGCCCTTCTCCTATTTTTTAATTGGATTGTCTGTCTTCCTGGAGTGGATTCATGTGAGTTCTTTATATATTTTGGAGATCAAACCCCTGTCCGAGGTATCATTGGCAAATATATTTTCCCATATGGTTAGTTCCCTTTTCGTTCTGCTGCTGTTTTCTTGAGCCGTGCAGAAGATTCTTGTCTTGATGAAGTCCCATTTGTTTATTCTTTCCTTTATGTCCCTTGATCTAGCAGACATATCGGTGAAAATATTGCTGCATGGGATAACTGAGAGTTTCCTGCCTATGTTTTCCTCTAGGACTTCCATGGTGTGGGGACTTATATTTAAGTCTTTTATCCATCTTGAGTTTATTTTTGTGTATGCTATAAGTTGGTGGTCGAATTTCAGTTTTTTGCGTGCAGCTGTCCGGGTCTCCCAACACCATTTGTTGAAGAGGCCATATTTTACTCCATTATATGCTTCTGCCCCCTTTGTCCAATATTAATTGACCATAAAGACATCGGTTTATTTCTGGGCGCTCTATTCTGTTCCATTCATCCATGTGTCTGTTCTTATGGCAGTACCACACCGTTTTGGTTACAGTGGACTTGTAATATAGTTTGAGGTCAGGTATTGAGATCCCTCCTACTTTGTTCTTCTTTCTCAAAATTGCTGCAGCTATTCAGGGTCATTTATGGTTCCATAAAAATTTTTGAAATGCTTGTTCTGTACCTGTGAAATACATCATTGGTATTTTAATAGGGATTGCATTGAATCTATAAATTGCTTTGGGTAGCATGGACATTTTGATGATGTTAATTCTACCAGTCCATGAACACGGTATATGCTTCCATTTATTTGTGTCTTCCTTAATCTTTCTTCAGTGTTGTATAGTGTTGTACGTACAGGTCTTTTACCTCCTTGGTTAAGTTTTTTCATAGATACTTTATTGTTCTCATTGCTATAGCAAAGGGGATTTTTTTCCCTGATTTCTGATTATGATATTTCATTGTTGGTGACAGAAATGCCTTTGATTTCTGAATATTGACCTGGGAACAGAATTAAGACATTGGTATGAATGGATTCTAAGTGTAAACAGGTAGTAGGAGATAATTTCCTTACTTCATATGAAGAGAAGATTATGACACAGCAAGAGGTTCTGTCTGTTTGCAAAAGAGGAGCCTGAGAGTGAGAAAAGATAGTAAAAGGGGTAGGTTGTCAGCCACCAAGATGCCGGGGTTCCATTTCATCCCACATTTCTTAGATGAGCATGTTGGAGTGAGTGAAATCTATTATTAAATAAAGCACTGACCCCCTAGAGGCCAGAGGGGTTAAAGAATACAAGCTCAGCCTACACCTAAAGTCACAGTATCCAGGTATCAGCAGGGCTGACCTACAGAGTAGACATACTGGCCAGGGCCCATGAGCTTTTCATGGTCCAAAAAAAAAAATTGTTTTAGTTTCATCCAAAATTGTATGTATTTTCTAGCCTTGATTACATTCATGTGTGTATCAATGCAATTGCAAAGTACACTTTTAATACTTGTAGAGTAAGAGGCCCAAACAGGGAAAAGAGCCTGGGGCCCATGAAAGTCCTGAGTGTCTGTGGGAATCCGGAGTTTCAGAATCATTTGAGATGCTTGCTGAAAATGCAGATTTATGGGCACCCCTCTAAAAGCTACAGAATCTGACTGCTTTGGGAGGGGCCAGTATTTGCAGTCTCAGCAGATACCTCAGGTGATTGGAAAACCAAAAATGTTTAGTAATCCCTGGCCCTAGAGTAGACCACTAAGACCTATTACAGGTTCAAGGTGGACTTGTTTCAGGAGAGGCTACTTGCTGAGATCAATTTGCCTTTCAGATTTACTGAACTAAACCAGCACTGCATTGTACCCTTCCTGTAATTTTCAGCCAAATATTAATACTCTTTTGAGTATCACCTGATGTTCTTATTTAATTGTGGTCTTTTATCAGCAGTGGTTTGTGTTCATTATCAGACACTCCTGTATTTGCCCTTAATAATAAAAATGTTTACCACCAAATGACATTTTCCAAGTATTTTACTCAAAAGAAGTAAATGACCTGTTTTTCTAGATTGGAGATAAAGGTAATATTTACTGACTGGATCACTGAACCTTGGTTCAGTGCACCCTGATATTCAGCCTTGTCCTAAGTTAACAACCACTGGAGAAGGAGGAGATTAGAGAGCAGGCCTCTCCTTTTCTATTTTCTTACATTTATTGTCAAGCCCAAGTTGACATGCTGGTGGCTGAACATTCCTAAGCAATAAGTAGTCTTTGCCAATCCACTTAAAGAAAAAATAGCAACAGCAAGAGAAATGTCAAGATGTCTGTGTTAATGAAGCAGCAACTGTGACCCTCTCCACCACCTCTACTAGCTGGGCAGGTGGTGTTTCTTGTGGCCTGGAAAGAGTACCTTTATTCTCCTAGTGACCCCTAGTGTCTGGGTGCACCATTTGCACTGGCTTTGTACAGGCATCAGCTCTGAACTCAGCCTACAGAGCTTCAGAAGAAAACTATGATAGAAAACAAAGCCAGGAGAAAATATAAAGGGGAGTCACAGATTGGCTGAGATGTTCCTGAATTAGTAACATTAATCTAGAGGTCATGTTCTGTAGTGGGAAGAACAAAGGGCTTGGAGACACAGGGGACCAAGATTCAGTTGCTGGCTCTGAAGGCCATTACCTAAGAGACTTCAGCCAAGGAAGCTTCTTGCACTCTAAACATCAGTTTCCTCAGCTTTAAAACGGGGATAAAATTCTTACCTCACAGGGCTGTTTGAGGAATAAAATAAATATGTGAAAGCATCTATTCTATTGGGTTGGCCAAAAAGTTTGTTTTTCCTGTAAAATAAAAGTTTTCATTTTCATCAATAACTTTATATCGATTTGTGTTGGGAAACGCCATGGCTGGTTTCAGGAACTGTAACCCCACCGACAGGCGGGAGGGCCCCAAGGCTGGAAATAATCAGGAGGCCTTGGAGAAACAGGCCCCTGAGGAGACATAACCTTTCCCCACTGGCAGGGGTGTACCTCCTTCCTCTCTTCTTGGCCCTGTGATGGTTGCTTGTTGATGACGGATAAATTTCTCTAATGCAGAGATAATGACCTAAGACAGACATCGACTGGTATGGGAACCAGACAAGAAATTGAGGGACACAGAGAAAGGGCAAAAAGGCCCGCACTCCTTGTCTCGGCTTGGACAGGGCCAGAGTCCTCATTCTATCTGAAAGAAGTCTCCTTGTCTCTTGGCGGCTCCCTCCCGGCTCCCTGGCTCAGGCCTGAAACAATACGGGAGCCAGTCCTAAACCAGATCTGGCAGTGCGCAGGGAAATAAGGCCTAAAAGTAAATTCTTCAAAGTATGCTTCCTTCTTCCCTCAGAAGCTCTAACCAGCTTATGCTGGGAAGGAAATTTACATTGTTCACAGACCCTAACCCTATACCCTTAGGCAGTCTTGTGTTTACTATGCCCTTCTGTTTGGTCATCTCTCTTGTTTACTAGTCTCCTCTCAGACCTATGCAAATCGGTGTGTTCCTGCCATTTGTTTTCTTCAAAGTATCATCTATTCTCTGTGAATATTAACATACAGATGTAATGAGATAACCTGTGCATTCCTGTTACCTAGCACCACTGATAACCTTTTTAGTAAAAGCCTTTGAACAAAGGGACTCTGGGCCTTCCCCACTAGGGGGATATTCCATGTCCCCTCTCAGGGCAAACAGAGAAGTGTTTGCGATGATTCCTGTTTATTCCCCACCTCCGTGACACACCCTGGATGGGCTCTGAGGGATTCAGAGTCCCCGGTCCCATCTCAGCTGGTCCTGGATGGTAACCCTTGGATCCCAGAGCACCGTGCTCCCTGCAACACACTCCGTCCCCCATGGCAGTTGTTGCCCTGACTGGGGAGGAGACGCAACCCATGGCGGTCCCCCAACATGCCACACGTAAGAGATTTGCATATTTTAGGTGTGTTACCTGTCTCCTACATGTTGTGGTGTTGATTGTTCTCAATGTCTTGATTTGATCGCTGTCAATTTCAGCTGGTCTGTCCGACCATGCAGCAGCATCCAGCAAGAAATCTCCAGCACGAGACCTTGCAAACCACCTTTAACACATTCAGTCAGCCACAGCACCTTTCCCATACACTGCACAAATCTTTTTTTGCATTTCAGTTGTGTTTTTACCTTTCTTTAAATAATAAAGCATAATATGCTGACAGCATTGCATATTTTTTCCATCTTCAATGTTAAAATGGCTACACAAAAATTCACTAATTTTGATGTTTTTAAAAATGCCTGCTGATATGACAACTGTCACAATACAATCTAATAAAATTGTGTCTAATGAAATTAAAGACAACGAAGTGCTACTACAGCCATCTTACAGAAAAAAACAAATGAACTCTTTGGCCAACACGATACTACCTGGTAAAATCTAAGTGCTCAATAGTGTTTGAATCTGAAATTTACTTGAGGAAATTAACAATGAACCTTTCGTACTGTCCAACAGATGCTGAGTTAGCACATTAACATGTTTCATTCCTTTGGTTTATTTATGCGCCTTTAAATCACCAAAAGCTAGGCTGCCAAGGAAAATATGCCATTTAATAACCTCAGAATTCATTTAATCTTAACATAGTAGAAGGTTTCACACTAAAGATATTGCAGGCTGTTATCCTACTGTTTTCACTGAGCAAAATTACCACCAAAAGAAGTTAGAAAAAGGCAGGTTTGGATTCAACATAAAAAGGACCAGTTGGAGCTGTTACCAGGGAGAGACTCAAGTCAGGGTACCCTCCCACCCCCGCCTCAGAGTTTGTTCCTCCGTTCTTGCCTTACTCCCAAGAAACAAATTCAAGCAAGAGACAACACATATAATGGAAATGAGAGAGCAAGTTTACTTATGAAACATGAGCACAAAGCTGCAAGCAGGCATCCTGCTAGTCTGAATGCCCCACATACAAAGGAAATAACAGTTTTTTCTACACAAGAGCTGAGACTACAAGTGGACACTCAGCTAATCTGAGTGCGCCAACCACTGGATTTCAGGGGTATACGCTTTAGTCAGCTGCTAGATTCCCCTCCTTACCCTTGCAAACCTTGGGAATAATGTACAGCTACAAAGGCTTTCTTTCTGGGCTTCTAAAGGCTCTTCATCTTAGTGCAATTGCTACAGAAGCTCCCTTTCCAAGCAGTCTCAAGGACTCTGCTCATCCTGCACTACCGGTGCTTGTGATGTTTGGAACACCCAGCAATCTTAGCAGACCAGGCTCCAGATTGCTGAGTCAACAGGTGAGGCAGGTCTTCCTCCTCCTCCTCCCTGCCTTAGTTTACTACCTATTCTACCTAACAGGAGCCACAGCTGCTGTGCTGCACAGGTCCATTCGACACAAGTCATTTGACCACAGCTCCTGGGCTGTGCAGGGCGCAGCAGCACTGCAATCCCAGAGTCTTGACTGGAGCTCCTATGTCATGGCCTGGGTCACGAAAAACACTTTCTTGTCATGGAATTTGTTCAATTTGAGGCAACGTGACAATAAGTCAAGGATGTTGAAGAAATGGTTCCTACTTGAGTAGGAGTTTGACAAGGCTTTTTCATTTTTAATTGGTTTATGAAACATTTCTGGAACATCTATTGGACAGTAGGCACAGACTCAGTCCAGAAATAAAAAATAAAATGAATAAGACACCATCTCTGCCCCGAAGAAAGACAGCAGTCCAACCCACTTAGTAAGATTGCTTCCCACAGTAATATGGCATCCTGACGTGATACCAGCTGTCTCCTTCAGAGGCAGCTGAAATTGCACAGCTGTGCCCTCTGCTTGTAAGATTAATGTTATTCTCTCCTTCCTGAATGTATAAACCTGTTCTTTTCTTCTGCATATTTGATGTCCATGGTTGTGGACACACAGTTGTAACTAAGTTACCTAGTTTAATTCTCAAGTTTACTGATTTCAATAATGGTTCACTCTAGCTATGAAAGAGAAACTGAGGAAAGCCTGATTTCAGTGGCAAGGATCCTTTGATCATAGAAAAAGCTGTTAAGAGGAAAAAAATCTAAAACTTTTTTTATAGTTACACAGATATGCAGATCAGCAATTTCAACCAGTGTGCCACAAGACTTCTTAAAACATTAAATACCTGGCTCTTTAGTCAGGGGCACAGACCTCTTTTCCCTTAGACTGTCAAAAAAAATGACAACAGCCAACACAACAAAAACAATGACAATAGCCTCTGGTGTGAATGACTCAAAATTATACCTTCTTTTGTCAGATCAGCAAAATAGATATATATATTTTTTTTTTTTTTTTTGGTGTGCCGCAGAATTTTAGTAATTAGTGTATGTGTGCTGAGAGATGAAAAAGGTTGATAATCCACTGGTAGAGATGAATAACGTCTTCTGTGAAGGATTCCAAAATGTTATTGAAAAGTAATGAGGTACTCTGGGTAAGTATGGTTGTCATAAAACACCACAAATAAACTTGGATTTTGCACATTATCTGTGACAGTGTCATACAGGTCAGTAGGATTTAGAAGGTCTTTTGGAGGAGGCACAAGTAATGATTGATTTCCACGTTCGTACAATCCAGTAAGTACTCGCACATAATAGATATGCTTCTTCCCATTTATGTCTGGTTTGGAGTATGTATTATTGGCAGAATAACTGGCATTGACAGCAAAATAGGTTCCCTTTCCATATGCCACAGCTGTGAAAAGAAAAACATTTTTAGGAATTTCAATTTAGTCTATAATTTGATGTGTTGACCCAATATGTCAAATAATATTAATATAATGTTCAATTCTAACACCTTTTTACAATTTTTTTCTGTTTTTAATTTTAAGAAATCATTCCTCCACCTCAGAGAGCCAGTGGGTCCCTTTGGGGTGAAACACGGTGAGTCTGAACAGACATTCTGGCCCTCACATGGCCATGAACCTTGAGGGAACACAGTGCAATCCACATGGTCCCTTAGCCAGTTCGGCTTCTCGTGGCTGCACCTCATTTGGAGCAGCCGCATTACTTGCTTCCTTACCATTCTTTCCAGCATAACTGCGGTTAAAACCATTTTTGTTGACATGTGGCAACGAGTTAGCATCTGTCCCATGGAAGAGCAGCCTCTCATTCTGTATATGTTTATTCTTCTCAACCATGTTTTTTTTCTGGATCTGGTAGGCTTTCCAGAGATGTGGATTCTGGATTCTCTCAATCTGCAAATCAATAAGGAAAAATATTCCATCAGTACGAAGAGCCCATGGCAAGATGGAGCAAATGAAATATGACCACTATTTTTTATAGGTAAAAATTACTATAAACAGCAAATTCAATGCCAGATGGCAACTTTCTGCACTCAGAAACCTTTTTAGATCCAGTTCAAAAATCAGACCTTGGAAAGAAAGTTGATTTAATTTTTTAACACCTTTTACGCACCACACGGCAGAAAACAATGTTGAGGATCTTGGACGACCAAGGCAGTCATACCCCTGCTTGCCTCTCTCCTCCTCAGTCCTGGGACACTGCACAAGTTCTAACCGTGGGAGAAGCACCAGCAGGGGTGTCCAATCTTTTGACTTCTCTGGGCCACACATTAAGTACATTGTGACATGTAATCACAAAAATGTTTCATACTGTTTCAAGTAAGTTTACAATTTTGTTTTGGACCGCATTCATAGCCATCCTGAGTCGCATGCGGCCCGTGGGTCACAGGTTGGACACCCCTGAGGGATGCCTAGGCAAGAAGGAAATGAATTGATGAAAATTAATCTCTTGTCCAGTTGGAAGAATGGGGCATGAATCCTGGTGGAAGAGAATCTGGTTGCAGACCACAGTGGCCAGGCTCTTTTGTTTTTTCTATTTTTCAATTACAGTTTATATTCAGTATCATTCTGTATTAGTTTCAGATGTACAGCAAAATTGTTAGAAAATCATGTACTTCACAGTGGTCCCCCTGCTGCTTCAAGTACCCACCTGGCCCCACACCTAATGATATTATTGAGGGTATTCCCTATGTTGTAATCTACATCTCTGTGGCTAAACTGCAACTATCATTTTGTACTTCTCAATCTCTTTAATTTTCACCAAGCCCCCTCCCCACAACCTCCTCTCCTCTGACAGTTGTTGTCAGTCTACTCTCTGTATCTGTGAGTCTTTTTCTATTTTGTTTGTTTATTTTGTTCATTAGATTCCACATATAAGGTAAGATTTCCTTCTTTTTTACAGCCAAGTAATACTCATATATATATATGTAACACCCCTTTCTTTCCTATTCATCTACTCATGGGCACTTGGGTTACTTCCAAATCTTGGCAATTGTAAATAACACTACAGTGCACATAGGGGTGCTTATATTCTTTCAAATTAATGTTCCAGTGTCTTTGAATATACTCCAAGAAGTGGAACTGCTAGATCATAAGGCAGTTCCATTTTTAATTTTTTCAGGAACTTCCACGCTGTTTTCCACAGTGGATGCACCAATCTGCATTCCAAGGTGGCCATACTTGGACCATACTCTGGTTTTCAGGGCTTATGGGAAGACTCCTTGGCTGTCGGGGTGCAGATCAGCTTAGAAACTTCCCTAATCAGTAGGTAGTGACAATTTCATAAAGTTGTCCCGGGAAAGAGTGAGGAGTGGGTGAAGGGGCTAGCCCCTCTTGGAACGACACAAGGTGAAGGTTCCACATTCTCCTAATCTCCTTCTACAAAACTCTCTGTTCTAACACTTTTACCTGCCTTCATCAAGTTCTTTTTTATTTTTTTCACTTTTGTTTTGGGTCTCCTACTTTTAATTAAGATACAGTTTGACCTCTAGCTCAAAGCCTCAGCTTTATCATGTATTTCATTAATCTGATTTGTGATTTTCAATTTTATTCTTCTTTTTACCTACAATTAAGTTTCTAACCTTTAAACTGCCTACTTCCATTTCATTTCTAGTTACTTTAAATTTTATTTATTTTACTCATTTTCCAAAAGCCTTAAGAATTTCTTCTTAAAGAGTTTTGAAATTATTCTTAAGTCTTTTCATTCTTGTTTCTCACTTTTTTGTTAGTGTATGTGCTGCTGCAGTGAGCACTCACCCTTCTCAAATTTTATAACCACACAAAAGAATTATTTTGAGTAATTTTGAAAACAGTAATCTGAGCCTTGGCTGGTGTGACTCAGTTGGTTGGCCCTCATCCTGAAAGATAAAAGGTCACCAGTTTGATTCCCAGTCAGGCAGGGTACAGCCCTGGGTTGCAGCCGGTTGGGGTACGTGCAAGAGGCAACCAATCAATGTTGCTCTCATATACTGATGTTTCTCTCCATCTCTTTCTTCCTCCCTTCCCCCTCTCTAAAAATAAATATAAATAAAATCTTTTTTAAAAAAATAAAACTAATCTGATTCTATATTCCTAGTGGGATAAATTATAATGTCAAAAAAACAATGCAAATAAATCTTAAACTTTACTTAGTAGGTATACTTTAGCAGCAGGCTTCCAGCTGTGACAAACTACTTGTATCAGATGAATCCTCTTGCCAACAACTACTAAAAGAGCTGGGGAGAAAAATGTCTGTTTCAAGGTAACAAGGATTTGTTGGGCCAAGTTCCCAGAGAGAAGGGCAGTGCAGAGTGAAACAGAGTCAAAAGAAAATAGAGTAACTTCTCCAAAGTGCTTAAAGAATATAACTGCAACCTAGAATTCTACACCCAGCAAAAGTATCTTTCAAAGAATGAAAGTAAAATGAAGACATTTTCAGCCAAACAAAAACTGACACTACCAGATATATCATGATAGATCTACACTAGAAGAAACAGTATAACCAGAAGTAAATGATCCCAGGATGTAGGCATGAAAATACAGGAAGAATTGAAGGGCAGTGGGGTGATAGGGTAAATATAAACAAATACTGTATAAAAAATTAAAAACATTTTATAGGGTTTCAAATATACATAGAATTAAAATACAAGTTAAATAGTAGTACAAAAGGCAGAAGGGGATAATTGGGTTTAAAATGTTCAAAGTTCATTGCATTGTTTGGGAAATGATAAATATACTAATCGACATTAGAGTTTGATACATCATGATACAGCACTGTAATCTCCAGGTAACCAATGAAAGAACTATAATAGACTGTATAATGAACAATCTAATAGGGCATAAAAATGGAATGATAAAAATGCATGGTGCAAAAGAAGGTAGAAAAAGAGAGAAAAAGGAACAAAGAGTAGATGTAATGAATAAAAAACAAAGATCAATATGGCATTGCTAACCCAAACATTATCAGTAAATACATTAAACAGACTAGCACTACAATTAAAAGATAAAGATTGTCCAACTGGATGGAGAAAAACAAAACTCAAGTATATGCTATTACCAAAAGATCTTAGAAAGTAGGTATCAGAGGGGCAAGGTGGCAGAGTAGTGAATGGAAATCACACTGACCTCCTCCAAGGACCAATATGGAATTACAACTAAATTGTGGAGAAATCAACTGGAACAAACATCTGAACAATAGTGAGAGAGAAGCCTTATAACCTTGGACAGGCAGAAGAATCAGTTTTAGCACAATCTGACTGGTAAGGAGTGTGGTGGAGACTTGAAAAGGCTGGCTGGGCACCCACAGACAGCACTGACAGAGGTATATTTAAGTGTCCAGTTGGATTGCCCTGAGAAGAGTGGGGTCTGAATCATAAGCAGGGATCTCCAGCCAACAGCACCAGAGCCCAAAAGGTACACAGGTAACAGCCATCTGTGAAAAGCAGCAGGGTTGCTCTCTCCCAGAGACAGGCGGCTGGAGATGCAAAGAGCCGTTTAAAAGGGCCAACGCATAAATTTGTAATTGCAGCCACTTACCCTGGGCTCTGACAAAGGCAGGGGCAGAGTGGGCTAGAGATGCCTGAGGAGAGACTGGGGACGGAGGCTTTGGGGAGAGAACTGAGAGAGTAGCCACCAGGATCCTAGTGATAAGTCAACCCCATATAGCAGCAACCGTCTTGCTCAGGCAGACCATGCCCCTGAGTGGCAGCAGTATGAGAGGAAACAATAGCCCCGCCCCCAGGAGGGACTCTTCCCTGGCCCAGTGGTTCTTAAGCCTGACTGCTGAGTGCAGAGTGACTAGATTAACAGCTGAAGGAGGCAGTCAAGGACAGTAGATTCTTGGAAGTCTTGAACAGACTGCCTGAGATCAGATGTGGTCAACATCTGACATAGGCAGAGGTGGATTGAGAAAGAAAAAATTAGTAAATACTAGAGGCTACTGAGACGAAATCCACTGTGGTCTTCTCCATGATTTGTGATATTTTCTTTACTACATAGCTTTTTAATGTTCATTTCAGGTCCATTAAGTTTGTACATATTAAGTCATTAGATTTTATACTAACAGTTTATTCTTCTCCTTTCTTATAATAGTCTTAATCTCTTGAAAGGCTTATTAATACTGATTTGTTTGATGTTGATAATTGGATTGCTGGGGGGAGATTTTTTTTTGGATGTGGGTTTGTTTCCTGGACTTTCTGGTTTTGTTCTGGCAGAAACTGCACAAAAACACAAAAGACATGGTGGGCAGAGTGATCCTCAGTCAACCAGCTGAAGGGAAGGACCCACCAAAGAATGACCAAACAACAATCAAAACCCAATTACATCCAGAAAGCCAACAAAAACAGCATAAAGGGAACCACAAGAGCATCAAGTCAGGAGATCAAGGAGACTGCACCACTAAATCTTACAAGTCTGCTATCATAGAAGCTTACACCACAATGTCAGGAAATAAAAACAGATCAATTTAAGAAGCAGAAGCAAAAAAGAAGAGCCTCTCAAATAAAGAGAAGACAAAGAAATGACCCCCAATAGAAAGGAAAGGAGGAATCCCCAGAGAGAGAACTAAATGAAATAGAGGCAAGTACGCTATCGGATATTGAGTTCAAAACAATGGTTCTAAGGAAGCTCAATGAGCTCAGAGAGCTGAGGGAGAATTAGAAAAAAACTACAAGGAAACTATGAGTAACTTACTGAAAACAATATCAGCATGAAAAAGGACATAGAAACTATTAACAAGAGGCAAGAGGAAATGAAGAATACAATTTCTAAACTGAAGAAGACAGTAGAAGGAATCAAAAGCAGACTGGATGAAGCAGAGGATTGAATCAGTGAGCTGGGGGACAAGGTAGAAAAAAAGCTGCCAGAAAGAGCAAGAGAATGAAAAAAAGACTAAAAGAAGAATAAACAGGCATTGAGGGAAATGTAGGACAACCTGAAATATAATAGTATCTGTATAATAGGGATACCCTAAGGAGAAGAAGAGGAGCAAGGGATAGAAAACCTGCTTGAAAAAGTAATGATGGAAAACTTCTCTAATAGGAGGAGAGAAAAAGTCACAAGTCCAGGAGATACAGAGGGTCCCATTCAAGAGGAACCCAATGAGGCCCACTCCAAAACACATCATCATTAAAATTGCAAATATCAAAGACAAACAGAATCTTAAGGGCAGCAAGGGGAAATAAGAAGTAACATACAAGTGAGTCCTGATAAGGCTTGCAGTTGACTTCTCAACAGAAACACTGCAAACCAAAAGAGAATGTCGAGAAATATTCCAAGTAATGAAAATCAAAGGCCAGCAACGAAGACTGCTCTACTCTACCCAGGAATGCTCTCAATTAAAATGGAAGGTGAAATAAGGAATTTCCCAGACAAAAGAAGGCTAAAAGAATATACTTCTACCAAACCAGCATTGCAAGATATGCTAAAGGGACTCTTTTAAGATGAAGAGTGAGAAAGAGAGGAACACACGTACAAAGGGAAAATTGAATAAGTACCTATAAATAATAACTTTAAATGTAAATGGATTAAGTGCTCCAATCAAAAGACACAGGATAGCTGAATGGAGAAGAAAACATGAATGACACATATGCTGCCTACAAGAGACCCACCTCAGAACAAAGGACTGACACAGACTGACAGTAAAGGGATGGAAAAAAATATTCCAAGCAAATGGACAGGGACAAAAAGCAAGGATAGCAATACTTACATCAGATAAAATAGATTTCAAAGCAAAGGCCATAAAAAGAGACCCAGAAGGACACTTCATAATATTCAAAGGAAGAATCCATCAAGAAGACATAAACATTGTAAACATATATGCACCCAACATAGGAACACCCAGATATATAAGGAAAATCTTGGACGACTTCAAGAAAGACATAGACAGCAACACATGGAGAGTAGGGGAATTTAACACCCCACTGTCAACAATGGATAGATTTTCCAAACAAAATATTAACAAGGATTTTGTGGAACTGAACCACGTATTAGGTCAAATGGATTTAAGTGACATATATAGAAACTTCCATCCCAAAGAAGCAAAATACACATGCTTTTCAAATGCACATGGAACATTTTCAAAGATAGGCGACATCATAGGACACAAAACAAGCCTCAACAAATTCAAGAAAATTGAGAGCATAACAAGCATTTTCTCGGACCACAAGGGCTTGAAACTAGAAACCAACCTCAAGGAAAAAAAATAAAAAACATTCAAACTCATGGAGACTGAATAGTATGCTATTAATGAATGGGTCATTAATGAGATCAAAGAAGAAATCAAAAAGTTTCTGGAAACAAATGAAAATGAACAAACAACAAATCAAAACTTACAGGACACAGTGAAGGCAGTCCTGAGAGGGAAGTTCATAGCAATACAGGCCTACCTAAAGAAGATAGACATATTTCAAATAAACAACCTAACCCTCCAGCTTCAAGAACTGGAGAAATAACAACAAACAAAGCCCAGAGTGAGTAGAAGGAAGGAAATAATCAAGATCTGAGCAGAATTAAATGGCACAGAGACTAAAAGAACAATTCAAAGGATCAATCAATCCAGGAGCTGGTTCTTTGGAAAGATAAATGAAATCGACAAGTCTTTAAGCAGACCATCAAGGAAAAAAGGGAGAGGACCCAAATAAATAATATCAGAAGTGAAAGAGGAGAAATAACAACTTATACCACAGAAATACAAAGGATTGTAAGAAACTACTACGAACAATTACATGCCAAGAAATTTGAAAATGTGGGTGAAATGGACAAATTTCTAGAAAAATATAACTTTCCCACACTAAATGTAGAAGAAGCAGAAAGCCTAAACAGACTGGTAACAGCTGGGGAAATTGAAGCAGTAATCAAAAATCTCCTGGCACACAAAAGCCCTGATCATATCAATAGATGTGGAAAAGGCATTGGATAAGATACAGCATCCACCTATGATAAAAAACGCTCGGCAAAGTGGGAGTAAAGGGGGCATACCTCAACATAATAAAGGCCATATATGAAAAACCTATCATCAATATCATACTCAATATGCAAAAACTAAAAACTTTCCCACTAAAATCAGGATGTCTGCTTTCACCACTTCTTTTCAACATAATATTGGAAGTCCTGGCCAGAGTGATCAGGTAAGAAAAAGAAATAAAGGCATCCAAATTGGGAAGGAGGAAATAAAACTGTCATTGCAAATGACATGACACTGTACATAGAAAACTGTATTGAATCCACCAAAAAACTACTAGACCTACGAAGTAAATTTGGCAAAACAGCAGGATACAAAGTCAATATTCAGAAATCAAAGGCATTTTTGTATACCTACAATGAAATATCACAATCAGAAATCAGGAAAAAAATCCCCTTTGCTATAGCAACGAAAACAATAAAATACCTATGAAAAACTTAACCAAGAAGTTGAAAGACCTATATGCAGAACACTATATAACACTGAAGAAAGAAATTAAGGAAGACACAAATAAATGGAAGCATATACTGTGTTCATGGACTGGAAGAATTAACATCATCAAAATGTCCATGCTACCCAAAGCAATTTATAGATTCAATGCAATCCCTATTAAAATACCAATGATGTATTTCACAGGTACAGAACAAGCATTTCAAAAATTTTTATGGAACCATAAATGACCCTGAATAGCTGCAGCAATTTTGAGAAAGAAGAACAAAGTAGGAGGGATCTCAATACCTGACCTCAAACTATATTACAAGTCCACTGTAACCAAAACAGTCTGGTACTGGCATAAGAACAGACACATGGATGAATGGAACAGAATAGAGCGCCCAGAAATAAACCGATGTCTTTATGGTCAATTAATATTGGGCAAAGGGGGCAGAAGCATATAATGGAGTAAAATATGGCCTCTTCAACAAATGGTGTTGGGAGACCCGGACAGCTGCACGCAAAAAACTGAAATTCGACCACCAACTTATAGCATACACAAAAATAAACTCAAGATGGATAAAAGACTTAAATATAAGTCCCCACACCATGGAAGTCCTAGAGGAAAACATAGGCAGGAAACTCTCAGTTATCCCATGCAGCAATATTTTCACCGATATGTCTGCTAGATCAAGGGACATAAAGGAAAGAATAAACAAATGGGACTTCATCAAGACAAGAATCTTCTGCACGGCTCAAGAAAACAGCAGCAGAACGAAAAGGGAACTAACCATATGGGAAAATATATTTGCCAATGATACCTCGGACAGGGGTTTGATCTCCAAAATATATAAAGAACTCACATGAATCCACTCCAGGAAGACAGACAATCCAATTAAAAAATAGGAGAAGGGCCCGAACAGACACTTCTCCACAGAGGACATACACAGGGCCCAGGGACTTATGAGAGGATGCTCAGCATGACTAGTCATCAGAGAAATGCAAATTAAAACCACAATGAGCTAGCACTTCACACTGGTAAGAATGGCCATCATAAACAGATCAACAAATAACAAATGCTGGCGAAGTTGCAGAGAAAAGGGAACCCTAGTACACAGCTGGTGGGAATGCAGACTGGTGCAGCCACTGTGGAAAACAGTTTGGAATATCCTCAAAAATCTAAAAATGGAACTGCCCTTTGACCCAGCAATTCCCCTGCTGGGACTATACCCTAAGAATCCCAAAACACCAATTCAAAAGAGCTTATGCACCCTAGTGTTCATAGCAGCGCAATTTTACAACAACCAAGTTCTAGAAGCAACCTAAGTGCCCATGAATAAATGAGTGAATCAGAAAACTGTGGTACATTTACAAAATGGAATACTACACAGCAGAAAGAAAGAACTCCTGCACTTTGCAACAGCATGGATGGAACTGGAGAGAATTATGCCAAGTAAAATAAGCCAAGTGGTGAAAGACAAATACTATATGATCTTACCTAAAAGTGGAACCTAATCAACAAAACAAACAAGGAAGGAAAATATAACCAGCAACATTGAAAGAAAAAACAAACTGACAGTAACCAGAGGGGCAGAGGGAGGAGGGTAACTGGGAAAAGAAGGGGAAGGATCAGGTCAAGGAACATGTATAAAGGACCCATGGACAAAGCCAAAGTGGGGAAGGATTGAGGGTGGGTGGGGCAAGGGAAAGTGGTGGTGGGAAAATGGAGACCACTGTATTTCAACAATAATAAATTTTTAAAAAAGAGATACATCTTAAATATACAGTTATAAGAAGGTTAAAATAAAAAGGGTTAAGATGCTAACAATAACCAAAAGAAACCTGGCATAACTATTTTAATATTGCTAATAATAATTTTGGTACTATAATTTTGAAAAAATTATATGTACTCTATAAGATAAAACAAATAAGTAAATATGTAATATTATTAGGAACCAAAATTTCTATTGTACAGGAAAAGAGACAAATACAAAATTAAAAAATTAAGAAAAAGACCTACAATAATATTACATTTTAATTGAAAACACCCTATGAACTCTTGGTTTTCTTAGTTCTAGCCACACAAGACCCTAGAAGCAATAACACCTCAGTAGCAGTGAACACATCCAATTCACAGCCCTTTTTTTTCTCACTACTAATCCCCACTGAAAGGAATCAGGATTTCTTAGAGAAATGTCTGACTCCAGCCTGAGACAGGGAAAGTACAAAGTGAGCTGAAGAGATCTTTGCCAGAAAGTGAAGAAATGTTGAAAGATTAATGGGGCCAGAAAGAGAAAAAATGTTGAAAGATTAACGGGGCCATCAAAGGGACATCAGAGCCTATTTGAAAGGGTCCCTACTAGCCAAATTAACTTGTGCATCTAAAAGAATAACCACTATAATTAAGTATAACATACGGAATTTTTTTAAAGCAAGAGGTAAGAAAATTTCCTCTTTACAAAAATGCCAGATAAAAAATATAGAAGAAATGAGAGGACTAAAATATTACCACTTTCAACCTTCACTGTAAAAATGTATTTAGGAAAGGATCATCAATAAGTGTTATAGTTAATCCATAAAAGATTGCTGGGGAACAGGGTACTGACTACAATGTGACTAGAGTATCATCCCACAGATTACCAACTGATTCCAATTGAAAGAGACGATGGACACCACTCTAACTAGTGATCACACTTAGCCTCATTAGTAGTGGAACAACCTTACCATCTGAGGCTTCATGTGATGTATCACTAATGAAATTTCCTTACAAAAAATATTTATCTGAATTTAACCAAGACCTCCAACCTAATTTCTGGTTTACCAGAAATAAAGAAGATAGAGAAATAAATTCAATGACAGTATGAAGAATCAGACAAATCTAGAACCAGTTTCTTATAAGAAAACTGGCTTGGGTTCTCAAAAAAAAAAAAAGAAAACAACTGGCAAGACAGAACCAGAATGTGAGACTTTCTATAATACAACTGGCTTAAACTCTTTAAAAAATTCAGTATCATAAAAATATTTTTTTTAAAGTGCAGTAATGTGAGTACTATTCCAGATCAGAAGAGATGAAGGAGAAAAAAATGACCAAATGCAGTGTCTGAAACTGGGTTAGGGATGGGGTCGGTGAGAATTAAAAGAAAAATGTTTTGAGCAACTGGGAAAATATGACTATGGATACTATATTGGAAATTACTGAGTTAATGTTATTTTCTTACATGGGACAATGGTATTCTCAGGAGGTATGTGCTAAAATATTTAGGAGTGTCATGATGTCTGCAACTTACTTTCAAATGCTTCAGCAAAAACTGAGAGTAAGGGAGAAAAAGCAAACATGGCAAAATCTTTGAATCCAGGTGGAAGTTTATAGATGTTAAAAATTGTACTCACAAGACATAAGAGTCATGGAGGATGACAGACCATCCATTTTTCATGTAAATGTTTTCACATAATTAGAGACCTCCACAGAGGTGCCTTAAGTACTACCTAGCTCTGCTTTTATTGGTGTCATACACCAAGATCTCACATAAAATTTTATTTGAAAAAAAGGTTCTGCTACAAAAGAGTAGTGAAATCATTTCTCCGGTCAAGGCCTGACAACACAGGGCAAGCCTCCAGGGCACTGCAGACACTGCTGGCCAACCGGACCGCCCTGCTGGGGGGCTCGGCATCTCATCACAATGTGCCAGTCGGCTGCCATCAGATGGTATTTGGAATGAAACTTATTTGTCATCTCAGAACCAGATCATAGTTGAATCACTTTGTCTTACTACCTCACAGAATTGTTTTTGCTCAACTGGTTTACATTGAGAGATTTTTTTTAAGTGGTATAAAATTTGATATTTAATGTATTGTGAGGATGATTTTGAAGATATTCTCCAGTACTTGATTCACAGAATAAATCTCTCAGGAGTCAGTCTCAGTACTATGAAAGGCTGTGAGTCTCCTGATCAAGTGGTTTGCTTTTTGATTTGTGGACAATATTATGAATCTTGTAGCTGGTTATTTACTTCTTTGCTTTGTCTACTAGGAAGCTCCAGGACAAATTGGTGGTCCTCCTCTAGTAACTATCTACGGTTTCATGTTATATATTTTTATGAAATAACAATACTTCTGTGTTATCTTATTCTCCCTATTTGCCTTTTCTCTTTGTCCATTTTTCTTCATTTATTTATTTTATCTGAAGGTACGTTATATATCTTTTGGACACTTAAAATCTTTTTTGAATTATTAAGTGCTTAACTACATGAATAAAGAGAATGGTGGCAGTAAAAACAGAAAGTTTGCAAAGAAAGAAAAATGCAGACTTTATTGGCACACTCATTATTATAGATAAAGAGAAAGTACTCAAATCTCTAGCTTTACTCAGTGGTGGAACTAAGGATGGAAAGGAGAAGGAAGGGGAAAGACAATTACTTAGAGATGATTAATTAGGTTTTAGGGAAGTTGACCTAGCAGAGAGAAACCAAGTGGAGATTTTTTTTTTTTTTTTTTTTTTTAGGCTACTGAGAATATGCTCCACAGCTGGAGTCAAAGATCCACACTGGTGATATGCTGATTTAAGAGCTATTAACATTAGAAATAATAGTTGCATTCAAGAATGGTAAAAACATTCCCTGGTGAAGTGCAGAGACACAAGACCTGAGGGTATAAATCCTGCGGGTAAAGCTAGGATTAGAGGTTTAGAAGAGAAACATTTACCACTGATAAGGAAGAGGGATTTAATTAAGAAGAAAGCATCAAAATAATATTGCCACAGGAACCAAGAAAGAACATAAATTTCAAAGACCAATATTAATTTCTAAGAGTGAAAGATGCCAAAATAAATGAGATAAACAATGAAAGGACCATTGGATTTCCTAGAAAACAAGCACTGTTGATGTGTTGATCTGTGAACAGCAAAGCAGAGGCACGTGACCCTAACCTGAGAAGCCTTCGTGTGTCTCTTTGTGGTGGTTTGCTACTCAACAACTCCAACTTTAAAGCTGTATCTCTGAATTTTGATTAGCTTGCTTCACAAAGGAAATATGTGTCTTTAACATTCTAATATCATATTGCAATTTATCATATTGTAATAACTGACACAAGAATTTCAGTCTTAATGTCTCAGTAATTACAGAGACATAAGTAGAATCTAGAATCTAAAATCTAATTACCATAAAATATTCTAATTCTGGGTTAAAAATATGTTAGAAAATGAATCAAAGTGCATTTATCCAGGGCCCTGGTATCCCTTTCTTCTACCATTAAGAAACTCCACGCCAGCAGAAGGCTTACCTTCTTTATACTGAATTGTGAGCAGGTCTGATTAAATGCGTTTGCCACTTTGTCGTATTCTGCATGACCAGGCTGTAGCTCAACCAGACAGACATCCTGCTGCTTCATATCACTCCAGTGAGCAGGGATCTCAACTGCAAAGGAGACATTTGAGGATATTCTCCACCCAGTAACACTCATCTACGCAGTCCACCTTCCTGATACGCTTTGAAAAACTGAGTATCACTTGTGTTCTTATTTTACAATTTCTTAATTCAATGTATTCAAGACAATTGTTTGGCTTTTCTAGGAGAATGTTTTTCCAGCATGAACACAGACAACCACAGAGCCAACCATGCTGCTTGTTAAAAACAAAAACAAAAACAAAAAACCCCCCTAGATATAGCATATCAAAATCTCTGAGGGCTGGAACATGTGTCCCTACATCTTAACGAGTTTTGATCATGCTCGGAATTGAGAACTGCTGGCACAGGGTGACTCAGCTGCGTATCCTGCTCAGTCAATAACTTAACAATAAATTATTTCCCTACAACGTTTTAAATAGTCTCCATTGTCTTATTTACAAGTGCATGGGTTTTTGCCAGAAGTCCCCACTGAAAGGCCCTCCACATCTGTTCTTTCATTATTCTCCACAACATCCTTAAGAGTTGAGTGGGTGGCGGGTTTTGCTATGTGGTAGCTTGTGGTGGCAGCTCTGTCTCCCCTTCTGCTAAACAGAATATCATTCCTGACTTCTCAGTTCTCCAGGGTTGCCCAGGGTCTGAAGAGTTCATTCACACTGATCTCACAAGAGATGAAGGGAACGTACTGGAAGGGAAGCCATTTTTACTAGTTTTCAGAGGACAAGCATTCCCTTTTTGGGAAACAGATCCAGCCAGAGAATCTGAAGGCTGCTTCCCGATGTGTACGTCAAGGAACCTTATTTTCAGGGCAGGGGAGAGAGTGACTTCTGGGAGAAGATCCTATGGGCTCCCGATCCTCTCTGGGTGTCAATCACAGATGCAGAAAGTGCCCAGTCTCTGCCTAGGCTGTCCTCTCCCTTTTGTTCTAAAAAACAGTGGGTCACTTTCCTTTGAAGCTCATGGCTTTCCCTCTCCTAATTGAAGCAGCCATCACCTCCCAGAAAAACTGGCTCTGGGAAGCTTGTAAACTGTAAATATGCAAGTTTTGGCTAGTGTTACCACTAAGATGGTCATCCTCAGGCTGTGGGGCACCTATGCTGTATTTTCCCAGCCATAATATAAGCTTTCAGCTCAAAGACAAAGTGTTCTATCTTATTCTGTAAGGGCTACTTGAATTTTGCCTACTTGAATACAGTTTTGATGTACGTACAACAGAGTAAGCCCAAAGGAAGTGTAAAATAATGGATTACAAGCATGAAGCTTCGACTCACCTTCAGATTTTGTGAAGCGCTGAAGAGGTAAACTGTGTCCCTTTGCATCGGTAGCGGTGTATGCTTTCAAGTCCACAGTGTATCTCTGATTATTAATTTCAACATTAACTGTATTTTCGTGTCTTTTTCTTGCTTCCTCCAATTGCAGATTGGTTATTTTGTCAAAGTGATGAAAACTGTTATTGTCATTATATTGCCACTCTACAAATTCACTGACATAGTCTGCTCTGGATTCCTGCTCTTTGGCTACTCTAACTGTCTTGATCATTTCCTCAATTGCATTTCTAGCCTGTTCCACATCTCTGCTAAGTCCTGTGACCTCAATCAAAGGTCTTTGAGTGTCCAAGCATATGGCAATATTCAGGTTCTTCTGCAGCTTAATCAATTCCTGATGTTCCTTTTCATCAAAGTCTTTGATACATTCCTCTTCACTGGTATAAAGACTCTGTTTGTTTTTAATCAGATCCTGTATCAAGGAGAGGGCATTATCCACACATTTTTCGTTTTCACCACACACCTGAAAAATTGCTGATTCTGTTTTATTTTCCAAAACCAAAGTCTTTTGTTTTTTAGGGGTTGGTTTTGAGAGGCCAAAAAATGCTAAAGAAGAGAAGAAAGGGAATGCAACAAATGTTTGGATTAAAAAAAATTAACTATTAGTTACTTCTCTTTTCCTTCCTGCTTTCCTCCCTCCCTTCTTTCCATCTTTTTTCTTGTTTAGTCACTGTGCTGTATAACACATCCCCAGGACTTATTTATCTTATAATTGAAAGTTTGTACCTTTTGACCCTCTTCACCCATTTTGCCCATCCCCTACCACCCCACCTTTGATAGCCACCCATCTGTTCTCCGTATCTATGAGCTATAATTTTTTAGAGTACTCCTGTAGTAGAGAGATCATACATTATTTGTCTTTCTCTCTTATTTCATTTATTACAATGCCCTCAAGTTCCATCTGCATTGTTGCAAATGGCAGGATTTCCTTCTTTTTTGTGACTGAATAATATTCCATCCTATATACAAGGTATTGCAAAAGTAAGCTTTCAATTGTTTGTATGAAAAATAATACAATAAATAATAATACAAGAATAAACTCTGTTTCACAACTCATGCCTGTGATTTGCCCCACCCTGTGTGTGTGTGTATATCACATCTTTGTTATCCATTCATTTGATGACAGACAGTAGGTTGTTTCTGTGTCTTGGCTATGCAATGCTTCCATAAACATAAGGGTGCAGCTACTCTTTGAGATAATGATTTCATTTCTTTCAGATAAATACCCAGAAGTGAAATTGCTAGATCATGTAGCAGCTACATTTTTAATTTTTTGAGGAACTTCCAAACTGTTTTCCATAGTGGCTGCACCAATTTACATTCCCACCAGTGGTGGACAAAGCTTCCCTTTTCTCTAGCACTTTTCTTGTCTTTTCCATAATAGCATTCTAACATGTGAGATGATATCTCACTATGATTTTGATTTGTATTTCCCTGATGATTAGTGATGTTGAGCACCTTTTCGTGTACCTATTGGCCATCTATATGTCTTCTCTGGGGGAAAAAACGTCTATTCATGTCCTCTGCCTATTTTTAAATTGGATTATTCGTTTTTTTCAATTGACTTATATGAGTTCTTCATATATTTTTTATATTAACCCCTTATCGGGGATATGATTTGCAAATATTTTCTCCTATCGAGTCAGTTGCCTTTTCATTTTGTTGATGGTTTCCTTTGCTGTGCAGAAGCTTTTTTGTTTGATGTGGTCTCACTTCTTTATTTTTGCTTTTGCTGTCTGTACCTTTGATGTTGAGAAGCCTACCCCCTATATTTTCTTCTAGAAGTTTTATGGTTTCAGGTCTTACATTCAAGTCTTTAATCCATTCTGAGTGTACTTTTGTGTGTAGTGTCAGATAGTGACCAGTTTTATTCTTTTGCATGGCTGTCCGGTTTCCCCAACACCACTTATTTTAGCGTATGTGCTCCTGAAGAGAGCACCCAACACTATTTATTAAAGAGACTATCGTTTTCCTGTTGTATGTTATTGGCTCTTTTGTTGTAATTTAATAAAATGCACTGGTTTATTTCCGGGTCCTCTACTCTCTTCCTTTGATCTATGTGTCCATTTTTATACCAATACCATACTGTATTGATTGCTATAGTTTTGAAATAGACTTTGAAATCAGAAAGTGTGATGCCTCCACCTTTGTTCTTCTTTCTCAAAATTGCTTTGGCTACTCAGGGTCTTTGTGGTTCCATACAAATTTTAAGATTGCCTGTTCTATTTCTGTGAAAAATGCCATTGGAATGTTGGTAGGGATTGCACTGACTCTGAAGGTTGCTTCAGGAAGTAGGGATTTTTTAACAATACTAATTCTTCCAATACATAAGTACAGAATATCTTTCCATTATTTGTGTTTTCAGTTTTTTTCTTCAGTGTCTTACAGTTTTCAGTGTACAGGTCTTTTACCTCTTTGGTTAAATTTATTCCTAGGTATTTTATTCTTTTTGATACAATCGTAAATGTGGCTGTTTTCTTAATTTTTCTTTCTGATATTTATTAAGATTTAGCCTTTTCAAGTCGCACAGAAAAAGACAAATACCATAAAACTTCACTTACACGTGGAATCTAAGCAACAACAACAAACCCAGAGTCATAGAAAAAGAGATCAAATTTGTGGTTCCCAGAGGTGGGTTGGGGGAAGGGGAATTGCTGAAAGGTGGTCAAAGGTACAAACTTCCAGTTAGGAGATAAATAGGTACTGGGGATAATTATAGTTAACACAGCTGTATGATATGTATGAAAGCTGTTAATTCTAAGAGTTCTCATCACAAGGAAAAAATCTTTTCTTTTTCTTTTTGCCTTCTCTTTTTATTGTAACTGTGTGAGAAGATGGATGCTAACTAAACATATTGCAGTAATATATGTAAGTCAAACCATTATGCTGTATACCTTAAACTTATACAGTGATGTATGTCAATTATATCTCAATAAAACTGGTGGAGCTAGCGAACTACTGCAAAAAAATCATTTATAGTTTTAGCTATTTCTCATGTGACATCAACATTAGCAACATGCATTGCATAAAAATCAACAACTCACATGCAATTTTAGACATCACAGACTGTGGGGAAGAAGGCTGAGAGCTTCCTCTTTTTTTCATGTTGGCATAAAACACGTCCAGTACTTGAGGTAGAAAGATAACAGCTTTAACTTTTTTCACGGACTGGACTGATCCTTTCTGGATAAAGTCTTCAATGGCATCAATTATGGCTTCAGCAACCTTGTCTGGGTCTTGTTTAGCATTTCCTGGAAAGACAAATAAAAATGACCAGGAAAAAAAAAAAGACCCAACTGGAAGAGGCTGAGGAATAAATTAGGGATTCTAATTCTCACAAGAATGAATTCACACTCCCCAAATATTTTTATCTCCACGGATTTTTCTAACAATGCATCAGCAAACACTTTTGAAATCCTAGATGCAATGGAGAGTCCTTGTGAAGAAGCCAACAGCCCAACAATGAGCAAAGGACCCAGAAATTTAACTTTTGGTGTCTGATGTTGATATCTGCTCTACTCAGCGGATCCCATCCCTCCGTGTTCCTCTGTGTACAAAGCACATTTAGTCTTTCTTGGCTCACTGGTGTCCTCAAAATACCCATAAAAAGTAAAAAATATTAATATGTGTTGAAATATCATGCTTTTTAAAGATTATAACAATTTTTTTTTGCTCAATCATCACTTTCTTTACACATGTATCCTTATTGTCTCAGATGTCTTGGGGGACTTAATTTACACTAAGATAATTTTGTAAGACGCATGGAGCTATAAGCTATATACTTTTTTACATGCAGGTTAGCCATGAGCCTCCAGGAAGTCTTTCTTTCCACACCCGCTGAGCTTTTAGCTGACCAGCAGTGTTCATGGTTGCCACCTGAGCAGGTCCTTTCCTAATTAAGCATGCTCCATACCTTGTTTCTCCAACCTACTGCCTATGTAAGATCATGCAAAGTTCCTTGAAAAGTCTCATGAAAACCATGTAAGAAGTCCCATAAGAATGGTAGCTGTCACAAGGTGGGGGAGGGTGGTTAGCAATGTAAAAGTCCCCTGACCAACCCGGTACAAGAGACTAAGGTCTCTCTTAGATTATCCCCGTTGATGGTGCCCACCATTATTTCAGGAATAAGAGCAGAGCTCTTTGACTTGGCTATGCAGACAATTGTGGGAATGTAAACAAACCCCATATAAAACTAACCAAGGGGATTTGTTCAGGTTTTCTGTTTGGTTGGTGTTTTAATTAGATGAGCAGGGAAAGAGGGAGAAAATTCTCCTTTGCAAAGCTGTGGTTATCTCATGATATTTGGAAAAATTTAAATTGGACTATTTAGATATATTCACTCACTTTCTATAAACATTTACTGTGTCTCATCAAAAGCTATATGCTCATCCAGGTACTTAGGACACGAAAGATATGGTATGAAAGGAGGGACAGGTGTTCAACAGGTGAAGTACGGAAATTGAGGGAAAGCCTAGAACGGTGTAACAGGGTGTGATACTTTCAACTTCAACCTGGTGTGTTCAGGAAAATAGGTCTGTTTTTGAGAAAAATCAATCTGGGTTGGGAAGGTGGTGGAGACAGGAGGCACTGGAGCAGAGAACCCAGGTCTAGATAGGAGGCTATAACAAAAGTTTAGGCAAAAGACAAGACCTGAACAAGAAAGGGAGCCAGAATGAAGACCGAGGGTGTAGGGGGCGAGGAGACATTTAGAAGTAAATTCAGCAGGATCTAGTGACTGACTGTGTGTACCCTTGATCTCTCCCCCAACCTCTTTTGTCACCCCCATTGGCTTCCTGTATTTACCACACGTACACTGTATTGTATTGTTGTCTTACATGCTTGTCTCTCATGACAGGCTAGGTGCTCCTGTGGACTGGATCCTTTTCTTAGTCATCTTTCTACCCCCCATGCCTCTGCAGTGCCTACCACATGACAGACACTAGGAAAATATTCAATCAAACTAATTAATAAGCAAATGAACATGGCAGTGATAAAGAAGGTAGAGTCAAGGATTCTAGACAGAAAGTGATGTTTTTAACATAATTGGGGATGTAACAGGAAAGGGAGGTTTGGGAGAGAAGACAGTGAATTGGAGTTTAGAGTTTGGAATATGCATTGACCTTGATGTTCTTGCAGGAATCACTGACCACCCATTCTCTCCCCTGAGGGCAGGTACCTGGGAGTAACAGGTAGAGAGCTTCCTTTACTGCCAGAAGCCGTCTTGATCCCAGTCAACCCAACTTATAAACACCGCTAAGGGTAAAAGCTTCCCCATCCAGTAGTCTAAGGACCAGCTCAGGTAGTGATAGAGCTAGGTAAACCTGCTAACGTGCAGTATTTGTGCAAAACAGCAATGCCACCAGGTCAGTGGAAGGAACAAAAGGTCTGCAGCAATCCAGACTACTCAAATGTATGAACATATTTATACAAAACCTCCTTATTTCTTTGCTCCTCTTTGCACCCAAGGGACTCCCTTGGGAAACTCTATGCCAAACCTGGGCTGCCTGTTTTCTTGGCCCAAATAAAGTGAAGGTGGAAACACGAGACCAGAGCAAGAGGAAAAAGCAAATGGAGACAAAGACTGGAGAGTTATTAGTGAGTGTCCATCAAAGATGACAGATAGATAGACAAGCAGATAACATCCTGGCTAATCAGCTAGGACTAGATGATACTACAGGGTAATGAAAACATTAAAAGGCTATAAATTATATTTTTAAAAATAAAAAAATAAAGCAGACATAGCATTCCACATGGGAACAGTAAGAGGAGTGGTAGAGATTTACGTAAGTCAAAATATGGGACACAGGATTAGAAGGCCCAGAAAGTGACAAGACTAAACTTTGGAGGCTAAACTCTGTCAGTGCAGACATTCAAATTTAGATCCTTGAGCAATGGAATGATCAATCCAGTGCCCAGTCAGCTCCATTACACTTCAGGCCTGAGGGGGTTTGCCTTTCCTGACCAGCTTTCTTAAGGGAGACTAAGCAAAAATTCCTGATCAATGCACATGACTCAGGTTTCTGGGAAAAGAGCTCACAGAGCATCACCTTACTAATTATTACCCAGGTTACCATGTTTATATATGCAGAATCAATCACACAATCACTACATAGTTTGAGGAAAACAGGAAACTTGAAAGAGGCAAGGAGGCAGAAAAGAGGAAGGTGGCAAGTTTCTGACCCATTAAAACCCATTGAGTTATGGTGATTGATAGGTTTCTGTGCAGCGATGCCCCAAGCCAACCTACTTAGCCGCTGCTGAAGAGGTGAGAGAAGAGGGCTGGAAATGCCCACATGGCAGTCAGTTACAGGGGGCAGAGGTCAATACACTGATGTTCACCATGGAGGAGGGACGGAGCAGGAAGCTAAGGGCTAAATAATGGGGTATATGTAGGGGCTGGAAAAAAGAGAAAGGAACAGGTGAAAAGAGAGAGAGGGATGGCCTTTCTTTCTATTGGCTCCCTTCCGCTCTTTCCCTCTCCCGTTCCCCCATGTCAGAGAGCAAATGTCTCTAATATTCCAATACTCTCTTTGGTTTTTTTCATTTTTTCCTCTTTTTCTTAAGCCACCCACAGGCCTTGCTCATTCCCTTAGCGGCTGCCTTGGGGTGAGGAAGCTGCCTGTCCTTCCTCAGACTCAGCAGAGCTACATTCACACTAGCATCAAATCCAAGGGAAAGGGGACACCCAGGAATTTAGCCTTGAGAGGCAACAAACCTGTCCCAATGGCTGGGAGGCAAATGGACGAGTAATTCCGTTTTTCACACTCTTGCAAAACACAGGAAACTGATCTCTTGACATCATTTCCGCCAATGACATGAATAATATTCTTACACTTCAGGAATCCACCTTCAGTAATTATATAACCATTGTTGCCCTGTTGAGCTAAGAAACAGAAAACAAAAAGATGCAAAATCAGATGCTAAACCCATTCTCTGGTTATTCAGGAAACAAAATGTCTGGTTTGGAAAATAAAGCATTTTACCTTCATAAGAGATTGCTGAAATACCTTTAATGAATGTTTCTTGCTTACCTTCTCTTTTTAACTGTGATTTCACTTTTTACTTCCTTTCATTTCTAATTCTCTATGACTGGAATTCTTTAGTAAAATATGTGATTTTAAGATTAATACATTATCTCCCCAATCCCCAGCCTCTCTACAGCCTCCATATTCTGCCTTCCACGTATAATTTAGGACTAAAAACCCACATTGTGCCTTACCTAGGCGAGAACATTCCATTTCCACATTTTTCCCAGCCTGCTCCAAAATTGCTTTGGAGACTCCTATGTGAGAACATTAACATGGTCACAAACATGGATTAAAAAAATCAGTACAGTACATTTGGATCAGAATGATTGCCTCATTGTCTAAACGCTTTCCCCATCATCAAAGAAATCCTATAATCTGAGTATTTCTGATCACGAAGAAGAAAAATTCCTACAATAACTGCTACCAATGATAAGAAACCATATCCAAGTAATTTTTAAATTATTAATTAATATTAATAAGACAAAACTGTAGAAGCCATTTTGGCTATAGCAACTGTAGAATAGTTTGGCTATAGGAACCCTCCATCATGGGATCTACTATGACTATTATACTAGTAAAAATCCCAAAGTAAAGTACCGGCTTTGAGATTAAATGTCTTTGATGTTGAATTAACAATCACATCTGCTTCTTCTTTAGTAATATCTCCAGGGGCCACCTGGAAGGTGATGGGACCAATTTTCATTTCATGCACTCCTAAGTCAGGGCTAGTAACAGCCCCATAGAAACCTGAAAAGGAAAAAAAAAATGGAGTCAATAATCAAGTCAAGAATAGCAAGAATGACTTAGGTCTTATGTGCTCACATGTGCCCTTCCTATACTTCTCTTTCTCTCCTCCCAACCCCCATCCCTTTGGCTTTTAACATGGTCCTGACCCTTAGCCCCAAAGACGGTCTGTTTCTGAAAAAGGATTATAAAATGTAATACATATCAAATGTGGACTTCTGGTGATGGCCAAAGTGAGGTCAGCTCGGTAGAGCCATCTCGCCCACTGATTATAACTAAAGCATGAGACAGACACAAAAGGTCCCTAACTGTGTTCTGAAAAGTAAACAACAGCAGGCAAATTGGGGACCGCAGTCAAAAGCTGAAAAGGCAAACTGTACAAAGGGGAGTTTTGTTTTGAAATGTTTCCTCTTTTCCCTCCCAGCTTTGACCCAAGGATGGCCTTAGTTGTGGAATCGCACAATGAGCACAGGTAGCAAAACTCTCAGAGGATCCCCATCTTTGTGACTGGAGGACTGAGAAAAGGGGGTCCTGGGAACTGAAGAATATGGCAGCCATCTTCCTTTTTTTCCTTATTAATTATTTGTTAATCCAGGTCCTACTCCCAAGGAGACCCCAGTTGCAGAACACAATGGTGGCACCACAGGGAGCTAAAACTCTGAGAGACATTCTGTATTTCAGCCCAGAAGAATCAGGAAAAAAGGGCCCTTGTGGTCTGAAAAGTATATATGGATATGTGGGAAATCTCTGTTATCTTTCTCTCTCCACTTTACCCGAGAGTAACCTGGATCAGACAACGTTATGAAGCAATGGAACAGGCAGCTTAAACTCCAAGAGAGCACTGTCTCTCTGGCAAGAGGCTGGAAAATGGGCCCCTGCAAGCCAGAGAGTGTGAAGGGAGTCCTGGAAAAGGCGATCCCCTCTTCTGTTGTGAACTGGAATAAATCCTGAGCCCACCTTGGAGCTGCACATGTGGGAACAGTCCCAAGAAGCATAGCGAAGGCTTTGAGAACTTCAGTGACATTGCAACTGCTACCCACCCACAAGGTGCGACAAAACCGTTTGAATAAACTTAACCAACTGACTGCCTGCACTACCACCATTTTCCAGAGGATTTTAACAAGATCCAAGTTTTATAACATAATAATTAAAATAACCAGCCTATAATTCAGACATGCTTGTCACATAAAGAACCAAGAAAATGTGATTAGTTCTCAATGATAAAGATACTCAATACACATGCTAATCTCAAGATGATCCAGATGTTGGAATTATCAGACAAAGACTTAAAAGTATCTACTATAAATATGCTCCCTGAGGTCAAAGTTAACATATTTGAATGAACAGAAATGATTTTGAACAAATGGAAAAACAGGAGTCTCTGCAGAGAAATATAAAGAATCAAATGGACATTTTAGAACTTAAACATATCTGAAATATAAAAAAATTCACTGGATAGGCTCACTAGTACAGTAGACAGAGAAACAAGTCAGCGAACTTGCAGGGAGATCAATAAAAATTAGCTAATCTGAAAAAAAGATTGAAAAAAAAGAACAGATTCTCAGGGACTGATAGGACACTATCAAAAAGCTTAACATTCATGTTACTGGAGTGCAGAAGGAAAGGAAAGAGTCCAGTGCAGGAAAAATGTTTGAAGAAATGACTGAAAAATTCTCAAATTTGATGGAAGGCATACATATTCAGGTTCAAGAAGTCTCGGCTAACTCCAAATAGGATAAAGTCAAGTAGGTAACAGCAAATTTGACAGAGAAGAAGCATTTGGTTGGTATTGTCTCTTTAAATGTGTCCATTTCCAAAAACACATGTCCCATCATCCCTAGAAAACAGTGGCCCCATCACTACTTAAAAACCTATTGCACAGATTATCTAACTTGGCCTGCTTATTCTTCCATTCCAGATCACACAAACATGGCCAATGTCTTGCATGCTCAAGTGTACGGAATATAATTTAATATCATCTTTATCACAAAATGATTTTTCATAAAAATCATCACTATCATCTTTCACTTATTGTTAAATAGCTATTTGGTGATTAGAAATAATTTCTCAATGTAAAATCTATACTGAACCCCCAAAGAAACAATGAACAAAAAAGAACAAAAAAAGAATAAAATAAAAATGAAAAAAGAAATCTTTACTGAACCTTGTGTATTCTCAGCCTTGGGAATTTTGTCACTGATGAAATTTCCATTAGCCCTTCTGTCAAATTCATTTGAAAATGCCTGGAATTACAAAGACAGTTTTGGCTACTATGGTCCTCTGTAGATGGAGGAATTTGATTCATCACAGCTTTTGACCCTGCACCCACAAATATTTAGGAGAGAACAACTCTCAAAGTATTGTTTGTTATCATTATAGGTTTTTAAAACTACAAAAATACATATATTATTTCTACAAATGCATCTCATGAAAATTATCAAAGATAAAAACAAAGATATAAATACAAAAATATTCATTACAGAGCTATTTATAATCAAGAAAAAAAAGAAACAGTTTAAAATCCAGTAGGGAACTCGTTAAATAAATTTTCGTATATCCATTTGTTAAAATATTTAGCAACCATTAAGAAGTACATTTTCAAAGAACAGTTAATGGAATAGGGAAATACTCACTTTACACTAGTAAATGAAAGAACAACTTTAATTATATGACAACACCTTATAAAGTACACACGTAGAGAAGGCTAGAATGAAATGACTAAATGAATGTATGCATTTTGTATTGTTCAAAGCTTCTCCAATGAATATGTATTACTTTCATAATCAGTAAGAGCAAATAGCTCGCCAGTTGTTAAAAATACAATGTTAAGAGAAAGGCAATCACAAGGACCCAAACACTAATTTTTAACTTCTTATTTGTACAGGAGAGGAATGGCTAGGGGAGTAGTGCATTTTGCAGCAAGAGGCTGTATTTTAGGGTCAAAGAACCCGTGAATTCCACTTCTATGCATGATGGTAACACCCCAAAATCATCACTTTCTTCCTCCTTGTAAACAAGCAACAGAGAACTCTGTTGGTTAAAAACGTAACATCTTGGCTAAAAGGCTGATGCAATAAAGGGAGAGGGACCGGGGGAGACCACAGAGCCAAGGAGTGGCACTCACAGGCCTCCAGGGGCCAGGCAGGTGGGCCGCAAGTGGAAAGTGGGCGGCTGCGGCCCTGGAGGACTGCTCAGCGCCTGCCACTAGGCCACAGCAAATTGCTCAGGCAGAAATCCATGTCCAATGTGCCAGAACATTTGAAGTTTTAGGTCGCAGTGAACATTAGGAGTTTATGTGAAATGTTTGATTTTTAAGTATTAGCAACTGATTCAAATGTTTTTTAAACCAGCCCAAATAAAGCACATCTAGAGGCCATGTTCCGACCACGGGCTTCTGTTTTCCAACCTTTGTTAGTGTCCACCAATAAACATCTCAATAAGTTTTTTTGTGAGCGCAAATAAAAAAATTTAACTGTCTCTAACAGTCTTAAGAGAAAAAGTGTCACAGCCATGTATGGAGAATCAATACTCTCTTCCCAGTGGCAGTAAAGGTGACCTTTTAGCCTTCCACAGAATACTTGTAGAGGATCCTGAGTCTTTGGGAAAGAAAACAGAATCTGGGGTTACAGAAATAGTGGAATTTGAAGGTTCAGGTCCATGTCATTGGACTCACTCCCCTATTCACCCACTCAAAAGCACTCAGCAGTTTTTCTCTGATTGTGTTCATTTTATGTATAAACCTTAGCTCCCAAAGTAATGATATTTACAAGAGGAGAAGTATAAGTACTACATACCCATTCCATGTTCCACATCACCTTGAATTATGCAAGCCATAGGGAGGTTCTTCAGAAAGCATTTATTGACTAGAAGTTACTATAGTTATGGAGCAACTAAATGGGCCACAGATTTTGCTCATGTGGTTTGACTGTCTGGTTAGAATTTAGATTTAGGATTTTTTTTGCCCCCAAAGAACTTAAAGGTAGAATTTAGATCTAGAAAAAAAAAATTAAGCATGACCTAAAAATTCAGAGAGTCCAATGATCCATGGATATCTCCTGGGTTGCTGGCCTAATCTATTTGTTTAATTTCTGCACTGCCACGGAACTTTCCAAACATTTAATGTCATTTACTCTACTGGACTGCAAACACTTGGAGGGCAGGGATAATGGCCTCATTAAATACCTCTTGTTCTCCCATAATAGAATCCGATGGCTCTCCCATAGCTGACATTCATCAAATGTGAGCTGGTCAATGGACTCTGTGACTGATGATGGTTCTAGTACTTCTGGTCCCACCTCTTCTATTCCCATAGGGATGTGCTGAGTTCGTTCTAACTACACCCTTCAGTTGTATTTCATCCTGACAATCTCCTATTGTAGGACCACAACTGTGCTTTCACATTATGTATAAGAATTTCTATGTTTATACGGAAGGGGATCCTAGCGATTAAAAAAGAATTAAGGATATCTCAACTCCATTGCAATATATAAGCTTTATCTGGATTCTAATTCAAACAAATAAGCTGTAAAAACAGAACATTTGCCCTGGCTGATGTGGCTCAGTGGGTTGAATGCCAGTCTGCAAACCAAGGGGTCACCAGTTCGATTCCCAGTCAGGGCACATGCCTGGGTTGTGGGCCACGTACCCAGTGGGCAGCACGTGAGAGGCAACCACACACTGATGTTTCTCTCCCTCTCTTTCTCCTCACTTCCCCTCTCTCTAAAAATAAATAAATTAAATATTTTTTAAAAAATTTATGAGATAGTTGGCAATTTGAACACTGACTTGATAATTGATGAAATAAAGGAATGATTGTCAATTTCTTTTATGTGTGAAATAGTACTGTGGTTATGTTACTTTTTAAAATAAAATACTGAATTGTTTATGGGTAAAATGTATACCTGGGATTTGCTTCAAAATAATAGGAGAAAAGGAGAAATAAATGAAGATAGAGATAAAACATAGTAGCCATAAGTTGATAATTGTGAGGATGAGTGATGGGTAGAAGGGAGTTTATTATACTATATAATATTTTGTCTACCTTTGTGTATGTTTGAAATTTTCCTTAATTAGAAGTTAAAATTTTTTCTATATCCACACATTCTCTTGAAGTTTGTCATGGTACAACTAGTCTACAGTGCTCTTTTTACTTTTCTGTATAGGAAATACATGAAAGAAACAACCCATTAGGTGACGAAGACATTGGATACCATTGGGGCTCAAATTGCCAAAATAACCAGAAATGAGTGAGGCTGTACCTGAATATTAGCGTGGTCATTTGGGTGCAGTAGAAAGTAAACCTCTTGTAAAGCTGTTGGTTGATTGTTGCTACTAAATTTGAACACTTCTGAAATGATTAATTCGGCAAAAACATCTTTAGGAAACCCCAAATTGCCCGTTCCTATGGCTGGAAATGCAATTGATTTTAAGGACAAGTTTTCGGTAATTTCCAAACATTTTCTGATTATGTCTTCCATGATCTGAAAAATACAGAGCACATCCTCATACATTTTGCCTAGAAATAGGAGTTATGACCAAAAAAAAAGAACTTATCAACCTTGTGATCTTTGTACACTTCTTCTTTCTTCTTGCTTTCAACAAAAGGCAGGCTAAGGGCAGTCAGAAGAGGAAAAAAGGACACAAGAAAAGGAAAAGAGAATGTGAGAACCCCTCCCAAAAGAGTCAAACTCACTTAGAAGTGAAGGAAAGAAGCAAAGTCTTTACTGTTCTAATCCCTTGTGCTCTTCCATTCCTCATGCCCTCGCTTTGCCTTCCTCACTAAAGATGTATTATCTTCAATAACTCTTCCCTGAGGCCCAATTATGATTGAGCACTATAATCAATTTTTATTAACTAGCTTTCACAAGAAATCAGCTACAGCTGACAAAAGGGCCATAATGATGGAATCTGCCAATAATGTGAAGTTATTATAGGAGAGAAACAGACAGGGTCCAATCTACATTATACTGACAGGAGTCCAAAAAGGTACCCAATTCCTGGAGAATTTAAAACCAGGCCCCACCTTGCATGAAGACGTGTTGTTCCATTGCGGAGCCACCACATGGAGCACTCGGTGGCAATGCAGATTGCAACCACTGGTTTGGAGAACCGTGCCCACATCAACAGGGAACACTTGTTCAGTTCTGTGCAATTCCTTCTGGAGATCTGGCCCAGCTTTTTCCAAGAGGGACTGAGAAAGGGGCCCTTGATTAAGCTCAAGATCGCAAGAAATGGAGTTGACGACAACATCAGTCTTAAAGACAAAAACAACAATTTGTTTCAAATTCCAAGGAAAACCATTCATCAAGGATTACTATATTTTAGCCACTGGGCTTGGCACAATGGGAAACAACTAAGGTGATTAAGTTTTCAGAGACTGAAATGCCACTCAAGACAAAGTACTATTAGACACTTATTTAAATTACACTTCAGGCCCTGGCTGATGAGGCTCAGTGCATTGAGTGCCAGCCTGTGAACCTAAAGGTTGTGGGTTCGATTCCCAGTCAGGGCACATGCCTGGGTTGCAGGCCAGGCCCCCAGCTGGGGGTGTGTGAAGATAGGTGTTTCTCTCTCACATCGATGTTTCTCTCCCTCTCTTTTTCCCTCCCCTTCCCTCTTTCTAAAAATAAATACATAAAATCTTTTAAAAAAAACAACTTTAAAAAAATAAGTAAATTATGTTTCAGGACAAAAGCAAGCTGTAAAAAACAAAACAAAACAAAACAATATATAATGGTATGGGATCGATGAAGGAGTCCAGAGGAAATGCCTTTGGTGGCCAGTTGAAACACCGTGAGTGATATGGGGTCCTAAAAGTGGGAATAGTTGCAGCAGGCGGAGAAAGACAGGGAAGCCATTCAGAAAAGGGAACAAATTCATGGTAGGTTGTGAGCTGTGAGCAGATCTGTTTGACCTGATAGAGAGCTTCTGGGGCAAAATGATGCAAGCCAGGCTAGAAATGACACACTGAGGAGAGGCTAGAAATGATACACTGGGGAAAAGTCTGCAGAGGATCTCAAGTGCTAGGCCAAGTGGACTTCCTGACAGACAGTGAAGAGCCAGGCAAGCTTTTTAGCAGGACAGTTAACATGAGCAGATTGATCAGCTAGATTAAAGTACCAAGAGAAGACAGGAGAAGGAATGTGACCAAGTCATTTTCAAAGCTGCCCTGCATGGGCCAACGAGAAGCAACACCCAGCAGGTACTGTGGCATTGGGAGCCAAACCTCTATGGAAGTAAAATGAATGGAAGGAGTGTCTTAGTATTTATTCAATGTTCAAGATGGAAGGGGAACTGAACTCATTCCAATTATAGACTCACAGTCAAAAGAGTTTCTTGTTTGTCTGGTTTCTCAAATGAGAAACAAAATTATTTTTAATATTTTTGAAATAATGCAATGGTTAAGAACCTGAGCAAATTCCAATCCTGGCTCTACCATTTGTTAGCTGTGGGACTTTGGCAAATTACTTAACCCCTCTAAGTCTCATTCCTTCATCTGTTTGAGAAGAATAATTATCCTGGAATCTGCCTCATGGCACTGAATGAGAAAATACAAGCCAAGCACTTAGCACAGTGCCTTGCACATAGTAAATAATCAATGTTAGCTATTTTTTTTTTATCCTCACCCGCGGACATTTTTTTCATCGCTTTTAGAGAAAGGAAGAGAGAGAGGAGAAGAGAAGGGAGGGGAGGGATGGGAGGAAAGAAACATCCATGTGAGAGAGAAACATTGATTAGTTGCTTCCCGTGCATGTCCTGGCTGGGGGTTAAACCCGCGACCTAGGTGTGAGCCCTGACGTGGAACTGAACCCAAAACCTTTCGGTGTAGGAGAGTGAGTCTCACTGGCCAGGACAGCTATTGTTCTTGTAATTATTATTTAAGCTTAAGGAGAATGACCCACAAAATGGAAAAAATATTTGCAAATCATATGTCAGCTAAGGGACCTGTATCCAAAATATATAAGGAACTTTTAAAATTCAGTAATGAAAAGATCACCCAATTTAAAAGTGGGCAAAGGACCTGATTAGATATTTATCCAAAGAAGATAGGCTGATGGCCTTCCCTAAGAATCCCTTCCCTGGGCCTGCCCACAACCCCCTAGAGCTGCTGCTCCTATCACATCGAGCCCGTGTTGAAAAGGCCGTTAAATACATTTTTTTAAAAAACACATCACCCTCTGGCATACCCATAAGGATTGTCCCCACATAGTACGCAGACCCTTCCCAGGTCCAGCCTCTACTTCCCTTCCCAAATTCTCTTACTGGTGTTGGGTGCTGATGGTCCTGCAGACTCAGGCCTCCCTACTCAATCTGGTTCAGCCTCATTGACAAGATTCCTTTCTTGTGTCCCCACTCTGCGCTCTAATTTTTCTGTATCTGCTATCAGTAAATTTGTTAGGAAATTAACCTTAGATTTGCTATAATATGACAGGTGTGAAGGCACTGAATAAGTAGAGAGAGCCTTTTAACTGTAAGCTATTACCATGGATTTTCATATTTACTGGAAACCTAGCGATCTGCATACACTGCCAGTTCCCACACAAAACTAGCCAATCTCTATCAGTAAATGCTGTGGCGAAGTAGCCCAATTTTCTAAGGAAACCCGTGTCCAGGCCGGGATGGAGGGCACGGGACTCTCTCCCTTAATTCTCCCCTGATCCTAATCTTCCTTTGGCAACAGACTCCCTGGAGTCGCAGCACCTCGGTGGGCGCTCTGTAACGGGGGACACTAACCGTAGCATTCTGCACCTCTTCTTTCACCAGCAGGATCCTCAGGCCGCCTGGGCACAACAGCATCGGTCTCCTTCCGTCATCTTTTCTCAGGGCTGGCTGGACCGCGGCCGGTAAACTGGGCTGGGAGGTAGTACCAGGCATGGTGTTTTTAAATACAGTTTGCACCGCTTTGGCAAAGGCCTCAACAGTCTTCTCAGATGTATCCACAAGGTAAATCTCTTTCAAGGTGTGTCCATCCCAGTTATACTGGTAGGTTTCTTTGACTGCCAAAACAATGGTCTCCACACACTGAGATAAGGGAAAGCCAAATTCTCCAGAACTAATGGCAGGGATGGCTATGGATCGGTACTGGAGTTTTTCGGCCAAATGGAGGCTTTTCTTCACAGCTTTCCTTAACTGGAGCGCACACCCCAGGGCATCATCCCTCTTCCACCTGGGTCCGACTGCGTGGATGACCTGGCGATACGGGAGCTTTCCTGCTTTTGAGACAGTGGCATGGCCAGGTGGGATCATGCCTTTTTTCTTCACTATCTGATCACAGTCTGCCTGGAGCTCGGGGCCAGCTGCTTTGGAAAGGGCAGCGGCAAGGCCCCCATTGTGCCGGAGGTCCTCATTTGCCGCATTCACCACCACTTCAACAGGAAACTGTGTCAGGTTGCCTTGCTGTACCATCAGAGAGACTCCGGGGGCCAAAACTGTCCGAGATAAGCACTTCTGCCCATCAGCGCCACCTCCCTCCCTTTCTTTATTCTGCAGTAGTTCCACAAAACAGCCAAGTAACCGTACCTCACGTCTATAATACCATGGACTATCCAGGAATAACTGGCTGGCTCCTGGCTTATCAATACAGACGCTTTTAACACAAACTGAATCCCTGGCCTCCTTGAGGATGTCCATTCCCTCCAGGACTTCGGCCTTTGAGCCTGTGAGTAAAATGCCTTTTGGTTCTCTCCCAGGATTGAAATCCACCTGAACATTTATCTTCTTTAGCTTCATCTTTTGTAAGAACAGCTTCTTCTCTGCCTTTAAATAATCAATAACTAAGGGAGAATTTATTGCTAAAAATCTCTCTATTTTCATGTTTTTTCCCACAAAGTCAGAAAGGATGCTGTAGATCTCATGTACTTCTTTCACACAGCCTGCAATAATGACCTCAGGTGTGGTTTCTGAAGTTAAGTCACTGATTATTACAGTCTTTGAAGAGGAATTATGTTTCTTAAGCAAATTGCTAGTGATCATTTTCCACTTCTTACCATTAAGAACTTCCCTGTCTTCAATGTCTATGCACTTATAACATAAGGCACTGCCCATTTGCTTTTCAGCTTCTAGCAGGACTTCAGAAGAATAGCTGGTTAAGAGAACACTTGTATCCTCTAGCTCATAAACTGCAAGGATTTTCTGTGCTATGAAAAAAGACTTAGAGAATTCTGCACAGCTGACCTGCTGCAAAAACTGGAAAACCTCATGGGGAAGCTGAATGCGTTTCTGAGCCATGGTGTACACCTTTTCCTGGATTTCACACTTTACTTTATACACATCTACACCGAGTCCCTTAAAGCACATGTGTTGAGTGGCTTCATCATAAAAAATCTCCAGCTCTGGGTACTCTGTGTGGAGGCGCTCCTTAACACCGCTGCAGAGCAAAAGAGAATACTTTGCTGGAGAAATGGCCACTTTTTCCTTCAGACTTTGCTCTTCTCTTTTAATTTTTTGAATGGTGTTTTCTATTAATTCCTTGATTTGTGGCTCAATGTTTTGCACATCCTCTGATTTCCCTGCTAAAGTTACAGTCTCCGTAATTGTATTAAACTCAATCAAAAGTCTTTCATCTTCTATATCGTTTTTTATGGTGTCCCACACTACTGGGTCCACTTTAAACGGGGTAACTTTATATCTAGACCTGATGCCACAGAACACTGTGGAAGCATCTTTCTTCCAGTTCTTGATTCCTTTTCTTCCTTGTTTGACTAAGGTGGCTGCAGGTCGGACGGTAACTTCACCATTGAGTTGGGACCATGTTAGCTCACAGTGGCAACCTCTCACTTCTTCATTTATCTCCTCAATCAAGTGATTCTTTTTGTGTAAGAACTTCCATAAAGAAGGATCCAAAGGTTCTCTAAATGGTGCTGGAAGCTTGATCAGAGGCTTCTCCTTTCCATACAAAGCTGTGCCCAAAGATGTATAGTATGGAAACACAGAGAGCGGCATATTATTGAAATCAAGTTTCTTGGTCATGATGGTGTCTAACACTTAAAAGGAAAGAAATGAAATAAAGTAATCCCAGAGTAATAGGTTTCAAATGAAAACAAACAAATAAACAAAAATCTTTCCTATTCTAGAGGGAGGGGAAATCCTAATGTTTGTAGAACTGTGATGTTGCAACATGGTGTTAAAAAGCAGTTACTCTCAAAGTGCTCACATATAAATGATACATATTAACACTGCATAGGTATCCCTTGTTTAATGAGATAATTACTTTCCAGCTAAGATCATTCTATGTCGAAATTCTGTTACATAAATTCTATTTTTTGTTTTTCTGACAACACTGACAGATCACCACCAGGTTAAGAAATAGATATAACTTTGGTCACAAGCATGGGGATAATGCTTGCCTCGATGTAAAGAATATTTTGGCATTCAAAGCGAAGCTTGTGTAAGAATCATGCTATTTGCTGTTTCTTGTACTTCTCACAATTTTAGGCTTCACAGGTGACTTAGATTCCATTAATACTTCTCAGGGGAGGAGCATACTAATTATTATCATAGCTTACCATGTGTCAGACACTAGTCTAAGTACTTTACACATGTTTAATTAATTTAATCTTCACCACAACCATTTGAGGTAGAGATACTATTATTATAATCACTATTTACAAATGATAAAACTTAGACTGGTAAAGATTACATAACTTGAACAGGGGTCATGTACTGTAAATATCTAAGATTCAGGCCAGTATCTGACCCCAAAGCCCATGCTCTCACCCTTCGACCAGGGATCCAAACCAAGGTCATCCTCAGAGTCATCAAAGAGCTCAGCCCGGAGACTGACTCGCCTCCCCCGTCCCTGCTACAATCCACCTCCTGCCACTTTTACTGGGACAGTACCTAGTTACACTAAGAGTGCAACCTTTGTCAAATTATTTGATCTTTCTGTCCCTAAGTTTCTTCATTCATTGGCCTTTTATTCTTTGACACTCCCTTCCCCCCGCCCCCTGCCCCGCCCATCACCACACTGTGTCCATGTCCATGAGTCCTTTTTCCTTTTTGCTTGATCCCTCCACCCCCTCAGCTGTCATACTGCTCTCTATCTATAAAATAAGGATTACAATAATAGCAATGCCTAGACAGCAATGTCTATAAATGCACTTTGTAGCACACTGCAGAGCTGCAAATATCCAGAGAAAGGGAAAGTCATTGTATCTCAGACCCTGGAGTACAGGGAATGAGTGAGGGTAGAGGAGAAGGCATGGCCAACATAGCAGATGAAGCAAAAAAGTCAGGTGAAATGGAACGTTTTAGAGGGCCCTACTATGCCCAGGTGTAGCTCTGGTATGAAATAAATCTTAATCAAATAGTTCCTATTTTTAGTAGTACACATGTAACTAGACATCCTGAGGACATATGCAACTGCCCCATGCCCTCCAAATGTTCAAAAGTCCCAAAGTTGTCGACTCCCACTATTAGCTGGGAGTTAACTTCTAGAATAGACAGTTTTGTGTGGCTCTCTACCTGACGCCAAGATTAGGCTGAGGGAGATTTTTAAAAAGCGACAGAAATTCCTCTTTTGCTCCTGTGCCCAAGGAACACTAGGTCTTTCATTCCCTTTTAATCTAAACCATACCCTCACCCTATTTTCTCCAATTTAAAAAAGCTGAACAGAGTTTCCTCCAAGTACCCTACGAAACAATTTATTGTAAGTGGGTGGCATATCACCTGATTCTGTCTCATGCTCCCCCAGTTAATACCAAGCACAATGTTCCTTCTTTTTCTAGCAAGTCTAACAAGGAGTAATTCTTACTTCTCAGCCTTAACCTCTAAACATCAATTGAATCCCCAAGCTGACTTTGCACATGCCTCAGAGAACTGGCAGTCTATGTCTACAAAACCCTCAGAAGCATTTGCTTAAGGTTCAACTGGGCACGGTCTTCTCAGGGTCCCAGCAAAGAGCAATGCAGCAGGCATCCACTGATCATATGAAATCACCCCTATTAATTTCTGAATGATGACACTGATGAGGTGAGAGAGGAAGTAGTGACACTCTCTAGGAGCTGTATGTGTTTCTATTTCTTTACCTAACCTTGTGGAAATGAATTTAAGAATTTCTACCAAGTGTATAGCTAAAACATATCTCTTTTTTAATACAATATTTCCAGGATTTTAAGAATTATATATTTTTTAATTCATCATAGTTAGAAACTCATGAGAAAATCTCTTTATATCTTTCAAAAACCTGACATTACTTCTCTAAAGTTTGAATCACTGGACACATTAAGCATCATATGCCAGATGAACAAGATTCCTAATTGGATTACCAATGAAATATATCAATGAGAAATATTAATAAAATACATCAGAATTCAACTGATAACTGTTAAGGTCTGCTAACATAGTTTAAGTTATGCTCAGTAAGGTTTACAAAATCAGGCTGGTAGAAATTACCTTTTCTGTCGAAAAATTCAATCAGTGCTGAACTCTCTTCGGGAAAATATTCAACATTGACAACTCTTCCCCCTCCATTTTGAGGATTTTCAAAAAAACATTTCAAATTATAGTTGTCAATCCCAGGCGGCAGGTTTTCGACCCTGATCTTTTTTGTCACTTCCAGAAGTCTTGGAGAAAGCTGAAGCTGTTTCACCAACGGGTGCATGGCACAATCATCAACAAATTTAACAGGATCTTCAAACCAAAATCAATCAATTAGAAAATTATGATTCTATCTTTATATTATATAGAAAAAACTGTCCAAATATTAACTGAGGGAAGGCAATATTAACTAAAGGGAAGAGCTAAGCACTCACTGTTTAGATGCAAGTTTTCAACTCCTAAATGAGAAAGCACGTGCATAAAATTCCCAGTCTCTGAACAACATTCATCTTACCAGGATCACTGCACCTGAGCTGTGTCCCTACCTCCGTCCACAGCCCTCTCCAACCCTCCTTGACACAGCTACCTGAGTACGTTCTCTACCACACGAATCTCATTTCACCCCTTTATCCAGTCCTTCAAAGGCTCCCCATTACCCGAAGGCATGAGTTCACACCCTTTAGCTAGGCTTGCAATGCCCTTTGCTATTTGACTCCAAACTAACTTCCAAATATCACCTCTGGTTATTCCCTGCCATTCATTTTGTTTTCCACATTGCCACAGAAACCACTCATTATTTTGAAAAGCCATGCTCTTTTGCCTTTGTATATATAATTTCCTGTGTCTGAAATGCCCTTCTCCAATTTTTTATTTTGGTCCTATTTCTCCTTTGGGACTTGGCCCAATTTTCTCTTTCAAATAAATAAATATTGATGATGGGCCCATCATGGTGAAACATTTCAGGCAGAGGAAACAGCAGGGGCAAGAAGTATATTTGAGACCTGACAGACTGGTACAGCTGGAGTCTGAACTTCACTGAAGGGAGTAGGCAGGGCAAAGCCAAGCTCCCTTGTTCAGGTGCCCTTTCCTCCCATTCCCCACCGCCTGCTGTTCATAGCCCAGGGAGGCAGCTTCTCCTCTTCATCCTCATTACTCATTTATGTGTGGGTTTCCTCCCTGCCCCCTATCAGCTCCTCAAGAGCAGGGACCAAGAATTATTCATCTCTGTACCCACAGCACCTGGAGAATTCAAGAATTTCAATCAGTGAATAAAAGCAAGTCCGTTTAGTTTTCCCTTTATAAGAAATCATCATAAATTTGAAAATAAGAATAGCTCCCTGCATTGATTCTTTACCATGTTTCCGGCACTATGTTAAGAGCTTTTCAACATTATTTCATTTAATCTTCACAGAAACTGTATCAGGTACAAATTATTATCCTCATGTTAGAGGTGAGGAAAGTAAAGCACACATAGGATAGTAACTTGGCCAATCTCAAATAAGTAGCTGAATGATGAGGCTAGAATTCTGACTTTATGACCTGTGCTCTTAATTAACCAATTGACTGCCATAGCTCTGGCATAGTGAGACTTGGAATTGGAAAATTTCCTTATATTTTCTGGAGATGGCTCTTCCAACCCACAACTTCCTCCCCCAGACCTCAAAGAGCACTCATTTTCTGCATCACGTGCATTTACTCTCGCTGCATATGTGGATGACCATGAAAGTACGAAGAAGATACATGGTAAAGGGGATACAACAGCAGGCTGTACAGAGGTATGCAGCTGGGTTCACATCCAGTTCATCCACTTATTAGCATCTCTACACCTCTGTCTCCTCAAGTGTAATGACAGATAATAGTAATAGTCTCAAAATGTTGTTGAAAGGAACAAATCAATCAATACACGTAAAAAGCTCAGCATAGTACCTGACTTACAGTAACACTATGTAAGTGTTTGCTATTATTATTTTTTTACTTTCAAGTCCAGTTTGGTAACACCAATATTTACTTCTCATAATGAGGTAACACATGTGAAAATGCTGACTCATGCAATCACTTTAGTAACCTTGGACTTTTAATAACCTTCGATTTCTTTTTGGGTGTGCTGTTTCTCTCTCTTTCCCTGTGTCTCTGTCTCTCTCAAAAACACACACAACTCATATAATAAAGTTTAATTCATTAAACTTGCCAGAATTTGGATCCAAAGCAAAATTGTTTCTCTTTCGAATAAAAAAGGATCTATATTAACCTGGAATCCTCTTACTAGCTACTAAAAAGAGTCAAACTTCCAGAAACATGCCATTAGCTAGATGTCCCAAATTCCAAAAGTGTGGTGCAAAGAAAACTGAAAATGAGCATCACTTAATCTTACCTATATATTTTTGGAAGGTAACTACGGCAACTTCAAAGTCTCTGATTACTTCCACTTGAAAACCATCACTGGACAGGTCACTTATGTTCTCCACCAACAAGATTAACATGATGTCAGTCACATTTTCTTTGATATTTTCAAAGGCAATCAAAGAGGGAATATTTTCACATTCTCTTGGGATATCTTCTGACACATCTGATTTTAGGGATACAAAAGTGGTCAAATGTTATGATTATCTACCATGGTCTTAGCAAAGTAAATTACCATAAGACGATGTCCTCTTTCCTTTCCAACCTCTTAGCTAACTCAAGTAAAAAGAGATCTTAGATACTTTTTGCTTACTTTAATTATGAAATGATAATGATGTTCAATTTTATTACACCTGTTTCTGCATACATATACATAGCACCATACTGTAATTATTGAAGTCAGTTTCTCAAAAGCGAGAAACAATCCTGGTCAGGTGGTTTAGTGGTTGGAGCATCATCCCATATACCTAAAGGATGTAGTTTTGACTCCCTGTTAGGGTACATACAGAGATTGAGGATTTGATCCCCAGTCAGGGCATGTACAGGAGGGAACAGATCAATCTCTCTCTCTCTCTCTCTCTCTCCCCCCCGCCTTTTCTCTCTCCCAATAAATTTATCCTTGGGTAAGGATTCAAAAAAAGCAAGGAAAATGTTTATGTATCCTTATATTGCTAGCACATGGTATATGTTTGAAGCTCAATAAGTGTTTGCTGAATTGGAGATTTAGTTCTTGGACCACTGAGGGAGAGCAAGACTATCTGATGATGCTAAACATGAGGATCATCTATGCTCTGAAAAACAATAACTTCCCATCTCTGAAGAGAAAAATAGATACTTCACTGAATGACAAAGGAATACAGAGAAGGTAAAATGGCCTGGAGATATATGTATACATCAAATTCATTGATTAGTAGTCACCCCAGCCAGCTTGTTCCTCCCCATTGTTGACCATAAGTGAATTACACATATGCATAAAGTCAGTCTCACTCAATGCTTGCCCAGTGCAGTGACACATGATGGGTACAATATGATCTTTAGACCTCCTTTGAGCAACTATTCAACTGGAGTCCTTATTATGTTTAAGGTGCTGGATATGTGAAGAGGGGTGCATACAAAAAACATTGGTAAGGACTTACAGATTTTCTAACAGAGGTATTCAAGACAAATGAGAAAGGGAACTGACATTTGTAAATGTTTATTATGGCAGATGCCATGCGCTCATCAAATCCATTTTGTTTCCTTTCTAGGAAACATTGCCCAGACTTCCTACAGTTAAATTGCCATGGTAGAGTTCATGTGCCTAATGGAATACAGGTGGAAGTGGTGAATTCCACTTCCAAGGAGAGCCAATACAAGTCTCCTTCATATGGATCTCCCCTCTCCCTTGCAGTGACGTTAGAGGCCACATATCAAGATAATGGTATCGAAAGACAGAGGGAGCCTGGATTCCCAAATGGCTGTGTGAAGAGATCTAGATTCCACCCACCACACTAGCTGCCAACTACGGTGATCTGGGGCATTGTCTGTTACAGCAGTTAGGTCACCCCAACAAACATCCCTGCTGTGTGCTGGATTTGGCACCACACTCACTGATGCTAAATAAAAAATAACATAAAAATTCAATAGCAGCATAAACTATTATTCGATGGGGGCAGGTATGAGGAACCAGAATGAGTACTGCCTGGGAGTGAGGCTGTAGAGTTCAACCCGACTCTGCCACTCTTTAGCCATGTGACTTGGGGCATGCCTCTTAATTATAAAATGAGAGTATTTGACTAAGTGAATGGTAAGAGCCTTTCCAGCAATATAGTTTTATCACCCCATGATTATTAGAAGCTTTGTCACAAGAAAAGCTTGGTTAACTGCCAAATAAAGAACACCAACAATCAAGCCAGGATTCCAGAAAGAGACAAAGGGATTGGGCCGACTTGTAAAGGCTTAAGAGAAGATGAGAAAGCTGAGTAGATCTTGAAGGGTAGGTAGAATTTAGGTAGAGAAATGCAGAGTAGAGAGGCTTATGAGCAACAGAAGTACAGGCAGAGTGCCGTGATTGTGCTAAACCATTTAGGAAATGGTGATCTGACTGATGAAGCTCAAGGAGCTCTCGTATACAGCGATGTAAGAAATGAGGCCAGGAAAGTCAGCTTCATCCAGAACATGGTCTTGACTTTATCTTGCAATTGGTGGTAAGGGTGAGTCAGATAAAGCTTCTGTGAAGATGACCAGATATCCAGCAACTCAAAGGACTGGTCTGATTTAAGGAGAGGACATCAGATAGAGAGAGACCAAGCAGGGTACTCCTGCCATTCTGGATCTGTGACGCAATAATGGTGGCCTGGGGTGAGGGAAGAATGGATGAGGAACACTTTTGAAAAAATTGATGTCTCTGTGACCAACATATGTGAAAGCTTTTCACATATTCTAGTCTTTTCTTTTAAAAGGTGATGAGCCTTTTAAAAATGTGGCTAGCTGATTGACCTTTCCCTGATCTGTCCACTGACTATAGATCTTTAACTTGAAGCTCGGGGTTTCAGGCCTGCCTAGTGCATCCATGATGCAGTGTCCTCTGCTCTCCTCATCCCTGAGATATGGGATCTATTAGGTAACCACCCTCCATCCCCATTTTGCTCAGTTCTGAAAACTGTCTACATCAGTCCAATTAAGTTCAAGAGTTCTAGACTTAGAGCGATTGTCAGAACTCAGTATAGAACAACCATTCAACAAAAGACCTCCTCTGCCATCTCTTAAAGGGGCCAACTTAAGTATCTAGTTGAAGACAATCCAATGTTTTGGCTGGTTAGAGTCTGGGTCAAGTAAAAACAAGCTAATAAATGGGTCTAAAATTTCCAGGACAAGGAGAAGTCTATTGGTAGAGCGGGGCTGGATGACTCTCCCTGAGAACACATACACCTGGGATCTTAAGTGAATCTGAAGCAGTGTTAACAAATCAGTACAGACAGAGTTTAGGTAAAAACTATGAAACCATAAGAAGCACAGACTTGATTATACTCTTAATGTGGGAATTGGTACAGATATAAAAGTACAAATATAACACCACTTCCTGGTCTAAAACCGAACTCGAGGCTACAACATATAAGTTACCTTCCAAGAAACAGATAAGGATTTAGGGGGTTGCAATGAACAAGAGGAGCTGGGTGAGCTAGTCTGATATCTGAAAAATGGAAAGCAGGAATTACTCTAAAGAGACAAAAAAAAAAAAAAAAAATCCTCTCTCAGCCCTGACCGGTGGCTCAATTGGTTGGAGCATTATCCTATACACCAAAAAGCTGCAGGATCAATTCCCAGTCAAGGCACATACCTAGGTTGCAAGTTCAATCCCCAGTTAGGATGCGTATAGGAGGCAACTGATCAATGTTTCTCTCACATCGATGTTTCTTTTTCTCTCCCTCTCTCCCTTCTTCTCTCTTTAAAAGCATTAAACATATCCCCAGGTAAAGATTTTTTAAAAATCCTATCTCAAGGAATCATGAGCTTCTTAAGGAAACCGTGCATACTAGATTCCCCAGTTTAATCATATGTTCATGTTAGGTAAAAACAATCTATACATCCCTATCCAGTCACTTTACCAAGTAAAGATGGCTCTCATCCTAGTGCCATTTTAAAAACTTAAACGTGTTCTCAAGACAATTTCAACTTGAGAGAAAAATATTTAAACATTTTTTGGAATTTCTTTTCCCTAAAATCTGGATATGAGTATCTCTTTATCTCTCTTGATCAGCCATTCTACATGTTCCTTCACTTCCTCCCCTTTATAACAGCATGCTTAACCACAACAATTGGTCACTTCTTTAGTAAATGTCAGGTGTTATATAGGCCAAAGCCCAGACACTAGTTAGGCAACAGAGTCCACAACAGCTACTAGGTTTCAGGCTCTTTCTTACAGCAGATGGGACAAGAAGAGCCACTGCTGGTCTGGAGGGCTGTACCCACATCTTGCGCCCCCCTACTCTGAAGCCTTCATCCACAGAGGACACATACCTTCCTGCTGTGACTCCAGAGGACTCCACTTTCCACACCCAGTGCTCAGAAACTGACTTAGCCACACACAGAACCCACTGATGTGTCATGTCCTTGCTTCTCAATGGCACCGTGGGTGCAAGTGGCCTCTGAAGGTTGGTTCATCACCACCTCCCAGGCACCTCTTTGCCCATGTCTCCCAGTCCCCATAGAGACTTGTTCCCATCCTTCTGATCTGAGCTCTTAAAGTTCAAGTGGCACCCCATGTCCACCCCCTGTACAGCTGGCTGAGAGTATGAAGATGATGCAGCCCAAGGCACCTACACGTTGAGAAAACCCTGCCTTGTAGGGCAAAGAAGATAAGGATGATATCTACCTCTGCCATCTTTAATAAAAGCAAAGCTGCCTTGCAAAGGCCTGTCATCTCTACTGAGACCTTACCTGGTTCTTGGGCATCGTCTTTGGTCTTGGATTCCTGAAATCGAAACAATAAAGAGGAATTAATAAATTAGTAATAATTTATTTTTTTAATCCTCACCCGAGAATGTATTTATTGGTTTTAGAGAAAGAGGAAGGGAGAAAGAGAGAGAACATCGACGTGAGAGAGAAGCATTGATTGGTTATCTTGCATACATGCCCCCATCAGGGATCAAACTGTGGTAGATAAATGTAACATCTTGACCTCTTTTGTATCCTTAAAATCAGACACTCCAACTAACTGAACCACCTGGCCAGAGCTACTAATAGTTTCTTTACATTAAGAAAATGTGCAGGAGACTGGCCTAGAGGTGTAGGGTCAATAGAAATGATAGTAAAAAGGTCTGGCAATGATGCTTTTGAATGCACTCCATGTGTCACGGCACATCCAGTTACTCAGCATAAAAATCATAAGTAAAAATGAGTCACAAATAACAGAAGCCCCAATGAACACCAAGTGTCCAGGGTATGGGGTAAGACCTACATTTTTTTCTCTATTTTACATTTATTGAGTGTTTCCTATGAATAAACACTGTGCTATTTGTTTTTCAGAGGTTGTCTCATCTAATCCTCACAACAATCCCACAAGATAGACACTATTACTACAGCATTTTAGGAAATACTTAGCACATGCAGTATGGATCACTATCCCTTCAAAACAATGTAAAAATAAATATAGCAGGTTCCAGGTTAAGAGCACTCAGGACAAACAGACCCAACATTTTACATCTCATACCACCCTGATTATAACCCCCAAATCTTGACTTTTCCCAAATCAAACAAAAAGTGTCTGAAATCAAACAGAAAATGTCCCTCTTTCATTATTCCATACCTATTCCACCACATCTGTAAGTTGCATTTCTCACTCCAGTTTGATTTATACTTTTCATTCCACTAGGTTTTCCTCATTGTGCTTCCCATCCCACATACCTTGGAAGAACACTCTACTTCCCTCTCACTCACTCTTTTACTTACCTTTGTTGGAATTTCCCCCTCAGATACATCATGAACTTCATCTGGGGCTGGGGGCAGCTGGACAGTTAACTTAAATGTTCCTTTTCCTGGCCACACTAACTCGTGGTTCTTGCTCTCCAGAACTTTCTGCCGAACTGAAATATCAGAAAAGAAGAAAAGGTGGAGGTGGAGGTGGAGGAGGAGGAGAAGAAGGAAGAGGAAGAAGAAGAAGGAAGAGGAGGAGGAGGAGGACGAGGAAGTCAGAGTTAATTGTCAATCAATCTTTATTCACAAAATTATTTCATGATTTCCACAGGCTTTGTCGTCATCAATCAAGAGAGGCCTTGTGTGGTGAAAAAAGGAAAAGTTTAGCAAGCAGACATGGATTTGAGTTCTATCTTTAAACTTATTTTTTAACCTTAGGCATGTTCCAAAGCCTCTGTATTCTTGTATATTAATAAATAATTACCAGTAATAAAGGTGGTGTTACGTGGATTAAATTGAAGCAACACTATAAAGAATTTAGCAGAGTACCTAGTACTCAGTATGCACTCAGAAAGGGAGCAATATTCATTGTGTAGTAAGTAAAAGGAAGTAATTAGAAGACTGGGTGCTGGGGCAAGGCATGAGAGGAGTCTTGTTTTAAGAAGGTGACTCAGGTAATCAGGAGCAGAATGGCCAGGCGACTACTTCATAAGCTAGTCCAATCCATTTTTTAACTCATGAAGATAAGAGCCTCACATCTGATAGTAAAAGGAGAAGAAGAGAAGTGATGAAGAGATTTTAAAAAAATAATAGCACATCAGGCAGCTGGGAGGTAGTAAAAAAAAGGGGGCAATAGACATAAGCATTCAGGAAATCTGGATTTAAATCCCAATTTGGCCACAAACTAGACAGTGACACTGAGAAGATACCTTAGCTTCCCATAAAGTTGTTTCCTCACGCAAACGAGGGTCTGTGAATGAATTTTCTAATATCCATAAGAGCTATGCAAATGTAAGTTTTAATTATGAGAAAGAGCAGCCAGAGAGAGAAAGGGAAAGCCCATGTCGGGGGAGACTGTGGAGGACAGGGAATGAGTTTCGACAAGGAGGTGTGCTCGGCACAGCCAGATGGTACAAAAATGTCCGGGTGAAGGAGAACCTTTGAGGGGGCCCTACTGCTCACAGGTGTGGCTCTGCCAGGACTGCTGGGATACTATGTTGTATTCTGATAAGGTTGGTCTGATGAAGCCAAGGATATAGGTAGGAATCTTCAAAAGGAAGGGCTCGAATAGCTTTTCCACCTCAACATTCATGAAGAGGGAGGAGAAATGAGGTGGAATGATGTTCCACCTCAACATTCATGAAGAGGGAGGAGAAAAAAGTTAACTGGATGCCAACTGGATGAAAGAGACCCCCAGAAACAAAATGAAAAGAAATGCCGGACCCTAATTCACTCTTTATGGGAGGGCAGATGTCTTCACACAGACTCCTTATGGGCTGGCTGCCCTAAGCTTGATTGAGGCCTGGATAAGACCCCTGAAGCCAGAGAGGAAGCTAAGTTTTCTAAGTCATGCACCTCTGTGATGCTTCTACTTTATTATTCCCTAGACTTTCTCCATCGGGGCATTTAAATGTGCCAGCCTGTTCTCTGTGCAACATATATAGGCACAACTACTTCAAGAGTGGGGAAGGTAACAAGATCAGTAAGTGCTCCCCGACCAAGCAGAAGTGAATCTGGGAGGGAAAAAAAAGACCTGAAACTCTGATGCCCAGCCATGCTTACCCGTGTGATCCATGTCCCTTCTGCACTAACCTCAAACCCTCCACATTTACTTTTGTTTAAAGAGAAGATAGGTTTCCTTACCCCAAAGAGACTGATGATAATCAGGAGGCAAATTATGACCAGGGAGGATGATAAACGTACACATCTGAAACAGGGTTTAAAAATCTTCCAAGTCGATTTACACTCAACTTTTCAGAAATTCAGTGAACTATGTAAAAGTAAGATATAGCTTCTAAGTAGTGCTCCGCTTAGTGTGTGCTCTAGGATAATTTCTACAGAGAAATGCTGGTGGGCTCATTCTTATTATGTGAATCACAGGACTACAGCCATATCATACAATGAGCCTGCACCTGCTGAGGCCGCTGCTGGTGTGGAGGGGGCGGGTATCCCTGTAAGAGATCTGCCCTAGGACTGCTAGGTCAGGTCCTTCACTGGCAATTTGCTGCTGAGAAATCTATTCTTCTGATAGGAAACCGAAACTGACTGGGACTTTCCCCTTCCCAAGAACCTTGACCATATAAGTCCTTGAGTACACTAAGTTTTGAGTTGTCTGTGCTGGAGGTATCACAAAGGAACATTGGAGCAGCCTGGGGGCGGAGGAAGGGAATTATAGGTAGAATATGTGAAGGAAGAAGCCTCACAGGAGACTGAAACTAGTTCTGCTTTGAGCGCTAGAACAGAATGTTGTTATCATCACAAAATTATATTTTGCACTGATTGCATTTTTATGCTGTTTGTATTTTCTGTAACTGTCTCCCTTTTTGTTCATTCAGCGTCAACACCAGGCAACTGGCATCTTAAACTTTAGTGCGTTGGAGTCACCTTGGGTGCTGGTTCAAAGTGCCGATTCCTTCTCACCCGCACACACTCAGGGTTCCTGAGTCTATTGGGGACAGAGCTGGGCTGTGTCTGTTTAACCTGTGGTGAGTTGGATGCAGGGGGCCAGTGGCCCCAATTTGAGAGCTGCTCCTGAGGGTAATGGGATGCTAAAGAAGAAAGAAGCGTCCCTAAGGGCCAGACCCATGGTCATGTTAACAGCTGTAATCAAAGTGGTAACATCCCCTGAGAAAATGACTTACATCTCATGGTTGCCTTTCTGAGCGTTCCTTGGTGAAATTAACTCTTGGAAAACTTTGTACTTTGTTTTCTTAAGGTTCTGAGCCAAGTGGGTCTCCTGCCCCACTGCCCACCTCACTTCCTTCACACTTATCTGTGTACTCCTTTCCTCTTGGGGTTTCATCTTTTATTTCTGGATCTTTGCCTAAGCTTTCCAATTGCTCTCATGGTCTTGTAAGCCTCCTTGCCTCTCCTCTGGCCCAAAAGATTCTCAAATCCTGCAACAGGAAAGCAGGACCCAAGGTTGTCCACATCCTTTCCTATGAGATTTCTATGGAAAAAATGCATGCTCTGGGAGCAGGTGGTCACGTTGCTCCCAGTGCAGGACCTGGTGGAGATCTTAAGCAAGCAGATGTTTGGTAGGTATTTGTCCTCCCCCCTTTTCTTAAACAACAACAGCGAGAGAGGGAGGAGAGGAGAACTCAGCTGCTCAACTTCCTGTGAGGAGGGAATTTCCCCCTCAAAAGCTCAAAACTCCCAACCTTGGTCAACCCAGTCTGACGGCCACCCTTGAAACCAAGGGACAAAGTACCAGACTGCCAACAAAGATACTGTGTTCATCAAGAACAAGCTGTCACCCCCGCCTCCAGTAACTCTCCTTAGTTCACTCAGACAATGTGATTTTAAACAGCATCTCTGCCCCTGTCTCAGTTGACCCCAGAAGCACTGGGAATCTCCACGACCCATGGGGGAAACCATTACCTCTCCTCGCCTTGCTTAGCCCCTTTCTTTCCTCACCTAAAAGTTAACAGAAAGAAAAGGGGCTTTCCCTCTCCTTCCCTCTCAAAAGGAGCACTGGCCATTCCCACAGAGTCAGTTACCAAGTCCAGACCAGCATTTCTTCCACCCCGACACTGACTTCCATCGTTTAAGGACTCACTTGTCCTCGCTCAGAACGCTGCAGGGAACTCCACCGGGGTGTCCAAGCCACCCCTCACGGGCCACGCGCGGCCCAGGACGGCTATGAATGCAGCCCAACACAAAGTCATAAATTTACTTAAAACATTATGAGAGATTTTTGTGATTACGTGTAGCAATGTATTTAATGTGCGACCCAAGACAACTCTTCTTCCAGTGTGGCCCAGAGAGGCCAAAAGGTTGAACGCCCCAGTAAAGGTCTGAGTTTCATGGTGTCTCTCAAAAGAAATCGAAGTATTTTCAACCAAAATTATCTCCCTAAAGTATTCAATATATTTGGACATACTGCCCCTAGAAACTTTCTCTTCACTTGAAATCGTATTCCCATAAACCTTGGGGGTTCTAAAACTGCTGCTTTAATAGGCAGAAGACCAAAAGCTCAACTGATGCAACTCTGCCATTAATATACTTTGTCGCCTTGTAAAATGAGGTCAGTGATTCTGTTCTATACCTCGCGCGGTTCTCCCGCCAGCTCAGGGCAGCACCGCTGAGCACCAGCAAGCGCAGGGCAGGGGAACTGCCAGGACAGCTCCCTCGCTACCCCCCACCCCGGGCCGCGCACCCTTGGCTCATTTTGTAACTCCCCACTGCTGCTGCGGGAGTTAGGCGGATTCTCCCGCTGCGTACCCCAGTCCCAAGTTTCTCCAGCGGGGAGAGAGCGGTTGTCCCCGCTCACATCCGCCCCAGGCGGCCCTCACCGTTCTGCGAGCAGAAGAGCACCAAGAAGCTGGCCGGGTTCTCAGGCTTCGGACGAACCTCACACTCTCCGCCTCCCGATCTCTTCTGGCTCTGGAAGTACATCTGCAACTTGGCGCTCAAGTTCTTCGGCGGCTGGGGGCCCCAGGACCCCTCGACCAGCAGCGGGAAGAAGCCGGGCTCAGCCATCCTCAGCTCTGCAGCCAGCGCTGCCAGTCCCACCGCAACTCTAGAAAGTTAACTTGGCTTCTTTCACTTTCGTTTCTGGGAAATCTCCCTGCACCTAAGTTCTGCTTTTGTAAACAGCAGCCCGGAATCTGATTAATCACCAATCTTCATTTCTATCAGTGGGCCAGAGCAAAGGCATGTGGGCCTAAGCGGGTACCTACGCTCAGGTCTTATTTGCCGCTCACACAAGCCACAGGTGAAATCAGCATCTTTGGGTCCTAAGACTGCATGCCAACAAAATTTTATTTTTGCCGCACCCGTCACTTTACAAGGAAGTAAAATGGCTCATCAAATTGTGATTCCTTAGCATGTTTGGGGCCCATTTGGGAACTTCTTTCTATCAATTAACTGTCAGGATTTTACCTTCTTTCCTTTGTGTGCAGTCTATTCCATGATCTGTTAATTAAATTATATATCTAGAAATGGGGTTGGGAGGGGAGAAGAGTACATTAACAGTTTGTTGTTGTTGTTATTGTTATTGTTGTTGTTACTGCTGTTGTTTAAATCCTCACTCGAAGATATTTGCATTGATTTGAGAGAGAAAGAATCATGGATGTGAGACAGGAACATCCACTGGTTCCCTCCCATAGGTGCCGGGATGGAGATTGAACCCACATCTTAGGTATGTGCCCTGACTGGGAATTGAACCTGCAACATTTTGGTGTACAGTTCCAACCAACTGAGCCACCTGCCGAGGGTCATTCACAGTTTTTTTTGTTTGTTTGTTTTTTGTTTTTAATGGAATATTTACAAGGTGCCATGCACCCAGGGTGGATTCAACAGACTGACAAGTTCCTACCTCCGCTGAGCTCTGGAAGCCGTGGGACACAGAGGAGCTCTGACAGAGTGGAATAAATGCTCTTGGAAGGACTAGAGGAAGGTGTTCAGGGAATAAGCTGGGAGGGGCTCAGGGAGGATTTATGGGGAGGTGATATGTAACCTGAGGTTTAAGGATGATGGGCAAGATAACCTTGGAGAGTTGAGAAGAGGGGTGTTTCATAATGTGATTTACTTGTAAATAATCACTCTGGCTGCTGTGTGATAGCTAGGGTAGCGGTAGGGAGGCCACCAACTGGGCTACTGTTTTGTCCCAGGTGAGAGATGGGAGAGGCTAAGACCAGGGTGCTGGCAGCGGAAGATCCTCTGAGTTAAGGTAGAATTCTAAATTAATCTGGAAGGCACAGCTCACGACTGGCTGACAGATGTGGGGAGTAAGAGGAGATGCTTACGGATGACTTCACGGTCACCCACAGATGGCCTGAGCAACTGGCTAGATCAGCGATTTTCAACCAGTGTGCCACAAGAATTTTTAAAACATGCAATACCTGACTATTTAGTCATGGACACTGACCTCCTTTCCCTTAGACTGTCAAATTAAAAAAAAAAAATTATAACAGCCAACACAATGATAGCCTTCTGGTAGGAATGGATGAAAAAGGTTGAAAATCGCTGGGTTAGATAATAGTGACATTTATCAGATGGGAGCCCCCAGGGAGACCAGAAGGGTAGACGAGGGGCTAGGAATGTGTTATTCTTAACACATAATAAAAGAATGTTTTTGGTGAGGAGAGACTATCAACCAAACACTACCAATGCATCAGGTGAGAAAACAAGTGTCCCTTGGACTGCTGGGGACCTTGTAAGTACTGTCTCCTAGTGACTTGCAAGTATTGTCTCCTAGTGAGGGGGCAGGAAATGGAGATGGCAGTGGACAGAGGCCTGAAAACAAGGGAAGGAAGTGGAGGCAACAAGTGAAGTCAGCTCTTCCAGAAGTGTGACTAAAGGGGGAAAATGAGTTAGGCAGCAACTTGGAGGGCTATAGGATCAGGCAGTAGTTGTACTTCTTTTCTGATTTTTAAATTAATTTTAAAATGGAAGAGTCTTGGGCATGGTTAAATGTTGATAGAAAGGAGTGAAAGAATTGAAGAGACAGGTTGTGAGACAAGGTGGGATGGGATCCTGGGGGCAGTAGCCTTAGGTAGGGGACACTCCCCACTGCACCAGGAACAAGGCAGAGATGGAGTACCGAAGGCGGCCGTTCTGAATGACTGTTGATGGAAGATGTGGGAGTCCTCCCCTGATGGATCCTGTTTCCTCTGCGAAGGAGGTGGTGAGGTCTCTTAGACTCTGCCAAAATTAGAGCTGCATCTCCCTGCAGGGCTGGGCCTGATATATTGTCTCTCGATCACAATGAAACTGAATTTCGGAGATGAAGAGAACCAGAGATGGGCCAGAGTTCACCAGGCTTTTGTGCCTGATCCCTAAAGATGTTAAACAGCATTCAGATGTTTTCTCCAGTTTTCCACCTGCAGGTGGCGCTCATCACCCAGTCCAAACTACCCTGGTTTCTGGTTGAGGAAGCAGGGAGGGCACGGAAGAAGGAGGCCAGCCCTGGCTGTCAGCCACACAGAGGTGACTTTTTCCCCACGGAATGTCCCACCCAAATCACAATCAAAATCAGCATCCTCTTCTGCCCAAAGTTTTGGAATCCGAACTGGGCAAACAGTTTATCTTTTTCCTCACAACATCATTTTACAAGAAACAAAATCAGAGTGAAACTGAAACCCTTTATTTATAGTAGAAGTTTTAGCTGGCCATTCCTGTTTTTTTCTTCCAAGGATTCATTTAATTGTCAGCAATGTGTCTTGCCACTGGAGGTCTGCTCCTCATTCCTGGGTGGGTCAGGAAAAAGCCAGCAGGGGATCAGGATAGCAGGTCTTGAAAGCCAAGGAAAGAAAGTTCTACAAGAAGCAAATTGTTGACTGTCTTCAGCCCTGAAGTACAATACTTTGTCTTCTCTCTTAAGTTGTTTTGAAAGGACTCACTGTTGAACTCACACCCTTCCCCTTCCCACAGTGGGCTTATCCTCTCAATTCTCTCTCTCCAGAGAGTGTCTACCCCCGGACACGCATTTCCTTCCAAGGAAGCAAGGACCTGGGTAGGGATGGTCGCCCTCCAACGTAGGAGTGGCCATGTTCACAAGGCTCTTCTAGGTTCTTTCGCCTCATAGACACAGCTGATCTTAATATAAAAACACACATCTACATTTTTGAGCTGAACTTCCTTCTCTCTGCTCCATCTAAACCTCTTTCAGCTCCTCTACAACCAACTATGCAAACTTCTAACAGCAGGCTCCTCTCAGCTTCTCTACAGACTTCTCTCCTACAAACTCTCCCCATTTCTCCCATTGCGGTGTACATCTTTCCCATCTGTTTTGGCTCATCTAGTTGTGAGCCCCTCATGTCCACTTCTCTGCCTCACTTTGCCCCTGAAACTCCTGGCCTAGTCCCCAAAAGTAGGATGTGACTTCAGAAGAAGAGAGCAAGCTCTCTGTTACCACTGCAAACTCAGTTCTCAGAGAGAGTCACCTGGTAGACACGCCCAATTCCTGGCTTTGTTTCCTGTGCCCTGGTCCCTTTCAGGAAATTCATCTTCAAACCTGCACAGAGAAAGTCTCCAATACATTTCACTCTGCCAGGACAGTAATTCCTAATGTCCATTTTCCCAAATAAGAGTCATTTAGGCTTACTAATACCACCATCAAGTGGGAAGTGGATGGAGGTTTCTGCAGAAGAGTCCAGAATAAACTGGATCTTCCCCAGTTTGTGTGAGGTGAAGACTAAAGCAGAGTAAAGACCCTTCCTGGTCATCCTGTAGGTAACCACCAAATCAGACACACAGGCATATATCTCAAGACAAGCATTAACTCTCAGAAAGAGCACAATCTAGGTCATATTAAAAAAGAAAAACACAGTGTTTTATTTTTACACCATGCCATCAGGATCACCCGTGACGTGCTGTTCAATACTGAACAACCAGCTCACTGGGAAAGAAGAGTTTGCATAAGTCTTAGTTCATTATACATTTTATGAATATAAAAGATACATAACACAAAATTTAAAAATAATAATAAAATATACAACATTTTATATTATAAATTTCAAATAGCCAGTGGATTCTCACATAATCTTTCAAAGATTTTTGCCCAACTCATATTTGTACCCAACCTATGGCTGCAATTAATGAGTGTAGTTCTGATATAAAAGTTGGTTTTTACTTTTGTTTATGCTAACAAGTGAGATGAAAATGAGACAATGAAGACACATGTCAGAACTTCTCTTATTGTCAGTGACATGAGCTCCTTCCTGCTTTGCTGAATTGAATAATAGTTTTCAAATACTGCAAGAATATTTTCTCAATTATCCGTGCTCTTTACAATGTATGGCTATAGACATGATACACTTTTAAATTGAATCTGCTTTATGAACATATTTTCTATCACTTTCCTAAGTTCAGATGATCAACAAAACAATAAATCAAAAGGCCCTAATAGATACAGTGTTTGCCAAATCCGTGGTGTAAATATTCCTGCCACGGCTGACTTTAAGTTCCCAATGTAATATCACTGAATGTGGATTTAGGAAGAAATGACCAGTAGCACGCCCTTACATAATACTTGTACCTTACAGATACAATAGACATCAACAACTCACAGATAATAACAAAGTGTAGTAAGTAATTAGGAAGTGATGAATTTTCAGTATTCATTATTTTTTAAAAGAGAATTATTTTATTATATGTATATACAATGTAACTCCAAATAATGATAGTTAATAACTGGCTCACAAAATTTCTGAAAAATTAGCAATCAGCTCTGGTAAACCAATATGAGTCTGCCCCAGCACAAAACTCTACCCTTCTTCAACAGAGGTAGTATCATCAGATAGAGCAGCCGGTACAACCCCCATCCCCAAGCCCTGCCCACCAACTGTTGTACTGATATTCTCCTAGTTAAGCAGGTTTAAAAAGTGATTGCTCCCCTTCATTCTTACAGCCAGTCAGTCACCACGACAAACATTTATTAATCTACTCGTGACTTTTGAGAAATCTATCCTGGAAAAAATACATATCCTTGAAAATCATAAAACAAGTGCAAACATAGTAAAAAAAATTTAAAGTGTAATAATACTTACAACAAACTTATAAGAAAATTAATATTAACTCCATTTTACTATGAGGAATCTGAGACACGAAAAAGGTTAAATATCTTACCCAACATCACACAACTAGTGAATGATCAGGCTGAGTGAGACACAAACCCAGACAATCATGCCCTAGAGCTAGGCAGTATGCTATACTTACAGAGCAACGCTCTGCTCAGATCTCTTCTTCAGGGAAATAAGCCCATTCTTCAGCTACTGGAGCTCTCGACAGCTCACAGAGGTGCCCGTGATTGGCTTTGTCTTTGTCTCCTCTCTCTTACCTATAGTTTCTGTCTCCTACTTTTGAGTCCAGTTCTACCTCCAGGCCAAGTAAACCATCACATTGACGTGATCTGAATAACAAAGCTGAGGTAGTGAGGGTATGGGGCTCTATATGTGGTGCGTGATTTGTTCATTTCTCTTTGTAAAGTAGTCTCCCTCCACCTTATCCTGAGGGGATACATTGCAAGACCCCCACCCTCACCCCCGTGGATGCCTAAACCTTGCAGATAGTAAAGAACCCTACATAGTCGTATACTATGTTTTTCCTATACATACATATCTATGATAAAGTTTAATTTTTTAATTGGGCACACTAAGAGATTAACAACAATAGCTAATAATGAAATAGAACAATTATAATAATACACTGTCATAAAAGTTATGTAAATGTGGTCTCTCTCAAAATATATTATTGTACTGTCTCTATTTTTCTTGTGATGATGTGAGACGATAAAAGGCCTACGTGATGAGACAAAGTGAGTTAAATGACATAGGCACTTCAATGTAGCATCAGGCTACTACTGACGATCTGACGATACTTCAGAAGAAGGATCTTCTGCTTATGGTGATCATTGAGCCATAACGGTTCATTGAGCCATGACGCTGTTGATGGCTGGATGTCAGGAGCAGATGATGTTGATGACTGGAGAAATTTAATATTTTCAAACTGGTTGACTATGGGGTAACTGAAACTTACCATGGAAACTGTGGACAAAGCAGGGACTGCTGTAATTTCACCACTTTTTGCATATCTTCTTTTGCTTTTGCTTAATATAAGGATTCATCATTTGTATTAGGATTCATCATTTTTATATTGTCTAAGTGAACTGCTGCTTGTTGTCACTAGTATCAATCATTCTCCTTTATACATTCTCGTTGAAGTCCATTTTATCTTGTATTAATATTGCTATGACCAATTTAATTTAGTCCGTCCTTGCTAAATGTGACAGACACCTCAAATAGGTTGGTTATTTACTCAAAGGCAGCCTCTCCTTCCTTGTTAGGAGAAATTCAATTTTGTTTAGACGCTGAGCAGCAAAGTGTGCAGGTAAAAGGATAGACACCCTTTCGAAACCATGCTTAACTGACAGTTGGGCTAAGCCAGTTTCAGTCATCTCGTTTCCCCCTAGTGGGGTTGGTTTCAGGACAGCCCTGTTCTAGGCAAAGAAACACAAAGGAAGTTCTGCCATCCATTCCTCCATAAATAGAGACACTTAAGGAGAAATCCTTTTTCTCCCCTGTTTTTGGGATGTTATGCAGTGGGATGTGATCACGAGAAATGCTGCAACCATTTGGTAACCATGAAGGTTAATTTCTCAGAAACACCGAGAATGGCAAGTTGGAAAGATAGGCAGAGCCTGGTCACTCACCTCCAGATTCCTTTTTGAGTCAGTAAATATCCTTCTTGTATGAGCCTCTTTTAGTTTTCCAGCTGCCTATGGCAGAAAGCATTCTATAGAATATACCTGAATAACTGTTTCTTCAGTTTTCTGTCAAAAGGTCCATGTCCTTAGTTTAGTTATGCCTCTTGTTAACAGAATAGAGCTGGATTATTTTTAAACCAATTTCTTTTAATCAGTAAATATAAACTTGTACACATTTTAAATGACTAATATATTCATTTATTCCCACCATTTATTTTGTGAGGCTTGAAATTTTCTGTTTTTACTTGCTTATTTTTCTTCCTTTCTTCTCTCAAATTAGATTGATATTTTTTCTTTATTCTTTCTCTCACACTCTATTTGGTTTGAATTTACAAATTCTGTATCCATTCTTTTGTGGATCTTAGACTTAACAAAGTCTGAAGTTAATCAATACCACTTCTCAAACATCATATAGACCTGAGAAAAAAATTAGTGTTATTTTTCAATCCTTTTGCTATTGTTGTTTAGTAAAAGTTTAAATCAGTCTTTTAAAAACTGGTTAGTATTTATTTAGACTTATCAACAATTTCTTTGTTTATGAAACTCTCTCCTTTCTTTCTCATTCAATTTTCTTCTTCCTAAACTAGATGGTTATGCTTCACAGTTCTCTGTGCAAAAACTGCACAGTGAAACTTCTCCTTCTGTTTGTCTGAAAACGTCTTTAATCTTAAAGATAATTTTTACCTTTAAGAAAAGTTGCAAGACTAGTGCAAAGAACATTTTTTCCTAAACAATTTGAAAGTAGTTGACATGATTATTGTATTTCCCATCAAGTATAAATGTATTAATTTATTATAATTTTTGATATTTAATTTTATTTAGAAAAGCATGCCATAATATGTAAAGGATAGGTCTTATTTGTTTCCTCTGGAAGCAAACTCTGAGATGGCAAATTGGATGCAGAGGTTTATTCAGGAACACCTTAGGGAGATTTATCTGTAAAGTACTAAGGAAGACAAGCCTGGCCACAGGAAGAAACTGGCTTGCAATACAGTTGCAACTGAAGATTCAAATACCCTAGCAGGAACTCTGGAGCTAAGATAGCTTTTGCAATTGTCCCAAACTGAAAAAAAAAGTCTTTTCCTTTGACTCTTTTGGGGGAGGCAGTTCTCTGCAGGCTTAGATCAATTTCCAGTGCGGGATGCAGCTATGACCTGTCAGCAGCAGATACTCCTAGCAGCTGGGAGAAAAGTTAGTTATTCCTAAAACAGGGATCTGAAGGACACCCTTGTATCCTCTTCAGGGGAGTTAGGAGTTAGAGTAATGTGATGGTTAAGGTCTAGGTCAGACAGACTTGAGTTCAAAATTTTACCAGCTATGTGACCTTGGGCAAATTAACCAAAATCTATAAATCTTGGTATTCTCATCTTTAAAAAACAGGTATACTATTCCCTACCAGGAAATGTTTTTTTCAAGATTATGTAAGATAAAAAGATAAATATATATAAAGAACATTATGTAGTGCCTCACTCAGGTTTCAATTATGTTGTTATATGTTATCACACTGCTATTGGTCTATCGATTTATTGATTTGTCAAAGTGCTGGCTTTCAGATTTATTGATCTTTTCCCCTCTACTCTTTTTTTACTTTTGATTGCACTGATTTCTGCTTTTATCTTTATTATTTCCTTTCTTTTGCTTGTTTTGGGCTTAACTTGCTCTTCTTTTTCTAATTTCTTTAGATGTTTTATACTACTACCTTGAGACCTTTCTCTTTCTCTAGATAAAGCATCTAATGATATAATGTTGTAATTTTCCCACTTAGTACTGCTTGAGCTGCATCCCACCTTTTGTTTGGAGTGAAGGGCAGGGAGGGGTGATGAGCAGTGGTGAGGTGACCGCTTCTTTCTGGGGCTCCTTAGAAAATATACTGGAAATCTTGGTTATGGACTCTTGGTCCCAAATTGGACCAGCTCTGCAGAAATAGCTAATAGTGGATATAACCTTTCCATAGTTAGCCTTAAAATTTATCCTTTGTCTCCTATATTAACCACAAAGCTTTCATTCACTTAATGTTATGAGTAAAGATGACTATTTCTCGCTTTTATTAAGGAAGAAGTATAATTGAAAGCTATAATTTATACATGTAGACTGTCACAGAGAAATATAATTTAATTATATATACAATAATAACATTATTTTGGGTTCCCCCAGCCTGAGTTCACTAATTCTCTAGGACTCACAGGACTTGGCATACAGTTAACTTACAGCTGTGATTTATTACAGTGAAAGGCTACAGAGCAAAACAAGGAGAGGGGAAGGTACATGGGAAGAAGTCTGGAGGAAACCAAGTACAAGCTTCCAAGGGTCTTCTCCCGGTGGGCTCACATGGGATATCCTTCATTCCTTAAGCAGTGAATTGTGTGACAGTATGTGTGAAGTGTTGTGCACTAGGGAAGCTCACTGGTGACTCAGCGCCCATGGTTTTTATTTGGGGCCAGTTATGTAGGCAGCCTCTGCCAAGCACGTACCAAAATTCCAAGCTCCCCAAGGAAAGCAGGTGTTCTACACAAACCTTGTTGTTTGTACCGTTTAGGCACTCTGTGAGCCACTCTTCTTATCAGTTAGGGAATTGAGGGAGCCCTTCCCAAATCTACATTGAGACACAAGCCAGGGAGCCAATGTGCAGGGCTTTCTAACTGCCTCAGGCCTGCTATGTTAACTCCCTTTTTTCTGCACAAGCATGTTCCTGTCAAATCAATTGGCTTAAACCGTACTCTTCAAAGTAGTAACTTGAAAAATAATGTGGTCACTTGGGATTACAAGCTTCCTATAACTAAATGAGACATAGGGTATAAGAAAAGTGGCTTTTAACAATACGACATCCACATATGTTTTTATTAAATCTTGCGTTCTTACTAATTTTACTTCAAAAAAATTTTCAAACCCAGTGAGCAGTGAAAGATGTGGTCAAGTTCAAATATCAGAAACTACAATATATTCATCGACTTGAGTTGACAAAAACTTTGCCCAGAATTTGGCCACATAACCAGAAATTTCAGAATTCAAGGGTTCATAGAATCATCCCTTGTTGAGTCTCCTTTTCTTTTCTCACGGCTCAGTCAGTTTCACCTGAAATTCATTGCACTGGTTAGAATCCTGAGGTTTGCACTCCAAAGTCAAACTTCGAAACAAAATGGATGGTCCATACTCAGCCAAAATTTTAATTTCTTTTGAACTTCTGGTAGTCACTGTGATGCGCCATAAAGAGTCCCTTTTGAAGGACTTGTTGACTCAGCTGCTCAAGGATACTTCCTAATAAACATCCTACACATTACATTTCAGGTCAGAGTCCCTAGAGAAGCCAGCCCATGACATAACTGGGTTTGACATTCTGCTTAACCCAACTGTCTATTACAGCCCGACAGGAGCACCTTCTGAAAAAATCAGCAGTGCCCTTCCTCCTTGCAGTCTCAGATTCAGGGTATTTGGATGTTATATCTATTATCAGTCAGAAAGCACAATCAGTTCTGGCCAAGATGGAGGCATAAGTAGATACACTTTGCTTCCTCACACAACCAAAAGAAGAACAACAACAAATTTTAAAACAAAAGTAGCCAGAACTGCCAGAAAATCAAACCATATAGAAGTCCGATAACCAAGGAGTTATAGAAGAAACATTCATCCAGACTGGTAGGAGCGGTGGAGATGAGCAGCTGGGCAGAGAGGACGTGACATGCAGCAAGGCAGCGGCCGGCAGACCAGGCGGTCCCACATTTGCGTGCAGATAAACCAGGAGGAACAGCTGGGGAGCAAGACAGACCATGCAATCCAAGGTTCCAGTGCAGGAAAAGAAAGCCTCAAAACCTCTGGCTGCAAAAAACTGTGGGGGATGTAGCAGTGGGACAAACTCCCGGCCTCACAGGAGAGTCCGTTGGAGAGACCCACAGGGTCCTAGAATGTACACAAACCCACCCACCCAGGAATCAGTACCAGAAGGGCCCAATTTGCTTGTGGCTAGCAGGGGAAGTGACTGAAAGCGAGCCAAGAGCTGAGCAAGCAACATTGTTCCCTCTCGGCCCCTCCCCCACAGACAGCATGACAACTCAGTGACCTGGGTTGCCCTGCCCTGGCAAATACCTAGGTCTCCAACATTTCCAATATAACAAGTGCACTGAGACAAAGAAATATGGCCCAAATGAAAGAACAGTTCAAAGCTCCAAAAATAGAAATAAGCAACTAAGAGATAGCCAACCTATCAAAATCACAGTTCAAAACACTGGTAATCTGGATGTTCACTGAATTGGTTGAGTATGGTTGCAAAATGGAGGAAAAAATGAAGGCTATGCAAAGTGAAATAAAGAAAAATATGGAGGGAACCAACATTAAAGGGAAAGAAACTGGGACTCAATTCAACGATTGGAAACAGAAGCAAGACATGAACATTCAGCCAGAACAGAATGAAGAAACAAGAATTCAAAAACTGAGAAATAAGAATTCAAAATCTCTGGGACAACTTTAAATGATCCAACATCCAAATCATAGGGGTGGCCAGAAGGAGAAGAGGAAGAGCAAGAAATTGAAAACTCCTTTGAAAAAATAATGAAAGAGAACTTCCCCAATCCGGCCAAGGAAATAGACTTCCCAGGAGATCCAGGAAGCTCAGAGAGTCCCAAAGAAGTTGGAACCAAGGAAGCACACACCAAGGCACATCATAATTACATTACCCAGGATTAAAGGTAAGGAAAGAATCTTGAAAGCAGCAAGAAAAATGGAGACAGTTACCTACAAAGGAGTCCCCATAAGACTATCAGCTGATTTCTCCAAAGAAACCTTTCAGGCAAGAAGTGGCTGGAAAGAAGTATTCAAAGTCATGAAAGGCAAGGACCTACATCCAAGGGTACTTACTGCATCCAGCAAAGCTGTCATTTAGAATGGAAGGACAGATAAAGTGCTTCCCCGGTAAGGTCAAGTTAAAGGAGTTCATCATCACCAAGCCCTTATTCTATGAAATGTTAAAGGGACTTCTCTAAGAAAAAGAAGATCAAAAACTATGAAGAGTAAAGTGACAACAAACTCACAACTGTCAACAACTGAGCCTACAAAAACAAAAACGAACTAAGCAAACAACTAGAACAGGAACAGAATGACAGAAATGGAGATCAGAGGGCAGGGGAAGGGGGAGAAGAGGAGAATAGGTACAGGGAATGAGAAGTATAAATGGTAGGTACAAAACAGACGGGGGAGGTTAAGAATAGTATAGGGAATGGAGAAGCCAAAGAATTTATATGTAGGACCCAGGGACCTGAACTAAGTGCAGGGCGGGGGGGATGCTGGTGGGAGGGTGGGTGCAGGGAGGGAGGGAATGAGGGGAAGAAAAAATGGGACAACTGTAATAGCATAATCAATACAATATATTTTTTAAAAAAGAGCACAATCATGTGAGTTATTCTACATACAATAAGGTGGACATCTCAAAGCCCTTACATTCTAGAAGTCTTTGATCTGTGGAAGAGGTTTGTTACATATTTTCTGTTTCCATTAAGTTAGTCATATGCCCAAATTAAAATAAATAAAATCTCCCATATGAACTTCTTCCCTAAATCCTATAATCTGTCAGTGAAAGAACAGCATGAACATAAAGAAATTTCAGCATAAATGACTCACTTTTCATATCAGGCAATGTGCCTAACTTCTAAAAATTCTTGCCTGGGACAACTCAAAAGGTGATGTGGGAGGAAGGCTGAACGGCTGGGGCTCCTCTGGCATCTCCAGCATGGCAGCTGCTGGGCCGCTGGACTTCGGACACGGCAGCTCAGTTCCTAAGGTGTCGGGGAGAGACAAAGAGGAAGCGGCCCAAATTTGTATCATTTTTTTATGCCTTAGTTCTCAGGAGCAACCAGTGTCATTTCTATGGCATTTCATTCGTTAGAGGAAAGTCACTAAGGTTAGCCCACGTTCAAGAAGAGAATTAGACTCCACTTCTTCATGGGAGGAGTGTTTAAGAATTTACAGACATGTTTTAAAACCATCACATGCACCAAACCTTTTCCTTTTGAGCTGAAAAGTGGTTGCGCTTCCTTTGTTTCTTTCTTGGAAGTTGTTGCATCCTGGCCAAGTGATCCACGTTTCTGGATGTATTCCAGAAAACAATAGTTAAATAGAAGAGCAAAAATTTATTGAGGACTTATCATATGCTAGTCATTATTCTAAGTCCCCAAGTTGTCTGTCCTGTTAAATTTATTCTCCACTAATATCCATAAAATATCCCAAGTTCCTATCCAGTGTACTGCAGGAAGGTTCAGAGCCCACTCTAATACATCTTTTTTCAGACCACATTTTTTCCAGAGAAAGTCCGCATTGAAATCAGCTTCTTGGCTCCTATTTCCACACTGTTTTTATGCTAGAGACACCACCCCTTTTCTTTCCTTCAAATCATCATTAACTCGTTCACTGAAGGTTTACCAATTACATCTCAAGTGCAGGAATGAACTCCCAGATCCATGTCAAAGATATGTATTTCTAGGAATTTATCGGCACTTTCCTACCGCACCATTTTCTCACTCATAGTTAACATGGAGAAGTTCTCTCCTATTGGCTAGGTCAGAAGTTAAACTTTGTGATCACCAAACTGAAGCCTGCCCTGAGACCTGCTTTTCAAATTTGAACTAGATGCCTGCATTTTAAAAGTGTGAGTTGTTATATTAAACCTCAGATTTTCCGCTCCTCTTGGAAAAAAATCAGATGGTTTGCCTTTGCTGGGTTGGTTTACTTCCTCATGTATCAGCAATTAAGTGGAGCCAGGACCAGCTGACTCCTGGCTTCTGTTCACTCAAATTTCCATTTGGCCCACTTCACTCATTTACTTGAAACTCCAACCCCTCTACACATGTGGGTTTGCATCCTAATATCCAACTCCTCCTTTATACCTTCCCCATGTTCCCAGGCCCCTAACACACAAACTTAGCTTTTCCAGGAATCTTGTGCACACACCCAGACCAGGAGTCTTTTTCTATAAAGAGCCAGATGATAAGTATTTTAGGCCATTTATATAGCCTCTGTTACAACTACTAAATTCTGCCATCATAGATCAGAAACAACTGCTGGGGAAATAAAATTAAAAAAGCAATCTTCTGCCAACCCAAAAAACCTCTCCACGAAGTAGAAGAGGAAGAAAATAGTTTTATTACTGACTAAGCACTAAACCCGAGTGTGATACTCATTACAGGCAACCCACTAAAGGGAGTGCAAAGACAGAATGAAATCTCACCTTTTTCTATAGCCAGGCAGATACAATTCATTACACACATTCTCAAGACAAATGATAACTAGTCCTCAAGTAAGAGGACTTGGCAGCACCGTTTGTCACACTAGTTCACCCTAATTTCATCTGGTCATTATGGCGTCCATCTGTGATAGCTAATTGTTTTATTCAAAAAAAAGTTTCTCATCTCCCTCCGACAGGTATGTAGTTACAACTTGTAGCCGGGTGCTGGTGGCAGATAGGCTCCTGCCCTCCGAAGTAAACTGGGAAATGGCGTGCCCTCTTCCTTGATGATTTCTTTTCAAAGAGATGGTTCCCTGATCCGTGGGAAAACATTCCTGCACTGTAAAACTGGCAGGAGGCTTTTTAGCTTTCAAAGCCATTGATATGCATCTCAAAGCAGCAGAGAAAGAATGCACAACTGCAAGTTTTTTTAAATGCAAATGAAGAGTGGAGGGAAGATTTCTCCCCTTTTTATCACCTGGGCAAATTAATTTTTAAAATTTTTTAATCTATATTCACTCTTACACCACTACAGAATATACTTAAACAAATGAGTATGGCTGTGTTTCAATAAAACTCTATTAAGGGTAGAAACTTGAATTTCGTTAAATTTCATGTCACAAAATGTTATTCTTTCTTTTTTTTTATTTCTTCCCCCAACCATTTAAAAATGTGAAAGCCATTCTTAGTGTGCAGGCTGTAGGCTGGATTTGGTCTGCAGGTCGTAGTTTTACCACCCCCTGACATAGGCTCTACAGGGGTGGGGACTCCACATGAGGTGCTTTTCTAAAAACAACGAATCATGAATTTTGCCACTGTCCTAGAGGCTGTGGTCAGGGTTTTGTTTTAATTAGTATTTCTACGAGGCTATTCATATTTAGTCCCTGTATTAGTTTCCTGGGGCTGCTGTAACAAAGTACTGCAATCTGGGTAGCTTAAAACAGAAACTGACTCTCACAGTTCTAGAAGCCCCAAGTCCAAAATCAAGGGATCAGCAGGGTGGGTTCCCACTGGGGGACTCTGAGGGAGAGATTGTCCCCTGCCACTCTCCTAGCCCCCGATCCTTGCCATTCCTTGGCTTGTAGCTGTGTCACTCCAGGCTCTGCCCCCACTGGCACACAGTACTGACTCAGTGTCTGCCCGTGTCCAAATTTCTGTCTTCCTTTAAGGACACCAGTCATCAAATTAGGATTTACCCTAACCCAGCAGGAGTTTACTTTAGCTTAACTACAGCTGCAAAGACCCTATTTCCAGAAGTCACATTCACAGGTATGGGGGTTGGAACTTCAAAATAATGTTTCTGGGGACACAATTCTACCCACTGTAGTCCCACTTCTCCAATTACTTTCTGCCAAGTGGCTAGACCTAATAGTTCCTTTCTGTTCACTAACTAAGAAACATTCTTTTTTGTTAACACTCTCAGTTGGAGCTGAATGTTTGTAGAATATGCCACCCCAAAATATGAATTCAGGCATGCCATCCCCAAAAGATGCTGCTTTGATATATTGATTATTTTGAGCTGTAGTAAGGCAGGAGATAATGAGGAAGCAGAAAACTACAGAGGTGCCCCAGGGCTAAGATAAAAGAAGATGGATAAAGGGCGGAGACCCTGTTCTAGGACTGGTAGTTTCTGCATCTGGAAAAGCATTAAATCTTAGTTAATCAGGAATGCACCTGTGCAGAAGATGCTACCTGACCCCTGCTTCATTATAATATCATTATAATAAATTAGCATTGTGGGGGAACCCACCCTAGAGGAATAAAAGTCCTCTAGCCCCTGAGTTCCAGGTTGCTGCTACTGCGGCAGCAGTGGCGGCAGTGGCGGCGGCGGCGGCTGCTGCTGCTGCTGCTGCTGCTGCTGCTGCTGCTGCTGCTGCTGCTGCTGCTGCTGCTGTTAGGCTCTTCTCTTCTCTTCTCTGCCCTGCTCAGAGCTGGCCTGCTCCCATGTTCTGCGTGGCTTAATAAATCTGCTTTTTTCTCACTTTCTGCTATAAACTCTGTGTGTTCGGTTCAATTTTTTGTGTGCCATCACCAAGAACCTGGTTACCTGTGCCCATCTGTGACAGTAGGATCTTATAAAACAGCAAATACAATAAGAAACTTGCTCTGAACTCCCCTTATCTATCTAAGGATAGGTAGATAGGTAGATAAGGATAGGTTTATGATAAGTTCCAGAAGGAACTTATCATAAACCCCTGCCCAGAGGTTTATGAACCAGGAAGACTGATTCGTCACAGGAGAGGAGGCCAGAAATTGGCAGAACATCCACACAAATTTCAGACTATCATATATCTCATCTTACTCTTCTGAGACCCATTCATCTCTCCCCCTAAAATTTACCCTCCCCTAAGAAACCTGCACCCCCTCTGTCCCTTTAGCTATTAAGATGGTATTTGAATCTGAATTCTAAATCATCTCCAAGAGCTGTTTATTCTCCCTGGGTCTCCCCCAGGGCTACATGAGGCAGACATGTTGATAAACTTCTGTTTGTTTTTTTCTTTCATTAATTTGTCTTTTATTATTGGGGTCTCAGCCAAGAACTCAGAGGGTAGAGAGAAAAAAGCAAAAGTATACCTATGTAATGTTTATTTAATGATAGTAAAACAAACTTTTTACTATCATTATAGGTTTGCTTTTTTCCTCCTCTACAGAATGTTCTCCTGGAGTGGGGTGACTCGCTCTGACTACTGTTTACTTCTGACCTTGTTTCTTTTTATAAAAATATGGATTCATAAGGCTCACATGACTAAATGGAAATGCCATTTTATTCCATTTGTCCAGTTCAGAAGGCAGCAAATAACTTTATTTCTATTAGCCAGTACTGTGCCCTGCAAAGAAAATCCTGCTCTCATTACAACAATATTAAATTCTTTAAAAACCTAATTGTAACAACTTTACAGAATAGCTCACTAAAAGTCTTTTTCATCTCAACCCAACTAAAAGCATTCCCTGTATCTGTGCTTTTGCCTCCTGTGTGCATACATATTGGTGGTCCTTTGATAGTTATTATGGGTGTGTATACACAATTTGATATTCTTCCTTTTATGTAATATGATTTAACCAAATGTTTTCTATTTCCTACATCATCTTTACATTGATCATTTTTAGTGTATCATTAGGGTACATCATTTCGGTATACCACAGCTTCTATGTTTCTCTATTTTTGGGATCTTAGCATTCTTCTAGTGTTTTACTCTCATTAAATAAACATTGCATAGGTATACTTTTGGTTTTTTATTAAACATTATTTCCTCAGGATAGATTCTATTATTTGGTCATGGGTTAGGCATATTTATAATTCTTTTCAATAAAGTACCCTTTGGCCCTTCAGAAAGCCTGGAGCCATTTACATTGCTATCATTAATGCATGAGTATATCTGCTTTCTTGAAGCCTTGCAGGCTTTTTTAAAATTTATTTTTTATTGTATTTTTCCATTACCATTTATCCCCTCCTCCCCCTACTTCGCAATCACCATGCTGTTGTCCATGTCCATGAGTCCTTTTTCCTCGGTCCCTCTATCCTCTGGCTTTGGATTTTATCACTTTTTCAAAGTTCTTCTAATTCCTTTTTTTTTTAGATACAAAATGAAACTTCCCAGTAGGTTTAATTTGCAGTTATTTTACCAAAAAGTCTGACTGAATGCTTTAAAAATTAGTATTTAAAATCATGCTTCTTCTTGTATGAACTCTTTAAATCATTTATATTTTTTAGTTATTGAACTTTTGTGTTTTACAATAACATGGATGGACCTGGAGAGCATTCTGCTAAGTGAACTTTTCTGTTTATGTGGAAACATTTTCTCCATTTTTCTGAACTTTTAAATCTCAGCTTTATTGGTATTCATTCTATCAAAGATAAAACTAAGTAATGAATCTTCCCATTTTTTTTTAAATTTCCATTCCATCAATAGTCAAAAAGTGATTTCCCCTTGTGCTAGTCTATTCACATCTGTAGGAAAGTATTTCTTTTGATTTCTAACTATTTAACTTTTAATCCACCTGGAACCTTTTGGAGAATATGACACAAAGTGTGGGTATTTTTAATATTCTCATTATTGATATTCTTATATACCAAGGGTCTCAAATTGGTAACCAGTGCGTTTTAATGTCTGCTAAGACAAGTTCTTTCCATGACCCCTTTTGAACCTAGAATACTATTTGATGTTCTTGCTCATTTATGTTCCCATATGAAGTAAAAATTACATTAATTTTAATTTTAAATTATATTACATTTTAATTTTAAAAAGCATCTTATTTCTAATTGAGGCTGGCCACCTGAATCCAGTAATGTAGCTTGCCAAGGTACTTGCTGACAGTACTGAACCCTGTATACAAGTATGCTATGCTTTTCCTACACATACATAACTATGATAAAGATTAATCTATGAATTAGGCACAGTAAGAGACTAACAATAACTAATAATAATATATAGCAAGTATAACAATATACTGTAATAAAGGTTATGTGAATGTGGTCTCTTTCTTTCAGTAATATTTACACTTTTCAGTCCAAGCTCATTCCTGAATCTGTGTAGCCATCCCTTACCTGCAGTAAATGGTTGGGTGTCATTTGTTTCAGGGGATCCCTTGCTGAAGTCTTTATATAGGCTCACTGCTTTCTGGATGCCATTAGTTGGAACGTTTTCTGTTCATGTTTTTCATCCACAAATTTAATGCCTTCTCCATCATAACTAAGCATTTATGCACTGTAGCTGTAACTTGTGCAGTTTGAGGTGCAACAGCAAGACTAGCACAAATTTTTTTCCTTTTTCGTAATTTAATGGATAGAAGATTCATTCTCACCATAAATCTTAGCAATCTCACCATACATTTTTTTTCTTTCCTTCCTAAGTTGCGAACATTTACCTTTTCACTGAAAGGAAGAAGTTTGCAAGTTTGCCAGCACCACTCCTTTTCCGCCTTGGGACTATTCTTAAGTAACTTAAGGGTTACTTGAACACAAGCCCCGTGATACCACAACAGTCAACTTAATAACTAAGACAGCCGCTAAGTGACTAATGGGTGGAGAGCTTATGCAGCGTGGAGATGCTGGACAACAGGATGATTCACATGCAGGTGGGACAGAGCAGGATGGCTTGAGATTTCGTTACACCACTCAGAACTGTGTGCGATTTAAAACTTATGAATTGTTTATTTCTTGAATTTTCCATTTAATATTTTTGGGCTGTGGGTCACCACAGGTAACTGAAACCAATGAAAGTGAAACAGCAGATGAGGGAAGACTGCTATATGTGGGAAAATATTGGTAATTAAAGACTAGTTAGTAAAGTTTGTTGTGTACATTGTGTTAAGGGTCTGAAATTGTCTTCAGTGATTAAGTTTTGTTCTTCCTGATAGAAAGGAGAGGAGGGACACCTTCCTAAATTTATGTCCTGTTTTTAGCCAAACAGAGAGAGACGAGAGAGCTTTTCTAGCATTTGCTGCTATGTAATTGTCTTCAGCTCAAAATAATTCTTATGTCACAAAGGCATATTCTGGGGTGACATATTCTAGTTTCCTTCATTCCTCAAGAAAGCCTTCCCTGATATCTTAATCTCAGTTAAATCTTCAGTGAAGTAAATCTTATGGCACTCTCTATTTCTCCTTTAATACTTACCACTGTTTTGATTCATTAATTCTGTAATTCTTCCTTTAATGTCATTCTCCCCTGCTAGATTACATGCTCCTCAGGAGCAGGAACTTTATCTATCTTGTTTACTGCTATTCCTATCCTCAGTGCCTAACATAAAGTCAGACATACAGTCAATAATTGTTGAATAACTCAATGAATATCATCTGTAGAATGAATGAGTGATGTTCAGATTATTTAAATAAAGATGCATTTCTTTCATTTTTACATGCACTTATGGATTGTTTCTTCTATTTTATTGCCTCCAATTTTTGTTTGTTTTTATACATTTAAATTCTTTTTATTATTTTCTTTGCCGCATATATTTATTAATCACTAAAGATTCAGTTTACTGCCTTTTGACTTAAAAATATACTTGCATTTGATTGCTTTATTTTGTTCAACTTTTAAATTACGGCTTCTCTTTTCTTTCTTCCTCTCTCTCTTGTTATCTATGCAAACCCTAAGCAGCAAATCAACTGGTTTTGTGTGACAGCGCAGTTCATACCCCCAACCAAGTCAGGGACAGCAAACTCAGGAACTGGAATGGGTGATTGGTTATTGTGATCATTAATTTTACATGTGAACTTGGAGGGCCATGGTGCCCAGGTATTTGGTCAGACATAATTCAGGTGTTACTGTATGTGTTTTTAGATGAGATTGACATTTAACTCAGTGGACTTTGAGTAAAGCAGATTGCCCTCCATAATGTGGGTGGGCCACCTCTTATCAGTTGGAAGTCCTAACAGAATAAAGACTGACCTTTCCAAAGTAAGAAGGCATTCTGCCATCAAACTGCTTTTCGACTCAAACTGCAGCTCTTTCCTGAGTCTCCAGCCTGCCAGCCTTCCCCATCAGATTTTGGACTCACCAAGCTACTGCAGTTCTTTAAAATAAATCACTCTCTATAGATACATAACCTATGGGTTCTGTTTCTCTAGAAAACTCTGACTAACACAGTTATGTATCTCCAAGGCCAATTTAACAGTAAAGAGCTTTTCTAATTTCTATTACTAAAATGTAAAAATGACCCAGAAGCTCTTTTAGCAAAATATGGCCTAAAAATTATGATGCAATAGATATGCTACTCATATATAAAAATACTAGCTCTTGCCTAGATTTAATTTCTTTTTATTTTTTTAAAATTTATTTATTTCTTTTAAAAAATTATCTCAAATACATTTGTCTCCATTTACCTGCCACCACTTTCCCCTGCCCCTCCCACTTCCCACCTCCCCCTCTCAATCCTTCCGCACCTTGGCTTTGTCCATGTGTCCTGCACACCTGTTCCTTGATCTGACTCTTCCCTTCCCCTCTCTGCTACCCGCCTCCTTCCCTCCCTCTCATCCCTGTGAGTTTCTTCTTTCTTTCAATTTTGCTGGTCATATTTCCTTGTCTGCTTGTTTTGCTGATTAGGTTTCACTTATAGGTGAGATCATATGGCATTTGTCTTTCACAACCTGGCTTATTTAACTTAGCATAATTCTCTCCAGTTCTATCCATGCTGTTGTGAAGGGTAGTAGCTCTTTCCTTCTTTCTGCTGCGTAGTATTCCATTGTGTAAATGGACCAGTTTCTTAGTCCACTCATTTACTGATGGGCACTTAGGTTGCTTCCAGGACTTGGCTTTTGTAAATTGTGCTGCTATGAACATTGGGGTGCATAGGCTCTTTTGAATTGGCGTTTCGGGATAATTAGGGTGTGATCCAAGCAGTGGAATCACTGGGTCAAAAGCAGTTCCATTTTTAGCTTTTTGAGGAAATTCCACACTATTTTCCACAGTGGCTGCACCAGTCTGCATTCCCACCAACAGTGTACTAGGGTTCCCTTTTCTCCACAGCCTCGCCAGCACCCTCTGTTTGTTGATTTGTTTATGATGGCCATTCTGACCGGTATGAAGTGGTGTCTCATCATGGTTTTAATTTGCATTTCTCCGATGACTAGTGATGATGATGAGCCTCCTTTCATATGTCTCTGGGCCCTGTGCATGTCCTCCTTGGAGAAGTGTCTGTTCAGGTCCTTTGCCCATTTTTTAATTGGATTGTTTGTGTTCTTGAAGTGGAGTTGTGTGAGTTCTTTATATATTTTGGAGATCAAACCCCTGTACAAGGTATCATTGGCAAATATATTTTCCCATACAGTTGGCTCTCTTTTCATTTTGCTGATGTTTTCTTTAGCCATGAAGAAGCTTCTTATTTTGATGAAGCCCCATTTGTTTATTCTTTCCTTTATGTCCCTTCCTCTAGGGGACACATCGGTGAAAATATTGCTGCACGGGATATCTGAGAGTTTCCTGCCTATGTTCTCCTCTAGGACTTTTATGGTGTTGCGATTTATATTTAAGTCTTTTATCCATCTTGAGTTTATTTTTGTGTATGGCATAAGTTAGTGGTCAAATTTCAATTTTTTGCATGTAGCTGTCCAGGTCTCCCAACACTATTTGTTGAAGAGGCTATTTTTATTCCATTTTATGCTTCTGCCCCTTTTGTTCAATATTAATTGACCATAGAGACATGGGTTTATTTCTGGGCTCTCTATACTGTCCCACTGATCGATGTGTCTGTTCTTATGCCAGTACTAGACTGTTTCCATAACAGTGGGTCTGTAATATAGATTGATGTAAGGTATTTTGATTCCTCCTACTTTGTTCTTCTTTCTCAAAATTGCTGCAGCTACTCGGGGTCATTAATTGTTCCATACAAGTTTTTGAAATGTCTGTTCTATTTCTGTGAAATATGTCATTGGTATTTTAATAGAGATTGTGTTGAATCTATAAATTGCTTTGGATAGTATGGATATTTTGATGACGTTAATTCTTCCAATCCATGAACACGGTATATGCTTCCATTTATTTGTGTCTTCCTTAATTTTTTTCTTCAATGTTGTATAGTTTCCTGTGTACAGGTCTTTTACCTCCTTGGTTAAATTTGTTCCTAGTTACTTTATTTTTCTTGTTGCTATAGCAAAGGGGATTTTTTCCTTGATTTCTGATTCTGATGTTTCATTTTTTGTGTACAAAAATGTCTTCAATTTCTGAATATTAACTTTGTATCTTGCTGTTTTGCCAAATTCACTTCGTAGGTCGAGTAGTTTTTTGGTGGTCTATGGGGTTTTCTATGTACACTATCATGTCATCTGCAAACAATGATAATTTTACTTCCTCCTTTCCAATTTGGATGCCTTTTATTTCCTTTTCTTATCTGACTGCTGTGGCTAGGGCTTCCAATACTATGTTGAATAGAAGGGGTGAAAGTGGACATCCTTGTCTTGTTCCTGATCTTAGTGGGAAAGCTTTTAGTTTTTTCCCATTGAATATGAGTTTGGCTGTAGGTTTTCATATATGGCCTTTATTATATTGAGGTGGGACCCCTTTATTCCCACTTTGCTGAGTGTTTTTATCATAAATGGGTGCTGTACCTTATCGAATGCTTTTTCTGCATCTATTGAGATGATCATGTGGTTTTTGTCTTTCCTTTCGTTTATGTGATGTTTACATATGTTAATTTGTGAATATTGAACCATACTTGCATTCCAGGGATGAATCTCTCTTGATCATGGTGTATGATCTTTTTAATGTATTGCTGGATGCGGTGCCAAAATTTTGTTGAGAATTTTAGTGTTCATCAGCAATATTGGCCTGTAGTCTTCTTTTTTGGTGATGTCTTTATCTGGTTTAGGGATTAGGATGATGCTGGCTTCATAAAAAGAGTTTGGGAGTCTTCCCTCTTGAATTTTTCGGAATGGTCTGAGAAGGACAGGGGTCAGCTTTTCCTTAAATGTTTTATAAAATTCTCCTGTGAAACTGTTCAGTCCATGCCTTTTGTGTGCTGGCAGCTCTTTGGTTACTGCTTCAATTCCACCAACTGTTACCAGTCTGTTCAGACTTTCTGCTTATTCTTAATTCAGTGATAGAAGGTTATATTTTTCTAGAAATTTTTCAATTTCATCAAGGTTTTCAAATTTCTTGTCATATAATTGTTCGTAGTAATTTCTTGCAATCCTTTGTATTTCTGTGGCATCAGTTGTTATTTCTCCTCTTTCATTTCTGGTATTATTTATTTGGGTCTCCTCCCTTTTTTCCTTGACGAGTCTGCTTAAAGGCTTGTCGATTTTGTTTATCTTTTCAAAGAACCAGCTCCTGGATTGATTGATCCTTTGAATTGTTCTTTTAGTCTCTGTGCCATTCAATTCTGCTCAGATCTTGATTATTTCCTTTCTTCTACTCACTCTGGGCTTTGTTTTTTCTCCAGTTCTTGAAGCTGGAGGGCTAGGTCATTTATTTGAAATGTTTCTATCCTTTTTAGGTAGGCCTGTATTGCCATGAACTTCCCTCTCAGGACTGCCTTCACTGTGTCACATAGGTTTTGGACTGTTGTGTGTTCATTTTGATTTGTTTCCAGAAACTTTTTGATTTCTCCTTTGATCTCATTAATGATCCATTGATTGTTTAATAGCATGTTATTCAGTCTCCATTAGTTTGAATGTTTTTGAGGTTTTTCCCTTGAGGCTGGTTTCTAGTTTCAAACCCTTGGGTTCAAGAAAATGCTTGTTATGATTTCAATTTTCCTGAATTTGTTGAGGCTTGTTTTGTGTCCTATGGTGTGGTCTATCTTTGAAAATGTTCCATGTGCATTTGAAAAGCATGTGTATTTTGCTTCTTTGGGATGAAAGGTTCTGTATATGTCAGTTAAGTCCATTTGATCTAATGCATCATTCAGTTCCACAATATTCTTGTTGATGTTTTGTTTGGAAGATCTATCAATTTTTGACAGTTGGGAGTTAAAATCCCCTACTATCAGTGTGTTACTGTCTATATCTTTCTTGAAGTCCTCCAAGATTTTCCATATATATTTGAGTGTTCCTATGTTGGGTGCATATATGTCTACAATGTTTATGTTTTCTTGATGGATTCTGCCTTTGAGTATTATAAAGTGTCCTCCTGGGTCTCTTTTTATGGCCTTTGTTTTGAAATCTATTTTGTCTGATGTAAGTATTGCTATCCTTGCTTTTTGTCCCTGTCCATTTGCTTGGAATATTTTTTTCCATTTCTTTACTTTCAGTCTGTGGAGGTCCTGAGGTGGGTCTCTTGTAGGCAGTATGTGTTGTTTATGTTTTCTTACCCATTCAACTATCCTATTTTGATTGGAGCATTTAATCCATTTACATTTAAAGTTATTATTGATAGGTACTTATTCATTTTTTCCCTTTGTACCTGTGTTCTTCTCTTTCTCACTTTTTTTCTTCATCTTCTTAAACCAGTCCTTTTAGCATATCTCATAGTGCTGGTTTGGTTGAGATGTATTCTTTTTGTCTTCTTTTGTCTGAGAAACTCCTTATTTCACCTTCCATTTTAATTGAGAGCCTTGCTGGGTACAACAGTCTTGGTTGTAGGCCTTTGCTTTTCATTCCTTGGAATATTTTTTGCCATGCCCTTCTGGCTTCTAGTGTTTCTGTTGAGAAGTCAGCTGCTATCTGTATCGGGGCTCCCTTATATGTTACTACCTGTTTCTCCTTTGCTGCCTTTAAGATTCTCTGTTTAAAATTCTTTGATATTTGCCATTTTAATGATCATGTATCTTGGAGTGGACGTCATTGGGTTCCTCTTGAATGGAACCCTCTCTGCTTCCTGGACTTGTGTGACTTTTTTTCTCCTCAAATTAGGGAAGTTTTTCATCATTACTTTTTCAAACAGGTTCTTTATCCCTTGTTCCTCTTCTCATTCTGGTATCCCTATTTTAGGGATATTATTACGTTTCAGGTCGTCCTGCATTTCCCTGAATGCCTCTTCATTCTTTTTTAATTTTTTTCATTGTCTTGTTCTTTCTGGGAGCTTTTTTCTACCTTGTCCTCCAGCTCACTGATTCAATTATCTGCTTCATCTAGCCTGCTTTGGATTCCTTCTACTGTGTTCTTCAATTCAGAAATTGTATTCTTCATTTCCTCTTGCCTCTTATTGATAGTTTCTATATCTTTTTCATGCTGATATAGTTTGCAATATGTTCCTCATAGTTTTCCTGTAGTTGTTTTTAATTCTCTTTGAGTTCACTGAGCTTCCTTAGAACCATTGTTTTGCACTCAATATCTGATAGTTTATTTACCTCTATTTCATTTAGTTCTCTTTGTGTGGATTCCTCTTTTCCTTTGATTAGGGGGTGTTTCTTTGTCTTCCCATTTTTGTGAGACTCTTCTCTTTTGCTTTTGCTTCTTAAATTGTTCTGTCTTGACTTCTTCACTTGCGGTATGAACTCCTATGGTAGGAGATCACTTTTTTTTTTTTTTTTTTTTGCTTTCTTTCTGAATCTTCCTCTGGTGATGTCAGCTATTGACTCCATGTGACCTTAGTCAGTCTTTAAGAGACTTCCAGGAATCTACTGTCTATCTCTGTCTCTTCCAGTTGTTAATATAGTTACTCTGCCCTCAGCAGTCAGGGCCGGGCAGAGTCCCTCCAGTTGGTGGGGCTATTGTGTCCTTTCACGCTGCTCCCACTCATGGGAGTAGTCTGCCTGAGCAAGATGGCAGCTGCAGAATGCAGGTGGTGAGTCAGCACCAGGACCCCGTTGTCCACTTTCTCAGTTCTCTCTCCAAAGCCTTCCTCCCCAGTCTTTCCTTAGGTGGCTCCAACCCACTCTGCCCCCGCCTCCACTGGAGCCCAGGGTAAGCGGCTGCCACTACTAATTTTTGCATTGGCCTTTTAAATTGCTCTTTGTGTCTCCAGTCACCTGTCTCTGGCAGAGAGGACCCTGCTGCTTTTCACAGATGGCTGTTATCTTTGTGCTTTTTGGGCTCCAGTGCTTTTTGGGGTGGGGCTAGAGATCCCCACTTATGGCTTAGACCCTGCTCTTCTCAGGGGGATCCAACTGGCTGTTTCAATATCTCTATGCCTGTGGGCACCTAGTCTACCTTCTCAAGCCTCTATCACAATCCTTACCAGTTAGGTTGTGCCAAAGCTGATTCCTCTGTCTGCCCGAGGTTTTAACGCTCCTCTCTCACTGTTGTTCAGTTGTTTTCCAGGTGATTTCTCTACGATTTAGTTTTATTTCCACATTGGTCCTGGGAGGAGGTCAGTGTGACTTTTACTCACTCCTCTGCCATCTTGAAGTCTCTACTCTTTTTTTTTCTTGGAAAAAAAAAGACTTCAGGATGATGGAAAGAAGGAAGACAGGAAGGAAGGAAGGGGAAGCAAATTGCCTCCTCAGGGCAAAGAAAGAAACTGAAGAAGCTACAAATAAGTAAAAGCACATAATGTGTTCATGAATAGAAGAAAACTTCAGTAAAATGTCCATGCTACCCAAAGCAATCTATAAATTCTATTCAATTCCTATCAAGAATCCAATTATGTATTTCATGGAATTGAACAAACATTTCAAAAATTCATATGGCATCACAAAAGCCCTGCATAGCAATAGCGATCCTGAGAAAGAATAACAAAGTTGGAGGAATCATACTGCATAATATCAAACTATACATAAGGCCATAGCCATCAAATCAGTATGGTACTGGCATAAAAACAAAGATGCAGATCAATGGTATAGAATAGAGAGTCCAGAAATATACTCACACCTTTGTAGTCTATTAATATTTGACAGAGGAAGCAAGCACATACAATGGGCTAAAGATAGTTTATTCAATAAATAGTGTTGGGAAAATTGGACAGATATGTGCAGAAAAATGAAACTAGACCACCTGCTTACACCACACACAAGAATAAATTCACAATGGATTAAAGACTTAAATTTTAGATGCAAAACCATAAAAATCCTAGAAGAAAACATAGGCAGTAATATCTCAGACATTGCTTGTAGCAATGTTTTCTAATATATTTCCTCAGGAAAGGGAAACAAAAGAAAAGATAAACAAATAGTCCTATTGTACATCAAACTAAAAAATTTTGCACAGCAAAGGAAACCATCAACAAAATAAAAAGATAGCCTATGGAATTGGAGAACATATTTGCCAATATATCTGATAAGGGGTTAATACCAAAATTTACAAAGAACTTATAATACCCCAAACCAAAAAACAAACAATCCACTTAAAAAAATGGGCAATGGACATGAATAGACACTTCTCCAAGAAGCACATACAGGTGGCCAATAGACATATAAAAAGATGCTCAACATCACTAATTATCAGAGAAATGCAAATTAAACCCATAATGAGATATCACCTCACACTGGTCAGAATGGCTATCATCAATAAATCAGCAAACAAGAGCTTGAGGATGTGGAGAAAGGAGAACCCTTTTGCACTGTTGGTGGGAATGCATGTTGGCCCAGCCACAGTGGAAAGTAGTATGGAGATAACTCAAAAAATTTAAAGTGATTCTGTCTGTTGACCCAGTGACCCCACTTCTTGGAATATATTTGAAGAAACCCAAAATGCTAATTCAAAAAAACATAAATACCTCTATGTTCATCACAGTGTTATCCACAGTCACCAAGATATGGAAGTAGCCCAAGTGTCCATCAGTAGATGAGTGGATAAAACAATTATGGTACATATACACAGTGGAATACTACTCTGCTGTAAAAAAAAAAAAACTTTTTTACTCGTTGTGACAGCATGGATGGACCCAGAGAACATTATTCTAAGTGACATAAGCCAGTCAGAGAAAAACAAATAACATATGATTTCACTCATATATGGAATCTAATGAACAAACTGAACTAACAAATAGAGACAGACTCATAGATAGAGAGCAGGATGGCAGCTATTGGCAGAGAGGTTGTGGTTAGGGGGTGGAAGTACAGAGCCAAAAGGAAAATGGACTCATGGACATGAACAACAGTGTGGTGATTGTGGGAGGAGGAGTTATAAGGAGAATAAATGATAATGGAAAAAATAAAATAATAAAAAGAAAGCCTTTTCTTCAGTAATTAGCAAAATTTGAGGAAGACTTCCACTGTAGTTAACTTGAAATAGTGGGCTCTTTGACCATTCTAGTCATGTGGATGGAGAATGCCAAGCGAGCTGGGAAAGAGATGAACTTAAAAGATAAGAGGACATGATTTGCTTCAGACTGATGGAAAGTAGAATTTATAATAACTATATAGTTGATTTATATTTTGTTCTTTTAAGAAACCATTACAACTTAACAATACAGGTGTTTTATACTCAAGACTTATGTATCTTACTACTGAAGTAAGAGTGGAGCAAAATAAATTGGGGAGTCCTCAAGTAACAGCATCAGATGAGACAGATGACAGTAGTTTACATTGTAAGAAAGAGTCTAACTTACCTAAGGAAAAGTTGTTCCATGCTCCAATACGGCTCATTAGAATTCTACAGTGGGATTGGGAGCCAAAGATCAGGTAGTTAACAGAGTATTGTTGAATATGGTTTTGTTCTCTAGGGCTACATTTCCCTCAAGAAATACAGGAAGTGGTGTCTTGTTGAAGGTAGATTACGGTCTTTGCATCTCATATTCCAATCATATATTTATTGAGAAATATAAGCACTGCATTTTAACATAACATATATGTAAGAACATACATTGAAACACAAGTAAAATAATGTATAAGATATTTAATGACATGGGGAAATAATACAGCCATATTGCAAAAGAAAAATTGGATTATTAAACTATAAGTAAAGATGATGACAAAACTACATATACATAAAAAGGAAAATACATAGCAAATAACTCAACCATTAAGGCTATTTAAAGAAAAAAATAACATGAGAAAAACACTTGTAATGTTAAATGTAGATACAGTATTATATAATTGGTATTGAACAAAATGTGATTTTTACTTTCCTGAAGATGGATAAAAAAACTAGAAGGGAGTACATAGGAACACTGGCAGTGGTTTCCTTGGAGTGTTACAATTATGGGTGATGGAGTTTGGTGAGAATTTTTGTAAATTTTTTATTGTATTACAGTTGTCCCAATTTTTTCCCCTTTGCTCCCCTCCATTTTCCATGTCCATGAGTTATTCATATCTGTTCTTTGGCTAATCTCTTCACTTTGTTTCAACCAGTCCTCACCGCCCCTTCCCCTCTTACAGATGTCAGTCTGTTCCATCTTTCCTTGTCTCTGGCTCTATTTTGCTCATTAGTTTATTTTGTTCATTAGATTCCTGTTATAAGTGAGATCATATGCTGTTTGTCTTTCACCAACTGACTTATTTCACTTAGCATAATAGCCTCTAGTTCCATCCATACTGTCACAAAAGATACGAATTCTTTTTTTCTGTTGTGTAGTATTGCACTGTGTAAATGTACCACAGCTTTTTAATTCATTCATTTACTGATGGGTACAGAGGCTGTTTCCAACACTTGGCTATTATAAATAGAGCTGCTATGAACATTGGGGTACATAGGTTCTTTTGAATTGGTGTTTCAGGATTCTTTGGGCATATTCCCAGCAGTGGAACCGCTGGATCATAAGGTGGTTCCATTTTTAATTTTTTGAGGAAATTCCATACTGTTTTCCACAGTAGCTGCACCAGCCTACATTCCCACAAATAGTGTACTAGGGTTCTCTTTTCTCCACATCCTCGCCAGCACTTGTTTGTTGGTGAGAGTTTTTAAAATGTGTTTCTGTACTCTTTAAATGTGCATAAATAAATGTGCTTTATGTATGATAATGTAATCACTTCTTAAATGTCTGTGACTCTTAAAAAGTAATGTTTCAGGGTAAATAAGCTGTTAAACATTTTTAGAATTTGACTAACATTAATATAAGAGGCGAATCTGAAGGGCTATCACCTGTAAATAAAATGAGATATGTTCTGTATCAGTTTAGGCAGGACAGTGATCAGCAGGGAATAGAAATAGGATAGATTTTTAACTCAGCGTAAGCAAGAGTTTTCCAATAACATGAGCTGTCCCAGAATGGAATGTGTCCTCTCAAGACGTTTAGTGCTGGACATGGTCAAGCAGTGGCTAGAGGGCTTTTTGTCCTAGGAGTGGGAGGTAGTGAAAGGAGAAAGGTGAGGAAACAGTGGGATCAGATGATCTGTAGTATCCTTTTCACTGCTAACATGTTATCAATTTATCATTCATTCACTCATTTATATGACTTCCAAAAGAGTCCTCAATTATCCTTGCCTGCTGGTGTCCATGCCTTGTTTAATTCCCTCTCACATTGAATGAGCTGATTCATGCAACCAATAAGATATTGTGAAAAGGATGGAGTATGATTTCAGAAGGTAGGCCATAAAAGACATCATGGCTTCTGCTTTCTCTTTCCCGAATTGCTACTGCAGAGTAAGCCAGCTGCCATGTCATGAGGACACTACAGCAGCTCTGCAGAGAGGTCCATGTGAACAAGAACTGAGGACTCCTGCCAACAACCAGCAAAACCTTGTCAGCCATCTAAGCAATTCACCTTGGAGGCAGCTCCTCCAACCCCAGTGAGGCCGTCAGATCACTGCATTCCTTGTCGACAACTTCAGTGCAACTTCATGATAAACCTTAAGTCAGAATGGCTCAGCTAAGCCAGGCCTGACTTCCTTACCCACAAAGCCATTAAGTTTGCCAGTAATTTGCAAGGTAGCATTAGATATCAGTGTAACACATTTTCTACCTGATTTGTTCCACAGCATATTTGACATAATATTCTTTGACTCAGTCATTCTATTGTTAATAAGTGTTTCTCAGGGAGGCAAAATCCCCAGTTGTTACAGATGCATAGTAGCAACCCATTCATTTGGTAGTGTGGTTTAGCTCAACACAGTTTAATGTCTTAACATATTCCAGTAAGAACAGTGACAACCTGGCTTTAGAGTGATTCACCTTATTTCTTTCCTAATGGAAAAGAAGAAAGGTGCTCTTTGTTCTCCTGTGGATTTGGTGTCTATAGCTGTAGCTATAATTGTATCATTTATATTTCTTAGCTTCCAGCCATCAATATGTTCAGAAGAAAGGAATGCTACAAATTGCAATAGAGCATTTTAAAAGGCTTTTTTCACCATTATAGCTCCTAACATGGAGACTTTTTAATCTATGTAAACAAGCCAAAGGCAAAAACAAAAACTCTATAAATTGTTCTAATAAATAGATGACTAAATCCTATGTTTTAACATCTGAAAGTTATGAGATATTCTGGGTAAGCTTGATAATCAAAGAATACCACAAATATCTTTGGATGTTGTATATCATCTGTGACAGAGTCAAACAGGTCTGTGGATTTATAAGGGTTCTTTGATGGAGGGCTAATTAATCTTTCATGCCCACGTGTGTAGACTCCTGTAAGTACTCGTACAACATAAATATGCTTCCTCCCATTGCCGTCTGGTCTGGAGTATGTATCATTAGCAGAATAACTGGCATCAACAGCAAAATAGGTTCCTTTTCCATAGGCTATAGCTGTAAAGAGAAAGACAAAAGCCTTCTTAAGAACATAAAATTATCCCAGCATGTAGAACCATGCTCAAACTTGACAAATAAAATTTTAATGCAGTTGTTGGCCACCAAAGCCACTCTTCATCATTTCTAAATTTCACTCCATCTGTCCTCAGAAGGTTGCCAGTCTCCTTTTGGGTGAAACAGAATAAGCTGTATCCTGACAATGACAACATGACTGCCATCTACTGCTACACTGCTTGGGTATGAATAGTCAACACGAGAACTTCCATTCACCTCATTCTGATCAGTCAGATTACTTGCTTTCTTACCATTCTTCCCAGCATAACTGCGATTGAAGCCATGCTGATTGATGTGTGGCACTGAGTCTGCATCTGTCCCGTGGAAGAGGATTCTCTCATTATCCATATGGCCATTCTTCATGTCCATGTGCTTTTTCTTTATCTGGTAGCTCTGCCAAAGAAATGCATTCTGTATCCTCTCAATCTGTAAATGACAAAGAGCAAACCATTTTGGAAATTACCTTAGAGCTCAGAATACTGTTTATTGTGGCCTTTAAGCAATATGGAGAAGGAGAAAAAAAATACAAATAGCAAATTTAGAGTAGGTAATGACAAGAGGAAAAGTTCTGAGGTGTTCTAAACTGAATTACAGTGGGCTGGAGAGTGAGAGAAAGACAGTACAGCTAACAAGATTGCTCACATTCCTGAGTGTATGTTGGAACTGTGAATTAACTTCCAGGTGGCTATTTCTGAGATTATCTAAAAGAGAGAATAGCCAGACATCATCAGAGCCCAGAAGCCTCTGCTTCTTGTTTATACATGAACTTTCCAGATTGTTGCCCACCTGAATTTCCGAAGAGAGCTAACACTCCTTCCTTACAGACTCTGCACCTACCCCAGAATTAGCCCTGTTTCACCTTCTTTATCTACAGCCAAGGTAAACTCTTTCAAAGAACTTACATCTTCCTCCTATTTCTTGATGTATAAAAATGCTGGCCAACTCCAGGAGAGTGGTCATTTTGTCTTTCCCACCTGGCACTGCTGCTGGAGTTTTAGGCTTCATGCCCCAGGTCCTGGTCTTTTTTTCTTGCTAGCAATGGCCCAATAAACCCTTTCTTTTAAAAAGATTTTCAGCTATGGAAGTTAAAAATTTTGTTTAACAGTAATTTTCTGCCTTCAGAAAAAAGATAAGCTATCTGTATATTGTAAGTGCTTATTATTATTTTACATAAGAGTTTAAAATTATATAAAAATGTTTACTCATATATATTCCCTGGAATTCCTGGAGATTTATTGACACTCAAATTCCAACTAAAAAAATTTGTAATCATTTAATAATTATTTCCTTAAATCCTTCTGGTCTCCCAATCATAGTTCTTTCTGCATTGCTCCAGTTATAGTCACAAATCACCTCATTACACCTTAATTTAATGACTACTTCTTTCCAGAAATCTCAATAGCATTTCAAACCAGAAACCATACCTCCTTGAAACTTTGTCTTTCTTTAACTTTTTTCAGAAAATCATTCTTTAGAAAATGAATTTAACATACATTTACTAATCGTCTATTAAACACCTAGTATGAATCAAGCAATGTGTTGGGTCTCTGCCCTCAAGACTCTCAATGTAGTTGGGAGGAAAGATGAGAAAACAAATCACTACCCTCATAGTGATAAGGGATGGGTTAGGAGAGCATACAGGGAATATGAAAGCATCAGAAAGAGATCCAGATAACCTATGTCTAGAGAGAGAGGACATCTGAGCAATGACGTTCTAGTAGAAAAGGTAGAAGATAGGTTGAAGAAGGTTGAAGTGGAAAGAAGTGGATGGCTGTAGCAGACAGTGAGGAGAAGCAAAATGATAAAAGCAGTACGGAAAGTTGTTTTTCTGAGAGTGATGGAGGCCTCAAGGAGTGTAATGAACATTTGGAGTAGGGAATGCATGAGGGAGGTGACTGAATGAAATAAGGAAGGATTCTAGGTACCTGGAGGGTCCAGCTGAAGTTGGAGACCATAAATTAGTAATGATTTTATCTAATAGCCACAGGAGAGAAGGTAGGTTATGGAATTAATCCAAAGTTGGGGTTTTTCTAAATGGGTATGATAGGACAGGAGCCAAGGGTGTTGAAGATATTGGGTGAACACAGTTGAAGTGAGGTTCCAGTACTCTCAACAGCTTTTAACATAATGATGCAACTCCTCCTTTAAATCCTGTGCTTTCCACAGAGTCTCTTCAGATTCTTCTTTCCCATGAATTTTCATTCCTTTCTTCAATAGGTATCACGTCCTACAATACACTAAGTACTAGGAATGTAGAGATGAGTAGGAGGTGATTCCTACCTTAAGAAGTCCACTGTCATCCTGGACAGCATGGCTCATTTGGAGCATCATCTCAAAGATCAAAAGATTGAGGGTTCATTTCCCGTTCAGGGAACATATCCAGGTTGCAGGTTCAATCCCCAGTTGGGGTGCTTATGAGAAGGCAACCCATCCATGTTTTTCTCTCACACTGATGTTTCCCCCTCTCCCCGTTCCTCTCTATCTAAAAGCAATTTTAAAATGTCTTATAGTGAGGATAAAAAAAAGAAGTACACTGTCAAATAGGTGAGTCAGGCATGTGAAAGTTTATTAAAGCACCATTTCAAAAGTTCTCTAATATAGTTAAGTACACAGATTTATGGAAGAATCAGCTAGATTTTAAATTACTAGAATGCCACACCCTGCTCTGATATCTATGGTATGATAAGAATTTTCTAACAAACTGCTATACTTTATTGGCTAATATTTTTATACAGCATAGTGGATGGACAATGTGGAATCTCTGAACATGCATTCCACCTCATCCCCATTGTGGAGCAAATTCTGGTTTGGGTGGAGCTGGCCCTCTTTATGGTCCTAGGATGGAGACTGATTGGATTAAGAAAATCACATGATGGGATACAATAGCCCAGGTCCAAGCCAATCAGCATATAGCACTCCCCCAACACAAACTGGTTGGAGTAGTCCACTCAATACAAAGCCTGGAACTCTTACCTATTAATTCTTCTGCAGAATGCGAAGGGGTAGGGGAAGCTGAGATTCTCTGACTGCAACCAGATTGCAGTCATTCTATAATCACAAGGCAGTCCAGCCTTCAAATGAAGCTGACATTGTGCACAACAAATCCAGAGAATCTGGATCCACAGCATCATCGTCACTGGATCAAACTGCTCCAAACACCATCCTACTCCTGAACTTTCCATTAAATTACAATACATTTCTTCTTTTTAATCAGTTTCACTGGGTTTATGAATTGTAAGTATAAGTATCCAAACATACACATGTGACTTTGGGGAGTCTCCTTCATTATTGCTAATGAATAAATCATGAGATTTGAAGTCTATGGGTCTTGAGCTAGTCTAATTAAAATAAATATAGTAAGGTATAGACTCCTGGCCAAGATGGAGGTGTAGGTAGATACACTTTGCCTCCTCGCACAACCAAAAGAAGGACAACTACAAATTCTAAAGCAAAAAATAACCAGAACTGCCAGAAAATCGAACTGTATAAAAGTCCAACAACCAAGGAGTTAAAAAAGAAACATTCATCCAGACCAGTAGGAGGGGTAGAGATGGGCAGCTGGGGCAGAGAGGATGAGTGGCAAGGTGCGGCTGGAAGACCAGGTGGGTGAGATGGCAGCTGGCAGTCCCACATTTGCGTGCAGATAAACCTGGAGGAACAGCTGGTGAGTAAGACAGACTGTGCAATCCAGGGTTCCAGTGCAGGAAAAGAAAGCCTCAAAACCTCTGGCTGTAAAAACCCGTGAGGGATGCAGCAGTGGGAGAAACTCCCAGCCTCACAGGAGAATTCATTGGAGAGACCCACAGGGTCCTAGAAAGTACGCAAACCCACTCACCCAGGAATCAGCACCAGAAGGGCCCAATTTGCTTGTGAGTAGTGGGGGAAGTGACTGAAAGCCAGCCGAGAGCTGAACAAGCAGCATTGTTCCTTCTCGGATCCCTCCCCCTTAGACAGCATCACAACGCAGTAATCTGGGTTGCCCCACCCTGGTGAATACCTAAGGCTCCACCCCTTCCAATATAACAGGCACACAGAGACAAAGAAATATGGCCCAAATGAAAGAACAATTCAAAGCTCCAAAAATAGAATTAAGCAATGAACAGATAGCCAACCTATCAGGTGCACAGTTCAAAACACTGGTAATCTGGATGCTTACAGTACTGGTTGAGTATGGTTGCACAATGGAGAAAAGAGTGAAGGCTATACAAAGTGAAAAAAAGAAAAATATAGAGGTAACCAACAGTAAACAGAAGGAAAGCAGGATTCAAATCAATGATTTGGAGCAGAAGGAAGACACAAACATTCAACCAGAACAGAATGAAGAAACAAGAATTCAAAAAAAATGAGGAGAGGCTTAGGAACCTCTGGGACAACTTTAAATGTTCCGCCATCCAAATCATAGAAGTGCCAGAAGGAGAAGAGGAAGAGCAAGAAATTGAAAACTTACTTGAAAAAATAATGAAGGAGAACTTCCCCACTCTGGCCAAGGAAATAGACTTCCAGGAGATCCAGGAAGCTCAGAGAGTCCCAAAGAAGTTGGAACCAAGGAAGCACACACCAGGGCACATCGTAATAACATTACCCAAGATTAAAGGTAAGGAGAGAATCTTAAAAGCAGCAAGAGAAAAGGAGACAGTTACGTACAAAGGAGTCCCCATAAGACTATCAGCTGATTTCTCCAAAGAAACCTTTCAGGCACGAAGGGGCTGTAAAGAAGTATTGAAGTCATGAAAAGCAAGGACCTACATCCAAGATGACTCTATCCAGCAAAGCTGTCATTTAGAATGGAAGGACAGATAAAGTGCTTCCCCGGTAAGGTCAAGTTAAAGGAGTTCATCATCACCAAGCCCTTATTCTATGAAATGTTAAAGGGACTTCTCTAAGAAAAAGAAGATCAAAAACTATGAACAGTAAAGTGACAACAAACTCACAACTATCAACAACTGAGCCTACAAAAACAAAAATAGAAACAAACTAAGCAAACAACTAGAACAGGAACAGAATCACAGAAATGGAGATCAGAGGGCAGGGGAAAGGGGAGAAGAGGAGAATAGGTACAGGGAATAAGAAGCATAAATGGTAGGTACAAAATAGACAGGGGGAGGTTAAGAATAGTATAGAAAATGGAGAAGCCAAAGAACTTATATGTACGACCCATGGACATGAACTAAGGGCTGGGTAGAGTGCTGATGGGAGGGGGGTGCAGGGTGGAGAGGAATAAAGAGGATAAAAATGTGGGACAACTGTAAAAGCATAATCAATAATATATATTTTAAAAAATAAAATAGATATAGTAAGGTATAAAATAAGAGTGTTATATAAAAATATAGCTTTCTTGTTAGTTATTCAATATTTAAAAGAAGTAATTTTTAAATTGTTATTACCTTCTCTATTCTGTAGGAAAGACAAGTCTGAGACAACTTGTTCTTCACAGTGTCATATTCTGACTGTCCGGGTTGTAGCTGGATCACACAAAACTGCTGCTGATTCATGTCAGTCCAGGTTTCAGGAATATTACCTGGGAAGTTAGCATTTAGTGAAAACATGACATCCGTTACCAGTGATCTCTGAAAATCAAGGCATTTCCTGATGTTCTTTTTCTCATTCATTTAATCCTGGTCTTTGAGGGGGTGAGGGTGGAGGAGCTACATATTTTACTGTCCTGACTTTGATAATCACAGATGAAGTGAACAGTTCTGACACTAATACGACATAGGTTAATTAATGGTTTGGATAAAATATTTAGATAAACTTAGATTTATTATTGCTTGAAATTATAATTTTCCCAGAAAGTTCTATGGAATTAATTCCATAAGAGACTGATATGCAGACATGAAAGCTAATTTACTGATGTTTTCACTTTTATCAGTTTTATTTAGTGTGGTTCTTTATTATTCTTTTACAACATGATTACTCTGCTAAAGATATTTAGCATCTTCCCATCTGTATCCCATCTTCCATGCTAAGTAAACACTACATAAAGAAAATAATGTAAGTGCTAAGTCAATGCTTTCCTATAAAGTGATGATACTCCAAGTTTTTCTTTGCTTTCCAGTGGCTTCCAGAAACTTTAAACACCGAGGCTACACATCAACTTCCTGAGATAGTGTGACTAGTAAAAATTGTGTTAGAGACAGATTGTATTAGGGAAGAAAATGCCGCGAGATCACAGATGAAAATCAAAGGATTTACCCACTTTTAGCGAAGGATATACCAGACCTGAGAAAGGGATGCAGGACATTCCCTTTGTGTTTAGCAAGTCCATTCAGGGAATGAAATTCTAGTGACAAAGGCAAGCGTCTAACCCTAATCTGGAAGGTCTTTTCAAATTCCATTTTTGAAGCGTCTTTCTAGAGAAGTTTCCCATGGTAGGGTGTGTAGTTTCTGCAAATGGTATTTTCTTTTCCCCACTGACAACCACTTCCAGATCTCTTGCCCTAATCATTTCTAGTCCTAGGCATTCGAGTCCTCTTGGCCTTGCTCCTTCCTTTTTCTGAATGCAGCAGACAAGACTGGAAAGCAAGTGAAGTGTTTGTTTCTTTGGGCCCTCTCTTTCTTTCATGCCAAGAGTTTGCAGAGAAAAAAACTACCAGCACTTGGAGTCAGACGACCTGATAAGCCTCAACCTGTGACCAGCCATGGAGTCTTCATTTTCTCACCCACAAGCTGGAAATAAGATCTGCTCTCTTCACCACCTCATGGGATTGTTACAAGTTTAAAATATAAGAGCCGTTGAAGCACTTTAAGGAATGCCAAGTCCTGTATAAACACATGGTTATTATTCTTAAAAAAATATGATTAGGCTTGATCTTTTCTACATCCCAGAGGTACATATACTTAAAAGAGGAGTAAAGTGTAAAGCCAAGGGTATTTTCTTGAGAGAAAGGACTTTTAAATCATACCGTTAAGCCCCACCAAACTGTGTTACCTACTTTGCCTGTGAACAGAAGGTGTCTCTCATTATGCAATTTAAGGATAAGAAAATTGAGTCCCAGGAAAGCCAAATGAATACTCAAACATTTAATATTATATGGAAGGCCACCATTAAAATAAGGAATGGAATCGTGTTCTATTGTCATGCAGCCCAGAGCTTCATAAAAAAATAACAAAATAGCCACCTTTCTTTAAGAGTTTACTTGGCACTTTCTTGAGCACTTTTCCTGTAAACCTCTTTAAAAGATAAATGTCCCTGTCCTTTCCCATTCCTGGTGTTGAAGGTAAATGCCCTCACATCCCTCCTTGCACACTGCCCCTGTCTCCTCGTCACATGCAGAGGTGGGATTAAACACCAAGAATCCCGGCTCTGCCTTGTTTTCACTCTCTTCACCCTTCATACTCTCCACAGATAATCCAATCCACGCTCAACTCCCACCTTCTTACATGCCTCCCAAATGTATATCTCTAGTGTCTGATATCCAGTGGGTGCTCCATAAGTGCCCTCTGAACCAATAGATAGCTTTAACATACATTGGAAAAGTAATTGTGTATTATCTGCTCAAATGAAACTCAAAGCTATCCCCTTTTCTTTCAAAGAAGTCCATATGATAAATTCTGACAAAAACGGAAGTTTATCTTTGCCAACGAAGTTCCTTTTTATCAGACATTTTATCTGTATTATTCCTATTATTCAACAACAAAGATTATGTAGAGTAGTTTTGTTATTGTTTGTTTTTACCTCAAGTACAATATGGCCACTTGCCTGCTTATTTCAGTCATTTTTTGTTTCCTTCTCCAAAGTTTCTGTTTTATTATATAAACTTTGTAAGGCAACCTAAATTCTTGGTGAACAAGTTTAACTTTAGTTTTTACTTTACTAATAATGACTTATTGCCCTTATATCTAAATAAAAATTTTCCTCTACAAAGACCAAGGTAAAAAAAGTTCATTTATATATCCTTAGATACTATAGTAGATATGCATTTTTAACTCTCTGGCACCCTTTTTCCCATTTTCTGGTGAAAATAACCTGAATTTACTTAGGAGGACAACTCCATTGCTTCAGAGAGTGATCCCCTCCAATCCAAGTATAGAGCATTTGACTCTGGCTTGGCCAACCAGTGTAATTCTGCAAAGATCAGAATTTCTGGTCCAGTCAGAAGGAAGCTCAGACCTTATAATGGCACTTTTATTCCCAGGCATCATGCTTCTGATAAGATATATTGCCTGGATACTCCCTGTCCTGTTGGAATGGAGAGTACAAGGATATGGACCTGAAACTGCGTGCCACCATCTCTCGCCATGTGAAGCCTTATAATAGAGACAGCACAGCTGAGAAGAGAATGAGAGATGAAGAAAGCCAGAGTCCAGGTGATATCATATGAGCACCTGGATCAAACTGGACATGAAGCCAAGTATGTCTGGACTTTACAGACATATGAGTCCATTAACTCTAATTTTTTGCTAATGGTAGTTTAAATTGGATTTTCTGTTACTTGCAACTGTAAGAGCCTTAACAGATCCAACTACTATTTTTATTCATTGTGTGTGTGTGCATGGAGGTCTTACATGTACTGTGTGTTGCAGCACATTGAGGAGAATAGTTGTCAGGAAATAAGTGTAAGGAGAAATGAAACTCCTGCTGGCAGACAACAATTTTCAACGTAGGAAGGCATCTGGTGACAAGTATGTCTCATTACCAGTAAAACCCACAGTGCTTTCCAGTAAGTGCTCAAAATGGGTAAAAACAGTGATTGCAAGAGGAAGCTGCACTTCAAGTTCTTTTAACAGCAGTACAGAAGTCATAACATGGGAGAAAGCTAGATGAGAGGAGCAGGTTGGTACAGATACTTTCACACCAGATATCTCCTGACATCTGCTCCTGATGTAATGCAACCAGGTGACCTTGGCCACCCTTTTCTTGCATCTGTTTCTGTTCTCAGCCTAACTTATCTAGAGGCGGATGATCAATAAACCAGCATTGACCAGTTAGTTGCTGGCTATAAGGGGCACTGAGTGTCAATAACAATCAATAAGGGGGAAAAACGATATCATTGGCTTGGATTTTCAAAATCTATCCCCCTCTTTCTGCTTTCTCACCATGTCTCTCTTCTTTCTGTTCATTGGTTATTTTTGCTTTCCAGGCATGATTTTGTCCCGCAGAAGAACAATCAGTTGACAGGAGATTTTGTCCCATAGTTTTTATACTTTTCCCATATATTATAGGAGGCTGTCTGGAAAGTCCTGAAACTAATAGAAACAGTGAGCATTCACATCTAAACATTTTCTAATATCAGAGGTAACCGTATGATTTTTAAAAGAACATCTTACATGCAGCCTTGAGGAATGTGGACTGAAAGGTGGGTGATGTGATTATTTCTCTTTTCTTCATGCTGTCATAGAATATATTTAGCAGCTTAGTTAAAAAGACAACAACTTTAACTTTTTTTAATGATGGGGTAGGATGTTTCCATGTGAAGTCTACAATAGCAATGATTATGTCATCAGCAACTCTGATTGGGTCTTTCCCAGCATTTCCTAAAAAAAAAAAAAAATGTTTTAGGTGACAAAAAGTTTCAGCTGGTGTTGGCCATGTGGCTAGATTTGGCAAATGCAGTTCTTGGTGCTGAGAGAGGAAAGCAGCACCTGAAAGCCAGGAACTGACCTGGCACTTACAGCTAGATCTTGGTATTCTCTAGCTGAATACAAACAGTTTCACAGAACACCATCAAATGTAACCACTCTGTAACTGATAAATTAAGCCAAAACTAGACCACTGCATAATCATGTCTGACCACAGACAAAAATATGAACACTTCCCATACCACATAATGGCTAAGCATCCCCCATCTTGACTAATATGAGCAATAGTTGCTTCATTACCAATCATCGCTTTTGCTACACTCTTCTCTTCTTCTACATAAGATACCCAATCATAGAATTACATCTGCTTCCTGCAAGTATCCAATCCAGAGCTCAGCCCAACTTGCTTGTGACTGCCATAAAATCACCTAACACAAGCTCAAGTCTGTAAGTCCTTTCTAACAACCTTTTGCTAAGATGCTGTGTGGTTCCCCATAGTGTGTGTTCCGAGTGGTTTTTAGCTGAAGGGCATTGGAAGTGCAAGAAAAGAACATGTGATTTGGGTGCAGGAGATCTGGCTTTATGTCCTGGTTCTCCATTGATTAGCTGCATGATCTTGGATAAGTCACTTGATCTCTCTCATATTACTTTGCTAGGGCTGCCAGAACAAAGGGCTGTGGACTGGTGGCTTAAGCAATGGAAACTCATTTTCTTAAAAATTCTGGAGGCTAATAATCTGAGATCAAGGTGTTGGAAAGATTAGTTTCTTCTGAGACCTCTCTTCTAGTAAGCAGACAGCTGTCTTCTCTCTGTGTCTTCACTTGGCCTTCCCTCTGTATCTATCGGAGTCCTAATCTCCTCTTTCAACAAGGACACCAGTTATGTTGGATTAGGAACTACTCTGATCACCTCATTTTAACTTCCTTGACTCTTCAAAGGCTGTATCTCCAAATACAGTCACATTCTGAAGTTCTAGAAGTTAAGACTTCAACATATGAATTTTAGGGGACACAACTCAGCCCACAACACCTCTAGACTTCAGGTTACTCAGCTATAAAATTGGAGTGATTATAGAAGGTAATAGATAATAGGGATAAGAATATGGTAGCTAAGAATATAGTAATCAATAGCATAATGGTAAAAATAAAACACACAATGTAAAAAAAAAAGGTAATAGTTGGAATGTATAGGCCAGGCTGCCTGAGTTTGAACCTAGTTATGCTGCTTACTAGCTGACCTTGTGTTTTAATACCTTAGGTTCTTGTCTACAAACTGGGAAAAGTAATAGTCAAGGCTGGGTCCAGATTTTGTAGGGTTTGAAATTTATACATCTCAGAAAAAGATTATAAAATTATGATGAAAGTGAATATTTCAAATCAAAAAGAGAAACCACAACAAAGTATAAATTTTTAAATGCTGAAAATCATATTTCCAAGTGAACTCGTTTTAGCTGTGTTCCAGAAATGTTTGCAGCCACTCCAACACCCAAGTGCCAGGGAACTGAGAAGTCAAAGTAGGAAGAAACCCCCATGGGGTCAAAACATGTCATATTTGAAGTTTTACTAAATCATTTAACCATGTAAAGGCATTAGTAGGGCCTTTCGGTGGGCTTTTAAAAAAGCCTGTGCAATTGGGTGTGAATGAATCAGGGAGTGGGTTATTAACATCATTTTCAACTTAGAGTGAATGAGTGTATGATATGATGGAGATGATGAGGAAAGTGTTCCCAGAAACTGTGAGCAGAATGAACCTGAGCTTGCTGGCTAATCATAGTGACTGCATCTTACTCATGATTCTATCCCCAGTGCCTTGCACAGGGCTGGGTAACCACATTTCAGTCTAATGAATGCACAAATGAGGAGCCAGTTGGGAGACACTGCAGTAAACCAGGTAGAAGAGGTCTTAAGGGTTTGGAAACTAAAAGGGAGGCTGAAACTGAACAACACCCTGGAAGAGGATTTGATAGGACGTGCTGACTCTGGGGGTCTGGGACACGAAGAAGCAAGAGGGGCAGGATAGCTGGCAGCGTCAGGGCACCACTGAAGGAGGAAATTAAAAACCAAGACAACTCAAGGGATAATGATGAGTTTGGATTATGATATAATTAGGTTTCTGGTGACAGAGAAGTCTCTCAGAGGAGATCCTGGAGAAGGCTAGAAATGCTGAGTTGGGAGTCAGTGCAGAAATGGTAATTGATATAATGAGAACAAATGAATCCCCCAAAGGCGGGGGCGGGGGGAAGAACAGTGAGAAAACCATGAAGTTGAGAACAGTGAGAAAACCATGGAAAGATACTTAGGAACCTAAAATAAAGAAAAAGATGGATGAAAGAGGCAAAGGCCCCGTGGATGGCCCTGAAACAGTCGGAAAGGTTGCCCACTCCCTGATTTACCTCACTCTCAGTTCTGGACTCAGAACTTTCTGGAGTTCACTAAGAGTGAGACTAAGTGAATCTGGATTATTTCAAATCTTTGAGTAATGGGAGGCTGCAGACCTGTTCCGATGGCAGGAAGGGAAACAGATATGTGCTTCCTCTGTTCACACTCTTCTAGAACACTGGAAACAGTTTTCCTGACATCATTTTCCCCAAGAACATGAATTATTCTTTTGCACATTAAGTGTCCACCTTGTGTAACTATAAAATCTCTGTGAGGCTGTGTCGCTGGAAGAAAAAAGGAAGAAGAGGAAAAACACGCAGCACATTACTTACGGGAAGCAACACTGATTACTGAGAAATGAAAATAGCTGACATCAAAAAAAGCTGTGACGATTCCTGACCAAGTCCAGCCTCCCTCCGTCTCATTGGTTTCACGCACTGTGGCAGGCTCATTTCCTTCACAATCCGGATTCCACATGGTTGAATATTTTGGTTGCTCTTCAAACAGCAGTGTATCCAGTTAGGTAATCCCTAAACACCAAGCCAGCTCTGGTCTGTATACTTATTTCCTTGATCTTTCTACCTAAGGTCAGATATGCAACTGCAGCCAATCATACACTATTTCAACAGTTACACCTCTAACTCTATAAAACTCACTCTTGCCCACAATCCCTCAGAAATAGTGCTAGCTGCACTGCTAGTGAGGCACTGTACTACCCCACCCATGGGTTGTTTTCCCTTAAATAAAGGACCTCAAACACATTACTAAATTGTTTTAGTTTGTCATTTGACACATTTTTTTCATTTGGCTGTTTTTCAGTTGTATCCTTTATAACACACTGGTAAATATAAGAAAAATGTTTTTACTGAGTTCTTGTGAGTTGCTCTAGAAAATCGTTGAACCTGAGTATGAGTTATTGGGAGCCTCTGAATTTACAGCCAGCCACCAGAAGAACACGTAGCCCATGAGACTGAAAACTGGTGTTGAAGTGGGGGCCGTCTTGTAGAACTAAGACCTTTAACTTGTGGGGCCTGGCGCTAACTCCAGGTAGATAGTGTCAGAGTTGGAGGATTGGTTAGTGTCAGACCCACACAGACCCCAGCATCCTTCATAAAAGGAGAAGTCAGCTACATGGTGTGCTATTATGGAGTAGAACAAGATTGGGGAAAGTAAAAGGTAATTTGTACTGCACTTTACAGCTTACAAAACTTTTTTTTACATTCATTGTTCCTTCTCATCCTCACAACCAAGTGTGGGACAGCCATTCCATACTCCTCATATGTAGAACCATCTTACGGGTGAGAGAAGCAAAGTTCTTAGAGGTTGAATGACGTGCCCCAGATCCCTCAGTATGTGGTGGAGCCTAGATGATTAGGACCCAGGAATGGGTTCTTTTTAATTCTCAGGAAGAGACAGATGGGATGGTGGGATAAAGAACCTCTCCCCCACTGCCACCACAACATATACCACCTGTGTCTGCTTTCCCAATGGACCGACCTTCTTCGAGAGTGTTCACCACTTACTCCCCCATGGATCCTCTTATAGTATTCTCAGCCCTCTAATTTTCAATAGGTGGTAGGCAAAAGAAACATGTGACCATACCTAATATAGCACATTCATCTTCCACAGCTTGTCCAGCACCTTCTAAAATTGCTTTTGACACACCTACAGAAGACATTAATGATATAAAGTATCTGTTAAAATTCAATAAGTGGTTATAGCTTTTGTACATTAGACTTCTGTTCAGCTTACCCTTTGCATAATCCAATGATGCCACCTCGCTCAAAAATCACTTTTTCTATAGCAACCTTTATTTAATGGCTAAGGAATAAGCAATCTGATCCACAGCATGATGGCACTGCCCAATGGCTGAAAGTCTCCAGTGCCTGCAACTATATCATCTCTATTTGTACTGGGATATTTTTGCAGTTAAGTTTTCTTTTTCAATTCTATGCTTATTATTTTACAAAATTGAATAAAAAATATAAAAATAAAAACTTCTGATACAAATGAGAAACATGGATCTCAAAACTACAATAAAACAGCATTTTACTTAAGTTCTTTGATTTTTGTTATTAATTTGGTTTGGTTTGATTTTTCACAATTAGAGAGATAGCTGGCTGGCTTCAGTCCAGTGACTCTTCCCCTCAGGACTGTGGCTTCACCACTCTGCTCATGTCTAATGACAGCTGGTTTGGGTGGTTGAAAACATGGACTTTGCATTTTGACACACACTGGGTCAGAGTTGACTTCACCACTTACTACTAATATATGACTAGTCAGTTCCTCATCTGTTACACAAAGGCTATCATAGTATTTTTCTTACAGAATTGTTTGAACATTACAAGAGATAATGGATAGAAAATCGTTAGCACAGAACCTAGCACAGAGAAAGTATTGAATAAATGTTAGTTATTTTATCTTCATAAAGAGAAATTATCTCTCTAATCTAAATATCATCTACCTATCATCTACCTACCTACCTATATCTCCTTGATTATGCATGTGTAATGAATTGTCTCTTTTTTAAAAAACTCCTTTGACTTCAAAAAAGATATAGACAGCAACACACTCCACTGTCAAAAATAGACAGATCTTCCAAACAAAACGTCAACAAGGATATTGTGGAACTGAATGATGCATTAGATCAAATGGACTTAACTTACATATATAGAACCTTTCATCCCCAAAAAGCAAAATACACATTCTTTTCAAATGTGCATGGAACTTTTTCAAAGATAGACCACATGATAGGACATAAAGCAAGCCTCAACAAATTCAGGAAAATAGAAATAATAACAAGCATTTCCTCAGACCACAAGGGCTTGAAACTGGAAACCAACCTCAAGGAGAAACCTCAAAAACTTGCAAACTCATGGAGACTGAACAGCACACTATTAAACAATGAATGGGTCAATAATGAGATAAGAGGAGAAATCAAAAAGTTTCTGGAAACAAATCAAAATGAACATACAACAGTCCAAAACCATGGGACACAGCAAAGGCAGTTCTGAGAGGGAAGTTCATAGCAATACAGGCCTACCTAAAAAAGATAGAAACATTTCAAATAAATGAAATGACCTAACCCTACAACTTGCAGAACTGGAGAAGCAACAAATAAATCCCAGAGCAAGTAAAAGGAAGGAAATAATCAAGATCAGAGCAGAACTGAATGACATAGAGACTAAAAGAACAATTCAAACGGTCAACCAATCCAGGAGCTGGTTCTTTGAAAAGATAAATAAATCAACAAGCCTTTAAGCAGACTCATCAAGAAAAAAAGGAGAGGACCCCAATTAATAATATCAGAAATGAAAGAGAAGAAATAACAACTGATACCACAGAAATACAAAGGATTGCGAGAAATTATACGAACAATTATATGCCAAGAAATTTGAAAATCTTGATGAAATGGACAAATTTCTAGAAAAGTATAATCTTCCAACACTGAATGAAGAAAAAGCAGAAAGCTTGAACAGACCGATAACAGCTGGGGAAATTGAAGCAGTAATCAAGAAACTCCCGGCACACAAAACTCCTGTCCCTGGGCCAGACGGTTTCACAGGAGAATTTTACAAAACATTTAAGGAAGAGCTAACTCCTGTCCTTCTCAGATCATTCAAAAAAATCCAAGATGAAGGAAGACTCCCAAATGGTTTTATGAGGCCAGCAACATCCTAATCCCTAAACCAGATAAAGACCCTACAAAGAAAGAAAACTACAAGCTAATATTGCTGATGGACATAGGCACTAAAATCCTCAACAAAATATTGGCAAACTGCATCCAGCAATACCTTAAAAAGATCATCTACCATGATCAAGTGGGATTCATCCCAGGGATGCAAGGATGGTTCAATATTCGCAAATCAATAAACGTAATACATCACATAAACAAAAGGAAAGACAAAACCCACATGATCATCTCAATAGACGCAGAATAAGCATTCGATAAGGTACAGCACCCATTCATGATAAAAGCACTCAGCAAAATGGAAATAAAGGGGGCATACCTCAACATAATAAAGGCCATATATGAAAAACCTACAGCCAACATCATACTCAATGGGCAAAAATTAAAAGCTTTCCCACTAAGATCAGGAACAAGACAAGGATGTCCGCTTTCACCCCTTCTATTCAACATAGTATTGGAAGCCCTAGCCACAGTAGTCAGACAAGAAAGAGAAATAAAAGGCATCCAAATTGGAAAGGAGGAAGTAAAACTATCATTGTTTGCAGATGACATGATGATGTACATAGAAAACCCTGTAGACTCCACCAAAAAACTACTCGACCTAATAAGTGAACTTGGCAAAACAGCAGGATACAAATATTAAAAAAATCAAAGGCACTTTTGTACATTAGCAATGAAATAGAAGAAGAAGAAATCAGAAAAATATCCTCTTTGCTATAGCAACAAGAAAAATAAAGTAGCTAGGAATAAATTTAACCAAGGAGGTAAAAGACCTGTATGCAGAAAACTATACAACACTGAAGAAAGAAATTAAGGAAGACACAAATAAATGGATGCATATATCATGTCCATGGATTGGAAGAATTAATATCATCAAAATGTCCATACTACCCAAAGCAGTTTATAGATTCAAAGCAATCCTTATTAAAATACCAATGACATATTTCACAGAAATAGAACAGACATTTCAAAAATGTATATGGAACCATAAATGATCCCAAATAGCCGCAGCAATTTTAAGAAAGAAAAACAAGGTAGGAAGGATCACAATACCGGATATCAGACTATATTACAAGGCCACTATAATCAACACAATCTGGTACTGGCACAAGAACACACACATACACCAGTGGAACAGAATAGAAAGCCCAGAAATAAGCTCATGTCTATATGGTCAATTAATATTTGACAAAGGGGGCAGGAAATCATAAATTGGAGCAAAAATAGCCTCTTCAACAAATAGTGTTGGGAAATCTGGACAGGAAAAAATGAAATTTGATCACCAGCTGACACCATACACAAAAATAAACTCAAGATGGATAAAGACTTAAATATAAGTCACAACACCATAAAAGTCCTAGAAGAGAACATAGGCAGGAAACTCTCAGATATCCCACATAGCAATATTTTCACCAATATGTCCCCAAAAGCAAGGGACATAAAGGAAAGAATAAAGAAGTGGGATCTCATCAAAATAAGAAGCTTCTGCATGGCTAAAGAAAACATCAGCAAAATGGAAAGGGAGCTAACTGTATGGGAAAATATATTTGCCAATGACACATCAGATAGAGGTTTGATCTCCAAAATATATAAAGAACTCACGCAACTCCACTCCAAGAAGACAAATGATCCTATTAAAAAATGGGCAAAGGGCCTGGGCAGTCACTTTTCCAAGGAAGAGATACAGAGGGTCCAGAGATATATGAAAGGATGTGCAACATCACTAGCCATCAGAGAGATGTAAACTAAAACCACAGTGAGATACCATTTCACACCGGTCAGAATGGCCATCATAAACAGATCAACAAACAACAGGTGCTTGTGAGGCTGTGGAGAAAAGGGAACCCTAGTACCCTGTTGGTAGAAATGCAGACTGGTGCAACCATTGTGGAAAACAGTGTGGAATTTCCCCAAAAATCTAAAAATGGAACTGCCTTTTGACCCAGTGATTCCCCTGCTGGGACTGTACCCTAAGAGCCCCAAAACGCCAATTCAAAAGAAACTATGCACCCCAATGTTCATAGCAGCACAATTTACAATAGCCAAGTGTTGGAAGCAACCTAAATGCACATCAGTAGATGAGTGAATAAAAAAACTGTGGTACATTTACACAATGGAATACTACACAGCAGAAAGAAAAAAAAGAACTACTACACTTCGCAACAGCATGGATGGAACTCGAGAGCATTATGCTAAGCAAAATAAGCCAGGGAGCGAAAGACAAATACCATATGATCTCACCTATAAGTGGAACCTAACCAACAAAATAAATAAGCAAGGAAAATAAGACCAGCAACACTGAAAGAAAAGAAAAACCAACAAAGTCGAGAGGGAAGGAGGGAGGGGTGGGTGGGGAAAGGGAAGGGAAGGGGCAAGTCAAGGAACATGTACCAAGGACTCATGGACAAAGCCAAAGTGGGGAAGGATTGAGGGAGGGAGGTGGGGGAGGGGAGCAGGGGAAAGTGGTGGTGGGGAGGCGGAGACACATGTATTTGAAAAAAAGAAAAAAATAAAGAAAAGAAAAAACTCTCCCCTTTTTTTTTTCATTCCGTTTGTTTTGGTTTCTGACTTTGCAATGGTGGAGGTTTTCCTCAAATTTGTCGCTCCATTCATGTATAAGAGTGCGTTTGGAAGCTCCATGTGCAGGAGGCTTGCGGACGGACAAGCTTCAGGGAAAGGTGAGCAGGCAGCCTAAGTATTGGACTTTAGGGCCGTCAGGTTCTTCCCAGAAGTACCCTCCTGTTTCTTGTCTGAAGGGCATAAGCCCATCTGCTGTTTTGGGAGCTGGGTAGGGAAAGGGGCTGTGCACTCACTGTTCAGAACAGAGGTTTCACTGAAACCCCGTTTTCAGTCTAGTCCCCCACACTCTCATCTCACCTGTTCACAGTGTGCTAAGTTGGGGAATCTCTCTGATTCTCTAAAGAATACACCTCCCATCTCTGGCCAGGGAAGGGCAAGGGAAGTTACTAGTGCACAGAATGTGGGACAGCATCAAGGGGTCTACGTGCTACTGATACAGAATTTCATCCAATTCCATATTCATCTCTTCATTTGCCCCCTGCCTTCCCGGGTCCTGCTGCCTGCAGTTTCTGTGTTTCTAGGGGCTGCTTTTCTCTCTTTCAGGTACATAGTTTTCTCCGTTCCATGTCAGTTCCTCCACTGACTAGCTGCTTCCCATCTTCTGAAAATATGTTGCTGTCTCTGTTCACTGTTGTTTTTCCTCCACCTCTCTTATTTTCTGTGGGTTTGTACCTTTTTAATTCCTTTATTGTTGTTTTCATCAGGTTTCAAGAGAGGGCAAAGATAAATACATATGTTCAATTTACTATGTTTTAAATAATTGAATGTTCTTTATGTTTTTTAAAATTGAATTGATATTCTACAGATTCTCTTCTGCATAGTAAGCTCCAAAATATTTTGCAATTTAGAAAATATTTAAATTTCTACTTCTATTTATGTTTTTTCTTGCCCTTTTAATTTAAAAATGTTTTGTAATATACAAAAGATATCAGCATATGAGTATATGTATATAAGTTATAAATGAATAGACATATGTGGGGAGGGCATGCTCAAAAGTGTTATATCAATGGCGGTGGTCAAGTATTTTAGGGAAAAATCAAGAAAAAGAGGTTGAATTTCATTTTGGGTCAGTAAAGTACAGAGATGAGATACCAGAGGTGAGATGCTGTAAGTGTGGAATTTTGACAGTTCAGAGCTAACAAGGGGATGAGAGCTGACACCATCAGTTACACACCACCTTTACACCACTTACACCTCATCTAATGTTTCTTTGGGAAGTAGGCATTTGAAAAGCAGAAGAGCCTCAGGCTCAGAGAGGTTAAGTGATTTGTCCAAGGCCACAAAATAGTAAGTGTCATAGCTGGGATTCAAACCCAGCTCTTTCTGATTCCAGGGCCTACATATTTACTCCATGCCTCTCTGTCTACTTAGGGCAACATTAGCCACAATTGCCCTTCCAGAAATTACTCATACAATCAAGTACATTACTTAAATGAAGTACCTGATTTCAGATTAAACATCCTTGCTGTTGAGTTTACAATAACATCTGTGCTTTCTTTTGTGATATCTCCAACAGCAACCTGGAATGTAATCACACCAATTTTCATTTCATACGTTGTGGAGTTAGGGTTAGTGACAGTCCCAAAGACACCTGAAAAGAAAGAGGTGGATGAAAGAGTAGCTGGCTCCTGCAGAACACACAAGATGGGGCCCTGTTCTCTTCCCTGTCCTCCGCTTCCTTTCCCCTTGACGTAAATCCAAACATTACCATGTCTCCTAGCCTGTTACTTTGCTAGGTGTTCTTTTTTAGGGAAATTAGAAAACAATGCTTTGTGGCAGTAGGAGTACTCACGTTTTCTCAGTTTATTAGGATGGGGCAGAGACATGATTGGACCACCTCTTTATTTGCACAAATTGCTGTGGTGTCAGGAGTGAGAAAGAAGGAGAGAGCGCAAAGTGCACTCTCATTTCATGCTGACATTGCTGGGAGATTCTTTTTTTCAACTTTATTGATGTATAATTGACAAATAAAACTGTATATATTTAAGGTATACATTGTCAGGTTTTCATTGTGAAATGATTGCCATAATTGAGTTAATTAACACATCCGTCATCTCATAGAATTGCTGTGTGTGTGTGTGTGTGTGTGTGTGTGTGTGTGTGTGTGTGTGTGTGTGAACTCTTGGGACCCACTCTTTTAGCAAATTTCAAGTATATGATACATTATTATTAACTATAGTCCCCATGCTGTACATTAGGTCTCCAGAGTTTATTCATCTTATAACTGAAAGTTTGTACTTCTTGGAGATCATTTTATTATCATTTTACAAAGAAGGAAATGGTCTTAGAGTAGCTAAGTCATTTGTCCAATGTTCAACAACAGCTTATTAACTAAACATGAGCTCTTCCTGCCCCTTTACATCCTGCTGGAATAGCGATATCAAGGCTGCTCTGAGGAAATTCCGTTTAACATGTTGGCATATCACTGACCACTCTACACTCAAGCTTTACAACCTACACATGTCATTTCTATGCATACCTTAAACTCTTTAGATTTCCCTTTCCACAATTATACAGTGGCAATAGAACCAATCACTTGCCCATGGGGACATGGTGCAGGTTTAAATAATGTAATGCATACAAAAGCAAGTGTGCCGTGTACACTTTAGTTTTGTTATCATATCTTAGAAATTCTGGCCTCATTACCACTGATTTGGTTCACAGCAATATGATTTATTCTTTGGGTGCTCAGACATTGGAATGTTCTAGCGCCTTCTCCATTACTGATTTATTCTTTATGAGAATTTGTCTTCTTCTGTTGAACTTCAATTAACACCGAAGAGTTGCTAAGAAAAGGGAAATATTTCCTCAGCAGAACAACTTCACCAGACCTTGGGTATTTCCAGCCATGAGAATCCTGTCCATGTTGGGATTTCTATGACGATCTAGTGAATTCATGTAAAAATGCCTAGATAGAAAGAAACACAGTTACTGACCACAACAATGTTTTTTAGGAGTATTAATCCAATTCTCTGGAACACTGAGCATCAGACATCAAATAGGAACAATAGTTCTCAATAGATTTTCTCTTTATCTCACAGACTTTTAATTAAAGTGTTGTGATCCAACCTAGAAATTTTCCCAATAAATACCAGTGTGGAAGACCTCCCCCCCCCCCCCCCCCCCCCCTTTTTTTTTTTTTTACACTTTTTTTTTAAACTCTTTTTTTTTTTTTTTTTTTTTTTTCTTTTTTTTTTTTTTTTTTTTTTTTTTTTTTATTTTTTCTTTCCCCTCTTCCCCCCCCCTCCCCCCCCCCCCCCCCCCCCTCCCCCCTCCCTCTGCCCCTTCCCTTTGGTTTGTTGTCCCTTTTCTTTCCTTTCCCTTCCTTCCCCCCTCTCCCCCTCCCTTCCTCTCCGTTTTTTGTTTTTTTTTTTTTTTTCCTGTCGTCCTTGCCTTTGCGCTTTTCTTTGTTGTTTTGTTTGGGTGGTTCGGTGGTGTGGGGATTTGTTTTTTCTTTCTCCCTCCCGCTCTCCTCTTCTGCTGTGCACTTTTTTTTGTGTGTTTTCTTCTTTTTTTTTTTTTCCTTGTTCCTTTTTTTTTTTTTTTTTGTTTCTCTGCTATGAACATTGGGGTGCATAGGTTCTTTTGTATTGGCGTTTTGGTGTTCTCAGGGTATAGTCTCAGCAGGGGAATCGCTGGATCAAAAGGCAGTTCCATTTTCAGCTTTCTGAGGAAATTCCACACTGCTTTCCATAGTGGCTGCACCAGTCTGCATTCCCACCAACAGTGGACTAGAGTTCCCTTTTCTCCACAGCCTCGCCAGCACCTGTTGTTTGTGGATCTGTTTATGATGGCCATTCTGACCGGTGTGAGGTGGTACCTCATGGTGGTTTTGATCTGCATTTCTCTAATGGCTAGTGATGCAGAGCATCCTTTCAAATGCCTCTGGGCCCTCTGTATCTCCTCCTTAGAAAAGCATCTGCCCAGGTCCTTTGCCCATTTTTTGATTGGATCGTTTGTCTTCTTGGAGTAAAGTCGAGTGAGTTCTTTGTATATCTTGGAGATCAAACCTCTATCTGATGTATCATTAGCAAATATATTTTCCCAAATGGTTGGCTCCCTTTTCATTTTGCTGATGTTTTCTTTAGCCGTGCAGAAGCTTCTTATTTTGATGAGGTCCCACTTGTTTATTCTTTCCTTTATGTCCCTTGCTTTAGGAGACATATCAGTGAAAAAATTGCTGCGTGGGATATCTGAGAGTTTCCTGCCAATGTTCTCCTCTAGGACTTTGATGGTGTTGCGACTTATATTTAAGTCTTTTATCCATCTTGAGTTTATTTTTGTGTATGGTGTCAGCTGATGATCCAATTTCAATTTTTTGCATGTAGCCATCCAGCTCTCCCAACACCATTTGTTGAAGAGGCTGTTATTGCTCCATTTTATGCTTCTGCCCCCTTTGTCAAATATTAGATGTCCATAGAGACCTGGGCTTATTTCTGGGCTTTCTATTCTGTTCCACTGGTCTATGGGTCTGTTCTTGTGCCAGTACCAGATTGTTTTGAGTATAGTGGCTTTGTAGTAGAGTTTGATGTCCGGTATTGTGATCCCTCCTACTTTGTGTTTCTTTCTCAAAATTGCTGCAGCTATTCGAGGGGAAGACCACACTTCTATCTTAAATTCCTAAGAATAACTAAGAACTCAGAAAACAAAGCTATATTTGATACCTTTCTAAGTGCTAATATTAGAAAGTTATAGCAATTGCCCTTAAAGTGAAGTAATAATAACTACTTCCACAATCAGTTTTGAGGCTTGCTATGTGCTAGAAACTTCAAATACATCCTCTCTTAATTCCCACAACTCTGAGAGGTATTATTGTCATGTCCTTTACATATAGTAAAACTGAGATTCAAAGAGGTTACTTCATTCAAACTTTAAATGGCAAAGCCAAGATTCAAACCTAAATGAACCTTTCTTTTTTTGTACTCTTTTCTATTGTTTGCATATTTGTTATGATTCAGCTCAATTCATATAAAATCAATGTAACTTTTTCAAGGATGAAAAACAGATTTTGGCCAACCAGCTAAGGACACTTCTTAAGGAATGGCACTTTACAAAAGCAGTGCTAGTGGTGAGTACTTGGTAAGTGTGCTTTGACTGCTTGCTTCTCCACTACTAAGTACAGTATGATGTTTCTAGCTTTAGATCCTCATAGACTTGCATATACTGACTATATTCTATCCAAATAAATAAATTCTTGAGGCTTCTTGTATCATTCGCTCAATAGATAAAGCCATGACTTAGCCTTTATTTAGTCATTGTTAAAATGTCTGGACTACTTTTATGCCAATAACATTTTACTACTTTCTAAGAATTTATTTACTTTAAATTATCCTGTCTTTTGACAAACTGTCTAGGAAGGACTGTATGTGTTATTGATATTACCTCATAGTTAAGCCATGTGACAACCCCCATCAGCAACCAACACTTACGGGCAAAGAAGTAGAAAATGCTGTTATTTATAGATCTACAAAGACATCATACTGCACTTAGGTTTGCTTGTCAGAATGACTGGAAGAGATATGTAACCATACCTGATGGCTTTCATCATCATCCTAGATGTACCAGAAAGTGAATTCCTTGGGTTCTCTGGACCCAAGAAGGTTTTCAACCATGCACTGCTACTAAATTTCAACACTTCTGAAAGCATTAATTCAGCAAATACAATTAATTCAGCTTCGGGAAAACCCAAATTTCCTGTTCTGATCATGGGAAATGTGATTGATGAAAAAGATAGCTGATCTATAGTCGTCAAACATTCCTTGATTATATTTGCCATGATCTGAAATGTATGAAATACATTTATATAAGTTAGGGCTCAACCTAGTGGAAAACAGAAAGAACTGTGGCTCCAGCAACCCTGACCAGACCCTCTCTGTTATTGTTGGCTTGGGAGTTAGAAAGGGAGGCTGAGAAGAAGGGAGAGGACTTCCCGGAGACATTTAAACTCATGCAGGAGGGCAGTGTCCAACAGTACGGAAATGGTTACATAAACAGGGATATCTCATTGCAGTGAAAATTGATGTTTACAAAGAGTTTTAAACAACATGGGGGAATGTTCATGTTATGTTTTAAAAAAAAGCAAGATTATAAATGTTTGGAAGGAAATAGCAACTAAAAATAAATATGCATAAAATTGAAGGAAATACAGTAGAATGTTAATCAAAGTTATCTCTAGGTGCCTGGATTATGATTTTTATTTTTGTACTTTTTGTATTCTCTGCAATGTACATATACTAATTTATATTCTGAAAAAAATAAGTTAGGGATTAAACTAGGTATAGAAGTGAGAATTAAGGTATCCAAAGAAAAGCACTGACCCTTCTTCATTCTTTACCAGAGCTCTGGCTGGGTCTCTTAGTTATACTGAAGGATGATCACACTAATTTAATCTTCAGACACCATTGCTGGAGAATTCCAATGGTAGTTACTACTTTTAAGAACTGATTGCTCTGAAATAACTGGTAGTTGTGATGGACTCTTCATGGAAGGTAACAAAGATTTCAATAAATAGACAGGGTTAAATAAATGCTAAGGCTTCTCAACCTAGGCCAGATAATTCTTTGTCGTGGGGGCTGGCATATGCCTTAAAGGAGATTTGGCAGTATCCTTGGCCTCTACCTACTAGCTCCCAGTAGCAGTTATTTGTAACAAGCCAAAAGCTCCCCCTTGAGATAAATTCACTTTGTTTGAGAACCACAGGTCTATACCCTGCCAGAGGATTAGCAACATTATCAAATGAAATGAAGAGCTAAGGACTTTTTCCACCTGCTGAGAAGACCCAGGTCCATTATCCCATTCTGGAGCCACAACATGGAGCACAGCTTTTGCAGTCCAGATTGCAGCCACTTGTCATGAATATGCTACCAACTTCCCCCTCTGTTTCCTGCCTGGTGGCATTTAACTCTTTCTGGAGCATGGGACCAGCTTTCTGCAAAAGAGCCTGAGAGAGTGATCCTCCTCCAAGCTGAAGATCCGTGGGAACACTGTTGACAATGACATCGGCCTTAAGGAAAACAGCAACAAATTTGTCAGAGGTTGAATCAATAAATAATTATTGAGCACCTATGACTTGCTAAGTATTGTGGGGTAATGTATATCAAATATGCTGTGCCTTTTACACTGACCTGTCAGCCCTACCCTCAGGGAACTTACAATGTGTTGTCATTACTTAGACACTATAATAAGATGAGTCTCAAAACTTAAAATTGAGGAAATATATTACCTACTACCATCAAGTCAACATGTTAGGAGTCAGAGTAGAGCTATGAAAATGACTAAAACAGGCCAGAGACTTAGAGAGACAGAAAAAACTTGAAGTAAAAGTAAAAGGCAGAGGCAGAAAGAGAAACATAGTGAGACACACTGAGAAGAACACAAAGGTTGAGAGAGACTGAGGAAAAGAGAGAATTGCTTTTAGGCTGGCAGTAACTGAGTAACTGTTTTGACTTTATAAACATACACAAAGAAAGAAAGGACCCAGCTGAAGCAGGGTTCTGGTCAGCCCTAAAGGCCTAGACAAAGGAAGGTCATTGGGGTAAAGCTAGGCAGTGTCCATTCGGGCCCACCCAGAGACACTGAGTTCTCTGATATCTGAGCTGAAGCCATCTCTTTGGTGAGACAGGGTCAATGCCTGACACCAACAGATATTAGATATTCAATTCATCTAATTGCATTTATTCCAATTTTGTGTTCAAATCTGGAGGGAGAATGCTATAATCAGGTGGATTTTGAGTATTCTGGTTCCTTGGGGAGCTCTTCTCCAGTGTAAATTAAAAGATGTCTATGTCTCTGGGCCACATGACCGTTCTATTTTGCACACTAAGTTAATAATCAGCATTCGTGGGTTCACCTCAATCTTATATGAGGGTAGTTAATGTAACTAATCTCTGGACCCAAGAAACTCCTCGCAGGGACAAGAGTGAGTGAGTCTTCCAAAAAAACTAGATTCAGTCCACTTTTGCCTCACCCTCGCTTACAGCCTCACTCTCTACCTACTGATTCCTACACAGTTTGAGGAAGCAATAGAATAACAAGTAGAAAGTAAAATAGCCTTAATGTTTAAATAAGTTCAAGATAAAAAAAAAACAACTGTGTGTTAATTATACAATTATTAATTGCTATAGACTTTCAAAAAAAGAGAAAGTTATCATTTAGATTGGATTGTTTAGTAAAGTCTTTACAAAGAGGATAAGGGGTATAACTGAGACAGGTGGAAAGAAGGCAGAAAAGCGTTCTAGGTGTGTTACTATCTAAGAAAATGCGTAAAATTGAGGAAAGTCAGAGAATTGACCAATTTGGCTAAGGAAAGTTTCAATGGAGAGAGACAGGACTGGAAAGGGATTTGGGGCCAGGTGATGGAGGACTCTGAAAAGCCACATTTTTCTGGACTTTACCCTGTAGGCAGTATGGGGCACCTGATGAAACAATGTTTTTGGAATATGCCTCACACAGCAATGTAGAGAACGGGTTGGAGGGTGAAAGGCTAAGGGCGAGGAGGCAAGGCCAGTACTAAGGGAATGAAGAGGAAGGAGTGTGTACAAGAGACATTGTAGAAAGAGGCTTGGAAACTAACTGGACAGAGAAAGGTTGAGAGGGTTCTCAAATTTATACAGCACCATCCAACGGTTGAGATTATGTACTCTCACAAGAGTCGACAGGAGTTTAACAATCAACTAACAGACTGCGTAGTGGAAAGACCTCGATTTCCTCAACTATAAGATAAAGGTAAATAATACCTCTCTCAATTAGATTGTAGTAGTAATTAGGTGAGGTGAAATTTAAAGTGGTCAGTTTTAATGGATAATGATGATAGCTGTCATTTTCTGAGTCTTTACCATGTGCCAGGAAGATGCTAAGTGCTTTTATATGAACTATTTTATTTAAACCTCACAATAACCCTTATATCATCATTATCCATATTTATAGATGAGGGCATTGAGGTATAAAGGGGACATTAACCAAGATCCATGGCTGATCAGTGGTATAATGGTACTTGAACACTGTCGGTACTGGCTTTACAGGTGGTCTGTGTAACCGCTGCACTATACCAACTCCTGGAGTGAAAAAGAAACTTCGTGTACTTTTATGTCATTCAGTTTTTCTCTGGTCTGATTATATTCACCAATCAATCTCATAATAGTCATCTACAGAGCTCACCATTACCATTATCCACGTCAACTATCTCTCTTATTACATATTAAATCATTACAATTCCATTTTACAAATGAGTCTCTTGAGTTTGATTAGTGTCAGAGCAAGTCTGGGTAAATGATAAGATTCAACTTCTCAACCTACAGTTCTGAGGACAAAATCCTGAAGCCATGTGAAAATTTCTATTTATTCTAGAGGACATGAAGAAAGTGGCTGGCTGCCTCCCCTCTGCCATCTCATTAGCTGCTGCAAAAGTAAAGACTATTTCCTAGGGCTCATAATCCATGAGTCTCTAAATTTCTCAGAAGAGTTCTCTACCCATTATTCTTGAATGTGTACCATCTGAAGGTCAATATTAAACGTTAAAGTGGTGGGGGCTATAGAATTCCAAAGACTCCTAGTCAATAATAATTCTCAGACCTATCTACATATTAGAATCACCTGGAATGCTCTCGAAAGCTACTGACACTTAGACCACACACCTGACCAATTAAAATCAGGATCTTTAGGGATGGGGCCTTGACATCGGTATTTTTTTAAGTTTTCCAGGTGATTCTGAATTGCAGCCAGGATCGAGCTTCATGGAAGTCAACTATAGATGTAACACAAGGCCTGCTAACTGGTGATTCCAATGAAAAGGAAGCAGTAGGAGGAGAGTGGTAGGCAAGAGCCTAGCTGAGCATTTAGTACCTATGCTCGTCAACTTTCCCCTTCCTCATTCCTCCTGTGTCTCAGAAAGCGCTCAGCCAGGAGCGACAGGGGGTGTTTGAGAGGGTGATGTTATAATGTGATACACAATTGTCCTCCCCATCAGTGCTGATGGAACAGTAGAAGAAAACAAAATTGGGTTGAGAGTAAATCAAGATAATTTATACAAAAATAAAAGAGGTGGATTTGTACAACCTGGTTCGTGGTTAAACTTGGATCTCTTCACATAAGTACAAGTAGAAGAATATAGGAGATGGTAAGTATAGCGCTGCATGAACCTCAGATGAGTTTAAGTTCTCAAATTTATATGATCTTAATTGTTGACCTTAAATCACAGAACCCATGGGTTAATAAGACCCCATTGTAGATTTACTAAATAACACCACTTACGAAGAAATATGAAACATCTCTGCTTATCAACACGAGATTCAGACCTTCTTTGGTTTGGGTTGAAGCTAGAACATTGCTCTTCGAAAGACAATTGTTCCAGCTGATATGGTATGACTGTGAAGAAAAAATAAAAAGCATTATCAGGTAATTCTACCTGAAGAGTTTCCTCATAGGTATCCAAACAAAAAATAACTATTAGATTTCACAGGCTTCTCTAACTCAACACACAATAAATCCAAAGATTCAAAAGCAAGTAATTTATTATTACAATGTTTGAGTATCAAGTGTTTTAATACCCCAAATGCCAATGATCTCTTTTACCTATTTCCCCAAGAATCCTAGCCCAGCAGACCCAGTCCATTTCCCATGGCTCTTACTATTTAAGGGCCCCTCAGTCACATAGCCAACTGTACTTCCTGCCTGAGAACTTTCTGTATGTAGTGTCAAAGTCTGCTTTGCTTACCAGTGTGGCAGAGGAAGCAGAAGTAAAATAAGCTGCCCTCCCTAGTCCTAAAGCCCTCATTCAACAATTGACAGGAGCTGGTATAAAACCATCCCATCAGCCTCACCTCCCAGATAGGACTCACTCTGATTTCCCCAGTAGGATTAAGAGGTAACTAATTTGATAATACACCCTAATAGTGTCCTTTACCCTCCTATTTAAATCACTTCCACTTGAATCTGTCTCAGGTCCTCTTCTAAGGGAACCCACAGCAAGATACACTCCACAGTTCTCCACAATAATGCATTAGCTGTTTGGTGAGTAATCAGTCATACAATTTTAAAATTTAAAGAGTCAACACAGATCATCCAGTGTAGAAACGTCACTCCCCTCAAAGGGAAATGAGCATGCAAAGAGATGGACCTACTTGCTCAAAGTCAGATGACTAGCTCATGAAAGGCGACACGATGCTTGAGTCTGCTCTTCACAGAAGAGGAACTGAATGCCACATGTCTCCATCCCCCACACACAATGAATAATGTGACAGACATTATTCATTGGTATCAGCATCAGCACTCTTTTTCAATCAACCCAGATACAATCTCAAAATCTTTCTCAACACAGAGCTCAGGCAACAATTATCATTTGATTAGTAGTAACCTATGAAATGAAGTATATTTCCCATGTCTGATCTAAACCAAAAACGATATGAATTTTCTTTGCTTAAAATAGTCTTAGAGTATTTTTACACTCTACTTTCTGTAACAAACAGAGAACTCTAGGCAGGCTGGGAATGGGCTTCTTGAGCAATCCTTTTCACTTGCTCGGGAATGCCATTCCTCACTCTGCACTCTCCTTCAATGGTGAAAGCATCATCAGTCATCTCCCACACTCAAAATTCTTTGGGTATTGACTCTTTCAAAGCGTTGATGTAAAGACTAGAAAACCTTCCTGAAAAACCAGTCATGTTCTCTGTTACAATGTCTTGGTTGGTCTTTAGATGTATTACAGTTGTTTTGTTTTGTTTTTTCACATCCTCCAAACAACCTATTATTATGACCATCTCCTTGAACATATCAATCAAGATCCTACCATCCTTTATGTTCTCTTTTATGTTCCCCCATATCACTGGCTCCACATTCAATTTTGTGACAATATTTAGACATGATATAGAAAATTTTTTAGAAACATCTCCTTCCCAGGTCTCAGTGACATTGACCTTTGTTCTCCCTTGAGTGAATTGGGTGGCTGCAGACCTGAGTGTTACCTCCAGCCCCTTACAGCTGACTTGGCGCCATGATACCTTACAGTGGCCCTTTCTCTTTTATGAGTTATCATTCCAATCAGGTGATGCTTCTTCTGCAAGATTCTTCCATATGAGAGGGTCCAGGGCCACCAAAAATGGTGGGAGCATCTTTCTTAAGGGCCATTCCCTGCCATGCAAGGCTATGTCCAAAGACATAACAGGGAAACACAGAGATAGGCCTCTCCTTGAAGACAAGCTTTTTGGACAAGTAGGTGTCCACCACTAAAAAATGAAACAATAAAAAGCTAGATATCTTTCAGACAAAATAGTTAGCACAAGAAGAAATCCTGATACTAATGAGACTTTGAAATACAGTGTGTCTACTACCTAAAATGGCATCGCTGTCAAGCAGCTCACTGAAAGATGAGATATTCATGAATGCAATGGACCTAATCCTCACCTAATGAAATAGATCTATTCCATTCATGGTTGCTTTGCTGTGAAGTTTTATAAAACTAATCTGATTTTCCCATGGACATTCATTATAATACGGGAGAGGGTATTTTTTCCTGACAAAATCTGGCCCTTAGAGATTCAATAAATACAAACAATAATGCACAAGCAATTCAAAATAACCTGATAGAAGTTAAACGAATGCCATTTTTAAAGGATACTATAAAATGCAACCAACAGGGAGGCTTCTGAAGGGTCTTTTGAAAATTTATCTATTTCATCCACTTTACTCTTCTGAAAAGTACTACATTTGTACTGAGTTCTTGGTGTGTAAAAGTCAGCAATTTTTAGAGAGAGACGAACTTCAGTTGTTAGTTTTATATCTGATTGAGATTTGAAATGCTCCGGTTTTTATATTACTTGCTGATATTTTTAAATACTTTGGAAAAATAGATTTCACTTATTGCCTATTTTTAGAAATATTATAGATAAACATTATACTTCGTAAAGTCCGATTTACTCATCAGATCACAGGAAAACAAAAATAACAAGCATGATATAGTAAATGATGGTGCCCAACCGCTGACATAAATTAACAGAGCTACAATTTGTTACTGAAAAGAAAGAAGTTCTTGTTACCGCATAACAAAAGGGCAATCTACAGAGATAACCAAAGTACAAAAATGCTGCATATTCACCAAGAAGACTGGGTATGGTCATTATTTATATACATCATAAGGAGAATAGAGACTTCCATTTTTGGTTGTTGTTAACCCTTGAAAGAGGACCAATCGTACTGTGAACTTAAAACTCCTCTAAAAAATAAAGGTGGTATAGGGGAATTCTCTGAATCCTCAGCTCAACTTTGCTGCAAATCTAAAACTGCCCTAAAAAACAGTCTTTTTAAATATGCATTTTTGACTAATAATTACAAAACTAAATAGTTCAAAATTAAGAATAGATAATATGACAAGAGTATAATAGAAATTCCAAAAATAAACTTTAGTCTATCAAAAAGTTTAATACATGAAGTATTAAGAGGGAGAAGAGAGTGGAGAGATAAATCATAATTTAGCAAATATTGTTGGGAAGTTAGTTTTCATTATGAAGAAAATTAGACATCAGTTCATACTTCATAATAAACACCCAAAGACAATAATATTAACTCCTGATAGGTTAAAAATATTACCTTTACATACTCCAAAAGTAGTAGAATGCAAGCTCTCTATCTATTTAATTGTAACAAGGTGAAAAATTTTCAACTAATGAAACAAGACGTACAGATAGCAATTTAAATGGAGTAACATAAAATACTAAAAACAGTAAAAATTAAAAGATCTCCATAACATAGCAGATACTCAAGAAATGCAGGTTGGCCAATTAATGCAGTGGAGCACAGGGCAGTAAATTCCTAAATTTCCAAAACTGGAATGAATATACTTGAACAAATGAAATGGCCACCTTTGTTCTTAGTTAGAACATCTCAACACCATCCCAAGATGTCAGCTGTCTGTAATTTAATTTATAAATTTAATGAAATCCTAATAAAAATTCCAATGAATTTCTTTGACACTGAACATAAATCAGAAGTCAATCCTAAAGTTCATAAGGAAAGATAAGCCAACAAGAATAGTTAAGAAAATACTGAAGAGGAAGCGCTCTGTTAGGGGACTAGCCCAGGCGTTAATGTATATAACATCCCCCTGACATTACAGTACATAACAAAGTCTCTTTGCAACAGATGAATAAACAGGTCAATGAAATAGAAGTTCCAGAAACAGCCAAATGACAAAGAAAAATGTGGTATATGATAAAAGATTACCTTTACCAGGCAGTGGTAATCTTTTTAATCAATCCAACTAATGAAACAAAATGGAAGATCTACATATAGGGATTTAAATGGATTCACCTAATTGGGTGTTGTGACAACTGGACACCCACTGAGAAAAAAAAATTAAATTAGATCCATTCCTCGCACCATATACAAAAATAAATTCCAAAGGTACCAGATATCTAATTTTTTTTAAAAAAATAGACAAAAAAGCATGGGTAATGATAACATAGGTGTAGGGGAAAACTTTTAAAAATATGACTAAAGTCCAGATGCAATAAAACAAAAGACTGGTAAATTTTACTACATTAAAAAAAAAGTTTGGGTGGGGTAACATAACCACCATAAGCAAGCTCAAAAGACAAATGACAAACTGAAAGGAAATATTCATAACATGTATCAGAGATAAAGGACCAATAGTTCTAATTCACAAGAAACTTTTTGAAATTTGAGGGGGAAATGCTCAGACATTCTACGGAAAACATGCCGGGCACCCTACTCTGTGCCGGCGCGAGTCAGGCTGGTAAGTGCCTCCCTGGAGAAGAGGGTTCTGCGGGACGTGGCGTCTCTGCGCAGCCCTGAGCTGAAAAGTGTCGCGCATGTACCGGGCGCCTGGCGGGTCGGCCCTGTCGCCCCCTCCTCTCCTTCCCACCCCCGCCGCCCCTCACCATCCTACCGGCAGAAGAGGGCCAGGAAGCGCGGTGGGTTGCCTCCCGGTCTCCGGGTGTCTTCTGGCTCTGGAAGTCCTCCTGCAACTTGGTGTACAAGTTCTTGGGCCCGGGGCAGTCGTCGGGGCCCCAGAGCCCCAGGACTGTCACATCAGCAGCGCGGGGCTGGGCTCAGCGGTCCTCAGCTCCAGCTGCCCCGCTGTCGGCCTGCCCTACCCAACAGGCTGGTGCCTAGATCTTTCGCTTTCATTTTTAGGAAAACGGCTTCTGCCTTAGGTTGCAATCTTGAGGTGGCGAACAACAGCTGCCTCAGATTTCTGTCACCTTTTTGGGACAGATGTTGCTGTCAGACAACTTCTGAGCCGAAGTCCAGGGCTCTATAGTTTATCAGTCGAGTAGCCTTAATCGATAGCATCCGTACAATGGGGATAGCCATAACTATTTCATGAAATTGTTGTGAGGATTAAACGATATAAAGTCTGTAGAGTGTCTAGCATTAAAACAACAACAACAACATTATTCTCAGAAATCTAGGCCCCTGAGTAAGGTCTTCCCTTGGGATCCTGAACTGCTGGCTTGGGGGGTCGCGGGGACACCGCAGTAGCCAGACGTTCTGTCCCCAGGGGACTGCTGGCTCTGCCCACTGCAGCTCTACAGCTCCTGCACTTCTATGCAAGGCAGTGCCAGAGCCACTACTCAGCCCTGCAGGCAGCCCTGATGTCCAGCACCTGGGCCAACCAGCCCCCACATCTCCTCATGCCCCATGGCGGGGGCTGGGGCCGGAGGGGGGGTGATGGTGGCTGTTTAATCCCTGATGTTTGTTGGGGACACCCTGGGTCGGCTGACAGAATTCTGCCCTTGGCCAACACAGACCAAGGCTGCAGGTACAGCGCTGGACCAGACATTGTGGGCTACTGTGCTCGCTGTCTAGGGAGCTGCCCTGAGCTGCCCATCTGGTTCCTCAGCCCAAGAGACGGTGCAGTATGTGGCACAGCAGGCAGGGCAGGCTCTAAAACTCAACCCCCTGCTCACCAGCCTGACCCCCTGAGGGTCCTTTGGCCCTGCTCTGTCCCTCCGCTGAGGGCCAGGGCCCCCTTCCAGTCTTTGGGCAGCTGGAGGGCTCAGCTTTAGGACAAGGAGAGATGGCGGTATCTTTCCCCGCTCCGACCCCTTCCACTCATCTCAGTCTCTCACAGAGGCATCTCTTCCCTCATCTGCAGCTTTTTGTGTGAACAATTTTATATAAATTATTTTCATGTAATATTATTTCCTGCTTTGTCAGGGGCAGGTGCCAGGAGGAGAAGGAACTGAACTCTTCTTCCTCTCTAAGCCTGAGGTGGCAGTAGTCTGTCACTCACTGCACTGCACTCTACCTCTGGGAGAATCATGGAATCACTGAAGGTATATCGTCAGAGGAGCAATGAGATCAGAGCTATTTTTTTTTTTTCAAAAATAGCAGTGGGAGGAGGAAGAGGGTTGGGGACACAGAGGGTTTTCAGTGGGTATTTTAATCATTTTGGTGAGAGAATTATGAAAATACCAACTGGGTAGTGAGATTTAAAGTGAAGGAGAGGCGGGACTGCTGATGATGGACGTGCAGGACAAGAGGGAGAAGCCATAGGCGCCACTAAGATGACATTTTAATGTACTCTAACTGTAATACATTCTATATTGTCTACTGTTTTCCCAGGAAATAAAACCAAGTTTCCTCCTCTTTAAAACAAGGCATTTCAACAATAAGATTTCTGCAGTCTTTTTTAACTCCTATGCCAAGCAAACAAAGCTGTGGAGTAAACCTGCTAAGTCTCTTCAAAGCTCTTTGTGAAGCAGTGGCCGCGGTGATAACCCCTAGCCTTGCACTGTATCACACATCTTAGGTGACCTCACTTCTCTTTTTGCTTGTCCTTACCGTGATTGACCTGGGCTTGCCCCTCCCAAACAGTTGTTCCCTTATTGATTTCTGTCTAAGGCTCCATGTTTATAAGACTCAGAACCCGATCAATAGAAAAGAAAATCGTGCCCAACCCCTTTTTGGAAATCAGAGCAAAACCAGTAGTACTACATTGTAAGATAAATGTAAGGAAGTACCACAAAGTTTTGATTTGTCTCCTAGTGACTGCTTTGATGCTATCTGTGATGTGATTTATAATAAGAAATATATATTTGATCTTTGTCCCAGTTCGTGGCACAGAACTCCTAAAATCCTTGGAATTTCCTGAAAGCTGAGAGCAATAAAGATGTTTTTATGTTAATGAGGTGACTTATATTAAGGGGATGACTAAAGATGGGGCCTGGTTGCCAGAAGAAGCAACCACATGATTAGAGGGTTAAAACTTTCAGCCCCACTCTCTGACCTCTGGAGCCGAGAGAAGTGCCAGAAATTAAGTTAAATCACCAATGGCCAGTAATTTAATCAACCATGCCTCTGTAATGAGGTCTCCATAAAACCCCGTAAGGACGGGATTCAGAGAGCTTCTGGGTTGGGAAGTGAAGGTGCTGGCAGATGGCACACTCCATGCCCTTTCCCTGTGCATCTCTTTCATCTGGTTGGTTGTTCCTGAGTTATATCTATTTTCTTTTTTTTTTTATCCTCACCCTAAGGCACGCTTGTTGATCTTTAAATAGAGGGGAAGGGAGGGAAAGAGAGAGGGAAACATCTATTGAAAGGGTAAAGCATGTGCCATTTGCTCTTATGGCTCCCTTTGCCAAGCAGGCCTATGACCTTGTTAAACATTAATGCTATTTTACTCTTCTGAGCTTATGTCTCCAGGACAAGAAATTACTGGAAAGTAAGAACAAAGTGTGACTAACCGCCCCTCACAGCTGCACGCAAAAGGTAACATTGGAGCAAATTGCAGCTTGTGCAAAACCGACTGAAACCTCCTGTGTTACAATGCCCCCAACAGCCTAGGGGCCACACAACAGCAACCCTCTCACCCTTTTATAACCCAATTATGATCCAATAAAAGCTCAAAGCCCCCACCCCTCAATGCTGATGTGTCTCCCCACACCATGCCCCTTTCCACTCCTGGAAAGTAAATAAAAAACTTTGCTCTCTGCATTTTCTTCCTTAGCAAATTCTTTCACAGCCCACATCATTGACGACCCTAACATCTGTGTGTGAGAGAAACAGACTAGTTGCCTTCTGTATGCACCCCAAGTGGGACCAAACCCGCAACCCAGGCATGTGCCCTGACCAGTAATCAAACCCATGACCTTTCAGTGCACAGGACGACGTTCCAACCGAGACACAAAGGCCAGGGCCCTGAGTCATATCCTTTTGTAATACACAGACCATCTAGTGAGTGAACTGGTTGCCTGAATTCTGGAAGTTGCTCTAGGAAATTCTCCAAGGAGGGTATCATGGGCACCTCAGACTTAGAGCTATTCAGCAGAGGCCCAGGACACAACCTGGGTTCACGATTGCCATCTGAATTAGAGGGCAGTCTTGTGGGACTGAGCCCTTAATCTGGGGGACCTGATACTTTCTCCTGATAGATAGTGTCAGAATTGAGTTGAATTGTTGGACACCCTGCTGGTGTCAGAAAACTGCTTGGATGTGTGGGGAAAAAAAAACCCCCACACATTGGAATTGGGTGCAAGAGCTTACTATCTTTAAGAAAATATCAAGTACCTCAATATTATTTTCAATTCTATTTTCCTTTGGAGAGAAGGGTGCCCTGATTTGCTGGTGCCCAGTGAGCCACCTGGGTAATTCAGCACTGACACTGGAAAAGGTGAAACAGAAATTCTAGGAGCAAGGAGGGGGCAAGTGTATTTTGATAAGGTGTTGCAGATGCTCTCTCTAGGAGAGTTGAAACCTGCAGCCTACTCTCACCTTTGTAGTACTCTATGTGTTAAGGAAAAACAATACTAAGAATTGTGATTTCCACAGCTGAAAGTGACAGCAGCCAAGTCAAAAGTAGTTTTGTCATACACTCTGTGTGCTGTGGGAAGCCACCAGAATCTCAACCTAAGGAAAAAGAAAAAAGGAGTGGGGAAAGACCACAGACAATCTGTTCCTAATATGGAAATAACTTTATTTAAAGCAGATATGTATCTTCCACAGAGCAAAAGCAGCAATCCAAAGGCTCACCAACCACTAACATTATTAAACTGCCTGTGCACACCTCGCATTGTAATCAAGGATCTAGACCTTAGCAGGAACCAAACGTGTGGTTTTTTAAAGTAAATTTAGCTAAAGCTTAGTAGATACAAAACAACTAATCATAATGGTAAAGACTTTAATGAATCACCAAAATTTAAATGTATCATCTGATTTAAAAAAAAAAAGTCCTATCATTTAGTTTAAACTTCCTCAACTCTCTGGACAAAGGTAAAAAGATTCTGGGTTTTTAAGTTCTTCAAATAAGATTTCTTTGGAGGAAATGTGCTGGAGAAGCTCGGGGTAACAGGAACTCTTGTCAGCTTTGTGGAGGAGCAGCTCTGGGGTCGAGAAGCCTTGAGGCCAGGCTATCTCCATTAAATCCAAGTACTTCCACGTGATAACTATGTGAACTTTGTCATGGTATCCTCTCTGTGCATCAGTTTCCTCAGTTATAAAATGGAAATATTAGTATTATCAATCACACAAATATAAAGATCTTATAAAGGGGACAAAATAAGTCCACAATAAATATTAGCTATTACCCTCTCATCAAAAACGTGTATGTGGGTGTAAGTGTATCTTCAGGAAAAGAAAAAGACATCTCATTCATTATTTTTCGAGAGAGGCTGCGATGTGGGTAACCAGATAAGAAAGTTTTCCAAATCAGTGGTGAGGACTCCAGAAATGGCTTCCTTACCCCTGTCTCTGCTAAAGATTTAGGGAACATATATTCCTCTGCTTGGGATTAGCCACCTAAGTCAGGCAGCAGAAGTTTATTAAGTGCCAACTGTATACCAGGTTCTGTGTCATGAAAAATAATAGTCTTATGCTATTTATTACCAAAGGTTGCCCAGTCTCTTCTCCTGGCCACTTTTCTGGCCATGAAAGAGGGGACTGTGTGTCTTTTAATTTTTTCATAACCAAAGCCTCCTCACTTCCCCCATTCACACTAGGATTTTACTTTAGGGTATTTAAAGGGCAAAGCAACCAACAAAAAACTAAAGGGCACCCCAGAGATGGTAAGGAAAAGAGCTATCAACTGGCAGCTAGTATTTCAACTGAAGAGCACAGAAGGTGATTTTAGGCCCACAACACTCTATCCCCCCTCCTTCCAACAATGACCCAAGAATGAAGCATAACATCTCTGCACCAAAAATCACCCAGCTCTTTGCGGCTTTTATCTTCCATAAAAAGTAGCACTCCAGAAACGACAGACTAACAGATTCTTTCTCTTACATAAATGCTTGAGATGAACATTTGTAAAAAGTCTTTCGACATAGGGATATTTACTCTCCAACCGTGTCTTCTGAAAATTTGGCTCAAGACATCCTTCCGGTAGTCTTCTTACTCAATTCCTTTATTTTTCAGCTCCTGTTTGACGCGTTTCAGATAATTAGGATCAGGGTAGCCATATCTGCAGAAGGAAAAGCTCCTTAGCTTCATCACACATGGTTTTAAAGAATCTGTACAGTAGGTCCCTGGCATCAATATTGTGTTGCAAACATCAGCAAGCAGTCCTGAAGGTGGATGACTTTTAATCCCCTGTTAGTGTGCAGATGTGAGCCATTTAGTTAGTCAGTGAGCCCAGCTGTCTGCCTAGCATCTGCCTTCCAACAAGACATTTTTTATTTTCAGCTTATGGTAAGCAGTGCCTCTCATAAAGTTATACTATACTATATTAAAAATAGATATATAAAAATACTTTATATATTAAAATATAACATGTTACATATGAAAATATAGCATTGTATGTATTTTCATATTTTATATATAAAAATGTAGTATGTGCTACAGGAGGATTTTCAAATTTGGAAAATTTGCAAATGTCTCAGGACCCTTTCAGATAATACGGGTCTGAGGTATTCTATCTGAGTTTCACTGAGAACAATTGGATTGCTTATAATATAACTTTCACAGCATTAAATAAGGGTTTTTCTAGAGTACTATCAGCCAAGTAAATTTAGGATCTCAATGGACCGATGGAGGGAGAGGGTAGAAGAAAGGATGATCTTAAAAGAAGGCAAAGTAAATAACATCCCTGAGATCCACCCTTCGAATAAATAGGAAACCTCAAATCAAGTCATCTGAGATATAACTCATGTTGGATTCTGAAACCCCCTGCCTTTTGATGCAAAATTTAGTAACTGTATGATACTTTGCAGTTGGGAGAGTAGAAGGTGATGGGAACGAATCTGCCTTTGAGATTAACAGCTCTCAAAATACTGCACTGTATCCAATCCCAGTGCTATCGAGAGTCCCTTATAGCCATATACTCCAGCTGCTACATCTTACAAGCTCTATATTCTGTTTAGCAAACATCTTATTTCAAACGGTTCTCACCTTTCTGGTCCCCCAGACCTGGACGTTTTATGGTGGATATCATTCCATGTAATGACATTTGATAATCCTGTAACTTGAGAAACCCCCACTGTGAAAATTAGCTTTTGGTCAAAGGCTTTCCGAAGCAGTTCCAAAACTTCCTTTCCTTCCCTGTTACTAGGCAAGTATGCAATTCGCTGTGTTCCAGCATATGGCACTCCTGGGTTTGGGTGCTCTTCCTATATGAAGACAAAACAATGTTGCATAAAAACACTCCTGAGTCTAAATTTTACTATACAGATAGACGTGTTCATTTGCAGATACAGGATATCAAAAACAAAAAAAAGTACTGAATAATTCATATTTCTCCTCTTTTCCTACATTCATGCTGGGAATACCATCCATCTTCCCGACTCCCCCATCCTAACACATAATCAATCACCACCCAGCATTCCTCTCCATAAATAGTCACAAAATATAAGTGATAAGCAAACATGGGTACCTTTGTTACTATTTAAAGCCATTGCATGTGACCATGAAAATAAGTCCTTGGGCAATCCACTAATTGGAAACAGCAGAGTCTCTTTGCTCAGCACACTGGAAAGAAACCCGTGGATCTCAGAAACACTTACTGTTTGTATGCCTTCTTTCATATGATATTTAATCACAATGGAGCCACAAGATTCATAACCTGGAAGCGGGTCTTTTTGGAAGCTGAAAGTCATGGTTCCCGCTGGCTGATTCCCTTTCTGGACCCCATAGGAAGTCAGGCATACTGGACAGACTGGCTTGTATTTCAGGGCTTTGTTGATACAATGGGTGCAGAATTCGTGCTTGCACTTTGGTAGCACTTGCTTTTTCCCAATGGGCTCCATACAGATGGCACATATGTCCTCTTTCTCGTTCACTCCTGATGCCCCAGAACTGGCAGAGCGCGGGGATGTTGGTGAAGCTGTTTCTGAATCATTACTATCAATGCCCATGGGTGTTTCATGTTTCTCATTCTGTTTCTGTCCAGCTAACAGGGACATTCCCCCTGCTTTTAAGACATACTGCTTTGCCTTTGCAATATGATTTGGCAACCCAATAAAGGTCACTGACTCTTGATTTAGCACAAAGTGTACACCTGGATGCTTATTTCTAAAGTCACCAATGAACTTGGTCTCATGTAAGTCCTTTCTTTCCTTGCCCAAAGATTTCAATGGAAGAACTTCTCTCATCAGCTGACATGAGACATGTTGATAGGCATCAATGAAACTTGCACAAGCATGCACAGACAGATCTAACTCCTTGTCCTTAGGTTCAAATAGAATGCAGGTTTTCTGACTTTCTTCCCAAATCTTACTTTGAGTGTTGTACTTTTGTTCTATCTCTGGTATCTCCTGGAGTAATTCAGCTTTTAAAAGGTTGTAGTGTGCCGTGTCGACTGTAATTCTGTTGACTGTATCCCAGGAAATTGATATTTTCACAGGTGCCCTGACAAGACTTTCAGAGGTTTGGGGGGCAAGAAAATGTCTGGCAGCTGAAATGTCATCGTGGGTACCAAGGATAGTTAATTCTCCTCCATTCTCCTTTATATAAAGCTTTTGAAACTGGTGACTCAATTTGTGTTTGATTTTATTTGCCTGTTTACTGTCTGCCAATACAACACATTCCTGCTTCATTGTTCCTATGCTCTGCTGAAATTCACAGATAAAAGACTCTTGAGCTGCTTTGAGGTCACCTGATTGACTTGAGATGAAATCTAAAGAGACCTCATTAGGTGAACTCTCCTGACTTTTTATTTTTATATCAAATTTTTTCTCTATTAAGTCCATTTTTCCAGGGTTGGTATGTTTGAAGTATTCAAAGAGAAGCAAGGGAACTTTAAAAGAGGTGCTTGTTGCTTCTGACTTGGTGTTTGGTTCAGACGGAGAATCACAGCTGTTCTGGTCTTGCTGGAGTGGTTCTCGCTCTGTTGTCAACTGGGATGATTCATGTTCCCACTCCCTTTTTAGGAGTTGCTCACTCAAGAAGCCATGTATTTTTTCAATATCTTTGAAGTCACCACACACCTTCACAATGCCATTGTAACTCTCCATTTTTTTGACATTGGGGCAAAGAGTGGTTATGTGCTCCTGCTGCTCTTTAGAGAACAGGCTGCAATTCAGTTCAGCTGTGACAGCAAGAAAGATCTGAAATTTTCAAAGGAAGAAATGAAACCTCTCAGACATCCAGGCCTACATTCTCCTCTCAAGGCAATGTCTAAAGACTAGAGAAACAACCACTATGCCCTCCCTTAGCAGACGGTGACTTCTTTCAAATCCTCTTCACAGAGGATGTAGCACACCACAGCCCAGAAGTTCTCAGCCCTGTCTGCACATTAGGATCACCTGGGAAGTTAAAAAAAAAAAAAAAAAAAAAGCCAAGGTCCACGCACATCTCCAGTGATCCTGATGAAAATGTAGAGCCTGGGCATGAGAATTTTTAAAAGGCTCTGTGGACAAACAGTCTGGATTTTACAGCTGTCACTATCTGTTTGACCTTGGGGAAGGGAGTGGAGAATTGGCACCTCATCTTTCTGAGCAAGATGCTGTGGTTCTCACAAAAGAGTCTGTGAACCTGGCTGGGAGTCATAAATCTGAGCATTTTTTTTTCCATGACTGTTTTTTTTCCTCATCTTCAACCCCCTCTGTTCCCCCCACCCGGACCCTTTTTCTTAACTAAACACCTAACTGCATGCAATGTTACTGGACCCTCTAAGCCCTCTAGCCTTTAGAAACTCAAGTATAAGACAAGCACGTCAGATTAGGCTAAAAAAGATAGGCAAATTGAATATAATATAAAAACAATGTTTCTAATGTTTTGTTACCCTTCGAGGACTTTGCACATGCTATTTCCTCTGCATGTAACATCCGTCTTCTAGTTCTTCCTTGAAAATGTTCCCTGAACCCAGCCACTTCTCACACGTCCATCAGGACCACCCTAGAGTCCCAGCCACTATCATCTTGCACCTGGCCCACTGCAAGTCCTCCCATCTGGGCTCTGACCTTCCACTCTAGCCCCTTCCCGCAATCAGTTATCCAAACAGCAGCCAAAGTGATCCTTTAGAGACATAAATCGGATCACTCCACTCCCCTGGCTCAAAATCATGATGAATACCCTAACATTTAAGTAAAGATTCAAAGTCCTGACCTTCATCCCCCAACATCTGACTTTTGAGTACCTCTCCAAGTTCCTCTCACATCACTCGCTCCCTTGCTCACTGCCCTCTAGCCACTGACCTCCTTCCTATAAGTTCCTGGGACTCAGGATGTAAGCTCCTGCCTTTGCTCTTGTACCCCCCTCTGCCTAGAACATTCTTCCCCCAGAAAACCACTTAGCTAGGCTACCTCACTTACTTTATGCAAGTCTCTACACAGACATTACCTCATTGAAGAGGTTTTTCCTGATATCCTAAAGTAGTGGTCCTGCCACTGTCATTATCCTGCTTTATTCTAACACCTATCACTGGCAGATACTTTATTATACAGCTATTTGTTTACTCCTAGTGTCTATATCCCTCATTAGAATGTGAGGTCCCTGAGGGCAGAGTCTGCTGTGTTCCTAGCTGTAGCCCCAGCTCCCGTGACAGTGTCTGGCACACAGCAGGCAGTTGATATTGATTTGTCAAATGACTCTTTGCATGGCTCATTCCTTCTCATTCAAGTCTCAGGCCAGGGAAAGGGTCAAGTCAGGGAACACGTATATGAAAGACCCATGGACAAGGACAATGTGGGGCGGGAGTGGGAGAGAGGGCAGGTGGGCAGGGGAGAGCAATGGGGGGAAAATGGGGACAACTGTAATTGAACAATAAAAAAAGAATTTTTTTTTAAAGTCTCAGGACAAATGTCACCTCAGAAAAGTTGTCTCAGACTACGGGTTAGAAGTAGCACCCGCTCCTTCCCCTTACTCACCCTGGCCCTGTCACTCTCTAAGGCACATCTCTCTCTCTTAAATTGCTTTATGTATTTGGTTTACTTGTTCACTGTCCTCCTATGTACCTCCCAACATCCAGCAGGGACCTGTTGTCCTCTGTGTCCCAGTCCCTAAAACAGTGCCTGCCTCATAGCAAGTCCTCAGTTAATGGTTGCTGGACCAATAATTAAAGTGACTGGAGAGGAAGTTGCAAGCATATACCTAGCTCCTTCTTTCAAATACTCACCTTTTGGACACAGGAATCCACAGCATTAGGAATACGTCCTTCATTTGGATGTTTCCCACTAGGACTTGCCCCTTCTTGTGATGGTGTTTGCACTTGAGGCATTCCGGGTCTCATATTCCTCTCTATTGGATTTTCAGTGGGTTCCAGGAAAATAGTCACAGGTTTGTTGTGAATAAAAATTTGATGATTTTCTTTTTTCAACACTCTGTCCTTAGCTTCATGGAGACATTAAACATACACATACACACAGACATGGGAATGATTTTAAATAATTCTCTTATTCAGGCATCTGTACCTGCCCAAGCACCCTCCCACTAAGGGCTGCTCCCTGCATGCTGGGATGGTGTGTTGGTGATAGAGGATGTTGAGGGAGCTATAGAAAACTCTCAAGTGGGAGCTTCTGTTTTACTGTATAAATGAAAGATCAATAATTATGGAACACTGACAACTCATTAAAAGTCATGTCTCTGAAACTGTTTCAGTTTCCCTTTTCAATCATACGGAATAATACTCACATAAAGTGGATGGAAAAAAACCAGGGAGTGAACAGTGCAGACTCAGAGTTTTATAAATATACATGTGTGTTCACTGAGTCATAGAAAAAGGCTGGAATAAATATACCAAACCGTTCACATTGTTTATCTCCAGGTATCCTTCTTTATTCTTTTATTTTTTTTCTCTTTTCTATGGTGTGCATATATTATTTTTATAATCCTCAAAAATAAATCAATGGAGTTTATTTAAAACAGCAAAGTGTAATACCTAAATGGCAAGGGGGACAGGGGTCTTGGGTACGGTTGGGGGAAAGGTGTTCTCCTCAGAGCTGAGAATGATGAGGCAGGACAAGGATGCTGGAAGGTATCAACCGTAAGGCGCAGGCAAGCTAGGTCGCTCACTCGACACCCCTGGGCTCTATCCTCCATTATGGGCCGCGCCTCTTGGCAGCATGAGGCCCCGGTACCTCTATCCCACCAGACAGTGTCATACTTTATCCCCCCATCTCTCCTGGATCATCTCGCACTGGGTCTGCCTGGAATCCCTCGGGTATGAGCCCCAGGGACGACCTTTGCACCCCCCAACCCCGGGCCTGCGGCTCACCTGCCCTTTCCAGGAACAGCACCATGAAGGTGTCCGGGGTGTGGGGACCCATGGGTCGGACGGTGCATTCCCCGCCGCCCGAGGTCTTCCGGCTCTGGAAGTAGCTTTCCAGCTTCCTATGCAGATTTGGCCGGAGGTTGGGCATAGACACCCGCACGAGCAGCGGGGATGGCGGGCAGGAGTTCGAGGCCATGGCTACCGGCGTCGGGCTGGCGCCGCTGCTCCGGATGTTGCTGGGCCTGGACTGAGGCAGGGGTGCGTCCCGCCCCGCCGCCTGGGGCTGCAAAGTTTCAGTTTCGCTTTCTTTGAGTTTCGCTTTTCCCTCCCCGTTCGGATCAGCGGCAGCGCCGTCCCCTCTCCTCTCCTTGGCGCCGGGTGAGTAGGTCGCGTCTCGCAGTCCCCCGACCGCGGGGCGGAGGGCGACCGACACTCTCTCGTCTCCTCTCGGGTGGGCTTGGGCTTAGGCGGCAGGCGGGCAAGACTCGGCCCCCAGGGCCAGGGCTCCCACGTGAGGATGAAACTGGTCAGGTGATGAAGTCAAAGAAAGTTTCTCCAGAGTTTGTGATTCCTTTCAGCTCTTGTTGTTACTATTCTATGCAGCTAAAATGTAATTCCCATTCTTAATTCAGATTAATGCCTGCATTTTTAAAAATTTTGAAATTGTTCACCCGCTTTATAACCTTTCACCTGTTACCTCCCTCCAGCCCTATCCTTCAGACTGGCTCTTGGGGTTTTTCTGCCGTCATTCCTTGACTTGACCAACGGTATGGACTGCGCTCTGCCCTGTGTACTAGGGACTGCAGATGAGGCCGGAGGCCCCAACCGCACGGGCTCGTAAAGGGAGGTGGAGTTGTGAACAGAGAAGCAAATCTTTTCACTGCTTCCAAGAGGAAGTTTGAAGCAGAATCTTAATGAGAGAGAGAGAGAGAGAGAGGGGGGAGGGAGAGAGAGAGAGAGAGAGAGATAGAGAGAGAGAGAGAGAGAGAGAGAGAGATGGTGGCAGGGAGGGTTTGGGGGAGAGCATCTGAGGCAGGGGGACCATTGTGGTCTGAGGCACACCCGGAGCACTGGGGCTTTGGAGATGAGATGGGTGAGGGAGATGATGGAGGAAGGGGCTAGACCAGTGCTGTCCAGTACGAATATAATGAAACCAAATATCTAATTTAAAAATTTTTATGAGCCATATTTTTAAAAGTATAAACAGATGGAATTAATTTTAATGATGTTATTTAATTCAGTGTATTCTAAATTTAATCATTTATATATCCTAAATTAATCATTAAGCCTGTGATCAATGTTAAAAACTTGTATTTTACACCCTTTTTCTCAAACCGAGTCTTTATGATCCAGTGTTTATCTCACACTTACATCACATCTCTATTGAGACTAGCCGTATTTCAGGAGATCAGAAGCTAGCTGCACGTGGCTATTGGCCCACACTGGACAGACAGTATAGATCTAGATAATGAAAGGTCTTGAAGATCAGTGGGGAGAAATGGAAAGCCTGTGAGCTGGGGAAATAGAGTGACATGTCAAGTGTGCATTTTAGAAAGGTGCTGTTGACAGCCATGGGGAGGACACATTTCCAAGCAGGGATGAATGGACACAGAGAGGCCAGAGATAAGGTTTTTGCACACGACTTGTAAGACTCGAAATAGGTCAGTATTTACGGAGAGCAATTTGACAGTATTATCACAATTACAATTGCACAGACTTTATGATTCTGCAGTTAGGAGTCAAGAGAGCCTTTCACACTTTCTAAATTTGAACCAGTAAACAATGCCTATTCAAACAATAAAATATAAAATTAAATACATTTAAATCTTTAAAAAGAATGTATTGACATAGCTCAGGCAAGAGGCCCTCAGGCCCTGAAGTGAAGTGGTCAATGAGCAAGGAGGGTAGAGGCATAAGTGACTTAGGTGTTTGGACTTAGTTGATGTTTTGGTTATGGGACAAAAGAGAAGAATCTAGATTTATGAGTTGAGTGAATAAATGGTGTACCATTGATTGAACTGGAATCCAGGAGAGAAAGCAAGGATTTTGGAAGGGATTGGGTGAGGGTAGGGAGGTGAATTCAGGCAGAAGTCCTGTAAAGTGAGAAGTAGCAAAAGAACTGAGGGAAGATGGCATAGGAGAAGCCAAGAAAGCAGAGATTTAGGACTCAAAGAATGAAGTAACTATAGAAAAGGGTCAAGTAAAGGTTAGGACAGAAGACCAGGAAGCACAGAGAGTCACAAACAAGATGAATGCAAAGAGGCCCACTCCAAGACACAACATAATTAAAATGCCAAAATTAAAGTTAAGGAGAGAATCTTAAAAGCAGCAAGAGAAAAGCAGTTAGTTATGTACCTATAAGGGTGCCCCCTTAAGCTGGTCAGCTGATTTCGCAGAAGAAACTTTGCTGGCTAGAAGGGATTGGCAAGAAATATTCAAAGTCATGAAAAGCAAGGACCTGCAGCCAAGATTGCTCTACCCAGCAGAGATATCATTTAGAATTGAAGTGCCCTAGATAAAGAGCAAGTGAAAACTAAAGTAATTCATCATCACCAAACCATTATTATATGAAATGTTAAAATGACTTATTTAAGAAAAAGAAGTTCAAAACTATGCACAGTAAAATGGCAATAAATACATACCTATCAACAACTGAATCTAAAAAACAAACTACACAAGAACAGAGAACAATGTTTTGATGGCTGCAAGATGGGAAGGAGGTGTGGAGGAATGGGCAAAAAGGTGAGGGGATTAAGAAGTAGAAATAGGTAATTACAGAGTAGCCATGGGGATGTGAAGTAAGAAATGGAGTAGCCAAAGAACTTACAGGCATGACCCATGGACATGAACAATGGTTAGGGGATTGCCTGAAGGAGTAGCGGGTACTGGGTGTAGGGGGACAAAGGGAGAAAAACTGGGACAACTGTAATAGCATAATCAATAAAATATAATCTAAAAAAAGAGAAAAAAAGATTAGTACAGAAGAGAGTCTACTGGGGTTAACCTCATGGAGGACACTGATGAGCAGTTTCAGAGGATTGCTGGGGGTGAGGCAGGAGCCCGCTACAGTGGGCTGAGCAGGCAGATGGATGGAGGAGAGTCGTCCTATTCATGCTGCCCCTGCAGAGAAAAAACACAGTAGGAACCAGTTATAGAAAATTAGGAAGACTTTTGCTATTATTGGTGTTGTTTTTAAAATGGAAGAGATTGAATATTTTGGGCAATATGCGGCTTGTTTCTAATTTCTCTGGGCTTAACACTTGGCACCGCCCCCTCCCCCCTGCCCCCCGGCCCCCACCCAGTCTATCCCTAGGCCTTTGAAGCCTGGTCTATAGAAAAAAACAAGTGCAACACCATCTAAGGCGAAAGCCCACGGGAAGCCCACCGCCGAAGGCTTCCTTCTTTTGTGAAAACAGTAGTGCCCTCTGGGGGCAAAAATGCATCTTGCCTTCCCACTTTCAAATTGTACTGGATATGCTGCTTTTCCTGGCATGTTAGAATAATAGTGCTCTGATGCTGTAGATAGCCGTACAAAATTTTTCTACTGAAAGGCATTACAAATCATTTCAGAGGCAAATGGCAACTATGTGGGTAGCTAGTGTAGGCTATTGTGGCATCAAGCATTTTCATTTCTACCTCGTTGATGGAACAGTCATTAAAATACTTCTTTCAGTGTTTCTGATTTTTATCCAGATATTCCTCTTTCTTATTAGATCAAGGAATTTACCACAAGCTCAGTATACACATCCTTGACAGGCATAAGTACAGTTCCTTTCTTCAAATACTCTCCAGGATTCTTCATGCTCACTCATGTGGTTTGTTTTTCCTCATTTTATTTTTAATGCCTTGCTCAGTCTTACTACTTGGTATTATTCTCCTCTTCTAACTGTGTAAAAACCTGCTCCATCCTTCAGGGTCTGCTTCTAGTCTCACCTTCTCCGTAAAGCTTTCCCTGCTATAGCCTGATAGCTCTTGGTCATCTCTGAACTGCCGTTATGGTTTCAATTAGAGCCTCTCTGTAAAGGATAGGAGGCAAACAGTAACTACAGCAGTAAAACAATAGTACCTCTTCACCAGTAAAACTAAAAACTACTTAAGATTAGAAATCATCTTTGGTCTTTCTATGGTTTAGTCTTCCCTAAGATCAGGTCAATGCTTATTGTACCCTTTGTATTCATTTATAGGAGTGGGCCACCATATTTTGAGTCCAACAGTCTATGCTCAGAAACACAAAACAGAGTGTGAACATTTAAAGACCCAGAGCCCTGGAGGATGGACTTTCCTAAGGTAAAAGGACTTATATATAAATGCATATGTATATGAACTTTGATCAGCACATGAATAGCTCTTCCTATAACAGCAAGAAATCTGGGTCATCAGTTTGGTTTTAATAGCCCAGCAAAAGTGTTCTCCTCATACCATGTGAAACAAAGGGAATCGAGAATATGCTAATTGAATTAACAGAGGCACCATTAGGATGGATGACTTTTAAAAATGCAATGTCAGTATCATTTTGATTCTGTCTACTCATTCAGCAGGTTTGCTTTTGCAGAATGAGGGGAGGAGGATTATGGAGGATGAATTAAAACTAGGAAACAGAGAAAAGACATCTCATTTGTTTAACCATAAAATTCTACATTCAGGCTCAAGCCATGAAATAGGCAATGGGAAGTGGGTCCTGACTGGTAACTGGGGAGGTGCAGCTGAGGAGGCTGACGTCCCCATGGCTTCTGTTCCGTCTAGGGAAACCCTACAAGCCCTTGGAGATTGGAGGCCTGTCTGAAAGTTTTGGGTCATTTTGGATTGTGACCTTTGGGTCTTTTCAATTGTTAATCTCTAACCCTTGATCTCATTCTGAATTAGAAGTGCACCGATTGGCCTCTAGGAAATGGGATAGGGTCAATGTTTGCTGGAACATTTAGTACTTCAGGTATTTCAGGCACACAGATTAAAAAAAGGAACAAAACACATGTTCCCCTGCCCCCCAAACCCAGAGCTTTTAGCACAGTTTCTTCTGCTTTCTGATTATTACTTTTGTGAGCACTGTATTTGTCTTCAGTAATCTGTAGTCATTCAGTTTCCGTTTTTTTTAAAACAACTCTCATTTTTCACAGGGTGCGGGAGCAGTAGCTTACAATGAGAAAGCAGGTAGGAACACTTCACTCTCGGTCTTGTTTCAGAAGGCCTTTGCTCATATCTGTCCTCAGTGGAAAAGGGGGACCGCAGAAGGAGACTGTCCCCCCTGCAAATGTTCAGGTTCGTGACTGCAGGACCTTGTGGCAACCCGGCGCGTGCCTCAGAAGGGGGACTGCTTGAGAGGCAGTGTGCATCAGCAGGCATGTTCTCTTAGAGTTCCCGCTGATCCTTTCCTTTGCCCACAAGATGTGAGACTTCTGACTGCAGCCCTAGTAACTGGTCAGAAGAGGGGACCCACTGATTGTCCCTTGCTCAGCAAAGGCTGTAAGAGCCAAATGGAACCTGCCTAATCCTAAGGGTGGCCCACTCAAAATTTAAGCACAGGCCAATTGGATCTGGCTACGTAAGTGCTGCTCCTTTTAAATAATTGAAACCACCAGGGGTCTTTCTAGGTGGCTGAGATTAGAAATAGGAGTTGAAGTAAAATATAATTAATTACCATATTTGACCTATTTTAGGATGCACAGTTTTTACCACCTGTGAAATAAAGCTACTCCCTATCAATCAATAATATGCCATAGTTTAATTGGCATTGTTTTTCCTTTCTCAGTAGAATATAATAATGATGTCACTGGTTCCATGAAATACGGTGTCACAGGTTGGCTTCTCAAGGAAGCAGAAACTGAGATGGAGTGAGGAATGCAAAAAGTTTACTGTGAAAGGAAAAGAGGAGAAACCAGGTGGGGCAGGTGGAGCCATCAGATTATAAGAAAAACCTGGCAGAGCTCTGTCAGCCTGAGATTGCCCATTAGGGGAGTCCCCCATTGGACATAAATGGCCTTGATCAGCCAATGATGGGTCTGCCCTCAGAATAGTGTGACTTTGGCTGGAAGTCTGAGAGGGACCTTGAGGGGCTAAGAACTGGAGGCTGTGTGTCAGCTAACTGTATTCCCTCCTTCATAACCACATTGAAGGGGGATCTGAGCAGCTCATCTCCTTATCTGCCACATACAGTAAGTAATTTTTAGTCTACCAGTTTTAATTCCACTAAAATTTTCCCATGAAACTAGAGTATGATGCTCTACCCATTTGCTGGACCATGCCCGCAGAGAGCATCCTTGACTAATGACTGACAGAAGTTGAATGAATATCTTAGCTTCTTTCCCCTTCTGGTGGTATAACTCTGAGACACACTGTTCCCCAGTGGAGTTAAGCTTCATTTGCTTCGTAACACATCCTTTATTCATTCCCTTCCTTTTCCTGTCTTACTTTCCCATTCTGCCCTCCCATCTCATGCCCCTGGTGTTTTCTAGGATCAACTCCCAAATCAACTCAAATCCATATCTCAGAGTCTGCTTCTAAGAGAACCGAGACTAAGGCACAAAGACTAAGCAAACAAGTTATGAATAAAGTCTCCACTTGTTTTTGACTCATATTAAGTCCTTCCCAATATTCATGCCTTAAGCCCAAACTTGCTGTTTTTATGTAGACTTTAAAATTCATGAGTGCCGTACACACATAGTTTTCTTGTCGCCATCACTGTATTGATGTAGCTACCAATTATGGAGTATTTACTAATGCCAAACACAAGACTAAGTAAGCACTTTATGGGCAATTTTCCATTGAAAATTCTTAGATATTCTTGGTCTAATTACATATCGCAGTGAGAAAGAAAACCAGGAAGGGGGCTAGAGGAAGTTCATCTCAGTTTCACATATGGGAAACTCAGTGTCCTGATGTGAAGTGGTATTACATCCTTTTCAAAGGAACCTTTGCTCATTTTTTTCTTTCTTTCTTTCTTTTTTTTATCTTCTCTGTTTTTCCAGAGACTGACATTATTAGAGAAAACTATAGTGGGCAAATACCCATTAATCACAATGACTTCAAAATTTTAAAAAATAATGAGAGTCAACTGTTTGATGTTCTCCAGAATAAATTTGACTGTATCTCTACCCTGGTCTCTCCAGACTGGGAAGGTAACAGCAAGTCTCTGAAAGTCTTCAGAAAAATGCTGACTCCTTTGTTAGAGCTGTCTGTCTGGAAGGATGACCTCACCAGACATGCTGTTGATGTTGTGGTGAATGCAGCCAATGAAGACCTTATGCATGGGGGAGGCCTGGCCCTTGCCCTGGTGAAAGCTGGTGGCCAAGAAATCCAAGAGGAGAGTAGAAGAATGGTTTCTAGTTACGGTAAAATACCACCTGGTGAGATAGCTATCACAGGAGCAGGGAGGCTTCCCTGCAAATTTATTATCCACGCTGTTGGGCCTCGGTGGATGGAGATACATAGGGAGAAATGTATCAATCAGCTGCAAAGCGCCATTTTAAATATTTTGAATTGTGTCACCTCTGCCAGTACATGCATTGAGTCAGTGGCAATTCCAGCCCTGAGCTCTGGGATTTTCCAGTTTCCTCTGGATTTGTGTACACAGATCATTGTAGAAACTATCAGGAATTATTTCGAAGGGATACAACTGACCCAGAATTTAAAAGAAATTCACCTGGTAAGCAATGAGGAGCCTACAGTTGCTGCCTTCAAAACTGCTTCAGAAGGCATACTAAAGGAGAACGAGCTGGGATCCAGGGTGAGTCAAGGAGCCATGCTTCCTTTCAGTACGATGGTTGTGAACAACCTGACTGTCCAGATTGTCCAAGACTTCATTGGATGGCAAGAGGTAAGTCTTTGTATTCTCTTGCACTGCCAATAGGTAGTTAAACCTATCAAGTATGTTTTGAGTGTGTCCTATTTCAAACACTGTTTAATCCTGTTAGGTTAAGAGTATGGACTTTAGAGACAGACCATCTGGATTTGAATACTGGCTTTGCCATTTACTAACTGGGTAATATGAATCCAGTTACTTTATCTTTTGGTTCTCAGTGTCTTCATCTGGAAACTGAGGGTACTAATAACAATATCTTAGAGTTAGAATCAATACACATAAAATGCTTAGAATGGAGCCTGGCACATGATAAGTATTTATGACTATTACTAATATTATTCTTAGGCACCATGCAGAAATAGAACAATCTTTGATTCCAAGGAACTTAAAAATTCATTATACTCTTTTTATGAGAAAACAATACCTATTTGAAGAATCACATTGCTAGACAAACCATCTGAACATTTCTGAAGCAACCTATCAATAGTAAACAAAAAAGTCAATACAAAATGAATTCATAATATTTAAGAGCACGTACATTTATGACAAGAGTGGAATGAATTGAGAAAGATTACTTCAGAAGATGGGAATTTTGGATCTGATCTCAAGTTACAACAGATATGAATTGACAGAAAGAGCAGCCAGGTTGTTAGAATGATCAGAGAGACACAGAGGAATTAATGGATAGAATACAATGAGCTGGACCAGTCAGGAGACTTAGGTGGACCTGTAAGTTATATTCTGAGTATACAGCTCTGTGCCAGCGGCCATGGAATACAAAGTGTGACTTAGCATTTAGCCAGGGTTCCTGAGGCGCAAAGGAGAGGGCCTTGGCAGGGAGGGAGAAAGTCAGGATAACAGTGAACCTAGGTATTTCTGGATTGGTGCAGCTCCTCTGCTAGGCAGAGAGCACCTTGAGGGTGGGCATCATAGCTTGTTCATCTTTGTAGCCCCAGAGCCTGGTCTGGGCATGTGTCTATGTGTTCAGCAAGTTATTGATGAGTGAGGGAAGGGTAATGCAGGGAACAGAGACTGCAACAGAGGAAGAGAGAGAATATAAGGCTATATTTTTTTCTTTTTTCTGGATCAGTGATGTCACATTTAAGACTCTCCTGTGGCCACAATCAAATAGACTTAATCATAAATGAAAACGTACCACTTATTGCCTGCAGGACAATTAGAAAGAAGACTGAGGGAACCCCCACAAAATGAAATATTTATTTGATAAGTCATTAATATGGAAACATAAAAGTGGAAACATCATAGTTGAATAACTTCTTTAATTCAAAAAAGTTTAATTGAAAAACTTTTATTGTATTTATTTATTTCCAAGAACATTAAGAACCTTAAAATTTCCAAATGGAGCCAGTTACCCCAAATTGCAAATTCTGACTGTTCTTTCAAAGTGAAGCATGCATTAATATCTCTGAGAAATATGTAAGGTAACCCCAAAGGGAGCCAAAACCATCAGGATGACTTAGGAGGATTTGGGCATGGTGGGGGAAAAAGGATACAACCATTTAAGCGCAAATCTTAGAGCTAACTATGTGATATTGCTTAAAATACAGCGCATGTATATGTGCAGTCTATTTCTGAGAGGACAGATGAACTGGGAAAAGCGGTTGCCTGTAGGATAGGTGAGTGTGTGAGGGATCTGAGGACCCCACCAAGGTGGAGCCCTACTTTTCACTGAGCCCTTTTTTGGTTCACTTTTGTTTTCTTTAATCATGTACTACTCACCTTTTAATACAAAACAGGAGGTAGAAATTTCCTGAGAAATTTTATTTCTACTCTAAAACAAAATGGAAAATTCACACAAAAATGGCAAAAGGTGATGACAGAGGGGCAGAGAATGAAACTACTCATTAATAAAGCCTAAAATAGCCCTGATCAGTATGGCTCAATTGGTTGGACTTCGTCCCAATGAAGCGAAAGGTCGCCAGTTCCATCCCCAGTCAGGGCACATGCCTGGGTTGTGGGTTTGGTCCCAGGTCGGGGTGCATATGAGAAGGCAGTTGATTGATGTTTCTCACATTGATGTTTCTCTCTCTCTCTTTCTCTCTCCCTCCCTCTCTCTAAAATTAAATTTTCTAATTTTTTTAAAATTAAAGCTTAGAATAAATCAGGGGATGCTCAGAATCTGGGACTATGGGAGGTATAAGCCAACAAGAGGCTGACAGATACTTGCAACAAAAATTGTGTCATCCACGAACTTTACCTAATTACTGAATAGGATAAACAGACTGATCAAATGATCACTCTTTGGAAATACAAGTTTATATCCATTATTAAGTGATATTTTTGTGGATTTGGGATTTCCAAAAGTAATTTTCAAAGCTCTTCAGGGAAGTAAAGATTTAAATTGGTCATTTAACAAAAAGTCATTTAACAGGGAATCCTGTCCATTTTTTTCCCTTTTCAGACGGATGCAGTTGTTAAATTTGAAAATCCAAGTCTTGGTGCTAGAGTTGGTCCTGTATCGGAATCAATTCTACAACAAGCAGATGAAATGGAAGAGAAAATTATCAAAAAAACCCTTCAGGATTCCCAGTTGGTACTGGTCACAAGTACACCTAAATTGCCCCATCAATATGTATTTTATGTGGCGTGGCCTTCAGAATATTCTACACAAGATCTGGTAAGGTCAAAATACATTTATCTTTATGTAGCTTGATAGTCTGTGTAGTCTTTGTTGAATTTCTATCACGTCATTACATTCATGAAATGTTGTCGTGGCATAGTCCCCATTTTCTACCACTCCTGTGAAAATCTGAAATATTGAATAATTCTTGTTGTTTTAATAAGCTATCTTAAGATGTTTAATCTAAAATAATACCTAACACATCTAATTTTTCAAGTGGGTATACCACAAAATAGACACAGAAACATCAGTATGCACACCCGTTCACCTTGCCACGTTGTGACACTGTAGGACTTTTCCTAAATGGGCCTGGGATTCGTCCTCTCCATATTTCTCTCCATCTGTTAAATTCCAGGAAGACCTGGGATTTTGGTTCTAGCATCATTCTAGTCAAATCCATTACCTGTGGTATCCTCCCACCTCTCTTTGCCTATCTTTACTTTGTCACCATTTCTGGTCCTTTCGTGGCTAGAGGGCCCTCTAATCCCAAGTTGGTCTCCCATTCATCCCTACCCTTCAGTTTTCCAAGATCCTTCCACAGACAACCTTCCCGTATTAGTATTCAGTTTAGATGTTGAAATATTGATGCAAAGTTTAAATCTGCCAAGTGTACTAGCACTTCTCAAGGAGAGGTTATATGAGAGACCTTAACAATACTGAATAAATACTGGTTACTTATTTTAACCTCTGCCTACTTTATTAAACTCCCAAGAGCTCTTTATGTTGAACTGGAAGTGGCAGATGAGTGAAGCTAACCTAACTGATGGTTGGCTCTCTGACCTGGGAGAAATCGTGGTGCCCAAATGTCTTGAATAGCACAACAAGGACCACTCGGTTACTTGAGTTTCTTTAGCTCTTTTAGTTTTCATCATTTAACCTTATAGCTGTAAATGGGTTCTCCTTCCTGCCCTCTGAGGAATCATGGACATAGCCTTGAGGGGGAGAGGGGATTAGTGTTGTAAACAACGGGCAGAGTCAAGAGGTAAGCAAAGTCTTATTTTTGACTTGAAGGCTGATCTTAAAATTGTTTGTCCTACAGAGATTGAAAAACATAGTGAAGAAGTGTTTGGAAAAATGCCTTGAGCTAAATATAACTTCCATTTCCTTTCCTGCCCTTGGGGTTGGAAACACTGATTTGGGGAAGTATTTAGCAGCAGAGATTATGTTTGGTGAAGTTTTAATGTTTGCCACACAATATTTTGGAAAACAACTAACTATAAAGTTCGTGATCCTTCCTAAAGAACAAGAGACATATAAGGTAAGTTAATATCTTAGAGATGTCCTACAATTCATTCATTCATTCATTCAACATCTGTTTAGTGTCTCCAATGTAAGACATGGGGCTAGACATGGTGATGTTCTAATTTGGTAAAATTTACTTTTGTAAATCGCCCATCTCAGACCTAGTAAAGAATACCATTGTAGTAGCCATGTTTAACTCACTACTTAGCTTCACTTCTTTCCTTCATTGGTACTTACTCTTCCCCCATCCTTAAAGGTAAGCAACCTCCTAGTTTCAGTGTGGGGTCCTATACTCCTCTCTCTACTTGCTTCTTCTAAGAACACAACTGTTCTTAAACTTCTTCAGAGTCTTATCTTCTGAGCCAACTTCAGACCCGCATTCCCAGCCCTCTCTTATTTCCACATAGATATCTGACTGCCCTCTTAAATCCAACATATTTAATACAAATTCTTTGTCTTTTCCTCTCCAATCAATCAACTTCCTTGGGCAAGTTACTTAACTGTACCTCAGTTGCCTCCGCTTTAATATGGGGATAATAACTACCATCTTATGGAGCAGTTGTGATAATTCAATGAGTTAATACATATAAACACTTAGAGCAGTACCTGGCATACAGTAAGTCCCCCATGAAGGTTAGCTGTTGTATTCGCTGTCATGAGCTACAGTTCACTGAATGCTGCTAAACTGAATACTAAATTAATTGTTATCCTTTTTTCCAATTAGATGGTAAGTTTTTTAACAGCAAGGGTATACCTGATTACTTTTGCCATGTCCCCAATACTGCCCTCAAATTCAATCTATTCTTACTGAACTCACCTGTAGGTGACTTCAGAGGGAAATCAGCTGTGGTCTAACACAAGTGGAGGGATGTGTGTGTAGGAGAGTGTGTGTGTCTCTGTGTCTTAGTGCAGCGATCTTATGCCCAGCTTCTTTAGTTTTCACTTCACCTCAGCTTTTTGTTTGATACTAGCCAGGACAGCTGAGTTTCTTTCATGAGAATAGGTCACTGATGTATTCAGCATAATTAATATATATTGCTATGCTGTTTTGCCTTTAAAGTTCCATCTCTTTATTCTCACTTAGTTGGCATTTTCAAAAAGGACTCTAATGGTGATGTTAAGGAATACTAAAAAAGAAATGAGATGAGACAGCACCATCAACTAGGTTTTGAAGACATAGGTTTCTGATCCTGCCAACAGCAATATCAAAGTGCTAGTGCCACTTCCCAGGCATGTGTCTGGGTTTGGGTGTTAAGGGCCTTCTGAGTTCCTGCCTGGCCCAGAGAGTGGCTGCAAACATTAGTCCTTTTTCATGCCTCCCAGCCTGTCTCTGTGTGGATGGTTGCCATTTTATCTCTTCATACAAGAAAACAAACTTATATTGGTTCTAGCTTGCTCTTTCCTGGAACAAGTGTGAAGGTTCTTATTCCTTTTGCTGTCTGACTAGACACCAGGAAGTGTGTAGTGTTTGCTGATTTCCTCTGCTGACTTCAAACTATCAATGTGACACCACTGGAGGTGCAGTTGAGAAGACGTGTGCATGATGGGCTCTTGCGAGCCAGTGTTAGTCGGCTCCAGCATACCGCTGTGTCTCACCCACAGCTGACCTGCAAGATGGTGGTGAATGACCCAGCGAAATAGTCCGCCTTCTTGACAAAATGAATCATCCTGTCCTTCATGTGAAGTTCACTAGTCCCCCCCAAGTAGAGGACTATAATTGTGCCCATATAGGTGCCCTGAGTATATCTTTGAACGGTTCATGAAGCACTATATCTCTACAAGAGGAATTAACCACATCTAGAAAAGAAGGTTCATTCTTTCCAACCTACAGGCAAAAATGTACAGGGCAGTTCAACAAAAGTAGAAAGATCAACCACAGTCTGAGGTCTCCCCTAGGGGCCAATAATAAAAATAGCTGCCATCTATTGCATCAGCCAGGTACTGTGCTACGAAGCTGTCTTGTACCATTCTCTCCCCAATCCTGTGATGAAGTCACTGTTGTTATCTCTATTTTACAAATGGGAAAACATATTAACCCAGAGGTTAGCACACACACAGCTAGTCAAATGGGCAAACAAAGATTCCAACCTGGGTCTGTCTGCCCCCAAAACCTGTGTTCTGAACCACCAAAGAAAAACAAAAAATAACTTGAGAGATGATATATCTTTCAGTTCCGTAACTCAAAGGAGAGGACTATCTAATGCAGTAACTTACATTATACCCTGACATTGACCCCTCAAGCTTCAAGCTTTTCAATATCAACACTATGTTATATCTGTGTGGAAGTATGATGTGTGTGCATGCATATGTATACCCTCTGGCCTTCTGATAAACATATCTTTTCTTCCTGAAAAAGTCTTTCAATGAGGGATGTGTGTTCAGAAAGATCAGAGGGCAGTTTACATATTTCTTCACAGAGGACATTACCTTGGCAAGTCCCTACACTTCAGAAAATGGATGAGTCAGATGTCCAGAGTTGACCTGACACAGGAAGAGCAACTTACACTGACCTCACAATAAGGTGATACCTATATTTGCATACTTGTGAATTTTTCAATTCATGAATGACAGTAAATAACTCCTCAGCTAACTGAAATACTTCACCAGCATTTCAGGGTGATAAGTGTCCTGGCTGGAGCTGAGTATCTGTAAAAGTGGATGGATAGTCATTCATTTGGTTTTTTAACAAATATTTATTGCGTATTTACCTTGTGCCAGGCACTGTGTCTCAAAATAAGGAACACCTCTCCAGGAACACATTACTGACATCCTTCACGTTAGGTGTTGGGCATTTGTGGACAGAGCTGGAAAAACTGCCAAATTCTTGCCATATAGAGCCACTTTTCCAAACCTTGCAGACCACCTGCTTGTTATCCATACATTCTTCTAAGTTACTGATACTGATTAAGTTACAGTCTTCCAAATTCAATTCAAAAGCCTTACCTAATTGATTTTTCACCCTGCAACACATCCTGACATTTAAAGTGACTTTGGGAGAGAGCTGATTTTTATCCAGCTTTCATATAGCAGTTATTCTTAGTCGATTTATCAGTTAATAATATTATTTCATTTGTTTTGTTTCCAAGTTCTTATATGGGGAGCACAGGGAAGTTCCCTGTAATGACCTCTCCAGGGACTAAATCTGTTAAGATGGAGAGCTTCTTGGTCTGGAAAAAGCAGTTGCATTTTTTTCATAAATTGTATTTATGAAAAAAAAAGTCCTAAAGATTAAGAAATTTTATTGTTAAAGTTCAGATGCAAAGCAAAATCTAGTTTTCACCTCAGTATTTATCATCTTTACAATGAAGTAATTACTGCCAATTGTATCAACTTTAAAAAAGGAAGACACTGGATATGGTGGTTCCAAATCTTAAGAGAGATGAGTTTTTTTGTTTTTTTGTTTTTTTGTTTTTATTTTTATTTATAAATCATGTTTATTCTATTATAGTTATCTCTATTTTTTCCCCCTTTATCCCTCTCCACCCATCCCATCCCAACCCCCCGCTCTCACAATCAATTCCCACTCTGTGGTCCATGTCCATGGGTCATTCATACATGTTCTTTGTCTAGTCCCTTCCCCTTCTTTCCACCATTGTCCTCTTTCCCCATCCCCTCTGGTCACTTTCAATCTGCTCCATGTTTCCATGCCTGTGGTTTATTTTGTTTGATAGTTTATTTTGTTGAATAGAGTCCACTTATAGGTGAGATCATATGGTATTTGTCTTTGATCAACTGGTTTATTTCACTTAGCTTAATATTCTCCAGTTCCATCCATGTTGTTGCAAAAGGTAGGAGTTAGAGATGAGTTTTTAAAATAGACAAATCTTTATCCATAAACTTTCATATAATAATAATTACAGCAATAGCTAACATATTGAATATTAACTGTGTCAGATGCAATTAGGAATTGATCATTTATTCATTCTACAGAAAAAGCATTGTGTCTAACACTTTTAAAAATGAAGTTGTTTTATTAATTACAAATATAAAGAACATCTGCCTTTATATTTGTCTTTGGTGCCATATCCACAGCTCCAGTTCAGTGCCTAATGGGCAATAAGTGGGACATTAATATCTTTTGAATGAGTGAGTCAATGAATGAATGAATGAAGGAATGTTAATGTTTTGCCTTGGAATATACTTCTTTTTTATGCCAGAGTTTGGTTTTCCTTCAATATTTCCTATACTTGTTTTCCCTACATGTTCTAATAGATTGTGGTACTGCACTTGCTGTTCCCCTCAGAGTGGATGAGGTCAAGTGTGGTGTGTGAAGGTAGAGGGAGGGATTTTGATACCAATGGCTAAAAGCTCTATTCTGCTTTGCTTTTTGTAGGCTTTCAGTACTGTAATGGAGAAGAGTAAGTCCAAGCAGCAGCCTTTCAACAGTTACAGTGGTAAGAAATTCATGGGTGAGAAGCAGTATCTCCCACCCTAGGCTCATTCTATTCTTGATCATCTAAACTAACTGAGGGAAGAAGAATAAAGAAGCTAAATATATTTCATTGTGCTCCTGCCTAGATACCAGCCTGCTCTGTACCTGACCATGTCTCAGTCCAGTTTTATATGAACAGAGCAAGGCTAAGTTGCATTAAGTAATCCACAGTGTGGATAGTTCATTTATAAATGTTGTCTATAATTTTTTTCTAAGAAAATGTTCTGCCCTTCACAAGCTGACTTGACCAGCACTCTTTCTGCTCTGAATGAGCAAACGTCTAATGGAGCTACTCTTTAATAATTACAGAAAACACATCTGTAATACCAGATAACAGTAAGTGTATTAACCCAGTGCTACCCAAATCTAGTAATCACTGAGATCATGATTGAAACGTTTTAAAAAGCAAACAAAAACCAAACAAACAAATGTATGTATAAGGCCCAACTCTACAGATTCTGATTCAGGAACTCTGGGTCTGGGCCAAGCATTTATGTTTTTCAGTGCCCCTTAATCATGCTACTGAACCAGTTTGGACATCACATAAACCAATGCTCATTGTTAGGAGGTGGAAAATGTTTAACTTTGTCTTATAACTACATTCCTTTAGTGGAATTTGAGTGGACTGAGATGGAATTGCCTCATGACAACTAGGTTGTGTACATCTGATTGTGTACATCTGAAATAGTCTTTTAATCTAAAGTATTCTGTAGATGTTAAGAATGCTAGACATTTAACCAGCAATAGAAATTGTTTGTATATGTCCCATTAGGGTCAAAATTATTTGTTTATACTTTTTATTGGAGAGTTCAGTTATGAATGTTCAGTGGCCCAGCAGTGCTGGAAATGAAGGAGGAACTTTAAGAGCTCTGATCTGTGACTGTGCCTCTTACAAACCTGTATGTATATGTGTGTGTGTGTGTGTGTGTGTGTATATCTATATATCTCTATATATCTATAGAGATATATATCTGTAAAATGATAATGACATACTGTTGCAAGGGTAGAGATTATGTATGTAAAAATATTCTGTAAATTGCAAAGCATTAAATAAATACCAGGGGGCAAATAATGAATGAGAGAATGGACAGACTCCCCAGGTAGCTAAGAGATGGGAAAGACTGCAAGGGGTTAAGGATGGCTTCATGGATGAGATGGTTCCAAACTTGGCTTTGAGGGTGCTGAGATCTTCAAAAGCCAGAGTTGGTGGGGTGGGGCACCTAAGGTAAAGAAAACTCATTGAAGCAAACATATGCAGTGCATGTTTGGAGAAACGCAATGAATCAAGAGAGGCTGGATAAGAGGATTTTGGGGTGAGGATAATATGGAAAAGAAACATACAAATATCTCTATGTCATCAATCTGAATAATAGGGCCAGACATTAACATTTATTTCAGTAATTCTTGAGGACATCTGTAAAGGAAGTATAGATTGACATTAATAGTGACAAATGATGATGCTCTCAGATTACCATTTGAGATGAATAATGATGAATGATGATGATCTCAGATTATCAAGGAAAAGTTAGACTATTACATATTATAGATATTATTAATGATGTTACTAATAGTGAGTGGTGATGATCTCAGATTATCAAGTTAGACTACTTAGGAACATAATGTGGTTCCATTAGAAATATTTAACTAATAGTTAAAATTAAATGTTCTGATGTTAGAAAAATATCCCATAGTGATCTGAACAATGTAGTTACCCAGAAGAACAGTTCTTTCCTGATGATGATGGATAAATGAATTATCACCATGTATTGTTTTTATTTTCTCCTAAAAAGTAATATAAGCCCCCAAACAGAACGAGGTTTAAAAGAAAAAGGCATGTCTTTAAGAACCCCTCCCCACACACACCCACACATACACACACTTCTAAAAAATAAAACATTGGGTTTTTTTCGCTCAGAGGAAGGCCATCCTCCCCCTCTCCTAGGTCTGTCCTGATACTTTTTCATAGTTCCCGGTACCTCCCAACTACTATATTAGGTGAAAGATGCTAATTACCACTATTGTCCTGGGATCGCTTACTGGGAGGCAGAATTGTGTGAGCAATAGACTGCCCACATCTACTAGCTCCCTGGCCACCATTTACTAGTGCTCAAACCCTGGGCAAGTTACTTAATAATTCTGAATTAGTTTCCTCATTTGTAAGACAGGGCTAGTAATAGTACCTGTCTCATTGGGTTGTGAGGATTGAATAAAATATGTAAAGCACTGAGATCAATGTTTAAAACATAGTAAGTGCTCAACTTGATTTTTCCTCTCAAAATATATTACTGAGATTCATCTATGTAACTAAAGTTCTCCACTTTTCATTGCTATATTAATATTCCATTGCTGAAGGACATGGGTTATTTCCAGTTCTTGGCTGTTACAAACAACAAGAATGTGAACTTTCTTGTAAATGCCCCCTGATACACGTGTGCCAAAGTTTCTTTAAATAATATAATTCTAGGAGTGGTTGCTTCAATTTTACATCTATCATGAATACATGTGAGTTCCAATTGCTCTATGTCTTTCCCAACGCTTGAGATGGTCAGGCTTATGAATTTCTGCCAGTCTGGTGGGTAATTTTTCATACTGCTGGTTACTAATGGGGAGGAACATCTTTTCACACATATATGGGCCATTTGTGTTTCCTCTTCTGTGAATTCTTTTGCCCAGCTGGCTACTGGGTTGTTTCTTTTTCTTAATGATTTGAAGGAATTCTTTATATATTTTAGATACTAGCTCACCTATGAATTCTCTCTCAGCTAGTCCATCCTCCTTCTCCCCTCCCTTTTTTTTCAATTTGGTTTCATAGCCGTCCTAATCCATCAGAGATTCTTCTTTATATATATCTTTACTCCTTGGAGCGGGGTTGTAGAAAGAGGTATGTGTGGGTGGGTTGGAACCAAGTTGCATTTCCTTTTCTGCTGGGATATATATACTATGTCAAGCAGCAGGAGCTGCTAAGGCCGCGAGGCTTGTTGTGGAGGTACACAATGCCCTGTCACACACACATGTAAGATACAAATAGGAATCCTGGGTATTGGAATTATTGGTATTTCCTTCTTTCACTATACTTTGATAATTTTCCTAGTTTGCAGTAATAAACAAGTATTATTTTATAATCAAATACATTTTAAAAAGAATTTTTACTCTTCAAGCTGTATGGCTTTCAAAGATGTTTGATTTTGAACCTGGGATTAGCAAGCGGTTAAGGAAAATCCCATGCAGGAGGAAATAATAGTTGGGCAACATCCAGAGTGAAATCATAAGGTCAACTCACCTGTGAATTGATAAATGCAAGACAGCAGAGGGCAAGACGTGATAAAGCCAACCCCTTACAAGCTAAACTCTGTATTCTCGAGGAAACTACAAACTACCATTAGCTTTCTTTTATAACCAGCACAGCTTTCAGAAATATTACTTAATTGAAGCTGCTTCATCAGACAGTGGTGACAATATCCTGGGGTGAACACTGGCCAGGGTGTACTGCTATGCTGTGGTTTAAAACCCACCTGTCTTCTGTAGTTGCTTATGATTGCCTTTTTCAGTCCCTCAGGGGACCAGAGAGAACCAAGAGCATGGGCTAAAAGCTAAATCTCCAGCCATCAATCTGATGGGATCTAAATGGGAAAAGATACAGGAGGCCCAAGAGTGGATCCAAAGGATATTGACCCACCAGGACCAGCACATCATTGAAAATAATCACATCCTCTACCTTGGGAAAAAGGAACATGACATTTTGTCTCAGCTTCAGGCAGCCTCAAAGGTCTCTATCTCAGAGATTATTACTCCAAGAAAGGCAACTTTAGAGATTAAAGGAGCCCAGGCTGACCTCATTGAGGTGGTTATGAAGATTGAAAAAATGCTGTGTGAAGTTCAAGAGGAAATGGCAAGAAAAAAGGAGCAAGCTCTTTGGAGCTTGTCAAGTGAGTAACTTTCTATTTAGCTGGAAATCAGCCCTCCCAACTGTCCTTTTGGGTGTGATTATGTTTGTCTGTGTGTGGGTAAGAGATAGAATGGGGGAGAGAAAGCAAACCATGTAGGTTCTGTGTTAGGCCATAAACTTTTGTAACCATTTTGGGGTTGTTTCTATCAACTGGGTTAATTATTAGTAAATTCACACACACACACACACACACACAGTTGGATTTACTTATGGTGACATGGATTGCCTTAAGAGGCGGTTATGGGGAAAGCCTAGGGTAACTCTCTTCCAGGTGATGGGGAAAAGTACACCTTTAATTCTGCAGATGGAGCATTCAAATGTACACATTCCACTTGATTAATTAATTTCTTGAATTGAGTACTATTGCATTTATTTGTTGCTGGCAGCCTTAGGAACCCTAAAATTACTTCTTTTGAGCATTCTCACCACTGTAAATTATTAATTGGTATTGTTACGTACTCAAGTATCACCCATTTTGTGGGGCAAAACCCATCAGGATAACTAGAAATGAGGGTCTGGGGGGATTATTTTAACATAGCCTGAGAGCTATGTTAAAGTAGGGAATTATAGCAATTGAAAACACCACCTTAGGAGACAGAGGCTTATTTCATTCATTTCTTCAACTAATGATTATTGCATCCATGATATGTAACAAGCATTGTTCTAGGTGCTAGGGAGACAGCATGAAAATGAACACTCTTCACTGAAAATGTAATTGGGGATACCAAGAAGCATGCAGGGTTAGTTGTAAAAGAGAAGGGTGAAAGTGTTCTGAGAGTACCCAGGAGAGGCACCCAACCCAGCCTTGGCGAGGTCTGGGAAGTGCTTCTCAGAGGAGGCATCATAAATGTAGAACTGAAGAATGAGGAGAAGTTAGTAAGGCAAAGAAAGAAACTTTTACGAGATCAGACGATAGTGGTGCCTAGATTATGCAAGACTATATAGATCACATGAAAGAATTCAGAGTTTTTCTTAAAACCAATGAAGAGACTTAAAGGGTTTTAAGCAAAGATGAGGTCAGACTTGTCTTTTAGAAAGATCACTGGTTGTAATGTGGAGAATGGATTTAGTACAGAAATTCAGATGCAAAATTTAAAAGGACACCATATTTTCACTGTGTTTATAAAAATAACTTAGGCAGAAATGGTCAAAGTGAGTGGGAGTTCGCGTAAATATTGTATCCACATTCCACAGAAAATAGTGTCCAAAAACATGGACAAAAATAATACACAAAAATGAGACCCAAGATTATGATTTCTACTTAGCTTTTGAAGTGTTATATCTGTAGATATGTAAACTGACACTGATACTTCTCAAGACGAGACAAAAAAACATTGATCTTCTATAAAGCTTGTGGCAGTACTTTAACTGCATTTATAAGATTGACCCATCCTCCCAGCTACTGGCAACTTAGTTATGTAAGTCCCTTGTTCTACTGCAAGGTGGCTTTTTTAATGGCTGATGACTAAGCATACTATTCCACAGCAGCATTTTAGAGGTTCATACAGACTCCTTCTCTCTTAATCAGATTAAGATCATCACTAACAAAATGGATAAATTTGAAATGAGCTGTTATTACAGGGAACATCAACTATCCATCAGAATGATAAAATTAAAATAATAGAAATTAGGCTTCTCCTCTCTTTTAATCCTTCCTGGTGAGCTCTTCTGATAGCAGGAGCTTGTGAGTTTTTGAGTCTCCAGTGCCCTGCCAATGCCTGGCATACAGTAGAAGCTCAACAAATGTTTGCTGAACTCAGGTCAACTGAATTTAACACTGTATTTCATACATGTAAGCGATTGCTCTCCAGATTTAATTTATAGTCTCTTCCTTTGAAAATTTCTGCCTGTGGAGTTCCTTTGCTGTGGAGTTTTGTCCCTCCTGCCTTCAAGATTTACAATTTGACCCTCTAACGAGTTTCTCTGGATTTATCATCTTCTTTTTGTCATTAAATTCAGCCCGCTCAATTAGATAATGTGCTGGGGATGAGGTCATTTTAGTATACTTGGTCTCAAGTCAAACTCAAACTGAATGAAAGTAAGCCTTTAGGGGAATTTCCATTTTGCCCACCTGTATATTTAGTCCAATAAGGAGCTCCTTTCAACAATAACAGGTGTCCCTTGAATTTAAAAAGGAAAGGGAAGATGTTAAAGGAGAAAGGAAGGAAAAAAAAGGAGGAAAGATATGACAGTTTCCTCCTAATCTCCAAATTTTGCTCTTCATGGTTGGGTGGTGGCATATGAGTGACATATATACCAAATATTCTGCCCTGCCCCTTACAAAAAGCGCTGGTGAAAGCCAGGTGTATAATCTTGGATCTCTCTACTTGTTATCCATGTGATGCTAGGCAAGTCACTTAAGTCTCTGCGTTTTAATTTCCTTATTTGTAAAATTGTGTTAATTATTTCAGTGGTGGTGTTGTAATGCTCAAATGAGATAGAGATATGAAATCTCTTTGAAAACCTTGATGTATTATATACATGGCTCATTCTTTTCCATAATTCCTTAATGTTTTCTTATGCCTTATTGTTGATGGGCATCTTGACTGGAAATAGAAACATTTCCTATGAACAACAAAATTATGTATCATCATTACAGCATTAATGGGGGAGTATATATTAATGCCCTTTTTTTCTCATCCCCTCAGCCTCATAATCCAAATCATTGGAGGACAAACTTATTAATCCTCTATTTTATCTTATGACAGCTCTCCCTGAATGTCCTAAACACATGAGGCATGCAATTTAAACTGGCCAATTTATTCCTCTAAATTTCCGTAATGTGTTTCATTGAATTTCTTTATAAACATGTTCCCTCTCACAGACCACTGAAAAAAAGTTTTGTGTTATTCACTTTTAGGACAATGGACTGATCAGCTACCAGAACACCAAGATGAAATGAAAGAAAACACGTTTCTGAAATGTCTAATGCTTTCAACTCCAGAAATTCAGGATCAAAAAAGACAGTTTGAAAACTGTGGTTTGCAGGTTATACAGGTATACATAATTAAGGGAAAGATTTGACCTATCTTGCTATTAATTCATTTGGTTCTGTAGCCAAAAGAAAATCTCACCTGCTAATGGCTCTAACCTGGCTGCTTATTTGACTAGGAGTCTGAGAGATAAGACTGAGAGGAGGCCACAATGGGCAGGTACCAGGGTACAGTTGGAATCAGGAGGTGGAAATGATGTTCGGATACACAGAGCAGAGATCAGGACTCAGTAAAAAGCTGCCTATCTTGATACAAAATAAAAGAACTGAAATAGCAGTTATCACACTGCATTTTTATAATTATTTATCTATTTTTATCTCTCACTAAACTGAGCTTTAAGAGGGCAAAGATGATGTCTCCATTGTTGACCATTTTATTACCAGTGCCTACACATAGTGTTTGCTTAATACTTTTTTATTTAATGAATTTATCAAAGAAGGGACAGGGAATTTTGGAGAGATAGAGCCAGACTACGAGAGGGTTGGGGCCAAGAAACACTCTTTTGCAACTGGATATGAAAAGCAAATTGCATGCAAAGTAATATGTACATAAGTGCCTTTATTTTTGAAGCAGTATATCAAGCAATTTAAGTAGCAACTCTGCAGTCCCTTTTTCAGTTTTTCATTCCCTTGGCTTCTAGGTAGAGAAGATAGACAATGTGGTTCTCATGGCTGCCTTCCAAAGAAAGAAGAAGATGATGGAAGAGAGAATTCATGGGAAACCTGTGAGCCACAGGTTGTTTCAGCAAGTCCCGCAGCAGTTCTGTGAAGTGGTCTGCAGAGTTGGCTTTCAAAGAATGTACTCGGTGCCCCAAGGTAGGTATCAGCCCCTCATTATTGGGGCTACTATGTATGGGAATTGGTGAGCAGACATCAACAGGTGACTCACCACACGTACCATTTGTTGCTGTGGTGAAGGGATCATTTGCAATTAGGATTTAGTGCTTAAAACCTTTGGAAAAGGTCATATTTTTAATTTTTCCTTCATATATTTTGTTGCTGATGAGCTTTATGTTGATGAAAGTATTAGCAGTAAAATGTACAATTCACTAGTTTTCTCTTTTCTCTATTTATGTCTAATCTTCAGAGTACCTTGGAGCTTTTCTTTCCTTCTTTTTCTTGCTTATCTCAAGAAAATTATCAACACTACCAAAGCTAATCCCTTAATAAAAAGGGCATTTCCCTGAATTTAATAATGTGGGTCTTTTCTCATTCATCCTCTTCATTTCCTGTAGCCTGCTAGTGAATGAATTAGATTTCATCTGGCAGGTGAAGTGAATAACATCTTAAGATCCTTCTCAGCTATCGGAGTTCTGTGTGTAGCTTCCACATCTCTTTTCAGCTGTACAAAAATATAGCATACCTCCTTGCTATATTGTCTTCTGTAGATCTCTTCAAAAGAGGCCAAGATGTTCTGTAATTGTCATAGGGGATACCTAGTAACGCAACTTGATCTTGCCTGATCCGTGAAGTCTGCGGCTCTTGATCTTTGCCTTTCAAAACACAGGGTGGGGCAAAAGTAGGTTTACATTTGTGAGTACATGAAACAGAGTTTATTCTTGTATTATTATTTATTAATTATTGTATTATTTTCCATATGAGCAACTGTAAACCCACTTTTGTCCCACCCTATACAGAACATGATACTTGCTATAGCGCCAACTCCCAGTCTTGGTTTCTGGAAAACAAAGGGTCTGAAAAATAATTTTCTCTTTACTCCAGAGAGAACATAAGCAATACCTAGGGTAAAAATTGAACATGCACAATCCATGGGGGTAAAAATTGATCAATGAATCCCCACCAAGAAGTCTTTGAGTGTAATCAGGAAAATGATGATCAGTATGGCGCTTTCATTAGCAGTCCTAAAAATTCATAACTTCTTTTGCTCTTAAATCATTGTAACTGGCTTCTCTGCACTCCATTCCCCCCACCACCTCCACACACACATCACCACCTTCTACTTAAACGACTATAAAATTGTTATTATGCTCCAATTTCCCAAATCCAACAAGTGCCCTCTTTTCAGCCCTGTGGCAGACAATGCTAATTGCCTATCCAACAGCTGTAACCTGCTACCTCTCTCCTGACCTGCAGGTCCATATTTCAAACTGTCTTGGACATTTCTACCTAAAAGTCCCATAGGCACCTCAAACTGAACTCTTTTCTTAGCCATATTTTTTTCCTAAGACACAGGCTTTTTCTTTTCGTTTTTCCTGATAACTCCCTAACCTGGCTGATATCATCTGTCAGGTCTTTTAAGATGGAAACTTTATCACCCTCCATTCCTTCTTTTCTCTCTGTCTTATATCCAGGCAGTCACACAGTTCTAGACATTCTCTCTCAGTAATATTCTCTGCACAGCCTCACCTTTCTATTCCTACTGCCTTAGCTCACCTTCCCCGAAGCCTAGATGATTACCAGGTACTTTCTTTGCCTCAAAACCACCTCTGTCTAACCTACCCTTTCTTTTCCACCAGAATTATTATGCTAAAAATTCCATGCCTATTTAATACCTGCATTTCTAATTGTCTACAAGGTAAAAACCTAAACTCCTTAGCAGAGCACGCAAGGCCTTAGCCCCACATTATTTCACCAGCCTCACTACTCACTATGTTCCTTGACACTCTAGCAATGAACTTCTTAAGAGTTTCCTGAACATGCTGTATGCTCTCATGCCTCTGTGCCTTTGCATGCAAAATGCCTTCCCTACCCACCATTTTTAGCCCTGCAAATTGCTATTCCTTCTTCAAGATACAGCTCAAATAGCATCTCCTGGTTGACACCTTCCCCAACTCCTGCAGGCCCAGTGAGTTGCTTATTCCTCTGTGTTCCTGCATTCCCTCCATTCCTTTGTTACAGCCTCTGTAACTCTACCAAGTACAAAAATTTACAATCCTACAAAACTCAGGTGTGAGGCTTTTTTACCTTATGGTTGTATAACTGAACTTTACCTAGCTTTCATGCTCCCAAGGCCACAGATGTGGAAAACTCCATCTTGACAGTTCAAGATGAACTCAGTCATTTTCAGAGTTTTCTTAGTCCTTTCTGAGATTAGACTCAGTTTCTGCAAGATTTTGCCTTTAGTTCTCCTCCTCACAGAGCGCTCGTGATGGGACAGGCACTGGAGGGAGGGTGGTCTGGTTCATGACCCTCATCCAACCTCTGCCTCTCAGTGTCCTGTGCTAAATAAACCACCCTGGACTTTGGTCATTAATATCCTGTTGTACTTAAATTTCCAGTTTTCTCTACTTCTAGGTTCTGTCTACACAGGGCACTCTGTTTTTCATGTCAAGGGAATTCCTTTCCAGGCTATGTTTGTGCCCCTCCTACATTGCAGAAAATGTTTGAGTGTACACATCTTACAAGCTGAAATGTGGGGTGTTGTGTGGTAGCCCTCACCTGTTCTGAAAATCTTTCCAAGCCTTGCTACTTTCCACTCATTTGCCAGGCTGGATGATGGGGCTATACCCAGTGGAGTCAATTATCCCTTCTACTCTGGAAGTCCCCCCAGTTTTTCTGAGGTTTCTATTGTTCTTCACCATCTTGACTCCCATGGCTCTCTTGAGAAGTGAGCCCCTTCTCAGACTCCTCAAGAGCTCTAGTCATGTCCTCTCTGATTCTTCTCTTCCCATGAGGTGCAAGGGAGAACTTCCACTTACCTTGAAGTGGAAAAACTGCTCTTAGGGTATCTTGTATTATTCTCTTCTCTGTTATATATGGTACAAAATCCATGCTGTGAATTTTTCAGGCTTTTATCCTCTTGGTTCAAAAAACTCTTTTCCTAACTCAGCAAATCTAACTTTGAAGGCCATACTTTCAAGACCATATTCTCTACTTTGATTAAAAATAATTATATATTATATGTGACCTGTACATACAATATATGTGTATAGTCAGTCGATTTTGTTCTAAGCTTTATTCTTTTTGCCCCGAGGTAATAAGTAGCAAGAAACGAAGAGCAAGAAGAAACTTCCAGGAAAAAATCTTTTATTTTTATCTCAAAATATTTCCTTATCACATAAAATTACACTCTATTTTATCTGTTTATATGTGGGGAGTTCCCTTTGTGAACTTTTGATAGTAGGGATCATGTCTTAGTCCTTTCTGAAGCTCTAGAGCTGTACTGTCCAGTATGGTAGCTACTAGCCAGCCACATGTGACTGTTGACCACTTGAAATGTGGTTAATCTGAAATGAGATATGCTCTAAGTGTAAAATACACACTGTATTTTAAAGACCACTACCAAAGAAAAAATATAAAATATCTTCTTAATAACTTTTATATTGATTACATGTTGAAATGATAACAGTTGGATATGATAAGTTAAATAAATTTATTATTAAATTCATTTCACCTGTTTCTTTTTACCTTTTTTAATGTGGCTGCCAGAGAACTTAAAATTGCATGTGTGGCTTACATTACACCTCTATTAATTAATGCTGCTCTAGAGCCTGAAACAATGTTTGGTTAAGTCCCAAGTAAATGTAAGGAAAGGAAGAGGGAGGTGAGGGAGGAAAGGAATGAGGAACAGAAGGAAGGAAGGAAGGAAGGAAGGAAACTATATTTAAATGTAAGCTATTACTGTATTGATGATATCAGTGATAATTTGTCTCAGGGGAACAACTTTGGGTGCCTTTGCTGCAGACACAGGGACTTGGGACCAGGAAGTGGGGAATATTTGGAGGACTAGATAGAGAATATATATTAGTACCCAAATTGGCAATATGAATCTCCAGATCATAATAATAGTTTAATTTTTTTTCTTTTATCAGACCCAAAGTATGGAGCTGGCATATATTTCACCAAGAACCTCAGAAGCCTAGCATACCAGATCAAGAAAACACCTGCCACAGATAAGCTGATCTACATATTTGAGGCTGAAGTACTCACAGGCGCCTTCTCTGAGGGTCATCCGTTAGATATTGTTCCCCCACCATTGAGTCCTGTAGACATAGATAAACTTGACAGTGTGGTTGACAACATCTCCAGGCCTGACACTTTTGTTATTTTTAATGGTGTGCAGGCCATGCCCCAGTATTTGTGGACTTGTTCATCAAAACCAATGATGCTGCCTCTACAGAACTATTGGAAGAAATCCTTAAGAGACAGTTCTGTGGATTAACCTCCATGTCATTTTAACAACTGACATGGCCTTGCTTTGGAGGAACAACTAGTAATGTCCATCAATGACTCAAAGGGTGGTTTGAATGTGCCAGATGGGTTGTCTGTATGCACTGATTAGGTTATTGAAAGGACCAGATATATACCACTAGCATCTTAGTCTTTATCTCTTTGGGCCGGGATAGATATATACCAACTAAAATACTTTCAGGATCACCCCTGTCCTTCAAGTTGTCCTTTTACCTCCTTTACTATAGGTAATAGCAAAAATGTTTTACATAACATGAAGAAATTTTTCTAGTATATAATCCAAGCCTTTTACTTTCTAAAATGATTATAGTGTAACATATTAGGACAGCAGGATGGTTTTCCAGAGAATCTTATACAGTACTTTAGATATAAAAATAAATCACCTTTGCTTTGAAAAATTATGTGTAAAATGAAATTATTTGAAGTGGAAGGACATCAAAAGGCTGATATTCCACTGATAACCTATGTGGATTCAGCCATATTGAGCAATCCACTCAAGTACAGCTAGGCCAAATTATTAGTTTACCAAATATTTCTTGACCACCAGATGTGTCTCAGTCACTTTCTAGGAAATGGGAATATGATGCTGGACATGACAAATGTCTTCATAAAGCTTCCAGCCTGATTAATTAGAAAGGCAGCTATGGACAACTTAACAAGTAGATTAAGTATAACAAATGAGGAATTGCAGATTCCTTGGGAAACCGTAAGGGGGAGAAGGATCAGGGGCTGGAGGCGGGGCGTGAGCAGACCTTCTTAAGAAAGTAAAACTCAGGCAGAGACCTGAAGAATTTATAGGAGTTAGGCAACCAAGACGCAACAAATAGGGAGCAGAGTCTGAAGAGTATACAGAGAGAATACCTCTTATAAAGGTTAAATCCACTGTGACTGTGCCCAAATTTGACTTAAGCTCTGTAGCATAGAGGCCAGCTAATCTTACTGTGCACCTCTTACCTATTCTGAAATCTATATTTCTCTATACTTCCAAACTTTTCTGGCCCTCATATCCTCAACCTCTTGCATGAACACATTTTTTCACCTCATCTCACTGTAACAAGCATTCGTCCTCTTTAAAGAAGCATGTTTATTGTCTCATGTGCTACTGCCCTTGGAAATGGGTAAGAGGACTCCACTGTGCCTTCTTCCAGCTGTGCCCATCTCTACAGAGTGAGGAGTCCACAGGATCAATGTACACACCTCACTCCTCAACCACCCAGTAGATGCCTGGAACCCCCCAAACTTCCTGCCTAAACGGCTCTATGTCTACTTACAGGACCTGATTGGGCCTCTTTCTTGGGTCTCTCCTCCCAAGAGTGGGTTATGCCACACTCTGCATCAAGAATGGCCTCAGGGTGACTGTTAGCAGGGATGGGGCTTGGACTTGAGGCTGAGGTATCCATGCTTGTGGATGAGGTCTGTGGCACAGAGCTGAGAGTGACAGGACAGCTTTGAAGGACCTATCATATGTTTAATAGGGATTTCCAAAGAGAATGGAAGAGAAGCAATATTCACAAGGATAAGAACGAAAGAAAATCCATAACAAGAAACAGTGAAACTGTAGACCACCAAAGAAGCGATCTTAACAGTAGCCAGAGAGAACAGCCAAATCATCTACAAAGCAATGACAGTTAGACTGACAGTCTTGTGGTAGGCAGAAAAATGTCCTCCCTTGTTCATGGCAAAGATAGCCACACTTCAGTCTGAATCTGAATATGTCACCTTACATTGCAAAAGGAATTTTGCAGGTGTTTTTAAGACTACTCTTCAGATGGGAAGATTTGCCAGATTATTCAGGTGGGCCCAATCTAATCACATTAGTCTTCAAAAGTAGAAACCTTTCCTAGCTATGGTTCAGACAATCAAAAACTGAATTACCAAAAATAGACTCTCATTTAAGAAACTTAAAATTTAAAGGATATACCTCAGGAAGAAGGGGTAAAAAACAAAAATCTAAGCTGCAAAAAGGCACAATGAGCAAAGAAATGGTAAGTATGGATGCATGTTAAACAATCATTGTCTTCATAAAACAGTAGTAATAAGAATGTCTAATTTTGGGAATAAAATAAGATTGAAATAAAATATTGACAAAGGAACCATGTAAAAATGGTGGAGTGATCACTATAATTAATGGGGTTTAAAGTCCTAGTGTTGTGTCCTGACTGGGTAGCTCAGTTGGTTAGAGCGTCATCCTGATATATGAAGATTGAGGGTTTGATACAAGAAGCAATCAATGAAACGTGTAAGTAGAACACCAGATCGATCTCTCTCTCTCCGCCCCCCCTTCCTCTCTCCCTAAAATCAATAAATAAAATTTTAAAAAAAGAAAGTCTTTGTGTTGTTCAAGAGAAGATTGGAGTTAAGTTTCTTATACAGATTAAAATTTAAGGGAGGCCACTATAAGAGAAACAAAGTATTAACGTCTCAATAGTAGACCAAAAAGAGGGAATTTAAAAAAAAAAAAAAAGAAAACAGCTGGAGTCCCTGGCTGGTGTGGCTCAGGGGACCGCACTCTGAGGTTCTCCAACTTATAGCACCAGAGCCCAAAAAGTACACAGATAACATCCAGCTGCAAAAAGTGGCAGTGTTGCTCTCTGCCAGAGACAGATGGCTGGGGACTCAAAGAGCCTTTTAAAGGGCCAATGCATAAATTTTTATTTGCAGCCACTTACCTTGGTCTCCAGCAAAGGCAGGGCAGAGTGGGCTGGAGACGCCTGAGGAGAGACTAGGGAAGGAGGCTTTGGGGAGAGAACTGAGAGAGTAGCCAGGGGGATCCCGGTGCTGACCATTCCCCCATACGGCAGCAGCCATCTGGCTCAGGCAGACCACTCCCCTGAGCAGCAGCACGAGAGGACCCAATAACCCTGCCCTCCCCTGTGGTGCCTAATCCTGACTGCTGAGTGCAGAGTGACTAGATTAACAGCTGAAGGAGATAGCCACAGACAGTAGATTGCTGGAAGTCTCCAACAGACCTTCTGATGAGGTAAGACAGGGTCAACATCTGACATCATCAGAGGCAGATCCAGAAAGAAAAGACAGTGGTTGCCTACCATAGAAGTTCATACCACAAAGTCGGGAAATCAAGACAGATCAATTTAAGAAGCAGAAGCAAAAGGTAAGAGCCCCACAAATAATGGGAAGACAAAGAAACACCACTCAGTCAAAGGGAAAGGAGGAATCCCCAGAAAGAGAACTAAATGAAATATAGGCAAGTCAACTATCAGATACTGAGTTCCAAACAATGGTTCTAAGGAGGCTCGAAGAACTCAGTGAGTTCAGAGAGAATTACAAAAAAATACAGGGAAACTATGAGGAACTTACTGCAAACTATATCAGCATGAAAAAGGACATAGAAACTATCAATAAGAAACAAGGAGAAATTAAGAATACAATTTCTGAATTGGAGAACACAATAGAGGAATCAAAAGCAGGCTAGATGAAGCAGAGGATCGAATCAGTGAGCTGGAGGATAAGGTAGAAAACACCCAGAAAGAGCCAGAAAATGAAAAAAGACTGAAAAAGAATGAAGAGGAGTTTAGGGTAATGTAGGACAACCTGAAATGTAATAATATCAGTAAAACAGGGATACCGGAAGGAGAAGAAGGTGAGGAAGGGATAGAGAACCTATTTGAAAAAGTAATGATGGAAAACTTCCTAATTTGAGGAGAGAAAAAAGTCACACAAGTCCAGGAAGCACAGAGGGTCCCAATGAGGAATCCATTCAAGAGGAACGCAATGAGGCCCACTCCAAGGCACATCCTAATTAAAATGGCAAATATCAAAGACTAACAGAGAATCTTAAAGAAAGCAAGGAAGAAATAGGTAGTAACATAGAAGGGACCCCCGCCGCCCCCAAAACAGATAACAGCTGACTTCTCAACAGAAACACTACAAGCCAGAAGGGAATGGCAAGAAATATTCCAAGTCATGAAAAGCAAAGGCCTGCCACCAAGACTGCTCTACCCAGCAAGGCTCTCAAAATGGAAGGCGAAATAAGGAGTTTCCCAGACAAAAGAAGGCTAAAAGAATGCATCTCCACCAAACCAGCATTGCAAGATATGCTAAAGGGACTGCTTTAAGATGATGAAAAGGAGGCTATGAACACTCAGTTCCTTTCACGGTCCCCTACTTGATATTACCAATATTTTTAATACTTATTAATCTGTGACCTATGATGTGTTATTTGAATTGTTCCTTTATTATTTGTTGAAACTAAACCTGTTTTTGTATATTTCTTGCCTATTTCTATTATTTTTAAAAGCTTTCAATGACTTTTTGGTATTCTTTATCCATTTTTTTGACTAAATGTTTGTAAAATATTTTCCTTAAAAAAAAAAAAGAACTATTAACCCTTTTTTAGATGTTGCAAATACCTTCCTATTCTATTACTTGTCCTTTAACTTTTTTTTATAGGTGTATTACTATATGGTTTTAAATGTTTAATATAGTCATATTGCCAATATTTTATGGCTTCAGGTTTTGAGTATTTTACTTTAGGGTAATAAAAATATTATTTTGAATTTTCTCCAAAAACTCCTTAGATTTTACATATTGATTTTTAATTCACCTGAATTTTTTTTGTTTAATGTGTGAAATGGGGTTCTATATTTGTTTTATTTAAGTGGTCCATGCACCTTATTTGTTGAATAAACCTTATTTTCCCCATTGATTTGAAAGATCAATTTAAGCATATATTACATTGTTAGATAGATATTTATGTTTGTTTCTAGAATGCTCATTTTATATCATTGATCTACTTGATTATTTCTGTGCTGGTGTCATGTTGGCTTAATTGCTGAGACTTTATAATGGATGTAAATTTTTTAATATTTTATAATGGATTTTGACATTTAAAAAAATAAGTAAATAAAGTCAATCTGCATTTAAAAAAAAAAAAGAAAGAAGGAACTCCTACCTTTTGCAACAACATGGATGGAATTGGAGAATATTATGCTCAGTTAAATAAGCCAGTCGATGAAAGGCAAATCCCATATGATCTCACCTATAAGTGGACTCTACTCAACAAAATAAACCACAGGCATGTAAACATGGAGCAGACTGAAAGTGGCCTGAGGGGATGGGGAGGAATGTCAATGGTGGAAAGAAGGGGAAGGAACTAGACAAAGAACATGCATGAATGACCCATGGACATGGACAACGGAGTGGGAATTGACTGCGGGAGCAGGGATGGGACGTGGGATGGGTGGAGGAGGGCAAAGGGGGGAAAATTGAGACAGCTGTAATAGAATAAATATAATTTAAAAAAATTCAACTACATACTGTTTACAAAACATAAAAAAGCATCAAAGCACTGAAAGGTTGAAAATAGAAAGATAGAAATATAATTAGCAAACACTAGATGAAAGCTGGTATAGCTTTATTAATAACAAGAAAATAGACCTTAAATTAATGAATGTTATTAGGAATGACTTCTGATAATAACAAGAGTCAGTTAACCTTATGCTATTAATAAGATAGCCCCAAACTATATAAAGCAAAAATTGATAGAATTATAGGCAAAACAGACAACTCCACTATCATCGAGATTTAACACAGCTCTAAGTAACTAGTAGATCAGTAGTAAAGAAAAAAAATTAGACTATAGAAAATTTGAACAACACAATTTTTAGCTAATGTACAATATTAAAACTCTTCACTCAGTAATTAGATTATACACCTTCTTCTCAATTATACACTAAACATTTATGTATACTGACCATATTCGAAGTTCAACAATTTTAAAGACATTTTTAGTTGGACCATGTTCTCTGACTATAATCCATGGCGCAATTAACTTAGAAATCAATAAAAAAAAATAGTTATAAAATGCCTCGGCCAGTGTCATTCAGTGGATTGAATGCTGGACTGCAAACCAAAAGCTTGTGGATTTGATTCCCAGTCAGGGCGCATGCCGGTGTTGCAGGCCAGGTTCTTGGTCAGGGGCTTGTGAGAGGCAACCGATTGATATACCTCTCACGCACTGATATCTCTCTCTCTTTCTCCTCTTTTCCCTTCTCTCTAAAAGTGAATAAATTTAAAAGTGTTTAAAATAACTTAAAAATAAGTGGAAATTAGCTGTACACTTCAAAATAACACTTCATGGGTCATGAAAATGTAACAAATTAGAAAATATTTAGATTTTGACAGTGAAGATATTACTAATAGTTGTGACATAAAACTAAAATAGTGCTTAAATTATTCATAACTGTAAAGCTTATATGAAAAAATAAAGGCAGAGGTTAACCAGTAAGCATCCAACTTAAAAAAAGAAAATCAGAATGAACTTGAGGAATAAACACAGAAAATAAGGAAATAGAAGAAAACACAACAGAGAAGTAATAAAGCGAATAGCTATTTCTTTGTAAAGATTCAAAACATAGACAAATCTTTGGTAAGGCTGATGACAAACAAAACAAAACAGGAAATGGTACAAATAAAGATTCTGAGGACTAAAAAGAGGATATAACTAAACTGTATTAGAGACCTAAAGGTTTTAAGGTAATACTAAAAAAAAATTTGTGCTAATAAGTAGAAAATTAGACAAAATGTAGTTTTTTCTTAGCACAATAGAACTTACCAAAATTGAAGAAATAGAAATATGAATTTTTAAATATGTATAAAATAAGTTGAATTAGTAATTGAAAATTTACCTGCCAAGTAAACAAGTAAATTCAACAGGTTAAAATGATTTTACTAGTGACATTTATGCAAATAGATGCACAAATCTTAATAAAAATATTAACAAATATAATGAAGCTCTTTATAAATAAATAAATTGTGGTCAGTTTGGTTTTACCTCAGAAATGCAAAGATAACTTTAGAAAAATCCATTAATGTAACCCACCATATAAACACAGTTGACCCTTGAACAACTCAGGGGTTAGGACACCAGCTTCCTGGCACAGTTGAAAATCATCATATAACTTGACTCCCCAAAGACTTAAGTTGTTTTTAGGTACCCACCAGGGATTGTTTCCAGGGCCCCCATGGATACTAAAATTTGTGGATTCTCAATGTCGTAGATCAATGGATAGTTGGCCCTCCACGTCTGAGGACTCCCAACTGCAGATGGAATACATTACAGGTATTTATTGAAAAAAATCTGTACATAAGTGGGCCCATGCAGTTCAAACCCATATTGTTCGGGGTCAAATGTCTATTAAAGGGTATGCTCATTTCAATACATAGAGAAAAGTCATTCAATAAACAATTCATAAAAGGATGTCTACCAAAACCTAGAGCAAACGTTATATTTTGTGGTGAAACATTAGAATGATTCCCTAAAAAATCAGAAATGAGACAGTGCATGTTTCCTATACCACTTATATTTAGCAGTGAATCAAAGCTCCCGTCAAACACAATAAAGAAAAAGAAACAAAAAAATGATTGGAAATGGAGAAATAAAAATGTCATTAATCACAGGGAATAAGACTGCCTAAAGAAAATCTGGAGACAAATGATTAGAATTACTAAAAGCATTCTCCAGGATTCTAAATAGAAGACATACATGAATCAATTTCACTCTGATGCATGGGAAACAGTAAATGTGATGACTTCTTTCTTACCATTACAATAGCAGCAGCAGAAAAATAAGGTAACTAGAAATAAATTTAACAAAAGATCTGTAAAAATTCATGAATAAAATTGCAAACTCTCACTGCAAGACATTAAAGAAGACCCAAATAAATGGTGAGATATACTATATCCTCATCCAGAGGAAGACTCAATATAATAGAAATGTTTAGTCTCCAAAAATTAATCTTATCAATTCAATGCAATTTCAGTCAAAATCACCCGAGATTTTCTTCACAAAAATTGAAAGAGCAATTATAAAATTTATATTAAATAAAAAGGCCCAAGAAAAACCAAAGCAATTTTTAAAGAAAAACAAAGTGGAGGGGACTTGACCTACAACATAGCCTGACTTACTCTGCACCTACAGTATTTTAGATGTGTTATTGGTGCATGACTAGATAAACAGACCAACTGAATGGAATAGAAAGCTCCCAAACAGACTTGTGTTAATATGGAAACTTGAGAATATTTTATCTTGAATATGTATCTCAAAATATACAGGGTGAGGCAAAGGTAAGCCTACAGTTGAGTATACACAAAACACAGTTTATTCTTGTATTATTATTCATTATTGTATTATTTTACATATGAACAACTGCAAATACTTTTCCCCACCCTGTATGTATATCTCTATATGTGTATTGAATATATATGACACATAAAAATGTACGAATATATATTCAAGATATATATCATGTTATATATTAAATTATATATTTTAATATATAATTTATATAGCTTATATAAATTACACAATACATATTATATATTATAATTTATATATTATGTATATATAAAGTATATTGTGTTATATATGTATATTATATAAATTATATAAATATATTTACATAATTGTTTATTATATATCATTATGAATATACATAAAATTATATAAATATTCTGTTATATTTATAAACCACCTCTTCACATTGTAGGTTTTATGGAATCGATATTTTTATGGTACATTTAAAAATTTCCAGCAAGTATTTGCAGTTAGAAGCTAAGTACCATTTAAAAGTCAGAATTTGTGTGATGAAGAATACAATTGATTTCTTATACAAGTTTCCATGTTCAAGTCAAAACTGCTACTTGATGCTTGCATTTTTACTCACTGGTTCTTCTTTTTATTTTCTGAGTATAATATGACAATGTGTATACTTTTCTTAATGGAGAGCCCTGAGTGTGTGTTTTTATATGAATGACAGAGGCAAAGCTGCAGATCACTGGGAAAATAATGGACTAATTTCTATAAGTGGTCTTGGCCAACTGGTTGAGGAAATGGAAAACAATACATTTGGATCATGTTCTAGGTCACGTTTTCTGGAGGCAGAGCCTGAGATGAGGATTCTTGTTCAAGTGAGTTATTGGGGGAGTGCTCTCCCCCAATATGGGAATAAAGGAGATAGTGCAGGGCAGGGAGAAACCTAGGAAGGGTGTGGCCTCAGCTGATGACTAGCTTTGGTCTTATTCCAGGGGAAAGATCTAGAACCCAAACTGTACAATTAAAGGACGTCCTACACTGTAGCAAGAGTTGGCCTTTTGAACTCTCTCTGACATCAGTTATTGGCGTAGGTCTGTCCGTGGGAGTGGGAGTGGGAGACTTCTAGCAAGCTGGTCCCTGTTAGGCCTACAATTCTTCAGAGGAGGTGGTGGCTGAGAGTTATTTAGTTAGCACTCTCAGCCAATAGGAGAACGGATGTCCTGGCTAGATGAAGGGGATACATCTGGCCAGTACAAGTGGAAAAGAGTGACCAATTGTCCTGATTTGCCTGACCTTCCAGGGTTTAGCACCAAAATTCCCACATCCTGAGCAATCCTCCAAGGACACAGAAAATTTCTGGTCTTCTGTGACGGATGTGAGAGGTTGGGGGAAAATTACAAAATCCTTGGCTGCCCCCAAAAAATCAGAGCTGAAAGAAACACTGCTTTTATTTACTTTTATTTTTTTTTTAGAGAGGGAGGAAGGAAGAGAGAAAGAAAAGAAACATCAGTTTGTTGTTTCACTTATTTATGCATTCATTGGTTGTTTCTTGTATGTACCCTGACTGGAGATCAAACCTGCAACCTTGGTGTATTTAGACAGTGCTCTACCCAACTGAGTACCCAGCCAGGAATGGATACAGTACAGATTATTTGACTCCTGTAGTCGCCATCATTGTTCTTTTCCTTGATGATTGATGCTGATGACCATGATTTGCAGTTCATAGAAATGGTTATCCATTGTTGCGTCATTCAGAGGGATGTGACCTAAGTGTGCAATTTAAGTGCATTGTAATCATAAACATTAGAACATTAGAACATTAGCAGTCCATCTTTGACTTTGCCTGTGGATTAACCATTGTGCCTCATATAAGTTGAATTTTTTTAACATTGTGAAAATGGTGGCCATATATTATGAGTTAAGATAATCAAAATGAGAATGATTATAATACCAAAAACAGCATGACCCAGACATCACTAAAAAATAAAACTAAGCAACCGTGTAATATTAATGACAGACAGAAGGACAATATAACTGAATTTGGAAGGTAAATAACAAAAACAACTTACTGCACAATATGCAGAGAAGAATTTGGGATTGGGCATGGTAGAGAAGGAGGTGTGGAAAGCATGTATGGAAACCAATATTTATAAGTCTGGAATAAGATAGACAGGTACTTCAAAATCAATCAAAAGTTTTTTAGTTTCCTCAAAAGACACCCACACTTAGTTAAAAGTAGTGGCTGCTGAATTACCTTGGGCCCATCACACAAACCAACATGCATTATTGTATTGTACCTTTGATTGCTCCTTGGAATAAGTAAGACTATATTTCCTGATTCAAAATAATGTTCTTTCTAGCTCTTAAGGTAATCTGACTTGAAAAATGGAATTAAAAGTTGTCTTCTTGTCATCCATTTAGTTTTGAATGAAACCACAACACATAAAACAAAGGGTGTTATATCTTGTCCAAAGACAAAGTAGACTTGACTCATTTATCTGCTTTCAGTGCAAATGTTAATTTTGACAAATTCTATTTAGTCTCTAAACTTCTTGCCAAAGAAAATGAAATGATCTCATTTGATAAACACTGTATACAGAACACTTTTAAAAGAGGGGTGTGGTTTTATTACCTGTGATATGGAGGTTTTCATAATGAGAGTGTTTGGTCATTTTAGTTTCCTCATAAGTGGAGAAGTATTTAATGAAATTTTTGATTTTATACAAATGGAAGGAGATAGTTTCCTTAAACATGTTCCCATAATGGCTATCATTGTTGCCAGTCGTAGAAAAGATGTTAAATGCTGGCCTGAAATAAAATTACATTTTAAAGTATGGAACAAGACTTTGGGTGGTGAACACACAATACAGTGTACAGATGATGTGTTGTAGAATTGTGCATCTGAAACCTGTACAATTTTGTTAACCAGTGTTATCCCAATAAATTCAATAAAAAGGAAAACAAAATAAAAACAAAACAAAGTGTGTAACAACAAGAACGTCTTGCTCCAGTTGGGAAATATGTTGAAGATGAGAATAAAGAGAAATGTTACAGTGGAAAAGAAATAAACTTGTTGGTTCTCCAAAACTATCCAATAATCTTTGAAGAAGCCCCTAAGGAATCTAGGAAAGTAACAATGAACTGCACCTGAGTTATTCAACATTGTATGTAAATTGTGACAAAAAACTGCAACAGAAAAAAAAAGACTTTTTGAGGGGTGAGGGGAATAAGATGTCTTTAGAACTTAAAAAAAAATCCCTAGAAAAAGGCAACCAAGTTAAACAGAACTTTTTGAGGAGAGGGTAAAAGAGGGATAAATGGTGCTGTAAGGAGGCTTGACTTGGGTTGGTGAACACAAAATATAGCATACAGATGATGTATTATAGAATTGTCCACTGAAATCTGTATAATTTTATTAACCAGTGTCACCCCAATAAAGTCAATTAAAAAAAACTTTCTGACTTCCTTTGCTAGGACTGTGAATTAAGTTGGATTCTAACTTGAGTTTCACAAGTCCAAATACCTCTATTTTTTAAAAAACCATTTTCCCTGGGAAGAGAGGTTTAACTTAACATCATGTACAATGTGCTTTAGAGTGCTTTAAAAACAATGGTCATTTTAGATAGGGAAATCGTTCATGGTTAATTTATAGATGCAAAGGACATGATTGACAAACAGTTGGTTTACCAAAATAAGTCTATAGATACAAGATGGGAAGACATTTTGGAGAGCTGGAAATGAATTCCAACAAGTTTAAAACGCTGCTATGCTAGTAAATAAAATCCTAAGTATGCTATGCTCAAACACTTTGGCTGAGAGAATATTTAGCTTGACATCATTTGCACCAACAAAAAGAATCAATGCAAGGTAGGCAGAAGAACAGAGCTGCAAGTCAAAATTAATTTTATATTTGACTACATTTAGTTTTACTATCACGTAGAAGAAAAGATATCCTAAAGTGTCAGAGAAGTATTAATGGAAAAGGAAACAGAAAGAATAAAAATATCCCACTGTATCATGAGACAGAAACATATTGCATTCTTTAATTTAATATAGGTAATACAGTTAGTTAGTTCTATTGTATTTACATCCTCCTTTAAAAATTAGTACAGAAACATAAAAATATTGATTTTTTTCTCACACATATTTGCTCAATTAATCCTTCTATTATTACTAGTAGCCATTTTTAACTAGTCCTATTGCTATTTTGTTTAATAGCATTTACGCAACAGAAAAGAAATATAACAGAATACATAATTTCAAGTAGGTTAAAATTTCAAATCTTTTATGTTTTCAAGTTAGAGTAATAATATATATGTGTAATTATATATTATTATTTTCATATGCATCAGATTGGCAAAAATAAAAAAGTCAGACATTTCCAAATGTTAGCAAGGATATTCAGAAAAAAGAATCTTATATACTGCGTATTGAATATAAACTGGTATAACTACTTTGTGAAATAATCCAGCAATATCTAGTATATTTAGCATATTAGTTTTCCATTGCTGTGTAACAAGTTACTAGAAACCTAGTATCCTAAAACACATTTATTATGTTGCATTTTCTTCAGGCCAGAAATCCAAGGACAGCTTAGCTGATTCCTCTGTTCAGGGTCTCATAAGGCTGCAATCAAGTTATTAGTCAAGCCATCTTTTCATCTGGAGGTTTGACTGGGGGAAAGTCTATTTCTAAACTTTCTCCAGTTGTTGGTACAATTCATTTCCTTCTGGTTGCAGGACTGAGGGCCCTGGCTTATTACTGGCTATCACCTGGAGGTGGCACTCAGGCCCTAGTAGCCACCCACAGTTTTCTGCCATGTGATCCACTCTGTATGAAGTTCACAACATGACAGCTCACTTTTTCAAGGCCAGCAGGAGAATATCTAGCTCCAGGCTCCTCAGATACTTATGTATGAAATGTGACCATGGGAACAACGTCACATCAATAGAATTGTTGTCACATTCTATTGGCTAAAGTCACAGGTCCTACCCACAGCAATGCCGGGGGGCCAAGATTATGGGACCATTTTAGAGTTGTGCCTACCACATCCAGTAAAGTTAAAGATGCAGTGTCCTAGGATCTAGCAGTTTCCCTGTATACATGAAGATATGTTCAAGAATATTCATTATCAGCATTGTTTGTAATAGCAAAACTATTGTTTTATAGTTTTTAAATTTCTCAGAATACAAATATATATAGTCAGAGACATAAGCTAATGAAACACCATGAATTATAACATTGTTTATAAAGGCAACATATATATGGGAATTATGTTTCAGTAATGGCTTACCATTGTTTTAAAGAAGTTCTTCCACCGTTGAGAACAACTGGACAAAACATAAAAAACGTTAAGGCAATGAACTGCTATTATGGCAGTGAGAATTTATGAGTCCCAGAACTGGAAGAAAGGGGAGCTATGAGAGATGATCCAGATATTTGCCATCACTTTTCCAGCTGAGATGATTGCTAACTCTGAAAGTAGGGGCTAAATAAAGCTTTTGGCTGTCTCATTGGGCTTACAAGGCCTGGCTGAGGAAGAGAGGTCCTAGTAAATATGCCATATTTTGGTTGTGTTAACCTAAAAATAAAAGACCTTTCAAAGTGAGAGGCAACGAGCATTTACTTAAGATCAGAGGATAGCTACTCCGGAATCGCTGATCAGACAGAAACTCAAATAGTGTTCCAATTAGAGAGAAAGGCAAGGGATATTTATGAGAACATGAGAGGAACAGCTACATCAGTAGAAGAAAGTCATTTCTATTGGTGCAGGTAACAGAACAGTGATGCTAATTCCAAAGAGTTTTTAAAATTTTAAGTATGGTAATTATCAGTCTGGTAGAAATATCTGCTTTCTTGTTATCTTTGCAAACAGTTCTTTGGGACACAATGTTGTTGCTTTAGGCCCATCGAAAGGTTACTTTGCCCCGTTTTAACATTCCATAGGTTTGAGGAACAAGATGTGCAAAGCAGTTCCTCTTAGGTGATAGTTACAGATCCACTTTAAAGTGACTCTGTTTATACTACTATTTTTTAAAGTTAAATCCTCAAGGGATACCTTAGCTAGGAATAAGGGTGAACTGGAAATAAATTAGTTTTTACTAAGTCTAAAGTCCAGCTCTGAATAATCTTAGCCCCTAATTGGATTAAAGTGATCCGTCCTCCGCTTTACAGTGGTCAGGCATACTTTCCCCTAAATCTCTCAGAATACCTACCCTTTCCCTAACCCCCTTGCTCAAACTCAACTCTGATGGGGAATACTGATGCTGGGGAGAGCCAGGAAAAACGAACATTTATAGCCTAGGACTCATGTAGTGTGATCCTCTGTCCCACACTTATACATGTATTAAGCTACCCGATCTCTTTCCCCTTGTTTTTTAAACACTTAGGAGGTGCTTAAAATCAATATGATAAATCATGTTACACATGAGACTTTCTAATTCCTTGACCTCTGCTTGTCTGGCTTCAGTCGTTCTTCTTTTGAAGCCACTGCTGAAAAAGAATTCAGCAAAAATAAAAATAAAAAAATCCCATCAAACTTAACAGTAACAATTATTTGCCCCAAATTTTCATTTGAAGGCACTGAGAATAAAGCAAGTATTTGTGTCCCATCTATTTAATGATTTGATACTTATACATTATCAGGCAAAGGGGATGGGAGAGAACTAAAAAAAAGGAATAACTAGAAGCTTCCTCAAACATAGCACTCCCTTAGCCTTCATTCATCCCATCCTCCACTTAATAAACATGTATTTGAGAGCATGGTGTTAGAGGCTAAGTACGGATACAGGTGAGCGAGGATCGATAGGACTGGAAGAGCTTCGGAGACAGGTTTGTAGACTTTAACATTGCAATTCAACCTAAGAAGTACCGTTTCATTGTCACTCCACCACGACTGTACCTCCGCCATTGACCGCGAACCCTCAGCGAGACCTTCTACTCCACCTCCTACCTTTCAACTGGTTCTGGGCTAAACGCTAGGACTGTTCCAGGGAAAGGCCATTGAAACACTACATTTCCCAGTAGCCTCTGCAGGAGGGCAGCGGAGGGGCGTGCGCAGGCACGTGGGCCAACCCCCGCGCGCAGACGCACTGCGAACGCCGGCTGAGCTGGGTCTCGCAGCTGGGTGCGCGGCGGCGGAGAGCGAGGCCTGGTGAGCACCCCCTAGGTGCGAGCCGACTTCTTCGAGGTTGTGTAAGCGATAGGTTTGGCGGGCCGGCGAGCGAGCAAGCGGTTTCCTTCAAGTGGCACCGGGATCGGTTGCCGTTAGCCTGGTGAGTGCGGGAGCCCCCGCAGTCTCAGCTCCTCCTCCTCCCCGTGCGGATCTCGCAGTTCGGCGGGACCCAGGAGAAGAAGTCCCGGGGCGAGGGAGGGCGCCGGCCGTCCTCTAGCTGGGGTTCCTGGGCCCAGGCGCCCGTGGCGCGTCGGTGCGTCATGGGCCCGGCTGGCCTAACGGCCGCGCGACCGGCGGAGAGGAGTGTGGGGGTTGGGAGCGCTAGTGTGTTTGCTGTAGGGAACGCCGGTTGAGGCGGGGGGAGGCGATGGGGCTGGGAGCGGCGCCGGGGACTGCGGGCTGTCGAGGCTGCGGGGCGGAGAGGAGGCGGGCGCTGAGCCTGCGCTGCGGCCCGGCGCGAGGCGGGGGTGGGCAGCATGGAGCGCTGAGACTGAGGCAGGAAAGAGGAGGCGGGGTGGGGGGAACGTGTAAGGATCTTAACCTAAGCGGGTTGGGACCGTCTCGGGATTTCACAAGTTACAACCCGAGCGGGAGCCCGTGGTTTGGAGGCAGGTGGGGGTGGAGACGGAAGACTGCAGTTTACCGATGTCATAACAACATGGGCCTGAAGCGGCTGACAGGGGTGTGGTAATTATAGGAATGGCAGAACTTCGTTTGCACACAGTCTGTGTAAGTGGTGATTCGAGGGAAACGGCTAAGTATTAGATTAAGCTCAAAAGGGGAGGAGAAAACAAGGATGACTGGAGACCGGGAGGTCGTTTTGAAGGAACATTTTTGGTTTGAATGGAAGTATTTAATATTTCACTTAGAAATGCAAGATTTCACAGTAATTGACCTTTAAAGTTTAAATTTAGAATAAACAGTTTCCAGGTATTTTTCCAAAACATTAAGTAATACTAATTTTTCCAATCCTTTTCTTTTCTTTTAATAAACTGCTTTGAAAATCTGTTTCTTAGCAGTAGGTGAGTGATTTTTCCTCCCTCTTGTTGCTTCAAGTCTCATTCTTGACATGGTTTTTTCAAACTTGTTCTTGCATTTGTAATATTTTGAAAGTAAGTAACAAGTATTCCTTCTTTATTTTAAAAATTGAAGGGACAGAATCTTAACTTTTCAAAGGAAAGTGAGCATAAACTCTTGTAATTTTACTGTAATAATTTATTCTTGGAAGGAACTGTTCTGTGTGTAATACCTGATTTTAAGATTAAGGACATGAACGAAAGTACCAGGTACTGTGCTAAATACTTTTTGGATAGTAAAACATTTAATGCTTAAAGGAGCTCTGAAGTAGATACTAATTTTTCCTGTTCTAACAGATGAAAACTTTGAAGGTGAAAGAAGTAACTTAGGTAAGGTCATCCAGCTCCTGTTTGAACCAGCTTTAGAACCTAAAGTTACTGCCATTTTAAGAATTATTCCTCGTTTTCTTTCATACTTCTTGATTGTGTTTTCTTTATTTAATCCATTCATTCAGCGAATACTTACGGAATGATCATGTGCCCCAGACTGGGGATATAGATCATGAACCTGTTTTTGTTTCCTTTGGAATTTATAGTGTAGGGAGAAAGACTAACAACATTGAATGTATTATAAATACTATGTGACATTTAATCTGTCATTATAATTAAGCAGAAACTGTAGTGTACTCTACTGAATAGCAAAGGAAGTTCAAATAGAATCAAACAACATAGTCTTGAGTTTACAGTCTAGTAGGGAAACAAAGCATTTTATTAAAACCTAGAATAAACTAAATGACAGAAATAAATGCCTTGCCTGAAGGCAGTATAATTGCATTATGTTACTTTAGGTCCTTGTAGAAATTTCTTCACAGAACTATGACTTAATATTATGCATCTAGACTTTTATCTAGGATTGGAATGTAAGAAAAGACAACATCGGGAAAAAACACTACATTGCTATCCAAGACACTATTTCTAATTTGTCAGTTTTTTGTAAAGCAGAGACCCTTAGAGACAGTTTTTTGAAATCCCCTTTGATAGGCCTTTTCTCTATTTTTGCTTTTTTAAAAAACAAATAAATAACTGCTTTTATTAGATCATTTGTGTTTTGTAAGCCATCCTGTTTCTCTTTACACTTTGGCTTCAGGAGGCTCAGAACGTGGGCCAATTTTTTGTAATGTTCCTTGATCTCAGCTGTGTTATAAATTAACCAGCTAGTCTGGAGTTGCTCTTAATTTACTTCTTTACTATTTTATTTGTTCCCTATTGCTCTTGATTTTGTTTTTATCTTTTCCCTTTCCTTTGAAAGTAAGGATTATATCTTACTCTTTTAATTTATAGTGTTTTAGCATAGTGTTTGTTGAATTGATGATAAAGTCTTGATGATGTCAGATGTTGCGTTTTTACATCTGTCAGACTGTTAGAAGTATGTATGGATACTTTGTAGAAAATCAATTAAAACTTTTGGCCATGCAAGTAAAGACGACTAACCCTAGTGATAAGGATCATTCCCTACTGCCCTCTTAATAGTAAGATTTCTGTACTTTGCATGGTATTATTAATTCAGCCATATTAATGGAAGAAAACATTGGAAATGGTCAACAATTCAATTAGCTGATTGGGGCTGATTTCATTCTACTCTTGCTGCAGTAAGCAGGAGGTGGTCCCAGGCCAAAGAGGGGACAGATAGGGACCTCCTTAGAAAATATTGAGGCCCTGCAGTGAAAGAGCAGGAATAAAGATTGATGGAACTGTTACAGTTATTTTTTTGTTTGTTTTTGTTTTTAAGATGTTCCAACTTTACAAAACAGACCTAAGTGATAAAATGGTTCTGCCATAGTGTAGTGGTAGACTAATTGGGACAGTTCTGGAAAGCAGGCAATAATCCAGAATGTAGATAATGGGGATAATCTCCTACACATAGCAAAGATAATGCTGCCCTTAATATACAAAGATAAATCTGCTTACTCATCATCATTGATTTTCCATTGTGAAGAGGGATATATGCTCCATTGTCCATGGGTCTCTGTGCAACAAAAGAGCTGAGGGTCAGAATGTGGGTTTGTAGTTACGGAACCAAGGAGACCAGCAGAAAGTTCTAACATCTGTTGATGGGTCAAGCACTACATCAGGTGCTTTCACTTAATCCTTGTAAAGCCACTTTGAGGAGGTAGTCATGTGTACAGGGTGGCTAACTAACCTGCCCTCCTTCACAAAGTGGTGGAGCTTGGATTCAAACACAGGGCTATTTGGACTGTTGTTCACATCAGTAATTCAAGCTTCATTTTGTTTTGGGTTGCAGTTCAGTGTGTCCAGCAGAACAAACTAGACGTAGTTTGTGTAGCATCATGAAATGATACTGTGAAGATTTAATTTACTAAAAGCTGAAAAGCTGTTTATGTTCCTTGCTTTATTGCTGTTAAAAAATACAACTTTAAAATTAGAATAATAACTGAAAGCAACTGTTCCCTGTCCCAGCCTGTACACATTAGAGGCTACTATTTTCTTTCTTTTAGCTGTTTCCTTTTTCATATTTATAAATAACTTGGTTCTATTGCTATTTCTTGATATAGGAATTTTTGGACATTGTCAGTTGACTGACTTTTCTCCATGTCTCCACACTGCCTCTCCCATCCTCCCCATACAGTTATCACAGGTGTTTATTAAGTTAACATTCAGTGTTTTTACAGTATTTCAATTTTAGCTATTAACAGCTGAATCATGTAGTGTATTTTGATGTCATTTATTCACTTAATTTAGTTTTTCCAGGAGTTGTTACCTGCCCCCACCCATCACCTTTCATTTGCTGAGACAGTTGTCCAGTAACCCCCTGTCCTTTTCATGCTGTCTGGACTAGTTACTTTCTAGACCTACTTTATAGTTGTTATCCTGGAATTTCTCATGTCACTCTTAAAATTCTCTTTGCCCCTCTCCTTTATTGGATCTTTTACTTCCCACATTTTCTAAGCTTCCTGAGAAAGAATACCTGGGAAATAAAGTAAAAACTTTATGAGAGCTTGCACGACTGGGGAAAAAAATCCTTATTCTACCTTGACATTTTATCAGTAATTTGGCTGGGTATAAAATAGAGGTGTAACTCTATTGTTTTCTGCATTCTAGTCTTGTCGTTGAAGTTCAAAGCTATTCTGATTCTTCTTTTTGATATGATCTTCCCTGTCATTCCTTCATCCTCTAGAAGCTTTTAGGATATTATTTTTAACCCCTGAGTTCCATAATGATGTGTCTAGATGTGAGTCTTTTCATGTAAGGGCACTCCATGGACACTTAAAAGCTGGAAATTCATGTCTGTTATTTTTTGGAAATTCCTTTTATTATTACTACTATTTGACTTTTTGGTAACTTAAGTTTTACAAGTAATTATGCTTCTGAGTTCTTGATCCTTGTGAACAGACCATACAAGCCCTTTAAGTTTTTCGCTTTCATTTCTGAGGCCTACTTCCATTACCCTTTCCAGCAAGCACCTACTTCATTGTGGTTGATACGCTTGTGGATAATATGTGAGTCATTGTAAAATATTTAGAGGGTTATAGGTGTGTATTTAGTTTACATATAGTCATCATATGCCACTTAATGACATTTTGGTCAACTACAGGTGTGCCATAAGATAATGGAGCTGAAAAATTCCTGTTGACTAGTGATACCATGACATCTTAGCCCACGTGTTTGTGGTCATAGCGGTATAAACAGACCTACTGTACTGCCAGTCATATAAGAGTATAGCGCATGCAATTACAGTTCTAGGTTGTACCATGTAGGTTTGTATAAGTGCACTCCATGATGTTTGCACAAGATGAATCACTTAACATCACATTTCTCAGAATGTATCCCCATCGTTAGGTGGCACATGACTGTACAGTTGACTCTCGAGCACCTCGAGTTGGAGCACCAGCCACTGTGCAGTCCAAGTATAGACCAAGTATAGACCAAGTCCGGACCCCAAAATCCAAGTATAACTCCTGATTCCCCCAAACCTTAGTTTTCTCTTGTATCCCTGGGTGATTGGTTCTAGGGCCTTCTCCTTTCCCTGTGGATACCAAAATCCCCTGTATAAAGTGGCATAGATCAATGCACACAGTTGGCCCTCTGCATCCACAGACTCCCAACCACAGATTGAAATAGTACTGGTATTTACTGGAAAAAAAAATTTAGTATAAGTAGACCTGTGCATTTCAAACATGTGTTGTTCAGAGGTCAGTTTTATTGTGTTCTAGACCTTCTCCTGTTTCTTATTTTTAACAGCGTTGTTTTTCAGACCTTTTTGTTTTTGTTGCATGTACATATAGTTGTGTATCATGTAGAATTCCACAGTGCACATCTACCGCATTTTACTTTTTATTTCCTAATGATTGAAACCTTTCTGGTATCACAAATACACTGGTAAATATACTCCTACTTGTCATCCTTATGGGCCTGTGTGAGAAGTTCTTTGGGATATACTATACCCAGAAATGGGATTCCTTGTTCATATAAGTAGGTTATGTACCTACTAGAAGTACAGGTGGGTGCTTGTTTGCCCACATCTTTGGCAGTACTTAGTTTTATACAACTTTCTAGTTTTTGACAATCTGATAGATGTAAAGTACTATCTCATCGTTTCAATTTACATTGTCTGATTACTAATGAGTTTGAACATCTTTTGGATCCATTCAGATTTTCCCTTTTGATAATTGTCTATTTTGTCCCTTTCCTATCTTTCCTGTGGGTCTCCTTTCTTTGGTTTTAGTTGGTAGACGTTCCTTGGGGAGGTTAGATTGAAATAGACTCTAAGCCTGTCTTTGTTCTGTTAATTTTATACATGTTGGCTTTTATTGAATGGATATTCTAAATTTGATGCATTTTTTTCCATTGGTAATCTCTTCCTCATCAATATTTTGTTTTTTCCATTGAGATTTGTATATTTGGGTATTGGGATTCTTGTGGTGTTCTTTTAATTTTTTTTCTTCCTATTTTCCATCTCTCAGTCTGTGTTCTGAGAGATTTCCTCAGTTATCCTCCAACCCTTCTACTGAAATTTTAATTTCTCTATTTTCATTTTTTTGGAAGAGTTTTACATTCACAGCAAAATTGAATGGAAAGAGCAGAGTTTTATCTACTTCCTACTTCCAAATGCATAATCTCTCCCACTGCCAACATTTATATCAGAGTGGTACATTTGTTGTAATTGCAGTCAGCACTGACACATCATTGTCATCCAAAGTCTATAGTTTAGGGTTTATTCCTTTTTTTTTTAAGTTTTTATTTCTTTAATTTTTTTAATTTTATTTATTTTTAGAGAGAGCAGACGGGATAGGATAGAGAGGGAGAGAAACATCGATGTGTGAGAGAAACATCAGTTGGTTTCTTCTTGCAAGCCCCTAACCAGGGACCTGGCCTGCAACCCAGGCATGTGCCCTGTTTGGCAATCAAACCAGCGACCTTTTGGTTCGCAGGCCAGCACTCAATCCATTGAGCCACACCAGCCAAGGCTACATTATGGTTTATTCCTGGGTGTTGTATATTCTATGGGTTTTGACCAATGTTTAATGACTTAGTCATTATAGTATCTTGCAGAGTAATTTCACTGCCATGAAAATCCTCTGTGCTCTGCTGTTTATCCCTCCCACCCCTCAAACCTCTGGCAAACACCTGATCTTTTAACGGTCTCCAAAGCTTCGCCTCTTTCCAGAGTGTCATATAATTGGAATCATACCTATGTGTTTTTTAGAAAGCTCGCAATGTGACAAATATAATACTTCTTTCTCTCCCAAAGAGGAGGAGAGTGAAGGGTATTATATAAATACCCAATCTCATTTATGGATACCAGTGTACAAATTTTAAGAAAACATTAACAAGAAATCTGTTCATAGCCCACCATATTTAATAGGTCAAAGGAGATAAACAGCAATTACTTAAATAGGTGCCAAAAAGGCATTTGATATAATTTAACACAAATTTCAGGTTTTAAACATTTTAGTGAAGTAGGTATGGATAGGTGGCATTTAGATATGATTTTTTTTTTAAGAGTATCTCAAAACAATACTGTGACATAATTGGAGATCTCATACATTTCTGGTAGGAATGTGTGATGTTACATCCATTTTGGAAAACAGTTGACAATTTCTTACAAAGTTAAACACATACTTGCTGTATGACCCCAGCAGTCTCACTTCCAGGTCTTTACCCAGAAAAGTGGAAACGTTTGTTGACACAAAAAACATGTGAATTGTTCATAATGCCTTATTCATAACCACCAAAAACTGCTAACAACCTAAATGCCTAGCAACTGGTAAATAAACAAATTGTGGAAAACAATGGAATACAATTTAGCAACAAAATGAACGAATTACTGATAGATGTAACAACATGGATAAATCTTAAATTAGTTAATACTGAGTGAAGAAGCCGTAGTCAACGGACTACCTACTGTATACTACCATTTATTTGACATTCTGGAAAATGTAGAACTGTAGGGACAGGGAATAAATAGTGATTGCCTGGGGTTGGGAGGAGTAGATTTACTAGAAAGGAACCTTTTGTAGTGAAGAAAGTGTTATTTATCTCAACTGTGGCGGTTACCTAAATTGTAAATTTTACTGTATGTGAATTATACCTCAATAAACCTGACCTTTAAAAAAACGCCAGTATCATGTTTGGTGGCAAAACACTAGATACAGATCAAAATTAGAAATGAGATAAAAATGCCAACTCTAACTTTTGTTGGTTAACATTGTTCCTGAGTTACTAGTTAATATTTTAAGAAGGGATGTGAAATGGGATATAAACATTAAAATGGAGAAGGCACTATGTATAATTTTTTAGAAATATTAAATACTAAAGTATCAGTTGAAGGTACTAGAAACAGAATTCAGTGGCTGGCTTAAATTACTCATTACTACACAATTTTTTTTCCTTTATACAAATAGTAGCCAATTAGAATATACTTGAAGGAAACTTAACATTTATTATTGTAACCAAAAATGTAAATGGAAATATTTAATTCTTGAGTTTAATATTGTAAACATGTTGAGTGTCCTTTTGAGTGCTATCTGAATATTAATCTTAAGACAGAAAAGATTATCTGTACTAAGGGTTCTCAATTTTTTTGGTCTCGAAACTTTTTTACACTCAACGTATAGAAGACCCCAAAGAACTTTTATGTTAGTTTTTTGTATCTGTTAATATTTACTGTATTGGAAATTAAGACAAAATTATGAAATAGAGAAATACACAGCACACATTCCATAAGACATAAGAATGACTAAGTTGTCACATGAAACCTCTGAAAAACTTATGAGTGAAAGTGAGCAAGCTTGTAACATCTTAGTATTATGAAAATAGTTGTCATGAAATGCATTTTTTTCACAAATACTGTCAAACATGGAAAAGTTTAAATCATTTCTGGGTTAGTGATGGTGGTCATGGGGAACTGATTGGTACACTCATTCACTAGTGAATTTTTGCAATATTTTAGAAGGTACTTTGACAATAGCAAAATTTTAAATGCACATAGTTCTGACTTTGAGGTTCTATTGTTTAGATATAATTGGACATTATTGAAAAATGTGCAAATCTATGAAAAAATATTCACGTGAGAGAAAGTTGGAAATGAGCTTAATTGATGTCTAGGGTCTGGTAATTATTATATAAAAATTACTGTATTAGTTAAAAAATGACTTAGTTCTATAGGTGTTGATGTGGAAAAGTTTGTCCAAAGTTGAAGAAAAGTGCAGAACTGTATATAATTATCCCTTCAGTGTACAAGAAAAAACAAAAGAGTATGTGTATACTTGTGTAACCATGTTTTTGAAAGGATATACAGAGAGCTTGATGGAGGCTTCCTTTAGAAACCAGAGCAAGTACACTTTCATTTTTCTTTTTATTCCCTTTCATATTTGAATTTTTTAAAAAACTAAGTGCCTTTTTATAATTTAAAAGGATGGAATATTTCAAAGGCAAAAGCACAGTGTATAGATGGTAAAAATTGTTAAACTATTGGAGTTATTTGTGAGTTCTTGGATACCACAATTTAACAGAAAAGGTAAGAAAGAAAAACAGGCCCTGTCATTTCTCATGTTTACCTATTCCTTTTGAAGAACGGTTGCTCTACTCATGAGATTTACTGCTGTTCCTCTTTAGCTATATTTTCTAATGTATCTTTATTTTGTATTCTTCTGTTTTGTGAATCTTTCTTTCAGCTTTAGTAGCTGAAACTTTTAACTATTCTTCATAACCTATATGGAACTTGTCTTCTCTATGAAGCTATCCTTGATCACTTTAGTCTGAAGAGATTTTTTTTGAGTCTTTAGAGCTATTCATAGCTATTTGTTCATTACACAAATATCAGGTGTGAGCTATAAATGGACTAGACAGTGGAAGTATGCTTTCATATGTTACTTCTTTTCCCCTTATAAGGTATTATCTGCACTATGAAAATGAGGAAACCAAGACTCAAGAAGTTAAGTATTTTCCCTACATCATTGTGCTAAGAAGTAATATTGAAAAGGGCGTGTCAAGGACAACTTCTCTGGACTCGCCTCTTATGTCACTTTAATAAAAAGAATCAAGTGAATAATTTCTGTGAACATTTCTTTCCTCTTAGATTTTTTTGTGTATTTTTTAAAATTTGAAATAATTTCAAGATTACAGGAGTTTTAAGAAATGTACAGAGACCTCCTGTTTACCCTTCAATCCCATTCCTCAATTATTCATTTTACCTTCCTCCATTTGCTTTATCATTTATTCTCTCCGTATATGTGTACTGTGTTCCCAACATTGCCTTTTTTAACTTTTACCCCCCCTCACCGAAGACCGCCACTCGCCCCCGCCCCCACCCCAATTACTTTTAGTGAGAGAGGAAGGGAGAGTGCGAAACTTCAATTGATTGCCTCCTGCCTACGCCGGGATGCGTATACCCAGCCGTCCACACCTGCACTTAGGATAGTCCGAACCTGGGCTGGGATTTGAACCCACAACCTTTTGGTTGTGGGACGATACTCTAACCAACTGGGCCACACAGGTCAGGGCAACATTACCTTTTCCTAATTGCTTGTCTTTCCAGCTCCATGTTGAATACAGGCTTCCAGTTACTTGAATCTAATTGGCTTTTGGTCTTGCACCCTTACTGTAGGCTTTCTCCTTCGTTTGACCTAAAACTTCTGATTTTTGACCTTAGATTATTATTGCAACACTGCTCTTATTTTGCTGTTTTGTGATATTTTAGAGCCAAAATGCTGCCTGCTTGAGGGACCCAGCTCCTTTTATCATTTCTCAACACTGTTAAATATGATTTGTTCAGAATTATTTGCAAATTCTTATTTGTATTACTTTCACCTTTTGGTCTAATAAAGTCCAATCTGACAAACTGGGTGACTTAACAAATTCATTTTTTCACAGTTCTGGGGGCTAGAAGTCTAAAATCTGGCTGCTGACAGCGTTTGTTTCTTTTAAGGCCTCTTCCTGACTTGAGGGCAACAACTTTCTCCCTGTGCCTTCACATGAGCTGTTCTCTGTGCACAGGCTAAGGGGCAGAGAGAGAATCCTGTGCCTCTTCCTCTTCTTAGAAGTACACCATTCTTATTGGATTAGGGCCCTACCCTCATGACCTCATTTAACTTTAAAGGCTCTGTGTCCAAATATAGTCACGTTAGGAGTCAGGGCTTCAATATATGAGTTGGAGGGTAGGGGGGAGATCACAATTAAGTTTGTAACAGTAGAACACCAATTTTGTAATCAGGAGACCTAAAATTACCCTTGCTTTATCTTCCATTAAGTGTGTAACCCTGGGGAAGTCACAACCTCGGTGAGCCTCCTGAAACCTTATCTGTAAAAATGAGAATCGCAATTCTTACCCTACAGGTTTATTAAAAGATTCAGGTAAACTAGATGATGTGACACAGCACACTATAATTCAGTTACTCCCAACTCAGACTTTCATGAAAATCATTTTAATAACTCTTCTTTGACTTCCAGCTTGACAGCATAAGGAGCTCTGCAGACCAGCTTTCTAGTAAAACAACTAGTAAAACTAGTTTCTAGTAAAATTAAAAAAATGACTATTTAAAGCCTCTGGAAATGATCCTAGAACATTACAGTAAATGAAGAGCTTCCAGTTGGGAAGATTTTCTTCCTGGGAGGAGGAGGACATCAGGATTTCTCATTGTGCCCCCAGTGTACTGCTGATGAAGCTAAGTTCTGGGCCAATGCAGTGGCTAGCTAGGGGTCTACATTCTGTCCAGTGCCCATTTGTGGAATAGAGGCTTTACCTTGGGCACAGAGCCACTGAAAGTATTAGAGAACAGATTACCTTTTTCTATCTTAAGAGGCATGTCAGAAGAGATTGGCTGAGAAACAGCTCAGGCTAATGCCTGTCCCCCACCAAATATTCAGCTCCTAAAGGGGGTATCAATCACAGAAGTCTATTGGTGTCCTCACCCCCAGCTTGAGCGCTCTGATTCAGAGATTTTGGTTGGGAGTCCTGGGAAGGGAAGAAGCAGGTCCTAAAAAAGATAGTTCTAATCTCAAGGAACTGACTTCATTTGCAATAGAGCTGGAGAAATTCAAAACTAAGGGTACTCTAAACAGTGGGGTTGTGTTGAAAGGCATTTAGGATGAGGTTTGTAGATCAAGAAGGTACAGGCTAAACTGCAAGCTAGCTAGAGTGCTGGAGAGAACTGGGGTAAGAGATAGCTGGAGGGATCCATCCTGAGGTCAAAGCAAATGTCAAAAACTGACCTCTGGAATTACTCCTTAAAAAGAGCATGAATTTCATTGGATTTCTCTGTAGAGCAATTTACACTTGAGACTTGTTGAAAACAGTAGAGCAATCAGTTGGCAATGATTAGTGGAGGTTAACAGCTGGGAGTTATTAGAGAAGGAGACAGAGCACTGCCAAACTAATATATCATGACAGGGTGACTATGGGCGTATTCCGGCTATGATTCTTGAGATCAACATCAGAGGCATCACACTGCAAGGAGGGGTTTGGGAGTGGGGAAAGACTTCTTTAAAATACAGAAAATTACTAAACGAATAAGCAAAGAAAAACAAAAGCCTGTGTGGCGGGCACCAGTAACCAGAGTTGCCACAAAGCATTATATAAAATACTGAGTTTCCGATAAAAAGAAGACATGCGAAACCAACAGGCAAAAACACCCAGGAAAGTATGGCTAATATACTGGGAAAAGAGCAGAAGCTACCTGTGAGTGACCACATGTTGGATTTAACAGAAAGAGCCTTTTGAAGTAGTCATTATAAATATGTTCAAAGGATCAAAGGAAACCTTGATTAAAGAAGTAACTGAAGGTGTGATGACAACTCACATCAAATGCAGATTGTCAATAAAGACAAATTCCAAAGAAAAATCAAATGGAAATTATGCAGCTGAAAAGTAACATAATTGACGAAAAATTAGAGGGGCTGATTAGTAGGTTTGAACTGGTAGAAGAATTAGTGAACTTGCCAAAAGATTGATAGAGATTGATGAAAGGGAGAGGGGAAAAATGAAGAAACTTGAAAAGAGCCTCAGAAATGAGTGTCACCATATACACATAAAGGAGTACCAGGAGAAAACGCAAAAAAAAGTATATGAATACATAATGGCTGAAAACTTCTCAAATTTATTGAAAAACACTGAGTTGTTCAGCCAGGGAGTCTAATAATGAACTTTAGGAGTAATGTAAGGAAGTTCACAAGTGGACACATCAGTATAACAATGTTGAAAATCAAAGACAAGGAAAATCAGCAGCAGCAAGGGAAAAATGACTAGTTACTTGTTTAACACGGGAACCCTGATAAGAATAACAGCTGATCTCTCAGCAGAAACCATAGAAGCCAGAGAAGGCAGTGAAATAATACACAGTCATGTGTCACCTAACAGATAAGTCCTGAGAAGTATAGCATTAGGTGATTTTGTTACGTGAACATCACAGAGTGTACTTAAACAAATGTAGATGGGATAGTCTACTACACACCCTAGGCTATATGGTATAGTGTGTTGCTCTTAGGCTACAAGTCAGGATAGCATATTACTGTACAAAAAACACAAGATTAGGTCACAAGAGAAAATTGTGCAGTCAAGAGATGTGGTAAGCATGAGATGTATGAAGCTGCTGCCAGTGTAACATGGATACTGTTTTACAGCAAACTTTTTTAAAAAATAGAAGGGTACACTCTAAAATAATGACAAAAAGCCTTGACTGGTGTGGGTTAGTGGGTTGGGCATCGTCCAGCAAACCGAAAGGTAGCCAGTTCGGTTTCCAGTCAGGGCACATGCTTGGGTTGCGGGCCAGGTCCCTGGTTGGGAATGTGAGAGAGGCAACTGATCGATGTTTCTCTCTCTCACTCTCCCTGCACCCCTCTCCAAAAAAATGGTAAAAAGTGTAGTATGGCAAATGCATAAATCAGTAACAGTCATTATCAGGTATTATGTAGAGGTAAGGGATCCAAACTTATTTATAAAAAATTGTTTATTCTTACATGTTTAGACTTCAGTCATCTTCAAAGTACCCTTCATTTGATGTAATAAACCTGCTGAGATGTTTTTCTCTACTGCTCAAAACGGTTTTTGAAATTTTTGCTTTTGATATCTTCTAGTGCTTCTGCTGGATTTTGTTTCAGCTCTTTCACATTGGCAAAATGTTTCCCTTTGAGGAGTTTTGTCATCCAGGGAAGCAAAAAAAGTTGCTTGCAGCAAGATCTGGTGAATGGAGGGACACAGGGGTCATGCCGTTTTTGGTCAAAATCTGCTAAACACTGTGGTTTGGGCAGGTGTGCTCATAAATCACCCATAGGAAGTGGGCTAATGCATTGAAAAAAATATTCAAAAAAAATTTACAGAAGCTGAATGCAGCTTCTCACAACAGCACCAGCCACAGATACAGATGGGTTTTTAGAACAGTCACCTAGCAGGGGAAGCCTGTACTAGAATGGACCCGCCCTCCAGAAGACAGTTCTGTTTTTTTCCGGGGGGAGTTCCCCCGTCATACTGTACATAATTATATATAGCTTTTATATATCTGGCAGACCAGTAGGTTTATTTACACCAGCATCACCACAAACACATGAATAATGTGTTGCTCTGTGTCAGGTTAGCTATGTTGTACTAGGTGATAGGAATTTTTCAGCACCAGTATAATCTTTATGGGACAACTGTTAATATATATGGTTTATTGTGACTGGAGTGTCGTGTGTTATGTAACTATTTGAAGAAATCAAGGACAAATACTGTCAACCAAAAATTTTATATATTATCAAAGCTATCTTTTAAAAGTGAAGGGGAGGTAAAGACTTTCCCAGATTTAAAAAAAGAAACAAAACAATGTCACCAGCAGATCCACCCTGCAAGAATGCTAAAGGAAGTTCTTTAGGCTGAAAACAAATGACCTTAGATGGTGATTCAAACTAACATGAACAAAGAACATGAGTAAAGGTAATTACTGTATATAATTTTATTTTGATTGTTGATTTTAGAGAAAAGGGGAGAGAGAGTGTTATTCCACTTATTTATGCATTCATTCATTGTTTATTCTTATATGTGCCTTGACTGAGGATCTAACCCACAACTTTGGTGTACCAGGACAATGCTATAACCAACTGAGCTAACCAGCCAAGGCCTACTGTATGTACTTTTAAAAGGGAGGGTAACCACATATTTTCTTTCTCTTTTTTTTTTTAAAAACATTTCATTACTGTGGGCTTCTAGCCAAGATGGAGGTATTTAGGTATATATGCTTTGCCTCTGCAAAACCAAAAGGATAACTATCAATTTAAAAGCAAAAACCAACCAGAACTGCCAGAAAATCAAACTGTATAAAGTCCAACAACCAAGGAGTTAAAGAAGAAACAGTCATCCAGAGTGGTAGGAGGGGTGGAGACGGGCAGCCAGGGCAGAAGAGGACGTGCAGCAAAGCAGTGGCTGGTGGACTGGGAAGGCCAGGTAGCAGCTGGTGGACCAGGTGGTCCCACTTTCGTGTGTGGGTAAACTGGGAGGAACAAATGGGGAGTGAAACAGACTACCCAACCCAGGGTTACAGTGCCAGGAAAATAAAGCTTCAAAACCTCTGGCTGTAAAAACCTGTGGGGGATGTGGCAGCGAAAGAAACTGCCAGTTCCTCAGGAGTGTCCGTTGGGAGTGGCCCACGGGGTCCTAGGACATACACAAACCCACCCACTGAGGGAATTAGCACCCGGGCACCAACTGGAAGGGCACCAATCACTTGTGGGAAGCAGGGAAATGACTGAAAGCAGGGCGAGAGCCAAGCAAGTGGCATTGTTCCCTCTCTGACCCCTCCTCCATATAGTACCATGTGTACCAGGTCCGGGCAGCAATTGCGCCGGGGGGTTGGAGCGCGTTGTGGGGAGCATGGCGCTCCTGGATCTGAGGGTTACCATCTGGGGCCAGCTGAGATGGGAGAAGGGCTCTGAATCCCGTAGAGCCTGTCCCGGGGTTGTCACGGATGGGAGGAATAAACATGAGTCGTCGCAAACACTTCTCTATTTGCCAAGAGAGGGGATGTGGTACATCTCTCTAGTGGGGAGGCCCAGAGTCCCTTCATTCAAAGGCTTTTATTGAAAGGGTTATCAGTGGGGCTAGGTAACAAGAATGCACAGGTGATCTCATTACATCCGTATGTTAATGTTCACAGAGAACGGGTAATGTTTTAAAGAAAAATGGCAGGAGCGCACCAATTTACATGGGTCTGAGAGGAGACTAGTAAACATGAGAGCATAGTAAACATAAGAGTGCCTAAGGATATAGGGTTAGGGTCTGTGAATAATGTAAATTTCCTCCCCAGCATGAGCTGGCTAGAGCTGCTGAGGGAAGAACAAAACACACTTGAAAGAATTTACTTTTAGGCTTCATTTCCCTGGGAACCACCAGATCTGGTTTAGGACTGACTCTGGTATTATTTCGAGCCTGAGCCAGGCGGCAGGGAGGGAGCCACCAAGAAACAAGGAGACTTCTTTTGAATAGAATGAGGACTCTGGCCATGTCCAAGCCAAGCCCAGGGGTGTGGGCCTTTTTGCCCTTTCTTCTTGTTCCCCAATTTCTTGTCTGCTGCCAGTATTCGATTGGCATCTGTCTTGGGTTGTATACCTCAGCTTGAGATAACTTCCCCATCATGGATCACCGATCATGGCAAAGCAGAGACAGGAGCTATGCCCCTGCCAGGGGGGACAGGTTATGTCTCTTCAGGAGCCTGTTTTCTCCAAGGCCTCCCTGAATGTTTCCAGTCTTGGAGCCCTTGAGCCTGTCGGCAAGGTTACAGTTCCTGAAACCAGACAGGGCATTTCCCAACACAGCACCACAACGCTGCCAAGTGGGTTGCCCCACCCTGGAGAATACATAAGGCTCTGCCCCCTACAATGTAACAGGTTCACCAAGACAAAGAAGTATGGCCCAAATGAAAGAACAGATCAAAACTTTAGAAAATAGAACTAAGTGATGAAGAGATAGTCAACCTATCAGATGCAGAGTTCAAAACACTGGTAATCAGGATGCTCCCAGAAATGAATGAGTACGGCCACAAAATATAGGAAGTGAACACTATACAAAGTGAAATAAAGAAAAATATGCAGGGAACCACCAGTAATGGGAATGAAACGGACTCAAATCTACGATTTGGAACAAAAGGAAGAAATAAATGTCCAACCAGAACAGAATGAAGAAACAAGAATTCAAAAAGATGAGAGGAATAGGAGCCTCCAGGACAACTTTAAACGTTCCCAACATCCGAATCATAGAGGTTGTGGAACCTCATAGAGGTGCTGGAAGAAGAGGAGAAAGAGCAAGAAATCGAAAACTTACTTGAAAAAATGAAAGAAAGCTTTCCCAGTCTGGCCAGGGAAATAGACATACAAGTCCAGGAAGCTCAGAGAGTCCCAAACAAGTTGGACCTAAAGAGGAACAACACACCAAGGCACATAATTACTTTACCCAAGATTAAAGGTGAAAGAATCTTAAAAGCAGGAAGAGGAAAGGAGAGAGTTCCCTACAAAGGAGTTCCCATAAAGCTGTCAGCTGATTTCTCCAAAGAAACCTTGCAGGCAAGAAGGGGCTGGAGAGAAGTATTCAGAGTCATGAAAGGCAAGGACCTACATCCAAGATTACTCTGTCTAGCAAAACTATCATTTAGAATGGAAGGGCAGACAGATAAAGTGCTTCCCAGATAAGGAATTCATCATCACCAAGCTAAATGTTAGAGACTTACTATCTAGGAAAATAAGATCACAACTATGAAGAATAAAATGACAAACCCACAACTATCATCAACTGAACCTAAAAAATAAAACCAAAAGCAAACTAAGTAAACAGCTAGAACATGAACACAATCACAGAAATAAGAGATCACATGGAGGGTTATCAGCAAGGAGGGGGAGAGGAGAGAATGGAGGAAAAGGTACAGGGAATAAGAGGCATAATTGGTAGGTACAAAATAGGGGGAGGTTGAGAATAGTATAGGAGGTGGAGAAGCCAAGGAACTTATGGGTACAACCCATGGACATGAACTAAGGGATGGTAATGCTATAGGGAATGGAGGAACCAGGCAGCGGGGGATAAAGGGGAGAAAAAAAATTGGGACAACTGTAATAGCATGATCAATGAAATATACTTAAAAAATAAACACTTAAAAAGCAATTGTGTAAAGTGATAGTACATAGTATATTCTTGGGCCTATAATATATGAAAATATATTAGTAATATGTCTGTCAATAACAGCACCGAAGAGGTGAGAACAGAACTGTGTTAAGCCAAGGAAATGACTATAGATGATAAATAATTACTGTGTTTTTGGGTTTGTTATAAGTGTAATATGTACAACATCAATACCATAAAAGGGAACAGAATTATATAGATTAACATTTCTATATCTCACTGGCTGTAAGGTAGTATAAGTCTGAAGCTGATTCTGTACATTAAAGTGTATGTAGTAAATCCTGTAGCAGTGATTTTCAACCATTTTCATTTCATGGCCCACCTAAATAAGTAAAATTCTGTAGTACATCAAAACATACTATTTTTGCCAACCTGACAAAAATAGGTATAATAATTATTCATATACACTGGACCAGCCATTGTTGTGTTGGCCCTTGTCATTTTTTAACTTGACAATCTAAGGGAAAAAACTTCAGTATCCCTGACTAAATATAGTCAGGTATTGCATGTCTTAAATTCTTGTGGCACACCACTGTGACATAGCACACCGTTGAAAATTGCTGCCCTAGAACAACCAGTAGTGACAAAAACAAATATAGAGTGAAAAAGTTACTAAGGAAATTAAAGTGCTTCATTTGGAAATTTTTACTAAATGCAAAAGAAAGCAGTGAATGAGTTCTAAAGAAAAAAAAAATGAGGCACATGAAAACAAAAAATGAAAAGCTGTCAAATCCAACTCTATCAATAGCAACATTAAATATGAGTTGATTAAACAATTAAATTTAAAAAGAGATTGTTAGACTGGGTCCAACTATATGCTCTGTACAAGAAACATTTTAAGTTTAAAGATAATATATATAAAGTATAAGGATTGACAAATAAATACCATGCAAATAAGAAAACTGGAGTGGTACTCCAGCTGGTACCTCAGTGGACTGAGTGCCAGCCTGCGAACCAAAGGGTCGCTGGTTCAGTTCCCAGTGTAAGGCACATGCCTGGGTTGCAGGCCAGGTCCCCAGTAGGGGGTATGCGAGGTGCAACCACACATTGTTATTTCTCTCCCTTTTTTCCTCCCCTCCCTTCTCTAAAAAGAAATAAAATCTTAAAAAAAAAAAAAAAAAAAAAAAGCTGGATTGGCTATACTATTATCAGAATAAAAAGACTAAAAAATGTTTCTAGAGATAAAGAGGGACATTTTATAATGGGGAAGGGGTCTTCCACTAGAGAGATAAAACAGTTTTATAAACAGCACCAGAATATAGGAAGCAAAAGCTGGCAAGTGGAGAGAGAAATAGACAATTCAACAGTAATAGTTGGGAAATTTACTATTCCACTTTCAAAAATGGACAAAACAGTCACAAGGAAACAGCAGTGTAAACTAAATAGACCCAGCAGGCATCTATAGACCACACCAGCCGCAACAGCAAAATATGCAGGGGTGGACAAGAGTAGGTTTACAGTTGTAATACAAATAATACAATAATAAATAATGTAAGAATAAACTTGAATATGTTTACAACTATAAACCAATGTTTGCCCACTCCGTATATTGTTACATGCACATGGGACATTTTCCAGGATAGACCATGTGCTAGGCCACAAACGAAACCCAAGTACATTTAAAAGGATTAATGTCATAACAAAGGACGCTCTCTAATCACAATGTAAAGAAATTAGAAATCAACAGAAAATTTGGACAAATCACAAATATGTGAAAATGAAAGTACATATTACTGAATAACTAGTTGGTTGGAGAAGAAATCAAAAGGGAAACCAGAAAATACTTTGAGATAAAATAAAGTTACCACCTAAAAAAACTTACGGGATACAGTTAAAGCAGTGCTAAGAGGAAACTTCCAGCAATAAATTCCTGTATTAAGAAAGAAGGGCCCTGGCTGGGTAAGCTCAGTTGGTTGGGGTGTTGTCCTGATATGCCAAGATTCAGAGTTCGAGCTTTGGTCAGCACACATACAAGGGGCAACCAATGAATGCATAAATAGATGGAACAACAAATCGATGTTGTCTTCTCCCTCCCGCTCCCTCCCTTTCCTGTTTCTAGAATCAAGTTTTTTAAAAAAAGATTGAATCAGTAACCTAACCTTCCACCTTAAGTCACTAGAAAAAGAAGAGCAAAGTAAATTTAAAGCAAACAGAAGGATATAATAAAGATTATAGTAGAAGTTGGTGAACTAGAGAATTGAAAAGCAATAGAGAAGATTAAGAAAACCAAAAACTGGTACAGTCATACCTTGGTACGTGTCAGCTTCAGAACTCATCAAAACCTGTACGCATCACATTTTGACAAGAAGAAGATGTTTTAGCACTTGGTGCTTGTTTGGAACTCATCACACTTGTTAGAACTTGTATGGGTCATGACACCACCCTACAAGAGAAAATGCTTCATTGTTTGGTACTTGTCAGTTTCTGTGCTCGTCTCAAGTTGCGGAACGAATTAAGGAGTACTGAGGAACCACTGTACTTTGAAAAGGTCAACAAAATTGGTAAAACTTTAGATAGATTGATATAGAAAAAAAGAAGGAAGACTGAAATTGCTAGAATCAGAAATGGGCAAACATTACCACTGACCTTTCAAAAGTTTAAAGGATTATAAAAGAATACTTTGAACAACTGTATATCAATGAATTACATGGCTTAGATAAAATGGACAATTTTTTAGAAACATGAAAACTTCTGAAACTGACAAGAAATAGGCAATCTGAATAGACCTGTAACAGGTGAAGAAATTAATCAAAATTACCTACAAAGTGTTGTCAGCCTATATGACTTCACTGCTGAGTTCTGTTAAACATTTAAGGAAGAGTTAGTACTGTTTCTTCACAAACTCTTCCCAAAAATTGAGAAGGGGAACACTTCCCAATTTATGAAGGTAGTATTATTCTAAAATCAAAGACATTACAAGAAAACTACAGGCCAGTATCTCTTGTGAATATAAAGACAAAATCCTGAACAAAATACAAACTAAACTTAACAGCATATGAAAATTGGTACATTGTGACCAAATGCTCTTTATGCTGGAAATGCAAGGTTGGTGTAAAGTTCACCAACTACTTTACATTAGTAAAATAAAAAACCAAAGTCACATTTGGTTTTTATATTAGTAAAATAAAAAACCAAAGTCATATTGTCATCGCAGTAGATGCAGAAATGATAAAATCATTCAAAAAACTAGGAACAGAAGGGAGCTTTTGTAACATAATAAAGGGCATCTGTGAAAAGTCCAAAGGTAACATAACATGATACTTAATGGTGAAAGACTTGAATACCCGTAAGATTAGGATTACGCCACGACTGTCTGTTGTCTTCACTTCTATTTGACATTGTATTGGAGACTCTCAACATGGTAATTACGCAAGGAAAATACAGGCATTAAGATTGGAAAGAAAGAAGCAAAACTCTGGCAGATGACATGAGCTTGTTTTGCGAACAATCCTAAGGATTCCTCTAAAAAAAGTATTAGAACTTATAAGCAAGTTGAGCAATGTTGCAGGATATGAAATCAATACACAAAAGTCGGTCATATTTGTATAGACTTGTAATGAACAATTCAGAAGTGAAAATTAAGAAGAAAATTCCATTTACCATAGCATCATAAAGATTAATACCTAAGAATGAATTTAATAAGAAATGTGAAACTCTGAAAACTACAAAACATTGTTGAAAGAAATTTAAAAGATCTAAGTAAATAGAAAACATCCCATATTTGTGGATTGGTAGACTTAACATTAAGGTGACATTACTCCTCAAATTGATCTCCAGTTCATTGCAGTCCATACCAGAATTATTGGTAGCTGACTTCTTTGTAGAAATTGATAAACTGATTCTGAAATTCATGTAGAATTATAAAGTATCCAGAAGAGCCAATACATTTTGAAAAGAATAAAATAGGAGTTACACTTCATGATTTCAAAACATTTCAAAAATGGTAATCAAGACTGTGGGAAGTTGGCATCAGGATACACATGGCGATCAATGGAATAGAATTGAGAATGGAGAAGTGAAACTATGGTTAACTGACTTCAACAAGTATTACGGCCATTCAATAAAGAGTAGCCTTTTCCACAAATGCTAGGATAACTGGGTAGCCATATGCAAAAGAAGGTAGTTGGGCCCTTACCTCATGTCATAAAGAAAAACTAACTGAAAATGGATGACAGACATATGTGTAAGAGCTAAAACTTTAAAACTCTAAGAAGGAAAGTAAGGTAAAGAATCCCTAATTATGACACTAAAAGTATGAGCAACAAAAGAAAAAATAGGTTAATTTTGACTTCATGAAAATTAAAATCTTTTGTGTTTCAAAGGACCCATCAAGAAAGTGAAAAAGACAACCAATAGAATGGAAGAAAATAATAAAAAATCATATCTAATAAAGGTCTATTTAGAATATATAAAGGCCTCTTGCAATGCAGTGATAAAAAGACAACCCAGTTTAAAAATGGTCAAAGAATTTTTTTTTCTGGTCCTGGCCCTGCTTCTCACCCACAAAGAACCTGCATAGACATTTTTTTAATGGAGGATATACAGCTGGGAAATAGATATGTGAAGAGACATCTAGCCCACTAGGAGGGCTAGAAGTCAAGTTTTGGTGAGGATGTGGGGAAATTGTCAACCCTTGTATACTGCTAGTAGGAATATAAAATGGCACAGCCACTTTGGAAAAATAGTTCGGCAGTTTTGATTAAACACACCCAGCAGTTCCATTCATAGGTATATATACCTAAGAGGATGAAAACATGACTATATAAAAACGTATCCACAAATAATTATACAAATGTTATTCGTAATAGTCAAAAAGTAAAAGGAACCTAAATGTCCATCACTTGATAAGCAGGTAATTATAATGGAGTATGTTAATACGGTGGGATATTTTTCCACTATAAAAAGGAGTAAAATACTGATGTGTGCTGCAACATGGATGAACCTTGAAAATAACATGCTAAGTAAAAGAAGCCAGGCATACAAGATCACATATGATTCATATGAAATGTCAATAATAGGAGTGATAGCTTGAAGCGATGAGGATGTATTTAAAAGTTGACTGTGGTGATGTTTGCACGTAGCTGTGAATATACTAAAAACCAATGAATCATATACTTTAATAAAGCTGTTAAGAAAAGGAATCATTTCTGGTATCCCTGTGTGGTGGACCTGGGCATGTATGCATATTAAAGGCAGAACTATTAGAACAACAGAGCTCTTTACAGTAAGCTAAGCTCATCTGTTTCTTTCCTCTCTTATTTTTGTAGAAAACATGACTACCCCAGGAAAAGAAAACTTTCGCCTGAAAAGTTACAAAAATAAGTCCCTGAATCCTGATGAGATGCGCAGGAGGAGGGAAGAAGAAGGACTACAGTTACGTAAGCAGAAGAGAGAAGAGCAGGTAAGTCCTTTGCTATTATTAATTCCTTTTAAACAACTTAATGTTCTATTTTAAGCTTGAAACCACCTTCCTTTATTTTCATTTTAACAGTGTTTACACATGTACGCCCGCACATTCCACAGACACCAATAAAATCAATGTGTTTTGGGGTGGGGGAAAGGAGATGATGAAAAGTGGAATACTTGAATGAAGGAATCAGTTCCCATTTCCCCACTAGAACCACTGTTTCATACTTTGGCCTATTTGTTTTAGTGTATTTTATTTTTCTAAAGTTGTAACTTCCTTAAGCTTTTATGTGCATTTGTTAATGAGGTCTCAAGTGGCCAAGAAAACATTGCCTTTCATTGTAAACTTTAACTTGAAACTTTGTAAACATGTACAGAAATAAAGAACATATACTTCATAAAATCATCCTCTGGGTTCAGTAATTGTCAACAATTTGCCTTCATGTCTTTCTGCCTCTACATTTCTTTATTTAATAATTTAAAGCAAAATCTTAAGTGTCTTTCAGGACAGCAAAATGTTATTTTCCTGTTCTTTATACCTTTTACTTGAATTCTGTTATTTCCTGTAAGAAATGCAAGGAATTTTATTTTTCTCTAAAGTCAGTTTGTGTAAAGACTTCCAAAAACTTACTATGGTGGTATGTGAAATGTCATATATTTGATCATAATGTACATTCTTTTGAAATGTTTCCCAGTCATATTTGTATTTTCAATAATCCTTTAGTTCTTCAGGATGGAAAAGAAAAATTCAGTAATCTCTTTGTCACACACCTTGTAAAATCCCCTTTGAAATTCCTCATAATCACCTTTACAGAAATGTTGAAATATAATTGGCACACTTACAAACAGTCTGTCTTGTTAGTTTGGATGACAGTTATACAACTTCCATTCTTAGTTAAGTCTACATAATTTTTGTCCCAAGGCACATTAAAATGGATATAAAATACTTATCGAAAGTAAGCACTTTCATCATCCAGAAGTGTTACCAAACTTTCCCAAAACAGGATTGAGCTCTTTAAAGTCTTCCAGTGATGGTGTTTGGCAGGACATTATTTTTAAAAAATGGTTTTAACTTGAGAACCAAGGTGGCAGAGGAGTGAGTGGAAGTCACAATGACCTCCTCCCAGGAAGAACCTGGAATTACAACTAAATTGTGGAGAAATTACCTGGAACAAACAACTGAACAGTAGCGAGAGAGGAGCCTTGTAACCTTGGAGACAAACGAATCAACTTTAGCACAACCTAAGTGGTAAAGAGTGCAATAGAGACTCAAGAAGGTGGGCAGGACATCCGTGGGTGGTAGCACCAGAAGGATATTGAAACAACCAGTTGGGTCTCCCTGAGAAGAGTGAGGTCTAAACCATAAGCAGGCATCTCCAGCCTACAGCACCAGAGCCCAAAAAGTACACAGATAACAGCCAAATTGTGAAAGGTGGCAGGGTTGCTCTCTGCCAGAGCAAAGATGCAAAGAGCTGTTTAAAGGGCCAACACATACATTTTTATTTGCAGCCACTTACCCTGGTCTCCTACAAAAGCCGGGGGAAAGAGTGGGCTGGATACACCTGAGGAGAGACTGTGGAAGGAGGCTTTGAGGAGAGAACTGAGAGAGTGGGCAGGGGATCCCAGTGCTGAATCCTCCCCCATATGACAGCAGCCATCTTGCTTAGGCAGACCACTCCCCTGAGCAGCAACAGCATGAGAGGACCCAGTAGCCTTGCCCTGTGCTGTCTCTAAGCTGATCTGCTTAGTGCAGAATGGCAGCCACAGATAGTAGATGCCTGGCTAAAGGGCTGCACAGGTTGGTCTAGAGACACTTGAGAAGAGACTAGAGACGGAGGCTTTGGGGAGAGAAAGGAGAGAGTGAATGGTGGGATCCTGGTACTGACTCCTCCCCCATGTGGCAGCAGCCATCTTGCTCAGGGAGACCACCCCTGAAGAACAGCAGCATGGGAAGACCCAATAACCCTGCCCATAGGAGAGACTCTGCCCCGTCCTGTGGTGTCTCTAAACCAGACTGCTGAATGCAGAGGTACTAGATTAATAGCTGAAGGAGACAGCCACAGACAGTAGGTTCTGACAGGGTCAGCATCTGACATCATCAGAGCCAGATCCAGAGAGAGAAAAAAAACAGTGGTTTCCTGTGATAGAAGTTCACACCACAAAGTCGGGAAATCAAAACAGATAAATTTAAAGCAGAAGCAAAAGGGAAGAGCCCCAGAAATAATGGGAAGACAAAGAAACACCCCCCAGTTAAGGGGAAAGGAGGAATCCCCAGAAAAGGAACTAAATGAAATAGAGGCAACTCAAATATATATTGAGTACAAAACAACAGTTATAAGGAAGCTCAGTGAGCTCAGAGAGAATTACCAAAAGCTACATGGAAACCGAGGAACTTACTGCAAACTATATCAGCATGAAAAAGGACATAGAAACTATCAATGAGAGACAAGAGGAAATGAATAAAATTTCTGAATTGGAGAAAGCAGTGAAAGGAATCAAATGTAGGCTAGATGAAGCAGAGTATCGAATCAGCGAGCTGGAGGATAAGGTAGAAAAAGAGCACCCAGAAAGAGCAAGAAAATGAAAACAGACTCAAAGAGAATGAAGAGGCATTGAGAGAAATGCAAGACAACCTGAAATGTAATAGTGCCCATATAATAGAGATACCAGAAGGAGAAGAGGAAAGGATAGAGAACCCGTTTGAAAAAGTAATGATGGAAAACTTACCTAATTTATGGAGAGAAAAAGTCACACAAGTCCAGTGAACACGGAGGGTCCCACTCAAGAGGAATCCAATTAGGCCCACTCCAAGACACATCACCATGAAAATGGCCAATACCGAAGACAGAGAATCCTAAAGGAAGCAAGGGAGAAAGAGTAATTTATAAGAGAGCCCCAATATGGCTAACAGCTGACTTCTCAACAGAAACACTACAAGCCAGAAGGGAATGGCAAGAAATATTCCAAGTCATGAAAAGCAAAGGCCTGCAACCAAGACTGCTCTACCCAGCAAGGCTCTCAATTAAAATGGAAGGTGAAATAAGGAGTTTCCCGGACCAAAGAAGGCTAAAAGAATGCATCTCCACCAAATCAGCATTGCAAAATATGCTAAAGAAGATGAAGAAAAAGAGTCTGTGAATACCCAGTTCCTTTCACAATCACCAATACTTGATATTACCAATATTTTTTAATACGTATTAGTCTGATTGTGACAATGATGTGTTATGTTAATTGTTCCTTTGTTGAAACTAAACCTGTTTTTGTATGTTTCTTGACTATTTTTAATATTTTTAAAAAGTTTTCAATGACTTCTTGGTATTCTTTATCTATTTTTTGTTTAAAGGTTTGTAGAATTTTTGCCCTAAAAAGACAAAAAAACCTACTAACCATTTTAGATGTGTTGCAGATACTTTTCTATTCTATTACTTGTCCTTTAACTTTTTTAATAGGTGTATTACTATATAGTCTTAAATGTTTAATATAGTCATATTGTCAATATTTTACTTTATAGCTTCTGTGTTTGAATATATTATTTCTGGGTAAGAAAAATATTATTTTGAATTTTCTCCAGAAACTCCTTAGATTTTACATACTGATTTTTAACTCACCTGAATATTTCTTGTATAAGGTGTGAAATAGGGCTCTATATTTATTTCAAGTAATAGTGGTCTGTGCATCTTATTTGTTGAATAAGCCTTATTTTCCCCATTGATTTCAAATATCAATTTAAGCATATATTACATCATTAGTTATACATACATTTGTTTCTATAATGCTCCTTTTATTTCATTGACCTACTTGATTATTTCTGTGCTGGTGTCATGTTTTAATTGCTGAGACTTTATAATGGATTTACATTTTTTAATATTTTAAAATGGATCTTGACATTTGAAAAAGTAAATAAATAGAATCAATCTGCATTAAGGGAGGGAAGGAGGGAAGGAGGGAGGGAAGGAAGGAAGGAAGGAAGGAAGGAAGGAAGGAAGGAAGGAAGGAAGGAAGGAAGGAAGGAAGGAAGGAAGGAAGGAAGGAAGGATGGATCTCCTACATTTTGTGACATCATGGATGGAACTGGAGAGTATTATGCTAAGTGAAATAAGCCACTTGGTGAAAGACAAATACCATATGATCTCACTTATAAGTGAAATCTGTTCAACAAAATAAACTAACGAACAAAATAAACCACAGGCAAGGAAACATGGAGCAGACTGAAAGTGATCAGAGGGGATGGGGAAGGAGAACAATGGTGGAAAGAAGAAGGGACCAAACAAAGAACATGTATGAATGACCCATGGACATGGACAACAGAGTGGGAATTGTGGGAGAGGGGGCAGGGTGGGATGGGTGGAGGTGGGCAAAGGGGTAAAATTGAGACAACTGTAATAGAATAAACATGATTTTTTTAAAAAAATCATTTTAACCTGAGAGCATCTTAAGGAGTATCTGACACTCACCCTCACTTTACCTTCCTCTAAAAATACTTAGTCCATCACTTTTACCAAAGAAATTTAGAGACACACTTAGATGACTTTTTTTTTTTTTTTTTTTTTTTAGTAAGGACAGACTTTTGAGCTTGGAAGGACCATTTGACTCGCACACTGCGAGAGCTTTATAAAAGGCAAATGGGTTAGACAGAACCCTTCACATCTGAGAAATAAGGTAATCTGTCATAAATATTTTGCAGTTACAGTGAGCTGCTCAACATACAGGGTGGGGCAAAAGTAGGTTTACAGTTGTGAGTACATGAAAGAGTTTATTCTTGTATTATTTACTAATTATTGTATTATTTTCCATAGGAACACCTGCAAACCTACTCTTGCTCCACTCTGTATACAGTGCTTTTGAATAACACTGCATAAGATATTCCAAATAGTTAAAGTCCAATAGTACATTACAATCTCAGTGTTTAGTTGGGCTGTAGGTGTTTAAATCAAACACTATTACTGTTACTTGGCAGGGGGAACAGTTTGTAATATAGTAATAGAGTTTATATTAAGCACAACACATTAAGCTTTGAGTTCTTGCATTCTGCTTTCTCATCTTTGAAGTAACCACTTACTCATAAAAGGATGAGTTTTTCTTGTTTTTTTGTGGCTTTTTTGATTCATCTCTGTGTCTTATTTAAAGTGAAATCTTTTCTCTGCATTAGTTTCTGTGTTTGGAATAAATTTCAGAAATCACAACAGCATTGTTGTGTATTTATATTCACATATATAAATGTGAATATGTGTACGTATACGAGAACAAGTATAGATTTGATAGAACGACCACCCTACACATCATATTTGGCAAAAAGCCATTTGAAGATGCAGTAATGTCACTCTGTCATAAACAGTGTTCATTTTAAATAGATTTTTCATATTCACTTACCTGCTGAAGGCAAAATGCCTTATATTCTTAACGTATAAGTGGCAAGTGTGGTCCCACATATCTGAATAGAAATATTCGTAGTTGAAATTCTGTCATTATCTTCATTTTATGAGATCTAAAAGTGTTCTTAGGCATCAATAAATGTTTCTGTGATAAGTTTCTGGACTATTGCTCTATTTAAAATCTTAATTTTGTCATTTCATATGTGCCAGCTTATGTAGGGAGAACTGGTAAAACTAATCAGGCTTCTTAATATCCCAGCAGTGCTTGTTTCACGCCTAGTTTTTAAAAGAGTAAACATCAATAAAATGGCCAAGATGGAGGCATAGGTAGATATACTTTGCCTCCTTGCACAACCAAAAGAAGGACAACAACAAATTGAAAAACACAAAAACCTAGAACTGCCAGAAAATCAAACTGTATGGAAGTCTGACAACCAAGGAGTTAAGAAACATTCATCCAGACCGGTAGGAGGGGCAGAGACAGACAGCCAGGATGGAGAGGACGCAGGGCAAGGCTGGAGGATGGGGCAGGTGAGGTGGCGGCTGGCGGACCCGGCAGTCCCACATTTTCATGCAGAAAAACTAGAGGAAGAGCTGGGGAGCAAGACAGACCATGCAAGCCATGGTTGCAGTATGGGAAAAGAAAGTCTCAAAACCTTTGGCTGTAAAAATCTGTCGCGGTTGCAGTGGCAAGAGACCCTCCCAGCCTCACAGGAGAGTCCATTGGAGAGACCCACGTGATCCTAGAATGTATGCAAATCCACTCACCTGGGAATCGGCACCAGAAGGGCCCAATTTGCTTGTCAGTAGCAGGGGAAATGACGGAAAGCCGGTGGAGAGCCGAGCAAGCAGCATTATTCCCTCTCAGATCCTTCCCCCACAGACAGCATCACAACTCAGCGACCTGGGTTGCCCTGCCCTGGCAAATACCTAAGACTCCGCCTCTTAACTGTAACAGGAGTGCTGAGACAAGGAGAGAGGGCCCAAATGAAAGAACAGACCAAAGCTCCAAAAAATAAGCAGTGAACAGAGAGCCATTCTATCAGATGCACAGTTCAAAACACTGGTAATCAGGATGCTCACTGAATTTGAGTATGGTCACAGAATGGAGGAAAAAGTGAAGGTACGCAGAGTGAAATGAAGAAAAATATAGAGGGAACTTAAATGTTCTACTATCCAAATCGTAGGGGTGCCAGAAGGAGAAGAAGAAGAGCAAGAAGTTGAAAACTTACTTGAAAAAATAATGAGGGAGAACTTCCCCAGTCTGGCCAAGGAAATAGACTTCCAGGAAATCCAGGAAGCTCAGAGTCCCAAAGAAGTTGGACCCCAGGAAGCACATGCCAAGGCACATCATAATTAAGTTACCCAAGATTAAAGATGAGAGAATCTTAAAAGCAGCAAGAGAGAAGGAGACAGTTACCTACAAAGGAGTTCTCATAAGACTATCAGCTGATTTCTCCAAAGAAACCTTTCAGGCAAGAAGGGGCTGGCAGGAAGTTTTCAAAGTCATGAAAGGCAAGGACCTATGTCCAAGATTACTCTCTCCAGCAAAGCTATCATTTAAAATGGAAGGGCAGATGAAGTGCTTCCCAGATAAGGTCAAGTTAAAGGAGTTCATCATCACCAGGCCCTTATTATATGAAATGTTAAGGGGACTTTTCTAAGAAAAAGATAAAAAAATTATCAACAGTAAAACAGAGGGGAGGGGAAGGGGAAAAAATGGGGGGGAAGTTATAGGGAATTAGCATAAATAGTAGGTACAAAATTGGCAGGGGAATGTTAAGAATAGTATAGGAAATGGAGAAGCTAAAGAACTTACATGTATGACTCATGGACATGAACTAAGGGGAGGGATGCTGGTGGTGCAGGGCAGAGGGGAATAAAAGGGAGAAAAAAATGGGACAACTGTAATAACATTATCAATAAAATAAAAATAATCAATAAAATACAGATTCATTTAAGTCTGCTTAGCTTTCCAATGTTGCTTTGTCATCTCTCTGGGAAAGTCACAGGCTTTTAGGCCAGCTGAATAGCTATATTTGAGGGTAGTACAGGAGTTAATGCTGCCAGTTATGTATAAAAGATTAGCTATTTTAGGGTTATCCTTTTAGCGGACAAGCACTTAATATCTGTTATCTTGGCAGCACTGTATAAATGATCTGTGTCCATTTGACACTGACAAAACAAACTAAAATTTATTTCTGGCAAAATTTACAAGGTGATACTCTGATTGAGCAAGCATTTATAATTTTTCATATACAAAACAGTGAATGCTTTACATTTACTATTAAAATATTTTTTATTAAACAGACCCATGTTAACTCAGTCTGAGTAGGTAATGCAGTACTATTTTAAAGTTGTAAAAGCAACAGTGATGAAGAATGGAGGCTTACTTATTGTTTTTAGTTACAAGAATTACCTTGTGAAGTGAGCAAGTTGCTAAACTCATGGACAGCCAATTTTTCCCATTGATTAACTTGGTTGACAAGTGTGGACAACATGTAAATAAGGTATACCTGTAAATAAGATATACAAGTCATGATTGTTTTGGTAGTGTTTTTCTTTTTCAAAACCAATTTTTCTCTGAGTAATACATGGACAGAGTTGAAAAAGTTAAATAGTGCAAAAATACTTGGAACCAAACCAGGAGTGTTCTCATCCCAAGTAAACTAGTTTTACAACCCTCTTAACTGTTCATTGCGGCTTATACTGCTAAATTTCTAAGTAATGTGTATATGTTACAATATATCTTTATCAACATAAAATATTTTTCATTGATGTTCTGTTGTGAGAGGTGAATTTTTAAACTATTGTACCACTCTTTCCCTTACATCCATCCTCATAGTATTGTTATATTACAATATCTAAGAATTGCTTAGCTGAATAGTATACTGAGGTTACATTTTCTTTCTTATACTTTGTTTTTCCTGGAGGTAATTGTCTTTTTTTTTTTTTTTTTTTTTTAACTCGAGTGGCTTTCTTTGACATCCTGGCTGCCTTCTCATTCTCTCTTACAGCTCTTTTGCATTATTTTGGTCTCATTTTCTACTTGGTTAAACTTTTCAGATAATTTATCAGTTACAGTTTCTCCCCTGCCGTTCCCAAGACCTGTCTTCCGTCCGTGTGCTCCAGTCAGTATTGTTTATCCTGTATAGCTGTAGTCTTAGGACTTACAGCTATTGTCTTAGGACTTAACCTTTTTGGGAATTTCTTATCTCTTTTCTTGTGTTGATACATATGATATAAATGGTATTGTATTTTTAATTTCAATTGTTACAGCAGTTATGTTTCATGACCTATAGGAATTAAAGATCCTGCCATACCTATTAAAAGCAGTGGCTTTGGATATAAATTTTGCAAACCAATAGATGTACTTTTAGTGATTAAGTTTGACTTGGAGTAATGTAAATGTTTTAAATGATTGTAAAACAAAATTAAATCAAAATGAGGAAAGAAATTCTTAAAAATAAACAAAAGGAATTAAATAGCCCTGTGTGTCATGCTTGTGGCTAAATTATACAGAGAGGAATTATTTTAGTACATTTAAAATATGGCAATGTGATTAATTATCTATTAGAATATATCCAAAGGGTAAAAAGAAGTATAAACAAACCTTCAACTGATTTTAGTAATCACACGATTGATAGTTACATGGATACAGCAAATACATACTTATTAATTTAGGAACCTGGATTTTTTAGATTAAGAAAATGTGGAAATACAAAAGCAAAGAAATTATATAAATTTGAATTAGTAATATCGCTAGGGACTGAAAAGGCCTAGAAATAGGGAAATACCTTGAAATGTAGTGAGTGCCCCCAGCACCCTGAGATTGTGGTCATTAGAATCTTCCTCTCAGGAATGTCTCCTTGGAAAAGTAGCTGATTCTTGATTAAAGATAGGGAATGTTCAAGACGAACCTGCAGTTTTTCCTAACATAAAGAAGTAATTTAAGACCACTGAAATTGTGTTAAAAAGACTCAGAAAGTAGCTTGAACATGCTTCCATTAGCCAAAAGTAGGATATTTTGAGTATCAGAAAGGGTACTATAAGGACTTTAGCTTCCTGCCAAAGTGGAATTAGCAGAGCCCAGATTTATCCTCCTTCCTAGAACAACCAAGAATAATAGATAAAATACATTAAACAACTGTTTAAGATATCAGATATCAAGCAGTGAAGAAAGTGATCTCTAGAGATGGGAAATGTGGTAAACCCTATCAACCTCAGCTTACTGCCACAGTTTTCCAGTTGCAACACAGGGAGAGGGAACTATGGTGTATAAGTAAGCCTCCCTGAGTTGAGAACACAGAGCTGAGAGTCTAGGGAGACCAAGGCTAACAGAGTTTGTAGAATGGAATACCAGAAAGGAGAGACCTATACATATAGAGAGAAGCCTGAGTTCTTCAAAGGGTTTCCTTGAATTTTCAGAGTTCTGATCAGTACATGTGTTTCAGGAAACTACCCAAGGCTAGAGAAAATATTATCCAAAAGGCTTAGAAAGAATAGTGTCTTGCACTTTCACAGGGCTGAGAATAGTGCCTGTGCCCCTAGCCAGACTGGGGAAACTCGTAATTCATGGGGCTTTGGGTAGGGTATTCAGGAGAGTCTTGCCTCATTAGTGGAGATTAATTAGCCATAGGCTTAGTTCCGCTCCAGACCTACCTAACACATCATAAAAGCAAGATCCAAGAGCATCAAGCTGTTTCTATGTAACTTAGCTGCATACCAGGCCAAGAGGCCAAGAAGATTTACAGGAATACAAAAAATATCCAGTATTCAACAAGGTCAGGTTGATTATGTCAGGCATACAAAGAGTACCAGGTATATAAAGAAGCAGAACAGGACCATTAATGAGAACAATCAATTGAAACTGACACAGAATTAGCAGAGAATGATGTGGAAGCATTATTGTAATTGTATTCATATGTTTAGAAGTTAAGTAGAGACATGGAAGATGCACAAAAGACTCAAATTGAACTTCCAGAGATGAAAACTACAATGTCTGAAAAGAAAAGTACATAGATAGAATTAATATCAAATTAGAAACTGCAGAACAAAATATTAATAAAATTAAAGGAATAGGAATAGAAACTATCCAGAATTAAAAAGACAGGTAAAAACCTTGGCTGGTGGCTCAGTTGGTTGGAGCATCATCCCACATACCAAAACGTGGTGGGTTTGATCCCTCATTGGGGTGAGTATGGAAGGCAACCAGTTAATGTTACTCTTTCCTCCTCCTCCTCCCTAAAATCAATAAATATATTGGATGAGGATTTTTAAAAAGGTAAAAGGATACACATATGGTGCACATGCATGGAAAAGAAGACATCAGTGAGCTATGGCGGCGTCCCCAACCCTGAGGCCACTAGGTCTGTGGCCTTTTAGGATCAGGGCCTCACAACAGGAGATGAGCAGCGGGCAGGAAAGCTGCATCTGTATTTGCAGCCACTCTGTATTGGTCACGTTACTGCCTGAGCTCCGCTTCCTGTCAGATCAGCAGCCTGCTGCCTTAGATTCTCAGCAGTGCTAACCCTACTGTGAAGTGCCTATGTGAGGGATCTGGGTTGCGCACTCCTTTCAAGAATCTAATGCCTGATGATCTGAGGTGGAGCTGAAGCCACAATGCTAGCCCTGGGGAACAGCTGCAAATACAGATTATCATTAGCAGAGAAGTTTGCACAGAGGCCATAAGTCAGTTGCTTTCAGACTCATCAAAACCCTATCAGGGAGTGACAAGTGACAAGCTGCATCTGGCATCAGGCTATGAAGCCTCCTCCCCCCGACCCCTGCCCCATTCTGTGGAAAAATTGTCTTCCACAAAACTGGTTCATGGTGCCAAAATGGTTGGGGACCACTGAGCTATAGGACAGCTTTATGAGTGGACTATTGGAGGTACCTGAAGGGGAGAGAGGGTGGAAGAGAAAGCTATTGAAAGAAATAGGGCTAAAAACTTTTCATAATTACTGAAAACTAAACCCACTAGTGGTAGAACCTCACTTAATACTAGACACAAAAATATGAAGAAAACTACTCCAAACCAGCTGTGAAGAGAAAAGCCTTAAAAAAACACCCAGAGAAAACAGACATGTTATATACAGCAGAACAAAGATAAAGGTGACGTCAAATTTCTTAATGGCAACATATAATACAAGCCAGGAGACACTGGAAAAACATTTTTAAAGTACTCAGAAAGAAACTGTTAACTTCTGTACCTGGCAAAAATATTTTTTAAAACAGTGACAAAATGAAGATGCATTTCAGGCATACAAAAACAAAGCATCCACTGCCAGACCTGCACTACAAGCCATGTTAAAGGGTGTCCTTTAGACAGAAGTAAAATAATGCCCTGGATTACTTTGACACCAATCCCAGATAGCAAATTATTTCATTTATGAATACTTCAATAACTTTCTCTAAAAGATAAAGACTTCTAAGCTTAAGCCACAGAAGTTATTGTTCTTTAAAAGTGAACACTTTCTTTATATCAAGCCATCTAATTAATATCCATCAGTTTTTTATCTCAGGCTTTTAGCAGTGTTTGATGGTCATGGTCTAGATCCATCACATGATCATTAAATGACCGTTGCAATGATAAGTCTGTCATTCTTTTTGCTTTTTTAATTGGCTGAAAGCTCAGTCTAAAAAGGAGCTTTTCCTCAGTAAGTTTTTGGTTTTCCTGAATTACTCTTCATGTAGGAAAGAGAAATACTTGATTCTTTCCGTTTGTTTTCAAAATAAAGAGTTGATTTCTTAGCATCTTCCAAAGGGACCATTAGAGGGTGAGGATGTTTTAATATTACTGGGACCTTAAAGTGTTCAACATATTTCAAATTACTTCAGTTATTTCTCTCCCCTGTCTTTAGGAAAAACAAAACAAAACGAAACAAAAACAACCTTTTAGCTGTACAGATGATAGTAAAGTGTACAATTTGATGTTTTGGTATATTTTGTGAAACCACCAATATAATTAAGATAGTGAACCTAGTTATCTCACCCAAAACTTTTCTGGTATGCCTTTGTGTAGTACCTTTCTCCCACATCTTTCCTGTCTCTAAGCAACTTAAAATCTGTGTCTGTCACCACTGATTAGTTTGCATAAATAGAATCATATATTATTTTTTCCCCTTCTTTTAGTCAGCTTAGTCATTTTGAGATTTACTTAGGCTGTTGCATGTATCAATAGTTCATTTCGTTTTATTGTTGAGTAGTAGTCTGCTGCATGGATAAACCACAATTATTTACCCATTCACCTGTTGATGGTAATTTGGATTGTTTCCAGGTTTTGGTGATTGCAAATAAAGCTGCTGTGAACATTCATAGATAGCTCTTATGGATACATACTTTCTTTTCTCTGGGATAAATATATAGGAACAGAGTACAATGGCTGGATTGTTTAGTAGTTGTATAGTTAGGAAGCTGTCAACTGTTCGCCAAAATGAGCTGTACTATTTGACCTTCCCATTAGCAATGAATGGAGTTTCAGTTCCTCCACATCTTTGTCAACATTTGGTATAATCAGTTGTTTTCATTTTACCTATTCGAAGGTGTGTGTAATAGTATGCCAATATTATTTTAATTTGCATTTTTCTAATGACTAAAGTTGAGTGCATCTTTTCATGGTTTATATGCCATCTATGTATCTACTGTAGTGAAGTCTGTTTAAATATATTTCTTGTCCCACCGGCATGTATTTATGTTTTGTACATATTTTCTCAGCTTTTTTCTATCTCTTTTATTTTGGAGTTTTTCCATGGCAATGTCCATAAATCCAATATAATTTTTCCTTAATGCTATCTAATCTGCTGTTAACCCCACCCAGCATATTTTTCACCTGAAAAATTGTAGTTTTCATTGCTAGATGTTTGATTTGCTTTCTTTTTTCATTTTTGATCTCTCCTTGTCATAGTTATACTTTACTTTTTATTTATTTTTTTAAGATTTTATTTATTTTTAGAGAGGGGAAGGGGGGGAAAAGGGAAAGAAATATCAGTATGTGGTTGCCTGTCGCATGCCCCCAGACATGTGACCTGACTAGGAGTCAAACTGGCAACCCTTTGGTTAGCAGGCTGGCACTCAGTCCACTGAGCCACACCAGCTAGGGCATCCTCTACTTTTTAAATATGTGGATATATTTATAACTTTTAATATCCCTATTCAGTTTGCCATCTTTGTCATTTCTAAGTGATTTAATTGATGTGATTGATTTTTCTCTTCCTCATGAGTGGTCTTTTTCTACTCTTGCATGCTTGGTAGTTATTAATTGAATGCCAAACATTGTGAATTTTACCTTGTTTGGTGTTGGAGTTTTTAATAAATATATTTTAATAAGGATAATTTTGTCTTTTAACGTGTATAATTCTGAGATTGTCATTGGATGTAATTAAACTACTTGGAACCAGTTTGCTTTTACGTTTCATTGGGCTGGACCAGACCAGCCTCTAATCTAGGGCTAATTTAGCATCACTAATGAATTAATACCCTTCTGAGTATTCTACTCAATGCCCCATATATTAGGAGTTTTTTTCTGTTATAGCAGGTCAAAACATTAACTATCACTTGATTTCTGTGACCTCTGAAATTGTTCTGTATGCTCCTTGAAAGTGGTTCCTTTCCCAGCTTTGGATCTCTTCCTCACATAGCTGCAATGATCAGTGATAAGCTAGGAGGATCTTCTGCAGATTTTTGGAGTTCTCTCTAGGTTGATTTCTCCTCTTAATACTCTGTGTTGTGGATTGTGGATATCTTGGCCTCCAGGCTGTCTTAGGATTCACCTTCCTCTGCTGCAGCCCTGAAACTCTCTCTGTCCAGGCAATAAACTGAGGCAATTGTAGGACTAATTTTTTTTTCTTTTCTGAAGGATCATTGCCTGTACTACCTGTTGTCCAGTGATTAAAATCCATTATTTTATGCATTTTTTCCTGCTATCTTAGTCACTTAGAATGAGAGGGTAAATTATTGTTACTCTGTTGTGGCTTGATGAATGAGTATATAGCCTAGGATTCTTAACGATGTAATGGATGGCATTGTAATGGACTGCCTTTGGAGAGAACTGTTCTTTGCCTACACAGATAAATGGATGTTTTCAAGGTGGTGTTCAAACAGAAGTCATTTGTCATCAGTGCTTACTGGGCAGGTTGGAAAAGTCAAGAAGCCTCAATATACTCTTTGAGGATTAGGAGGGAAGTATTAAGCCATCTTGATATCATTTTTATCCTTTTTTCTCCTGATGCATAGTGAGACTGTCCTATCACCTCCTTCACATAGAGGGAAGAGGGAAATAGCCAGCCATGCCCCAACTGCATTTTCCAATCTTACCTTTTTTATATTTCATGCAGTATGAGGCCTCTTGGTAAGTTTTACCTCATCAAGTGATAGTTAATTGCAGTAGATTATAAAGACTGGGGAATTCTGACATAGTTCCTCATCAGGGAAGGGTGAAGGTGGCACAAACTTTGAAATTTTTAAAATGATTTTCAAGAAACTCCATCCTTCCTACCTTTTAAATGGGGTGACTAGTGTTTGGCTTTTGAACTTTCTTGTATTACAATTACTTAAGTCTTTTATTTTTCAGTTATTCAAACGAAGAAATGTTGCTACCGCAGAAGAAGAAACAGAAGAGGAAGTTATGTCAGATGGAGGCTTCCATGAAGCTCAGATTAATAACATGGAAATGGCACCAGTAAGTAAGATAAAGAAACTCTGTAGTGTTTCTCCAGTGAAAATACGAGGTTAGATCTTTTTGTTTTTGAAAAAAAAGATTATATGGCTACCAAAAGTTACTTGGCATTTCATTTTTAAAAAGATGCCATATACTTAATCTCATGATTTACTAAATGTTTATTATATTTTAAATAACATACAGTTAGACAGGATTAACTGAATTATGAAGATTAATCCAGCTATTAAAATTTACAAATTATAATTATTCCTTAAAAGTTAAATAATAAGGGATATGTTAAAGGAAATCCCAGTTTGTTATTTATTTCAGTTACAAAATTGGATATGTTTTTATGATTTTAAAAATTGGTTCCATATCACAACTATTGGAATTTTTTATTATAACCCATTTATTATAACTAAACCCATTTATTATAACCCATTTATTGTAACTGTCTTGAGGTTACAAAAACATAAAAATTGTGCTTTATATAGATCACACCTGTCTATATTTCCAGTTTATTATAATGAACTTGATAGTATTTTAATAGAACATACACACACACACACACACTTGGTCGTCAAAAGAAAGAAAAATCTCTCTTCATTTACTTCAGTCACTCATTGTCTTTGTCTAGTGACAACCACTGTTACTAGATTCTTATTCTTTTGAGAAAATAAATCCCCCCGTCCTTTTTTTATGGTGGCATATTATAAACTCTCGTAGATTTTTCCTTTTTTCCACTTCATTATGTCTGCAGTTTTTATAGATCAGTTTTCTTTTGGAATTAGAGCAGTTTAAAATCCATTTGAAATTGATATAGATGTTGTAGTTACTATTATTATTTTATGGTGAATTATTCCAGGCCTTTGAGAAAGTCAAGCTGTTCTTTTTTTTAAGTGAGTGTTAAATTAATATGAAGTATTTTGTGGACTGTATTGGGGTTCTACAGCTGAAACAACCAATAGGAGAAAGAGAAAGTGATTGATTGATTGATTTAAGGAATTGGCACATGTAGTTGTTAGACTTGATAAACCCAAAATCCGTAGGGCAAGCCAGTAGGCTGGAAAGTCAGGTAAGAGTTGTAGTTTTGAGGCTGAATTTCTACTGTAGGATACCTCAGTCTTTGCTCAGCTGATTGAATGAGGCCCACCCACATTTTGTAGGGTAACCTACTTTCCTCAAAGTGTACTGATTTAAAATGTTAAATCACATCTAAAAAATACTTTCATAGCAACATTTAGACTGGTGTCTGTCCATACAACTGGGTATCATAATGTAAGTTGACACACAAAATTAACCATCGTAGTCTAGTCTTTGTCAATTTGACATCCACATATCCAACTCCTTAAATTATACTGAGTCTCAGATAAAGACAAGAACAAAGTTGTACCTCCATATAACATAACTACCCTGCATATAGCTTATTAGTGCACTAACCTTTTCCCCAGAAGAGGACGTAAAGTTCTTGGGTGTTGTTCAGTTCTCACCCTGATATCCTGTAAATTAAATACTGTGACGTAAAGTTAGTAATACTTAAAAACTATTAATGTAAAGTCAGTATATATTGTTATATGATAAGGAGATACAAGGTGGAAGAAAACATATATATATATATATATATATATATATTCATAATAGATTTATATAGATACCTTTGTTTATTCAGGAATCTGTCTATTAAGTTTCAAAGCAGTTACTTTTCTGACCCCTAAGAGCACAATGCTTTTATTCTTCCCATGAGGATTCTTAAGTGTTAGATATTGCTTATCAGCCATCTGGTGTTTTCACCTTGGCACAGCTTTCTTCACAGTTCATCTTGTTGACTGTAACCCTTCATGAAACAATACAAACTACTTCATTGACAAATAATCCTGAGAGTTAACTGCTAGTACTGGGGATGGGTTATGAGTCTAATAAAGCAAGAATATAGTGACAATCTGAAACATTTTTAATAAGTAAAATAGAAATTTTAAATAAGTTTAAGGGTCAGCTGTTGAGCTTACAAGTGGCTAGAACCTGTAAGTTATGTAAGACTGCTCTATACTCATTGAATAAATATTTGTTGAGCATCTACTGTACAGCTGTCAGTGAATAGAGTGGCAAGATAGACTGGTTCATTGACTTTCTAGGAGCTTATAGTATACTGAAGGAACCTGGGAGGTAGCTAAGAAAAATATCATTATCTGGTCCTCTGTGTAGGAAAGATTGGGAGTAGCCAACTCCCCTTCCATCCTTGAACTGGAGTTACCCGCCACCCCGCAACCCCATCCCTTTCCCTACCACTCCACTGCATTTTCCATATCAATGTTTCCGTTTTATTGTTCCTTCTTTCAATAATTATAGTGAAGAGACTAAAACATGTGTGTTTGTGTATATGGGATGGACCCAGAATTAAAATAGAGGGATGGGATAGAGATGGAATGGACCCTTTAGATTTGGAAGTCATGAGAAGCCTTCTTTTAGAATTTAATATTTAATCTGAACAGCAAGGAATAGCTAACCCTTCGATGAACAAGGAGAGGGAGAATAATAAACAGTTTGTCTTAGTATTTGCTACTAAGATTACTACTTTGTTGATGTTATGAACTTTCTTTAAAAAATCCTTACCCAAGGATATGATTATTAATTTGAGAAAGAGAATGAAAATGAATCATCAGTGTGAGAGAAACATCAATCGGTTGCCTCCCACATGCACCGTGACCAGAGCAAACCTGCAATCTTGTTATGTGCCCTGACCAGGGAATGACCCTACAACCTTTTGGTGCACAGGACGATGCTCCAACCAACTGAGCAACCCAGTCAGGGCTGTTGGGAGCTTTTAAATGATAGACAAAGAGTTTGGCTTAATCACATTATTAATCATCTCATACATTTCTACATGTAAAGGTTGCCCTTTCGTTGTGTAATTCCTCGAGATAAATATGAATTAATAACATGGCCACAGTTTTTATTGTCTTTGTGTTCCTTTGAATTAAATTTAAAATTTTCTTATATTTACTTTCTGTTTGTGATCCCAGGGTGGTGTGATTACTTCTGACATGATTGAAATGATATTTTCCAATAGCCCAGAGCAACAGCTTTCAGCAACGCAGAAATTCAGAAAATTGCTTTCAAAAGGTGAGTTCTCGATATGTTATGTATAATATTTATTCACAGAGTATTACTTTTTCATAGCCTATTGTTCATAACACAGGTAACTTGCTCTGGAGTTTGTCAACAGAATAAAAGGTCACATACAGATACACAGTTGTGAGCTGTAACTAACTTTTGGACTTCTTTATTTATTTGTGTGGCGTTACCAGGATCAGAAAGCGGCATTATTTTTATTTCTTAGCTACCTTATAAAAGACCTTAAAATGATAAGAACAGTAGGTAATAATTTTATGTTTATTCATATTGAGAAACTACACTCTTGTTTAAGAAAAACTAAAAATACCACTTGAGAGAGCAACGATTGTTGATTTTAATCTTAACAGTTTATCACTGAAATTAATTATGGATTTATTGGTAGGCAAGCTAACTACCTTTTGTATAATTAGGGTAGAATGGAGTATATTATTTCTTGTCATCTAGGCAAGTAAAGGAACTCCGAACTGTATTACAATGTCAATAGTAAATACTTAGAACTGACCCGCCAGTAGTAAGTTATGGTTGTTTGAAGTTATTAGTGAGAAGTTAACATACTCCTTGAGGTTAATGGGAATGAAAATGTATCACCATAACAAATTGTTAAATATTTGAAGGCCATGATTATGTACACCTTCCCCACCCCTCTAAAAATGTCTTGTCTCTTTTCAAAATGCTGAGCCTAATGGGTTTCTTATATAATGCGACTTTTTAAGGCCTTTCACTACTCTACTACCTCCCTCCATGTATTGGAGATTGCCAGCCTCCTTTCTTAGAAATATGATAACTAGAATGCAGTATTGCCAATGTGTTATTACTCTGTCAGTGGTGAGAGACTGCCTTCCTGAGACTACTTTCTAGTAATATATTCCAAGATAACATCAGTTATTTCAGTAGTCATGGCTCTCTCCAAATTAACATTGAATCATTAGTCAACACTTTCAGTAAAGCTATTGACTTGGCTAAGAATTCCCAGCAGTACTGTAGTCCAGCTGCCATTTTTCTTGCATTGCTACATGAATGTCATCAAAAATTTTGTCAAATCTCTTGCTGAAATTATTATGCTGATTGGTTAGGACATTAACTGTTTATTCATCCAACAAATTTCTACTGACTGATTTCATTTATAAGATGCTCTATTGTTATAAACGAAATGAAATTAATTTGGTAAATCATCCTTGGTGAATTCTTGCTCTGGCTTCTACTTAACACTACGGCTGCAAAACTAAATCCTGCAAGCACACTCAGAATCTTCTAATACAGGTTCTTTCTTTTTTTTCTATTTTCTTTTTCCCCTTTTTTTAAAAAAAGTCTTTGTAAGAGTTTGATCCCAACTGACAACATGTGCTGGGAGGGGAGATCTCAAATGCTCTCCAAATCCAGTTTCTACAGACAGTTGATGCTAAACAAAAAGATGAACAATAAACCCATACACAGAAAAAGGGCTAGGAATTATACCAGAATAATAACAAAGGTTGTCTTTGGATGGTTTTCCTGCTACTTTCTAAGTTTTCTAAAATAGTAGAGATAATAATTTTAATTTTTAGGAATTCTGCCCATCATTTCCATGTAAAAGCTTACCTTATTGTGAAATCTTTCAAGCTACCATAGTGTCAAAGTGACCAAACTCAATTTGACTTTTTTTTCCTTTTTTTAGATCTCTGATTTAATTTAGATCGGAATTTAGATTCACGTAGAAATTTAGATTTCAGCGTGAAAGAGATACTAAAATGGAGGGAAGGATATTATGAAGTAATTTTGAGCTATAAAGTCTTTGTATTGAAATCAAAGGATTGTTTTTCTTCTTTCCTTTTATTTTATGGGGAGACAGAACCTAATCCTCCTATTGACGAAGTCATCAGCACACCAGGAGTAGTGGCCAGGTTTGTGGAGTTCCTCAAACGAAAGGAGAATTGTACGCTGCAGGTACGGACCTTTTCATTTCTTGCCTTACATTTTTCTTAATACTCTTGGCAAACTTAAATTCTTACTTATTTTAATCTGTATGGTGGGTTAATTTTTTATAATAATGTTCCCAATGACAAGTTTCATTGATAGTTTAGTTAACATCTAGGCCCTTGGTTTTACTTTTTAGGACTTTTGTCATTTTTAGTCATGTAAAAGATTATTTTATGATTGTGGATGATACTTAATAGGGAATTGTTGCAGTAGGGGAGTCGTAATAGATAGGACCTTAGTGTGGGCTATGTAAAATTTGGTTTTGAAGGATTTTTTAGATTATACTTGTTAGCTTTCTTAAAGCTGTGTAACATAGGCTAAATTGGAGATTCACTAATCCCCATACCTGGTTTGCATCAATTCTCCCCTTACCTCAAAAGTACTAACAAGGTGATAGCCTTTTCAGGGATCTGTGTGCTTTCTGTGTTTGTTTCGTCTATCAGTATTGTATTATATAAGGGTTTCAGTAGGAAATTCTACAACTTCTGGATTAGATAATTTTCACAGTAAAAAGAACCACTGTCAACTAACTCTCATCCTGGGAGCTACTTAAAAATTTTAAAATAGCATTTTATTCCTGAATAAAGTTGGGCTGACAGTAAATCGGTAATTTTTCAGTAGCTAGACTTCTTGGAATAACCAACTGACTTAGTTTCTCTATTTTTTTGACAAATATTCATGACACCTAAAATCTCACTTGTAGGATCTAATCTGAAGGGTTCAGGCAACTGTAAAAATTGGTTAGGTACCGAGTAGCTCACAAAATGGGATTAGTTTTCCAAGTAAATATTTTGCCAGTAACAAGTTAATCATAAAGATAACTTTCACCCCCTCATTTCCTTTTGCCTTACTGTAAGGCTATAGGGATTGGGACATTTTTGTAAATGACAACTCTGTCCTCAGGTTTCTTATTGTCCAGAGTATTGTAGATAATTCTTAAGACTTGATGCTTTTTCTTGATATTTTCTCTCCTTTCCTCCCACCCCATCTTTTTACTCTTTTATTCTCTTTGTTGCGGTGATGAGTTTCTTCCAGAGGAAAAACAAGAAATCCAGAAAAGGTAGAGTATTTCAGTATCCCATCAGTTTTTCTTCTCCAGTTTGACAGTTACTGATTCCTAAGTTCATTTGAATTAAGATTCTGTTTTGCTAGCTGCCTCCTGGATTATAATTCTGGTCCCCATCTAAGTCCAGGATCGCCATCATCTGAGAAATTAACAGGTTTACCTAGAAAGCAGGGAAAGAAAGACTTTTCTCAGAAAAAAAAAAATCCAGACAACCAACACTGCAGAGAACAGAGCCTGAGCCCTTAAGCAACCTGCCAAGAGAGCCAGAGGAACCAAATGAAGAGCTTTATTGCAGTTTATCATTTGAAAAGCTTTGTAGGAAGAAGGAGGTAGGGAAAATCATTTTGTTCATGTGAAAATATATTTCTTCCTGTCTCTGACAATGAGAGTAGTTCCAAGACACTGAATTCACTCCTGGATCTAGCAGTTTTTTATAGGTGATTACAGAGGTCCAGTTTCTTAATGCGCTTAAGGAAGATGGTATAACCTGCTAGGCCTAAAATGAAGTCAGAGAAATGTGTTTCCCCATCTTTACATTCTCCAGTACTCCCTAAAGAGTACATAATGTTCTCTTAGACAGTGCCCTCTCCTGGCTAACACATGTAAATTCTATGTCATTTTCAATTCTGTAATCCTGAAACTTGTATCTTTAAAACATCTGAAGATGAATGCTTTCAGAAATCTCTAATTTGCTTCTATTTAAATTCTCAGATTCCACCCTTGTGCAAACTGATAATTAGGCTGAAAGATTGAGAAATGATTCCTCTGGAAGTGACTGCCTCCTGATTTTCACCTTAGCTATCCAAAAACTCTGAGAAATAATCAACCTGTTTATTATCTAAGGTCATCCCCAGCTTTTCTTCTGTGTACATTATAGCACAACATGGTGTTTTTTTTTCTTCTTTAGTGTGACTAATGGGTAATCTTGATCGCCCCAGAAGCAGGAGGAGCAAGTATATTGAGGGAGACCTGAAGGCCAGGAGGCTTCATGCTCAAGTAACTAGATGTGCTCTGGGAAACTTAGAAGGTCCTCCTTCTTCTGTCTTCTTGGAGAGTACTACCACATTAGTTGTCTGGGGTACTCCCGCTTGCTTGCTGGAAAGTTGAGTAGTGTGTCTTTGGAATGAGGCTTTTGCCGTTTCTCTTCCAGGAAGAGAATATGGTCATAATAGCTAAATTCATTAGTAAATCCTATGAACAAACTTAATTCGTTCATTCCTTTGATAAAGGACTATAACTCCTAGTAAAGAGTCTCTTCACTTCCTTTCTGGCTTTTCGTATACAGAAATCAGTGAGGCACCTCGAATCAGGGAGATAAAAACACCTGCTTTGGGCAGTGCTATCCAGATACACACTTACCCTCAAATGAGATGAACATGGGTGGAATCTAGGATTTTGGAAGGAGACAATACCATCTGTCTAGGAGCATTTTCAAGCTCAGTGACATGTAGGTCTCAGACGTACTTGAGCCCTTGAAATGAGATTGGTTTTCCTTATGGTATATTTCCTGTGCCCACTCTATTTTGGTTTTTGAGTCCAGGCCCAGCCTCTTTGTACTGTCCTTTGCAGTGCTGACATGTACATTCTCAAACCTTTTAAAGAAGCTTATAAAAATATTTAGAAATAAGTAAATTTGCCTCCTACTGCCAGTCATTAGATACTCTTCCTAAAGCCATAAATTTGAAAAAAATGGTTTAGTTTTCCCATTCCTACCTCTGTTGTCCCTTCTAAAAGCTTAATGTGATAAACTGCAGTAAGCCTTCATCCTCCTACGTCTTTCCCCATCTTCATTGATCCCTCTGCCTTCCTTGAAAGGTTGCTCAGATGACTCAGGCACTGTTCTCTGCAGAGTTTTATATCTGGGTTTATTTTTCTGATGTGAGCCTTTCTTTTCACTTGCTCTCCAGGTGAGCCTGGCATTTGCTAGGAACCAGAGTGGACCCAGCAAAGTGGCCAGCAACAGAGTCCTGATCCAAATGGAGAAAGGGAACCAGGCGTACCTCAACCTGGAGTGGGAAACTTGATAGGAGGTCAGAAGTATTTCAGCTTTGGATTTTCATTTTCCTAACTTAAGGAACTGAGCACCAGCAGGTAGAGACTGAGAAAGGGAAGAGAGAAAATATCAAATCTTCAGTGTGCCCTTCACAGTTCAGTTGTAGCTTATTTAGCAAGTTCTGGATAGTGAAAAATAATGGAATTACAGTTTATAAGCAATTACAGCTGCATGACAGGTTGTTTCCTTGTATGATGCCATTCTTGGAACATTAAGAATATAGTAGAATATAGTAGTTTAAAATGACAAACAGGAAGTAAAGATAGTTATTTTGGCTACCATTTATTATTTGAGGTAGTACTATTTCTTAGGGGTTTTTTTTTTTTTTTTTTATGTTACTCATTTGTTTTTGAGTCACATGGTTAAATTACTTTTTCTCACCATTTCTAACATAACTATGTGATTGTGCTGTCAACTCTGGGTTTTCCTATTTCACAACTCTCTGTTAATTTTTTTATTTAATCCTTACCTGAGAATATGTTTTTTAAAAATTGATTTTAGAGAGAGAGAAAGAGAAACATATTGGTTACCTCCTGTACGTATCCTGATCAGGGATCAAACCCTTAACCAAGGTATGTGCCCTGACCGGGAATCAAACCCGCAACCTTTTGGTGTATGGGATAACGCTCCAACAACTGAGCCACCCGGGCAGGGCCTCTTTAGTGTTCAGTTCTTAATCAGGGACTCAAAGCCAAGACATTTAACCAAAAAAGTGACTGTAGTACTCAGTGAAAGAGAAGTTTATCATACACACAAATACATGGGTATAGGAAATTGCACAGATATAGTTTGATGAGTTTGTTTAAGGTAAAAATATTAAAGTACTCTGCATGCAGTGTGCATGTATGTTTTAATGGCTTATTTAATGCATGAATATGATTTAGTTTTCAGTGCCCTTCTGAGTATAAGTTATTTGTTTTTGTCCTGGTAATGACAACGGATTTCTGATTTCCAGTCTTGCCGAAAGAGACCTTGAATCTTTGTTTTTGGAAGTTACCATCATTGTGTACTTTTTAGTAATAAACATATGACTCTGGTACATTCTTCCTTTGCTGGGATGTTCTGATTTCTAATTTTCTTCCATCTGTGTTGAGGGTATTACTCACTCCTAATTTTTCTAGTCATTGTCACTTATTTATTTTTTCCTTCTCCTTTTTATTCACTTCAGTAGCACCTGGAATTCTCTTTCATTTTCTGTGAGACCTTTGGTCATCACACAAATAGTTTGTACTCTGGCAGCAACTAGTATTCTGATTTCATTGAAAACTCCTTTTAATATATCCTTTACCTATTCAGACTGTTGTTACCATTTCTTTTGCATTTCTTTTGCAATCACACTGTAGTCTGTTTTCTCTTTGATATAGATTGGTGTGTATGCCGATCTTATTCTTTACAGGTTGCTTTGCCTCCAGTTTTCATTTCTTTGACTTGGTCTCTACAATAAGTGATGACTATTGAACTTTGAGCTTGCTCTCTGGTAGTAAAGTTTGCTTTTGTATACACGTCATATGTGTGTGTTTTACTAATAAATTTTCCTGGTAAGCAAAAGGAGCTGCATTTTAAGTAAACTGTGTTTTCTTTTTAGTGTCCACTAAATAATCTGACATATTATTTGATATTTCTGGCCCTAGAAACTAAAACTACAATTCAAAGATTTTTGTCAGTGTTGTAGGTATGCTTAAGAGAGGAAACTGTGAAAGAAGAAGCCAGAGAGTCTGGTTTTAAGTGAATTACATTAGGAGGCTCTAATCTAGTTCTCTTTGGCTGTGTAACATTACTCAAGTCATTAGATTGTTGAATCTGTTTCTGATCGTTTCCTCATTCATTAACTAGATGGAAGAACCAGACTTCTCTGGGTTGCCGTGGGAAATACCTAGAGTATGTGAATAATGCTTTGAAAATGCAAAGTACTGTATAAATGTAAAGTTTCAATTCAGACATTGGAAAGAGTTTGAGCATTGGTTTCAGTAGTGATTTAATTACAGGGGGATATTTGGTGGGTTTTAATTTATCCATGGTGCTCCTGTTCTGGTAATTGCTACTGCTGTAATAACAGTGTCCATTGTGGCTACCATACCACTTCATCTCACTTATGTATGTCACATGTTTAGGTTTCTTTGAACGTCCTCTTCTTTAAATGTCTTCTGCTGTGAATATGCTGTCGTTAATGTGGCTTTGAACTATGCTAATAACCAGATTGTCTTCCCATTTCTTCCATCTTCCCTTACCCCTTATGATTGATGTTTTAGTTTTTCATATGATTACTGCCTTTCAGTCTGCCCAAAAGCTAGGAAGAGTCATCTCCTTTTTTTTTTTTTTTTTTTTGATGACTTTTTATTGATCTCTCATTCAAGGGGCATACCACTGACATTTTTTTTTTTTTTGGCATATGAGCTTCATTAAAGGATAAATAAAAGATAAAATGGGAGAAGGAAACAAAACTAAACTCAACTAAAATAGAACTATAAGAGTTCATTTTTGGATTTTAATAGTTAATTCCTAGATTTCTCCAAATTAGGTTAAAGAGTCAAGTTACTATAAAGGTGGGTAGGATTATTAATACGCTATATTTTTCAGTGGCCGTAATTTTCTTCATACTCTCTGTTTACCAGTTTATCAACCTTTAAGCATACTCTTTTTAAAAAGTCTTACCTCTGTACCTTGCTTTGGAGCCTTCTTAATTATATGCATGTTAACTTCTTTTGTCGTAATTATCATTTAAAATATCTTACGCATTTTTCACTCTGCCTGTACTTTATACATTTTATACTAACATCCTCTCTCCGTTTCACTTTTCTCATTCTATAGAAATTATTTAATTTTATTTTTTATTAGATAATATACATGGTATGAGGCCAAAGTTACAGGCGGCTTTACAGTGAAAAGCATTTTTCCTTCCCATCTTTGTTCCCCATTTACCCTGACCTCTCCATGTAGGTAACAAGCATTTACAGTTTCTTGTGATTCCTTCCAGAGATACTCTGCAATAAGTAAACTAATGCATACATTCCTTCTTAACCCTTTTAGAGAATATAGTATGATATCCTATTAATGTATACTGTTACATTTTTAAAAAATTTGTATCTTGGGAGATCATTCCGTATCAGCATATGAAGCAGTCCCTCATTTCTTTTTATGGTCTTGTGTCAGCTCTGCCTTCATCTGAAATTTTAGATACCCTGAATAGCCAGCCCTCTAGGTTTCTGAGGAATTTCTCCTGGGAATTCTTCTTTTAAAAATAATGTATTCACTGGATAGATTATATGCAAATAATCTCAAATTTTTTATTTTTTCATGTACAGAAAATCTTGCTGATATAGTAAACAAGCTATTCTAATAAGATAATGAAATTATTTTTATCTTTATAGTTTGAATCAGCTTGGGTATTGACAAATATTGCTTCAGGAAATTCTCTTCAGACCCGGATTGTGATTCAGGCAGGAGCTGTGCCTATCTTCATAGAGTTGCTCAGCTCAGAGTTTGAAGATGTCCAAGAGCAGGTAAAAAAATGAAACCAAAAGAAACAGGTGAAAGAATATAATTTTTCCCTTTGCTCTTATTTTAGGGCCTCAGTTTTACTACTTGGCCATGATAATCCATGGTTCATTACAGGGGGCATTCTAGAAATCTAAACTTACTAAAATAGAAAATTTCATAGGGGAATATAGGTAGAATTTCTCCTATAAACAAAATGATTTTTCCTTCCAAACCTTAAACTCTTTAAGCCCTTAGATAGACTTTTTAGACCATGTAAGCAGTTACGTTTTTTAGTGTAGGAATCTATAGTGTTAATTGGTAGCAGGGTTTTGTCTCTTGTGCATAAGACTTAGAGAACATGAGTTTTTAATTAATTTTTTTATTACTTCAGTCTTTATCATATTTGTAAATATAATCACTGCTAAGTAAGAATGATTTTCTTCTACAGCTTTATTGAGGTATGATTGACTTATAATAAACTGCATATATTTAAATCTAATAAGTTTTGACATATGTATATACCCGTGAAACCATCATGACAATAATTAATATGTACATCACCCCAAAATATAATTAATATGTACATATTAATAAAGATAATTAATATGCACATCACTCCCAAAGGTTTTCTGCATTTTGATGTTAAATTTTTATTTACTATTTTCTTTGGCAAGCAAGCTCAAAGTACATTTTTAACCAGTTCAGTAACCCATATAAATCACTGCTCAAGGGCTGTGTGGAATGTTACTTAGGGGTGGGTACTTGAGAGGTAAAGAATATATATAAGAACTATTTCCTTCCTTTACTAAGTTTACTACTATGTTCACATGTCTGCTTTATAGTGTTATTCATCTTCTTTCCCTAATCTCACAAGTATTTCATGACTCCTTGATGAGTGAACTTTAAAGTTATTAATAATGTTGATTAATTACTATGTAACTTTGTAAAAAGTTATTGTGATTTGTTGGCATTTTTGGAAAGATTCTGAGAGAAACTATTCAACCTGTCATTAATAATTTTTCCATAGGCAGTCTGGGCTCTTGGCAACATTGCTGGAGATAGTACCATGTGCAGAGACTATGTCTTAGACTGCAATATTCTTCCCCCTCTTTTGCAGTAAGTTTCTAATTTTTTTTAAAGTAATAAAAATATTGGAAGTTCTCCTAAAAGCAGTGCATCTTTGGAAATTATTTTAGATTTGCTACTGGGATTTTTTGGTACAGACATTTACTGACTTGTTGAGGCATTTCTTCATGCATCCTTAGTCCAGTCTCAAAATTCTATATTATTTGGTTAGAATTAAACTATCATTCTGGAGAAAATGGTTTAGTAACTTTATATGCCATCAGGGAGTTAATGTTTGTTTGTTATATAGTTTACCATTGTATTATCATACTTGTAGGTTATTTTCAAAACAAAACCGCCTGACGATGACCCGGAACGCAGTGTGGGCTTTGTCTAATCTCTGTAGAGGGAAAAGTCCACCTCCAGAATTCGCAAAGGTAAGCATTATAGTTGTAGGAAATTGGCAGGAAAAAATGCAATCAAAAGAATGTAGCAACCAATATTAATGTGAAAGGAAAGAGAGAATAAAATTCTACCATTATAAATTTTATCAAAAATTATTTGGTTCTAGCGAAATAGGACTTTTTGTTGCTTATTTTTGTTATAATTTAGAATAAGTTTTTGCTGCCTGTACAAAGCTCTGAATTTATTTTTAAAGCGAGCATTTTCTGTATCTACAGTACAGAATTTCCTAGCTTTAGCATTTGTGAAAGTTCCTTTACCTCCTTAGTCTACAGCAAGTGTGTTTTGACGAGGAATCTCTCAGAATTGGTATTGCATTCAACTTTGCTCTCTGAAATTACTTTCCTCGGCCTCTTACTATCTCATCAAACTAAACTACAAGGCCATTGGTGACATTCTCAAAGATGGAAATGCTGCTTGGCAACTCACTACTCTATCCCTAAAAGTACTAATCACTCCAGAAGTCACCAAGTGTGTTCCTTGTTGCTTTCTGGAGCTTCTCACCTTACTTCTGGCTTTTATTCTTTTGAGTTTCATAATCATATCTTTCCTTTACAGGTTTCCCCCTGTCTGAATGTGCTTTCCTGGTTGCTGTTTGTCAGTGACACTGACGTGCTGGCTGATGCCTGCTGGGCCCTTTCATACCTGTCAGATGGACCTAATGATAAAATTCAAGCAGTCATTGATGCAGGGGTGTGTAGAAGACTTGTGGAGCTGCTGATGTAAGTTATCTTTAAGAAAGTGTGTCTGCTCTTTTGTCCTGTATTAATTTTTTTTTTGTTGTACTCAAATATTAATTCATTATGTTGATTTATTATGCTTTGGGCGTCTGTCTTCTGTACTTGTTTATATTGATGTCAGATTTCTTTGTTTGTTTTGAGGCTTCTAAAGAACCCCTCACTCTTACACTGTTAGCAGTCCTTCAAGAACATTTGGAAAACTGATCTGTATAATTCCAGCTCATGGTTAATAACCTGAGACCCACCACGGGATAGTGGAAGGAATATTGCCACTAAAAATAGTCATTCCTTATCCTTCTGTCTGATTTAGAGCTTATTCTAGACTGTTGTCATAGTTGGAATTTTATTTTGCTATGTCTCTTTGTGATGCCTTTGATTTATCGAGTAGGAAATTTATCGATAACATAGAGACTGTATTAATCAAATTTTTAGATAATACTAAAGAAGAAAAGCATCAGAGTTAAAACATAATGGGGAAATAATACAGTTAAAAGCTATGTGAAATGTAATGCAAGTATGTACAAAATAGATGCAAAGAAACATTGTCCCAAACGTGACATGGGGAATGGATTGGATTGGCATAATGTAAACAACACAAAACTCTGGGATTATAGCTGGTCACAGACAGGGTGCACATCAGCAGCATAATACTATTGTGAATTAAAAGTACTCTGATGTTCCAGTAGTCAGAAGTACAACATTCACAATCTGGGAAGTAATCTTTTGTATTCTTTAGTCCCTAGATTATTATGTATCTTAACCATTTCTTTTAACCATCCAATCTTAAAGTAAATGTGAAGGAACTGTCACAGTTTTAAGAAGAATAATCCATCTTATTAAAGGGGAGAGAAGATAGGATCTAAAATATTGGGTTGGCCAAAAAGTCCATTTAGTTTTTTCCATAAAATAAAAGACACATTTTTCATTTTCACCAGTAGTGTTATTAATTTGGGTATTTTGAGTGTGTCAACCATCTCCCATGTATAACATTGATCATTCTCAGTGAATGTCTCAATTTGATCGCTGTCACCTTCAGCTTGTCTACCCGAATGTGGAGCATTGTCCAGTGAGGAATCTCCAGCACGAAACTTCACAAACCACTTTTGACACAAATTGATCAATCACAGCACCTTCTCCCTATACTATACAAATCTTTTTTTGAGTTTCAGTTGTGGTTTCACCTTGCTTGAAACAGGAAAGCGTAATATGCTGAAAATGTCTGTTTTCTTCCATCTTCAATATTAAAACACCTACACAAAAATTCACCAATTTTGGTAAGTTTTTTTAAATGCACATTGATAAGACAGCTGTCACAGATTGTTTTGAATGAAGTTAAAGACAACTAAGCACTACAAGAGCCATTGTATGGAAAAAAACCAAATGAACTTTTTGGCCAACCTAATATATTAACTTACTTGAAATAAATACTTGATATATCTTTAAATATATAAAAGGTTTTGTGGAGGACGTTTTTGAGTTTTGTTTGTTTTTTGTTTCTTGACCAGTAAGTCAGGAGTGGTTTAGTGAGTTCTCTATTTAAAGTGTAAAGCATGGCTTTTATTTTCGGGTTATTTCAAGTTGACATATTTTCTGCTCTAAAATTTATGCAACTTGTAAAACTTAGAAGTGCTGCATAAATGTTAACTACTGCTCTTCGTTATCTCAGCAACCACAGAGACCAAGTGAAGAGGGAATGAAGGCTGTAATAAAGAATGGGAGAGAATACTTGGTATCTGGGTGATAGAATACCTGGGAAATATTACTAGGAAAGATTTCTAATTTTTTTATCCAAAAATACTAAATAAATGAAGAGACAGTTCTTCCAGGGGTCACCTCTAACATTCCATCATCATAATAGGGTTCCCTTAATAAACACCAGAGGTACCTTTCTGCTCTAAAATCCTATCAAGTGTTATTTACTTTGGATTTCAGCACCAAGGAAAAGAGACTAAAGATAGAAATAGAATTGTTGGATATAATAACATTTCTTTTTATGGTTGCAGGCATAACGATTACAAAGTGGTTTCTCCTGCTTTGAGGGCTGTGGGAAACATTGTCACAGGGGATGATATTCAGACACAGGTATGAATAAGTGGCAGCTATTTTTCTCCTTCAAAAATAGTACATTGAACCCCATAATTAAGTTTCTATTATACTATTGAATTCCATATTATTGAAGAGAATTGATCCTTGGTTTCATTAATGCTTGTTAAAAATTAGGCAACTATACACTACCATTATTATCTCTGTTTTGATCTGGTATTTGCAGCAATTTTGGGTTCCTCTATGATTTAACTTATCCTTTTGGCCAAGCAGGTTTATTTCCCACTACTACTTTAAATGATTCTTGTGAGCATCAGAAGCCTCCAGTAGCATCCTTTCTCTGTCTCTGCCATCTTTACCTCATCATCTCTGATAGCTTCCTCTTTTTGTACATGGTAAGTAAGACTCCTCCTTGAGGAGTATCCCTCCCTTCTAGTCCTAATGTCACTCCATTCAACTTCTATATCAAGATACATCACTCATAGTGGATTGTCCTAGCCATTTTCCTTCCTGATCTCTCAGGTATATGGATACATTGCCATTGTCTTTAACATCTCTTTCTAGGATTTTGTGGTGATGAAGTATTGGATCTCTTCCCTCATTACTATTTCTCTTTAGTGAGCTCCTTTTTCTGTTCTTCGCTTTAGATAATCCTTTAGCCTCATTCACTGATCTTATTTATAAATTCAGCCATCACCTTTGTGTATATGAATTAAGAATTAGGTTTAGCCTTACCTTAGCTTTTTCTTTTTTCAAGAGAGATAAGAAAGGGGGACGAGAGAGAAACATCGATCAGTTGCCTGTCGCACACACCCTGACCAGGGACCAAACTTGCAACCTAGGCATGTGTTCTTAATGGGAATCAACTGGTGACCTTTCACTTTGTGGGATGATGCCCAATGAACTGAGCCACTCTGGTCAGGGCACCTTAGCTTTTTCTTAACCACCATTTACTTTCAGAAAGACATTTAATGCCTTCACTTCTCTAATCTCTAAAAGTAAGGAAGATTGGATTTATTCTCTGAGGTGTCTTCAAACTCTAATATTTACTTTAAATTTATTCTATCTACTAGGAAACTTACTGTTTTCCCTTGTGCATTTGGACCTCCACTTATTTATGCTTCCTGTCTCAGAAAATGACACCAACAGTTGTCCGAGGCAAAAACCTGGACATCAGATTAATTATTTTCTCCTCCACTGCTTTCATCAGTCTCTAAGTCTATTATTCCATCTCTACTTACCCTTTGTAGTGCTTACATTTCTTGTATCATTCCCATGTTACCAGAAGGATGGTTTTAAAATGCAGAGTTGATCATGTATAATCTTTTACTTACCTGGAATTTATTCATAAAAAATTGTATATTTATTCTTAACATGTTTATACTTAAGTTACTTTCAAAGTACTCTCCATTTGATGCAATACACCTATCAAGACTTTTTTTTCCACTACCAGAACTGTTTTTGAACTCGTCAATTTTGATGCCTTTTAGTGCTTCTGCCATTTTTTGTTTCTCCTCTGCCACATGGACAAAATGTTTCCCTTTGAGGACTTTTTTCATCCAGGGAAACAAATAAAAGTCACTTGAGGCGAGTTTGGGTGAATAGGGAGGGTGGGACGCAGGAGTCATGCTATTTTTGGTTAGAAACTGCTGAATGCTCAGCGTGGTATGGTAAATCACCCATCGTGAAATGGGCAAACACGTTAAAGGAGTCTTCAAAAAAAATCCGCTGAAGCTGAACACAGCCTCTCTCAACAGCACCTGCTGGTGCACTGATACAGATGGGCTCCTAGAACACTCACCTAGCAGGGGAAGCCTGTACTAGAAGGGGCCCGCCCTCCAGAAGTTAATTCCTTTTCTTTTTTCTTTTTTAATTTTTTGTAGTCCCCCCCTCCCCCATATAATCTTTTCATGGCCCTCTATTGTCCTTAGGTGCTGTCTACAGTCATTTAAAATCTGGTTGCTATATAATGGAATGCTATGCAAGAGAAGGAAGCAGCTCTTATACACTGATACGGAAAGCTCTCCAGGTTATATTGTCTAAAAAGAAAAACAAGGGAGGAGTGTGGAGTGATAGCAGTGCTCTGGGGCCAGCGGGAGACCTGTTAGCCAAACTGCTGGCTCTGGACACAGCTCAGACCTCCCACCCTGGCCCCAGGGACCCAGTGGCCTCCAGGAATGGGGGGAGCAAATCCTGAAGGAACTAAATGAGTATTATAAGAAGTTTAAATGGGAGTCACACAGCCCCCAGGAGAGAAGAGTGTTGCACTGCATTCACAGCGCCTTGATTTGGAACCAGTAGCTGGGTGACAAGAAGATCCAGATTGTTAGTCAGATGATGAAGTTTGTAGAGAACCGGACCAGGCAGTTGGGCAGCCACGTGGAACTCTTTGAGGCACACCAAGAGGTCAGTGACACCACTGGCCACAGTGGCAAAGCCGACCAGGATAAGTCCAAGAACGAGACAGTCACAGGCAGAAAAGCCCAGTAATGAAGTCGCGGTAACGGTGTAGCAATGATAACTGAGAATTAGGAGAATGCAGCTAATGATCATGACCACAATGACATCACCTCGGGAACACCTAAAGAGAAGAAAGCAAAGGACTCCAAAAAGAAATGCTCCAAGGCTAAAGCAGACTTTCCCATCGTCTGAACAAGCCCACATACTGTTGTGCAGTCAGGTCTCCTATGGAGAAATGATCGGCTGTGACAACAACAAGTGCCCTTTCTAGTTGTTCCACTTCTTTGTAGGACTGAATCATAAATCAAAACACAAGTGGTACCATTCCAGGGGTCGAGAGGAGAATGAGAAAACCATGAACAAAGCCCTGGAGAAATCCAAAACGGAGAGAGCTTATAATAAGTAGTTGGGTGGACCTTGCTGAACAGTGAGGAGAACTAAGCCAGTGTATTTCTTACATGGCCACCATTGGTGAGGCACAAGGACTGTATAAGTATATTTCTAAATAATGTTAGAAAAGGAGCCATTCCTTTTGTGGGGATAGCAAAGATTCTCTCTGCTCTTTGTTTTCATTGGTACACGTGTGTAACAGTGATCTGTTGGTCAGCATTTTAGAAACTGCATATATAGGTTTGAATTAAACATTTAAAAAAGAACAAGGGGCAGAATAATGTATAAAAAGGGGCAGGAAGGAAAGGAGAGAAAAACAATATACTTTACATTTGCATAAAATTTCTCTGGAAGGGTACATAGGAAACTAATAACATTGGTTGCTTCTATGAAGAACTGGGTGTCTGGGGTACAGGAATATAAAGGAGGCTTTTAAGTATATGGTCCTTTATACTTTCTGTATTTTTAAACCATTTCTGTGTATTTGCTCTTCACAAAAATGTGTTCCCATTCCCACACCATACTCTGTGCTCTTCCTGTTTTCCTCAATTAGCTATGACCACACTCAGCTCTTGAGTTTTAACACATTCTTTCTTCCCTCTGCATGAAGTGCATCTCTGCAACCTCCCCCCCACACCCCCACTCTCCTGCCATTCCTGCTCTGACCACTACCTCACGTGTATGTACACTCTGCCACTGGCTTCTCATTCTTCAGGCCTTGGTATGACAAAACACTAATTTCTTTGGGAAGCTTTGTTTGCTCTCTTACTCTTAAGTTAGGTGCTCCTTCTTTTGTTTCATCCATCTTAGCACTTATCACCCTGCACTGTATTAACTGTCTTAATTATTAGATTGTAAGCCTCAGTGGGTGGGAGGGGACTGTCAATCTTGTTCATTTTTATGCCTCTATACTCTAATCGTTACTGACACAATGTATAGGGACTCAAAAATACTTATCTAGTGAGGTTCTGAGTCTCTGCATCTAGTTCTGACTTCTCTCACGTTCAGTCCCATGTCTCCAGTAACCTGTTAGATATTTCTGCTTGCATGTCTCACATTTGTCTCCCCAGTTTACTTTCTTCCCCCCACAAAGCATGTTCCAGCATTTGATTTTTCCCATTGCAATTAATGGTACAACTCTTTATCCTCACTTGAAACTTTGCAGTCATATTTGATGTCTCCATTATCTCTCATACTTGATATAGTAAATCACCAGATCTTGTTGATTCCTTTTGGTACCAGATCCATGTCTTATTTTGTCAGGTAGGTTGTTGCTGTACCCACCTGATTTATCTTCCTACTCTCCTAAGCATTTATCCTTCTCAATTTATTCTCCCTAATAACAGCTTAATCTTTCCCAAAATAACATTATTTTCTTCTTAGAAACAAGCTCTTTGATACCCATCAGCTAAAGAACTTTGAAAGACTTTAAGGAATTTGTACTTAAAAGATTTTTGTCTCATTCTTTTTTTTTTTTTTTTTCCTTTTGGCCTACTGTTAATTTAGAGGATACAGAACCCTTCTTACTGAGCCTCATTGGTCTGTTTTGTTTGGTTTTGTTTTGTTTTGTTTTAATTTTGGTACTTTGTGATAGCCTATCTCAGCATTTTCTCATTTTCAGCCTTTCTCTTTGCCCTGTCCTTTCTTTCTTTTCTTTGCTTTTGAAATCTTACCTGTTTTAAAAGTGCCCTTCCCCAACTCCCTACAAAGTCTTTTCCTAACTACCAAATTTTGCTGTATATAATGCGCACCTTTTGTTGCCCAAATTTTTGAGGGAAAAATCCTTATTTTTCTGTGCATTATACATGGGCAGTACTGATATATCTATATAAATGTTTTTTGATTCTTTTGTTTATGCTTATGCATTAAAAGTGTAACTCTACAAAGCAATAATGATAACCATATGCAAAATAATACCCTGGAATACAATAATTGGTTTTGTTTTTAAATACAAATAAATTAAAAAATTAACATGAAGGATTTCTTTTTTTCCCCTGAAAGCCTGGGCCAAAAACATGGGTGCTCATGATACACAGCAAAATAGGGTACTTCTCCTCAAGTATTATCTTTAACTTCTGATGTGTTTATTTTCCAAGCTTCATGTTTTGGCATTTAAAAAAGTACTTTGTGACATCTTTTTATACTGTTACTTATAAAGGTTGTATGTGTTTAAAGTTTTATTTTTTAAGCTATGTTAATAGGTGAAAAAAGGATTTCTTTTAATTTGCATTTCTTTCATTATTTTTGAGACAATTTTTTATTCAAATTTCAGTTGCTCTTACCAATTTACATTTTAAAGATGACAACTCTCTTATCTGTTGCATTTCCTTCCCAGTTTTTCATTGTTTATATGCTTGAAAAGTCTTTCACTATCCCAAAACCAGCTATTTACTGATACTTTCTTCTGTTTTAACGTTTTCTCTTTTATATTTACTTTTTAAACCAGCTGCAACTTTATTTTGGTACCTGGGCTAACAATTGATTTTTTTAAAAATATTTTCAATTAATTAACCCCTTGATTCTAGTGCCATCTAGTGAATAAGACACTAGTTACTGTAGGAGAAAAGATTAACTTCATTATATACTTAATTCTTTATAAGTAACTGCATTTGCTTTTGGACTAGATATCTAGTCTGTTGTTCAGTGATTGATTCTTGAGCCTGCCACCTATTATTTTAGTGATGACACCTTTATGATTTTAGTTTTTGGTAAAGTAGATCTCCTTCATGTGTATTTATCTTATCTCTCTCACCTTTGTAAGGTGTTTGATAGGTGTTTGATATTCTTTTTATATTTGTAGCTTGTAAAACACCTGGTATACTTCATACAGTCTGTATTGGTTCATTGACTACCAGGGAGAGGGTTATCAGAGGACTTAAAAATCTTTGACCACTTCTCAATTTCTGGCTTCTTGATATATTACCCATCCAAAGGTATTTTAATATGCTTTAGGAACAGGAAGGTGAATAAGACGTATTTCACTAAATACAGTTTTAGTAGTTGAGAGTATGTACAATGAAACTGCTTTGATAATGTTAGAAACTAACTCTGTCTAGTCCTGAATACTTTTTTACATGTATAAAGTTATTTGAAAAATTTTAAGGGAAGATATTACTTCTTTGCTTTTATTTTTCTTAAGAGTTTGTAAGTTAAAATTTGCTTATTTTTGTTTGGATCAATACAGTAAGTAAAATTTTCATACTTTTCCTTTTAGGTAATTTTGAATTGTTCAGCTCTGCAGAGCTTATTGCATTTGCTCAGTAGCCCAAAGGAATCTATCAAAAAGGAAGCATGTTGGACAATATCTAATATCACAGCGGGAAATAGGGCCCAGATCCAGGTAATTTTATAGCACCTGTCTTTAATTTTTATTGATAAGTAAGGTTTTTTTTTCTGTCAGCCTTTAAAATATATTTTTTTCATTATTGCCTTGGAGACCACTAATTTTCAAGATTTTTGTCTTATTTGGTCAGTCTACTTCTTTTTTTAAATCCTACTTTAAAAAAATTACAACTTTTGAATGTACACTTAGGTCTTGGTATTTCCCTTTGCCTTTACTATTTGATGATTTGGCAAGATAGTGAAATAGTGCCTTGTATCCCTGCAGTATTTTGTTGGACTTCATGCTAAACAGATTAGCTTTATTTTTGCCAAGTAAAATATTTATTTTCTAGTGGACTCGTGTATTGGATTGCTTCAGATTTTCCATGAACCTCCGGGGACCCATTTTTCTCTAACTGGTTGTCTGCCTTTCCCTTTCTCCTTATATCAGTGGAGGAGTAACCCAAGTGGAAGACTAGCAGTGGGCCAAATGGTTCAGCATAGGCCATGAGAAAGGCTGGAACAACAGGTTGGAAAACAGTTTATGAGACTTTGAGCTGAGTGAAATCATAGAGGTCATCTAATCTAACATTCTCATTTATAGATGAAATCGAGGCTCAGAAAAATAAAATGATTTGCCCAAGAGCACCTCTAGTAAAAGACAGGACCAAGATGAAGTGTGTTTCCACTAAACTTTGCTTACTTTCCTCATTGGTATAATAGAAAAACTTATTGACAAGGAAAACATGAGTTAGTCACCCCCTAACATAGTGCTGCCAGGGACTGACATTGGTAGCATGGATACGAAATTATTTCAGCTGCATGTGACTGCCTACTACCACTAGTCTCTTACGTAGAATTTCTCAGTTGATAAAGGAAATGATATGAATGCATTTTAGGTTCTTGAGCTAAGGAGAAACGTGAAGAAAGTCATTTGAGGAAGACTCTTTAGTGTTAGTATATGAGAGGGATTCAATAAAATACTCTGTCCAACTACAAGCTGTTCTGGTAATCTGGATGGGAGTTGGCGGCTTGGAACAGGACGATGGCTGTGCTAGAGGAGAGGACAAGATGGGCTCAGGGCATTTTAAATTGAAAACGTAAAAGACATGGTGACTGACTAAATTTAGAATAAATAAATAAATACAAAGAGAGCCTTTGTAAACCAGAGAGATTTCAAAGTAAACCTGATAGAGAGGGCAGATGATGTGTTTGGGGCAATTAGCAGACCTAAAGTAAGCTGTTGGCCATCCTGGGCTGGCGCTCCAGTGAAAAAGAAGTACGAGAGAGCTACAACACCTATGTCAGGGTGAGTGCTGTAAGAGAAATGAGAATAGCAGAGGAACAGAGAATTGAGCTTTTATCATTTATTGGCGGTGGAATGAGAGAGGACAATAAAAGAGAAAATTCAAAGGGAAAACTAGGAGATTATAAGGTCACAGACTCCAGGGAGGGGGTAACTGATACCAAGTGTGGCCAAAAGGCTTAGGGATAATGAGGATTTAACTTGTAATTTATTTTTAACAGGGGGATGATAGTCATTAGTGAAACCAGCTGAAAAGTTATGATTAGTATCATGAACACTTTTATAAATATTTTTATTTTGTCATTTACAGTTGACATTCAATGTTTTGTATTAGTTTCAAGTGTACAGAATAGTGGTTAGACATTATAAATCTTGTAATTTCCCTTTCCATTTAATTTTTTTCTTAATTTCAGACTGTGATAGATGCCAACATTTTTCCAGCCCTCATTAGTATATTACAAACTGCTGAGTTTCGAACAAGGAAAGAAGCAGCTTGGGCCATCACAAATGCAACTTCTGGAGGATCAGCTGAACAGATCAAGTAAGTACTAACCAGGTAGCGTCTTAAAAATGAAAGAAAAAATTATTTTTGTTTTCCAATTAAGAATGCTCAATTCCAACCTCTTGGATGATTGTACTTGGTTTCATAATTAGACTCAAATATATATTTAATTCCTTATACCTTTCCCATTCCTTCCTGCTGAAAAAATTCTGGGATGTGAGAAGTAAAGACATAGTTGAGGTTTGAAGGAGTTGAAATGATTATAGGGGTGACTTCAGCCTACTGTGGAGCTGCTTGGTCGGAAACATAAGTAGTCTGGAAGGTTACTTGTAGAATCCTTAGAGTTCAACTTTAATAGCTAACTCTTGCTATTTTTAGTTTAAATGTCTTCATTGACCAGACTTTAAAGAGAGGTATTACCTTAGGTAGGGTAAAGTGCCAAATTCAGTAGAGGCAAGTGTCTCCTGAAGTACTGTAGTATTCTGTGAAGAGAGAGAGATCATATTAGCTTGAGGATAGAGTGGCCCCTGTAGCAGTTTATAATCCCAGTGGCTAGAAAAGGCATAAATATGAATAGGGATCATAAAAAAAAGAATGAAATCTTTGCCATTTGTGACAGCATGGATGGACCTAGAGGGTATCATGCTAAGTGAAATAAGTCAGATAGGGAAAGACAAATACCATATGATTTTACTTATATGTAGAATCTAAAGAATAATATAAACAAACAAAACAGAAACAGACTCATGGATACTGAGATCATATTGATGGTTGCCAAAGGGGAGGGGGATTAGGGGGCTAGATGAAAAAGATGAAGGGATTGAGAAGTACAGATTGGTAGTTACTACATAGTCATGGGAATGTGAAGTACAACAGAAGGAATATAGTCAATAATACTGTAATAATTATGTATGGTGCCAGGTGGGTTGGAATATCAGGGAAAACACTTTGTAAATTATATAATTGTGTAACTACTACGCTGTATACCTGAAACAAATACATTAGTTTACATTCAAAATGTATTTGAATGTAAACTAATTGAAAAACATGAATGTGGAGAAGAATCAATTCCTCAAAGGAATATTGTATAATTAAATGCTAAATTAGAGCCATTAAGTATTTCAGATAGAAAGAAGCAGTAGTGATGAAGAAAAAAATGGAACCCAGACTCTAACTTACTTTATGGGGAATGTAGATGAGGGAAAGATGGTTTCAAGTGAGTGTTGAAGCCTCAGCCCCTTTCTCACATGTAGTATTGGGGAAACATTACCTCTCCTATTATTGCTTTGTGGGTTAAATATAGGCACTGAACCAATGCCAATTTCTAATGCTCTATTGAGAATTTCAAAGTGAAAAGGTAAAGTAATCCTAACATTTCAGAAATTGATCAGGTACAGAAAATAAGAGGTAAAATAGGTTAACACGTGCAGTAGCTGTTTCCATAAAGTTCATCATGGACAGGTTATTCATAGAAGACTTTCCATGTGATCTTGTATGAGATTAGGTCTTTTTCAGCCTCCAAGATTCTGGTTCTGGGGTATAGCAAGTCATTGAATAATGGGTTTGTTTTTTTTTTGTAGTGTAGAAACTTGTTTATATCAATGAGCCTATGGTAATACAGGTTTTATTATGTCTGTTCACTTCAAGTTGCAGAACCTGTTGACAATGTTAAGTGAGGACTTAATGTATGTACTATGATTGTAAGTATGCCACCACCAGATGGCAGTAATGTGCAGTGCTATAGAAGTTATTTGAACAGTTGAAAGTTTTATGTTCAGATTTAGATTTATAATTATTAGTCGTCTCTACATTGTGTACAAAATCAGTTCTCTTAATTGAAGTGGTTAAACTGTACACTGTATTTTTAAAACTTTCCTAAAGTACTGTGATAGCTTTCATCAGAAAGTATTCAAGGGATTTTGCTCTGTTAGAGGAGAGTAGAATGGCTACTACCCCTTTTTAAAATCTGGCATAGCTATTTATAATAACTTAGTTATCAGTATTCTAGCAGTTCCTCCTTAATTAGATGAAGACTTTTCTTAAAAGATTATTACAAAAATATTACAGTCCAGATTATAGAATATAAACTGACTTTATCTCTGGTTAAGATATCTATGTGGCTTCTGCTCATTCTTGTTGGGAAGACAACATTTAGATGCAGGAATCAGAATAACTTAGAAAATACCCATAATTCTAGGTTAAATACAACCAAATATACACATACTGTTGTTCTTAAGAATGAGGGATAAAGAATGTTGCCTGGAATTAGTGTTTCATGGAAGAAATGAAACTTACCATTTGGGTAGAGATTTGGCAATTTTTAGAGAATAGCACGAGAAGTATGAGAGAATGTGCACAATAAATGTTATTGGAAGAGTCAGACCAGTCTTGCTATAGGTCCTAGTTTTAGGAAGACTTAGTGAAATGAAGAAGATGGTCTTTTGAGAGAAAAGAGAGCAATTAAGATGCCATTGCAGTAGTTGAGTGTACAGTGATGGCCAAGATTAAGATAATAGCTATTGCATGGGATATGGATCTGAGTTTGGAACAGCAGGATCTATAGGATTAAGTGGCAGGCTGTAGGTAACAAAGGAAAGGGAAAAGTTAGAGATGAATGGGGAAAATGTGGCTGCTGTTGATAAATATTAGGACACAGAAGAAGCAGACCCCTATTTGAGGATGCTGATTTTAGACACACTGAGTTTGTTGCTCATCCAAAGAAATCTGATCAATTCTGTCTCTCAGAACTCTTTCCTCTATTCTGGAGTATGTGGGTTTCTTCCCCATAAATTTCTCCTTCCTAAAGAAACTCCTAAATGTAAAATTACCAATTAGATCAGCTCTCTCAGGTTTGAGACTTTAATATAATTTGAGAAATATACCCTTTTCCAGATAATGTATTCTTGTGGGCTATATTTCTGACTCAGAAAATTTTCTTTTTTTTTTTTATTGTTCAACTACAGTTGTCTCCATTTTTCCACCACCCCTTTCCCCCGCCCCACCCAACCCCAACTCCCACCCACAGTCCTACCCCTCTTTAGTTTTGCCCAAGGGTCTTTCCTTTATACATGTTCCTTGACCACCCTTCCCCTTCTTTTCTCCGTTATCCCCCCCGCCCCACCCCTGTCACTGTCAGTTTGTTTGTTATTTCATTGTTTCTGGTTATATTTTGCTTGCTTATTTGTTTTGTTATTAGGTTCCCCTTATAGGTGAGATCATATGGTATTTGTCTTTCACCCCCTGGCTTATTCCGCTTAGCGTAATGCTCTCCAGTTCCATCCATGTTGTTGTGAAGGATAGGAGCTCCTTTCTTTCTGCTGCAAAGTATTCCGTTGTGTAAATATATCACAGTTTTTTGATTCACTCATTTACTGATGGGCACTTAGGTTGCTTCCAGCACTTGGCTATTGTACATTGTACTGCTGTGAACATTGGGGTGCATAGTTTCTTTTGAATTGGTGTTTCGGGATTCTTAGGGTACAATCCCAGCAGTGGAATTGCTGGGTCAAAAAGCAGTTCAATTTTTAGTTTTTTGAGGAAATTCTGTATTGTATTCTACAGTGGCTACACCGCTCTGCATTCTCCCCATGTACTAGGGTTCCCTTTTCTTCAAATCCTCTCCAACACTTCATTGTTTGTTGATTTCTTTATGATGGCCATTTGACCGGTGTGAAATGGTATCTCATTGTGGTTTTAATTTGCATTTCTCTGATGGTTAGTGATGCTGAGCATCCTTTCATATGTCTCCGGGCCCTGTGTATGTCTTCTTTGGAGAAGTGTCTGTTCAGGTCCTTTGCCTATTTTTTAATTGGATTTTTGGTCTTCCCGCGGTGGAGTCATGTGATTTCTTTATATATTTTGGAGATCAGACCCCTGTCCGAGGTATCATTGGCAAATATATTTTTCCATACTGTTGGTTCCGTTTTCATTTTGCTGATGTTTTCTTTAACTGTGCAGAAGCTTTTTATTTTGATGACGTCCCATTTGTTTATTCTTTCCTTTATGTCCCTTGATCTAGGGGACACATAGATGAAAATACTGCTGCATGGGATATCTGAGATTTTCCTGCCTATGTTCTCCTCTAGGACTTTTATGGTGTCATGACTTATATTTAAGTTTTTCATCTATCTTGAGTTTATGTTTGTGTATAGTGTAAGTTGGTGGTCAAGTTTCAGTTTTTTGCATATAGCTGTCAAGGTCTCCCAATACCATTTGTTGAAGAGGCTATTTTTACTCCATTTTATGCTCCTGCCCCCTTCATCAAATATTAATTGACCATAGAAACATGGGTTTATTTATAGGCTCTCTGTTCTGTTCCATTGATCTCTGTTACGCCAGTACCACAAAGTCTTGACTACAGTGCCCTTGTAATATAGTTTGAGGTCAGGTATTGTGATCCCTCCTACTTTGTTGTCCTTTCTAAAAATTGCTGTGGCTATTCACGGTCATTTATGGTTCCATATAAATTTTTGAAGTGCCTGTTCTATGTCTGTGAAATATGTTACTGGTATTTTAGTAGGGATTGCATTGAATCTATAAATTGCTTTGGGTCGTATGGACATTTAGATGATGTTAATTCTTCCAATCCATGAACACGGTATATGTTTCCATTTATTTGTCTTCCTTAATTTTTTTCTTCAGTGTTGTGTAGTTTTCTGACTATAGGTTGTTTACCTCTTTGGTTAGGTTTATCCCTAGGTACTTTTATTTTCTTGTTACCTTAGCAAATGTAACCCAGAAAATTTCTTAATGGTAGTTTTCTGCCACAATAAGCCAACTAGCATTGATAACCAGTGCTCACTTTACCCAGCTGTTTGAAATACCCACCTATAGGAGATACTCCCAGACTTTAACCATAGAATTGTGCTTGTTTTCCAGTCTTTTTTTTTAAGTCTTCAAACCTCCCCTGAGGATTTTCTCAAAATAATATTGCTTCACAACTCCTGAACAGCCCAGATGCCTTGATCACCTGTTTGTTTTTAGGTGTACGTTGCTGCCTTTAGAGAAATTTGCATCAATAGCAAAATAACACTATGATGGTCTTTAAATCTCCAGTGGTTTCATCAGAAAATAACTTCTGATCTTGTAAGGTATTCAAAGTAGTACCTGGTGACTCAGTGATGCCACCACTGACCTGGAAGCAGGGCTTTTAATTCTTTATGTCCTTGGAAAGTAAGTTGTCATCTGCTCTGTTTGCTCACATCTGGTAATATACATTAAAATGTTTTAAATGGCTAAATTGCAAAACCCAAAACTCATTAAATGAATAGTGCCACAATACAAAGTACTGATAATATATTTTGCAAATAAAATCTCACATCCTCAGCCCTGGCTGGTGTGGCTCAGTGGATTGAGCGCTGGCCTGAAAACCAAAGGGTCACTGCTTCGATTCCCAGTCAGGACACATGCCTGGGTTGAGGGCTAGATCCCCAGTAGGGGGCATGTGAGAGGCAACCACATATTGATGTTTCTCTCTCTTCCTCCTTCCCTCCCCCTCTCTAAAATAAATAAATAAAATCTTTTTAAAAAATCTCACATCTTCAGAGCTCTGGATTTGCTTATTAGCATATTTTTGGATAGAGTTTTTAAGAACATTTTAGTCTATAATCTTATAGTTCATTTTTAAATTACCCACTTAACAAATTATATACAAGTTCTGGAAGCTTTCTAGCATCCTTAAAATTTGTTTTTAATCCTTAATCAAGTTTTTAGCACACTGGTTTTCATAATATAACACCAATGTTACAAATCTAAATGAACTTTTTAAGTCAAATAAAAGGATTGGAGGTCAGCCAGGATTTTTATTGGGAGGAACAGATCACATCAAGAGCAGATCAGGATCAAGTTTGAGGACAGTTTGGAGATTGTGAACAAGTCTCTGAAATACCAATTGGTATTCGGTAGACTTGCCTATATAGTCTAGTGAAGTTTAAGTGCAGACATGTAATTCATCTTTAATCTGCTGTTCTAAAATTTTACTGGGATTTTGTGACAGTAATAAATCTGTGGTTCCCAGACTTTTACATTTGAGGAAACTGAGGCACAAAGAGATCAAATAATTTGCCCGAAGTAAGTAGCACAGCTGGAATGTAGTAGTGGTGGCTATCTCTGGGTACCTTTTTGTTTTTCTGAATGCTTTTTTTTGTTTTTCAAATTTACAACAACTAACATATCGACAGTTAGAAAGAGGCTTGGTTTTGTTTTTTAAGAAAAAATAATGAGAATTATATAGATAACGTTGAAGAAAGGGTTGACTAAAAACTGTGGTATTAAAAGTAGGGGAAATGGTCAGCAGTGGCTTTAAGGCTAGATAACTGACCTGTTCTGTTCATGCAGCATGTAGTCTGAATTGTCAGGAAATATTTAAACAAAATTAGGCACAGTGCTATTAAATTTCACTCCTAAGTAAATAATAATGCTAAGTAAACCATAAAACTACTTTTTAAAAAACAAATTAGGGCTTTTTTTAACAAACTTTTTAGATTTATAGAAAAATTGATAGTACAGAGTAGAGTTCCTATACACATCCCTCACCTGCACAGTTTCCTCTATTATTAACATCTCACATAGTGTAGTTACATTTTGTATAGTTAATGAACCAATACTGATAAATTATTAACTAAAGTTCATAGTTTATATTAATGATCATTCTTTGTGTTGTACAGTTCCACAGGTTTTGGTGAATGCACAGTGTTATGGCTCCACCATTGGAGTATCACACGAACAGTTCCACTACCCTGACAGTGCCCTCTATTTCACTGAGTCCTCTGCTCCCTTCCCCTCCCCCCGCCCCCACAAATCTATGGCAACCAATGTTCTTTCTGTTGTCTTCACAAAAAATTTTGCCTTTTCTAGGATGTCATATATTTAGAATAATATGTATGGAGTCTTATTAGACTGGCTTCTTTCACTTAGTAATAGGCATTTAATGTTACTTCATGGTTTTTCATAGCTTGATTGCTCATTTCTCTTTATTGCTGAATAATACTCCATTGGCAGAATGGACTACCATTTATTTATTCATTCATCTATCAGAGAACATCATGGTTGCTTGCAGTTTTTGGCAGTTATGAATAAAGCTGCTGGAAATATTAGTTGTATAGGTTTTTGTTGGATTTAAGTTTTATCTCAGTTGGGTAAATACCAAGAAGTGTGATTACTAGATTGTATAGAAAGCTTTGTAAAAAACTGCCAGGCTGTCTTCCAAATTGGTTTATCCTAATTTGCATTCCCACCAACAAAAAATCAGTTTCTGTTGTTCCACATCTTGCCAGGATTTGATATTGTCAGTGTTTTGGGTTTTAGCCATTTTAATAGGTATGTAGGGTCATTGTTGTTTTAATTTACAGTCCCTTAATGACATGTAATATGATGTTGAGTATCTGTTCATGTGCTTGTTTTCCATTAGTATATCTTTGGTGAGGTGTTTGTTCAGATCATTTGCTCATTTTAATATTGAGTTGACTTCTTAGCTTTAATTTTTAGTGTTCTATGTACAAAATACAGTGGCCTGATATGCTGACTTTCACACCAGTTGTGTCATGTTTTAGAGATGTAGTTATCTGTAGAAACAAAGATGAAATTATTGTATTTTATGAGTTGCTCATATTGGAAAAGAAAAGAGTATTCCAGTTTCTTGGTGTCCAGTAATTGTGGAAGGAAAAAGGAATGGAACTGGCTGCTAGAGGACTGGTTTTGTTTCATTTATTTGCAGGGTGTTTTTTTGTTTTTATTTTTTTGTATAATAAGGTATCTTGTATTGTTGAATAGGTGCTTATTTTTTTTCTCTCTAGTCAGGTTGATGATGACCCTTCCACCAGCCTGGTAAGTTTTATTGAATTAAAATCTTTGTTTTAGTAAGTTACTCTTTTTATTAACTTAGGTACCTCGTTGAACTGGGTTGTATCAAGCCACTCTGTGATCTTCTCACAGTCATGGACTCTAAGATTGTACAGGTTGCTCTGAATGGCTTGGAAAATATCCTGAGGCTCGGAGAACAAGAAGCCAAAAGAAACGGCACTGGCATTAATCCCTACTGTGCTTTGATTGAAGAAGCTTATGGTAAGATAGAGTATTAATTGGATGTCCTGAAATTACTATTTTCTTGTTCTCTTTGCTTTTCTCTTGGCCTGGCCACATCTGTCATTAGAGAACACATACAAAGAAAATATGTATTGTAAATATGAAGAGAAACAAGCATTGGCTTCTTAGGATCTTCCCAGTTGCCTGATTGCTTTTTCTTGTGAGTACTCTTGCATTCTTACTAGTCCATCTGAGCCTCAGGAACATCCATATCTACTGTAGATGCTGCCTGACTACTTTTCTCTTACAAGATTAAGAGCTGTGATTTTGCATTGCACCCAGCAGCTCCTGTGTCCCTAAAGAGTTCCTGACTTTAAAGGTTTCTAATGAATAAGCCCTGGCTGGGTAACTCAGTCAGTTAAGAGTGTGGTCCTGATATGCCAAGGTTGCAGGTTCAATCCCTGATCACAGCACATAAAAGAATCAACCAGTGAATGCATAAATAAGGGGAACAACAAGTAGATGTTTCTCTCTCTCCCTCCTTCCAACCTGTCTCCCTTCCCCCAACCTCTCTCCCTCCTTTTTTCTCTCTCAAACCAGTTTTTAAAGATTTCCAAGAGTTTCATCTTAAAAAGTTACTTGGCGTCCTCATTCTTCTAATACCAGTCTTAACTCAGTCAATCAGTTTACCAGTGTACTTTAACCTTTTAAGTTCTTTAAGTGGTTTAATGCATAGCCAGGGTTAAAAACCACTGTTCTGGGGTTTGTTTGTTTTGAGATTGGAATTAGGTGTCATGGGGGTACATTCATTTTTCAAATTGAACAGCTAATGCAGAATTATTTTCCAAAATGATTTTTAACTTTTTTTTAAAACCTGATTATAAAAGCTATACCTGCTTTTAGTGTAAGCAATTTTGAAATGTATAAAAAATTAAAAAATTTTTAAAGATTTTACTTACTTTTAGAGAGAGGGGAAAGGAGGGAAAAAGAAAGGGAGAGAAACATCAATATGTGGTTGCATCTCACGTGCTCCCTACCGGGGACCTAGCCTGCAACCCAGGCATGTGCCCTGACTGGGAATCAAACTGGCAACCTTTGGGTTCACAGGCCGGCACTCAATCCACTGAGCCACACCAGCCAGGGCAGAAAAATGATCTTTATTCAGAGATCTTTCTCCACAGAGATAACCATTGTTACTTTTTTTATTTATATATATTTTAGTATGGATATGTACAAGAGGTGACCCCTCCAAAAAAAGAATTATCTTCTGGCGGACGGGCCCCTTGTAGTACAGGTTTCCCTTGGTAGGTCAGTGTTCTAGGAACCCATCTGTTCATTGTAACAGCAGGTGTGAGGAAGTTGTGTTTGGTGTCAGTGAATTTTTTTTGAAGAGTCTTTTGACACATTTGCCCATTGTAAGATGGATGGTTTACGAGTGCACCTGCCCACACTACGCTGAGCGTTCAGCGGTTTTTGACCAAAAATGGCATGACCCCTGTGCCCCACCTTCCCTATTCACCCAGACCCACCTTGAGTGACTTTTTTTGTTGTTCCTTCTGTGGCTGAAAAAAGCCCTCAAAAGGAAACGTTTTGCCGGTATGGCAGAGGTGAAACAAAAATCAGCAGAAGCACTAAAAGACATCAAAATTGATGAGTTCAAAAACTGTTTTAAGCAGTGGAAAAAAAAGGTGTCAGGTGTATTGCATCAAATGGAGAGTTCTTTGAAGGTGATTGAAGTTTAAACATGTAAGAATAAATACACTTTTTTTTCTATTCTGTTTTTTTGGAGTCCCCATTGTATATGAATATATGTTTTTTTCCCTTTGAGGAATGTTAGTATTTATTTCTGGTATTGCTATATCTGTTAGACTGCTTATGCCTGCAAGTGAAAGAAAGCCTAGTTCAGATGGGCTTGAACTTAATAAAGAGAATGTGTTGGCTAATTTTTAGTAGGATTTGTAAGTTTAAGCAATAGAAACTCATTCTGACCGATTTAAGGATATTACACATTTGTTGAATGATACTGGATAGCTCAGAGCCCAGGTAATCAGAGCCAAGAATTAATTAGGCCATAAGTACAGTCCAGTAGGAACTCTTCTGCCACTGGCCTTAGGAACTGGATGATATGGGGACTGGCTGTTGCTTGCACACGGGCTTAAGATGTCAATTTGTAATACTAGCATTCAGATATAATGTCAAGCAATACTTTCTATGCTATTACAGAATACATAACGAGATATAAGTAGGGAAGAGAGTCTTCCTTTACCTCAAGAAAGGAGACAAAGGGCAAAACATTGCTTCATTGGAATTTCCTACAAATAAATGAGCTTTTCCACTATTCTTTATTCTAGGTCTGGATAAAATTGAGTTCTTGCAGAGTCATGAAAACCAAGAGATCTACCAGAAGGCCTTTGATCTAATTGAGCATTATTTTGGTACCGAGGATGAGGACAGCAGCATTGCGCCCCAGGTTGACCTTAGCCAGCAGCAGTACATCTTCCAGCAATGTGAGGCTCCTATGGAAGGTTTCCAGCTTTGAAGCAATACACTGGTTTTATGTTCCTGTGTCAGACCAGGCTACCCAGTCAAGTCCTCTTGTGGAGCCCACAGTCCTCATGGAGCTAACTTCTCAAATGTTTTCCATAATACTGTTTGCGCTCATTTGCTTGTCTTGCGCACCTGCTCTCTTACACACATCTGGAAAACCTCCGGCTCTCTGTGGTGGATTACCCTTCTAAGAAAAGTGTAACCAGAATGGCCCACTCTCTTAAGGAAAATCCCTAGGTTTTGGAGATCCGCACTTATTATAAGAGTCATAGGAATATACACATTAATGTGGCTCTCCTTTTTTGTGTGGGGGGAAAAGAGGGCTCCCCTTCATTCCCTTTTAAGTGGGGAAAAATACTGACATTTAAAAGATGAGACTAAAACTTTATCTTGAATTTCACACAACTACTTGCAAACAAGGGAGATGGTTAGACCTATTGTGTATACATCAGAGTACTTTTCATGAGTTCTTCCACAGTGAACCTTTGGATTACCTGGTGGCTTTTTCTAGCCAAATTTGCATTAATACTTACTGAGATTGGATGGTTTTCTTTCCTACATTGGCGCCATTCTTCACAGCTGTTAAAGTTAAACCATCTGCTCTTTCACCTTCAGCCTTCAGTGAATGTGCTTTCTAGTTGTCAGGAATGCTGAAGCATTAACACTTGATTCTCAGATGTGATACTGGTTTGAAGATTTCCTTAGAGCAGAAAGGAGAGGGGCACATAGTAATTTGTATGGCTATTGCTTCTCTTTGGTCTTCCATGTCTTAGGATTTGGAAGTGGTTCAGTTCTAATGCTGGTTGAAGACTGATTTAGAATCCTTAGTAATCTAAAACATATTCTGTAATTCAATAAAAAAGTGAAAAATAAACAACAACAAAAAACCCCTCCAGTTTTCCCAAACTTAACCAGTGTGACTAGAAGCTGTGTTTCTGCATTTAAACAAATGTTTCAGGCTTTGTGGTCCTGATAAGGTCCTCATTAAATTCGAGTTCACCCTAGGTGCTTTTCCCCTCTGTGACTGGCAGATAACACATCACTTTTAAAGGTTACTTAGGAAGTGTTTTTTAATTGGATGCAGCATGATTCTAATGTATCCATGCTGCAGATGTGATCCCTTAATGTAGCGTCCTTATCATAAATGAATAACCGTCTTCTCAACATGACCTGTTAACTCAAATAAGGGCAGAGATCTTTTTCTTAGAACTCTATTGTCCCCCAAATCATGTCATTTTATCTCGTACAAGTTAGTACTGCCCGGTGAAGTTGCCCTCCCCCCCGTCATGAAATAAAAAGTTTCTGCCTTCTGGCTCATTTAATGACTGCAGTCTGTACCTGCAAATGGCACTTCCAGTACTGTCTTCAGTGATGTACATTTGTGCTTGGACTGGAACAAAAAAATAAGTGTAATTGCCAAGAGAACTGCAGCCGAACATACAACTTCTTGGTGCTAGTTGGCCATCTTGACTCAATATTGGGACACACTATTGCAGAAGATTTATATTTGTTGATGAGCTATTCAAAATGAATTCAGAAGGAAGAGTTGCTCACTTCTGTTTTAGAGAATACCCTTTTAATCCTCTTTAATCTTGTCTTCTTCTCGAGTTCATTATAACCCCAAAGTTGTGTTCTTTGGGAATTCCCCTCACAAGCTATTCTACATCTCTGGTAAATCCCGCTGAGTGTTAGGGATATTCAGCGCTCTCATACCTCATCATGTCAATTAAGAAGTCAACTTACACGACCTGATTTGAACTTTTTAAAAATCCACTTCATTTAAAATAAAAAGAAAAAAAGACAAAGGACATTTCAGCCAAGCCTGTGACACAGTCTTCACACCTAACCTGTAGTTGTGTCCGCTCTGGATGGATACAGTCTGATGTCTGTTGGTGGTGGAGCAGCCACTGCAAACTAGTCAACTCGCGCGTTTATAACTGTTACTTTTTCTAGTGCTGCTTTGTGCTGAAAGAACATTTTAGTTTACTGCACTTGACCTGTAAAAGACTTTGATTCTTTGTAACTTTAGGGACAAGTTAGGTGGTTAATTTAAAGAAAAACTTTCAATGTTGCCTTTACATCACGTTAAAATATAACTTCTTTCAGAAGGGTAATAGAAGCACTGATTCATAGCAAAAGTCTTGTTTTTAGCTTTGACTTCTTTTGTGGCTGAGTTTTTAAAAATTGTAAATTACTGGTAACACGTCATTTCTTTAGAATGTTTTAAATTATGTACCTTTTGGATAATTTAAAATTTTTTCAGTTCATGTTGATAAACCAATTTGAATGGAAAAAATAAAAAGCACACAAAGTGGTTTCTCCACATTAGAATAGCATATGTTGGAAATTTTTGCCAGCAATTGCAGGTGTCTTAATGAATGAATTAAAACAAAGTCCACTCAACTAATGTGGTCTATTTTCTGTTTAAAACAGGAATTTATCTTGCTCCTGTCTTAGAATTTCATGAGCCACAAGCAAAAATTTTCTTAGAACATAATGGTGTTTTTTAAATATAAAAATTGGAATTGACTAAATGTTAAATCCCAGCATAACTGTTGGAACTGAGAAAGCAGCCTTTTTTTGTGGTAAAAATGACATTTCAGGAGGTAACTGTAAGTCCTATTTTTAGTTCTCTACCTGGCAGATTCTCTTAATTTCAGTCTATTGAATATACCCTATCAATAAGATGGTACTCATTACAAAAGCACATTAATTTCAACACCAGAAAACTGCGGTTTTATATACTGATGAGGGGAGAAGTGACTTGATCACCACCGCCAACCCCTTTTTTTCTGCTCAAAATTTTCAATATAGATTCTTTGTAATGAGAACTTCTGTGGGGAAAAAAGCACTGAGAGGATTTGGGAGTAGTGGCGCCTTGTATCCGAAGGACCAGCAGGTAAAATATGATTAGATTGAGAAAGGTGGAAATGATAGATAAGAAGAATGGTGAGATTTAGTGGACAGACTTTCCTATGAAACACATTAATTCATGTTGTCATTAAGTAATTGGGACCCTTTAAAACCACCTTTATCAGCTGTACTGCTTTTGAAAACTATTATTGCCCTAGGATTGTTTCTTTGCCAGATAAAACTGAATGGACTCTGGGTCATTTTCATCATTATTGTCACAGATAGAAACATTGATAACTATCCCCCAATAAATCTGAGTTATTCCAGATTGTTGCTGATTTTGCCTTAAAAAATATGTAGTATATATTATAAATGAATCTTTGTCATCTAAATCCTCTGTTGTATCAATACATGGCTACCCGCAGGCAACTTTGAAATTTACTTCCTTAGTGCTAAATAAATAGTTTAGTTATTTCCAAAATTTGAGGTTGCATTACAAAAGGGTTTACCTTGGGTTGAAGGACTTTTCTTTCTGGCTCATTAGTTTTGCGAACATTTTTATATTAATAGGCAAGTTATAACTGTTTTAGGGCTTGGGGGTTTTTCATACAGGGTGAGGCAAAAGCAGGTTTACATTTGTGAGTAAACAGCTTATTGTGTATTGTATTCCATATGAACAACTGTAAACCTACTTTTGTCCTGCCCTGTATATGTATTAGAAAATTGTGATGTTTAAGAATGATGTTCAGTAAAGGAATCCACTTCTTGATGGGCATTGTTTGTTTTTCATATTTATAAGCTGTATGCTACCTCCTACATTCCAAAATTTGCTCATTTGCAGAGATAGGTGTACCTACACATGGCAGTCTCAAATCTGAATTTTTTTTGCTGTCTGAAATTAATAAAGCCATTTTATTCTATTGTGAAGTGAGCAGAGTACATACTTATCTACCAGGTAGGAAATTTTGGGGCTACCTTTTCCTATCATCGAAAGTGATATATAGTGTGTGTGTGTGTATGTATATATATATGTGTGTATATATATATAATATATATATATTATATATATATAGTATGTGCGGTAAAGTGAAACAAAATCGCTAATTTTAAAAACATCAAATTGTTACAGGACATAAATGTATCTGGAAGTTTGGGGGAAGAAAGTGTCCAGGGTAGGTGAAGTTCTATCCTGTTCTCAACTAAGGGGAGACAAGTCAGTTTGTTTTCCTATAGGTCAAATAAAGATAAATTATCTGCTGTGTCCCAGGTATTTGGCTAAGGGCTTTCCTTTGTTTCACTCCTCTAACTGTTCCTTGAGGTGAATAATTGTCACTTTGTTATAGATGACAAAATCAGGACTTGGAAGAATTTACTTTGCCCGAGGTCACAATCATTAGGTACTGTCTGTCCACAGATGGGGAGAAGTCCAGCAGGTTTAATGTCGGAGAACACCGCAGTCACGGTCATGGCGGTCTGTGCTAGGAACTCCTGGAACTAGTCACGGCAGCCACAGTGAGGCCAGCTTTTGTTGTGTTGGACCGTTCTTTCTGAGTCTTCCCCATCAGCTGCACTCTTAAAGTGACTAAATCAGGTGTAAGTTGCTTTCAACGTATTTGGTGTGTAGGCCCTCTCAGCCCAAACATCTTTCCCCTTCCATGGTGCTAAAATTGTATATGATGAAACGTAAAATAACAGGAATTTTTAAAAATATGCAAATGATTGTGAATTTAGTAGAATAATGGCTAAACTCAGAAGCATGTTTCCATTCAAGGAACTCAAATGTGGAAGGTATTGACACGGAACGAAAGGCTTTGGAATGAAGAATTTTGCCCTAGAAAGCAATGCCATCCAGAGGTGTGAACTTAACACAGCTGATTTCCTAAAGCAGTGTTGTCCCAAGAAGTGTCAAGATCACCTTTTAATATATGCTGTTGAGTATGTTCTGTTTACCTCATCATTTTGACCTCTCTATGTCCTTTTTCAAAGTGTTCTTACACTTTGGTTTGGAACGGCTCTAATGATTCTTTGTACTTGAATGCAGTATGTCAGGCCATGGGTGAGTGCCTTGCACCTAGTAGATATTCAATAAATACTAAATGAATGAAGGAATATGCATCTATGTGATATTAGTAAAGGGTATGTACTGAAAGTTCAAAGGAATTCCTTTATGTTTGAAATCAGGGTTAATAACCCTTAACGCTATTGTCTTAAAATGTGTTTCATATGTAGTAACCTTTCAGGAGACAAAATTTGACCTGAAGTTTACAAAAACAAACATTGTCATAGCAGAGGTTTGCTACATTAAAAACAAAAACCAATGCCTTCTGAGAGAAATTAACAAGTATATTTTGCAGGATAGCTAAGACATGTATTTTATACTAAAACTAGCTCACTGGTCTCTTCCAGCATATTTTAAAGTTAGAAACTTTTTGGCCAATTATATCCAACTGATGTGGAAGTTGGTGGTTGCCTTAGGCTATTAAGGATTTGTTAATTTTTACATAGTATATGTTGCTGCATGAAAAAAATTTTTTTTATCCATTCCTCCAATTTAAATGATCAGTAGAAACAAAGAGTGTATTTCTTCATCCCATGATTATTTCAATGCCATTTTTTAGAGATTCCACTGACCAGGTTTTTTTTTTTTTTTTCCTGAAAACAAAATATTAAAGCAAAACATAGCCTGAGTTCCCGCAGACTACACTCTGCAAAATTGCTGGTTTTACAAGTTTATTTTAGCCTGCTTAGATTATTACTGCTATTTCATGTGCTATTTTGAAAAATTGTTTTAGGGAAAAAGTCATTTCTGTGATTCGTGCATGTTCTTGCAGAGAAAAAAGTTAAAAGTCCTTTCTCTATACCTATGGTACTTAACCCCAGGAAGCCAATGGATTCCAGTGGATGTCCGCAATGTGGGTCACTTCCTTACCTAAACCGCTTGGGCCCAGCATTATTTAAGAGTAATGGGGAAGGAGAAAATAGAAACCCAGACCACAGTGGTGGGGAGAGAACAGTACCAGGTTTGAGAGAGAGCTCGGCAGCCTGGGGTATAATAAAATACAATATAAAGAGTGTAGAGCTTTCCAAGATTATGTTGTGATTATGAGGAGAGTCCCCTTGAGAAGTCAGTGGTGGCTGTACTGGTGTGATGGGGGCAATCATAATTTTTAGATCAATTAATGCTGTTAATTATTTTAGTCCCTTTCACGTTAAGAAAGTCTCAGATAAGTTATTTGGCCACCCCATATTTAGCCCAACTAGATTTTCATGTTTAAATAGCTGGTGGTCTTAAGCAATTGGGTATGTATACAGTTGTATTAAATTTGATTTTTGAGGACTGGATTTAGTAATCTGAATTACCATGAAGCAAGTTGGGCAAAAAGGCCCTTAATGTAAAAATCACTCCCAGGCCATGGTAAGGTCTGACATCAAGAAAACCTTTTTAGCCCTGGCTGATGTGGCTCAGTGCTTTGAGCCCCGGCCTGCTAACCGAAAGGTCACTGGTTCGATTCCCATTGCAGGGCACATGCCTGGGTTGCAGGCCAGGTCCCCAGTAGGGGGCATGTGAGATATAATCATACATTGATGTTTCCCGCTCTCTCCAATGTCCCCTTTCAACCCCCCCCCCAAAAAAAAACAGACAAGAGCCAACATAATAGCTGTCCAGTGTGAATGAATAAAAAAAAAATTTAAATCTTTTTAATTAAAAAATTACCCATTTGAGTGGCACTTCTGTATAGAGTATTCACAAATTTTACTGAGGGGCTAGGAGAATAAACCCTTCAACCACAGATGAGACTTTCAGTTTTAAAACTTTGATGGGACATGTAAAGAAAATAAGTTGATTTCTATAGGGAGGGAAACTTTCAAATCACTTATTTGGTCATGACTAAAGGTAGCAAAAATAGAAATTTGTTAAAAGCAGGACCATATAAGAAACTTGAGAGCCCCAAATGCAAATAGAAAATTAATGGTTCCTTTCACTTTTACCTGTATCAGCATTCCTTGTTCTTTACACATTCCACAATTTCTGATGCCCCCTGCCCCCAAGGAAATAAGCTATGAGATTCTCAGTCCTAATTCACAAGGACTGCAATATTAGGACTATATACTAGTATTAGAACATGACTAATGAATAATGGTTTAATTATAGTCCTAGCTTTAATTTTCTTTACATGAATTCCTGGTGCTATTTGTAAAAAAAATTCTAGACATCAAAGTGGATTTTAATACTGGAGAAATTCTTTTCAGTTTTTCAGTCAAATTCTGGAAAAATTCGAAGAAAGTTATTTTTCTGCATAGTCCTGTCAACACCTGCTTGTGAGCCCCCTTGTCCTCATGCTTGTGATGGGTCTAGTGGGCTAACTCGACTCCAGCACCAACACCCCATCCTAGTCTTCATGTCCTGTGTTTGCCTTGCCTAATTTTCTCCTTATTTGCCTCGAGCATGGAACTTACTAGAAAAATAGAGATTTACTTAAGTTCTTTGAAACAAAGCCTACACTTTGTTTTCTGAAGTGCTTTTAAATTTACTTCTAATGAATTAATTATAATGGAAATAATTTCAATTGATGCAGAATTTAAAGTGTGTGTAAGCTTCCCAGTAAAAATCACACTAATCCAGGCTAATGGGAGGAGGAAAGGAGAGGGAGGAGGCAGAGTTTAATCAGAATTGAGCTTTAAGATATGATAGAGTGGAAAAGGTTTGTCTTTTTAAAGTTTTACAGAGGGGCGGTCCATGGCTAAGAAGAGTCACAGTGCATGTAAACGGAAGCTCCAAACCATTTTAAAGATGCTCTCCCCATTCCCAGGAACTCCTGATTGTGTTTATCTCATTAACTTGCATTAGCTAAGCCTAAAGCATGCGTGCAATTCCTATCTAAATTCCAAACTAAAGTAGTAGAATCTTAAAGTATTATAGGTGACCTAATTGTGCTGTTGTGCCTTACAAAGGGCAAGACTTTGAATTACCCTTTATATGATAGGAAACCCACTGTTTCTGAATGTTTCAGTCGTTGATTGACAGAAAACACGAGGGATACCTGCCTTTTGACTTCAACTCAGCTACCAAGAAAGCCTTTCAAAACAACACTGACTCTCTCGGGCATCCTTTATTGGGGAATTGGAGGCGCTACCAAGTTTTAGGTAAACCTATTTTTGTTTAAAGAAGAGTAACTTACAACTGAAGCATGTATGGTTTACGTTAATACCTTCACAGCCATTACTCATTTCTTAAAACTAGTGTAAGGTCTCTAAAGCCTAATTACGAATAACCTTACACACTTCTTAACCCATTCCATCTACTACTTGGTCCTTTTCTGTCTCAAGCACCTGAGAAAATATGAACTTTTCTTAATTTTCTTTGGAGGCATAAACCGTAAGGGAGTGCTAAAACAACATTCGCTCGTTTTCCCCCTGGACTACCACCATGTCATGACCACTGGCCTTTAAAACCCCCTAGCACAAATTCTTTATCCTTCCCTAAACCTTTAGGGAATGCAGCAGCTTACATGTAGTCAATAGCGTTTAGGTGGGTCGACGACCTTAGCTACATTTCTGAAATGCACAGTGGGCGGCTCCTGTCCCAAACGTGGGCTCAACCCTGCGGCTAAGGGAATTGAACATGAAGTCCTTTCTTGTCACACGGTTTGCAAAAGGACCAAAAAAAAAAAAAAAAATGACATATTCACTGCTTTCCTCGCTAGCCAGTCCAGGTCTGGGACAGTCCTGCCGCCCTCCCCACTCAGCTAAGAAAGCAGTACCCAGTGTGGGAGTGGCGACGGGGAGCGGAGGCGGCGGGGAGCGAGGGAGACCGGAAGGAAACCTTGGCTCCTCCTCCCGTGCAGGCGCACGAAGGCCTCTCCCATTGGCCACCTCGACTCGGAAGAAGGTTGGGGGTGGGGCGCTCCCTCTGCGCAGGAACTCTACGACTGGGCCTCCGTTTTAGATTGACGCGGCCGAGAGGACCCGTTTGCAGCTGCAGGATGCAGCCGTCAGGTCCGTGCCTCAAGTAACGGTGTCGATGCAGATTCTCTCTTAGCTTATGAAATTTTATGTTTAAAGCGGTGATGCATTCATGCTCAAGTACATAAAGTCTGTCAGACTGGTAGGCTTGCTCAGTGTTCTCAAAGATGTCGGAGTTGGGGGGAGGGGAGTTGAGACATAGTTCTGTAGAGCTTACCTCCGCTGCTTTGGACGGCTGTATACGTTCGCAAAATACACATTAATATCTTACTTGCCGATAGGGCATGGGGCCTTTTTAATAATAGTTCTCAAGTAGTTGTTTCCAGGGGGAAGCGAGGAAAAAGTGGTCCAAAGCCGTGCGGCTGAATCAGTGTATATCGTAAAGACATCTAGGAACTGTAATCATTAAAGACCATTTGTTTTTGAGTCTGATTCTTTAATCTTCATTTTGATGGGCAGAAAGCCAAAATACCGGGCTGCCTGGTTCAGGACCTGACGCCTAACCAACCTACTGACTTGGAGCTTCAGAGCCATGGCAACAAAGAAGTCAGACATCAAAGTAGAGTCGGCCATCACCTCATCAGCCAATCCCAGCAAACAAGAGTCTGAAAAACCAAACTATGCTCTCAGATGTACTCTCGTGGGACATACGGAAGCAGTATCATCGGTTAAGTTTAGTCCTAGTGGAGAATGGCTAGCAAGTTCTTCTGCTGATAAAGTAATTATAATTTGGGGAGCCTATGATGGAAAATATGAGAAAACACTTTATGGTCACAATCTGGAAATATCAGATGTTGATTGGTCATCAGATTCCAGGCGTCTTGTTTCTGCCTCAGATGATAAAACTCTGAAGATTTGGGATGTGAGATCTGGAAAGTGTCTGAAAACGCTGAAGGGACACAGTAATTATGTGTTTTGCTGTAATTTCAATCCACCATCCAGCCTCATTATTTCAGGATCTTTTGATGAGAGTGTGAAAATATGGGAGGTGAAAACGGGAAAGTGTCTCAAGACTTTGTCTGCTCATTCTGACCCAGTTTCTGCTGTTCATTTTAATTGTAATGGGTCCTTGATAGTGTCTGGTAGTTATGATGGTGTCTGTAGAATCTGGGATGCTGCATCAGGTCAGTGTTTAAAAACACTTGTTGCTGATGATAACCCTCCTGTCTCTTTTGTAAAATTTTCTCCGAATGGTAAATATATTCTCATTGCAACTTTGGACAATACTCTTAAACTATGGGATTACAGTAGAGGTAGATGCCTGAAGACATACACTGGTCATAAGAATGAGAAATACTGCATATTTGCCAACTTTTCAGTTACTGGTGGAAAGTGGATTGTGTCTGGTTCAGAGGATAACCTGGTTTACATTTGGAATCTTCAGACTAAAGAGATTGTACAGAAATTACAAGGTCATACAGACGTCGTAATCGCAACAGCTTGTCATCCTACAGAAAACATCATTGCATCAGCAGCATTAGGAAATGACAAAACGGTTAAACTGTGGATGAGTAACCACTAAACTCTAGAAAGCAAGTAGAGCCAAACTGGAAAAAAGACATTTGAGAAGATGGGTTCTCTTAATTTTGGCATGGTTTTGTATTTCTTTTTAACATTGTCTTGGGTTATATTAGATTTTGTGACCTATAACCTAAATTTACAAAACAAGACGGTTTGAAAAGCAAGTCTAGAACCTAGGGCTCCTGACTTTTAATCTTAAAGTCTGTTATTAGCCTCTTATGTCTGTCCCTGAACAGATTGCCATTCTATTCCTCTCAATGACTATTCTAGAGATTGGTATATTGATATCTGGGAAATATTTAGAAGATTCACATGACAGATGACTGATTAAATGAGGGGAGCAAAGGAGTTTGGAGTAACTCCGAGGTTTTTGGTTTGGGAGATCAGATGAGTAAGAACATAAGCCTGTGGTGATGGTGGATTGAAGAGGTATGTCAGATGCCACTCACACACTTTAAGTGAATGGTCTACATGATGGGATGTGAAATGGTCCACGGAATCAAGCCTTCAAATTGGGGAAAACGGGATGGTTAGGTTTGTTCTGAAAGTCTAAAACATTGTAAATGGCGTTTTACTAAAGGACCCCTTGATGCCTTACCAGGTTGTGCCCTGTCATAATTTTCAAGCAAACTAAATGTCTGAGTGGGAGGCTGCTCTCTTGCACTGCATCAGACTCTCCAGCTCCTACCCACGCTTCAAAACTTAGATCAGAAATCACTGTATTGTGGAGCCATCACTGCCTGCCCGACTCCAACCATAACTGACAGCTGAGTTAGGTTTTCTTGCTATTTCTATAGTTTCCGTTATTAAAGTTAAAATATATCATTTACCAATTGTAATGGTTTCGTGGGCCATGTTTCCAGTATATTATGTGCTCTTGGAGCCAATAAGTACATTATTCCTCTTTGTATTCTCACTTTTTGTATATTCAGTGGACTCAAGTAATGTTTGATAAATGACAGTGAATTATACCATCAACACTTCATTCTTCACCTGCTTTCACTAAATTTTTGGAATCAATTCCCCATACTATTATTTTTGTTGATTAAAAGTATCTGGGTAGAGCCTTACATATTAACTTTACATAGGACTTATAGAAAATATAAGGTGGGTTTCTGCCCACTACCTATAGAAATATGATAAACAAAAAAAATCTAGAAATTAAGCAAAAGATAGTACAATTTAATTGAAAGTATCAAGAGCAAACCTGTCTTTATTTGTTATTCTACAGTATCTTATACTAGTGCTCATTATATCTGATTTGCTTGACAAGTTCTGAGGCACCTAAGATGTTAGAGTTATTAGTAGGGAATGACTGCTAAGAAGTTAGTATGGGAGGGTACCGGGAGAAGTGGGATTAGCTAGGGGCCGGTCTATCTAATTCTGGCCAAGAAATTTGTATTTAACCCATAAAGAGGTAGTCACTATACGTTACTGAATAGAATGACACAAAATGAGAAATGATTGTGTAAATTCTTGCTTCACTGTAACATCTGTGAGCTTTAGTTAAATATTTTTATTTAATAATATTTATTAAATAATTTAATAAATATTATCAAATATTTTTAATAAATAAATATAAATTTATTTAATAAATCTCTAAGATACAACACTTGAAAATGCTACTTTAGAAGTTAATAATGGTATTGTTCTATGAAGAGTACTTATTTTTAAAAAGTACATTAAAATTTACCCATATTTATAACATTGGTTTAGGTAAGATGTAACATAAGTGTTCCAAAATAATCAAGAAAAACTTATCTGCTAAAATGTATAAGAAATGATCTTCATAATTTTCAAGTGATAAAAATCAAAGAATTTGGTATCTAAAAAGTTGTCATTCTAAAATATATAAATAGACATCATTAACATCAGATTATGAAGCTATAGGTAGACTGATGTATTACATTTTACTGAGTATTTTATTAAACCAAGTTCCCAAAAAGCTGCACATACTGCTTTTTAAATCTGTTCAACCCTCTTAGGAGATCCAGCAGGTTGATACGGCTATGAGGATTTGTCATCTGTTTTCACTTGTGAGAAAAATACTTAAAATAGAAACCAGCATCCATACCTAAATATGACAGTTTGGTATCGCAAAGTGAGATACATACCAGGTGCAAATCCTTATTTTTCAACACTAATGAGAAAATGCACTTGATAGATTTTTGTAACAGAATGCAGTAAAGGCCGCAGAAGGACCAGTTGGGAATTTGAAGCCAAGGAGCAGAATAGGTGACTGCTGGCCCCAAGCAACACCACGAGGCTGGGATTTCAAAATCCCCTAGAAACTTGTGGCCAGATCATTCTCAGCACCTTGCCAGGACACCTGTCTGTCAGCAGACCCCAAAATGGCCAAGTGTGGTCTGACTGCTCTCCAGGGCTCTGAGAAGCAGCTCTCAAAGGTGCACTTGGGCAGTGTACTCAGCTGGCCTTCCTTATCTCTCCAAAATGAATACAAAGGAGGGAAATGCAGAGAGAGAAGTCATTTTGCCTTCTGGGGAGAAGTCACATGGGTAATAGGAATTAAAGTAAGATATGGTACCTGACTCTAAAGGAGAGTTACTATGAAAGTCAAAATAAGTTGTCTCATTTTTCATTCTTTCATTTTACCAAAAATCTGAGAGAATGCACTTAACCTAGATGAAAGACATTAAATGAAGCAAGTCAGTTCTTTAAGAAAATTTATTGGTACCTCTTAAGCAAAATAGGGAAATGGTATGTTTGCACAAACCATACTTTAATGAAATGGATCCTCATACCACATTCTTTTTAATACAGGCTTGTTGCTGAAACATTACTCCTGGATTTTCAAAATCTAGCCAACACGAATGCCTCTGCTACTCTGTTTTGGCCTTCAGAGCTGCTTCCTCTCTCAGACGAGCCTTCTTTTCTAAGTTCAGGCTTGTTAAAGACTCGTGTCTTCTGGCAGCCTAAAATGAAACAATTTGAACACGTAATTATTTATGCCCATTTGGCAGTGATGCCATTACCTTGCACCGATGTCAGCAAGTTACCTAGGGCAGGACAAGACCAGACTGGCCTGCTGCATGCACACCGGGCCCCGCAGTCCCCTCCAGGTGCCTTCTGCTTCCTCTAATGCTTCCCAGCACAGCAGTCCATCCGCTCAGGCACTGTTCTTCCTTTCTGGCCTCATTCATTCAATCTTCCAGTCTCTCTTCTCTTACAATTTATTCCCTTCCCTTGTCTTTCCCCTTTTCCTACCTTCAATATTAAATACCCTCTCAATTCCATTTTTATTGCCTTTTCCTCCTTTTGCTTTTCTTTGTTGCTATCCTTTTTTCCTCTAAATCATTCATAACTTTCACACTCTTCTAGTTCCTTACTCCGTTTTTTACCAAAAACATTCTGCTTTGGGGATCCCAACTACTTTACCAACTACTGCCATCGATGACTTCCTGCGACATACATCCTACTCTTCCATCTTGAGAAAAAACAGCAGTGGGGGAGAGGCAAACATCCTCTACCCTTGCTTCCCTCCCTGTGACCTGTTACACTTCCGTGAAGCTTATATTAATAGACCAGTTTTAAAATTTTTATACCAAATAAGTGACACTATCACCCCATACGGTAGTATTTTATTATATCTGTGTAATTTCATATGTAAAGTGTTAGGTGTGGGAAGTGGGGGAGACTGCATGGTAAGTGGAGGGTGAGTACAAAAGAGAGCGGCTAATTTCCCTCTTCTGAATCACATTAAGTTCAAAAGTTTTCCATTCCAGTAGCATCTACCAACTTTTTAGAAAAAAGATAGTTCCATAAAAACCAAATAATACGGCTTTATGATACAAAACAGGAGAGGAACTCTCTAAAGAACACAGTGTAGCCCTGACCGGTATGGCTCAGTGGGTTGTGTGTGAAAGACTGCCAGTTTGATTCCTAGTTAGGGCACATGACCAGCTGGGGCCATGAGAGAGACAACCAACTGATGTTTCTCTCCCTCTCTTCCTCCCTCCCTTCCCTTCTCTTTAAAAATAAATTTTTAAAAAATCTTTAAAGAACACAGTGTATATATACCCTTGGATGAAGCTAGAAGAGATCCTAGTATCTTCCATTCCAAGACTCTGAACAAGAGCCGGAAGTTCATTTCCTTTTACTCTAGACTCTTGGGATAAGGAGGTCAGTTATCACTGGGTTGGGATAACATCTGGTAATAGATACAAGACATCTCTTTCCACAGGAAAGCTGTGATACACAGTATTAAAATAAAGGTTTGGTTCTGACTGGTGTGGCTCAGTTGGTTGGGCATTGTCCCACAAAAGAAAAGGTTGCTGGTTCAATTACCAGTCAGGGCACATGCCTGGGTTGCGGGTTCAGTCCCTGGTAAGGATGCATATGAAAAACAACTGATCGATGTTTCTCTCTAGCATTGATGTTTCTCTCCAGCATCGATGTTTCTCTCTCTCTTTTTCTCCCTCCCTTCCCCTCTCTCTAAAAATAACTAAATAAAATCTTTAACAAAAAATAAATGTTTGACCATTGCTGCTGCATATAAAAGTAACTACACTGTAATCTGTACAAGATAGTATAGTATGAGGATTGGTAAGTTGCAATCTTGGCTCTCAATTTTTATCTTGGTGCTTATTAGCTATGTGACTTTGGGAAAATTACTTAACATCTTCTAAGCTTCATGTTCTTTAAAACACATAATAAGAGAACCACCTCTTAGGTTCTTAGGGTTATTGTGGTAATTAAATAAGTTGAATGGCCTGCTATACATAAGCACTCAATAAGTGGGAGCAATTTTGCTATCACCTCAATCAGGTTGAGGTTTAAACTGTGGCTCTACCATTAGGGAGGTGCATGACCTTGGGCAAGGTACTAAAGCTTTCTAAGCTATGTTTCCTCAGCTATAAATGAGGTCCTAATAATAGTATCTACCTTACAGTGTTGTGAGGTTCAATTGAGATAACAGCAAAGTACAATACTTGGCAGACAGGTCACTCAGTGATAATTATTAATGGTTATCTACGTTAAAAACAGTAATTTCTGGACTTGAACTCCTAGGTACTGCCAAGGAGCTATGGTCTTCAGACATATGCCCCAACTTGGCTGAGCACAAAGTAAAGAACATGGTAAAACTGTTCACCAGGATTAAGGCAGTTAGACTGAGGATAAATAAGCCCAAGTACTGAGAGTGCTTTATAGACATGCATGGAGCTATCATTGAATTTCTCAGTGTCATATTTCTTATTTCACATTATTTCAGATATCTGTGGGTAACTAAATACTTTTTACTTTATGTAAAATTTAGTCCTCTATGCCAAGATTAGGATTTGTTGTTCATCCCTACGTGTGATATCCTAGGCTTGCTAGGTTTGTGCCTACGATATCTCATTTTGTTTCTTATAATTTCTTGTGTAGAAAGTAGCCACTTCTTCTCAGAGAATAAATATGAGAGTCTATCCTGGTTTCCTCTAGGTCTTTTTTGGAAAACAGAGAGAGGAAGCCCACTCTCACCTTCTTGCCCTCAATAACCATCAAGACGCACCCTGCCACTGTCAGGGCGATCATTACGTAGCTGATCTTCACCCGGATCTTGTTCTTTGCAGCGTCGAGCATCTCAAACCTGATAATACAATGAGATCAGGAGAGAAAGTTCATTTTCTGAAGCTGCCAGCAGGATATACAGCTCTGTACCACAAATCAGAAGTGGAGTGGTGCCTATAAATGTAAAAAAGGAGGTGGGGCCTGGAGATCTTATAGAACTTTTAGGACAAATGGGGCATTTTTACAACTCACTTTATATTTATTTATAAAATACAATGAGATAGCACAAATTTGAAGTAGGAAAGAAAGGAGAAAGTATGAAGATAGAAAGTGAAGCCTGGAACAAAGTCCCCCCCTCAACAAGGCAAGGCATATTCATCTATGCTTGTTAATGTGGGCCCAGTTTTTGGCTCTCAAGTTTCACATTAGTAGCCAATATCTGAAGAAGATATTCTGGATATAATGATTCCCTGAATAATATCCCAACAACAGATACTGCAATAAGCCTCGTAAGTTTCAACACAAAGCACAGTTCAGAAGAAAACAAACAGGAGAAAGTTAAACAATGTGCTATTTATACCCAAGTCTTCTGTTCTCTGCCTTGAACCAGGAATAGATTTGAGAATATCTGGGACAGCATAAAGCAATACTCCATTAATGTTTATCTTTTAACTAATGTTTTGCTAAAATTGAGTGACAGTGAACTTTAGCTCTTTGGCAAGTCCCTCTTCTAATACATCCACAGAATACAGATCCATTTGCCTTAACAGGAAGTTGAGGGTTAGAGTTAGATTATCATTCTTGTGTGAAAGTCCAGAGGCCAAACAAGAAAGAGTTTGAGGAGAAGCCCCTTCTACCTTGATGATTCTGCAGGTGGGGGGAATGGGTCTAAGTTCTATCACTTGAGTGTATGGTAGGGCTTCAGGACAGGGCATGTGGGGCCCTAGCGGGCCCAGGATAGAGAACTGGGCTGCTCAGTGGGTTATAAATAGGAAGTGATTATCTCTAGATGATGGGATAGGAATGCTAACTATTCCCCCACCCCGTCCCCATTTTTCACACATATTATGTTTGAAATCAAGGAATGAAAAGTGCTTTAGAAGTGCTTGGAAGGAAGCAACAGGGTCTGAGACGCAGCAGGTGGTTAGGAGGAGCGCCTTGAAAGCAGGGTGAAAGCACCCTGTGAGGTAAGAGCTGGGACCCACTGAGGCAGCAATGTGCATGGAGTGCTCCAGGCACTGAAGCTGGGCCTGCAGGTGGGAGAAAACAGGGACAACTGCTAAGGACAGTGAGTTGCTCTACTAAGAGCATCTAAGATCCCACCAACCACAAACTAACTACCCATGTTGACAATACTTTATGTGAACTGGTATTTTTCCAACTGAAGTGCTGTGATCCTCATGAAAAGTGATAGAGGTTACTTTTGAGGGAACATTTAAAAAGCCCTAACTGGTGTGGCTCAGTAGGCTGAGCGTCATGCTGCAAATCAAAAGGTTGCTGGTTTGATTCCTCATCAGGGCACATGCCTAGGTTTTAGGTTTGGTCCCCAGTTAGGGGCATGAGAGACAACCGATCGATGATTCTCACATACCGATGTTTCTCTCTCTCTCTTTCTCCTTCCCCTAAAAATAAATATATAGGATCTTTAAAAAAAGTAAAGTGCACATAAATAAGGCCATGATGTTGCTCTCCATTCTACAGGAGCAATCACAATGGGCAAGTGAAGCAGTGCCTGTTCAGAACTACGAGCACAAAGAAAAATGGTTGCCCAGGTTCAGAAAAAGGCCTTCTAGGGAACCCTAGTGCACTGTTGATGGAATGCAGACTGGTGCAGCCACTGTGGAAAACAGTTTTGAACTTCCTCAGAAAGCTAAAAATGGAACTGCTGTTTGACCCAGAGATTCCACAGTTGGGATTATACCCTAAGAATCCCCAAACATCAATTCAAAAGAACCTATGCAACCCCATGTTCATAGCAGCACAATTTACAATCGCTAAGTGCTGGAAGCAACCTAAGTGCCCATCAGTAAATGAGTGGATCAAAATACGATGGTACATTCACACAAGGGAAGACTACGCAGCAGAAAGAAAGAAAGAGCTACTACCCTTCGCAACAGCATGGATGGAACTGGAGAATATTATGCTAAGTGAAATAAGCCGGGGGGCGAAAGACAAATACCATATGATCTCACCTATAAGTGGAACCTAATCAACAAAACGGACAAGCATGGAAAATATAACCAGCAACATTGAAAGAAAAAAGAAACCAACAGTGTCAAGAGGGAAGGAAGGAGCGGGGGGCGGCGGGGTAACAGGGAAGTGAAGGGGAAGGGTCAAATCAAGGAACATATGTAAAGGACCCATGGACAAAGCCAAAGTGGGGAAGGATTGAGGGAGGGAGGTGGAGGTTGGTGGGGCAGGGGAAAGTGGTGGTGGGAAGAGGCAAATGTATTTGAACAGTAAAAATTAAAAAAATAATAATTTAAAAAAAGAGAAAAAAAGGTGTTCTAGGGTAACTCACTAGGTAGTGCTTTGGGCTAGAGGGGATCTGGGAACCACCTACAAGGTCAAGTGAAGAAGGTATTCCACAGCAAAGTCTATATAGCACCTATTTGGACCATGGGTATATACCGGTTTTCTTCTGGGACTTTCAGGAAGGAATTGGGACAGGCAAGAATTTGATGTCACTGAAATTTCCCAAAAGAGTATGTTGTCACTTGAACAAAGAAGGAGCAGGGCTTTTCTGCTGAAATAACTTTTCCTGTTTAAATAACGTGCTATTTAATTTGACATGCAGAAGCAGAAGGACTCTTTTCTAAAGCTGTTGTAAACGGAAGACAAATACTACTTATTTTCCTGGGAAAGGACCTTGAATGAACCTGTATCTTTTGCAATCATGACTTGAAGCCAGAAATCAAAAGGTGCAGGAACAGTTTCCTTGCAGCAGGGAACGTCCAGGAGCTTTGTCCCTAATCTCTATCTCTGAGGAGGAGGATGCCCCACAGGGTAGATGGCATCTATTTTTCAGAATCTCTCTTGGCCAAGATGCAAACCAATCAGTGAGGCAGTGATTCTCAACTAGGAGTGACTTTGTTCCATCAGGGGACATTTGACAATGTCGGGAGACATTTTTGTTTGTCATTAACGACTGCTATTGGCATCTATGAGAACAAAGAGGACAGGGATGCTGCTAAACATCCTATTAATGCACAAGACAGCCCCCAACAATAAAAATTATCTGGCCCGAAATGTCAACAGTGCAGAAGGTTGAGAAACCCTGGGTTAGAGGAACATGTACTCATCATCTACAGACTCTGAAAAAGTCCCAAGATCCCAGCCAGAGCTGGGTTTTAGGAAGGTGGTGACAGAAGGCACTCTTTCCTGGATCCCAGATAGATCTAGGAAACTTTTGTGCCTGTGTCTGAGCACTTGAGTGAACTGCACGGAATATGGTTATTGTCATAAGTACCTAACTGGTAGACCCAGATTAAAACAAACTAAAAGAGTGAATATAACTGTTTAGTCACATTTCTGTAGCTAGAAGAAGAAGAAATCTAATCAGTAGGCTTCAGAGTATCTGGGCACTACATAACATATCAATGATAAGACACCAATTTCCAAGCACTGTTTTTATTCCAGATACTTGATAAAGAGGAAACATTTAGAAAAGTGAAAACTGTTTTAAAATTTGGTTAAAAGTTTTTAAATAATCAGACTCAGAGGAACTGCTTTTCCTTTAAAACAAATCAGTGAGAAATAAAAGCTGCTTACAACCCTAAGTACAACACTCACGACACGGTCTCTGGGATTTCATCTTCCTTTTTGAAGCGACCTGACCATATCAGGATCTTCCTCTCCCAATCCGTAGGTTTGTGTAATGGCACTCGGTGGCTGTAAGTGTCTATGAGAGAAACAAGACAAGATATCTTACTTATATGAGATCATGACTCTCAAATTTAACAACAAAAGAATGTTATTTGTGCTATTTCAGAACTACTGGGTCTAAATTTGTGCCACCTTAGTAGGTTTCATGAAAGAATCTGAGTGGAGATAACCATCAGCGAGGGTGATAAAGGAGAGCGGGAGGCCAACTGCTGAGCCTCAGGCATGACCCAAAGAGGGCTCAGGAGAAATGGGCAGCAGAGGAAAAGGGAGTGGCCAAAGATGCAGATAAACAAGAAAGGTACAAAACCACAGACTGTAAGAGAAAAGTCTTTTAAAGAAGGGGAAGTCACTGAAGATAAGGAACAGAAAAAGTTAGGGAATCACAGAATTCCAACCTTAGAAGGGGCCTTGGAGATAATCTCATCCAAATTCTACTACTGCCTCCATCTCTCTTGCAGACGGACATTCTTCTTGACTTTACCTACACGTCACACTCATCCCCACCTCCACACCTTTGTTTATGCTGTTCCTTTCATTTAATCAATAGTTACCAGTGGACTGAGTGCCAGCCTGCAACCAAAGGTTGCTGGTTAGATTCCCAGTCAGGGCACGTGCTGGGTTGTGGGCCAGGTCCCCAGCAGTGGGTGTGTGAGAGGCAGCCACACATTGATGTTTCTCTCCCTCTCTTCCTCCCTCCCTACTCCTCTCTAAAAATAAAGAAATAAAATCTTAAAAAAAAAAAAAAAAAGTTAACAGCAAAAGAACAGGAAAGTCAAAGGAAAATAAACCCAAAGAACCAAAGGCAAGAGAAGAGGTTTAGAAGCATAGGAATAGCACTGTTCTAGTTTCATCTAACTCTCAGCACTTGATACAACTCTCACTATAGCATTTTTTCCTTCTCATGTTAAGTACTGTATACCCATTAAAGACAATTCAGAAAGGATAGATGCAAAAAAAAAAGAAAAAAAAAAAAAAGAAAAATTGAAAACCATCTCTAATTCTCTTGTCCTACCATAATCCCTATATTTTTATTTTGGAGTATTTCATAAGTCTTATCCCCATAAGTATGTATGTAAGTGTAATTTATACCTGTATCATGTGTGTGCATACACACGATATAAAATTTTGTATCCTGCTTTGTTCATTAACTTTGTAACATTTTCCAATGCTAGTACATGGTATTTAGAAGCACCATTTCTAACAGCTGAATAATTTCATCAAGTAGATCTGACATATGTAATTAATCATTCTCAGGTTATTTGACATTTAGATTTATTTCTCATTTTCCTACTATATATATAAAAAATGGAAACATCTTTACACTCAAAGCTTTTCCTATATGTAGGAATTATTTCTTAGGATAGATGCCCAAAAGTGAAACACCAGGTCAAAGGCCATAAACATTTTTAAGCTCTTGATAAAAATATTCTTTGAGGATGGTTCCTTTCCACTTACCAAGACCTGCCTGGCTCAAGTGTACTCTCATGAAGAACCAACAAGCAAATAGTTCTTAGGACCTTACAGTTTATAAATTATGCTCCTTCTTCCTACAGTGGTGACAATGAGAAAGGCTTCAGTTAGGGACAGGACTAACTGTGGCTGAAGTCAGCTCAAACCAGAGCTTAATCCAGGTTATATTTTACCCAAAACATCATTTCTTGATTTGGTTTATCTTTGGGGTTCCTTAAAAGATAATTTCTAGACTACTGTTTACTTTGGTGCATCTATTCTCCTACAAAACCAGACAGTCCAATCTTTGAGATAAGAAATAAACATGACAAATGAGGAAAACGAAGAAATCACAGCTACCTGTGAGCACAGCCAATGTCAGCATAATTTGGAAGGCCTGAACGACATGCCAGGGTATGTACCCCTATGACTGCCTGTCCCTTACGTTCTTTTGATTCCAAACTGTCCTATTCTTGGGGAGCTGCCTAGTCCATAATTAGATGATGATAAAAACTTACGTGATGGAGCTTTTGGACTTTCCTGTGGTTTGGTGCAAAATCCATTTATTCTCTTCAAATCAGAGTTTCTGGTAAGCCTTAGAAATGAGGAAGCATCTCTTTCACATAACCTAAAACAATTTCCTAGAAAAGAAAGGAAAATGTTTCAGAGAAATAAAATCTGTTGTCTCAAAATGAGAATGCCTGCAAGGTACATATTTCATTGAACAAAATCAACTCATTTAGAAAGTGAATAAAGCCTCTTCTGGTGTGGCTCTGTGTATTGAGAGCCAGCCTGCAAACCAACAGGTCACAGGTTTAATTCCCAGTCAGATTACATGCCTGGGTCGCAGCCCAAGTTCCCCAGTTGGGGGCGAGCAAGAGGCAACTAACTAATCGATGTATTTCTTGCACATAAATGTTTCTCCCCCTCTCTTCCCCTCTCCAAAAAAGTAAATAAATGAAATCGTCAAAAAAAAAAAAATATATACTACTCTATTTGTAAGACACATGCACTATATTTAAAGGTGCTAAGCTTGGTGTCATTTTAAAATATACATGTATTGCTGATTAGAAAGTTAGGAATTTACAACATTTGTCAGCTCTAAGTTTTATCAAAAATACGTCTCACGTGTCTTATCATAACAATAATGGCTCTGGTGGAAGTAGTATGTATTATGGCACCCGGCTGATTAGTTAGGTTAGCAGCCTTCCTGATGTGATAAACCAAAACGTCAAGTTGCCGATACTATTCTGGTCAACTATGGGTAGGAAGCTGCAATGGCAAGGGGCACTATAAAACCTGTTCCTTCCAGGCCACAATTTTCCCATTTAAAAATCAACTTCGGGTGTAGTCATGAATTATGTGTAATTTTAAAACTATATACACATATACAAATATATAAAACTGTATTATATATAAGTACACAGGTTAATTTTATTTATTAATTTTGGAGAAAGGGAAACATCAACTTTTTTGTTCCAATTACTTATGCATTCATTGGTTGATTCTTGTATGTGCCCTGGCTGGGGGATCAAACCTGCAACCTTGGTGTATCCAGATGACGCTCTAACCAACTGAACTACCAGGCCAGGGCCTAGGTTGTTAATTTTTAAAATCTAAATTCTAAGCACCTATAGAGAGTATTGCAAACCTGCATGTCCTCACCATGCAGTTAGTTTCAACAATTATCAATATACGGCCAATAAATTTTGTTTCATTTAAACTCTACCCACTCCTTACTCCCTACTGGGTTATTTTAAAGCAAATTTCAAACATCATATTAGGTCTTCTGGAAATACTTCAGTATGCATCTCAAAACTTTTCAAAATGCTCTCTAAATTACCATTTGTATTACACAAAAAATAATTTATCATCACATTATCATCAAATAATGATTCAGCTTCCTGAATGGGCTCTTAATTTTTTTAGCTGCTTTATTCTAAATGGGTGCACATAATGAACATGGCTGATGCTTCCTGTGTAGGTTTCCCCACTTGTCCCTCTTTTGTGTGCGTGTGATTTTTTTGTTGAACTGGGTCATCTATTCTATAGAATTTCCCTCATTTAAGATTTTGTTGATTGCATCTAACTATCCTATATCTTATAAACAAATGTTTGAGGTTTGCTCAAATTCAAGTTAGAATTTTTTAGTAATGTCATAGGTGGTATTGTGTATTTCCTATTGCGCTGCCCTCAAGAGGTATATATTGATTTTGCCTCTGCAATGGTAAGATCAGAGCAGATGTATGTCTCACTTACCCCTTATAAAGTTCCCCATCAACCTTTCATCTGATGTTTTCAGCCAGATCTATTGTTCATTAGGAAAATTCTTTTCCACCTTAACTATTTGATTATCCTAAGGTAAAAGTTATACAAGAAATGTGGGGAAAATGCTTTATTCTTTCCCTTTATTTGCCAGTTTTCAAATTAATGAATTGGTTTCCTTGAAACCTCCATGGGTGACATTTTGTTTAACAGCATGTCCTCTTGTGTTTTAACATATGGTGTGCTCTACTCCATTTCAGTTATTTTTCTTTTTGATGCTCAGATGCTCCCATTATGAGTCACAAGGAACTCTTCTAACCAGGCTCCGAGTCCTTTCAGCATGTTCTCAGTGATGACTGATAGCTATCCTACTTTCTGACAATGTTCCAGGCTCATTTCGATGCATCCTGCCTCCTAGGTCTCTGATTCTTTTAAAGAGAGTATGTTTTTAGAGATACCTTAAGGAGAGAAGGCCATTGTCACTGGGTTTGTCATTGTTTTCAAGTCTTCCCAGTGAACAAAGCTAGGAAATATATGCATTCTTAAAATAAATGTATGCTTAAAAACTTCATTTCTCTTAGTGATTTTCACCATTGGCTTTAGCATGAAAAATTTTAATCAGTAGATAACCAGAATTCCAAGCAGAGACAGCCAGAAACAGTTTTTAATTGATTTTTTTTTAGAGAGAGGGAGAGAGAGAAGAGACATCAATTTGTTGTTACACACTTTTATGCATTCATTGGTTGATTCTTTATGTGCTCTGACCAGGGATAGAACCTGCAACCTTGGCATATTTGGGTGGATGTTCTAACTAACTGAGCTACTCAGCCAGGGCTCACCTAGCAAGCTATCAAGGTCCATCCATGTTGTAGCATTTAGCAATACTTAATTTTTTTTTATTGATACATGTTATTCCATTGCAAAGATATCCCAGGTTTTGTTTAAATATTAACCTATGGACATTTAAGTGGTTCCCATTTTTTGGCTACTATGAAGAATGCTGATATGGACATTTGTGTACAAGTTTTGGAGGGAACACATATTTTCATTGCTTTGGGGCATATACTATGAGGTAAAATTGCTGGGTCATGTGGTAACTCTATGGCTAATCATCTGAGGAGCTGCAAGACTGTTTTCTAAGTGTTTGTAGCATTTTACATTCCCATCAGAAATGTATGTGGGTTACAATTTGTTGCATCTTGGCCCACACTTGTTTTTATTTATTTATTTTTAAATTAAAGCCATTCTAGCAGGTATGAAGTGGTTTCTCATTATGCTCTTGATTTGTACTTCTCCATTGAGTAATGATAATGAGGATCTTTTCATATGCTTATTGGCTACTTGTGTATCTTCTCTGAAAAATGTTCATTCAGCTCCTTTGCTCATTTCTTAACTCCTTGTCTTTTTATTATTGAATTGTAAGAGTTCTTTATATATTCTAGATACAAGTTTCTTATCTGATATATAAGTACATATATTTTCTTCCATTTCATGGGTGTCTTTTCACTATCTTGATGATGTCCTTTAAGTAAGAAATCTTTAATTTTGATCAAGTCCAATTTACCCATTTTATCTTTTGTTCCTCCAGTTTTGTTGTTATATACAAAGTCACAAAGGTTTACTCCAATGTTATCTGCTAAGAATGTTATAGTTTAACTTTTAGGACTGTGATTCATTTTGAGTTAATATTGGTACATTGTATGTGGAAGGGATCCAACTGCATTCTTTTACATGTCACTATTCAGTTCTCCCAGCATCATTTGTTAAAAAGACAAAAGACTATTCTTCCCCTGTTGGATTTTTTTGGGCACAATACAGAAAATCAAATGACCAAATATGTGAGGGTTTATTTCTGACTCCCAATTCTATTCCACTGATCTATAGTCCCTTATGTTCTTTGTGTGTTTTGTCACATAAGTCTATGTTCTATGTTAGCCTGGTGGCCAGCCAATAACTGGACAGAGACTTCTTTAATTGTGTCCCACCAATAGGTCTGTCAGCCTTTTCTGAAGGACTGTGTTTGTGTTGGGCCATGCTCCAGGCTGGGGGTTCTGGGGCCGGGGAACTACTGGCACTGAATTAGCCCTGAGTTAGGTAAAAATCAGAAAATTTTTAAAAAAGAGAAAAAAGGGGAGGGGAAGGGAGGGAAGTAAGAAGAAAAGAGGCCTGTGAATGGGGGTTTCCAGGGAACTGCCAGACAGGTCAAATAATAAGTTCTTTGGGACTAGGGATTTGGGGGCACTCCAAGTTCACTCTACCTTCTTCAGTGCCTGCTAGGCTGCTGGTTTCCGTAGCTCCCGTGGTTGTAGGGTCTTTAGTTTTCAAAGCTACTGTGAAGCTGAGAGATAGGAGTCAGTTAAAACTCCACAAGGCTTGATATTCTTACCATGATTAAGTCATTCTTCTTGCATAGATGCTTGTCAGATTGTCACAAGCCTCTGGTTATTTTCTAGAAGTCTGTAAAAATTGATTTTAAGGATTTTTGGCAGTAATTTCATTACTTATATATATGAGTTTCAGAAGTCTTTACTCTAACATACCAGAAGTCAGAATCTCTATTTTGTATAAAGATTTGTGGTTATCTGCAATCTGATTTTTCTCTTTCCTTTTCCTTCCTTCCTTCCTTCCTTCCTTCCTTCCTTCCTTCCTTCCTTCCTTCCTTCCTTCCCTTCCTTCTTTCTCCTCCCTCCCCCCTCTTTCTTTTTCTTTTCTTTCTTTTTTTAAAAATTTCTCTGTTAAGAGATCTCATTTATTCCAGTTTTCTGGAAATAAGTATTCCCAGAAAGCTTTGCCTGGGTTTTGGTAACCACACTATCAGTGCCACCTAGTGGCAGCAAGTATACACTACAATTGAGCTGGGCTTTTTTCCCCCTCATTTCAAATGTGGTTCATGTAGTATTTACTTCATCAGGACTGACTTGAAGAGTAAATGGAAAAAAACAAATGTTACAGCACTTGGCAAGATGCTTGAAACACAGCAGGCAGTCTAAACGTTGTTTGTTGTTTTTTGAAACACTACTTAAAACATCAATATTCAAAACATTTCCAGAACACTTTTTCTGACCAAGATAATTATGCAGTTACCAGGGCATGAGAAAATTCTATGAAGCTTTTCAAAAAAATTTTATGGTTCTCAGGATTAAAACAAAATTATTTAGTTGTGTAGTCTCGAACTTCAGTGTGCATGAGAACTACCTGAATGGCTTCTTAAACACTGGACATACCAGCTCCAGTTTCAGAATCAACAGTTCTGAGGTGGAGGTTGGGAATTTGCATTTCTAACAGGTTTCTAGGTGTAACTGCTACTTCTGGTTTGAAACTACACTTTGAGAACCACTGGTTTTAAAACAAATTGTGGTAAAATATACACAACACAAAATTTACCATTTTAACTTTTTTAAAAGATTTTATTTGTTTATTTTAGAGAGGGGAAAGGAGGCAGAAAGAGAGGGAGAAAAAACATTGATGTGCGGGAGATATATTGATCGATCAGTTGCCTCTCATGCCGCCCACAACTGGGGACCTGGCCTGCAACCCAGGCATTTGCCCTGACTGGGAACTGAACCAGCAACCTTCCAATTCACAGGCTGGCACTCAATGCACAGAGCCACACCAGCCAGGGCCCAACTTAGCCATTTTTAAGTGTACAGTTCTGTGATATTAAGTACATTCATTCACACTGTGCCACCATCACCACAATTCACTGTTATCACTACCCATCTCCAGGACTTTTTCATCTTCTCCAGAGAACAATGGTTTCATGAGACCTATAGGCTCCATCTCCCACCATCCTGTCCCATTCCCTTCTGTCAGGCAAGTGAGACAGAAAGGAACGAGGGCAACTGTCAGTGAGCTAGAAAGACCCTGCTCCCTAAATAGGAAACAGAAACAGAATCAGTAATTATTTCCTTTGGTAGCTGTCCCTCCCCATCCCTCTTAATTAGAACAGAGGCAATTTAGGAGAATGGAACAGGACAGTGGAGAATAGAAATTTAGGTAATAAAAACAAAGCAAAAATGCTAACATGTATACCTACTTACTATCACTCACACAAATACATGTCTAGAGATTCTCAACAAATGATAATTGAGTACCTACCATGTATCAGGCATTGTTCCAGGCACTATACAAAAACAGTTAAAAATCTATGCCAGCAGAACTTGCATTCTACTGAGAAAAAAATAAATAGTTAGATAGTATGTGCCAGAGAGAAAATATAGTTATAGTCCAAACAGAAATAATAGTTAAGTGCAAGGGCCCTAGACAGCAGATTCTGGAACACAGTGAATAATGTGAAGAAAAGTAGGATTTGACACCATAGAGGTACCTGAGGTGGAGATGGGGGTAGGGACTTAAAGACATGAGGGGTTTGTCAACATCAGAAAATATCTCCCAACTTTTTCTTACTGCGACTTCATATTGGATGCCAATGATTTTTAACCCCTAAGGTATAAATGCTGATTAAAACACACATAAATATGATCTTATTATATATATTAGAAATAATAGACCAATGTAAAAAATAATTTAAAAAAACTGACCACTAAGAAAATGAAGTACATGACGTGAGCTCAATTTTTATTTTGCAAATCCAGAAAAAAACCATAAAAGTTTTAATAACATTATTAAGACCTTTTTCTATCTCAAAGAGACAGAATATTTTGCCCCAGACATCCAAGCCAAAAATTTTCCATCCTCTGGTGGACCACAACTAAAAACAAACATACAAATGAAAAAGAAAGCAGCTCCTTAGACCTCTGGTTGAACTTGCAGCCTGTCCCTGGGCTGACAGTTCTGCATCCCCAGGGCCCTAGCAGGAAGTCAAGATGAAGCCTCACAGCTCTAGCTAGGTCAGCGGGGGTGAGGCTGGTTAAAGTACTGGATTCCACCCTGTAGTCCCTTCCCTTCCTTAAAAAGCACTTCCAAAGTCATGATGGATGGACAGTGCAGAGAGGTGGGGACAACTTTTTTCTCAGAATCTTTCAAGACCCTCCTGGAGATAAGCATCAGTGACATGACTTGGGATATGACCAATCTCTGGGAATCAGGGATGATAAATGAAGGTTCAATGAATGCTAAACAACAAAGAGGCTTTTAAAAAATTATCTAAGTTAGTGTTTCCTAATCTTTGTCAAGATCAGTTGTCAGGTGTGTTGCAAGTACATTGATAGATATGAAGATTGACAATGATTTGCTTAAAAATAAAATCATGACATTTGTCAAAGCTCATAAAGCTGTACATCACAAAGAGCTTTAATATATGCAAAGTTAAAAATATCAACCAGGATGTTGGAGGAATCCCAGGACAGAATGCAGAATGTGACAAATGTATCTCACTGTATTAGAAATGTATGACATAACCTAATCTCATAACCTTCAAGGTGGGGGAGAAAAGAAGCTGACCTAAATAACTTTGGAAACCATTGTTTTGACTGGAAACTGTAAAACTAAAGACAAAAAAAAAAAAAAAACCCTATAAATACTGTACTCTAACTGGCAGATTTTTTTTTCTTAACATGAGCATGGGTTAACAATTCTAAAACTACAAGTATACTAGGGCTGAACAAGTACGTAAACAAATGGTTGCCCCTTCTGGTGTGGCTTAGTTGGTTGGAGCTTCATCCTATAAACCAAAAGGTAGCAGGTTCGATTCCTGGTCAGGACACATACTGGGTTGTGGTTTGGTTACCAGTCAAGGCACGTTCAAGAAGCAACTGATCAATGTTTCTCTCCCTCACTCTTTCCCTCTCTCTAAAATCAGTGAGTATGTCTTTGGGTGAAGATAAACAAAAACAAAAACAAATGGTAGATAATGAAAGCCAGTTTTCTCACTGTCAGAGAAAGAAGTTCTAAAAGCAGGGGTAGGAAGCTACAATAAACTCTGTGGCGCTGGATCAGTCACAACACTGTATCAACTATTTTAGCTTCATATACTTACATGTTAGGTTATTTATATATTTGCAAATATATAGAAATGATATGATACTTGGACAGATACAGACATAATTATTTGTGTACACATGGCTTAGTATACATATGTGTATTTCCCAGCTCTACCCACTGGGTGGGCCTGGAATCAGTGACACTTCAGTAACAATACACGCACTCAGTGCCCAGATCTTGATTTGTAAATACCATTATCCAGTAAAAGGAACTGGAGCTCCCTGGAGAAAAATAACTGATCCTAGGCTGGGGCAGAGAAAATGCAAGATGAATCTGGAATCCTGTAGCACCAGGAAGGAAAAACGTGTTCAAAAAACAAAAGGCTGGTGGCATGTAAAGGGACAAAGGACCTGATCTGATAGAACCTACACTAGAATCATTTGAGCAACAAAATAAATAATGCAGTAATAGATTATAACTCAAGGCATAACATATATGAGCCCAAGCTGATCTAAATAATAACTGGATGAATGAATAAGTGAATAAGTGAAGAAGGGACAAATTTTCCTTAAGGAAAAATCTCAAATATATGCAGATAATCTTCCCTCCTGGATTCCTTTCCTCTTGAGTATGGGCCAGACCTAGTGACTTACTTCCAAAGAACAGAGTATGGAAAGGAAAAAAAATAATAGTGACTTTATAGGGAAGAAACAAAGTGGCCAAAATCACCAGTCATAAAACATGTGAACATCATGTTCCACAAACCCATAGTCCTAGTCTCATCATGAGAAAGCACCAAACAAACCCAAATTGAGAGACATTCTACAAAACATCTGACCAATATCGTTCAAAACTATCAAGATAATAAAAATCAAAGCATGTGAAACTTTCACAGACCAGAAGAGACAAAGGAGACATGACAGCTAAATGCAATATGGTATCCTGGATTGAATCCTGGAACAAAAAATGGACAAGAGAATAACCAGTGAGAACCAAATAAAGTCTGTCCTTTAGCTAATAGTAATGTGCTGATGTTAATTCCTTAGTTTGACAAATGTACTGTGGTTACGTAAGATCTTATCATTAGGGGAAACTGGGTAAGGGCTATATAGAACTCTGTGCTATCTTTGCAACTCTTCTGTAAATTAAAATTATTCCAAAATAAAAACGTTTTAAAAACATGGGTACTTGAGTATTATTAATGATACCTTACTGTTTTTACTTTGCACATATATTATAAATATACTTACTTGATAGTTACTATTAAAAATTAGAGAGAATTTGATGATATTGCTATAAAAACATCATTCACTTGCACTCCAGTATGCTTTTGGAATAGGAGAGAAAAAGAAAGTGGGGTATAGTAGCAAACGTGCCCAATTCAGGGTAGACCGAAGATGTGCAGATAAAGATCACCTGACAAGAGTACTTTGATGGGAATGAGAAAATTACACATAATAGTTTATCTTATCACACCTTGTTATTCTCAAGCATGGTTGGTATTATTTGGGAGCTTTTTAGAAGTGCAGACTTTCAGCTCCGACCCCGGACTACAAATTTTTAATGAGATATCCAAATGAACATTAAATTTTAAGAATCAAAAGGACACCTATATTGCCCTGGCTGGTGTGGCTCAGTGGACTGAGCGCTGGCCTGTGAATCAAAGGGTCACCAGTTCGATTCCTAGTCAGGACACATGGCTGGGTTGCAGGCCAGGTCCCCGGTTGGCAGGGGGTAGGGGGGATGTGAGAGGCAACCACACATTGATGTTTTCTCTCTCTCCCCACACCCTTCCCCTCTGTCTAAAAAATAAAATAAAATTTATAAAAGACAAAAAAAAGATATTTATTCAATAGTTGCTGAGTACTTACTGCGTGCCACACACATGTAAACCAGTATCACATTCTCTAAAGTCTAGGACAGTGCTAGTTAGCCTTAGCTGGGAGCATCATAGAAATACAAATTCTCAGGTCCCACACCAAACCTTCAGAATCTTCTTAGGTGGGGTCTAGAAAAATGTTTTTACAAGCCTTCCGAGTGATGCTTATGCCTACTGAAGTTTGAGAAGCACTGCTCTAGAAAACTGGATTTCAAACTACCCAATTGGAATCATCAGAACACCTTAAAAAAAAAAAATGCACAGAGCCATCCCAGACCAATGAAATCCCAATTTCTAGGACCAGGACCCAGACAAAACATTCTTTAAAAGATTCTCTAAGTGATTCTAAGGTGCTGCCATGTTTGAGAATCACTGCTCTTCAACACAACCAGCTAGAGTTCCTGTTGAACATAAGCTTCATGAATGCCCAGAGCCCACCTCAAGAACTTAATATCACGTCTCCAGCTGGGCTCAAAATCCCTCTTTTCAACAGTTAATTTATTGACAGAAAGCTCGGCTTTACTTCTGACTTCTGTGTATCAGTTACATGTAACTCATTGCCCTCAAAGTTTGGAATCCCTGTGGCGTATGCCTAGCTTTCAGATTCCACCGAGCCTGCAGTCTCTAATTCTCTACTCAGTCCTCAATGACATGCAGCGTTGACTGGTCTACAGTTGCCTTGACTCTTCATCTCCTGTGGAAAAGGCTTTATTTCACATCCCTCCTCCACAGAAGCTGGCTGCCCCTCGCGGGTGAACATAGCCACTGTCTAATTATCTCACAGTGAATGACCAGAGTCCACAGATCTGATCCTACCTCAGTGACACGAGACTGTTTGCCCAAACACCTCATTCTCTTTTCCTAGTTTTCTAGAAGGCCAGTAGCTGCTACTGCGACCTCCACCGGGAGAAGCTGATTTCTGGGGCAATGATGTTCCTTTTTCATGCCCCATGGAAAGATTTCTAATCTAAATACTTACACAGTACTCATGATAGTCCACAAATGCCTATTTAATTCTCTTAGGATTAAAATAGGATATTTCCAGAACTAAAATTTTTGCTGTGATAGGAAAGGGCAAGTCTGAGGAAGGAACTTTGAAAGCTTTTTTCGTGAATCAGTCAATTTTAACCCTCAGGAGGAAAAAGCTACATATGTGCCCATCCTGGGTATAGTATAGTTCATATACATAGCTATTTCATCAATACTGTATTTTATAATTACAATGAATTATATGTCAAGTGTTTGTAGCTGCTCTAATTGACTTAGTAGAAAAAAGAATGATTAAACTAGGATAATTCTGTTATTTAAAGAAGTGGGAGCTCTTATTTCCACCCAGAGCTCATTTAGAATAGAGAACCATTGATTTAGTTTCCACATTAGAAACAAAGTTGGAATGTTGGGAACCATCCTGCCTGGTTTAGAGGGACTGTAGCCTCGCCGACAGGCAAAAGGGCCCCCAGGCTGGAGCTGAGCAAGGAGGCCTTGGGAAAATTGGCCACTGAGGAGACAAAACCTGTCCCCCTGCAGGGGTGCAGCCCCTGCCTCCCTCACATCACCCTTCTTGGTCCCGGAGGATGGTTGGTTAGTCAATGATGGGTAAGACCCCTCAATGGCAGGGGCAACCTAAGACAGGCACAGTCGCATGGGGGCCAACAGGGAAGGACTTGGGGGACACAGAGAAGGGGCATGAGACCCTCATCCCTCAGCTTTGTCATGGCTGGAGTCCTCATTCTATCTGAAATAGTCTCCTCATCTCTTGGCTGCTCTGCTCCATCTGCCTGGCTCAGGCTTGAAACAATACTAAAGGCAGGTACAGCCCTAAACTGGATTGGGTGATTCCCAGAGACAATTAGGCCTGGAAAAGGAATGCATTAAATCCTATGAAACTTACTTTGCTAAGAATGCCCTTGAGTTAATGAGTACTGATGTTTGGGGTTGAGCATAGAATGTGATCAGTTTCCCAAGTTTCAGGGCAGAATGGGCACCATCCAGTCTACCAGACCCTGACTAGAGGCAGATCTCTGTGTTCCTTCAATTGTTATCTATCTCTGTTTTCTGTAAACATAGCCTTTTGACATTGATTGATGAGCTTTGCATGCGTACTCTAAAAGCCACTTCAAGGTGGGGGGGCGGGGCTTGGGGCATTCTCCACTAGAGGGAATTGTCACCCCCTTTTCCTGCCAGACCGAGAAGTGTCTGGAACAACTTATTTTAATTTCCTTCATCCCCGGTGACCTGCGGCGAGACTGCCGGGGGCCTGGTATCCCCCATCACTGGAGTGCACCGAAGGCTGATCACAACAAAACAAATGAATAAACCTAAAATATTAACTTGCTTTGAGCTTTTCTAATCATCAGACCTGAATGGCTAGCTACTGTTCTGACAAGGAATCCGTCTGTCTGGCTTCAAATCTGATTTTCTCTGCTCTTGTGTGTGACATAGACTTCCGGATCTGCCTGCCAGCCTACCACCACTCATGAGGGTAACTCTGCCTTGTTTTTGAGGTCCAAGCTGATGTTCTAGGGCTCAGAATTTAAGTGATGACACTGGCACAGTTCACTCTGGATCTGGGTCTTGTGGCTATCCATGTTACCCCCAAAATGATTTGGACAACAGGCAAAGCACCTTTGGCCAGGAAAACAATAGCAATGGTATCTCTGAAAGATAAATCTGAGTGCAGGATGCAAGACAGGCCTGGGATGGGGGAGCAGGGGTAAAGGCAGCAGGAGGGGGAAGACATGAATATGGAACCTCACTCACTTTAGGTGGTGTCACAACACTATTCAAGTGAGGTGCAAAAGAAAATGGATAGCAGGGTTTTCCCAGAGGACCCTGCCCTGCTCCCTGTTCCTCATCCTCAGCCATGCTGTTCATGTTCACAGCCTTCTGCTATATGCTGGCGCTGCTGCTCACGGCTACAGTCATCTTCATCATCTGGCACCACTTGATGAGCTGAAGACTGATTACAGTAATCCTATAGACCTGTGTAATACCCTGAATCTTCTTGTACTTCCAGAATACCTCATCCATGCTTTCTTCTGTATTGTTTCTTTGTGCAGCAGAGTGGCTTACACTGGGTCTCAGTATGTCCCTCAGTATGGCATAACATATTTGGAGGTGTATGAGTAGACTAGTGATGAGTGGGCCAGGATATAACTCTACAACCGTCATGAATGCAGACATTATGGCACATTGTCAGGAAAAAGGATGGTGCAAAGTAGTTTTTTATCTTCTAGTCTGTTTTGTACTCTATATAAATATATAGCATGATCTATGTTTTGGTGAGCTCTTAGAACAACACATAGAAGAACTGGTCAAGTGTATGCAAAAAAACCACCAAATGAAGGGAGTCTATCTAGAAAGATCTTGTTTCCAAGAGTAGCCTATAAAATCTGATCAGTTACATTAAAACAATGACTCATTTTTCTTTAATGTTTCCACATTTTTTGCTTGTGGAAACACTGTTTTCATGTTATACTCTGATAAAGAATTTAAATGGAATTACATATAAATTAATATAAAATGATTACTTGCGGTGTTGAGAGATTTGAATTTGTACTCCTCAAGGAACAGCCATAATCCCTTGAATGACTGCATTAATTATTGCTTGTCCTTAGTCCATTGGAAGCTTTTGTTTATAGGAACTTATAAGGCTCATTTTAGTTTTGATTGAAATTGATAAGGGCAAGATGATTTAAGAGGAACAGCCTAGCCAGAGACCCCTCCCAGGTTAACTGTTAATCATTGCTTATCTGTTCCTGTAGCCCGTTTTCACATCCCTTCCCCCGCCTGGGTAGCACATCAATCTCATCAATCTCCCACCTGAATGCTAATCCCTTCCCCCACCTGGGAAGCCCATCCGTTTCCCGCCCGGAATGCTAGGGCTTATAAACCCCTATCTAACACGGATTCGCGGCTCAGAATTTGGAGACTGCCTCCTCTGCGCCCGCGCGTGTGAATAAAGGCTTACTCCGTTCCCTGAATCGTGTCTTGAGTCTGGCTTTCCGTAACATTTGGTTCCCTGACCGGGAAACGACTCACACGAGCAGGCCGTTTGCCTCCGGTGAAGACGGCTGGGGTCGGCCGGGCGAGCCCGGACTCCAGAGGGAAGCACGTGCCCCGGTGATTTCGAGTCCCGAGGGGCTGGGCTCCCCTTGGCCCCGACCTCGGGCCTTTCCATAACCCGGGCACTCGGGGAGCGGACCCAAGCCTACCTGAAGGCGCCAGATTGGTAAGTGCCCCGGGGACCAGACCCGAATCAGACCCACCTATAAGTGGTGGAAGGAGAGGCCGATCACCTCTCAGGCCTACTGGCCTCTGGCACGGTTTCCCTGTCAGGAGGGAAAGTGTTAACCTCTGTGTGATTGAGTGAGTGACTGACTGTGTGGCTCCACAGGCCAGCGGTGTTCCCCCGAGCCTACGGAGTCTGAGTGAGCCCTAACCTGCGGGTCCTCGGTCTGTCATACGGCATAACGGCTGGGAAGCTAACCCGGACTCTACTCGGGCAGCCTTAGCTAAGACAGACCCAAGTCCCTCGCCAGAGGAGAGGCCAGGCGGGCGAAAGTGAAAGTATCCCTGCTGCCCCCGTTTGTCTGCGCCGTTTCGGGAGGGATCATGGGGGGCGGACAGTCTACAGTCTTAGATTGTGTGTTAAGGAATTTCGACCGGTTCCGGGGCCAGCAGCCCGATATGGACCTGGGGCAATTAGAAATTTTCTGTTCCGCTGAGTGGCCCATGTTCGGGGTAGGCTGGCCTCCTGAAGGAACCCTTGACCTAGACATAATTAGGGCTGTCCATCTCATAGTCACAGGAAGTCCAGGACACCCAAACCAATTCCTCTACATAGAAAAGTGGCAGGAGCTAGCGCAAGAGATGCCCGACTGGCTCCGGAAGGGTGCGGGGGTCAAACCTCGTCACCTAGGCGCTACGGGAGGGCGAGCCAGGGGAGCCCGGAACTGTTGCTCCCGATCAAAGGAAAGGGATGTAACCCGCATCCTAGTTGCCAAATCAGTGGCAAGACCCCCTATCTATCAAGGCCCACCAGAGGAAGACCCCCCGGTGCAGCCTCCCCCTTACCCAGCTAGGAACTTGGGAGGTCAGGCAGAAGCGCCTGAAACACCGCCCCCTTCAGTCTCGCCCCCGCAGCCCGAGGCAACAGCGCCCCCAGAATCTCCTATCGCCTCCCGCTTAAGACACCACCAGTCCCTCCAGATGCCACTGCGGGAGACCCAGGGCCCGCCACGAACGGGGCCTGATGGGACCTTATACCCGGGACCGGTCGTGTTTTACTATCAGCCCTTTACCACGACTGACCTCTTGAACTGGAAACACCACACACCCTCATATTCGGAGAAGCCCCAGGCACTCGTAGACCTAATGGAGTCCATTATGCAAACTCACCGGCCAACGTGGCACGATTGCCGCCCATTGCTCCTAACCCTTTTTAATACGGAAGAGAGGCGCAGAGTCTTCCAGGAGGCCCAGAGATATCTAGAAGCCAACGCTCCAGTGGGCACAATAGACCCAGCCCAGTACGCTCGGGTGGCAGCCCCAGAGACCCAACCCGACTGGGATCACAACACCGAACAGGGAAGAGCAGCCCTGGACCGGTACAGGGAAGCCATCCTCCAGGGGGTCAGAGCTGGGGCCAGAAAACCGACCGATATGTCAAAGGTGGCCAGTGTTGTCCAACCGCCAGATGAATGTCCCGGGGACTTCTTAGAAAGGCTCCTAGAGGCCTACCGGATATACACCCCCTTCAACCCAGAAAGCCCAGATACACGGCTAATGGTAAACACTGCTTTTGTCTCCCAATCGGCCCCTGACATCTGCAAAAAGCTCCAGAAGCTAGAGGGCTTTGCAGGCATGAACATCAGTCAGCTGGTTGAGGTAGCAAATAAAGTCTACAATAACCGGGAGGAGGCCGCTGAGAAGGCAGCCCAGAAAAGATTAGAGAAAAAGGCCGCACTGCTAGCAGCCGCCTCACTCAGCCGGCAGCAAAAGGCAAAGGGGGACCGAAAGACCAGAAAGGGCACGCCAAGGTAGAGAGAGACCAATGTGCCTATTGTAAGGAAAGAGGACATTGGAAAAGAGAATGCCCGCACCGGAAAAAGAAGGCTGGTCCGGCGCCCTCTGAGCCGGCGCCCACCATCCTTAGCCTGGCGGGCCTAGACTCAGAATGAGGAAGACCGGGCTCCCTGAATCTAGGCCCCCATGAGCCCATGGTCGAAGCGATTGTTGGGGGCCAGACTCCCTCTTTCTTGGTAGATACCGGGGCAGAGCACTCGGTCGTCACCACCCCTGTAGCTCCCCCCATCCGGACGAGAAGTCACCATCGTAGGGGCCACTGGTCAGCCAAGTAGCCCAAAACGCTTCTGCCAGGCCCGAATTGTTGATCTGGGAGGCCACCGGATTAGACATGAGTTCTTATACCTACCTGAATGCCCTGTCCCACTGTTAGGGCGAGACCTCTTATCGAAGCTGGGAGCTCGAATCACCTTCCAGCAGTCAGGGGAGGCCTCGCTGCAAGTGGACGGCCCTAGGCTCATGGCCCTCATTTTGCCACGAGAGGAAGAATACCAGTTGTATTCTGGGGAATCTGGTGACCATGGCCCCAGACCTGAGGCTAGAGACAACCTGCTGCAGGAATTCCCCACGGTCTGGGCCGAGGACAATCCCCCTGGACTAGCCAGAAACCAGGTCCCAGTAATAATTGAACTCAAACCGGGGGCTAAACCGTGCCACCAGCGACAGTACCCTATCTCAAGGGAGGCCCGCCTAGGAATATTGGAGGTCATCCGAAAGCACCTCCAAGAGGGTATACTGGTCCCCTGTCAATCAACGTGGAATACCCCGCTCTTGCCAATCAAGAAACCTGACGGAACAGGGTACTGTCCAGTGCAGGACCTCCGGGTGGTAAACGAAGCCGTCGTCACACTGCACCCTGTAGTCCCGAACCCATACACCCTACTGAGCCGACTCCCGCCAACCGCCGCCTGGTACACATGCCTAGACTTAAAGGATGCCTTCTTCTGCATCCCGGTAGCTCCAGCCAGCCAACCTATCTTTGCCTTTGAATGGGAAGACCCGCATACGGCGGTAAAGACACAGGTGACATGGACCCGGTTGCCACAGGGATTTAAGAACTCCCCCACGTTATTCGGCGAAGCGCTAGCCCGGGACCTGCAATCTTTCTCAGACGAGGGAAAGGATTTAACTCTACTCCAGTATGTTGATGACCTCCTCTTAGCTGCCCCCGACCAGAGCCGATGCCTAGAGGGGACAAGAGCGCTCCTAAAACTGCTAACCCAACAAGGGTACCGAGTCTCACGGAAAAAGGCACAAATCTGCCAACAAGAAGTCAAATATTTAGGGTTCCTAATTTCCCAAGGCAAAAGATCCCTAAATACAGACCGGAAAATGGTCATTACCCGCTTCCCGGCCCCGAGCGGACGAAGACAATTACGTGAGTTCCTGGGAGCAGCCGGCTTTTGCAGAATTTGGATCCCGGGGTTCGCAGCCAGAGCAAGGCCACTCTACCAGGTCCTGTGTGGGCCAGACACCTTACCCCTGGCATGGGGAAAAGAACAGGAACAGGCCTTTGCTCAAATAAAGGACCTCCTTAGGAAAGCCCCAGCTCTGGGCCTACCAGACCCCAGCCGGCCCTTCTATCTACATGTGCATGAGAAGGACAAGGTTGCTCTGGGGGTCTTAACTCAATCAGCCGGACCTTGGGAGCGCCCAGTGGCTTACCTGTCTAAGCAACTGGATAACGTCGTGGCCGGGTGGCCCCCTTGCTTGAGGGCAGTTGCAGCCGCGGTATCTCTGCTACAAGAAGCGGACAAATTAACTTTGGGGCAGGAGACCACTCTATTCGTTCCCCATAGCATCCATAGCCTCCTGGCAGGACAGGGACACCGATGGCTGTCCAACCCCAGACTGACACAATATCAGGGCATACTCCAAGAGAATCCTCGGGTCCAGGTAAAGACTGTAAAAAGATTAAACCCTGCAACCTTCCTGCCGACCGAACTAGGGGACCCAGACCACTGCTGCCTAGAGGTTACCGAGGAGGTCTATGCCAGCCGACCGGACCTGCGGGACCAGCCTCTGCCCAATGCTGACGTGACCTATTTCACAGACGGCAGCAGTTATATGAGAGAAGGGGTCCGAGTGGCAGGGTACGCAGTAACCACGCTTGACCAGGTGGTAGAAGCTAAAGCCTTGCCCTCTGGATGGTCGGCCCAGAGAGTGGAACTCTGGGCCTTAATAAGAGCACTGGAGTTGGCCCGGGACCGGAAAGTCAATATCTACACTGACTCCAAGTACGCCTACGCCACCCTGCACTTCCATGGGGCCATCTACCGAGAACGCGGGCTGCTGACAGCAGAAGGAAAGGAAATTAAAAACAAGACAGAAATCCTGCGTCTCCTCGAAGCAGTGTGGGCCCCAACTGCGGTGTCCGTCATCCACTGCAAAGGCCATTCCAAACAAGACACCATACCGGCCTGTGGGAACCAGAAGGCGGACTTGACAGCAAAGGCTGCCGCAGTATGTGGTGAGATGGCAGAAGTACAGCCCTCCCTTCTCGGACCCCTGCTGGGGAACCCCATTAACCGTCGGGACTATGAGCCAGCAGAAATGAAATGGGCCCAACAGGCCGGAGGACAAGAAAGCCCCGAGGCAACTTGGAGGTTACCTGATGGGCGCGTATATGTGCCCCAGAGCCAGGCCAGCAATTTAGTCAGAAACTGCCACCATCTGACCCACCTGGGTAAGACCTCCCTGGAAAACTTGCTCAAAAGGTATTTCTACTTCCCCAACCTGTCAACCCTGTGCTCAACAGCCTTGGCTCAATGCGTTACCTGCGCAAGGAACAATGCAGCCCCGCATCAAGGGGCCCCACCGGGAGTCCAACACAAGGGGTCCCAGCCCTTCGAGGACCTCCAGATTGACTTTACAGAAGTCAAGACCAGCCGAGGATTTAAGTATCTCCTGGTCCTGATCTGCACCTTTTCGGGTTGGGTAGAAGCCTTCCCCACCAAAACTGAGAAAGCTCGAGAAGTAACCCGAATCCTACTCAGGGAAATTATACCCAGATATGGGCTCTCACTCACCATTGGTAGTGACAATGGCCCGGCGTTCATCGCCCAGGTGGTTCAGGAGGTCGCCCGGCTCCTGCGCATCGACTGGAAGCTACACACGGCCTATCGGCCCCAAAGCTCCGGTAAAGTGGAACGAATGAACCGAACTCTCAAGGAAACCCTAGTTAAGTTCCATCAAGAAACCGGCCTGCCATGGACAGACCTGTTACCACTAGCCCTGCTACGGGTTAGGAATGCCCCGAACCCCTCGGGGTATACTCCCTATGAGTTAGTTTTTGGAAGACCCCCACCTATAACTAGAATAGGAAGTCCCAATGACCTTCGACACAAGGGGGAGTTACAGCAGACCCAGTACTTACAACAGTTGGGTATGACCCTAGACAGGATCTACGGGGCCCAATTGGGCCAGGAACCCAAACCCCGAGGGAGGCCAGCATACCCCTTCTGTCCAGGCCAGTATGTATGGGTAAAGGATTGGAAAAAGGAAGCACTCCAACCCATTTGGACGGGCCCACATCTAGTACTGTTAACCACCCCTACTGCCCTTAAAGTTACAGGAATAACCCCCTGGATCCACTACACTCGAGCCAAGGCAGCAGCAGATCCAGACGAGCCAGGACTTCGGAGCCACCGAACCTCCACCTTGAAGGGAGCCCCCACAGTCCGGCTGAAGAGAACTGAAGGACAGTGGGCCTTCTACCAGAGGAACCAGAGACCTGATCCCACCCCAGAGTAGTGACCAACCATCTCAGTCGGCAACCAAGGCATGATCCCTGCAGAATAGGCGAGCCCTCGATCTCCTCACAGCAGAAAAAGGGGGAACTTGCCTATTCCTAGGCTGGAATCTTAACCCAGAAGGTTAAGGAGCTGAAAGATGGTGTGAAGCGCTACCGAGAGTCAGGGCAAGGGACATGGAGCTTAGATACCCAAATCTGCCTCCGCTGGCTGGCTCCATTCCTAGGCCCCCTGATATTACTCCTCTTAGGAATAAGTCTAGGACCCTGGCTGCTGCGCACCCTCATTAATAACCTAGAGACCGCGGTCACCAGACGAGCCGCTGCTCGAGTGCTGCTCCTCCAGCATCACCGATACCAAAGACTCCCGACCCAACCCCAACAGAGTGACCACCGTGGCTTGTGTGATGATGCTAAGACTCAGGCCAATCTCGTCTAGCATCAAAGGGGGGAATGATAAGGGCAAGATGACTTGGGAGGAGCAGCCTAGCCAGAGACCCCTCCCAGGTTAACTGTTAATCATTGCTTATCGGTTTCTGTAGCCCGTTTTCACATCCCTTCCCCCGCCTGGGTAGCACATCAATCTCATCAATCTCCCATCTGAATGCTAATCCGTTCCCCCACCTGGGAAGCCCATCCGTTTCCCGCCGGAATGCTAGGGCTTATAAACCCCTATCTAACCCCGATTCGGGGCTCAGAATTTGGAGACTGCCTCCTCTGAGCCCGCGCGTGTGAATAAAGGCTTACTCCGTTCCCTGAATCGTGTCTTGAGTCTGGCTTTCCGTAACAAAATGATATCAAATTATTGAGTATAAATTAGCTGTAGATACCAAGTGCTTCTGATAAACTGAAAAAACATCTGAGCTGTGGGAAGCTTCATGGGTTTCCTCATTTATCATGCATATGATTATATATGGATACATTAAAAAATAAGAAGAGTAGGATATTTTCCCTTTGGCTTCAATGTTATCCTTGTATATTGCATGAATGAGATTTTCTGTATTTCCATTACAGTAATATACTTGCTTTAATTCTTTGACTTTTTTAAAACAATGGACTTTTTTTTTTTCAAGATTTTATTTATTTAGCCCTGGCTGGTGTGGCTCAATGGATTAAGTGCTGGCCTGCGAACCAAAAGGTCGCCTGTTCAATTCCCAGTCAGGGCACATGCCTGTGTTGCAGGCCAGGCTCCAAAGATTTTATTTATTTATTTTTAGAGAGAGGGGAAGGGAGGGAGAAAGAGAGGGAGAGAAACATCAGTGTGCGAGAGGTACATCAATCAGTTGTCTCTGGTGCGCCCCTGCTGGGGACCTGGCCCACAACCCAGGCATGCAGCCCTAACTGGGAATTGAACCTGCAAACCTTTCTGACTATAGGCTGGGTTAATCCACTGAGCCACATTAGCTAGGGCAGCATTGATTCTTAAGTATAAGTGAATACGATATAAAAACATATGCTGAATTACTCATGAAGAATGCATTTAGAGCTATTTTATATGTGTTTTAATTTGTAAGATATTACTACGAAACTGGTTATTGTACTTACTGTTCTAATCTGGTGGTAAAGATAGTCTTAAGATTTTGCAAGTACTTTAGACTTACAAAACTGAATGAAAGAGAACATTGTATAACCGTCCTGCTGTTCCTTTAGTGCAATGTAAGAAAATTCTCAAATTAAGACTTCAGTGCATTGTTTTAAAGGTGACAAATAGCAATTTCATAACTTGCTTAATTCTCAATAAAGACATCTACCATCAATTTTTTTAAAAAGGAAGAAAATAGATAACTATAAGTCCTAATGTAGAGGACCTAACATACATGAAAACTACTTGGGAGGAAAAATTGGCCAAAAAACCAAAAAAAAAAAAAAAAAAAGAAAGAAAGAAAAAAAAGGAAAACTGGCAAGACAGATTGACATAAAGAGTGTTTGTGGGCTGGCTGGAACCCTAATCACCGTTTGTAACACTGGTTAGATGGGAAAAAACAGATTTATAAATAACTCTCTGGCATCTGTCCAGTTTTTAAGCTGTGGGGTAAACTTTGTGGAAAAGTCTTGCAATTCTATGTATCTGGTGGCAAAACTTCAGTGAGATGGAGCCATACCTTGGTGATCATCTTTTCCCCATCAATACTCCAGCCCATTCCCAACAGGGGCTATTCGAAACTCCTGGCCTTAGCTGTTAACCTAAATCGGCTTTGTGACAAAAACAGATTCCTTATAGCTTCATCTGTTTTCTCATCCATCCCTGCAGGCTCAGAACACTATTCTTTCACTCTGAACTAGTGAACCCTTTCATCTGTGATCCCTTCTACTAAGGGATGTTGTACCAAACTTATCTCACAACCTCTAGATCCTTCCTGTCCACTGCCCTTTCCATGCCAAACGTTGTCTTCTCACTTTGAAAAACCAGATGAACAACAACAACAACAAAACTTGAGATCATAAAAGTTAACACCTGCCCATTACAAAAAACTTGGAAGCCTCCAAAAATAAATAAATAAAAGCACCCATAATCACACTCTCCAGGAATAACAATTTGGTATATTTCTTTCCAGACTTTTTTCTATGCTTATACACAACATATACATTTTTTATAAGCACATAATAAATTTTATACCTTTTCCTAGATATTAATTATGTCACACTTTTCCTAGATATTAATTAAATACTTCTGATAGCTTTATAACACCCAACACACAGATATGACCTGAATTCAATTATTCCCTATAACTGGATTTGTCTCCCATTTTCACTATTATAAATAATGTTTCAGTGAAATTTTCTACATAAATCTCTGATGGCATTTCTGATTCTTTCTTATACAGAATTCTGGTAGTAGAGGGCTAAAGGATATAATGGTTAAAAAATACGAACCCTTTTAAGATTCTTTATATATATAACAAACTACTCTCCAGAAAGGCCGAATCAACTTTACATCTCTATCAACAGCTGATGAGAAGCCCCATTTCATCACACCACAGTGGCACTGAGAGTCCACTATCTCGGACAACATTTAGTTGTTCTTAACAGCTCCTATAAATAAAATACTCATCTGCTTCCTTTCACAGCCCGAAGGACTGAGTAAGTGGTACGCATCTACTACCTTGACCTCACCACCCACACAGTTTACTACAATGTTTCTTCCCCCACTCATTTTACTAAAATTGTTCTAATAACATTAGTGACCTCCTTCTAATCATACAAATATATTTTCTAGGCTCTTATTAGCTCACCTGACTCCACTCCTCCCATTTTGTGGCCATTTGACTCTACTGATCTCATCCTTCCACAAGGACTCAGTCCCTCTTGACATTCTACACCATTTTTCTCTCTTCAACCCTGACCATGATCTAACTTCTTTAATGTCCTCTTTGCCACCTCCTATTATTTACACAACATCAGGCCTTTAAGGGTCAGTCTTTGCCTCTATTCCGCTCTCCTCTCAGGGAGGACTCCTCGATTCTGTTTTAGTAATCAGCTCCACACTGATCCTTCCTTTGTCCTCAGGTCTTCTTCAACTGAGAGTCCCATCGTCATCTATACCTCACTGTCACCTCCTACTTGATAATGCACCATCCCCTCTGCCAAACCCTTCCCAACTTTATTTCTGACAAGGGGGCAACACTCCTTCAGCCCTCCATGCTCACAGACATCAAGTCTTTAGTATTTCCTTAAATTACTCTATGTCTCAGTCATACTAATTTCTTCAAAACACTTCCCAGATATATACCTCTTGTGTCACTTCCATCACCACCTCACACATCGGTTAGTTACTGAACTATCTTCATAGGTAGCAACTATTCATATTTTATGTAAGCAGTCATGTTAATTTTTGAAACATTTTTCTTTAGTGACTTCTGCTCAAAGGCTTTTTTCTACAAATTCAACTGATTCAAAATGTTTACAAGGCCACACTTTATCTCCTATTACCTCCTGACCAAAATCCAGTGTAATCCTTTCTCCTTACTGCCCTTTCGCTCCCCCACCCTCCCCAAACCCACTCCAGACTCATTACTACCCCTACCTTTGTTCACGTAACCCTCCCATCCCTTCTGTTTCAAAGGAGCCTTCAGTAGATAATCATAACCTACACAACTTTTCCTTCCTCTGAATTTTTAAAACCAGTGGTATGCTGGCTCTTGGGCAGGGGCTGGCAGGGAAAAACTCTGATATGCAGTGTTTGTCAACAACCCACACCGTGGCAGACTTCAAGCTACCAATATAACATCGCAGATTGTGTGATTGGGAAGAAATGTGCACAAAGCCACTAGAACCAGCTCCAGGACATCAGAGAACTGAAAACCTGTTCTGTAATCCAGAACTTAACATATATTGTTGTATATAAGCTCTCCAGGTGTACTATATAGCTATGTTTGTTCATTACAGTAAACTCCAGGCCTAGGAGTGGCAGTCTACTCATTTTAGAGCTTTCATAGTGTATAGGACACAAAGTGTGTGCTTAATAAAAGCCTGTTGGCAAAACCTGGAGGGAGAGATATGCAAAGCTAAAGATTGGAGCAGGAGAAATGGGCAGGTATTAATTTAGGGTTGGTTAGCAAGGACAACCAAAAAGAACAATGAATGTAGTGGAAATAAAATCCACCTAGGAGCCAGGAGATATTGGTTATGGCCCACCTTTATACTCATGTGTCCCCTGGCAAGTTAATTTTCTTCTTGAGTCTTAAGTTCCTTCATCTTTAAAATTAAGGGACTGGACTACAGGACTTCTAACGTACCTCGATTCTAATGCTCTGTGATGAGGGTTAAACTGACAAGTAGGCTGCCCATGGTCCACTGCATTGGTATAAAAGTGATAATAAATTCATTTTAAAATCCACTGATAAGTCAAAAGACTTTAGGGCAGTAAAACTTCTCTCAAGGTGTGAAGAAACATTTTTATAAGGCCCTTCCATTCCTTTGATCTAATAATTATTCTGTAGGAAGATAACAATGACCTGAAATTTCTATCTATTTTATTCTACTTTGAGATAATTCACCTTTTACCCGCAGCAGGTTCCAAGATACTTCCTAGTGCCTCTCCTCCAGAAAAGAAAAAAAAAATCTATTGCCTGTCTACTATGAGCAGGACAGTAGTTAGTGCTGAGGATTTAGTAAATACAAAATAGATCCAGTCTTTATCCTCATGAAACCCACACTAGTGTGGATCAGTACCTATTTAGTTCCAAATCATCTGTAGCAATGCTTTTTAACTTAAAGTGTATGAACTGATCTCAGTAATGGATGCAAACTATGGACCCACTCTCTGTAAACAGGTATATTAATATCAAGAAATATAATTCTATATTATATGTATTATAATTTCAGAGGTTCACAGGACCTCTCATCTGTGAAGTGGTCCAAGAATTGCAAGTTACTGGTAACCTTGACCTGTATCTACAAAACAATAAACAAACTCAAGCTCATAAAAGCCCAAATTCTGTTTGCTAAGGGAGTATAGCAAAGATTTCCAACAGAAACAATTAAAAATAAAGGGCAATCATTTGAACGATTAAGTTTTGGCTATCTGAAAGGTTACTCACTTAGAGTATCTTATTCCAGTTAATATTCTGGATCGGTGAGATCTACAGTGGCCCCTTGGTATCTGAGGGGCACTGGTTCCAGGACCCCCTCAGATAACAAAAACCCAAGGATGCTCAAGTCTCATATAAAATAGCATAGTATTTGCATATAATCTATGCCTATCTTCCCAAATGCTTTAAATGGCCTCTAGAGTACTTACAATACCTAATACAATGTAAATGCTTTGTAAATAGCTATTAAGCTGTATTGTTTAGGAAATAATGACAAGAAAAAAGTGTACAAGTTCAGTTGAGATGCAACCATGATAGTTGTTTTTTGTTGTTGTTTTTTTAAGCATTTTTGATCCATGGTTGACTGAATCTGTGGAAAGGACAGATTCTGCATTATTTGGTTAAGGCTGCTTGTTACATCTGTCCTCTAACTTGAAAATCCAATTGTGTATGAATCTGTGCCTCCCGTTCATAAGTAAATCTGCATTTCCTGACTCTCATTTCATATCAGAGACCCAATGAGCCATGACAAATACATACACACACTTACTGTGAATAGACAGCTTGAACAAGGCAAAGAGCACAAGTTCCATAATTAGAGGGCAGGCTCATCTCCTGGCTCTAACTTTGTGAAGTGATTTTGGACAAGTCATTTAACCCTCTGACCTATGTTTCTTCACTTGTAAAATGAAGAGGGGATACTAAGACTTACCTAAGAAGGCTACTATGAGAAATCAGTCAAGTAAAATAATGCGTATAAATATATTTAGCTATAAAATGGGCAAAGGTGGGTGAGCAAATTATTTGGACTTGTTCACAAAACATCAAACACATTAGGAGAAGAATATTTGGAAAGAGTTGCGCATGTAACATCTTCAGTAGCTCTATCTAGAGTAAAACTGTTCTTAAATTGCTTAAGGAATTTTGTTTTGATTGAGTGCCCAATATTGAACTTCTTAAACATCAAAAGTCTGGTGCAAGGTTTTGGAATCTTTATAATCCATAAATACATTCTCAAGGCAAGAAGGTGAACTGCTTACAAACATTGGTCTTAGCTCCTGTGTAGTCAAAGTCCCTTTCACACAAGTCTATTTTAGCTTTTTTACAGAGCAATGATTCTTTCACTTACCATGCTGCAAAGGTTTATAACAGTTAAAAGGGTGTAGAGTTAGTGCCCCCTTTTCTATGTGGTAAACATTCCAAGACCCCCAGTCGATGCCTCAAACAATGCAAAGTATCGATCCCCTACATACACTATGTTTTTAAATAGGTATGAACACTTTACAGCTTCTCATTGGCATATCGGCACTGCCAACATCACTACTCTTGTGCCTTGGGGCCATTTTTAAGTAAAATAGGAGTTACTTGAACATAAGCACTGCGATATCACAACAGTCAACCAACAACAAAGACAGCTATTAAGTGACTAACAAGCTGGCAGTGTATGCAGAGAGAAAACGCTGGACACAGGATGGCTCCTGCCTAGGGGTGAGATGGAGCAGGAAGGAGCAAGATTTCATCGCACTATTCAGAATGGCCCCCAACTTCAAATTTATAAATTCTTTATTTCTGTAATTTTCCATTTAATATTTTCAGACCGTGACTGGCCATGGGTAATTGAAAAGGTGGAAAGCAAAACCACGGATAAGGGGGAACTACTGTATACAAAAGATTTTAGGCAAATTAGTTCAACAAACAGAACAAATCAATGAAATCAATCTCTTTTAGTGGGGGTGGTATTTGTTGTAATGGAAGTAAATAATATTCTCTAGTTTGAGACATGTTTTCCAGTTCATTCTCCATTGAAACACAAAATAAATTATGTGTGGAAAGGATAACTTTTTTTAACATCACTTCATTTACAATGTACATTTATATTACTTCCATAGCCAAGTTTGGGGCGATTCTTCTTTTAAAATAGGAATTAAACATCTTTTTAGTAATTTGGTACCAAGGAATAAAAGAACAATCGTTGCGTCTCATCAAAACATAAAGGTGTGCAAGAGTGGTTTGCCCTGGCGCCTAGGAAAACAGACAAGAGGCAAATGCTGATTCTTTAGCCCCTAGTAAACTAAACCTCTGCTGGTTCCCCAAAAATGCAAATTAAGCTCTGACTCCAAACACCCATTATACAGACATCCATTAAGAAAACAAACTGCAGATCCCGCATTTACGATAACACTTGAAGAAATTCAAAGCACTTAATCGCAGAACTGTTGAAAAGAAATCCCCCATTTTAAGAAAACAATAGTGAGACCTTAAATCCCTAGTCTAATCTGACACTAAACAGGTAGGAAAACACCTGACTACGGGTTTTCTCTGACAGCAGGAATAAACTCGAGATGGGGGGCGGGGTTCGACTCAAGACTCACGTAGAAGTAACAACGGGGGCGGGGGGACGGGAGGAGATTAGGGCGGAAAACTGAGTGAATCAAGCAATGAGGGAGATCTACGGCTGGCAGGTGCATTAAGAGCTGAGCTCCTCCTAGGAGGCGGGCGACGGGAGGGGAGGCAAAGGTATCGGGGAACAAGCGCTCATAAAGTTGGTGGGAGCTGTGTGGATGCAGAGAGCCAGGTGCGAGGGTCACTCGGGACAAGTCCCCACTGTCTGCTCAGCAGTTGCTCGTTCAGCCCTTTCTCTCTCCCATTATTACTACCATGAGGGAAGGATTCCAAGCAACTAAAGAGCAGTGCGTGAGGCACCAAGCCACTACCAGGCCTGGGGAGGTTGCAGGATTCCTCCAAACCCAGTGGCTAAGGTGTCTTCCCGCCCTCCCTCAGCCAGTCCCGCGTCTCACCTGCCGCCAGGCGCAGGCCGCGGAGGCTCCCCATGGCCTCCTACTCCGCCAACTCGCGCAACACCTCAGGGGAGGCGGAGGCGCGGGAGGACTCAATGTCACCAAGTTCGCTGCCGCAAAGGGAAAGACAGAGGCGGAGATGGTGGGTGGGGCGTGTGGGACTTGGTGGCGGAGCGAGCGGATCGTTCCTGTGTTACTGGGAAGTACGGGCGGGGCTTGCGGGATGTACCAGTGTGGTGCTCGGGACGTGCCTGACGTGGAGAATGTGGGGCCAGGGCGTCTAGAGGGCACCAGTTGACGCACGCGTCCTTAAACTGCTCTTGTAGAGTACGGACGTAATGAGCTTTTGCTTTTCGTATTATTCTTTGTGTCTAAGAAAGTACTCGTTTAAAATAGAAGAAAAATAGTATGGTTATTGCTTATTGTGTTGTGTAACTTTTGGCAGCTGTAGACGCCCGAAATCATACTGCCTAGGTTAACCGGTATTTTAGTATTTTCGATGAATATACAGTGTATGTTTTTATCAAAAACACGTAGCTGGGGCCCACCTTGTTGGCTTTCTCAGTCTGAGAAATTAGCATATATATTTCCTATTAAGTTTACCTATTTTTATAAAACTAAACTTTATTTACACACATAACACCTTTTCAGCCCTTATGCACCCACACCGCCAGTAATGTCTTCTTGGTATTTCTTAGTGGTTCCCAGTTCTTGACGAAGGCCCCTCAGCTTTGAGAGGAGATAATGGAGTGAGAAGGTTACGAAAAACCACTTCTACTCGAAGGAGCTCGTTAGTGCGACCAGGGAATTGTTTCCCTTTTCTTCTCCCAGGGAAGAAATGGGATTAGGGTAAAACGATCCCTTCAAAAGTCCTGACAGTCTTCGATCCATACACATGGGTCAGTTCCAGGAGGATACGTTAAAGGAATAGGTGTGGAAAGAACAGCAGAGTTCCAGGTTCCGAAGTGAATGAAGACCAGTGGAAAAAACGGGCCTAGGACTCAGCTTTCTCGTGCTCTCCCTAGAAATATTTTGTCAGGCGGCGCCGCGGACACCTTTGCTGCGCAGTGATTGGCTCGCGGAGGGGGCCTCGCGTTTGTCCAATATGGCGGCGCCCAGTGGCGGTGTGAATTGTGAGGAGTTCGCCGAGTTCCAGGTGATGCGGTTTTTCCCAGTGGCAGGCGTGTCCTTTCTTTTGTCCCTGGACCCTTTTCCCTCCTCTGGCCTAGGAGGGAGTGTGGGCCAGTTGTGGAAGAAGCGGGCAATTCTGGGCTCCTTTTTGGAGCCATTGGAGGTCATGGGGGGCGCGGGATTGGCCTTAGGGAGCCAGGCTGCTCCTTGGGGGTTATAGTTCTCCCTGCGCCGCTCAGGCCTTGAGTAACCGCGCGAAAACTCAAGGTGGTTGCGCGGTGGTCAAGCCGCCGTGGGTAGGGATTGTGACAATCTTTTAGCCATCCCCCGATACCTGTTCCTATAGTATTTAAAGCTGAGGATTTGTAGGAGGTTAAAAAAAAAAAGTAAAGGAGAACTCATTTACTTGATAAAACGAAACAACTTGGTACAAGTTTTACTATTTTGATGGAGCAGAACGTTTGGGTTCTTTAAGGGGCGATTAATTCTAGTGTCTGCCCTGGTGCTGCTGCCTTCCTAAGCGTTAAAGAAAATGTAACATTTAAGAAAAAGGCTATATCTCTTATATATTCAAACGCCAGAGGTCTGGGGTTAAATATTAACTCATGTTTTAAAGAACAGGGGTTTGGATTTTGACCAAGTTGCAATGAAAATTACCTGTGTCAGAGTAGCCACAGATGTGCTGCTGTCTAGGTAAATAGTTGACTTTTAAAGTATCATGACCGTACAAATGTATTTTTAACTAAAGATGTTGAGAAGTCATTTAACATGTCATTGATCTATCTGTAGTAAGCTTTGTGCTTTGAGCCATTTTGTAGGGAGTGGTATTCTTGAAGATAACCTCAACAGACAGATTTCTTTGACAAATGTCATTTGGCCAAAAAACTAAAGTGGTGTCTTTTTTTATGTGGGGTCATTGCACCCTCTTCAGCTGCTTCTCAGACTAGCAGCTGGCTTCAGATGTGATCCATGTGCCCAATAAATGGAAACACTTGTAAAAATTTAAAAAATAAATAAATAAAAGGCTGTTGAATTCTAACGTATGTGGACTATTTGAGGTTTACCAGCCTTTTTGTGGCTTTGGTCTTGTCACATTTGTACTATAATTTAAACTGAGTTAATACACTCAGATAAGTTTGCAATGATAGTTCTAGGGTTTTTGGGAAAGACCCCTAGTTAGCGAGTTAGAAGTCCTGGGTCTAATACTGCTTCTGCCATTAACAACTTTGGAGCCTTGAGCTGATCACTTAACCCCTCTCGAATTAATTTTTGAATCTGTAAAACAAGGTTATGTTCAGTAACATTTATAACTGCTTCCTTCTCTATAGTTATCTGAATCTTTTAAAACCAAATTTCAGAATCCCTTTTTGCTGTTAAAACATCGAAGAGTGCTTAAAGAACATTGATTTTTCTTTTGGAAGATCAGATAAGAAGTTACAAGTGGGGCAAAAGCTAAACTGTCTTGCAGAAGCATTCTGTTCACACAGATATATAAGTAAAAAGATCATAAAATAAGTCTCATTAGTGAAAGCTGAGGGAAGTTTTTAGATACTTTCTCTAAGACTTTTACAAATGCGTGGTTTCTAATGGAGAATATTCTGGGTTAAAAGTCGGAAGATCTGGTTTTCCAGAGCTCGCCTTGGCACATCATTTAACCTCATTGTAAATGAGAATAACATTTGCCCCTACTGCCTCAGAGGCACACAAGAACATAAGTGAAGGTGCTGTAAAATTGTAAAATTATAGCCTTTAGGTTTAGATGAATTTTGTAAAATTGTAAAGCATGGTTAACTGACACAGTTACAAATTATTAAGCAAACTGAATTTTTTAAAGCTATGAAACCATTGCATTTTTCGTGTAAGTACCTTAAAAGTGAAAAGCACAGCACTGAATTCTGTGGTAGAGAAACAAGGAGTCACGTATTTTTTTATTATAAAGATTATGTGTATCTTTTCAGAATTTTATTATGAAAATATCCAGCTACTACAGGAAAGTTGAAAGAATTATACAATGAACATCCATATACCTACCGTCTAAATTCCATGTTCAGTAATTTGCTAAATTTACTCTATCACATAACGGTCTCTATCCATCAATCCACCTGTTTATTTTTTTGATATACGTCAAGCTAAGTTGCAAACATCCATTACTTCACCTCTAAACAGGTCTTTCACAATGCATATCATTAAGTAGAGTTCAATATTTGTATACTTTCTGTAAAATTTGCATTAAATATACAAATCTTAAATGTACGGTTAAATGAGTTTTGACATTTACATGCCTCCATCGACATAGAGAATAATACCATTATCTTTGAAAGTTTCTGCTTTTAAGTATATTTTATTGATTATGTTATTATACTTGTCTCATCTTTTTCTCCCCTTTATCTCTTTCCACCCTGCACCCCCCTCCCTCCCCCATCCCTCCCTGTTAGTTCAAGTCCATGGGTTGTACATAGAAGCTCTTTGGTTTCTCCATTTCCTATACTATTCTAAACCTCCCCCTGTCTATTTTATGCCTACTAATTATGTTTCTTATTCCATGTATCTTTTCCCCCCATTATCCCCCTCCCCCACCCCACTGATAACCCTCCATGTGATCTCCACTTCTGTGATTCTGTTCCTGTTCTAGTTTGCTTAGTTTTTGTTTTTGTTTTTTTAGGTTTAGTTGTTGATAGTTGTGAGATTATTGTCATTTTACTGTTCATAGTTTTTGATCTTCTTTCTTAGGTAAATCCCTTTAACATTTCATATGAAATGTTATGATGATCTTGGTGATGATGAACTCCTTTAACTTGACCTTATCTGAGAAGCACTTTGTCTGCTCTTCCATTCTAAATGATAGCTTTGCTGCATAGAGTAATCTCAGATCTAGGTCGTTGCCTTTCACGATTTTGAATTCTTCTTGCCAGCCCCTTTTTGCCTGCAAGGTTTCTTTTGAGAAATCAGCTGGTAGTCTTATGGGAACTCCTTTGTAGGTAATTGTCTCTTTTTCTCTTGCAGCTTTTAAGATTCTCCCCTTAACTTTAATCTCAGGTAACTTAATTATGATGTACCTTGGTGTGTTTCTTCTTATATTCAACTTCTTGGGGACTCTCTGAGTTTCCTGGACTCGCATGTCTAGTTCCTTTGCCAGACTGGGGAAGTTTTCCTTCATTATTTGTTCAAATAGGTTTTTAATTTCTTACTCTTCTTCTTCTGACACCCCTATGATTCAGATGTTGGAAGGTTTAAAGTTGTCCCAGAGGTTCCTCAGCCTCTCCCCATTTTTTTTGAATTCCTGTTTCTTTATTCTGTTCTGGGTGGATGTTTATTTCTTCTTTTGTTCCAAATCATTGATTTGAGTCCCAGTTTCCTTCCCTTCACTGTTGGTTTCCTGTATATTTTTCTTTATTCTACTTTGCATAGCCTTCACTTCTTCCTTTATCTTGTGACCATACTCAACCATTTCTGTGAACATCCTTATTGCCAGTGTTTTGAACTCTGCATCTGATAGGTTGGCTATCTCTTCATCGCTTAGTTTTTTTCCTGGAGTTTTGATCTCTTCTTTCCTTTGGGCCATATTTGTTTGTCTCCATGCACCTATTACATTGTAAACAGTAGAACCTTAGATATTTGCCAGGGCAGGGCACCCACTTGGCTGCATTGTTGCCCCGTGTGTGGGGGAGGGGTCAGAGAAGGAACAATGCTGCTTGCTCGGCTCTCACCCCACTTTCTGTCACTTCCCTCACTTCCCTTAAGTGGATTGTGCCCTTTCAGGAGTTGATTCCTGGATGGGTGGGCTTGTATACGTTCTAGGAAACCGTGGGCCTCTCCAGTGGACTGTCCTGTGAGGCTGGGAGTTTCTCCTGCTGCCACAACCCCCACAGATTTCTACAGCCAGAGGTTTTGAGCCTTTATTTTGCCCTCACTGTAACCCTGGGTTGCACAGTTTGTCTCGCTCTTCAGTTGTTCTGCCCAGCTTATCCACACATGAATGTGGGACCACCCGGTCTGCCAGCTGCCTCCTCACCTGCTGCGCTCTGCCAGCCCCCGTCTTGCTGTGTCTGGCTGCCCTTCTTCACCCTCCTACTGGTCTGGATGAAGGTTTCTTTAACTCCTTGGTAGTTGGACTTCCACACAGTTTAATTTTCTGGCAGTTCTGGTGGTTTTTTGTTTTTGAATTGGTAGTTATCCTCTTAGTTATGTGAGGAAGCAAAGTGTATCTACCTACACCTCCATCTTGGCCAGACTGTCTGAGAGTTTTTCATGACCCTTCCCAGTGAGTCCCTGTCCCATCCTTCTTCCTTCTTCCCTCTGACAGCTAGTGTTCTGATTTTTCTCCATATAGGTGCATGCTTTAACATTTAAGAGTTTTTAAAGTGTTTTAAATTTTTATAATTCTTACTATTCTATTATAAAAGTTGAACTTAGCACTCCTGGATACTATCCTGTTTCCAAAATGAAATAAAATCCAGAAAAGAATGTTTAAAATTGAATGTCTGGTAACCCACTTTAACATTCAGACAGAATTTATCAGATACTGTATTAGTCTGCTAGAGCTGCCATAACAGATGCCACAGAATGGGTGGCTTAAACAACAGAAATTTATTTTTTCACAGTTCTGGAAGCGTGAAGTTCAAGATCAACATCCTGTCAGGATTGGTTTCTGGTGAGCCTTTCTTCCTGACTTGCAAATTGCCACCTTCTCACTGTATTCTCACAGGGCCTCTTTGTGCACGTACAGGGAGAAAGCTCTCTGGTCTCGCTTCTCTTACAAGGACTCCAGTTCTGTAGAATTAGCACCCTACCTTAATTACCTCCCTAAAGGCCCTATCTCCGAGTACAGTCACATACGAATTTTGGGAGGACATAGTTCACTTCATAATAGTTACAGTTTGGTACCAGGTACTTGGGAAGACCCATGGACTAAATATAAAACATAGAAAATATAAAAAATATGAATAAAATGCTATAACAGTTCAGAGAGAAATAAATCAAGAGGTGATAATTGAGTTGGGCATCAGGTAGACAGGATCGGGTATTTTAGGTAGGAATAATAATATATAAGGCAGAAAATTTCACGTATTTGGGAGAAATAGCCAATCAGCATTGCTGGAATTCAGGGGTTGTGTAGGGGCACATTGAGATTACACAAAAGATTGGGACCAGATTGTGGAAGGCCTTGGATGCCAAATGTGAGGGTAGGGAGTCATTTTTGTGCAGAGGGGGTGAGATGATCAACTAGGTGTTTTAGGGAGATGCATCACTTGTGCCATGGTCTTTGTTCAGGCTCTGTCATTTTTGCAACTAGCTTTGTGATAGGTCTTACTTTCAGTCATTCCTTTCTCTAATATATCCCTCCTTCAATCTAATCTACACAGCGGTAAAAAAGAAAAAACTTTTACTGTTTGGGACAGCATGGATGGACCTGGAGATTATTATACTAAGTGAAATAAGCCAGTCCGAATAAGACAAATACCATATGATCTCACTTATATGTGGACTCTAATAAACAAAATAAACTGACAAAATAGAAACAGAGGCATGGATACATGGAACACACTGACATCTGTCAGAGGGGAGGTGGGAGGGTGGAGCGGGAGAACTGGATGAAAGAAGGTGAAGGGATTAGCCAAAGAACACCTACGTATAACCCACAGACACAACAGTGTGGTGATGGCCAGAGGGAAAAAGGGGCGGGGGACTGGGTGGAGTGGGCAAAGGGGAGAAATATGGGGACAACTGTGATAGTGTCAACAATTCATCAGCAAGTCTTACCGGACCTGTTTTCAAAATATATCCTGAATCCAGATTCCTCTCCTTAATTCTACGGCTACCACTTTATCAAACTAACTTTATCTTGCCTAGGCTACCATAATAGTCTGCTAAATGGTTGCCCTCTTTCCATTCCTGTCTCTATAGTCCACTCTCCACATAGCAGCCAAAGTTGGTGTTTAAAAAAAAATTAATCATTTATATTGTCTCCTTGCCTAAAACTTTAGAACGGAATCCTTTATCATTTCCATGGTCTCTATTGTCCTTCATTTTTTTCTACTTTGACCTTATTTCATATTACTTTCTCCCTTATTCACTCCTAGCCTGCTTACCTTTTACTTCTTTAAGCACCCCAAAGCTTGTCTTGACTCATGGTTTTTTCACTTATTCTTCCGGATGTTCTCATAGTTGGCTCATTCATATTTAGGTCTCAGCCCAAATGCTTCATCCATGGAGAGGTCTTTCTTGATTTCCATACTAACTAAGGTAGGCCATTCACTCACGCAGTCACTCTTCATCCAGTTGACCTAGTTTTCTGAAACCCCTTAGCTGCAGTTACTTGGGATCAACTATGGTCCAAAAATATTAAATGGGAAATTCCAGGAAAAAATAGTTCATAAGTTTTAAATTGCACACCGTTTTGAGTAGCCTGCTCCATCCCACCCAGGACATGAATCAGTGAGTCATCCCTTTGCTACCTGCCAATTAGTCCTTTAGTAGCTGCCTTGGTCTTCAGATCTACTGTCTTGATAATGCACTGCTTGTATTCAAGTAACTTATTAATAATGTCCCCAGAGCATAAGCGTAGCAGTACTGGCAGTTCAGATATGTCAAAGAGAAGCTGAAAAGTGCTTTCTTTAAGAGAAGTGGTATGTATGAACGAAAAGTACGGTATATATAAGGTTTAGTACTATTCATGGTTTTGAGCATCCACTGGGAGTCTTGTAATGAATCCCCATGGATAAGGGGGAACTACTATGCTGAAATTATCTTGTCTGTTGGTGTACTTATTTATTGTTTGTCTCCTCTGAGAATTTTGTTCCATAAAAGCAAAGAGCTTTTCTGTTTTATTAACCACTGTTGTCCTGGTGTTTTGGATGGCGCAACAGCCCTGCCCTGGCTGGCGTGGCTCGGTTGGTTGCAACATTTCCCCATAGACCAAAGGGTTGCATGTTTGATTTCCAGACACTGCACATACCCAGGTTGTGGGTTTGATCCTTGGTCAGAGCGCATACAAGGAGGCAACCAATAGATGTTTCTCACATCCATGTTTCTCTCTCTCCCTCTCTCTAAGAGCAATGAATAAATGTCCTTGGGTGAGGGAAATAAATAAATAAATAGAAAAGAAAGAGCCCCTATTAGTGTGGCTCAGTTTGTTGGAGCGTTGCCCTGTGACCGAAAGGTTGCGGGTTTGATTCTCTGGGAGGACACATATCTGGGTTGTAGGATCAATCCCAGGTCTGGGCATGTAAGGAGGCAACCAATCCATGTTTCTCTCACACATTGCTATTTCTCTCCTCCTTCCTTTCTAAAAGCAATGAAAGAAATGTCCTCGGGTGAGGATAAAATAAAAAAATGATAAAAGATTGATGAGGTCTCTCAATCAAGGAAAGCTTTATCTAAAAGCTATAACTTAAATGTTAGCCTCAGAAGATCAGTTCAAGTTTAAAGGAGGCTTTTTTAAAAAATAGTAAAATTGTAGGAGGTAAAGTAGGTAAAGTAGGTCCCTGTTTGCTACTTAGTTATTTTTGACTGTCTAAATAGTGTTAATCATCATTTGTTTGGAACTTGACACTGACATGATACATCCTCCACGGTACATAAAACATTATTTAAAGTTGCTTAGTGAATATGGTGAGATGAACTCCTCTAAGAATTCAAGTGTACAGAGAATGATGGTGCTATTGCCTAAAATAAATATAAGAAGATCAAAAATAGATACAAGAAGAGAGGATAAGTGAAGTTGGTTTTGGACCTGATATTTGCCTACGTATTATTAGTTGAAATTATGAGCTTTCTACTAGCTGTTTTATTTCTAGACTGATATCTAGAAAAAAATCCTTAAAGTACTAATGAAAGATTAAAGACGGATAGGAACAGAACCTGGACTGCAGACTTAGTCTGAATGGCCTAAATGATTAATATAATTGGAAACAACTTGAATGTTTATTAATGAGGAAGGGGTCAGATAAGCTGTGGTACCTCCACAGGATAGAATATTAATGCAGCTATTAAAAATGTCTTCAGCCCTGGCTGGTGTGCCTCAGTGGATTGAGCACTGGCCTGTGACCCAGAGGGATGCCGGTTCAATTCCCAATAGGGGCGTGCACGAAAGGCAACCACACATTGATGTTTCTTTCCCTCTCTCCCTCCTTTCCCCTCTGTTTAAAAATAAAATAAATTGAAAAACAAACAAATGTCTTCAAGGTATTTTTAATAACAAGGGCAGAATGCTCATGGTATAATGTCATAAAGGTGGACTTTAAAATGTTACATAGTACCTCAATTTTATAAAAATATTCATAGATATTAATAGAAAAAAGGGACATATCAAAATATTGGTAATGGTTAACTATGAATGATTTTTATTTTCTTTAAAATTTTCTAATTTTTCTAAAATGAATGTATAATGCTTTAACGATAGTAAAAGTTTGTATTTTTCTTAAGGATTATATTTATTTATCTTCAGAGAGTGGGGAAGGGAGGGAGAAAGAGAGGAAAGCATCAATGTGTGGTTGCCTCTTGCACACCCCCTACTGGGGACCTGGCCTGCAACTCAGACATGTGCCCTGACTGCAGATCAAACCGATGACCCTTTGGTTTGCAGGCTGGCACTCAATCCACTGAGCCACATCAGCCAGGGCAGTGGTAGTAAAAGTTGTTATTTTAGCAAATGGATGAAGAAAGAAAGAAAGGAGTTGGTTTCAGTCATGCATTTAAGTCAGCAAAAGAAAGAAATAGTATGTTATAGGGAGGGAAATAGGATCAAGCAAGTTGCTTTTAATACCCTTTTATACAGAATGTGAACTTGGATGTTTTCAGTAATAAGTCTGTTGCTAGTATTAGTTGGTTTTGCAAAAATCATGTTTGTTTATGGGTGAGGGAGCAAATTTAAGAAATAATTTTAAAAGAAAGAGAAAAGTATGCTATACCTCTTCTGGTAGGTGGTGCCAGTTTTTCTAATGACAAAATGTGGGGAGGACTGTGCTCTTTAGGCCTATTCACCAGAGTCAAAGTTTTCCCTTTTTTTATCATTTTCCTTTTGGTTGGTTTGAGAATTGTACCCTCTTTCAGGGGAAGTGTGAGCTATGGTTACTAAGAAAGGTAAAACTGAATCTTACTTGTTGTGTAAACAAGAAAGCCATGAAGAGATTTGATTCCTTCTCTAGCAGCATATTTGGTTTTACTTGTTTTTGTTACAAAAATTATACACAACCATAGTAAAAAACTAAAAGTCTAAAAGGATATATTTAGATTAATTTAGCCTAAAAGGGTATAGATTGATTTCTGCAAGTTAACCACTACTGATAGTTTCTTGTGTTATCTTTCCAGAAGTTTTCTCCCTAGCACCACATTTTAGAATGAGGGAAAGGAAATGGAACAAGCAATTCTGTGGTAGTCAAGCCCATTAGAACCACACTCTGTATAGTAGTAGAGTTGGGAAGAGTGCACACTTTTGCCAAGTACTCTGGGTTTAAAAATGAATAAAACAATTTTTACCCTTAAAATGATTCCATTGGAACCAAGGGAACAGCTGGTGCCCATTATTAGGATTGCTCGTACATAGTTCTTATAATGAAGATTTTCCTGTGTTTACAGGATATTTGACATGGTTTCGCCACTCCTAACTTACAGGGCTGTAAAATATCCAAAGAGCTTTATTTACTTATTTATTTATTTGTTTAAATGCTTTTTTCCTATCACTTAACTTTTCATTCAGGTTATTCTTTTATTTTAAATACATACAGGAATTACTCAAGGTGATGAGGACAATTGATGACAGAATAGTACATGAATTAAACACTACGGTTCCAACAGCTTCCTTTGCAGGGAAAATTGATGCCAGCCAAACCTGTAAACAACTTTATGACTCTGTAAGTGTATCTTTTGGGTCTTTCTTTTGTGCTTTTTTTATGTCTTTCTTTGCAGGCAAAATAAGAACTCATCTAATAAATGTATAATTAAACTGTAGATGAAAGAATGACACCCTCGTGTTTTATCTTGCTCACACCTGAGAGATTAAGACCTGATGTTTGCCTGTGTTTTATTAGTCAAAATTATGAGCCTTCTACAAGCTGTTTTATTTCTAGATTGAAATCTAAAAAAGATCTTTAAATTACTAATGGAAGATTAAAAACTGGTAGGAACAGAACCTGGATTGCAAGCTTAGTCTGAATGGCCTAAATGATGATTATAATTGGAAACAACCCAAATGGTCATTAGTGGGGAAGCAGTCAGATAACTAAAAGTTTTTATCTAATTTCTGCAGACTAAAGAAACGTGTGATAGTATGCACAAGCCTGTGAAAGGATGGTTCTAAGGAATGGGCATGGTATTTTTTTGGCCCCCTTTTGGGAAGCCTTTAACTTAAGGAAATCTTATGCACAAAGGGAGGAGTGAGAGAGCGAAAACAGTCAAGTAAAACAGTGAATCTAGAGCATGTGCTTAGAATGAAACAACCCTAAGAAGCCAGAGAGCTAATAGAAGAATTAAAACCCTTCATGCCCTCTATGTCTTGTTTCTCCCCACACTCATCAGGAAGGGGAATAGAAGCATTTGGCAGTTGAGAGAGAAGGAGAGTCACAGGTAAATCTCTTTTCCTGAGACTTTGGTTTCTCAAGTATGTATTTTTTCATTCACTCTTAAAGATTCCATTTGTTTCTTTAATTTCCAAAAGCAGAAGGAAATAATGTCATAGCTAAGTATTTTTTATAGTTCCATATATCTTGTCATTAATTTGGAAGCTAAAGTTTAAGTGGTATTTGCTTTTTAGGCTCTACTGCTAGATTACTATTTTGATTCAATGTCTTAAAAAGAAGGTATTACTTAAAACCCAAAGTCCATTTCTCAATTATGGGGAAAAAAATCAGTTTTGGATGAGCTTATTCGTATCAGTTAATTCAAACTATTAACTGCTGCGATTTTTGTTTTTGCTTTCATATAAAGGTATGTTATTTTACTGAGTGGTCAGGTAATTCTAGTGTCTTGAGAGAATCACAGGGTTTGGCCTTTAATGGGTAGAATCCAGTATTGAAAGTAGGGAGCACGTGTCCTGGTCCTAATTTATTATGAGGTTGTTTGACCATTCACTTATTTTGTTGGGTAGCTCTGTCTGAAGAACTGGAAATTTATGATCACTTTAGTGACACCCCCTCACAATACATAGTCTCTAAAATCTATTGAGTGGTTTTCAATCTTTTTATTAATTTAGAGGTTTATATTGCAGTAATTTAATTACATAGATTCCAGATCTAGATTATATCTCACCTGTGCTGCTTCCTAGGTGGATTTCCTTGAATTCATGTTATATAAGCTCTTTGCCTCAGCCTCCTATTTGTAAAATAGTATTATCATAATAAAACCTCATTTATAGGGTTGTTAAAGGATTAAATGAGTTAATATAAAGTACTTACTGTACTAAATGTCTTACATAGGAATTGTTGGTGCTTCTATTATCAGTTATTGCTATATTATTTCCTATCCTTATTTGAACCAGGATTACCTTGCATACTAAATTTGGAGCCTTTCTGTTTTGGATATTCTTATGTATGAGGGGGAACCCCCCGAAAAACTAGAATTTATTTATAAAAAATTGTGTATTCTTACATGTTTAAACTTCAGTCACCTTCAAATTATTCTCCATTTGATTCAATACATCTATCCAGATGTTTTTTCCACTGCTCAAAAACAATTTTTGAACTCAATTTTGATGCCTTTTAGTGCTTCTGCTGTTTCTTGTTTCACCTCCTCCACATTGGCAAAACATTTCCCTTTGAGGACTTTTCATTGGGGAAAACAAAAAAAAAAAGTAGCTTGGGGCTAGATTGGTTGATTGAGGAGGGTGGGGCACTGGGGTTCTTGCTGTTTTTGGTCAAAAACTGCTGAACACTCAACGAGGTGTAGGCCACCGGTGCACTTGTAAATCACCCGTCATGAAATGGGCAAACACACTGAGAGAGTCTTAAAAAATAATTCACTGAAGCCTATGCAGCCTGTCACAACAATGCCCCCTGGTGCACTGATAAAGATGGGTTCCTAGGACTTTCACCTAGCCTGGGAAGCCTGTACTACAAGATAATTCCCTTATATTTTTTTGGTCTTCCGCTTGTATGTGTGTGGGGTTTTCTCTGTCTGCTGGTATCCTAGAGGGACCCAGCAACATGAACATCATGCAAAGGATTGTTTATAACTAGTAATAGATCATGTGGTAGGAGCCTACCAGAGAAAGATAAAGCACTAAACCAGGCTTGGCTCATTAGTAATTAAGATGCTTGAGGATTTAGTCGCGTGAGGACTGTTTCTGATATATATGAAGTGCTTATTAAAGGAAATAAGGTAAAATTTATTAAGAAACTTGGTAAAAGGCTAGGACGAAAAACGCTGAGCAATAAACATATCATAACCATACTTCCTTTGATTTGGGGAAAGCAATTTTGAAATGAAAACATGGGGATAAGGTAGGAGAAGATTTCAAACTAGTCTACAGGGGATTTATCTAGGACATTCCAGTTTTATTTTATAAAAACTTTGAAAACTTCTTTTAGTCTAAAATTTGACATCTCCTCATATCTTTGACATAGATGTACAAAAAGTCCATGCATGTTTCTCTTTCACATGGCTCTTAATTCTGAATTTTATTAAAGGATGGTCATGAAAACCAGATTAAAATAATTAATGATACAGGGTAATAGATGATTGGCCCAGTGCTTTCTCTTCATGCTGCATGGGTTCCCGGGGGGCTAACGTAAAGGAGAGGTAAGCAGGTGAGGGTATGAAGGTGGGCCGCAGCTAGAAGTGTATCCACTGGAAAGAGGCAAGAGGGGAACAGTGGAAAAGAGAAAGCCTAACCAAAGAAGGAAACTTTGTGGTGAGAGAGAATGAAAGGAAAATGTACAAATTTGAATTAGATTTTAAAGTGCAGATAGAAAAATGTCAACTGTAATTGAAAAATAAAATTTTAAAATATTTTAAAAATTACTTCTAAGGATAATAAACCAAAATGCAGATAGAAAAATGAAACTGTTTTGTTATATACTGCTAGTTGGTGCTAGTGTTATTTCACCAGTTGCTGAGGGACTAGACAAAAATATCAAAGTGATTAAATAGTATCTGATATCTGAGCAGTACATTGAGTCATGTTGTCCCTAAATATTAGAGGTAGAAAGGATATTAGTGATTATTTTCTCAAAATCCATAATTTTACAAAAGAGAAATCTGAGGCCTGGAAATGCTCATTATTTAGCCAGTCTTACACAGCAACAAGGGAGAGCTTCTTAACTCTGAGCATGGCTATTTTCTTTTTATTCTCTTTTGGGAAGAGTAGTTCCCTGCCCTCAGTGGCTCCTTTAATTTTCTGTAATTATACCTGAAGGAGTAAACAAGTAAAGAAGCAGCATGTTAGCCAATGAAATATGGGCCTTGAGGCAGTCCTTGTGAATCATACGTTACAATGAAAAAAATGAGCATATTAGAGAAACTTACTCTAGGTAGATTAATATCTTTAAGTCAGTTTACTTTTACTTTCCTTCTCTTTCCATAGGTATGATTTTTAAGTAGTGCACTTTTACTACTGCACTCTAGAAATGCAAAGGTGTATTATTTCCTGGTGAATATTAGACCAGTCATTCTCAACCATAGGGTCCTAATATGATCATTTAAGAGATGTATTTCAAGTAGCTTATGTAGGATGCTTATAAAATGGTTTTAAGTTAGTCCTATATTTTATCTATCTATAAACACACACACAACATACACACATTTGTATATATAAAATGGTTAGGTTATCCATGCTATAACTATTGCATTAGGTTATTCTCTCTGCAGAGGGAAGAAGAAATGATAATTACATGGAGCAAGTTAACACATTTTAATTGGAGGTGAACCACTGTTATTTATGTACCATTATAATGGTTATTACATGTCTTTTTAGTGTTTGCTTTTCTTGTCCCCCAGATTTTGGGGGTATCATCAAAATTTGGCTATAATCACAGGAGTATGTTTGATACTTGCCTTATTATACTTCTTGAATCAAGGAAGGCAGAAAATAGATGTGACTCTATGTTGGATTTGCTACATTGACATAAAGGTTAGGGAAGAATTGCTCTGTCAGATGTCTTTTCAATCAGCGCACACAATTGATGGAATAAATACTGTGTACTTTATACATAATTTGGCCTTATTAATACTTACATTTTAAAATCGTAAAAAGGGCTTTGTCTTACATAGGTAAATGTAACTTTCTTTGTTTTTCTTAAATAACTAAGCTTCTCTACATCATTTACTTTATAATTTCTTGCACTTGGTGACAACATGAGGCCAAAGAAAGCATGAGAGGACCAAAGAAGAGAGGAAGGATACCAATAGAAAGTGGCCCAGAAGATGTGTAGAGAGGGGGTGTAGAGGAGCGGGACACATGGATGGAATACTGAGGAGAGAAGGGGGCAGGAGGGGAAAAGAGACTGAGACGATACGTCCAGTGTGGGGTGTGCAGGGACAGGGACTCAGGAAAAGGAGCAGGGAGCCCTGGGAGCTTGTTGAGGAAGAAGACAACCCCGGCCACCAGCAGAGGTGCTTCCTTTTCATCCTTTTTTAGGTGGTTTAGCTGATTAGCACAATCTTCTCTTCTATAGATTTAATTTTTAAACATTTTAGAAAGCATTGCATTTCTGTAGTCTAAAAATAAGGATTTTTTAAAAAAACTAACGTGATAAATTGGTGTGATTTTTCTTTTTTAATTTGTTCTTTTAGTTGACGGAAGCTCATGCCAGTAGGGACAGATTCATAAAAAACTGTATAGCTCAGACTTCATCAGTAGTAAAACATCTACGAGAAGAGAGAGAAAAGAACTTGGATGATTTAACGTTATTAAAGCAACTTAGAAAAGAACAAACAAAGGTAAGTTGAAAAAGGCTTACATTTCTGAGGCAAAGTTTTTCCAAACTTAGCCTTCAAAATAAGTGCAGTTTTTATTATGAAAAATTTAGGGTAAGATATGATCATTACTTTTAAAAAAAATGACCAGGAGATTAAAACTTGATTTTTAATGGACTTTATTTTATTACATTTGGAAATACCGAATGATAAATTGGTAAATTAATGTGCCTTTCATGAACACATGATGCAAATATGCAGTGTAATCGTATTTTATTTTCATTCCTTTATATATTCTGCTGTTAAAGGTAAAAGGATTAATTCAGACCAATACGACATAAGAAAATCTAGGGAAATCACATCTGTATCTATGTCTTGAGGCTTGACTTGAGAAGAAACATTTCTTAAATGTATGTACATTTTGAAAATATGTACCTCTGGTTTTATCTGTAGAAATCTGCTGAAATGTAATATACATAATAACTTCAGGACTTTACCCTCTTCATAAATATGTAATATAATTTAATATAACCAGATATACTAGAATCTGATTATAATTTATTGCTCTACTGTGGAGAAGTTGCTATGGTCTTTGGCTTTGGCTGGACATACCTTTTTTTCCATTTCATCTTCCATTCCTACAGCTCTCGCTTTAAAGAAAACAGCAAGTGTCTACTGAATGCTATCTCAGAAGAAACCGTATCAGAGTCAGCTATAATGTAGATAGGGTGAGGACCTCAGAGTATAGTTAATGAAGCAGAACACTTTTTTGTAGCTCTTAAATGTGACATGTCAAGAAAACATGTCACATTTGAAATGTGTATGTACCACATTTTATTATGTGGAATGCATTGCTGTTTCTTGAGGGTCACTTAAGGGGTAAAGTTATTTTGATGTAATTTCAAACTTACAGAAAAATTGTAAGAATAGTACTAGGAACTCGCATCTATTCTTCATCTATATTCACCTATTTACATTTTGCCTCACCTTCACCATTTATTCTTTTTAACCTACCTTTTTTTCTCCATCCTGTCTCACTCTTTCCCAGTCTTCCTCTCCCTTCCACCATGTAGGTACACACTTTTTTTTCCAGAGCCATTTTTAGAGTGCTTTTGGCATATTGTACCCCTTTAGCCCCGCATATGTTATGTTATTTACTAAACATAAGCTTTTTTCTTTTTTCATGATCACTGTGCAATTATCAAAATCATGTCTGTATTTTAAGATGCCACAATAGGTGACTTACTGATCCTTGCATGTCTGGTGAGTCCATTGTGGGATGGAATCCTGTTTTTCATACTGAACAGGTGTAAAGTTTACCCTTTGTTTAGCAGTTGTGGCCAAGCATTGAATAGGGGACCTTGTCATCCCTTTCAGGCCTTTGTTCGGTTAGCTGCGCATGCCGAGCGCGCACTTTCTCAGTCATCCCACTGATGCAACATGTCTCTCTGGGTGCAGGGTCCTCCGCTGCCCTCGTGGCTCTCCTCGGTCATGACACTGCTTCAGCCCTGTGTTCCATACCTGCGTTTTCATCAGGCAGTGGTGGGTTTCTCAGACAGTGAGCTTGTGCTCTTTAAAGGTCATCTTACTTTACAGTTAATATTTATGAAGGCCTAAAGATAATTTACATAATACTGGTTAAAATCTAGTTATTTTTGGATTTGGTATTTTAACAGACTCTTGAAGATACTGACAAACAAAACTGTAGGGCAGGGCTGTTAAATCAGAAGCTGAAAAATCACTATTAGCAAATTAGGTCAAACAAAGAAATAAAGTGACTCTTGTTAATGGAGAGCAAAGTTCAAAAACCAGTGAGTCTTTCAGTGTCATGCAATTTGCTCCACCCCCAGTGCTGCCCTGTGCTTTTAGTGCCCAGAGAGAATCACCAGGATGACCAGTCAGTAAGTTAGGAAAGAAAGGTAGTTTTCTAACTGGGCATTGTATAGGAGGACTATAGGGTAGCCATGAATAGTACTTAAGCCAGTAAGGAAAGTTGAATTTTTTATTTTTATTCTTTAAGTTCGCTATGCAGATTTTGGAATCAGAAAGAGACAACTCTTAAGAGATGCTCCAGCTCTACCCCTTCATTTTCTGTATGAGGAAACTGAGACTCGGAGATACTAAGTGACACCCTCAGAATCACAAGCTAGTAAGTGGTAGAACTAGGACTTCAACCCATCTCTTCTGACTCTGGGTTCAGTCAGTGTTTTTACATGGAGTTGCAACTGATAGTCAAATTTTGATTACTTTAGTGGACGTATTTTCTTTATATATGGATATGCCAGTATAAAGGTCCCCAATTCTTTACCTGAATTTTTAATTCAGAAAAAGTATATTCCTTGGTGGAACTATATAACTGCTGTCACCTATTAGTGGCGTTTGAGAGGAAGTTTACCTATTTTAGACCCAGAGCCTTTTCAAAAACAACCATCTCAAAGGTAGCATTATGTTAGTGGCATTGAAGTTGTATCAGGACTTGGCTATATTATGTGCAGGGTTCAAGAATAGAAAAAAACATGGATTATAAAGACAGCTCTATGGAAATCTCATCACTTGGTGGTTTTGTAACTTTGTAAATTGCTCTGAAGTCTGACTTTCAATTTGTAAAATGGAGTTGATACTTAATAATTTTGTCGGGTTTTTTTTTTGTTTTGTTTTTTGGTGAGGATTAAATGATATGTATAACAGCTAGTGTGTTGGCTGATACAAAGTAGCAGCTACTTTCCTTTCTGTTTTGGGTCTCTGGGACTCAGTATTTGTTACATTAATCCTCTTCATCAGCTGTCCCGAACCTTTTTGACAGCACAGACTGGTTCTCCCAACCAGTGAGTTTCCCTTTTTTGTTTAACCACTAAGGGAGCTAGGGACTCGCTGTCTTCTGTGGCACTACATTCTCTTTTTGTAATTGTTCAAAGGTTTTCTTATATATTGTGAAAACCTGCCTCCCTGTAGTGGGTGATTACTGCTCCTTATTAACATTCCCTCTGGAGCTACATAGGATAGACCTAAACCCATTGCTACATGATATCCCTTTAAATATTTCAGATCAGTTGTGAAGACTATCTTAGTGAAATGTTTGAAGTTGTTACTTAACAGACAGTCCAAGTTTTGACAGCAGTGATGCTTTAATGATTTCTGGTCTGTATAGCTAATTAAAACCTGAAACCGAGGTTGCTTTGGTGTGTGCAGGTGTCCTTCTCCAGGCTCGCTGCTGCTTGACAGCACCGTGCCGGTCATCAGAAGTATGGCCCTGCCCCCAGTTCCACAGTTCAGTCCTGTGTCCTGGCCCACACGCTGACACCAGTTCTGAATCTAGGAGCCATTGGATCAATACCAGGTTCCAGTCTTCTTAATGTTACGTGCACGTTTCTCCAACCTCCTGCCTGAGCTGTCATCCTGTCGGCCATGTTCTTTGGCCTAGTTCCCTCACTCATGGGTGCCCAGATCTTATCTAGCCTTCTGGCATTTTGTCCCCAGATATCCTGGCCTGGGTCTTGACTTTGGCCTGAGGAAGTCATCCTGGTTTTAACCTCGTGGCTGTCTCAACCTGTAGTTCATGCTTTTTTCTCCAAATTTTCCTGAGTATTTTCGAGCCCTCTTCCTAGAACTGCTAGCTTCTTTCCTTCAGGTGTCTCTGACCAGAACTGACTGGGAGAGTGATGGGCCCTGCCATCTGAGCCTGGCAATAGGACTGGCTACTTTTATGATGAAGTTGGCAGTTATAAAGAAAATTAGAAAGACTTCAGCATTTTTTGACTGAGACCTCTGCAGTTGTATGAACATGGTGTGGAAAGACCTTTCAAGATCAGTTGGGCCTTATATATTCCCCTTCATCTAACTCTGTTTTTTAACCCCCCTGATTGTTTTTTCTTCATCCAAATCAGGTTGCCACCTCCTTGCCCTTTTTTTATTCCTCTGTGCCATCTTTGCAAATCTGTATTATAGTATCAATAACTATAACTGGAATTGTTGAGTTCAAGGACATGTGAATTTATAGCTCTTTGTAAATCTTACCAAATTGTTGTTTATCGAGGTTGCACCCATTTATGCTTATAGGCCATTTTTATTTCTTCTGTGAACTATCTGAGAATTTGAGATTTTTTTTTAAAGTTCTCAAAGTGATTATTCTATGCAGAAAAGCTTAAGAAGCTTGGGTAACATACAGTTTAACACTTGATTTGTTATGGGGAAAATGGGTTATGTGTGTCAAAGAAGATTCCAAAACATAGCCTTGGTAATACTATTAACAAAGAATACAGGAGCAGTGGCTAGTTTTGCTGGGAAACCATTATAGAGTTTGGTTTTAGTTTTTTAATTTAAATTTTAATAATTTAAATTTGTTTTTCCTTTCTTACAGTTGAAATGGATGCAGTCAGAACTGAATGTTGAAGAAGTGGTAAATGACAGAAGCTGGAAGGTATAAAATGTTAGCGCTCAGAGGGAATTAGGAGGAAAACTGAAATAGCAAAGGTGGGAGACCAAGGGAGCAGGAGTAAGGAGAGCTCTGGGGCCCTTAAGAAGAATAGAGATCCTTCATTTACAAGCAACTGAGGGTTTTCACTTTCTGCAACTGGGGGGCAGATATGGTCAGCACCCAAATAGAGCCATCTTTTAAAAATTGGCTTTACAGTTATGGTAGAATTGTATGACCTGCCATGGTAATAGAGTGGGAGACATTCTGTATGTTTCCTAATATTAATTGTGGGCATATCTGATATTTAGAGTTTTTACTCTGGTTAACTCAGAACCTTCACTAAGGTTATTTGTTAAAATTAGCCATTTTGATCCCCATTACTTTGTATAAATTTTCATATCATTAGCTACCCATCACAGTAGCTTGTTTTCTAGCATTTGATCCTGAAACATTTTTGTACATAGATTTTGGTATCTGATAATAGGGCTTTTTATGGCTTCTAGATTCACGTACTCCTTATTACCACCTGCATACTTCTGATTACGACTTAGATAGGGGGGCCAAGATTCCAGGACTTTACATGTAGTCAAAAAATTTTAAAAATCCTGACTTTTGTTTTTTAAAAAAATATTATCTGTATACCCCTCTCTAAAACTATATACCTCTCTTGCCCTGACCAGTGTGACTCAGTTGTTTGGAGCATATTCCAGTATCCAAGGGTTGCAAGTTCAATTCCCGGTCAGGGTACATATGTAGGTTATGGGTTGGGTCCCCAGTATGGGTCATGTATGGGAGGCAACCAGCTGCTATTTCTCTCTCACATCAGTGTTTCTCTCTATTCCCTTCTCTCTAAAAGCAATGACAAAATAAACTCAAGGTTAAAAATAATAATAATAAGGAGGTTGAAGAGGGTGTAAGGGGGATAAAGATGGTAATGGTAAAGAATGGTAATGGAAAAGAATGCAAAAAAAAAAAACCCCTATTAAAAACAATAAACCTATATATCCCTCTTTTTTTTCTGGAAGGCAAAATTTATTAAATCTGAAAGAATGAACTGAAAAATTTGTTTTGTCCTTTGAAAATAACCAGTGGAATTGGCTTAACCCAGAGAGGTTAACCGAATGCAAAACTAAAATGTACCAACTTGCAGAACCATTAATAAATTGCAAAATACAAATTACTTTTTTTTTGCTTTATTACTTTTCTTCTTTTTTTCAAACTATAAGAGAAAGTTTATATAGAAAGTCACAGAGATAGAAGAAGTGAGCCACAGAAGAAATGGGCCCAAGAAACAAGTGACACAGGCGAAAGAAGGTCTCTTAGAGCTTAGGAGAGAGAGGCAAGGAAACTGGACCCAGCGGAAGGGGGGTAGTGAAAGGCATGGGCGTGCCCCCTGGAGGGAGCAGCCTACATTTCTTTATTCTGTCCTCTTTGCCAAGATTTCCTTCCTGTCCCTGCCCTGGTCACCAACGTGATAAGGTGTTTGCTATTTGAAAGATTTTGGCAATATTTGTCCATTTAAATTCTTCAGAGAGGTCATATTTATACTTGGCATGGGATGGGGAGGGATACAATAAATAACTGGTTTGAAAAATCCAGTACAGAAGTTGATATACGTAAAATGTAGCAGGAAGAATGAAGCATTTTTGGATTTGATGCTAGTTTTAAAGGAAGTACTGAGGCAGGATAGTAAGAAGCTAGGAAAATTCCTCAGCAAGTAGAATGGGGAAACTGAGACAAGATAATTCAACAAGGCCAGACAATTTCAACAACTTACAGCTTGCTAGTGAATTGTAAGACATTATCTTCCCTAATCAAAGAAACTTAAGAGCAAATGTTTTATATCTCTCCTCCTAACCAGAGAATACATAGCTTAAATCACCCTGGTCAGAGAGATAGAGAACAGAGACCCAATAAATGCCATGTGTATCAGCTAAACCCAAGAATGGGTGAAGTCAGGGGAACAAAAAATAAAAACCTGATTACAGCCAGACAGACCCAAGATAAAACTAAAACAATTGAGCAGACCAAAGAATAATCCCAAAGTCCACTATTTGCTCATTTTATTGCATCAGCATATTCAGAGCGCACCTGGAAAGCTGGTGAATATGCTGCTGAAACCCTCCCCTAAAATTCTCGCCTGCAAAAGAAAAACACTCTCAAGACAAAAAACCATTGCAGGCCTGCTCTAGAGCATACCATGCCCCTTCTCTGGCATGAACTTTTTACTTCCTTCTAAACTCTTAAGGGTCCCCATGAAACTTGCAACCGGGAGAGCAAGGGGCAGAGGCAGCTCCTTTGGGCTTACCCCCAATCCTGTCTCCAAGGCTTCATTTTCCTTTCTCTTCCCAGGGGATTAATAGCATCCCTACCTTGGCTCACTTCTTTTTTAATAACATTTCTAGGGAGCCAAAGCAGAGCACTGCCTATGCTCTGTCCTTTTGCTTCTTCTACCCTACATCCTTCCTTTGTTTCACTGTCCCCAGCTTGAATAAACACTCTCAAACTCACCTAGACTTGTGAAATCTTTCCTACTTGAAGACAAGGACTACTGGCCAGCTTGGGGCAGATCTGCTCTGGGCCTGGTCCCTGTCCAGTAACAATATAATCCATCCACCCCACAAAAAGTGACATTTCCCGCTTCTTTTAAAAAGAAAATGGTGCTGTGGTGCAACAGTCCAGTAAAAGTGGTTAGGAAGACATTTAGGAAAAGGACTGGAGAAGCTCGCCCGAGCCACACGTGTCATCCCAACCAGTGTGTCCAGGCCACTAATCTGAAGACTCCTTTGGTCTGAGCATGGGGAGCTTCAGGGAATGCCAGAGTTAGGAGCTGACATGAGATAAACTACAAGATGGAGGGGCCAGAAAGAGTCTTTAATTTTGATTTGTTTTCTTTGAGGTGCACATGCCAAGGAGCATGTAACATGTAGAATTCCAGAATGTTAATAAAATGAGCATTCATGTATTTACCACCCAGTTTAAAAAGTTGAATAATATTGGCACCTTAAAACCTCCCTATGTAGATTGTGCTTTTCCTTTTATGATAGTCCACAGCAGACAACATAGGTTGCTTATTTTTTAACCTTAAAAATGATCTGTTCCTATGTTAATGAAATTTGAGGATAAATTCTGAGAACTTTAATGATTTTTTTACATATAATTTTTAAAAATAAACATTTTAGATAAATGATTTAATTTTTAAAATATGAATAATCTACCTCATATTCATATTTTTAAATATGAGTAAAAATAAACATTTTTAGATACATGATTTAATTTTTTTTAAATATGAGAGTAAAAATTGTACCTCTCATCTCATATAGCCACTTGGCCCTTCTCTCTGAAAGGATGGTATATGCTTTCAGATATTTGCACCTTTTAAAATTTTGTGTATGTGTGCACACACACACACTTCCTGCTTTGTCACAAATGTGAGTAGACTCTTCACACTTTTTATTTTCCTTCACAAACCTCAGAGATCTTTTAAAATCAGAACATGAAGAGCATTCTTACATTTACATTGTATTCCGTCGAATGGCTGTATCATAATTTTTGGTTAACACAGTCACATATTGACAGTCATGAAATGTTCTTTTTAACATTTATGATGTGTAATTTGTTTAGACTTTTAGGAAGCAAAGTAAATAGAACAAAACATAAAGTTAAGGAATTTAGCAAAACACTGGTCTCCCTTCAAGCATACCTACTTGTAAGGAGCCTAACACTCATTTAGAAGAGCACAACAGATATCTAAATATATTTTATGTTATTAAAAAAGGGGAGGGGACTCCTAAACGTATTTTAGATATTTTTGTCTGTCTAAAACAAGTCCTGAATATGGAACTGAACTGTTGGTTCAAGGCTGAACCATGCTAAATTTTATTTGGATCCAGGCCTGGGTTATACAGGATAATTAAATGATTTTTTTCTGTTCAAATTATCTTAGGTGTTTAATGAACGCTGCCGAATTCACTTCAAGCCTCCAAAGAATGAATAAAAAGATATTTTTAAAATGACCAGTCATCTCATAAGAGCTAAGCATGACAGACATCGACAAGGCAGGCTTGCTAGGATGATTTCTGAGCCAACAGCCCAAGATCGTTTGTTGATTTCAGCCCCACTTAGCCAAGACCTCACGTATAAATAATTCTGATAATTATGGAGAAATCAACTACTATTTTATACTGATTCTGTAAAAAAAAAAAAACGTTTTGTAACTATTAAAATAATTTTCTGACTCTGTGTATATTTATTGATTATTTTTCTAGTTGAAACAGTAAGTTCTTATAAGAGAATACTGAAGACAAATTTACTATCTGATTTTGTGTTATACCTTTTTGATTTTTACAAATTTATGGGCTTGAACATAGACCTTTCTGGTCACTGATGGTTTTATCCCTTTATTTTTGTGGGTTTATTGCTGGTAAGTAAAAGGGTAGTATATTATAGGTTGGATACTGACAAAGGAAGTTTCTCTTTGTACCTTAACTTCCCTTGTTTTTAAACTCAAAAACTAACTTTGAGTGGTTTTGAGAAAAAATATATATTTTTTTCCTGGGCAGTACCTCCATGAACAATGAAAAGGAAAGCAGTAAATCAAGTTCAGAAAAGGGAAAAGCAGAAAGAGCTTCATGATAGTACACAAGTGAGTCAGTAAAAAATATATATAAATACACACACATCAGGATTTGGTCATTGCAAAAAAAACAAAACAAAACTAGCACAGAATGATTGTATAGTTTCTAATGCTGCCTAACAAATAACCACAATTTATCAGCTTTAAATCACACCTTTTTATTATCTTACAGTTTTGTAGGTCAGAAGTCCAGGCAGGCTAGACTAGGTTCTCTGCTTGGGGTCTCACAGGCTGAAATCACATTGTCAGCCAAGGTGGATTCTCTAGGGGAAGAAGCTGCTTCCAGTCTCATCCAGTTTGTTGCCTGAATTTAGATCCTTGTAGCTTTTTCCATTTCCTTGCTAGCTGCCATGGGCCACCCTAAGATCTTGGAAACCACCCTTACTTCTTCATACATGGCTTCCTTCCTCTTCAAACTAGCAACAGTGCATAGAACCCTCTTCATTCTTGGAATATGACTTTTTCTGCTGTAAGCTACACAAAACAGCTTTTATGGGGTTTGTGTGATTAGTTTAGGGCTACCACTATAATCTTCCTTTTGGTAAACTTAGCATCAATTGATTATAACCTTAATTACATCTACAAATCCCTCTTGATGGGGAATGTAACATAGATGTCACATTCACTGTGTGAGAGATTAGAATAGTATATCTTGGAGAGCCATTTTAGAATTCTGCCTACCATGATTTAAACAAGCCACCTGGAGACTTATGGTCAAGGTAGGATAGGTAAAAATGATACTTGCCCCCTCACACAACCATATCGAAATTATAGCAAAACTATAAACCATTATTCAGAACAACCTGAAATGGAGCTGAATGGAAGTCCTGCATATACAGAAGTAAAGGAGAAATCACAGACTGGTATTAGGGGCAGAGATGTGGAACAAGCTGGTTCCACACCCACTTGTAGCAGATAAAAATCAGGAGGGATATCTTGGCTGTGGAGATCTCTGTCTAGTGATGGATGCCGGCCCCACACCAGACCCTCCCTTCAGTCCAGGGTTCCAGTACCAGGAATACAAGTCCCCGTAAAACCAGCAGGGATTGAACCTAAGGAAGATGGAAGCTGCTGAAGGCAGTGTCTCTTAAAGGGTCTGGATATGGACTTACTCAGACTCACTCCTGAACTCCAATGCAAGGGCAGTGGGTTGGAATGCACCAGAGACATATAGAGAGGAAATGAATTATTTGGTATCTGCGTGAGAGTTGAAGGGGCAGCTTTCTCCCAGACAGAAGTGCTGGCAGAGGCCATTGTTTCTTTGAGACCTCCAACCAACAGAGCCAGCAGGTGGGTGCCATGTCTGTGTCTCAGTCACCTGGAACACATTATTAGCCTCACCCTGATGATTACCTGAGGTCCCGCCCCACCCAACTTTTGGGCCCACCTAAAATGTTTCCATACAAATGGCTTGCCATGGCTCATGTTTTAGATTTTCTAAATTCTCTCAGGAAAGCAGCATCTGGCCTCAGTAGCCCTGTACCTTGCACTAAGTGGCCCCAAGCCTGGCACTAGCAGGAGTTGGCCTCATTTCACAGCTTGGCCTTGCCTGGTCATTTCCAAACCCGCACAAGTAGCAGCCATTTGCAGATGGCTTTGTAGCTTATGCCAGGTGACCCCAGACAGAACAGTTGGTTGCTGGCCTTGGCTTGCACCTCCCGAGAGGCCTCAATACAAAGGACAGCTTTAGACCACATTGAAGCACCACCATCCAACCAACCTCACAAGCAACACACTTAACAGGTGGACTCAGACAGCACCAGAGCCATATTGAAGTAAGTCCTGTTCTGCAGGGTGGGCCCCAGCACAGCTGATACTCCATGGTGAAAGTAGATTGGTGTTTGGTGGTCACAGCCAGTTCTTGCAGCTGATTGGCCTAAGCAAATCCCTCTCCATGTGCCAACAGCAATCATGTCTCAACTAGAAGAGGTGGGCGTACATAGGTCACACAGTGGGGCACATATCAAGTATCCAGCTTGGGTGATCAGGGAAGTTGTGCCACTGGAACCCACAGGACTTCTACTACACTAGGCCACTATACAAAGGTGGGGGGAATAGTAGCTCTACCTAACACACAGAAACAAACACAGGGAGGCTGCCAAAATGAGCCAAATGAGCCAAATGAAAGAACAAAACTCCAGAAAGGAACTAAAAAAACCCCAAAATGGAGACAAGCAATCTACTAGATGTAGAGTTCAAAGCACTGATTACAGGGCTGCTTAATGAACTTTGTGTGAACCTCAAGAGCACAAAAGAGAACCAGTCAGAAGTGAGGGAAACGCTAATTGAAATGAATAATTTATAGGCAATCAACAGTACAATGGATGAAGCAGAAAATCAAATCAGCAATTTGGAAAATAAAGCAAAAACAGCCAATCAGAACAGCAAAAAAGAAAAAAAAGAGAGAGTAGTGAAAGGAGCTTCTGGAACAACTTCAAATGTATCAATATTCACATCATGGGGGTGCCAGAAGGAGAAGAGAGGGAGCAAGAAATTAAAAACCTATTTGAAAAAATAATGATAGAAATCTTCCCTAACTTGGTGAAGGAAATAGACACACAAGTCCAGGGAGTGCAGAGTCTTAAACAAGATGAACTCAAAGAAGCCTACACCAAGACACATCATAATTAAAATGCCAAAGATTAAAGACAAAGAGAGAATCTTAAAAGCACCAAGAAAAAAGCAGTTAGTGACCTACAAGGGAGCTCTCATAAGACTGTTAGCCGATTCATCAAAAGAAACTTTGCAGACCAGAAGGGATTGGCAAGAAATATTCAAAGTAATGAAAAGCAGGGACTTACAACCAAGATTACTCTACCCAACAAAGCTATCATTTAGAATCAAAGGGTAGATAAAGAGCTTCCCAAACAAGAAAACACTAAAATACATCACCACCAAACCAACAATATATGAAATGTTAAAGGGTCTTCTTTAAGAAGAAGAAGAAAATAAATATGAACAATGAAAAGGCAACAAATACATATCTGTCAACAATTGAATCTAATAAGCAGAACAGAAACAGAATCATAGATATAGAAAACATTTTTTTTTTTTTCAGAAATGACTTATAGATTTAATGTAAAGTGTCAGCTTCAATTGATTGATAGTGGCTGCCTGGAGTGCTGTGTTGAATGTTTCTGAGGCTGCACCTTGAAATCTCACTTGCAGGAAAAACCGCAGGTACTAGACTGTCACTGCTGCTTGCACCAGCTCCACTGAGGCCAGCGATGAGCCCAAATGTGAGAGTGGTGGTCAGGCTGGCACTGGTACCAAAGCTCCCTCTGGCACTGGCACTGGCACCGGCACCAGTCTTGGGCTTTGGCTTTAGCTTCAGCTCCAGCCTCGATCTGGGCTTTGGCCCAGGGTCCAATGTCAGCTTCATCCTAGTTGCAGGGCCCTGCAGCATTTTCAGAGCCAAGCCCAATGCCCATTTGAGCTCTAATCTCGGCTCTTGCCCTCACTTCAGCTGCAGCCTCAGTTGCAGCATTTATATCTGCTTCCATTGCCTCTCGGTACTGAGCTGCCCATTCCTTGGGATCCTTCTTTTGTATCTTGCAGGCAAATGTGGGGACTTTCTAGTCCTCATAGTAGAAGCGCAGGCCCCAAAAGAACTCATACTCAGGAGGGTTGGTATTAGGGACTCAGGCATAGTCGAGGTACATCTGCTTTACAAACTCATCAGTATTGAGCTTCTTCACATCCCCATAAAGTGAGTGATGTATCCCAGGGTACATAGTCCCCTTGTGCAGCACCTCCCAGATGACAGCCTCACTGGGCGGATTCCCATTCATGAAGATTATTCTAAGAAGTACCATGAGGAGACCCAGCCTCAGGAAGTCCTTGGTTGTTCCCAGTATGCCTGCATCTGTGGGCTCGAAGGTGCTGAGAAGTATGTACAATGGTCATTTTTATCAGTTTCCTTCAACTGAATCCCAAACACCTTCTCCAAGGAATAGCCTGCTTGTTCAATGATTTCAGGGTACACATCAGTGTATTCTTTGATGATGTCCTTCAGCATGTCTGAGCACTTGATGGGAATCTTTGTCTAGTCTCTAACCAACAGGTACTTCACCAATCCATTTGCCCTCCCTTGCCAAAGGGCCACATCCCGAGATGGTGGTGCTTCAGGCTCTTGGGATGACTGGAGCTTGGCAGCTCTGCGGCAAGCCTTGCCCCCATGGGCCTTAGGTGACCTCAGGGACAGCAAAGCTCTCTGGACCCAAGCAGCCAACCGAGTCCTTGATGCCCTACAGGCCCAAAATGCTATGGGACCCCTTGAAGCCCTGCGGGCCATTGAAGTCATTAAGGCCTTTGAGACCCTTCGACCATCTGTGGTTCCAGAAGCCTGACTCTGATCACTGCTGCCATTCTCTTCCCCACTCAGATTCTTCACCTTTCAGGCTTTCTTGGCCTTGACCTTGAGCCGAGTATCCTGATTCTCCTGAGTCTGGGCAGCTGCACCCTCAGGTTCAGGTTCATCTGCTGGAGCTTGAGAGGCAGCAGCCTGTCGCCACGGCCTTTGTATTGATTTTCGTAACAGCCACACAGCTAACGTTTTTGGTCTCAGTGGCAGACACTGTCACAGCCTGAGGGTCAGCATTCTATATCTTGGTGTCAGATGCTGGACTCTTCTTTTCAGCTGTCAAAGTCTGCACATCAGTCAGCTTAGTGGTAGGTGAGACATTAGTGGCAGGTGCCTCTTGAGCTTCTTGGGGACTTTCAGACATCTGTGGCCTTTGAGACCTTCACAGCTTCTCAGACCTCTGATGCCTTTGAAGCCTTTGGAGTCTCTGGGACCTCCAAGTTCTGGGTCACTGTCAATAGAGTCTGCAACCTTCAAGTTGCTTTCCTTTTCTGAAGTTTCAGCCTGGAGACGGGTTGGACCCATACTAATCTCGCTTGTGTCAGACATGTCTCAAGTTAGCCTGGCAAGAGCTGAGCCTGAAGCAGAGAAGGCCTGGGTCAATCCACAGAATATCCTCTCCTATTCTGCCTTGAGTCTGATCCTCACCTTCCGTAGGGCCCCAATCCCAAACCCCTCCCCAACGCCCAACGATTATGTTTTCAGAATCTGTAATCCACGGCATCCAGGTCTCAATTCTCTGCAGCTGCACCCTCCTCTCCTCTAGGATGATGTCAATATAGAAAACATTTTGATGTTTGCCAGAGGGGAGAGGTGGAGGGTTGGGTGGAAAAGGTAAAGGGATTATGAAGTACAAATTGATTATTACAGAATAGCTATGAGATATAAAGTACAGCATAGGGAATATTGTCAATAGTAGTCTAATAACTATGTATGGTGTCAGATGTAATGGGGTACAGCTAGGGCTCCCCCAAAGGGGGAACTTTAACGGGGTCCAGAACTTGAGGTGACCAAGAAAAATATAGGATACTCTCCCACCTTCCCCACAATGCGGTTGCCATGGGGGATGAGAGACAGGGAACAGGGCCACTGAGAGTTACTTTGCATATCGATAACAGCAGGATAGCTTCATATCTCATATGCAAAGATGGTTATTTTGCATATCAACAAGGCTAACCAGGGAGGTTTGCATGACTTAAACCCAGAATGCACCTGGGAGGCAGTTCCCCTGGTTATAGTGCCTGTGCAGGAAAGCTTGGAGATGGTTTGCTCCACACGTGGGGGAACAATGTGAAGACCATGTGGGAAGGAAAGGGGAGAAAGGACTCTTGCTAGTGGGCCGTGAGAAGGTGCCACATGAGTCTGGATTAAGAACTGGAAATTGAAGCTACACAGCTGACAGTGCTGGGAACTGTGAGAGGCCTGCCTAGCCGAGCTCCAGACTTCTGTTCTTTTTCTTCTGAAGGATGGTACCCCTGACTGGCCTGACTGGGCAGAGGCGGGGGGTTGGGAGGAAGGCAGGACTGCGTGCGTTGGTGGGTGTTTTAAAGAGATTTTGAGATTTAATGGTGACATTTAGCCATTACTCAAAACCTGTATAACTTTTGAGTAAATACTTCTTTTTCTTTTCACCAAACTCTGCCATTGAGAGCCATAATTTCAAAGGGCTCCAGGCAAAGAACCTAGAACAGAGGGACCCCGGGGAAGGGAGGCTGTTGTTCGGTAACAGTATCTGGGCCCCCCCAAAACGTCCAATGTTCAGTAACAAGAAGGGTGCAAGATCTATCAGGATGATCATTTATTAAATTATGTAATGTCTAATCACTGGGGTGTACACCTGAAACTAATTAAATAATGCATGTCAATGTAATGGAAAATAAAAAATGATTAAAAATAAAAATAAAAAAAGTAAAATAAATAAGCTACTTGCATCTGGCACAGTTGGATTAACCTACTGGGTCACAGGTATGCCTGTTTCAGTATGTTGTTCTTTGTCAGATTATGCACTTGGAGTGAGCAAAAAAGTATACAATGCTTACTGTTCTTTTATTAAAACTTCTGAGCACTTACTGTGGATCTGATACTATCTTAGTTGTTGGAAATATTAATAAACAAGACCTTGTGAACATTGTAATCTAGTCTTTCAACAAGAAAAAATTTTCAGAGCTAGCAATAAATAAGATTTTTGATGGGACTTACTTATTAATGAATGGTGCCTGACCAAAAGTAGGTAAGTTATTATTATTGGATGGATGAGTGACTTGCAAGAGTAAAAATAAGACTCAACAAAGATCTTCTCGATGCCAAGGAGGAAAATCAGAAACAGAATCTTTGAAAAGTATTTATAACACTTTTCCCAAAATTTCAAGCCTGCTAAAATAATATTTATCTCATCCAGTTATATTAGGATGCCTGAATCATTCTAATGTAACATTATGAAAAATGTGCAATTATGGCAATGTGGAGTGACTTTTAGTAAATATGAAATAGTATGTTTTGTTTGTGGCGAATAGCATTTTCAATCTCAAAGATGAAGAGGGATAGTGCATTGCTCTTGATAGTTGATTTACCTGCTGATCATAGTCTTGCAAGTAATTGCTGCCTTAACAACTTGTTAATTTTTTTTCTTGAAGGATAAGTAGAATTTAGCCAAAATAAGAGAAGAAACAGATGTGCAAAAGTTCAGAGATGAGTTTGGTCCTTTCTTCACAGGACAGAAGATAGCCATAGAAGGAACACTCATAATAATCCATTTGCAAATTCTTTTAACAAGTATTTGAATGCCTTCCATATTCTAGGCAGTACTAACACATTACTGAGTAAAAACAGATAAAAATATCTGCTCTTAATGAGCAGAGACAGACAATAGTAAAGAAGTAAATTATATAGTATGCCATGAGGTGATGACTGTTGGAGAGCACTTTGTGTGGTATTGAGAATTGTAGCTCCATGTGAGCCAGACCTTGAAAGGGGCATTGTAAGTCTCAATCAGAAAACTGGGAATGCCGGGAGGCAAGCATGATCTGATGCTAACACTGAGGGTTCCCTTGGGAAATCAGGCCTGAAAAATGCATTGTAGCTTACATTTTGAAGCTTGCTTTGCTTTGTATAGCTCTGCTAATATAAACCAGATGTTTAAACTCCAGTCAGAAGGAGTGAATTCCTGAATTCAGGAGCCATACCTTAATGACCATCTGACATCAGCATGTCTTATAGACCCTGACCTGAGGCAAATCTCTGTATTCCTTCAATAGTTATCTATGATCTCTATCTGTCTTCTGTAAATATAGTCTTTAGGCATTGATTGATAAGCTTTGCACTCAAGCTGTATACCCCTCTGCTTATCGTTCTCAATAAAAGCCACTTCAGAGAAGGGCTCAGTGCATTCTCCACTAGAGGGAATCACCACCCCTTTCTCCTGGCAGACCAAGTGTGTCTGGAAAGACTTATTCTCATCTGCGACTGCTGGGAGGACTCCATAGGATGAAGATTCCCACAGATGACATTCTATGCCAAAAGAAAACAAAACACAGGATTAGGAATGGGGAGTGAAGAGCAAATGATTTATCAGCTGATGAGAGATGATAATGCCTTTGTCTTTGAAAAGATGACTTAAGTAGAGATTGAAATATACAAAAAAATTTCAGTAATAAAAAGAACATTTTGTTTTTTAAAGTATATTTTATTGATTATGCTATTACAGTTGTCCTAATTTTTCCCCTTTTGCCCTCTATCTAACACCACCTCTCTACTCCCTCAGGCAATCCCCACTCTGTTGTCCATGTCCATGGGTCACGCATATGTTTTTCGGCTACTCTATTTCCTATGCTGTACTTCACATCACCATGACTATTCTGTAACCACTGATTTGGACTTCTTAATTCCTTCACCTTTCTTGCCTGACCCTCACCACCCCTCTATGGCAACCATAAAATTGTTTTCTTTATCTACGATTCTGCTGCTGTTCTGCTTATTTGTTTATTTGGTTTTTCAGATTCAATTTTTGATATGTATCTGTTGCCATTTCATTGTTGGTATTTTTAATCTTCTTCTTAAAGAAGACTCTTTAACATTTCATATATTGCTGGTTTGGTGGTGATGTACTTCTTTAGTGTTTTCTTGTCTAAGAAGCTCTTTATCTGCCCTTTTATTTTAAATGATAGCTTTGTTGGGTAGGATAATCTTGGTTGTAAATCCTTGCTTTTCATTGCTTTGAATATTTCTTGCTAATCCTGTCTGGCCTGCAAAGTTTCTTTTGACAAATCAGGTTACAGTCTTATGGGAGCTCCCTTGTAGGTCACTAACTGCTTTTCTCTTGCTTTATTTTTTTAAAGATTGATTGATTGATTGATTGATTTATGGAGATAGGGAGAGAGGGAGAAAAAGAGAGAGAGAAACATTAATGTGTGGTTGCACCTCTCACACTCTCTGCTGGGGACCTGGTCTGCAACTCAGGCATGTGCCCTACACTGGGAATTGAACAAGTGACCCTTTGGTTCGTAGGCTCGTGCTCAATCCACTGAGCCACACCAGCTAAGGCTCTCTTGATGCTTTTAAGATTCTCTCTTTGTCTTCTATCTTAGGCATTTTAATTATGATGTGCCTTGGGGTGGGCCTTTTTGAGTTCATCTTGTTTGGGGCACTCTGTGCTTCCTAGGCTTGTATGTCTATTTCCTTCACCATGTTAGGGAATTTTTCTGTTATTTTTTCAGATAGGTTTTCAATTTCTTGCTCTCTCTCTTTTCCTTCCAGATCCCCTGTGATGTGACTGTTGTACACTTGAAGTTGTTCCAGAGGCTCCTTACACTATCTCATTTAAAAAAAAATTTTTTTTTCATTTTGTTTTTCTGATTGGGTGTTTCTTGCTTCCTTATAATCCAAATCTCTGATTTGATTCTCGGCTTTATCCACTGTACTATTGATACCCTGTAAATTGTTCTTCATTTCAGTTAGTGTATCCTTCATTACTAATTGGTTTTTTAAAAATCCTCCATGCCGTTTTTTATGGTGTTGAAGTTCTCTCTGAATTCATCTGTTCTTCCCCTAAGTTCATTGAACATTTTTATAATCAGTGTTTTGAACTCTACATCTAGTAGCTTGCTTATCTCCATTTTGCTTAGTTCCTTTTCTGTAGCTTTTGTTCTGTTCTTTCATTTGGGCCATGTTTCTTTGTCTCCTCATTTTGGCAGCCTCCCTGTGTTTTCTTCTATTTAATAGATAGAGCTGCTATGTCTCCCTAGCTTGGTAGAGTGCCCTAATGTAGTAGGTGTCCTGTAGGGCCCAGTGGCACAGCCTCCCTTATTACCCAGGCTGGGTACTCAAGGTGGACCCACAATGTGTGCTGTGTACACCCTTCTGTTATAGTTGATCCTTGATTGCTCTTGGCACATCTCCTGGGTTCTGTTCAGGGTCACACAGCATAAACTACACAGGTATCTGCAGATGGTTGTTACTTGTGCTGGGCTTAGACATGACCAGGCAAGGCCAAGCTGTGAACCAAGGATGACTACTGCTAGTGCCAGTCCTGGGGTGACTTAGTGAGAGTTAGGTGGCTCACTGAAGCCAGTTACTGCTTGTTTGAGAGAATTCATAAAACCTGAAGCATGGGCCAAGACAAGCTATTTGTGTGGAAACACCACTGGAAACAGTTTGGGTGGGCCTGCGAGTTGGGTGGGGCAGTACCTCAGGTAATCACCAGGGTGGGGCAAACTGTGTGAGCCAGGTTGATAGTGTCTTAGATATGGTGCTCATCTGCTGGCTCTTTGGCTGTGTCAATGGAGGGCTCAGTTTCATAATGATATACACGCTTTTGGTGAAGTATATTTGACAGCCTCTCCAAGGTTTAATTTTAAGTGACTTTTCTTGACCTAAAATTGTCATTGTGTCATTCCAATGGGTCCCTGGAATGCCTTGAGGATTTGTTCTTCTTCTTTATTAAGAAGAAATTTTGAACTAATTAGGTCTATTTAGTATGCTTAAAGTACATGGTAAGCTTTGACAAATAATGAAATTATAAGTATGTCTTATTTGAATACACATACTTTTTATTATTAAATTAGATGTTATAGAGATTACATAAAAATCTCCAAGATTCTACAGGATTCTGATATGCTTTCATTTGTAATTTTAGTTATCTTAAAATGTTGTTGCAGGAAAGCAAATTCCTTTGTTAATTGCATTATAATTAAATCTGTAACCATGTTATTCTAAGGGTTCTTTCTGTTTGTTTTTTGGTCCTTTGGAGACAGCCACTGTTTTACTCTAATGCATTTGCAAAAATATATTACATGTTTGGAAAGTTTATGAAAAGAACTCTGACATACTCTACATTATAGGTTTCAGTCATATCTTTGAAGTATATGAGGATTTGCAGAACCTTAAAGAATAACTGCATTCATAGAAATACTGGCAAATAATCAGTATAAATAAAAATTAATTATGGGACATAATAAACTGAAGATAATTGTGGCTTTTATATCTTTTTGTTAAAATATCTTGATAATTTTTAATATTTTGTTTTTCAGACATAAGAAAACTTGATTTTTTAGCAATTTGGTAAATTATACTTTCATAAGCAATATTAAGGCATTTATATTTTCCTCCCTACCTGATCCCTGTGGACTTTGGGAACTCTTAGTGAGTGAATATTATTTCCATGGCAATATGTTTGTCTGCACAAATCCAAAAAAAATGTAATTTCTTTATAACAGGACACATAAAGACAGTTGCTAATTGTGGTTTTATTTACCAAGTCTTTGTCTGGAATGTTATAATCATAAGAGACATGCCTGGACTCTGGATGTCACCAGAAATCCTGAAGGAATCAAAATTGACCTTGGAGAAAAGGCCTGGCAACTTGCTCATTCAGGATGTTCATGGCAGTCTTTCTAGGTAAGGAATGAAGGCTGCTTTCTTGAAAGATGTTGAGGTAAAAAAACCTCAAGACATTTTGGGGATCTCAAGAATCTGAGGAATTCCCTCAAACCTATAGATATTGCAGGCAAAGCCTGATGACAACTGTGTGACTTGGCTTCAGTGCCCCGAGGGGCTGCCTAATGCTCAGTCTGAAAGTTCCTTGTGATATTCCAACAAAGCAGATTCAAAAGGGCCTATATAGTCAATTACTATTCTTGTGTTTATACAAATAACCAAGACAAATTAAAACTGGACTTGATGCAGTCTCTTTGATTAAAATAAGGGTAATTTGGGGGACAGAAATTGTGTTTCAATGGAAATCCCAATGCCCAATTGCTGATATTGGACTCCAGTTGAAGTTTTATTTTTCACCTACAAACTGAATTGCATTGTGAATTTTTCTAAGTTTTTTTCAAACTAATGTTTCATTTTTCTTTCATCCATTAATTTAGAATTATTGAGAACTACCAATGCAGTGCCAACCTACATAATTTAGCTGAGCACCTGATGATATCACCAGAGACATTTAAACTACAGAAAAAAGGATATATCAGATTGTCACTGTTTAATTTCATTTCAGCAAAAACCTTGCATTTGGAAGTCTCACATGGCCCTCTTGCAGACTCAGAAAGTGGTTTATGATTTACTGTGTTCATTAACCTTTGTGTTATTTTTGTTTTCATAGGGTCTATACTATGACCTTGTTTACTTGGTTGCTTGTTTATACTATATTAAGTCTCACTTTAGAAGCTCATTTGCATCATCACCTCCTGAAAAGAGACTCAATGGTTTGGCTGAATGAACTTGTTAGCAGAACTAGATGTTTAAATTGGATGCAACAATTCCATGTCAAGATGATGATGATGCTTTGGAGATTCCAACTTATCCCTATTTTGTAAGAATCGGCCAACAGCTCCTCCATTCTAGTTTCAAATCTCGTTTCCTTGTCTCTCTTAAATCAGGCAGGGAGAGACTTCCATACCCTATGTAAGGAAGAACTATGTCTCTCATCAGCAGGAAGCAGTTATTGATAAGAGAATCAACTCCTTCATTACCCCTAAAAGATTTTAGGAATGAAAGTCTCTGAGGGGGGAATGAGACACCCAGCAAGATCAAAAAGCTAGGAAAATTCCTGGGCGGGCAGCAGGGGGAAGCTGAGACGAGTAGATAAACAAGGCCAAACAATTCCAGCAATTTACAGCCAGCTAGTGAATTGCAAGACCTTATCTTCCCTAACCAAGGACACTTGAGAATAAATGGTTTATACCTCTTCTCCCTAACCAGAGAATACGGAATCTCCCTGGCCATAAAAACAGGCTTTGAGGAAGAGAGGAAGAAGAATTCTAATGGAAATGGAGAGATAACACCAGAACAAAGGAACCAGCTGGAGAAGGAGCTGCGGACTTCCCTTTCAGCTCCGTGCTCCCCAAGAAAAAGAGCACTTCTGTGCTCCCGCTATGAATTTCCCCCTCCCTAATCCCTACACTTCCCTTACATAAATTTGTTTCTGAAAACTCAAGGTAAGGTGGATGTTAGGGTTTTAACATGTTACCTTCTCAGACTGCTGGCCTCTGATACTAATAAAAGTACAATTATAATCCAATCCTTGTCTCTGCTTTTTGGCTGAGTGGTGACAGGCAGCACAAGCCCTGGACTCTGTTGCCCTCCTGTTTCACATTTACTGCAGGGATGTGTTGAAGACAGCTCTTTTTGATATCTTGGGAGACAAATCGATCATGTCTTGCCATCAGGAAATAGCTTTGCTTATCTCCACAGATTGTATAACTGACAAATTGCATAACTGACCTTGTTTCTCTCTTTGCTTTGGCTCCAAGGACCTTAAAAGCCAAACTGGCAAGCTTGCCTCTGTCAAATAATCCTACTTCAGAGAAGCCAGCACTTAGTCTAATAACCTCACTGTGGCTTTAATTTCTTTTTTCTTCTTACTCTTATTTTTCTTCCCTCCTCCAGTCCCAATCTTGTCCATTACATAGGGTACAAGTTTATCCTGGGGCTCTGTTTTAATAGTCTAGACATAGTGGTTTAAATCCTGTTTAGAATATCTCAGGGTAGAAACAAATAATCAATTCTAGATGGAAAATCTAAGGTCGTGACTAGGGTTGTGTGGATTATATTTAAACTCAGATAGATAAGGAATGATAACCAGGGACAAATAAAGGTTCTGTTTGCAATTTCAAAACTTGCTTCAGTTGTTCCACAGGTTTATCAATTCCAACCTGCTTCCTGACTCATCCTCAGTTGCTGCCCTTGAGAGACTGACAAAGCTCTGGCTACTCACAGTTGGCAGAAGTGCCCTGCTTTTGTAAGCTGTTTCTCTCTATACAACCCACATGGAACTTGGCATTTCCTTGGTGATGGAAGGAGACTTGCCGTGGGGTGAAAAACACAATAAAATATGCAGGTGATATAGAATTGTATATTTGAAACCTGTTTAATTTTATTAACCAATGTCACCCCAATAAAGTCAATAAATTTAAAAGAAAAAAGATACTTCTATGAAACAGGAATTACAGAGCAAAACTCACCAATTTAGAAAGGAATAGTTGAAGTACGTTAAATTGATTTGTTCAGATGGCTAAGGTTTTTTCTCCCTTTGATAAGAGTTGCATCCAAGAAACTTGCATTTTAAAAGATGGCCCAGATAAGAGTTCTTGAAGAACACCAGGTATTTGCATTTAAAGGTACAGGGGAAAAAAAAGCAAGCTCCTCCAGGAGGGATTTGGTTCCATAAAGCCAATTATCTATAAGCCTTTTGAGATGAATAGGGGAGGTTTTGGGAAGGTAAAAGGATTTGGTGGGCTTTGAATTGTTTCTGGAATCACACCTCTGGCCCCGTACAGACTTCATTTGTGAAGCAAGGACAGTCATATTCAATACCAGAATAGCTAGGGTGCCACCCAAAAGTTGGTAAAGGACTGACAAATACACCCACCCAGTTTTGGAATGCCTCTTTCCATGGCTTTTTAAGGTGAAAGATATTTGCAAATGTATCAGAGTAAAATAATGACTGTATCTAGATGATAAGAACTTAAAATGACATGGTTATAGATCTGATTATAATGCAATTGATAAATAACAATTGCTTATGCCTAATTTTTACAAGATTTCCAACTGACATCAATTTGTATGGAACTTCTGCTCTAAAGCAATAACATTGATTTTGAGGGAAAAAAGATAATTACCATTTAATACAATAGACAAATAGTTGAAGAGATTAATTTATTTAAAAAGAAATGTTTCTTTATTGATAGTTGTATTTGTTAGCAGGAAATCATTAATCAGTAGCCAGTGGAAGGAATCAGGCCACTGTTGTAACATGCTGCTAAAAGCCAGTCAGTTCATCATCCTTGCTTTTGTCAGTCTGATAACCAGTAAGAGTCAAAGACTGCTGTTGTTGAGGAAGTGGCTTGAATATTTTTATGTGAATATAACTATTATGACCTACGCGCACCTGAAAGATAAAAGAAAGAAAAAGGAGGGTCATTTGCATGGATCTATGACAAGTGAGAATCCATAAACCTTTATGCAACCCTAAAAAAGAAGGAACTCTTACTCTTTGCGATGGCAGGATGGACCTAGAGATTATTATGCTAAGTGAAATAGGCAAGTCAGTGATAGACAAAGGGCATATGATCTCATTTATACGTGGAATCTAATGAATAAAATATACTGCCAAACAAAACAGAAATACAGGTGTAAATACACAGAAGAGACTGACAGCTGTCAGAGGAGAGGTGGGAAGGAGGGACTGGATGAACTGGATGAAAGAAGGTGAAGGGTTTTGCCAAAGAATGTAGATACATGACACAGCCGCAGAAAACAGTTTGGTGTGTGAGGGGGTGAGGGTTGGGGGAGGTGAAAAAAGGGGGAAAAGGGGGACATCGGTAATAATGTAAAGAATAAAAATAAAGAAAACCAAAAAATTATGCCTAAAAAATAAGACTTCGTTACAATAAGCTTTTCTGGAACAACATAGCTAGACCAGTATTCTTAGACAGTTGGATTTCAAAAGCTTACCACCTTATTTTATGAGAGAAAGGGCAAGTTAAAGGTATGGCAAGTGACATAGGTCCGAGGTGTATTTTATTTTATATTTCAATATAATTAGGGCACAAATGAGTTGCATTTCATTTTCAAAGATGCACAGAACAAGAAAACCAGTGACACTTTTTTGGTGACTGACTCCCAAATTGGGACAATTTATTTGCCACCTGATTTAAGAAGGGAGAAGAAAAGCAGAACTGTCCTAGAAAATTTGAGATTTGTGGTTTTCGTATGTATATTATAACCTACTTTATAAATGCCCACCAGTAGGACTGAGCAGGGCCCAGGGTGTGGGCAATCTGGTCTCCCTTCTAAAGTAAAAGGATCTTGCTAGGAAATTATTGGTATGAGGATTGAAATGGTAGTTTGAGTAAGAACTCAAGTTCTTACTCAAGTAAGATTTCTACTTTTGATCTTGGTTGAGACAATAAAGTTTTGCCTTAGAATAATATTTACTGTCTTCTGATGTCCCTTCCTAACCTAATATTAACAAATGCCATTCATCAACTGTTTCCTCTGTGTCAGACACTATAATGAGCATTTTATATACATGATTATATTTACTTCTTATTATGGGCATGAAAAAAAATGTGGGACAATGATGATTTTATAGATGCTGAAGCAGGTTCAGGGAGATTAAGAACAATAGTTTTCCATACATCTCTCAGCTTATAAGGAACAGCCAAAATTCGTACCTAGACTCCAACGCTTATGTTCTTTTCACTCTATGGTGTAATCTTTTAAAAGCATTCATTCTGTGCTTGGAACAGGGCACCAGCTTGTGCATATATTATTAGAGCCAAAAGTTAAGCATCAGACTCCCTGGCTTTTGCTTTTATAGTTGTCTGATCTCTGTTACTTCACCTTCCCAGGGTGTCAGTAACACAAGAAAAATAATCACACTTATCCAATAGATTTGTTGAGAGGATTAAATGAGATAATATACACCTAGCTCTTAAACAGTGCCTGGTACATTCTCAGTGCTCAGGAAATTTTTGGTTCCTTTATTCCACACAATACACTGCAAAGCAGGTTATTGCCTGCTTCATGCAGATAAAGGAATGATGGCCCAGAGAAGATGAGGAGCTGCGATCACACAGGTTTTGACCAGTAGAACAAGTCAAACAAAGGTTCAAACCCAGGACCACGGCTTACAATCCTTCCTTTTTACCACCTGCCTCTTGATAGGCACTTGAGAAAGACAGAGAGGGCCACATCACCAGCAAGACCTTAAATCTAGAGTGGCTCAGAGCAAAGGGATTATCAGCTAGACTGTTAGGAAGTCTGAGGGAACTGGGGTCAGTGGCTATAATCAAGTAGGAGAAATTTGATACCAGAAGGAAGGCAAAGATGGGAAGGAAAGAGGGTAAGGGAGAAAAGGAAAAGGAAGAAAAGTCACTGCGGTTAAGACTGGGCAGGTGATCATAAGGGAAGATAGTTTTCTGATGAGTTTTTAAAGAATGTGTGAGCTAATCAGTATGTGAAAGTTGACACTTAAATTAATTGTAAATTATTAAAATAATTATCCCAATTTTGATGGAATGCTTGCTATTGAACAAAATCATTTTTTATTTGGAAAGTGTTCTTTTCCAGCTATGAAGAGAGCAGACTGCTTTCTGAGCACAAGGCAGGCTGCCATCCACATGCATGCCCAGGGCCGGGCATGTTTCAGGAGCTCCAACTTGGTAGTACTGGGTCCACCCACTTACAAAATTCAGCCTTGTAATTTTCTCATGCTGAGCTGGTTAGCACCACTTATTTTATTTTCTTTGCTAAAAACTTAAAAAAAAATTTTTATATCTTAAGTAATTAATTGTCTGTTAAAGAGAAATAAGTCTGACTGTGCCTCAGTCAAATCATTTAGTAAAAATGAGGAATGTCTGTTGTTATATTTACTAAATCAGAATTATCATCTTAATATAAAAGGACAAAACCGATTCCCAAATATATACAGTTGACTTGTTGAATTAGTTCCCTCTCAATAACTACACAAGCTTTTTTGTTCAATTTGAACTGGAGCAATACATCATTTAATTTTTTGATATAGATATAAAATTAATTTTCAAAATATTTTTAATGTTTCATTGCTTTATAACATACCTTTAGCACCGCAAGTTGAATATATATAATTGAGTTGCAAAAATTTTTTGAATTATATTAATCAAAATCAAAACAGACAAAAGTAGTTTAAATTATTTTCCCAGGCAATGATTCAAGTCATTCCTTATATCCACTAAGTTAGACATGTAGAATCATTCCTTACGTCCACTCATTTAGACATGTAGAAGCATAATGCTGTGAGGTGAAATAAGCTTCAAGAGAGTTTCTGGTCCAGCTCAGGTCTACAGGCTCCCACTTCACATGTGAAGCAGCCATAGCCACAAACTAAACATGATCTGAACTTTTATGAAATCTTTTTCTATACAATTTCTGGAAATTATATTAAGAATCAATATAAGAAGGCTTTCTAAATGAACAGGAGAAAGATGATATAAATACACTGTCATCTATTAAATTTGAGAGTTTACTACTTGGGAAGTATGTTAGGTGGGCATCTTGATTTAGGACAAGGTGAAGGAAGAAATTATATGGTAGAGGTGACAGAGAGAATCACATAAAGTGAGAAATACAGTCTCTCAGTGCCAAAGTAGATGTTGAACTCTAACCTTAATGTAGTAATTTATTCCAGCAACCACTTGAGTTTTGTACTCTACAGCTTCAAATTCTTCATATGTCTCATTTGTTTTTTCTTCAAGCTGTGGTTTCACCTTAAGGAAAGAAAAAGAAGAAATAAACTATAAAAAGTGTATTCGATTCAATTTATGTGATTTGCACATGTAGGACCTCATGTTCCTAACTGATGATTACGAGATTTATGAGCTATTTCCATTTTTCTTTTGCAGTTACCTCTCGCTTGTCCCTAACTGGGGACATGGACCACAATCCAGGCATGTGCCCTATCCAGGAATCAAACCAAGGACCTTTTAGTTTTCAGGCTGGTGCTCGATTAACTGAGCCACACCCACCAGGGTGTATTTTCATATTTCAAAGAAAGGAAAACATGTATCTTTTTTTCATATCTCTTATTCCCTTTGGTGCATAATCTAGTAAGTATTTATTTTTAATAAATAAAATAATAAGTCTGGGTTAAATATGACTTGATCGCATTTGTTTTAGAATACTACAGCTTTTATTAGGTAACATTTTATAAAGTATTTTGATGTCTATAGTTTTCCAAAATGGCTGTACTGTTTTGTTTGTTTGTTTTCTTGTTTGTTTTCCATCACCATTTCTTCTACCTCTACTCTCTTCCATATGATTTCACTCATATGTAGAATCTAATTAACAAACCTAACTAACAAGCAAAGTAGAGACAGACTCAGAGAGAGCAGGCTGACATGTCTGGAGGAGACTTGGGGGTGGAAGGAATGAGCAAAAAAGAAAAAAAGAGAACTTATGGACATGGAAAAGGGGGTGATGACTGCAGGAAGGAATAGGTGGGTGGGAAAGACTTAACTTTAATAAGGTCACATAGGCTAATTAAAAGATCCAGTTTTGTTGCTTTAGGCTCAATTTACATTAACTCAATTTGGTAATATGGTAATGTGGCAATATGGTAATTTGGTAAAAAAATTCTCACCTGAGGATATGTCTTTTGGTTTTAGAGAAGAGGAAGAAAGGGAGACAGGGAGAGAAAGAGATGAGACAGAGACAGATATTGATGTGAGAGAGAGACATCTATTGGTTGTCACCCAAACGTACCCTAACAAGGGATCGATCCCATAACCTAGGTATGTGCCCCGACAGGGAATTGAACCCACAAAGCTTTTGGTGTATGGGATAACGCTCCAACCAACTTAGCCCCCTGTCTAGGGTTATACGATAATGTTTTGACTGGCAAAGCTCTAACAGTTACATATGTCTTTGACTAATATAAACAAAAGGGTTGAGGGGAGAACAATAATTACTCAATTAAATATTTTTTTGAATAATTCCTGACTCAAAATAGCAAAAATCGTACCGTATATATCAAGATTCTTAATTTAATCCCATTTGCAAGTCCCTTTGCTGTATAAGGTGACATTTTTACAAATCCAGGAGTTTAGATGGCCATCATTCTGTCAAACAGAGTAATAAGCTTAAATGCCAGCCTTCCTGAACCAAGGATGAGAAGGGAGCGAGAGAGTCTCAAATCCAATATGTGAGCTTTGACTGAATCCAACTTTTCAGGGTAGGTCTTTCACTCCTGCTCTCAGCGGGGCCTCATGTGCTAGCGTCCGCCATGGTCTCACTCACTGAATTGCTGCTAAGGGTACAGCTCGAGCCTCTGCTCCAGGGGAGAACAAGTAGTGGCCTATTTTACAGGGTGGAGGACTGTGAGGGGGAAGGATCTGGGGGCAGTCTAACTGCTCCTCAGACGCATGACTCTTCAATCCTCCAGTTTTAGCCCTATGCCTCAGTCTCCCCTCCATCAGTTTCTGGAGTTGCTCGTGCTTGAGGTAGTTTGGAGTTCTGCAGTGAGAACCTTCTTGCTGCTGGCTCAGACATTCCCCTCTGTGGCTCAGGCTGCGTCTGGATGGCTCGGTCACTTTCCATTGTTCATCTGTTTTCCATCTTCCACGGTTTTGCTGCTGTCTTGAAGGTGGTCTTTGCCTATCTCCTGTTGTCTTTATAGCAGTGTGTTTGTGCCCCTTTTCCCTGGTCCTTTTCTATTATTTAGAGGGAAGAGGAAAGTAAATGTGTGCATTTGATACACCTTGTTTACTGGAAAGTTGCCTCCCAGCCCTTCACTGAAGCGTCTACAGCCCCAGTCAGGCCTTCAGTGCATCTTGGGTTCTCTATAGGCCATCCAGTCCTTCCCATCAGTGGACAAATGTTTTCAATCCTTTTCTATTTGTGTCTCCATTTGGTGGCACAAATGTTTTCAAAGATGAAGACATTTGCAAACTAGGCATTCTCAGACCACTTTTGAAGGGCAAACACTTCATGGACTACCTAACACCTGTAACTTCCTGTAAACTTCAGAATAGATGGGAAAAATTTGATTGTGTTCTTGAGGTGGAAAAATGAAGCTCCAAATGGAGAAAGGAAGAAGACAAATAGTGAGAAAAAACCAGAAATGGGAAGAGGGTGGGTACAGGAGAGAGAAGGCGAAAGTGGGTAAGGGTGGCGAGAAGCTGAGCACGGAAAGGGGTGCCTGGCCTCCTGCGGCCTCTGCCCTGATGTGTTGTAGGCAACACCAGGCACTCGCCAAGTTAGAAAGGGCTGGGAAGGGTTAATCAGTACACGAACCCCTAACTTATCTATTTTAATCTCTTACAAATGAGAAACCTGGGATGTGAGGCTGATAAGTTGCTAATTATAGTTATTGAAAATTTTGAATTCCTTGCCTGATGACTTAAGTATCTGAGTTACCTGTGTCCGTTTTTTGTACTCTTTCTGGTTTCCAGTCTTTTGGTCATATTTTCACCATGTATCACAAGTATTTATTTCTATCTGTCCCATCTAAAGCTGTAACTTTCCATTGTATCTATGCAGTCTGCAGGTCCAGAGTCTTCCCTGGGAGAGCTGATTTCAGTTGTCCTTGGTTTGTTTATTAAGTGCGCCAGCACCTGCCAGAGTGCGCACCGTGGTTTCAGGTTCACTGTAGAGTCTTCCTTGGGGATTGGAGGTGTTTCGGTTGCAGGACCTGCTGCAGATATCAAAATCTGTAGATGCTCAAGTCCCTTATATGAAATGGCATAGTACAGTATTTGCATGTAGTCTGTAGAGGCTACAACATACTTCATTTGTGTGTTTTCAGTATAGGGCTTGGCACATGGCAAATTCAAGTTTTGTTTTCTGGAACTTTCTGGGATATTTTCCCTGAAAATATTTTGATCCACAGTTGGTTGAATTTGCAGATATGACACTGATGGATACGGAGAACCTACTTATGTATTAGCTGTAACCTTGCTCCCCCTTTTCATAAAACAGATTTGCATTGTTCTAATGTTGGAAGCTATGAACCAAGGTGATAAGATTTAAGCTGAGGAGCAGGAGAAGGGGCAGAGTAGGAAGAAGCTGGTCAGTGAAACTGTAAGTTTTCAGAAAGCAACTGGGTGCTGAATGGCCCCCAGGATGGGTGTTCAGAGGGTGAAGGCCAGCTGGGAGTGGTGCTCAGGAGCCTGGTGGAAAACAGTCAGACCTTGAGCTAAACAGAGGTGGCGTTCAATTCCTCAGCCTGCCATGCATGGTGGTGGCTGAGGCGCCAGAGGAAACGGTGTAGGGGAATTGCTTGGGCCCTAGCAGGGGAAGGACGCTCCTGAGGAGGAACACCTGGTGACATACATGTACCCCAGAGCTGTTCAAGCATTTCTTGCTGCTGCAGAGCATGAATCTTGGCAAATTGTTAGTTCTCTGGGATCTGAGAATTTCAGCCACGTTGCTCACAACACCCAGGAGTTTGTCTTGTATCTAATCATTCTGCAGAATTATTTAGACTATGTATCATTTAGAAAAGAATGGATGGGAAGGTGATGGTGGCAATATGCATAGGCCATATTTTGGGAAGTTCTACAGCGTAAGGAAGGAGAGCTTGGGTAGCAGCATGAAGGCACAGTGGGGCTGGTGAGAGGTGCCTTACGGACATATGTTGTCGGATTATGTTTTGAGGGAAGGGGGAAGCATGGGGCAAGGCACCTGGTACACACGAAGTGGTGGCACCTGGCATAAGAGAGGAAGGGCTAACTTAAGAAAGGAGGACAAGGTGTGAGACAGGAGGGTGGAATGAGATCAGAGGGGCTATGTAAATCAGGATGACCACAATCTTCTAGGAGAGGAACTGAGACACTGGCTGGAGGGACCATGGTGATGGGAGGGATTGAGGAACTGAGAAGACATAAGGTCCAGCTCCATCTCTGTGGGGTTACTAGAAAAGGACCAACAGGCTATGACAAAAAGGACGTTCTGGCAGCCCCACGGTTCTGTTGCTGTTGTTTGCTGGCATGAATCCTAGATTTGTAATGGGTGAGTTTTCTGTGGTTTTGCATCTTCCTTGACCACATTTTTGTGAACGTGGAGCAGAAGCGGAGGCAGTGGGAGTGATCTCTGATGGAGGACCGGAATGCCAGAAGCTCACAGGGTCATGGAAACCAGGGGCAGAGGAGAGTACGGAACCACCCATCGTGGGTCCGGGCTGCATGAGTGATCTAGTGGGCCTACGTGTGTGGTGGTGATGGCAGGGTGAGTGCCTGAAGGAACCTGGGGTGGCTGAATGGCAGGTTCTCTGGGGGTGGGGCCGTGGGAGAGGTGACTGATGAGGAGGCTGTAGTCAGAGAGCAGAGCGCAAATTCGTGGGTGAGTGCCATGACATGCTAAGCCCTGAGGAATGTCCGTAATGGATGCAGACAGGGTGTTTGCGTGGTGTCCTGGCAGACAAAAATCGCAATCTGTATGTATGCCAGAAATTGTATGCAGTAATGTGGTTTGACTCGTATATGTGCATGTTTTATGTGTATGTACCTGTGCATGTGTAATAACAACTCTTATTTCTAAAAATAATTATTGAAATATTTCTTTCCTGCCCATAAATATTGCCAGAAATTTCATGCAATGTTTTTTTAAATTTTTACTTATAAGTTAATGGATAGCAATGATGGTCCAGAAGCTGTAGCTAGTCAAGCCATTCATTTAATCCTTAACTACATATATACACGGTGGAGAAAAAGTAGGTTTACAGTTGTGAGTACCTGAAACACAGAGTTTATGCTTTTATTATTATTTATGTATTAATCACTGTATTTTCCATGGGAACTACCGTAAACCTACATTTGCCCCACCTTGTACTATTGGCTTTTATGGGTGGGGCATGTATGGCTCTTTATTTCCTTGTGTGTATTATATCTGTTATCTCCAACTTACTTTGTAAATTTCCAATGGCAGGGACTATCTTTATATCCTTTACATTCCTTCTCTCTCTATAGTAATTCACACAGTACTGTGCACATCATCAATGTTTTCTGTATGATGCAACTAGGCTTGTTTTGCGTGACAACTTGTCTCCCCAGATAGGAAGAGGAGTAGAGCCAAGACGCTCAGCTGATATCCAGAAAATCCTGGAAGGGGAGACTTCTTTCATGTGAGTTCTGGTCCCAAGTACCATTAGCATTCTTTAGTGCATGATTTTGCAATTATTATTCAGTCTCTTATCTTCAGAGTGGGGATACTCTCTTTTTCTATCCTCAGAAATGTTCATCTTTTGAACCCCAAACCCTTTGTTTGATCTTATCTGACCTCATCCAATATCTGTCTTTCATTTTGATGTCAAATTCCTTGAATATGCAACTATCATTTTTTGAGATGCTTTCCCTTCTCTATAGGATGACCTTTCCTTTCCTCTCCACCCCCCACCCCCAAACTGGGGTTCTTCCTTCCGTTGGCATTCTACCAGGAAGCTCTCCGACAACATCAGGGAAAGCTGATAAATTTCAGCTCTTCCAAAGACACCTGCATTTTAAGGGGTAATTTCTCTAAGTGGATTGGAAAATTCCCTTAGGGCAGGGCCATGTCTTACTGTCCTCATGTAACTTCTATGATATTTAAAACAGTGCTAGACACCTAAGAGATATTCAAGAAAGGGTTCATTGATATCCGTTTCTCATGCTGATTTAAGCCTGAGGCCTGCTGCTTGCACAGAGAAGGCAAATTTGCCACCGTATCTCACCACTGTTTTTCCCTCACCCCATGTACTTCTCCAGATTCCTGCCACTGTATGGTAGAAAAAGCAAGTGGTCAAAAATCTGGAGATAAGCTAGCTTCTTGATTAGGTGGTTATTAACATCTTTGAATCTCAGTTTCTTCACGTGAAAAATGGTCATCATGCCTTTCTCCCTGCCCCAGAGGTTAGAAAGGTCAAAATGAGAGGTTGAAAGGGGGACAAAGGTTTTACAGCAGCAAAAAGCTGTTCTGGGGTGAGGGAGCTAGTGCAAACACCTATGTCTCATTCTACCTTTCTCACAGGATGAGAACCTGAGATGCACAGCAAGAAACTTGGGGCTCACAGACAAATGTTATTAACAACGCAAGGCCTTTGGAGTGCTTCTTATTTAAAAAAAAAACAAACCAACAAAAAACAACAAATTCTTGCTAACCAAGACAGCCTTTTATAAATCATTAAAATTAAAATTTTCTGCACCCTCTATATTTTAAATCTCTTTTTCTCCCCCCGCCCCCACCACCACCCCTTTACAGCTCTAGTCCTTGGAGACTCTCCAGGAGATTTTCCAGGGCCAGAGGTGATTTCAGGCAAAAATTTGAAGTAAGCAATTGTGACACCTCACCTATGCATGTTTTCTCACTTAGTTCTAACAGCTCTGAGAGTGGCAGGGCAAGAGGTATTATCTTCATTTCGCAGATGAAATTGAGAATTTTGGGGCAGCACTGAGTTTTGAGAAAGCCCATCTCCCATAGGTCCCTTAGAATATCATGTATCTCTGATCCTGTGATCATGGACACAGGGCAAGTGAAGGCATGGATAGCAGCAAGGGCCTCACCTGAGAGCTGATTAGAAGGCAGAATATAGGCCCATCCCACACCTGCAGAGACATAATTTGCATTTTAACAAGCCCCCAGGTGATTACTGTGCACTTTCAAGTTTGAGAACCATGACCCTACACAGGGATTCGAGGAAAACATTAATTATCTTCTTCGAGAAAAAGAAAGCTCCAAGGTATTTATTCTTTACAAGAACAATTCGAAGAGGAATATTTATCACCAAAAAATGAATGGTAGCATTCCAGGCATCAGATCTCTCAGAAATCTTGTGAGGGCCCTACATAGAGAACTCCATCTCTTCCATTTACACAAGAAGCTGATCTTGCTTGCCAAACAGTATCATAGAATGAAGTTTCAGAGAGAAAAAGCAAGAAGGAATGCTACAGTAAAATAGAAAATGAGGTCTGAATAGCGGGACTCGTTTGGTTGAATGTCTTCCTGCAAACTGAAATGTCCTTGGTTTGATTCCCGCTCAGGGCACATGCCTGTGTTGAGGCACTTGTAAGAGCCAATGTATCGATGTTTCTCTCTCTCTCTTTATCCCTCCTGTCTCCTATCTCTAAAAATGAATAAAAATTTTTTAAAAAGAAAATAGAAAATGACACAAACCTAAAATGGTAATTTATATATTTTTCTTTTCATAAAATATGCACTATAATAAATTTGATTATATGGGTGATAGGTAATCAAACAACTTGCTAATAAACATTTAATGTTCTGTTTTCACTATAATCAATTTTGGAATCACCATGGACTATTCCACTTCTATTGTCTACTAGTTTAATCATCTTCTAAATATTAAATGACAAAACATTGTCTATTTGGTTAAATTTGTAGGAAGTTTGTAAGTAGATTGCCTCTATACTGTTCTTTTTAATTCTACTCCTTAAAAAAATTCTGTGCAGTGCATTTGAAGTATAGTTTGTCAAATTGTTAACAACCTCAGACCTTAATTTCATGTTGGCTCCACTTGGTGAGATTAGAAAAGTTTCATCAGAAACGGAGTTAACAGTTCTAGAATCATACATAGTAAAAGTTTTAGAGATGATCCAATAAAAATTCTTCTTTTACAAATGGGGAAACTGGGGCTCAGAGAAGGGATATGACTTGCTTAAGCTCTCTCTCACAGTTGAGGTTATTAGAGGTTGCATCTGAAAATTCTTTTCCTTGTAAGAAAGCCTGAACAAAACTACACGTTTCCCAGAATTCTGGTTTTCATGTTCTCCCACATTTTTAACACAGGGCCAACCTAGGAACTAAAGATTTCAGATTAAACCATTCCATAGGGTGCATCAACTCACCTCATTAGCAATCTCCTGGATTTCTGGAGTGGCAGGTTTGGCCTCAGTTAAACCTCCAGGTATCATTTTGGCTAATTGCTTCTTTGCTGGGCCGGCTACTGGAACTGAAGTATCAGGTAAGCGTGGTGACTCCTGTCTTTAAAGAGGGTGTTGTTCAGAGCTCCGCCTACAGAATGTTTTATTTTCCTTAAGGAGAAAAGGACACAAGAAAAATGAGTATGTGTTGACACGAGACCTCCTGCTTCCTCAACAGAACAGGAATTTGGAGGACTGTGTGGCTGAGGGTGAACAAGTGGGTTTGCACAAGGAGTTGTGCTGTAGCAAGAACCACACTTCCCTGCATTCTCTGACAATCGTTCCATCCTACTGCACGTGAAGCATGAAATCTGAAGCCACAGCCAGAGTTTCCCAATGTTTTAAAATCTTTTACACAGAACTTTATGTTTTTAAAGAATATTTATTAATAATGTCAAAACTTATTATTTAGAATTTACTCGACTTTACAAAGAAAGTGAAAGGATTTATCTAGAGAACATGGCTGAATAATTTCATTTTACATTTATTTACATTTCTAGAACTGTATAAAATACAGAAAAACACAAAGAATAAAATAATAAACACCTATATTCCTATTACCCAGCATTAAAACTTAACATTTTGTCATATTTTGTCATGCTTTTAATCTTTTTTAGTATTTGTTTTTAAGAAATAAAATATACCCCATCCAGAGGGAAACTCTATTGTGAGTTTAGTATCCCTCTAGCCTATTTTTATACTTTGAATTAACTGTGTTAAAAAATCTAGTTAGATCATATGTTAAACATACATTCTATATTATGATTTTTTCTACTCAATGTGTTTTTGTTATTCCATGTTGATATGCAGATAGATTAATCTAATTCATTTGATTTAGTTTTATTCTATAATAGATCTATCATCTCTAGTCTCTCTATATAACTGCTGTATGCTGTTCCATATTTTACATACTTATTCCCTATTGATGAAGATTTTGATTGTTTCTAGTTTTCATCCTTATAAATAAACTTGCATTTCCTCCTTTTGTACATGCATGAGTGCTTCTGCAGGCAACTTATCTGCTAGTAAAATTGTTTTGCGTGAATATTTATTTATGTTGTTTTATTCAGTTTTTGGAATGTGTAACATACACATGATAAAAATGTTCCAAAGGAACAAGGAAGTTTTCCATATAATTCTTCACCTACTCTATTCCTCAGCCGCCCTTCTACTCTTCAGAGACAACTACTGTCACCAGCTTCTTGGAGGCTTCAGAGGAATTTTTTATACATACAAATATGTAAATACTTAGCTACACACCTACATATATAAACATGCTTATACACTTCTCTTTTATAAATGGTACAAACAGTACCTTAATTCATAAACTATTTTACACTTTGCTTTACCTCTATCCATCTATTTTGGAGATTGTTCTAGATTTCTACATAGAAGGTGCTTCATTCGTTGTAATGTTTGGCAGGTGATTGATAAATTCTTGGGGGTAAGTATATGCCTGGACTTGGTTTCCAGTTCTTTTTTTAAGTGTCATTTTTAAAAAATTACCTTGAACAGCTTTATTGAAGTATAATTGACTTACAATCAATTGGACATACTTAAAAAGTTCAATTTGATAACTTTGGACATATATATGTATATACACACATGCACATATATATTGCAATCATTACCAAAAGTTTCCTCATGCCCTTCTGTAATCCTTCCCTCCCATGTCTCCACACTTCCTTTCTCCAAGCAACCATGAATCTACTTCTTGTCACTATAGACTGGTTTGTTACCAGAGTTTTATATAAATGGAATCATACAGTATGTTCCATTGTTTTGTATGGCTTCTTTTATAGTTGACATAGTTATCTTGAGATTCACCCATGTTGTTGTATGTACCAATAGGTCATTCCTTTGCATTTTTTAGTGGTGTTTTATTGAATGGATTTACCACAGTTGATCTGTCTTTTCACATGTGGATGGACATTTGGGTTGTTTCCAGTTTTTGTCTATTAAAATAAAGCTGCTATAAATACTCATGAGCAAGCTTTTGTGTGGCTTTATTTCTCTTGGGTGAGTACCTAGGAGTGGAATGGCTGCATCCCATAATAGGTATATGTTTACCTTTTCAAGAAATTTCCAAACTGTTTTTCAAAGCAGTTGAAACTTTCCACTAGTAGTGTATGAGAATTCCAATTTCTCTACATCTTTAGGCAAGCTTGATATTATTAGTCTTTTTAATTTAGTGATTCTAATAGCTCTGTAGTGGTATCTCAATGTCATTTAATTTTCATTTCCTTAATGACTAGTTTGCTATCTCATTGTGTGCTTCCTTGTCATTCTTGTATCTTCTTTGGTGACAGGGCTATTCAAACATTTTGCCCATTTCTTGGGGGTGGGAAGTTGTTTGTTTTCTTATTAGTGAATTTTGAGAGTTCCTTATAGATTTTGGATACAAGTCTTTTACTAATATATGATTTTCAAATATTTTCTCTTAGTGTTTGATTAATCTTTTCATTCTCTTTTTATTTTATTTTATTTTTTAAAATATTGATGATTTTTTTAATTAAAGATTTTATTTATTTTTAGAGAATGGGGAAGGGAGGGAGAAAGAGAGGGAGAGAAACATGATGTATGAGAGTGATCGGTTGCCTTTTGCACGCCCCCAGCTGGGGACCTGCTCTGCAACCCAGGCATGTGACCTGACTGAGAATTGAACTGGTGACCTTTCGGTTCTTAGGCTGGGGTTCAATCCACTGAACCACACCAGCTAGAGCTCATTCTCTTTTTTAAAAAATTTAAAAATATGTTTGCTGATTTTAGAGAGAGAGGAAGAGAGAAACATCCATGTGACAGAGAGACATCGATTAGTTGCTTCCCATACAAGCTCCAATCAGGGATTGGACCCAAACCCTAATTATGTATCCTGACCAGGAATCGAACCACCAACATTTTAGTGTACAGGATGACAATCCAACCAACTGAGGCACACTGGCCAGAGCATCTTTTCATTCTTAGTAGTCTCTTTGAAGAACAAGCATTTTTAACTAGATGAAGTTTAACTAATCAATTTTTTTTTCTAGTGTTCATGCTATTAGCATCGCATCTAAGAAATCTTTGCCTAGCTCAAAGTCACAAAGGTTTTTCCTGTATTTTTTTTTGTTTGTTTAGAGTTTCATAGTTTTAGGGTTTAAAATTTTTTTTTAAAAGATTTTATTTATTCATTTTTAGAGAGGGGAAGGGAGGGGGAAAGAAAAAAGGGAAAAACATCAATGTGTGGTTACCCCTCGTGTGCCCCCTACTGAGGACCTGGTGGGCAATCTAGCCATATGCCCTAGACTGGGAATTGGACCGTCAACCCATTGGTTCACAGGCTGGTGCTCAACCCACTGAGCCACACCAGCCAAGGCAGTTTTAGGTTTTCAAGAAAATTTGTTAACAATGATAGAAACAGACAAAGAGTTTCTCCCACCCCTTGAACAATTTCTTTCCTATATACTTCCCTTTTATTTTTCCATTCAGACTCCAAGTTGGTAAGAGAAAATGACAGGCGGGCACTTCTTGCACATAAGTGATAAAGTTGCTCATTCGTTTCTGAGATCCAGAAGGCTCAGGCTTTCCCTGTCATCCTCAGGCTGGACAGGGGTCCTGTGAGGAACTACCCAGCCAGCCTCTCAGGAGAGGTGGGCAGGTGCTGGGGCTGAAGGAGCCTCACATCCGTCCTGCCACTAAAATCTAAGCAGAGTCAGGCCTGGAGGAAAGGCTGTGGTAGTGACAGGAAGAGGAGGGAGGAAGGTGAAAAGGGAAGTTAGGGACTTGTAACCCCTTTCCAGTAAAGATTTCTATGTTAAAAATGCATGTGCGTCATTGAGGCAGTTGGTGGGTGGCTGCCTGTGACCATAGCAGACCCCAAAGCATCGAGTGCCATCAACACTCATGTAACTAGAATCTCGGCTCCAGTCACTCTCTACTCCATCTCCTTAATCACAGGGCTGCCGGCTTTTTTTCAAAACTTAATTTTTGTCACTGTTCTTTCTTCCTCTCAGACTTAGTGCAGTGGTCTTCAAATTGCCCTCAAGGTACTCTACAGGGTTCTGCCAGAGCTCTGCCAGAGCCTGATAGTGAAGGGTAAAAGGAGGTGGGGGAAGAGGACATAGCGGTTAACCACCCCTAGAGGTTTTGCCTCTGCTCTTTGCTTCAACCAGACAAAGGAGATAGGGGAACTCTGTATTTCCCAGGATTTCTTTTAATAATGTTGTATTCTTACAAAAGAGTTTCCTTGTCAAGCCCCCTTAGGGAAGAAGATGAAACCTTGTCGCTTGGGTAGTGGCTGGCTTCCTGGCTTGAGAAAAGCAGTGTTTGCTCTGCATTCAGAGGGATGAGGCTGTTTGGGCAGCAAAGTGTCAGGAGGGCCAGCTGGTGCTCCTTGGTGAGCCCTGATCCTGTGACTTCGGGCCTTCAGAAAGCTGACAAAACTTACAATGTGCTTGGCATAAGTAATTTTCTTTTTTTTTCTTTCGAGAGGGAGTGCACCTTCTGAAGTTCATGCCTGGATTGCCCTGGAGGATCAGGAGGGCGAGACTTTAAGGCTCAGCCAGACTCTTGGAGACGCATGGGGTTGCCTTGTCTCTAACCTGGAGATAGCAGTAATCCTTGGCTGGGGAGTTCACAGTTCCCACCTGGTTGCACATATTTTGGTGTTCCAGGTGCGATTTTCTTCCTTTTTGTAAAAAAATTAAGCATAATTTATGTGTGGCAAAATGTACATATTTTAGGGGCACAGCTCAATAATATGTGCCTAGATTCTTACAGTTTTATACACCCATATAGTAAGTTATAGACTATTTCCATCATTCCAGAAAGTTCCCTCATGTCCCTTCCCTGTCATTATGATCTGCTTAGCCACTAGTTTAGTCTGTTCTTAAACCTCATATAAGAGAAGCCGTACTGTAGATGTCCTTTTGTGCCTGGCTTCTTTTACTCAGGGTAATGTTTTCGAGATTAATCCATGTTGTCAGTTTTATGAATAGTTTGATTTTTTTAGTGCTGTGTAGTAGTATTCCATTGTATGTCTATTGCCACATTTGTTTATTCAGTCTCTTGCTGGTAGGCATTTGGCTTGTTTCTAGTCTTTGGTTATTTTGAATAAATCTGCTACAAACAAGTCATTTCTCTAGGAAATATACCTAGGAATGGCAATCATGGGATAAAGGGAAGGTGTATGTTTATTAGAAACTGCCCAACAATTTCCAGCAAGATTGTACAATTTTACCTCCATCAACAATTCTTGAGAGGCCTAGTTGTTTCATTCATCCCAATACTTGGTTTTGTCAATCGTAAATTTTAGCCATTTTTATGGGTATTTATGTATTTCAATGTGGTTTTAAAGATTTTTATTTATTTATTTTTAGAAAGAGGGGAAGGAAGGGAGAAAGAGGGTGAGAGGAACATTGATGTGCGAGAGATACGTTGATTGGTCTCCCTCACACCACCAAATGGAAACCTGGCCCGCAACTCAGGCATGTGCCCTGACTGAGAATCAAACTGGCAACCTTTTCGGTTCATAGGCCAGTGCTCAATCCACTCAGCCACTCTGGTTTTAATTTGCATTTTCCTGGTGAGTAATAATTTTTAGCACCTTTTCATGTAGTTATGTGAGGGAGTACTCTGTCCTGCAGAGTCCTCCCAGTCACCGCGCATGAAGAAATAAATTATACCAGACAAAATTTGCGTATCAGGAAAAGGGTGTGGTGATTCCCTCTAGTGGAGAATGCCCCAAGCTCTCTCTCAAGTGGCTTTTATTGAGGAGATTTGCGCAGGGGTATACAGCATACAAGCATGCAAAGCTTATCAATCTACGGCAGAGGGCTATAGATAACAATAAAAGGATCACAAAGATCAGCCTTGGGGTAGGGTCTGTCAGATGCCAGATGGTCATTAAGCCAAGGTTCAGGGGCTCAGGAATCTTTTTGCTGCCTTGAGACTAAACACTTGTTTTTCCCTTATTAGGGCAGTGCAAAGCAGAGCAAGCTTCAATAAATATAATGCACTCTTTAGGCCAGATCTCCCACTGGAACCCTTGGTGTTAGTATCAGGCCATGTGCCTCTAGCATTCCTGGCTTCCCAGTCGAGGCTTACAGGCAGGGCCTGGCTCATGCAGGGCTCCAATTCCCAATACCGCACAAAGTGGCCCCCAACCCTTATGGGTCATTTGGATATTTCCTTTCACGAAGTGCCTATTAAAATATTGCCTGTACTTCCCTGTCCTTCTTTTGTTTGTATTGGAAATGTTCTTTATATATTTTGGATGTGAGTTCTTTGTTTTATCTTATCTATCCATCTATTATCTATTGTCTGTCTGTCTATCTGTCTATATCACACTTTCTCCCTACACAATCTGTAGCTTGTCTTTTTATGTTCACAATGAGTATTTTTTGATGAGCGGTAGTTATTAATTTTGATAAAGTCTATTTTTCTTTCATGGTTATTGCCTATAATATGTTTTAAAATCTTAAGTTTCAGAAATATATCTTCTTATATTTTCTTTTAGATGCTTTATGGTTTTAGATTTACATTTAAGTGTATGATTCATCTGAATTTATTTTCTGTATGGTGTGAGGGAGGAAGAACATTTTTTTTTCTTTATAGATACCTAGTTGCTCTAATACTACCTATTGGGAAAAAAAAAATAAAACTCTTTCTTTCACCACTGAATTTAATCAATGCCATTGTAGAAAATCAATTGACAATAGAAGTGTGCATTTATAAATTTACTATTATTAAGTATCTTTTCTCTTTCAGGTTCTGATAAGAGAAAGGTGAAAAAGCAGGAAATTTCAGGTATCTTGCCAAAGAAATCTAGATCCAGAGAATATGGCATGTGGAAGGAAATGGTATGTGGTTGTTGTTTCCCTTGTCTCTGAGAACAATATCCTTGTAGTGCATATAGTTCTTCTGTTGGTAAGGCTTTAAATGTCAGGCTTGGAACCAGCTTATGTGGCTGTAGGGAGTGCCACATGCAAAATTGAGAGGCTCTCAAATTTTCATCCTTTCCCCCAGAATCCCTTCAGGTGTTGCTGCACTAACTTACTTTCCCTATCTCATGTATTAAAATGTACTCTTAGGAAAGAACCGGCAGATCTGTCACCAAAAGGTGTAAATGACTGAAAAAAACCTTCTGTGGATATTAGCATTTTGGCTGGATTAAGTGCTTTGAGATAAAGAAGTACAACACTGAAGATTCTGAGGCAAGATGGCAGCATAGGTAAATGCGGTACTCACCTCCTCTCACAACCACATAAAAATTACAACTAAACTACAGAACGACCATTATTCAGAACCACCTGAAGTCTGGCTGACTGGAAGTCCCACAACTAGGGAATTAAAAAAGGAGCCACACCAAGACTGGTAGGAGGAGCAGAGATGCAGAATGTGCTGGTCCTAAACTCATGTGTGGCAGATAAAAATCGGTAGGGATATCCCTGCTGCAGAGGTTCCCTCTGAGAAATTAGCGGTCTCATCCCCATACCAATCACCCAGCCCAGATTCCAGTGCTAGGAAGAGAAGACCCCGTAACTTCTGGCTGTAAAAACCAGCGGGAATTGATCCTGAGGGAGATGGAGGACTCCTGGAGTCTCAGGGAGCTATTCTTAAAGGGCCCAAACATGGATTTACTTGAACTCACTCCCTCTGACCTCCAGCACTGGGGCAGCAGTGTGAAAGGTGCCAGAGACATATGGGAAAAAACTGAACTGTCTGGTATCAGGATGAGAGCTGGGGGTGTTGCTTTCTCCTAGATTGAAGTGCTGTCAGAGACCCTTATTCCTTTTCTAAGTCCTACCCCCACAAAGACAGCAGGCAGGCACCATATCTGAGACTCTATCAACTTAGCTCACGCTGTTTGCCCTGTCCTGGTGATTCTCTGAGGTCTCACCCCACCCAATTTCTACCATCCCCACCTTGCTATTTCCAGTGGATTTTCTATGTGAATGGCTTGTCTTGGCTCATGCTTCAGATTTTCTTAAAATTTCTCAGGCAAGCAGCATCAGGCTCTCAGCATGCCCTGTTCCTCTTGCTAGGTGGCCCCAGTCCTGGCACTAGCAGCAACAGGCCTTGGTTTGCGGTTTGGCCATGCCTGGGCACCTCCACGCCCAGTACAAATAGAAGCCATCTTCAGATGTCTTTGTAACTCATTCTGGGTGGCCCTGGGAAGAACACAGGTGGCAGCTGATCTTGGCTTGCACCTCCCACAAGTCCTCAGTGTCAGAGCACCTAGTGGATGGCTTGATAGGGGAACTCAAGGGTTAAAGATTTTAGCCTTAGTTGATAGGCATAAGTGACAAATGCATGTGGAAAGCTGTTATTCCAGGAACTGGAATGTATGACCTCATGACTCCAGGGAGTAAACAAGAAATTCAACCTTTGTACTTAGGGGGTCTGCAAACAATGAAGATGGTATCTGAGCCATGGTGTTCCAGGAAGGGAATCCCATGATGCAGGTAAAGAATGGTTGATCAATAGATAAAGAAATACCAGGAAAATGACCACCAAACTGCAACTCTTATCCAATTAACCTTTTTCTAAACCCCTCACTTACCCTTTATTCTTATAAAAAATCAGCTTGAAATGAGAAGTTAAGATGATTTTTGAGGATACATAAACTGCTGTCTTCTCAATCACTTCTATCTAAATAAAGTGCTCATAAAGATTCAATTCTTGTCTCTACTTACTGGTTCTGGTTGTGATAGGGAGCATGAACAATAACTGTTCCAGTTTCAACATCACTACCTAACTACCTCCACAAGCAACACACTCAAGGAGTGGGCACTAGAGACCCACTAAAGAAGGGTAGGCTCCTACACAGCTGATTTCCTCACTGTGGTCAGAAGTCAGTGGTCAGTGGTCAGTCTGCCCTTGCAGGATTGGCCTGGGGATAAATTCCTGCCACTGAAGTGCCAATAGCAATCCAGGTTCAACTACAAGTGAAAAGGTGTACACAACTTTCATGGTGGGCACACCTCAAGTGTCCAGTTTGGGTGATTGGGGAGGCCATGCCATTGGACACTAAAGAAGACCTACTACATTAAGCCATTCTACCAAGCCTGGGAGATATAAGAGTTCTAATACATGAAAACAAACACAGGGAGGCTACCAAAATGAAGAGACAAAAAAATGTCCTGAATGAAAGCACAGGGGAAAAAAAAAACCCCACCAGAAAAACACTAAATAAAATGGAGACAAGCAATCCACTAAACACAGAGTTCAAAACACTGGTTATAAGGATGCTCAAAGAACTTCGTGAAAATCTCAACAGCATAGAAAAGGACTGGTTATAAATGAAGAATATTCTAACTGAAATGAAGAATAATTTATAGGGAATCAACAGCAGAGTAGATGAAGCTGAGACTCACATAAGTGATCTGGAATACAAGGAAGCAAAAAACACCCAATCAAAACCGCAAAAAGAAAACAGAATCCAAGAAAAAATGAGGACAGTGTAAGGAGCCTCTGGGACAACTTCAGGCATACCAATATTTGCATCATGGAGGCATCATGAAGAGAGAGCAAGAAATTGAAAGCCTATTTAAAAAAAATAATGACAGAAAACTTCCTTAACTTGGTGAAGGAAATAAACATACAATTCCAGGAAGTGCAGAGGGACCCAAATAAAATGAACCCAAAAAGACCCACACCAAGACACATCATAATTAAAATGCAGAAGTTTAAATAGAAAGAGAGAATTTTAAAAAGAAGCAAGAGAAAAGCAGTTAGTGACCTACAAGGAAGCTCCCATAAGACTGTCAGTTGATTTCTCAACAGAAACTTTGCAGGCAAGAAGGGACTAGCAAAATGTATTCAAAGTGATGAAAAGTAAAGACTTACAACCAAGATTACTCTACCCAGCAAAGCTAACATTTAGAATCAAAGGACACTTAAAGAGTTTTCCAGACAAGAAAAAGCTAAAGGAGTTCATTATCACCAAACCAGTATTATGAAATGTTAAAGGGTCTTCTTTAAGAAGAACAAGAAGTTTAAAAATGTGAACAATAAAATGGCAATAAATGCATATTTATCAATAATTGAATGAATAAACAGAACAAATGAACAAGCAGAAAAGAAACAGACTCATATGTACAGAGAACATCTTGACAGTTACTAGATGGGAGAGGTTGGGGGACGAGAGAAAAAGATGAAGGGATTAAGAAATACAAATTGGTAGTTACAGAATAGTCATAGTGATGCAAAATACAGTATAAAGAATATAGTCAGTAATATTCTAATAACTATGTATGGTGTCAGATGAGTATGAGATTTATTGGATTGATCATTTATTAAGTTATGTAATGTCTAACCACTGGGGTGTCCACTTGAATCCAATATGATTATGTCAATTATAATGGAAAAATAAAAATTTAAAAATGGCAAAAAACCAAAAAGAAATACAATGGTGACATATTATGTATGATATGAGTGAATACATTTTGGGAAATAGAGTGTTTATAGTATCTGTTAATCACACTGGTTATGTAATCACCTCCTTTTTTTTTTTTTTTTTTTTTAAATAAAGAAAGCTGGTGTTTCCTTGATTCAAAAACTTGTTCTGACTTTGTTAAACCACATGTGTCTTTTCTATTTCCATCCTTCTCCAGAGACCTCCTCTATCCATCCATTCCAACAGTTTAATGTTGGCAGAAGTTGCTCGCAAGGGAGGTGTTAGTTTTATAATATGGGAAAAACAATGTTGGATTCAATAATTCCAGAGAACAGTTGAAAACTTAACAAAAATGTATCTAGTTGTCCCCAGGTATTTATATTTCCTTAAATTTTCTCTTAAACTCTATTTAAATGTACAATTTAGTGATTGGTAAGTGTCTTGCATTAAATCTTTTCTAATGATTTTTATCTGCTTTTTAAAGATATAATTGACAAATAAAATTGTAAGATATTTAAAGTGTACATTGCAGCCCTAGCTGGTGTCCTCAGTGAACTGAGTGCTGGCCTGCAAACCAAAGAGTCACCGGTTCAATTACCATTCGGGGCACATGCCTGGGTTGTGGCTCAGATCCCCAGTGGGAGGCCCACGAGAGGCAAGCACACATTGATGTTTCTCTTCCTCTCTTCCTCCTTCCTTTCCCGTCTCTAAAAATAAGTAAGTAAAATCTTAAAAAAATAAAGCGTACATTGTATTGATTTGATATATATGTATGTTGTAAAAGGATCCACCATTAAGTTAATTAACATATTCATCACATCACATATTTAGCATTTCTAGGAGTGGCGGTGAAAACACTTCAGTTTTACTCTTTTAGAACATTTCAATTATACAATACAGACTTATTGACTATAGTTACCATATTTTGCCCTGTATGATGCTCTTCCATATATAACGAACACCTATGGTTTTGTGCGCATTATAAATGGGATTATCATGCCCATTATTATACCCATGTTATATGATTATTATACCCAGGTATAATGTGAATCCTTATTTTTCCTCAAAAATTTGGCCAAAAAAGTATGCATTATACACGGCAAAATACATATCATGTTTTTCATTAGATCCTCAGACCTGTTCATCGTAAGTGAAAGTTTATATCCATTTACCATCTTCTCCCTGTTTACCCCACCCCAAGCCTCCGGCGACTACCATTTGACTCTCTGTATCTGAGTTTCACTTTTTTTTTTTTTTTTAAGATTCCACATATAAATGATACCATGCAGTATTTATTTTATTTAGCATAATGCCCTTCAGGTTCATCCATGTTATCACATATGGCAGAATTTTCTTTTTTAAGTCTGAATAATATTCCATTGTGTATGTGTATATCTCTCAATCTCTGTGTATATCTGTACACAGCACCTTTTCTTTGTCTGCTCATCAATTAATGGACACTTAGGTTGTTTCCATACTTTGGCTATTGTGAACAATGCTGCAATGAACATGGAAGTACTGATGTCTCTTCAAGATAGTGATTCTGTTTCCTTTAGGTATTTACCCAGAAGTTGGATTGCTGAATCATATAGCAGATCTGTTTTTAATTTCTTGAGGAACTTCCACACTGTTTTCCATAGTAGCTGTTGCAGTTTACCTTCCTACCAACAGTGTACAAGGGTTCCCTTTTCTCCACATACTCACCAGTATTTGTTATCTCTTGTCTTTTTTTCAGCTTTATTGAGATATTGTTGACATACAGTGTTGTGTAAGTTTAAGATGTACAATGTGATGATTATATTTTTGTACATGCTGCAAAGTAATTACCACAATAAAGTCAGTTGACACAAACTCACATATTTACCATATTATTTGTATGTGGTGAGAACTTCTATAATTTACTCTCTTAACAACTTTCAAGTATAAAATATAGTATTGTTAACTATAATCACCATGCTGAACATTATCTCTCCAGAACTTAGTCATCTTATAATTGGAAGTTTGTGCTCTTTGGTCATCTCCACCCATTTCCTCCAATCCTTGCCCCTAGTAATAACCAATGTACTTTCTGTTTCTGTGAGGTTATTTTTTTAAGATTCTACATGTAAGTGAGATCATAGAGTACTTGTTTTTCTCTGACTTATTTCACTTAGCATAGTGTCCTCAGAGTTCATCCATGTTATTGCAAATGGCAGGATTTCCTTCTTTTATATGACTGAATAACATTTATATATGTATATTAACACATTTGTCAGTAGATGGTCATCATTTAGGTTATTTCCATGTCTTGGCTATTGTAAATAATGCTGCAGTGAATATGAGGGTGCAGGCATATTTTTGAGATAGTGATTTCATTTGCTTTGGAAACACCCAGAAATAGAATATTTATATCATATGTTAGCTCTATTTTTAAATTTTTCAAGGAAACTTTATACTGTTTTTCTTAGTGACTGCCTGAGTATTTCCTTTTCTCTCCATCCTTGCCAACAATTGTTGTTTGTTGACCTATTGATAATAGCCATTCACGTGTGAGGTGATATCTTATTGCAGTTTTGATTTGCATTTTCCTGATGATAAGTGTTGTTGAGGACCTCTTCATTTACTATGGTTTTGGGTTTTATGGTGATGGGTCAAAGGGACATTGAGAATCCTCCCTGTTTATTCCCAAGCCATGACCTTAATTGTAATGAAATATAGGTGTGCTCTCTCCCAGGGAGAACTGGCCCTTCTCCCCGGGAGAATTGTATTTTTAATATTTAACTGTTCCTTCAGGGAGAACTGACCCTTCTCCCAGAGGGACCTCTTGGTTAGCTAAGTCATGCAAGGCCCTTGGCATGTACCCACTTTTGTCTAAAACACATTTTTTTTTGTTGTCATTTTACTGTTCATAATTTTTTATCTTCTTTTTCTTAGAGAAGTCCCTTTAACATTTCATGTAATAAGGGTTTGGTGATGATGAACTCCTTTAACTTGACCTTATCTGAGAAACACTTTATCTGCCCTTCCATTCTAAATGATAGCTTTGCTAGGTATAATAATCTTGGATGTAGGTCCTTGCCTTTCATTACTTTGAATAGGTCTTTCCAGCCGCTTCTTGCCTGCAAGGTTTCTTTTTGAGAAATCAGATAGTCTTATGGGAACTCCTTAGTAGGTAACTGTCTCCTTTTCTCTTGCTGCTTTTAAGATTCCCTCCTCATCTTTAATCTTGGGTAATTTAATTATGATGTACCTTGGTGTGTGTTTCCTTGGGTCCAACTTCTTTGGGATTCTCTGAGCTTCCTGGATGTCCAGGGAAGTCTATTTCCTTTGCCATTGGGGAAGTTCTCCTTCATTATTTTTTCAAGTAAGTTTTCAATTTCTTGCTCTTTCTCTTCTCCTTCTGGCACCCCTATGATTTAGATGGTGAATGTTTAAAGTTGTCCCAGAAGATCCTAAGCCTCTCTTTTTTTGAATTCTTGTTTCTTCATTCTGATCTAGTTGAACATTTTTCTCTTCCTTCTGCTCCACATTGTTGTTTTGAATCCTACTTTCCTCTCCTTTACTGTTGGTTCCCTGTGTATTTTTCTTTATTTCACTTCTCAGAGCCTTCAGTTATCCTTCCATTTTGTGACCATGCTCAACCATTTCTGTGAGCATCCTGATTACCAGTGTTTTGAACTGTGCAACTGATAGGTTGGTTATCTGTTCATTGCTTAGTTCTATTTTTGGAGCTTTGATCTGTTCTCTCATTTGAGCCCTATTTCTTTGTCTCTGTGCCTGTTACGTTGGAGGAGGTGGAACCTTAGGTATTCGCCAGGACAGAGCAACTCAGGTCACTGCAATGTGACACTGTATGTGGGAGAGGGGTCCAAGAGGGAACAATGCTGCTTCCTCAGCTCTCAGATGGCTTTCAGTCACTTCCCCTGCTACCCACATGCACATTGGGTCTTTCTGGTGCTGACTCCTGGGTAAGTGGGTTTGTGTACATTCTAGGATCACGTGGGTCTCTCCAATGAACCCTCCAGTGAGGCTGGGAGTTTCTGGTGCTGCCACACCCCCCACAGGCTTTTACAGCTAGAAGTTTTGAGGCTTTCTTTTCCCGCACTGGAATCCTGGATTACAAGGTCTGTCTTGCTCCCCAGTTGTTCCTCCTTGTTTGTCCGCACACAAATGTGGAATTGGCAGGTTTGCCAGCTGCTGCCTCATCTGCTTGGTCACCAGCCACCACCTTGCCACACATCCTCTCCACTGTGGTTGCCTGTCTCCACCCCTCCTACCAGTCTGGCTGAATGTTTCTTCTTTAACTCTTTGGTTGTTAGACTTCCATACAGTTTGATTTTCTGGCACTTCTGGTTATTTTTTGTTTATAAATTTGTTGTCTTTTTTCTCGGTTGTGCGTGGAGGCAAAGTGTATCTACCTATGCCTCCATCTTGTCTGGAAGTACGAACCCACAACATTTTGATGTAGGAGATGATGTTCCAATCAACTGAGCCACCTGGCAAGAGCTATATTTCCATTTATTTGAGTTATCAGTTTCATTGTCTTATTGTTTTCAGTGTACAGATTTTTTACCTCCTTGGTTAAATTTGTTCCTTATCATTTTATTCTTTTTGATACATTTATTAACAGGATTTTTTTCTTAATTTCTTCTGATAGTTTATTATTACTGTGGCAAAACACCACTGCATTTTGTGTACTGATTTTGTCTTCTGCAACTATACTGAATTTGTTTATTAGTTCTAATAGCATTTTTGGTGGGGTTAAAAGGGTTTTCTATATATAATATCTCATCATTTACAAACACAGATAATTTTATTTCTTCCTTTTGGATTTGAATGCCTTTTATTTCTTGCCTAAATGCTCTGGCTAAGACTTTCAGTTGATAGTTATTGAGCTGGTAGTTGCTTTTTAAAAAGTAGAATGTACATATGAATTTACATATAAATGTACATGTGAATTGATCAATCTCTTAGCCAATCTCATCCTAATTATTTGGCTTATGGCAGTCTAGTCACTTGGAATTTCTTAGACATCCCTAACTTCTCTCGCCATGGAAAGTTCCTGAAACTGCTAGAAAGAATTTTTTTTTTTTAAATTGCCAAAGCTAACAAAAATTCTAGCCAAGACAAGGCAAAGAAAAAAAATAATTCTGGCCACAGAGGCTCTGGCTTTCCTTTGGAGGTGGTTGCCAGTAAGAGGCAGAGAGTAAGGCCCCTAAGAGATCCTTAAAAGGTGAGTTCTGCGCCTGTATGAGTTGCAGTGGGTTAGGGATAGAGATACAATAGGGGGAGGACAGCCTGAAATTGGGATGCAATGTGGCTGTTTAACGCATATCTGCTTCTATGGTTCTCAACTTGGCTAACTTCAATGAGGCTTATGCAGATGTGCTGAGGCTGAGGGGGGCGGGGATTCAAATAGCTAAAGCCAAAAAGTCTAGGTGCTGTGCTTGCCCCAGGACACACCTCTAGGTGCCAAGACACAAAGGATGGGGGTGCGAGCATAGTTTGGAGAGTTACAGAAACAATGTTGTTGTGAAGCATCCTTCAAGAATAAATCTTTCGGCACGCTGAAGTTTTTTCCACTTCAAAAGTGAATGTAGCAGCCATTATGTTCTCCACATTCTCCACAAGACAGAGGAACGTGTGATCTCAGCAATCACAATGGCTCTTGGGTACTCTCAAAACAATGCAAAAATGCTTGCAGAACCTCAGAGATCATTCAAACATTTGTTCAGTAGCCTGATCCCTGAGTTGAGTTGTGCTTTTGCTCTTTGAAGGGACAAGGAAGGAAATTGTAGGTGTTTACCTATTCTGGATACCCATCAAATGGCTTGGCGATACTGGAGCTGGCTCGGTCAATTTTTATGACTGATAATAAATGCCAGGGTGGAGTAATATTGTGCAATCAATGTTACTGTGCCTCTCCCTAAAGAGAAAATTCTGTCCTTGCCAGAAACACACACTGGGGTCATAGGCATCTCCCAGCATGACTGAAGGTGAGTCAGGAAGCAGGAAGAACTGAAAAACCTGTGGAACAACTGAAGCAGGTTTTGAAACTGCAAACAGAACTTTTATTTGGCCTGGTTATCATTCCTTACCTATCTGAGTTTAAATATAATCCACACGCAACCATAGTCATGACCTTCGATTTTCCATCTAGAATTGATTCTCTGTTTCTACTCTTAGATATTCTAAAAAAGGATTTAAATCACCATGCCTAGGTTATTAGAACACAGCCACAAGATAAACTTGTACCATATGTAATGGAAAAGATTGGGACTGGAGGAGGAAGAAGAATAAGAGTAAGAAGAAGAAAAAATAAAGCCAAGATGAGGTTATTAGACTAAATGCTGGCTTCTCTAAGGTGAGGTTAATTGGCAGATGCAAGCTTGCCAGTTTGGCTTTTAAGGTCCTTGGAGCCAAAACAAAGACAGAAACAAGGTCAATTATACAATTTGTGGAGAAGAGAAAATAAGAACAAACTATCTTTTTATGATAAGCACAGCTATTTCCTGATAGCAAGACATGATGAACATGTCTCTAGTGGTCCTAGAAAGGGGATATATGAAAAGTAGTGAGGGCTGTCTTCAACACATCATTACAGTAAATGCAAATTCCATGAGACTTAGAAATTGTTTCTTATATATAGGCTGAAAGGTAGATCAGAATAAGCAATTTTGTGTAGCAAAATCATCAGTGTGAAAATACCGTAAGCTAGCTGAATTCAAGATAAATCTAATTATTTTTTAAAGTTGATTTATTGAATCTCCTTTCGGCACTCTTCCATAAATAATACTTCTCATGGGTGGGCAGCCAGGAGTTCAAGGTTATATCCCTTCAGGATCAGCTGGAGTTCTGATTCTCTACACTGCTGACCAAGGGCTGGTCCAGATGTTTTTACAGTTTGATGAGTCACTCATCTAATCTGTTTTTGTAAATGCGTTGTTTGGCAGTTCTAAATGCCTGGTCTGAACTTAAGCTTAAGACCCAGAGGTTTGATCCAAGCCAGTATGATCACAAGGGTGCCAGGTTTTACAATTCTAGGGGCACTATTTACACTATATTCTAAAAGGGAGCTCCAGTGTGTGGGATGTTTTTACTAAGGATTCTTATTTTTCAGTAAAAATGTATGTAAAGGGCAAGAAGCCTTTTATGGGATGGACTTAAATCCATCTGTGTGCTCAAAGAAAGGTTTTCTGGAGCTAGGATAACATAGTGGTTACTATAACGGGCTTTGGAGTTAGAGATGGCTGGGTTCAAGAATCTGTTTAGTTCTGTAACCCTGGGCAAGAACTTCACCTTCCTGAGCATGAGTTCTCTATCTGTAAAATGTAGATAATAGAAAGTACCTCACAGGACAGTGAGAATTAAATACAAAATATGCAGAGTATTTTGCTCAGTGTCTGTCATAGGCAGAGCTCATGTGCTGTAAGTGGAAGCTAGCTATAGTTTTACTCCCAGATACCCTAACAACCATCCTTACATTTGGTGTCATAGCTGCATCTTGAAGGATCTAGAAATGTAAAGAGAAATGAAGAAAGTAAAACAGGATAGAAGAATACATTTGGATTTTTGTATTAATTTTTAATATTTGAAATAGGTAAGATAAAAAGTCTCATCTTTATACCCACACCAGGCTGGGTATCTAAGTACCTTTTTCTTTTTTCCTTTTTTGATATACAGTGTGGTCTTCAGTGGAGTTATTGGATGGGTAATGCTGGATGGTATCTTGGCTTCAGGGTTCACTTCTGATGGAACACTTCATCTTCTGCTTCCTCTTCTTCTGGGTTCCATGGCTTGGTCCTCCCACTTCCCCAGTCAGACCTCAGCTATTGCCTCACTCTCAACCTCTTCCTCCAGCATCACCAGCCCTTGTCAGTTATGCTGCGCTCTATCCCCTCCTATCCATTGGCCTGCACCTCCGTTCAGCCCCCAACTATGTCTTCCCTGAATCACAGCAATTAGACCCCCCTTCAAACATTCTCCTCCTCATCTATTCTTCATACAACAGCTAAACATTTCTTCTAAAAAGAAAATATGATCACAGTGTATTCTTAATTAAAACCTTCAATAGTGTTCCGTTTCCCATAGAATATAGTTCTTACTCTTTAACAAGGCCCACAAACTCCTTCTGATTTGGTTCCTGCTAACTTCCCCTAGGATACCTTTCTCTCTGCCTCTACTGCTGCTGGAAACCCTTCACTGTGCTTCTATTCGGCTCTCTGATTCTTCTTTATCTTTCAGGCTTGTTATGGGCTTAAGTGTGTCCCCTTCCAAAGTTCATGTGGTGAAGTCCAAACTCCCAGTACTTCAGATTTTGACTCTGTTTGAAGAAGGATCTTTAGAGAGGTAATTAAGTTAAAATGAGGTCACTAGGGAGGTCCTTAATCTACAGTACTATGACTGGTGTCCTTATGAAAAGAGGAACTTAGAACACAAATATACAGAGTGAAGAAAGACTGTGTGATGACACAGGGAGAGGGTGGCCATCTACAAACCAAAGGGAGAAGCCTCAGAAGAAACCAGGCCTGAAGACACATTGAGCTCAGACTTTTTGCCTCCAAAATTGTTGGAAAACAAATATCTGTTGTTTAAACCACCTAAGCTGTAAAACTGTGTCATGGCAACTCTAGCAAATTAATGCAAGACTTAAGCTCTTGGAGGACACACAACTCAGTCCCCTCACTCCGCCCCCTGCTATCTGTACGCCTCTGCTATGTACTTCTATAGCACTTTATAATTGTAAACTCTATCAGAGCTCTTATCACAGTCTATTGTAATGACCTGTTTTGCCTTTTTTGATTGTTTATTTTGCTTTTGTTTTTTGGTCCTTATGCCTATCTACATCCTAAGTTTCATAGGCAGAGGCTATGTCTATTTAACATTTCATCCCCAGTGTCTTACACATTCCAGGTGTTCAAAAAACAGTTGAATGAATGAATGAGTGAGTGAACAAGTTGAAGATGGCTTAAATCCTTGACCTAGAGACCCAGGATGTAATTTTGAGGGTTCCTGTGGAGATTTAATGTCAGAGATTGGTTACAAGAATGTCAACCAGTGGGGATAGGTAGACGAGAGTATGAGGGAGGGGGATAAATGGTGATGCAAGGAGACTTAACTGGGGGCAGTGAACATGCAATACAATATACAAGTGATGTGTTATAGAATTGTACACCTGAAACCTGTATCATTTTATTAACCAATGTCTCCCCAATAAATTCAATAAAAAAGGAAAGACTGTTAACCAAATTATGGTTCTCAGCACAAATCATAGAAATCATCTCCTTCGACTACTCCAGTTATACACTAATCCCAAAGGAGAACAGAAGACAACAGAGGATGACAAACCATTTTATAACTCCAAGTGGAGCTTAAAATAACTGATTCAGATATAAGAAGGAAAATAAAGTGGTTACAGGTGAAATGAGACCCAGATTCAGCAATGACAGAAGAGTTCTTATGTTTCGTAATTCTTCTCTAGGCATGTCTCAGTCAGGTGTCATTCCTCTTTCTGAGCACCATAACTCTGCCTTGTCTGGTCTGCAAGCCCATGTGAAAAGGTGGGGCTGTCAGATGGCCAAAGCAGAGCCTGGAGACAGGGGCTGGAGTCAGCACAGGCAGTCAGACTACATTTTTACCCATCAGGTTCTCGATGACTCAGTTAACCTGTGAACCAAGACTTGCATAACCTGTATGACACATTCAGGTTACTTCCTGTTCTGCATTTAACTGTGGAAAGACAGTACAATTGTAGCGCAATCTCCTCTTTGATTTGCCAAATACTTTTATTAAGCACTTTAATATCTGAGAATTAGAAGGAAAAATAAGAAGCACATTTTTTATGGGATAGCCAAGAAATTCAATTAGTACAAAAGATTTCTTTGTTGAGCAAGGAAGCCAGATCAGGGCTGAGATGATCTCAGGATATATTTCTTTACTTTCTTATTCTCATTGTTGAAGATCCCTGCTCTTGTTTATTTTTTAAAACCTTTATACTCAAGTATAGCATATATGTGGTGTACAAATCATAAGCTCAATAAATGCCTTTAGTTTTAAAAATAACATTATTTCTCTGGTTATGAAAACATTGTAGAAAAATTTGAATGTATGGAAAGAAAATAATGGTCCCAATGATAGTTCCACCACAGAGATCCCTTTTAACATTCTGGTGAGGAACTTTCCAGCTTTTTGCTATAGCCTCTATTGAAGCATGTACTTTATAAAATTGTGATTGCACAGTTCATATTTTCTTTATTATTTTTATTGTGAATATTTTCTGGTATTACCATATATTCTTCTACAACTTGACATTTAACAGTGCATAGAATTTTATTATGTAATCTTATTCTATTTAAACAATTCTCTATTATTGAGCATTTAGGTTGTTTCTAATTTTTTGCCAATATAAATAATGCTGCATAAACTTTATTATATATACCGTCCACCCTACATATGTTTATTGATTAGAGGATGTTACTATTCCACTTTCCTTATTGAAGATGATCAGATATTCTGATTTTGTGGGTTAGGTTTAGTATATATTTTCAGGTCCCAGGATTCTTGGTGTTTACAAAAACATAGGGCCACAGTAGACAGAAATACTCAATTGAGGAAGTGGGGTTAGAAATAGTAAATTTGCCAACTTATTCCAGCTGATGAGATGAAAATTATAGATTCAAAATTGTATAAGCATGGCATTTAAAAATCCATGTAAATACTGAAAAATACAAGTGTGACCAGACAGTATTTCAGATATTTACCTGAATTTTAACTCTCCTTTTATGCCTCCCTTGCCTATTCAAGCTAGCAGTCACCATGTTCTTGTCTTTTTTTTTTTCCTTCAATTTATAATGGCTTTATGGGGCATGACCCCATCTTAAGTCAAGGAGTATATGTACCAGTTTTCAATAGCAGAAAGAAATCTGAAGAGGATTTTTGATTTTACAAAAAAGGTGAAACACAAATATGCCTTTTAGCATTTGCATTGCAATAAGCCATTATAAACGCAGTGTACACACTGAGTGGAGAGAGTGACACTGTTTTTACTATATTTGGGTTTTTTTAAGGAAAATGAAAATTTTTATTCTTTTGTATATATTTTATTGATTATGCTATTACAGTTGTCCCATTTTTTCCCTCCCTTTTATTTCCTTCTGCCCTGCATTCCCCCTCCCACCAACATTCCCTCCTTCCCTACTTAGTTCTTGTCCATGGGTCATACATGTAAGTTCTTTGGCTTCTCCATTTACTCTACTATTCTTCACCCTGACTATTTTATACCTACCAATTATGCTTCTTATTCCCTGTACCTTTTCCCCCATTCTCCCCTCTCTCCCTCCACTCTGATCTCCATTTCTGTGAATCTGTTCCTTTTCTAGCTGTTTGCTTTGTTTTGTTTTCTTTAGGTTCAGTTGTTCATAGTTGTGAGTTTGTTGTCATTTTACTGTTCATAATTTTTTATCTTCTTTTTCTTAGAGAAGTCCCTTTAACATTTCATGTAATAAGGGCTTGGTGATGATGAACTCCTTTATCCTGACCTTATCTGAGAAACGCTTTTATCTGCCCTTCCATTCTAAATGAGAGCTTTGCTGGATAGAGTAATCTTGAGTGTAGGTCCTTGACTTTCATTACTTTGAATAGTTCTTTCCAGCCCTTTTGCCTGCAAGGTTTCTTTTGAGAAATCAGCAGATAGGGAAGCTATGGTTCAGGGGGCACGGTCTGGGCGCGGTCCTCCGGTCCTCCGGGGCAAGGAAGCGCCCCACACTGCGGGCGGGGAGGGCCGGGTAGGCTGAGGCTCCGACTGCTGCGTCCCTCCTCCTGCTTCTTCCTCGGGACTCCGGCAGGTACCCTGTCGGTTAAGGGCAACTCAGCGACTGGCAGGGAGCGGTGATGGCGCCTCGGTTTCGGCGGAGCCCTGGCTCAGGGGCCCCAGAAATTGCAGCTACCTGTTTTTGTTTTCTTAAGGGGGGGGGATGTTGCATGCTGGAAAGCAGAAGTCAACAACTTTCTGGCTTCTGGGAGGTTAAATTCTGGAGTAACGACAAGGTACATAAGGTGTCTCTGTCTGAAATCAAAGCTAGATTTGAAAATATTGTCCTGGCAAAGAGGGAAGGTGGTGATGAAGGCACAGAGATCTGTGGGGCTTGGAGCCAAGGAGGGTGGTAGAAAAACCTTAAAGAGGAAGTAGCTTCAAGGTGCTTCAAGGCAGAAGGTATGCTAGGCAGCAGTGCAAAAATTCCTAAGCCTGAGTGGAGGGGGTTGGGCGGCGGGGTGGGGGGCGGGGAGCAGAAAGGCGTGCCCTGACTGGAATGATGGGCGGGCGTCTGAGCCCCGCTGCAAACTGGGTACACTCGACTCTTGGAACCAAACTGCAACCCCTGTTTCCCCATTTTCGGCACCCTCTAAGCTTCTGGAACATGGCACAACCCAAAGGGAGTTGAGGGAAACCCCCAAAAGTGTTAAGGGAGTTTACTTGAGAGATCAAACTAGAAACAAAAATATAGAAAATCAGGTTATAGTTCTTTAATATTTGGGATTATGATTTGGCAATCTAATTTTTATATTTTATGTAAAAAATTAATAAAAATTTAAAAAATCTTAACCAGAGCACTAGTGGAAACAGTGTCATTTCCAGCTACATTGTTTCAAATTCAGGGACATATTTTTATGGGGCAGAAAGTTTTTTTTAAAAGATTTTATTCATTTTTAGAGAGAGAGGAAAAGAGAGAGAGGAGGGAAACGTCAATGTGTGGTTGCCTCTTGCCCGCCCCTGATCAGAGACCTGGCTGGCAACCCAGGCATGGGCCTTGACTGGGAATTGAACTGGTGACCCTTTCCTTTGCAGTCCGGGTCTCAATCCACTGAGCCACACCAGCCAGGGTGGGACAGAAAGTTTAATGGGGCAGAATTCATGCAAATTTTGACAATATGGCAATATTGTCACAAGTGGGCACAGGTAACCAGGTTCTTGGTGATCACGGACAAAAAATTGAACCGAACACAGAGTTTATAGCAGAAAGCGAGGAAAAGCAGATTTATTAAGCCACACAGAACAGGGGAGCAGGCCAACTCTGAGCAGAGTGGAACAAAGAAGAGCAGAGAAGAGCCCAACAGCAGCAGCAGCAGCCCCGAACTCAGGGGCTGGAGGGCTTTTGTTCCTTAGGGTGGGTCTCCCGTGATTTCCTTGATAGGCTACTGGGAAGGGGGTCCCACAATGCTAATTTATTGTAATGCTATTATAATCAAGCAGGGGTCAGGTAGCATCTTCTGCGGGGGTGCATTCCTGATTCACTAGGATTTTCAATGCTTTTTCAGATGCAGAAACCACCAGTCTTAGAACAGGGTCTCTGCCCTTGATCCATGTTCGTTATCTTAGCCCTGGGGTACCTCTGGAGTTTCCTGCTTCCTGACTATCTCCTGCCTCAATATCATGGAGTTTGAAAAATATATATGGTATTCCTTCACACTATTTCAAAAGAAAGGAGCAGTGATTTGGACACTTAAAGTATTAACTCATAATATTTAGAAATGTTATAATTTGCTTTTTAACTTTAAAAGTATGCTTCAGTTTTTTTTAATGTTAACTCTCAGTACAGGGGAATGATGTCACATGTTTTATAATTCAGTCAAGTCAAACAGTGGTTTATAGGGTCTCTAATGTTCTGGCATTATTTAAGAGTCAAACCTGGAGTATTTAGAGCATGGTCTACTCTCTCTGGCTATCCTGCAAAAATAACATAACACAAAACACTGGATTTGTGGTAAGAATTGGATGGAGAACATTGCAGATTATATTATCTGGTAATAGTTTCCCACTGGGGGAACTATTTTTTTAAAATATAGATTGATTTTATTTATTTTTTTAAATGTCAAAATCCATTATAAAATATTAAAAAATTTAAATCCATCATAAAGCCTCAGCAATTAACACAACATGACACCAGCACAGAAATAATCAAGTACATCAATGAAATAAAATGAACTTCTAGAAACATAGGTGTCTAATAATGTAACATATGATTAAATTGATATTTCAAATTAATGGGGAAAATAAGGCTTATTCAACAAGTAAGGTGCATGGACCACTATTATTTGAAATCAAACAAATATAGAGCCCTATTTCACACATTATACAAAAAATGTTTAGGTGAGTTCAAAATCAGTATGTAAAATCTAAGAAGTTTTAGGAGAAAATACAAACTAATATTTTTCTTACCCTAAAGTAAAATATTCAAACCCAGAAGCTATAAAGTAAAATATTGACAATATGACTATATTAAACATTTAAGACCATATAGTAATATACATACAAAAAACTTAAAGGACAAGGAATAGAATAGGAAAGCATTTGCAACACATCAAAAAAGGGTTAATTCTTGCTTTTAGGAAAAAAATTCTACAAACATTTAATCAAAAAATGGATAAAGAATACCAAAAAGTCAATTAAAGCTTTTGAAAAATAACAGAAATAGACAAGAAATATACAGAAACAGGTTTAGTTTCAACAAATAATAAAGTAACACTTAAAAATAGCACATCGTTGTCACAATCAGATTAATAAGTATTACAAATATTGGTAATATCAAGTATTTGGGGACTGTGAAAGGAACTGGGTATTCATAGACTCTTTTTCTTCATCTTCTTAAAGCAGTCCCTTTAGTATATCTTGCAGTGCTGGTTTGGTGGAGGTATATTCTTTTAACCTTCTTTTGTCTGGGAAACTCCTTATTTCACCTTCCATTTTAATTGAGAGCCTTGCTGGGTAGAGCAGTCTTGGTAGCAGGCCTTTGCTTTTCATAATTTGCAATATTTCCTGCCATTCCCTCTGGCTTCTAGTGTTTCTGCTGAGAAGTCAGATGCTAGCCATATTGGGGTTCCTTTGTAAATTACTACCTCTTTCTCCCTCGCTGCCTTTAGGATTCTCTCTTTGTCTTTGATATTTGCCATTTTAATGATGATGTGTCTTGGAGTGGGCCTCATTGGGTTCCTCTTGAATGGGACCCTCTGTGCTTCCTGGACTTGTGTGACTTTTTCTCTCCTCTAATTAGGGGAGTTTCCCATCATTACTTTTTCAAATAGGTTCTCTATCCCTTCCTCATCTTCTTCTCCTTCTGGTATCCCTGTTATATGCATATTATTACATTTCAGGTTGTCCTGCATTTCCCTCAATGCCTCTTCATTCTTTTTCAGTCTTTTTTCATCTTGCTCTTCCTAGGAGCTTTTTTCTGCCTTGTCCTCTGGCTCTCTGATTCGATCCTCTGCTTCGTGTAGCCTGTGTTTGATTCCTTCTACTGTGTTCTTCAATTCAGATATTGTATTCTTCATTTCCTCTTGTTTCTTATTGTTAGTTTCTATTTCCTTTATCATGCTGATATAGTTTGCAGTAAGTTCCTTGTGGTTTCCCTGTAGTTTTTTGTAATTCTCTCTGAGCTTACTGAGCTCATTGAGCTTCCTTAGAACCATTGTTTTGAACTCAGTATCTGATAGTTTACTTACCTCTATTTCATTTAGTTCTCTTTCTGGGGATTTCTCCTTTCCCTTTGACTGGGTGGTGTTTCTTTATCTTCCCATTATTTGTGAGACCCTTCATTTTTGCTTCTGCTTCTTAAATTGATCTGTGTTGATTTCCTGACTTTGTGGTGTGAATGTCTATGGTAAGAGACCTCTGTTTTTTCTTTCTGAATCTGCCTCTGATGATGTCAGATGTTGACCCTGTCTGGCCTTAGGCAGTCTGTTCAAGACTTCCAGGAATCTACTGTCTGGGGCTGTCTCCTTCAGCTGTTAATCTCAGGAAATTTCTTTTCGTAGTGTTTTAACCTGGTTTGATTGGGCGGCTAACTCCCAGAGGATTTTATTAAAACTTAAGTGACCTAATGCTTTAGTTGGAAATGAGATAGACATTTCCAACTAAATGTCTATCTCATTTCCATGATGATGAGAAGGGATGATGAGATGAGATAGACATTCAGACAGACAGAATGGAGAGGCAGAGACTGACAATATAATGGATAACTGCTTTTCTAGGGATGTCTGAATTAGCGTCCCAGCTCCTCCTTGATACTTAGGTGACCTGGGGTAAGTGGGTTAAACCTGGAGGCTCTGGTTCCTCATGGGACACAAGGGTGTTGATAGTGTCCACTGACTGACTTCGCAATGTGGACAGGCTCACATGAAAGATGAGTGACCAAATGCTGCAAGGGTGATGGCTCACCGTGAACATTCACTGTTCATGTCCCCAGGATCTTCCTCTTTTCTGATAAGGCTCCTTAACAGAGAAAGATTTATTTATGGAGTTGGACCATTTTAAAATTCCTGTGTCCTCACAGGAGAAGTTTTAAGGCTGCTTGTTGGCAGGTATGGACCTAAAAGCAGCTAAATTATTTCTCTCCTTATCTACAATTTAAAGACATTTTACACAGACTGCCCATAATTGTAGATTTCCTACATTTTGTTCTTGTAGCTATTATAGCCATCAAGCTGATCAGGAGAGAAGAACTAATGCAGGTGTCCTAGTTTCCTCTCATGCTGTGGAGTCTGACCATGTAGAAGAAAGACAGCACTGAGAAGAGGAAGTCAAGTCTAGTCTTTCCTGGAAGTCACTGTTCCACGAAGTACCGGTAGTTTAAGTTAGCCATCCTCGCTTATAGCAGAGTTTGTGAGAAATTGATATTCTTCTCCAGAAAAAAGAGGAAGTATGGTTTTTGGGGGGGCTTTTCTAAACTGGGAATTTTCAAGTAAAAGTTGCTGTAAGACAGGGATTCTCAAACACATGAGGACAAGCCTGGGAATCTTTTTGTGGTAAGGAGAGAAGGGCATGTAAAGTTTGAAAACCTATATTTGTAAATCTCTTTGGGAAACCAAAGATAACTACTTTTGAGGTAATATAAACTACATATGATGTGACATCTTTCTAATTCTTATCTAATGTGAATATGAGTAAATAAAGGTTGAGAAACTGCTTAATCTATAAAAGAGAGTGTCAGAATGTGTAAAAGAAGTATAACCCCTCTGTTAGCTAAATAGGGAATTAATAGCAGTTTAATTAACAAACAGACACAGAGCTGGAGGGAGCTTAGACATGGAGACTGACCCCATGCAGCCCCAGGGGTCGGCCAACTATATGCCACGAGTCAAATCCAGCCCATCTGCCTGTTTTTGCTATGACCAGGTAGCTAAGAATGGTTCTTACATTTTGAAGTAATTGGAGGGAAAAAAAAATCAAACAAAGAATAATATTTCATGACATGTAAAAACTGTGTAAAATTTAAATTTCAATATTCATAGGGTTTCATCGGAACATAGCCATGCTTATTTGTTGATGTACTCCTATTATCTATTGCTGCGAGGACTGAGTTGAGTAGCTGTGACAACGTGTGGCCCACAAAGCTTAAAATATTCATTATCTGACACTTTATAGGAAATTTGTTGACTCTTGGTCTAGTTCAGGGATCAGGCAAAGAAACTGAAGCCCTGATAAGGTAGCTTGTTCACTCAAGCTCAGATGGCTAAACAGTAGTAGGTTCTTAGTATTATTCCTGTTACGCCTTTTTAGTATGTCTCTTCTTAGTTATCATTACCAGTCAGCAGTGCTGTATTCCCTTTGAACCTTTTCTAGTTTCAAAAATCTTTCCTAATGGAATGTGCTAGAGTGTGCTAGAGTGTATCCACAACTATTTTTTTTTGACAAAGACAGGATGTTTTGCTTTGCTTCTAATGCCCTACTGAAGGATTTTTTCTGACTTTCCAACTAAAGCATCTTGTGATCTGCCTGAAATGTCTTTATAAATTACTTTGCAAATCCATTAGCAGGCTATTCATTACTTTTCAAAAACCTTACAGGCAGCCCTGACGGGTATTGCTCAATTGGTTGGGCGTCATCCCACAAAGCGAAAGATTGCCTGTTGGATTCCTGGTCAGGGCACATGCCTGGGCTGCAGGTTTGGTCCCTGGTCGGGGTGCATATGAGAGGCAACCCACGGATGTTTCTCTCCCTCTCTTTCTCCCTCCCTTTCCAGGCAATTAGCATCTATTGCTACTAAGTGGCCAGTGGCACCTGGGTTATATTTGCCCAACAGAGCTATCAGAGAATTATTATAATGTCACAGGGTCTCATTGGTTGGAGCAGACTTTGCGTTTCAACAACTTAACAATGAATCATTTGTTATGGATGTTATAATGCTGTCTCACCAATTGTTAGAAATAAAAATAAACTTTTTTAGAGATCAACATACATACTTAGTCATTTTTAAATACAGACATAAAAAATACAAAATCAGAAGTACAATTTGGTGCTATCCCCCAGGTCTTCAATTGTCATTAATCATTGATAAAACTCATCCTCCTGTTAGACTACATCATAGCTTTCCAACTAATTCTGTTGTTTTTAATTAAGTACCCTTCAAGGATCTCTTAAAACAACCTAATTTTAAAAGCCTTTGCAGCCTTGCTTTATCTTTTAATAAAAAAAGAAGTTGGTGGCCTTGGCAACTCTACTTGCAACCCATCAGTACAAGTAACTGTCATCATCACAACCTTTTCTTCTCTCACATACTAGTCAATTAGGTGTTCATATCTTTTGCCCCTTTTTATATTGGGTTTTTGGTTTTTGTTTTCTATGATTTCTAAAAATAATTTATATATTAGGAATATTGCCCATTATCTGTGATATATGTTGCAAATATTTTCCCCTCAGTTGATTTACTTCACTTAATTTTTGGTGCTCTTTTTTTTGTGATGTGACAATTTTTATTTTATGTAGTCAATTTTATTAGTATTTTCTTTTACTAAATTTGGATTTAGTAAAAAAAAAAAAAAAAAGCCTTTTCCCACATTCAGGTTTTAAAAAAATTCACTACTGATTTCTTCTAGTATTTATATATGATTTTACTTTTTTGCCTTTAGAATTTCTGATCTATTTTGAGTTTATTCTTGTATAAGATTTGAGATATGGATCCAACATGATCTTTTTAGAAATGGTTATCTAGTTGGTGTCACACCATATGAAGTCTGTCCAGAAGATACCCAGCCATGGAATATGAAAAACAGAAACATTTACTGAAGAAGATACAAGGTATAAGAAACATTGTACATAGAACAATGACACCTCATTCCCCTTCAGAATAGGCACTTTGGGACCTCACACAGTTTCCCAATCTCAATTGGCTGCACTGTCATATTTCCCTGAATCTCATCGACTGTCTGAAATCTCTTCTCTTTCAGAGGTGATTTTAGTTTTGGGAAAAGCCAGAAGTTGCAGGGCACCAAATCTGGGTTCTAGGGGTGCTGAGTCACCTGGGTGATTTGATGTTTTGCAAAAAACTGCATAAGACAAGACACATGAATGGGTGCATTGTCATGATGAAGCAACCAATTGCCAGTTTCCCATAGCTGAGGCCTTCTGGATGATCCGAATAGTTTCCGGGGAGGAATGTTCAAGCTTAATGCAAAATTTGATGCAGATTCATTGCTCTACTTGCTCAGCCACATTGAATTGTGATGGCCTCACAGTAAACATGCTCATCCAATGTCATCTACTGTCTCCACTGACTAGTACAGTGAAGTTGTCATTGTTCACATGTGCACATTCCAGTCCACTGTCCTTGGCTGCCAGGTTACACTGATGTGGTGCAAACTGTTCTCAATATGTTAAGAATGGTTGGACTTTTCCCAGACAGCCTCGTCATATATTTACCACAGTGACATTTAGATGCTACCTTAATCACATTCTTAATTTCCACATATATGTAGGTTTAATTCTGGACTTTGTATCTATTACATAGATCTGCCTGTCTATTCATTGGCCAGTGCCAAACTTTAATTATAGCAGTTTTATGATATAGTTTAATACCTGATTCAGCTATTTTTCCTTTTAGGTTTTCTTTTTCAGGTTTTTAAAAAAAGTTATATCAATTTTAATGAATTATATCTTTTTTACCCGACTGTACTGTGGAAATAAGATATCTTTCTATCTATCTATCTATCTATCTATCTATCTATCTATCTATCTCCTATAAACTGTAATATCAGCTCTCTAGTTCCAGAAGAAATCTTATTTGTATATTAATGGAGAATCTTACTTAATTTATAAATTAACTTGGGAATAGCAGACATATTTTTAATGTGAGTGATGGTATTCAAAGACACGAAATGTCTTTCTAAAATGTTCAAGTTTATTTTTGGGTGTTTCAGAAGTGTTGTTTTAAAGTTTTCCTTATATTGATTTTGCACATTTATTGTTAAGTTTATTCCTTAAAATTTATCTTATTTTGTTGTTATTGTAAATAGGTCTTTTTCTTCTATCTTATTTCCCAACTAGTTATTGTTAGTGTACCTAACAGCTTTTCATTTCTGTATGTAAGCTTTATATACTGCTAACTTTAGAATTTTTTAATTTCTTTGTTAGTTTTACCATGAATTTTCTAAGATTTTTGTGGATATACTATTATGCCATTTGTAAGGTGCTGGCTTTAGGACTGAGTTGTATATATATTTTATTATATTAAGAAAATATCCATTATTTTCTGTATTCTTTAATGCACTTTTAAACACCAGGAATAGATATTAAGTTTTGTCAAATATTATTTCAGTCTTTTTGGAGATTATTGTATTTTACTTTTCACTTAGATCTCTTAATGTGGTGAATTATAGTAATTTATTTTCTAATAATGAGTCACCCATGTGTTCCTGGAAAAAAACCCATTGGACATGGTGTGTTATTTTCTTAAAATGGCATTGGATTCTGTTCACTAATATTTTATTTTAGGATTTTTCTATCAATGTACATAAGTAATATTGTTTTGTCATTTTTTGGTGCCATTTTGTCAGGGTTAGCAATCAATGTTATGCTTTAATTCAGGAAAAGAATTTGGATATTTTCTCTTCTCTAGAATAATTTATGTTGTGTTGGTACTACAGGTTGGTACCTGGTCTTAGGAGATGTGATATAATTCCTCTTTGAAGCTGAGCCTGGTACCTTTTTGTGGATAGTTCTTTGATAACTTCCTTAATTTTTTTAATGGACATTGGTTTGTTTAAGTTTTTATCTCTATTGGAGTCCATTTTTATTGACTAAAATTTTAGTAGGAAATCCATTTTATCTAAATTTTCAAATGTATTTGCATAGTGATGTACAAAGTGGTTGTTTATGACTTTTAAGATATTTTTTTATTTCAGTGGTTATTTCTCTTTTGTCTTATTATTTTGTTTGATTTTTGTTAGTTTTTCAGAGAACTAGAATTTTGATTTTTTAATTAGTTCTCTTTCCTGTTCACCTTAGGCATTTTTTCCCCTGTAATTTAGTTATGCTCCACTAGATGGTACCAGATATCTTGGCTATCCCATCTAGAAGATCAAATTATAACTTTCTGCTTAAATTCCTTTGTAGATTTTAACAATAGTTTTCAAATAAAAATGAACAACATTGAGTATTTTAACAAAAAGTTTAAATTATTAGTGTTGCTTTAATACAAATCAGTATTGACCAATCTCTCTCTCTCTCTCTCTCTCTCTCACACACACACACACACACACACACACACACACACACACACTAAAAGTCTGAAAGAGAAGCTATACAAAAATATTTTTTGCTCTATCGCTAGTTAATACTGTTCTTATCTCTGGACTGATTAGAATGTTATTTCTTAATATCCCCTGATGATCTCTTGCAGTAATATGTCAATAGGAAATTGGGTACCATAATTTTCGTGCAGTTTCCTTCTGCTACTGGTTCTAGGATGTTAGGGGTTAGGGAACAATTTTGTGCCTTTGTTCTTTTACTTGACCTTAGGTTTCCATTTTTTATTTTCAAAGTTTCATTTTTATCCCTTTTCTTGACAAAATCAAGAAATGAAATATGTGATCTACTGAGACCAAAAATCCCCATTCCACCAAGTCGCTTTCTTTAATTACAAGGCAGCAACTTTCCACTGATTCATAGAATGACATCACCTTTTTCCCCATCAGCTTTCTAACTGGAAACTCATTTAAACTATTTTACATATGATAGTTCCTTATCTTGTCACATCCTAGCCACAAATGTAAGTTGCTACAAATGATTTTAAAAAGTTCTATACAGAGGGCATTTAAAACCAAAATGTAAAATGTCTGAGCAATAAACACCCCTATACCACCACTAAGATTAAACAACTATTAATATTTTAATATATATCTATATATTTTTGTGAAACATTTAAAATTAAATTGCAGATATTGTGACATTTAACCCTAAACTCTTCAGTCAGCATCCCCTAAAACTAAGGATATTCTCCTGTATAACTACCTTATTACCCCTATGAAAATGAACAATGCCTTCTTAATTTCATCAAATAACTAGTCCATAGTCACATTTTCCAAATTTCCCTCAAATTCAAGTTTCACACATTACTATTGGCTGTTATTTAGAATTTTTTAATCTAGAAAGGTCTTTTAAAAACTGATACTGACAATTATGAAGATACCAGGGCAGTTGTCTGACTTTTTGTAGTGTCATTTAATTCTAAGAACGTACTGTCAAATTAACTTTAGGACAACTAATTCCTATTATCACGTGAAAGTTTTCAAGAGTTGCAGTGGTTTGAAGCCACAGAATATTTTGGTGTGACTGATTCTTTTCATGGAAGACTTGCAACCATGGAATGCCAGTGCAGAAATGCCCACCCTTCCACTGACACCATTACAAAAGGGTAAGTGTACTAGTTTCCTATTGCTGCTGTAACAAATTACTCCAAGGATCGTGGCTAAAACAACACACAGGTCAGCAGTCCAAAATATGTCTCACTGGGCTAAAATCAAGGTGTTGTCAGGGCTGTGTTCCTTACTAGAGACTCAAAGGGAAACTTGTTCCTTGCTTTTCCCAGCTTTTGGGGGCCTCCTGCATTCCTTGGTTGATGGTCCCTTCATCCATCTTCAAAGACAGCAGTATAGAATCTTCAAATCTCTTTCTGTCTCTCCCCTTGACTTTCTTGTTTCCCTCTTCCACTTATAAGGACTCTTGTGATTACACTGGGCCCACCTGAAAAATCCAGGATACTCTCCTTATCTCAAGGTCAGCTAATTAGCAATCTTAATTGCATACACAACCAGATTTTCCCATGCCATGTAACATAACATTATTCACAGGTTTTGGGCACTAGGATGTAGACATCACTGGGAGCCATTAGTCTGGTTAGGACAGGAAGTGACCTGACAAAGATTTATAAGTTACTGACAAGAACCCTTCTGATTCATTGAAAGCTTATGTTTGTCTTGCATGGGAATTCAGTAAAAGATGATCTTATGTTTAACCCTATTCAGGAGACTTTGATAAAAGAGGCACTAGAAAAATTTTATTATAAAAGTACATTCTCATAACCAGGTGGTTCTGAAGGATAGTGCTGATTTGCATAGCTGATATATTTGAAGTCAGATGGTTTCACTTGTAAGTTTTGTTTGATTTTTGATAAGGAATTAAGTGTTTCTGCGGCTATAATTACAGAATCCAAATGGCTTAAGCCTTCTAATTCAGTTCAACCCAACATTCTAGTTGTCTTTTTCCATCTCTTCAAGGAAGAGTAAGAGTCCAAAAATGTAGGTGGGTTCACACATCTCCTCCCTGGGTTATCTGTTCAAGTCAGATTTGAGGTGGATCATATCATGCTTTTGACACCCACTCAGGTCTAGTGTAAGGTCTTAACACTTTACTGAAAGATGAGGTTCTGGAGCGGTCTCAGGCCCACTCAATGTTCAAAGAGTTTTCTGGGTGCTGACCTCTTATTGTGATACTTTTTATAACTGTTTATGCAATAGCAATTTTTGTTTCTGGCTAAATAAATATTGTTTTTCAGATTTAAGAAAGACCAGACTCATTGATGTCTCATTAAATGCAATAAAATCTATCCCACTGTTGTTGGTGGGGTTCTTCTGAAGTGGAAATTGAAAATTAAGTATTACTAATCAGGTAAGGAAATCTAGTTTATTGGGAAAGGTTTTAGTTAGTAGAAGTGAAATGTTTTAAGTGAGTGAATTTAGGGGGCTCATTGGGGGAGTCAGGCAAAATAAGAAGGAAGAAGGTATAGAATCTTGAGTATACAACAGGGAATGGAGCTAAAAAAAAAAAAGCTTGAGCTGAACTAGATGTATCTGAAGGTTAGTTCAAGGCCAAAAACCTTATTCTTGGGTGCCCTGATTATGAGGCCTACTCTTTAAAATAATGATATTATGATGGGAAAAGCCACAGCCTCCACCTTGGGAGAAGGTTTAGAAGGATTTTGGGAGGGGCTTGTGCAGTGGAACAAGGAAGTGATCCTGAGGGCATGGTCTTGGGTTGCAAATCACAGGGAGATCAAGAATATCTTGGGAGACCTAGTGAGGTAGCTCAGCTGGTTAGAGTGTCATCCCACTATGCCAAGGTTGCAAGTTTGATCTTGGGTCAGGGCACATACAAGAATCAACCAATGGATGTATAAATAAGTGGAACAATAATAAGTTGATCTCTCTCTCTCACTCTCTCTCTCCTTTCTCCCCCACCCCTAAAAAAATCAATCAATAAAAAAATTAAAAAAGAAAGAATATCTTGGGAACTTGAACTATGTTGAATATCCCACCAAAGTGGTTGTGTCAGGGGAAGTAAACCAGAGCATTTTTGTGTATCTGCATTACATCATTTACTCTACCCAGTGGGAAAGACCCCCAGGCCATGAGAATTTAGAGCTTATTCTTCTGGGTGTTCTTAGATCCAGACCAAGGGGACAAACGGAGAAACTAGAGATACTGCACGATGCTTAGGAGTTCTGTGAGGAGAGTGCATTGCCATTAAGGAACCTTCAGGAGAAGGGGTCTCCAGCAATAGAGGGGGTCTTTAAAGAACATATGAGGGCCCCATGAAGAAGAGTCAGCTTTGAACACCTGCTGGGGACCAGTCAGTATGGGGGTTTTCTGCTCAACTGAATCTTTCTTCCTCCCCGTGCCTCAACCTTAGAGCGATTAACCATATATGCAGGGAGGAAAGGTCGTAGCACACAGGGAGTAAACAGGGAAATAGCTGAATACTGGCTTCTCTTTCTGCAGGAAGCCTTGAGATGAGGGAAAGGGAGGAGGCATGAAGAAACTATGTTGTTCAGAGTTTGACTACAGCATGAAATTGGACATTTTAATTACTGATTAGGACCTGGTGTCTCCTAAGAGTTATCAGGAAGGTCATACCTGAGTTTTGCATTTAGAGGCAGAAGTAGCCTCCTGGAGCAGATTTTAGATGAATGATGGGAAATAAAAAGTTACTTTAGGATTATATCCCATGAGTCTTATTTGTTCAATATGATTGTTACAAATGTGAAAATCTAGGACAGATATATCTGGGTGCCTGAATTAGCATCCTGGAATGGGGGAGGAGGGTCAAGGGACTGGAAAAAAGGCAAGATTTAGGAATGCTAATACCATTTTGTTTGTTTTATATTTGGTTTAAAGTTTACATAACCACATTTGTATAACCAAAAATGATTTTTAAAGTTATTTGAATGTTTTACCTTCCACCTTATCTAAAGTCACTTAAGATTGGCCAGGATGTTGGGTAAAGGATTAACACTCCTCATAGACTATCCAATCAAGAGCCCACAAGTGATTTCTTCTAATCTACTGTCCACCCTAATCTTGGCATTATTGGTCCTTAAATTGTAGCTAAAACATCTCAGGTAAGGCTGTGTTTCTTCCTCTCTCCCTCCTCCCTCCTTTCCTCATTTCAGTGAAGTTATATAACTTTACAAAAGAAATAAGTGAGCGAATAATAAACTGTTTTCCTCTTCTGCATTACCTCTTCTTCATTTTCAATGAAACTTCATTCATGGTATTGTGTATGGACATTCTATTCTGTGTCCTGCTCTCCCCCTTAACCTTACTTCTAAACTTGATTATGTACTTTGACATAATGCACACACTTGTCATATCTAATGTTTGTGGTTCTTCCACAATGGGATTATAGCGTAATTTCATTTCCTTAGCCATCCCCTGGGGTTAGGCTTCTGGATTCTTTTTTGTTTGTATCACGGGACCAGTAGCATGTCTGGGGTCTCCCCTGGCATGTGGCCCAAGCAGTTTTTTCTTTAGCCAGAACACATTGGTGCTAATTAATTTTGTTGCCTGTTGCATTATTTCCTTGGGAGTATACCTAAAAGAGAAATTATTGGTATAAAGGCTAAGAAGGGTCTGTTAAAGCTTTCAAACCTGTCAGAGGACAATTCAGAAAACTTGAACTGGCCCACACAGTTCATCTCAGGATAAGATCGTAATAGATCACATCAGAAAATCCAGGGAGATGTGTCTTCTAAGAAGGCCTTTCTGATATGCTTCAAAGAATTACTTTTTTTCCCCCCTATAAACAGTAGAAATTTATTTTCTCAGAGTTCTGGAGGCTGGAAGCCTTACCAAAGTGCCAGCAGGGTTGGTTTCTGGCGGAGCCCCTCTCCTTAGCTTGCAGTTGGAGCCTCAAAGAATTACTTTTTGAACCTTGTTGTAAAGATCTTAATTTTATTTAATTTTTTTGTTTGTTTTTCAAATAAAATGTTTGCTGCTTAGAAGACTTCTGGGTTTTTGTGTTTTTTTTTTAGGTTAGAGTGTTTGATGGACTGACTTCTTTGGTGACAAATGGAATCAGTCAAATTACTGAAATTTTTTTGTGTTACTTTTTAAATTTTATTTTTGATTTTTTTAGAGAGAGGAGAAGGGAGAGAGAAAGAGAGGGAGAGAAACACTGATTGGTTACCTCTTGTACGCACCCTTACTGGGGACCAAACCTGCAGCCCAGACATGTGCCTTGACAGGGAATTGAACTGGTGATATTTGGCTCGTGGGACAATGCCCAACCAACCTAGCCACACTGGCTGGGTTGTGTGATTTTTTTTGACTGACGAATTTCTTTTTATCCTTTGTCTGATTTTAGCATTAATTTTTTATTATAGAAATTAAAAACAACAAAGCCCCATGTACCAATCACCCAGCTTCAACAACACCCCAAAATTAAAACTCCAAAAATATTAAAATGAAAATAAAAATTACTCATAATTCTAACACCCAGACTTTATCACTATTAAATGATTATGTATTTTTATCCAGGGTACTAAACAGACACAGATATACACAGACAGACACACAAACTAACATATGTATGTTGTTTAAAGTGTCAAGTACTGATGGGCTTATAATCAAACATACTGATTCCCATCCTCCCACTCCTCCAGACCCATTCCCTGAAGTGCTTGCTCCTGCTTGCTCTCTTTTATCTGACAGCAGGCTCTCTCTCATGGAAAAATGACAGCTGTAGCTCTGTTTAAAGCACAATATCTTTCTGATTTACTACAGCTGTTATGATGAAAGGGAATCATATTATGTTTGTTTTTCCCCCCCTCAGGAGTGTTTTTCATTTTGTGTTTGATCTTAAAAATACTTTGCTTGTGGGCAGTGGATATTCCAGACTGCCTCATTCATTACCTACTTTGACTTCCTTCTAGCATGTCTTCCTATACGATGGAGGCTGGACCCCAAAAGCTACATTTCCAGGCTCCCTTGCTGCTAAGGTTCTGCACATGGTCAATGGGAGACTTGGAAGGTTGATGCAAATGGGACCAGGCACTGTGGCAGAGGAGTTTGGTTCCTCTGGCTGCAACGTAGGATCTAGTGTCTGGCTCCCTGTGTCATGGGTGCTGAGTGGAAGGCAGGTGAGGTAGTGAGTTTCTGTCAGAACAAACCCAGGGAGGGATTAGGTATTTCTCTTGGCCGCATTGTTCCTGATTGTATAAGCATCCAAGTTTAGTTTAGAAGCAGCCAAGAAGTTTAGAAGCATCTTAATACCCTATAACAAATCCTTTTCTGCTTAAACTAGCTTGAGTGGATTCTTTTGTCTACAGTCTTACTTTATCCTTTTCATGTCACATAACATCATTATAGGTTCTGGAGATTAGGACATGGGCATCTTTGGGGGGCCCTAATTCAGCCTTCCACAAATGCCTACACAGGTTTAAAGATACATACCCTGTTTTTCATCTAGCACCTTGGAAGTTTGTTAGTCTCCAGGAATTCTTCATACTGCCATGGGGGCAGCAAATAGCCGAGGCAGGGTACGGTGCCAGGAGGGAGGGTCCTGCGAGCTGCCCTCTAGTTCCCAGGCCCCAGTGCCTCTCTCATAAAAAAAAAAAACAACAAAAACCAAACTGGCAGAATAGGGAGGGGCCTGGTGGTTGGGACAAAGTAATGCAGCTGAAGAAATCACTGTGGATCCCATGACTGGGGACCATCTGGGGATGTGATATATCAGAGGAGGCTGGCACGGAGGCATATCAATTACTGAGGGACCAGATGACAATGTTCACAGAGATGTCAACAGCAGCTGCCCTTGTTTTAGGAATCCCTTTACAGTACAAAACACCCCCTTGGAAGGGGGAAGGGAGAAACCTCTGAAGTGACATCCGGAAATTTAAATTGTTCATAAAACTTTGAAGTTACTGAGAAAAAAATCCCAGTTTGACCTAAATAAAGTTTCTGTCATCAGTCTGAATGGGAATTTGAGACAGAAACTAGGTTGTTACAGAAAACTAATGCTAGTTCATATTTTACACCCCTGATTTTATGCTGAGAGTTATTCCAGCTACAAGTAAATGAAGACAGTGATGTTGAATCTCCCTTTCTGACAAGGATAATGGGAGAGACTGCTTTATGTGCCAGGACTTGGTGAAATGAAGCTCAGTGTAAACAGTGTGTGTTTTCCATGATGAGCCCCTACTCTAGATCAGCCACGCAGGTGAGCTGCACAGTGAAATCAATCTCAGGGGTGTGTGACATTTTGCATAGCTAATGGCTATTTTCCACCTAACTGTATTGACTTGTAAAATCCAAGCTATCAAACTTTCTGCTTTTTAAAGAAAGACTGAATAAAATGTTAAATATAAATCTTCACTCAGCTCTGTGGCTCTCTCAGAGGCGTGACCTGGAGGGAGCAGCAGGCTTGGCCTGGCTTGGGGCACAGATGCCTCACCAGGGTCTTTCTGTGTGAAATCTTCTCTTAGTCTCAGACACGTTTCACCATGGCAACCTCCATTGTCTTTTTATCCAAATTAACAACTGTCATGTAAACAGGTTACTTTAAAATCCTGGAAAGGCAGCTCTTTGGAAGAAAACAGTCAGAGGAAGAAGTTACCAGGAATTATAAAGATTGAGGCCTCACATAGATATAATCTCTGTATTTGGCCTAGGCTTAAGAGCAGCATTTAGAGTGACCAGAGAAACTACTGCCCAGGCGGGACAGTCTTCCCCTGGCGCTCGAGCTGTGCGCTGACACCACAGAGGCAGAGCAGGGCGCGAGCTGGGCGAGGGACTGACCTGGCTCCTTCGGCAGGAGCAGCACACCGTGCGCTGACGTCTTGCACTGGGCCCTGAGTTCTTGGGCTTATTATGGAGAAAGTTGTTGTGATCAGTGAGCTTGTCATTAACATAAGCTTTGTTCTGCATTTAACCAAGTGAAAAAATAATTACAATATCAGTAATGATATTAACTGATATTTATTGTGTGCTTACTATGTGCTAGGCACCATGCTAAAGTACTTTACATACATATTTCATTTAATCCACATAAGAGTTCTGAAGGAAAAGAATGATTATTACTGTCTATTTTAGAGACAAAGAAGCTGGGGCTTAGCAAGGTTAGGGCTCCCTGTCTATGGTCCCCCAACTTCTAAATGGCCTGGGCTTGAACCCAGGTCTCTCTGGCTCTAGAGTCTGGATGCTCAGCAGTATGCCATTCAACCCCTTTAACTACCAGTGGGCAGACTTCTGCTGCTGGAGGGAACACAGTAGACATTTGGGGGGTATAGTGCTGGGCTAATGCCCTGTGAAAGCTCTCTTGGAACCACATTTTCTTACCCCCCAAACTGGTAGAGAACCAATGACTGAAAGCTTATTCTCCACAGGTACAAGGATAAATCTGGCTCTAGGAAGTATTTGTGGCAAGGATCAGTGTGGGGGGTAGATTCTGGATCCCCAGGGCCCTGAAAGGGCTCACATAGGGCTTAGCTCATGGGGTGAGGGTGGTGGGGCGGGCAAGAAAGTGGAGCTCAATAATACTGCCTTATATAAACCAAACTGTGACTTTTTGTCAGTTCATATTGTCCATGGACTGTTATAACAAAAGCGTTTTCTTAAGGAGAAAGTAACATACAGCAATATTAACTACAGGTACAGCTCATTGAAGTCATGAAGTCCTTTCCAAAAATTTGAGGTGATTCTTTATCATCCTGGAATCTAAACATGGTATCACTATCATGTTCTGGACAAAACCAGATGCGTTTGTACAGGAGGGACCCTAACCTTCCAGATGTCACATGATAGCAGCAGCAAGTAGAAGACCAAATATCTTATGGTTTTCATAAATAGGAGGGGACACATTCACCTATGGTTTTGAACATTTAAAATTCTTCCTGTTGTCAAGGTGTTGGGCAGAGCTGGTGACATTCTGTCTTTCAGACTCTTAATTCTAGTGGTGGCCAAGCTAATGCTCAGTCACTCTGCACACTGTCTCTGGGTCAGGCTGTGTGTAGTGTTCAGGGCAGCCACTTCAATATGAAAAAAAAGAGGAGGCAGGTGAGTAGCTTGAAGTCTGGCTCCATCTCTGGGCTGTTGGGTGGGTTAGAACAGAGGATGGGAACAGAAGAAGAGACGTGAACAGCCGATCTGACTCTGGTGATCTCAACACTCTCAAGTCCTACCACAGGCTCTGCTTCTTTTCTTTTTCTTTTTTAATTTGAAAGGGAATGTTAGTCAACTCACTGTCATTTAAAACAGTGCAACTAAGTTTGAGGCATTTGGCTTGTCTGTTATTCCTCCTTCCTCAGTGGAAAGGAGCTAGGAGCAGCCCCTAATCCCTGTCAGAGAATGTGATCACAGGAAACCTCTCTGGACCCTCCCTGCGCTGGCCTTCTTCCATTTTATGAATGCAGTATGTTTTCTGTGACAGTGCTGCCTCCACCACTGATGACAAAGCTCCGTGAATTGGACACCACAAGTGCTGGTGACATCTCTTCAGGATCCTCCGTCTCTGGCTGGTGGTCCCCACCCACAGGCCCTTGTAGGCCTGTGTCCTGGGTGGTCAGTTCTGAGTCTGTCTCCCCGCACTGCAGGGGGAGCAATGCCTGGTGTCTGGTCAGGGTATCGTTGCTTTTCTGGGCCTCCAGGGAGTTCTGGTGCATGGAATTCCTGTCAGCCGTGGCACTCGTGGCACTCTTCTGAGGCTCGTCAAAGCTCAGAGAGAAGGTAACCGTGCCACTGCCGAAGATGACCTGCTTGCATCTGGGCTGCTGCTGCGATTGTTGCTGCTGCTGCAGGGTCAAGGGCGGCTGGGGCTGTGGCAGTTGCTCTTGCTGGGTCAGGGCCAGTGGCTGCTGCTGCTTCTGCCTCTCGGGCTGTGGGAAGGGGTCTTCGCTGTTGCTCTTGCTGCTGATGGAGGAGGAGGGGGTGGATCCTGTGGAGCCCCCGAGGCTGCTGGAGCGCTTGCGGGAGACGTTGCTGCGGCGCAGCGTGGCGCGGGCTGCCACCTTGAAAGCGTGAGCAGCGGTGCTGCAGCGCACCTCTTCAATGGTGTTACGGGATGGCTTGAAGAGGATGATGTACACCTTGTTGAAGAAGATGCAGGCCAGCAAGCCAAAGCTGGCTGCCAGGATGGCGATCACCTCGACGGCAGAGACGAACTTGCCGTAGGTGCTGGCATAGGCTGGTATGAAGGAGATCCAGACGATGAAGAAGATGAGCATGCTGAAGGTGATGAACTTGGCTTCGTTAAAGTTCTCTGGCAGCTTCCGGGACTTGAAGGCGAAGAAGAAGCAGATGGCAGCCAGCAGGCAGGTGTAGCCAATCAGGAAGCCCAAAGCCATAAGCGAGCCCTCGTGGCAAGTGATGAAGATGATCTCATCCTCCAGCTCGTGGTTGCGATAGCTCGATGGGGGCGCGGTGTAGAGCCAGATCACACAGATGACGATCTGCATGAAGGTGCAGAGGAAGACCAGCAGGAACTGTAGGTTGAGCCCCCACCACTTGCGGTGGAAACTGGTGGGGATCTTGGCCTCAAACACCAGGAGGACGCGGTTGGTTTTCACCAGGATGCAGGAGATGCAGAGCACGAAGCTGATGCCGAAGGCTGGCTGGCGCAGGCAACACGTCCAGTCCTGGGGCTCACCGATGAAGAACAAGGAGCTGGAAAAACAGCAGAGCAGGGAGAAGAGCAGGAGGTAGGAGAGCTCTCGGTTGGTGGCTTTGACGATGGGTGTGTTGCGAAACTTGATGAAGACACCCAGCACAAAGGCCGTCAGGAAAATGCCCAACACAGCGAAGAGGGTGAGTGCGATCCCAAAGGGCTCCGTCCATGACAGAAACTCAATCTCCTTGGCAATACAGGAAGTGTGATTCTCATTGGACCAGAAGTCTTCAGGGCACTTGTCACAGGCGCTTGCATCTGTAAAATGTCCCGGTGAAGAATAGTGACTGAGTAGCATAGACTAAAATTTGTGAGTGTGAGTGTGGCGGTGAAGGTACACAGGTTACTGGGTGCGGTCGTTACGTTGCGTTTATTGAAGAAAAATTGTGAATTTTTAAAACATTATCAAATAATATAGGGAACCCTGACTTATTAAACACAAACATTTAGTTAATTTCATGTATTTTTGACGAGTCTATGATTTTTTCCCATTTGTACACAGTGGGCTACATGGCTCCTTAAACACTATCTGCTGATGGTTTGTAGCAGAGAATGATCAATCTTGCTGGACAGGTGGATGCCCAGAGGTATGACATAGTCAATGAACTTTTTACAGAATGATTCAAACCCAGCCTGACTCATTTTGGATATATGGATGGGTTTGTAGATGTGCCAGAGTAGACTTCCTCTTAGATCAAGGGTAGAGTACCCCATACATATGACCTGCGCCCCCTTCATTCCACATCCAGGACTTTCCTTCCGAAGAAGGAGGCTACAGACTCATTCAATCAATAAATATTTACTAACTCTCTGCTGTGTCCCTCTCAGCGTGCAGTTTGGGAGAGTGAAAGGAACATGGGCTTTGCAGTCAGAGATCTGGATGGGAATCCTGGCCCTGCCATTTACTGGCTGTATGACTTTCGTCAGGCTCCTTAAACTCTCTGAGCCTCAGCTTTCTTGTATATGCACTAGAAGCCATAATAACCCCGTCACTGTGGGGAGGATGAAATGAGATTATAGCACGTAGAGTTAATATTTATAGAGTGCTTCTAATATGCCAATAAAAATTTTTGTTGCACAGACATTTACCTAGAACTTACCATGTGCTTTACCAATATTAACTCATCTAATTCCCACTTTAAAGATGGAGAAACTGAATCACAGGAAAAACTGAGTAAGACAGAAAGTACAGTGCCAGGCACCCAGCAGGCAATCTACCATGGCCTATTAACCCTGGAGCCTGGAACAGACAGACGTTTGTCTATTCAGGGCCACTGAGCTATAAGAAAAGAAAAACAATATTGGAAAGCAGTATCAAAGTAAAAGAAAGATGTGTGACAGGAGTGTTTGTAAGCTCTTATGGTATTATACGACATCCACCATTTCTTTTCTGTCTTCCTCAGGGCTCAGCCGAGCACCAATGCTCAGATATACCTGGTTAATTGAGAAATGGCTCTAAGCACCATCTCAGCCTATCCCTTCCAGGGACATCACTGACTCCAGGGTTCCAAAGTGGACCAAGCCCCACATGGTGTCCACAAAGGGCTGTTCCTTTACCTGTCTCATCACTGTACTCCCCGTCAGGACACTCCACACACTCAAAGCAGCAGGTAGGCTCCCCTTCAATGATTCCTTTCCTGGTCCCTGCCAGGCAGTCTCGGCTGCAATTGGAGAAAGGCACCTGGAAAATGGAGAACACAAAAGTGAGGGGCTGTGGCTGTGGAATCAGTTTTACAGCTTCTTTGACACATGCAAGCGGGAGGAGTTGGGCCAAGGACCAGTGTGGCAGACTCCTGGCCCCTTCCAGGCAGAGAAGGGTCCAGAGGCCCCACCTTCTGGTGTCTATGAAGGGGAGAGGTGTCTCTTGGCAAGTGAACATGCAAATGTGCACGTGGCACTCACACACACATGCATGCACACACATCTATGGGGCTTTGGGAAGATTAATTGTTGGGAGTCTACACCATGACCAAAATCTTCCTTAAATAATCCCTTTTACATTCCCTCCAGGTCCCATAAATGAGATCTTAGTTTACTCTCCATGGAAGTAAAAGTTTGAGACAAACTAAAAGATACAGGGACATGGACTTACATATAGAGGGAGAGTCACAAGGAGAGAGATATAGAAACGAGGGGAAATTTGTTTGAAAATGAGACTCTAAAAATTGCATTTTTTTGCAATTTTATATTAGACTTTATAGGTAGATTTCTGAGATCCTTAGGGAGGCAGGCAGGGCAGGTGTAGAGGGGTTCAAGGTAAACAGATCAGAAAGATGTATCAGGCAATTCTTAACCAGAAGAAAGCTGCAGTGGCTACATTAATTTCAGATAGCGTAGATTGTAGTTTATTTTCTTAATGGACTTCAGAATTTGATTAATCATAATCCTTGTCCTTTCCATCATTACTTGTTCATGTTTAAATCACTTTTAATTAGTCATTTTTAATGACTACTACCCAAAACAAAAGCTAAGACTGGGACAATAACCCTGCATCCAACTATATGATTTCCTCTGCCCCTTACTTCTGCTCCCATCACATATTCATATCCTACATTCATCACAGGGAAGTAATACTAAATTTTCAAAGAACAGATCAACCTAATCTCATACAAACTCTACTCATGATTAGGAAAAAAAATACAGAAAAGGGAACACCCTCCAATTCACTATAACCCAGATTCCAAAATCAGACAAGAACAGTATGAAAAGAAAAAAAATTACAGGCCCAACTCATGTATGAAGTTGTTTTCAGAAGCAGACCAAAGTCAGGGATTTGTGTCCAAGTGATTTATAAAGAAAGTCCTCCCAATGGAAACAGGAAGAGAATGGAGGAAGTAGAACATAGAAGGGAGGGGGAGAAGCAAGGGTGTGATCAAAGTCCCTCAGAAGGCAACTTCTGCCTGTTCTCAGGGAAACGCTGGACTGTAAGTTATGCTTCAGAACAGCCCTGACCTGAGAAGAAATGGCTAGGGCTTTCAGACTTCCACCCTACTCTTTGGTTAAGAGTCACCTCAGGGAAATGTAAATTCCTAGGCTCTTCTGCCTCTCTGAGCCTGTGGGCAAAATGGGTTCCATTAGCCTGTAGATGGTCTTCTGAGAAAGGACAGCAAGTTCTGGTTATTGAAAGCAAAAATATACGGAAGTGCCTGGGGGTGCTTACACAGTATAAGGAATCTGGGAAGAGCACAACTATTTTCTACTTCTTCAAAATAAATGAAAAAAATACTAAAAAAATAAAGAAACAAACTCAAAGGGACATAAAAAAATAAACACACCATGATCATGTTAGGTTTATGCCAGGAATACGAACAAGTTTAATATTAGAAAATCTGTGTTATTCACTGCAGTAATAAAGTAACACAGAAAAATATGATCATCAGTAGATGAAGACAAAGCATTTGATGAAATTTGACAAAAACTAATGACAAAAACTTAATGAAAAGAGGCAGGAATAAATATCTTTAACAAGAAAAAATGGTAACAAAAATAACCATTCTATATGAGACTATATTAATAACATTTCCTTTAAAACAAGGATGCCTACTATCACAACTATTATTAAGCACTGCATTGAAGTTCCTAGCTAGTAAGTAGTAAGACAAAAATAATAAGGGCATACATATTGGAAAGGACTAAATAAAACTATTATTATTTGCAGATGATGAGATTGTCCATATAGAAAATCCAAAAGAATCAACAATCAAACTATTGAAATAACTGGAGAGTAGCCGCAGGCTAAAATGCCGTTAGACCATCACTGTTCTTAAAAATGAAATCCAAGTTTCATTATTTTAAAAAAAGTTTTTATTGAATTTATTGAGGTGACATTGGCTAATAATATTATATACGTTTCAAATATACATCAGTTCTATAATACAATGCTATAATACATCATCTGTATATTGTATTGTGTGTTTACCACCCAAAGTCAAGTCTCCTTCCATCGCCATTTATCCTCCCTTCACCTTCTACCTCCCACCACTCCCTTTCCCTCTTGTAATCACCGTACTGTGGCCTGTGTCTATGAGGGCTTTTTTTCACTTAACCCCTTTACGTTGTTCACCCAGCCCCCCAATTCGCTTCCCCTCTGCCAGTCTGTTTTCTGTATCTATGAGTCTGTTTCTATTTTTTTGTTTATTTTGTTCATTATATTCCACGTACAAGTGAAATCATATGGTATTTGTCTTTCTCAGACTGGCTTATTTCACTTAGCATAATAGTCTTCAGGGCCATCCATGCTGGTCACAAAAGCTAAGATTTCCTTTTTCTTTTAAAATTTATTTATTTTTTTTTACGGCTGAAGAGACCTCCACTGTGTAAATGTACCACAGTTTTTTAAATCCACTCATCTACTGATAGGCACTTGGGCTGCTTCCAAATCTTGGCTATTGTATAAAATTATATATAAATTGTATATAATTATATATAAATGATACTGCAATGAACATAGAGGTGCACATATTCTTTAGAATTAGTGTTTCAGGTTTCTTTGGATATATTCCAGAAGTGCAATCACTAGGTCATAAAACAGTTTCATTTTTAATTTTTTGAGGAAACTCTATACTGTTTTCCACAGTGGCTGCACCAATCTGCATTCCCACCAAGAGCGCAGGACAGGTCTCTTTTCTCTACATCCTTGCCTACATTTTCTTGTTGATTTATTTGTAATAGCCATTCTGACTGGTGTGAGGTGATAATTTCATTGTGGTTTTTAATCTGCATTTCTCTGATGACTAGTGATGCTGAGCATCTTCCCATATGTCTATGGGCCATTTGTGTGTCCTTTTTGGAGAAGTGTCTATTCAGGTCCTTTGCCCATTTTTTAAATTGGATTTTTTTTTTTTTTTTTGGTATGGAGTTGTATAAGTTCTTAATATATTTTGGAGTCTAACCCTTTAACAGATGTATCATTGTTCTCCCATTCATTGTGTTGTCTTTTCATTTTGCTGATGGTTTCCTTTGCTGTGCAAAAACTTTTTATTTTGATGTAGTCCCAGTTGTTTATTTTTTCTTTTGTTTCCCTTACCCAAGGAGATATATCAGAAAAAATATTGCTGCAAGGAATACCCAAGATTTTACTGCCTATGTTTTCTTCTATGGTTTTTTTTTTTTATGGTTTTGAGTTTAACATTTGAATCTTTATTTAATTTTGAGTTTATTTTTGTATTTGGTGTAGGAAGGTGGTGTAGTTTCATTTTTGCATGTATCTGTGCAATTTTCCCAACACTTTTTATTGAACAGACTGTCCTTACACCATTGTATGTTCTTGCTTTCTTTGACAAATATTAATTGATCAGTCAGGCCTGGGTTTAGTTCTGGGCACTGTATTCTGTTCTATTGGTCTATATGTCTGTTTTTTGGCCAGTACCATGCTTTGATTATTATGGCCTTGTAATATAGATTGATACCAGGTAGTGATTCCTCTAACTTTGTTCTTCTTTCTTAAGATTGCTGTTGCTATTAGGGTTCTTTTGTGGTTCTATATAAGTTTTTGGATTTTTCTCATTCTGTGAAATATGCCATTGGTGTCTTGACAGAAATTGCATGGAACCTATAGATTGCTTTGGGTAATATGGATATCTTAATGATGCTAATTCTTCCTATCCATGAACATGGTAGTGATTCCAGTTATTTGTATGTTCTTCAGTTTCTTTTTTCAGTGTCTTACAATTTCCTGAGCACAGGTCTTTTTTACATCCTTGGTTAAATTTATTCCTAGTTATTTTTTTGGATGTAATTGTAATGGGGTTGTGTTCTCAGTTTCCCTTTCTAATAGTTCATTATTGGTTTATAAAAATGCAACTGAGTTCTAGATACTTATTTTGTATTCTGCAACTTCACTGAATTTATTTATCAGTTCTAGTAGTTTATTGGTGGAATCTTTAGGGTTCCCTACATATAGTTTTATATCATCTGCAAATACAGTTTTACTTCCTCCTTTCCAATTTGGATGCCTTTTATTTTTCTCCTTGTCTGATTTCTGTGACTAGGACTTCCAGGACCATGTTGAACAATAGGGGTGAAAGTGGATATCCTTGTTTTGTTCCTGATCTTAAGCGGAATGCTTTTAGTTTTTTTTCATTGAGTATGATGTTGGCTGTGGGTCTGTCATATAGGGCCTTTATTACAATTATGTATGTTTCCTCTATTGTCACTTTGCTGAGAGTTTTTATCATAAATGAGTGCTGAGTTTTATCAAATGCTTTTTCGGCATCTGCAGATACAATCATGTGGTTTTTATCCTTCATTTTGTTTATGTAGTGTATCACATTTATTGATTTCCAGATATTTTACCAATCTTGCATCCCTAGAATAAATCCCACATGATCATGGTGTATGACGTTTTAAATGTATTGCTGGATCTGGTTTACTAATATTTTGTTGAGAATTTTAGCATTCATGTTCATCAGGGATATTGGCTTATAATTTTCTTTCTTTGTAGAGTCTTTACTGGTTTTGGAATTAGAATAATGCTAGCCTTGTAAATTGAGTTTGTGAATCTTACCTCCTCTTGAATTTTTTGAAGTACATTGAGAGGTGTAGGAGTTAATTCTTCTTTGAATGTTTGGTAGAACTCACCTTTGAAGCCATCTGATCCAGGACTTTTGTTTGTTTGGAGCTTTTTATTATTTTATTACTCTTTCAATTTCATTAATTTTAATAGGTTTATTAAAATTGTCTGGTTCTTCCTGATTCAGGTTTGAAAGATTGCATGTTTCTAGAAATTTATTCATTTCGTCCAGATTGTCCAACTTGTTGGCATATAGTTGTTTATAATATTTTCTCATAATCCTTTGATTTCTTTGGTGACAGCTGTTACTTATCTTTCATTTTTTATTTTATTATTTGGGTTTCTCTCTTTTTTCCTTGATGAGTCTGGTTAAACATCTGTCAATCCTGTTTATATTTTCAAATAACCAGCTCTTGGTTTCATTGATCTTTTGTATTGTTTTTAGAATCTTTTTCATTTATTTCTGCTCTGATCTTTATTATATTCTTTATTCTACTCACTTTGGGCTTTGTTTGTTGTTTTTTTTCAAGCTCCTTTAAGTGTGAAGTTAGGTTGTTTATTTGAGATTTTTATTGTTTCTGGAGGTGGGCCTGTAATGCTATGAATTTCCCTTTTAGGACTGCTTTGACTGTGTCCCATATAGTTTGGGTTGTTGTGTTCTCATTTTCATTTGTTTCAAGGTATCTTTTGATTTCTTCCTTGATCTCAATGTTAACCCATTCATTTTTTAGTAATATGCTATTTAATCTCCATGTCTTTGTGTGTTTTTCAGGTTTTTTCTTGTGATTGATTTCTAGTTTCATATCATTATGGTCAGAGATGATGCTTGATATGATTTTAATCTTCTTAAATTTATTGAGACTTGTTTTGTGTCCTAGCATGAGGTGTCTCCTAGAAAATGTGCACTTGAAAAGAATGTATATTCTGCTGTTTTGGGATGAAATGCTCTGAAGACATCCATTAAATCCATTTGATCTAGTGTGTCATTTAAGCCTGCTGTTTCCCTGTTGATTTTCTGTCTGGAAGACTTACCCATTTATGTCAGTGGGGTGTTTAAATTCCCTAATATGCCTGTATTACTGTTGATTTCTTCCTTTATGTCCATCAAGATTTGCTTTATATATTTAGGTAATCTTATGTTGGCTGCATCAATGTTTATAAGAGTTATATTTGATCCAAGATGGCAGAGGAGTCAGTGGAAGTTACGCTAACCTCCCCCCAGGACCAATCTGAAATTACAACTAAATTGTGGAGAAATTGTCTGGAATAAACAACTGAACAATAGTGGGATAGAAGCTCTATAACTATGGACAGGCAGAAGAAACAGCTTCAGCATGATGTAACTGGAAGGGAGTGCAGAGGCAACGTGAGAGGGCTGGCTGGGCTCCCACGGGTGGCAGCTGAAGTGCCAGGAGGATATTTCAGCAGCTGGGGGTTTCCCCTGAGAAGTGAGGGGTCTAAACCCCAAGCTGGGCTCCCCAGCCTATAATACCAGAGCAGTAAAAGTACTCAGATAACATCCAGCTCTGAAAAGTGGCAGGGTTTCCCTCTGCAGAGATGGATGGCTGGAGATGTAGAGAGCTGTTTAAAGGGCAAACACATAAGTTTTCATACGCAGCCACTTACCTGGGGATCTGGCAAAATGGGGGGCAGAGTGGGCTAGAGATGTTTGTGGAGAGACTGGGCACTGGAGACAGTGGCTTTGGGGAGAGAACAGAGAGAGCAGCCACCAGGATACTGGTGCTGAGTCATCCCCCATACTGCAGGAGCCATCTTGCTCAGGCTGACCACTCCCCACTGAGTGGCATCAGCCTCAGGGGGAAGAAGTAGCCCTACCCTGAGAAGTTACACTGCTCTACCTGTGGTGTTTAAGCCTGACTGTTGATTGCAGATTGACTAGATTCACAGCTGAAGGAGCTATCCACAGATAGTAGATCCCTGGTAGTCTTGAACACACTGCCTAAGGCCAGACTGGTACACCATCGGACATCACCAGAGGCAGATCGAGAAAGAAAAAACAGTGGTAAGTACTAAATGCTCCTGAGATGAAATCCACTATGGTTTTCTCCATGATTTGCAATATTTTCTTTCCCACATAGTTTTTTAACATTCATTTCTTGTCCTTCATGTTTGTGCATGTTAAGTCACTAGATTTTATATTATAGTTTATTTCAATTCCCATATTTTTCTCCTCCTTTTTCTTACCCCATTTTACCTTTTTCCTTCCTCTTATTATTTTTGTTTTAAATTTTGCTTTCTCTCTTGATACTGCTTGTTTCTAGTCTGCACTCTTACTATTTCTCCCCTGTCCATCTTTCAAAACCAATTTTCGTGTAAATGGTCATCTCACATTCTTTTTCCTGCTCTTAAAATACCTGTATTCTTTCTCCACATTAACCATTCTTTGCTAATTGATTGTGCATAAGGTAGTTGTTGCATTTTTTTTCCAATTTTATCTCTAGATCTTCACTGTTTTTTAAATTTCAAATCTCTTAAGTTTTACTGTTCCCTCCCCTACTCCATTCTGCCTTCATCCTGCATGTTTTTTTCTTCATCTCAAATTTTAATTTTTCCTGTCTTAGCCTGGTGTTCATTCCTCATTCTTAGTATTCCCTCTCCCTCTATCATCTCAAAATCATATCTCTTTCCTCTAGACATTTCTTAAGCTTTCCTTCCTTTCCTTCCTTCCTTCCTTCCTTCCTTCCTTCCTTCCTTCCTTCCTTCCTTCCTTCCTTCCTTCCTTCTTCCCCTCTTATTCCCATTGCACCTAATCTTAGCTCATTTGTTGTTCATAGTGCTGTGGTGGATCTTTTTCTCCAATTTGGTTCCTATTTACTTATTATTTACTTGCTTTTTTCCTTTTTCTTTCTTCTCTCATTTTATTTTTTAAATTTCTGTTTAAACCCAATACTATATGCTTCCCTTCTCTTACTCCATTCTGCCTTCTTCATTCCCTTTTTATTTACAATGTAAATTTTACTCTTTCTCTTTGTAGTGCTCCAATTCTCTACTCTTCTTAGTGCTTCTCCCTTTACCCTCTCAAAATCATTTTTCTTTCATTTAATCATCTCATGTTCACTTTTCCTTTCTTATAATAGTCTTAATCTCTTTACATGCTTATTAATACTGGTCCATTTATTATTGATAGTAGGATTGCAGGTGGGAGTTATTTTTGTAGGTGTGGGTTTGTTTCCTGGTCTGTTTGTTTTTGTTCTGGCAGCACCTGCTCAACAGCATATAAGACATGGTGGGTGGAGCGACCCTCAGTCAGCCAGCTGGAGGGAAGGACCCTCCAAAGAACAACCCAATAACAATCAAAACCTAGTTATAACCAGAGAACCAATATAAATGGCGTAAAGGGAACCCCAAGAACATCAAGTTCAGGAGATCAAGGAAACTGCACCACTGATTCACACAGGTCTCCTACCATAGAAGTTCACATGGTAAAGATAGAGAGTCAAGGCAGCGCAATTTAAGAAGCAGAAGCAAACAAGAAAAGTGTCCCCTAAAACGGGGAGACAAAGAAACAATCCCCAATTAAAAAGAAAGGAGGAATTCCCCAGAAACAGTGCTAAAAGAAATAGAGGCAAGTAAATTATCAGATATTGAGTTCAAAACAATGGTTATAAGGGAGCTCACTGACCTCGGTGAGAGTTACAAAGAACTACAGGGAAGCTGAAAGAACTTACTGCAAACTATGTCAGTATGAAAAATGACATATAAACTATCAATAAAAGCTAGGAGGAAGTGAAGAATTCAATTTCTGAATTGAAGAGCACAGTAGAAGGAATCAAACACAGGCTACATGAAGCAGAGGATCGAATCAGCGAGCTGGAAGACAAAGAAAAAAGATCCCAGAAAGAGCAAGAAAAGGAAAAAAGACTCAGAAAGAATGAAGAGAGTTTAAGGGAGCTGCAGGCCAACATAAAACATAATAATATTCATATAATAGGGATACCAGAAGGAGAAGAAGAGGAACAAGGAATAGAAAACTTGTCTGAAAAAGTAATGACAGAAAACTTCCTTAACTGGATGAGAGAAAAAGTCACAGAAGTCCAGGAAGCACAGAAGGCCCCAATCAAGAGGAACCCAAAGAGGCCCACTCCAAGACACATCATAATTAAAATGCCAAGTTTTAAAGACAAAGAAAGAACTTTGAAAGCAGCAAAGGAGAAACAAGAAGTTTCCTTCATAAGAAGAGAGCATACCACAACAAGAAACAAGAGAGCTCTGATAAGGCTAGCAGCTGATTTCAATATAGAAACACTAAGAGCCAGAAGGCAATGGCAAGAAATATTCCAAGTAATGAAAAGCAAAGCCCTACAACCAAGTCTACTCTACTCAGCAAGGCTCTCAATTAAAATGGAAGGTGAACTATTGCTGATAAACACAAATGCTAAAATCCTCAATGAAATATTGGTAAACTGCATTCAGTAATACGTTAAAAAGATCATACGCCATGATCAAGTGGGATTCATCACAAGGAAGCAAGAATGGTACAATATTCACAGATCAATAAATGTAATATGTCACATAAACAAAAAGAAAGACAAAAATCATATGATCATATCAACAGAGGCAGAAAAAGCATTTGATAAGGTACAGCACCCATTTATGATAAAAACACTCAGCAAAATGGGAATTGAGAGAGCATACCACAACAAAATAAAGGCCATATACAAGAGACCTACAGCCAACATCATACTCAATGGGAAAAACTAAAAACTTTCTCCCTAAGATCAGGAATAAGACAAGGGTGTCTGCTTTCACCACTTCTATTCAACATAGTATTGCAAGTTCTGGCAACAGCAATCAGACAAGAAAAAGAAATAAAAAGCATCCAAATGGACAGGAGGAAGTAAAACAGTCATTGTTTGCAGATGACATAATAGTGTACATAGTAAACCCTATAGACTCCACCAAAAAACTACTCGACCTAATAAGTGAATTTGGCAAAACAGTGAGATACAAAATCAATATTCAGAAATCAAAGACATTTTTGTACATCAACAATGAAATATCAGAAACAGAAATTAGGGAAAAAATCCCATTTACTATAGCAACAAGAAAAATAAAGTACCTAGGAATAAACCTAACCAAGGAGGTAGAAGACCTTTACTCAGAAACCTATACAACACTGAAGAAAGAAATTAAGGAAGACATAAATAAATGAAAACATATACTGTGTTCATGGATTGGAAGAATTAACATCATAAAAATGTCCATATTATCCAAGGCAATTTATAGATTCAATACAATCCCTATTAAAATACCAATGACATATTTCACAGATATAGAACAAATATTTTAAAAATTTACATGGAACAATAAATGACCCCAAATAGGTTCAGCAATTTTGAGTAAGAAGAAGAAAGTAGAAGGGATCACAATATCTGATATCAAAACTATATTACAAGGCCACTGTAATCAAAACAGTCGGGTACTGGCATACGAACAGACACATAGTTCAATGGAACAGAATAGAGAGCCCAGAAGTACATCCATGTCTCTATGGTCAATTAATATTTGATAAAGAGGGAAGAAGCATAAAGTGGAGTAAAAATAGCCTGTTTAACAAATGATGGGATATCTGGAAAGCTATATGCAAAAAAAATGAAGCTCAACACCAACTTACACTATACACAAAAACAAACTCAAGATGGATAAAAGACTTAAATATATGTCGTGACACTGTAAAAGTCCTAGAAGAGAACATAGGCAGGAAAATCTCAGATATCCTGTGCAGCAATATTTTCACCAATATGTCTGCTAGAGCAAAGGATATAAAAGAAAGAATAGACAAATGGGACTTCATCAAAATAGGAAGCTTCTGCATGACTAAAGGAAACATTGATAAGGGCAAGATGATTTAAGAGGAACAGCCTAGCCAGAGACCCCTCCCAGGTTAACTGTTAATCATTGCTTATCTGTTCCTGTAGCCCGTTTTCACATCCCTTCCCCCGCCTGGGTAGCACATCAATCTCATCAATCTCCCACCTGAATGCTAATCCCTTCCCCCACCTGGGAAGCCCATCCGTTTCCCACCGGAATGCTAGGGCTTATAAACCCCTATCTAACCCCAATTCGGGGCTCAGAATTTGAAGACTGCCTCCTCTGAGCCTGCGCGTGTGAATAAAGGCTTACTCCGTTCCCTCAATCGTGTCTTGAGTCTGGCTTTCCGTAACAACATCAGCAAAATTAAAAAGGAACCAACCATATGGGAAAGTATATTTCCCAATGATACCTCAGACAGGGGTCTGATCTCCAAAATATATAAAGAACTCACATGACTCCACACCAGAAAGACCAAAAATCCAATTAAAAAGTGGGCAAAGGACCTGAACAGACACTTCTCCATGGAGGACATACACAGGGCCCAGGCACATATGAAAAGATGCTCATCATCACTAGCCACCAGAGAGATGTAAACTAAAACCGCAGTGAGATACCATTTCACACTGGTCAGAATGGCCATCATAAACAGATCAACAAACAGTAAGTGCTGGTGAGGTTGTGGAGAAAAGGGAACCCTAGTACACTGTTGGGAATGCAGACTGGTACAGCCACTGTGGAAAACAGTATGGAATTTCCTCAAAAAACTAAAAATTGAACTGTCTTTTAACCTGGCAATTCCACTTCTGGGATTATACCCTAAGAATCCTGAAACACCAATTCAAAAGAATCTATGCACTCCAATGTTCATAGCAGCATCATTTTCAATAACCAAGTCCTGGAAATGGCCTGTGTCCATCAGTAATTGAGTGATCAATAAACTGTGGTACATTTGCACAATGGAATACTACACAGCAGAAAGAAAGAATGAGCTTCTACTCTTCACAAGAGCATGGGTGGAACTAGAGAGTATTATGCTAAGTGAAATAAGCCAGTTTGTGTAAGACAAATGTGATATGATCTCACCTATAGTGGAACCTAATCAACATAACAAACAAAAGACCAAAAGAGAACTAGAGACATGGAAACAAAGAGCAAACTGACAGTTACCGGTGGGGTTGGAGGAAGGGGATAACGGGAAAGAAGGAGAAGGGTCAAGTCAAGGAGCAAGTATAAAGGACCTATGGATAAGGACAATGGGGTGGGGAGGATTGAATGTAGGAGTGGGGCTTGGGCAGGGCAGAGCTGGGCGGGCAGGGGAGAGTAATGGGGAAAAATGGGGACAACTGTAATTGCATAACGATAAAAACATTAAAAAGAAGAATTATATCCTCCTTTTGGATTGGGTCCTTCATTTTTATGCAGTGTCTTTCTTGGTTTCTTTTTATAGACTTTGTCTTAAAGTCCGTTTATTCAGATATAAGATTTGCTACCACAGCTTTCTTTCTTTCCTTTTTTTTCTTGAATTTTTATAAGAGATTAGATGAGCCAAACTGACCACATGCTAGGGAGCAAGATCTCAAAAACTCTCCCCAGGTTCTTTTTTTCACTTTCATTTGCATGAAATATCTTTTTCCATCCCTTTACTTTAATCATGTGTATTTTTCATTCTAAGGTAGATCTCTTGTAGACAGCTTATATACGGATCTAGTTTTCTCATCCATTCAGCTACCGTAAGGCTTTTGATTAGAAAATTTAAGCCATTTACATTTAAAGTGGTTATTGCTAGGTACAAATTTATTGCCATTTTATTCTTTTTTAAAAAAAGATTTTATTCATTTATTTTTAGGGGGAAGGGAAGGGAGAAAGAGAGGGAGAGAAACATCAATGTGTGGTTGTTTCTCGTGTGCCCCCTACTGGGGACTTGGCCTGCAACCCAGCCATATGCCCTGACTGGGAATCAAACCAGCATCCCTTTGGTTCACAGGCTGGCGCTCAGTCCACTGAGGCACACCAGCCAGGGCCATTTTCTTTGTTTTTTCTTCTCCTTCTTCTTAAAGAAGATCCTTTATAATTTCTTTTAATACTGATTTGGTAATAATAAACTCCTTTAGCTTTTTCTTGTCTAGGAAGCTCTTTATTTCTCCTTCAATTTTAAGTGATTGAATTATTAGTAAAATAGTCTTGGTTGTGGGTCCTTGCTTTTCATCACTCTGAATACTTTATGCCAATCACTTCTGGCCTGAAATGTTTGGGTTTTTTTTTTTGAAAAATAAGCTGAATATCTTATGGGAGCTCCCTTACAGGACCTGATTCACTCTTCTGCTTCATTCAACCTACTGTTATACCTTCTAGTGTATTCTTAACTTCAGATATTGTATTCTTCCTTTCTGACTAGTTCTTTTTCATGGTTTCTATGTTTTCTTCATGCTGTTGTAGTTCTCATTAAGTTTCTTGAGCATCCTTATAACCATATTTTCAACTCAATAGCTGGTAAATTGCTTGCCTCCATTTCATTTAGCAATTTTTCTAGAGATTCCTGCTATTCTTTCATTTGGGGCATGTTTCATTGTCCCCCCCCCCCCCCCCCCATTTTGGCTGTGTCTTGTGTTTATTTCTATATCTTTGGTAGATCTGCTATGACTCCCACTCTTGGTAGGGTGGCCCCATGTAGTAGGTATCCTAGTGGTGCAGTCTTCTTGATCACCTGATTTGGTGATCCAGCAATATCCTTTGTGTGGGTTTATGTGGGCCCTCTCATTGTATGTGAGTCTTGATTGTTATTGGCCCATTGGTGGGTAGTTTCAACCCTCAGGCTGGCTGGCTGTGAGGATTGAATTCAACCACAGCGTACAAGCTTCTGTGTAGGTGCTGACCACACTAAGCAAAATTTGCCTCAGCAGGGTCTGGTCTTGCAGAGATCTCCCTTTGGGTGTGCCACCTGTGAAACTAATTGGATCGTTCTCTAACATTGTCTGAAGCTGGTCACTGGGTGTGTTGGCTCTGAGACCTCTTGGGAGGGATTCTGGTGCAGATCAATTCAGACGCTGCCTGTGAATGGCCCCGGGCAACCTTTTTGGAGGTACAAGGCAATCCACAGTTAGTGGCTGCGTTTGTGTGCGGGGGGAAGGTCCAAGCTGTGCACCAAGGCCAGCCTCCACCAGCAATAAGTCTAGGAGCAGGTCAGCAAAAGGTCCAAGGCACCCTGAGACCCACCTCCGCTTGCTCCTGTCTGTCTCCATCTGCTGGCTGCCTGTTAGGCTCGGTCACTGAAAGGGCCTCCGGCAGTACTTGAGTTGCGTGAGGAAGGTTCTCAGTGAGTCACCAGGTGGGGGCAAGTGGAGTTCACCAGGCTGATAGAGGTTCAATCTCTGTGCCAGTGTTGGGTCTGAAGCCACTTGGCAAAAGCTCGGCATATACCAAGTCTAGATGCCACCTGCTGGGTGCCTGCAGATCTTTGTGGTGGAGCGGGGTCACAGGAAGTCATCAGGGTGAGGATAGCAGGGTTTGTCAGGCCCAAACAGACCACTATTTGACCATGTGAAGGGAGGGCTCTGCACTGGTCTGGCATGTGAGGGGGAAACAGTCCCTGTCTGACAGCCACACAACACAGCCTGTCACAGATTCTGCCTATACCCTGAGCTCAGCAGGGCAGGGCCACCCTGGTTGGGAGGGTGGGGCTAGTGGATCTCCATGGAGGGGGAATGCTGGTCAGGCTTGACGGAAGAAGGGAAGATAAGTCCCTGCCGCAGAGCCACACAACTCAGTCACGACCCTCCCTCAGTCTGCCTGGACGTCTATACCCCAGGCCCAGGCAGTTGACTCCTCAGCCGGGTGTGAGTTCCACAGGGTGGGGCGACAGGGAGAATAGAGGGCGGGGCTATTGCATTCTTCCAGGCTGATGCCATAAGGAGGGGAGTGCTTCACCCCGGAAAGATGGTGTCTGCAGGTGGTGAGGCAGAGGCCCTCACACAGGGCTCCTGGTGGCTATCCCTTCAGCTCTCTCCCTAGAGGCACGAACCCCAGTCTCTTCTCACGCAACTGTAATCTGGTCCTCCTTCCTTCTGCCAGAGCCCAGGGTGAGTGGCTACAAATGAGATTTTGTGTGTTGGCCTCTTAAGAGAGTGCTTATGTTTCTAGCAGACTCTCATCTCTTCCTGGTGGATGGAATCCCTGTCGATTTTTCACTGCCAAGTATCATGTGGGTGACTCTTGCTCTGGTGCTTGTGCTAAGGAGGCCAGTGCGGGGTTGAGACCCCATGCTCCTCAGGTGGAACCTTTGTACCTGAGACATCCTTCTGGGATCTCAGCCAATTCCCATGGGAGCAGGGCCAGCCCTTTTCAGGTCTCCACTCTTCCTACCAGCCTTGATGTGGCTCTGTAAATTTTTGGTTAAAAGACTTCTCTTCGGCTTGTCTTCAGTTGGTTATTCAGGTTGATTGTTTTATATTTTAGTTGTAATTCCAGTTTGGTTCGGGGGGAGGTGAGTGTAGCTTCCACCTCCTCTGCTGCCGTCTTGGATCTTTCCTTATTAACTTTTCTTAAGAAACCGTTTCAGCTTTTGTTTTCTTTCTCTGGCTGATTTCCAGGACTTTAGATGGTCATTTTTGACAGTTTTGTCCAATTTAACATTGCTTCACCATTTCAGGAACTCTGCTTCTATTTCATTCTCTCACCATGCCAAGCAACTGAGCACTTCCTCTAGGAAATGGTTAGATATTTATGATCGTACAGTCTATGTGTATCAGAGATAATAAATGCACCATAAAAATAAAGTTTATCTCACAAAAGTATATGTTTCTTGCAGATAGGGACAAGCCTTACTCATTGTGCAGCCCCAGGTAAAAAGACTTAAATAATGCTTGGTACGTAATAGGGCTCATACTTTTTCCAAAATGTCTCCTTAATAAGATTCTTTCCCTTCCCCTACCTACCTGCTTGCATTGGAGATATCTTCCAAAGTCAAGCACTTGGAAAGCAATGAAATAATTGTAATTGTTTCTAACAGAAAAGAAATAACTGGTTTGACAAGGAGTTTTAAAAGACTTGAACTGAAGGTGATTGGCATTATCTTTCAATAAAAGAGGAATAGAAGTGGCATTACTGGGCCTGATGATTGCTAAGGCAGGACCTTGGGGAGGAAAGGAAAAGATGTAGTTGAAATCAGTACATATTAGCCCCTTCAGCTGTGGTAGCAAGCCACCCTCAGAGGATTTCCTTGAATCCTTCTTGAGTTACCAATCCACTTGATCATCAATGAGAGTGATGAACCCACTTGATTATCCAATGAAAATTATTACTTCTAAATTTTTCCTATTAAAGGATGATGATTGCTCTATCCATTATCAGGGTAAGGCAAAGCAGAATTTCCTACTACTCCTAGATTCATAGAGTATTATTTTTAATCTGAAGTGGTGCTGGAAGTTATCGAATACCTTCTCTGCTTCTATTGACCTTATAGTAGATTTTTTTTTCTCTTTTATTCTGTTGATGTGATAGGCTACATTTATAACTTGTGATGTTGGGCTATCATATTCTTATAGATTTACTGCAAGCTCTACTGTGTCATGATGTGTTGTATTTTTTTCCACTGCTAGTCTTGGTTTGCTGATATTTTATTTAGGACTTGAGCATCTGTGCTTATAAATAAGATTGATCTACAGTTGTATTTTCTTGTCCTATGCTTGTCTGATATTGTTGTCAAAATTTTATTTGCTTCATAAAATGAGTTTAGTAGCTTTCTCTGTTGGCTTCTGTTTAGTCTGTGGGTGGTAAAATATCTCAAAATAATAGTGGCTTAAATAACATGGACATCAGTTTCTCTCCCATGTTCATGTCTGGGGTGGTGGTTCAAATTGAGATGACACTTCATGGTACTGGAGACCTAGACTCTTTCTACCTTGTTGGTCTGCCATGTTTGGTCTTGGTACCATAGTCCTTAATGGTAGCATCTAGTTCCAGGAAGCAGTATTGAGGAAGGGATGAAAAAGAGAGCAAAGGATCCTTGCAAGCACTTTCTTGAAAGAAGATTCCCAAACTCTATTACATAACTGCCACTTGCACCCTATTTCAAGGATTTATTTCATCATGTGGCCAGACTTAACTGAAAGAGAGGCTGGGAAATATTTTTATTCTGCATGGTCATGTGCCCAGCCAGAATTGAGTTCTCTTGTTAGAGAGGGGCCTCTAGCAATTTCTGCCATGCCTCTTTTTCTGTTCTTCATGATTTTTAAAAACAGGCTCAAGGTCATATGGTGACTTACTGGAGAGCTGGCAACCACAACCAGCTTAGTCTTCCAAAGTCTGCACTTTTCACTGTACCAAATCCTGCTTTATAGGAGTCAAGGATTGGTAGAATGCCACCCTCTGAGCTCTGTTACTGCATCCTTTTGCATCTCTCAGCTAAAGAGAAATCTCACCACCAAAGGAGTGGGCTGAGGCAGTTATCAGAAGGATTCATTTTTCAAAAAGCCAACAAGTATCTTCAAGTCTTCTTAAAAGCTTCATTCAAAGATGCTTACCCAATTCTGGCCAAGGAAGCCCATCTGTATTCAAAGTCCCTAGTGAAGATGTCTCTTTTCCTTTTAATTTGTTGCAATAAAACAAGGAAATAATTATAGAGAGTATAGTGTAGAGCAGAGATTTTCAACTGGTATGCTGGGGCACACTGGTGTCCCACAAGAATTTTTAAAACACACAATACTTGACTATTTAGGAGGGGCATTCATCTCTTTTCCCTTAGATTGTAAAAACAAAACAAAACAAACAAACAAAAAACAAACAGTCAACACAACAGAAACCACTTGGTATGAATGAATCAAAATTAAAATTATACCTATTTTTTGTCAGATAGGCCAAAAATATTACATGCTTTTTGGTGTGTCACAGAATTTTAGTAATTAGTTTATGTGTCCCATGAGATGAAAAAGGTTGAAAATCACTGGTGCAGGGGATGAAGCCCTGGGATTAGAGTTGGAGCACTTGGATCCCAGTCGCAGCTCTTACACTGACTGTCTGCCTGGCCTGGGAGACCTTTGCCTCCCTGAACCTCAGTGTCATCAACTTCAAATTGGGGTGTCGGATACAAGGATATTTAAAGACCCTCTAGCTCTAAAGTGCTTCATTAGAAAGTAAATTGAGACATTAAGATATTATGATGCTATATTAATAACAGTTTGCATTTGTATAGTATAATTCAATTTATAGTATGCTTTTGTACCCTTGATCTCATTAACAACTTTGTGAGCTATGCAGGGAAGTTATTAATACATTATTCTTAGTTAAATATAGATGGCATTTTTATGGTCGTTTCTACAAAAAACATGGGATAAAAAGAGTGACTAGATCCTAATACTGTTGACTGCTTATGTGTGGTATGTTTGAGGTAATATTTCTGTGGAAAAATTAGGTTTAATTTATAACTCTGTCAACTATCCCAGAAATATAAATGACTAAATTAATGACAATTCCCTGTTATTCATTTACCAATGCTTAAGCTTATGGTGTACACAGGCTGGTAGAGTACATTAGGGTTATAGAAAACTATACAGGAAATAGAAAGATGAGATATATTCCAATTAGAGACAATCAGTTATGTGCATTAATGGAGGTAGAAGATAACCTGGTTGATTCAATAGCAGGAAATTAGTGGTAGTACAGCTAATCAATTTAGATTTCAGTCAGTGAAACTTGGTGATAATTTGGACAAGGGTAAAATTAGTAGACAGTTATATAACCTCTGGAGTCCTCAAATTTCTGTCTGGAAAAGATCATGACATATTTATAACTGAGAATCCACCTACTAAGGTAGAAGCTTGCAATGGCCTGCACAAGGTGGATAAGATTCACTATCTATAGGAGACCTTTGCATAGATAACTACTCTCTATATTGGGGAACAAAGAAATTGTAGCATCTGATCAGAAACCCACCAATGTAAAGAGCATTTGGTAAAAGATGAAATTGAATCTTTGGTCATGTTATAAAAAGTAGTTCAAGATGCTCAAAGGTGATACTAGAAAGGCAAATGCAGAGTAACCTAGTGGGTCTTATCCAGGCTTCTTGGGAGAGTTAAAAAGGATGGCCCATCCAGCATTTGTTTTTACAGAGGACCTGGGTCATCAGCAGCCTGCTACATTCTGGGACACAACCACCACAGAATGGTCATCATTTCAGCATATCATGTGTTTTTTCCTTGAGTGCATGTTCACTGGGTGATGGGCCTCTGGTTATTAATCAGGTATCTAGATGCAGGGGTATTCAGAGGAGGGGATCCTGGTCATGGTCACAAACATCTTCCTGTTTGTGACAGAGCTCCCAAGGAGAAAAATAAAATGTCATTTTGATTGACAAGTCAGCAGCCTTGAGCTGTTTAAATCACAGGGAACTACCTCTGCCTTGAGCAATGTTTATGTTTGCTGAAATATTTCGCTCTGGTTGTGGAAAGTATTAATTAAAAAAAAACTATTACTAACCAGGGAGTCAGATTTGTAAAGAATAAATTTTTTTAACATAATAAGCATTGGGCTCAGGTTCCAATGATCCTCCTCTGTACACTAAACACTCATGGATTTCACAGGGAGCCCTGGCAAAGCAGAATGAGTGAGTTGAGGGAAGCGACCTCATTATTCTAGAAGTCCCATAGTAAAAAGTCCAAGGCCCTCCAAAACACAGCACAGTTTCCTGCCATGGTGGAGGCATCAGGTGTTTTGATGGACAGCACGTACCTCTCTGGAGAACCCACTCCACAGGATTTTCTCCTCATTGATGAAGAGCCTTTCTCCTTTCTTGGCATAGACGTTGTAATATCCTACTTCCTTAAACACAATGGAGCCATCTTCTGGGGAGAGGTGCCAGTTGATGATGGAATAGTTCCCCATCAAGTCACCACATTCATCAAAAGTCACCTGTTCCCCCATATTGTTGGTAAAGTTGAGGTGACGTAGGTGCTTCAGGACCTAAAGAGGAACAGAGAAGAATATTGTGAGTCACAGGGTTGCCACATATGGTTATGTAAGTTTTGCACTGTGCAAGGAAAATAAACTGTTTTCTAACAAAGTGGAAAGAACATGACTTGAGGAAGAGACACCTTTTTCTAATTTACACTAGGGTACTTGCATGTGTTAGGAGCTGCCCTGGTAAGCTAGGGACTTTATGTGGTATTCACATTGTACCTGGCGTAGGAAACACTTTCTTGAAATTAGGAAAGGGAAAAGGATACATCTCACCAAAGGCCAAGACAAGGCTTCTGCATGTACACTGCTACCTGGTGGTGCCCCAGAAGTGGTGGGTTTGTAAGCCAGAGCCCATTCTTAGCGTTTTCTGAGATGGGCTTTGGAGAAGGCATGGAGGCACTAAGAGCTCTTAAGAACTGCACCATCTTTCTCTACGCCACTGCTTCTGCGAAAGTGTCTTGCTACCACAAATCAAAGAGAGGGGAGTGGGAGGAAGAAATAAATGAGGCTGTGAATGGAGTCCCGTTGTAATAGTTATGGCTAATCCTTTATTTTTACAGAGCTTTGTGTGTCACAAAGCCCTTGTACAAAAAATGTAAAGCAATAATTACTAAACCTTTCTAGTCATTTTACTCCCTTTGAGAAACAATGTTAATAAATCCTTTATATTCACTATCTAATCCAATCTGCACAACAAGTAGTAGTACTATCCCATTTTATTGATGGGGAAACTGAGGCACAGGAAATAAAAGTATCCTTTCCAGGGCCACACAGCTTGAAGAGGGTGCAAAGCCTGTTGGCTATGCTCTGCCATGGCATTGTCAGGTTCTTGGCTCTGCTTCCTGTGTGCTCTTGACACGGGTCAAGAGGAGGCAGCAGGCACTGAGCAGCTTATCTTTCATGCAGGACCTGCCCAGTGCCAGGGGTCAGTGAGGCACCAAGAAAGAGTGAGACACAATCCAGCCTGTGAGTGCAGGGGCACTCACTTCCACTGCACCTCGACTCAAATCCAATTACCTATGAAAAGGAAAATTCACTGTGACCAAGTAACTTGTATCCCAGGAATGCAATATTAGTTTAACATTAGATTACATAAACATGCTACACAAGAGAAACCATATGATCATCTCCAGAGATGCAGAATAAGTATATAAAACATCCAACCTCCATTCCAGATTAAAACTCTCAGCAATCTAGGAATAAAAGGGAAATTCTTCAACCCTAGAAAGGGCATCTACGAGAAACCTACATTAATAACACCGTACTTTATTGTGAAAGACTGCTGTCCCCCTAAGAGCAGGAATAAGACAAGAATGTCTGTTCTCACTCTGGCTGTCCAACATTGTGCTGGAGGTTCTAACCAGTGTGACTGGACTGGATCAGGCTGATTCAGACTGAAAACATAAAAGTTTAAGTTCTACACTCAAACAAAACAAATAGGCAAAACAAACAAACAAACAAAAGAACTTTCAAATCAAATGAAAAGACATAGGATTCACTTTTTGAAAAACATGACATTTAGGATCATAAAAATTAAAGCTTTCATGCAATTGGTTGGAATTGAAACCTATATTTTGGAAAGCAAACTACAGAAAACTATAGTATGGGATAAAGGGCCAACACAATTTTTCCATTTGAGCTATAATCATAATCTATGTTCTTGTGTTCTGGTTTAAAAAGAAAAATAAACCTTCTAGATTAAAACAAAGAACAAGAAGCAAACAGGAAACTATTAGCAAAATTTGTTTTAAAATGTGCTAAAAGATTTTACTTAAGGCATATGAGAAGACATATGGTATGGTAGATATAGCAGAAGAATTACGGTTTTCATTGGATAAAATGTTAACTTTCTCTTCATAAAGGAAAAAGAGGAATCTTAATTTTTCTGGGGAAATATTTTCATTGTGATTTTTTTAAAGAAAGCTGCAGCTAAATAGTGTACTTTTCATGTCATGTTTTGATTATGAGCGTACATTTAATTTCCAGTCCAGAGGTGTCCAACCTGCGGCCCACGGGCTGCATGTGACTCAGGATGGCTATGAATGCAGCCTTACACAAAACTGTAAATTTACTTAAAACACAAGTTTTTTTTGTGATTATGTGTTACAATGTATTTAATGTATGGCACAAGGCAACTCTTCTTCTAGTGTGGCCCAGAGATGCCAAAAGTTTGTACACCCCTGCAACATTCAAAACATGGAGTAAACTGATTGTAAAACTTCTAGCACCTTGGTGAGGAAAAGGGAAGTTGGAGTCACCACAGCATAATAATGTTTTAATAACAGCCGAGAGCTGCCTGAAGAGAAGAGTAAGTCCAAAAAACAGCTGTTCCATCTAAGAATGATGACAACAGTACGACAGAAGATGAAGGGAGCAACAAAGGGCTGAAATGAAGGACTGGAAGTCTCTTAATACAGAGAGAACCCAGAATTATTCAATTACCTATAATAAATTAATTCAGACTAATTGAATGAAGGTCCAGCCTTTCTCCTCTTTCTCCTCCTCCTTCTCCTTTTAATAAAAAAGGCCAAAATAGGTTTAAAAAAGGTTTTTTTCCCCCTTCTTTTAGGCATACTTATTGGTATGAATTTGGCTAATACCTTGGTCCTGATAAAAGTTCTTAGGAAGCCTGTTTAGGAATTTTAAAAAATAGGAATTTAAAATTTAGTTGTTTTTTGATGTTTGTCTCAATAATCCTGTTTATACTCATAAAATTTTTACCAAAGTGATGTCTTCCCTCAATCATTCAGCTCATTGATAATGAAGATGCCTATTTCAGCATAAATTTATGAAGCCAGATTATTGCAGTTTTATTGTATGAAAACTTTCTGCCAGCTTCTCTAAGACCACTTGCCTTCTCCCTTTTTTAGGTCCATATCCATGCACTGTCCTTGTCATACATTTAACCCCAGTCTTCACTCAGTATTTACCTTTGTCTCTATTCTCTTCCTTTAGCTATCTGCTTATTCTACAAGTATCTATTGAGCAACCAATATGGTCCAAACAGGCACTTTTTTTAGTAATAAGATATACAGTAGTGTTCAAGATGGACAAGTAGATGTTCAAATACTCTGATTTGATTAGTTGTGTCCACTCTCACTTATTTGCACACTGTACTTTTTGTGTCTGTGTGTAAATCAGAGTTCAGGACACTTGGTTTCCTCTGGTGAATGCCCTGGGCTTAAGGTTATGGACCATGGTCTTCCCTATGAAACCATCAGCTGACCTGGCTCACCTCTCAGGAGCTAGAGAGCATGTGCCCAGAGGGACGATTGGGCACGGTTCTATTAACTGTTACCCTGGCCTCGGCAGATGTTGCCCTTCCTACTGGCTAGATATATGACTTTGGAAAATCATTTTGGCCTCTCTGAGTCTTACTTTCCTCAACCTCAAAAGAACATAATACTCAAGACTAATATTTACTGAACACTTAGTATACATAGGCAATATCCTAAGCACCTTATACATATTAACCAATGTTATCTTCCTAATAAATAATAAGTTCCATTATTGCCTTCTTTCAGGTGAGGAAACTGAGGCACATTGAGTAACTTTCCAAGGTTATAAAGTTATTAGGTAGCAACTGGGATTTAAATCCAGTTATTCTACTACTCGAATGCAAACTCTCAACCATTACACTATATACAACCTATTCAGGTGTAAGAGTCAAATTAGATAGACTGTCTATTAAGTTGTTTATCTCTAGTTACAATAGGTTAACTTGTGTAAAACTGAGGTTGAGAAAATGGACATATTTTCTCAAAAATGAGAAGGTAGGAACATATAAAATGCTCATGGCAACCCAAGAGGCCATAATCGGAAAAGTGGTCGAAACTGATTGACATCCAGATCTCTATGAAAGGCCTGTACTTTCCCACCCCAGGTACTTTCCATTGTTTAGTATTTTAAATCAACTTTATTGAGGTATAGTATACACAGAATAAAATACACATCCATTTTAAGATTACAGTTCTGAGTTTTGGCAAATGTATATGCCTGTGTAACCTCCACTACCATCACCCCAAAAGGTGCCCTAAGTCCCCCTTTCCAAGTCAGTCCCACCCCCACTTGCAGCCCTAGGCCACTGCTCATCTGTCTTCTCTCATTAGAGGTAGAATGTCATATAAATGAAACCATACAGTATGAACTCTTTTTTTCCCCAGTCTGGATATTTTTTTCCTCCAAGGAACAAATCCTTTCCACAAATCCTATCCAGCCTTCAAGGCCCATCTTGAATGACATCTTTTATTTTCTTCTTTACTGCAAATCGTAACCAGAATAGTACTATAGTGTTTCATCTTCACATCAGGCATATAGATAAAATCACATGAGGATGAATTTTTTGAGTCAAAAGTTTCACCTTGTCCATTAATAGTCAATAATTTGTTTACTAAGTCACATACATGTCTAAGTTATCTCATTAGACATCGTTAATATTTCTCTTGCTGTGTTTACTTGCAAATTTTGCATTTGAGCACCTACTTTCCTACATAGTAACCTTGCATAACAGGGAAGGCGGATATGTAAACCACTTCACCCTTAAAAACAATGGTAAGGAATCTTTAAATTGAGAGTTACTGACACATAGAAAGCATCACAAATTACAAAGAAATTGAGATATTTCCCCCAGAGAGAACACTGTAGTTTTTTTTAGAGTTTTAAAAGAAGAAACTAATAGCTTCATTAAAAAAGAGAATATAAGAAATTATGTTGAAATTATAACTCAGTATAATATGCTGCTAAATTATTTTATATGGGGAAAAATATGAGGAAAAAAGAATAAAGAAGGGGAAGAGGAAAAGAAAAAAGCTAGTAAAATGACTTAAATATAGAAGATAATATACAAACACAAAGAGATGGACAGTTTCACAAAGAACACTAAACATTAAGGAAGACATATAATAAAAAAATTATAGCCCTGGCTGGGTAGCTCAGTTGGTTAGAGCATCATCCTTATATACCAAGGCCCAATGAATGCATGAGTCAATAAATTAAAACAAATTTTAACAAAAGACGTACAAAAATTTATAATATGCACGCACTTAGGCGGTCATATATTATCTTATTATCTTTATGTTGTAATATTTCCATCTTGTGGCTTTTTAGAATATTTACTCTAAAGGATTTTAAGTCAAACTGTTGCTCAGTATAAGCATAGATGGGAATCACCCCTTGGCATAGGTGAATTGAGTTAAACCAAAGACTGGGGGCCATGAATCCTGCCCACTCCCCTATTGTCTACAATTTCCACCTCTTACACATGACATCACTTCTTAGCACAGAGTACAAGTGGCGTGGGATGCACAAAGCATCCCTTTCACACAGATAATGAGGAAGAGTTCACACCGATAACGAGCCTATTGCTTGTTGCCCACTTCCTGTGCTGAGAGTAGGGAAAATCCTAGACCAATTCCCTTCTCTAACCTCAGCCCTATTTTCTGGCTCCATCTTTTCCATCTCCTTTGGCTCTCACCACAATTCACCTCCCTTCTCCCAACCCTCAAGAGTACCAGCAATTTCTGGAAGGATCAATTTTGTTTGGCTTCTGTTATTACCATGGTTCTGTCATAATGCATACCTGTTTTTTGTCTACTGAATGGTCTGTGTAAGGTAGAGGAAAGTAGGGAGTATGTCTGTTGCACAATCATCCTGAGAGAAAGAAGAGGCAGTTCTATACTGACTCACATGATGTTCCATTCAAATTTGATTGTTGGGTGTGTGACCCAGGATCTTCCAATCACAGCCTAGAATACCCTGGCCACAGCGTCTGTTTCAAGGTTGAACAATTCTCTGCAAAGGACTCCAGGTAGTGTCAGGTCAAATCAACTAGACTGCTACTTATTCACTCATTTATTCTATACATTTTTACGTGTCAGGTGTTCTTGACACAGTGCTGAACAATACAAAAAAAGCATGGTTCTTGCTCTCATGAAGCTTAGAGAGGACTCAGAGTGAGGAGAGAGGTGATGAACAAGTGTGAAGAGGGTGTGGGGGTTAGGAGGAAATTGTGTGTTGTATGCTTATAAATTACCTGTTAGTGTTACTTTTAAGGCATATGAGTTGGTTGATTAATTTTACGGAGGGGGAAATGATTAGCAAAAGAAAACTGTAATCGATCTTACTATTTCAGCCAACTGAAGAGCTGTGGAAGCTTAAGCTGGGTACATAAATGGGGAAAATGAGGAAGAAAGAATGGTTAGAAGGTGTGTGTGTGTAGTTGTATGATTTGAAAAGACTTTTCAGGAGAAAGTGAATTTTGAAAGAGTTAAAAGTTTGTGGTGGACAATGATAGAGGAGACAAAAATTGATGGCTCTTTGGGTGTGGGATAGTGTCTAAACAAAAATTCTATGTCAGAAGTAATTAGTGTTTTGTGGGGAAGTGCCAGAAAGATTGGCTTATAAGGGAATTGAGAGAAGGTGGGGTGGAATTCCAGGATGAGATTCTTGGATTATATTGTATAGATTGTATGGGTGATAGATTTCCATGCAGGTCTTAATAATGAGTGTGAAGAATTGCTGGTTCATCTTCTGAATATGTGGCCAAAATCTTAAATTCTGGAATGTCGACCCAACTGCCTGGAATCCTGAGGCTCCAAGGAGACTTACAGCAAGCACTCAGCACACTTTGGCTAAAGCCCACATGTTATTCCTCCTTAAAACTCTGACCTTGTTTTCTTGTTTCCTTTCCTGGATGAATTGAACCAGACTGTGTGCCAGTCAGGAGGTCACAGTGTTACCTGTATGAGGGTCAGCTGAGGTGTCTGTGTAGTGGGCACTTTATTTTGGCTGCTTTTCTTTTCTTTCCTCCTCCTTTTGGTAATAGCATCCTGAATTTAACTTGTGGGACCCATTCCCTGCCTTACTCTCAGTCTATGTAGTTTGGGAGGATTCCACTCCTAGCTTCAGGGAGGAACATGTGGTCCTAAGCTGGTCAGTCAATGTGGAGTGTGGGATTTTCACAGGAGATCCTAGGAAGTAAGGAGAGCCCGGAAGTAAGGAGTTTATGAACCTAAAGCTTCTGCAGAGGCTGAAAACTGTTAATCCTGAGGAATAAGTAACAGAGAGATGGAGATGAAAGCATCTATTGTACGTGGAATGCTTCTGAGATTTTCAGTGCTAAGGGCTAATAATAATGTTCCTTCTTCTGTTTAAGTGAGTTGCTTCGGGTTTTCTATAATATGCAATTAAAAGTCCCTATCTTGATTATAGACTGATTCTTGGCTTTTTTCTCTCATATGTCCAAACTTTGCTCTTGACTATCTGGATCTTATTTCCTTGTCTGGAAGAAGATTCCCTGAAGAGCAGAACTGTCAAATTACCCACTGGAAGCCTCTTTTCCCTTCAACCCCACCCTGATTCTGTAGGCTTTCAAAGGCTGGGTTCCTCTTTCCAGGGGACATGTAAAGGAAAAGAGAAAGGACAACAGTATTTACTCAAAGATTGTCCCTTTATTCCTTCTTCTTAAAATTCCGGCAACTTATCCTCAAGGCTGCTGAAGTCTTTTAGTCTTTGATGTCCATTAGAGTTCCTTTTTCTTTGACAGGGGTAGGTGGGGGGTGGTGAGGACTGCAAGGAAGCAAGCTTTTAGGACCTCATAGAGATTAGAAACTTTAGCCAACAATGATGCCTGAGTGAGATTTTTCCCACACTAGAACAACTAAGTACTTGCAGGTCCTGACTCATTCTGCTAAGTCTGGACGGTCACTCCTTATCCCCCGAGAACACTTAAAATAACTGACACAGGTATGGACATTCTTCATTTCTTGGTTTCTTTTCCCAAAGGTCTATGGTGGTTGGGTTATGTATACAAAGCTATTTTAGTTATTTTTTGCCTAATTGATTAATTGATTAGAGGCATATTGAAATCTGATTATAATAATCAGTATCTGTTTAGAGCTTAAAAATTTACAGATTGCTTTCACATATATCATCTCATTTCACCTTGAAAAGAACCTAGAGTTGAAAGTAGGCTTGGGCTTAAGGTCATTTTACAGAAGAAGAAACTGTCTTAGAGCAGCAGTTTGCATAAGGAGATGCAGTTAATAAAGTTGGGAGCTAGAGCTTAAGCTGGAGGTGAGTCATTCGACTCAAATTCAGGGACTCCCATCTCCCCCTCCTATCATTCAGTCTCTCCTCTGGTCAGCCTGAAACTAAGGAAAACACAAAAGGAGAGTAAAACATGATCTGATTTAAAAATCAAGGTACAGTTACCTTTCAATGGAAATCTAAGGTGCTTCCATATCTTGACTACTGCAAATAACCCACAATGAACATAAAGGTGCATATACCTTTCTGAGTTAGTGTTTTTGTTTTCTTTAAATAAAGGAGATGTAATATATAATTATATACAAGGGAATATTACTCAGCAATAAAAAAAAATGAAATCCTGCCATTTGCAATAGCTTAGATGGTCCTAGAGAGTATTACTAAGTGAACTCAGACAGGCAGAAAAAGACAAATATAACATTATATGTAGAATGTTATAAAAAAAAAAAGCCCAGACAAACAAAAATAGACTCATAGACACAGAGATAAAACTGGTGGTTGCCAGAGGGGTGGGGAGCGGAAGGGTGGGTGAAAGGTGAAGGGGAATGCAGACAATTACGAAGGTTAGTGTAGTGATCACATTGTAAGGTATATAAATGTCAAGTCACTATATTGTATACCTGAAACTAATATATTGTATACAACTATATTAAAAATAAAATAAAACAAAAAAAAAATCAAGATACACATGCAAGACATGAATGACTATGTAAGATGTGAGGCCAGACTTTTATCTTCAGAAGTTCCATAAAATGAAAAGATTATGATGTCTCTCTTTTCATGTTCTTAAAAAAAATGCTAATACTAGACTAAACTATAAAATGAGTGTTGGAATTCCACTTAAGTTCTGATTATTTTCTATTTTAATGCTTCTTTTTGAAATATTCAGTATCAAATTCTTTTAAGGAAAGTTTTTTCTGTGTCTTTGATTTGCTTGTGTCCTAGACTTAGCTGGCCTGTTGGGTTGTCCAGCACATTATATTTTGAGTAATATAATGACAAAAGCAATGACTAAACACAATAGCACTAGTTTTATGTCTGTTAGCATATGGAATATAATATATACTCAACAAATAATTGTTACTCATAAGGGAACAGTATCTTTAACTTAAAGCATTAGAAAAACATCCTCCACTCAGTACTAAATCTGTGATCCCAGGATATTAAAAACCTTTTAGGAGCCATCCTCTAGAGATTATTCTGTACCACCAGGCTGAAGAACAGTTGGGCTAAAGCTTTAAACAGATCATCAAATTAAATTCTTATCAGTTGCTCAGAAGTCAGTTGCTCAGATGTTTGAAAGAGCGATTTGAATCCAAAGCTACATTTAGTGACCTTATTTAGATCTCATCTTTTTGAGGTTACCATTTTATCTGTCTTGCCTGAAGCAGCCCAAATATGCTTTATTACACAGAGATCTGTTATCTAAGTGAAGGATGTACCTGCCAAGCCTCAACCTTCTTGATGTCAGCACAGGAACCATTGGTGAAGAGCCCTCTCCCAGGTAAGCAGGTATATATATCTTGCAGGGCATGAGCAATGGAGTAGACTGCTAGGTAGACATTGTAGGATATCCGTAAGTGTGTATAATCCATGTAAGGGGTCTCAACACTGCTGATATTCTCATCCCCTGAACAGAGAGGTCGGAAGGCAGTAGAGCTGTTGCTCATCTGGCCACCACCTTCTTCTTGACCTCTCAGGAGGGTGTCCGTGGGTAAAGGTCCTTTAGCACCTTCTTGGAGGTGGCAGTTAAATGTTTCTTCCCAAAACTCCTTGGCAAAACCATTGTGAACAGACTTCCTGGGGTGGACTTTCTGTAAGAATTCCCGGAAACCTGGGATCTGCCCGGCCTTCAGAGCAAATCCGATGGTGCCTCCGACCACATGGAAATACTCTGGCATGGCGATCAAAGAAGAGCTGGCCCAGGCCTCACTGGCCAGCCAGATCCTGCCCGTGATATTGCGCCGAACAATCTCCTTGATGAGGGGTTCAAGGTCTGGGCCACTGGAGAAAACGACAATGACTTTGGCTGTGGAATTCTGGATTACCTCTACTACCTGCTGGATCTCTTCTTCATCAGAGTACTGGGAGATGAGCTCGCTGAAGTCAATGCAGATGTCCCTTTCCTCAGCTTCTTCTCGGAACTTCTCAATCCCTGGCCGGCCATAGTCATCATCAGCAGCTATGGTGCCCACCCAGTTCCAGCGGAAATACTCGATAATGTCTGCCATGGCGGTGGCCTGGTGTTCATCATTGGGAATGGTACGGAGGAAGGACTTGAATTGATTCTTATTGCTGAGGAGTCTGCTGGAGGAGGCATAACTGACCTGGAAAGAATATAGAACACAATGAATGAGTGAGGGAGGTGCTGGGTGAGCCTCAAGGCTGTGTGGAGGTGATTTGTTGAGCATTTATTAATATAATTTATCAAATGTGTCATTCACTGCAGATGTGATGAAAGGGTGAAGACAACTAGAATCTGTTCCTTTTCAGTGTGAATATCCAAGCACCCGTCAATCTGTCAGGGAGCATTCTATTTCCCAGTGGGTGGGTCTTTACAATTCTACCTTCAAACACTGGTCTGTCCATAAAGTCAACCCAACAATAGTAGGACCTATTTATTCTTTCAAGGAGAGTGTTTATGCACTGTTCCATCGTTTCTTCTACCCTTCTCTGTACTGTCTCATGGGTTATAATATATCCACGTACACATCTTCTGCTTGTTGGGTCCTGCTTCTAATTTGAACATTTTAGCTTCCCCTTTACTCTGATGAACACTTTGTCCATGACTCACTTCTGGAAGGTATAGGTTCCCTTTGGGTTATGAACCTAAATCTCTTCAGAAGAGCCCCAGGGGGTTCCCCTTTCCTAGTCTGCCTGGTTTCTCTCTTCCCATCTGTTTCGTTTCCAGCTATTCACTCTCTTCCCTCCCTCATCCCCTCCCACTCTGCCTTTCCCACAGTACTTTAGATAAAAGTACCCTCAACTGCAGTCATTTCTAAGAACTGTTTATCTTTTAGGCTCAATTAGCCATTAGGCTGATGAGGCTCAATTCCCATGCATCACAGTAACAATGACATACATCATTAACTATAGCCAGAAAAGCATCCTCTCCTCTCCTGGCTTCTCAGTGGGTTCGGCTGGCAGGCTTTTGATACCAGTCTCTAAAACCTAGAGAAACTGAAACAGAACCCCAGAGAAGATGCTTTGCTGGGTTTCCACTTTCTTAGATATAGCAAGTTCTACATTTGAGGATGGGTGTGGGCCACCAAGGGAAGAAAGCTTTACCTTTGACAGTATAAGATCATTTCCTGAAATATCTGAATATCATGTAAAGCATTTTGTAGTGCAGAGCTTCTCACCTCCCCCCCCCCCCGCACATTGTGGCCAACATAGAAGTTGGGGTTAATGGAAGAGGCTGACCAACCTGGGTGGCGGATACTCTGACTGCCCTCAGCCTCACCTAGACGTCCCAAGCTTCGAGGGAATCAGAATCTTGTCGGACTTTGGCCCCTCTGCAGCACTCCTGTGTGTCCTAGCTCCCTAGTTAGGAAGTTCCGAGTTATTGGACCATTTCTTCTGAAGAGCAAAGCATTTTTGTACTTCATGGAATTTCTTCTAGGTAATGAAGAATGTTTAATATTATTTGTTCTCCAGTTATCTAAAGAGATTTTTACACTTCTTTAGGATATGAAGTTAAAGAAATTTGAGGAAATGCCTCTTTCACTATTTATCACCAATTGAAACAATTTCTATACTCCGTGTTTTAAAATGAATTCTTCCAATATGTTCCTTCTTATCAATGAACAGTTTCTACATCAGAAACATAAAATGCATTGATCTATGAAAGAACTGGTCCAACCTTGCTGACAGACATTTTTATTTTTAAATAAAAGCTTTGAATTTGGAAGTTATAATATGAACTTGACAATTTTTTTCCTTGATCAGAATAAGCCCCTTCTTGCTCTACTATGGGAGTTAATGAGGTAGTTAGTTAAATGAAATAATTTCTTGAGATGTTATTGTTTTTTGAGAAAGCTCTATTTGTAGACCCAACCAATAGGCTCCTGAATCAGGTTTTTGCAAATGAAAAAACTGATTGGGAATTGTGTAAATCCATCCATTATGACTTCTTGGTTTTTTGAAAACTAGGCCAAAAATGGTTTTAAAGGAATAAAAATAAAAGAACAAAAAATATCCCCCCATGTGTATGTTTCTCTTAAAGAATGCATTCATAACATTTGTCCAGTTTGGGGGGTAAACACCACTTTGTACCTGTCCCCCTAAAAAATCCTTAAAAACATACACCCCAAATTTTTTTCATTGTAAAAGAGAATTTCAAGGGTGCTTCAGAAAACTGTTCTAACCACAACTATGGTTAGAATAGTCTAGCTGGTCTACTTGTTTCATCCACTTGGTGGCGTGAGTGGCATAGAAATACCACTGACCCCACCCTACAGCTCTGCTGCACTTTAGAATTGCCTTGGACAAGTAAATAAAAAGGATTTAGTATAAAGAAAAAAGAAAAAGAATGGTCTTGGGAGCTTTCAAAACTCCCAATGCTCAAGTTGCATCTCATATCAGTGGAACCAGGATCTCTGGGGGATAAGACCCAGGCATCAGTGTTTTTAAAACTCCCCAAGTGATCCCAACTGCAGCCTCTGCAGAGAACCATTGCTGTAGATACACTGATATGGATGTAGTGACAGATGATTACTAGACTTCGTGTGGTGATCACATTATAAGGTATATGTAGAATCACTATATTGTATACCTGAAACTAATATAGTATTGTATAGCAGCCATACTTAAATAAAAATAAAATAAAGTAAAACAAAAAATAAAAATCAAGTGCATATGCAAGACAAGAATGACTATAAGATGTGAGGCTAGACTTTTATCCTCAAAAGTTCTAAAAAATGAAAAGATTATGATGTCTCTCTTATGTGTAATTTAAAAAATACAAAACTAGGCTAAACTTTAAAATGAGTTGGAATTCCACTTAAGTTCTGATTACTTTCTATTGTAACTGCTTCTGTTACTGATAATCATTCTAGTCTTCTTAGCATTTCTAAAATTTAAATTCATTTTAACATTATCTTTCATTCAAACCACAAAAATTTAAAATCTTTCATGTTCTTTCTTGATGGTAATGACATCTTATACCTGTTAGCCATTGGATAACAACAATCTACTTTAACTGTGTGTTGAAAATAATGCTGCTCAACATGCCAAATTTACAAAATGCATATTTGCATCTTGCCCAACACATTCACTGATGTGGGCTTTGTTAGACCATTTTAGCACAAAAGTTATAGAGCCAGGGCTTCCCCGTGGGAAACACCTTTAATTCCCTGAAGTAAGGATTCGGGAAATGATGACAAGACTTTCTCAGTTGTCACGTGTAAATAAAGGGATAATGGCTATCACCAAGGAAACAAAGAGATCACAACATAGAAATGTGAATTTATCAAGGGTACTTTATAAATTTTAAATATTAGACATGGAAAAAATAAATTTAAATTTCATTTAGTAAATATGATTTATAATTTAACAATTGACATAAGGAATGTATCACAATTTAGCTGATTCTCCCATCCACGAACATTTAGGTTGTTTCCAATTTTTCACTATTATAAAGTGATGTCATAGATCTATAAATAATGACATGAAAAAAGCTTTGCTCTATAGTGTTAAGGGGGGAAAATCAGGTTATAAAATGGCATTTAGAGTTTGCCGGGGGGGTTTTTGATGAAAAAACATGCAACTTTGAACAAATGTTTATAAAAGCACTTGCTTCAGTGACTGTGCAATTCACTGAAAGTGCAGACATCTCCCCACCTAGGCTGAGTTCTTGCAGGGTGGAGGCTGCTTCTTCATATACGCTCTATAAATAGTTGCTGAATGAAATAGAATATTTTCTATTTCTAGAATGTGCAACATAGTAACTAAGTTCCTGTTTTGTGAGAAAATATGCTTTGCTTCCCTCTGACCGAAATTTTCAACCAGGTGGTTGATAGGCAGAGATGTTTAAGAGAATAGGATTAGGGACATAGTTGGGATTTGAAAGGATGGATTCGCATCATTTGGTCTCATTCCTTTTAGTTAAGGCAGAAAAAAGGTCATTTGATAAAGGAATAGAGTGGAAAATAAAGTATTGAACACTTTGGGGAAAAAGGTTTTATGCAAGGTATAAATATAAATAAATAAAAGGTATATACAAAGTTTTATATAAGATATATTGAAATGAATTTTTGAAGAGTTGTAAAGGTCTAGTTGATGTTGACATTGGGGGTCTTAGAAATCCCAAATGGTCATGATACAGTGTCCCAACTAATTAAAAGGTCTTTTGTGCCCATGTAAAACCAGAGAGAGGAAAGAGCAAGCTGTTTGGACCCTGGGCGTGGCAGCCCTCCAAGCCTGGTTCTCCTGACCCCAACCCACGTTGCCCCAGCTGAGAGGGCCCGGGTACCTGGGGGATGTAGAAGAGCCCCAGCAGGTTGGCCACTGCTGTGGAGACGCCGGAGCCAGTTGCTCCCACCACAGCAATAGTAGAGGGGATATGCTGTGAGCAGTTGCAGAACTCATCAAGGTTCAAGGAATCAATTTTGTTCTGGGCCACAAAACTCAGGGTGGCTTCCAAGGCTTTAGACACAGTGTTGCAAGTGTCGAATATCCTGTATCCCAGCGTCATGTTGGGAAGAAGGACCGGGCTGCTGTTTATTTCCTCTATGGCAAATATCATAGCTTGTAACCAGCGAAACCCCCGGAAGTTATACCTGGAAGAAAGAAGACATGGAAGAAAATGGAAGCTTTCTGGTCACCCACTTTAAAGTAAGGACTGGGCAAAGCTGGGTTGGAATCCTGGCTCTGTTACTTTCTGGTTTCATGACAGTGTGTTCTTTGAGACTCAAGGTCCTGTCTGTAAATGGGGATGACACCTTCCTCATAGACTGGCTGCAGACAGGAGATAATTGTGCAACATTCTCAGCATGGTGCCTCATAGAGTTAGGGAGCAATAAGAATGAAGACTGTTTTAGTAACAGAATGAATAATTTGTACCTGCCTCGTTCAGCAAAGAATCTGAATCAACTGTTGTGAGGTACTTCAGCAGATACAGAGATTTCAAAAGAAAATGACTAGGGAAAATAAAAATAGATTAGGATTTTAACATGTGGGAGCCCAGGGGTAACCTCAGATTTGCAAAGTCACAAATTTAGACCATGACAGTCCTAGAGGTCAAAGTGGAAAGGGAAATAAATAATCTCATCTTTGTTAACAAACAAACAAATATTATGCACAGGAAGACTGTTCACAAACTGGTTATTTCTGGGTGTGGATTGCTTTTTAAAGAACAGTTGTTTTAAATAAAAATCAAGCAAATTAACACAGAGAAATAGGGTCAGTGACATAGTTTTACTCTCTCAAGACTTGGCTCAGAGTGAGGGCTCTATAAATGTGCTGAATCAGCGCATCAGAGCCCAGAGCAACTCTGCAGGTTCTCCCTTTGTCGTGGGTTGTCCTGCTTGAACTCAATGACAGGAGGTGAGAAATACAATCTGTTCTACCCTACTCTTTTGTTTAGGATCCTAATGGCCCTGATCTAACTTTTAATGTGATGTTTTTTCTTAGTCGTTTTCTTTATGTTCCTGTTATTTAATTGTTTAAAATCTGCAAAGTTATTAGGAGATATTATAGAATTTTTTATTATATAAAACATCTATACTGATAAACTAATTTTGTTACCTTTGTTTAATGTAATTAGAACTATATATTAAGGTCAAGCTTCTTGCTTGATCTTAAGTACACATGTATCACATGCACAACTCTGTCCAGCAGCACACGACAAAGAGAGTATTTGTCACATGGGTTTTGTGAAGGATATAATCAGGATCAGTGAAATTCTGCACTTAGTTTTTCTTCATTCATAAGAAAAATGTGAAAATGTTATCGAATTTGTGAGCTCTCATTAGAACTTACACTGAAATCCAGTTTTGTTGGAACAATCCTAGTTTTAATTTTCATTTTCTAGCTACAAGGAAGACTAAGGAGCAGTGTTGGATCACTTTTGGAAGTTGTAAATCTCAAAGAGAAAGTGTTATTCTCTCTTAGAAGATCGGTCAGGACTTGGGGTGCAGTAACAGTCTCTGATGTCCAGGTAAAGAAAGGTGATATATAGCCCACTGGACTCTACAAATCCTATTTGAGGGAATTGTGCCTAGTTTTAGATGCCTGCCATATTCTAAAAGACTCATAAAAAATTAGGGAGCAACAAATGGAGGGCAAACAGAATGGTGAGGGATCTGGAAATCATGTCATGAAATAATTGTTTAGAAAACTGAGACTGGTCTGGAAAAGAAATGATTCAAGGGGATATGTTAGTTGTCTTCAAATGGGTGAAGAGAGTCCAGTCGAATTAGGTGGATTCTGTTTTTCTCCATCTATGTTAGTCAGGGGGATTTTAGCTTTCTAGAAGAAAGCTAAAAGACTTTCTAATGGGAGTGCTTCCAAAATGCTATGGGCTTCATTTTGAAGATGCCCATCTTCATTTTGGGTCATGCCAATCACTGAGGTTTTCCTCAACTATAAATCCTTTAAAAAAATAATAGTGACATAGTCAACACTCAGCTACTACTGACCAGGGTCAATGGGAGATATTATTACTCAGGTTTGCTAGACCTACAATAAATTTCCACTGAGGTACTTGGGCTTCCATTAAGCAACACTGCTACCAGGTGAACAATGACAACTCAGTTACCAAGTGGCCGGGCATACTGTATGTTCCAACAGGCTATGGATTTTTCTACTCAGTACCACTGACATTTTATTTTTGGAAAAAATTTCTTTAAAAAGTCAGGGGTGGGGAGAATAATAAGTTTCAGTATGATTTCAAATCACCACTTTTAAAAAGAGAGAACCAAGTTTGAAAAAATTGTTTTGGGTTTGGTATGGCTTTACTCCATCCACCCAGAAGGGAAGAGACTCTTTGACTTGGCTCCTTTCCTTACCTGATACATTCCACAGACTCTGGCCTTGACTTTAGATCTTGATCTTTGGCTGCTACTCCAAAATGAATAGGAAAGAGCCCCCCAAGGATAATGTCCCCTTTCTTCTGGGCTCGCTGGTCGGGCCCATAAGCAGAAGTGCAGCAGGTAAATGCCAAGAGAATGAAACAGCAGTTATAAAGGGCCATAGTTCTGCTTTCTCTCCAGGGAGAGAGACAAGAAGTGCTGGAAGTTTGGGGGCCCCAAGAACGTTCCCCCTTGGTGCAGTTCACTCCCTGTGGTGGAGGTACATGTCTACAGAACAATTAATAACAGAATGGAAGTCATGGTGTTTGAATTCCCACTTTTGCCTTCTTCATTGCAGATTAGTGAGGTGGATGGTTCTTGAGTCTTTAGATGCCACATCATGTAGAGACTGCCTGTGATGCTTTCTAAAAGGAAAGAGAGACAAAATGAATTCAACTAAGCCTAAATCCCATCTTGTTATGATGACTACCACAGAGGTGGCTCAGCGGTTCTATTTAGAGAGGCTGAAGCGTAGCAGGTGGGGAAGGCTTGGCTCAGAGTCTCATTTTCATAGCACTTCACATAAGACACAGAAAACTTGAATTGCTCGTGTGGGAGAAGGACTGTGTTCAGTTGTAAGGACCACATTTTAAAGAGGCCACCAATAAGCTAAGCCCTCCGCTGAAGTTGTCCCTGGATTTTAATCCATTTATTCTTCTGTGTAAATAATGTATAGAATTGGCAAATCCTTAGAGAACAATAATATTAATTATACTTTATTCAGCAATATGCTCTTATAGAAAATAGAGAATGAGTCATATTTAAGTTTAAATCTGACTTTAAATTGAATAAAAATGTCAGAAAAGGCCACATATTCTTTATTTATTATGGTAGCACTCCCCTCCCTTTTTGTGCCGTCTCATGACAGATCTTTGATTAGAATCTGCAATATGACACTCCATAAATCTTTGGAGAATAGTTTTTGAAAAGGACTCATTTAAATTAAGGGTGAGGTTATGTTCTACAAAGCTTAACAGCTGGATCTAGGGAAGAGTCCTTCTGCTTTGGCACGGCTATCCTAGTAGGAACCCACTGCTCTTCCACTCTTCACTCCATATCATCTACTCTGTGGGTCAATTTACAGTTGCATATTGATGTCAGCCAACTTATACAGCCTCTCCTGAGGTTCAGGCCCAAGCCTCCAACCATCATCTAGACATATCCACTTGAATGTCCCACAGGTGCTTCCAACTTGACAGGCTCTAAACTCACCTTCATCCCAAAGTTGTCCCTCTCTCACCATTTTCCTCTTGGCAAATGACACGCCATCCACAAAGACACAAAATAAGAGTCATCTTCGCCTCCTCTCTCTTCTCATCATTGTCCTTTATATTGAAACAAGCACCAAGTATTGTAGATTCTACTTCCTAAATCTTTCTGCAATCCATTTTCTCCTTCCCATTTCCAAGGCCATCTGAAGTCCACCAACATTTCTTACCTGGATTTCTGCAACTATTTCTTAGCTGGCCTTCCCTTCTATAGTTTTGTCCCTTCGCAGTCCACCATTGCAAATCTTTGGGTGCCATGGAACAAGTGGTTTGGAGCACAGTCTCTGGACTTTGAATCACAGTTCCACTATTTCCTAACATGTGACCCTGGGAAACTCATTTAACCTCTGTGATCTTGATAAAATAATGTACAGAGATCCATTAGCGCAGCTTAAAGAGAAAACTCACAGAAAATGCCAGCTGTATGAGTATCTTTCCAGGCTCACTCCTGCTAGTCTTCCCTTTGAACTTCACACTCCAGCCATAGTGAACTTTCTTGAGATTCTCAAATATACCAGACTTCTTTAAAATCCCCCAGACCTCAAACATGCTACTTTCCTTCTTGGTCGTTCTGGCCTAAACTTTGGAAAATATCTGCTTATTTTTCAGCTTTCAGATGCCCATAACTTCGGAGGCATGGCTGAGGGGTAGCAGGTGGGGAAAGCATGGTGCCTTGTGGGGCCTTTGAATAAATGGAGAAAGAACTCAGGGGTAGACACAGTCTTGGGCCAAGGTGAACCTACTTCCTGGGGAATGGAACACAGACTGGATTCTACCAGTGCCAACACCTCACTTGTGCAGTAAGCAACTTAGAGGACTCTTCAAGGAGGCCTTCCCTGAACCCTCAGACCAGGTACATCCACCTGTTATAGTCTTTTACATCTTGGATCTTGGAGTTCCCTTCTTGAAAGATTCATTACACTTATTATAATTATATGCATAAGTGTCTGATTCCAGACACTGATTCCAGAGCCCACGCTCTTAATCATTGTCATAGGCCGCCCCTTGCCTCTTAAGATCTCCAGCCCCTCCAACAGCCATTCTAGAACAGGGTACTGAGCCCCACATGGAAGGAGCACCCAGCAGATACTCAACATTCATGGAATTGCCTCTAGTAGTGTCTGAACACCCATGAACATCCTAGTTCTCTAACTCCAGTCCTGCTTTTAGGTTTTTTGGCTTCATTCCTTGCACCTTGGTCATCTATTCAGCCATACATTTAATAAGGCCTGGGGTCCTAAGGAAACAAACACATGTGCATCCCCTGCCCTCAGGAACTCCCAGTCCAGGGGCAGGCACACTAGTGTAGAGGGTCACAACTTACCCCAAAAGTGGAAGTGACCAAAAATATTATAACTTCGTTTTCAATGACTAAATTCAACTTTTCTTCCAGCACTTAACACAGTATGTGATATAGTAGCTGCTGAATAAATGTTTGTATGAGGGCATTTTTAAAAAGTACTTTGGAAAGAGACAGAAACTAACACTTATTGAACCAGACATAATGTCAGGACCTTTAAACATTCAATGTATTTGAAACTCTACAACTGCAGAGAGGGCAATACCAACTTTACTTTCTAGTTGGGGGAATAGATTCTCCAAGTAGTCAGCTTACTCAAATGAGAAGTTTTGGCATTTGAAATACAAGTGCCTCAAGAACTCAACATTTTAAGGAGTCCTGTGTAGTGTACTTAATTAGGAGAGGGAACATTATAACTGACGAGGGTTAAGTCACAAAGACCTGTTAATTTTTTCCTATGAAAGATTAACTACTTAGAGAAGTTTATTAACTTCATTAGCTCATTCAAGAGAAAATTTATGGCAAGAAGCAATAGATGAAGGAGAGATTTCAGGTCAATTTGCAGTAGTTAACTCCGCCAGTCTAATGTAGCCTCCAAAGCACGCTTCTTAGTCCAATTACTAGGGTACAATTTGCTTTCAAAGCTGAAAATCATTCCAGATCCCCCTTCTCTCTTTTCTCCAATATCCAATATCTTTTGTCCTGTTGATTCTATTGTCTTTCCACTCTGCCTTCCTCCATCCATTACTTTTGTCATTGTGTCACCCACTCCAACTACTTTGTGCAAAAGTTTTTTTCCCTTTCTACTTCACTCCCCTCATCTCCTAGATATGGACAGCCATAGCAGTACCAGGTGTGATTGTAACACAGTGGATTAACAATTGGAGTTCATCACTGTCACCTCAGCCTGCAATAGTTAGAATACAGAAATTCTTGAATAATCACTAACACTTCAGCTGTAGTATCTGTGATACTATATATGATGCTATGTCATATGATACTATATGATACAATACTAATTTTATCCCTCATATCTACACTCCTTTTGTGCCACAGTAAAATAGTTTTTAGTTGGACAAGTAGTTGTTCAAAATAAAGACACTACTTTCCCCAACTTCTTTTATAATTATGTGTTGTCATAGGTCTAAGTTTTGGCCAATGGGATGTCTGTTGAAGTGCCCTGTAGGTAGCTTCCAGGAAACTTTGCTTAAGAGCGAGCTGGTGTCTGTTGTCCCTTCATGCCCCTTGCCTCCAGTTTGCCACAGGGAGGTGAATGTGACCCCTGGAGTCCATCCTGCACCATGAGCCACATCCTAGGGAACAATGGTGCTGTGAGGCCAGGATTTCACAGAGCAGAACCTCCATAGCAGGCTGTTCCCGGACCTTAACATGACAGAGGAAAAAAAGCTTCTAGCTGGTTTAAGCCATTGTTATTATATTTTTTCCTACGGAAACTATATTAACCGTATCTATCCAAGAGCCGCAAATAAACTCATTTGTTCTCCTTACTATAAGTTTATTTCATTTAAATCATATATAATCGTATTTGCCTTCCTGCAAAAAAGAGTATTGTAAACAGAAGCCAAAGCTTTATTTGTTCTTTATCTCAGTGGCAGGTACATTTAGAAGAAGAAATGACCCATGGACCAGCTGGTTTTATATTTAGAGGGTCCTTGAAATTGTGGGGTGTTTCAGTACTGACAGATGATTGATTTTACATTGAGCTCCTCATCCAAGAGACATGGCACGAAAGGTCAGGGCAGACTGGTCTATGGTTCCATGGGTTCATGAATTTGTAAATTCGTACAGTTATTTATTCATTCAAAAAAACATTTATTGAACTTCTCTATGTGCTAGACACCAGGGAGTGTAAGGCATTTCGGGAAAAAGTTGAGGTTGTTACCTTCAAGGTGCTCATGACTTAAAAGGAGACAGAAAGATGTATTGTAATTACAGTGATTCAAATGCTAAAAAGAAACCTGCACTAAGTGTTGAGGGAAGGCAGAAAGAGGAGTGATATTATTTTCTTGTGGCTGCCAGGAGCAAGAATTAATTCAAATGAGGACTGGAACCTTCCTGAGAGTAGGGCCTGTCTTTTTTCCTCATCTTTGTAGCCTGAAACCAAGAACTGTGCCTGGAATTTAATAGATGCTCCACAAATAGTTGTTGAATGAATGGGTGAGTGAATGAATGAATGAATGAATGAACAAGTGAATGAATATGTGAGTGAGTGAGTGAGTGAGTGAATGAATGAATGAATGAATGAAGCATGATCGGAATAAACGAGTAGCTGGTTGAGCAATTCTAGGACAGAATAGGGAGGGGGTACCCCACAAGACTGAAGGTTCCTGAAGGCAGGAGCTTCATCATGATCTCAGCTGCACCTCCATCATTGAACAAGGAACCTGGTACTGAAAGGATGCTTAAAAAATATCTGTTTAATTTGCATTTGACCAACAAGTTGGATGGCTCATCCAAGTTCCAGAGCTGAGGACAAATTAACAGAGGATGCAAGGCAAGGTTAGAATCAACACTGCAATGTTCAATTTTCATAGAAATAAAACCCACCCTGGCCTTTAAAATTTCTGGCAATTGTGTAATTCTAGGGCAGAATGATTTTGCCCACCCTTCAACTAGAGAAAAACTGAGGCATAGACCTTTGAAACATAAAACTACTCAGTAAATTAGAGGCATGGCAATCTCAAAAGGACTATACTTTCTCAATTCTTAGATTGCAGAAATAAAAATTCTAGGTTGCCAGGAAAAAAGGTGATTATGAAACCAAAATTTACTTTCAATAGAGATTATTTATCTTCTTATGGGGAGTATAACTGATTTATCTCTGGTTTATTGTACTGTATCTTTGTCTTCCTTTGTCACACTCATCACAAAGAATACAAACAGTAAGGTATGAAGCCAATATTGCAGAAAGGTGAAACATGTACGTTTTAACCTGAGAAAGTTCAACCAAAAATCTGTGTGTCTCGGTACCTGGCTCTGGTTACAACTTTATTTATTTTTTTCACCTCTTGCTGGGCACACATCCACACTGTGGGTTTTTATGCACACCTAGTGCGCATTTGCCAAAGAATTGGGGACATCTTGTTTAAAATGAGGGTTCTTTTCAGCACTCCAGAGGGGGGAAGGCAGACACAAACTTCTGGTCACACTCAACTGCCTCCCTCCAGGCCAACTTGCCGTCCCCCCCACCCCACCCTACCCCGGCCAGCTGCACAGGTGTACCCTCCATCTCCCTGACAACAGGTGTGACTTTTGGAGAGTCCATGCCTCATTTAGCCCCGGTAATGGCTTAATTGAGTTGGAAAAATGCAAGGACAGGAGCGTGATAAAAACCAGCTGAGCTGAGTTCCTGCTAGTCTGGAAAAAGCTGTCAGGGAACAGATGAGAAAGGATGAACCAGGGTGGGGAGGAGCAGCAAAGTGGGAAGAAACAGTCAAGACAAAGCAAATAAAGAAGAGAAATAGGAGAGGAAACAAACACTCATGAATAATGTACTATGAGCTCTGTGAGGACAGAGCCTGGTCTGTCTCATTTGTGGCCTAGAACCGCAGAGGGCCTCCCTAAATGAATGCATGTGCGGATAAACCATCTTAGGAGTCTATGATGCCATCTTAAGGAGAAAGAGAAAGAGAAAGAATAAAGAAATAGAATGGGAGTTGAGGGGTGGGGGTTAAAATTCAAGGTTTAAAAATGACCAGAAATGTTCCAGAATCTTGTGAGCTGAGACATATGCTGGCTTCCGGCTTTGATTTGGCTGATGCCTGTGTTTTCTGACAGGATTGAGTGAGCTCCTGGGGACTCAGGCCATGAGTTAAGAAATTTGTTGTCCTGAAACATTTCCCTTAAATATGCTCTGCTCATGGATGTGTGGATACCCACAGGCTTATTGAAATGGTTCAGATGAAAAGCAAAGACATGCAAGTCATATTGTAAAGAAAAATGCCAGAGCTTCAAGACGAAAGATATATTTCTGTGGAATAAGTTCCAGTGTTGCCTTTCAAAATCACCAGGGAGCCCTGACTACCCAGCATGGTGTATTTTCAGTCAGGTGTGCCCAGATGTGCCACTACATAGTGTTCTGGGGGTAAAAATAAATTTGGGGATTGATGTATACTCTGTACCACAAGGGCTCGTTCACCTCCTAAACGTTCTGAGGAGTCCTGCATAAAGTCCTGCTTAACTCTAACCTGCTCATTCCCAGATTTATTTTGGCATCGAACACTTTAACCCCCTCCCCTCCACCCCGCAAAGGACGCTTGTTACAATGCTGTGAAACATAGGCTTGAGGAATGCTGACTTAGTGGAAAGCATATAATCCTTCACCTGAGCTCCTCCCAGTTTCTTTGGATGCACTTTTGAATGGGGAGATACATTTGCCTCAGGTCTGAAATTCCAAAGGGTGGTATTGGAAAGAAGGAAGGACTGAGGTGGGGTAGGTGAATGCCGATGCATACTCCAGTCATTGTCTGGTCTGGGGCATATATTCTCACTCTCTTCTTTACAAGCTTGCACACCAAGCCTTTCTCTCTTACTTGCAGCAACTCTAGCCTTGTAGAATGTCCCTGTACGAGGACCAGTGGAACATGTAGTGGTGTACATACAAACAAACAAACAAACAAAACCAAAGGAAAAAGCATCTTGATTTGTGGTGTTTGCTGTATGCTCCCACCATGACAGATTCCCAGCTACCATGGTTTAACAACCAACTTGTAAAAATCCCTGATATTTAACCATTGGCTTTCGTGCACCGGTGGAAGCCTGCTTGCTCCAGCATACCACTGGGACGTATTTCTACGAATGCAGAAATACTGGTCTTTCTTGGAAAAACTGGCCCAAATTATTTTATTGGCATTATGAATGTCTCCTGTTCCCTCTCTGCTCTGACTATTAGGAAACTGCAAGCCAAATTCGTGGCACAGCTGTAGCTAAGATAGAAACCAAAAGGGTGCATTTTGTGCTTTAATATTACTCATAGTATTACTTTTTCTTCCTGCTCTTATTTTACCCCAATTTCCTCACCTTATTAAATCCTCCATTTTTGTAAATAATGACAGGGTATAAATATAAACACAAGCAAATACACAAATCTGGAGTTTTACTGAGGACAATAAGAAGTGTCCCCAGGGAAAACTGCCTGTGTAATTAGGAGGAAGGTGTCTGGGAAAGACATTCCTCGCCTCCTTAACTGAGTGGGTAGATTTGAGTAGACTGTTTTGGGACATCGGGTCATCAATCTGAAATACAGAACTTTAGAGGTAGACGGGAACTGGAAAGTTTATCTGGTTCACACTGAAACCTTTTGACAAAACAACGCCTGAATCATGGTGGCCAAGCTTATTATGTGTAGGCATTGGAATTCAGAACTCATTGAAAAAGCTGAGTGAGGTTTAGTGATGAAAAGGAAGTCACTTTTTAAAAAAAAAATTTTGTCAGTACTCCTTAGTGTGTCTTAATAACATCATTTTAGGTCTCCAGAAGACTGAACTTGCTTTCAATTACAGCATAAAATCTACTGTGGAAATTCTTGAACTTTTAGTTGGACCTCAGGTGCACAGAACTAAATTAATCATAATCCTTGCTTGGTGACATTCCCATCATTGATCCATACCTGGTCCACTTTTATTTCTTTATTGTTATTTTTATTTATTTATTTTTCCTGTTCTATCTTTCCCATTTTTTAATCAGAGTTTTGGTCCTTTTCCCCTCCAATTTTAAGAGTTCTTTATATATTATAAATATTAGCCCATTATCTGTGATATACGCAGCAAATGTTTTCTGCTAGTGTGGCAGTTCTTTGTGTCACTGTACAACTTAAAAATAATATTATGTAGCCAAATTAATGAATTATTTCTTTTATTGCTCTTGGATTTTGAGTCAATGTTAGAAAGCTTTACCCTATACTGAATTTATAGAGGAATTCATCATATTTTTTCTAGCTTATCTATTAAATATTTTTTACACTTAGTTCCCTGATCAGTGCAGCATTTACTTTTGTGTGTGGTGTGAGATATGGATCTAATTTTGTCTTTTTTCCAAGTGGCTATCTAGTTGTACCAGCAACATTTATTAAAAAGCACATCTTTGCTTCTGTGACAGCATTTTTATTATTTCCAAATTTATTTAGATCTAGCTCATAACTTTCTATTCTACTCTGCTGCTTTGAATGTCTACTCTTGTGACAGTAGCACCCTGTTTTAATTAAGGAGACTTACAGCATGATTTAATACCTGGTGGGACTAGTTCACATTTGTAGTTTCTACTTCTTAGTGTGTCCCTGGCTATTCCTGCAGGTTTGTTTTTCTTTATGAACTTTAGCATCAATTTGACTAGCTCCATAAAAAGAAGCTTAGAAATATTTTTATTGGGATTTTGTTACATTGACATCTTTATGATGTTGAGTTGTCCTATCTGAAAACAGGGGTGTCTTTCCTTTTGTTCAATAATAATTTTGTATGTTTCAACAGTGTTTCCTCTTAGAGATTCTGCACATTTTTGTTAAGTTTATTACTGAGTATTTAATCTTTTCTTGTTATTATGCATGGGGCTTTCTTTACCATTATGTCCTCTAACTGGTTATTGTTTCTGTCTCTGAAAGCTACTGATTTTGTATTGCATGTTAATTATAGGAGGGGGACCAAAAACCCCCCCAGAATTATCTTCTGGAGGGCGGGCCCCTTCTAGTACAGGCTTCCCCTGCTAGGGGAGTGTTCTAGGAGCCCATCTGTATCAGTGCACCAGCAGGTGTTGTTGTGAGAGGCTGTGTTCAGCTTCAGTGAATTTTTTTTTGGAGACTCTTCACGTGTTTGCCCATTTCATTATAGGTGATTTACGAGTGCACCTGCCCATACCATGCTGAGTGTTCGGCAGATTTTGACCAAAAATGGCATGACCCCCATTCCCCACCCTCCCTATTCACCAGATCTTGCTCCACACAACATTTTTTTATTTCCCCAGATGAAAAAATTCTTCAAAGGGAAATGTTTGGCCAATGTGGCAGAGGTGAAACAAAAAACAGCAGAAGCACTACAGGACTTGAAAATAGATGAGTTCAGAAACTGTTTTGAGCACTGGAGAAAATGTCTCAATAGGTGTATTGCATAAAATGGAGAGTACTTGGAAGGTGACTGAAGTTTAAACATGGAAGAATAAATGCACACTTTTTTAAATAAATAAAGTCCAGTTTTTTGGGTCTCCCGATACCTTGGTGGGTTTTTTGTTATTGAAGTTTTCTTTTTAATTGTTCATTGATTCTCTAGTATTTTAGAGATCTTTTTACTTTTAAAAAAATGATATAAATTGAGTTACTTTTAATAATGAATACATACCTGAGAATCTACCATCCAAAACAAAGAACATCAGTAGTACCCTACCTGTCCATTACCCTCTTGCATCCTGTTCTCCTGCCTCTCCCACCAAAACCATCACCGTAAACTACACATTCATTACTTCTCTGTTTTCCTTCACAACCCACCACCCCTGCCTTAAAATTAAAAAAAAAATTATAATCAAGACTGCCCTGACTTGTGTGGCTCTGCGGGTTGGGTGTTGTCCCGCAAAGCAAAAGGTCACTGGTTCTATTCCTGGTCAGTGCACATGCCTGAGTTGTGGGTTTGGTCCCTAGTCTGGGAGCGCAGGAGAGGCAACCGATTGTTTCTCGCTCACGTCAATGTCTCTCTCCTTCTCTTTCTCCCTTCTTCTCTCTCTAAAAATAAATAAATAAAATGTTTTTAAAACTCATAATCAAGATTAAGAGAATATACATCAAAATGTTAAGAGTGATTAGATCTCAGTGATAGAATAATGAATTTCTTCTGTTTTTTAAATAAAATAATAAACGTATTATTTTTTAAATCAGAAAAGATGTTATTGTAAAATGTTATTTCAAAAGATGGTTATAGAAATAGATATAAACATTAAATGCAAAGGGAAACAGTGCAAAAGAAAGATTTTACTAATATTTTAATGTGAAATATTAATTTCCAATATTTTGGAAATTATGCTGGATATTCCTTCATATCTTTCATTGTTTCTGGTTTTGTTTTTCTAATTTTCACCAACTCTTTTCTATTTCACTTCTCTTTTTGTCTCTTGAAATAAACTCTTAATAATTAAAGTGTAAGATATCAGACAGGTGCAATCATAAGTAAATTTTCACAGAAGAAACACATCACATAACTAGCATCCGAATTAAAAAAGCAGAACAGAGACCCCACTCGTGCCTTTTCTGATCATTATCCTCACCCAAGGCAACCAGTGGCCTGACCTCTGCTGTCGCAAGTCAGTTCTCCAGGTTTTTGAACTTTCTATAAATTGAATTCTGTAATATATGCTCTTTTGTGTCTGCCTTCTTTAGTCTAACATTATGTTTGCTAGGTTCTCTAAACTGCAGTTTGTAACCTCAGTTTGTTTTCCTCACTGTTTGGTATTTTGTATGATCATCTCACAAATTATCCATTCCCCTGTTGATGAACAGTTTGGGGTTTTAATGAATAGTGCTGCTGTGAACATCTTTGAACCATGTCTTTCGGGGACTATATTTTGAGTTTATACTTAGAAGTGGAATTACTGGGTCCTATGGAGTTTGTGCCTGTGTAGCTTCAGTAGATACTGCCAAAACATTTTTCAAATGGTTGTAAGCAGTTTATCTTTATGAGAAGTATGTGTGAATTTCCACTGGTCCATACCCTTGCCCACCCTTAGCGCTGCCAGTTGTTTCCACTGTAGCCATCTCTTGTTTTCCTTTTACATGGTTATATTGTATCTGCCTGCATTCCTAAAAAATTTTTAATTGCCCTAAACTTTATAAAAGGATACCATACTGTATGGATTCTTCTGAGACTTACTCTTTTCACTTAATATCATATTAATAACATTCATCTATGTTATTGTATGTAACCATAGTTCATCATTTTGATTGCTGATTCCACTGTGTGAATGTATCACAGCTTGTTCACTTTCCCACAGACGGACATTTGAGCTGTTTCACTAATGTGGCGATCCTTTCCTTCAGGTTTGCCCAGGGCTGCAGGGATCATGGACGAGTTCTATGAAATTCTTAAGGCACTTAAAATGGATAACTGCTATTAGTAAATGTCCAGGGCCAAAAATGACATACACCCAGTGTTTTATCATCTTGTTTTAAAGAAGAACTTCCTCAGAGTTAATTAAAATCACACATATTTTAAAAATTATATTTTCTCTTGCTTAGTTTACCACTGCAATGAAAGACCAGAGGCAGAACACTCCCATTCATTTAAAGGTAGAACAGTTATCTTCATTTTTTCCAGGCTTCACAACTCAAACCTTTCTGCCTTTTCATATTGTTCTAAAGATATACGTTAATACCCCATGAATTCTTCTAACTTCATGTTATTTTTTAGAGTATGCTAATAAAATTTAGTACCATGCTTAAGACTAGTCTGAGGTTGAGAGGCATTGTGTCCCTGCTCTTAAGTGACAGATCTCAGGACATATTTGCTGCCTTTTGTCCAAAACATCATCATTTGGCTAATGCACATCCACATTCTAGTCATCTGGGTTCTCCTTGTTTTCTAATATTTCCTGGGGCAGTCCTTTCAGAGCCTGTATTAGTATTTTTTAATTCCCAAATATGTCACATTGCAATTGTTCAAGCTGATTTTTTTTTTTTGAAGAACTATGGTCCCCTGTTAATTTTGAATTTTGTTTCCAGTTTTTTAATCATTTTTTTATTCTATTACAGTTGTCCCAATTTTACCCCCTTTGCTCTCTTCTGCGCACCGCACCCCCCACTCCCACAGTCAATTCCCGCACTGTTGTCCAGGTCCATGCGTCATGCATGGATGTTATTTGACTAGTCTCTTCCCCTTCTTTCCAGCATTATCCCCCTCCCCCCACTCTGGTTACTCTCTCCCTGTCAGGAAATATTTACTGATTTATTAACTGGCCTCACCAGCTTCACACAGGAGAGCCATGAACTCTCTCCATTTAAAAAAAAAAAAATCTTGTAACATGCTACATGCACTTGCCCTTATGAATGCTCCGTTGCTAATGAAACCTGCGGCTGCTCTGGAGGAAGACTGTCCCGAAGAAATAAACCTTTCCCAACTAAAGCCCAACTAAAGTCAGGGTTTCCATAAGCCTGACTTTGAAGCTCAATTATCCAATACACCCCCTCACACATGGTGGAAACCCATCCAATATATTTCCTATAATGTGGTAACCCTCAAGCAGAAATGTAATGTTACTGTATAATGAGTCTCGTACCTGTCAAGCACTGGGCTGAGTGTAGGGCAATGTGTCCCAAAGTGAGGCCCCTGAGCCATCATCATCATCAACAGCAGCAGCAGTAGCAGCAGCATCTCCTGGTAACTTGTTAGAAATGCGGATGGTTGGGGCCCACCCTGACTTACTGGATTAGATACTCTGGGGATGGGGCCCAGCAACCTGGGTTTTGACAAACCCTGTGGGTGAATCTAATGTACATTCAAGTTTTGAAAACCACAGTTAGACTATCTTAACAACTCTTTTATCTACATTGGATCAGTTTGGAAGTCTGTTCTTGGCTCTGAAAAATCTGTTTCCTAAGAATAATTTTAAAATGATTTTTGTCTTCCACACTATAACTTTTTTTTTAAACCAAGCATAACTAGCAAAGCAAAAATTTATTGAAACAGATGCACAAGAGTTTCCTGTCGATGTCAATTCATTCTTAGTTCCCTTGAAGTCTTTCATGCAGCAATTGCTAACATTTTATGACTCCAGTATTTCAGAAAACACAGCTCAGAAATCATTGCTCTATAGCTAGGTTAACTTTCTGAATCTGTAATCAGTATGCATGATCTGTGAACTAGAGAAAATGGCCATGAATCCTAGATCAGTCACTTCTCACCTTCTCTCCCAGCTAAATGGATGGGATTTACATATCTGGTTCTCATTCTCCACTACAATTCTTTGGCATAATCTTGAGAATTCTATTTTTAAACTTAAATCTTTCATTATTAAATTCCTTTTCCAAATTTAAGAAATGAATACATATTCTTCACAACCAGTATATTCACCCCAATGATGGGAAGGTCCAGGATCCTGTTTACACGTGGCCATTAGAAACCACCTTCACAAACCCCGTCTGTGCAGCATGCCCTGGTCTCTTCTGCTCTCTCTGGGAATCCTCCTAGGGGCTCAGAAAGGCCTCTTCTTCAGAAGCTGGAATGGTCCTGAACATCTGCACAATCTGTGGCTATCTAGTGAGCTCTCAGTGTCTCCCTGCCTGCCCCCAAATCTGTGAGTGGCTCCAGAAGAGCTGGTTAGGGTAAGAGGAGGCTCCCAGAGGTTTTACAAAGAGATCTTTACACTCTCTCTTCCCAAAGTTTCCAAACTGATTTTCAAGTCTTCCAATCTCTTTGATGAGAAATAAGCTCTTCTAAAGTTATGGGAAACGTTGCCCCAGCCAGGTGGCTCGGTTGGAGCATCATCCTCTGCACCCAAGGAAGGAAGGAAGGAAGGAAGGAAGGAAGGAAGGAAGGAAGGAAGGAAGGAAGGAAGGAAGGAAAAAAGACAGTGTGGGTTTGATCTCCAGTCAAGTTGTAGGTTTGGTCCCTGGCCGGGGCTGTGCGGGAGGCAACCGATTGATGTTTCTCTCTCTCTCCCTTCAATAAATATATTCTCCAATGAGTATTAAAAAAAAAAAAGTTATGGGAAAACTTATTATTCTTGTTCTTATTCAGCTGTGCCAATGCATTGTTTACAATGTTCCAGGGGTTGTTAGGAAGCTATGGCCCACCTGTTTTTGTAAAATCACGTACTGGCATGCCTACTCACTTGCATATTATTTATAGTTGCTTTTGGGCTACAAGGGCCAAGTCCTTACAACATAGATTGGTCCACAAAGTCTAAAATATTTCCTGTTTGGTCCTTTACAGAGAAAGTGTGTTAACCCCTGCATTAAACTGAACACAAGAGAAAACTTTGCTTTTGCTGTCACTGTACACTGACAGCTTTGGGAATAGCTATGTGCCTGGCTGACTCCATTATCTTTCTCTGCTACAGGAATGAGCGCAACAGTCTGTTTTGCAGCCCGAGAAACAGGTAACTTCTCCCTGGTTGCCACCTGACACAGGTGGTACCAGGAGTAATGTTTGTTTACCATTTGCTCTCATGAACAGCATAGAGTGGGTTGTGTGGTGGGGATACCCTCTCCCCCAGCAAAAGAAATTCAGCTAAGGATGGGAAGTCCAAGCTGAGATGAATCACCAGCAGCAACAATTTTTGCCCCCTTCTGATACTGCTAAATGAGTCAGTTCTCTGGGAGCCAGTTACCTTTCTGTGAAGATGGCTTTAAGGGAGGATATGATTGATGTGGTTTGGCTGGGAAACTGAAACACCACTATCTCCCAAGTAGTCCATGCTGGGTGCCAAGAAGAAAGCCTGAAAGGAGAAAGCTTGGTACTTTACGTGAGGGAAGAAATGTTCACTCTGGAGGTAGTTTTAATTCTGCTTTCTCATCATTGGATGGGAGCAAATTTCCTTGTGAAGTCGTCCTCTTGCCTTTCCTTCCTCATTCTGTCTTCCTCCACTTCATGGCTCCACTCCCAACACCTGAGGCCCGGAGCAGGGTCTCTGGTGAGATCAGAGGAGAGCATCACTGGAGGAGGGGGCTGATGTCAGTGCCCCCCAGCCATGGACCATCTGGACAGGCTGGGAACTAGGGTGAGGAAAGAGAGGCAGTGAGGTTGCCAAATGTGAGGCCCTGCTTGTTACGGCTGGTCCTGTATTTGCAGGGCCCGAGTCCAGCCCTGCTCCAGGAACACCCTGTGGTTGGACAAGTTTGATTTGTTCCTCATGGCAGAGAAATAGACCTGTGAGCTGTCCCAGAGAAGGTATCAGAAAGGACTTAGAAGGTTGGAACTTATGGGAGGTGATTTTGGGGCAGGTCTAAGAAAGCAGGGGTTGTTCTATGATTTGGTGTCTTAGGAAATGTTGTCTAGAAGAAAGAAAGACTAGAGTGAGGCGGAGCTGTAATTGGTAAAGAAGCAGTAGTCATCTGAGCCAGATAGGGAGATGTTTGGTCTTTTTTGTGGGTTGAATAATGTGGATTTTTTTTGTCTGTGTTCAAACGTGATTATGGAGTGATCTTATTTCTGTCTTCACACAGCACAGTCACAGAGAGCCCTTGTTTGATGCTGATGTTCTATGAAATTCCTTATGCTCAAAGGGAAAACACCAGGGCCTTGCTAACAGTGCCACCCAGCTCCCATATATCAGGGGCCGATTTTCTCTTTTTCACTGACCATTTCACCTTCTTTGAAGTCACAGGATAGTGGAGCCAGAAAGGACTTTAGAAACCGTATAGTTCAAACCTCTAATGTTTAAGTAAAAAAATGGAAGACCAGAGCTCTTACCTGCTTTGCCAAAATCCTACGGCCAGTTAATGTCACAGCTGGTACTAGGAGCCATGTTTCTTGGCTCTGGGAGCCCTGCATACACTGAGCCTACCTCCTTCAGCAGCCTCATCTGTAGCAGTAGGGAGAGCCTATATCACTGTCCCTCTTTCTGTGCTCCAGCCTGTCCATCCCTTCAGGTCCTCTGATGGGCCAGGTTCTTTATTGTTTTGGGCCCTTCCCACAGCTGTTTCCTCTGCTTAGGATGCTCTTCCACCCCTCTGACCAGCACCTCTTACTTATCTCATTCCTACTCATCCTTCAAGGATTGGCTCAAATCCCACCACTTCTCAAGGACACCCTAGACCTCACTCTCCAGGCACTCTGTGCATCTTCCTAGCACTTCCTGGCCAGAGTCCCTCTGAGTATCCCCGCAGTCAGGGATCTGGTCTCTCTTATTCACTGCTGTATGCTCCGGACACAGCCGATGCTCAGTAATAAATGGGCACTTTACCAGAAGGCCGGTGGAAGCTCCACCACTAGAATTCTTTTTATATACATAAAAAAAAAAAAAAGGTTCTGAAATCTGTACTTGGGGTGTCTATATAAACATAAGGTCTGATTGAAAGTAAGGAATACAGTAGGCTAAAGGAAAAATGCTGAGGTGTTGCAAGTAGGTGGGGGATGAATTTGATGATCCCATCTTAATGTTGTCCTTCCTGTGATCGTTATCTGGACATGCGGGTGTGCTTGAAAGGCCAACCTTCAGCCAAGAGCCCTTTACACTCCTGAACCGGAGAGGGGTAGTGGAGCCTGAAGCTGCTATTGCATCATTATTTAAAATGGTAGAAGAGAATGTAAACTAGACTATTTGGCATGATAAAGGCTATAAAGATGAGACAGTCCAGAGAGTTTATATATTTTTTTGTGGGGAGGGAACATATTGGTCTCTCTGAGATTCTGATGAAAACTATGGCTGCTCTTCCCAGAAAAACACACATCTTCCCATAATTCTATTTGTTTCAGACATTTCATGGACCTGAAAAGCAAGATTATGTGACTGTCTAGAGACATGGAGTAAAGAATGGAAGCTGGGTATCCTCATTCTTCATCTAGTATCCTCTTTCTTACACCAAAATGTTTCCATCACGAGATGTGACAGGGCATAACAATTGAAGACACAGGCTCTGGATGAACCTACAGTTCAAATCTCTGCTTTGACAAGTACTAGTTGGTGACTTGGGGCAAGTTTTCAATTTCTGTGCCTCTGTTTCCTCATCTATAGCACAAGAATAACAATAACAGGTTGCTGTAGCATTATATTAAGATGATACTTGTAAGAACTTGCATAGAACCTAGCACATAGTGAATGCTCAAAAAACGTTAGTTCTTAATATGATTATAGTAATGTCCACCTCCTCTTCTTGAACTTAGCAGAACAGTCACTTGCTCTCTCCCTCTGATCCCAGAATGCACCTGGTTTAGCTCACTCACAGCATGGCTACCTTCAAATAGCAAGTGTATGATGATAAGACAGGACTCTGGCAGGAGCCCGGCAGGCCATCCAACAGCGAGAAATGGTGCTCTCTGAGATGCAGTAAGCATCCTGTCCAGAAAGTGGATGAGACTGGCTGTGAGCCACACTTCTACTTTGGGTCACAGTCACAATCAGGATGTTCTCTGATGACTGTCAGGTGATCACAGGCCAGAGGATGGCACTGAGAAAGCTGTGCATAGTCAGATGGCAGGCAGAACAAGCAAGGAAGCTCTGCTGTAAATTCAACAGGGAGAGATGGGTTTCAGGTTTCAAATGTGCAAATCTTCCACCCTTTATGTAGCAATCTGATAGGTCAGTAAGACAGTTTGGAAGTATTTTTTGTGAAGCAACCAGGAGAAAGCCATTTGGCTGAAGAAACAGGTGGAGGAGACAGAAGACTAGAAGGGGTCAGGAGACTATGGCCTTCTCTCCACCTGGCCACCCCCCTTTGGTCCAGCTGCAGCTCTTCTCTGGGCTTTGATTTCTTCATCTCTAAGATGGCTGAGTTGGGCAACAGGGTTTGGTGGATCTTTTGACGTCCCTTCCATGCAGGGGGAGCAGCAGTAGAGGGGTGGGCTTAGAGGTGGTCACTCTCCCGGTCCCCTTCCCCTTTCCTTGTTCAGATGAGAGGGTCTCATTCCTTTCTCCCACTCCCTGGGGCTCAGAGACTGTCCTGTGGCCAGGGGGCAGGCAGAGAGGATGCCCTCGGGGAGTGGATTCCTTTCTCCGAGGTCAGCATCCCTGGCCAGGGCTCCTGCACAGCTCTCCGCGGTTCCGCCCGCGCGTCCATGCACCTGCATCTGCCGTTGGAGCAGAAAGATCGCGGGTAGATTTTCAGCCTGAGACCGGCCGTGACGTCAGCAGGGAAGAGAGGGTGTTTCGACTTGTATTGCATGGAGCTGAAGGACAGGCCTTCTCTGGCTTTGGCGAGGGGACGTGGCCTTTGCGCTTTCCTGTTCCGTGGGGCGTCTCCTCCAAACCGTGGCTCCTGTGGGCCTATGCTGGGATTGGAGGATCCTGTCCCATTCGAGGGGTTATTGATAACTTAAGACCAGAGAGGCACTCTGAACAGAATGAATAAGTAATGAGAATCCAACAATGCCCAGGCTAGGAGGCATCTCAGAATAAGTTTGGTTTAAAATTTAGCATTTACAAATGGGTAAATTGAGGCTCTAAGAGGGGAACGGCTTGCCAAAGTCCCATGGCCAGACTTGAACAGTGCTAAGAGTAGGATGCGAATGTCCATTCTTTCTCTCACTTCAGGGAGCTTACTTAAATAAGGAATGAAAAGCTTCTTATTTTTAATTTTTAATGTGCAAACTTTTTACAAAAGAAAGTAAACCACTCACTGAAAGTAATATCCATCCACTGGAACATTAAAATATTAATGTCCAAAGGACACAGAACTTTAAATTGGAAAAGATATTAGAAATCTTCTAACTCATTCCCTCATTTCAGTTTCCAAGCGCTTACTGGCAGGGAAAAGCATAGATTCCCAGGGGCCCTGGTTCACTGTCACAGCTGTCATTAAATAAACAAAGAAACCCACCTTAGTAAAACTGCAAATAAACCCCATATGTTCACTCCAGTATGAAAGTAGGACATTTGGTTTCTACTTTGTGTCCCGATTTTGAGGGTTGGTGAAGGTGGATGAGAAGAATAGAAAGGCTGGCAAGACATGTTTAGCAGACTTAAAAATGTGTATTTTAAATTTAAGACTTTACAATAAAATATACTCAGCACAGAGTATCTTTGTTGCATTGTGGGATAATTAAATATTAACAATAAGTTCAGAAAAACGAGGAGTTTTTCTACTTTGTAAGGACTTTATTGCACACAGGCAAGGCTTTGCAAATTAACTGTGGTAACCCTAAGAGTCTGAGAGTTAGATCACTTATAATAAAATGCTAAATATGTGACTAAGAATTCCAGAAAGATAAACCAGTGGGTATCTGAAGGATGTATTTGAGAGGAGTGGGCATCGAGGGATAGAAAGTGTGGACAGGCTGGGGTGGGGGGACAAGAGGACACCTGGTGGGGAGAGTAGAGTAGGTGAAGGCACAGGAGGGGTGGCACCGTGTGGTTCTGGTCTCTTCTCAGGCAGTTTCCCCTCTCAACTTGGTAGCCGTGAGCATGGATTCACTTCAGCAAGTGGATAACCTTACTTCACAGGATTGATGTTCTAATACATGTATAAGAGTCTGGCACATTGGTCCCCAATAAAGACACACAGCTCCTGCCCTGTCCTCCTCAGCCCTTTTCTCTCTTCTAAGTGACCAGTTCTTTGGTCTCTCCTGTTTTCAGGGTCTTGATTCCAGCCAGAGACAGATGGGTCTTGCAAATAGAAAACAAGGGTGTGATCTCAATTTGAGGTGCCCAGATTCTTTTTTTCTTTTTCTCTGCACCTGGCAACATTATTTCTAACAGCAAACAATGAAACTCCATGTCCAATAAGTGAGAATAAACAGGCAAAGACGGGACAGCCTTATAATAGAAGATTGTGTAGTCCTTAAAAACTTAAATAAACTACCAAGAGACATGGAACAATACTCATGATATGCTGTTAAGTAAATTAAAAATAAGTTATAGAACAGCACGTACTATGAAATCAATTTTTTTAAACATATGAGTAGATATAGGAAGAAAAGAGGAACCATTGTTAACATCCTTGTGCACTGGACAAGGAAGAGATGTCTAGCATTAATCCCATGATGCTGAAAACAAACAAGGGCAACAACAAAATTACCTGAGATTCAGGTTCTCAAGTGACTTGCCCAACATTAGTGATGGCAAAGCCTCAGCTGGAACCAGATTTCAGATTCCTGGTTCAATGTCTTCCATTGACCATTCCAATCCACTCCTTCCTCAGATTGCTGGTGTCTGTCATAGGTATATGCATTTCAGGAAGGACATGTTACTTTGAATTAGCAATACGACATGGTCACAGAGTCATTTAGATGCCCTTAGGAAAAAAATTTTTTTCTTTAAGAAATGATGCAGCAATCTGCTCAGGAGAAATCTGCCCTGCTTCCCAAAACTCTCACAGGCAAGTGCTGTGGGCAAGCTTCAGGGCACTTTATGCACATACCCTGTGTACCTACCCTATCAGAGCTGGTGGGGGTCTAGAGAATTACTTAGTAAATGAGAAAACCAAGGGTCAAGAGAAAGTGAGTTGTCCCTCAGCAGGGAATGGACCCTCCCAAGGGCCTCTTCTTGTCCCCATTATCTCACTTTGTAGAATCTACTCTGAAATAATGCTGTTGTCTTTTAGAGGCTGTTCCAGAAAAAGACCAATCCCACCTCAATCCTGGAAGAAAGCAGCCAGACGGTTCTTCCTTTCCAGTAAAGTCTCAGTTAATGTGCCTGGAGCAGGAAGGAGGAGTTTGAATTGATGTGGATTCTGGTGTCTGTGTGGGGGATGTGCTGGCTTAATGGATCTAAACGGACTGGGGAAGAGATGGGAATTAAATGGACAAATAAGAGAGAGGTAAATAAGGTAAAAAGTATTTCATGTTTGCCATAGTATTTCCTTAAATCCTCTTAACAATTTCCATGATGTTATCCCTCACAGGATGAGCTCTGTGAGACTCAAAGAGGTAAAGCAACTTGGCCAAAGTCCCACTTAATAAATGATGGAGGAAGAATTTAAACCTTGTATTGTTCCCAGAAGACTTTACTGGTGTACTGGAAATTTTTTTTTGTTTTTCACCCAAGGACATATTTATTGATTGTAGAGAGAGGAGAAGGGAGGAAGAAAGCGAGTGAGAGAAACATGGATCGGTTGCATCTTGTATGTGCCTCGACCACGGCCTGAACCCACAACCTAGGCATGTGCCCTGACTAGGAATCAAACCCTTGACCTTTCGGTTTATGAGACAACACTCCAACCCACTGAGCCACACCGGCCAGGGCTGTACTGGAGATTTTTGTTGTTGTTATTGTTGTTTTATTGTTACTATCTTTCTAGCTGCAATACATCTCTAAAGATTCTGCATCTTTGATAAAAGATGGATTGAGTTCAGGGTTCAATTCTCAAGGTAGCTTAATAAAAACTGCAGAAATAGACCCTTTTCCATTCCATTGGGCTCATTCTCCATATTTGTTGAATGAAAAAGTAATCAATTCAAGAGTTTCCCTTAAACCTTTGCAGATCCTCACTCTGCCCCACTGTGGACCATTTAGGTAAAGATTTGCTATGGGTAGGCAATGTCCTGGGCAGGGACCTGTCTGTCTTATTCAGAGCTGAATCCAGATACTGAGCAGAGTTTCTAGAATTAAATTATGGCCCAATAAGTGTTTGCCGAATGAATAGATCATTCATACTTCCTCTGTTCTACCACCTCCATCCAATTTTCATCATGAGATTCTGTGGATTTTTCTTCTTAAATAACTCTTCATTTTTTCCACTTCTTTCCAGTCCCACCACTACCACCCTAGGTCAGGCTACTATCAGCTTTCCTGTGGCTTGCTACGACAGCCTCCTCATTGTCTCCCTACACTCACTCCCCTCTAGTCCATTCTCCTTGCGCTGGGCGTGAGTTTTGAATCATAAATCTGTTCATTTTATGTCCTGGCTTAAATCGCTTCAATGGCTTCCCTTTGCTGGGAGGGTCACGGCCATAATTTCTATCATGATCTGCAAGGCCCTGCCTGGTGTAGTGCCTGCCCTTCAGCCTCCAACTTCATTTTCTGCTCCACAATGCATCCCCCTCACTACTCCAGCTGTGACTATGTCCTATTTTCCTTCCAGCCTCAAGACCTTTGCTTCTGTTGCTTCTGAGTGAAGCGCAGGGGCCTGCTTCTCTTCACTCTTTGCTATGTTAGTCTGTTCTTTCTCTGGATCTCAGTTCACATGCCATTTACTTAAGAAAACTTTCCCTGAATCCTCCCTGCCCACTTCCCATCCATCTACACAAGATTGGGTCCACCCAGTTACATGACTTCATAGAGTTACACTTTCCCAGCATTGTACTTAAAATGAGTTACAATCAAATATTCACATCTGTATGTAATTTGTTTACCAAATTGTCCTCTACATTAGGCAGTAAGCTCCATGGTGATGAGGGCTATGTCTGTTGGATTCACTGCTATATCTCCAGTGGATGGCACAATGCCTTATATATAGTAAACACTCAATAAATATATGCTGAATGAACATGAATAAAAAAGTAAACATTCCAAATGATGACATTATATCTATAAATTATGTATGAGTAACAGCTTATTATTGGTGAAGTACTCTTTCATGTGTCAAAAGTCACTCGCTGATGGCATATACGCTGACATCAATCTAACTTATAGAATTTATAAACACCAATATTTATATTGGCAGAGTGGGGAAACTAGTGATTTTTGCAAGTGGCATTTTCATCTTGCTTTCACCCTAAGATCCTCTTAGGCAGCAGCCCACCTGCCCAGCCCCAGGTGGGCAGTGGGGGAAAGGGGAGAGCTGGTATTCCTCCAGGTGGCAAGTGGTGATTCTACACTTTCCACGTGTCCCGCACTGAACTGGATTAGAAAAATGCCTATTTGTCTTGTATTGATGTAGAAACTCTGTTTTCTCAGAAAGACACCATTTTTGCAGATGTCTGAAGTATGTGTATTTTCTGTACTGTATAGCTTCACAAAATTGAAGGAGAATGTTAACGTTCAAGTTTTCTTATCCTGTGTTGAGAAGTTGTTTTTTGCAGATCTTGGTGTTAATAGACCAAATAAATAAGTATTCCCAGCAAAAAAAAAAAAAAAAAGAAAAGAAAAGAAAAAAAAAGTGCTTCTTTTCAAAATAATAGCTAACATTTATTAAGCACTTATTATGTGTCAGACTATACTAGTGCCTGAAATTTAGTCCTTCCACCCACCTGTTAGGATGGTACAGCTATTACCCCCATTTTTGTAGATGAGGTATTCACCATGGAAACTCTTAAGAAATCTTCTAGACCTCAGATTCCCTTGTTCTGTGAGAGAAGAGTTGGTAAGTTTTGAATGTTAAAATAACTTTCAGGTAAACAGTAAATTGATCAGATCCAAAATAGACATCCAAGACTGAAATCATTCATCACCACCACCACCACCCCATCCTAACGTCCAGCTGCTGAATGCTAGAAATGCCAGCAGTAGGGATTCAAACGGTGTCCCATTAGCTTTGTCTGATTTCCTTGCCCAGCCTTGGGCATTGGAAAAATCAAGTAAAATGACCACAAGGTAAAGCAGCTGTGAAGCGATAAACCTGAAGCCTGAGGAGAGTGGAAGGGGAGAGAATAGTCCTACCTACTTATTTTTTGATGATGCAGCCATCTATGGAAAGGAGGTGTGCCCATCAAGAAACAAGATTAATCTGACAAACATAAATAATAGTGTCTTACATCTGACAGTTTGCAAAAGAACTTTCATGCCCATGACCTAATTTGATTCTTGTAACAGTTCATGAAAAGGGGACATTATGAACATCACAGTAAAGATGAGCAAGCAGAGGCTCCTGGGGCTACAGACCTGACAGAGGCCCAGAGGCCTCAAGGGGTGCATCTCTGGCCCAGCTCTAGAGGTTACGGTTCCCAAGGCTTCTGCCTTCCTCATGCACATGTCCTTCAGAAAGAGCCCCTCGGAGGGCAGTCCTTGCTGGTGCTCAGAAAACTGCTGACATGGGTGCCTGTCTTGGAGCCAGTTTCCGAGCTGTCCGAGAAAACCAATTACATCTGACTTGGTGCCAAATTCTTGTTACTTAGCTTAATCATTACCTTATTTACCAGACTTAGCTGGCTCCTGGCAACTTTGACCTATTTCCAAAAATCAATCCTTCCTCACAGGTGGCAACTTTACCAAAACTAATGATATTCAAAAGAATGGGATATAAAGAGAAATGCCTGGAATAATGTTCACTGAATATTAATGAAGGACTTTCAGATGTTTTTTAAAAAAAAATTCTTTTTTTTTTGTTCTTTTCTACCTGATTTAAATCTCTGTAAAAAGCTATTGGATTTTAATGAGAAACAATAGAAAGAGATTTCTCAAATAAAAACAAACATTGGAAAAAATATGCCAAAATATTAACAGTACCTAATTCTGAGTTGTTGATATAGATGGCTATCATTGGTGTGTGTATGTGTATTTTCTTTTCTTCACCAACTTCCCAATAATCATTTGAGCAACAGAAAGATCATGGAATAAATGGATAGCTTTTCAAGGGGCTTTACTTAAAAGGAAGCCACACTCATTTGGCTGTGCCCACACCAGTATGTTGGTTTAAAATAAATCAGTACGTTATTTTATGCCTCATTCATAGCCACCTCTCCAGTTGTACCCCTGGTTCACTTGTGGAGGCAGAGGGCTATAATCAAAGCACAGCCCAGCCTTCTCATATGTGTAGGCAAAGGCTCTTTTTTAAAAAATGTTTTTAGTGTTGTTCAGTTACCATTGTCCCCCTTTTCTCCCCATTACTCTCCCTTGCCCTGCCCACACCCCACCTCCCACATTCAATCCTCCCCCAAGTTGTCCTTGTTCATGGGTCCTTTATACATGTTCCTTGACTTGACCCTCCCCCTTATTTCCCTGATTACCCCCCTCATCCCTCCCCTCTAGTCACTGTCAGTTGATTCTTTATTTCCATGCCCCTGGTTCTATTTTGCTCCCTTGTTTGTCTTGTTGATTAGTTCCACTTACAGGCGAGATCATATGGTACTTGTATTTCACAGCCTGGCCTGTTTCACTTAGCATAATGCTCTCCAGTTCCATCCATGCTGTTGTGAAGGGTAGGAGTTCCTTTTTTCTTTCTGTTGTGTAGTATTCCATTGTGTAAATATACCACAGTTTTTTGACCCACTACTTTAGTGATGGGCACTTAGGCTGTTTCCAGCACTTGGCTATTGTATATTGTGCTGCTATGAACATTGGGGTGCACAGGTTGTTTTGAATTGGTGTTTTGGGATTCTTAGGGTATAATCCCAGCAGTGGAACTGATGGGTCAAAAGGCAGTTTGATTTTGAGTTTTTTGAGGAAATTCCATCCTGTTTTCCACAGTGGCTGCACCAGTCTGCATTCCCACCAACAGTGCACTAGGGTCCCTTTTCTCCACAACCTCGCCAGCACTTACTGTTTGTTGATTTGTTTATGATGGCCATTCTGACCAGTGTGAAGTGGCATCTTATTGTGGTTTTAATTTGCATCTCTGATGGCTAGTGATATTGAGCATCTTTTCATATGTCTATGGGCCCTCTGCATGTCTTTGGAGAAGTGTCTGCTCAGATCCTTGTAGGCAGACTCTATCTATCTGTTATTCAAGGAGGTAGGGCAGCCACGTTTGGTATGGTGGCAAAAGCAAGGATAAACCCACACCCTCTCCCTTAGTGGTCCAGAAAACTCTGGTTTATGTCCTTTCAGTGGCACAGATTAGTCTCAGTGATGCATTCCACACTCCTGAGGTTAATAAATGACTCTGAAGAAAAGCAAGTCATTTATCATGAACCTTTGTGTGACCCTTAGTCCAGTTGGTGAAAAAATATTGTGCTATGGGCACTTTCAAACAAGGAATTAGCTTTTCTGCCCTATTGCCATGTGTCCAGCCAGGGAACATGGTCTTTTCTTGGCCACTTTCATTCCAAGTACTCCTTAGCAGCCAAGAAAAATTATATTTGACTAAATTCTAGCCATTGGAGTCTAGATTGTAAAACATTCCTACAGAGTCCAAGTACAAAGTGAATGACAACTGAGTTTATCTAAATGGTAGTACACTTTTCTCTGTTGGGTTAGAGTTGGGATTCAGATATGTTCCGCTTGTGGCATTAGATGATACTGATGTTTGTGGCCCTCTGCCCCCCTTCCCACCCAGCCCCACTATTTCCACAAGGTTTTTGAACATTCTGAACTAAGAGCAAATAGTAATGTTGCCTGAGACATAAAAATGAGAGATTGCAGAACTGGAGCCTCTTCTAGCCCTGAAACTACGTAGGCACACCCCGCTTTAAGATACCATACAGCTACTGTGGCATAGTTTTAAAGAAGTTCTGAAGCAACCATTTATTTTTAGAAGGCAGCACAAATCACAGACTTTAATGAGTAAAGTGGATATTGTCCATTAAAGAATCCTTAAATGGGCACTGTAGGCGCGAGCACGCACACACACGCACACACACACACACACACAGCAGAGTCATAAAGTGACTCAATAAACCTAAAAGAGCAAATGGCAGATTATGACACAGAGATCAGAGGGACAAAAGGATAAGAAAATAGTTTACAACAACAACAACAACAACTCAGGCACTTCTAAAAAGTCACCTTGGAGTTTTCAAGAAAGGATGACACAGCATTAAATGTTGAGGAGGTAAATATGGGCAGGTGATGCACAGACAGAGGTCCAGGACAATGAGCAGATCCTGGTCAGGAGAAACAACCACATGGAAGAAATGAGAAAGATACCTTCAAGTGGAGGGCTTGTACCTCTTAGAAATCACAGTTGAAAGAGTCAGAAGCCAGCCTGAGCAAGTCTTCCTAGATTATCTTTGACTTCTCTTTGCTATGGTTGTCCAGATGGCAAATAAAAAAATTGGTGTCGATTTCAGTAACTCATAGATGTTTTTGACACTGACCTAGCAACAGTACCCAAAGAGTACACAAAAAGAGATAGAAGGGTCTGTAGTACCTACAGATAATAAAGCAGTGGGTTGTTAAGGAGGATCAGGAAGACTAAGAGCCACTGGCTCAAACTTCATGTGTGGAGTGGTATCCAAGTATATGTGTATCTCAGTCCTAAGACTGAGGGACCCAGAAAAGCTGGCCTATGTCCAGAGAAGGCAAACAATACTGTGAAAGCTTGGAAATGAGGCCATGAAGAGGAAACAATTGCCGGGAGTAACCCTGAGACTTTGCCTGACGAAAAGGACTCTTAGTTGGAACATTACTGCGGTCTTCAGCTGCTGATAGAGGTCTTAGATTTTTTTTCCCTCGGTGGCTATGAAGAATAGGACTGGGCAGACAGGCAGAAATTCCAGGGAAACAGATTTTGGTGTGATGTAAGGTATAATAATCTAACCATCAGAACTGTACAATGCTCTAGGTTTCCAACATAGCATGAGAAAACTTTATTTCCAACACAGCATGACACTGATTTTTTTTATCTGCCATTTGGACAACCATAGCAAAGAGAAGTCAAAGATAATCTAGGAAGACTTGCTCAGGCTGGCTTCTGACTCTTTCAACTGTGATTTCTAAGAGGTACAAGCCCTGCGCTTGAAGGTATCTTTCTCATTTCTTCCATGTGGTTGTTTCTCAAAAATTAGGAATGTGCAACAATGGAAATACACATCCCCCAAAGTGAGGATGTAAAAGTGTTCAGAAAAAGGCTGGATGGTCAGGTATGAAGGAAGCGGAGAGGGCATCCAGCTCTGGGTGTGGGAGGGCATAAGATCTACGTGTCTCACTAGAAAAATCTGCAATTCTAAGAACTGTCTTGAATTTATATTGAAACTTTTTTTGAAACTTAAAGTGTTCTTACCTCTAGTCTCGCAAGAGTCAGTGAATCACAGGACAATGAAGCAATTTGCTTAAAAATTGTTCGTAGATACTTTGGGATCAAAACCCTTCCTAGGAATGTAATTCTCATTGGTTTTTATATTCTTACACAGATGAAGCTGGTTTAGTCTATCCAGAGGCAACATACTATATAAATCTGAGACAAGCTTTTCAGATTTTATAGAGTAAATATGGAGGTACTGATTGAAATGTTTTAATAAGTCAGTTAATTGAATCAAGCAGTCCTAATGGAAAATGCATAAAATAAATGAATGCAGTTACTCTAGTTGACAGCTGGCAGGTCATTCCTGCTGAATGGTCCCAGCTGGACCAGTGAGGATCGCCTCTACTGTTTCTTCCAGCTCTGATAATGTTGACAAGAGACTATCAAAGCCAGGGGCAGCTTTAAGATGTGATGTCCCAGAGACCCAGCAAGCCCTTGACAGGCAGGTGTCTGGCAGAAGGTATACAAGTGGAATGGAGAACTTAACTCCCTTTCTAATTTATTCGCTGCTTAGTCACACCGTTGATGAGTGAAAACTCCAGTATCAAAGGCATCATATAAATCCGGCCCCAGGTGCAGAGTTAGCCTTTGGCTTGCTCTGGCACCTCTGGTGATGCTCTCCATTCAGCAGAGCAATGGCCTCAACCTCATCTTCCTGTGTGACTTTCCCTGTCCCACCTCGCAGGCCCCTGAGCCCAATTCAGAGTTTCTAGCAGGAATTGCAGCTCCTGCCACTGTGATGTTAAGCCTTGCCTGCTGGTAGTACTTTCCCTTTTCTTTTTCACTTTAAGAATAAATCCAGTTTATCTTCTTAATAGGAAGCTTGTACTAATTCTCTGACTTCCTGGGGCTTGGGTTTCTGGTTCATCCAGTACCTACTGTCTTACTTGGCAGACGCCCGTCTCTGTGTGGAATAGGTCTTCACAAGGAACTGTCATTTAAATGGCCATTCTGTCACTTGTCCTCCCCAAAGCTACACAGATCTCACTGTCATCCTTCCCTCTATATTCCTTGTGGGATGCAGACTGAATGGTCTCCCTTCATACTTTCCCATGAGTTTGTTCCACTGTTCTGTCCCAAATCTCATTTTCTCCTGTGTTTCCCACTCCTTCCATTCTCCCATGTTTGGAGGGGCCCTCTGTCACTCTGCAGGGCTGGTACTCCCTAAGGCCGACAGCACTCTTTGCAATCTTCCTCTTTCATCTCAGGCACTTTAATAATTTTGTTTCCTGCTCTCTGGACTATCCACTGCTGGGATATTTTAAGGAGACAGCGTGAAGACCATGTTTTTCAAAGTGTAATCCCAGGACCAGCAGCATCAGCACCACCTGGGAGCTTCTTAGAAATGTAAATGATCAGGCCCTGCCCCAGACCTGCTGAATCATTAGCTTTGGCATGGGGCCCAGCCTGTGATTCTGATACTCACCTGCTGCCTTAGGAGGTAGTTTTGGCTGGGGTTTCAAAACTACTCAATCCTGCCCTCAAGGTTTCAGAGGAAAATACAGGTACAAAGAATACTAGCTAGGGCTTGAGACCAAAACCCTAACGTCAGCTAGTGACTGAGGGTGGACCACACAGAGAAGCTTTTCTCTCTACTGTTTAGTCTCAGGAATCTAGATTTCAAGCATGCAATCTTGCCTCTTTCTCCAAGGCTAACCTTGAGCTGAGCATCTTCCAGTCAAGTATGAGAAGAGTCCATTCCACAACACATAGCAAGTGGGTTGCTAGGAGTGCCAAACCCTATACTTAATTATCAAATGTTAAAAGCCCTGTCTTCAAAATCAGAACCAAACATGGATACCCTATCATCATTTCCCTTTAACATTGTTCCGGATGTTTTATCCAGTTTAGTAACATAACAAAATGATACAAAAAGTGTAAGTTTAAGAAAATAAAAACAAAATTATCATTAATTATAAGCAATATGATGTTCTTAGACTCGCTGTACAAATAATGAGAATTAATAAGCAAATTTAGCAAATTTGCCAGATGCATGTAAAAGTCAACTGCATTTCTATTAATCATCAATAACAGCATATACTTTGTAAGTAGGTACAATTTATAACAGAAAAAATTAATTTTCTCAAGAATAGAATGAACTAAAGATGTGCAATAACTTCATAAAGAAAATTTCAAATGTTATCAAAATACATTAAAGAAAATCTAAATAATGGAGAGTTATACTGTATTCATGAATAGGAAGACTCAATATTGTTTTGATGGTCGGTCCTTCCCAAATTTATCTATACATTCATTGCAATTCTAATAAAAATCTCAACAGGTATGTGTGTGTGTGCATGCATTTGACAGCAGGGGTGTGTGTGTGTGTGTTCTGCATTCATACAACTTGACAAATTGATTCTAAAATTTATATGAATGAGCAAAGGCATGAAACTAGTCAATACTCCTGAAGAACATATGAGGGAGGCTCACCCTACCAGCTGCCAAAACAATATTATGCTGGATTAAGTGAGACAGTGATAATGGCAGAGAAGACAAATAGTACAGAACACAGAGCCCAGACAGAGAAAGACATGCATACATGGAACCTTGATGATTAGCAGATGCCACTGTGTATTGGTGGGAGAAAGGATAGACTATTCAGTAACAGTGTTTGGAAAACTGGAGGACCATGTGGGAAAAAAATAAGTTTGAATCTGTACTCAGTTGCAAATGGCTTGAAGATTTAAATGTGATGAGCAAAATTTTAAAAAATTTGTAAGAAAATATAGGATGTCTTTACAACCTCAAGTATGGAAAGGCTGCTTAAACAAGTAGAAAAAAAATAAACAATAAGAGAAAAGATGATAAATTTGACTACTTTAAACTAACAACTACTGTTCATGGGAAGATCCTACAAAGTGAAAAGATAAGCTGCAAACTAGAAGAGGATAATTGCAGAAATGTAACTGTGGACAAAAACTGGCCACATAATAAAACTGACAAGCTCAGGGGAGGCCTGAGCGGTGGCCTTACAAACTCAGAGACAGAGAGTAACCACATAGGATGGTCTGAAATTGAAATCTTTCTAACTAAAAGCAGATCATGGTGGGTGGTCATGTCCTAGATCGGTATTTTTCCCTAACAAAGGTCAACCTTTACCTTAACTTAGCCTGTGTGTTGTCTTTTAACATGTATGATAACATACCTCTGGAATGTCAAGTTTCCTTTTTCTGGACTCCTCAAAGCACAGGCACTGCACCAGGGGGAGACCACAAATTCCCTCATTGTTATTGTTATTATGTTAATTGTTGACTGTTGCTATCCTGTACCTACTTCTATAAAAGATGTATCTATCATTTTACTATTATCCAATCCCAGAAGTTTCCCTGCTTTGCACCCTCTTGCCTCCCTAATCTATAACCAATGGATTTCATATAACCCACTTATACCTCCTCTTTTGATTGTAATGTGTAAAATGAGGTGTAAAACTGCCATTCTCTAGAGCATTATCTCAACTTGTGGAGGTTTTGCTTCCTGGCAATCAATTGTCACCAGATTGGCTCAAATAAACTCACAAACATTCTCTACAGGTTTGAATATTTCTTACATTGATATAATGGAAAAAGTAGTAGTGTCCAGAAAATACGGCATTCCTATTGAAAGACAATAGAAACCTCTCAATGGAAAAACAATGGACAGAAGACATCAACAGGAATTTCATAGAGAAAAAGAATATGAATAGACAAGGAAAAAAACAATACACATTGATAGTGAAATTAAAGCCACAACAATCTGGCGGTAACTCAGCTGTTGGCAAAGATATGGATAAACGAGAACTCTCACACACTAATGGTGGAAGTTAAACTGGTACAATCACTTTGGAAATTCATTTTGCCTTGTCTAGCAAACATGAAGATTGCATATCCTAAACCCGGCACTTTAACCCCTTGGTAGAATGCCCTAGGACTCATGTGCGAAGAAGTCATGTACAAAAATGTTTATAATATCATTTTTATAACAGTAGGAAACTGCAAATTCCAATTGCTGATCAAAAGAATAAATAAATAAATTTGGTACATGCATGCAAAGAAATTCTATACAGCAGTGGAAATGAATGAACCATAACTATAGTCATTAACCTGGATTACTCTCCCCGATAGACTATTTTTAAAAAATGCACATTGCAGAAGAACGCAAAGAACATGACTCCATTTGCATAAAATTCAAAACAATGCAAATTAAACAATGCATTGTTTAGGGATGAAAGTGTTTCTGATATAATGTAATATATGCATTTTTTAAAAAATGCTCTGATTTTGTGAAATCATGCGTTAAAAGTAACAGAGCTCATGGACTGTTTTGCCATGGAAAAAAATACAAAAAAAAGAAAACCTACATAACTTTGTAACCAGATATTAATAAAGCCAATAAAAATCTTAATAAAACATTAGGAAAATTACAAGGCCACTTTACGTTTTTAATAAATATATACTACTGCAAATATAAGAATTCATCTTACAGAAAAGAGGAAGATAGCTTCTTAGGGGAGGACTTAAGGAAGGGTTGGGGAACCTGCCTTGGGACAAAGTGCCCAAAGATCAGGAAGAACTGTGCAGCAAGCATTTCCCAGGCAGTGTGTGAGGCCACAGTGAGTCCGGAGGAAGAACTTGAAATGGATAAGCTCCGTGTACAGACTTTCACAGCTCTTGCCTTCAGCTGTGTTAGTATATTTGGCAGTCAGCTGCTGCTCCTCAATGGTAAGAACACTTACGTGTGAGGAAAATCTCATAGGAACAATGTGACTTCCGGGTGTATTGACACAATTTTCTTATTTTCTGATTGCATGTGAACTAATGTGCATTATGGTAACCCAAGTTGTGGCATAATGAACTAAACACAAATATGTCATAAAACCATGAAGTAAGGGACTGTGAAAGACAAATTTGGGAATGGTTACCTCTGTGAGGAATGAGTAGGATGGACTTGATTAAAAGCACAAAGGTATTAAAGAGACCTAATTTTCTTAGCTGGATTATGGCACATAATCTTTATTATTATCCATATTCTTCTTCTTCTTTAGACCATAATAATTACATATTATCTCTAGTATGAATGACATATTTTCTAGTAAAAAGCAAACAGTGTTTGATATTTTCATAGTAAAGTGTTAGGAAAATATAAAACGAACAATCAAAATTAAAATTGGTTTTCTAATTGGCAAAAAATTTAATTTTTTTAGTTTAAAAACAATATCGGCTTACTGTAAAGTATACAAGCAATGTAGAAAAGTATAAAGAAGAAATGAAAAGAAAAAATTTTGAATCACCCAAAAGTCCATCACTAAGAGACCTCCTTTTGGTGACTATATATATGCATACATATGTAATTCTACAGAATTGGGATCATATTCTACATTCTGGCCTGCCACCTGTTCTTGTCACTCAACAACATGTGTTTATAAATGTATAGTAAACATGTTTAATGACTTCATAGTGGTTCATGGTATATGTGAGTCAAAATTTACACCTACTGCTGTGTGTTGAAGATACTTATTTATTTATTAATTTATTATTTATTTATTTTTACTATTATAAATAATATTTCAATTTGCCTACTTTCAAAGACTTCTTTAACACTTGTCCAATTATCTCATGATTCATTTGCAGAGGAGAAAGTGCTATGTCACAAACTTTAGTTCTTTGCAAAAATTATTTGTTTTTTTAAAAATATATATACATATTAGAGGGAATGCTAATTCATGTTTTGTTTTTGTACTTTATTTTCCGAGGTTAAACTGTTCCTTCTACAATTGATAATGCCCTAAAGAAAGAGCATGAGTCAGAAAGCTCCTCACTCTTAATAGGAGTCAAGTGGTGGAATGTATTGTTAAAATTTAAAAAAGCTTCAGGGACACATCAAAATTACAACTAAATTATAGAAGAACCATTGCTAAGAATCATCAGAAACTGAGTTAAATGGAAGTCTGACAACTATGGAGTTAAAGAAACCACACCTATTCAGTCTGGTGGAAGTGGTGGAGATGTGGAATGGACTGGTCCCACAACCAAGTGTGGTGGATAAAAATTTGGGAGGGAAATCTTGTGAGTGAGGAGTCCCAGCTCTATACCAGGTCCCCCTGCCCAGGGTTCCAGTGCCAGGAAGATATGACCCCATGAATTCTGGCTTCAAAAACCAGCTGGGACTGAGTTGGTGGAAGAAACTTTTAGAGTCCCATGCAGTTCCTCTAGAAGAACTCCCACACAGACTTACTCAGACTCACTCCTTCTGAGGTCCAGCAGTGGGGTAGCAGCTTGAAAGGCATCAGTGGCATACAGAGAGGAACTGAACTGTCTGGAATCAAGGTGAGGGCTGGAGGACAGCTTTCTCCCAGACAGAAAGAAGGGCAGAAGCCATTGTCCCTTTTCTGAATCCTCCCCCAACAGAGCCACAGAAGCCACAGGTGGATGCCATATCTGAGATTCTATCAACCTGGCTAACACTGTTTGCCCTGCATTGGAGATCCCCAGAGACTCTGCTCTACCCAAATTATGAGCCCACCCAAGCTGTTAACAGAAAATTTTCTATATGAATGGCTGGTCTTGACTCATGCTTCACAGCTTTCTAAATCCTCTCAAACAAGCAACAGCCAGCTTCAGTGAACCCCAAGCCCCCATACCTCTTGCTGAGGGGCCCCAGGCCCAGCAATAGCAGCAGCCAGCCTAGATTCACTGTTTGGCTTTGTCTTGGAATCTCCAAGCCCACAAGTAGCAGCTACTGGAGATTGCCTTAGAGCGCAGGCAGGGTGGCCCCAAACAAAACACAGGTAGGGACTGACCTTACCTTGCACCACTCAAGAAACCCCAGGACTTGAACACCCAGTGGACAACTGTAGACCATGTAGGAGTGCCATCACCCTGCCCCTGAACAGCTGATCCTCCACGGAGGGAGGAAGCTGGTGATGAGTGGTCACAGCAGTCTTGCAGCTGACTGGCATGGGTAAATCCCTCCAGTTGATCTGCCCACAACAATCAAGGCTCAACTACAACAGGAGAGCGTACACACAAAGGGCTTACCTCGAGTACCCAGCTTGGGTGAAAGGGGAGGCTGAGCCACTGGATCCTACAGGACACCTACTACATTAGGCCACTCTAGCAAGACAGGGAGTCATAGCAGCTCTTCCTAATACATAGAAACAAACACAGGGAGGCTTCCAAAATGAGGAGACAAAGAGACATGGCCCAAATGAAAGAACATATCAAAACTCTAGAAAAAGAACTAAACAAAATGGAGATAAGCAATCTATGAGATGCAGAGTTCAAAAGATTATTTATAAAGATGCCCGAGGAACTTAGTGAGGACTTCAACAGCATAAAAAAGATCAGTGAGAAAATAAGGATTCATTAATTGAAATAAAAAACAATATACAAAGCCCTGGCTGGTCTGGCTCAAATGATCAAGCACCAGCATGCGAACCAAAGGGTTGTCTGTCTGATTCCTAGTCAGGGAACAGGCTTGGGTTGTGGGCCAGGTTCCCAGTAGAGGGTGCTGGAAAGGCAACAACACACTGATGTTTCTTTCCCTCTCTCCTTCCCTTCCCCTCTCTAAAAATAAATAAGTAAAATCTTAAGAACAACCCCAACAAACAATATACAGGGAAATAACAGTAGAGTGGATGAAGCCAAGAATTAAATCAAAGACTTGGAACATAAGGAGGCAAAAAACAACCATCAAAACAAGAAGAAGAAAAAAAGAATCCAAAAAACCAAGGATAGTATAAGCAGCCTCTGGGAAAGCATCAAGCTCCACCATTGACATCATAGGGTTGCCAGAAGGAGAAGAGAAAGAGCAAGAAATTGGAAATCTATTTGAAAAAAAAATAGTAAAGGAAAACTTCCTTAATTGGGTGAAGGAAATAGACATGCAAGTCTAGGAAGCAAAGAGAGTCTCAAACAAGATGGATGAAGAGAAGCCCACTCCAAGACACATCATAATTAAAATGCCAAAGGTTACAGGCAAAGAGAAAATCTTAAAATCAGCAAAAGAAAAGCAATTGGTTACCTACAGTGGAGTTCATATAAGATGTCAGCTGGTTTCTCAAAAGAAACTTTGTGGGCTAGGAGGGATTGGCAGGAAAAATTCAAGTCATGAAAAGGAGGGACCTATCGTCAAGACTGCTTTACCCACCAAAGATACCACTTAGAATCAAAGGGCAGATAAAGAGCTACCCAGACAAGAAAAAACTGAAGGAGTTCTTCATCACCAAACCATTATTACATGAAATGTTAAAGGGACTTCTTTAAGAAAAAGAAGATCAAAACTATGAACAATAAAATGGCAATAAGTACATATCTATCAACAACTGAATCTAAAAAACAAACTAAGCAAACATGAAGAACAGAGACAGAATCATGGACATGGAGAGGGTTTTGATGGTTGCCAGAAGGCAAAGGGGTGAAGGGGAATGGGTGAAGTTGTGAGGGGATTAAGAAGTAGAAATAGGTATTTAGAAAATCGCCATGGAAATGTAAAGTACCGTGTAGGAAATGGAGTAGCCAAAGAACTTATACATATTACCCATGGACATGAACAATGGTGTGGGGATTGTCTGAGGGAGTGGCATTGCTGTGTGAAGGGGGTCAAATGGGGAAAAATTGGAAAAATTGTTATAGTATAATCAATAAAATGTAATTTAAAAAATAAAAGTTTGAAATGAAAAGAAAAAAAAAAGCTTTTGGGGAGGCCCAAATCAAAGGATAAAGTAATCAGATTAAGGATTACAGCTGAATGGGGACTACAAAGAAATGAGAGACAAATACTTTGACTTTCTAGAAACAGAAATGAGGACTCCAAAGGGGCAGATGAAGGGAACTGACAGAGAGATGATCAAAGGGACAAGTTGCCAAGATGTAGGATGCCAAGACCAACCATGTTAGATCAACAAGGTAGAAAGAATCTAAGTCTCCAGTACCATGGAGTGCCATCTCAATTTGGACCAACTCCCCAGATGTGAACATGGGAGAGAAACCGATCTTATTTAAGCCACTATTATTTTGAGGTATTTTACCTCTCACAGGCTAAACAGAAGCCAACAGGAAAAGCTACTAAACTCATTTTATGAAGCTGATAAAATTTTGACAACAAAATAAAACAAGGATAAGGCAAGCAAATACAATTATAGATCAATTTTATTTATAAGCACAGCGATTCAAATCTTAAATAAAATATCAGCAAACCAAGACTAGCAGTGAAAAATATACAACACATCATGACACAGTAGAGCTTGCAGTAAATGTACAAGAATATGATAGCCCAACATCATGTTTATAAATGTAGCCTATCACATTAACAGAATAAAAGAGAAAAAATCTACTATAAGGTCAATAGAAGCAGAGAAGGTATTTGATAACTTGGAGTACCACTTCGGATTAAAAATAATACTCTATGAATCTAGGAGTAGTAGGAAACTCTACTTTGCCTTACCCTGATAATGGATAGAGCAATCATCATCCTTCAATAGGAAAAATTTAGAAGTAATAATTTTCATTAGATAATCAAGTGGGTTCATCACTCTCATTAGATGATCAAGTGGGTTGATACCTCAAGGAGGATTCAAGGAAATCCTCTGAGGGTGGCTTGTTACCACAGCTGAATGGGCTAATATGTACTGATTTTAGCTACCTCTTTTCTTTTCCTTCCCAAGGTCCTGCCTTAGCAATCATCAGGCCCAGTAATGCCACTTCTATTCCTCTTTTATTGAAAGATAATGCCAATCACCTTCAGTTCAAGTCTTTTAAAACTCCTTGTCAAACCAGTTATTTCTTTTCTGTTAGAAACAATTACAATTATTTCATTGCATTCCAAGTGCTTGACTTCGGAAGATATCTCTAATGCAAGCAGGTAGACAGGGGAAGGGAAAGAATCTTATTAAGGAGACATTTTGGAAAAAAGTATGAGCCCTATTACGTACCAAGCATTATTCAAGTCTTTTTACCTGGGGCTGCACAATGAGTAAGGCTTGTTCCCTACCTGCAGAAAACATATACTTTTGATGAGAGTCTGCTAGAAACATAAGCACTCTCTTAAGAGGCCAACACACAAAATCTCATTTGTAGCCACTCACCCTGGGCTCTGGCAGAAGGAAGGAGGACCAGATTACAGTTGCGTGAGAAGAGACTGGGGTTCGTGCCTCTAGGGAGAGAGCTGAAGGGATAGCCACCAGGAGCCCTGTGTGAGGGCCTCTGCCTCACCACCTGCAGACACCATCTTTCCGGGGTGAAGCACTCCCCTCCTTATGGCATCAGCCTGGAAGAATGCAATAGCCCCGCCCTCTATTCTCCCTGTCGCCCCACCCTGTGGAACTCACACCCTGCTGAGGAGTCAACTGCCTGGGCCTGGGGTGTAGACGTCCAGGCAGACTGAGGGAGGGTCGTGACTGAGTTGTGTGGCTGTGCGGCAGGGACTTATCTTCCCTTCTTCCGTCAAGCCTGACCAGCATTCCCCCTCCATGGAGATCCACTAGCCCCACCCTCCCAACCAGGGTGGCCCTGCCCTGCTGAGCTCAGGGTATAGGCAGAATCTGTGACAGGCTGTGTTGTGTGGCTGTCAGACAGGGACTGTTTCCCCCTCACATGCCAGACCAGTGCAGAGCCCTCCCTTCACATGGCAAATAGTGGTCTGTTTGGGCCTGACAAACCCTGCTATCCTCACCCTGATGACTTCCTGTGACCCCGCTCCACCACAAAGATCTGCAGGCACCCAGCAGGTGGCATCTAGACTTGGTATATGCCGAGCTTTTGCCAAGTGGCTTCAGACCCAACACTGGCACAGAGATTGAACCTCTATCAGCCTGGTGAACTCCACTTGCCCCCACCTGGTGACTCACTGAGAACCTTCCTCACGCAACTCAAGTACTGCCGGAGGCCCTTTCAGTGACCGAGCCTAACAGGCAGCCAGCAGATGGAGACAGACAGGAGCAAGCGGAGGTGGGTCTCAGGGTGCCTTGGACCTTTTGCTGACCTGCTCCTAGACTTATTGCTGGTGGAGGCTGGCCTTGGTGCACAGCTTGGACCTTCCCCCGCACACAAACGCAGCCACTAACTGTGGATTGCCTTGTACCTCCAAAAAGGTTGCCCGGGGCCATTCACAGGCAGCGTCTGAATTGATCTGCACCAGAATCCCTCCCAAGAGGTCTCAGAGCCAACACACCCAGTGACCAGCTTCAGACAATGTTAGAGAACGATCCAATTAGTTTCACAGGTGGCACACCCAAAGGGAGATCTCTGCAAGACCAGACCCTGCTGAGGCAAATTTTGCTTAGTGTGGTCAGCACCTACACAGAAGCTTGTACGCTGTGGTTGAATTCAATCCTCACAGCCAGCCAGCCTGAGGGTTGAAACTACCCACCAATGGGCCAATAACAATCAAGACTCACATACAATGAGAGGGCCCACATAAACCCACACAAAGGATATTGCTGGATCACCAAATCAGGTGATCAAGAAGACTGCACCACTAGGATACCTACTACATGGGGCCACCCTACCAAGAGTGGGAGTCATAGCAGATCTACCAAAGATATAGAAATAAACACAAGACACGGCCAAAATGGGGGGGGGGGACAATGAAACATGCCCCAAGTGAAAGAATAGCAGGAATATCAAGAAAAATAGCCAAATGAAACAGAGACAAGTAATTACCAGCTATAGGGTTCAAAAAATATGATGATAAGGATGCTCAAGAAACTTTGTGAGAACTACAACAGTATGAAAAGAACATAGGAACCACATAGAAACCATGAAAAAGAACTAGTCAGAAAGGAAGAATACAATATCTGAAATTAAGAGTACAATAGAAGAAATAAGCAGTAGGTTGAATTGAACAGAGGAGGAAATCAACAATTTGGAAGACAGGGTAGAAAATAAACCAAATCAGAGCAGAAAAAAAAAAAGGAATTTTACAAAATGAGGATAATTTAGGGGATTTTGGGACAACATGAACATAACAACATCTGCATCACAGTGGTAACAGGAAGAGAAGAGAGAAGGAACAAAGGACCGAGAACTTATTTGAAGAAATAATGGCCGAAAAATTCCGTAACCTGGGGAAGGCAAAAGACACACAAGTCCAGAAAGTGTAGAGAGTGCCAAACAAGATAAACCCAAATAGTCCCACATCAAGATATATCATAATTACAATGACAAAGGTTAAAGACAAAAATAGAATTTTAAAAGCAACCAGAAAAAGGCAGTTACCTATAAGGAAATATCTATACGAGTGTCAGATGATTTCTCAAAAGGAACATTTTAGTCCAGAAGGGATTGGCATAAAGTATTCAAAGTGATGAAAAGAAAGGAACAACAACCAAGACTACTTTACCCAGCAAAGCTATCACTTAAAACTGAAGGAGAAATAAAGAGATTCCCAGACAAGAAAAAGCTAAAGGAGTTTATTACCATCACACCAGTATTAAAAGAAATGTTAAAGGGTCTTCTTTAAGAGGGAGAAATAAAACAGGAGAACATAGTTATAAAGACAAAATTGGCAATAAATTTGTACCTAGCAATAACCACTCTAAATGTAAGTGGCTTAAATGTTCTAATCAATAGGCATAAGATAGTTGATGCATAAGAAAACAAGATCCATAAATATGCTGTCTATGAGAGACCAACCTCAGAATGAAACATACACATAGACTAATAGTAAAGGAATGGAAAAAGATATTTCATGCAAATGGGAAAAAAAGCTGGGTAGCAATACCTTTATCTGACAAAATAGACTTTAAAACCAAGGCTATAATGTGACAAAGAAGGACACTGCATAATGATAAAGGAAACAATCCAACAAGAATATATACCTCTAGTATACATTTACATACACAACACAGGAACACCTAAATATGTAAGGCAAATATTCATGGACATAAAGGGGAATATTAACAGAAATAGTTATATTAGGGGATTTTAACACCCCATTGACTGAAATGGATAGATCTTCCTGACAGAAATTCAATAAGTAGACAGCAGCCTTCAATGACACACTAGATCAAATGGATTTAATTGATATCTTCAGAGCATCTCACCCCAAACAAGCAGAATATACAAACTTTTCAAGTGTACATTTTCTAGGATAGATGACATGTTAGGACACAAAATGAATATCAATAAATTTAAGAAGACTGAAATCATATCAAGCATGACTCTGACGATAACGATATGAAATTAGAAATCAATAACAAGAAGAAAACTGAAAAATACACAAAACATGGAAGCTTAATGACATGCTACTAAAAAATGAATGGATCGACAATGAGGTCAATGAAGAACTCAAAAGATGCCTTGAAATAAATGAAAATAAAAATGCAATAACCCAAAATCTGTGGGACATTGGGAAAGCAATCCTAAGAAGGAAATTCATGGCACTACAGGCTTATCTCAAGAAACAAGAAAAAGCTCAGATAAACAATCCAACTTTATTCTTAAGGGAACTAGAAAAGGGACAGCAAAGCAAGCCCAAAGTGAATACAAAGAAGGAAATAATAAAGATCAGAGAGGAATAAACAAAATAGAGCCCAAAAAAATGATACAAAAGATTAATGAAACCAAGAGTGGTTCTTTGAAAAGATAAACAAGATTGAAAAATCTTTAACCAGGCTCATCAAGAAAATAAGAGATAGGACACAAATAATAAAATCAAAGATGAAAGAGAAGTAACAACTGACACCAAAGAAATCAAAGGATTATAAGAAAATATTACAAACAGGTATATGCCAACAAATTGGATGAAATGGATAAATTCCTAGAAACATATAATCTTCCAAAACTAAATCAAGAAGAATCAGAGAATCTGAATAGACAGATACTATACCCAGTGAAACTGAAGCAGTAGTCAAAAACTCCCAACAAACAAAAGCCCTGGACCAGACAGCTTCAGGTAAATTTTACCAAACATTCCGAGAAGAACTACCACATTTTCTTATATTATTCAAAAAAAATTCAAAGGAGGAAAGACTCCCAAGCTCATTTTACAAGGCCAGCATTATTCTAATTCCAAAACCAGATAAAGGCCTACAAAAAAAAAATTATAAGCCCATATCCCTGATGAACATAGATGCTAATATCTTCAACAAAATATTAGCAAACTGAATACAATAATACATCAAAAAGATCAGTGGGATTTATTATGGGGTTGCAAGGTTGGTACAACATGCACAAATCAAGAAATGTGATATATATACCACATAAACTAAATTAAGGATAAAAACCACATGATCATATCAATAGACGCATAAAAAGCATTTGATAAATCCAGCATCCATTTATGATAAAATATCTCAGGAAAGTGGAAATAGAGGGAACATAACTAAACATAATAAAGGCCATATATGACAAAACTACTGCCTGCATCATATTCAACGGGTAAAACCTACAAGCATTCCCCTTAAGACTGGGAACACGACAGGGATGTCTGCTTTCACCTCCTTTACTCAATGTTGTATGGGAGTCCTATTCTTAGCAATCAGACATGAAGAAGAAATAAAAGTAATCCAAATTGGAAAGGAAGAAGTATCTTTATTTGCAGATGACATGATACTATTTATAAAGAACCCTAAAGATTCCACAAAGAAACTACTACAGCTTATTAATGAATTCAAAATGCAGCAGGATAAAAAATTTGATTTCTAGAAATCAGTTGCATTTTTATATGCTAATAATGAACTAACAGAAAGGGAAGTTAAGAAAATCCCATTCACATTTGCTTCAAAAAGAATAAAATACCTAAGAATAAACCTAACCAAGGATGTAAAAGACTTTTACTAGTAAAATTACAGGACACTGAAGAAAGAACTTGAAGAAGATACAAATAAATGGAAGCACAAACCATGTTCACGGATAGGAAGAATTTACAACATTAAAATGTCCATACTACCCAAAGCAATCTATAGATTCAAAGTAACTCCTGTCAAGGTTCCAATGACATATTTTACAGAACCAGAACAAATATTTCAAAAATTTATATGAAAACACAAAAGGCCCTGAATAGTAACAGTGATCTTGAGAAAGAAGAATAAAGTTGGAGGAATCACACTACCTAATGTCAAATTATACTATAAGTCCATAGTAATCAAAATAGCATGGTACTAGCAAAAAAAAAAAAAAAACAACAAAACATAAACAAAGCAAAACATCAAACCTGAAAAACAAAAAACAAAAAAACAGACACATAGATCAATGAAACAGAATAAAGCCACACCTTTATAGTCAATTAATATTTGACAGAGGAAGGAAGTACATACAATTGACTAAAGATAGTTTATTCAATAAATGGTGTTGGGAAAATTAGACAGATACATACAGAAAAAGGGAACTAGACCACCTTCTTACACCAAACACAAGAATAAATTCAAAATGGTTTTAAAGACTTAAATGTTAGATCCAAAACCATAAGAACTGTAGAAGAAAAGATAGGCAGTAAAATCTTGGACATTGCCCACAGCAATATTTTTTCTGATATATCTCCTCAGGAAAGGGAAATGAAAGATAAAACAAATGGGACTATATCAAACTAAAAAGTTGTTGCACAACAAAGGAAATCATCAGCAAAATAAAAAGACAACCTACTGAATCGTAGAACATATTTGCTGATATGTCTGAAAAGGAATTAATTTCCAAAATTTATTAAGAACTTATAAAACTTAACACTAACCACCCCCCAAACAAACCCAAACCAAATAATTCAATTAAGAAACGGGCAAAGATCCTGAATTAGACACCTCTCCAAGGAAGACATACAGATGGCCAATAGACATGAAAAGATGCTCAATGTGATTAAGCATCAGAGAAATGCAAATTCAAACCACAAAGAGATATCACTTCACACCTGTCAGAATGGCCACCATAAATAAATGAACAAACAACAAGTGCTGGTGAGGATGTGGAGAAAGGGGATCCCTTTTACACTGTCACTGAGAATGCAGACTGGTGCAGCCACTGTGGAAAGCAGTGTGGAGTTACCTCAAAGAATTAAAAATGGAATTTCCTTATGACTCAGTGATTTCACTTCTGGGAATTTATCCAAAGAAACCCAAAACACTAATTCAAAAGAACAAAAGTACTGTTATGATCACTGCAGCATTATTTACAATTGCCAAGATTTGGATGCAGCCCAAGTATCCATCTATAGATGTGTGGATAAAACACCTATGGGACATTTACACAATGGAATACTATTCAGAGGTAAAAAGAAGAACATTTAACCTCTGTGACAGCATAAATGGATCTGGAGAACATTACGCTAAATGAAATAAGCCTGTCAGAGAAAGACATATCCCACATGATTTCACTCATATTTGGAATCTAATGAACAAACTGAACTAACAAGCAAAATAGAGACAGACTCATAGTTTGAGGGCAGGCTGAGAGCTCTGGGAGGCAGCGGGGCAGGGAGGGTTAGGAGTGGAGGGGTCAAGCAAAAAAGGAAAAGGACTCATGGACATGGACATGGACAAGAGCGTGGTGATGGTGATGGGGGGTGGTTGGGCAGTGGTGGAAGAGAATATAAAGGTGGTAAATGGTAATGGAAAAATGCAATGAAAACAAACAATCAAATAAATAAAAATTTAAAAAGCTTCAGGGAAGGCCTAATCAAAGACTAAAGTGATTAGATTAAGGATTATCAACTGAATGGAGAATATAAAGAGATGAGGGACAGATATTTCTCTCTAGAAACAGAAATGAGGACTCCAAGGAGGCAGATGAAGGAAGCCGACAGAGAGATGATCACAGGCCCCAGAGCAGAAAGAAAGCTGAAGCAAGAATAAAAGCACTTTCCAAAGACACCTGAGGCCTGAATAAGGGGATACAAATGTCATGAGGATAGAAGAATCAATATGGGTCAACAGCACATGGTAGATTTTGTGTACACACCACTGTAAACTTACTTGTGCCCCATCATCCTGTAAGACAAGTGGCCAGGTAAAAAAAAGTGTGGGCTGTGGGCAGGTGTAGCTGGGAGAGCTTCCTGGCTAGAAGTTCTAAATGGGATCAAGATAGGTGATGAGAAGAGATAGGGGTTCCAGTTTGGGGACTCTGCAGGAGCCACACAACTGGGGCAGGACTGAGAAAGCATGTAGTCTGGAGACTTGGTGACATGTACTGTCAGGTGAAAGCGGTGGGACAGTAAAATGGAATGAGCTTGGGGTTTGGGGCCAAGGTCCTACTTACTGTGAGTCCCAGGACCTCTGTATTCTTACTTCTAAAATGAAGATAATAATATGCTCTTTCGGGGTTGTTAAAAATGAAAAAAAAATTGAATAAAGCACTAACACAGTTACTGGCACAGAAGTGCCTAGATAATGATAATTTCTTTAGGTGGCTACTTCTAGAAATAAAAACAAAGCATAGAAATGAGAAGATAAGAGAATAATATAAAAAAATAGGTCGAAGATTTCAGAAAGAAAATGTTCATATAAAAGACGTACACTACAAGGGGTGATAAAAATTAAAGAGAGGATGGGTTGGAGCAGGGTACCTTATGTGTGGTCCATGATCAGCATCACCTGGGAATTTGTGAAAACTACAGACATTTGGCCCCTCCCCAGACCTATTTAATGAGAATCTCTGGAGATGGAGCTCAGCAATCTACAGTTAATAATATCCCTCATCTTAAAGTTTGAAAGTTCTGGGTGAGAGGGCTTGGAATATTTCTTGACCAAGAGATTAGCTTATAGTAGATACACCAGATTCCAATTAGCATTGACCTCAGTTAATCTTTTTGCATGTTCATGAGAGTTATTAATTCTTAAAGAGAGCCTAGAGATTCTGCAGGGAAAGTAAAACTGCTATGGAAAAGGATTAAGATTGACTATAGCCCCAGAATATAGTCAACAGAAAGTGGGATAAGGTTACATTAGTTTGTGTCAGGTCGATCATGTTTTTTTTATTGTTCAAATACATTTGTCTCCATTTTCCAGCCACCATTTTCCCCTGCCTCACCCCCCTGCCCCCCCACATCTTCAACCCTCAGTCCTTCCCCACTTTGGCTTTGTCCATGGGTCCTTTATACATGTTCCTTGATTTGACCCTTCCCCTTCTTATCCCCATTACCCTCCTTGCTCCTTCCCTCTCGTTACTGTCACTTTCTTTTTTCTTTCAATGTTGCTGGTTATATTTTCCGTGCTTGCTTGTTTTGTTGATTTATAGGTGAGATCATATGGTATTTGTCTTTCAATTTCTGGCTTATTTCACTTATCATAATGCTGTCCACCCATGCTGTCACAAAGGGCAGTAGCTCTTTCTTTCGGCCACATAGTATTCCATTGTGTAAATGTACCATGATTTTTTGATCCACTCATTTACTGATGGGCACTTAGGTTGCTTCCAACACTTGGCTATTGTAAATTGAGCTGCTATGAACACTGGGGTACATAGGTTCTTTTGAATTGGTGTTTCAAGATTCTTAGGGTATAATCGCAACAGTGGAATTGCTGGGTCAAAAAGCAGTTCCATTTTTAGCTTTTTGAGGAAATTCCACACTGTTTTCCACAGTGGCTGTACTAGTCTGCATCCCCACCAACAGTGTACTAGGGTTTCCTTTTCTCCACAACCTGACCAACACTTAATTGTTTGTTGATTTGTTTATGATGGCCACTCTGATCAGTATGAGGTGGTATCTCATTGTGGTTTTAATTTGCATTTCTCTGATGGCTAGTGATGCCAAGCATCCTTTCAGATGTCTCTGGGCCCTCTGTATCTCTTCCTTGGAAAACTGACTGCCCAGGTCCTTTGCCCATTTTTTTATTGGATTTTTTTGTCTTCCTGGAGTGGAGTGAGTTCTTTATATATTTTGGAGATCAAACCATTGTCTGAGGTATCATTGGGAAATACATTTTCCCTTTTGTTCCAAAATGAAAAGTTGGTTCCCTTTTCATTTTGCTGATGTTTTCTTGAGCTATACAGAAGCTTCCTATTTTGATGAAGTCCCATTTGTTTATTCTTTCCTTTATTTCCCTTGCTCTAGGGGACATATCGGTGAAAATATTGCTGCGTGGAATATCTGAGAGTTTCCTGCCTATGTTCTCCTCCAGGACTTTTATGGTGTCACAACTTATATTCAGATCTTTTATCCATCTTGAGTTTATTTCTGTGTATGGTGTAAGTTGCTGGTCGAACTTACAATTTTTTGCATGTAGCTCTGTAGCTCTCCCAACACCACTTGTTGAAGAGGTTATTTTTATTCTATTTTATGCTTCTTCCCTGTTTTTTGAATATTAATAGACCATAGAGACATGGGTTTATTTCTGGGCTCTCTAGTCTGTCCCATTGATCTATGTGTCTGTTCTTATGACAGTACCAGACTGTTTTGATTACAATGGTAATCTCAAAATTGCTGTGGCTATTTGGGGTAGTCTATGGTTCCATGTAAACTTTTGAAATGTTTGTTCTATATCTGTGAAATACATCATTGTTATTTTAGTAAGGATGGCACTGAACCTACAAATTGCTTTGGGTAGTATGGACATTTCGATGGTGTTAATTATTCCAATCCATGAACATGGTATACACTTCCATTTACTTGTGTCTTAATTTCTTTCTTCAGTGTTGTATAGTTTTCTGTGTACAGGTCTTTTACCTCCTTGGTTAGGTTTATTCCTAGGTATTTTATTTTTCTTGTTGCTATAACAAATGGTATTTTTTTCCTGATTTCTGATACTGATATTTCATTGTTAGTGTACAAAAATGCCTTTGATTTCTGAATATTGACTTTGTATCCCGCTGCTTGGCCAAATTCACTTATTAGGTTAAGTAGTTTTTGGGTGGAGTCTATGGGGTTTTCTATGTACACTATCATGTCATCTGCAAACAATGATAATTTTACTTCCTCACTTCCGATTTGGATGCCTTTTATTTCTTTTTCTTGTCTGATTGCTGTGGCTAGGGCTTCCAATACTATGTTGAACGGAAGTGGTGAAAGCAGACATCCTTGTCTTGTTCCTGATCTTAGTGGGAAAGCTTTTAGTGTTTGCCTGTTGAGTATGATATTGGCTGTAGGTTTTTCATATATGGCCTTTATTATGTTGAGGTATGCCCCCTTTATTCCCACTTTGCTGAGTGTTTTTTATCATAAATGGGTGCTGTACCTGATCAAATGATTTTTCCGGATCTATTGATATGATCATGTGGTTTTTGCCTTTCCTTTTGTTTATGTGATGTATTACGTTTATTGATTTGCGAATATCGAACCATCCTTGCATCCCTGAGATGTATCCCACTTGATCATGGTGGATGACCTTTTTAATGTATTGCTGGATGTGGTTTACCAATATTGTGTTGAGGATTTTAGCATCTATCAGCCATATTGGCCTGCAGTTTTCTTTCTTGGTGGTGTCTTTATCTGGTTTTGGGATTAGGATGATGCTGGTCTCATAAAAAGAGTTTGGGAGCCTTCCCTCTTCCTGGACTTTTTAGAATAGTCTGAGAAGGACAGGGGCTAGCTCTTCCTTAAATGTTTTGTAAAATTCACCTGTGAAACCAGGGCTTTTATGCACTAGGAGTTTTTTGATAACTGCTGTAATTTCACCAGCTGTTATCGGTCTGTTCATGCTTTCTGTTTCTTCTTCATTCAGTGTTGGAAGGTTATATTTTTCTAGAAATTTGTCCATTTCATTGAGGTTTTCAAATTTCTTGGCATATACTTGTTCACTGTAATTTCTTACAATCCTTTGTATTTTTGTTCTATCAGTTGTAATTTCTGCTCTTTCATTTCTGATATTACTTATTTGGGTCCTCTTCTTTTTTTTCTTCATAAGTCTGCTGAAAGACTTGTCGATTTTGTTTATCTTTTCAAAGAACCAGCCTCTGGATTTATTGATCCTTTGAATTGTTCTTTTAGTCTCTATGTCATTCAGTTCTGCTCTGATCTTGATTATTTTTTTCCTTCTACTCGCTCTGGGCTTTGTTTGTTGTTGTTTCTACAATTCTTAAAGATGTAGGCTTAGGTCATTTATTTGAAATGTGTCTATCTTTTTTTGGTAAGCCTGGATTGCTATGAACTTCCCTCTCTTGACTGCCTTTGGTGTGTCCCATAGGTTTTGGACTTTTGTGTGTTCATTTTCATTTGTTTCCAGAAATTTTTTGATTTCTTCTTTGAGCTCATTATTGACCCATTCATTGTTTTAATAGCATGCTATTTAATCTCCATGAGTTTGAATGTTTTTGAGTTTTTTCCTAAAGTTGGTTTCTAGTTTCACGCTCTTGTGGTCCGAGAAAAGACTTGTTATGATTTCAATTTTCTTGAATTTATTGAGGCTTGTTTTGGTCCTATGATGTGGTCTATCTTTGAAAATGTTCCATGTGCATTTAAAAAGCATGTGTAGTTTTCTTCTTTGGGATGAAAAGTTCTATAGATGTCAGTTAAGTCCATTTGATCTAATGCCTGGTTCACTTCCACAATATCCTTGTTTGGAAGATGTATCCATTGTTGACAGTGGGGTGTTAAAATCCCCTACTATCAGTGTATTACTGTCTCTATGTTTCTTGAAGTCCTCCAAGATTTTCCTTATATATTTGGGTGCTCCTATGTTGGGTGCATATGGGTTTACAATCTATGTCTTCTTGATGGGTTATTCCTTTGAGTATTATGAAGTGTCTCTTTTTGTGGCCTTTGTTTTGAAATCTATTTTGTTTGATATAAGTATTGCTACCCGCGATTTTTCTTTCCTGTCCATTTGCTTGCAATATTTTTTTCTATCCCTTTACTTTCAGTCTGTGTAGGTCCTTTGTTCTGAGGTGGGTGTCTTGTAGGCAGCATATGTGTAGGTCATGTTTTCTTATCCATTCAGCTACCCTATGTCTTTTGATTGGAGCATTTAATCCAGTTACATATAAAGTTATTATTGATAGGTACTTATTCATTTTTTCCCTTTGTACTTGTGATCCTCTCGTTCTCACTCTTTTTCTTCATCTTCTTAAAGCAGTCCCTTTAGCGTATGTTGCAGTGCTGGTTTTGTGGAGGTGTATTCTTTTAGCCTTTTTTTGTCTGGGAAACTCTTTATTTCACCTTCTATTTTAATCGAGAGCCTTGCTGGGTAGAGAAGTCTTGGTTGCAGGCCTTTGCTTTTCATTACTTGAAATATTTCTTGCCATTCCCTTCTGGCTTGTAGTGTTTCTGTTGAGAAGTTAGTTGCTAGCCGTATGGGGGCCCCCTTGTATGTTATTACCTGTTTCTCCTTTGCTGCCTTAGGATTCTCTCTTTGTCTTCAGCTGGTCCTCCTTGTGCTGCCATGCCAGCTGGTCCTGGTGTTGCACCCTGGCCTGGGGCTGCCCCATCTCCTAGCTCTCGGTCTTCTTCTGCTCCTCAGCCTGCCCATGGATCTGTTTGTTCTTCAGCTGCTCCACAGTGGCTTCTTACTCTTTGATCTTGGACTGCTGTTCCTGCTGCAGCATCTGCTCCTGCATCTGTGCCAAGCTCAGAACCTCTTGGTGGGTTGCGAGTGCTGCAGCTCGTGGGCTACCTTGGCTGCATGCTCCAGGCCCGTAGGGTCAAAGTTGCTCCATTTGTCTCTGGGCGCCGGTCGGTCTCCTGGGCCATGGTCCCCTCTGCCCTCGGCCCCAGGCTTCATGGGCAGCAGGGGCAACCGTGGCCCCTTGCCTTCACCCTTGGGGCCCTTGATGCTGAGGAGCCATGACATAGTCCATGAGCATCCTGTCCCACATCAGCCGCCGGGATCCAAAGCCAAGCTGAGGCACGCTCAATCATGTTTTGCTACTAATAAAATCACAAAAATCTTTAGGTTTATAGAGCTTTGAGGATTTTGGAATTGTGGACCTATAATTGATTCATTTAATACACATAGACTATGCAGTAGGTATTTTTGTCATCCCCACTGTATAAATGCAGAAAATGAGACATGGAAAGGTTTGCAAGCTTGTAGGTCTAATATGCAGCAAAGTCAGGATTCAGAACCCAGGTGGTGAGACTCCATGTTTTTACCTGCTAGTCTAAGCTACTTCACCCTGACCATAATTTATTTAAACACTTCCTTATTATTAGACACACAGGTTGTTTCTAGTGCTTCACTTTCATAAATAAACGCTATGAAGAACACCTTCGAGCCTAAGTCTTTATTTTCCTTTTTTAGGTTTGTGTTACACTTCTTCACTTTAGTTATTGCAGCCATTCAATATCACTGACCATTTTTTTCTTTATAGTTTCTTAGATAATTTTCTTTTTGGGGAGGAGGGAAGCATAAGTCTTAAACCATATTTCCAATGATTTCTTTAGTTATTAATAATTTCTCTACAATTTAGTTGTAATTCCAGATTGGTCCTGGGTGGAGGTTAGTGTAGTTTCTACTTACTCCTCCACCATCTTGGATCTCTCTAATGATTTCTTTAGGATTTCTTTAGCGTCCCAGAAACTGAATACCTTGGAAAAAGGTTATAAACAATTTTAACGTTGAAAGAAAGAAGAAACTGACAGGGACAGAAGGGAGGGAGGGAAGGGGGTGATGGGGAGGGGTAGAGTACAGGTCACATCAAGGAACAAGTGTGAAGGACACATGGTCTAAGCCAAGGTGTGGAAGGATTGAGACGGGGAAGTGGGGGGGGGTGGGGCAGGGGAGAGTGGTGGCAGGTAAATGGAGACAAATGTATTGGAACAAAAATAAATAAATAAACAAACAAACAAATAAAAATTTTAAAATTTTTAAAATTTTAAAAATAAAAATTTTACCTGGAAAAATTATTTTCCAGGTAATTTGTTATGAGGGTAACCATTTTATCTCACTCTACCAGCATTATCTTTAAAATCTTACTCTTCTTGATAAGCAAAGTGGTATATCATTTAAAAATCCTTATTTCTTTTATCAAAGTTAAAATATTTTATATGTTCACCAACCATGTGCATTTCCTCATTTGAAAACTGTTAATCCTTTGTCTACTTTTTGAAACCAAGGTCTTATTATTTTTCCTATTAAATTCTATGAGCTTTTTAGATATTGAAACTTTTAAGCCTTTAGCATATTTGGTACAATTTTCTTTTTTTATTAAGAATTTATTTATTTTTAGAGAGGGGATGTGAGGGAGAAAGAGAGGGAGAGAAACATCAATGTGTGGTTGCGTCTCAAGTGCTCCCTACTAGGGACATGGCCCGCAATCCAGGCATGTGTCCTGACTGGGAATCGAACTGGCGACCCTTTGCTTCGCAGTCCAGGTCTCAATCCACTGAGCTACACCAGCCAGGGAACTACAATTTTTTAAAGTTTAGTTTCCTTTTAATTGTGGCTTTTTACACATAATAGTTTAAATATTTATGTAACAAAGTCAGTCAATATTTTCCTTCATGATTCTCTGCTGCTTTCACACATAGAAGGAACTTCATTCCCATGAAATATTCTCTGCTTTTCTCCCCATCCCCCAAAGTAGAAACTTCCTGAACTTCAACTTTTAACTTCAAGTTACAATTTTACTGAGTATATTTACAGTAAGTTCATTTCTTCAGAGAGCTAAATAAGCTATGTGTGTTCATTTTTGGTGGTGGGTAATCTTTGAGTTCAATGAAACCTGCATAAGATTGAGAGGCAACCAGACAGTGGGAAGATCATAGGGCTAGGAATAAATGCAGTTAAGAGCATGAATTAGGTCTGTCATTTAGTGTTGTGCTTTCTTTGTCAAGTCATACAAGCTTTCAGTGCCCTAGTTCCTCATTTGTAAGATGCAGATGAGTGTACCTACCATGCCCATCTCCCTTATTTATCTCCTGAGATGTTCTGAGGATCACATGAGTTAATGATAAAAAAATGCTTTGTCAATCAAGTGCTATAACAGTTTACATACTGAGATTTGTTCATTTACTCAGCTTTTCCATTGTACTAGGCACCATGCTGGATTCTGAGGTTTCAGTGTTGAATAAGACATAGCATCTGTGCTTGATGAGCTTGAACAATGTGTATTAGCTTATTTAAATCATTTAACAACCAATGAAGTAGATAATATTAGTAACCTCAATTTATTCATAAGGAAAATAGAGCAGAGAGGGTTTAAACAACTTGCCCAAGGTCATACAACTAGTAAACCGTAGACCTGGGATACAGGGTTAGGCACTCTAATTCTAGAGCCTAGACTTTTAACTGCATTGCCTCTAAAAAGATAGGGGTGAAAATTGGCTAACTGCATAGAGCAAACTTTTACCTGGAATATTTTTATTTTTAAGAGTGCAGAAATAGGCCACTTGGCCTCCTCACTACCTTTTTCTCCTGATATCTCAACTGACAAACATTTAGCACAAAAGGTATCCCATGTGCAAGGGTGGGGATGGAGAGGTGAGCAGACCTGGATCCTGACCTGAAGGAATTCATGATCTGATGGACTGGGGTTCTGATACTGTAGTAGAAGACCTTGGCCTGACAGGTCCCTTCTCACTGGTTCTCTAAAATCAGTTGGCACTCACCCCCTCTTCTTATCCACCCTTTTCCGCAAGGGCGTCCCTGAGTTCACAGGGCCAACTCACCCCCTAGCATGCAATTGGAGCTCAACTGATGCTTGCTGAGCTAAATGGAAGGCTTTTTCAAATTTAGAACATTAAGGAAAACTGTATGGAGGATACGATAAGTTTTTCAATCATCAACTTCTTTGAAGAGAAAAAAAATGCCAAAACTTTTTTCCTAAAGACAAACAACTCACAATTATTGGAGGAGCCATTGCAGTTTCTTTGAGCCTGGTTCGTTCTTTCTAGATGAAAAACAACGAATAAACAAGAAAAATCCTTGTTATAAACTCCACCACAAAAAACACAAGAGAAACAAGTCAAATCGCTCCATTTTCTATTTGTTAGTAATTTTGCTTGTGTGCATGTGAAAGACTTGTTGAAAGAAGAATAGCTAAAATTAGCTTCCTATCTGCAGGTATCATATTACCTTTGCTCCCACCATCACTGATAAGCATTCCCTGAGGGTGGAGGTAAAGAGGTTTTTGCCCTGGTTCACAGGGGGAAAAAAACAGTTATAGATGAGAAACACATAAAAGCCAATTAATTCAGATTACATACCCCAAGAAATCTTCATTCTTCTTGCCCTTTTCAAAATTAGGAAAGGCCTCAGAGACAGCCGCGTCAAAGGATAGGGGCCAGTTAAGCACCCACCCTATGCCAGGCATTGTGTTAATCACTTTGCATATACAACTCCTTTAACCCTCACAAGCACTCCTGGAAGAAGATATTACCTCAGTTTTACAGATACCAAAAGAATATCCACCAGTAAAAACTGAGGCTCAGAGAGGTTACATATGTTGTCCAAGGTCACAGACATGTAAAGTCTACTTTTATACAAACTCTAGGTCTTATTTTTCCTCACTTCACATTTAGCCACTTCACTTATTGGCCCTGCCTAATTATAATGTCTTTTCATTTCTGTGACTTTGAGTAATGATACAGTGGTTCAGGCTATACTACAATCAATCAGTATTTCCCAGGACCCACATTTGGGGAAAATAGGCATAGAGCTACTGGCAACTTTTCAGCAAATACTATCACCCATGTCTGGATTATTTTCTGTTTTATGAATGGATGATGTGGTTACCAAGATTATACTGTATTATAAAATAGGGTCCACCTAAATCTTCTAATTATCACTGGCTTTAATAAAGGCATTTCAGCCAGTGCTTACTGAATTGTGGGAGGACATTTGAGAAAAGGAGAAAAACTTCAATCAGCTTGATGGTAAGAGTTGAACCAAAACTCCTAGGCATGAGTGAGAGTTACAAGTGCCACTTTATGACAATGGCAAATGGATGAAGTTTAACGTTCCTTTACCTTGAACTAAAAGCCTCCCAAAGATGGGAGAGACAAGCACTTCCTAGATACCTGATCCTCAGTCCTGCTTGGTACCCAGCTTCCTTTTGTTTACCCTGAGACCACTTGGATGGTAGACCAAAGGGATGACAGATCAGAATCCCATTCCCCACATCTAGTGAGTAACTGAGTTCTATGGAGTCTACCTCACAAACATTTGTCTCCAGCATTTGTCTCCTTTTCTCCATGGCCACTATCACAGCCACCATCATTTATGCCATTTCCACCATCATTTGAATGGTTATATTCTCTATAAAGGGTTTCTCTGCTCCAAACTTACTCTGCTTTAACCCAGAATTCCCATGTAGCCAGAATGATTGTGCTCTAAACAAAATGCTCACTAAGTAACTCCTTTACTTAAAACCCTCCAGTGGTTTCCTTTGTCCTAGGATGAATAATGAATATAATAGCCAATGATAATTGGGTGCACAACCAGTGCCAGGTACTACATGACTTATCTCAATTCTTGCAGCAACCCCATGAGGGAGGCACAGCCTTTAATACCATTACATGATGAGGCCAACCTACTTGACCAAGGTTCCACAGTTAGAGAATGGCCAAGCCATGACTCACACCTGGGTCCATATGACTTTTGAGTACATAGTTTAACCACCAGGCTATCTATATGATGGCATGCAGGTTCCGTGACCTGGCCTGCCCACCAGTCCAACCTTATCTCTTAACGAGTCTCTATTTGTTCCTGATGCTTGAGCTCTTTGAGCTGCCTGAAGGTCCTGGACATTGTGCCTCTGCCGTTTTGTTCTGTTTTTCACGCTAATCCCTCTTTTATAATGCCCTCTCAATTTTATTTATCTTGTGGAATGTCTTGTATTTCAAGATCCAACTTAAGTGTTCACTCTTCTATGAAACTTTCCTCAACCCCTCGTTTCCTTGGTAGAATCAACCACTCCATTCCCTGTGATCACTGTATCCTAATTATAGCAACCACAATACTTTCCTATCTTGCATGGATAAGTATGACTCCCCTCTCTTAGGCTTCTATGAATTTCTCAAATGCTGGGACTGTGTCTTACTAACCCATTTTATCCATAGTATCTAATACAGTGCTGGGCATTAGAAGATTTACTGTAAATAGTGTTGAATAAATGAAAATATTATTTGCACATAGAATATAATATGTTGCTTGCCAGAGCACCCCATTGTGAGCTTCTTTTACTTTTACCTACAGCATCAATGCAATTAGGTTTTTTTTTTTCTGTATTTAAGGACTGTATATGAAACCCTGAAGAGGTTTCATAAAAGGAAATGTGACGATTTAGTGGTGGAGAAAAGATACTGTAGTCTACCTGCCATGCCTGTTTTCATCTGGGAAAGTACTCAGTGATAGTAATAAATTGTCACTGTACAAACCAATTTGAGTATGGCAATTACATATATACTCCCTTAGGAATAAGAATATGGATGATTCACACCTGAACTGCAATGCACATATATTTTTTGCGCACAATAAAATAAATTGATAATAGAATTAATTTAAACATTTAATTTAGAAGCAAGAATAACAGCAATGGAAAACTATGACCAACTCAAGACAGGACAAATGATGCCGTGATAACAAAGCATCCTTTTCCCAAATTCCAGAAATCCCAACTCTATGTGTGTACACATGCTATATGGCAAATGCCACATAGAAGACAAAGTTCTTGATTCTGAGCAGTCAAATGCAGTTCCTAACTGATACATTCTGATCCTATTTGAAAACAATATATATTCCCAACATTTCCACCTACCCTTGAATATCAGCTCAAGGGAATCCTCTTTGAGAAAGCCTTCCTTGGTCTTGTAGTGCAGTCTGTGTACACCCTCAAAAAACTTTTATTTCTTTCCTGTACAAAGCTTATTTTAGTTTGTAATTACATTTTCTTTTTCATCCTCACTTGAGGATATGTTTATTGATTTTAGAGAGAGAGGAATGGGGAGAGAGAAAGATAGAAACATCGATGTGAGAAAGAGCCATCAGTTGCCTCCTGTCTGTGTCCCAACTAGGGATCAACCCCGCAACATTTTGATGTATGGGATGATGCTCCAACCAACTGAGCCACACAACCTGGACTGTAATTACATTTTCAATAGTTATTTTAATTATGGTTGCCTCCCCAAACATCTATAAGCTTCAGGAGATTTAGGGACATTGCCTGGTTCCATTCACCATTTCCCCCACAATAACTGGCACATAACCAGGCACTCTATGAACATTTTGAATGAGTGAATGGTGAATGATTCCTTCATCTCTTACTCATTTCCCTGTTCTCTTAATTATACCAGATTTCTTACCAGACTCAAGCTGATATTCAATCCATTCCTTTTCATTATTTCTCTACCCTACCACAAGGATCAGTCCTTATTTTCTAGACTTCTCAGCTTCCAATTCCCTAATCAAAAAGGCTTCTTAGAAGTGGCAGCTTCTAACCAACCTACATATTTTGACATGTTTCAGATCCAGGTCAAGGTTATGCAATATGAAAAAATAAAAAATAAATAAAGGAAAATGTAGTGGCTGGAGTAACCATTAGGTTATTTTAGACACACTATACAACTCCTAAAAAACCTTTTAATTCAGTAAAAATAATTTAAACAATTTCTATTTTATCATGTAGATAAAAATTGGTTACTTTGCTGATATTTTTTTCTACTTCTCAGTATGTTTTGGCCTTTCATAGAAAAAGGCTTGGAAAAGAGTTGATTGTGCTGACTGTTGGCAAGCAGTAAGCCACATACCTGGTCTCTCACTAGATTACCTGGAGGTTGTTTCAGACTGGCAGGACCCAGGGCCCCAGGATTCTTCTCCAGCAGGGATCTTGGCCCTGCTCCTACTTCCTCTAAGCTCCACCCTGCCCCCCTCACAACTATAATACCTCCAGCCTCTGAGTTCTTACAGAGGAAGTCTCATGCAACCCTTCTTCCTGTGGGGAAAGGGGCGGGGAGAGGGGGGGAACAATGAGGGGAAGGTGTAACTGAGAGAGTTCTACTTTCAGGAATTGGAACTAGCGAAGTGTTAATTTCTGGAAATTTAAAGCATTTTAGGAAATATCCTTCACTGATTCCCCTCACTACCAGCCTCTACTTAAATTGCACTTACAAAGTCCAGTTTAAGAGAAAGAATAGGTAGTACAGAACTGATCACAGACTCTTCCCCAATGCCGCTTTCTTTGACTCACTGGTAGAGTTAAGGCAAACAAATGAAATGCCCTCTCCTTAATGAGCTCCCGATCCCAAGGGCCACCGCCGTGAAAGACTTCGAAGACAGCAGGGGTGGTGCCACCGGGAAACACTGGAGATTAAATTGGAGATTAAGAGATGCCCTAGGCAGAGGGGGTGACGTCATTTTCTCCTGGTACTTTCATTGGGCAGGAGGTGGGATACAGGAGTAAAAGGAGGGGACAGAATTTAGAAGAGTAGGAAAGAAAATGGTGAAAAAACAAGGAAGGTATAAATAAACAAATGCTAGTCGAGACATTACTGTAGAAGATAAATTTTTGTATTGCTTGACTTTTTATTGAAACTATAATTTTAAAATAATTTAGAAAATAATAAAACACCCCATCAACCTGGTACTTTTTTTTTTTTTTTAATCCCCAAGGAATCTGGTGCTCCGAGGCAAGGTCCCTAAGGCAGCTGGAGGCTTAGGTCAAGGATCCTCCAAGAGGGCCTATGGCCCAGCAGGATGGCTGCTAATGCTGTGGCCCTCCGTTCCGTGGGCACTAGAAAACTGCCTGTTCCCTTGTTAACACACATGGAGAGGCTGTTCTTGTGACATTGCTACATAGAGGCTGAAGAAACAAGGCACAGACACAAGACACTATCCACAGCCCGAGTCTTGGTGCGCACTCGGGTCCATCGCGAGAGCGACCCACAGCTCCTTCTAGGGATAACTGAGCCGTCCGGTCCAGCGCCCGAGCAGCTTTTGGTCTTGTAACTTGACTTGCCCCGGGTCTGGCACCCAGTGATCCCAGGGCTGAGCGGCTCGGCCCTGAGCCCTTCCTCTGGCTCCGAGCCCGCAGCCCCCAGACCCGCCACTGCCCCTCCCGCATTGGGACGATTTCAGCCCGCCCCCCTCGCGGCCCCTGGTCCTACCTGGCGCCCCGGTCCGGGCTCCCTCACCAAGGGTAGCGCCGGCCCGTCAGCCGTGGGTCTCCACGAGGATGGGCTCGCAGCTAAGCTAGGAAGACAGGCTGGCCTCCTTCCCGGTTCCAAGGTCGCTGTCCCGCAGAGGCGCCCGCCCTCGGGTCTGGCGACAGCAGCCCCCGCAGACCCTCTGGGCAGCTGCCGGGGCCCTGGCCTCGGAGCTCCGCCCCTCTCTCGCTCCCCGCCCGCCTGCCCCCTCGGGGTCCGCTAATGCTGAGCCTAGCTCCCCTCGGAGCCCACTCGCAGGAGGTTCTCTAACCCTGCACCCCCGGCAGCTCCCCTTCCCTCACCGTCTTCCCAATCGTGATCGAGCTCTGGCGACGAGAGCACGCCTTCTCTCCTCCGAGGGCCGCGCGTCGGGTCTGGTCCTTGGGGACTGCTGGCCCTGCGCTTGGGTCCTCTCCTGTCCTCTGCCGTGCAGCGTCAGGAGTTCCCGGACCCCGGACCCTACACCAGCGGTCGAAGACACCCCGTTTCCTCCTCCTCCTTGGAAATGGAAAGAGGCGTACGACGACGTTGGGGGTTTACGACTCTATCAACATTCTCTGTGCCTAGAGTGGGAATTTATTATTACTATTATTATTATTAATGATGGAAGGTCAGAGAGTCACAGTGAAATAAATATAAGTACTGTGCCAAAACTCTTACTCATTCTGCAAGACTCAGGTCGAGAGCCGTCTACGCTAGGAGACCTTCTTGGTATTCTCAAACAGCTCCCTCTTTCCGCTCTTCTGCGTGGAAGGGTGCACTTTCCTCTCCTGCCTGAGGTAGGCATCTGGAGCGCGTGGATACCTGTACCAAACTTGACCTTGCTCTGCTTAAAGACAGGCACTTGGCCTTCCTTGCTCATCTCAGTCCCCAGTCCCTGGCATGGCGCCCGTCACCTATCAGGCGCTCAAATATTTTATGAATAAGTGGAAAATTAGTTTCTTTTGTAGAAAACCAGATTTTTCTTTTTACCCTCAAATGCTACACACTCCTTTGTGTAAACAATTTGCTAGTCTCTATAAAGAGCCAAATTCCCTTTGATGGAGTAATTTCATTCTTGGGGAAATTTCCATAACAAATAATTCTTATGCAGATGTTCATAACAAAATCATCTATTACAGAAAATAATAATTAAAAAAACAAACACAGAAAAGCAAACAACACTAAACTCTCAAAAATAGGTAGCTGATTAAATAAATTAAGGTAGGGTGACTTAGGGTTATTATACAACCGCTAAAATGATAAACATCAAGGCAAGAATATCTCAAAATGTTTTTAGAACAAGGAGAGAGCATTTATTTATAAAGAAAAAAAGAGAAAATATAAAGCAATATGATAAAGTGAATAAGGTATTTACAAAATACTATTAAGCTAAAAAAAGGAAAAAAGTCCATAGTTACTATGTTTAACTTCAAATGAAAAATGCAGATTTCTTCTCTGTAAAGTGGGGATTATACCTATATTATCGGGTTCTTGGATTAAAGGAAAGTGCCTGAAACATAGTGGATACTCAGCAAAAATTTCTGTTTTCTTATTTCAAAGGAATGCAGGCTCACAGATAGAGTCTCAGCTATACCCTCATCATAGCCCAGTTCTGAGCATTTGACTTCCTTCCCCTCAATTGCAGGGTGGGAGAGGGAGTTGAACAAATGTTCATGCACCACATTAAAATGAAGGGGAGAATCTAGTTAATAAGAGTAAATGCTAAATTCTCTCTCAGGCCCAAATACCCAGCAACACATATTCACAGTGGAGGATTTGGTTTAGTAGTAGTGCACGTCAAAATAGCTTAGAAATTTTAGTTGGCTACAAGCACAGGTTGGTCAGTGCCTAAAGGATGAATTAATTCAGCCCCAAAGTTGAATGATGCTGGAGTCTTAGGCTGAATTTATATTCTTATATTCAGTTTACAACCTGGGCATAACGTTCAACTGTCTTTAAGAAAGCATCACTTTGAAGAGTTAATATTACTCCTATCTTAAAGATAAAGAAACTGAAGTTTACAGTGGTTAAGGTATAGAGGATCAGGCAGCTAGGAGGTGGAAGAACCATGACCTTAATCTGATCAGTTTGACCATAGCCAAAGTGTTTGACCACTTCACCAGCGGTTCCCAATGTGTACATCTCCCACTAGAGGTATAGGAGATGCTTTTGAGTGGTACACAGCCTGTGAGGTTAAACAACATCATGTGGTGAAAAAGGTATGTCCTCGCCTTCAGTTCTCCTGAGCCTATAATTATGTCAAGGAAGAAGTATTATTTTGTGGTACTTTTTCTCTGCACCTCTCTCAATATCTGCTAATCTTTTAACAAAGACAAGCTGCCTCAGGCGCGACCCTTTGCTAGGCAACACTTCCTAAGCAGAATTTAATATCATCACTTCCTCTTCCTTCTGATATTATTCTTTGTGCTGTTAGGTTTCAATTGATACAGGTTTTCCATATACAGGGTGATATAGTTTCCATTTAAGGTAAAATTACTTATCTATGAAAATTGGGTAATTTGAAAAAATGACATTAAAAACTAATAACACCAGTGATATTTGGATATGATAAAAATGACACCCTGACCAGTGTGGCTCAGTTGATTGGGTGTCATCCCACAAAATCAACGGTGGCTGGTTCGATTCCAGATCAGGGCACTTCCCTGGTTTGCAGATTCGATTCCGGCCCAGGTGCCTACAAGAGGCAGCATATCAATGTTTCTCTCTCACATCAATGTTTCTCTCGCTATCTATCTCCTTCCCTTCCCCTTGTTTTAAAATAAATAAATAAATAAATCTTTTTAAAAAATGACTGAATGGTGGAGGTGTTACACAGATGCCTGACATTTGTCCCATACTCCATTATGTCCAATGGAGTGTAGGTATGGTGAGGCAGGTTTCAGTTCCAAATGAAGGAGAACTTCTCGACAATCAGAACTGTCTAGGAAGATGTGTAAGGGCTGCTTCGAAGGTGTTAACTACATTCCCTTCACTCCAGGGTTCGACTCAAAGGTTAGATGCCAGTTTGTCACTAATGATGCCATGGAAGTTCATACATCAGATGGACTAGAAGCTTTAAAGTTCTTGCCAGCCAAGAGAATCCAAGGTTCTTGACATCTGAGCATCCCAGGGACCTGAATATTGGAGAGACTGAATTTTGGAGTAAGATACATTAACTTCCTTCAAAGAAAAAACCCCAAAGAAGAGTTCCACGCGAGCTTTGAGCAGTGGCAACACGGCTCTGACAACTATATAGTTTATGGAGCACTAGATTATACTCAAGGTAATTGCTTTAAAAGAGACAACATTTGAGGGGACTTGAAAATGTTAGGGTGTGTGCTTACAATTCAATCATTTACTCTGTACTTATACCTCCTTCTGGTGTAGCTTCCATTCATAACCATCCCCAAAGGCCAAGAGGACTGGGCTGCTCCTCCTTCCTTGCACACATTGGCATTTCCCACTCCCACGTTTCTTTTTGTGGTGTCTGCTTACCCCAAAGCAGCTGCCTCTACTGTTCATTTTAACCCGTTTTGACCAGTATAAAAATGCATGTGTGGTGGAAAGGTACACAGCAGTTCAAAAGTTACTTTGGTGTAAGAAATTTACTTTGCAACCTTTTAGCTTAAAAATGTATGAAGTATAGAACCATGTTCTGACTGCCTTGTTCTGGCATATGAGATATCCTAGAGTTCATCTGGGCCCATTGTCTCTAAGGGTAGAAATGCTCTTAGGAGCTTATCTGTCAGGTAAGCTAGAGAGAGAAGATCTTTCTGAAGGATAACTGCCTCCACTAGAATAACTGCATCTAGGGAAAGCATATTTAATTGTCAGATAGCTCTTTAGGTTAGGAAGTTCTTCCCTTAGGCATCTCTGATGCCTCTCTTTCTCTCATACTACGCATCTAATCCACCTGCAAGTCTTGCTGGCTCTAATTTCCAAATACATTCAGAATTAACCTCTTTTCCCCATCCCTACTACTGGCGGCCTCATCCAAGCCAGCATCACCTTTCTCTTAGAAAACCTCCTAAATGTTTCTGCCCTTCTACCGCATATTCTTCCCACAGCAACTGGAGCAATACATTTCAAACATTGAATTATGTCATTTCTCTCCTCAAAATCCTGACCGTAATGACTTTCTATTTCACTTAGAGTAAAATCCAGTAAAATCCATGGCCCATAATGGCCAGCGCTATCTGGCTCCTGCCTATTATTATTTATTGTTTGAGAGAGGGAGGGAGTAAAGGGGAGGGAGAGAGAGAGAGAGAGAGATCTGTTGTTCCACTTATTTATGCATTCATCGGTTGATTCTTATATGTGCCCTGACCGGAGATCAAACCTGCAAACTCAGCATATCAGGAAGACACTCTAATCAACTGAGCTACCTGACCGGAGCACCTGGCTATTTCTCCAATGTCATCTCCTACTGGCTTTCGTGGTTCCACACACATTGGTTTCCTTATCAGTCTTTAAGTGTGCTCAGCATATCCTACCTAGTAGTCTTTGCATTTACTTTTCTCAGTATGGAACACTCTTCTCCCTTACTTTTTTGCTCTCTATTCAAGTATTACCTTTTCAGAGAGGCATTCTTTTGGATGTCTATTCCCTAGTAGAATATACCCCTTTTCAACTCACTCTATCACTATTTCTTTAGCCTTATTTACTATTTTTTGGGGGACGTTGTAAACTTAATTAATGGTTTAAGAGCAATAAATTGTTGGGTTGCTAATGAGAGAGAGTTTAGAGCATATAACAGCACAGAAAAACAACATAAAATGAATATTAAATGCTCCATTATTTAAAGCACTTACGGAATTCAGCTACTGTGAATTTCTTATGGGCCATATTTCCTTCTGGGTCTCCAGTCTCCTGTTTCATTACTGTAGGGTTTTCTCACACTCTGACCTGTGGCCCATGTCATCTTTTTATTCTAATTCCTCTCAGGATACTCTAAAACACTCAAATAGGACCTATCACCTTTGGTTGTTTTTGTTTAACTAACTACTTTTATTAAAGTATAACATGTTTAGAAAAGATGTACAATTTGACCACCACTCGTACTGTTTCCATTCTATAAAAACCCCAGAGAGTTACCACTACCCTGACTTATAATACCATAGATTACTTATGTTTACATTAGTGGAATCATTCAGAAAATATTTTTTAAAGTCTAACTTCTTTCATTCAACAATTTGTGAGATTCAACCCTATTGTGTAGCGTGTTCTTTTTCACTGCTATATAATATTCCACTTGTAACAATAATCAGTTTCTTGATCCATTTTACTGTTGATTGGCATATGAATTTCTTCCAGTCTTGAGCTATTATGAATAGTGTTGCCAGGAATGTTTCTTTATGTGTTTTCTTGGTATACATGTGCTTGCATTTCTGTTGGGCAATATATAGGAGTAGAATCACTAGGTTAAAAGGTATGCATCTGGTTAGCACTAGAAGATATTGCCAAGGAATTTTCCTTTTTTAAAATTATATTTTACTGATTATGCTATTATAGTTGTCCTAACCCTAACCCTTTCTCCAGCTCCACCCAGCACCTCCCAACTCCCTCAGGCAATGTCCCCACCATTGTTCATGTCCATGGGTCATACGTTTTAAGTTCTTTGGCTACTTCATTTCCTATACTGTACTTTACATTCCCATGGCTATTCTGTAACTAACTGTTTGTACTTCTTAATCCCTTCACCTCTTCACCCATTCCCCAACATTCCCTTCCCATCTGGCAACCATCAAAATGCTCTCTGTGTCCATGATTCTGTCTCCGTTCTTCTTGTTTGCTTAGTTTGTTTTTTAGATTCAATTGTTGATAGATATGTATTTATTGCCATTATGTTCTTCATAGTTTTGATATTTTTTTTCTTAAATAAGTCCCTTTAACATTTCATGTAATAATGATTTGGTGATGATGAACTCTTTCAGTTTTTTCTTGTCTGGGAAAATCTTTATCGGCCCTTCAATTCTAAATTATAACATTGCTGAGTAGAGCAATCTTGGCTGTAGGTCCCTGCTTTTCATGACTTTGAATGTTTCTTGCCAATCTGTTCTAGCCTGCAAAGTTTCTTTTGAGAAATCAGCTGACAGTCTTATGGGAACTCCCATGTAGGTAACTAACTTCTTTTTTCATGCTTCCTTTAAGATTCTCTCTTTATCTTTAACCATTGGCATTTTAATTGTGATGTGTCTTGGAGTGGGCCTCTTTGCATTCATCTTGTTTGGGACTCTTTGTTCTTCTTAGACTTGCATGTCTGTTTCCTTCACCACATTAGGGAATTTTTCTTTCATTATTTTTTCAAATAGATTTCCAATTTCTGGCTGTTTTTCTTCTCCTTCTGGCACCCCTATGATGTGAATGTTGGACTTCTTGAAGTGGTCCCAAATGCTGCTTATACTTGCCTTTTTTTTAAATTCTTTTTTCTTCTTTTTATTCTGCTTGGTTGTTTTTTGCTTCCTTATGTTTCAAATGACTTATTTGATCCTTGCCTTCATCCACTCTACTGTTGTTTCCTTGTAAATTGTTCTTTACTTCACTTAGTGTATCCTTCATTTCTGACTGGATCTTTTTAATGCTGTTGAAGTCCTCACTAAGTTCCTTGAACATCCTTATAAATAGTCTTTTGAACTCTGCATCTCATAGATTGCTTATCTCCATTTTGTTTAGTTCTTTTTCTGGAGTTTTGATGTGTTCTTTCATTTGGGCCATGTTTTTTTGTCTCCTCATTTTGGAAGCCTCCCTGTGTTTGTTTCTGTGTATTAGGTAGAGCTGCTATGACTCCCTGTCTTGCTAGAGTGGCCTAATGTAGTAGGTGTCCTGTAGGGTCCAGTGGCTCAGCCTCCCCTTTCACCCAAGCTGGGTACTCGAGGTGAACCCTTCATGTAGGATGAGTACACCTTCCTCTTGTAGTTGAGGCTAGGTTGCTCTGGGCAGATCAATGGGAGGGATTTACTCAGGCCAGTCAACCTCAAGGATTGGCTGTGATGACTTACCACCTATCTCCACCTTCTGTGGAGGATCAGCTGTGCAGGAGCAGGATAGTGGTGCTCTGATGCAGTCTGTAGCTGTGCAGTGGTTTCTCTGGCTCTGTGGTTTCTCTGGCTCTGTGGTTTCCTGGTTGGTGTAGGCCAAGGTCAGCTCCCATCTATATTTTGCCTGGGGCCACCCTGCCTGAGCTATAAAGCAATCCAAGATAGCTGCTACTTATGCTGGGCTTGGAGATTCCAAGGAAAAGCCGAGCTGTGGATCTAGGTTGGCTGTGGCTGGTGACATGCCTGAGGCTCACTAAGGCCAGCTGTTGCTTGTTTGAAAGGATTTTGGAAGTTGTGCAGCATGAGCCAAGACCATCCATTTATATGGAAAAGGAGCTTGGGAGGATCCTTAAGTCGGGTGGGGCAGAGTCTCTGGGGATCTCCAAGGTGGGTCAAATAGTGTTAGCCAGGTTGATGGAGTCTCAGATATGCACTAGCTTGCTGGCTCTGTGAGGGGGAGGGGAAGGTTTAGAAAACAGATAATGTCCTCTGCTTGCCTTGATGTCAGGCACTTCATTTTCTCCCCCTACACCCCTGGTGCCTTTCAAGGTACTGCCCTAGTGCTGGATCTCAGAGGGAGTGAGTCTGAGAAGGTGAGCTTATGTGTGGGTTCTTTAAGAAGAACTGCTTGGGGCTCCAGAAGTTTCTTCAACAGACTCAATCCCCACTGGTTTTTGCAGCCAGAAGTTGTGGGTACTTATCTTCCTGGAACTGGAACCCTGGGCTGGGGGGCCTGATTTGGGGCTGGGACTCCTCACTCCTGAGATATCTCTCCTGGATTTTTATCCACCACACATGGGCGAGAGACCAGCATGATCCATGTTTGTGCCCCTCCTATCTGTCTGGATGGATGTGGTTTCTTTAATTCTGTAGTTGTTAGACTTCCATTCAACTCAATTTCTGATGGTTCTGAGTGATGGTTGTTGTATATTTTAGTTGTAATTTTGATGTGGTTGTGTGAAGAGGTGACCCATGTCTGCCTACACTGCTATCTTGACTGGAAGTCTCATGAATTTTCCAAAGTGGTCATACCCATTTATATTTCATACCCATTTATATTTCAGTAGTCAATGAGAGTTTTTATCTATTCATCAAAATTGATTTATTTCATTTACCAACCCTTGTTATTATCTTTAAAAAATTATTTATTACTCTTGCGGATGTAAAGTGATATCTCATTGCAGTAGTAATTTGCATTTCTCATATGACCAGTGAAATTGAGTCCCTTTTTATATATTTACTATTTGGATATTCTCTTTAATTAAATGTCTCTTCATGTCTCCATCATCCATGCCTTTAAAAAAATTGGGTTACCTCTCTTCTTCCCTATGTGTTTGTTTTTAAAAAAATATTCTGTTTATATTTTAGGCTCTTTGTTGTTTTTTAAAATCATGTTTATTGTATTACAGTTGTCTCAATTTTTACCCCTTTACTCCCCTCACCCATCCCACCCCCACCCCCCACTCCCACAGTCAATTCCCACTCTGTTGTCCATGTCCATGGGTCATTCATACATGTTCTTTCTCTAGTCCCTTCCCCTTCTTTCCACCATTGTCCTCTCTCCACATCCCCTCTGGTCATTTTCAGTCTGCTCCATGTCTCCGTGCCTGTAGTTTGTTACTTAGTTTATTTTGTTGAATAGAGTCCACTTATAGGTGAGATCATAAGGTATTGGTCTTCCATCAACTGACTTATTTCACTTAGCTTAATATTCTCCAGTTCCATCCATGTTGTTGCAAAAGGTAGGAGTTCTCTCTCTCTCTCTCTCTTTCTTAAATGCAGGTTGATTTAAAAAAATTTAAAACCATTATAAAGTCTCAGCAATTAAGCCAACATGATACCAGCACAGAAATAATCAAGTAGATCAATAAAATATAATGAGCATTCAAAGACAAATGTGTATATCTGTCTAACAATATAATATATAAGTTGATATTTCAAATCAATGGGTAAAATAAGGCTTATTCAACAAAGAAGATGCATGGACCACTATTACTTGAAATAAAACAAATATAGAGCCCTATTTCACACATTATACAAGAAATATTCAGGTGAGTTAAAAATCAATATGTAGAATCTAAGGAGTTTTAGAAGAAAATAGAACTAATGTTTTTCATGACCTGAAGTAAAATATTCAAACCCATATGTTGAAGCTCTAAAGTAAATATTGACAATATGACTATATTAACCATTTAACTATATAGTAATATACATATACAAAAAGTTAGAAGACAAAGAATAGAGTAGAAAAGTATGCAACACTTCTAAAACATGGTTAGTAGGTATTCTCTTTTTTTTGTGTGAAAAAAGTTCTACAAACCTTTAATCAATAAATGGATAAAGAATACCAAAAGTCATTTAAAGCTTTTTAAAAAAAATAATAGAAATAGGCAAGAAATCTATACTAAAACAGGTTTCATTTTAACAAATAGTAAAGGAACAATTAAAATAACATCATTGTCACAATCAGATTAATGAGTATTAAAAATATTGTTAATATCAAATATTGGCAACTGTGAAATGTTGCCAATACTTGAAACTTCTTCATCTTAAAGCAGTCCCTTTAAGAAACTTCTTCTTCATCTTAAAGCAGTCCCTTTAGCATATTTTGTAGTGCTGATTTGGTGGAGGTATATTTTTTCAGCATTCTTTTATATGGGAAACTCCTTATTTCACCTTCCATTTTAATTGAGAGCTTGCTGGGTAGAGCAATCTTGGCTGCAGACTTTTGCTTTCCATTACTTGGAATATTTCTTGCCATTGATATTTGCCATTTTAATGATGATGTGTCTTGGAGTGGGCCTCATAGGGTTCCTCTTGCATTGGATCCTCTGTGCTTCCTGGACTTGTGTGACTTTTCCATAATTACTTTCTCAAGCAGGTTCTCTATCCTTGTCTCATCCTCCTCTCCTTCTGGTATCCCTATTATACGGATATTATTATGTTTCAGGTTGTCCTGCATTTCCTTCAATGCCTCTTAATTCTTTTTGAGTCTTTTTTCATTTTCTTGCTCTTTCTGGGAGCTTTTTTCTACCTTGTCCTCCAGCTCACTGATTCAGTCCTCAGCTTCATCTAGCCTGCTTTGTATTCCTTCTACTGTGTTCTTCAATTCAGAAATTGTATTCTTCATTTCCTCTTGTCCCTTATTAATAGTTTCTGTGTCCTTTTTCATGCTGATATAGTTTACAGTAAGTTCCTCATAGTTTCCCTGTAGTTTTTGGTAATTCCCTCTGAGCGCACTGAGCTCATTAAATTTCCTTAGAACCGCTGTTTGGAACTCAATATCTGATAGTTTACTTGCCTCTATTTCATTTAGTTTTTTTTTTTTTTTTTTTTTTTTTTTTTTTAGGATTCCTCCTTTCCCTTCTAGTGGGGCTTATTTCTTTGTCCTCCCATTATTTGATAGAAACTCTTATCTTTTGCTTCTGCTTCTTAAATTGATCTATCTTGATTTCCTGACTTTGTGGTGTGAACTTCTATGCTAGAAGACCACTCTTTTTTCTTTCTGAATCTGCCTCTAATGATGTCAGATGTCATCCCTGCCTGACATTAGGCAGTCTATTCGAGACTTCCAGGAATCTACTGTTTGTGGCAGTCTCCTCCAGCTGTTAATCTAGTCTATTTTAGGCTCTTTGTCAATTATTGACACTGAAAATGATCTTTTGCTATTTTGTTGTTTGACTTTTTCACTATCTTAAGAGTGCTTTTTCATGAACAGAAGTTCTTATTTTTAATGTAGTTCAATTTATCTATTTTTCATTTATTGTTAGTATGCTTTCGTCATGCTTAAGAAATGTTTGCCTCCACCAAGTCATCAATATATTCTCCAATGTTATCTTTTAGAAGTCTTATGCTTTGCCTTTTATATTAAGATCTACAATCCTCCTGGGTCAACTTTCATTTTTTTCCAATTACTGTCCAGTTGACTTGGCACCATTTATTGAAAAGATCAACCTTTCCTTAGTGTTCTGTGTGTCACTTTTGTCATAAAGTAACCATATAGGTGTGGGTCTGTTTCTGGACTCTATTGTATGTCATTGGTGTATTTTGTTGTTTCTTTTGCCAAAGTACCACACTATCTTATTTATTGTGGCTTTATAGTAAGGTTTGAGAACTGGTACAATGGGTCTCTAAATTTATTCTTCTTTAAGGTCATCTTGGCTCTTCTTGGACCTTTGCATTTCCATATGTTTTTAGAATTAGCCTGTCACCAGTACATTTTTTATTGATATTACATCGAATCTTTAGCTCAGCTATTTTCAGTGGATGTGCTGTGGCACACTGGTGTACCAGAAGAATTTTTAAAGCATGCAGTGCCTGACTACTTAGTTTGGAGCATTGACCTCTTTTCCCTTAGATTGTCAAATTAAAAATGATAACAGCCTACACAATAGTAGCCATCCAGTGTAATTTTTGAATAAATCAAAATTACACCTATTTTTGTCATATCAGCAAAAGATATGTATTTTTTTTGGTGTACTGCAGAATTTTAATAATTAGTTTGTGTGCCATGAGACAAAAAAAAAAGTAGAAAATTGCTGCTGTGGATCAATTTTGTGGGAAGTTGGCATCCTTATAATATTTAGAATTCCAGTCCACAAACACAGCATATCCTTCCCCTTACTTAAATCATGTTTAATTTCTCTAATAATTTATAATTGTCTGTTTATCAGCCTTTCACATATTTTACTAGATTTATTCCTAGATTTTTGATGTTTTTAATGTAATTGTACTTTCATGCTTTAAAAATTTTATTCTTTTTAAAAATCATTTTATTTTTCAGTTAGTTGACATATAATATTATATTAGTTTCATGTGTACATCCCAGTGATTACACATTATATAATGTATTAAGTGATCATCTTGATAAATCTCATACCCATCTGACATCATATGTAGTCATTAGAATATTACTGAGTATATTCTCCATGGTGTACTTTACATCCCCATGACTATTCTGTAACAACCAATTTGTACTTCTTAATCCCTTTGCTTTTTTCACTCATCCTCTCAATTCTCTTCCCATCCAACAATGGTCAAACTGTTCTCTGTATCTACATCTGTTTCTGTCCTGCTTGTTAGTTTATTTTGGTTTTCAGATTCAACTGTTGATAGATATGTATTTATTGCCATTTTATTGTTCATATTTTTATTTCTTCTTCTTCTCCTTCTTCTCCTTCTTCTCCTTCGTCTCCTTCTTCTTCTTCTTCTTCTTCTTCTTCTTCTTCTTGTTCTTCTTCCCCTTCTTCTCCTCCTTCTTCTCCTTCTTCTTTTTCTCCTTCTTCTTCTTCTTCTTCTTCTCCTTCTCCTCCTCCTCCTCCTCCTCCTCCTCCTCCTCCTCCTCCTCCTCCTCCTTCTTCTTCTTCTTCTTCTTCTTCTTCTTCTTCTTCTTCTTCTTCTTCTTCTCTTTCTCCTTCTTCTCCCCCTCCCCCCGCTCCTTCTTCTTCTAGATCCTTTAACATTTCATATAATACTGTTTGGTGGTGATTAACTCCTTTACCTTTTTCTTGTCTGAGCTCTTTATCTGTTTTTCAATTCTAAATGATAGCTTTTCAGGGTAGAGTAATCTTGGTTGTAGGTCCTTGCTCTTTATCACTTTGAATATTTCTTGCCAATCTCTTCTGGCCTGCAAAGTTTCTGTTCAGAAATCTGCTGATATTCTTATGGGAGGTCTTTTGTATGTAACTAACTGCTTTTCTCTTGCTGCTTTTAAGATCCTCTCTTTGTCTTTAACATTTTGCAATTTAATTATAATGTGTCTTGGTGTGGGCCTCTTTGTGTTTATTTGTTTGGGTCTCTCTGTGCTTCCTGAATTTGTATTTCTATTTCCTTCACTAAGTTAGGGAAGTTTTCTGTCATTATTTTTTCAAATAGGTTTTCAATTTCTTGCTCCCTCTCTTCTCCCAGTACCTGCATGATGCAAATGTTTGTATGCTTGAAGTTGTCCCAGAGGCTCATTACAGTATCCTCAATTTTTATGAATTCTTTTTTTTTTAACTGTTCTTATTGGGTGATTTTTTTGTTTTGTTTTAGGGTTTTTGTTTTGTTTTGTTTTTTGCTTCTAATATTTCAAACTTGTTCTTATTGGGTGACTCTTTTTTGTTTTGTTTTAAGGTTTTTGTTTTGTTTTGGTTTGTTTTTTTGCTTCAGTTACTGTATTCTTCATTTCTGACTGGTTCTCTTTTTTTATGGTTTCTATGTCCTTTCTCACATTGTTGGAGTTCTCACTAATTTTCTTGAGCATCCTTATAACCATTGTTTTAAACCCTGTATCTGCTATCCTGTTTTCTTGCCTCCATTTCATTTTGTTCTTTTTCTGGAGTTTCTCTTTTTCTTTCATTTGGGATCTATTTCAGTGTCTCTTGCACTTTGGCTGCTTCCATATGTTTGTTTCTATATATTAGGTAGAGCTGCTACATCTCCTAGACTTGATAGAGTGGCCTTGTGTAATAGGTGTCCTGTAGGACCCAGTGAAACAATTTTCCAAGTTACCTGAGCTAGGCACCCCAGCTCAGGAGGTGGGTTGTGTGCACTGTTCTGTTGTGTGGGTTGTATGCACTGTCCTGTTGTAGTTGAGCTGCTGGTGGAACTGGGAGGGATTGCTGTTGGTAGCACTGGGAGGGATTGACCCCTAGGCCAGTTGGCTGAAAGGAAAGGCTGCAACTACAGAGGAAGAGCTGCTGTGCAGGAGTTGACCTTATGGAATAGGACTTGCTTCAGTGGGGCTTTGGTATGCCCCTTGAGTGTGTCTCTCGTGGAGGTGGCAGGATTGTAATCTGGTATGGTCTGAAGCTGTCTACTGGGTACACTAGCTCTGAGCCTCCTGGGAAGTGCAAGGTTAGCCACTACCTGTGCCCTGTTTGGGGCCACCTGGCAGAAACAACACAGCCATCTGCAGATGGCTGCTATTTGTTCTGTGTTTGGAGGTGCTCAGGAGAAGCTAGCTGAGGACAAAGACCAGCTGCCATTAGTGCCAGGCCTAGGGCCGCTTAGCAAGGGGCATGGGGTATGCAGAGGCCAGATGCTACTTGCTTTAGAGATTTTGGGAAGTCTGAAGCATGAAGCAAGAGAGGCCATTTGTATGGAAAAGCTCCTGGAAACCTTGAGTAGGCCTGCAATTCGGGTGGGGCTGGGTCTCAGGGAATGACCAAGACAGGGTAAACGGTGTAAGCCACATTGACAGAGACCCAGATATGGCACCCTCCTTTCAGATCTGTGTGTGTGTGTGTATTATAGGTGGGGAGGGAGTGTGGTCATAGTGGGTGGTCTCAGAAAAGGAACAGTGGTCTCTGGTAGCACTTTTGTCTGGCAGAAATCTGCCCTCTCAGCTCTCACTCTGATGCCAGACAGCTCAGCCCCTCCCCATATGTACCTGGTCCTTTCTAAGCTGCTGTCCCAGCACTGGGGCTCAGAGGGAGTGAGTCCAAGTAAGTCCATGTACAGGCCCTGTAAGAGGAACTGCCTACAAATCTAGGGGCACTCCATCTCACTCAGTCACAATCTCCACTGGTTTTTACAGCCAGAAGTTATGGAAACTTTTCTTCCTGGCTCTGGAACCCTGGGCTGGGAGGCCAGGTATAGGTCTGGGATGGCTCACTCTTCAGGGGGGACCTACACAGTGGAGAAATTCCTCCCAATTTTAAACCAGCACACATGGATGTGGGACCTGACCCTTCATAATCTCCACCCCTCTTACTAGTTTCATTGTGGCTTCTTTAAATCCCTAGTTGTGGAACTTCCATTCTGCTAGATTTCAGGTGGTTCTGAATGATGGTTGTTCTATAGTTTAGTTGTAATTTTGATGTGGTTGCAGGAGGATTTGAGTACTGTATTTACATATCTTGACCAGAATTTCTAAAATTTCTTTCTTAATTATGTGTTGCTGATACCTTGCTGTATTTTTTTTCCTTAGGATAAATCATCATCTGACATATATATTTATGTGTTATTGTCTATCTCTCTTACAAAATGCAAAATTTGTGAAAATAGAGATTTTGTCCATTTTGATTACTGCTTTATTCCTAGTGCCAAAAAACCCCAGTTCCTAGCACATAATGGGCACCATATATATCGCTGAATTGAATTGGATCAAATATATTGTTTACTATACTGAGCTGAAATCTTCTTGCAACTCATATTTCCCTCCTCTAGGAAAATACAGAATAAGTCTCCTTATTCTTTTTTATGATGGCTTTTCACCTATCCCCAAGCAGCATCCCCTTCCCAAAGCCAAACATCCAGTTCTTCAGTAGTTCCTCGCAGGAAAGTTTTAGAGACTCTCATCATATTGTCTGCGTCCCTTCATATGTGCTCTGGTTTGCCAGTGTTCCCTTTCAGTCTGGGTTCCTAGAACTGATTCGACCAATGCATATGGTAAATTTAGACTATTACTTACACGAGCTGGCTCATTTTTATTTGCCGTGTCACAATGTCGATGCACAGTAAGATTGTTATCAAACAATATCCCCCAGCCTGTATGTACCTCTTGGAAAGCCCCTTTCCATATAACAGCCTTAAGTTTCTCTATCTCCATCTGCCTGTTTCCCCATTCCCTCCTCCTCCTCTGCAGAGTTTCTCTTGTGTCTGTCTCTCTCTGAGTTTGTCTTCACTGTACCTGCCTCTTCACTGTTTCCTGGTTTCTACCATGTCTTTCAGCATCTGCATCTCTGATCCTCTCTCCCCCGGTCACCACCCTTCTTTCTTCATTCCCCAAGACTTAAGGAATACAAGGTGATTGTCTAGACTAGATACTTACTGACAAGATAGAGATAAGCAAACAGAAATTTGAACATAGTACTAAAGAGCATCAAAATGAATGTATACTACTGTAGCTGGAACAAATTCTCTTTCTTCTGTGGTACTCTGGTGCCAACTGTTAAAATAGTAATGTGTTTTCTGCCCCTTCTGAAAAAATAATAAGCATCTCGGTGGGGCTGCCAAGAGCTCTGCATGGTGACCCTGGTCCTAGGTTCAGTGAGAAGGAATAGTGCTGCTGTCTGGAGTGGCCGAGGAAGGGCTGATGGTCAGCCATTTTGTCAGGTAAATGTAACATTCTGTGATTAAATAGGTTTATATGCTGAGCCCATTTCCACAGGCAACAGAGGAAATTAAATAATCTAGCCTCAGAATAGACACAGGTTGTGCTGTTCTGATCCCCATTAGACAAAATAAAATAAAATTGTGCTTTGCTGCAAATGGCGCTGCTCATATCCGTGTGCTGGAAGAAAGATGACTGGTGGCTCAGTGCCCTGGTCAGCCATGTCCACAGGCTGCTGCAAGTAGTTGAGAAAGAGCAGGAAATGACCCTGAGATGCTCACCGCAGTTACTGCTGGAGAGGAAAGCGGCCAGTGTCTTCAGGATATTTAATGGGGGCTGCAATCTTATTAAGCTCCTGTTAATAAGCATGACTTCCTTATTTATCAGGATAATGCGGTCTGGGATTAGACAGAGAGAGAGCCTAGTCTTTAGCTTTCAGGAAATAAACTATTTTTTTTTCTATCTTACGCTAGCGTAACCATTTTATTGTCACAGTATGGACCTTAACTGTGATGTACCAAGTTCATATCTGAGTGTTTAATTGTGTCCAAATTCTTGGTTTTTAAAATCGTTGTCAGGTGATTAATAAGAAAACCATAATCACAAATATCAAATGTTCTTTCCAAATAGTGGCTCAGTCTCTGTTGAGAAGAAAAATTCTGGCCTTATTTTTCCTTGTGGTAATAGAGGCATAGCTCCTTGAATTTTCAATGATTTAATTGGTTGGGTCCATCAAACTATTCATCAGAATTTCTAGAATGAACTTTATCCTCTCAGGTAGAGAGGCATGCGTAATGACTCTCTTCCTCCCAGAGAATCCCTTCTTACTCAGCGTGATAGGCTGGTTTGGGATACAATGCATGGCAGAGGGAACTCCCTTTTACCCAGGTGTCAGACCCGCATGAGCAGAGTCCCTGCAGAGCTGCTGAAGCTTCCATTGAACACTCGTGACACAGCCAGAGGAGGTGGACTTGCAAGCAGGCCTTCACCCCATCCTCTCACAGTTCACAGATTGGCAGTTTGCCCCTGCGGTTGATGAAGCAGATGACAAAATAGAGAAGATAGTTCCTGCTGCTCCACTGGGAAAGTTATAACGTGAGCTGACTGAAGACCCCTAGGGCACGGGACAGAGCTCTGGTCAGGAAAGAGAGCTCTGAATCCTGGTATGGGACTTGGGACTGGGTCAGTGGGCTGCTGGGTAAAGCTAATGCTATGCAATTTTATGCGTTGAGCAGGTGGTTGCCAAAGCCTCTCAGGCCAGCTTGAGTTTTCCTTTTAGCTAAGCTTGACTATGAATGTTAATACGCATTACTCAGTGCTTTTTATATATATATATTTTTAAAAGAATGTTCAAATTGCTCTCTGCTTCTGTGACTATGTCTGCCTAGGAAGGTGGAAGATAACTAGGTCCAGCAAGGCACTTGGACCAGGTATCTGGAGGAAGTCTTTTCCATGCTTGGGGCTGCTTAGCTGGGTGGGCTCAGCTGTCTTGGAATGCCTCTGAGTCACTCTTTGCAGACCTGACCACCAGGCCTCTGAGTGCCTCTGGGGGGCTGCAGAGACCACCTACCTGTTTACCTCAGAGATGCATCCTTACTATTTGAGGGAGGCCCCAATAATAAAAGCACAGTTGATCAAACAATAAAATATTTATTGGGCACGTAATATGTTCTCAGCACTGAGCTGAGTGCTGGAAAATATATATTATAAAATTATAATGCTTATCATATATTAAGCATTGAAAAAACTATGAGAGGTCCATTATTATTACACATTTTACACATGAGAAAACTGAGACAGAGTAAAGTTAAACCACCTACCTAAGATCATGCAGCTGGTAGAGCAGAGAGATTTGATTGTAAATGCCAGGCCCTGAGCTTGAGGAAGACACTAGAATGGCCTTTCCTGTCATTTTAAGACTTCTATTATCCTGAAACCATGAGTATATATAATGGTTTATTTTCCAGACCATGGTGATAGGGAAAATATAGATTAATTAGCAGCATATTCTGTCTTCTATTTTTGTCACAATCCATATATTCAGGTTTGGTTTTGTGACAAAATTTCTAGTACAACTGTGAGGGCCTTTCTCAAGTGTAACAGACATTCACATGCCGCTGTTTCAAACAGTACTCAAAATGTACTTTTATTTACTTCACTCTCTTTGTTCATCTAAGCACGGAGTATTTTATCTGGATCAGATTCATCTGATAACTTCAGAATGATTTTTCCACCCCTACATGCTCCAAATCCCTTACCTTAGGAGTTTTATTTTTCTGTCACCTGTTTGTTGGCTCATTTTTCTCAGAACTTTGTTTCTCGGAGCAAGAATAACATGTCATGCTAAGTCAGCAGGCCAGGAAAGAGAGAAGCGGAGTCAAACCTGGAGTTTATCCCTTTAGGGATGGTGGTTCAGAGAGATATTCTGTCACACAAAATATGTATTGGTGGTCAAGGAATAAAAGCCACAGGGACTGGACAATTAGAATAAGTCATGATTAAAGTTGTCATGGGATTTAGCCAGGCACAGTGAAGCTCTAACACCCATTCTCTCTCACAACACCTGTTTTTCTTTTTCATTGTATTTACTACAATACAGGGTCCAGAACAAATAATGCCCCTTTTTATTACAAAATCATAAGCATGTAATTCTGTAACATAGCAATATCATACTCAAGTGTACCATATGACATTTTGGGTGAAATGTTCAAATTAAAACTATAAATTATTACACCCATATTAGTACCATATCAACCACACTCAAGCAGGTGTTTCTTCTGCTAGACTCTGTATACCACCGAGTTTGTGGAAGGTTGTTAGAGCAACTCTAGGAAATTAATACAGTGAGTAATCTGGCATGTGTCATTTCTATATCCTGCAGAAATTAATTTACTTTTCAGATTTCAACAAAGACATTATCCTAAGAGGAGCTGATTTGTCTTTTCTCTAAGAGTCCTATAGATTTTTTTCTCATATCTGTGAAGAAGTGAGTTTAAACTTTTAGGGAGTTCCTTTAGAAGACAATATTGGGTTTTATTCTTCAGATGTTGTATAGACTATCAATAATTGTTACAGAAACCTTGCTCTTGAGAGATGAATAGGGTGATGGATAATGACACATGGCATGTTCAAGTTACTTAAATTCTTATAAAGAGAGGGCCAAAAAAAATAACACCATCAAAGTAAGTGGATGAGGATTTTGATATAACTAATATTTTAATAGCACTTAACAACTTGCAACATTCTAATATTTTAATTACTTCACTTGGTGTTTTGTACAATAAATCTGTAGATTATTAACATTTTAAAAAAGATTTTATTTATTTTTAGAGAGGGAAGGGAGAGAGAAAGAGAGGGGAGGAAACATTGCTGTGTGAGAAAAACATTGATTGGTTGCCTCTTGAACATGCCCTGATGGGGGACCAAACCTGCAACCCAAGTATGTGCCTTGACTGGGAATCAAACCAGCAACGTTTCACTTTGTGGGATGACTCCCAACCGAGTCACACTGGTCAGGGCAATTATTAACATTATTTATCCTTTTTTATAGATGAGAAAACTTATCTCAGATAAGTTAAACAACCTGCCAAAGTTTCACAGCTAGTAGGTTGTTTAGTTAGGAATCTTAAACAATGTAAGCTTTTATTTATTTTTTAAAGAAACTTTATTGTGATTGACTGATACTCTTTTAAAAATGTTTTGTTCTATATTTGTATATAAGAAAACACTTCTGGTAATTAAGGAAGCTAATGCTGTGTGTTTTATGAATTTTAAACCACGTGAGTTTTTTTTTTTAAGGAACTTTATTCTGATTGACTGATAATCTTTTTAAAATGTTCTGTTTTATATATTTGCATATGAGAAAACACTTCTGGCAATTAAGAGCTAAGATGTTTTATTTTTTGGGAATATGATGGCCTAGATTATTTTTATCAGTTTTCCTTCTAAAACCTGACTAGAAATAATGGATGAAAAATACTTCCTAAAAATCATTAAAGAGATAACAAAATAGTAAAGAATTAACAACTAAAGGGAGAAAGGAAGGCATGCAAGATGATCTTGAAGGCATTCTCAATTCTGGCAAACTTGAATCTTGTTTTTGATGGACTCTCAGACCTACCCTATGGGAGACTGCAAATGGAATTCTTTGCAAATTAAGCTAGCTTCCAAAGGGCTACACCTTCAGGGTTATAATGAAGCAGAAATAATTCATCTAAAGTAGATTTGCAGCTTGGGTCATCTAGGGAACCTGTTGTCCTAAACTTGATTTAAGTTTTATCAATGAAAATGTCTCTCTAGAGAAAGACATTTTCATTTTGGCTATAGTATTTCTATAAATTCAAGGCCAATGAGCAGCACAAAGTCAAAGATCATCATGCACAAAAGGAAACAAAGTATACAGAAACAAATACACAAAATTTGGATATTGGCATTATCAGTCTGTAAAACAAATATGCTCACATGTTTTTAAAAATAAAAGGCATGTTTTAAGACATCTATAAAAACGAGGAAATTAAAAACATTTGGAAAGAAACAATAGAATACAAATTAATAACTAAGATCAAAAACTCAGTAAAATATTAACATCAGATTAAACGTAGGTAAAGATATAAGTTATTGAATTACAAAATAGGGCAAAAAAATTCTAGAGGAAGACAAGCTGAGGAATGAAGATGAAAAGTTAAAAGACAAGAAGGATACCATGGGAATAGCTAATCAATTAATTAGAGTTGCAGTGGGAAAGGAAAATTTGGAGAACCAACATATAAAGAGAGAATAGCTGATAATGTAGTAGATGTGAAAAAGAAACATCTGAATACCAACTTCAGAAGCTTAACAAAACCCAAGCAATATAAATAAAAAGAAATCCAGAAGTAGATACATTCTAAAAAAACAACTTCCTAACTCAAAAGGCAAAAGAAGGATTTTAAAAGAAGTCAGAGTGAAAAATGACCAATTGCATTCAAAGGAGTAACAGCTTGTCATTTGACTTTTCAACACAGCAAGGAAAGCTGTTGGATAGTGATATAATATTGTCAATGCACTGAGAAAGTAACTGCCAACATAAAATTTGTGTCTGTCAAGAAAAGGATAGGTAAACCAAAACAGAGAATGTCCCAAGAGCAGATCTTCACTAAAATAAATTCTAGGGCATGCACTTCAGATAAACAGAAAACGATCCTACAGGAAAGGTGTACAATTTAAGAAGACATAAAGAATAAAGTAGTAAATATATAGATAAATAGACTATGTCAAAGAAAAATGATAACTTTCTTCTCTCCCTTCAAATGGGTGAAGAGGTGAGAAGCATTACCATCAATGCATGAGATAAAACATCGATTAGTTGCCTCTTGCACACCCTCAACCAAGGACCTGGCCCTCGACGCAGTCATGTGCCCTGGCCAGGAATCGAATAAGCAACCTTTCAGGTTGCAGGCCAGTGCTCAGTCCACTGAGCCACACCAGCCAGGGTTCCTTGCCAATTTTTTAATTGGATTGTTTGTCTTCCTAGTGTTGAGTCGCATGAGTTATTTATATATTTTGGAGATCAAACCCTTTTCTGAGGTATCTTTGGCAAGTATATTTTCCCATACATTTAGTTCCCTTTTTATTTTGATGATGTATTCTCTAGCTGTGAAGAGGTTTTTCAATTTGATGTCTGATTTGTTTGATTTTTTCCTTTATTTCCGTTGCCCTAGAGGATATATTGGTGAAAATATTGCTGCGTGGGATATCTGAAAATTTTTTTACTGCCTGTTTTTCTCTAGGACTTTTTTAAAAAAGACTTTATTTATTTATTTTCAGAGAGAGGGGAAAGGAGGGAGAAAGAGAGGGAGAGAAACATCAATGTGTGGCTGCCTCTTGGGCACTCCCTAGTGGGGAACCTGGCCTGCAACCCAGGCATGTGCCCTGACAGAGAATCGAACCGGTGACCCTTTGGTCCACAGGCCAGCACTCAATCCACTGAGCCACACCACCCAGGGCTTCCTCTAGGACTTTTATGGTGTCATGGCTACTTTTAAGTCTTTCATTCATTTTTAATTTATTCTAGTGTATGGTGCAAGTTGGTGGTCTAGTTTCATTTTTTTGAATGTACCGTTCCAGTCTTCCCAATACCATTTGTCAAAAAGACTATTTTTATTCCACTTTATGCTTCTGCTCCTTTTGTCAAATATTAATTGACCATAGAATTTTGGAATTATTTCTGGGCTCTCTCTTCTGTTCCATTAATCCATGTGGCTATTCTTATGCCAGTACCAAACTATTTTGATTACAGGGGCCTTGTAATATGGTTTGATATCAAGTACTGTGATCCCTCCTACTTTGTTCTTCTTTCTCAAGAAGCAAAGCTATCATTTAGAATTGAAGGGTAGATAAAGAGCTTCCCAGACAAGAAAAATGTAAAGGAGTTCATCATCATCAAACCATTATTACATGAAATGTTAAAGGGACTTATTTAAGAAAAAGAAGATCAAAACTATGAACAATAAAATGTCAATAAATACGTATCTATCAACAATTGAATATAAAAATCGAACTAAGAAAACAAGAACAGAGACAGAATCATGGATATGAAGAGCATTTTGATGGCTGCCAGATGGGAGGAGAGTGTCAGGTAATGGGTGAAGAGGTGAGGGGATTAAGAAGTACGAACAGTTACAGAAAAGCAATGGGGATGTAAAGTAAAGCATAGGAAACAGAGAAGCCAAAGAACTTTTACACATGACCCATGGACATGAACAATGGTGTGGGTTGGCAGAGGGAGTGGGGGTGCTGGGCGGACAGTTGCAAAGGGAAAAATTGGGACAATCATAATAGCAATTAATTTAAAAGATTTAAAAAATAAATATGCCGTACAAGCTTAATTGATTAAATTATTACATTTATAAACTGTTTAGGAAAAATCCACTCTTCCTGTGTGTTTCTCTTTTACTTTCACACTATTTACGACACAACACTTCTGACACCAGATGTGTGTTTTTTTCCCCCTACACTAAGTAATTCTCTGGCATCAGTTGGGTGTCCCACAATTTAACTTAATCCTGACACTACCTACGTACTCCTCCTCCCTGCCACACACACACTTCAGATGCTAATCATTAGTCACATGTTGTTACCTGTACTTCTGACTGACTAGAGTTCCCATAACCCCCTACTTGGGTTCAATAAGTTTCTAGAATGACACATAGAACTCAGGGAAACATGTTTACTGATTTATTATGAAAGGATATGATAAAAGATACTGATGAATAGTCAGATGGAACAGTTACCTAGGGCAAAATATGTGGGAAGGGGATGGAGCTTCCTTGCTTGCTCAGAGAGAGTTACTCTTCCAGCACTTCCATGTGCTTACCAACTTTGAAGTTCCTTGAACTTTATACCTTTGGATTTTTTATGGAGGCTTCATCATGTAGGTATGGTCGATCATGAACTCAATTTCCAGTGCCCTTTCCCTTTCTGGAATATAGGCAATGTGGCTGAAAGTTTTATTAAAAAAATTAATAGTTGACCTCAACTAGATTGGAATCCCAAGGGCCTATAGAGAGAACTCTCATGCCTATGTCAATCGCAGAACCTATAAAAAGAACTCTGGTTATCACAGCTCTCCTAATGTCCTTTACCCATCTGTAAAAAAATCTGTGTTATTGAACTTGCCATGGCTGTGTGTTCTGGATTGCAATTCTCTCTTTTTTCCTGACTAAACCCTTTTTGTTGGAGAAACATCTAGCTGACTTTTTGCTTAAGGTCAACAGTTCCAACTTTCTAATTATAGCTTGGTCTCTCTGGTGACCAGCCCCACCCAGGAGCCCACCAAAAGACATTGCCACACTGACGAAATTTCAAGTTATTTAAGGACTCCCGTGTCAAGAACTGAGGTCAAATTTGAGAACAAAAATTGCTCCTAATGCTCTTATCAGTTAGGAAATTACTAGGGTTTTAGGAGGTGTGGACCAAGAACCAGGGGCACAGACCAATATATATATTTTCTATAATCTCATGTGAGCCTTGGTCTTTACCACAAGTATTAATAAATATATGAAGGGAATCTGGTAATTAGAGTGGAAAACAATATAAAGAGACCATCTCTCTCTTTGTTTATATTATTTTTGTGGTTACTAGCTAGAATATAAATATTCTCTGACTCTTTTCCCTATGTTGTTAAGAAAGTCTTTTTCAACACAGTAAGTCATTTCTCCAAAGCCTCTCTTTACCTAAAATTACAATTCTATAACTAAGGCCCATCAAATAAATATTTTGATTTTCACAAAATCCAAACCCACCTCTTCAATGCAAGCCTTGCCTTTTAAGTGTCTAATGTGTTCTTGTTTCCTTATGTCCACACCTGGAATCCCCTTCATCTCATACCTTCTCTGCACATTCTACTTAGGCAGACATAATAAATTAGAAATGATTCTTATAATTCAAAAACAAACTTTCTGCCAAAAAATGACAGTGTTTCTCTGTAGGCCTTTGTATTTTATAGTGCAAGGTGAGTTGGTTTTCTATTTTTTTCCACATTAACTCCACTAAAATGCCTGACATAAGGAAAATACCAACTCAAAATTAACAACCTGTATCAATAAAAATCCCAAAAATTTCAGAATTAACTCTTTTAAAAAGAGCCTTCCTGCCCCCAAAGGAATATTAGAATCTAAAACAGTAAAGGCTACAGATATAATTCAGGGAAGAACAAAAATCTAGGATTCACAACATAAAAGAGGCAGAATTTAAAAAATTTTCAACATAATAGTAAAATCATAGAATAACATCTCATATTTTATAATGTTCTATTGTTAACAGAGAATTTTGATATATAGCATCTTTCTTGCTCATCACAACAGTCCTCTCAGATAAACTCACTTTGACATACAAGCAGCTGGTGTCCAAAGTGGTTGTTCCCTTAGTGGTAGTGCTGAGACTGGATGTCAAGTCTCTGATAACTGGTAAGTATTCTTGGTAGACTCTACACTGCATAGCTGGAGGCAGAAAAAAACTAGAACAGGTTCTCAATCAGTAAATCAATAGATATGAAAGACTACTACATAGTTCTATCACAATAAGCCAAGAAGATACAATGAGCTTAGAAAATAGAGTATGTAAATTAAAAGTCTTAACAAAGGGATTTCTGAGTAAACACAAACAACAGCTGAAAAACTACAAATCAAGGATATGAGAGAAGAAAATTTCCTAGAATTGAAAAAAGGATGCAACTTGAAAAGCCAAAGAAAGAACTTAGATATATGCTTATAAATTACCTGAATCTTAAAAATAAAAAAAGAATAATTCATTCAAATAAGAAGTGATTGCACAATAATTACATAGATTAGAATAACTTTTTATTTTGTTACCTAGGTTGTACACCAGGTGTCAAGTTTTTAAATATACTTAAAGTAAATTTTAATTAATCAAATGACCTTTGTGTTTAGCTACAAAACTCAGTATTTTCCCTGTAGCTCTACCCCTAAAGGAAAAGTACTCTGGGATGAGCCAAGATAAATGATTTTCTCAGTAATACATAAATGAGACAAGATGTTAAGGCATGTGTTTGTTTTGGGTTCACTCTTTGCATCTGTTTTCCCAGTTCCTTCTCTCTCCTACTAGAAAAGTGGGACAATGAGAAGGGTTTAGAGATGAGAAGAGCATGGAGTTGGCTCTGCCTTGGAAGAAGCCCTTCCAGCTTTGTTAAGCCTCATGGGGCCATGATGCATTCAAAGGGAAAGGAACTTCAGAGTGGAAAGCTTAGGCCATTTGGGCTCTTGACCTCAAAGAAGAAATCTCCCTTCCTTGGGTTCATCTTTCTAACATGTTCTCTTATTGCATAGCACCCAGAACCAAAGGACTAATATTACACAGGTAATGGCCTAAGGTTCAGGAAGCCATACAAACAAGTAATAATTAGAAGCGAGGCCAACCTGAAAGGAGAATTCAGAATTAAAGATTTTAGCTTTAGTTACTGTTGATAGGCTTAAGTGATTAATGCATGTGGGAAGCTGTTGTTCCAGCAGCTGGAATACATGACCTATGTGACTCCAGGAGGTCAACAAGCAATTCAATTTTTGTGCCCCAGGAGGTCTCCAAGCAATGAAGATGGTATCTGAGCCACTGTGTTCCAGAATGGGAACATCTATGACACAAACAAAGAATTGTTGATCAGATGATAAAGAAATACTAGGAAAATCGCCACCAACTGCAACTCTTACCTGATTAAACTTTTTCCAAACCCCTTATTTACCCTTTCTTCTCTTTATAAAAAGGTCTGCTTGAGATGAGATATTAAGATTGTATTTAGGGTACATAACCCACCATCTTCTCAGATCACTGGCATCTGAATAAAGTACATTTAAAGATTCAATCCTTGTCTCTACTTATTGGTTCTGGTAGTGACAGGCAGCACAAACACCTACTGTTCTGGTTTCAAACCCATTTTCTTAAGTTTCTCTTTGCTTCCAGGCCATTCAGGGGTTTGGGATCTTCACTAGTTTTCCATCAGTAATAAATATAAGGCCAACACATTAATAAGAAAAATGTTGGTGTGCAAGTAAGATTGAAAAACAGTAAAAATTCAAGATGTAAATACAAAAAAAAATAGAAATAAAAATGAAAAATAAACTAAATTAGTTTCAGATTATCAGGAGATGGCATCACTTAGTATTTAGCTTAGTGTTGGCAGACCTGGATTCAGACCTGCTCTCAGAACTAATGTGTTACTTGTGTAAAATTGGACAAGTTGCTTAAACTCTCAGAGCGTCAGTTCTTGATATTTAAAATCAGGATAATGATCCCTGCCTTGCTATTTTCCAGGGTTAAATAAGATAATACCAAAATTATATTGAAAAATATGTATTTTAATTTTAAACTAAAAACTGGATGTCAAAAATAGCACAAACTATAGAGGTAAAGAGAAATACATTTGACTACATTAAATGTTTTAAAAACTGGATTCAGTATTAAGATTAAACATATGCACCTAATTTTGTTTTCTCCTCAAATTCTAGGAAATCCATAGTAAAGGAACTTCAAAGGATATATAACTCTTTAAAAACAGTGAGGATAGGAGATGATAGCAAAAAATTTTAGAAGCTAGATAGCAGATGGGTCTGCGATAATGACTACAGACTGCTCAACCTTAAGCTAGAAAGTGGGAAGAAAGCCAAAAACCAACCTGTTTTACCCTTAAAAGGCCCAGAAACTGACAACATGCTTGCCTTTGGAGATAAGAGTGAAGCAGGGAAGAAGGGCAGGTGCTGAAATTATAAGTTGAAAACCATTTAAGAACATTATATCCTTAGATACTCACCCTACCCTCCTTGCCCAGGATAACCTCTGACTTACCCCAGTGGAAATCAGGGGGCTATTTTCTGAAAAAAGGTGAAATAAAAGATATCTATGCAGGATTCCAGGCAAGGTCTTGGGTATTGTAGTAAAAATAGAAGAGTGGCCAACTGAATACCAAACACCAAATCCTGAGATGATCTCTTCCAATATCCCCTTTTTACTTGGTTCTCAAAACAGCAGCATCCAGACTTCCCCCGCCCCTCACAACCCCAGTCACACACACTTGCTGGGAATTGAACCGGTGACCCTTTGGTTTGCCCACTGGCACTCAATCCACTGAGCCACACCAGCCAGGGCAACATCCAGACTTTTATTCTCTAAACATGAGATTACAAAATGTGACTCTGGACCGGTCCAAGTCAAGAGGAAATTTTACTTAAAGATACTGATGGCAGTGGTCCCCCAAAAGAGACCACAAATGCCCCCACAGTGAAACTAAAAGTAAATAAACCCCATTCATTAGCTCAGAGCTTCCAATAGCTTTTTGGACTTCTGAGAACAGACAACCAAAATTTATCAGACATACAAGGAAAGCCTCTAACTCAAAACATAAAACCTAAAGAAAAAGTTGCTGTTGGAAAGAAAATTCTATAGAAAAGGAATATTTAATAAATAAACAAGGGGGTTTAAAGTTAAAAAGTATAATAGCAGAAATAAAAAAACTAGAAGAAAAATTAAGTAAAGTAAGTAAAAAATTAAGTAAATTAAGTAAAAAATTAAGTAAATCTCAGAGTAAAAACACACAAACATAAAAAATAGAAACAAAGATAAAATAAAAAGACCAGTCCAAAAGGCACAATGTTGACTGATAGTAATTTCAGAAACAAAGAGATCAGAAAGTAGAGAACTCATCAATGAAATCATTCAAGAAAACATATCTAATCTAATGAACATAAGTTTCCAGATGAAAGCCCTAGTATTCTGTACAATAGAAAAAGAAGATCAATCCCAGGGTATACCATGGGGAAAGTTCAGAAACACTGAGGACAAACTTTAGAAGGAAGAAAATAAAACAAAGTGTAAATAATCAGAATGGCTTCAGATTTCTCAGCATCAATACTGGAAGCTTAAAGAAAATGGAGCTGAGAATCAAACCAATGATTTGGAACATAGAAAAGCAAAAAAAACAAAAAAACAAAAAACCAACCAAACAAAAACAAAACAAAACAAAACAAAACAAAATCCCAGTCAGGACAATAAGAAAAAAGAATAAAAAAAAATGAGGATAGTATAAGCAGCCTCTGTGGTACCTTCAAGAGGTCCAACATTCGCATCATTGGGGTGCCAGAAGGAGAAGAAAAACAGCCAGAAATTGGAAATCTATTTGAAAAAATAATGAAAGAAAAGTTCCCTAATTTGATCAAGAAAATAGACACACAAGTCCAGGAAGCACAGAGAGTCCCAAACAAGATGGATACAGAGGCCCACTTTAAGACACATCATAGTTAAAATGCCAGAGGTTAAAGATAAAGAGAGAACCTTAAAAGAAGCAAGAGAAAAGATGTTAATCATCTACAGGGGGGTTCCCATAAGACTGTCAGATGATTTCTCAAAAGAAACGTTGCAGGCTGGGATGGATTGGCAAGAAACATTCAAAGTCATGAAAAGCAGGGGCCTACAACCAAGGTTGTTCTACTCAGCAATGTTATCATTTAGAATTGAAGGGCAGATAAAGATTTTCCTAGACAAGAAAAAACTAAAGGAGTTTATCATCACCAAATCATTATTACATGAAATATTAAAGAGATTTATTTAAGAAAAAAAGATCAAAACTATGAACAAGGAATTGGCAAAAATATTTATCTATCGACAATTGAATTGAAAAAACAAACTAAGCAAACAAGAAAAACAGAGACAGAGTCATGGATATGAAAAGCATTTAGTTGGTTGCCAGATGGGAAGTGGGTTGGGGGCATGGGTGAAGAGGTGAGGGGATTAAGAAGTACAAATAGGTAATTACAGAATAGCCAAGGGAATGTAAAGTACTGTATAGGAAATGGAGTAGCCAAAGAACTTATTCACATGATCCATGGACATGAACGATGGTGTGGGGATTGCCTGAAGGCATATGGGGGTGCTGGGTGGAGGGAGTAAGGTGGATAAATCAGGACAACTGTAGTAGCATAATCAATAAAATACAATTAAATTTTTTTTCTCTAGTAATTGATAGAATAACAATACAAAAAAATTCAGGATTTAAATGATAACATCATAACAGATTTAACATAATGAACATACATAGAAAACTGTACCCAACAACTATAGGAAGTACTTGCTTTTCAAGTGCATAATGAATATATTAAAAATTTTACTATATACAAAGCCATAAAGAAGTTACTAAGTATTCAAAATCTGGAAATCATGAAGATCGTGTTTTCTGCACAATGTAATTAAGCTAAAAAATGGTTAAAAAAGAAAAATAAACAAAAACAAACTAGGAAATTTACAATGTTTAGATAATAAGAAACACATTTATAAATAACTCATGAATCATGTAAGAAATCATAATGGAATGTAGAAAACATGAACTGAACAATAATGAAAATGCTGCTGTTAAAGCAGTTTTTAGAGGGAAATTCATAGCCTTAAGTAGGTAGATCAGAAAGCACCTGAAGATCAATGGGTAAATCTTTGATTTCAAATAGTTAGAAAAAAAATAACAAAATAAACCAAAAGAAAGTAGGAGGAAAGAAATAAATATAAGAACAGAAATTAACAAACTAAAAAAAGGCATATAAAAGAGAGACTCAACAAAGCCAAAAGATAGTTCTTTTAAAAGACTAATAAAATTGACAAACCTTGATAAGACTGAGGACATGCATGAGAGAGATGTGGTGGTGGGGAGTGAGAGAGGGAAAGTAAGTTACAAATAATGAAATGGGGTCATCACGATATATCCTGCACACATTAATATGATACCAAGAATATTTTATAAACAAGTTTATGTCAATGCATGTGAAAAGTTAGATGAAATGAAAAATTTCCTAGAGAAAATATAATAACCAAAAATTATCTAAGGAGAAAAAGTAAACTTGAATAGTAATATGCTACTAAAGAAATTATATTAGTAGTCAAAATCTCCTTACAAGAAAACCCCAGGAACAGATGGCTCTACTAGCTCTACATTAGATATAGAAATATGTTTCAGTATGACACATATTTCTCTCAGAAAAGTGAAGAAAGAGTGACATTTTCCTAACTTATTATCAGGAGTTAATATATATTTGATACCCAAACTGGACTAGGGCAGTACAAAAAGAAAAACTGCTAGCCGATCTCACTCATGAACATGGATGCAAAAATCTGAAACCAAATATTTAACTAGCCAAATTCAGTCACATATAAAAAGGAGCAGGAGCAAGTTACCTTTATACTGAAAATATAAAGTTGGAAAACTTTAGAAATACAATTAATATAATTTACCGCATTAATGGAATAACATAGAAAAATATATTGTCTCAAAAGATATAGAAAGTAGTTTGATAACAGTCAATATCAATTTATAATAACTAAAATCTCAAACTATGAATAAAAAGAAGTGTACTTAATCTGGTAATGAATATTTATAAAAACCTACCACAAACATTATTTGTGATGGCCAACATCAGAAAGCATCTTTTCTGAGATTAGGAATAAGCAATGCCTGCTATCACCTCTAATCAGTGTCATACTGAAAGTCCTAGCAAATATAATAAGGCAAATATAATAGTATAAAAATTGGAAATGAAGAAATAAAGCTATCATCTGTCACAGATGACATAATCATCTGGAAATGAAGATGAAGAAATAAAGCTATAATCTGTCACAGATTGTGTAGGTACATAAATCTGAAAGAATGTATTGATACATTATTAGAATTAAACAGGGAGTTTAGTAATTTTACTAGGTATAAAATCAAAATACAAAATAAATTATAGTTCTAGATAATAGTAGTAGCTCATTAGACATGGAATTAAACTAAAAATATCACACTAAGGGCCAAGGAATTTGTCTACCAAAAGATAAACAGGTAGGCATTGCCACTATGGAGAAAACTTTAGCACTTCGTTGAAAGCCATTAAAAAAGACATAAATGATTGGAGAGCCCGCCCATATTTGTAGGATGTAAGACATGATTTTGTAAGATTTTCATTCTTTATAAATTGAATTCATAGATTTAATTTAATAACAGTTGAAACTCAAAAAATCACCTTGATTGGTGTGGCTTAGTTGGTTGGGCATTGTCCCACAAATCAAAAGGTCTCCAGTTCAATTCTCAGTCAGTGCACATTCCTGAGTTACGGGTCCCCAACAAGGCACATATGGGAGGCAACCAATCAATGTTTCTCTCTTACATCTATGTTTCTCTCTTACATCTATGTTTCTCCCTTACCCCTCTCTAGAAATAACTAAATAAAATTTTTTAAAAAGCTTAAAAAATCTATTTGTGAAATTTGACAAGCAAAGAATAATCAAAACACAAAAATGAGAGAACTTATTTAACCAGACTTTAAGAGTTCTTAGTAAGCCCTAAGCATGCAGTGTAGTACTGGTGTAAAGATAGTAAGTAGACAAATGGGCAAAACAAAGAGCCTCAAAACAAATCCATGCATCTATGGACAGGTGTCCTATGGTAGAGGTAGTATGTCAGAGCAAGGATAGCTATTTTATTAGTGAACAATGCTGGGAAAATTGGGTATTTACACTAAAAAAGAAACTATTTGGAACACCTATTACATACAAAAAAATTTAGATACTCCTTAAATGTGAAAGGAAAAAACAAAAATATTTTAGAGGATAATAGTGGAGAATATCTTCATGATTTTGGCTGGAGGGACTATAAAAAGCACTAATCATAAAGGAAAATATTGACGCTTATTTATTTATTCATTCATTCATCTAACTTTATTTTTTTCCATCACTATTTATTCCCCCCATACCCTCTTCCATCTCCACCCACTCCCTCCCCTCCAATCACCACACAGTTGTCCATGTCCATGAGTTTTTTCTCTTTTCTGCTCAGTTCCTGTACTCCAATTCCTCCCAAGCCTTCCCCACAAAGCTGCCAGCCTGCTTTCTACTTATGAATCTGTCTCTATTTTGCTTATTAGTTCAGTATGTTCATTAGATACCACATATGAGTAAAATGATATGGTAATTGTCTTTCTCTGACTGGCTTAGCATGATGTTCTCCAGGTCCTTCCATGCTGCTGCAAAAGATAAGAGTTCCATCTTGAAGAACTTCTGTTAATCAGAAGATACAATAAAAAGGATGAAAAGATAAGCTACAGAGAGGATGTTAGTCACATATACACTTGACTAAAAACACATTAGTAATCAGAATACATAAAGAACACCTATATATCAAAAAAAAGGACAATCTAATTTAAAAATTGTGAAAAGACTTAATAAACACTTTATAATACATGCAATCTAATTAGCCAATAATCATATAAAAACATGTAAAGAAAACCACAAATAGAACACCATTACATATCCACTAGAATGGCAAAAATTAAAAAGTCTGATGGTACCAAGATTTGACAAAGATGTAAGACAGTGGAAATTGTCATACATGTTTGTGTATATTTAATTTGGGACAATGCCATTGGAAAATAGTTTGGATTTCTCTGATAAAACAGAAGATTAGTATCTCCCATGACCCTTGAGACACCTGTGCACATGTGTACCAGGGTATTTGTATGAGAATGTGTTAAAAAAACAAAATTCAATTGAGTAAATTTGAAGACCAACTTGCCTTTATTAGATAATTTATGAACTGGGCAGCATCCCATTTAGCAAGTAGAACGGGACTTCAAGGAATTGAACAAAATGGATAGCTTTTATAGGCAGAAAGAAGGTGGGGCAAGGGAGCTTTTGCAAAACAAAAGAAAGGATTGTTTCAGACCAGGTGTGGTGGACCCCATCTGGCAGAGTCCTCTGATTCACAGTGAATGAAATAATGAGTCATTCCAGACACCAAGTGCTGTCAAGCAAAGGGAAAGGCGATTCTCTCTAGAGGAGAATGCCCCAAGCCCTTCTCTGAAGTGGCTTTTATTGAGAATGATATGTGCAGGGTATACAGCATGCATGCAAAGCTTATCGATCAATAAAATATATTTATATATATATATATTTTCTGTAAATATAGTTTCCTAAAAACTATATTTACAGAAAACAGTTAAAGATTATAGATAACAATGGAAAGAACACAGAGATTTGCCTCAGATCAGGGTCTGTAAGACATGCTGACATCAGATGCTCGTTAAGGTATGGCTCTTGAATTGAAGAATTCACTCCTTCTGTTTGGAGCTTAAACATCTGTTTCTTCCTTATCAGGGCAGTGCAAAGCAGAGCAGGCTTCAGTAGATGAAATGCATTCTTTAGGCCAGATTTCCCACGGGAACCCTCGGTGTTAGCATTGGATCATGTCTACCTCCCAGCATTCCCAGTTTTCTGGTCGAGACTTACAGGCCCTTTTTGAAGGCCTGGCTTGTGTGGGACTGCAATTCCTGATAATACACAAAGTAGTCCCCAAAAGCCAGATCCTCTTTTTTTGTGGGGGAAGGCGATGGCAGGGATCTTATGCAAATTATCTTACTAGCGCTAATTGGGAAATTTCAAATTACCCATTTCTAGGAGAGGTTGGTTACAGCAATTAGTCCTTGGTTTGCTGTCATGGGGGCAAATGACTCCATTTGGGGCCTGTTATTTCTTTTTTAACAATTCCCCCATTTTGTTCAAACACTCAGCCTGAGAGATGTTATAGAAAATTAAAGGATTAGTGCCACTCTCAGCTACCTCACTCTAGTTCTTGCAGCTTTTGTTGATCCTTTGTTCAGTAGTCCTAGGTCATGGCATCATGCTGAAGCCTGGAACATTCACAGGCCATATCCCCAGGTTCACAACTTTCAAGACTGTCACTTTCTCTTTCCTTCCAGCTACCTCCATCCTAGGGAGACCACTTGCTTAGTAGTTAGCAGCTATGAACATGCATTTGAACTTCCTCAGAAGTGTTGAACCAGGCACAGCAGGTGGTGTTGGCCACAGCAGACAGCTCCTTGCTCAGGTAAAAGATAATCAAAGTTTATTCTATTATCATGAACAACTTTGGCCAGAGTATCTTAGGGTTTGGGGACTGGGGCAGGAGGCAACAGGCAGCTATTGCTTTAACAGTGGACTCTGCAATATTTTCAAGAGCTAAGGAGAGGTTCCTTATTATAGACTTATTTGCATTTTTTCCTAACCAGGGAAAAAGGGACCTGCCAAAGATCCTTTTTAAATTTAAATCATGAAAGCCTCCTGGTAAGTCCTTTCTAACTCAACAGTGTAAATTCATGGAAATCGACCAATGAAGAGTCCCTATTCACTTGTGATCTTAGGGTAGTAGTTACCTAATCTAAGAGGAATTGCCCAGCCGTGTGCCAGCTATTTGGAAGATGATAACCACTGCAAAGATAAATCCTATTTGGCACAAACTGTTGCACTAAGGTAGCACTGTGAAGAGACTCATTGTTGCATTTACTTGTTCAAGCCAGGGGTCAGTCAGGTTTTTAACGAATATGGGAAGAAAGTGTCCTAGCCTGAAACAGAGACATCCTAAATGGCTTATCAAAATGGGTGCTACTGTTGAGAACTCGGTGAGTGGGGGCAAATATGAGCTAGATAATTATATATAGATTGGAATCTTTGATGACAATTCCAGCAGTCTGAAAGGTTACCCTTCCCCTCTCCCTCTCGCCCCACCAGTCTGCTTAGGAATGGTCTCGGAGATGCATGATGGAATTCTCTTTCCAGGCCAATGCTGGCATAAAGGAAAGGAAAAGAAAGAGAAAGTGTTTCATATATAGTGAAGGGTAAAATCTTGATCCTTCGTTTTGGGCAGAAGTACTCCACATTGATGTCAGCTACTCCCCTTCTTTATCAATTTGATTTAGAAGTCTCCAGCAACTGTACAGGAACAGATGTCAGGTAGAGCTTGAGATGTGTATCCATGGCTCAATGTCTTCTAGTTTTGTAGCAGTGTCAGTGGTCAAGAGTACTTGGTAAGATCCCTTCCAGTGGGGTTCATGGGCTCTCTTTCTCTGATGATGCTTCCAGACTACCATTATAAGACTCTAGGCTATAATGAACAGGATCCTTTGAATTGGGATCTGGGAAGGCTTCTTTAACCTGTTGAAGCATGAGCATAATTATGAGCATAAACCTGAGCATAAGACATTAAAGACTTATAGTAACTGATCAGGCTACCATGGACAGCAAGGGATCAGCAGAAGGTTGTATCCCATAGTCCTGACTGTTCATTTAATTTACAGACATTGTTTACCTATCTTAATGCTCTACTTTTGAAGCACACTGTTACCATGTTACAAGAGCATCAGGATGGCAACATTCTGGCAATAAGGGGTCATTTTTTGCAGGGGAACTTTGAACCACTAGAGCCACATCTCTGGCCATACAGAAATTTGCAAGAGAAGACAGTTGTGTTCAGTTCCCCAAGAACTAGATTGCAGCCTGAATAATATCAAAGGAATGATATACCCATCCACCTACTGTTGAACTGTTTCTTTTCCTTTGGGTACATAGTTTTAACACAAGGAAGAAGATGTAAAAAAAAAAAAAAAAAGGTCCTATCAGGGTCTAAATATCAGCTTCCAATTTAACCAAATTTCTGATTAAAAGCTATTACATCCTTTCAAATATCTTGTCAGGTTTTAGCTAGGACAAACAGTAAATATTTTTGACAGTACTACTCAATTCCATTAATTTTTAGTTTCCTCTTGGCTGTTTACCTGAATAATGTAGCAGTTTTCTGAAAAATCTGCCAAGAACCATCAGTTTTGCGAGTGGGTCCTATGGGGTCCTCCTTTATGAAGGCATTGTAGAATTTGCATAGGATATTGAGGAAAATCTCTTCTCCAGTGTCCCAGTATATTACTATTCAGACATTAATTTCTGGGCCAGTGTTTTGATAATGGATACTTAGGAGGGTATAGTGAAGAGGTGTAACGTGTTGTTTTAGGTACCTTTCGTATCTACAATTTTTTATTATTAGACTTTGGCAATGAATCCTTCAATGAAGGTGTTTCGGAGTCTTGAAGTCTTTTTAAGCTTCTGCATACAAATTAAAGTAGGCATCCCATTTCTTTTTGCTCAACTGGGATCCTTTGTTCTCAAGTGTATTTCTTAAGTGAACAATTTTGTCTAATTGGAACATACCTTATAATGAGCATTGTTAATACTTTGCTATTTTGCTAAATAGCTGCAGTTTCTGGGACTACAGTTATTAAACAGGTGTGCCAGAAGGTGGCACACTCAAATTTTTGGTTATAAAGGATCCCATTTCTCTTAGTCTTCAGCTGCATAAAACAAGACAAACAAACCTGTCACCTAAATATATCATCAGTAAGCAAGAGATATTACTGTGTTCTGGCCAAGAGGAGGCCCTGTGAGCACTGTCGACAGTTCCCTTGGAACCTTGAACTGGGGAAAGAATTGAACCAGCAAACCCCAGCAGTGGGACTGTGGGCATGGAGAACTGCAGCTGCTACCACATCAACAGTTCCCAACATGAAATCTGGGAATGGAATCAAGGACCAGAGTGTTCCACTATGTCAACAATTACCAAGAGATCTTAACTGTATCTTGGGAATTGTGGTCTGAAAGTCTAGGGGCTTGGCTCTGGGGAGAAGTGACCAACTAGCTCAAGCTGACCCACCCTGTAAAGGAAAGCCAATTAGATCCAAAGCTTAAATGCAGAGTGGAGCTCAAAACTGAGAAGAGGTTACAGGCAGCCCCAGAAATGATGAGAAAGACAGAACTCAAAAGGGTTTGTGGGTACCACACTTATGCTGGAGGTCTCCTTTAATTTCATCACTACCCCAAATCTGTTATAAAGCAAAATTAAAACAAATAAATTTGAAGATTTAATTGGATTTATTAAGTGATTCATGAATCAAGCAGCATCTCATTTAGCAACTAGAAGGGTGCTCCCAGTAATTGCACGCAACGAAAATTTTATAGGCAGAAAGAGGGTTGGGCAAGGGAGTTATTTGCAAAACAAAATAAAGCATTGTTTCCTCTATTTTGGGGGCTGAGGGGAGGATGGTAAAGAGAATGGCAGGGGTCTTATTATGCAAATTGCCTTACTAGTGTTAATCAGGAAATTTCAGATTAACTGTTTAAAGCTCACATTTCTGGGAGAGGTTGAACACTGCAATTAAGTCTTGTTTTGCCATCATTGGACAAATGAATTCATTTTAAAAGCTCCTATTTATTGGCCTATTATTTCTTTTTAAACAAATGTGAACAACAGTATTTTTCATGACAGCCTTAACTTCAGAAAAACTCAATTGCCCATCAAGAATAAGTGGATTCTCAAAATCATGCTGAGTGAAAGAAGCCAGTCATGAAAATCTACATACTATATTATTTCATTTATGTAAAATTCTTGAAAATCAATCTATCATTTATAATTTAATCTGTAATGAAAAAAAGCAGATCAGTAGTTGTCTCACGTCCAATGATGCAGAGAGGGATGTACTCTAGAGGGCATGAAAAATGTTTTGGAGGTGAAGGAAATGTTCTGAATCTTTGATTTGAATATATAAGTATTGGATTGGGGCAAAAGTACATTTCCAGTTGTGAGTATGCAAAGCACAGAGTTTATTCTTGTATTATTATTAATTATTGTATTATTAATTTGTATTACAACTGTAAACCTACTTTTGCCTGCCCCTGTATGAATTAAAAACTTGAATGTAAGATCTAAAATGATTAGGTAGGATAGATTGTAAACCAAGGCAGGGAGAAGGAGAGGGACATGTCACACCCACTAATTCAGCAGTCCTGAGCCTGGTTGGATAAGATTGCCAGGTATTCCAATCTCATAAGAAACACTATGCTACCACAGGAGGAGGGGAGTCCTTGAAATTCTGATTATCTGTTTGTTCATCCCAAGCTCAGAAGGGGAAGAAGAGAGGGTCCACAGTGCACAAAGAAAAAACCCATAAAAACAAATTGGTTAATTGTCTACCTCTGGTCACTATCTATTTTATGACGAGTTCCCTAGTGCTTACAGAAAGAGCCCATAAATACATATATATATCTTTGGGTAATATAAATATCTTTGGGTAACTGCCTCAACCTTAATAAATTGCCTCCTGTTGAATGTTTGTTTTATAACAAGATGAACAAATGTGGTCTGGAGCAAGATTAGAATTTGGGCTAACAGACTCTCACACATACCTATGTCTGGACAGTCACATCCTCCCAGGGAAAGCTGGCACAGTAACAGGGTGCAACTAGGGCTCCCCCAAAGGAGGATCTGTAATGGGGTCTAGAACTTGGGGTGTCCAAGAAAAATATAGGATATTCTCCCACCCTTCTCCCCAAGGCAGGCTGCCATGGGGGATGGGAGACATGGAGCAGGGCCATTGAGAGTTACTTCGCATGTCAGTAACAGGAGGATAGCTTCATACCTCATATGCAAAAACAGTTATTTTGCACATCAGCAAGCCTAACCAGGAAGTTTTGCATAACTTAAACCCAGGATGTAACTTGGAGGCAATTCCCCAGGTTTCAGCGCCTGCTGAGGGAGTCAGAAATGCGGTTAGGGGAAAGATTCGTGCCAGGATTTAAACCCTGGTGTGGCAGCCATACTAAAAGCTTTTGACTACACAGTTCTGGGAGCAGATTGGGGACTCCCTTGACCGCGCATCTTAGGAAGCGGGAAAGCAGGATGTAACTGGGAGGTGGCTCTCCTGGTTACAGCGCCTGTGCATGAGAGATCGGAGATGGTTCACTTCATGCCACTGGGTAACAATGCGAAGACCAAGTGGGAAGGAAAGGGGAGAAAGGACTCTTGTTAATGAGCCATGAAAAGGTGCCATGTAGGTTTTAGATTAAGAACTGGAGATCGTGGCAACACAGCTGATGGTGCTGGGAACCATGAGAGGCCTGCCTAGCTGAGCTCTGGACTTCTGTTTTTTTTCTTCTGAAGGACAATACCCTTAACTGGCCTGACTGGCCTGACTGGCCTGACTGGGCAAAGGGGTGGGGGGAGGCAGTACTGTGTGTGTTGGGGGGTGTTTTAAAGGGATCTTGAGATTTAACAGCAACATTTAGCCATTACTCAAAACCTGTATAACTTTTGAATAAATAGTTTGTTTCCTTTTCACCAAACTCTGCCATTGAAAGCCATAATTTCTAAGGGTTACCAGCAAAGAACCTAGAACAGAGGGATCCTGGGGAAGAGGGGGGCATTGTTTTGGTAACAGTATCTGGGCCCACCCCCAAAACAGGTCCAACATTCCATAACAGCACCACCTTTACCCACCAAACGATATGTAACTCCTTCACTTCATCCCGCCAACCATATAAAGTCCTCAAGACAAAAGACATGAGGCTTTTTGCTGCTCTTGCTCTTCCCGCCCTTACTCTTTGCCTCCCCAGCTTATGCCTTTCACCCTCACCTAAAGAAGGCCTGTTGTCTTCCATGAGAAAGTATCAGTAATAAACTTTGCTTGCATGCTGATACACTTGCTCATCTGTAATTCTTTACTGTGTTGGCAAGAATTGAGTTTTTTCCCATAGTAAAACCATAAAACTCTTAGAAGAAATCACAGGTGGTATATTTCTTGATGTATGCCTTGGCAATAATATTTTGGATTTAACACCAAAAGCAAAGGCAACAAAAATGGAAACAAAAAATAAATAAATAGGTAGGACAACATCAAATTTAAAAAACTACAAATCGAAGGGGACGATCACTAAAAAGAAAAGGCAGCCTACTGAATGGTAGAAGGTATTTGCGTATCATATATCTGATAGAGGTGTTAATATCCAAAATATATAAAGAACTCAAACAACTCAATAGCAAAAAAGAAAAGAAAAAAATCTGATAAAAATGGGCAGAAGATCTAAATAGATTTTTTTCAAAAAAAGGCAATAAAAAGATGTACAACATAATTAATCATTAGGGAAATGCAAATTGAAACCCCACACCAGTTAGAAAAGTTATTTTCAAAAAAGACAAGAAATAATGAGTATGGTGAGGATGTGGGGAAAAGGGAACCCTTGTGCACTGTTGATGGAAATGTAATTTGGTGCAGCCACCATGGAAAACTGTATGGAGAGTTCTCAAAAAATTAAAAATTAAAAAATTAAAAAAATAAATATAGAACTATAATATGATCTATACTTCTTCTAGGTAATTATCCAAAGAAAACTAAAACACTAATTTGAAAATATACACAAACCCACCCACTTGGGAATTAGCATCAGAAGGGCCCAATTTGTTTTTGGGTAGCAGGGGAAGTGAATAAAAGCAGAGTGAGAGCAGAGCCAGTGGCATTGTTCTTTCTCTGACCCCTCCCTCACATACAGCACCACAACATGGTAACTTGAGTTGCCCCGCCCTGGTGAATATCTAAGGCTTACCCATTACAAAGTAACAGGTGTACTGAGACAAAGAAATGTGGCCCAAATGAAAGAACAGATCAAAACTCCAGAAAAAGAACTAAGCAACAAGGAGATAGCCAACCTATCATATGCACGGTTCAAAACAGTGGTAATCAGGATGCTCACAGAAATGGTTGAGTAAGGACACAAAATAAAGGAAGAAGCAAAGGCTATACAAAGTGAAATAAAGAAAAATATACAGGAAACCAAGAGTGAAGGGAAGAAAACTGGGACTCAAATCAACAATTTGGAGCAGAAGGAAGAAATAAACATTCAACTAGAACAGAATGAAGAAACAAGAAGTCATAAAAAAGAGGACAGGCTTAGGAACCTCTGGGACAACTTTGAATGTTCCAATATCTGAATCATAGGCGTGCCAGAAGAAGAGGAATAGCAAGAAATTGAAAACTTATTTGAAAAAATAATGAAGGAAAACTTCCCCAATCTGGCAAAGGAAATAGACATTCAAGTGCAGGAAGTTCAGAGAATCCCAAAGAAGTTGGACCCAAGGAAGTACACACCAAGGCACATCATAATTACATTCCCCAAGATTAAAGATGAGGAGCGAATGTAGCAAGAGCGAATGTAGCAAGAGAAAAGGATAGAGTAACCTACAAAGGAGTTCCCATAAGACTACTAGCTGATTTCTCAAGAGAAACTTTGCAGGCAAGAAGGGGCTGGAAAGAAGTACACAAAGCCATGAAAAGAAAGGACCTACATCCAGGATTACTCTATTCAGCAAAGCTCTCATTTAGAATGGAAGGGCAGAAAAAGTGCTTCCAAGATAACATCAAGTTAAAGGAGTTCATCATGATCAAACCCTTATTATATGAAATGTTAAAGGGACTTATCTAAGAAAAAGAAGAAGATCAAAACTATGAACAGTATAATGACAACAAACTCACAATTATCAACAATGGAATGTAAGAAAACAGAAACAAACTAAGCAAACAACTAGAACAGGGACAGACTTATAGAAATGGAGATCACATGGAGTGTTATTAGTGGAGAGGGTAAGAGGGAGAATGGGGGAAAGGTACATGGAATAAGAAGCATAATTAGTAGATACAAAACAGGCAGGAGGAGGGCAAGACTAGTATAGGAAATAGAGGAGCCAAAGAACTTATATGTATAACCCATGGACATGATCTTTGGGGGAAGAATGATAGAGGGAGGGAGAGTGCAGGGCAGAGGGGGAGAAAGGGGAGAAAAAAATGGGACAACTGTAATAGCATAATCAATAAAATATATTTAAAAAATAAAAAAAGGAAATTGCTAAGAGTGTAGGTGTTCAAAGTTCTCATCACAAGAAAAAAAATTCTGTAACTCTGCGTGGTGATGGGTGTTAAGTATACATTTTGCAATGTATAAAAATTTCAAATCATTATGTTGTACACCTGAAACTAATATAATGTTTTATGCCAATTATATCTTAATAAATATTTAAAAATTAAAGTGAAGATGCTATAACCACACACGTGTAAAAATCTCACAAACATAATATTGAGCAAGGGAAATTAGTCATAAACACAAAAACTGTTACGGAAAGCCAGACTCAAGACACGATTCAGGGAACGGAGTAAGCCTTTATTCACACGCGCGGGCTCAGAGGAGGCAGTCTCCAAATTCTGAGCCCCGAATCAGGGTTAGATAGGGGTTTATAAGCCCTAGCATTCCGGTGGGAAACGGATGGGCTTCCCAGGTGGGGGAAGGGATTAGCATTCAGGTGGGAGATTGATGTGCTACCCAGGTGGGGGAAGGGATGTGAAAACGGGCTACAGAAACCGATAAGCAATGATTAACAGTTAACCTGGGCGGGGGTCTCTGGCTAGGCTGCTCCTCCTAAGTCATCTTGCCCTTATCATTCCCCCCTTTGATGCTAGACGAGATTGGCCTGAGTCTTAGCATCATCACACAAGCCACAGTGGTCACTCTGTTGGGGTTGGGTCGGGAGTCTTTGGTATCGGTGATGCTGGAGGAGCAGCACTCGAGCAGCGGCTCGTCTGGTGACCGCGGTCTCTAGGTTATTAATGAGGGTGCGCAGCAGCCAGGGTCCTAGACTTATTCCTAAGAGGAGTAGTATCAGGGGGCCTAGGAATGGAGCCAGCCAGCGGAGCCAGATTTGGGTATCTAAGCTCCATGTCCCTTGCCCTGACTCTCGGTAGCGCTTCGCACCATCTTTCAGCTCCTTAACCTTCTGGTTTAAGATTCCAGATTGGTTAACAAAATAGCAACACTCCTCTCCTAGGAATAGGCAAGTCCCCCCTTTTTCTGCTGTGAGGAGATCTAGGGCTCGCCTATTCTGCAGGGATACTTCAGCCAAGGAGTTTATCTGCTGTTGGAGGGTGGCAAGTGAGTCTGCTATTTGATCCATATCCTGGCTAAGGTGGGTTGATAGCTTGTGGTATGTGGTGGCCGACAGACCCAGGGCTCCTGCGCTGGTTCCTATGCCTATAGCTAGGCCCGCTCCTATTGCAATAGCTGTTCCTGCTGCTCTTTTCACCCGGTAAGGCTCCTGGTGTTGGAGCGCCTGCTGGACTTCTCCCGTGGTTCAGATTGTGACACTTGGGACTAGGAACACTTTAGTGCATCGCCCATCCCAGTCCTTTGGCACACACCGATAAGCTGAGTGCCCGCAAAGCAGGAACAGGCCAGGTTCAGTGCATAAAGGTGCACTGTTGGATACTAGGGTGGTCTCCTGGCAGAAATTGGCTTTCAGGATTCCAACCTGGAGTTCACCTGTCGTATTCGGCTGCAGGCATGTAAGGTTAGTATATTCAGAACTCAGAAACACCCTCTCTGTTAGAGGGCCAATGGTTATAGTCAGGTTCTCAGGGGCTGGATTATTAGTCTCATTCCAATTCGGGGGAACTGGCACTCCTACATATCCTTGCTCTTCTAGGGGTAGGCAAATCCAGCAGTTCTGGGTTGAGTTTCTAATAGTTTGGTAAGCTGAGAATATGGCAGATACTAAATGCTTTACCTGGGTTTCTGGGTTCACCATGGCCTGGCCCTCGAAAAGGAGGTAAGGTTAATTCTCTGGTAGGTTGGCTCCTCCTAGTTAAATCGGTGGGCCACCACTTTAACAGCCTTCAACCTTACCTTTTCAAACTCTGATTGGGACAGGCTACTTAGCTGTATGTGAGAATTCCAGCAGACCTGTCGGCCGGGGGTGCCATGCGGTTTGCACTTCCGACTCTGGTACCCTAAGGTGCCTCCCAATACTCCAGTGTTGTACTGGCGCCCCCTCCAGAGGCAAGATTTTATGGAGCTGGCCTTTATGCATCCTGAAGGCATATCAGTGCTAGAGACGAAGGCCCGGGCGGGAAAAGGATAGTGGATTACCCCCCCTCCTCTTGGGATTCGCTCAGCAGGGGCCCCACACTGACATGTTGGGAGGGTAACTGAGGCAGAGTAGGTCAAGCAAAGCAAACCAGATACCCAAACAGGCAACACAAACATAGATACATGATCCCGAGGGCTACGCGCTCCGCCTGGCTCCATTCAGAGGGTGTCGTGGCTACCAGTCCGATACCGAAGATGATTCCAGAGAGGCTGGCGATGATCAGATAACCACTGGGACAACGGTCCATGCCTTGGTTGCCGACTGAGATGGTTGGTCACTACTCTGGGGTGGGATCAGGTCTCTGGTTCCTAGGGTAGACGGCCCACTGTCCTTCAGTTCTCTTCGGCCGGACTGTGGGGGCTCCCTTCTAGGTGGAGGTTCGGTGGCTCCGAAGTCCTGACTCGTCTGGATCTGCTGCTGCCTTGGCTCGAGTGTAGTGGATCCAGGGGGTTATTCCTGTAACTTTAAGGGCAGTAGGGGTGGTTAATAGTACTAGATGTGGGCCCGTCCAAATGGGTTGGAGTGGTTCCTTTTTCCAATCCTTTACCCATACATACTGGCCTGGACGGAAGGGGTGTGCTGGCCTCCCTCGGGGTTTGGGTTCCTGGCCCAATTGGGCCCCGTAGATCCTGTCTAGGGTCTTACCCAACTGTTGTAAGTACTGGGTCTGCTGTAACTCCCCCTTCTGTCGAAGGTCATTGGGACTTCCTATTCTAGTTATAGGTGGGGGTCTTCCAAAAACTAACTCATAGGGAGTATACCCCGAGGGGTTCGGGGGCATTCCTAACCCGTAGCAGGGCTAGTGGTAACAGGTCTGTCCATGGCAGGCCGGTTTCTTGATGGAACTTAGCTAGGGTTTCCTTGAGAGTTCGGTTCATTCGTTCCACTTTACTGGAGCTTTGGGGCCGATAGGCTGTGTGTAGCTTCCAGTCGATGCGCAGGAGCCAGGCGACCTCCTGAACCACCTGGGCGATGAACGCCGGGCCATTTGTCACTACCAATGGTGAGTGGGAGCCCATATCTGGGTATAATTTCCCTGAGTAGGATTCAGGTTACTTCCCGAGCTTTCTCAGTTTTGGTGGGGAAGGCTTCTACCCAACCCGAAAAGGTGCAGATCAGGACCAGGAGATACTTAAATCCTCGGCTGGTCTTGACTTCTGTAAAGCCAATCTGGAGGTCCTCGAGGGGCTGGGACCCCTTGTGTTGGACTCCCGGTGGGGCCCCTTGATGCGGGGCTGCATTGTTCCTTGCGCAGGTAACGCATTGATCCAAGGCTGTTGAGCACAGGGTTGACAGGTTGGGGAAGTAGAAATACCTTTTGAGCAAGTTTTCCAGGGAGGTCTTACCCAGGTGGGTCAGATGGTGGCAGTTTCTGACTAAATTGCTGGCCTGGCTCTGGGGCACATATACGCGCCCATCAGGTAACCTCCAAGTTCCCTCGGGGGGTTTCTTGTCCTCCAGCCTGTTGGGCCCATTTCATTTCTGCTGGCTCATAGTCCCGACGGTTAATGGGGTTCCCCAGCAGGGGTCCGAGAAGGGAGGGCTGTACTTCTGCCATCTCACCACATACTGCGACAGCCTTTGCTCTCAAGTCCGCCTTCTGGTTCCCGCGGGCCGGTATGGTGTCTTGTTTGGAATGGACTTTGCAGTGGATGACGGACACTGCAGTTGGGGCCCAAACTGCTTCGAGGAGATGCAGGATTTCTGTATTGTTTTTAATTTCCTTTCCTTCTGCTGTCAGCAGCCCGCGTTCGCGGTAGATGGCCCCGTGGAAGTGCAGGGTGGCGTAGGCGTACTTGGAGTCAGTGTAGATATTGACTTTCCGGTCCCGGGCCAACTCCAGTGCTCTTATTAAGGCCCAGAGTTCCGCTCTCTGGGCCGACTATCCAGAGGGCAAGGCTTTGGCTTCTACCACCTGGTCAAGCGTGGTTACTGTGTACCCTGCCACTCGGACCCCTTCTCTCATATAACTGCTGCCGTCTGTGAAATAGGTCACGTCAGCATTGGGCAGAGGCTGGTCCCACAGGTCCGGTCGGCTGGCATAGACCTCCTCAGTAACCTCTAGGCAGCAGTGGTCTGGGTCCCCTAGTTCGGTCGGCAGGAAGGTTGCAGGGTTTAATCTTTTTACAGTCTTTACCTGGACCTGAGGATTCTCTTGGAGTATGCCCTGATATTGTGTCAGTCTGGGGTTGGACAGCCATCGGTGCCCCTGTCCTGCCAGGAGGCTATGGATGCTATGGGGAATGAATAGAGTGGTCTCCTGCCCCAAAGTTAATTTGTCCGCTTCTTGTAGCAGAGATACCGCGGCTGCAACTGCCCTCAAGCAAGGGGGCCACCCGGCCGCGACGTCATCCAGTTGCTTAGACAGGTAAGCCACTGGGCGCTCCCAAGGTCCGGCTGATTGAGTTAAGACCCCCAGAGCAACCTTGTCCTTCTCAGGCACGTGTAGATAGAAGGGCCGGCTGGGGTCTGGTAGGCCCAGAGCTGGGGCTTTCCTAAGGAGGTCCTTTATTTGAGCAAAGGCCTGTTCCTGTTCTTTTCCCCATGCCAGGGGTAAGGTGTCTGGCCCACGCAGGGCCTGGTAGAGTGGCCTTGCTCTGGCTGCGAACCCCGGGATCCAAATTCTGCAAAAGCCGGCTGCTCCCAGGAACTCACGTAATTGTCTTCGTCCGCTCGGGGCCGGGAAGTGGGTAATGACCATTTTCCGGTCTGTATTTAGGGATCTTTTGCCTTGGGAAATTAGGAACCCTAAATATTTGACTTCTTGTTGGCAGATTTGTGCCTTTTTCCGTGAGAATCGGTACCCTTGTTGGGTTAGCAGTTTTAGGAGCGCTCTTGTCCCCTCTAGGCATCGGCTCTGGTCGGGGGGCAGCTAAGAGGAGGTCATCAACATATTGGAGTAGAGTTAAATCCTTTCCCTCGTCTGAGAAAGATTGCAGGTCCCGGGCTAGCGCTTCGCCGAATAACGTGGGGGAGTTCTTAAATCCCTGTGGCAACCGGGTCCATGTCAACTGTGTCTTTACCACCGTATGCGGGTCTTCCCATTCAAAGGCAAAGATAGGTTGGCTGGCTGGAGCTACCAGGATGCAGAAGAAGGCATCCTTTAAGTCTAGGCATGTGTACCAGGCGGCGGTTGGCGGGAGTCGGCTCAGTAGGGTGTATGGGTTCGGGACTACCGGGTGCAGTGTGACGACGGCTTCGTTTACCACCCGGAGGTCCTGCACTGGACGGTACCCTGTTCCGTCAGGTTTCTTGATTGGCAGGAGCGGGGTATTCCATGTTGATTGACAGGGGACCAGTATACCCTCTTGGAGGTGCTTTCGGATGACCTCCAATATTCCTAGGCGGGCCTCCCTTGAGATAGGGTACTGTCGCTGGTGGCACGGTTTAGCCCCCGGTTTGAGTTCAATTATTACTGGGACCTGGTTTCTGGCTAGTCCAGGGGGATTGTCCTCGGCCCAGACCGTGGGGAATTCCTGCAGCAGGTTGTCTCTAGCCTCAGGTCTGGGGCCATGGTCACCAGATTCCCCAGAATACAACTGGTATTCTTCCTCTCGTGGCAAAATGAGGGCCATGAGCCTAGGGCCGTCCACTTGCAGCGAGGCCTCCCCTGACTGCTGGAAGGTGATTCGAGCTCCCAGCTTCGATAAGAGGTCTCGCCCTAACAGTGGGACAGGGCATTCAGGTAGGTATAAGAACTCATGTCTAATCCGGTGGCCTCCCAGATCAACAATTCGGGCCTGGCAGAAGCGTTTTGGGCTACTTGGCTGACCAGTGGCCCCTACGATGGTGACTTCTCGTCCGGATGGGGGAGCTACAGGGGTGGTGACGACCGAGTGCTCTGCCCCGGTATCTACCAAGAAAGAGGGAGTCTGGCCCCCAACAATCGCTTCGACCATGGGCTCATGGGGGCCTAGATTCAGGGAGCCCGGTCTTCCTCATTCTGAGTCTAGGCCCGCCAGGCTAAGGATGGTGGGCGCCGGCTCAGAGGGCGCCGGACCAGCCTTCTTTTTCCGGTGCGGGCATTCTCTTTTCCAATGTCCTCTTTCCTTACAATAGGCACATTGGTCTCTCTCTACCTTGGCGTGCCCTTTCTGGTCTTTCGGTCCCCCTTTGCCTTTTGCTGCCGGCTGACTGAGGGCGGCTGCTAGCAGTGCGGCCTTTTTCTCTAATCTTTTCTGGGCTGCCTTCTCAGCGGCCTCCTCCAGGTTATTGTAGACTTTATTTGCTACCTCAACCAGCTGACTGATGTTCCTGCCTGCAAAGCCCTCTAGCTTCTGGAGCTTTTTGCGGATGTCAGGGGCCGATTGGGAGACAAAAGCAGTGTTTACCATTAGCCGTGTATCTGGGCTTTCTGGGTTGAAGGGGGTGTATATCCGGTAGGCCTCTAGGAGCCTTTCTAAGAAGTCCCCGGGACATTCATCTGGCCGTTGGACAACACTGGCCACCTTTGACATATCGGTCGGTTTTCTGGCCCCAGCTCTGACCCCCTGGAGGATGGCTTCCCTGTACCGGTCCAGGGCTGCTCTTCCCTGTTCGGTGTTGTGATCCCAGTCGGGTTGGGTCTCTGGGGCTGCCACCCGAGCGTACTGGGCTGGGTCTATTGTGCCCACTGGAGCGTTGGCTTCTAGATATCTCTGGGCCTCCTGGAAGACTCTGCGCCTCTCTTCCGTATTAAAAAGGGTTAGGAGCAATGGGCGGCAATCGTGCCACGTTGGCCGGTGAGTTTGCATAATGGACTCCATTAGGTCTACGAGTGCCTGGGGCTTCTCCGAATATGAGGGTGTGTGGTGTTTCCAGTTCAAGAGGTCAGTCGTGGTAAAGGGCTGATAGTAAAACACGACCGGTCCCGGGTATAAGGTCCCATCAGGCCCCGTTCGTGGCGGGCCCTGGGTCTCCCGCAGTGGCATCTGGAGGGACTGGTGGTGTCTTAAGCGGGAGGCGATAGGAGATTCTGGGGGCGCTGTTGCCTCGTGCTGCGGGGGCGAGACTGAAGGGGGCGGTGTTTCAGGTGCCTCTGCCTGACCTCCCAAGTTCCTAGCTGGGTAAGGGGGAGGCTGCACCGGGGGGTCTTCCTCTGGCGGGCCTTGATAGATAGGGGGTCTCGCCACTGGTTTGGCAACTAGGATGCGGGTTACATCCCTTTCCTTTGATCGGGAGCAACAGTTCCGGGCTCCCCTGGCTCGCCCTCCCGTAGCGCCTAGGTGACGAGGTTTGACCCCCGCACCCTTCCGGAGCCAGTCGGGCATCTCTTGCGCTAGCTCCTGCCACTTTTCTATGTAGAGGAATTGGTTTGGGTGTCCTGGACTTCCTGTGACTATGAGATGGACAGCCCTAATTATGTCTAGGTCAAGGGTTCCTTCAGGAGGCCAGCCTATCTCAAACGTGGGCCACTCAGTGGAACAGAAAATTTCTAATTGCCCCGGATCCGTATAGGGCTGCTGGCCCCGGAACCGGTCGAAATTCCTTAACATGCAATCTAAGACAGTAGACTGTCTGCCCCCAATGATCCCTCCCGAAACGGCGCAGAGAAACGGGGGCAGCAGGGATACTTTCACTTTCGCCCGCCTGGCCTCTCCTCTCGCGAGGGACTTGGGTCTGTCTTAGCTAAGGCTGCCCGAGTAGAGTCCGGGTTAGCTTCCTAGCCGTTATGCCGTATGACAGACCGAGGACCCGCAGGTTAGGGCTCACTCAGACTCCGTAGGCTCGGGGGAACACCGCTCCCTGTGGAGCCACACAGTCAGTCACTCACTCAATCACACAGAGGTTAACACTTTCCCTCCCGACAGGGAAACCGTGCCAGAGGCCGGTCGGCCTGAGAGGTGATCAGCCTCTCCTTCCACCACTTATAGGTGGGTCTGATTCGGGTCTGGTCCCCGGGGCACTTACCAATCTGGCGCCTTCAGGTAGGCTTGGGTCCGCTCCCCGAGTGCCCGGGTTATGGAAAGGCCCGAGGTCGGGGCCAAGGGGAGCCCAGCCCCTCGGGACCCGAAATCACCGGGGCACGTGCTTCCCTCTAGAGTCCGGGCTCGCCCGGCCGACCCCAGCCGTCTTCACCGGAGGCAAACGGCCTGCTCGTGTGAGTCGCTTCACGGTCAGGGAACCAAATGTTACGGAAAGCCAGACTCAAGACACGATTCAGGGAACGGAGTAAGCCTTTATTCACACGCGCGGGCTCAGAGGAGGCAGTCTCCAAATTCTGAGCCCCGAATCGGGGTTAGATAGGGGTTTATAAGCCCTAGCATTCCAGCGGGAAACGGATGGGCTTCCCAGGTGGGGGAAGGGATTAGCATTCAGGTGGGAGATTGATGAGATTGATGTGCTACCCAGGCGGGGGAAGGGATGTGAAAACGGGCTACAGAAACAGATAAGGAATGATTAACAGTTAACCTGGGCGGGGGTCTCTGGCTAGGCTGCTCCTCTTAAGTCATCTTGCCCTTATCAAAACCACATAGTATGAATATATTTACATAAAATTTGGAAACTGAAGCAAATAAAATGGTACTGTTTAGGATGCATGCATAGTATGTAAAATAATAAATCAAACAAAAAAAGTTTATCACAAAGGCAGGATTAAGATTACCTCTGAGGTAATGAGGAATGTTGGGCTTGTGACCTCTTTTCATTCATTCTTGATCCATTTTGATTATATTTATATATTAAGCAGGACCCTTGATGGTAGCCCATCTCCTTGCCCCTAGGAATACCATATTCTACCTCTAGGGATCCCTGTAGGTTTGCTGCCCCTCATCCCTCCCTTTCCACTGCTGTTCTAAATTTGTTGCCCCTACAGTAATTATATGCATTACCTCTGATGTTTAAGTGCTGTCCCTAGCCTCTGGTTATTCCAGAATCTTGTCATTCCAATTGACACTATAAAGCCCACTTCTGTAATACTTCTTATACTGTCAGTACTTGCCTACAGGGAACTAATTTTCCTGGACTTCCAACAACGCAGGAGAGTCCTCCTCTCACCAGCATATTTCTTACTGTCTTGGCCAATTTATGTATCTTTCAGACCCTCCTGAGAAACATAGACAGTTTTCCAGTTTTATAATGTAGATTCATCCCAGCATTCCAACTTCTCTATGCCTTTTGAGCACTTCCTCAGTTTGCCATAGTAGATTGGGCACCTCTACCACCTTTACTACAGGCTATATTTTTTTCCTAATCTTCAAGCACCATCCCAACAGGGTATTATAACCCATCCAGGGTCTTTATACAGACAGGTGTTATTAAACTCCTTATTTAGATTTTTTCCTGTGTCCTGTGGTGTAGCACTTCCAGGAGTCACTCCCAGGCATGCTTTCCCAGTGCCTGCCAGTATACGCTAGCCAAGTCCTATAGCTCTTGCTATATTTTCTCTTTCTTTCCTTAGCAAACCGGGGACTTCCCCAGTCAGGTTTTGCTAAGACTTGATCTTAACTATACATATGGTGGCCAGAGGGAGGTCAGAGCAGATCCTGAAGAGGCCAAGTGTTGTCTTAAAAACAGAGTTGCCATATATAGTGAATAAAAATACAAGATATAGGAAATTAGTATACTAAAAGTTATTCATTTTTTTTATCTGAAATTCAAATTGAGCTGGGCATCTTGCAGTTTATCTGGCAGCCCTATTTGTAAAGCACAGTTTCATCTGAGACCTCTTCAAAGCCTGTAGGCAGCAGAAGGGCTCTACCTTCCGACAAGGGAGAGGTGGTCACTTTCATAGGCCCAGAGGATTCAGGCGATTCAAAATTCTCATTAAATTCTCATCTTCAGCTGTGTCTCCCCTCTGGCTGCAGGAAATGAGTATCTCTTTAAATGTCATCAGGGAGAACTCTGACCCTTCTGCTGCTTAAAGATGATTAACAGAGCTAAACCTGTGATTTTTTTTCTCTGCAAAGAATCGCTACTGATTATCAAGAGCTATTGGATTCCACAGTTCTTCCTTACAGTTCCTCTTGCTCCTGTACCTTTCCACTGCTTGAGACAGTAATTCCTCTATTGTCAAGCACAATGGAATCAACTGAGGCCTTTTAAAAACATGAGTACCTCTGTTGTGTCCTAGCCCCAGCAATTGTGATGTAATTAGTCTTATGTGTAGTCTAGGTTTAGGAATTTAAAAATAAATTTTTTTACGCATTTTTTTTCAATTACAGTTTACCTTCAATATTATTTTTATTAGTTTCAGGTTTATACCATAGTGTTCAGATAATCATATGCTTTACAAAGTGTTTCCTCTGATATGTCCATTACTCACCTGGCACCGTACAATTATTACAGCATAATTGACTATATTTCCTATGCTAAACTTAACATCTCCATGACTATTCTATAACTACCAAATTGTACTTCTCAATTTCTTCACTTTTTTCAGCCAACCCCTCAACCCTCCTCCCCCGGTGACCATCAGTGTGATTTCTGTTTTAGTTTATTTATATATATTGTTCTTTAGACTCCACATATAAGTGAACTAATGTGGTATTTATCTTTCTCTGACTTATGTCACTTAACATAATACCCTCTAGGTCCATAATACCCTCTAGGAAAATTTAAAAAAATTTCCAGGTGACTTCCATGCTAGGATATTATACCACTTAGTGCATCCCCTTGTACCTCTATCCCATTACAGCTGACTACAAGTAAGTCTTAGTATTTCACTTCCACGGTATCCAAACCTAGTCCTCACTTTCACCCAGCTGGTGAGTAATCCAACTACAAAATCTCACCCTTAGCTTCCTAGGGCCCTTTCTGGTTATCAACTATCTTGGGTAGGGTTCTCTAGAGGCCGAGCTGAAGACAGGGAATCTTATCCAAGTGACTTGCTGGAAATACTCTTAGGAAAAGAGAATGGCAAAGTGAGAAATAGGGCAGAAATAAAAACCAGCAAGAGAGTGGTCCTAGCTGGAGACTAGTTGGAAACTCTGATCCCAAGGGGAGTTCTAGAACACAAATTCTACTGCAGAGTTAGCCCTACATTGAAGCAAGGGAGTTGAAATTTTGTACCCCTATATTAGTTAACTATTGGCTGAGGCCTGCCCCCAGAGCAGATAACAGGGTTGGAACACAGCTTCTTGAAGTGGGCAGGGTAAAATTCAGGGCTTCCCAAAATCTCCGTAATCAACATAATATTATTTTAATGCAGTATTTTAAATAAGTTAAAATTAGTTTAAAAAATCATGATAAACAAAATCCAATTTTAAATAAAGATAGAATTAGGAGAGGATGTTCCTGTTAGACTAAGGGCAAGTCTCACTAAGAGGGCAGCTGTGGGTTATCAGTCAACATTCACACACCTGAGGAAGAGGTGCATTGGCCTGGTCGAGGGGGTGTGGGTGGGACACCAACAACCATTACACCACCACCTTCCTCCATTCCATGTATTTAAGTTTGGACTGACTCCATTCCCCTAGGATTTGGGGGAGGGAGCAGGAGAGAATAATACTTGGGCCTGTTGAATAATGTCAAAAATCTCTGGTTTAGGAATAAATCTGTGACCTAAATAAACCTAATTAGCAGCCTCTCTAGGATATTTCTGTTGGAGCTAACAGAGAAGATGCTCTGGACAACATAAGCTGGAGCTTCTTGTGGCCATCTTTCCCAGATGCATTCAAGGAACCTGCCTGTGTTAGGAGAGGAGGTCAACATACAATTAAAAAAAATCTGACCCAAAAATAAAGCTAGAGAGAAAAATACAGTGGCCTGAAAATACTGATTAATACTGATTGTGCATTTGGTCTCAGCTGGACCACGGCTTTTCCAGTCTATAATGTATCAATTAGGAATATTTTACTGTCTAGAACAGAAAGTCTGTCTTAAGGAATAAAATCAACTTGAGGAATAAAAAAGGGATAGGAGGAGAGAAGGAGAGAGAGAGAAAAACAACATATTTGCTCACACCGTGGAAGAACCCAGGAGAGATTTGTTTCTGGGGTGGATGGAGGGGCCTGCCTGACATCACCATGATCCATCTCATGAGTCCACTTTCTTAGGACTGGCTCTGTCTTCAGGCTAAACATGAATTAGACAAGAAGCTGAGTGACAAATATTCTGGTTTACTCAAAACCTACTTACTCATTTTGACAATAGTTCCATGATTCCTGAATGGGACATTTGTGCCTGGATTCTCTCTTTCTTTAGGATAAAGTATGTCGAGTACCACCATTTCTTCCCCACCAGTTCTTTCCTCATGATCATTTATACCAGAGTCTTAATGTAGGACAGTTTGGGTTCACATTGCACCATCCTGCACCAATACAACAAAGTACTTGGTCACTGTTCTGCTGCTCTCATCATTTTTTTTACGTTCTCTTTGTTCTCATGCTATCTTCAGTGTGCCTTCCTTTTGGTTCTCCTTTCTCTTCTTAGAATGAGTTCTTAAACTTCTACAAGATGATGCCACCATTTTCCTTCTTCCCAAGATAATACATGTAAACTGTTCAACATAGTTCCTAGCACATGGTGTGCTCAATAATTAATGATAATGATGATGACAATGATGACAATGACAATAATGCCACATCACTCCCTTACAAAGGTTTGGGAAGATTTGATGATTTTTTCCAATGTTTAACACAATGTTTAATGTGATATTCTTCATATCTCACCTATATTTCTGGCTACAAATAAACCATTGCTAGTAAGTTCTGGATATAAGCAATTACTCCAGGAGAAGGAAAATTCTTAAAATTTTCATTGATCTGCCATCATGTTTCTTTAAGTCTTGCTACAGTATTTTTTTTCCCCCCATCCAAGACTATTTAAACCCTGAGGAGATTCACACATGTTAATATGCACGGCTGATTGGGACACAGAAACAGATTTATTTTTAACATTTAAAAAGCATTCCTTTTTTTTTCTTTTAAAATTAATAATGAAGGTCTCAACCTCTGAGATTCTGAGTTCAATAAATAAATTGAAAACTAGAGAAAAAAATAGTAAATTGGTAAAAAAAAAAACACAACCTGATTTGATTGTTTGGACTTTCTTTTGTGCGTGTGACAGGGGCTTGATATTTTCCCATCAAGTAGACACAGCTCAATTGTTCTTACAGAGGTTGTGAAGTCAAATACTTGCCTTGTGAAGTTAAAAAGTGGCAAGTGCACTGGTGGAAACAGTGTGTAACTAGTTTGCTATCAGTCAGCAAGGCAGCCATACCCTGTCATGTTTTAAACTTCACATATATACCTTGGTTTGCAAATATTAATTTAAGAAAGAGTTTTAATTATTTAATTGTCAGTGATCTGGAAGCAAAGAACCCCTGCTTCCTGTTCTGTGTCTCTGGTTTCTCATGTCTGAAATTAAACTTTGCCCTAGCTTCATGCTGGGCCTATGATATAGAAAAGGATATTTTCACCTTGGTGACTAAATCAAAGACTGTGATGCATTATACTCTTTTTAGTTTGCTAGCTATGCCTTAATCATCTAGCCTTTCTAACACCATATTTTAGGATTTCTTCCCTCTCATTCTGTTCGAGTGTAGAGAATTCCTGTGGTCTGTCTCTCCTAAAGCAACTCCCTTAAGTCTCCATTTCCCTGACATTTGAGTCTGTTTCTGTAGTGGAGTCTGCTTGGCCTTGCCCCTGGTCTGATGAGCCCAGGAACCAGGATCCAGCTGGAAATATCACGAGGCTTCTCCTAGTTCAGCTCCTTACCAATGCCATACATGTGCCAGTTTCCTAACAGATTTTCCTGCCTGATTTACACACCACTCTCCCCACCAAACCATCTTCTGCATGACTGCCCCTTAAAACAGAGCTCTTTCAAAATCTTGGCTAGGGGGCCCTGGCTTCCTTTTTATCCCAACTTGAATGCTTATTATTTTATGTTTTATTTAGTAAGAACAGAGCTCTCTGCTACCTTGATAGAGAAGTACATATTTTTGAATGTCTGGACAAAGGGGAGTAAGGAAGGTCTCAGAAAGCTGGTTTTGGCCTCAGACAGTAAAGATGGAAAAGTCCTGTGGGCATAAGGTGATTGCACAAATCTTCTCTGTCTCTTGGTTGAAATGCTGGGAGAGAGACTTCTTCAAGGGATGCTGACATGGGAGGAGTTGTAGGAGAATTTCCGGCTTTCAGCAGGGTATGGGAGGAGTTCTGTGCTGAATGGCATGAAAATCCACCCCCATCCTATTATTCCATGATGGTTTCCTATTCCCATTCTCCCACTACTAATGCTCCCTCATCACCCGCAACCCCACTCTACTACAAGCTTCACAACTGCATGTCTGCTGGGGTCCCTCTCCTCTCTTCTCCTCTCCTCTCCTGTCTTTTCCTGCCTCTCCTCTCCTCAGCTGTATAATCCTCAAATCCTCTGGATTGTCCTTCATCTCATGAGGTATATCTGTATTATTAATCTTCTTTATACAAAAGGAAATGTAGCATCAGAGAGATTAAGTAATTTGTCTTAAGGTCACGTGCTAACTATAGCAGTATCAGGTCTATCTGATCCAAGCTGCATGCTCTTGCTGAATTACACTCTGCTGATGCCCACTTCCCAGCTCTTCCAGCCAATGAAGAACAGAGGGGCATAGTCAGGTAGAAAGCACCTTGGTCTGAAGATTAGGAATCCAACTTCTGCTCATGGCTCTCTGACGTTTGGTGAATGCCTCTTCTCTTTGCTCTTGTTTGTCACTTAAAATGGATGTTTTCTACACTCTTTCCATTTCTAACAGACTGTTAGGACAACTTAGTGACTTTTTACTCTGTACTCTATATTTAGCAAATTTATGAGTTCATAATATTAATTTCAGAAATAATGATAAACACTCAGATTTTGGGAAGAGAAGCTACTTTGCCACATGCTATGAGTAGCATTGAGCTGGCACCACTGTCAGGATAGACAGCTACTTTCTGAAATAAGTTCATGTGTATTTTAAAAAGCTATTTTTTCATAGTAAAAACACTTAAAAGTACTTAGCACTCTAAGTTTTATGTTACACTTGTTTTATTAAATACTTTATTGTTCTTGTGTGTATATGAACAGGGAACAGTATAACTGGTGCTAAGATGAGGAAGGCTAGGGTACTTTATAAGCAGACTTGACCCAAGACACAGCATCTATGGTTTCCCCAACTCTGTCATTCTGATTTAGACTCTTCAGGTATAGGGTCCTTCAAATACCAAGATGTATTTCCCTTTCCTTGTCCACTAAAAAATGTATTAATCACTGCAGTCAAAAGTGTAGATTAATGGCAAATAATTTGAGAAGTGGGAAATCTTATTTGAAAACTACTGATTCTGATCTCTTTTCTGCTTCCTTCATTTGTCTTTAATACTTGTACACAGGGGAACAGTAAGAAATGTATAAAAAACAGACAGAGATAACTGCCTACATGACGACCAAAAGCATTTTGTTAGATGCAGGCAAACTTAAAGTGCAGCAAGGTTCAGAAAATTTCCCATAAATGGGCACTTTTCCTTTTCTGTTCTACTTAAAACATGCCACCACTCCACCACCTCTGAGTGAATCTTCACTTTCTGTTTCCCTTCTCTCCAGACCCTGCTTCCCAATTCCTGTGGTACCCAACCTCCATCAGTCCCCCATGGGGGACCAGAACTGTTTGGCTTCTTTTAAGCTCTAAAGTTATATTATTTCACAAAATGAGTGGTTTCACTTTAGTTAATAAGGATGTCTACTAAAACTGAGGGGTAGAAACAGGCATATCGCTACCTCCTGCGTAGAATTATGTATTCTGTTATGATCCTGCTTCCTATTGGCTGGGAAGAGCTGGTCTGGTACAAAAGCTCTCAAATAATGGGTTCTGGAGGCTGAGATGGGTTGGGGAATGATTATTCTGGGTGGCCAGAGACAGCTATTTAAGAGAATGAATCCAAATCATGCTTAGAGCGAGAAACTAACATTAAAACCTGAGAGAAGCAGCTGATTGTCAGGTTTAAATAGTGTAACAAGGATAAGAGTCAGTTCAGTGGTTGAAAGCCAGATGGTTGGGAAGAAAATGGCACGCAGAACATGAGGCTGTTCCAACCAAGGGGTTTAGAACCAAGACTATGTACAATAGGAGAACACTTGCTTATTCAGTAGCTTAAAGTTCTTCTTGGGAAACCTGGAGCTGCTCTATAAATTGGCCAATGGCCAGAGTCATGGTGCTTGGTGGGGAAGGAAAGTATTGGAACAAGAATGAATTATTACTGGAAAGGGTGTTCTTGAATCACAAGGATATGGTGCCAACTGTGTGCAGCCTAGATAATAATGAAGCGTGTGGAGCTACAAAGATAGTTGTTTTTGAGCCAGGCTTTAATGATGTAAAGGAGTCCAATAAGCAAAGGGAGATTGAGAAAAAATATTCCAGAATAGCTAAGTGAAAAAAAGATAATACAAGCTATATTTCAAAAATTATTAGTAGCTAAATCTTGCAGGATCGTGGTTTTCCAATATGAGAAGAGGGGAAAATGAGGTTGGTAAAGAGTTGAGTTAATTTTGAGTCACATTGTTGATGACTTTTGGTTTTAGGCTGAAGGCAGTCAATGGTAAAAGTTCTTGAAAATTTTGAGTAGTGGAGTTCCAGGTAAGATGGTTGATTAAATATACAAATCTAATTCCATTAACTCCTGAAATTCCATTAAAACTAAGGAAAAAATTATTTTAAAACTTAAATGGAAAAATTTAACAAGTACAAGAATAGGGAAGGAGACAACAGTTTGGAATTTGAGTAGTAGATGGATTAGTGGTAAATAACTAGTAAATCAGAATAGCCAAATCTTATTTGTTAGTTGGGAAATCCAAGAAACAACCCAATTTATACCCCACAATCATCAAAAACCTCAGGAACGGGCATGAATGATCACCAATTGAAGGTGAAGTTTGGGAAAAAAGAAGATTGGGTAAAAGTTGTTTGAGAAGCAGCTAGAGCTGAGCTTTTCTTTTTCACTCCACACCACTGAGCAACTTTCTTCTCCCACACCGGCAGAAGTCTGGAGTCTTGTTCTCTGGAGAGGGTAAAGAAAAAAGTGCTTGAATCCAAAGACATCTCACACATTTGAGGATGGAGTTACCATACTGATAACACATGGATTAGATGCACACTGAGTAAAGACAGCTAAGATCCATCACTCACACATCTCTCTCATGCGCGTGCGCGCGCGCGCACACACACACACACACACACCTCTCACTTGGCTCCCAAAGTGCTGACAGCCAGTCTTCTACCTTCCAAGCAAAATACTGCAAAACTACCAGTCTAAGAGAAAAGACCTAAAGAGAGTTTCCCAACAAAGGCACCCAGATTCCTTTACAGTAAAGCTAAAGTTAATAAGCCAATCCATTGACTCAGATCCTCCAAGCAGATTTTTAGTTTCTGACTCTTATCATGAACAGTCAAGGATGATCAGACATCTGAGGAAGCCTCCAACCTAGATGCTATAGAGCAAAGCAAAAAAACAGAAAAAAAAACCTTTGAGGATACAGAGACTATATAGGAAAAATAAAACATCAATATCTTCAGAGAGTTAAGAGATAATATTGCAACCATCAGGAACATACTCCTTGGAGAAAGACACGTTCAGAGAACAAAAAGGAGCTCTTAGAAATTAAAATATGATAGCAGAAATTTAAAAATACAACAGACAGTTTGGGAAATAAAGTTATGTAAATCTTTAAGAAAGAAAACAAAAATAAAAAAGAAGAGGACAGAAAGATAAGAAAAGAGGAAGATCAGCCTACAGAATCCAACATTGAAATCCAATATCCTATAATGAAAGATTAGAGAAATAAAGGGAAAAAATAATCAATGAAATAATTCAGAAAAATTTCCCTAGAATAAAAGATATGTTTTCAGATAGAAAAGGTCAATTTAGTGCAAATCACAGTGGTTAATAGGCATTTCATTACAAAATTGAAGAACAATAAAGATAGGAAGATCCTACAAGTGTCCATATAAAAAGGTAAAGAGTCCTATGTTCCTAGCCATGTTATTTACAAACCGAATGCTGGAAACAGCCTAAGTGCCCACCAGTAAATGAGTGGATCAAAAAACTGTGGTACATTTATACAATGGAATACTAAGCAACAGAAAGAAAGAACTACTACCCTTCACAACTGAATGGATGAAACTGGAGAGTATTATGCTAAGTGAAATAAGCCAGGCAGCGAAAGACAAATACCATATGATTTCATCTATAAGAGGAACCTAATGAACAAAACAAACAAACAAGCAAAATAGAATGAGAGGCATGGAAACAAGGAACAGACTGATAGTGACCAGAGGGGAGGGGGTAGGGAGCTAAGGGGGGAAAGGAGAGGAAAGGTCAAGTCAAGGAACATGTGTAAATAACCCATGGACATGTACAACAGGGTGGGGATTGACTGTGAGAATGGGGGGTGGGCAGGGGAGGAGAGAGCAATGGGGGAAAAATTGGGATAACTGTAATAGAACAACAGCAAAAAAGGTAAGGAGTCAGAATATCTATAGATATCTCAAGAGCAACACTGGAAGCTGGAGACAACAGAAACAGATTATAACTCCAAATTCTTTATCAAGACCAATGATTAACTTAGTAGGAGAGCAGGATAAAGACATTTTCAGATACACTAAATCTCATTCAATTTACTTCTCACATATCCTTTTTCAGAAAGCTACTGATGGATATGTACAACAAAAGTGAGGGAGTAAGTCAAAAAAGACAAATATATGAAATGCAGGAAAAAGGAGATCCAGTTCAGAGTGACTGTTTATCCACCAGACCTAGGATATAATTTGTTCAGATTGGTGCAGGTTCAAAACTGTGTGCCCAATGACAGTGCAGGACTTTGTACCTGTTTGTATTTTTCCTCCTCGAGTGTACAGGTAGAGATGAAACCTTTTATTATAAGATCAACAAGAATTCTGGTGTGTGGGTGAGATGAAAACTGATACAATAAAGAAGTATAGTTGTAATACGAAGGATTGCAACTAAAGACTGATGATGTGTCTCTTAATCATCTTAAAAAGAACCTTATGTTTAGGCTGTTTAGGTTGCTTAGCTATAGAATGAAACCAAATCTGACCAAACAAGGGGAATATATAAGGTCTGTTCAGAAAATATCCAGCCATGTACTATGAAAAATAGAAACATTTATTGAAGAAGATACAAGATACAAGAAATATTGTACATAGGATAACGATGCCTCAGTCCCCTTCAAAGTAGGCACCTTGGGACTTCACACAGTTCTCCCAATCACCATCAGCTGCCCTGTCGTATTTTCCTGAATCTCATTGATGGTCAACAGTTTGAAATCTCTTCTCATTCAAAGGTGATTTTAGTTTGGGGAAGAACCAGAAGTTACAGGGCGCCAAACCTGGGCTATAAGGGGGACTGAGTCACCTGGGTGATTTGATGTTCTGCCAAAAGACTCTGTATGAGATGTGATGTATGAGCAGGTGCATTGTCATAATGAAGCTGCCAATCACCAGTTGCCCACAGCTGTGGCCTTCTGAATCACCTCAATAGTTTCTGTGGAGGAATGCTCAAGTTCACCACAAAATTTGATGCAGATTCCTTGCTCTACTTGCTCAGTCATTTTGAATGCAACGGCCACACAGTACACATGTTCACTCAATGGTGTCTACCATCCCTACTGACTAGTACAGTGAAGTCATCAATGTTCACACAGGCTGATACCAGTCCACTCTCCTTGGCTGCCAGATTACATCGACATCACAAAAACTGTTCTCATTATATTAGCAATGGTTGGATTTTTTCCAGACAAACCTTGTACATATATGGAATATATATGAAATATATACATACATGTGTGTGCATGCATGTATATATGTGTATACATGTGTGTATATATGTATATACATCCTTACATATGCATGATATATATAGGCACAGTGTGTCTGTGGAAAGATATATAAGCTGGAGGTTGGAGTTGCCTCTGTATGGCCAGGAAAAAGGAATGTGAGAGAGACCTGTTTTTCACTATTTACCTCCTTGTTCCTTTTGATGTTTTGGACTGAATGCAGGGTAAGAAAGATAATGGGTAAGGGGGTCAGGTGCGTGGTGATTGTTCTGTTCTTGGGAATAAGGGCATGACTGAGAAAAGAAGGGGTGGATGCTAAAGCTGGAGGGATCTTTGCCTGGCCTGGTGATGATCCAATGTGGCAATATGGCAGAGGTGGGCAGTGGGTGTAGAGGGAAAGGTCGGAGGGCAGTAGTCAGAAATGACTCTGCGCTTTCTAGCTTGGGCCAGCACATGTGAGAGCACTGAATGGATGAAACTGGCTTCAGAATGGCAGAGGGAAGATAATGAATTGCAAAAGAATAATAAGTAGCAGAGATAGAGGGGGAGGATTTGGAGGCAGCAATTGTAGTTCACATTTCCTCTGACCAAAAACCCATTTTCACTGGTCACATTATGTGCCTTATCATCCATAGCTTCTGGCCTTATAAGATGATGGAATGGCTTCCAGAAGAGTCAGTTGCTCAGTCCTCTGGAGACACCCCCTTGGAGGGCTGAGCTACTGTAATGCAAAGTGTGGTGTAGGCACCCAACATGCAACCAACCAAAATGCGGTCTCTTCTGTGGCCAGAAGACATGGGGCTGGGAAATAAAGGGTTGGAGGGTTGGCGCTTTCTAAAATTTTCCCCAGCTCTGCCATTTACTAAGTTAGAGACCTTGGATAAGATGATTTGACCTCTCTGTGCCTTGGTTTACTAATCAGAAAAATGGGCATCATATTCCAATACTGACATCACAGGGCCATTATGAGGATTAAGTGGGATAATAAATTTAAAGATTTTAGGAGAATCCCTAGTACAAGGCCAACACCAGTGATGTTAGTACCGTCATTAAACCTAGTGCCTCTTTTAACCTTTCTTGGCTTTCCTTTCCCCAGACTTGGAATACAGAAGGTCTAGAGAATTTAATATACTGAGGAGGAATGTTTTTATAAGAGGACAGATTAATGTTTTATTCAACATTTAAAAAGTAGTTTTGAGGTACTAACTTAGGTGCCTGGGATCCACTGGTGAAGAAGTTAGACACATCCCTGCCCTTGCATCCTAGAGAGTTTTCCCCCAGAATTTCACTGCATTTATATATTTTAATTGAGACATAATTGACATATAACATATTAGTTTTAGGTTTACAACATAATGATTTGATATATGTATACACTGTGACATGATTACCAGAATAAATTTAGTTAACATTCATCACCACAGATAGTTACAAATTATTTTTTCTTGTGACGAGAACTTTTGAAATGTACTCTCTCAGCAACTTTCAAGCATACAGTACAGTTATATGAATTCGTTTTATAATAATGTATTTTCAAGGAGTACATTTACATTAGCCTTTGTTTAGTGTATATACAAGCATATAAGTTTTAAAATTATATAGTTTAAAAGGTTACAAACTGAATAGCAAGTATCCCTTCCTTAACTCCAAACTTCTCAGTTGTCTTCAGAAACAACCTGTCTTACCTAATATTTTATGTCTTATTACTGAGATTAACATTTAGAATTGTTTTAGCCCTTCTGTTTCATACAACAGTTAGGAAAAAGGAAAGAAGAGAGTTTTGGATGAGTCAGAGGCTTCTGGCTAGGGTGGCTGGAGAATGGGGCTACCATAGGGAGGTCAAGAGGAAAAAGTACCTTAGGAAACCAGAGGGAGTAACATCAGACTCCAAGGGTTGGGTGGTACTGCTGAGGTAGAAGCAAAACACATAGACTTTTAAATCAATTTAATAAAAATTTACTGAGAATTACTCTGTACAAAACATAGTAGGAACCAGCAAGATGCTTAGAGTCTAAAGAAGGCAGGGGCAGGGCAGTGCCTATGAATGATAATACTACAAAACTGAATGCACTAGCACAGCTGTCTACAAATCTCTAGAGTCTACAGAACTATTTTTGTAGCTTGGGCCTCCCAGAGTTCTCTTCAGGTTTGAACCCAAACTACTCCATACCTTAGTAATGTTGCCTTAGAGCCAGGGTCTCCTGACTTACTTCTGTTGGGCTAGTATATTCCTCTCCTGTACCCAGTTTTCTTGTTAAAAAATGATGCTTAGAAGCAGTCCTTAGATACAAGTTCACTAGCACTGCTTTGGACCAGCCAATATGTTCTTAGGGCATCTGTGGGCTACATTAACATCAGGATGAATTGCATCCTGGTCTGCCAAACTTTATTCCAGCCTTTTGTCTCTCCGCCATTAATTGGGAGAGTTCTAAGCCTCCTTCCATTTATCTCATGATAGCTCTCTCACCCAAGCTCTGCTACCAGCAGGTGAAATATCAAAACAGCCTGAGTATAATCAAAACACCTCACTGACCACCCAGGAAACTACTGCCTGTCTTAAGTCCACTTGGACAGGCTGTCCACCGGGGTCTCTGTCCATCTGCTGCTCATCCCAAGGCTTGTCCAAGGGCTAGACAGACTGAATATTTATGTGCATCTCTGTTGATCAAGATCTTTCTTTTTTTTTTCCTCCTTTGAGTACTGTGATCTCTCTATTGGCTCATACACAGATGCCTCACATCACCTCAGTTAGTTTTTCCAAGAAGAGAAGTAGGGTTCATGATGCACAGCATTCTTCTGCTTTATCCAGTGCTCTCTGCTAAGGCTTATCAAGAGCTTGTTGGGCACGTGGATCCTCCTCAATATTAGCAACGGCCTATACAGAAATGGCTCCAGGATCCAGAGCTGGTTCCTTCTTTGTCTCTCCTAGTCTCCCAAATTTTGAGTTTGTCTGCTTATTGTTGTCAGCACACCAGGCCACCACTTTCCTTTCTGATCCTCACAGAAGAACAAGATCTCCTCAGCAGAGGGTGGACATTTCTCAAGGCATCATAATTACATTATTATAATACATATTTCTTTATATTTCAAAATGTTAATATTAACACTATAAAGCCATAAATATATACCTCCCACTCCGGCTGAAGAGGTAGGTGTTCAGTCACAGGTATACAAGATAGATTGAGGCACTATCTTAGAATCCAGAGTGGGTAGAAGTCACTATTCCAGGAAATGGGAATTCGACAGAAAACATAATTTGTAAAATTAAGAAGAGAGGCCAAATCTGAAACAGGAGGCATTAGTCCTCAACATTAGCCAGAAGCCAATCAGTGTGCTCTAAAAAGAAAAGCAGCAGATAAAATCTGCTCCTGGCATAGGGAACAGAGCTGGCATTACAGGGAGGCTATTTCATTTAGAGGGAGTCCTAGAGCCCCCACTGTTATTAATGTACTATTTTATTGCCTTCTGGGAAGGCTCAGAGAGACAGTAAAAAGGTCAGCCAAAAACTTGAAAAGGAGAGCATATGATCTTATTGTCCAATGTCACCCCAAAAAGTTTAATTTAAAAAAGAAAAAAATAGACGAACCAATCCACATGTGATGAAAAAATGGACAAACGGACTTTACTCTTTAATTAAAAGTGTGTAGTACTTTTGTCACCTGAGGCCATCTTCAAAATGTTAACACACTGGGCTTCATCAGATCTTTCAGGTACATGATTTTCTACTCTGGAAAAATAGAAAAAAAGAATTGGGTAAGATTTCCTAGTAGAGCCATTTCCTTTTTCTAGATTTCGATGACAGGGCCAAATATAGGTGGCACTGCAATAGCAATGAGGAGAAACAAACTATTGAAGAGAGAGGTGGAAAAGTGTCACCCACAGTTCCTTCAGTAGCTACCTTTCATTTTTGTCTGGGCCTGTCCCTGCCCTATGCTGAGTCCCTGCTGCCTTCCCTCTGTAGGCTCTTCCAGACCATTTCTGAACTGAGTCTTACAGGGCAGGCAAGATCTCAGCACCCTGGCTCATCACCAGGATCCCTGGACTCACAGTGGCTGGTGTATCCAGATAAGTGCTGGGCACTCTGGGTCCCATGCACCCTAGCATCATAACTATGTCTTTGTGATCAGGTTTTTTGCTGAGGGTTGCTTTGACTCCACAAAGATGCATCCAGAGAGAGCCTCGTTATTCTTAAAAAGCTCCGTTCCTCAAGGGGGGATGGAAGCATGGACAATCTGGTTACATCACATTGTGAAAGGACTGATCACCAGGAATCTTCATTCATTCCTTCATGCATACATTCAATCTTTCGACACATATTTATTGAGCACCCACCTATGCCAGGCACTGTGTTGGATGCTGGCAGCACAATGATAAGCTTAACTGATGATTTCTGCCCTTTATATAGTTTAGTTTAGTTCAATTTATAGTTTAATAAGACAATTACACATATTTTTTGTTAGTATACTTGGTGTTATAAAGAAAAAGGACAAGAATCCACATGACATTATAATAGGCTGACATAATCTAGTTTGGGAAGGGTTTCTAAGAAAGTGTTGCTTGAACCAAGATCTAAAAAATGAAGTAAAGAAGTGGCAGAAGAATATTCCAAACAGAGGGCACAGCAGATCCAAAGGCACAGAAGCTAAATGGAACATATTATCATTCCTCACTTACTCATGTATTCACACAGGTAGGTAACCCACTAGTCCAGGTACCTTCCTAGGTACTGGGGTTACCACTGTGAATAAGTTGCAGCCCATGCTCACCACATCAAACCCCTTTGTACTGAGAGTTTACTTGGCCATGACTGAGCATTGTGTATTAGATAACTGCCATCCATTTACAACTAGGACATTTTCCCCCAGGTCCTACTCGTCTCAATCTCCTTTCCCTCTCCATTAGTTCATGTTTGCTGGTAGTCTTAGCATGCCTCAGATTTAAGCCTATTCAAGTTATAGACCCTCTGGGAACCAGACCTCTTTCAACAATGTTGTAGGGTGAGGACTCACCTCGTCTTGGTCTGTTTACTCTCTTCCCCTTCCATTTTGATGGCTTCTGAAAGAGAGTAAACAACCTCAGAAAATGCATTGCCCATTGATACTAAAAGATGGAAAGTTTGGACAGGCTCCAAAGTCCTAGGACTCAGAGAAAAATCATTGTAGCCTTACATGTGAAATTGATGGTTACTTTATGTAATTCCAGGGGGACGGAGAGGGAGCTCCTTGCATCCAAAAAATAAATGCCTTCATTTGCTCACTGTACCTTAAGATCTAATGCTGGAAATAGGATTTTCACTTATAACTTTACCCTTTGCTAAAGTAAAAATATTAGTGGTAAGGGTAACACATTTCATTTTAGCAATCATTTAGTGATCAGAAGAGTTTCCAATCTTTTTCTGAATGTGAGATTTGAGAGGAAAAGGAAATCTTGAAGATGATGATGCCGAAATGGGTTAGCCAGCTTGCACGGTGGTAGTGGCCCAGGTGGGAAAGCTCTATCTCCTGGACCTCCCAAAGCCTGAGTTGCTACTGGTATGGAGTTGCTACTGGTATGGCCTTACTACTGGTGCACTGTGGGGTGAATGTCCTGACAGTGCTGTTGTTCCACTCAGAACCTTACAGCAGGGGCTGTTAACCTGGGTGTCTATGGAGGAATTTAGGGATGACAGGAATCTTTTCAACAGCTCCCCTGATGGTTTTGAACACTTCCTATCATTGACAGATCTTGTGTGTGTGTGCGTGCGCACATGTGCATGCGTGCACACCGGGTTGAACAATAACCAGTGTTACTGAGGTATATACAGTAAAATCCAATCACTTTTCATACAGATTTTGGTGAGTTTACAATATGCATGCAGTCATGTAGCTACCACCATAACCAAGATATAGAATGTTTGTATAAGCCCCCAAAGTTCCCTCTTGCCCCTTTCCCCTACACCTCATCCCCTGGTAACTACTGTTCTGCTTAATGTCACAAGAGTTTTGTTTTTTCTAGAATTTCCTATAAGGAAGATCATATAATACGTAGTCTTTTTCTGTCTGGAGGCTTTCACTCAGCATACATAATACTTTTGACATTCCTCCATTTTGTGGTATGTTACCAGTAGTCCATTCCTTTCCATAGTTTGGCACTATTTCATTGTATGACTATACCACCATTTGGAGCCACAGTTGAATATGATCTTTGTGCCCTATGGAAGCTCTTCAGATATTTGTAGGCAGTACTTGTGTCATCGCTAAGGTTTTTTATTCTTTTTTTTTTTTTTCTGACTAAGCACCTTTGGTTACTTGAGCTATTGTTTGTTTGACTGAGTTGCAGACACAAAAAATCTGGTTAGGTTCCAATTTTGCCGAAGTTCCTCTGAAAAATAATGGTGCTTATACCTGAATACAGTATTTCAGATATCTTAGACCGATACAAAATAATTAAATTATCCTTTTATACCCATGATAAAATCATTACCATTGGAAAAAAAAAACACTTCTATTTTAAAGCAAAAGCAGACAATAAAAACAGACTTTTAACCTTTTGGATTTGATTATAAATTTAGCACTTTTAAGGGCAGATGTGATGATATCATCAACTTTCAGTTTTTAAGCCTTTTTAAGCTCTGTGAAGGTTTCTATTTAAATGGTGATTAAAATGATTTATTTTGGAAAATACACTTGCCCTTTAAAAAATCATTTCTGAAAAAGCTGAGACTTATTAAGGTTTGGTGGATGAAGGCAAACTGAAATAAAAACTGTTGATTGCTAGGCCACTATTACATACAGATTTCAGTTGCACAAAATCCAAATGAGGAAGCAAAACTTCAGAAGGAGCTATTTTAGTCTTTCTCCCCAGTGGGTAAGCTGGCAGGGTAGCTTTTGATTGGGAAAAGGCAGTAATTCAAAATGAGAATTTCTCATACCTTAGGTGCCTTATTTGACAAAATATCAGAGAGACAGAGGGGGAGGGGGAGAGGGAGGGGAGGAGGAGGGAGAGGGGGAGGAGAAGGAAAGAGATTAGAAACCAACTAGAATAACCATGGCATTTCCCTTTTATTAACTTACGCTAAACAGGGTAAATATATGTGGTTGAGGGAAAAAGCACTATAATTAGGAACAAACACTGGAAAGGACTTTTGATGCCACGTTAGTTTGAGGGCTGTCTCCTCTGAGGAAAGGATAATATTGAATTAGGAGGAAGCTCCACTCTTGGGGAAATTCCTACACGTTATCAGTAAGCTTGTGGATGAATCATGACTGCTTTGATGCCTGTCTGTTGGAAAACTTAGTTCCTTGTGGATGTAGGACAGAAGTCTCCATTCCTTTGCTGGCTCTCAGCTGAGGATCATTCCCAGCTTCTAGAGGTTGCCTACATTTCTTGGCTCATGGCTCCTTCCACCATCTTCAAAGCCAGCAATGATGAGTTGAGCCTGTTTTAAGCTTTGGATCTCTCCTCCTTCCATCTCATTTTTCTAACCATGCTGGGGAAGGTTCTCTGACTCATGTGATTAGATTGGGTCTACCTGAATAATCCAGGATAATTTAATCATCTTAAGGTCAGTATCTTAATCACATATGAAAAGTCCCCTTTGCCACATAAGAAAATATTCTAAATTCTGGGGTATAAGAGGTAGACACCTTGTTATTCTGTTTATCATATAGCCAATGTTAGAGATATCCAAAAAGCAAGTGCAGACATTGCTGAAGCCAAATTTACAAATACCTTATATCTACATGTCGTAGTTGTTTGGTACATCTCCCTTCCTCCAGAGATATCAAGCTCTTCTCTTTCATCAAACTTGCTGGCACAGGTGACTAACCAAACAACATTTCCCTACCAGTGCTTTTTATCACATTCTTGGAGGGGTCATATATGTGCTGTGCTCTTTTGTTGTCTTCTGCCTTTTACCATTCATAGCTCAATTTGACCATCTCACATGTACTCATATGTATACACACATGCTCTATATAGATAACTACCATATCTACTCTCCTAAGTTTTCCTGATTGTCTCTTGAGGGGAGAAACATTCTTATTCTCTTTTTTCCTATTCCTTCTTCTTTGTTTCACTTGTAAGCTAATTATTCCAATGTGAAAGCAAATTTAGGAGACAGCTTATTCCCAAACTGAAGGTTGCTTCTGTACAGTTAGCCAATGATAAAGCCAATGAAATTAAATGAAAGAGAAGCTCAAAACTCTCACCTTGAAAAGTCAAAGCCTGGGCAAGCACAATATATCCAAACATCTGATCCTGTGCACTGAATTTTACACCTCTATATCATAGTAATCTTTCAGTGCACCCCCTACTTTAGCAGTTTGAATTGTTTTGCCATATGCTTTGTGTTAATTTATTGAAATTGGATAATCACTTCCCAATTTCCTGTTTTTAAAATACAGTAAGATGCACTGACTGGTGTGGTTCAGTTGGTTGAGCATCATCCCATAAAGGGAAAGGTCACTGGTTCAATTCCTGGTTGGGGCACATGCCTGGGTTGCAAGCCAGGTCTGGTTGGAGCATGTGCCAGAGTTAACCAATCAATGTTTCCCTCATACATCGATGTTTCTCTCCCTCTCTTACTCCCTCCTTCCCCTCTCTCTAAAAATAATAAACACATAAATACATAAATAAAGTCTTTACAAAATAGCAAGATGAAATGAATGACTATTGATGTCATTTATCTATTTTCTAGATAGATCTTAAAATCAGTACACTGGAATCTTAAATAAGATACTGACCAGAAGCATTATTCTTTTTACCATAAGTGAGTAAAGTTATCTTAGTTATTAACACTAACCAAACTTCTACTAGAGGCAACTACTGAGATAAAGCCCAACTTTACCTTACAACTTTGCCCAAACCAGCCCACACCACATACAGGGATTATTCTAAAGTCCGGAATCACCTTTTCCCAATGAACATAGGCCACTTTCAAAACAGATATGGGGAGGCTGCTGAATGCAGTGCAGTTTACCATAGCAAAAAGTGTGGGAACAACCCAAGTGTCTAACAATATGGAGTTGGTTAAATAAAACAAGGTATATCCACATAATGGACTACCTTGCAGCCATTTAATAACATTGAATATTTTCTTTCTACTTTTAGTACAAAAAAGTTCAAAACCATGTGGGGTTATCCTAATTGTAAAAAAAACAGTCCTTATAATATTAACCCACTTCTGGAAAATAACATAGATTTACACTAAAATGTTGTAGAGATAATAATATTTTTCTTACTTATGGAACTACAGGTGATCTTTTCCAGTATAGTTAGTAATGCATAGGTAATGCTTGGTAATGAATAAAAGTTAATATTTTTAAAATTCAGTGGGGAACAACTCATCTGACCTCTCAGGAAACCTATTTTAGAGATGAGAAAACAAATCTGATGGTTATCTAATGCTCCTCTACTCCCACAAAACATCTCTGCTTGAACACCACCACCAGGTCTATAACCACTAACATTTAGAAGTGTTTTCACCATTTCACTTCATTGAATTCTGACAGTAACCCTATGAAGGGAGGTGAGTAAAGCAAGAAATAATCTGCTTTTTCTGGAAACCAGAAGTACATAGTAAACCTGAGGCTAGAAATGTTGCCTTTTCTAGAAATCCATAGCAACACTATCAGTTGTTGAGTCCCATCTACATGGGTTCCAAATCCTGAGGGGAAACCTTTTCCTCCAACCACCTGCTGGCATTTTGCCTTTCTGTGCTCAGCCGAGGAGCTCCAGGAGGCGGCAGAAAGAGAAGTAGCTGCTAAGTGCCACTCTGCAGAGAGGACACACACTGACTCACCACATTCGTGAGAGGGGCCAGGCTGCTTCTTCTTCCTTCTCTTTAGTATTAGATGGAGCACCGGCACACACAAACAGATGCATGATACAAGTACAGCTACAATCACGATGGCATAGTTTGTGACAGCCGGGGGTGGTGGCTTTGCATCTAAAAATGACCATAAGTTTTCGATGAGCCAGGAAAGTTGATTACAAAAGGTTTAGTCATGGACACGGGCAACAGTGTGGTGACCGTGAGAGGGCAGGGGAGGAGGGGTGGAAGTCGGAGAGGGTATAAGGGGGAGAAGTGGCGATGGAAAAAACACAATAAAAAGTAAACTATTGAAATGTATATACAATAAAAAATTTAAAAAGAAAAGATTTATAATTACTGCTCTTTTCTTATTTACATGCTAGCTTCTCCCCAGGGCTCTACTGCCAGAGGAGCTAGAAATATGCAATATGAGGCAATATATGCAATATGCAGTCTCCAGGCCTTCAACAGCTAACTAAGAACGAAGCCAGCAACTCTGGCCAAATGCCTGGACTGAGCTCCCTTACTTCCTGGTGGCTAGGATGACAGTGACTATGACTAGAAGAGGTCAACCTGGACCTTGGTTCTGGAATCTGGGTAAGTTACTTGTGCCAAGATTCTGAATGTACAGTCATCTATGTGATGCTCTGCTTCCTCAGCCCCATGTATAGTCGGGCCCCAGGCCTTGAAGTTTCCTTTGCAACAATACCTCCATCCACTATCATCTCTATATCAGGCTCTAGACACCTCTCATCTGGACAAATATTACAACCTCCTCACAGACCTCCCACATCCAGTTTTGTTTGTTTGTTTTTCACGTTGAGGTCACAATAGATTTCTCCAGACACAGCTGTCAGCATGCTTCACCCACTAGAAAAACTTTCTCTTCATGCCCTAAGGAATCGGGGCCAGAATCAGCTCCTGGGAGGTTAAGACTTACTTTCTTGCACAGAAACTCACAAGTTCTTAGGATGTTGAAACATAGGCTTTAGGGGAAAATTTTAGAACTGAGTAGCCCACTTTATAAACATTTATGGAAATAGTTCTGGTAGTTAATTCTAAATTACAGGAAAATACAGCGAGCTGACCTCCCATTAGCTTAGCTGCAATTTGTGGACCCATGGCCTTCTCCTGGACCCATAAAAAAGAGGAGTTATTGCAAGCCTTATTCAACACTTTTTGAGTCTGTCCCAGTTCATCCCACTTGATGCCTGTTTGGCATTTCCAGTAAAGGGGGGGTCATACTTGTTAATGTGGAGACTGCTACCTTTTAACACCCAAAATGTTCCTTGACTTAGAGTCTAACCTATCTCTGATCAACCATAGAAAGGGACACAGAGAGGCAAGCCCCATCTTCCTGACGCTGCTAGAACTGAAACACTTCTAAAGCAGTAGCTGAAAAGCAGCAGAAAGGTGAGTCATGTTGAGGTTATAGTTGTGGCAAGGCCCTATTCAACTGTTGACTGTGGAAACCATGGCAGAGGGCCCAAGGCATGCCATGTGTGGTGATGTTTGTGGCTCCAAGAAGGCACTGATCTTGGGATCGCTTGGGAGAGGTCTCTATCAGGCTACAGTAGAAGCAACCCGGATGGGCTGGGTAGCCTCCCCATTTACTGGATTCTCAGAGGCAACAGTGTTTGAGTGGAGGAAATCAGTACAGGGAGAAAGAATAGGCCCACTGGTAAAGTTGGCTGGTAGGAACTGGTCTCAGGGACTGCCCATAAGAACGTGTCCACAGGTCAAATATGTTTTAACAATGGGACATCAAGAGAGAAAAGGCAGCAAAGCCTGAGGATGAAGCAAGGAGTTGGAAGGATCACTTAGAAGGGGACAAAGCAAGGGGCCAGAACTGGAGAAGGGGCCAAGACAAGCAGAAGGCAGATAGATGGAGGGGGGCAGTGTGGTAAGGATCAGAACAAGCAGTGATGGAGAGAGTCTGGGAGAAGAGCTTCTTTACTACAGGAAAGAATCTTGCAGTTACTGCTCCTCAAAAGTGGGGTTTCAAATACAGATGCATTCCCTCAGGGGCAAAGATGTGACTTTAAAATAGCAGGTTCCTATTAGTGGACCCTTTGCTCCAGCTGGACTGGTCTCCACACAAAAGTGTCAATATGCCACAAAAATTACTGCTTCTGAATCTTTTCTTAACACATGTGCTGAGGTCCACCATTATCATTTGTGCCAACATTGGAAACTGCTAATCAATCACAGTCCTCTCACTTTCTAAGCCTGAATGCTGTCTCGGAACTTTTCCTGTTCAAGAAGCCACCATCATTACCTCACCACACTCACTAAGTCCAATTATTTATTTTATTATAAGATTCCACTTCCTTTAGAAAGACTTCCCTCGCCTTCAAGAACTTGCCTATGTCTGATTGCCTATAAACCTAATTAGAGTCACTCTTGTTTTTAAATTTATAGTTTATTTCCATGGAATATAATTTAGATTCCAATCCAATCTTTTCAAAATCCAGATTTTCATGTGTGGGCATCACATGACAATCTAATTCTATTTGAAGGTCCTTAAGGGCAGAGAGCATGTCTTATACCTTTGTTTTCATCCCTGCAACCAACAATGTCTAGAATGGTTCTATACTCATAACAAATGCTATATGGATGTAGCATGCAGGGGTATGTGTTTGTGTGTTTTAATGAATGGTAGAGTTCTAGCCTGGTGGAATCCTGCATTTTCTGACCTAAACTTCAGAATGGTCTATCCAAAATTGTCCAAAAGAGCGGGTCAGTTTTAAGGCTTAAGTGCATGCTTCCTCAAATGCAGCACAAGGTTATAGCCTCCTGACCCTGCAGCACTCAGATGAAGCAGGAGCCCGCTGAGTATAAAAGAGCTCAGACGGAGGTTTCCTGGCAAGCAAGGGACATTGGATGGTCTGCCATAACCATTTGTGTATCATACCCGATAAAAGAAATAGTCTTGGGAAGGCACTTTACCTATTTTGTATGGTAGGGAGAGAAGCTGTGTCTGTGTTGGCTCAGGTTGCAGGAGACAAAAGATGCTCACATTCATTCCAGGAGATATTGGAAAGGACAAGCTGATAGAAACACTGTATAATCCTGTGATATCATTTTGAAATATACTCATGGCAGCATCATACTCAGTAGTTGAATTCACGGTTGTTAGCTGAAAAAACATCTTCTTAGGTTCTGGGTAGCCTTGTGAAGATGAGCAGGTCAAATTTATGATGTCAGAATTTTCTGTTCTGTTAGAAGTTAGCATTATTTCAGGTTGACTGAAGTTAGCTGAAAGCAAGTAGAGATACAAAAAAGAGAGAACAGTCAGTCTAAATTGCATTTGGAAAAAAATAGCAAATGACTAGGAACTCTGATCTGGGAACTCTAGGGGCATACCTGATCTGGGAACTCTGAGGGCATACCTGGGAGACTCAGGGTGTCTAAATTGTGGTCCTTAGCCCATGGTGAGAGCCACATTATTGCCTTACATTTATTTTTTTAAGAATGGAATCCAGGGCCATGCTTAATTCCTGCTTACCGAAATCAAGGGGATGCTGTCTGAGTGATAGGAGGGCTGAATTTTAGTTATCAAAGATTTATAATGAGGCCACTTCTCTAAGAAATAAAGTCTGGAAGGAGAAGCGGTCTGACTTTAGGACTCAAGTGTCCCATGTGGTACATTCCAGGTGGCCAGACCAAGAGGACAGAAAGGGACTGAGGCTAAAGTTCCCCCAGGAACCAACAGATTTCATATTATGGGCATGCTCTAGGTCTTATCTTCTAGAAACCCTCACAGGATGCCAGTATGTGAGTAGATGGGGATTTTGGTTTTAGATATTCAGAATACTGGTTTGGGGCATGACAGAGCTCCTGTTGCCTTGTTTGCCATTCAGAATTTTATGGCTGTTGAGGAGCACTGGCATCTAGTTCCTTTGCTAGCCAAACACCTTAGTCTCCTCCCAGAGTTACTAGGTCATTTTCAGGTTCTACATACTAATGTATAATTTAGTATATTGCTTTGGAAACTTGAGTGGTTTGCATGCCACATGAATAAGTTTTGCTATATCAACACACTACTTAAACATTCTGCTTGTAATCTTCTGTGGTCTGTAGGTGGATTGCCATGGTAGTAACTACTGTAGCCTTATTAGCAATATCTGTGAAATCACAGGTTCTATAAGTTAATTATAGTTTTTCTAATACATATTAAAGTAAATATAGAATCAAGATGGTGGAGGCCTGAATGAAAGTCACTCTGACCTCTTCCTAGAACCAGTCTGGAATTACAACTAAATTGTGGAGAAATCACCTGGAACAAACAACTGCACAATAGCAAGAAATGAGCTGTATAACCTCGGACAGACAGAAGAATCAGCTGTAGCACAACCTAACTGGTAAGGAGGACAATAGAGACTCAAGAAGACGGGTGGGGTGCCCACAGGCAGCAACACCAGAAGGATATAGAAATGGCCATTTGGATATCCCTGAGAAGAGTGGGGTCTAAACCAAAAGTGGGGATCTCCAGCCCACAGCACCAGAGACCAAAAAGTATACAGATAACAACCAGCTGTGAAAAGCAGAAGGGTTGCTCTCTGCCAGAGACAGGCAGCTGGGGACACAAAGAGTCTTTTAAAGGGCCAAGACATAAATTTTTATTTGCAGCCACTTACCCTGGTCTCCAGCAAAGGTGGGGACAGAGTGGGCTAGATGCCTACGGAGAGACTGGGGAAGAAGGCTTTGGGGAGAGAACTGAGAGAGTAGCCAGCGAGATCCCGAGGCTGACTCATCTCCCATACAGCAGCAGCCATCTTGCTCAGGCAGACCACTCCCCTGAGTGGCAGCAGTGTGAGAGGACCCAGAAACCCCACCTCTAGGAGAAACTCTGCTCAGCCCTGTGCTGCCGAAGCCTGACTCCTGAGTGCACAGTGACTAGATTAACAGCTGAAAAAGACAGCCACAGACAGTAGATTGCTGGAAGTCTTGAACAGACTACCTAAGGCTAAACAGGGTCAACACCTGACCTCCTCAGAGGCAGATCCAGAAAGAAAAAACAGTTGTCTCCTACCAAGACATTCACACCACAAAGTCAGGAAATCAAGACAGATCAATTTAAGAAGCAGAAGCAAAAAAGAATTTTCACAAATAATGGGAAGAAAACAAAACAACTCTCAGTCAAAGGCAAAGGAGGAATCCCCAGAAGGAGAACTAAATGAAATAGAGGCAAGTCAAATATCAGTTACTGAGCTCAAAACAATGGTTCTAAGGAAGCTCAATGAGCTCAGTGAGCTCAGAGAGAATTACAAAAAACTACAGGGAAACTATGAGGAAATTACTGCAAACTATAGCAACATGAAAAAGGACATAGAAACTCTCAGTAAGAGGCAAGAAGAAATGAAGAATACAATTTCTGAATTGAAGAAGACAGTAGAAGGAATCAAGAGCCGGCTAGATAAAGCCAAGGATCGAATCAGAGAGCTGGAGGATAAGGTAGGAAAAAGCTCCCAGAAAGAGCAATAAAATGAAAAAAGACTCAAAAAGAATGAAGAGGCATTGAGGGAAATGCAGGACAACCTGAAACACAATAATGTTTGTATAATAGGGATACAAGAAGAAGAAGAGGAGGAAGGGATAGAGAACCTGTTTGAAAAAGTAATGATGGAAAACTTCCCTAATTGGAGGAGAGAAAAAGTCACACAAGTCCAGGAAGCACAGAGGGTCCCATTCAAGAGGAACCCAATGAGGCCCACTCCAAGACACATCATCATTAAAATGGCAAATATCAAAGACAAACAGAGAATCCTAAAGGCAGAAAGGGAGAAACAGGTCGTAACATACAAGCCAGCCCCGATACAGATACGGCTGACTTCTCAACAGAAACACTACAAGCCAGAAGGGAAAGGCAAGAAGTATTCCGAGTCAAGAAAAGCAAAGGCCTGCAACCAAGACTGTTCTACCCAGCTCTCAATTAAAATGGAAGGTGAAATAAGGAGTTTCCCGGACAAAAGAAGGCTAAAAGAATTCACCTCCACCAAACCAGCACTGCAAGATATGCTAAAGGGACTTGCTTTAAGAAGATGAAGAAAAAGTCTATGAATACCTAGTTCCTTTCACAGTCACCAATACTTGATATTACCAATATTTTTAATACTTTTTAATCTGATTGTGACAACGATGTGTTATTTTGTTTATTATTTGTTGAAACTAAGCCTGTTTTAGTATATTTCTTGTGTATTTCTATTATTTTTAAAATGCTTTAAGTGACTTTTTAGTATTCTTTATCAATTTTTTGATTAAATGTAGAATTTTTTCCCTGAAAAAAACTATTAATCCTCTTTTAGATGTGTGGCAAATTCTTTCCTATTCTATTACTTGTCCTTTAACTTCTTTTATATGTATATTACTATATAGTCTTAAATGTTTAATATAGTTGTATTGTCATTTTTTTTACTTTATAGCCTCTGGATTTGAGTAATTTACTTCAGGGTAAGAAAAATATTATTTTGTATTTTCTCCTAAAACTACTTAGATTTTACATATTGATTTTTAACTCACCTGAATATTTTTTTGTATAATGTGTGAAATACGGCTCTATATTTCTTTTTTTTCAAGTAATAGTGGTCCATGTACTTTATTTGTTGAATAAGTCTTATTTTTCCCATTGATTTGAAATATCAGTTTAATCATATATTACATTGTTAAACAGATACATACGTTTGTTTCTAGAAGCTCATTTTATTTCATTGATCTACTTGATTATTTCTGTGCTGGTGTCATGTTGTTTTAATTGCTAAGATTTTGTAATGGATTTAAGTTTTTTAATATTTGATCATGGATTTTGACATTTAAAAAATAAAATCAATCTGCATTTTAGAAAACGAAAAAGAAAGAAGGAACTCCTACCTTTTGTGACATCCTGGATAGAACTGGAGAATACTATTTTCAGTGAAATAAGCCAGTAGGTGAAAAGCAAATGCCACATGATTTCACCTATGAGTCAAATCTATTCAACAAAATAAACTAACGAACAAAATAAACCATAGGCATGGAAACATGGAGCAGACTGAAAGTGACCAGAGGGGATGGGGAAGGAGGACAATGATGGAAAGAAGGGGAAGAAAAAGAACATGTATGAATGACCCATGGACATGGATAGCAGTATGGGAATTGACTGTGTGAGCAGGGGTTGGGGGTAGTGGGATGGGTGGAGGAGGGCAAAGGGAGAAAAAATTGAGACAACTGTAACAGAATTAACATGATTTAAGAAAAAGTAAATATAAAACCACTAAAAATTTTTAAAACTGATTGTCTATGTCCTACCTGAAACACACCACATTTTTCTACAGTACCTTGCTGCACTTTGAAAACATTTATTTAGCACTTTGTTAAATGCTCCCAAAGCCCTGCGTCAGCTTTGAATCACACAGGGCTTAAAGGGAGCAACTTCCTATTCTATTTCTATTTTTACATCTGTTTCACTCTTTGGTTTCAGAATTGGTGTTTATCTGCCTTTTCTAAGTTCATCAAAAATTAACCTGTATCTAGTAATGCCATACCTGGGTAGCTCTCCTAGAGAAATGAAAACTTATATTCACACACAGACTTGTACATGAATGTTTAGAGTAGCTCTACTCATAACATCTCCAAATTGGAAACCACCCAATGTCTTTTCATGGCTTGAATGGGTATAAATAATAGAATGCTACTCAGTGATCAGAAGAAATAGACTTTTGGTGCATGTAATGACTTGAAAATCTGAGAGACATTATATTGAATAAAAGAAGCAAGTCTTAAAATACACACACACACACACACACACACACACACACACACACACACAATGGCTCCATTTACACAATGTTCTTAAAAGCACATGTCTATAGGATGCAAAACAGGAGTTACGGATATGGTAGGGGCATGATTATAAAGGGATAGGATGAGGAAATGTTTTTAGGGTGATGGAAATGTTTTATATCCTTTTTAGAGTAGTGGTTACAAAATTTATACATAAAGTTAATAGGACTGTATACCAAAGATAAAATAATTAATTTTACTGTATTATAATTATTAGAAATCCATTGTAACATTTAGGCTTTTCAAGGCCTGGAGAAACAAAGGAGTTGGTTTGCCAGTTTTTAGACTATGTGCATTAGGTTATTTCCCTTCTGTCTACCAGGCTCATGGTTGGGCAGCAAACAACTCATAAGCAACCTCCGGAAGGCTGAAGGGAAAACCCAAATTAGTTAGCCATGACCCTCATTAGGGACTCCAGGCAAAGATTCTGTGGGTGAGAAATCTTGGACCAAAGGAGAAAATGAACATATAAGAGATCTGAGGCCAATATGGTTATATAAACTTAGTAATGGCCAAATCACCCACGGTTTTTACTTAGCCACATTACCATTGTCAGTTAGCTCTGTTTTGTCCCCAAAGCAGATATTTATTGATCCTTCAGAAGCAAACTATAAAAAGTACAAAGGACTTCTGGTTTCCTGCTCTCAAACCCTGCATTACCTTCAAATAGACTTTCCAGAAATGGCTGTCCCGTGCCTTCTCTCTACAGGTCACCCCCCTGTTCCCCACCAATGTTTCTCTGCTCACTACAGTCTCATCTAGAAGTTCAGGTATCAGAATATGCTGTTGACAACATACCAATAACTGACAGGTCAGTACTCATTTGGTGGATGGGAACCATTCCTCCGGTCCCTTTGCGATGGACGAAACACTGATACAAGCCCTGGTCTTTGATCTGAACATTGTGGAGTCTCAGTGTCCAATTATCCTGGTCCAAGCTTGTACGGCCCTTGTAATTGGGATCAACATTCTCAGGGTTTTCTTTGCCTCTGAAGAGCTCATACAGAACCAACTTATCCTGGTTCTGCCAAAATACTACCAGCTCGCCCAGGCTTATGTTTTGAGGGTTTGTAAAGTGGCATGGGAGATCTCCAGTCTCGTTGAAATATGCTTGATTCTTCATGGAAGCAGCACCTAAAAAAGAAAAGGTGCAGATTGGGGAAGAAGAAGCAAGAGGGAGGGGAGAACAAGAACAACTACTCCATTTCTCTTTATACAATACTCAGATGCTATCTTGTTAGTAATAAGATCAAAGATCTAGATATTGAACTCTGGAGCTATGCATACACATTGGCATCTGGAAGTTAGGACTTCTTACTCTGCTGATAACTAAATGGGTGTGGCCTTGTGTAAACTGCAACTGCTATGAGGCTCAGTTTCCTTGCCTGTTTAATGAAAGGGTGAACCAAATGTTCTAAGGATCTTCCCAGTACTATGGGTCTGTAAATTTAAATCCCAGAACAAAGAAAACCAGTAGTTGGACAACTCATTCACCTATCTTGTTACCTTCTTATAACCTGAACATTGATTCTCTGCAGCTGCTACAGGCTCCATTACTTCTAGATCATCACCAAAAGCTCTCCCTTTCCTACCCCATCCCCTTATTCCTTAGCCTGCTATAGTGACAAGATTTCTGATAATGGTAACAATTTGATACCCCCACTTCATTATGCCTCAATAGCTGGAGGTCACATTGAGTAGCAGCCTTCAGATTCAAATAGTTCCCTCTACAGAGCTTCACTCATGACTGCAGTTTCCATAGCCAACTTTCTCAAGGATATGGCCCAGTGCCAAGACCCAGTGACCACTCTAAGCTCTTTCAGGGATCAGAAAGAGAACTGGGCTAATATCACGGTTATTAGGGCATTGTGGTGGTCAGAGACCATTTTAGGTACATGAATGAAATGCTGGAAATGAATCAGAGATTGGAAGGTGAACATGTGCTCTTGGAGTATTTGGGAAATCCCAATCACCATAAACTTGCTCTTGCCTGTATACATTGCCCTGGGAATTTTTACAACCCCTGGAGAACAGGCTGGGAGAGTTCAAAGGAAGGCTTTCATCTCCAAGGACATATTGAAGTTTGTGGAAGGGATTTTGGCTACTTAACTCCTTAAATGCAATTAATTATACAAGGGGGGACCCCAAAATACCCTGGAATTTATATAAATTTTATTTATAAAAAATGCATTTATTTGTATGTTTATACTTCAGTCACCTTCAAAGTACTCTCCATTTGATGCAATACACCTATTAAGACGTTTTTTCCACTGCTCAAAACAGTTTTTTGAACTCATTGATTTCGATGCCTTTTAGTGCTTCTGCTGTTTTTTGTTTCACTTCTTCCACAACGGCAAAACATTTCCCTTTGAGGACTTTTTTTCATCCAGGGGTACAAAAAAAGTTGCTGGTGGTGAAATGGGGTGACTGGAAAGGTGTGGCATGGGAGTAATGTTGTTTTTGGTCAAAAAGTGCTCAATGCTTAGCCCAGTGGGGGCAGGTGTGCTTGTAAATTACCCATCATGAAATGGACAAACACATTGAAAGAGTCTTCAAAAAAAATTCACTGAAGCTGAATCCAGACTCTCACAACAACAGCTGCTGGTACACTGATAGAGACTGATTCCTAGAACATTCACCTAGTCAGGGGAGCCTGTACTGCAAGGGGCCTACTCTCCAGAAGATAATTCAGGTTTTTTTGGGTCCCACCTCATATATTGTAATAACTACGTATGGTGCCAGGGGGATATCTGAAATATCAGGAAAACATTGTAAAGTATATTATCATCTGACCACAATGCTATAGACTTGAAACTAATACAAAATAACATTGAATATAAACAGTAATTAAAAAATAAAAATTTTAAAAAATGTCATCACTTATAGGGTTTTCGTAGGACTCATTCTGGGTCACAGAATTACTTGAGACTTGGCCAAAATATTAGTGGTCGGTGAGAAGTGTATGGTTGGGGGGAAATGCTGTTTCTTAGTTAATACCAAGTTAGATGCCACCTTGGGGAGAAAGTTAGGAAGGGTTCTAAATGAATCTTCATCATTCAAAACTTCATTAAGGAGGAAAGGGGGGTAGGTTGGTGAGAGATGAGAGGAGTTTCATTTGACATGTTCAGTGAGGGGTAGTAGGAGAAGTTAAATTGATCTTATCAATGGGTTTTTCTTCTAAGAGAAAGTAGAAGGACAAGTAACAATGACACGCACTTGGAAAAATTAAACTGTGCAGATTGCCCCAGTGGGAACAAATAATCAAGAGGGTTGGAGGTGGACTTGAATTTGAGGACTCTGGGCACCAGCAAGACCTGGCATAAATTTGAATCACTGCCTATTACATTCTGCTCACTAGAACCCTGTGAACCACTTGAAAGTATAAAAATGCAGCATCTCTACAGGATATAGCCCCACATTGGAGGGAAGTGGAAAAATCTACCTGGGTACCTGAAACAGTGATGGGGGACATAAGGAAGATGTCCTGAGGCTCCTGTTCTTCCTTTGCTAAACTCTGAACAATAAGATAAGAGTGCCACCTACTGTAAAAGCTTCTAGCAGCTATCTCTGGGGTAACTGATTATGGCTGTATTAGTAACTTGCCATACAATATGGGGCAAATGACGTTATGGAGAGAGCAAACACAGTTGGAAATTCTGCCAGTTAGCAGCCAACATTATGTTATTGCTCAGTAGTCAGCTGTGCCCTCTGGGCCTGGGAATGACTCAGCCTTAGGCTTCGGCTTTCTTGATTTATGGTGGTTTCTCTGCTGAGCCTCACCATACCTTCTCTCCTTCCCACTCACTCTTTCCACTTAGACTGGTCCAACTTCTCTGACCCAAAGATTAAAAGGGCTTTTTCTCCCACCCATCTAACTGCTCCCTCTTCACCTACCAACCAAACGTGTGGTCTGTGTCCTAAAGGCATCGGCATTGTGGAAGCCTGCTCAGAAATGCAGAAGCTCTGGCTCCACCCATGCCTACTGAGTCAGAATCTGCATTTTAACAAAAGTTCCAGTTTGAGAAGCTGCAATAGAAGTCCTCGACCTCTGTCTTAAGAGAGAAGCAGAGGAGATAATGACAGGAACACTTGGTTTCCCTCTAAACCCTCTCTTCTACTCTGGGGTGGAAATCACTCTGAAGCCCATTCTGGGTGGAACTGAAAGTCTTTCACAATTTGTACTCCATAGTTCCTCACCACTGCTGGCTTCCGTGACATCATTAGAGCTATGTGTGCTAATCCCCTGACAATATGGGAAAGATTTACTCAAGGTCTCTTTTCCCTAAGAGGCTTCAGGCCCCCACCCCCAACCCGTTATGACACCAGACCCTAGACCACCCAGCTACTAGACTAACTGGGGCTCCATTGGTGGGTAAGCACTGAGATGCTCTCCTTCCCCAGCACTTTGGTACTAGATATGTGGTCTGGGTCTAGTTATAACTGGCTGCTATGATGCAATCAGGAGCTAGGCACTCAAGAATCCATCCGGAAACCTTCCTAAACAGCTAAAGGAGTTTCTTTCAAAGGACACTTGAGAACTTCTTGAGCAATATACTATTTGACTGCCACACAAAAACAATGGTCTTCTAACCTTGTGGGGTATCTGACCCCATCTGGGACTCCATTCTTCCCTGGCTACTACCACAAATGCATGTCTTATATAGTCAAGGATCATCTCTCACTAGTGTTACTATACTTAACTGTACTCATGAATTTTCCTTTTTTTACTAACCTTCCTTCAGTGTTGTACAGGGTGTGGCAAAAGTAGGTTGACAGTTGTTTGTATAGAAAATAATACAATAATTAATAAATAATAATACAAGAATAATCTGTGTTTTATGGGCTCACAACTGTAAGCCTACTTTTGCCCCATGCTTTACCCTCTGGAAGCTTCATTCCATTGTAATAAACTACATCTTCCACCTCTTCATCAAATGTTTCCCCCAAAGTTATGCCTTCATTAAAATCTGGCCCCACCCAAAGGATGCCACTTGCCCCAGCCACTGCTTGTTTCATTTTACTTCACAGAGACCTTGAGCAACGCCCTTCCCTTCAAGGGGTTTCTGTCTCTCACTGCTGCTAGGCACTAACAGCAATGTTATTACTTCCTTGCTCACTGAGCATTTTGGCACTGGATTCAAAGTTTTTTCAGTCAATTATTACTATGATTTTGGGTGACATCAGCAAGGATGAGTTCACCAACAAACTTGCCTGAAAATACTTTGAACTTTTCCACTTTGAAGATCTTCATACACAAACTGTTAGCAGCTCCTCTCTTATGACATAACCCTGAACCTTATCTCCAAGAACGGCTCTGCTCCAGGAATCTTATAACTCAATGTACCTCTGTCCACAACATATCTTCCTCTAAGATTTGCTCAATTACTTCACCTGTATCTGTTTTTTACTTCATCTATCCAGTCTAGACCCTATAGTTCAGTACTTTTCAAAAGACCCCTGCAGCAATGGAAATGCTCTGTATCTCTGCTGACCAATATGGAAGTCAATAGCCACTACCATGAGCTATTGAGCACTTGATGTGTAGCTAGTGACTGAAAACTGAATATTTAATCTTATTTAATGTTAACTAATTTAAATAGCCACATAAAGCTAGTGGCTATCATATTGGACAGCATAGTGATAGTATATCTTTTCAATCATTCTCTTGCCAGCAACTTAAATAAGTTTACTTCTTTGTGTGAAATTCATTCCAAAAACACTCTACTTTTGATCTACATATCTGAAGGAAATTCTTCAATTATTCAAACTGGTGACATTACAAATCTTCAGTCCCTTGCCTGCTCAACTTGGCCTCTGAGCTGCTCACCATGCTTACCACCCACTCCCTCCTTCACAGCATTTCCCTCTGCTGCTGCTTTTAGTTTCTCTTTCTTTTCTAGTCAAACTCCCTGAAAGAGTAAGGCAGCCTCTGTCTCCCACCTCTCTGCTGAAACTTCCCTGGCAAAGATTGTCAGTGACTTCTCATCACTGCCAAATTCAGAGCTCTTTTCAGACCCCATTTTATTTGACCACTCTATTGAATGTTTACCACTCTGTTGGCTATTGCTCCTTGAAACTCATTCTTTCCCAATCTCTGACCTCCTGGTCAATTTTCTCCGATCACTCCTTAAATACTGATTATCTTGAGTGCCTGCTCTTGATCTTCTTACTGCCCACATACTCTCTGGATTTTCTACTTTAGTAAAAGAAGGAAAAATCACAAGGACTACTAAGCATGGATTTGACTGCCAAATATATAAATTAATAATTCACAGATGCTTTTCTCCAGTCAGTAATGATTACTATAATCCCAGATATCCATATCCAACTGCCTGCTGGACACTGCTGTTTAGATAGCAATAGATATTCTGTCCCTCCCCTTTAAACTTTCCTGTCCTCTATCTCAGTGAGTTATTTCCCCACTTGCTGCTGTCAGTAACCATTTGAATCATCTATAGAAAACATTCAAAGAGGGTCTGCACAAGTGTGGCTGAGGAGATCCAGAGCCACTATAGCCAGAGCTGAACTCATGGCCAGGCTGGTGAGTCAGGAGCAGCGTGCATCCTGTTGTGGCCAAACAGCAGGCTCAGTTCACCCTCCCTGTCTTCTCCACCCCAGGATGTGTGTGTAAGATGGCTTCCCTCTCAATGTTGAGTGGGGTAAATGAGCAGCAGGAAGAAGCAGGACAGGAGAAACTAAAGGCACCCAGTCACAGGATGTGTGGCAGGAGGAACCTCTACCAATCCATTAACAGATGAAGAAAATGACTCAGAGAGGAGCTGCAAGCAGGGAAGATCCAGGTTCTATGAGGCCTGACACTTTTAAAATTCTTTTATTTTCTTTTGGGGAGGGGGTGCTCTTTAAGAAAAGAAATGCAGAATTCAAAAACCAAATGCCCATGCCCATTATAGTACCACCCAACCAGAGGAGGATGCAACAGTGAGAAAAGTTGCAGTAAAAAGAGGTAGTGGCCTCAACCTGTTGTGGTTAAAATATCTGACTGTTGAAAATTTTACCAAAGCATAAGACACATGACCATGCTGCTGGGACCCCTCATGGAATCTTGGAGGGGCTTGTGTAAGTGAGAAGCCCTGCAGCTTAGCTTCATGAACTTCATAGTAAATAGCTGATGCAATCAGCCAAAGGTCACTGAAGTAGATAGTAGCAGGGCTGGGATTTTTTGATCCTCCCAGTAAGCAATGGCAACTTCAATCTATGGGTGTGGGCATGTGGGGACATAGAGGAGGGTGAGAGGGAAGGTAGGGAATGAGAAAAGCAGTGCTCCCTAATGAAAGGAGGTTTTTAGAAGCCCATTAGCTGTTTCCTAAAAGCCTGAGAATGCCAGAAATGGGAACAAAGAAGAACAGAAACGGATATATATGGAACAAAAGAGTTAAGCCTCAGGGAGTCAGAGCAGAGACCTTCTTGCTCAATGGGTGCCACTGGACAGGCCAGTCTACCCTACTTTGTGAGACGGCAGAGGAGAAGGATGCACAGACGGGATAGGGCTCCCTCCCAGGCCAGGCCTGTCAGCAGCCAAGATACCTGTTCTCAATCATGATGTTTCCTTCTCTACGAAAGTCTTTTTTCTTTCTTTCTTTCTTTCTTTCTTTCTTTCTTTCTTTCTTTCTTTCTTTCTTTCTTTCTTTCTTTCTTTCTTTCTTTCTTTCTTTCTTCCTTCCTTCCTTCCTTCCTTCCTTCCTTCCTTCCTTCCTTCCTTCCTTCCTTCCTTCCTTCCTTCCTTCCTTTCTTCTTTTTTTTTTTAATGTGATAGTGTTCGACGCTAGATAGAAAATGAGTAAAACTCACCAAGTTTCAGGCCTGGGCTTACAGTGGTCTGACTCATTGGGGGACAGTAGAAGGATTCTAGGACTTTTAAAAAGCCAAAGATGCTTACCAGAGAGCAGGAGAGCCATCACATAGACAGTGGTACTCAGTCCCATAGTGCTAGGGTTAGAAAAGAAAAGATAAAACATTGTTAGAAAATTAAACTGAAAACCAAATATGACAAGTGAAGTTTGAGATTCACTTAGGTCCCTGGGTATGGTAGAGACTATGCTATGTGTTCACCAAAGCTATCTCCTCTTCCTCCTATCCCACAGATAGGCCCTATTTCCCAGCCTTCCCTTTAGTTAAGAGGATCATGTCATTAGGTTCTTGCCAATGAAATTGTGGGCAGAAAAACTGGGTGTTGCTTTCAGACCTGCCACTTTATCTTTTCTCTTTCCTTCCTCCCTGGCTTCTTGAATGCAGAACATCCAGAGGAGTCTAAGAGTGTAGAGGATGGCAAAGATTCGTTGTGAAAGGAAGCTGGTTTGCAGAACAAATTAACAAGAGAGCTCTCTCCACCCTATGGTGATTCATACTGGACTGTGACATGAGCAAAAAATAAACTTTTCTTGCATTAAGCTATGAAATTTTTGGCATTGTTTATTGCTCATCTTCGCCAACACAGTGGGTATGATGGAGCAAACAGAAAGTACATGTTCATGAATCAATGTTCCTCTGGTTTCCCTGTGGTTCTCAAACTTTAATGTGCATAAAAATCATCCGGGAGAGTATGTTAAAGCAGATATGGTTGCAATTTAGTAGGCTGGGTGAAATCCATGTCTAACAAACTCGCAGGTGATGCTGATGCTCTTGGTGTGAGGACCCCACTTTGGGAACAGTGGCACTATTCACTTAATCTACATGATAAAGCCAATGAAGATGACAGGAATTGCTCTAAAACCTCCATCTTCTCTTTCTTCCTCTTTCTGCACTCACCTAGTTACCCCAGCTGAGACCAAAAAGGCTACAGAGTGGCTTACAGGGAAGCATAGAATAAGGAAAGATAACAACACAATAAAGAGGTGAAGAGCAAACCAAATGCAGGAATATAAAATGGAGCCAAGTATAAGGCCAATGCTAAATGCTTACCATAGAAATCTGCCCACCCTGCATGGTGCAGGTCACAGGTTTGGCTTATAGTTTTTAACAGCCAAAGTGAAAGGAAAACCTAATTGGTGAATTCATTAATAGATCTGTTTAGAAAATACAAACAAACCAAGACTTAGGAAAAGATACACAACTATTTCTGATCCAATAGCAGAAATTTCTTCCTTGGGGTGGATCATCCAGAAGCCATCCCTGATCCCTTTGGGCTATGTTAGATCCCCTTCCTCTGTTCCCCACAGCACTCAGCACAGTGCTTTGGGCTAAAAGTGTCTATTTGTTTTCTCCCTTCTAGGTTATAACCTCTCTTTTTTAATTAAAAATTTTTGAATACATCATACCTGCGTATGGTACTAAATTGCTTACCATCCTCTCCCTTCTTCACAGTAGTTCCTTCTGCTACTGCTTTCAGTTTCTTTTTTTTATAGTCAAATTCCCTGAAAGAGTAAACAAGTCTCTGTCCCAACCCTGTCCCCTAGCTGCCTAGTTTTCCCTGTAGACATAACTGGAATGATCACTGTTACCTGTTCACAGTTTCTTGCTTCTACGTGCAGTTATTTTAGACAAAACAAAATAAAAACATAGGCCCATATTTTTTTCATTTTATTTTTAAACAGCTGGTAGCACAGTACACATACTTTTACTAACTTACCACCCTACCTTGGAGAATGTTCTGTATCACCCCATACTGAGTATCCTAATTCTAACAGTTGTTTATTATTTGGTTGTATTCTATTGGATAGTAATAATTTATTTTGCTAGGCTCCATCAAGGGACATTTAGGTTGTTTCCCATCTTTTGTTGCAATGAAAAACCTTGATCATATGTCAAATCACACATGTGGAAGTAAGCTATCTTCCTAGAGTCAGAGGGTAACTGCAACTTTAATCTTCACAGACATTGAAAAATTGTTCTCCCCTAAGATTATATGTTTATGTCCAATCAACAAAACATGACAGTGCTTATTTTCACATCACTTTTGCCAATACAGTATGTTTTTTAATTTGTGATCTTTATCAATAAAGTTAAAATGACATCTCATTGTAGTTTTAAAAATTATTTTTCATTGTAGTACAATATACATAACATGAAATTTATCATCTTACTACTTTTTAAGTGTACAGTGGTATTAAATACATTCACATTGTTGTGCAACTATCATCTCCACCATTCATTCCAGAGTTCTTTTCACCTTGCAAAAGTTAAACTCTATACCCAGTAAACAATAACTCCCTTCTCCTCTCCCCCAGCCACTGAAAACCACTATTCTACCTTCTGTCTCCATAAATTTGACTACTGTAAGTACCTCACATAGAGTGGAATCATACAGTAGTTGTCTTTTTGTTATTGTCTTGCTTCGCTTAGCATAATGTATTCACAGTTCATCCATGTTATAGCATGTGCCAAAATTTCCTTTCTTTTAAAGGCTGAATATTTTATATATGTGTGTGTGTATGTGTGTGTGTGTATGTATATATTTATACATACACATATGTAAAATATGTCTATATATATATATCACTTTGTTTATCCTTTCATTGGTTGATAGACATTTGTGTTGCTGCTACCTTTTGGCTATTGTGAATAATGCTGTCATGAACATGGGTGTACAAATACTTCATTTCTTTTGGGCATATACTCAGACGTGGAAGTACTGAATCACATGGTAATTCTATTGTAATGTTTTTTGAGGACTTGCCATCCTGTTTACCATAGCAGCTGCGCTATTCCCATTAGCAGGACACAAAAGTTCATCATATCCTTGCCAACATTTATCTTTGTGTGTGTGTGTGTGTGTGTGTGTCATCTCAATGGGTGTGAGGTAGTTCTCACCGTGATTTTTAAATGAATTTTTTTTTATTACAAGTAGCATCTTTTCAAATGTATAAGAGATTATATTTCCTATGCTATACATTTCTCTTGCCTACTTTTAATTTGGGTCTTTGGCCCTTTCCTTATTTTTCTTATTGATTTGTAGGATCTGTTTTGTATTTAACAATTAGTGCTAATTAGTGACTAAATAGAAAGTAATTAGTGCATTGTAACAATGAGTTGCAAATATATTCAGTAGTTAAAGCACACAGTAGGTGTTCAACACACAAACTTCACACTGCTCCTGATTGCTCTCTTCCCCTACTTCTAGTGATTTCAGTGGGTTTCAGAGGTTGGCTTTATCTGTTGGGCCACAGCTGACACCACTCAATGGCAGACCCTGAAAACAAAGTTTTCTATTTGATTCTTGTGCACTTCCTCATATTAAACCACTCTCAGCATCATATTTAACATAGAATCCAAGGACTGGGAGACCTTTGAATCTGAACTCCCACCTAACATAGGAATCTCCCATTGTTTTCAAACAAATAATCAGTATGCTAAACCTAATCAAAGATTCTGCTCCCTGCCCCCACATGATGTATTGAAAAAAGGCACAAAATAAAATTATATTTTGCTATAAATTTAACAAATCACTTTGAATTCAAATAATTACCAAAAATTACTGGCCCTGGGAAATCCTGGATAAATGCTCCATCACTGCAAGTCATATAGTGGGAAGGAACGCTGGGTCTGACAAGGAAGTCAGCACCATTTTTGACTTCTCTGTTTGGAAACTCTCCTCTCCTGAGTGAGAATCTGCCTCCTGTTAACTTCCTCTCATTGATACTTGTCTTCCTCTGGAACTGCCCAGAGTAAGCCTAACATACTTTGCCAAAGCCCTTCAATGATTTGGGGACACTGATCACACCCCTCTTCAAAATCCTGGCCCAGCTGGGACAGTCCTAGTAAACTTCACTAACATTAATTTGGAGCATGCATTTTGGACACCAGTTTGTCAGAGACCCAAGTAAAATATGATGCTAAAACACTCAAGGTGGCCATCATTCTGTTTTATAAAGTATAAATGCCCATGTGAAGAATTTCAACTCTAGCCAGTGTGTGTGTGTGTGTGTGTGTGTGTGTGTGTGTGTGTGTGTGTGTGTGTGTTTGGCAGAGGAGAGGGGAGTAGAGCTAGTAAGCCAGTTTCTTAAATGTTGTTGGCTCTGAAAAAGAACAGAAATGCCACTGTTCTCTCAGGAATAAGGTCTCACGCACAACCTCAAGTCATTTCCAGAGGGCCTGCAAAGTAGAAAATCTTGCTTTTGGAGGGAGAGAGCAGAAATGGTAATGGGGAAGGAAAGAACCTAAGAATTTACAGGGGAGAGTCTCTGAGAGATTTCCGTCAGCTAGGAGCAGAATAAGGTCTGTAGGTACATGAACTGGTCACAAACCTGAAATGAGTAGGCTCCATGTAGTTGGAGATTCACTTCAGAAACCAAAGAAGAGCAACCACAGTACAACACTTTCCCTTACTTTACATGCCTGGCCCATCATAGAATGTAAGTGAGCTTCAGCTGAGTGGCTATACTATTAGTTCTCACAATAAGATGGGATTATTTGCCTCCATGTTACAGATGAAGAAATGGAGCCAAGAGAAGTTAAAAAACTTGCCCTAGCCACCAGGCTGGTAAATGACAAGAGTTAAGATTTTAAACCCATGCAACCTCACTGTGTTCTTTTCTAAACACCAGTGTAGTCCTTTTAAAAGTTCCAGCCAGTTTCAGCTGCTGCAGGAAAAGGATTCTGCAAGTGGAAAGGATTCTGATTCTGCCCACTCTCAGAATAACACAGGATTGCACATCCCCAGGGCCAGGTATGATGGTGGCTCCTGGAATCAGAGTGTGCTACTCAGGGAAACATGCTGGGCAGGTGGTGGGAGGGGACCAGAAGTATCCCTTTGTATCAGGAGAATTTCTATCCTGAGCTCCTATTCATTCCAAAAATATTGCTTCAGCACCCACTAAGTGCCAGGCGGAGAATCCTCCGCTTCCCTCCGGCCCTGGGACAGGTAATCACTTTCCTGTGATAGGTTTAGCTCCAGGCACATGTAACTGTGTTCCAGCTAAGCCTCACCCAGAAGAGCTCTGGGCAAATGTATTTGGAAATATTCACGTTTCCAAATGGAAAAGGAGGAAATACAGAAGGGATCTTTGGCGTCTCAGGTCTGAAGCACACTGTTAAGGTGTATTTCAGGCAAAAGGCATCGTGAAGGGATGTGCACGGGTGCTGGCCAGCAATTGGGTGGGACAGGGACGTACAGAAAGGATGACAGGGGAGGTGAGGGAAGGATTCCAAGGCAGAAGTTGGGGAATAACAAACAAAAATGTTCCCTATTTCACAACTTTGTGCAGAGTATTAGTGGTGATCAGGGTACTAGGAAAAAATGCTGATAAATTTGCTGCTGTCTTAGGAAGGTTGTTCACTGAGATCAGCTCTCATGCAAACATTTACTGAATTTACTCAGTGTCAGGCTTGTTTTAGAGGTTTTGGGGGGAATACAAAGGTGTGTATATAGGCCTTTGTCACTCACCCAGTTCTAAAAAAACAGGCAGGGTCCACAAATAAATATAATTCAAGCTCCAGGACAAGTGTGGGAGGTGGCAACATTTATCTCCACCCAGCAAATACAAGAGTCCTTGTTCCAAGCAAAACAGGACACCACAGTCCTTGTGGAGGGAAGATTAGGTTGGCCTCAGCCCAGGACTCAGGGCCTGACTCTTTGCCTTCGCCAGCTGATACCATGACTGGACAAAGGTAGGCTCATGGACTGGCGCTGTCAGCAAGGTGAGAGGAGAGTGACACACAGGAGGAGCACAATTTTCGCGGGGCCTTCATGTCCCCCCATAGGAGAAGTGGCTCTCCTATGGGGGGACATGCTGCGTGGATTACTTCTCAGAGCACCAGAACCTGAAGCTATCATCTGTACCTTTAGAGCAGCTAGTACTACCTTTGAGGTACTAGGAAGAATAAGGTAGGCTTACTTCTTTTTAAAATAAAGTTTCTTAACTGCAAATTAGGAAGAGTTCTGGGAATTGAATGTACCTGAATTTTCATGAGGCTATGACAGGGTGTCTTATGATATGCTTAAGAGCAGTATGGGGAAATATGGGGTTGATATTAGCACATTTACATGGCTGAAAAGCTGTGCCCTAATATTGTTGAGCATGCTGAGAATGGAATGATGAAGAAAAGCAGAAACAGCTCCCTTCATGGGGTTGCTTACAGTTAAGAAGAAGAGCAAGATAATGATCAAATATTCACACGAGTAAATGTAAAATTATAATGATGACAAGTGCTACAAAGGAGAGGTCCATGATATTTTGAGAGCCTATAACATGAGCAATCTGAACTGAAATTTGAGGAACAATGTGGTAGATTAAAAGTGGACACACTTTTTGCGACTCCTCCCATGATGATGTGGGATCTCAGATCTCCATGAAGCTGGGCTAGTTTCAGAGACTTGTTTGATCAATAGAATGTGCAGAAGAGAGGTTTGGGACTTCTGAGGCTAGATGAAAAGAAGCTTGCAGCTTTTCTCTTTCCTGGAATACACTTTCTGGGGCTCTGAGACACTACCCTGAGACCACTGTGCCAGAGAGGCTACATGTAGGTGTTTGGGTCAATAGTCCCAACTGAGTCCTGCTTTCCAGCCATCTCTGCCCATCTGCCAGGGATGTGGCTTAAATTCTCTACATCAGAGGTCATCAAACTGCAGCCTACAGACCAAATCTAGCCACCGGCTATAGTTATAAATAAAGTTTTGTTAGCACGCAAGCATATCCATTTATTTAATTATTGTCTCTGGCTGCTTTTGCACTTCAATGGTAGGGTTGGGTAGCTGTGATAGAAGCTATATGGCCACAAAGCTGAAAATACTTTCTGTCTGGCCTTTTATAGAAAAAAAAACAGCTCCCTTGCTCTAAATCAGCCCTGTCCAATAAAAATATAGGGCAAGACACATAATTTGAAAATGTTTAGTAGCCACACTAAAAAAAATTAAAAGGAAATACGTAAAATTAATTTTAATAGTATATTTTATTCCATCCAATATATGTAAAATATTATTATCTCAACATGAAATCAATATAAATATTATTAATGGAAATTTTACATTCTTTTTCTGTATGAAATCTTCAAAATTTTGTGGGTATTTTACACTTACAGCACATCTTGATTAAGACAAGCTACATTTCAGGTGATCAGTAGCCACATGCAGCTAGTGACTACCAAACTAGACAGTGAAGCTCTAGATAAGTCCATTCATTAGCTTAATAACACCAAGTGACCTTAGTTGATGTCATCAGAAACAGGAAAGTCACCTAGAAGCTTGAGCAAATTTCTAACCCACAACATTGAAAGAGAGAGAGAGTAAAATATTCATTGTGTTAAGCTGCTAAAATTGGGGGCAATTTGTAATGCACCAATAGGTAAACAGAATGGGCTGAATAGGTGCTAAGTAGGTGAAAGGTTGGGCAATGGTTTGGAAATATTCTTAGGCAAAGGAAACAGCATATGCAAAGGCACCAAGGTTGATGTGCTAAAGTGATAAGAGAGGCAGGAGACAAGCCTGGAGAGGTCAGCGGGGCCACATCATGCTTACTTTATGGGTCAGTTAAGGATTTGGTCTTTATTCTGAGAGCAATGTAAAACACTGAAGAAATTAAAGCAGAGGAGTGACATAATCAGGTCTGCATTTTGAAAAGATGACTCTGGTTACTGTGTAGCAAATGGACAGTAGGGAAGCTAGAATAGATGCCAGGAGACCAATTAGTTGGCAGTCAGTTAAGTGAAAGAAGGTGGTTGTTTGGTCTAGGGTGGAAGGGGCAGAAGGATAAAGAAGTAGATAGGTTCAGGCAATACTTAGGATTATAATCAACAGGATATGGTGACAGATTAAATATGGGGGATGAGGACCAGGTATTGATTGGTTCACTCATTTATTCAAGTGCCAGGAATCATTCTTGTTTAATAGACTATATCAAAGTGGTATTTTACTTTTTCACTTTCACTTATTTATTAAAACTATGAATGAAAGCACAAAAATCATGCTTCTTCTTTCAAGTTTGCAGATGACACAAAACGGAGCCAGAGTTACTGGGTCAGTTCATCAGCTGAATAAATAATACTCATAAATCCCTAAAAGAGAGTCTGATACTAACATGATGAGTCTCATGAGGATCTCACTTAAGTTTTAAAATAACAGCTGTGAGGTTGACTAAATGGTCAATAGAGAAGTAGCTTACCCACATTAAATGTAAAAATCACATACATGTTAGTGTGGCATGGCTAACCAAAAATTCTAATCTTAGTGCAGTATTTGGCCACTATATTCTGTACTTATCAGACCACATTACTTGTGGTATCATGTTCAGTGAGGTTGATTATACTTAAATGACAATGAAAAATTAGAGCTTATCAAGAGAAGGATCAGCACAATTCATTAGAGAATAATTTGAAAGTGTGTCAAATGAGGAACAGTTAAAAGAATTGGGGGCAATAAACTTGAAGAAGTACATGACAGCTGTCTGTAAATACTTAAAGGCCCTCCTGTGGGACAATACACACAATGTTGCTGGAGGGCAAGTAGTTCTAATAATTGAAAGTTACAGGGATCCAGATTTTGATTTCAGATAATGAAGAACTTTGAATAGAGTGCTACACCCAAAAAGACTGGATGTTCTTGTGAAATAATGAGCTCCTTCATCACCAGAATCACTCAACCATTTTAGGAGGGATTCTTGATTTGTGTGGGTGGTTGAACTCTACAATTTTTTAAGTTTCCCTTAAGATTCTCATTACATTCCAAGAAATGAGGAAAAATAAAGTAGATGACCTGAACACACCACCTTTCCCTGTCCCTCATCCTGAGTCCATTTCTCTAACTTTTAGTATGGCATGGTATGGTATGGCACATTTGGAGAATCCCCCTGTTTGGAGGATCTGCTGAGCTGACTATAAGTGGTCCAGGGCTTCAGAAGAGAGCAATCCTATAGTCCAAAATGGGAGGTGAAGGTTTAAAAGCAGGTCAGACTTGGTCTCAGGACTGTACCCTGATAACAGAACATGGTGAGCTAGGCAGGGTGTGTTTGCAGGAGAGCTCATTTCTGTTAGAGCAGATGATGCTTTTACTTAGTGTTGGCTCCAACTAAGCCTACTCATTCTGATACTTTCACTCCTGAGCATTGCCACTACATTGCTTAACAGAACTTTCTCAGAGAATTGCTGTTTTCCTTTTACATTAGTAATTGTTGATTGCCTAGAACTCAGCGTGGTGGCCTTCTGCCTCTGTCCTTAAAAGGCTTTGTAAACTGCCAAAATTCTCCTCAATAGAGCCTTTCAAACAGATTCTTGAAGAAGTACAACCCTCCATCTTAGGCATCCAGCTGATGTCTCCAAAAACTACTATCTCCGAATGAACCACTTTTAAATGTTGGGTTGAGTTCAAAAGGATAAATATTTCACTCATATTCCTGATACATACGTGCACATGCACACGTACAAGAACAGAGGCATAACCCTATGTTTAATGCTTCTTATTGGTATAAGAAGCATTGGTAAATTTCTAAGCCACAGTAAAATATAATAGTCTAAAAGGACACATGAAAATGGGAGAATGATCATGCCTCTTTGTGGGATAATAAGAAAAGCTGACTAGACTAGAAAAGAGGTAGACTTTGGACAAATAATGAGAAATTAGTTCTATAACTAGGATAGGATAGTTTAATGGGGCCTAGAAACTCAGATAAGTTTATATTTGATTTGATAGAGAATTAGGAGCTTGAGATTAATAGTTTGGGAGGAGAAAAATCATATAATGAAAGTTTAAAGAAAATAAGCCTATCAGTAGCCTGAGGAAAGAGGTGAGAGCTGATATCAGAGTAATCAAAAAAGCCAGTATTAAAGGTTCATGGACCTGGGATGAAGAGGCTGAACAAGCATGACAAAGAAGCTATGTGTGTCAATGATGCCTTGATGAAAACATGAACACTTTCCGGTGTCTGGTAGACACACGAGATCCTTGGCTATGGATACATGTCACCATCCTGAGCTCTGCTTTCCTTGAGCTCCCCCACCAGCCACATCTTCTTCCAGCTCAGGCTGTATCATATATCTGACTTGGTTTCTAATTTCTTCTTGGAGCAAATCCCCTCGGACCCCCATTTTTGGAGGATTTTTCTATTTTTTTCCCTCACCCATTCCCTTTCTATGTCAAGGATCATGCCTTTTTCAAGTTGTCAATGGCTTTGGAAACCACTTCTTCCATTTTGCCAAAAAGTGCCTATGGGTAAGCATCATGGAAAGTTTCATAGGTGCCTTAAGGCAGCCATGACAATCCTGGCCACCTAAGGGAGCCAGCCCTTCCTGTTCTCTCGGAACCAGAATCATGGTCAAAGAGAGAAAGTCAATGTTTCAGAGGCACAGTTTGAGAGGTGTCCCCTTCTCCTCATTTTGAGTACCATCCCTACCCTGGAATTTCCAAATTACTCATTCCTTGGGTTAAGGCATTTTTGAAAGCCCCTGTTAAAATACAAGTGCAAGCTGGAAGAAATGTGTGTTGTTGTTGTTGTTGCTGTTGTTGTTTTTAGGCATTAAAAGTTAAGTTCAAGTTAATTTATCTAAGTAGGAAATGGAACTCAGAAAGGAACCATACTCACAAAAGGAGAACAGGGAATGGGACATTTCCCATCTTGACGGGGAGATGAGAAGTACAGAAGATGCTTTTCTTCCTCAACACATATTCAAAATGGCATCTATTTTCCAAACCTCAGCCTGAGTACATGCAGATGCACAGTTAGAAACCAGTTTCTATAGTGGGTTTGAGATGAAGATAAGGGTCCAATAAAGGTTGTGTGCCCAGCCTAAGGCTCTATCCTTCCTGCCTGCCTCCCAAATACTCTTATCTGCCTCACCACAAAAGACGAGTTGTCAACACTGGCTTGGACTCTGGATAACCACCCACTAATCTCCCCAGCACCCTCCTTGCCTGTTTCAGACATGTTTTGCTTTAGCTCTGTCTCCTCACAGCTTCACTCTCCTGGCCCAGAAACCCCTAAACTCACTCCCACCTCTATCTGGTATTTGAAACATGGAATTTGAGCCTTGATTTTCTCCTAAAGAATCTGTCCCTGCTCACCTTTTCACGTTTCATGTTCTCCCCTCCCCTCCCTGCCCCCAACCCTACCTCATCTTCATAAAAACCAATCCTCACCTCCATCAGAAAGGGACATCTAACATCCAGGGATATCAGAGTTACCAAAATATCAAACTCAATGACATAGTTATTAAACAGTGAGCACAATCACAAAGAACTATTTCCTTCCCTTCAAAGGACTGTCGCTATACAGTCATTTTTAGTGTGACTATTTTCCCTTCAAGCTAGAAGCTTCAAGAGTATTGAGACTATGTCTTTTATGTTCCCTGTTGCAACCCAGTACCTGGGACATAGTAAGCACTCAATAAATATATTTAAAGCACACGAATGAACAGAGATTTATAAAATCTTTCATTATGTACAGGATAGCTCTTGTAAATAGCATTAGCGGCACATACAACAACAAACAGAAGACATAATATAGAACTGTGAACCTGTGCACATAATTAAATAGGTTTACTTTAGTTCAGAGTCTTTGTCCCCAAATTGAGGTTGCATGTCAGAGAAAGAGATCTTCTCCTTAGGTATAAAAATTTGAGAGTAGTGGGAAGTTCCCTTGACCCCAAATTATGTTCACCTGTCTCTCCAGAACCTTAAATAATTAGTGGAGGCATTATTTTAAGCCTACTTGCAAATGCAAATATGTTCATGGTATACAGAACACAGTAAACCACGGCCTGGGCTCTTTTTTTTGCCCAGACTATTTCTTTCCAAATGAGCTATTGGGGTCTCTGGTGTCAAGAGGGGCCAATATTGGGATGGGGCACTTGGATGGGAAGAATAAATGGGGAAAGACTTCTGGATGAGAGAAGGGAAAGACCAAAGAAGAAAGCAGAGGTCACTGCAGAGGCTGTGGGTTTTGTTCTTGCCCTCTCCCCGGACTTCCCACTGGCACAAATGGCTCAGGCATGGCCAGTATCCTTGGATAGCTTCTCCTAGAGCAGAGCTACTTGGAGCCCCCAGTACTCAAAGGCCAAGAGTGGCTGTCGGTTAAGTGGCCCCTTCTATTTCCTGCCTGTCCTGTCACTAAGCTCACCAAAGCAGAGAAAGGAATTTGGCTGAAAAACGGTTTTGTAATGCCCCACCTCGAATGTAGCCAGTCTGAGAATCAAGCCTTAAGGTCAAAGGTATTAAGCATGTATTCCACACCTTTCTTACCCACTCCCTTACTGGCCATCAGCCCCACCTCTGAACATCTACCACAGACGCAGCTTTATCCCACACCATGCTCCCCAGGCACACAAGCTTCATAAGAACATACCTGTCACAACTGCCCATCCACGGCAGCTCCCAGAGACCAGATGTGTAAGCCCAGTGGCATTCCCGAGGAACACAGAAGCAAGGTATCAAGAATAAATGAAGAGGAGACTTTGTGAGCTACCCATTTTTCCTAACACTCCTTGTAGAGATAAAACATGTTAGAACTGAGGCCAGAGCGCAAATGCAGAAAGGGGAACTGACTAGAGAGAAATAACACCACAGAAAGGGCCGGGCTCTTGTTCCAGATAAGATTGGCAGGTGGGCTTTTCCACTGATCATAATGACTATGAATGCACTCTCAGAGAGTGAGTGTAAAGCCCTGAGGAAACCCCCCAAAGACAGCCCCAGCCACAAACATGAAAAAGACATTCCCTAACAGATGGACAAATCCAGGGGTGCAGCCTTGAGGCCCATGGGTAAAGATTCAACTCTGTTTAACCACCGTTTTACTGGGTGGCCATATGCCAGGCACTGGGTTTGGCTTGGGAGGACTGCAAGACACAGTCCTCGACCAGAGAGAACAGGGAGACCAGGTGTCTCACCTGCTGCCTTCCTCCCCAAATCATTCATTGAGTGCCTACCTCTCCACAGGTCCTGCTAGCAGCCAATTAATATACACAGCCCCTATTTCCATATTATCTCAATCTATTCCTAGATGCTCTACTATAGAATGTTTCTATTACCTCAGTCTGCTATTCCTGGAAGTGAGTGGTACTCTTGAGAGTGGGAACAAGTCAAAGCAGAAGTGTAAAATGTGTGTGAATGTCCAGTGGATTTTTCCTAGCCTAGTGCTTCAAGCAGGGACAGGCTTTACATATATAATCCTGTCCCCTCACCCATCACTTCTTTTTCTGACAGGATCAGGCTCTGCAAAGCCCTCTGCTCAATGTGGCAGACATTTATGTGCCTCCAAGTCTGCAGCATTTGAGCTCGGGAGAGAGGCAACCCTCTTCAAAGCAGGCCTCCCCCTCTCTCTTGGAGGCTAGCTGTGTCCTGCATGGCTGGAGAAATTAAGCGACAAAGTGAAAGCTGCTATTGCTGTATGGGCTGAGGAAGCCCACTCAAGCGAAGATGTGTGCCTCAGGGGAGGCAGGCAGGTTTGGAACAGTTGCACCAAGATTAAATAAATCCTGGCTTGAATCCTGGACCTTGGGCAAGTTACCTAGCATCTTCCAGCTTCATTCTTCTATTCTATGAAATGTAATAACTTCCTTGCTATATTGTTGTGAAAAATAAATGATATCTTGCATGTAAATCACTGGGCACAGAGCATGGCATGCAGCTCTTTAGCCTTCATTACTACTTTCTTATTTTCCTTTAGGACTTTCCAATTTTAACTGAACTTTCAACAACGATCTTCCTTCTATCACTGGAAAGGTTATATGATTTTTCCCAAAACAGGTCTGTAAACCCCACCACCTTCCCCCCAGGGCCCCTCAAACCCACTGGACTCCAGTGTGGGTCCTGGGCCCTGACTCACAGGGTCATCACTTCCCCTCAGCCATTGTACATGCATACCTTGGAAACTTCATCCTTTATTCGAATAGGCTCCACCTGGGGTTTTCCTCTGGATTTTACAATCATAACTTTTTTTTATTTGCAAGGTCCATTTGGTTTCCTTATTGTAACACATGAAATTACCTACCCGTCAGAGCACAGGAAAATTAATTCACCTTCAACATTCAACTTAGTCTTTAAGTTTCTTTCCTTTCCTTGTACTCAGTGCTCAAAATATAAGATAGGGTAAATTGGGAAGTCCTGCTATCAAAATATTTGGAGTAGTATTTCCCAAACTTCACTCTTTCTAGTACAAGAACCACTTCATATCCATGTAAAGTCAATATTATTTGTTATACAGTGTTTTTTTCTCTTAATTTTAAGGAAATTTATTTTACACAGAATCTTTATGTTTCATGCTAAAACTCTTTCAAAGCAGTATTATTTGTGGTAAATAAAGGATGGGTAAAAATAACATGTCACACTGGGCTTAACAATCAGAGACCTGTGTTCAAATCATAGCTCCACTAGCTAATGCCTGTGTGTTCTTGGGGAAGTTATTTAACTTCTTTGGGCCTTAGCTTCCTCCTAGAAGTAATGTTAAATATCTCGTGAGTTTGTTGTGAGGTAGGATAACATATATATGGTGTCTAGCACAGATTCTGGCATATAGCAGGTTCTCTTTTTGAAAAACAAAAAGGTTGTTTTATTGTTTTCTCTTTTCCATATCCCTTCCTCATCTACTCATTTCAGTTTCCTCTTAGAGCAGCCTCCCTCAATGTCATGAGCCAGGCCCCAGAAATAAAAGATGATATGGTGTTGTCATGGGATTCTCTTATCCTATGACTTAGAGTTGCAAGGTTATTTAAGGGATCTCAGGAGTCATTCCAGTCTCTCGCTCAAGCAAGGACCTTGATGATGTTATCTCCAATAGATGGATATATCCAGTCTTTGCTTTCTCATTTATGTTAGATAAACTTACTAGTTGATAAGACAGTTATAAGGGTCTTATTTAATAATAATCCTAAATCTCCCACCCTTTACTCCCCAGCCCCATAAGTATCATCAAGTGGGCCCTGTCCTGTTTTCTGCAACTACAAGAACATATATTAATTTTCAGCTTTATGTAAAACCCTTGAAATACTTGAGAGCAGATTTTATAAATTTATTGAATAGTCTCTTTTCTCAACTAAATATAATCAATGTCCTCAATTGTTCCTCCTATGATTTGGTCTCTAGACCTAATCAACTTGGTGGATCCCCCTCTGCCATCCGTCTCCCTGAATTTGTCAACATACCTCTTTGAAGAGAGGGCTCACAGGATGGTATGGGCAATAATATCTCTTTTGTTAATGAGTCAGAGATCAAATTAACCTATAAGCAGTTGCATTGGGGGGTTGGCTGACCATAATTTTTTAAAACATTTTAAAAGGATTTTAATTATTTATATTTAGAGAGAGGGAAGAGATGAAAAAAGAGAGGGAGGGAAACATCAGCATAAGAGAGAAGCACTGACTGGTTGCCTCTCATATGCACTCCTACTGCGGACCGAAACTGCAACTCAGGCACGTGCCCTGACGGGATAGAACCAGAGACCTTTCACTTTGCGGGATGATGCCTGACCGACTGAGCCGCACTGGTCAGGGCTCACCATGACCAGTAAGATGTTTCTTACATGTCAAGTCAGATCACCACCTGCTGTCCCCATCTTGTTTGTGTGTCAGTGTTTGGGGCCAATGAAAATTACTCTGAGTCCCATACATTCCATCCATTGTATTAGTTATCCCTCTAGCCTTGTGCCACTCAAAAATCTGATACGGAGGCCTTACCCAAGGGTTATAAGAGCCAAGGACAGAGGAGTTTCAACAGCAATGGTAGTGAAATGGTGGTCAAAATCATCAAATGCTGAGGCGGTGGAGTAGAATGAAGATCAGTTCCTTGTGTTTAGGGAGAAGGAAGTTGCTGGTAACCTCAGAAAGCTGCTTTCTGTGTGGGGCTGCTTCCTCCAGTCCTCACTCCCGGATGTTCTCAGGGCTGAGGACGCAGATGCTACAAGGAAAAGCAGTAGGAAGGGAGTGGCTACAGATGGCAGCTGGGTGGGAGAAACAGATACATTCCTGATGCTCTTGCTCAACACTGCTCAGGAGATACTTCCCTGGGACCACATCAGATCAACTCTGGGAGGCAAAACTGGAAATCTGTAGACATTTGGAAACATCTAAAGAACACTTAGCTGAATGTTTCAATTTCAGGCATATATTTGTTGCTATTTATAAATGGCTTCCTGTGGCCAGAGGGTCAAGAGGCAGTCTAAAGGTATTCTAGGTGTTGGTGCCAGTATAGGAAAAAATAGTTTCCACCAATAATTGTAGCAGCATTATTTATTGAAATGTTAATTAGTGTTTGTTCTCTGAGTTTTCTTGACAGTGATTTTTGCAGGGGAAGGAGTAGAAGAAACATATAGTCAAAGGCACTTCTGGACTCTTGTTGAAGCCCCTGGAAGACACAATACAGTACCCTAGAACGTGAGAGCAAAGAGTCAGAGTGCTTTTGAGATGCAAGAGGAAGGGAAGGAAGGGAAGAGGTGTGTGGATACTGTTAACCAAGTGGAACCAAGCACCCACTCTCGCTGCCCCCAAGGGATAAAAAACTCAGGCGTGACAGATGTCTTATGCCTACAGAGGAGGTGCCTTTGGCTCAGGGGTCCGAGCCTCAGCAGATAATGTCAATCCTCACTGCGACATGGGGGCAGAGAGCTGCCCAACTTCACAGACTACCATGGGCTAGAAAGTGAAGCTGCCAATGGCTACAGGGACGGATTAGGGATTAGAGGCCCTTTCACCACTTTCTAGGCTCTGGGTAAGCTTTCTGATTTCTTCCTGGGCTGCGGGAGAGGAAGGGAACCCTGTATGATCAAAACAGAGTCTCCTGCCCAACTAGTAGAATGGGGGCTCAGAGGTGGTATTAGGTTGAATTAAAGGAAGTTAAAAAGTGATAATCTCCTACATACTTGGATTCATGGACAGAAATTCATACCCTGTGCATGCAGGAGGGGCCTAGGATTGGACTGTAAACATTTCCCAAATTGTTCTTAATTTAGAAGTGAAGCAGCTCAGGGTTAGGTTCTGTTCTCCTTCCCGGCCCTGCTGCACAACCTCCAGTAACGTTGAATAGTCAGTCACGGCCTCCAGGCTCTGACTCTCCCCTTTTAATGAAACTGCCAGGTTCACAGATGAGGTTCCCTGACACAACCTGAGAGAGAATATAAAACATTTGCTATAAAGTTTTCCTTTTGCTGCTATTGTAACACTGTATTTTTAGATCCCTTTCTCCTTAAAGTATAAATATTCTAACTGCTAAGAGAATGAAAAGACAAGCCACACAGACTGGGAGAAAATATTTGTAAAATATTTGATACAGGACCGGTATCCAAAATGCACCAAGAACTCTTAAAACTCAAAGGTGAGAAAACAAACAACTCAATTTAAAAATGAGCAAAAGAATAAACAACCAAAATAGAAACAGACTCATAGATACAGAGATCAGTCTGATGGTTGGTTGCCAGAGAGGAGGAGGGTTAGAGGCGTGGGTAAAAAAGGTGAAGAAATTATGAAAAAAAAAAGTGGGGGGGAGAAATTATGAAATGAAAATTGAAGAGGAAAAACCCATAAACACAGATAGTAATGTGGTGATTGCCAGGGGAGGTGGGGTGGAGGGAGATGGAGGAGAGTGTAGGGGGGATAAATGGTGATGCACAGAGACTGGGCTTGGGGTGGTGAACACACAACACAGCGTACAGATGTGTTGTAAAATCTTGCACCCAAAACCTGTATACAGTTTTGTTAACCAATGTCACCCTAATAAATTCAGTGAAAAGAAAAAAAAAGAGCAAGTTGGTAGCCACAAAATAGTCACACAGATATAAAGTATAGCATAGAGAATATAGTCAATAATATCGTCATAGCTAGGTACAGTGCCAGGTGGGTACTTGAAATATCGGGGGGGACCATGATGTAAGGCACATGATTGTCTAACTGCTATGCTATACATCTAATGCAAAACAATATTGAATGTAAAATATAATTAAAAAATAATTTAAATGGGCAAAAGATCTTATCATACACCTTGCCAAAGAAGATATACCCGTGGCAATCAGTATGTGAAAAGATGCTCAGTATCATATGTCATTAAGGAATTGCTAAGTAAAACAACGAGCTACTACTACACACCTACCTATTCAAATGGCTAAAATCCAAAAAACAATGACAATACTAAATGTTGACAAAAATGTGGATCAACAGGAACTCTCATTCATTGCTGGCAGGAGTGAAAAACTGATACAGGCACTTGGGAACACATTTTGGCAGTTTCTTATAAAGCTTAATTAAGATAAATCTACCATATGATCCAGCAATCATGCTCATTGAAACTTACATCTATACAGGACCTTGCATATAAATATTTATAGCAACTTTATTCATAACTTCCAAGAACTGGAAGCAACTAAGATGCCCTTCAATAGGTGAATGGATAAACAAGCTATGATGCATCCATACAATGGAATATAATTCAATGCTAAAATGAAATGCACTATGAAGCCACAAAAAGACATAGAGGAACTTTAAATGTATTCTGTCTAGTGAAAAAAGCCAGCCTGAAAAGGCTACATACTGTATGATTCCAACTGAATGACATTCTGGAAAAGACAAAACCATGGAGATAGTAGAAAGATCAGCAGTTGCCAGGGAATGTGAGAAGGGATAAATAGGTGGAGTACAGGGATTTTCAGGGCAGTCAAACTATTCTTTATGACACTGTAATGGTGGATGTATATTATTATAAATTTGTCAAAATCCATTGAACTATGGAACACAGAGAAACTTAATATAAAGTATAGACTTTAGTTATTAACAATGTATCAAAAATCAACTTTTTAATTGTGACAAGTGTACCACACTAATGAAAGATGGTTAAAATAGGGGAAACTGTGCAGGGAAGGGGGGTATATGGGAATTCTCTGTACTATTTGCTTAATTTTTCTGTAAATCTAAAACTGTTCTAAAAATAAAGTCTATTCATTAAAAAAATACACACACTAACCACATGCACTGATTCCTGGTAAAGTAACTAAATTAACAATGTGACATTTTAGAGGGCTTCAAGACTAGTGGGTAAGAAAATTAGCATCAATTTCACAGTCCAAAAGTTCACTTCTCCATGTTGCACACATGTAATCAAATGCGATACACAGTATGCTGCTGTGAAAAATCTCCAGTTTTGTATTTCTGCCCTCTATTTTGACATTTTCTGCACATTTCTGGTGCAGGGACCATAGATTTTTATGTCAATTCCTTAGGTAAATTAAAGAAAAAGCCCCATTGTTTTCTAAGGGCCAGATCAATAGAAAAAAAAGCTTTCAGTTCCATGTTTCTAGAGGAACATTCTTAGAAATGTAATAAGTTGTTTTTTTCTTGAGGTGGTAATACAGCCTTGACCTACAATTAAAAGCAAATTTTATACAGTTAAGCATTAAAGATTGAGTCTTTTTCTCTGCCTGAGCCCAATTTTGCCCCCTCAATATTTATGTCCTACAACTGAGTTGCCGAGGTTGGGAGAGACCTTCAATCTTATAACCTCTACCACAGGCCCTACCGTCTTGTCCTAGGTTGGTTGGTTTGGTATCTCTAACTGCCCTGGGGTGCCTTCTTTTATTTACTTTCTCTTGATGCAAATTAACAACCATCATTCATGCATGCTAAAGAATAAGGTTAAGTGAATTTTTTCTTAACTTGTATTCAGTCAACTCCTGAACACAGACACTGGGACCTAGTGACATACTTTTGTCTAGATGTCCTTGAAGAACTCAGAAAGGCAAGACAGTTATTTGTAAGGTTCTACCAAGTGAATGCAAAGGTTCTTTTCTACACTTTCTCTGAAAATCAAACAATGGGTTAATAAAAGACGCCCAACTTCTGCAGCAAAATACATTTATTTGGATTGAAAGTTACATTAGCATATATTATAAAAGGAGGTTAAGAAAAAATGTCAAAAGAGTAAGCATTGCGATGTGTGTAGTTTAGAAAAAGGAGTACAGTTGTACCAGGCATAGGCGTGGCATTCAGATGGGCTGTGAATTTAGCAGTTTGGCAAGTGGGCAAGTTGAGGAAGGTGGGGTTGGGTAGAGCTCAGGCTAGGGAGACCAACCCCAGCAAGGGAGGAGCCCACCTTTCCATCCCCAGGGTCTGAGAGGGGTTAGTGGTCTGGACACATGGTAGAATGGGGTGGGGTTGTGCTGTGGCACCCCCAGAATCAGGAGTTTCAGCGAAGTGTAATATCTAGAGTGTGCTGGGTGGAGATACCTCATCATTTCTCCCTGTGGGACAAGGCCCATCACTGGGGGACTGGCCCCAGGGGCCAGTGAGGAACTGTATCACAGGTCGGGAAACAAGCCTAAGCCAGAGGACTGCAGCTTGTGAAACTGAAGGCCTCACAACGTACCCCACAGACACTAGCGATCAGGATCATAACAGCAAGAACACACCAGAGAAGCAATCCCCCCTTGCTTGCCTGCCCGTGTACAAACACCTCATGAAATGGGGTGGGCAGAGCTTCAGGAGTGCCAGGTGTCCATCAGAACGGGTAGTAATTATAGACTCTAGTGACACACAAATTCACACATTTTCATGCTTTACATTTGTTCCTACCCATCATTTTATCTCAGTAATATTTCTTATTTTCTAATAACACTTCAACATCCACAGATGTAATTGCACCATTTTGAATTTTTATTTTTTAAGTTTGTCTTCATTTATTCAACAAATACTTAACCAGCCCAGATTGCATGCAGGCCCTGGGCTGGTCCTGGGATCCAGGGTGAGCAAAAGCAGAGGGCCCTTGCCTTCCCAGAGACTGCAGGTGAGTGTAAGAGACAGACACCAACCTAACAACATCAAGGTCCTTGCCACCAACGTCAAGGTACAAAGCAATTTTCAACTTCAGTTAAGTATGATGTCTTAATGATAAACACCATGTTAAGAGAGTGAGGTAGATTTATTAGGACATGTAGGTCACAATTAAGAAAAAATTCCCCAGGCCCTCCATCTCAGGAATAGGCTTCTCCAAGAGATATCAGTTCTCCTTCACTTCATATTTTAAGTGGTCATAGTGTCTGCGTGACCATTATGGGTGGCATAAGGGAGAGAACTCACTCAAGGGTAGGATGGACTAAATGATCTTTAGCTTCTATATTCTAGCTAATCAGTAAGATTTATAATAAAACACACAAAAGATGTGTTAACAAATAACAAAACTAAGTAAAGTATTTCCAAGATGAATGAAACACATTCAGCAGCAAGTTTAAAAGTTGATACCAATAAACTACCAACATCGGGGGATGGCACTTTTCCAAATTTAACGAAGTAAATATCTGATTCCAAACCCATTATCCTTTCAATCTTCAGTGTTACCTGGGAATGTTAAACCCAAATTCAGAAGATTGTGGCCTCTGAATTTAAAGTGCCCCGTTTGCTTAAGGATATGTACTTACACATTCTGAGAAACTGTCATTTCTTTCACAAAACATCTGACACCTGCCATTTCCTTTATAACCTCAGAAGGAATAAAATGATATTCTAATATTCTAAATAATATTCTAAATGTAAATGTTGCTTAAAGAGTTAAGTCCACATTTTTTTTTCCTATGTGTGTAGAGGAGGGATATAGTACATAACAAAACTAACACATTTTAACAAATGGCAGCATATTTCAAATTTAGGGAAGCATGAAGATCTGTGAAAACACCTTCTTATGCAAAAATATTTATATAAGAGTATAAGTAAAATATGCACTACAAACTAAAATAAAATAGATTACAGCATACAGAACACAGCCAATATGACTAAGCTTGTATTTAAAAAAGAAAAAACTGGATTTTTTAAAGCTTCCATTTCACAACAGGGTCAAGGGCAGGGCATTGCACCCCCAAATGCTCACTTCCCTGTGTCATCTTAGTAACACATAAGACTTCTGAGAACCCTTATGATATGCAGTTACAACGTGGACTTGCAATTTTCAAGTTGGTGGTGCAGAACCATAGAGGTGCAATATCTACAGCTCTCTTTGCACATCTTTATCTGGAAGATTGCAAAGGTCCACCACAACACAGTGGCGTTGCTACTTGAGAGAAATTCTCCAGGAAAACAAGATTTTGCTTCTACTCTTCAGTGACTTAAGTAAGGGATGGCCTCTTTTGAAAAGAGCCTTAAATAGTTTTCATCAAATCTGGTTTAAGATGGAAAACAATCACACATAAATCTTGTACTGGTTGGCTACCATTTTAATGAAAGAAGTTAGAATGTTTAAGAAGGACAACGTTGGTAAACCAATTCAATTTTTGCATTTTGTGAGTTGGAGACAAAATACTGTACTCCTCATTTCACTTTGAGTTGCATTTTCACTGTGCATGACCTATTTGCATACAAACAAAAGAGATCAGTTTTAAAAGAGGTTTACTTTGTTTTTGTTTTGGTCCTTTGGGATGACTGTGGTAAGCAAGACAGGACTAAACAATTTTCATACCTTGGATTTCACTACTGTATTGCTGTCACCCTTCACTTTCTCTTTCTCACCTCCTACTTCCAATTCATTGGCAGCTGGTTGGGGAGGTCTATGTCACCTCTCGTGTGAACTATTGTAATAGCCTCCTGGTTGGTTCCCTCTCACTATTATTTACCCTATTATCTTTCATTTAAAAAAAAAACCTGATTATAAAATGTCCTTGCTTGAAAGACTTGCTCTCTGTTCCTCATGGGCTAGTGGTCATACCTCTTAGCAAGGCACACAAGGCCCTTCAAAGCGTGAATCAAATTTTTCTTATTTGCTTCTATCAGTCAGCTCATATAGCTTACCCTCTAGCCACACTTGAAATGTTCACTATTTCCTGATCCTCCCAGACTTTTTAGACATTTTGCCTTCTTTGCTTTTGCACAAGCTGCTCCTTCTGCCTGGAATGCCTTTCCTGCCTTGTCTGTTTGCAAAACTCTACTTTTCCTTTGAGATTCAGATTACTCCACAGTTTACAGTTGAAACCGTCCCAGCCATCCTTCCCTCCGTATCTGTATCTGTATCACCATATCTGTGTCTTACTCTCTCCCAAATCACATTATTTATTCTTCTGTTATAACAGTTTCCTCAATGTTAAAATTTCACTGCTCATATGGATGTCTGGCCTGAGTTCCACAAGGACAGGGAACACATTTCATCCCCCTTAGCATTCCTGGTACAGTAACAGTTCTATTAAATGTTACTGGAGTTAATATCTGTTAGCTGATTGCTCACAAAGAACTTTAACTGTATTACTTCATTTAATCTATACAATATAAACATACAAAGTTTTACAAATGAGGAAACTGAGTTGCAGAAAGGTTAGGCCACTTGCCCGGTGACACAACTGGTAACCTCAAAATTTTAGCAGGATATAGAACTGAATCTGTTTGAATTTCCAGCCAATAATGTTATATGACTATCTTAGACTGTCAGACAGATACCAGCATACTTTTTTGGGGGGGGGGCATAGTTTGGCACTTTTTGAGTAAGTCTCTCCTCTCTGGCCCTTACTAATTGTGTGACCTTGAGTAAATTACTAAACCTCTCTAAACCTCAATTTCCTCATTTTATTGTTGAATGGAGAAAATAACACCTTGTTCACACGGTCACTGTAAGGATTAAGGGATAACACCTCAGTAAGGTTCCTAGCCCCACTCCTGCTCATCACAGCAATCAATCATTTAGTCCTTCCTACTCTGAGCCACGCACTTCATATATCTCCAGTCACCCACTTAATCCTTACCCTCTAAAAATTTGAGACTATTAAAACTTCTGACAGCTAAAGAAACTGAGGCTTAGAGAAGTAAGCAACATGTCCAAAGTTCCTTTAATCTAAGGAAATGTTTTTCCTAAGGTTCCCAGAACTGATTTGGAACCTCAGGTCGGCACCTAAGTAATGTGCAAAGGAATCACTCTGCCTCTATGTGTGAAAATATAACTAGAGGCATTTAGGAGACTGGGTTAGGATTTTTTTTTGTTTGTTTTTCTTTTTTCTAACTAGTTTTCCTGGCAATCATGAACACTTAGCAAGCTAGAGAATTCTCTTGGAAACAGAATCTTGACTGAGCCACTGAATGGTCACATTAACTTTTTATTCCCCATGGTCTAAATTCTCCATGTCCCTCAAATTTCCACCTTCTCCATTGGGCCCTCAATCAATCTTCTTTCCCCACGCCCACCCAATCCACTTCTTTCCAATCCCCAGCTGAAGATCTTGGGACCATGTCCAACCTAGCCAGAAGAGGATAAGATAAATGGCCTCTGCCTTAGGATCTGGCATCCTCAGAAAGTGTCGTTCTGGGTCCATACTTTCAAACACTCTTACCTTCTGTACTCACAGCTTTCGTCTGCGTTGTTCAATTTGGTTATCCCTTCTCACACATTGATGTTTCACTTTCTAGACCAAGGTTTTAAAAAAGACTCAAGTACCTTAAGATTCCTGGCTGGAACTTAAATGAGCAAAGTAGGCCATGTGGAAAGAGGAGAGCTTTTACCCTATTGGAAGTTGAGCATCCTCTGTCAGATTCACTAGTTGTTACTGTAAGGGAGCGATATTCAAACAGTGTGCCGCAGCACACTGGTGTGCTGCAAGAATTTTAAACCATGCAAACCTGACTATTTAGTCAGCTACTCAGCTACACTGACCTACTTTTCCTTAGACTGTCAAAAAAAAAAAAAAAAAAAAGACAACAACCAACACAACAGTAGCCATTCAGTGAGAATGAATAAAAATTATACCTATTTGTTGTCCGATCAGCAAAATATATACATATATATTCTTGGTGTGCCACAGAATTTTATTATGTGTGCCATGAGATGAAAAAGGTTGAAAATTGCTGCCATAAGTGACTGTGGTCTCACTGTTACTAAGTATTCTGATTTCCCAGAGGAGCTGGACATTCAAATTTATGTGACTTTCTCTTGATTTTTAAAGTATTGACAACTAATAATGAAGTTCTTTTTAAAAATTATTTTTAAAGACTATTGTTTGTCTGTGTACTATTTTTGGTTTACCAGCATTTAGTTTTCAACCTCTGTCCCCAGACGAATGGATCCCTAGCTCTTACCTTTATCAATTGGCTGCCAGAGCCTGTTTTAGACCCTTACACAACACAGCTCTCTCTGACCGCACATCTTTCCATCCACAAATCTTTCTTGCTACTAAGAGTAATCTATATCTCCCCTGATTTCCCATAATATATAACATGCTTGTTTAGAGCTTTGGTCTAGAATCAGATGGAAGTCTGGAATCCTGGCTCTGTTATCAGCCACATGACTTGGGCAAGTTACTTAACATCTCCAAGATTCGGCCCTGGCTGGTATGGCTCAGTGGGTTGAGCACCGACTTGATTCCCAGTCAGGGCACATACCTGGGTTGTGGGCTGCGTCCCCAGTGGGGGGCACATGAGAGGCAACCACATATTGATGTTTCCCTCTCTTTCTCCCTCCCTTCCCCTCTGTCTAAAATAAATAAATAAAATCTTTTAAAAAAATCCCCAAGATTCAAATTTCACTTGTGAAAGATGGGGGACAATGATAGTACCTACCCCTAGGAGTTGTGAGGATTACATAAAATAATATATGATAGAATATGGTATACCATAATGCCTGCTATATGGTAAGAAAAGTTAGCTAGGGGGAAACCTCTTTCCTTACTAGCTTCTAAAGAGGATCTCTATATGATTGATCTTCATTTTCTCAACATTAAATAAAACTTTATTAAGTTAATAAACAAGGAGTCCCAGCCCTCTTCCCTTCTAGCTCTGATTCTTTACAGCCTGGAATATAATATATTCCTAATCCACTTCGTTCACAATGATCTTCCTCTCCTCTAAAACTCTCTTGCATAACACATGTCAGATATAAAAATTGGTGGCCTGGGCCCAACAAACCCATCCAGCCACTGGGGCATTACATATGTAAAAATCAGGAGATTCCACCTCTAAGTCTACCTTTCTGATGTCCCTTGAAAAATAAGACTGAGTTGTGCCAGACCACACTCCTGCACACAGGACAACAGAGTGGTGACCAGCAGCATTGCTCGAAGTGGTGCTCATCTGCTGGTGTCACGCAGCTTCTGCAATTAATACATCATGAAGGCATGATAACCACAGGCCAGCATCACTCACTTGTTATCTGAGGGTCTCCAGGGGCATTCTAGGTTTGCCACTCCTGATTTAGAGTCTGTGCCTCACCACTAGATTGCTTATTAACTAGATTTCATTCTGCTTAGCCAAGCAATGTAAATTCACTGTAGATTTAGCAATTTCAGTCAAAGGAAAAAAAACCCTGTTTCTGTAATCTTACCAATCTAGAGTTAACCACTATGACTATTTTGACATACTCGCTTGCTATCTTGTTTCTATGCATTCTTATGCATTATTTTCTTTATTATTTCATAGCCTTATGTTTTATTCTGTTATTTCAAAGTCATTATCAATTTCATTTCTAATTTACTTCACCATTCATCTATTATGAAAAATTTAGCTTCTTATTTACTATATTAAATAATGCTGTAATAAACATTTTTGTACATACATCTGTTTCCATATCTATTATTATTATTTTTTAAAAGATTTTATTTCATTTTAGCAAGAGGGGAAAGGAGGGAGAAAGACAGGGAGAGAAACATCAATGTGTGGTTGCCTCTCAAGTGCCCCCTACTGGGGACCTGGCCTGCAACCTGGGTATGTGCCCTGACTGGAAATCGAACCAGCAACCCTTTGGTTCACAGACCAGTGGTCAGTCCACTGAGCCACACCAGTCAGGGCTCTATTATTATTTTATTATCTAAATCCCTAAATATAAAATTATTAGAGCAAGAGGATGAACGTTTTTTAAGAAAAAATGGTACATATTTTACATATATTCTAGAAGTAGAAATGTGGCTTGAATATTCTACCCATGATGACTAATGAGCAAGAATGTCTTTATAAATTAAAAGCAGATATCACAGGCATAAATTATTTGAAGTTCAGAAGGTTAAAAATGGGGAGTTTATAGATAGCTTCATGAAGACATTCACATGATTACAAATTACAGGGCATGATTTTATTTTAGTATTTTTGGTATCCTACCCATACATGAAATATATTTTAGGTGGTTTTTACCTTATTCACCTTCATTGAACCTGCACTTCTTATTTCTATAATTAGGAGTTACACTACAGCAACTTCCGGGTACAGGGAAACATCTATTTACTAGAAATGAATCAGGAAAGGCAGTGCAAAGGAAAACTGAACCTTAACTTAAAACATAGGAATCTTCAAACAAGACATGTTGGCAAGGATGTGGAGGATATGGAACACTTGTGAACTTTCAGTAGAAATGCTAACTGGTACAGCCACTATAGAAAACAGTATGGGTCCTCAAAAAGGTTCTTAAAAAATTATAAATTGGACTGCTTTATGACACAGTCATTCCACTTCTGGGTATATGAGCATATCCAAAGAAACCCAAAACACTAACTCAAAAGAATATATGCACCCCTATGTTCATTGCAATATTATTTACAATTGCCAAGGTATAGAAGTAGCCCCAGTTCCCATCAATAGACAAGAGAATAAAAAGTTGTGGTGTATATATATACAATGGAACATTAATTGGCCACAAAAAAAAAGGGATGAAATCTTAATATTTGTGACAGGGTAGATGGACCTGAAAAGTATTATGCTAAGTGAAATAAGTCAGTCAGAGAAAGACAAATACCATATGATTTCACTTATATGTGAAATCTAAACAAATTAATGAACAAACAAAATAGAAACAAACTCATAGACAAAGAGAGAAGACTAATGGTTGCCAGAGGGGAGGAGAGTTGGGGGACTGGTTGAAAAGGCAAAGAAATTAAGAAGTACAAATTGGTAGTTACAAAAGAGTCACAGGATGTAAAGTAGAGCATAGGAAATATAGTCAATGATATTGTAATAACAATGTATGGTGCCAGGTGGGTACTGTAAATATTGGGGCCAACACTTTGTAAAGTAAATGATTATCTAATCACTATGCTGGGACTAATATATACTATACCTGGGACTAATATAAAATAATATTGAATGTAAACTTTAATTGAAAAATAAAATTAAAAAAAGAAATAATAGATCTCAAAAGAAAACAATGTAAAGCCTAAAATGTTTTATTTCTACAAGATTTTACATCCATTATAAATTCTTAAATCCTTTATGGCATTGGTAAGTGCTAATAGCTGCATTTTATAGATGGGAGCACTGATGTTTAGGGAGGTGGACAGCTTCCCCAAGATGATACTGCTAATATGTATAAAACTACTTATTAACTATTTATTACTTGACATCATCCTGACTGACTTAAAACTCTGGCACTTACTCAAGACACAATATTGCCTACAGACAAAAGGAAAACAGCCACCTTTGTGCTCCTGTGGAACTTCACATACTTCACTGCTATTTAAAAAATCATCACTTTTAATATATTTACCACTAACCTGAGCTCCTTGAGAACACAAAGCATATTTACTCCTCTTTGATATAATTCTAATGTGTTACACATGCTTGAAACAAAGGTGCTGAATAAACTGAAAAAACTACTAGAACATAGAGAAACAGGCAGTGTTTACTTGTACAGATGCTTCTCAACTTATTATGGAGTTATGTTCTTATTTTTTTATTTTAGCCATTCTGATAGGTGTGCAGTGATATCTCACTGTGGTTTTAATTCCCATAATGGCTAATGACATTGTATATCTTTTCATGTACTTATTTGTCATCTGTAATTACATAACCTCTTTGAGAAAATGACTTTTTATATCTTTTGCCCATTTTTAAAATTAGATCATTCTTTTATTTACTGTTTCATTTAACAAGTGAAAATATTTAATTAGTGTTTGAATTGGTGTTTCTTTAATATCTAATGAGAATACGTTTGTCATTTATATTTTTTTTTTTTAAATCACAATTATTGAGATCCAAGATGGCAGAGGAGTAAGTGAAAGAAGCTACACTAACTTTCTCCCAGGACCAATCTGGAATTACAACAAAACTGTAGACAAATCATCCTGAATAATCAGCTTAACATTGGCTGCAGAGAAGCTTTATAACCAAGGACAGACAAAAGAAACCACTTCATCATAACAAGACTGGTAGGGAGTGTGGAGGAGACATGAGAGGGGTGGGGCTGGGCTCCAACAGCTCCAAAGTTCTGGAGGGATATTTCAGCAGCCAGGGGGTTCCCCTTGAGAAGTGTGGGGTCTAAAACCCAAGCTGGGCCATAAAGGAGCCCAGATGACATCCAGCTATGAAAAGCAGCAGGGTTTCTGTATACCAGGGAGAGACAGTTGGAGATGCAGAGAATCTCTTAAAGGGCCAGTGCATAAAATTTTGTTTTCAGCCACTTACCCTGGGCTCTGGCAGAGAGAGGGCAGAGTAGACTAGAAATATTTGAGGAGAGTCTGGGGTTGGTGGATTTGGGAAGAAAACTGAAGGAACACCTGCCATGATCCCTGTGCTGAGTCATTCCCCATGCTACAGAAGCCATCTTTCTCAGGCAGAGCACTCCTCTCAAAGTGGTATCAGCCTGAAGGGAAGCAATAGCCTCACCCACATGAATTACTCCTCCCTACATTTTGGTGCTTCAGCTGGGCTGCTGATTACAGCTTATGGCTATATCACTGATCAGTTTAACAATTAAGGCAGAAAATACAAGGGAGCAGCCAAAATGGGAAGACAAAAAAACAGACCCCAAATGAAAGAACAAGAGATTTCTCCAGAAGAAGAACTAGATGAAATGGAGGCAAGCAATTTATGATAGTTTAGAGGAATGATTATAAGGATACTCAACAGCATGAAAAGAAACCATAAAAAAGGACCAGTCAGAAATAAAAAATGCAGTATCTGAAATAAATAATAAACTGGAAGGAATAAACAGTAGGTTGGATGAAGCAGAGGATCAATCAGTGATTTGGAAAAAAAGTTAGAAAAAATACACCCAGGCAGAGCAGCAAAAAGAAAAATGAACTTTTTAAAAATGAGGCAAGCTTAAGAAACTTTTTTTCTTCTTCTTCTTTTTTTTTTAGGAAACAGATTTTAATTTTTGTAATTAGCCATAGTGGTCAAATTAGCCATATCACATCAAAGATTATTTATTTACCAACATTTTATAAGTATCAGGTACCACTTTCATTGAGATACGCACATTATAAGGCAGAGTAGCTTCCAGGGGCTATTAGAAGAACATTTAATCAACAAAATGAGAATATATTAAATGACACTGTGGAAACCCAAGCATGTTAGTGTCTACCTATAGGAAATAAGCACTTTGTCCATGAGGCTTAGGCTGACCAGTGTATAAGGTTTTGTTTGTGTTTCTTAAATCACTTTTATAGAGGCCAAGTGAATTGTACTAGAGATTGTTTTCTAGCATGGTCACCTGAGTATATAAGTAAAACTATAAATATACTATTGAGAGCATAGAAAAAATTTCTTTGGGACTAGTATAAGAAATCTATCATTTGACTTGCATTCAAAATAATGGCAAGAAACAATTTGTCCACATGAGTTTTGTATCTAATATTACATTCAAATTGCCTGGCCTGTAAGGTTTCTATATGGCTAACTATTGACCAAAAGCAAAGGGAGAAAACCTCATTATATACTGAGCTGTATTTATTTATTTATTTTTTGGGGGGGAAAATGAGGGTTTTATTATTTTATAGTGTGCATGTATTCTTTTTTTGCATTTCTTTTCTTTTTATTTATTTTTTATTGTTGTTTGAGTACAGTTGTCCCTATTTTCCCACCACCACTTTCTCCTGCCCCACCCACTCTCACCTCCCACCCTCAATCCTATACCCCTTTGGCTTTGTTCATGGGTCCTTTGTACATGTTCCTTGATGACCCTTCTCCTTCTTTCCCCCATAATTCCCCTCCCCCCTCCTTTCTGTTTGTTCTTTATTTCAATATCTCTGGTTATATTTTACTTGTTTGTATTGTTGATTAGGTTCCACTTATAGGTGAGATCATATGGTATTTGTCTTCCACCACCTGGCTTATTTAACTTTGCATAATGCTCTCCAGTTCCATCCATGCTGTCACAAAGGGCAGGAGCTCCTTCTTTCTTTCTGCTGCGTAGTATTCCATTGTGTAAATGTACCATAGTTTCTTGATCCACTCATTTACTGATGGGCACTTAGGTTGCTTCCAACACTTGGCTATTGTAAATTGTGCTGCTAAGAACATTGGGGTGCACAAATTCTTTTGAATTGGTGTTTCAGGATTCTTAGGATGTAGTCCCAGAAATGGAATCATGGGGTCAGAAAGCAGTTCCATTTTTAGTTTTTTGAGGAAATTTAACAATGTTTTCCACAGGGACTGCACCAGTCTACATCCCAAACAACAGTGTATTATGGTTCCCTTTTCTCCACAACCTCACCAGCACTTGTATATTGATTTGTTTATGATGGTCATTCTGATCAGTGTGAAGTGGTATCTCATTGTGGTTTTAATCTGTACCTCTCTGATGGCTAGTGATACTGAGTATCCTTTCATATGTCTCTGAGCCCTGTGTATGTCCTCCTTGGAGAAGTGTCTGTTCAGGTCCTTCACCCATTTTTTAATTGGATTGTTTGTCTTCCTGGAGTGGAGTTGTGTGAGTTCTTTATATATTATGGAGATCAGACCTTGTCCAACGTATCACTGGCAAGTATGTTTTCCCATATGGTTGGTTCTCTTTTCATTTTACTGTTGTTTTCTTTAACCATGCAGAAGCTTCTTATTTTGATGAAGTCCCATTTGTTTATTCTTTCCTTTATGCCCCTTTCTCTGGTAGACATATCAGTGAAAATATTGCTGCATAGAATATCTGAGATTCTCCTGCCTATGTTCTCCTCTAGGACTTTTATGGTGTCACGACTTGTATTTAAGTCTTTTATCCATATTGAGTTTATTTTTGTGCATGGTGTAAGCTGGTGGTCGTGTTTCACTTTTTTGCACATAGCTGTCCAGTTCTCCCAACACCGTTTTTTTTGAAGAGGCTGTTTTTATTCCATGTTATGCTTCTGCTCCCTTTGTCAAGCACTAATTGACCATAGAGACATGGATATATTTCTGGGCTCTCTGTTTTTTTTTCTGCTATCTTTAATTTAATCTTTATTGTATTTTTTCCATTATCATTTAGTCCCCTTATACCTCCCTCCCCACTGCAATCACCACATCATTGTCCACGTCTGGGAGTCCTCTTCCTTTTTGCTCAATCCCTCACCCCTAAACTCCCCCCACCACTAGTTGTCACCTGCTCTCCATCTATAAATCCATCCTCATTTTTCTTGTTAGTTCACTTTCTTCATTAGATTCCACATATGAGTGAAATCATATGGTATTTGTCTTTTTCTGACTGGCTTATTTCACTTAGCATAATGTTCTCCAGGTCCATTCATACTGTCACAAAGGGTAAAATTTCCTCTTTTTTACAGCCTAATAGTATTCCATTGTTTTAATGTCCCATAGTTGTTTTATCCACTCATCTACTGAAGGGCACTTGGATTGCTTGCATATTTTGGCGATTGTAAATAATGCTGCAATGAACATAGTGGTGTTTAAGTTCTTTAAAATTAGTGTTTTGGGTTCCTTTGGATATATTCCCAGAAGTGGGACTGCTTGGTCAACAGGCAGATCCGTTTTTAATTTTTTGAGGTGTCTCCATACTGCTTTCCACAGTGGCTGCACCAACCTGCATTCCCACCAACAGTGCAGAAGGGTTCCCCTTTCTTTACAACCTCACCAGCACTTGTGTATTGATTTATCAATGATAGCCATTCTGACATGTGTGAGATGATAACTCTTTATGGTTTTAATTTGAATTTCTCTTTTGATTGGTGATGTTAAGAATATTTTCATATATCTATTAGCCATCTGTATGTCCTCTTTGGAGAATTGTCTATTCAGGTCTCTTGCTCATTTTTTAATTGGGTTTTTTGTTTTATTGGTGTTGAGTTTTTAAGTACTTTTCAAATTTTGGTTATTAGCCCCTTATAAGATACATCAGCAAATATGTTCTCTCATTCAATGGGTTGTCTTTTTATTCTGTTAATGATTTCTTTTGTTGTGCAAAAACTTTATTTTGATGTAGTCTGTTTGTTTATTGTTTCTCATTTCCTTTGCCTGGGGAGATATATCCAATAAAATATTGCTTCAAGCAATGTCCAAGACTTTGCTGCCTATGTTTTCTTCTAAGATTTTTATGGTTTTTGGGTCTAACATCTAAGTCTTTGATCGATATTGAATTTATTATTGTGTGTGGTATAAGAAGGTGGTCTAATTTCACTTTTCTGCACATATCACCTAATTTTCCCAACACCATTTATTGAATAGACTATCTTTAGTCCATTGTATGAGCTTGCTTCCTTTGTCAAATATTAAATGACTATAAAGATGTGTTTATTTTTGGATGCTGTATTCTATTCCATTGATCTATGTGTTTCTGTTTTTCTAATTTTTAAATTATGTTTATTCTATTACAGTTGTCTCATTTCCCTCTCCCCTTACCCTCCTCCACCAAGTCCACCCCCACCCCCTGCTCCCACAGTCAATTCCCACTCTGTTGTTCATGTCCAGGGGTCATTCATACATGTTCTTTCTCTAGTTCTTTCCCCTTTTTTTCACCATTGTCCTTCCCCATCCCCTCTGGTCACTTTCAGACTGCTCCATGTTTCCATGCCTGTGGTTTACTTTGTTCGTTAGTTTATTTTGTTGAATAGATTCCACTTATAGATGAGATCATATGGTATTTGTCTTTCACTGACTGGCTTATTTCACTTAGCTTAATATTCTCCAGTTCCATCCATGTTGTTGCAAAAGATAAAATTTCTTTCTTTGTTTCTCTCTTTTGTTTCTTCCTTCCTTTATTTTTAAAATGTAGATAGATTTTTATTTTTTTAAATGTCAAAATCCATGATAAAATATTAAAAAATTTAAATCCATTATGAAGTCTCAGCAATTAAAACAACATGACACAAGCACAGAAATAATCAAGTAGAACAATGAAATTAAATGAGCATCCTAGAAACAAACATATATATTTGTCTAACAATGTAATATATGATTAAACTGATATTTAAATCGATGGGTAAAATAAGGCTTATTCAACAAATAAGGTGCATGGACCACTATTACTTGAAATAAAACAAATATAGAGCCCTATTTCACACATTATACAAGAAATATTCAGGTGAGTTAAAAATCAATATGTAGAATCTAAGGAGTTTTAGAAGAAAATAGAACTAATATTTTTCATGACCTGAAGTAAAATATTCAAACCCAGAAGCTGTAAAGTAAAATACTGACATTATGATTTAAATGTCAGTATATTAAACACTTAAGACTATACAGTAATATAAAAAAACTTAAAGTACAAGTGATAGAATAGGAAAGTATTTGCCACGCATCTAAAAAAGGGTTAACAGGTTTTTTTAGGGAAAAAACTCTACAAACCTTTCATCAAAAAATGGATAAAGAATACAAAAAGTAATTGAAAGCTTTTAAAAAATAATAGAAATAAGCAAGAAATATACTAAAACAGGTTTAGTTTCAACAAATAATAAAGTAACACTTAAAATAAAACATCATTGTCAAAATCAGATGAAAAAGTATTAAAAATATTGGTAATATCAAGTATTGGCCACTCTGAAAGGAATTGGGTAATCATAGACTTTTTTTCTTCATCTTCTTTTTTTTTTTTTTTTGAGTTTTATTCTTTTTTTTCTCTTTCTTTCTTTCTTTATTTTTAAATACATTTGTCTCTGCCTCCCCCCCACCACTTTCCATTGCCCCCTCCTTCCTTCCCTCCCTCAGCTCTTCCCCTTTGGTTTTGTCCATGAGTTCTTTCTACATGTTCCTTGACTTTCCCCTTCCCTTCCGTTTCCCTGCCCGCCCCTCCCTCCCTCCCTCTTGTCTCTGTTGATTTCTTTTCCTTTCAGTGTTGCTGGTCATATTTTCCTTGCATCTTTGTATTGTTGGTTAGGTTCCGCTTATAGGTGAGGTGATATGGTATAAGGGAATCAATTAACTCTTCATCTTCTTAAAGCAGTCCCTTTAGCATGTCTTGCAGTGCTGGTTTGGTGGATGTGTATTCCTTTAGCCTTCTTTTGTCTAGGAAACTCCTTATTTCACCTTCCATTTTAATTGAGAGCCTTGCTGGGTAGAACAGTCATGGTTGCAGGCCTTTGCTTTTCATAACTTGGAATATTTCATGCCATTCCTTCTGGCTTGTAGTGTTTCTGTTGAGAAGTCAGCTGCTAGCTGTATCAGGGCTCCTTTGTATGTTGTTACCTGTTTCTCCCTTGTTCCCTTTAGGATTCTCTGTTTGTCTTTGTTATTTGCCATTTTAATGATGATGTGTCTTAGAGTGGGCCTCATTGGGTTCCTCTTGAATGGGACCCTCTGTGCTTCCTGGACTTGTGTGACTTTTTCTCTCCTCAAATTAGGGAAGTTTTCCATCGTTACTTTTTCAAACAGGTTCTCCATCCCCTCCTCATCCTCTTCGCCTTCTTGTATCCCTATTATATGGATATTTTTATGTTTCAGGTTGTCCTGCATTTCCCTCAATGCCTTTTCATTCTTTTTGAGTCTTTCCCTTTTCTTGCTCTTCCTGGGAGCTTCTTTCTACCTCCAGCTTGCTGATTCAATCCTCTGCCTCATCTAGCCTGCTTTTGATTCCTTCTCCTGTGTTCTTCAATTCAGAAATTATACTCTTCATTTCCTCTTGTCTCTTGTTGATAGTTTCTATGTCCTTTTTCATGCTGACATAGTTTGAAGTAAGTTCCTTGTAGTTTCCCTGTAGTTTTTTGTAGTTCTCTCTGAGCTCACTGAGCTCATTGAGCTTCCTTAGAACTACTGTTTTGAGCTCAGTATCTGACAGTTGACTTGCCTCTATTTCATTTAGTTCTCTTTCTGGGAATTCCGCCTTTCCCTTCGACTGGTGGTTGCTTCTTTTTCTTCCCATTATTTATGAGACTCTTCTCTTTTGCTTCTGCTTCTTAAATTGATCTGTCTTGATTTCCTGACTTTGTGGTGTGAACTTCTATGGTAGGAGACCACTATTTTTTGTTTCTGGATCAGCCTCTGTTGACCCCATCTGACTTTAGGTAGTCTGTTCGAGACTTCCAGGAACCTATTGTTTGTGGTTGTCTCCTTCAGCTGTTAATCTAGTCACTCTGCACTCAGCAGGCCAGCTTAGACAGCACCGGGCAGGGGCAGAGTCCCTCCTGGAGATAGGGTTATTGGGTCCTCTCACACTGCTGCTGCTCAGGGGAATGGTCAGCCCGAGCCAGATGACTGCTGCCATATAGAGGACGAGTCAGCATGGGGATCCCACCAGCTACTCTCTCCGTTCTCTCCCCCAAGCCTCCATCTCCAGTCTCTCCTTAAGTGTCTCTGGACCACTCTGCATCCCCCTTAGCTAGGCATCTACCATCTGTGGCTGCCACTGTGCACCCAGCTGTGAGGATTTAGCACCACCAGGCCAGGGCTGAGTCCTTCCTTGGGGCAGGGCCACTGTGTCCTCGCACACTGTTGCCACCCAGGGGAGTGATCTGCCTGAGCAAGATGGCTACTGCCACATGGATGATGAGTCAGCACTGAGATCCCACTGGCTACTCCTTTCAGTTCTCTCCCTAAAGCCTCCTTCCCCAGTCTCTCATCAGGTGTCTCTAGCCCACTCTGCCCCCGCCTTTGCCAGAGACCAGAGTAAGTGGCTGCAAATAAAAATGTATCTGTTGGCCCTTTAAATGGCTCTTTGAGTCTCCAGCAGCCTGTCTCTGGCAGAGAGCAACTGTGCCGCTTTTTGCAGCTGGATTTTATCTGTGTACTTTTTGGGTGCTGGTGCTATAGACTGGAGATCCCCACTTATGATTTAGACCCCATTCTTCTCAGGGGGATCCAACTGGCCATTTCAATATCCTTCTGGTGCTACTGCCTGTGGGTGCCCTGCCTGCCTTCTCAAGTCTCTACCACACTCCTTATCAGTTAGGTTGTGCTAAAGTTGATTCTTCTGTCTGTCTGAGGTTATAAGGCAGACCTCTCTCTATTGTTCAGTTGTTTGTTCCAGGTGATTTCTTCACAATTTAGTTGTAATTCCAGATTGGTCCTGGGAGGAGGTTAATGTGACTTCCACTCACTCCTCTGCCATCTTGATTCTCTCTGGACTCTCTGTTATGTTCCACTGATCTATGTGTCAGTTCTCATGACAGTACCAGACTATTTTGATTACAATAGAATTGTAATATAGTTTGATATCAGGTATTGTGATCCTTCCTTTCTCAAAATTGCTACAGTTATTCAGGGTCACTTATGGTTCCGTATAAATTTTTGAAATGTTTGTTCTATTTCTGTGAAATATGTTGTTGGTATTTTAATAGGGACTGCATTGAACCTATATATTGCTTTTAATAGTATGGACATTTGGATGATGTTAATTCTTCCAATCCATGAGCACAGTATATGCTTCCATTTTTTGTGTCTTCCTTAATTTCTTTCTTCAGTGTTGTGTAGTTTTCTGAGTACAGGTCTTTTACTTCTTTGGTTAGGTTTATTCCTAGGTACTTTATTTTTCTTGTTACTATAGCAGAAGGGAATTTTTCCTGATTTCTCTTTCTGATATTTTATTATTGGTGTACAAAAATACCTTCAATTTCTGAATATTGACTTTGTATCTCACTGTTTTGCCAAATTCACTTATCAGGTCACGTAGTTTTTTGGCATATTCTATAGGGTTTTCTATGTACACTGTCATGTCATCTGCAAACAACGGTAGTTTTACTTTCTCTCTTTCAATCTGGATGCCTTTTATTTCTTCTTGTCTAGAACTTCCAGTACTATGCTGAACAGAAGTGGTGAAAGTCGATATCCTCATCTTGTTCCTGATCTTAGTGGGAAAGCTTTTAGTTATTGCCTGTTGAGTGTGATGTTGGCTGTGCGTTTCTCATATATGGCCTTTATTATGATGAGGTATGCTCCCTCTACTCTCACTTTGCTCAGTGTTTTTATCATAATTTGGTGCTGTACCTTATTGAATGCTTTTTCTGCATTTATTGATGCGATCATGTGAGTTTTGTTTTTTCCTTTTGTTTATGTGATGTATTATATTTATTGATTTGCGAGTATTGTACCATCCTTACATCCCTGGGATGAATCCCACTTGATGATGGTGAATGATCTTTTTAATGTATTGCTGGATGCGATTTTCCAATATGTTGTTAAAGATTTTAGCATCTATGTTCATCAGCGATACTGGCCTACAGTTTTCTTCCCTTGTTGTGTCTTTACTGGTTTTGGGATTAGATTAATGCTGGCCTCATAAAAAGAGTTTGGGAGTCTTCCCTCCTCTAGGATTTTTTTGGAGTAGTCTGAGAAGGTTAAGGGTTAGCTGTTCCTTAAATGTTTTATAAAATTCTCCTGTGAAATGGTCCAGTCCAGGGCTTTTGTGTGCCAGGAGTTTTTTGATTACTGCTCCAATTTCACTTGCTGTTATCAATCTGTACAGGTTTCCTCCTTCTTCTTGATTCAGTTTTGGAAAGTTATATTTTTCTAGAAATTTGTCCATTTCACCCAGGTTTTCAAATGTCTTAGCATATAGTTGTTCATCGTAATTTCTTACAATCTTTTGTATATCTGTGTTATAACTTGTAATTTCTCCTCTTTCATGAAAAATGATGGGTTTTAAATTGAAAATTATTTTTTTTATTTACTGTTGTTCTATTATAGTTTTCCCAATTTTCCCCCCAATGCTCTGACCAGTTCCATCTACCACCCACTCCCACAGTCAATTCCCACCCTGTTGTCTATGTCCATACATTTAACAAACATTTTGGACACCATTAAGTGTAACAACATCTGTATAACGGGAATACCAGAAGAAGAAGAGAGCAAGCAAAGGTTTGAGAACCTATTTGAAGAAATAATGACCAAAAACTTCCCTAATCTGATAAAGGAAAAAGACACACAAGTCCAGGAAGCTCAGAGATTCTCAAACAAGTTGGACCAAAAGAGGCCTACACCAAGACACATCATAATTAAAATGATAAGGCTTAAAGAAAGGAAGAAAGGAGAGAATCCTAAAAGGTGCAAGAAAAAAGCAGGTAGTTACCCACAATGGGGCACAAATTAGATCATCATCTGATTTCTACAAGAAACATTTCAGGCCAGAAGGAAGTGGTGTGAAAAGTTCAAGGTGATGAAAAACAAGGACCTACAACCAATGCTACCTTACCTGGCAAGGTAACATTTAAAATCAATGGAGAAATAAGGAGCTTCCCAGACAAGAAAAAGTTAAAGGACTTTGTTAACACTAAACCAGTATGGCAACAAATGTTAAAGGGCTTGCATTAAGAAGAAGATGAAAAAGAGAAAGAAAAAAAACAGAGGAAAATAGTTTAACAATAAAATGGCACTAAATATATATCTATACATAATCACATTAAATGCAAATGGCTTAAATGCTCCAATCAAAAGACACAGGGTATCTGAATGGATAAGAAGACCCATATATATATGTCCTCCAAGACACTCATCTTAATTGAAAAACATATACAGACTAACACTAAAAGAATGGAAACAGATATTTCATGGAAATGGAAAGGAAAAAAAATGAAGTAGCAGTACATATATCCAAAAAATAGAATTTATGAAGCAGTAATCAAGAAACTCTCAACACACAAAAGCCCAGGGCTGGACGGTTTCATAGGAGAATTTTACAAAACATTTAAGGAAGAGCTAACCTCTGTCCTTCTCAGACTATTCCAAAAAATCCAAGAGGAGGGAAGACTCCCAGACTCTTTTTATGAGGCCAGCATCATCCTAATCCCAAAACCAGATAAAGACCCTACAAAGAAAGAAAACTGCAGGCCAATTTTGCTGATGAACATAGATGCTAAAATTCTCAACAAAATATTGGCTAACCACATCCAGCAATACATTCAAAAGATTATCCACCACGATCAAGTGGGATTCATCCCAGGGATGCAGGGATGGTTCAATATACACAGGTCAATAAACATAATACATCACATAAATAAAAGAAAAGACAAAAACCACATGATCATCTCGATAGATGCAGAAAAAGCATTTGACAAGGTACAGCACCCATTTATGATCAAAACACTCAGCAAAATGGGAATAAATGGGGCATTCCTCAACGTAATAAAGGCCATATATGAAAAACTTAAAGCCAACATCATACCCAATGGGCAAAAACTAAAAGCTTTCCCATAAGATTGGGAACATGACTAGGATGTCTGCTTTCACCGCTTCTTTTCAACATCGTATTGGAAGTCCTAGCCACAGCGGTCAGACAAGAAAAAGAAATAAAAGGCATCCAAATAGGAAAGGGGGAAGTAAAACTATCATTGTTTGCAGATGACACGATAGTGTACATAGAAAACCCTTTAGACTCTACCAAAAAACTCCACAACCTAATAAGTGAATTTGGCAAAACAGCAGGATACAAAGTCAACATTCAGAAATCAAAGGCATTTTTGTACACTAGCAATGAAAGAGAAGAAGAAGAAATCAGAAAAAAATACCATTTGATATAGCAACAAGAAAAATAAAGTACCTAGGAATAAATTTAACCAAAGACGTAAAACACCTGTATGCAGAAAACTATACAACATTGAAGAAAGAAATTAAGGAAGACACAAATAAATGGAAGCATATACCGTGCTCATGGATTGAAAGAATTAATATCATCAAAATGTCCATACTACCCAAAGGAATTTATAGATTCAACGCAATCCATATTAAGATACCAATGACGTATTTCACAGAAACAGAACAGACATTTCAAAAATTTATATGGAACCATAAACAACCCTGAACAGCTGCAGCAATTTTGAGAAAGAAAACAAAGTAGGAGGGATCACAATACCGGACATCAAACTCTACTACAAAGCCACCATACTCAAAACAATCTGGTACTGGCACAAGAACAGACCCATAGACCAGTGGAACAGAATAGAAAGCCCAGAAATAAGCACAGGTCTCTATGGACATCTAATATTTGACAAAGGGGGCAGAAGCATAAAATGGAGCAATAACAGCCTCTTCAACAAATGGTGTTGGGAGAGCTGGATGGCTACATGCAAAAAATTGAAATTGGATCATCAGCTGACACCATACACAAAAATAAACTCAAGATGGATAAAAGACTTAAATATAAGTCACAACACTATCAAAGTCCTAGAGGAGAACATTGGCAGGAAACTCTCAGATATCCCATGCAGCAATTTTTTCACCAATATGTCTCCTAAAGCAAGGGACATAAAGGAAAGAATAAACAAGTTGGACCTCATCAAAATAAGGAGCTTCTGCACGGCTAAAGGAAACATCAGCAAAATGAAAAGGGAGCCAACCATATGGGAAAATATATTCGCTAATGATACATCAGATAGAAGTTTGATCTCCAAAATATATAAAGAACTCACTCAACTCCACTCCAAGAAGACAAACGATCCAATCAAAAAATGGGCATAGGACCTGGGCAGACGCTTTTCCAAGGAGGAGATACAGAGGGCCCAGAGGCATTTGAAAGGATGCTCAGCATCACTAGCCATCAGAGAAATGAAGATCAAAATCACCATGAGGTACCACCTCACACCGGTCAGAATGGCCATCATAAACAGATCAACAAACAACAGGTGCTGACGAGGCTGTGGAGAAAAGGGAACCCTAGTCCACTGTTGGTGGGAATGCAGACTGGTGCAGCCACTGTGGAAAGCAGTGTGGAATTTCCTCAAAAAGCTGAAAATGCAACTGCCTTTTGATCCAGTGATTCCCCTGCTGGGACTATACCCTAAGAATACCAAAACGCCAATACGAAAGAACCTATGCACCCCAATGTTCATAGCAGCACAATTTACAATAGCCAAGTGTTGGAAGCAACCTAAATTCCCATCAGTAGATGATTGGATCAAAAAATTATGGTACATTTATGCAATGGAATACTACGCAGCAGAAAGAAAAAAAGAACTACTAAACTTTGTGACAGCATGAATGGAACTAGAGAGCATTATGCTAAGCGAAATAAGCCAGGGGGTGAAAAACAAAAACCATATGATTTCACCTATAAGTGGAACCTAACCAACAATACAAAGATGCAAGGAAAATATGACCAGCAACACTGAAAGGAAAAGGAACCAACAGAGACAAGAGGGAAGGAGGGAGGGGGACGGGGGAAAAGGAAGGGAAGGGGTAAATCAAGGAACATATAGCAAGGACTCATGGACAAAACCAAAGGGGAAGAGTTGAGGGAGGGAGGGAGGAGGGGGCAAGGGAAAGTGGTAGTGGGAAGGCAGACACAAATGTATTTGAAAAAATAAATAAAAAGAAAAAATATTATAAAGAACTTTAAAATAGACCTGAATAAATAGAATATTACAGCATGTTCATAAAAGAGAAGGTACATTTCAAAAAACAAATAGAATTTAAAACCAAGCCTATAATAAGAGACAAAGAAAGAATCAAGATGGTTGAGCAGTGAGTGGAAGTCACAATGACATCCTCCCAGAACCAACCTGGAATTACAATTAAATTGCGGAGAAATTACCTGGAACAAACAACTGAATAACAGCGAGAGAGAAGCCTTGTAACCTCGGAGACAGAAGAATCAGCTTTAACACAACCTAACTGGGAAGGAGTGTGGTACAGACCTGAGAAGGCGGGCGGGGTGCCCACGGGCGTCAGCACCAGAAGGATATTGAAACGGCCAGTTGGATCCCCTTGAGAAGAGCAGGGTCTAAACCCAAAGCAGAGACCTCTAGCCCACATCATCAGCGCCCCCAAAATACACAGAAAACAGCCAGCTTCGAAAAGCAACAGGGTTGCTCCTTGCCAGACAGGCAGCCAGAGATGCAAAGAGCTGTTTAAAGGGCCAGCACATAAAATTTTATTTGCAGCCACTTACCCTGGTCTCTGACAAAGTCGGGGGGCAGGGTGGGCTAGAGATGCCTGAGGAAAGACTGGGGAAGGAGGCTTTGGGGAGAGAACTAAGAGAGTAGCCAGCGGGATCTTGGTGCTGACTCATCCCCCATGCGGCACCAGCCATCTTGCTCAAGCAGAGACCACTCACCCTGAGCGGCACCAGCATCAAAGGACCCAATAGCCCCATCTCCAGGTGGGATTCCACCCTGCCCTATGCTGTCTAAGGCAGCCTACTGAGTGCAGAGTGACTAGATTAACAGCTGACTGAGAAAGCCTCAAAGAATAGATTACTGGAAGTCTCAAACAGACCGCCTCAGGTCAGACAGGGACAACATCTGGTATCATCAGAGGCAGATCCAGAAAATAAAAACAGTGGTCTCCAACCATAGAAGTTCATACCACAAAGTCAGGAGATCAAGACAGATTAACTTAAGAATCAGAAGCAAAAGAGAAGAGTCTCATAAATAATGGGAAGATTAAGAAATATGCCCCACTTGAAGGGAAAGGAGGAATCCCCAGAAAGAGAACTAAATGAAATAGAGGCAAGTCAACTATCAGATATTGAGCTCCAAACAATGGTTCTAAGGAAGCTCAATGAGCTCAGTGAGCTCAGAGAGAATTACAAAAAACTACAGGGAAACTATGAGGAACTTACTACAAACTGTATCAACATGAAAAAAGGACATAGGAACTATCAATAAGAGACAAGAGGAAATGAAGAATATAATTTCTGAATTGAAGAACACAGGAGAAGGGATAAAAAACAGGCTAGATGATGCAGAGGATTGAATCAGCAAGCTGGAGGTAGAAGGAAGCTCCCAGGAAGAGCAAGAAAAGGGAAAGACCCAAAAAGAATGAAGAAGCATTGAGGGAAATGCAGGACAACCTGAAACATAAAAATATCCATATAATAGGGATACAAGAAGGCGAAGAGGATGAAGAAGGGATAGAGAATCTGTTTGAAAAAGTAATGATGGAAAACTTCCCTAATTTGAGGAGAGAAAAAGTCACACAATCCAGGAAGCACAGAGGGTCCCATTCAAGAGGAACCCAATGAGGCCCACTCTAAGACGCATCATCATTAAAATGGCAAATAACAGACAAACAGAGAATCCTAAAGGGAACAAGGGAGAAACAGGTAACAACATACAAAGGAGCCCTGATACAGCTAGCAGCTGACTTCTCAACAGAAACACTACAAGCCAGAAGGAATGGCATGAAATATTCCAAGTTATGAAAAGCAAAGGCCTGCAACCATGACTGTTCTACCCAGCAAGGCTCTCAATTAAAATGGAAGGTGAAATAAGGAGTTTCCTAGACAAAAGAAGGCTGAAATAATACACCTCCACCAAATCAGAACTGCAAAATATGAAAAAGGGACTGCTTAAAGAAGATGAAGAAAAAGAGTCTATGATTACCTAGTTCCTTTCAGAGTTGACAATATTTGATATTACCAATATTTTTAATACTCATTAATCTGATTGTGACAATGATGTTATTTTAATTGTTCCTTTACTATTTGTTGAAACTAAACCTGTTTTTGTATATTTCTTGCTTATTTCTATTATTTGTTAAAAAGCTTTAAATGAGTTTTGTTATTCTTTTTCTCTTTATTGATTAAAATTTTGTAGAACTTATTTCCCTAAAAAGAGAACAAAACAAACAAACAAAACCTATTAACCATGTTTTAGATGTGTTGCAAATATTTTTCTATTCTATTACTTGTCCTTTAACTTTTTTATGTGTATTACTATATAGTTAAATATTTAATATAGTCATATTGTCAATATTTATAGCTTCTGGGTTTGCATATTTTACTTCAGGTCATGAAAAATATTAGTTCTATTTTCTTCTAAAATTCCTTAGATTCTACATATTGATTTTTAAGTCACCTGAATATATCTTGTATAATGTGTGAAATAGGGCTCTATAAGTTTTATGTCAAGTAATAGTGGTCCATGCACCTTATTTGTTGAATAAGCCTTATTTTACCCATTGATTTGAAATATCAACTTAATCATATATTGTTAGATATATACATTTGTCCCTAGAATGCTCATTATATTTCATTGGTCTACTTGATTATTTCTGTGCTGGTGTCATGTTGGTTTAATTGCTGAGACTTTATAACGGCTTTAAATTTTTTTAGTATTTTATGATTAACTTTGACATTTAAAAAATTAAATAAAATCAATCTGCATTTAAGAAAGAAAGAGAGAGATGGAACTCCTACCTTTTGTGACAACATGGATGAAACTGGAGAATATTAAGCTAAGTGAAATAAGCCAGTTGATGAAAGACAAATACCATATGATCTCACCTAAAACTGGACTCTATTCAACAAAATAAACTAACAAACGAAATAAACCACAGGCACCAAAACATGGAGCAGACTGAAAGTGACCAGGGAGGTTGGGGAAAGAGGACAATGGTGTAAAGAGGGGAAGGGACTAGACAAAGAACATGGACAACAGAGTGAGAATTGACTGTGGAAGTGAGGGTGGAGGTGGGATGGCTAGAGTGTGGTAAAGGGGTAAAAACTGAGACAAGTGTAATAGAATAAACATGATTTATAAATTTAAAAAAAGAAAAAAATAAGTGACAGAGAAAGACTACATAAGATAAAGGGAGTAGTCCAAGAAGAGTATATAACTCTAGTAAACATTTGCACACCCAACATAGGAGCACCGAAATACATGAAGCAAATCTTGATGGACATAAAGGGAGAGACTGACAGAAATACAGTCATAGTTGGGGATTTTAACACTCCACTGACTTCAATGGATAGATCTTCCAGGCAGAAAAATCAACAAGAAGATAGCAGCCTTAAATGACACATTAGATCAAATGGATATAATTGATATCTTCAGAGAATTTTGCCCCAAATCAGCAGAATATACATACTTTTCAAGTGCACATAGAATATTTTCTAGGATAGACCACATGCTAGGACAAAAAACAAGTCTTAATAGATTTAAGAAGATTGAAATCATATCAAGCATCTTCTCTGACCACAGTGCTATGAAAGTAGAAGTCAATCCCAAGAAGAACACTGAAAAACATACAAAGACATGGAAGCTAACTAACATGTTATTAAATAATGAATGGGTTTACACAAGATCAAGAAGAAATCAAAAAATACCTTGAAACAAAGGAAGATGATACCACAACCACCCAAAATCCATGAGATGCAGGAATAGCAGTCGTCAGAGGGAAATTCATAGCATTACAGGCCTATTCTCCCACCCCCCCAAAAAAAGAAAAGAAAAAGAAAAGGCTCAAGTAAGCAATCTGACTTTACACTTAAAGGAATGTGAAAAAGAAAAATAAACAAAGCCCAAAGTGAGTAGTTGGAAGGAAATAATAAAAATCAGAGCAGAAAGGACTGAAATAGAGTCTAAAAATATGATACAAAAGACCAATGAATCCAAGAGTTGGTTCTTTGAAAAGATAAACAAAATTGACAACCTTTTAACCAGACTCATCAAGAGAAAAAGGTAAAGGAACCAAATAAATAAAATCAGAAATGAAAGAGGAGAAATAACAACTTACACCAATGATATACAAAGGATTGTAAGAAAATGTGATAAACAACTACATTCCAACAAACTGATCACCCTGGGAAAAATAGATAAATAGCTAGAAACACAATCTTCCAAACTAAATCAGGAAGAATCAGAGAATCTGAATTGACAGAATACATCTAGTGAAATTGAAGCAGTAATCAAAAAACTCCCTACAAAAAAAAGGCCCTGGACCAGATGAATTCATAGGTGGATTATACCAAACATTCCAAGAAGAGCTAACACTACTCCTTCTCAAACTATTTTTAAAAATTCAAGAAGAGGAAAGCCTTCCAAACTCATTTTATCAAGCCAGCCTTATCCTAATTCCAAAACCAGATAAAGACACTACAAAGAAAGAAAATTATAGGCCAATATCTCTGATGAACATAGATGCTAAAGTCCTCAATATAATATTAGCAAACTGAATACAGCAATATATCAAAGTGATCATACACCATGATCAAATGGGGTTTATTCTGGGAATGCAAGTTAGGTACAACATTCACAAATCAATAAATGAGATACAACATATAAACAAAATGAAGGACAAAAACCACATCATCATATCAATAGATGCAGAAAAAGAATTTGATACAACCCAGCACCCACTTATGGTAAACACTCCTAGCAAAGTGGGATTAGTGGGAACATACCTAAACATAATAAAGGCCATATATGATGAATCCACTGCCAGCCTCATATTCAACTTGTGAAAACTACAAGTATTCTCCTTAAAATTTGGAACAAGGTCAGGAAGTCCACTTTTGCCTCTCTTATTCAACACAGTACTGGAAGTCCTAGCCACAGCAATTAGACAAGAAGAAGATATAAAAGGCATCCAAATTGGACACCAAGAAGTAAAACTGTCTTTATTTGCAGATAGCATGATACATAGAGAACCCCAAAGATTCTACCAAGAAACTACTAGAACTGATAAATAAATTCAGAAAAGTAGCAGGATACAAAATTAATATCCAGAAATCAGCTGCATTTTTATATGTCAATAACAAACTAACAGAAAGGGAAATTAAGAAAACCACACCATACACAATTGCTTCAAAAAAGACTAAAGTACCTAGGAATAAACTTAACCAAGGATGTAAGAGACTCGTACTCAGAAAATTTATAGATACTGAAGAAAGAAACTGAAGACGATACAAATAAGTGGAAGTGCATACCATGTTCATGGATAGGAAGAATTAACATCATTAAAATGTCCATACTACCCAAAGCAATCTATAGGTTCAATGGAGTTCCTATCAAGATTGCAATGATTTATTCCCAGAACTAGAACAAATATTTCAAAAATTTATATGGATCCACAAATGCCCTGAATAGCAACAGAGAACCTGAGAAAAAAGAGCAAATTTAGAGAAATCATGCTATCTAATATCAAACTATACCATAAGGCCATAGTAATCAAAACAGCATGGTACTTGAATAAGAACTGACACATAGTTCAGTGGAATAGAATAGAAAGCCTAGATGTAAACCTACATTGTTATAATCAATTAATATTTGACAGAGGAAACAAGTACATATAATGGGCTAAAGATTATTTATTCAGTAAATGGTGCTGGAAAAACTGGACAGACATATGCAGAAAAATGAAACTAGACCATCTTCTTACACCACACACACAAGAATAAATTCAAAATGGATCAAAGACTTACATGTTAGACTGGAAACCATAAAAACTGTAGAATAGAACATAGGCAGCAAAATTCTGGACATTGCTTGTAGCAATATTTTATCTGACATAACTTCCCAGGCAAGAGAAACAAAGCAAAAAATAAACAAATGGGAGTATATCAAAGTAAAAAGTTTTTGCACAGCAAAGAAAACCATCAACATAATAAAAAGACAATCCACTGATTGGGAGAACGTATTCACCAATACATCTGATAAGGCGTTAATATCCAAAATTTATAAAGAACTTATAAAACTCAATGCCAAAAAACAAACGACCCAGTGAAAAAATGGGCAAAGGATCTGAATAGACATTTCTGCAAAAAGGACATACAGAGGGCCAATACACCTTTGAAAAGATGCTCAATATCACTAATCATCAGAGAAATGCAAATTAAAATCACAGTGAGATGCCACCTCACACCTGTCAGAATGGCTATCATCAATAAACCAACAAACAACAAGTGCTGGAGAGGATGTGGAGAAAGGGGAACCCTTCTGCACTGTTGGTGGGAATGCAGATTGGTGCAGCTACTGTGGAAAGCTTATGGAGACACCTCAAACAACTGCTTCCCACTTCTGGGAATATATATGAAGGAACCCAAACACTAATTTGAAAGAACTTAAGCACTCATATGTTCATTGCAGCACTACTTACAATTGCTAAGATAAGGAAGCAGCCCATGTGTCCATCAGTAGATGAGTGGATAAAACAACTATCGGACATTTACACATGGAATACTACTGGGCCATAAAAAAGAAGAAAGTTTTACCCTTTGCAACAGTATGTATGGACCTGGAGAAAATTATGTTAAGTGAAATAAGCCTGTCAGAGAAAGACAAATACCATAAGATTTCACTCACACATGGAACCTAATGAACAAACTGGACTAACAAAGAAAATGGGGACAGACTCATAGATGGAGAGCAGGAGCTAGTGGTGGTGTGAGGGAGGTTAGGAGGTATAGGAAGTGAGGGAAAAGGACTCATGGGAATGGACTATAGTGTGGTGATTGCTAGGGGAAGGTGTATATAATGGGGGTATAAATGATAATGGAAAAAATACAATAAAGTTAAAAAATCACAATTATTAACTGCTTGGGTTGCTTTTGTAATTTATAGTTGTTTTCTATTCCTAATTAGACTCTTAAAACTACATGTTCGCTATTTCTTCTGTATTGTTTTAGTGTATTCTTTAAGTTTATTCTTAAAACTATCAGGCTCTTGATAAATATTTATTGCTTGTTGGTTGAAAATAGTTGTAAGATTGGGGTGATGATCTAGGTTTACCTTTGGGTAGTTATTTACTTCAGGTTTTATGCCATAGTTAGTTTCTGGCTAGTAGTGACTAATTGGTTTACTTAACTAAATGCTCATTCTTTTTATTTTTATTAGGTCTTTTCTTAGATCTTTTAACAAAATCTGATTAATTTGATCCCCTAATATAGAACTGTGACATTTGGATTATTTTGCCAATAATATCCCTGAGACTGCAGAAAGGAAATTTTAGGCCCTCATTTTCAGTTCAAAGCTTTCTAAGAAAATGCTTTAGTACTATTCCAATTCTATGTTTTTCCTGCTTATTTACATAAACTATAGCTGATACCTAAAATTTCACTCAAACTTGTTGTCTTCTTTACATCACGAGATTCACCATGGGTTTCCTCTGAGAAGTACTGAATAACAACTTTCTTATGACGTAATGAAACAAAATGGAATCTATGTTCATACCAAAATCCTAGTATGTAAAATGACAACTGCAAAAATCCTTTTCTTCCTGAAATCCTTCCCTAAGCACTTTTGGGTGGAATAAGAAGTATTGACTCCTCTCTCCTGTTTTTGGTTATTAAGTTGGGGGAAACTCTGGGTCTGGCTAACTCAACTCTAAGTTGTTTCCATGTAGCTCTTCATGGACAGCGGGGGTGAGTTTGGTCTAGTGAAGAGGTCTCCTTTCATCACCAAAGTTTTGCAGCAGTGGTCTATCTGCTGTCCCCATATACTCAGCTCTCTGAGATCTGTTCCTACTTAACTGGGAATGTTCTACAAAGGTCAGTGAAGGCCTGGAGACTGACATTTTTAGTCATTCTTCTACTTCACCTTTCTGTAGAATGTGACCTTGTGACTACCCTCTGCTTTGTGAAACATCTTTCTCCTCTTAGATTAGGTAACCTAATACTTTTAGGACATTTCCCCTCCCATGTCTGAGACATTTGTTTAGTTTCTTTCTCTGGCTATATGCACTCTTACAAAGGTATTGTGAACATTCACCAAGTATATTCGTTTGCTAGGGATTGTGGATGAAAAAGAGCACTGTAATAAATCTAACTGAAAGTAACCTCAGAAGGTGATCTGATCAAAAATCCTAACTGGGCAGGTCCCAGGCATATAACTTCTTTAGTAAAAGTTTTATCTTTGCCTTAAGCAAGCCTTATCCATTGGTTTTGTACATCTAGGTTAACCCATTGTTGAAATGCCACCTATTCAGACCCCTCAGAAGAGTAACCACTCCTAAAAGAGCACATAATCTTATTAACTATCCTGTAATCGAATCCCTGCCTTGCTTTTTTTCACCTTCATGTAACCTTCCTTATGTTCCCTCCTTAATTCCAAATGCATAAAAGAAACTGAAAAACTGTTACTCTTCAGAGTATTTGAGATCTTGCTTCCCAGCAATTGTCATCAGTTTGGCTCAAATAAACTCTTATAAAAATCCTCCTCAGGTTTGGACATTTTTATATTGATAGGATGTAGTAACAAAGTACCACAAACTGACTGGCTTTAACAACAAAAATTATTGTCTCACAGTTCTGGAAGCCCGAGATCCAAAATGAAGATATCAGCAGTGCTGATTCCTTCCAAGGGCCGTGAGGGAAGCATTTTTTCCAGGCCTCTTTCCTTGGCAGGTAGATGGCCATTGTCTCCAAGGTTGTTCACATCATCTTCCCTCTGTGTGTGTTTCTGTACCCAAATTTCCTCTGCTTTATAAGCACATCAGTCATCTTAGATTAGGGCCCACCCTAATGATTTCACTTTAACTTGATTATCTCCAAACATGATTACATACTGAGGTATGGGGTTAAGACTTCAGCATATAAATTTGTGAGGACACAGTTCAACTCTTAACACTGAGTCCCTAGAGTCATTTTTCCTGTTGTATCTCATGTGCTCGGTGTAGAAGTCTGGTAAATGTACTCTGTCTTTCCATGGACACATCCTCCTCTTTCCTGCATCTCTCTTCTGCTTTGCTCTAATCTCTGTAGGCCCACTTTGGTGTTTGCTTTGGACTCCTCATCCTCTTCTACCTCCTTAAATATCAAAGTTTTACAGGTTTTGTCCTTGGCTTCTTCTCACCCCACGATCTTTCTCTACTGATCTCACCCACAACAGGAATTTCAACAATCAGCTGTACTTTTGCTGAAGACTTTTAATGTCTATTGCAGCCCGTAACTCTTTCTTGAGCTTTGTGCCTGTATATTTACTTGTCTACTTGCACATCTCCATTCAGCTGCTCCAAAGGATCTCAAATTCAGCATGTAAAAAATTAATTCAACTTCTTCCCCCAGCCCAAACCCAATACACTTCCTATATATCCCCCATTTTGTGAAGGACACCACTATGTACTTAGATCTCTCCTTCCAAGCTCCACATTTACCAAAACCCAAATCCTATCAATTCTATTCTTAAAATTTTCCTAAATGCATCCTTTCCTCTCTGACCCCACCATAACTGTCCAGGTTTCATGTCCTTAACACCTCTTCTTGAATTATTACAATAGTTTTCTAAATTATCTCCTTGTCACCCCAAATCACTTCTGCACTCTGAGGCAAGAGGAATTTTTAAAGCAAATTTTATCATTATCTTTGCTTGTTTACGACTCTTCAAACTTAGGCTGTGACTTTAGGATAACCACAGCTGGGTGCCTAGGCTCTGGAGGCTCCTTGTCCTGGTCCCTCCCAGTTTCTACCTCATCCTGTTTTATTACTATCTGTCAGGCATCTTCTTGGACCTATAGTTGCAATTCTCCCATTCACCCTATTTGTCTATTTAACCACCCAGACCTTGGGTCTTTAAACCTTGTTGACCCATCATGAAGCCCACAGCTGGTGGTCTAGAAAAGTATCTGAGTCATCTCTTCTCTCCTGCACTACCCTTTTCTCCAGGCTTTTTCTCTGTGCCTAACCTGGCTCTTAGCTTCCTTAGCCTCACCCTCCTCTCCAGCACTTGGTTTCCCACTGTGATCAGAAGTGTCTGGCCTTCTCAGAGAAAGACAAATAACATATGACTTCACTCATACCTGGGATCTAATGAACAAACTGAACTAACAAAGAAAATGGGAACAGACTCATACATAGAGAGCAGGATGACAGCTAGCTGGGGAGTCTTAGGGGGTAGAGGGATTAAGCAAAAAGGAAAAAGGACTCCGGGACATGGACAACAGTGTGGTGATTGCTGGAGGTAAGAGGGTATAAGGGGAATAAAAGGTAATATAAAAAATATACAAGATTGAATTTAAAAAACAAAAAGTGGCAGATCTTGTACTTGGGCTCTGCCTATTTCAGGTCAGAGCCTCCCTTGGAGCCCAGTCTGGGGTTGTCCTGACAGTCTCAGAGAGTATTAAATACCTGCTTGATGAAAAACATTCCTGAATTCTAGTCCTAGTATTGCCATCAAGTAGTTGTGTAATCTTGGACAAATCACGTTTCCTCTATTTCTTAATCCTGACAGTAAGAGTAGTAAAAACAACTAATAATAATTACTTCACAGTTATCAGAACAAGGTTCTAAGCACTTTACATGGATTAACTCATTAAAACCTCACAACCACCTTATGACAAGTCACAACTATCCTCATTATACAGATAACTGAGGATTACAATTGTCAAGCAACTTGGCCAAGGTCACACAGCTAAAAGGTGGGAGAAGCTGGGATTTAAACCTCAGCACTCATATTCCAAAGTATACTCGCTTAACCACTATACTATTTTTCCTCCCAACATGTCACTCACTCTAGGGCCATGCCATTATATCTGTAAAATAAGGAAATGAGAGCTCTGGTCTCTTTCACATAGACATTCTATGAAAACAAGCCTATTAAGAGCTAGTGAATTATGGGTAAGGTAGGTATATTTGAAGAGGCATCAAGAGACAAAAAGTTAAACACAAATTACCAAAGCCCTAACAATGAAATTTCACAAATTATGAGTTATTGGTTTCTTTTTTTAGATATCTAATTTTCTTTTTGTGCCTTCAGATGTAATCCAAGTTTCAAAGCACAAAGTAGAGAAGAGAAATCACATCACCTATATATCTCATTAACATTGTGTATATACAGGTATCATGTATAAAAGTAATAGAACTGTATGCTCTGCTCTTTTTTTGTTCTTAAGCTAAACACATCAAAAATTGCTCTACAATAGAATTTTTTAATGATTGTGTGGCACACCATTATGAATGTTCCCTAATTAACCAGTTACCTATGTCTAGAAACTTAAGTTGTTTCCAAGATTTTCCCTGTTACAAACAAGGGCAAGAAAAATATTCACATCACTAAAACTTTACAAACATGTATGATATGTCCTCATAATAAATTCCTAAAAGTTGAACTGCTTGATTCAAGGAAATGAACATTTTAAGGGCTTTTGATATGTGTCACCAGATTATTGTGAAGACCATATTACTATCCTCTGGTAATAAGGGTATAAGTGTTCTTCTCTCCTTAGAAACACATAGGAGTTTTGCTTGCTTCCTTTTTAAACAAAATATTTGCCACTTTGATAATAGAAAAATAACATTTCACTGTTTTAATTTACATTTCTTTATTTTAGATAAGATTAAACATTATTTACTGGCTATTTATATTGTAAAATTCCTGCTCATAATCTCTTTGAAACAAAGAGAGTCTATAATCTACAGAATATTCACATATGTGTAACTTTTTCATACATGTGCAGTATTTCAGAATTCCACTGGAGGGAAAAGAAATCTTTACTTGGAATTTAAATTCTAACCTTCTGAAATAAAAGCGGCAAAGCTGTTTCCCAAACCAATAAGCAATGGGTAGACAAGACTTACTTAGATTTTCAAAGAACAGTAATAAATAATGACCCTAGCTGCCAGTATCCAAGAGAAGGATGGCTGTGAGTCCTTTCCGTAAGTCACTGCCATAGGAGCCTGCCGGGGCATGGAGAAACCTTGTGGTGTGGAACCGAGTGACAATAAAGTTTTAGCTCTACTCGTTAAGAGCAGTATGACCTTTAGCCTCTTCAGTCACAGTTACCTCATTCATAAAACATAGTGATGATATTATCTGCCTGAGAGTCATTGCAAAGATTAAAATTCAGTGAAACAACAGTAGTAAAATACACAGCACACCAAGCATGTTCAATATCCAGTAGCTAATTGAATTACTCTACTTTTTTCCACCATCTCATCCTACTCAGAATCTACCATGGTCGATTTGTGACTCATTATCTGGGTTCTGTATTTTCTTTTTATGCTTCTTCTTCCTCTTCCTTTTCCTTGGCCCGTCTCTTTCTACCTTCTCTATGTTTTTACCCCATTCCCAGGCCAAACTGACCTTGGTATACACAAAATTTGCTCCCTATTATTTGGTATCCTAATGCAGATATTTTAAAATTTCATGACTCTTAAAATCAACAACTGTAACATTGAAATATTTGAAAAAAATTACAAAATTAAAATTAATCACTTAAAAAAAACAGCAAGCAATAAAATTTTGGTCAGCTCAATAATTCTCTCCTTCAAGTGGCAGTCAAATGTCTTTCACAGAAATTTTTTCAAAAGCTTCCCTGCCTTGGAGTTGTGTAATCAACCTACAGTAGATGTTCCAAGAAGGGAAGAATGGCTTTGGGACTTCAGCTACTGCTTTCTAGCATAGACCATTCTTTCTCCCCAGTGTTTGTACTTTTGGCTTCTGTGTAAATATGTTCTTATAACATATTAGCATTCTTGGGCAGGAAGGACAGAAAACAGTACCCATCTTAAACCTCAGCCTGCTGCTGAGGTCACTTAATTGAAAATTGCCTTTCAAAGAATAATAAGAATATTCACTCACCATCTGAGATCCATCCTGGCTGTGTCCACTGTTGGGCTTATGTCTAGGAATAACCCTGCTTGTTTCTGTCTGCGCTAGTCTGAGTTACAGTGGAATGAGGAGAAATCCCTTCCACCCTGTGAAAGCCTTCCTTCCCAATGACTGAATACTCTGTAATTTTCGTTAACAAAAGCTGTTCCTCTTTTCTCTTTTGTCAGAGATAGCTGACGCTTGTGGAAGAAATTTAACCTTTTCCTTGCATTTGAATTCATTGACCTAGGTCTACTTATATGTTTAAAAAGTAATTCAGTGGTTTGAGTTCCAGGTACAACATTAAGATGAGGCATACTAAAAATGCTCCCTCTTGAAATTCCCTCAAAAAAACCTAGAAAATAAGATAGCTAAAAGGGGAGCGGGGGGTGGAATATCTCTGTGTCTATAAGATACAATAAAACAACATTATACAGATTTGGGTAAGACAATAAAAAGTGTGATTTATTACATGTGTAGGTTGGGAGTAAGTAGCTTTCCCCTGCTCATTTCCACCACCAAGTTGATAGAAGATTTTAATGAATTTTAGGGACACTAGGGTGTCCTCCTGTGAGAGCTGCACAATCAAGGATGGCAAACAAAAGCTACTGCTTTACTACTTCATTCCCACTATAAACGGATATTAAATTGGTCAAAGAGATGATTCCTCAAGTAGAAGCCTGGGGGAAAAAAGCAGTGTCCTAAAAGTAAGAGGTATGTTTGTGAAAGAAACATAAAAGTAATGAAGCAAACTATTACCAGAAAAAAATCTCCACACATAAACTAAAATGGGCACTATTAGGGAACTCAAAGAGTTCAGATTGTCAAAAAATTTGAGAAGGTGAATTTTTATTCAGGTAAGTATTGCAAACATTTTAAATTCCAAAGACAAAAAGGCTAAAAATAAAATTTAAAAGTAGAATGACTGTAAAGAAAGATAAACCAGCCTGGCCTCTTATTCAACCCTAAATAACAAAAGACCACAAAACAATATCTATAGTTTTGAGGAAGCATTCTCTACCCAGATAAGATTCCAGTTAAGTGTATAGTCAATACAATTTAGTTCACAACAAATACTTTTAATATCCATAAGGCTTTCGCTTTTCTTTAATTTTTTCCCAAAATTTTCAAAAGTCATAGTTATTGTTCTTTCCACTTAAATTCTGGAGTAATTTTGTTATATTTAAAAATAAGTCCATCTTTAAGCATTTTAAAAACTTGTCAGTGAATTTTATAATTGTACTTTTTCACTATTTTACTTTTACCCATACTATATGAAAATATATTATTTTGCTTTAAATAGTTATCTTTTAATGAGCACATTTAAATCTAAAAAATGGATTTTACTTTTTTTATTTATTCCATTTAAATTTTTGGATATATCTAATTTTCCTACCTATTTCATATTCTTTCTGCCTGAAGTTTTTCATTTTTGTTTGTACATTTCTTGCAAAGTATGTATACTGGCAGTGAATTTCATAAGTATTTGTCTGAAAAAGGATTTTATTATTATCTGTGAAGAATATTTTTGCTGAGCACAGGATATAGGTTGACAGGTTTCTTTCTTTCAGCACTATTTAAGTGCTGATTGTCTTCTTTCTTGCATGGTTTCTGGGGGCTGGGAAGTCTGCTGTAATTCATACTCTTGTCTTTCTGTAGGTGATTTTTTCCTCTGTGTATTTTCCTTTTTAAAAAATTAATTACTTTTTTTTATTGTTCAAATATATTTGACTCCATTTACCTGCCACCATTTTCCTGTGCCCCCCCTACCCCCCTCAATCCTTACCCACCTTGGCTTCGTCCATGTGTCCTGCATACCTGTTCCTTGATCTGACCCTTCCCCTTCTCCTCACGCTAACCTCTCCCTCCCTCCCTCCTGTCCCACGTTGGTTTCTTCTTTCTTTCAATGTTGGTGGTCATATTTTCCTTGCCTGCTTTCTTTGCTGATTAGGTTCCACTTATAGGTGAGATCATATGGTATTTGTCTTTCAACCCCTGGCTTATTCCACTTAACATAATGCTCTCCAGTTCCATCCATGCTGTTGCGAAGGGTAGCTCACTCTGTTTTTCTTTCTGCTACATAGAATTCCAATGTGTTAATGTACCATAGTTTTTTGATCCACTCATTTACTGATGGGCACTTAGGTTGCTTCCAGCACTTGGCTATTGTAAATTGTGCTGCTATGAACATTGGGGTACACAGGTTCTTTTGAATTGGTGTTTCAGGATTCTTAGGGTTTAATCCCACCAGTGGAATCACTGGGTGAAAAGGCAGTTCCATTTTTAGCTTTTTGAGGAAATTCCAAACTGTTTTCCACAGTGGTTGCACCAGTCTGCATTCCAACCAACAATGTACTAGAGTCCCCTTTTCTCCACAACCTAACCAGCACCTGTTGTTTGTTGATTTATTTATGATGGCCATTCTGATCACTGTGAAGTGGTGTCTCATTGTGGTTTGAATTTGTATTTCTCTGATGGCTAGAGATGATGAGCATTCTTTCATATGTCTCTGAGACCTGTATATGTCCTCCTTGGAGAAGTATCTCTTCAGGTCCTTTGCCCATTACTTAATTGGATTGTTTGTCTTCCTAGAGTTGGAGATGTGTGAGTTCTTTATATATTTTGGAGATCAAAAGCCTGTCTGAGGTATCATTGGCAAATATATTTTCTCATACCATTGTTTCCCTTTTCATTTTGCTGATGTTTCCTTTAACCATACAGAAGCTTCTTGTTTTGATAAAGTCCCAATTGTTTATTTTTTCTTTTATGTCCCTTGTTCTAGGGGACATATTGGTGAAAATATTGCTGAGTGGGATATCTGAGAGTTTCCTGACTATGTTGTCCTCTAGGACTTTTATGGTGTCGTGACTTACATTTAAGTCTTTTATCCATCTTGAGTTTATTTTTGTGTATGTTGTAAGATGGTGATTGAATTTCAATTTTTTGCATGTAGCTGTCTAGGTCTTCCAACACCATTTGTTGAAGAGGTTATTTTTACTCCATTTTATGCTTCTTCCCTCTTTGCCAAATATTAATTGACTAGAGAGATGTGGGTTTATTTCTGGGCTCTCTATTCTGTTCCACTGATCTATGTGTCTGTTCTTATGCCAGTACCAGGTTATTTTGATTACAGTGCCCTTGTAATATAGTTTGATGTCAGGTATTGTGATCCCTCCTACTTCGTTTTTCTTTCTCAAAATTGCTGTGGCTATTTGGGGTCATTTAAGGTTCCATAAAAATTTTTGAAGTGTTAGTTCTATGTCTGAGAAATACATCATTGGTATTTTAGTAGGGATTGCATGAAATCTATAAGTTGCTTTGGGTAGTATGAACATTTAGATGATGTTAATTCTTCCAATCCATGAATCCATGAAATAAATGGTCTATGCTTCCATTTATTTGTGTCTTCATTAATTTCTTCCTTCAGTGTTATATAGTTTTCTGTGTACAGGTCTTTTACCTTCTTGGTTAAGTTTATCCCTAGGTACTTTATTTTCCTTGTTGCTATAGCAAATGAATTTTTTCCCCTGATTTCTGCTTCTGCTATTTCATTTTCAGTGTACAAAAACACCTCCGATTTCTGAATATTGACTTTGTATCCCGCTGTTTTGCCCAATTCACTTATTAGATAGAGTAGTTTTTTAGTGGAGTCTATGGGGTTTTCTATGTACACTATCATGTCATCTGCAAACAATGACAGTCTTACTTCCTCCTTTCCAATTTGGATGACTTTTATTTCTTTTTCTTGTCTGATCGCTGTGGCTAGGACTTCCAATACTATGTTGAATAGAAGTGGTGAAAGTGGATATCTTTGTCCTGTTCCTGATCTTAGTGGGAAAGCTTTTAGTTTTTGCACATTGAATATAAGGTTGGCTGTAGGTTTTTCGTATATGGCCCTTATATGTTGAGGTATGTCCCCTTTATTCCCACTTTGCTGAGTGTATTTATCATAAATGGGTGCTGTACCATATCAAGTGCTTTTTATGCATCTATTGATATGATCATGTGATTTTGTTTATGTGATGTATTATGTTTATTGATTTGCAAATATTGAATGATCCTTGGATCCCTAGGATGAATCCCACTTGATCATGGTGGATGATCTTTTTAATGTATTGCTGGATGCAGTTTGCCAATATTTTGTTGAGGACTTTAGTGTCTATGTTCATCAGCGATATTGGCCTGTAGTGTTCTTTCTTTGTTGTGTCTTTATCTGGTTTTGGGATTAGGATGGTGCTGGCCTCATAAAACGAGCTTGGGAGTCTTCCTTTTTCTTGGATTTTTTCGAATAGTTTGAGAAAGACAGGGGTTAGCTCCTCATTAAATGTTTTCTAAAATTCACCTGTGAAAATGTCTGATCCAGGGCTTTACTGTGCTGGGAATTTTTTGATAACTGCTTCAATTTCACCAGCTGTTATTGGTATGTTCAGGCTTTCTGATTCTTCTTCATTCGGTGTTGGAAGGTTATATTTTTCTAGAAATTTGTCCATTTCATCAAGGTTTTCAAATTTCTTGGCAAATGGTTGTTCATAGTAGTTTCTTACAATCCTTTGTATTTCTATGTTATCAGTTGTTATTTCTCCTCTTTCATTTTTGATATTATTTATTTGGGTCCTCTCCCTTTTTTTCTTGATGAGTCTGCTTAAAGGCTTGTTGATTTTGTTTGTCTTTTCAAAGAACCAGCTCTTGGATTACTTGATCTTTGAATTGTTCTTTTAGTCTCTATGTCATTCAATTCTGCTCTGATCTTGATTATTTCCTTTCTTTTACTTGCTCTGGGCTTTGTTGTTGTCTCTCCAGTTCTTGAAGCTGTAGGGTTAGGTCATATATTTGAAATGTTTCTGTCTTTTTTAGCTGGCCTGTATTGCTATGAACTTCCCTCTCAGGACTGCCTTCGCTGTGCCACATAGGTTTTGGTCTGTTGTGTGCTCATTTTCATTTGTTTCCAGAAACTTTTTTATTTCTTCTTTGATCTCATTATTGACCCATTCATTATTTAATAGCATGCTATTCAGTCTCCATTAGTTTTAATGTTCTTGAGATTTTTCCTTGAGGTTGGTTTCTAGTTTCAAGCCCTTGTGGTCCAAGAAAAGTCTTGTTATGATTCCAATTTTCTTGAATTTATTGAGGCTTGTTTTATGTCCTATCATGTGGTCTATCAATTAAAATTTTCCGTGTGCATTTGAAAAGAATGTGTATTTTGCTGCTTTGGGATGAAAGGTTCCATGTATGTCTGTTAAGTCCCTTTGATCTAATGCATCATTCAGTTTCACAGTATTCTTGTTGATGTTTTATTTGGAAGATCTATCCATTTTTGACAGTGTGGTGTTAAAATCCCCTACTATCAGTGCGTTACTTTCTCTATCTTTCTTGAAGTCCTCCAAGATTTTCCTTATATATTTGGGTGCTCCTATGTTGGGTGTATATAGGTTTACAATGTTTATGTCTTCATGATAGATTCTTCCTTTGAATATTATAAAGTGTCCTTTTGGGTCTCTTTTTATGGCCTTTGTTTTGAAATCTATTTTCTCTGATATAAGTATTGCTACCTCTGCTTTTTTTTCCTGTCCATTTGCTTGAAATATTTGTTTCCATCACTTTACTTTCAGTCTGTGGAGGTCCTTTGTTCTAAGGTGGGTCTCTTGGAGGCAGTGTATGTGTGGTTCATGTTTTCTTATCCATTCAACTATACTATGTCTTTTGATTTGGGCATTTAATCCATTTATATTTAAAGTTATTATTGATAGGTACTTATTCATTTTCCCCCTCTGTACCTGTGATCCTCTCTTTCTCACTCTTTTTCTTCATCTTCTTAAAGCAGTCCCTTTAGCATATCTTGAAGTGCTTGTTTGGTGGAGGTGTATTTTCTTAGCCTTTGTTTGTCTGGGAAACTCCTTATTTTGTCTTCCATTTTAATTGAGAGCCAAGCTGGGCAGAGGAATCTTGGCTGCTGGCCCTTGCATTTCCTGACTTGGAATATTTCTTGCCATTCTCTTCTGGCTTGTAGTGTTTCCGTTGAGAAGTCAGGTGCTAGCCCTGTCGGGGCTCCCTTATATGTTACTACCTCTTTCTCCCTTGCTGCCTTAAGGATTCTGTTTGTCTTTGATATTTGCTATTTTAATGATGATGTATCTTGGAATGGGCCTCATTGGAGTCCTCTGGAATGGGACCCTCTGTGCTTCCTGGACTTGTGAGATTTTTTTCTCTCCTCCAATTAGGGAAGTTTTCCATCATTCCTTTCTCCAACAGGTTCTCTATCACTTGCTCCTCTTCTTTTCCTTCTGGTACCCCTATTATATGGATATTATTGCGTTTCAGGTTGTCTTGCATTTCCCTAAATGCCTCTTCATTCTTTTTTAGTGTTTTTTTCATTTTCTTGCTTTTTCTGGGAGCTCTTTTCTATCTTGTCCTCCAGATCACTCATTCAGTCCTCTGCATTATCTAGCCTCCTTTTGATTCCTTCTACTGTGTTTTTGAATTCAGAAATTGTATTCTTAATTTCCTCTTGCCTCTTACTGATAGTTTCTATTCTTTTTTCATGTCGATATAGTTTGCAATAATTTCCTCATAGTTTCTCTGTAGTTTTCGTAATTCTCTTTGAGCTCACTGAGCTTCCTTAGAACCATTGTTTTGAACTCAGTATCTGATAGTTTACTTGCATCTATTTTATTTAGTTCTCTTTGTGGGGATTCCTCTTTTCCCTTTGATTGGTGAGTGTTTCTTTTTCTTCCCATCATTTGTGCGACTCTTCTTTTTTGCTTCTGCTTCTTAAATTGATCAGTCTTATCCTGACTTTGTGGTGTGAACTCTCTGATAGATCACTTCTTTTCCTTCCTTCCTTCCTTCCTTCCTTCCTTCCTTCCTTCCTTCCTTCCTTCCTTCCTTCCTTCCTTTCTTTTTCTTTCTTTCTTTCTTCTTTCTGGATCTGCCTCTGGTAATGTTAACTGTTGACCCCATCTGACCTTAGGCAGTCTTTAAGAGACTTCCAGGAATCTACTATCTGTGTCTGTCTCCTCCAGTTGTTAAACTAGTTACTCTTCCCTCAGAAGTCAGATTAAGAACCACAGGACAGGGCAGAATCCCTCCTGTGGGCAGGGTTATTGGGTCCTCTCACACTGCTCCTGCTCAGGGGAGTGGTCTGCCTGAGCAAGATAACTGTTGCCGTTTGGGGAGGAATCAGCACCGGGATCCCCCTGGCTACTCCCTGTGTTCTCTCTCCAATGCTTCTGTCTCCAGACTCTCCTCAAGGAACTCCAGACCATTCTGTGTCCCCTTTACCCAGTTATCCACTTTCTGAGACTGCCGATCTGCACTCAGTAGTCAGGCCTGCTCACTACCCAGATTGGGGCTGAGCCTCTTGAGGGTGTGGCTATCGTGTCCTTTCATGCTGCTGCCGCTCGGGGGAGTGGTCTGCCTGAGCAAGATGGCAGCTGCAGATTGGGGGGTGAGTCAGCACCAGGACCCCACCTTCTATTTTCTCAGTTCTTTCCCCAAAGCCTCCTTCCCCAGTCTCTCCTCAGGTGGCTCCAGCCTACTCTGCCCCCACCTGTGCTGGAGCCCAAAGTAAGCAGCTGCCACTACAAATTTTTTGCATTGGCACTTTAAATGGCTCTTTGTGTCTCTAGCCACCTGTCTCTGGCAGATAGTACCCCTATGCTTTTCGCATCTGGCTGCTGTCTATGTGCTCTTTGGACTCTGGTGCTACAGACTAGAGATCCCTACTTATGGTTTAACCCATCTCTTCTCAGGGGGATCCAACTGGCCGTTTCAATATCCCTCTGGTGCTGCTGCCCGTGGGCACCTAGCCCACCTCTCAAGCTTCTACCGTGCTCCTTACCACTTGGGTTGTGCTAAGCAGATTCCTCTGTCTGTCTGAGGTTTTACGGTTCCTCTCTTGCTGTTGTTCAGTTGTTTTTCAGGTTATTCCTCCACAATTTATTTGTAATTCCAGATTGGTCCTGGGAGGAGGTCACTGTGATTTCCACTCACTCCTCTGCCATTTTGAAGTCCCTCCTTTTTCTCTGTGTATTTTCAAAATTTTCTCTCTGTTGTTTTTTTGTTTTGAGTTTTTAAACAATTTATTTGAGCTTCCAACTAATCTATTTTATTTACATCAGAATCAGGATTTCTTACGGGACTGTTAAGCAAATATTTTAAATTAAATTTATTGGGGTGACATTGGGTAATAAGATCATATAGGTTTCGAGTGTACATTTCTTTCTTGTTTTTAGCAGTTTGAATATTGGTATGTACTGAATTATGTTTCCCCAAAATTCATATGTTGATGTCCTAATCCCAAGTAACTCAGAATGTGACTGAATTTGTAGATATAGTCTTTGAAGAGGTGATTAAATTATAATAAGGTTGTTAGGTTGGCCCCTAATCTGATATGACTGGTACCCTTATAAGAAGAGAAAGAGACATCATGAATGGCATCCATGGATAGACATCAACATTTCCTTCTGCTAGGCCTTTAATAACCCTGGGTATTTGTGTTAATTTTTTCTGGAGTTCAGTCGGATTTGAAGTTTATTGTTGCTATAGTTAACCTTAATGCACCAAAGCTTCAGCTTTCTTCAGCAGTACCTTGAATAGACTATTTGTCAAAGGGTTTCTCCCAATATCTTCTCTGCACTTGGCTTCATGTCTCTCTGCTTTGTTTTGAGACTTTCCTTTGAACTTCTCCCCAGGAAAAAATCTGTCTTTTACAGGTTTCCTAGCTGTATTCTATTCTTATTTTACCTTGATGTTTATTAGAGTGAGAGTGAGGGTGAGAAAGTCATAGTTCTCTGATGTTCTAATTGTTTCAGCTTTAGTCAGACATTGTCAGCCTGCTTCTTGTGGGTCTTCACTACTGTTCCTGCCCTTCCTCCAGATCTAGTGCTAAGCCAGAATCTATCCCCAGGGGTAAATTTTTTTTCTTGTTTTCTTCCCCCAGTGTCAGTGGACTCACACCAATGCCCAAGGATACAGTTTTTGTTTTCATTATCCTTGCAGATTAAGCTTTTTGTTCCATAAGGGAGACAGAATAGATGGGTTTGGGTAGAGCTTTAGTAGCAATTTCTTGTCCCCCTCATCCAGCCATCCCTTGTGAGGAAAATTTCCACAGGATTATTTCTAATTTTTCTTGTGAGCTCCTGGTGAGGTTCTCACAGAAAATCCCTGCAAAAAGGTGCAAAACCCCAGGGTCTTCACTGTATAACACTAGTTCACACTCAGCCTTTAGCAATTAATTACAATTTTCCAGTTGATTTTTGTTACTGGATTATACAGCATCTGGAAACATCTGTATCAGGTAATCAAATGCTCTTACCTTGTTTTGCCATGTATGATCTTGTCTCTCCCTAAATTTGGGGTTACAAATGTTTGTCTTGTGACAGAAGTTCTGTTAAGGAGTCAAGAATCTATATTAGTTAGAAGTTTGTCCCTAATTTTCTTATTATAAGGGTGGGAATAACGCTCTCTTATAGCTCTCTATATCTCTGAGGTGAAACCTGAATTGGTCTTAATAATTTTTCATATGCAATTTTTGGGATTTAACAAAAACAACCAGACACCAAGTTTCCTGAAAACAAAGTCAACATACAATTAAACTGAATGTCTATATACCAGCCACAAACAATAATATTTTAAAATGATACAATTTACCATGAAACTATATTGTTACATAAAAAGAAACCCCATCAAGATGTGTAGAATTTTTACCAAAAAAAATTAAATAAACACATTGAGAGAAAGCAAATAATATAAAAATACATGGATATATGTATTACGTTCAAAAATTGGAAGACTCAGTAATATAAAAATGGCAATGCCCCCCGCAAAATTGATCTAAGGCACCCTAATTCAGAGCCTACCAGATTTTTGTTTAGCAAGCTGTTTATAAAATGTGTGTGGAAGAACTTACTCTAGTAGATATCAAGATTTGTTATAAAATTATAATAATTAAAAGACTGTGGTATTGGCAGAAGAGTCGGGATAGAATAGAAAATCAAAAATCAGATATATACATGTATATACACTTGAATTTTGGAAAAACTGACACTGCTGAGTAGGGAAAGGAATCTGGATATCCCTATGAAAAAAGTGAAACTTAATTCCCTACTGCACACCTGAGTTTTATGTGGATTATAGATCTAAATGTAAAATGCGAAATATTATGTTTCTAGGAGACAACAGAGGAGACTATCTTAACAACCCTAGAGAAGGCAAGTGTTTCTTAACTAAAACACTAAGATCTTAAGGATATTAAATAAAAAGATTAATAAATTATCTTAATTGATATAAATAATGAAAACATCTATTTATCAAACAATATTATTAAGAGAGCAAAAAGGCAAACCACAAATTAGGAGAAGATGTTTTTAACTTATATAATCACAAAAATATTCTAGATATGTATTCTAGGTATAGAAATACATATTTAGAATACTATTAAGAAACTCCTACAAATCAGTAGGAAAAGAATAGAAAACTGAATAAATAAGCAAAAGATTCCATCAAAGCCAACAAAAGGATATTCAGAAGTCCAAATAACATATGAAAATGTGCTCAATTTCATTAGTCATCAGAAAAATGGAAAATAAACCACAGTGCAATACCATAAAACACCCACCAGTAAAGCTATATAATTTAAAAGACTGCTGATCACCTGGAGTGGAGGATGAAGAACATGACTAGATATCTGGTCATGACTAGAGGGTCAGAGAGTGAAGATGGCTAAACTGACTTAGCAGGATTTTCACTCAAATTGGACAATGTAGAGTTGAACACGGAAGTCAAAAGTTGAGGCCTAGTTGAGAAAAAGCTCAGAAGAGCCTCAGTAGAGTTTCATCAGAAAAAACTCTTTGTCAGCACCTGTATTTAAAAGAGAGTTGTAAGGAAAATTCAAGATGGCAGTGGAGTAGGTGGAAACTACATTGACCTCCTCCCAGGATCAAACTGGAATTATAAATTATAGAAAAATCATCCTGAACAAACAACTGAACACTAGTTGGACAGAAACCTAATAACCATGGACTTAACAGAAGAAACCACATCACCAAGGAAGTGCAGAGGCACAAGATGGCTGGCTGGGCTCCCACAGAGGGCAACTAAAGTTCTTGGGGGACTCCCCCTGAGAACTGCGGGATTTAAACCCCAAGTGGGGTTCCCCATCCTAGAGCACCAAAACTGGGAAAAGAACCCAAATAACACCAGGCTGTGAAAAGCCTGCTTTTCACAGCAGAATAGACTATTCTATTAGTCTATTCTAGGGACTAATGCCAGGGAAAGATGACTAGAGATGCAGGGAGCCTCTTAAAAGGCCAATGCACAAAATATCATCTATAGCCACTCACCCTGGGCTCTGGAAGTGGAAGGACAGAGCACACTAGAGTGACATGAGGAAATTCTGGGATTGGTGCCTCGGAGAGAGAGCTAAGGGTCAGCTGCCAGGATCCCTGTGCAGAGTCATTCCCCATAGTGCAGAAGCCATCTTTCCTGAGCAAAGCACTCCCTCCATGGGAGGAAGCAATTACCCCACTCAAAGGAACCCTTATTGCACCATCCAATGGAGCTTAAGCCAGCCTGCTGAGGAGTACAGCTGAAGGCTATTTCAGTGAATAAACCTAAAAGAAAGCCTGCAGGCAAAGGCAGAGCTCTGAGAGTGGTAAGACTTTAGCTGGCCCCAGACCCGATATTGCTAAAAGCCAGACTTGCTACACAGCTTGGTTATTTCAGCACACACCCAGACCCAATAGGGAGTCACAAGCTCTAGACTGATAGCTCCAAACAGGTTGCCCAGAACCAGTCACAGGCAGTGTGTGACATAGGTCTGAACTAGAGTCTTTGCAAATCAACCGAATACACAGAAACAAAATAAAGAGGTAGCCAAAATGGGAAGAAAATGAAATAAGCCACAAATGAAAGAACAAAGGAATTCTCCAGAAGAAGAACTAAATGAAACAGAGGCAAGCAATATATCAGATATAGAGTTTAGAATAAATATTATAGAGGTACTCCACAGTATGAAAAAAGACACAGAAATCATAAAAAAGGAGAAGTCCAAAATAAAGGCTTCGATATCTGAAATAAATAATACACCAGAAGAAATAAACAGGTAAGATGAAGCAGAGGATCAAATCAGCAATATGGAAGATGAAGTAGGAAAAAAATACCCAAGACATGGTAGGAAAAAATACCCAAGGAGGGTATCAAAAAGAAAACAATTCTGAAAAACGAGGACAGTTTAAGAAACCTTTCAGACAACATGAAACATAATAACATTTGCATCACAGGAATACCAGAGGGAGACAAGAGTAAGCAAGGGATCAAGAACCTATTTGAAAAAATAATGACCAAAAACTTCCCTAATCTGGTGAAAGAAAAAGACACACAAGTCCAGGAAGTGCAGAGAGTCCCAAACAAGATGGATTCAAAAAGACCCAAACCAAGATATATCATAATTAAAATGGCCAGGCTTAAAGACAAGGAGAGAATCTTAAAAGCCAAAAGAGAAAGGCAATTAGTTACCTGCAAGGGAACTCCTAGAAGAAGGTCATCTGATTTCTTAATCTGGCCAGAAGTGATAGGCATAAAGTATTCAAGGTGATGAAAAGCAAAGACCTACAACCAAGGCTACTTTACTCAGCAAAGCTATCATTTAAAATTAAAGGAGAAATAAAGAGCTTCTCAGACAAGAAAAAACTAAACAAGTTTGTTACCACCAAGCCAGTTTTGCAATAAAAGTTAAAGGGCTAGAAGAAGAGAGATGAGGAGGAGGAGGAGGAGGAGAAAAAGGGTGAAAGAAAGTTAAAAAATAAAATAGCAATAAATACATATCTATCAATAATCACATTAAATGTAAATAGTTTAAGTGCTCCAGTCAAAAGACATAGGGTAGCTGAATGGATAAGAAAACAGGACCATATATGTGTTGACTCCAAGGGACATACCTCAGAATGAAAGATACACATAGACAAAAATAAAGGAATAGAAAAAGATATATCATGCAAATGGAAAGGGAAATAAAAAGCTGAGGTAGCAATACTTATATCCAGCAACAAAGACTTTAAAAGCAAGTTTATAGTAAGAGACAAAGAAGGACACTACATAATGAAAAAGGTAACAACCCATCAGAGGATATAACCCTAGGAAACATTTATGCACCCATGATAGGGGCACCTAATATGTAAAGTAAATCTTGATGGACATTAAAGAGAGGATCAACAGAAATACAATCATAGTTGGGGGTTTACCACCACATTGACTTCAATGGATACATCTTCCAGAAAGAAAATCACAGGGAGACAGTGGCCCTAAATGGCATACTAAATCAAATGGATTTAATTGATATATTCAGATTGTTTCATCCCAAAGCAGCAGAATGTACATACTTTTCTAGTGCACTTGGAACGTTTTCTAGGATAGACCACGTGTTAGGACACAAAACAAATCTCAATTCATTTAAGAAGACTGAAATCATATCAAGCATCTTCTCTAATGAAAATGCTATGAAACTAGAAATCAGTCACAGGAAGAAAACTGAAATATACACAAAGACATGGAAGCTAAATATAATGATATTGAACAATGAATGGGTCAACAAGATCAAGGGAGAAATCAAAAGATACCTTGAAACAAATGAAAATGAGAACACAACAACCCAAAATCTGCAGAACAAATGAATAGCAGTCCTAAGAGGGAAATTCATAGCATTACAGGCCTAACTAAAATAATAATAATAATAATAATAATAATAATAGTAAATAAAAGAAGAAAGAGCTAAAAAACACCCCAATCTAACTTTACACTTAAAGGAACTTGAAAAAGAACAAACAACAAAGCCCAAAGTGAGTAGAGGAAAGAAAATAATGCTCAGAGCAGGAATAAATGAAACTGGGGTCTAAAAAAAATGATACAAAAGGTCAATGACTCCAAGAGCTGGTTCTTTGAAAAGATAAACAAAACTGAGAAGCCTTTAACCACACTGATCAAGGGAAAAAGAGAGAGAGGACTCAAATAAATAAAATCTGAAATGAAAGAGGAGAAATAACAACTGACACCAAAGAAATACAAAGGACAGTATATGTATTATGAACAACTATATAGCAACTAACTGGACAACCTGAACAAAATAGATAAATAGCTAGAAACATACAATCTTCCAAAACTAAATTAGGAAAAATCAGAGAAGCTGAATAAACAGATTACATCTAGTGAAATTGAAGTATTAATCAAAAAACTCCCAAAAAAACAAAAGCCAGGGACCAGATGGCTTCACAGGTGAACTTTACCAAACATTCCGAGAAGAACTAATACCTCTCCTCAAACTTTTCTGAAAAATTCAAGAGGAGGGAAATCTCCCAAGCTCATTTTATGAGGCCAGCATTATCCTAATTCCAAAACCAGATAAAGACACTACAAAGAAAGAAAATTATAGGCCAATATCTCTGATGAACACAGATGCTAAAATTCTCAACAAAAATTAGCTAACCAAATATAGCAATACATCGAAAAGATCATATACCATGATCAACTGAGATTTATTCTCGGAATGCAAGGCCGATACAACACTCACAAGTCAATGATTGTGATACACCACATAAACAAAATGAAGGATTAAAAACCACATGAGTATATCTATAGATGCAGAAAAAACATTTGATAAAATCCAGTACCAATTCAGGATAACAACTCTCAACAGAGTGGAAATAGAGAGGATATATCTGAACATAATTAAGGTCATACATGACAAATCCACTGCCAGCATCATACTCAACAGGAAACAACTACAAGTGTTCCCCTTAAGACTGGGAACAAGACAAGGATGTCTGCTTTACCTCTCTTATTCAACATAATACTGGAAGTCCTAGCCATAACAATCAGACAAGAGGAAGAAATTAAAGGGCATCTAAATTGGAAAGGAAGAAATAAAACTGTCATTATTTGCAGATGACATGATACTATACATAGAGAATCCTAATGATTCCTCCATGAAACTACTAGATCTGATCAATGAATTCAGTAAAGTAGCAGGATACAAAATTGAATCCAGAAATCAGTAGTATTTTTACATGCCAATAATGAATTATCAGAGAAAGAAATTAAGAAAACAATACCATTCACAATTGCTTCAAAAAGAATAAAACACCTAGGAATAAACCTAACCAAGGATGTAAAAGATGTGCTCGGAAAATTAATAGACAATGAAGAAAGAAATTGAAGAAGATCCAAATGCGTACTGTGGAAATGCATATTGTATTCATAGATAGGAAGAATTAACATCATTAAAATGTCCATTATACCTAAAGCAATCTATAGATTCAATGCAATTCCTATCAAGATTCCAATGATGTATTTCCCAGAACTAGAACAAATATTTTAAAAATTTGTATGAAACCACAAAATGCCCCAAATAGCAATAATGATCTTGAGAAAGAAGAACAAAGTTGGAGGAATTCACTATCTAATATCAAACCATACGATAAGGTCATAGTAATCAGAACAGCCTGTAACGGCATTAAAACAAACACATAGATCAACGGAATGGATCAATAGAGAGCCTAATAATAAAGCCACACCTTTATAGTCAATATTTGACAGAGGAAGAAAGCACATACAATGGGCTAAAGATAGTTTATTCAATAAATGGGGTTGGGAAAATTGGACAGATACATGCAGAAAAATGAAACTAGACCACCTACTTATACTACACACAAGAATAAATTCAAAATGGGTTAAAGACTTAAATGTTAGACTCGAAAAAACCATTAAAATCCTAATGGAAACATATTCAGTAAAATCTTGGATATTGCCCATAGCAATATTTTTTTTTTCTGGTATTATCTCCTCTGGGAAGGAATACAAAAGATGAAATAAACAAATGGGACATCAAAGTAAAAAGTTTTTGCACTGCAAGGGAAACCAAAATAAAAAGACAACTACTGAATGGGAGAACATATTCACCAATACATCTGATAAGGGGTTAATATTCAAAATTTATTAAGAACTTATGAAACTCAACACCAAAAAACCCAATTAAAAGATGGGTAAAGGACATGAATAGACACTTCTCCAAAGATGACATACGGATGGCCAATAGACATTTGTAAAGGTTCTCAACATCACTAATTATCAGAGAAATGCAAATTAAAACCACAATGAGGTTCTAACTCACACCCATTAGAATGGCTATCATCAATAAATCAAGAAACAAGTGCTGGTGAGGATGTGGAGAAAGGAGAACACTTTTGCACTGTTGGTGGGAATGCAGAGTGGTGCAGCCACTGTGGAAAGCAGTATGGAGATAACTCAAAAAATTAAAAATGGAACTGTCTTATGACTCAGAAATTCTATTTTTGGGAATTTATATGAAGAAACCTAGAACACTAATTTGAAAGAACATAAGCATCCATATGTTCATTGCAGCGTTATTTACAATTGCCAAGATTTGGAAGCAGCCTAAGTGTCCATCAGTAGATGAGTGGATAAAACAACTATCAGATATTTACACAATGGAATACTACTCAGCCATAAAAAAGAAAATTTTCCCCTTTGAGACAGCATTGATGGACCTGGATAACATTCCACTAAGTGAAATGAGCCAGTCAGAGAAAGACAAATAGCATGTGATTTTCACTCATATGTGGACTCTAATGAACAAATTGAACTAACAAGTAAAATAAAGAGATTTATTGACAGAGACCAGGCTGACATCTCTGTGGGAAAGGATTAGGGGGTGGAGTGATTGAGCAAAAAGAGGAAACCACTCAGGGACATGTACAACAGTGTGGTGATTGTAGGGGACAGGGGGTATAAGTAGGTAAACAGTAATGGAAAAAATACAATAAAAAATAAATTTAAAAAAGAAAAGACTGCTAATTTCAAATATTGCTAAGGACATGGAGCAATGAAAACTTTCATACATTGGTGGTATGTAAGTAAATTTGGAAATCTGTTTGGTATTTTCTACTAAGGTTGAACATATAATTACTATACTAGCAATCTATTGCTGCATAACAGCAGCATTGTTGTAGTAGGTTGAAACAGCAAACATATATTCTCTCACACTGTGCATCCAGAATTTGACAGTAGCTTATTCATATGGTTTTTGTCTCAGGTTCTCTTATGAGTTTACAGTCAAGATGTCAGCAACTCTGAAGCTTGACTCAGATAGAAAATTTCTTCTCAAGATGGCTCGTTCATATGACTATTAGCAGGAGGACTTAGTTCCTTACCATGTGGACCTCTCCGTAAGATTGAGTGTCCTCATGAGATTGCAGCTGGCTTCCCCAGAGCGGGCAAGGAAGAAGCTATAATGCCTTTTATGACCTAGTCTTGGAGGTAACACAGTGTCACTTCTGCTATTCTATATATTATAAGTGAGTCACTAAATCCAGCCTACACTTGAGGGTCATGGATTGGGGTTCCCCCTTTTGAAGGGAGGAGGACAAAAAATTTATGGACATATATTAAAATTACCACACATACCCTATGACCAATCAATTTGACCCTGAGCTATAGCAGCAAAAATGAATGAATACACCCCTCTCAAACATCTGCAAAGATGTTTATAGCATCATTATTTATAATAGCCAAATATTAGAAACAAATCAAATGTTTATCAATGGTAAAAAGGATTAATAAATTGTGGTACATTCTAAGAATGGAATACTATTCAGAAATAAAAATTAGACTACAGATACATGCAAAAGCATAGATGAATCTCACTAATATAATATTGAGCATAAGAGACAAACTCCAAAATTATATGCTACATTGTTTCTTTTATATAATGTTAAAAGAGGTAAAATAAGTCTATAATTCTAAGAAGTCAGGATGATGGTTACTTTTGGAGAGGAGAAAGAAGGGAATGATTAAGAGAGATTATGAGGGGGAGCTTCTGAAATAGCAATACTGTTATATAACTTGCCCAGAGTAGTAATTGCAAAGGTGTGTTTACATCGTGGTAGTTCATTGAACCATATACCTCTAATTTGTATAGATTTCAGAATTGTCTTATACTTCAAATTTGGGAAGTTTAGAAAAGATACCAAGGAAAGAAAAAGTATTCAGCAGCCAAAAACAAAACATGTCTGTCTGTGTGCTACATTTGTCTTGCAAGTAGACAGTTTGTAATATCTATTATAGACCACATTTGGTAAATATGGTCTTTGGTAGACCTCCAAGCATATGAGTTATGATAGACTTTGGTGGTAACACAAATCTGTTCCTGTAGAATTTAGAATTGTCTAATGTTGGTTCTGGAAAAGATCTTCTGGATCATCTAGTCCATTGATTTTTCAAACTCAGCTTTCTGACAGAGGCAACCCCTTAGGCATGCCACAGTATGCCACAGCTTCTCAGTCATAGTATGACCACTGATCTAACTTCCTTGTGTTACAAATAAAGAAAGCGAGACTTAGAGTGTTACCTGTCCTTCACAGCTACTTGGTGGTAATATCCTGAAATTCAGTTCCATCTGATGCTACCATGGGTATGTTATACTGTCCTGGTGAAGAAGCCAGAAAAGGGTAGTTACACATCTCTGGACCCTGGGCTTTGTGTATAAACTCTCCTATTCTGTCACTCAAGGTAGTGGCTAAGTAAAGTTACTGAAGAGAAGCTCAGATAGGAAATGTATTGGAGAATGTTCCATTTAGGGACTACCCTAGGGAATGCCCTATTTGGTAACAAACCCTTTAACTATCTTTTCAACTCTGGGTATACTTTAGAACCCCCCTGGGAACTTTTAAAAAATACTGCTTCCTGCACCACCCCATAGACTAATTGAATCAGGCCCTCTGTAGCGGGCTGGAAAGAACTGGATATTCTGACCTTTATTGAGCTTTACTGAGATGTGCATGGACTGAGCTCATTATCTCAGAGCAGTCTAAACAGCAAACTGGGTAGTGCCAGAAGAGAAAGAAACATCAGAGAGAAAAATATATACCTCTGGTGGAAGCAGAAGTTCAGGCTCCCTATCTTTGTTTCTATGACCTCTTCCCTATGGCTCCACCCTCAGGAAAGCAGCCTCCCATTTGTCCCTGGTTTCTCTCCTTACAATGAACTATTGAGAGAACCAGCTTCTTAGGCCTCACATGACAAGTGTAATTAAAGTACCTTGGTTTCATGCATGACTTTAGCAGAACATAGAATCTCATCCAGTTTCCCATTTGACAGATAAAAAGTTTCTCAGTCCAAAGACATTTATATATCATCACACTGGATGCCAGCAGAAATGTCCTGGCAGAAACACACTTGGTCTGATTCCACACCTACTGCTCATTCTTGTTTGTCTTAAAAGTATTTTTAATCACAAAATATGCCAAAGATACAGAAAAAAAGCACATAAAACAGTATAATCAGCACCACTTATACCACTTAAATTTAACTGATTCCATATTTTTAGTGTATTTGTTTTAGGTATTTAAAAAAATAAATGGTACAGATTCAGCTAAAGTCCCTACCAACCCATTCCTCTCCTCTTTCCTCTCAGGAATAATGACACTGTAGAACTGGTGAACCCCATTTCTCTGAATGTTTTTATACTTTGTTCTGCATATATATGTATCTTCTGTAATACTATGTAAGGCTGTTTTTTTTTGTCATAACATTTGACAGATTCCTGTAAATAGTATCTTTTAACTTTATTCAATATATGTTTAATACTCATCCATGGTATAAACCTAGTTAATCTATTTTAATGGTGGCATATTATCTCATTCCTCTGATAGGCCCCGTGTTAGTTATTTATTCTTTTTTTTTTAATTTTTTTTTATTTACTTTTTAAATACATTTGTCTCTGCCTCCCCCCGCCACCTCTTTCCCTTGCCCCCTCCCACCTTCCCTCCCTCAGCTCTTCCCCTTTGGTTTTGTCCATGAGTCCTTGCTATATGTTCCTTGACTTTCCCCTTCCCTTCCCCTTCCCTGCCCCCCCCTTCTCTCTTGTCTCTGTTGATTTCTTTTCCTTTCAATGTTGCTGGTCATATTTTCCCTGCATCTTTGCATTGTTGGTTAGGTTCCGCTTATAGGTGAGATCATATGGTATTTGTCTTTTGCCCCCTGGCTTATTTTGCTTAGCATGATGCTCTCCAGTTCCATCCATGCTGTTGCAAAGTTTAGTACTTCTTTTTTTCTTTCTGCTGCGTAGTACTCCATTGTGTATATGTACCATAATTTTTTGATCCAATCATCTACTAATGGGCATTTAGGTTGCTTCCAAGACTTGGCTATTGTAAATTGTGCTGCTATGAACATTGGGGTGCATAGGTTCTTTTGTATTGGCATTTTGGTGTTCTCAGGGTATAGTCCCAGCAGGGGAATCGCTGGATCAAAAGGCAGTTCCATTTTCAGCTTTCTGAGGAAATTCCACACTGCTTTCCATAGTGGCTATTCTTCTTGATGGAAAGTTGTTTCCTAGTTTTGAATAAATTGTTCTGCAGCAAACATCCTTGCACATGTATCTCTTGACACAGGATAATAATTTGTATAGAGTGAAGACCTAGAAAGAAAATCAAAAGGTTCTAAGATAAGTGCACCTTCAATTTTATGAGGTTTTGTCAAATTGTTCTCCAAAGTAGTTGAGCCAATTTACCCTTCTCACATCTTTACCAACACTTGGTGGGCTCAGACTTTTACATCTTAACCAATTTGCCAAATGTGAAATAGCACTTATTGTTTTAAATTTATGATTTCTGATTAAAAGTCAGTTTGGGCATCTTTTAATATGCTTAATAGTGAATCAGATTTTCTGCTATGTAAATTTTTTGTTCATCTCCCTTTCCATTGCGTTGTCTCCCACTTACTTTTAAAGAGATTTTTAAAAAATATATATTGGTTATAACTTTTTGCTTTTTAAATACACAGCAAATACCTTTTTCTAGTCTATAGCTTGTTTTTTTATTTTGTATATGTTATATTTTGTTTATAGAACTTTTAAGTTTAATATTGTCTACATATGTCTTCCTTAATAAATTATTCTTTGTTTTTGTTTAAGAATTAACTCTTTTTCTTTAAGGTCTTATGCGTATTCTACCATATAGTTTCTAAGAGCTTGATATTTTTGCTTCTAATATTTAGATTTTAATCAGTTTGGAATTTTGTTTGTGGTATAAAGATACAGGCATACCTCCTTTTATTGTGCTTCACAGATGTTGTGTTTTTTACAAATTGAAGGCAAGATTCACCACCAGGAAAAAGATTGTGACTCACTTTATTGTAATACTTGCTTTACTGCGGTGGTCTGGAGCAAAGCTTACAAAGTTTCTGAGGTATACCTGTATATCTTACCTTTCTACATAACAATTGTCTTGGCATCACTTATTGAATAGTTTATGGCTGTCCCACTGAATTGTAATACCACCTCTGTTATATATCAAGTTCCCACTGATATGCATACCTAGTTCTAGAATCTCTTTTATGCTCCCCTTGTTTCTTTGTCTATCTACGAGGTCTGTCTGGAAAAAGTCCAACCATTGTTAATATAACAAGAATGGTCTGTGTGACACCAATGTAACCTGGCAGCCAAGGACAGTGGACTATAATGTGTGTGCATGAACAATGACAACCTCACTGTACTAGTCAGTGGCGGCAGTAGACACCATTGAGTGAGCATGTGTACTGTGTAGTAGTCACATTCAAAATGACTGAGTAAGAAGAGCAATGGATCTGCATCAAATTTTGCCTTAAGCTTGAACATTCCTCCACAGAAACTATTGGGATGATTTAAAAGGCTACAGCTATGGGCAACTGGTGAATGGCAGCTTCATCATGACAATGTGCCTGTTCATGCATCAAGTCTCATGCAGTTGTTTTTTTTTTTTTTTTTTTTTGTGAAACATCAAATCACCCAGGTGACCCAGTCCCCCTACAGTCCATACTTGGCACCCTGTGACTTTTGGCTTTTCCCAAAACTAAAATCAACTTTGAAAGGGAAGAGATTTCAGACAGTGGATGAAATTCAGGAAAATATAATGCAGCAGCTAATGGTGACTGGAAGAATTGTGAGGTCCCAAGGTACCTACTTTGAAGGGGACTGAGGTGTCATTGTCCTACGTACAATGTTGCTTGTATCCTGTATCTTCTTCTTTAAATATCTCTGTTTTCAATATTACATGGATACTTTATGCATAGACCCGGTATATGTGAATGCCACATTGTTTTAATTCTTCTAGCGTTATCATTTTAAGAGGTAAATTTCTCTTCCTTCTTATTTCTCTTCAATGTTAGCTTGGCTATTTACCACCCTATAATTTCCATTCAACTTTAGAAACTGCTTATGAAGTTCTGAGAAGTTTTTTTTATATTTTTGTTAGAAAAATATAGGATTTATTATTAAATATATAAAATAACCATCCTTAGTAATACTGAATGTTCTTATCCATGAACATGGTACATCTTTGCATTTATTTGTCTTTAAAAAATGTTCTCTGTAACTTTCAAGAATTTTCTACATAAAACTATTCCACAAGTATTGTTAGGTTTATTTCTAGTTATTTTATAGATTTATTGCTATTGCAGATGTATATTTTAAAGTCATATCTTCCCAATGGATGTTGCTGGTATATATAAATGTCAGTGACATTAATATATTGTCCTTGTTTCCAGCAACCCTCTCTTGTTGGTCCTTATACATAAGATTCTCAATATTTTGTGTAATCATAATACTGAGAATAACATCTTTATTCTTCATTTTTAGCCTTTTTATTTTCTTATTGTGCTAGTTATAATAGCCAGTAAAATATTAAATAGGGGTGGTAATAATGAACGTATTTGCTTCCAGACTTCTTTTACTAGATTCCTCCTCTTCTTGCTTTTAGCTTTACTCCATGATTAACTATCTTATTATATCCTACTAACTAAGAAGCAGGTCACCAAGGACCCTACTGAACCAGGCTTCCCTATTTAGATATGCAGGGCCTACCAACCTCATTCAATCAATTGCATTTATTGAAGTATTCCAATCATTTATAGGAATTTCATTTGGATAGTCCACTATTCTTTCAGGTACAATGTACCTGAAGTGATTAAAAAACCTTTCTACATATCTATGTTCTGTAAATGCAATACCATCCACTGCAGCTCAATAGTCAGAAACTTATATTTTTATTTCAATTTCCACATCTAATTTATCAGGCTAAGTATTCTCTCCTCTCCTTTCCCAACACCAGTGATTGGCTTGAGCCCTCAGTGTCTATCACTTTGACTATAGTAACAAGTTTCCTGTTTTTCCTGCCTTTCATTTCATTTTTGTCTACCATTCTTCTCACTGCTGCCAAGTTTATTTTTCTAAAATACAAGTTTGATCATGTTTGCCAGGCTTAAAACCCTTCACTGGCTTCCCACTGTGTACTGTATAAAGTCTTATTTCTCCAGCTGGTTATGCAAGCCCTTTATTTACCCTGGCTAACTCTCTAACATACTTTCCTACTGATTCCCACCCCTGTGCTATAGTCTAGCAAATCTTAAATTCTTATAGTTCAGCTATGGTATTTCCTGGTGCCACAATATTTTTCACGTGCTGTTCTCTCTGCTTGGCTTGCAAAGTCTTATTCATTTTGAACCCCACTCACAGCTCACCTCCTTCAGGAACTATGGATAAAGAGCTGAATAAATATTTATTGAGCAGTATCTATATGCCAGGTATATGCTAGATGCTAGACATACAAGGATGAATAATACATACAGTTGTACCTCAGGGGGGTTTGTTCCAGAACTCCACATGGATACCGGTATTTGTGGATGCTCAGTTCCCTTTGTTGGCTATCTGCATTTGCTAGATTACATTGGCTGAACCCTGGGATATGGAATCTTGGGTACAGATGGCCAACTATATTAAAATGTTGCAGTATTAGTACTTTCATTTCATGTCTCCCTTTAACTTTAACTGCCTGGGGATGTTTTTATTTACATGTTTATTTCCTTTCTGACATTTCTTTTCTAGATTCTTGATAAATATACACTTGCAGATGAACAAATATCACATTATTCTCAAATACAGAGGCATATGTGCATATAGATGCAGTATTCAGAATTTATGGACACAATTTCAACCAGCAAGTATGATTGTAAACAATAAGATCATAAACTCAGTACTTTGTGGTTAGACCCTGGACCAGGTGACACAAAGAAGCACAGTATGGCTAGGGTAGTGATTAAGGGTGTATGCTTTGAAGGCAGGTGGCCTGAGTTTGTATCTCAGCTCTGCTACTTACAAGCTGGGTGACCCTGAGTAAGTAACTGAACTTCTGTGCCTTAAGTTTTTGAGCTGTAAAATGAGGACAATGATGGTCGTTGTCCCACAGTGTTGTTGCAAGAATTATTCAATTTAATACAAAAATGTGCTTAGAATAACACCTACCACAGTATGTAATAAATTATAGTTATTATTACTTTGCATATGAGTACACTTTGGTCTCAGTCACTAGCAGCAGGTCAAGTGATTTTTACTTTTATATCTAGCAATGAAAGAACTGTTTTTGTTCTGAGTTAAATGTGTACTCTTATCTAATTTTTAATGAACCAATGGCATATGTTGGCACAGTGAATGGCTGAGGAAAGCTCATGGCAGTGGAATGGAATTTTCTTTATGTAAAGCTAAATGACATCTATGGAAAGAAACTGTATTAACACACACTGATAGAGGCAATAGCTATTAATACAGATGGAGACATAGCTATGTGAGAATGTATGGTGTAATAGCTAAAAGCATAAGGCCTGGAATCAGACTACCTCTCTTAGAATCATAACTCTACCACTTACTAGCTTTGTTACCTTGGGCAAATTACTTCCTTGTACCTCAGCTTTCACATCTGTAAAATGTGATTGATAATAACTTATTTTATACAGCTATTGTGGGGATTTAATGATATAATGCATGTAAAGTACATAGAACATAGGTGCATAATATATAAATGGTGAAGAAAAAAAGTTGCACGTAGTAGCCTGAGAAGCATATAAAGTTAACCATAAAGTGTTCACGCCAAGAGAAGTAATAGAGGTAGTTATTCCCAAGAGAAAATTAAAAAATTCTAATTCTCCTGCATTTGGATAACCTTTGCTAAAGCCATTTTTTTGTTGTTGTTCCTATAGAAGTCTCCAACATATCCCCCTCAATTATTTTTAGAACGCCAGGATTTCCCAAAATATCCATGGAATATTTGCCTAAGATATATGTGGGTCGGGGTGGGGGGGAAGGTTTTGTGGTTGAATAATGCTGAGAAATATTCCCTTGGAAATTCATATGTACACTAGCACCCTAAGGGTTTGACAAGTCCTGAGAAAATATTTTATTTAGTTTAATCCAGAATTTATTGAATTTATTTGATCCCTATACTATTTATTAACATTCCATGAAACTACTGTTACATGAAATAAACATAGAGAAATGCTGGATTCAATGAATATTAAAATGGCCTTTATCCCAAAGCAAGGCTGAGGGGCATGGGAGGTAGGTATGGGAAAGAGAGAGTTCATACTTTCAAGACTGTAACTGAGAATTTGCCTAAAACAATTCACTGAGCAGCAACCACACAAATCCTTCAGGGTCACAGACACTCAAGCACATACAATGTTCCTTGGAAGCATGTGCAAGGTCTCTGGAGCCTGGAGGGTGAGGATCCAACACTCACTTTGTATCCTGCTGCTGCTTGCTGGGACCCCACTGTGGAAGATCTAAAGGCTCCTAAACATACTGTACCTTCTGCCCTTGGTCATGACTTCCTGAATTTACTTCCTATTTTCTGGAAGAGAAACTACAAGAAAAACATTTAAAGTGGAGAGGCCCAATTAGAGAATCAGAAGCTAGATCCAGGAGTGAGGGGGAGTAGAGAAGATGGGCAGAAAGGGCTGTGTTGAGAACCCCATCAGATTCAGGACAAGGATATTCCTCTGGGTGGAGGTGAGATGAGGGACACCAGTAACATCAGTGAAGAGGACTCTTCAGAACAGAGCAGGGCTGGGATACACTTAGGAGAAACAATACTGACCTCTAAGGTTAGTGACTAGAATGGAAACCCTGAGGAGCAGAAACCATGTTAAATGCATCTTTGTAATTATTTTCTTGAGGAGAAAGATGGTGGCTGGGAGGAAGGAGAATTGTGTTTTTTACAGAAGGGGGAAGATGATGAAAAATCCCGGATAAGGTAGAGGCATATAAAATAGCTTGCTTTCTATTTACGTTGACCACTGTATAGGTGATTTTCCAAATTAATGTTGTGGGTTGGTAGCTGAAGGCAAGTGTGCCCTCCTCTATTTTTCTTTTCCCCTTACTGTGGCTTCCCGCTAAAGAAGGAGTAGAGACAAATTATATTCTAAAAGGCCTGGTGTAAAGATACCTACAATCGTTGACCTTGGGAAGGCCAAGGTCTCTGAGGGGCAGCTGAGCTGCATGCAGGATGGGAAATAATAGAAAAGAATGTACCACAGGATATTTTTACTTCCACCAATTTATATTTTTCTAACTAATAATAAACATGTTACTTTTATAATTGTCGAAAATTAAGTTTATTTCTGTAGTTCACACCCTATACCGTTAGTTTCTAGGAAACCTAAATAAACATAATGTAAACTTCATATTCATGTGTTTTTAGTAGGGGGTGCGGGGATGTTTTCCGAGAAAGTATGAGTGAATGGAAACATAATACAGGAAATACTCCCTTGTAGGTTATGTTTACATAATTCTACAAAAACTTGGGGAGAAATCATCTAGGGGTAAGAGTTCCTGAGAACTTCTGGAGAAAAATGGTAACATTCTCTACCGGCGAGAGGACTGAGTGGCAGGAGACGCTCTTTCGGTGAGGAGAGGAAATACCTGGCAGCCTGCAGAGAGGGCCTTGGCAGGTAGGAAAGGTGGCCGCGGTCTTCGGGGACCTAGGGCGGAGCAGGAAACGGCGGCGCCGGTGTGGGAGGCGGAGCCGCGGGCACTGGCTCAGGTGGAGATGAGCCTGAGTACCTGCTAGCTGCCCGGCACCGGCCCTCCCGCCGCGGCGACGAGCGAGGGGAAAGCGGAGGGATTCCCGCAGAAGTGCTGCGTCCTGGGCGGCAGCTGATGAAGAGAGTGCCCCAGAGCGCCAGAGCTGAAAGGGGTTAGAGAGGGCCCGGCATGGGCCTCGAGTTACCTGCACCTTGGCTCCTGCTCTTCACCTGGCTCCCAAAAGGTGAGCGCCTGGGCCCAAGGAGACTGGAAGCCATTGTTGCCTGCCTTGCAGAGCTGGCCACAGGCAGGGCAGCGCAGGCCTGGGCCGCGCTTCGCTGGTACTTGGCACGGGCGCCAGGCGGTGCGGGGACTGGATAGTTTCACCCGTGGGAACCGGTTGTTTTCCTCTCTTACTATCCCAGGCCCTTCAGAAACAGGTGCAACTAAGGAAAAAAAACAAAACAAAAACAAAACAAAACAAAAAAACCACCTCTGGGCTGCCCCTCCTGCAGTCATTAGGCACTTAGTCTCTACTGCTGAACTGATAGACGCGGCCACACCACTTTAACAATTCCTAATTACTTTTTGCTTTCATCTGATACTTGCTTTTAGGTTTTGGATATGATGACAACTCTATGGGCTCAGAAATGCATTTATTTCACTCCTGGGAGATTATAGTGTGTCCTTAATTATATAATGGATGTTAATTATGATACAGAATCTATTTTATAGGACCACAACATTTAGCTCTTTGCTAACCATCTTCAGGGTCACTTGTATACTTTTTTGCTATTCACCCGCCTTCCTAACTTCCTCCTTGCTTAATATCACCCCCTCAAGTGTCCACCTAACCATCACACCTTCGACTTTAACTTCCATGGCAAGCCCCTCTCTGCTTTGGAAAGCATGGTTTTGTGTGTCTCAGTTTCTATCTCCTGGGAATGTGACAGAAATGTGTATCTGCATGAATAAAACCTGGTAGCAAAGGGTAGCAGAATGAAGGCATTTCAGCCCTTTTCAGTGAGGATGTAGGTGTGATCTTGCAAACCAGAACCTATTGTTGCACTTTAGATTTCTGTCCTGTTTTATTTTGTTTTATGTTTTTCTCCCTCCCTTTTGGGAATAACTGCCCTCTTACCTTTGTCAGTGGGAGGTCAGCTCAATTTGCCCACAGACCAATTTGAGTCTTGTATTTTTGTGAAAAGATATAATGTGAAAGTACAGGCAGAATTCCATTTTTACAAGCTCACTAGGACATTAAAATCACTCTGATGTTATGAAAATTCATTCAGACAAGATTCTACAATAACTTAAGCTTAATTAAGCCACGGGAGGGAGGATTGCAAAAGGGTAGAACAACTAGAAAATTGGTATCCCTAAGGTCCTCTAGCTTACTACATTTTCTGCAGGATGTAGGGCCTACAAATTATCTGAAACTGACAAGACTACATGTTGGACACCTATGATACACAAGAAAATGAACCAAACCTCCCCTAAATCAAAGTGCCTGAAATTCCACCAGGGCAGTCAGCAGCTTGGACTATGAAAGCAAATTCATAAAAATCCCACAGTTTTGCACAGTTTTCTCTTTGATGCCTTGTGTGTTCAGCACAAAGTCCACAGCAGCTAGAGATTTCTAAATTTGCTTGCGCTGCCTTTTTAGGAAAACAGAGGTCTACCACCACCTCTGCCCCAGGGTACCCCATTCCCAGAGTGCTCCTGAGCTGAAAGGAGCCAGGGAGTGGACAGCATAGACTTTGTAGTCAGCAGTTGTCCAGGTCAATAGGATAAGAAAAGAAGCCTTAGAGACGAAAAATCGCGGTAGGGTATAAACCCCAATCCTTAGATCACCAGCATAATGTTTTAAAAGCTATTTGGTTTTCATAAAGAATATTGAACAATTAACATTTTTCAAATACAGTGATGGTAACCAAAGGGTATATTTTTCTAGTAAGCAAATTGCCGAATGAACCAGGACTTCAGAAAGTGGAGCACCAGGTGTTTATGAACTAGCCATGCAGTGTGAGCAACCAGGATATTAAGTAAAGTAATAGAGACTGCTGTATTTGCCTGACATTTTTTAAATGCATGACATGTTTTATTGGATTGGCCAAAAGGTTCATTTAGTTTTTGCTGTACTATAGCTCTAGTAGTGCTTAGTTGTCTTCAAGTTCATTTGAAAGATTTTGTTAGATTGTATTGTTACAGCTGTCATATCAGCATGCATTAAAAAAAAAAACATCAAAATTGGTGAATATTTGTGCAGCCATTTTAATATTGAGGATGGAAGAAAATGCACAACATTTTCAGCATATTCTTTATTATTTCAAGAAAGATAAAAATGCAAGTGAAACGCAAAAAAAGTTTTGTGCAGTGTATGGAGAAGGTGCTATGACTGATCATACTTGTCAAAAACGGTTTGCAAAGTTTCTTGGTGCTATTGACATTTTGGCCAAATGGTTCTTTGCTGTGGGTCTGTCTTATGTATTGGAAGATATTTAGCAGCATCCCTGGCCCACTAGAAGCCAATAGCAGGAGATAGTGGACATATTCAAAATATCCAAATCAATAAAATTATTGGTGAAAATAAAAAATGTGTCTCTTATTTTATGGAATAAAACAAATGGATTTCTTGGTCAACCCAATAGAACCAGAGAATGCTAAATGTGAAAAAGACCTAAGTGTACATCTAATCTCACCTTTATTTCATAGGTAAGAAGTTGAGATTTCAACTGTTTTGACTCCAACACTTTGAAGGGGAAGTAGCTCTTAACAAGCATATTCAATGAATATGTGCAGGAAATGTAAATAAAGCTGCATTCAACTATTTTAATATGCATGTGGGTTTTGCATCCATGATGTTGGTCAACTTACTGAACTGCTAAAAACCTCCAGTAAACTGGGATGACTATAGTACATATCTCATAAGGTTTTTTGTGAGGATTAAATTAAATGAAGATTTTTAAGGCACTTAATACAGTCCCTGGAATAAAGTGAGAGCTTAATAAATGTCCGCCATGATGACCATGGTAGTTATGATTTAGACCCAAGTAGGATTTGATAAAGCTAACTTTAAAGATACAATTTAGGCTTCTCCATGCCTCCTTCACCTGCAGGTAAGAAACTGCAGTTAATAGGTGATTGTCAGGTTGTATTTCAGAATCTGCCTCTTACTAGGTCTAACTTTGAATGAATCTCCCTTCATCCAGGCAAAATTCCTGACAAGCCCTTTTTCTACCCCACTCCCTTTCCTCCCACCAAAAGGCCAACTCTTGTTAAGTGGGTTAAGATCAAGCACAATGTCGACAGCATGGTCATCACTCAGGAAATACTGGGTCCCTCCCTACTGCCCTTGCTTCTTTATTTTTAAACCAAACTTAGCAAAACGTCTCTAAGATCAGACTGGTGAAGACCTGCTTCCTCTCTCATTCCCAGTAGCTACCAAAGCAGTGTTTTTCAAACTTTTTTTTCACAGCTCCCAGTAAGAAACACCATTTACATTGTGACATGTAAACAAACACATGTAAGATTTATAAAATAGAAACAAAACGTTCATACATACACTCAAACCCCATTACTATGGTGGGTAAAACAATAACAAATTAACCTCAAATATTATGTTAATAACATTTAAGTTCATAGATAATACTCTCCAAATTAACAGTACTAAATAGAAAAATCCAGTAAGTTAATTTTCTCAAGATCCACTGCAAATAAGAACTTTGGAAACCTCCACACTAGAGTGTCTTCATTTTGGTCCACCAACTTGTTTTCTTCTGTTTCTAGAGAGGAGTCAACCCAATCCTCTGATTTGCATCCAAGCTTCTGCAATTGCAAAGTGTAGGCCGGTAGTGAAATGATGTCAGATTTGGGTACTCGCTAGTTGATGTGGCTTGGGGGCCCTGAGGTCAGGGAGTCCTGGGAAGTTACCATAGTCCCTGTGCTCTCAGCTGTGAAGAGATCAGTTGTCAGAGGTTTTTGGTGGTGTTTTTGTTGTGTTTTTTTTTTTGGCATTTTATCACACAAGTAGTACTTGCTTCTTAAAACAAAACGTTAAGATAAGGCTAAAGTATGTACCTGCAGCCCTTTGTATTATTGGTTAACATTTCTGGTTATGTTCCTCCAACCTCAAAGTTTATTCCTGAAATGAAAATTCAGTTTTTTCTTCAAATTGTAAAATGGTGAGTCATTTTTGCTTTTGTGAAAAATAATTTAAGATCATAGAGTGATGTTAACTTATGAATCTACACAGCTGTCAATGTGTAATATTATTCTGTGGGAAATCAAGCAGCTGAATCAGACAAGATTCTTAGCCTCTAGAACTTGTTATTTTTAATGAGTTGTGTGAATGAAGGTTAGGGTCATACTCAAGACTTAATGTCATTTTGATCCCTGATGTAGTAGATGGTAAAGTGGAGCATCTTAGGGTGAGGGGTCTACGGGAGGTGGATGGGAGGCTGCCCACTCAACAGCTCCCTTGTTTCCATGGAACCCCCTGAAATATCTCCCCAGAATCCCAGTGCTCTGCTGGACATAAGTAGAAGTCACTCCCAGTCCTTGTCTTCTCCTTCTGGCCAGTCTTACAGACGAGGAAATCTGTGTTCAGGGAAATCACACATCCCAGAGTGACACAATGAAGTTCGTTTTATACCTGAGACCAGAACCCTGGTAACCACTTATAGTCCATTGCCCTTTTATCTGTTTCATGCCAGTGGAGTGGGTTTGTTTTGTCTAATTGAATCCTGGGATGCAGAAATAGAAATAGTTGCATCCTGGATGTCTAACTAAATGTAACTTATTAAACATCTTGCTCCAACAACAACGCAGTAGAATGAGATGCCAGGTAATTAATGTTACCATTGACATCCTGGGTTTTCTTCAGCTTAATACTTTATTTCCTTATTTGAAGTTGTTGGGAGAGAAATAGAACTGTATGTTTTAAAAATTGGGAAGACTCTGATCATGTCACCTTTCTCTAGTCCTTAATTCTCTATCTTCTGATGTGTAAATCTTAGGGTAAGGTAGGGTCAAAGGCAAGCAGATTTGACACTTTTTTCATTTCCCAAATTCAGTTAATCACCAAATTCAATTGCTTAATCCCAGAATCTGCCCCTTCTTTTTTATTCTAGGTAACAAACCTCACACTGGCCTACCTTAAGCATCTTGACAGCCTCCTTGCCTCTAAACTTGCTACCTCTCTGTCTAGTTGCAACATTCTTCTACCCAGATAATAGGCTAATTTACCTGGGTTAATCTTTCCTACCTTCATTTTAATTCTCCAAGAACCTCCACGAGGTCCCCATTGCTTGTAAGAGTGGATTAAATCTCTTTGTATGTAATTCAAGGCTCACTCATTCTCTGAGGGGGTTACCCTATCCCACAGAGTGCCCCCAGCCACTGTGAGTGAAGAAATAAGTCGTTCCAGACACTCTGGGTCTGCCAGGAAAAGAGGGTGGTGATTCCCTCTAGTGGGGAATGCCCGAGCCCTTCTCTTGAAGTGGCTTTTATTGAGAACGAAATGTGTGCAGGGGTATACAGCATGCATGCAAAGCCTATCAATCTACCTCAAAAAGGCTAAGATAATAAATTGAAGAAATACAGAGGTTTGTCTTAAATCGAGGTCTGTCAGACAAGTAGGCACCAGATGCTCATTAAGGCAGTTTTTGGGGCTCAGGAATTATCTCCTTACAGTGAAGGCAAACACCTAGTTTTTCCTTATCAGGGCAGTGCGAAGCAGAGCAAGCTTCAACAAATACAATGCACTCTTTAGGCCAGATCTCCCATGGAAACCCTCCGTGCTATGTCTATCTGGTCGAGACTTATAGGCCACTTTCAAGGCCTGGCTCTCACAGGGCGACAGTTCCCAATTCCACACAAAGTAGTCCCCAACAACTCTCACCTCACTAACTTGGGCAGCCTTGTCCCCACTAGGATGGCATGCTCTTGTACTTCCTCTTCCCCCAACATATACCCTTGTTCCTTGCTTTTTATCTGAACATACTGTAAATGGTTAACTTTATTTATTTTTTGTACTTTTAGAGCACTTAAAATTTGTTCCAAGCAGTTTGCCCTGTGTCATATGAAATTTATTTGTTCTTTTACTCAACAAATGCAGTGGAATGAGATTCTGGGTTATCAACCAGCAGATGTGCTGGTAAACAAAAGCAGACAAGGCCCTGGCCCCATGGTACTTAAAGCCTAAAGGAAATACAAGCAAAGGTAGAAATACAACTGTGGTAGGAACCATAAGAAAGAGGTATAAGGGACCACACCAACATATAATAGATGGCTTTTGCTCATTCAGGAGGCCCTCCCCAAAGAAGTGATGCTTGAGTTGAGAGCTGAGGAATCATCATTTCAGACTAAAGGGAGAGCTTGTGCAAGGCTGCTAGAAAGGAGATCAGTGAGTATGAGAGAAGGGACAAATGTTAGTGACTGAGTGGAGGAAGTCACAGGGCATATGAGGGAAATGAGGTCAGAGGGGTGGGTAGGACCACATATGCGTGGCTTCATGCCTCAAGGTAGGAGGCTTCCTGTTTATCCTAAGGATAGTGTTCAGCTTTGGGAGATTTTTAAAGAGCAGGAGTTGGGAGACCGATGGCAGTGTGGAATCCACATGGCTGAAAACCAGAGTATGTGCAGGTCCCAGTACAGCTTAGGCAGTGTCCAGGCTGGAAGTGATGGTATCATGTACTAGGGTGGGAGTAAAGATGGACAAACAGATCAAGAGAATCCATAAATACTTAGGAAGTAAATAAAACCAATTTGATAATAAATCGTATATGGGGAGTGAGGGAGAAAGAGACGTCAAGGATGATTCCTAGTTTTCAGTGCTGCCCATTCACTGAGATGGGAAATATCAAAGAGGCCCAGGTTTGTACGGAATGATGTTGATTTAGATTTGGGGCTTGATTTAGAATTTGGGACAATTAAGAAGAGCTACCAGGAATATTTGGATTCGTGTGCCTCTCTTGTCCTTTATTGTACAGTAGTGAGATTTGATATCCAAATCTCTATCAGTTTCTGAACAACCTTTTATAAAGCTTAGTCATAAAGTACTTTGTTTCTGTGCTTACTTGTTGATTGTTGACTTTCCCACCCAGAGTGTAAGTTCTGATAGTGCAGAGGCATCGTCTCCCTTACGTGCTACCGTGCCCCCATCATCTAGAGTGGTGCCTGGCTCATAGTAGGCATTCAATAAATTAAGTGAATGAGTGGCCTCTGAAGACCCAGGGGACACAGAGATTTGTCATTCTGGTGAGACCCAAATTTGCATATACTCTGAGATTAGCATGTGGGGACATGGATGAGTCACTGATTTGATCGACAGACTTTGGGAAACTCCGAGGCTCTGCCTCTCAACCAGGCTTTGTCTTCTACCCCTTAAAGGAATAGCAAGGTCAAACCACCTGAGTGGCTATTTTTTCATCTTGTAAATTATCAAAAATTTTTACAGATTGATAAATTCCCTCATTGGAAAGATTGTGGTGAAACATGGCACTGTTACACTTTTGATGGGAATACATGTATAACTTTCTTTCCTGAAGTTTATATTAAAATATAAAAGCCTTATTTCCTTTTACCCAGCAATCTCATTTTAAGAAACATCCTACTGGAAGGCATACATGTGAAGAGATACTTTATCTAAAAACAGTCATTTTAACAATTTATGTCAGCATCATTTGTAATAGTGATAAATTGGAAGCAAACTAAATGCCTATTATTAGGAAAATGGGTAAATAACTATTGTTCAACCATGTAGTGAATTTTTAGGCAGGCCCTAAAATAATTAGACCTATAGAATATAATGATATACCATTAGTTTGAAGAAACCAAAGTTGTAAGTGAATATACATAATATGATTTTTTTTTTTAAGAGCAGCATAGGAAAAGCTGTGGAGGTATATACACCAAGTCATAAACTGTGGTACCTCTGGGGAGTAGAATGAATGGTGAGCAAGGAGGAAGTTTTTGCCTTATACCCTTCTTTATTGTTGGAAGTTTCTTATTATTTATTTTATATTACAAAAAAGTAAAAAAGCATTTTTATACAAAGTAGTTAAAATAAATCTGTGAATGTGCCTTACAGTAAATATCCCTTAAGGTTAAACTTCCACCATTAGAAAAACTTACTTAGAAGGCAGTTGGTACACAGGAATAAGTGTAGGCTTTGGAATTTTAGAGATGTAAATTTAAATCTAGCTTTGCTACTTTCTAGCCCTGTGACCTTAAATCAGTTACTTAATATCTCTGTGGATTTTCTTCACCTGTGAAATTGAGATAAAAATAAAGCTTATCTCATGGGATTTTTGCAAAAGTTAAATGAGATACCATGTAATAAAGCACCCAACACCATTATCTAATAGCATGTTAGTGCCCAGTATATGTCACTTTCCTCCCCAGGGTAGCCAGCCACGTGTTTCAGTGCCACCCCAAGCCTAGCACTGTTGAGCTGCACAAGCCAGACCTTTGTTAAATCTGTAATATGTAGACATAATTCCTTCCCTGCCTCAACTCCCTCCTAACTCTCTGGATCCCTTCTTGTCTGTACTCATTGCCAGTCACTCTTCCCCTTTATTTCTCTCATGTTTGCACTGGTATCTAAGGAAATATAATAAGTACTGATGGCAAATATACTTGAGGAGATAGCTCGCTCAGAGATAAACTCTGATAGGATAAAACCTGTGTACTTTTTGTTAACATGCTTACTGGAGCAGAGGCGCCTGAGTACCTGAAACACACTCAGGAATCAAGACCTTCCACCAGCATCGGCACGAGGCCACGGCCCTTGTGAGGAAAGATCATACTCTCCCTCCCTGGCTACCATCCCCTTGGAGGGAGGACCCTCCCTATGGAAAGGAGGGGAAATACCATCTAATGTTCTGAAAATAGTTCTTAGGAAAGGGGAAGGAAGGAAAGGAGGGAGGGAGGGAAAATATCTTTGTTCCTATGTCCCTATGCTGTATGGATAATACATTCTAGAAACTGTAAAACGTCTTGCCCAATATGATTGTAGACAGGGAAGACAATGAAAAATAAATGTACAAAGATACGCATGTATTCAGGAACACATAGCATTTAATTGTAAAGATACTCTTCTTTTTTGGTATGTTTTTCTTCCATTTTAATGTCAGATGGTAGTCCCCACTCTGCACGGCAGCCTTGTTTTGGAAAGTACCTCATGGCGGGAAACAGAGAATCCCCTTCCCCTTCCCTCCTTCCCATGAGCTCTAGTACCTCATCTGAAGTTACCTTTCCATCCTTAAATGACAGGACTCCCTTTCTTCCTCTTTCACAGAGGAGGCAGATTGTGAATGGGTTTGCCAGAGTATAAAATGACACAGCTTTAAAAGCACTAACTTCATTTTGCAAAGAGAAGACAGTAGTGATAGTTTACATTTGCATCATTTTAATTCTTTCAGAATACTTTTACATGATAGTCTCAGTTGATCTCAATATTTTAAGGTAGGCAAGATGCATATAGTTGATACAAATAATAGCTAATAGTTTATTGAGTGCCTGGTATGTGTCAGGCTCTTTGCTAAATGCTGGACATTTCTCTCATTTAATCTTCATTATTATCCTATCAGGCCAATGTTAGTATCATCCCAATTTTGTGTGTAAAGAAACAACTGGAGTTTGGAAATACCTTGTCAGTTCCTCTAGCTGGTGGGGAGTGAAGGTAGAATCTGAACTCAGGAAGACAGTCTCTAGAATTAAGTTTTCAAGGGCAAAATGATAGAGACCGCTAGGAAAGAGGTAGCAGTGAATTGGGGATAAGGAGATGCCACAGGAAGAAGGAAATGTAAGAATAAAAAGATAATTTACAAATCTGAAAACTTGAAGTACTAAGTTTAAAAGAGCAATGATGTTGGGGTGGAGGTTAGCGGGTGGAGGGATTGAGCAAAGAGGAAAACGGACTCATGGACGTGGACAACAGTGTCGGGACTGCTGGGGGGAAGGGGGTGTAAGAGGACTAAATGATAATGGAAAAGAATACAATAAAGATTAAATTTTAAAAAAAACAAACAACAAGAGCAATGATGCAATCTACAAACGGGGCATTTATCTTTTTGAATCTGTTCATATTTTCAGCCCCGATCTTGCTGCTTTTGGCCTCTTCTTGAAAACCCCTATCTGCTTAGTAGTGTGCGTGCCCAATGTGGTCAGTTTTACAGAGAAGTTACAGCATGGGAAAGAAAGATGGGAAGTTTTGCCTTTGAGATGGATTTGCTACTTCCTTTGTCTTCTTCCTAATCTGAAAAATCCTCCTGCATTTATAGAGTCCGGTGCCTGACTTCGACTTAGAAGGTTAAAACCTGCCTGCTTGGGAAAGATTGGGTTTGGGTTAAGAAATAAAAATAAAAAGATTGAATTTTGGTGTCAGCAAGCCCTAAATTCAAATCCTGAGGTTGAGAGGACTTAGTTTATTGTCTGAACTTTTGCCCACGTGGATGAGAAGGGCTGATCCCACCCTAGGGGGTTTGTGAGGATTAAAGACAATGTATGCAACCGTAGATGCTGAGATCCAGGGCAACAACCTAGAAGAAGAGAGAAGGGTTTGCTGGTTGCTCAGTTACCTTTTATCCTGGGACTCTTCCCTATTTTACATGTGAGGGTGGTGGGGGCTGAGGACATGTTGTGGGGGAAGGTCTGAGAGCTATGCACGGTGCTATGGGACTGCCAGACCCCTGGAAGGATTGTGAGTGAGCTCAATGTGGTCAAAACATCTGGAAACCTGGCATATTTTAAGGCTTGAAATTCACTTAAGGGGTGAAATTGAAGAGAGGATAAAAGGCAGTATAGCCAGTGTTGATGTTGGGGAAAGGTGCATTCTCTGACCCCAGGTGTCCTTTGCCCATAATAAAAGCATTCATGGAAGAGGAGCTGAATGAGGATTTGATAATGAAGGTGATCACCCTGTTCTCCTGACTCAGAGTGTCAGATTCAGCAATCTTCAGAGCTACTCCAGAGCAACTTCTGGCTCCAACCGAGCTCATTCCTCTGACTCCCGGCAAGCCCCACTCCTTCCCCAAATGTTTCACCTCTATACAAATAATGTTGAGTAGGGTCTTCTTGATAAACTGCTTTTTATGTTGAATGATCGTTCAGTAAAATAAAGAACATGTAGGTTATTAATTATAGTATCAGAGTGACAGTGGACAATTGTATATTAATTATTGTTCACATAACCTGGACCCATGTTCCAGTTGTTTGCAAGCCAATGAATACCAAACATGCCCCTTTACTTAAAAAGTGGCCAGGCAGAGTGGTAAGAGCACTGCTCAGGGGACAAATCTGGAATCATTTTTTTAAATGAATTGATTTTTTCAAATACATTTGTCTCTGCCTACCCCCACCACTTTCTCTTGTGGAATCATATTTTCTTAGAAAATAAATGACCACAGACAAGTCATGTTTTCCAGTCTCAGATTCGCTGCCTATGAAATGGGCACATTCTCTCTTCCCAGGGATCATATTTAGTGTGTAAAAGAAAATATTTGAAAGTGCTACGTGAAGCTAGGGTCTTATTTAGACTGCAAATCAGTGTTTCTCCCCCTTATTCCAATCCATTTGTGTTACTATACAAAAGAAACTAGTGTTGACAAATTCATCGTAAGAATCTTACCTATAGCTCCTTGTGTTCAGTTAAAGCTATGTTGGGCAAGAGCTCCAAAGTCCATTTCAGGTCAGTACTGGGAAAGAAAAAGTGAGGGTGGGGAAGCAAAAATAAAAAAAGCAGGTTACGACAGAATCCATATTAGGCTTGAGATGCTAGTCACTGGCTCTTCTGTCCTGATTGGATTGGTTTCCAGGAATCCTACAGCTGATATGGACAGCAGCTCTTTATCCCCAAACCACTGAAGGCTTGTTTTCGAAATGATATTCTTTTTTCACTAACAGCTGAATAAGGAAGTCATCCATCTTCCTAAAAACACCACTGTCACCCTATAACTGTTCTTCAGAAAAGCCCTCAGTGATTATCTATTAACTAGAAATAGGCATTGGAGTGTGGTGTACTCCATCTCCCCACCTTCCGGTCACCAATACCAGGACCACCTTATTTATCCCCTGTCTCCCATAAAGCCAGAGCTGTCGGCTAGGTTGGTTCCCTCCAGGTTCCCCAAGTTACCGCCCCTTCCTGATCAGGGGCTTTGCTCATCTTCCATCCTGACATGATGAGTTTCTCTGCCTTCTCTTTCTCATGTGTAATCTTTATCCTATCTGAGTCTCAGGGTCTAGTTTAAATCTCTTCCTTCATCAAGTCTCCCCCACCCACAGGTCTCCCCTACACTTCTGCAGACCCTCTCTCCAGCACAGCTGTCATGGGCACATCCTCATTTACAGCCCAGCCCTGGAGATGGCTCGGGTCATTTCTGGGCGCCAGAGTCCTGAGCAGCACTCTGCTCTCTCCATGGACGTGAGAAAAGCGGGTGCAGGTGTCCATCGAAAGCCTCAGCAGGCCATCTTATGTGGGCTGTGCCCAGAAGGTGAGGCAGGAGCCAGAACCAATGACTTGGGCTCTTAAGACAGGCTCACCCAACTGCTCTGTAATGGGTGTCTATGTTTCTTTTGTTTGTGGAAGCAACTCAGTTAAAGTCAGCTCCACCTGAGAACTCCAGCTTGAACCTCTTTCTCCTTTGCTCTTTTAATAAAGAGGGAAAAAGACGCGTACACTGACGCTAACCCTAACATGGTAGTGTGTGTGTGCCAGGCACTGAGCCAAGCACTGGATGTGGACTATTTCATTGAATTCTTACAAGGACCTGATGAGGTTAGTACCAATACAATCTCCATTTACAGTTGAGGAAACACAAATTCACTGAGAATAAATAATTTGCCCAATGTCTAAGTAGTAAAGTTTGATTCGAACCAAGTCATATCTGAGTCCAAAGCATATGTTGTTTTTTTCTTAATCTAGTCTACACCAGTATTTCTCAAAGTATGGTTCCCATCGCAGTAGCATCAACATCTCCTGAAAATTTATTAGAAATCTAAGTCCTTGGGCCCCACCCAAGTCCTACTGAATCAGAAACTCCTGTTGACATCGACCTGGGCTGTCTCAAGTCTTCCTGGTGGTGGATGCTCAAGTTTGACTGCTCCTGCTCTACACTAACCCTCCCGTGAGAAGATCCCCTATAACCCAGCCTAGAAACCATATTGACATAGGAACATTACAAGGTGCCAATTATGTGTGGCCCTCTGACTGTGCTAAAGCCCCATTTGACATTTCTGTGCCACCTGGTTCCTCATCAAGGCAGAACTGTAGTATATCTGTATCTTCGGAAGGTAGGAGGGGGGAGACTTAATTCTTTCAAGTCTTTCTTGATAAAAATGTGTCACAGTCTGATCTTTTTTTATTGCATTTGCTTTATGCTTATGTTGACCTGTGCTGCCAATATCCACTGGTTAATGTATTTTTGGTCATTCACTCTATCATTTATTCAACAAACAGTTTTTGGTGCCAAGGAGGTGACAGGCACAATAAGAGGTGCTTGTGTTTGAAGAGTGAGTTAGAGACAAAAACCAGTCAGCTTTCTCAGAGCCTATAGTAAACTTGACAACAGCAAGAAGTATGAAAATTCCTCCTTAAGGTAAGATGAGGCACTTTGGGAAAACAAAGGGAGGCCCCTTTCCCAGATTTGCAGTCAGGGAAGGCTTCTTGAGGAGGGGAGGGTGCAGCTGAAGACATGAGGAATAGATAGTAATCAGTCTAGTGAAGGGAGTGGAATGGTGTCCAGTGATAGGGAAGAGTGCTCCACCCAAGAGACCCGCATGCAGCAAGACTTAGAAAAGAGAGCAATCCCAGGATGGAAAGGACTGAAGCACGTTCAGAGTGACCAAGCTCTGCGTGTAAGGTAGGGCATGAAGGGAGATGAGGCAGCAGAGAAAGGCTGAAGGCAGACCTCACCAGCTCTATAGGCTTTGTTTTAAGTGTGGAGTTTATCCTTAGGTATATGGGAAAACATTTTTAAAGGAAAGTGGTGTGAAAAAATACGTACATTAACAAGGTCACTCTGGTACAAATATGGCCTTATTTTAATACAGTTTCTTTATTATTGTTGTATGTGTTACCACCATTGATAGACTGATGGACCGAGAGCTCCCTGGGAGTTGTCCACTGTCTTCCCCATTGTCTGGGCAGTATTTTACCCAGTCCGAGTAAGAACTCAGGCTCCTCCTGTGAGCTCCCAAGCAGTCAGGCAGTGTGTGTGTTCATTTGCATAACCTTTGTTACCCCACAAACAGAAGTAGGTCACCTCCCAGAGATCTGGTCTGCCTGTAGCATTGTCTCCTGCTTTTGGCTTCAGGGTGCCTGTCCTTGTTGGTGACGGTCCAGCACACAGAGCGCTATGTCACCCTGTTTGCCTCCGTCGTCCTCAAATGTGACTACACCACCTCTGCCCAGCTCCAGGACGTGGTAGTGACTTGGCGCTTCAAGTCCTTCTGCAAGGATCCCATCTTTGACTACTACTCTGCGTGTGAGTGCCCTCCCCTCTGGCTCTGCCCGGGTCCCTGTCTGAAGTATTGCTGTTATGGTATAGGAATTATTTAGGATCACAAATCCTCGTAAGTAGAAGAAGCCCCAAAGATCACTTAATCTAGTCTCCTCATCTTATAAATAAGAAAACTGAGCCCAGGCAGATGATATAACTTATTGAAGGTCACATACTATTTTATTTATTTACAAATCTATGTCCCACCTTGTTCTAAAAAGATTTAAAGCAGCTCAGGCATCAAGTAAAAGGCAGAGTAAGTTCTGCCTCCTAGTCCATGCCAGCACACTGAGATGGGGATGCAGATCTGCCTGCGATCACCCCCACCCTTAGAATGCTGACAAGAAGATTCCTATACCTCTCAGGATGCATGAGGAATGATCATTTGTGAACATTGAGCCCACTGCCATGTTCAACTCTATGGCCAGCCTTCCTGGTAGATAGTCATTCCTCTACTGACTAACCACTCACTGTTGCAGAGCTCATTGCCCATCCCCCCACCCCACCACGGGGAGCACATTTTTTGTTTGACATTTCTGAGATGCAAAACTCCCCCTATGTTTAGCCAAATCATATCTCTAAGTAACAGTTGCCCTGCTCATGTCAGTTCTGGTGTCTTCTTAGCTGCCCACCCTGCCTCTCTCAGGGAACAAAGGAACCTAGATACCCACTGTCATCCCAGGAAAATTAATCTTGTGGAAATTTTGGGAAAAGAAGTGAACACCCTGCTTGTAGGCAGGAAGTGAGCTTCCTGAGATGAAAAAAAGGAGGGCAAGGCATCAACTTTACTTCTTTTAGTCCTACTAATGTCTCACAATATAAACCCCAAAACCTAACTGTCTGAGCTACCCACGGAGTCTGATGTCCCCACAAAAAACCCCTCCCTCCCTAAATTGTGGCACTGTTTCCTGGGGATTCCTTTTAAAATGCCTGGGTTAAGTGGGGAGGAAGGAGAGACAAGGGTAGTAGATGTTTGCCCCAGCAGATTTAACAGCTCTCAAACCTTGTACTATAAGGGCAGATGGATGAACCCTGGGGGAGCAGAGTCCGGGAACAAGACGTGGGAAGTTGGGTTGGGAGACAAGGGGATGCAGCCAGGATTTGGAAATGGTGGCCTATTGGATGGGTCTGGAGTCTCACAGCTCAAGGTGTATCTCATTGGTATCACTTGGGAGCTCATTAGAAATGCAGAATTTCTGCTTCTCACTCCAGGCCTAAAGAATCAGAATTTTCATGTTTAACAAAACTCCCTGGGGATACAGAGGCTCACAGTAAGGGCACCATTCTTCCTGAGAATTCCCCACTGCTGTGTGACTTGGGTGTGTCCTCTTTCCTCAGCATACCAGGCAGCTTTGTCCCTGGGCCAAGACCCTTCCAATGACTGCAATGACAGCCAGCGGGAGGTTCGCATCGTGGCCCAGAGGCGGGGTCAGAATGAGCCTGTGCTGGGGGTAGATTACCGGCAGCGCAAGATCACCATCCAGAACCGTGAGTGGGGGGATGGGGGGATGGGGGGTGGGGGCGGCAGGGCACTGAGGATGGCAGAGGTGCAAACACCAGGCTGAGTCATTGTGGGGATTTCCCTTTTTCTCCGCTGCCTGGCGACCTCCTTGGTCCCTGCTATTGTTTGAGTAAAAAGCCAGATATACAGAATGTGCTGCATCATCTGAAGTCACTTCCCTGGAAGTTGGTCTCTGGATGAGCTTTGGCTAAAGGTCTGGGAGTGGATGGTTTCCTTTGCTTCCCTGAGATTCGGGGCTAAGGTGTGGATGAGGCTCCTTTGATCCTTTCTATGAATTGCTCTCAGAGCCTCCTGGAACCCAGGCTCCTGAGTTTCCCTCTGGTCATGCCTGTTACATGTATCTAAGGAAACAGAGACTTCCAAGTACTTGACCACCTTGAGTTCAACACCCTCCATTGATACAGAAAAGAGCATGGGGCTTAGAATCAAAACACCTGGCTGAGTGTCCCATTACTTCCACATGCTGACTCAGTGACCAGTGGCAGATATCTTCTCTAGTTCCTGTTACCTCATCTGAAAGATGAGCATAATGGTCTCTGTATCCCCACACTGAAGTGAATATCAAATGTGGTATCCGAGAGCCATATCTAAAGCATATATCTATTCCTTGTGCCCAGTACAGGGAGTGGTGATCGGATTCAGGTGTTAGTGCTCATTCTGCACTTATGGGGTATATGAACTTGGGCAAGTCCCTTCAGTTTTTTTGGCCTCAATTTCTATAAAGTGAAACTTGCCAGTGGTACCTGGGGAGTTGTCAGGATTAAGTGAGACGGTATGCAAAAAGCATTTAGTAAACAGTAATGGTGCAGTGAACTTCAGTTATGATCACTCAGCATACTTTTGGGTGGATGGGTTAGCACTCCACATTCCTATCTTGTAATCCAGGATTAGTGTGATGGTTTATTGGCACAAAATTCAGAGCCTATTTCAGTGAGCTTTGTGTGCTGTGTTAAATAAACATTTGCTGGTTTAAAGGAAAAAAAGGATAGAGGTTATACACCCAGCAGGCCACTCAGGATACCCATAGCAACAATGTGAAGAAATCAGTTCATGTTCTGTGACCATTTAGAAGTATATCATTTAAGGGGAGCCAATTTGCCCTGTCTAGTGTGGCTCATTTGGCTGGATTGTCATCCTGTAAGGGTTGCAGGTTCAATTCCCAGTCACGACACATACCTGGGTTGCAGGTTCGATCCCCAGTCTGGGCATATATGGCAACCAATCAATGCTTCTATCTAGAATCAATGTTTCTTTCTCATTCTTCTTCTCCTCTCCCCTCTCTCTAAAAGCAATGGGGAAAAAAATGTCCTTGGGTCAGGATTTAAAAATAATAATAATAAAATAAAGAGAGGCAGTTTAACAATTGCCTTTCAACTTTGTTTCTAATATTTTGACTTAGGTGTGATCCTTTTACATTCAACCTCTGATTTCCCTAAGCAGTGCTTGAACTCCTGGCCTTAGGGAACATCTGTCCTTTTCTAGCCTTCAGGGGCATTCTCAAAGATTCAGGGTGGTTCCACTTTCTCCAGAGCCCGTGGAATTAGCTTTGCTATGACTCAAGTTTAAAGCCTCTTTAATTAGTGAGTCTCCTTTACAGTTTTTGAAGGTTGAAAGTCCCCATAGGTGATAGTCACTACTTTATTGTGCTTTTTTTTTTCTTTTCTAATTTTGAGCAGTGTTGTCTACCACCTCCACTCCCAACGAAACACTTTGGATCAGACTCTGACTCTTTCTTATTCCCTTGGGAAAGTGGTATTTCCCCTTGGCTTTTATTTTTACCTTTAGGCTTGTGACATCTGGAGCCCTTGTTTTCTGATATTTTTATGCCCATGTCTGCACCATTTGAGATGACCCTGTCAAATCAGTTCCTGGATAATTTAAAATGTTAACATATTTAGATATTCTCATTACTCTGACATCCATAAGTAATCCTTATGTTGCTAATAAAAATTGGGGCAGATTTATAATATGTATTAACCTTTGAGGGGGAATTTCCCCCAAAGCGTTTTCACCATTCTTCCAAATCTGTGGTAAGCTTGTTTCTGAGAAAAGTAGTAGGTTTGGAAAATCATGGGTAGGAAAAAATTGTAGGGATTGACGTAGAAAGAGAAGGAAACAGAAGTCAAAGTTAGCTCCAGTTTTGCATTACCTCACATTTTTGTTTCATTTCCTCAATAAATATTTCTGGACAAAACAAATAATAAAGAATTGCAGATAAACATGGTTACTGGATTTATCATGGTGATGACTTCATATGGTGTATAAATAAATGTTGAATCACTGCCATACACCTGAAACTAATATAATATTTTATGCCAACTATATTTTAATTAAAAATTAAAAAAAAAAGAATTGTAGCTGTGACTCAACTAAACAGGAGCAAGTCTGTAATGCTAAGGTCTTGAAGAATTTGAAGATGTCCCCTGACACTTACCGTGGCTAAAATAATGGGGACATGGAAGCTGCCCTGATGCCTCTGAGTGAAATTTAAACCCATTTAGGACAGTGATAGGCCTTATTCCTCTTCAGATCTCCCACATTTCCCCTTTGAGAACTTCCACAGTGTCTGACATAGTGCCGGACCCACAGAAGGTCTTTAGTGAGCTTTTGTGGTATTTGCTAATCTTGAATGTACCATTCATCCACCTTAGGGGGTAACATAGCACTTGGTACTCACGAGAATGAAAATTCTTTTTTTGAGTAACATTTACTCTTAAAATATTGGCATTGCATCCCTTGTATTCAGGCTTATCTCATAAGATATCCTTTCAAGATTTAGAGATATCTCTTTGGAGCTGGCAAGGGATCCAGGCTGTGGAATTTTCTATCTCATTTGGAGAGGACATTAGAGCTCAGTGGTTAAGAACGTCAGAGGTGAGGCAGGGGCTTGAAGCTACCCCTGCTAAGCATCATCTCTCTGTTGTTAGGCCAGTTTCTTAGCCTCCTGGAGAAGGCCAACACCTGCTAAGCCTCAGTTTCTTCATCTGAAATGTAGTTAATAATTGTATCCACTGTGTCAAGATTAAGTTTGATTGTAAGCAAAAGCCCAAAATATTAGTGACTTAAAAACTAAGGTTTATTTCTTCTTATGTATAAATTTAAGGGTAGAACCCTAGCTGGTGTGGCTCAGTGGATTGAGCACTGGCCTGTGAACCAAAGGGTCGCTGGTTCGATTTCCAGTGTAGGGCACATAGGTTGCAGGCCAGGTCCCCAGTAGGGGGTGTGCGAAATGCAACCACACATTGATGTTTCTCTCCCTCTCTTGTTCCCTCCCTTCCATTCTCTAAAAATAAATAAATAAAATATTTAAAAAAAAATAAAGGTGGACAGTCCAGAACTAGTATGGTGGCTCTCTTCCTTTAAATCTGCAGGGACCCAAGGCTCCTTTCAGCTTACCAAGAATATCATCTTCTTCCTCAGGGTCCAAGATCACAGCCATCACAGTTGCTTTCCTGATAAGAGAGTAGAAGAAAAAATGAAGAACAAAAGGGCAAAGGGGTTCCCAGACTGTTTTTAAGAAAGTTCTTGAGAGTCATCATGTAACACTTCTGCTTACATTCCATCTACCAGAACTGAGTCACATCTCCATGCCCCTCAGTAAGGGAGAATGGGAAATATTGACTTTATTCTGGATGGCCATATACATGGCCCAAAATCCTATGACTATGAAAGAAAGGGAGAATAGACACTGGGAGACAAGTGGTAATCTCTACCACACGCACTTAGAGAGTTGTGGTGGGAATTAAATGAGGTGATGCATCCAAATCCTTTCAAGATACAAGGTACTTCATAGGGTTCAATGAATGATCAGTTTCCAAGCACTATTGTACTGCCTGGAAAAAGAGGAGAGTCCCAATAGAAGGAATTAAGGTTTTTCTCTGAACTATGTGGTGCTCTCTTAGAATGTGGAAGGACAATGCTAGGGTCTTGATGCTATCATAGGTCAGAAAGCATTTCCCTCTCCTTTAATCAGTGGCACTTTCTCCCTTCTTTCTTGCAGGAGCAGATCTTGTGATTAATGAAGTGATGTGGTGGGACCATGGAGTGTATTATTGCACCATTGAGGCTCCAGGGGACACATCAGGTGACCCAGATAAGGAGGTGAAGCTCATTGTCCTGCGTAAGTGCTGCAGGAACTTTTTATTTTTCCACCCCATCCTGACACATTTTTTTTTCATATAGGAAAAAAGAAACAAAAAACAAAAAACAGAAACAAGCAAGCCCAAATTATTGTTTGGCTTGCCAACCTCTGAAGTTCCCTTACCAAAGCTAAGCATTTTTTTGCTGTTGTTTTTCCCCAGTATATTGCTCAATCTTAACCTGTATGTCAAAAGCTGTATTTATGAGACCTCTAGGGTATTAGAACTAGCAACATGCCTCTAAAAATTTAGTTCAACCCCTGTTGGGCTTCTCCTCTGCAGACTGGCTGACAGTGATCTTCATCATTCTGGGAGCCCTTCTCCTGCTCCTGCTGATTGGAGTGTGCTGGTGCCAGTGCTGTCCTCAGTATTGCTGCTGCTACATCCGCTGCCCCTGCTGTCCCAACCGCTGCTGCTGCCCCGAGGAAGGTGAGAGGAGCTGGACAAACAGTGAGCTGGGGTGCTGCTGGTGCCTGGTGCCTCAAACAGATCAGCTTCAAAACCTTGTGCTCTTCCAAGTTTTCATGCATGACCTTCTCCCATCACAGATTCAGGGGATATTTGGTCTCAGCTCAGAAAATGATGCTTGGGCAAGCTACGGAGTCAAGTGAGAGGACTTTTTCTTGGCCTTATGCTAGCCTGCTTAAGGCCTCTTTCAGATGGTTCTGCCTACTGATGGCATTTCCTCAGCGTCTCTGATATCCCCATGCTCCACTGTCTGCTCCTGGCACTGACCTTGCTTGACCATGAGAGGAGGGAAGGAAGAGGGGAGGGAAGGAAGGAGGGAGGGAGGGAAAAAATGAAAGAAAAGTAAGAGAGGAGTCCACTCCTTAGAGATGACTTGAAAGGAACAGATTAAAGGAAAGAGGTTTTAGAACAGTGGTTCTCAAACTTAAGAATCCTTTAGAGGGCTTGTTACAGCTTAATCGCTGGCCTCACCTCTGGAGTTCCTGATTTAATTGGCCTGGGGTGGGCCTGAGAATTTGCATTTATCAAAAGTTCCCAGGTGATGGGATGCCGCTGGCCTGGGGCTGAACTTTGTGAATCTCTGTATTAGGGGAAGGGAAGAGGGAGCAGAAGAATATCTTGCTCTTAATGTGATCTTTTGGGGGGATGAAATTTGACTTTACAAAAAATATTTATTTATTTTTAGAGAGAAGAGAAAGGAGAGAGAAAGTGAGGGAGAGAAACATCAATCAGTCACCTCCTGCATACCCCCAGTCTAGGATCCGCCCGCATCTCAGGCATGCGCCCCAACTGGAATCCAAACCAGCAACCATTTGGCCTGGGGCATGATGCCCAAGCCACTGAGCCACACCAATCAGGGTGGAAATTTGACTTTTAAAACAGAATTATGACATGCCCTAAACAATATAGCTGCAGAATGCGTGGTGGAGATAAAAAAATAATAAATTATTGTACAATAATTTTTTTCTTAGTAAATAGCTGGATTGGAATTAACTCCTTTTAATGGAAAGGGTATTTGTGTTTCTAAAGTAACAAAAGCATTTCCTTTTCCTGATGACATAAGTATTACATTGCAGAAAATTTGAGAAATTCTGGAATATGTGAAGACTAATCTTAGCACCCAAAGATGACCACTCTTATCATTTTGGTCCATTTCAGAAGGAATTTTTTTATAGGGGAATATAAGGAATTGCCTCTTAAGATGGAAACAAAACCTAATCTACAGTGTCAAGAAGGTCAATGGTCTAAGTCTGGTTTCAGGCCTATGTTCTGAGGTTGCTGTCTTATAGGAAAAGAGAACTAACTTTTTTATTGGATGCTTGCTCTTTGTAGGCCCCTTGCATATATTTCCCCATTGAATCTTTACAACCCTAGAAGGCACTTTTTAACAGATAAGAAGACTGAAGGTCAGAGAGGTCACTCAGTTAATAAGCAGCAGCAGAAGTACAGTGTTTAATCCATGTTTATCTGACTTATTAGAGCCTGAATTTTCCACGGTAGAGGTTGCCACAACCTCTATGTGTAGATCAGAATGGATTGGCTATGATACCAATAAACTCCACAAAAAGAGGTAAAAAAGCAGAGAACTCAGTGTTGGGCTGTGATGCTCCCTACCTTTAAGGGGCCCCTGGGGGAAACGCCATGGAGAAGTCACTGTCACCGGACTAGTACTATGCAGGAAGAGGTGAGAAAAACCCTCTTAAATGCCTTCTTAGAATCCCTAAATCAGAGAGACACTCATAACAGGTAGCACTGGGGGCAAACCCTCCACAAATGATAATTGTACCCACTGTGAGTCAGCTGATAAACAGGTTCTGGGGGAGAATAGTTCCTCCTAAGTGGTTAGAGTTCATTTAGAAGAAATGGTAAAGTCAAGAAATGCAGTCCACAAATAAAGGTCCCTACACTGGAGCAGATGAGGTCACTTCCGAAGTGAGTCACTGTCCTGAGAAGTTTGGTGATGAGAGGAGGGGGCATAAACTGTTAGGAAGCTCTTGGATAGAGAAGGGGGGGCGGGGCGGTGTGTGTGTGTGTGTGACTGGTGTTTTTTTTTGTTTTGTTTTGGAATAAAATAACCGTAAGCATATTTGTAGGCAAAGAACCGAGGCCTATGGAAAATCAGTAAAGTGAGGTGATCACTGAGGAGTGATAGAGCCAATGGGAATGACATCAGCCTTTCAGTGGAACGACTACCTTTAGAAAAGAATGGGAAGGCAGCCTGACTGCTGAAAAGAGCTAGGAAGTCATTATAATATAGACAAGGATTAAAATATAAGGGAAGAAGCTGAGGCAGCTCGCACTGGAGAAATCAAAATTCTAGACACAGAAGAGAGCTTTAAGAATGATGTCAGTGGCTCTTGAATTTCTCTGACCACAGCCAACCTCCCTAACCTGCTCCCAATTTCTAGTGAGAGTTAATAGAGGACCAGAGAGGAGAAAAATGAAAATGACGCCACATTTCAGTAACTTTTTAAAAATATTTTATTTATTTATTTTTAGAGAAAGAGGAAGGGAGGGAAAGAAAGAAGGAGAGAGACACCAATGCGAGAGAGAAACATCAATTGGTTATCTCTTGTATGCACCCCAGCTGGGGACCAAACCTGCAACCCAGGCATTTGCCCTGACTGAACCTTGGGAATTGAACCTTGACCTTTTGCTTTGCAGGATAACACCTAATCCAATGAGCCACACTAGTCAGGACACATTTCAGTAACTTTTGATAGTTTACTTAGTCCTAGTAAACAACCCACAATAAAACTTAAAGATGAAAGTTATTAAAATGGAACCTTATTTTTTTCTGTGAGAATCAGGGAAACAACTTTCATCCCTAGATCATTTACTGGCCTCCTCCCCACAGAAGCTCTAGGCACACCTTTCAATAGGCCACAGACCATACTGGAATCTCGGTTCTATGCCATGCACTACCCCATCCTCCTTATAGGTGAGGGATATGAGGCCTAGTGAGACTTTCTCACAACTATACACAGTTTATTTGTGGTGGAAGCTGGACTAGAACTAGGTATCTTGATTCCTGACCCAGGGCTGGTTCCTCTTCCTCAACAAAGATGATATAATCGGCTGAAAATTCATGAGGAGGGGAAGACTTGGGAAGTGGAGTATGTTTAAACTGCTACTCCAGATGAGGGAAGCAGGGTAGACAGATCAGTCAGGGAAAGTCAGGTTGGGAGGAGGGCTATTTGAGGTCAGTTGCTTAACAGTGCAGTCAGCTCTAGCAGTGTGTGGCCAGAAAGCATGTGCTGGTGGTTCCCTAAAGCTGAGTTGGTAAGAGTTCAAAGGGTGTGGGATTCTAGAAAGCTCCTGAGGATGTTACTGAAATGACTGGCCAGTCAAGTCATAGGAGACTGGTCATGTGGGAAAAAGCAAAAGGACTGTGTGACCCTAGGTCAAAAGAGAGCAAAGAATGGATTCTGTAAGAGTGGAGAAGAGGTGGTAAGGAATGGTAAGCAGCTACAAGTAAGCGCAGTTGGAGCTCTTCAGGGGAACCACAGACAGTGGCCACAGATGATGCAGGCTGCAGAGGACAGGAGGCGCAGCTCTCTGGAGGAGGGGGAGGTTTTGACTGTCATTTCTATCAGGAAGGAGACATCTTAGAGAATATGCCCCAGGTTTTCCTCAGAAATGGAGATGAATGTGTGTTGGGTGGTTTAGTCTCCAAATAGGTACTTTTGTCTCCTATGGGATCTAAGGCAATAGAAGCAGCTTATTATAACAATTTATTAAAACAGTGAGAGCCACTGTCTGTTGACTGTCATATGTTAGGCACTTCATGTGTATTACCTCACTTGACCTCAGTAATCTTGTGAGGTAGGTATCATCCCTGTCTCACAGATGAGGAGACTTAGCTTAAACCCTCTGAAAACTCACTCAACATCACACAGCTAGTACATGCCGGGATTCCAGTTAAGTCCATCTGACTCTCAAAGCCATATTTAAGGAAATCTACCCCTGAGAATCATACTTCTCAGAAGCTTTTAAGGATCCTCAATATTCAACTCCAATTTGACTCCCTGCATTAGAATGGGGGCACTTGTTGAAAACACAGATTTTTCTTGCCTTGCATTATTAGGCTGAAGGAGAGTTTCTGGGAAGTGGGATCCAGGAGTCTGTATTTTTTAACCAGCTCATTAAATGGTGACCAAGGCAGACTCTACTCCACTGGGGTTCTGAGATAACTTTCTAGGAGTCTTGAAGCTTTGTTACTTTCTCTGTGCTTCTTCTATTATTGCCTGTCTGAGTCCCCTTTAGGTGAGCAGAGGAAAACCCTGGTAGTCTAGATGTCCCCATGGGGCTGTTCCCGGGGTCAGGATGGCAAGGGAGAAGCTCAGAGGCTGTGTTTTCCACTGTCATTAGGTCCTGTGCATCAGGAAGAGAGGACCCCTGAGAAAAAAGGTGGTAGCAGCTAAGAAAGGAATAGGTGACTCTCTGAAATGTGTGAAAATTTGACAGAAATATCATGGATGATTTGGAAGGATTTCTGGGGAGTTATCTGTGCAGGGAGTCCACCTAACTTAAAAGGTCATTTGGAGAGCCCTGGCAGGGTGGCTCAGATGATTGGAGTCTCTGGTACAGCAAAGCTTTGCAGGATTATTCCCTGGTCAGGACGCATACCTAGGTTGCGAACCCTGGGGGAGGCAACTGATTGATGCTTTCTCTTCTCTCCTCTCCTTCTCTCCCCCTCCTCTCCTCTCCCTTCCCCTCTCCTCCACCCCTCTCCCTTCCTCTCTGTGTAAGATCAGTAAACAAATGCTCGGATAAGGATTAAACAAAAATTAAGAAAAGTATTTAGAGAGCAAGGAGTAAGCCTAATGCTCCCTTTCTCTCCTATTCAGTTGGGGCAATAGGCGAAGGAAGTGGCCAAAAGGGAGAATGGTACCATTTGTAGGAAGCCAGGAGTCAATTAGAGGGGCAGGGGATGTATAAGGTTGTTCCCAATGGAAGCAGATGGCCCTAGGCTTTGGGGGCAGATACTAAGCTGGAGTGGGTTTTGAAAGGTGTAGAGCCGAGCTAGAGAGAAATGAGGAGGTGCCGCTGAGCAAGGGTTTTTTTGCCTCACAGAAATAAAAGAGTCTAGGGACTCAGTGGTTTGGCAGAAAGAGTGCAGACTCGGGTGTCAGACACAGGGTCACACCCTGTCTCTGCCAGTCACCTGCTGTTGGACTGTGGGCTGGGGAGATAACCTCTAGGAGCCCAACTTCCTCATCTGATCCCACATTGAAGATTTCTCTGAGGACCAGTTAGCTTACATAAAGTGGCACATATCAAGCCGAGTATTATATATGCGAATGAGGGCACACATAGGGAGCTGGGGAGGGGTATGTCTCTTAGCAAAAGGAAAAGTACTGAGCACGTGGACTTGTCCTCGGAGGATCTGAAGTGCTGTCCATTGGCTTGAAGGTATAGCAGCCGAGTGAGCTGCTGTAAGTATGCATCAGATTTCCTCCAGGCTGGGCTATGACTCACCATCAGGGCTGGAGCTCCAGACACTTTGGGGGGCTGTGCTGCAACCACTTCCTGTTGTGCTGGAAGTTTGTTTGACACAGAAGCCGAGCTTCTGGGTAGCTGTCCAGATGGCCCCTTAACTGCTGGCCTCGCCAAACCTCCCACCCTGTGCTGCTGGGTCCAGAATGCCTGCCTTCTTTTCCCCTTGTTGTGGCAGGAGGAAGCTTCAGTCAGAGCCTGCTGCATTGGGGATGGTCACAGGGCTTGGGAGCCCAGGAGGAGGTGAGAGTGCCAGGCTGGGAGCCTGAGGCAGGCACTTCATGCACTCACACGCACAAGTACACTTCCTATATGCATGGATAGATGGACTTTGGAAGACGTGGCACTCGTCCAAATTACCCCAAAACAGAAATTCATGAACAAAAACAACTAAATGCTTTTAACATTCTCTCACGATGGGTTATGAGATTCAGACCAGCTATACCTAGGGGACTGGAGTGACATTTCCATGGATCCCTTGTGCTCATTTTTAATATTATTATTTTTGCTCTGAAAGGAAATGGTATTTCCCTTGTCCCTTCTCTGCCTTACCACACCCCTTAGAGATTTCCCCTACTTAGGGGAAACCCCAGCACTTACTAAGGTTGAGGAGAAGGGTACAAAAGGTCCACTGGATCCACTTCAGCTTTTTGCTTTCTCCTGCCTTCCATTGGTTTTCTCCTACTGGGACTGGCATCCTAGCTAGAAATGTTCTCTACCAGTAATTCTGCCCATTGACTTCAGCATCTACGTCCTTCTCTTTTTCTTTTTCCACTCTGAGCAAGCAGCCCTGAGCTTCCCTGGCAGTCCCTGACTCACAGCCCCCTCTGAACTCTTTGCATCTGTACCGGCTATATTTGGCCTGTGGCTGAAGACCTTGTTGGTTTGTGGTCTGAGATTTCACTGCCTGCTAATTACTATGTATATCCCTATACATTACAGGTGGCCTTGGGAATGGGCAGGATGGTGAAATATTTTCAAGATTAGGAAGTCAATTTTAAGAGTATACTAACCTGAGTTATAGGAATCGCAATCTTGCGCAGGGAATTTGTTCCCAGTTCATTCCCAGAGGAACAATTGATTCACTACTCCCTTGCCTCTAACTCTCTTGCAAGATGGTTCATAATGAACTTTGAAGAGAGAAACTGGCCTCTTGGCAAGGCCGCTGGACAGTGAGAAGTGAAGTGGGAGGCGCGGACCTTGCCCGGGGCTGAGGGCCTGCATTTCACCTTTCCCCCCACAGCCCTGGCCCGCCACCGCCACATGAAGCAGGCTCAGGCCCTCGCCCCTCAGATGATGGAAAAACCCCTGTACTGGGGGGCAGACAGAAGCTCCCAGTTTTCATCTTATCCAATGAACCAACTGCTGCAGCGAGGTAAACATTGCTGGAGGTTTAGGGTGGGAGAGGGCCAGGGTAGGAGCAGGGGCTGCCTCAGGCCTTTTTAACCAATATGGTGGGTATCTATATGATTGAGGATGGGAGGGGATGGATGCAAGTTAAATGATGTGGCATTTTGGTGTCCCGATTCTGAGGAGCATGCTGTGGGCCAGCTTTTCTCCATGTTATCCTTGTTTTCGTACAGATTTATCCCTGCGATCCAGCCTCCCACAGATGCCAATGACCCAGGCCACCGCTCACCCTCCCATCGCCAATGGTGTCCTGGAGTATTTGGAGAAAGAGTTGCGGAATTTCAACCCAGCCCTACCCCTGCCCCCTGACCTCAAAGCCATACCTGGCCAACCCTGCAGTATGCTGTCCTCCCTGGGCTCAGAGGTCGTGGAACGCAGAATCATCCGCCTGCCCCCACTGATCAGAGACCTGCCTTCTTCTCGGAGGACCAGCAACTCCTCCCGCCAGCCATGGCTTCCCCCAGTTTCTCCTGGACCATGGGATCCGAGTGAGGAAAGAAGGCAGCACCACCTCTCTGATTTCTACCAGGAGCTCCAGGACCGGGAGCCTAAGCGCTGGGCATTGGAGCGAAGGGAGCAGGACCAACTTCGCGGAGGAAGGCACCGCAGCTCCAGGCTGAACACATCACCCATGCCCTGGTCAGACAGGGACAGCCTCAGTGATGGCCCTTCATCCAGCGAGGACCGCTGGCAGTGGCTCAACCACCTGCCTCTCCGGAGCCGCCACCCAGAGAGGCCCCGTAGGCCCAGCCCGCGGGAGAGCGCCCACAGGCACCAGAGGCGCAGGCACCGCAGCTACTCCCCTCCCCTGCCCTCAGGGCTCAGTTCTTGGAGCTCTGAGGAGGAGAAGGAGAGGCAACCCCGGAGCTGGGGGGCCCACCGCCACCGCCCCCACTCCCCATCCTGGCCTGAGGAGAAGCCACCCAGCTACCGCTCACTGGATGTCATCCCAGGCAAGAATAGCAGGAAAAAAGGGAATGTGGAGAGGCCCTCGGTGAGCCTGGGACATCCTACTGAGGGTAGGGCACGGGCAGAAAGGACCCTGTCCCCGGCTGACAAGGCCACCTCACATGCTACCACTGAGGGTACTCCTTCCCTGTTTTGTACAGCTAGCCCTGCGACTTGGAGAGTCACCTCTTATAGAGCTAGAAGGTTCCTCGTGAGTGCGGAGGGCAAGTGAGGTGCTGGATGCTTACAAAAGGCTTTCTCATCCTCAGGTTCTTCCATTTCATAGATGAGGAAATGAGGCTTAGAATAATTAAGCACCAAGTGAGTAGTGGTGCTAGGACTTGAACACTGGTCTTGATGGCTAAAGCTTTACTTCCTGTCACAGCTGCTTTGCTTTACTTAGCAACTGTATTTCCATACCCCAAATTAGAACACATGGTCTGACAGAGGATGTATGTGCCACTTCTGGGTACTTCAAGTCAGTGTGCAAGACCCTGTTGTAGTCAAAGATGAGGTCCCCTGAAACCCTCACCCCCTTCATAGGAAAGGATCGTTGAACTGATTAAAATAAGAAAAAAGGCCAAATGTGGGTCAAGATTTCAGGATTCTGTAAACAGGCAAGGTTATCACTGAGTGCAAGTCAGCTTACCAGCCTGAAAGGAATGCTGAGAGCGGTGTAGGCTTTTGGGCCTCTGATAGGGCCTCTGAATAGAGACCTTTTGTTATTTTTAAAGATGGAACTTTAAAAATAATTTTATAATTAATATACCCAAATGATGGTATTCTTTTGCAGGTTTTATTTATTTATTTTTAGGGAGAGGGGCAGGGAGAGAGAGAGAGGGAGAGAGACATCGATGTGAGACAGAAATATCGATTGGTTGCCTTTCCTATGTGCCCCAACCAGAGACTGAAACCGCACACCTAGGTATGTGCCCTGACCAGGACTGAACTGGCAGCCGTTGCTTTGCCAGATGATGCAAGTGAGCAACTGAGCCACACTGGTCAGGGCAATGGTATTCTTTTAAAATTTTCACTTTGCAAAGTTATGCTGTCACTACTCAAAAAATATTTATGAACTACCTTCAGAGCCAACTTACAACCTACCTACAAAAATCTATTTCTCTGTTTGTCCAGAATCCTTTTTCTGTTTTGATTCTGTTGAGATAATGGGACATGTAGCTCTGAGAGCAGTTCCTGGTTGGGGGAGGGATATTATGGGAATAAGAATCTCAGTCTTACACACTTTGAAGTATACAACTCACATTTGGAAATGCAGATTCTGCTGTAATTTGTATACAAATCAGATACACAGAGTATATACAAAGGAACAGGCACCTATGAGAGCCACAGTGCTGGTGGTCTTTCTAGGGAAGCACCTTGGTGAGAGAGTAAGTTATGAAGGCAACAGCAAAGGCCTGTAGGCGTTTCTGAAACAATCAATGACAATTATATCATATTCTCACAGATGTCCCACGAGAGAGGCAAAAACCAGTAATAATGAAAATTAGTAGTATCCTAAGTGGTACTGAGCTATGGACATTTATGCTACACCTCATTTAATCCTCTTAAGACTCAGTGAGATTTGTACTATTGACTTATTTTACCGTGGGTACAACTCTTCCCCCTGTGTTACCAGTAAGAAAATTACATCCTGAGAGAAAGCACAGAATCGGTTAGATGTGGGAAAACTGCTCTTACTTTAATTGTATAGTGACTAAACTGTCTCTTAACTTCATTTTAACAGAGAACTGCAATTTATTTGTTTTTATTTATTTCTGGAAAGAGGGGAGAGGAGAGAGACAGAGAGGGAGAGAAACATCAATATGTGGTTGCATCTTGCATGCCCCCTACTGGGGACCTGGGCTGCCATCCAGGCATGTGCCCTGACTGGGAATCGAACTGGGCCTTTGGCTCACAGGCCAGCGCTCAATCCACTGAGCCACACCAGCCAGGGTAGAGAAATGCAATTCAAAAGCCAGCTTTGGGCCTCAACCCAAACCCCATTTTTTAATTTCCTTCTTGTCTTTATTTTCTTTCCTTTAAGTTAAATTATGTGTTTTCTTTTAAGTTAGAGAAGGGTGAAAGGAACACCAATTATGTTCCAGACACTGAGTTAAGCCCTTTGCAAGCCTTATTTCATATAATCTTTTTAACAGCCATATGAGGCTCAGTGAGATTAAGGAACATGTCCAAAGTCATATTGTCAACAAGGAGTGAAGCCAGAATTTGAACAGTTCTCTGATTCTCAATCATGCTATGTGAGGCAAAGCTGTTTTCTGGTTATTTTATTTCTTCATTTTCTGACAGCTTCCTTTATCATACAGAGGTACATACCAATAATTCTGCCACAAGTAAACCATATCTTTTATTGTAAAGTGGCTGGTGAGAGGCAAAGATTTCACTGAATATAATTTGTAAAGCCTTCATTGTTTCGGATGTCTCTGAGCTTATCTCCCAAAGAGCTATCACTTTACTTCAATCACATTCAACTGTGGATTCATATTCTGAGTGACCAGAGGCCCAGTACCAAAACTTGATTTGGAAGATTGGTTGGTTAGAAGGACATAGTGCTTTGTGTGTAATTTGAATTTTGAATGCCTGTAGTGAGGCCAAAGTCTTACTCTTTTTCTCCTCTACTTGGTGGGACTGGGATGCTTCCCACACACCACCTTAGCCTCTGAAGTCTTTGGCACTTGCAGCTAACTTCAGAAGTTATAAAACACTTGGGCCACTAGGTGGTGATCTTTGATTATGTATTACTTGAATTTTGTTTAACCCTTGAGTGGATAAGATTTATTACTATTTTCTTTCTAAGTATATTTTATTGATAATGCTATTACAGTTGTCACCTTTTTTCCTCCCTTTACCCCCTCCATCCTGCACCACTCCTCCCTCCATGATTCACTCCCCCTTAGTTCATGTCCGTGGGTTGTATATATACATTTTTGGCTTCTCCATTTCCTATACTATTCTTAACCTCCCCCTGTCTATTTTGTTCCTACCAATTATGCTCTTATTCCCTGTATCTCACTCCCATTCTCCCCGTGCCCCCTCCCCACGGATAACCCTCAATGTGATCTGCATTTCTGTGATTCTGTTCCTGTTCCAGGTGTTTAGTTTGTTTTTAGGTTCAGTTGTTGGTAGTTGTGAGTTTGTTGTCATTTTACTGTTCATAGTTTTGATCTTCTTTTTCTTAGATAAGTCCCTTTAACATTTCACATAATAAGGGTTTGGTCATGATGAACTCCTTTAACTTTTCCTTATCTGGGAAGCACTTTACCTGCCCTTCCATTCTAAATGATAGCTTTGTTGAATAGAGTAATCTTGGATGTAGGTCCTTGCTTTTCATGACTTTGAATACTTCTTTCCAGCCTCTTCTTGCCTGTAAGGTTTCTTTTAAGAAATCAGCTGATAGTCTTATGGACACTCCTTTGTAGACAACTGTCTGCTTTCCTCTTGCTGCTTTTAACATTCTCTCCTCATCTTTAATCTTGGGTAATGTAATTATGATGTGCCTTGGTGTGTGCTTCCTTGGGTCCAACTTCTTTGGGACTCTCTGAGCTTCCTGGACGTGCATGTCTTGTTCTTTCACCAGATTGGGGAATTTTTCTTTAATTATTTTTTAAAATAAGTTTTCAATTTCTTACTCTTCTACTTCTTCTTCTGGCACCCCTATGATTTGGATGTTGGAACGTTTAAAGTTGTCCTATAGGATCCTAAGCCTCTCCTCTTTTTTTTGAATTCCTGTTTCTTTGTTCTGGTTGGATGTTTATTTTCTTCCTTTTGTTCCAAATCGTTGATTTGAATCCCAGTTTTCTACCCTTCACTTTTGGTTTCCTGTATATTTTTCTTTATTTCACTTGGCATGACCTTCTCTTTTTCCTCCATTTTGTGACCATACCCGATCATTTCTGTGAGCATAGTGGATACCAGTATTTTGAACTCTGCATTGGAGAGGTTGGCTATCTTCTTGTCGCTTAGTTCTTTTTCTGGGGTTTTGATCTGTTCTTTCATTTGGGACATATTTCTTTGTCTCAGTGCACCTGTTACATTGTAAGGGGCGGGGCCTTAGGTATCTGCCAGGGTAGGGCAGCCCACTTCACTGCCTTGTGGTACTGTATGTGGGGGGGAGGGTTCAGAGAGAGAACGATGCTGCTTGCTTGGCTCTTGCCCCACTTTCAGTCACTTCTCTCACTTCCCACAAGTAGATTGTACCCTTTCAGGTGCTAATGCTGGGGTGGGTGGGTTTGTGTATGCTCTAGGACCCTGTGGGGCCCTCTAATGAACTCTCCTGTGAGACTGGGAGGCTCTCCCACTGCTGCAATCCCCACAGGTTTTCACAGCCAGAGGTTTTAGACTTTAGTTTCCTGTGCTGGAACCCTGGGTTGCACAGTCTGTCTCATCCCCCAGTTGTTCCTCCTGATTTTTCTGGTTTATCCGCACATGAATGTGGGATATTCCAGTCTGCCACCTCATGCCTTGCCTGCCCCAGTCCTCCAAGTGCTGCCTTATTGCTCATTCTCGCAGCCCAGTTGCCTGTCTCCTTCTTTCCTACCGGTCTGGACGAATGTTTCTTTAACTCATTGGTTGTCAGAATTCCATACAATTTTATTTTCTGGCAGTTTTAGTTGTTTTTTGTTTTTAAATTTGTTGTTATCCTTCTTTTGGTTGTGTGAGGAAGCAAAGCATACCTATACTTACACCTGCCTTGCTATGCCTACCTGCCTATACCTCCATCTTGGCCAGAAGCCTATTACTATTTTTTAAATCAGGCTTTCAGCAGCTATAGCTTTACCATAACTCTTTGCAAAATGTTTCTTAAAATACTTTATTAAATATTCAGAGAGATATGAATCAAAAAATCTTTTAGCTCACGTGGGATCTTCACTCTCAAGAATAATGTTTTTTAAAAAGAAAAGGGCTTCCATGTAAATGATCTCAGGAGAATGCCAAATAGCTAAGAACTGTTTTCTGAAAAGTGCCCATGAGAAAATGGAAGTTATGTTGAGGAATCTCCCATTTGACTCCAGAACTAGGACACTAGCCAAGATCTTCTAATTTAGGTCTTTGGTCTTTTCACTCCATCAAAGGCTACAACCTCAGAAATAGAAGCAGTTACACCAAGTTTTAAACCTCAGTGGTTTCAGGCTAAGTGGTCCCTATATTTCTGGCCTCCTTCAAATCAGTCGCCTTTCTTTCCCATCATGCCCTCTGAGAAAAGACTTTTAAGCTATTTCTGATTTGTTCTGAACTTGGTCTGTACATAACTGTTCTAATATCTGTTCTAAGAGAAAACTACTGCATTCTTTCCTCTCCAAGCTAAACTCAAATTTTTTGTAGAGTGTCCAGGATTGTTTTTCTCTTTTCTTGACTCTGGCTTAATAAAAAATATATATTTTTAGATCAGGATATACTTCATCTTCTCCTTTCAGTAAAATGTCTATCCTTGAAAATGTCTAGGTTTTTCTTCAGCAAGCCCTGAGTAAGTTCCTTCTGCCCCATTTTGTTGCTTTCCTTTGTGTTAGAGAGTATTCATCGCATAACTTTTTGATTAGAAATCCCATGCCCTAAAACTCACTTTCCTGACAAATGGAAACACACAAAAAATTTTAAAGTAGCAACATGAATATACATACATATATGATACATTTTGAATAATATGTTTTGGGACAGATACCTTATCTTGTCATTTCAAATAAGAAAGGTCACATTCATGGACTGCAGCTGTAGATATTCAAACCCTAAATAAAGCAGCCCCTTCCAATACAAAGTTAAAGAAATATAAGGAATGTAAACCATAGCCCTTGCCTTCATGAAGCAAGCTGAAAAAGCCAAAAGACCAAGTGGAATAATGTCTAAAGAAAAGTGACTGAATTTGGTCAGGAAGAGATAATTAGTGATCTTTGAAAAATAACTTCAGAGAAATACTAAAATATGAAGCTAAACTTTTAAGATGAGGGCTGAGAAGGGATAGTTTAGGAGAATGTAAACAGGAAAAGGAGAACTGGGCCATGGCTTTATGAATGAATGGTAGAGAGAATGATGAATCAAACAGGGTACCTTTTCTTTTTCCAGTCTAAGGGGGCTCAAAGATGTTAAAAATCAGCAAAAGGCAGAGTGAATGATACTGTAAGAAATTTTTGAAAATTGAAGATGTTTGGGGGAGGCTCAGGAAAGATGGGAAGGAAAAGAAACCTAACCTAGGGGGAGAGACTGACTATGAAGAGTTTAAAAATAATTTTTGGATTCATAACTGCTGTCCTAGTAGCCACTACTCACCTAAGATTTGCACCTGAATCAAGCACACCTTGTGTATTGTATGCATAGACAACAGAGCCCAGCTGACTGGATGTTCTTGTGTTCTATTCCTCAGGAGAGAGACAGCTCCCATAGTGGAAGGAGTGTGGTCATTTAGTCACCGGGCACAGCACCACTTCTGTGGCTGCTTCTCAGCTCCTGGATGTCATCAGCATCATCAAGACTTCCAGGTGACTTGGGAAGGACCCTGCAAGTCTGTATCTAACAAGTTTTGTGTTTAGATTCTGAGAATCAAAAAGAAGAATTTTAAAAACAAGAGTTTTAGGAATTAATGAATTAGTTTTAGCCTTGGTTCACATTTTGTGCACAGCCAGATAGTCTCTGACTTGTAATGAACCCAAATTTGATGTGATTCCTCAAGAACTTAGTAGCATGAGTCTTCTACTAGGCTTCACTGCTCAGAACCATGATTATTCTCAAAGCGAGAAGTCAGGAATCTTTAAGAAAAAAATCAAGTATGTTTCAGGAGCAGGAAATCTATGGGGTACTATAGGGTAAGATTCATGGGAACTTACCTTACTTTATAGCATATCCAGAGGGGTCCCTCCATGTTAGGAATCCACGTTGCTGTCCCCATGCCTGGTCCAAAGTGCCCCTGAGGACCCAGTAAGAGATGGCACAAGAAATACTCCAGCAATGTGCTTTCCTACAAGATATTTATTACAAGTGTAGAAAATCACAGGGAGCAGTTTTGCACCAGCTTTACTCTGGTTCCTTGTTTTTCTCTTTTTCAATTTTTTGCTTATATGTAATTTATATTTCTGTATATGGTATGTATCCATTAAAATAACTTTAAATGTTTCTTGGAAACAACAGTATATAAATAAGAAAGAAATAAAATATACTGGCCTGAGGATTCTGCCCCAAATAAATATTTACTTTGGTACATTTGACTGGAGTAAGCCTTCTTCCTGACCAAAGCTCAGAGAAGAGCCAGGCCAACCTGGGTAATTTGGAGCTACTTTTCTCCTGGCTCCACTCAGCTTTTCCAAGCAAAAACTTTCAGGCAAGTTTTGCCGCTCAGAGCCCCTGAAGGATGGGGCTATTCCTTCCCTATAATAAGGTCTACCACTCTCTCCTATTTTACCCAGCTCCCTTGGTAGCTTCATGAATCCATTTGTGCCTCATGTAGAGATCCTCCTTGAGGAGACTGGAAGGAGGTGGCCTATGAAGAGGTGGGTTGTAGTTTGTGTGTGTGTTCCTCAATAGTATCTTTATGTGTATGGCCCCAAGCTCAATTCAGATCCTATTGTGTTGACAAGTCCATTTCCCCCCTAGCCTCATTAGTTATATGTTGGGAAAAATAGGTTAAATGCCTGCTTTGTGCAAATAAATGTTTCCTTGGGACTTTTTATTTCCATAATGTAATTGAGTCTAAATTAGCAGAAAAAATAAAATTTTAATAGATAATAAATAAATAAAGTACTGTAGGTGAGGGCCTTCTGGTCGGGGCAAGATGGCATAGGTCTTTTTCCCTGCTCCTTCTTGCTAAGCACAACTTTATAAACCCTGGAAATAATACAAGAAACAAGCAAAGGAAACTCTGAATTGTGCTAAAAAGAAAGCAAGCTGGTTTGGATAACCAGGACCAGAGGAACTATACAGAGGTAGGTCATCTTGTGTCCCCCAATCAACAGAAGATAGCTGCCCAGATCTGATATTTTCTGACTTCCCACCTAGCAATAGAAGGTATCCCAGTAGCTCATCCTCCCCCCTAGATCAAGTGGGAGCCCCTCTGACAACCTCAGGCAAGGGGGAACCAACTGGGAGCCTTGCCAAAGATAGTGGATGCATTCTTCTTCCCTGAAGGGTCAGAGAATCCTTTTTTCTATGGAGAGAGACTGAGGTAGGTAGGAGGAAGCAAAAAGAGAGACCCAGGGAAGCAGCTGGGGGAGCGTCTTTGTTCCCAAGAGTTGAAGACTTTCTTCCTCTGCTCAGAGTCACTACAGCTGACTGGTAGAACCAGAAAAAAAGGATTGGTCACAGTTAGCAGCCCTGTAGCTCGTAGCCTGGTTCCAGAAGCCACTTTGTCTCCATGGAACTGAAACTCCCCTCCTTGGTTCAGAGAAACCTGTATAGGTGAAGGGTACCAATAGAAGGATTTTTCCATACCCTTCCCTCACCAAGACATATTTAGCAATTTAGCCAGAGGAAATTCCTCCCGCTTACCCAGGCAGCATTAACAGAGACCTGTGCAAGCCCGAGTAGCACTGAATACATCAAAAAGACCAAAATAACACCACAAAGTCTCTGAAAATCAAACTGCCATTGAAATGTACAAAAGTGGGCTAATAATCATGTGCTAAACCTAAGTAAATAACTCCCTATAAAGTAATATATTTAAATAGAACCCAAAGTATCCTAAAGTGATTGGCAAAATGTGCAGGATACAAACTAAGAAAATCACAACTTAAATAAAAAAATGAAATCAACTGATGTGAATCTACTAATGCCACCACTGAGATAAGTCAAATGTTGGAGTTATCGGATAAGGATATTAAAGCAAACATTGTAAAAATTCTATAACCATCAATTACAAATTCTCTTAAATGAAAAAACAGAAAATCTCAGAAAAGAAATTGAAGTTATAGAACTGAAAAATACAATTGAAATAAAAATTTATTGGATGGGCTCAACAGTGGTGTGGAAATGATAGAGGACAGAATTAGTGAACTCAAGGATAGAACAATATATTTCATCCACTCTGAAAACTGGAGAAAACACAGACTGGAAAAAAATGAACAGAGCCTCAGGACCTGTAGGACAATTATAAAACTTCCAACATTCTTATCATTGGAGTCCTAGAGAGTAGAAAAGAAAGAGTGGAGGTGAATGGGCATTTGAAGAAATAATAGCTGAAAACTCCCCAAATTTGATGAATGGCATCAACCTAGAGATCAAAGAAGTGGAATGAAGTCTAAACAGAATAAACTTAAAAGAATTTATGCTGAGACACATCATAAATTTTTGAAAACTAAAGACAAAGCAGCCAGAGAAAAATAATGCATTCCTTGTAGGGAAATACCAATTTGAATGGATTTCTCATGTGAAACCATGAAGAAGGAAAAGGCAAGATATTTTTAAGTGTTAAAAGAACTATTGACCTATAGTTCTATATCTGGCAAAACAATCTTTCATAAATGAGGGCAATAAAAACAGTCAAAGATGAATGAAAACTAAAAGATTTTGTGACTAGCAAAACTTTTCTTGAAACTGGCTAAAGGAAATTCTTCAGAAGGGAAATGGAAAAGAAGAAAACTTTGAGAGTCAGGAAGCAAGAATGAACCAAAGAAAGAGTAGAAATATGAGTTTACACAATAGACATCATATTTGATTATTGAAACAAATTATAATACCATCAAATACTCTAAACAATTATATTTAAAGGTGGGGAATGTATAGGGATCTAAATGGAAGTGAGGTTTCTATACTTTATTTGAAGTGGTATATGTTAATACCAGTACATAGTTATAAGTAGCGCCCAGACCAATCACTATGAAAACTATACAGAGATAAATTTGAAAGTGCTATTAAAAAAATCAATATGGAAGGCATGGAAACATGGATCAGATTGAAAGTGACCAGAGGGGATGGGGAAAGAGGACAATGGTGGAAAGAAGGGGAAGGGACTAGACAAAGAACATGTATGAATGACCCATGGACATCGACGACAGAGTGGGAATTGACTGTGGGAGTCGGGTGGGAGTGGGATGGGTGGAGGGGGGTAAAGGGGTAAAAACTGAGACAACTGTAATAGAATAAACATGATTTAAAAATTTAAAAAAAGTAAAATTTTAAAAAGGCAAAAAAAAATTCCCTACCTAAATTTAAAAAAATCAATGTGGAATCTAAAACATGTTAAAAAAAAATCTACAGAAAGACAAAGAAAGAAAAAACACCAATAAGAACCAGAAGAAATAAATAATGAAATAATATCCTAAAGTGTGAAGATATCACTAATTTACTTAAATGCAAATGACCTAAATATTACCAATTAAAAGACAGAGATTGGCAGAGTGGATTTTAAAAAAATTTCACCACAAATATGCTGCATATAAGAAATTCATTTCAAATTCAAACACAGGTAAGTTGAAAGTAAAAGTGTGGGGAAAGATATACCATGTACACAAATAATTTAATAAAAAGAGCAGAGTGGCAACATTATTATTTCATAAAGTACACTTCAAAGAAAATTATGAGACTAAAAGGGACATTATCTAATGAATGAAAAAGAATCAGTCTGCCAAAAAAAAAAACAAAGTCTACAATACACTAATGTGTACAAATGAAACTACAGAGCCTCAAATACACGAGGCAAAAACTTATAAAGCTGAAATGAGGAGAGGGGTGTTGACATTTCCAACTATGATTATAGTTGGAAATGTCAACACCCCTTCCATCCAGCAACTCATGGAATTACTAGACAAATATCACAAGGATATAGTTGATCTGAATGACAAATTCAATCAACAGGATCTAATTAACATACATGAAACATCATCCAACAATAGAAGAATACCTTTTTTTTCTCAGTTGCCTGGGGAACATTTACCAAGTAGGAAAAGCTAAAACATACCATAAAAAAACGCTTAACAAATGTAAAATAATTTAAATAATACAGAGAGTAAGCTTTGACTATAATGGAATCAACCAGGCAATCTATAACAAAGACAAAGGAAACTCTCAAAACACTTGGAAGCTAGGCAACACACACAAGTAATTATGGATCAAAGAAATCTCAAATGAAATAAAAAAGTACATAGAAACTAAATATAAATAAAAGCACAACATTTCAAATCTTGTAGGATACAGTTAAAGCAGTGCTGAGAGGGAAATTTAGAGCACGAAATGCTTACATTAAAAATGAGAAAAGGTGTCATATCAGTAACAAGTTCTCTTTTTTCCAGCTAATTTATTTGTTTTTAAAATATTCTATTGTTTTCCATTACCATTAGGTCCCTTATACCCTGCCCCGTACAATCACAGCACTGTTGTCCATGTTCATAAATCCTTTCTCCTTTTTGCTCAACCCCTCCACCCCCCAGCCTCCTGCCTTTAGCTGTCATCCTGCTTTCTATCTATGAGTCTGTCTCTGTTTTGCTGTTATTTCAGTTTGTTCATTAGATTCCACATATGAATGAAATCATATGGTATTTGTCTTTCTCTGACTGGCCTATGTCACTTAGCATAATGTTCTCCAGGTCCATTCATACTGTTGCAAAGAGTAAAGTGTTCTTCTTTATGGCTGAGTAGTCCATTGTATAAATCCAATAGTTGCTTTATCCACTCATTTATTGAGGAACACTTGGTCTGCATCCATATGTTCATGATTGTAAATAACACTGCAAAGAACACAGAGGTGCTTATGTTCTTTCGAATTAGTGTTCTGGGTTCCTTCAGATATATTACCAAAAGTAGGATCACTGGTCAAAAGGCAAATACTTTTTTAATTTTTGAGGTATCTCCATAAGCTTTCCACAGTGGCTGCACCAATCTACATTCCCACCAACAGTGCAAAAGGGTTCTCCTTTCTCCACATCCTCACCAGCACTTGTTTGTTGATTTATTGATGATAGCTATTCTGACAGGTATGAGATAATACCTCATTGTGATTTTTATTTTTTTATTTTTGTTCCATTTTATTTATTGTTGTTCAATTACAGTTGTCTCCATTTTCCCGCCACCACTTTTTCCCACCCCACTCACTCCCACCTCCCACCCTTAATCCTGCCCTCCTTTGGCTTTGTCCATGGGTCCTTTAAACATATTCCTTGACAATGCTTCCCCTTCTTCCCCACATTATCTCTCTCCCCCCTCCTCTTTGGTTACTGTCAATTTGATTTTTATTTCAATGTCTCTGGTTATCTTTTGCTTGCTTGTTTTGTAGATTTGATTCCTCTTATAGGTGAGATCATATGGTATTTGTCTTTCACCGCCTGGCTAATTTCACTTAACATAGTGCTCTCAAGTCCATCCATGCTATTGTGAAGGGTAGGAGCTCCTTTTTCCTTTGCGCTGTATAGTATGCCATTGTGTAAATGTATCATAGCTTTTTGATCCACTCATTTACGGATGATACATCATTGTGATTTGAATTTGCCTTTCTCTGATGATTAGGGATGTTGAGCTTCTTTTCATATGTCTATTGGTATATCCTCTTGGCAGAAATGTCGTTCAGATCCTTTGCCCATTTTTCCATTGGGTTCTTTGTGTTTGGTGTTGAGTTTTGTAAGTTCTTTTAAACTTTTGATATTAACCCCTTATCAGATGTATCAGTGAATATGTACTCCCGTTTTCTGGGTTGTCTTTTATTTTGTTGATGTTCTCCTTTGCTGTGCAAAAACTTTTCAGTTTGATGTAGTCCCATTTGTTTATTTTATCTTTTGTTCCCCTTGTCTGGACAGATATATCCAATAAAATATTGCTGCAAAAATTCTAAGATTTTGCTGCCTATTTTTCTTCTATGATTTCTATGGTTTTGAGTCTAACATTTAAGTTTTTAATGCATTTTGAATTTATTCTTCTGTGTGGTGTAAGAAGGTGGTCTAGTTTGATATTTCTCCATGTATCTGTCCAATTTTTCCAACACCATTTATTGAATGAACTATCTTTAGCCCATTGTATATGCTTTCTTCCTTGGTCAAATATTAATTGACTATAAAGGTGTGGGTTTTATGTGTCTGTTTTTATGCCAGTACCAGACTGTTTTGATTACTGTGGACTTGATATCAGGTAACGTGATTCCTCCAGCTTTGTTCTTTTTTCTCAGGATTGCTGTTGCTGTTTGGGGACTTTCGTGGTTCCATATAAATTTTTGATATATTTGTTCTAGTTCTGTGAAATACATCTTTGGAATCTTGACAGGAACTGCATTGAATCTGTAGATTGCTTTGAGTAGTATGGACATTTTAATGGTGATAATTCTTCCTAGCCTTGAACATGGTATGTGCTTCCATTTATTTGAATATTCTTCAATTTCTTTCTTTAGTATTTATTAATTTTCTAAGTACAGGTCTTTTACATCCTTGGTTATTTATTTCTAGGGTTGTTTTTTTTTTTTTCACTTTTCCAGCTCTCTTTTATTTTATTTTTATTTTAAATACATTTGTCTTTGCCTCCCCCCACCACTTTCCCTTGCCCCCTCCCCCCTTCACTCCCTCAGCTCTTCCCCTTTGGTTTTGTCCATGAGTCCTTGCTATATGTTCCTTGACTTTCCCCTTCCCTTCCGTTTCCCTGCCCCACCCCTTCCCTCTTGTCTCTGTTGGTTTCTTTTCCTTTCAGTGTTGCTGGTCATATTTTCCTTGCATCTTTGTATTGTTGGTTAGGTTCCACTTATAGGTGAGATCATATGGTATTTGTCTTTCGCCCCCTGGCTTATTTCGGTTAGCATAATGTTCTCCAGTTCCATCCATGCTGTCGCGAAGTTTAGTAGTTTTTTTTCTTTCTGCTGCGTAGTATTCCATTGTGTATATGTACCATGATTTTTTTTTAATTAATTTATTTACTTTTTAAATACATTTGTCTCTGCCTTCCCCCCACCTCTTTCCCTTGCCCCCTCCCACCTTCCCTCCCTCAGCTCTTCCCCTTTCGTTTTGTCCATGAGTCCTTGCTATATGTTCCTTGACTTTCCCCTTCCCTTCCCTATCCCTGCCCCCCCTTCCCTCTTGTCTCTGTTGATTTCTTTTCCTTTCAGGGTTGCGGGTCATATTTTCCTTGCTTCTTTGCATTGTTGGTTAGGTTCCGCTTATAGGTGAGATCATATGGTATTTGTCTTTCGCCCCCTGGCTTATCTCGCTTAGCATGATGCTCTCCAGTTCCATCCATGCTGTCGCAAAGTTTAGTACTTCTTTTTTTCTTTCTGCTGCGTAGTATTCCATTGTGTATATGTACCATGATTTTTTGATCCAGTCATCTACTGATGGGCATTTAGGTTGCTTCCAACACTTGGCTATTGTAAATTGTGCTGCTATGAACATTGGGGTGCATAGGTTCTTTTGTATTGGCGTTTTGGTGTTCTCAGGGTATAGTCCCCGCAGGGGAATCGCTGGATCAAAAGGCAGTTCCATTTTCAGCTTTCTGAGAAAATTCCACACTGCTTTCCATAGTGGCTGCACCAGTCTGCATTCCCACCAACAGTGGACTAGGGTTCCCTTTTCTCCACAGCCTCGCCAGCACCTGTTGTTTGTGGATCTGTTTATGATGGCCATTCTGACCGGTGTGAGGTGGTACCTCATGGTGGTTTTGATGTGCATTTCTCTGATAGCTAGTGATGCTGAGCATCCTTTCAAATGCCTCTGGGCCCTCTGTATCTCCTCCTTGGAAAAGCGTCTGCTCAGGTCCTTTGCCCATTTTTTGATTGGATCGTTTGTCTCCTTGGAGTGGAGTTGAGTGAGTTCTTTATATATCTTGGAGATCAAACCTCTATCTGATGTATCATTAGCGAATATATTTTCCCATACGGTTGGCGCCCCGTTCATTTTGCTGATGTTTTCTTTTGCCATACAGAAGCTTCTTATTTTTATGAGGTCCCACTTGTTTATTCTTTCCTTTATGTCCCTTGCTTTAGGAGACATATCGGTGAAAAAATTGCTGCGCGGGGTATCTGACAGTTTCCTGCCAATGTTCTCCTCTAGGACTTTGATGGTGTTGAGACTTATATTTAAGCCTTTTATCCATCTTGAGTTTATTTTTGTGTATGGTGTCAGGTGATGATCCAATTTCAATTTTTTGCATGTAGCCATCCAGCTCTCCCAACACCATTTGTTGAAGAGGCTGTTATTGCTCCATTTTATGCTTCTGCCCCCTTTGTCAAATATAAGATGTCCATAGAGACCTGTGCTTATTTCTGGGCTTTCTATTCTGTTCCACTGGCCTATGGGTCTGTTCTTGTGCCAGTACCAGATTGTTTTGAGTATAGTGGCTTTGTAGTAGAGTTTGATGTCCGGTATTGTGATCCCTCCTACTTTGTGTTTCTTTCTCAAAATTGCTGAGGCTATTCGGGGTCGTTTATGGTTCCATATAAATTTTTGAAATGTCTGTTCTATTTCTGTGAAATATGTCATTGGTATCTTAATAGGGATTGCATTGAATCTATAAATTGCTTTGGGTAGTATGTACATTTTGATGATAGTAATTCTTCCAATCCATGAGCACGGTATATGCTTCCATTTATCTGTGTCTTCCTTAATTTCTTTTTTCAATGTTGTATAGTTTTCTGCATACAGGTCTTTTATGTCTTTGGTTAAATTTATGCCTAGGTACTTTATTTTTCTTCTTGCTATATCGAATGGTATTTTTTTCTGATTTCTTATTCTTCTAAATTGCATTGCTGGTGTACAAAAATGCCTTTGATTTCTGAATGTTGACTTTGTACTCTGCTGTTTTGCCAAATTCACTTATTAGGTTGAGGAGTTTTTTGGTAGAGTCTACAGGGTTCTCTATGTACACTATCATGTCATCTGCAAACAATGATAGTTTTACTTCCTCCTTTCCTATTTGGATGCTTTTTATCTCTTTCTCTTGTCTGACCGCTGTGGCAAGGACTTCCAATACAATGTTGAAAAGAAGCAGTGAGAGCGGACATCCTTGTCGTGTTCCCGATCTTAGTGGGAAAGCTTTCAGTTTTTGCCCGTTGAGTATGATATTGACCGTAGGTTTCACATATATGGCCTTTATTATGTTGAGGAATGCCCCATTTATTCCCATTTTGCTGAGTGTTTTGATCATAAATGGGTGCTGTACCTTGTCAAATGCTTTTTCTGCATCTATCAAGATGATCATGTGGTTTTTGTCTTTTCTTTGATTTTTGTGATGTATCACATTTATTGACTTTGTCTATTGGACCATCCCTGCATCCCTGGGATGAATCCCACTTGATTGTGGTGGATAATCTTTTGAATGTATTGCTGGATGCGGTTTGCCAATATTTTGTTGAGGATTTTAGCATCTATGTTCATCAGCGAAATTGGCCTGTAGTTTTCTTTCTTGGTAGGGTCTTTATCTGGTTTTGGGATCAGGGTGATGCTGGCCTTATAGAAAGAGTCTGGGAGTCTTCCCTCCTCTTGGATTTTTTGGAATAGTCTGAGAAGGACAGAGGTTAGCTCTTCCTTAAACGTTTTGTAAAATTCTCCTATGAAACCGTCTGGCCCTGGGCTTTTGTGTGCTGGGAGTTTCTTGACGACTGCTTCAATTTCCCCAGCTGTTATCGGTCTGTTCAAGCTTTCTGTTTCTTCCTCCTTCAGTGTTAGAAGACTATACTTTTCTAAAAATTTGTCCATTTTGTCAAGATTTTCAAATTTCTTGGCATATAATTGTTCATAATAGTTTCTGATGATCATTTGTATATCTGTGGTATCAGTTGTTATTTCTCCTCTTTCATTTCTGATATTATTAATTTGGGTCCTCTCCCTTTTTTTTCTTGATGAGTCTGCTTAAAGACTTGTCAATTTATTTATCTTTTCAAAGAACCAGCTTCTGGATCGGTTGATCCTCTGAATTGTTCTTTTTGTCTCTATGTCATTCAGTTCTGCTCTAATCTTGACTATTTCCTTCCTTCTACTTGCTGTGGGATTTATTTGTTGTTGTTTCTCCAGTTCTTGAAGTTGTAGTGTTAGGTCTTTTATTTGAAATGTTTCTATCTTTTTTAGGTAAGCCTGTATTGCTATGAACTTCCCTCTCAGGACCCCCTTTGCTGTGTCCCATAGGTTTTGGACTGTTGTCTGTTCATTTTCATTTGTTTCCAGAAATTTTTTGATTTCTTCTCTTATCTCATTATTGACCCATTCATTGTTTAATAGTGTACTGTTGAGTCTCCATGAGTTTGCAAGTTTTTGAAGTTTCTCTTTGAGGTTGATTTCCAGCTTCAAGCCCTTGTGGTCCGAGAAAAAGTTTGGTGTTATTTCAATTTTCCTGAATTTACTGAGGTTTGCTTTGGGTCCTTTCATGTGGTCTATCTTTGAAAAACTGCCATAAGCCTTTGAAAAGAATGTGTATTTTTCTTCTTTGGGATGTAAGGTTCTATATATGTCAGTGAAGTCTCTTTGATTCAGTGTGTCATTCGGCGCCACAATATGTTTATTAATGTTTTGTTTGGAAGATCTGTCCATTTCTGACAGCGGGGTGTTGAAATCCCCTACTATCAGTATGTTGCTGTCTATATCTTTTTTGAAGTCATCCAACAATTTCCTTATAAATTTGGGGGCTCCAATATTGGGAGCATATAAATTTACAATGTTGATGTCTTCTTGATAGATTCTTCCTTTAAGTATTATAAAGTGCCCCTCTGGGTCTCTCTTTATGGCGTTTGTTTTGAAATCTACTTTGTCTGATACAAGTATGGCAACCCCGGCATTTTCTCATGCCCATTTGCTTGGAATATTTTTTTCCATCCCTTTACTTTCAATCTGTGTAGGTCTCTTGCTCTGACGTGAGTCTCTTGTAGGCAGCATATGTGTGGGTCATGTTTTCTTATCCATTCAGCTACCCTGTGTCTTTTGATTGGGGCATTTAGTCCATTCACATTGAGAGATATTACTGATAGAAACTTACTCATCTTTTCTCTTTGTACCTGCGTTCCTCTCTGTCTCATTCTTTTCCTTCATCTGCTTAAACCAGTCCTCTTAGCATATCTTGGAGTGCTGGTTTGTTAGAGATGTATTCTTTTAGTCTTCTCTTGTCTGGGAAACTCCGTATTTCCCCTTGTATTTTAATGGAGAGCCTAGCTGGGTAGAGCAGCCTTGGCTGTAGGCCCTTGCTTTTCATGGCTTGGAATATTTGTTGCCATTCCCTTCTGGCTTGTAGTGTTTCTGTTGAGAAGTCAGCTCCTAGGCGTATCGGGGCCCCCCTTGTATGTTACTTTCTCCTTCTCCCTTGCTGCCTTGAGGATTCTCTCTTTGTCTTTGACATTTGCCGTTTTAATGATGATGTGTCTTGGAGTGGACCTCTTTGAGTCCCTCTTGAGTGGGGTCCTCTGTGCCTCCTGGATCCATGAGAACCTTTCTCTCCTCAAATTAGGGAAATTTTCCATCATTACTTTTTCGAGGAGGTTCTCTGTCCCTTGCTCCTCTTCTTCTCCTTCTGGGATCCCTATTATACGGATATTATTGCATTTCAGGTTGTCCTGCATTTCCCTAAATGCCTCTTCATTCTTTTTGAGCCGTTTTTCCATTTCTTGTTCTTTCTGGGAGCTTCTTTCTACCTTGTCCTCCATCTCACTGATTCGATCCTCGGCTTCATCCAGCCTGCTTTGGATTCCTTCTACTGTGTTCTTCAATTCAGAAATGGTATTCTTCATATCCTCTTGCGTCTTCTTGATAGTTTCTATGTCCTTTTCCAGGCTGATATAGTTTGCTGTAAGATCCTGATAGTTTCTCTGCAGTTTCTCATAGTTATCTTTGAGCTGGCTGAGCTCATTGAGCTTCCTTAGAACCATTGTTTTGAATTCCATATCTGATAGTTCCCTTGCCTCTATTTCATTTAGCTCTCTCTGTGGGGAGTCCCCTTTTCCACTCATTTGAGGGGAACTTCTTTTTCTTCCCATTTTTGTGAGAGTCTGTTAAGTATTTTTGTCCTTTACTTTTCTTTCTGGGCTTGCCTCTGATGATGTCAGTTGTTGACCCTATAGGGCCTTGGGTTGTTTGTTTGAGCCTTTCAGGAGTCTAATGCCTGTGTCTGACTCCTGCTTGGAGCAGCTCTGTGACCCCTTCGGTCAGGGCTGGGCTATTTTTTGGTATCTCTCTGCGCTCTCACGCGGGCTCCTTGAGCGCGTTCCCAGCGCGGCAGGGTCCCCCACCTGCCTGGCCTCGCATGTGTTTGCCCCAGACCAGGGGGCTTATTCGTGACCTCCCGGACTCATCTGGCCTCCCTGGCACGCGAGCTTCGCGGCACTGGTCAGTTTAGGGTCTTCTATTGTGTGTTTTCCCCGCTTTTGGCTCTTTGGGTGCGTTGCTTGCCCTCGCCAAATGGGGACTACAGAAATGGGAGGAAGTCAGCTCCAAGACTCCCCAGTTAATCCTGTCTCTGGTCTCTCCTCCAGGGACTCTGGGCAGTTCTACTTAATTTGTGGGCCGCTCTGCAATCGCGGCGGATAGGTCAATTTACGCCTGCCCTTGCCCCTCTGTTCAATCCCTCGTAGGCCGTATGGGTGCCAGTCTGTGTGAGGCCTTGCCGGCAGGTGCAAGCGTTTGCCAACCCGCGTGGGTCACACACACGCTCGCCAACCCTCGCCAGTCACTCGGCGCAAGTGTGCGCGCCTGCACTGGGTGTTTTGGGGGTGTCTATGTTTGCTTTTTGGCTTTTGAGTCTTTGGGGGTGTGGCCTCTTCCCGCGCAATGGAGACTACAGCAAGGAGAAGGAGTCGGGACTCCCCGGTTCCTCCTCCCGTTCTTTCCCAATGCCTCCATTTCTAGTCTCCCCTCAGGGGCCTCTGGGCAGTTCTGTGACCCCTTTGGCCAAGGATCCAACCCCTGTGCGGACTGCGTTTCAATCGCAGGCAGTCTGGTTCATGCACGCCCTGCTTCTTCCTCTTTGGGGTCGCGCCTTTCCAGCCCACAATGGAGACTACCGAACGGGGAGGGAGTCGGGACTCCCCGGTTCCTCCTCCCGTTCTTTCCCCAACGCCTCTGTCTCCAGTCTCTCCTCAAGGCTCTCCCAGCCAGTCTGCACTCAGCCCCGTAGCTCACACGCTACAAGCTGTGTGCGGAGCGCACAAAAGGCAGGTTAATTGATTCCCTTATGCCTGAGCGAGATGGTACCTGCAGAGTGGGGAGTGTGTTATCACCCGGACTCCACCGGCCGCCATGTCAGTTCTCTTCACAAAGTTTTCCTCACCAGTCTTTTCCCAGGCACCAGCCCACCCTGCTGGCGCCTCTACCCAGCGATCAAGGAGGGTGGCCGCCGCTGTAACTTTTGCGTTTGCCCTTTAAATGTCTTTTTGCATCCCCAGCCACCTGTCTCTGGCAGAGAGCGCCCCTAAGCTTTTTGGGGTTGCGTTTTGTCTGTATTTTCTCGGCTTTAGCTGCTGTAGTTTAGGGGTTCCTGTTTATGATTCAGACCCCGTTCTTCTCGAGGGGGGTGGCGCTAACTAGCCGTTTCAATGTCCCTCTGGTGCCAGTGCCCGTGCGCACCCAGCCCACCCTCTCGAGCCTCCACCGCAATTCTCACCCGTTGGGATGTGTGAGAGTAGAATCCACTGTCCGCGGCACCAAGGCTCCTCTCCCACTATCGCTCCACTGCTTTCCAGGTGATTACTCCATTATTTAGTTGCAATTCCAGTTTGGTTTTGGGAGGAGGTCAGCGTGACTCCCTTTCACTCCTCCGCCATCTTTCCACCTAATTCTCATAGTTATCTTTGAGCTGGCTGAGCTCATTGAGCTTCCTTAGAACCATTGTTTTGAATTCAGTATCTGATAGTTCCCTTGCCTCTATTTCATTTAGCTCTCTCTGTGGGGAGTCCCCTTTTCCACTCATTTGGGGTGAACTTCTTTTTCTTCCCATTTTTGTTAGAGTCTGTTAAGTATTTTTGTCCTTTACTTTTCTTTCTGGGCTTGCCTCTGATGATGTCAGTTGTTGACCCTATAGGACCTTGGGTTGTTTGTTTGAGCCTTCCAGGAGTCTAATGTCTGTGTCTGACTCCTGCTTGGGGCAGCTCTGTGACCCCTTCAGTCAGGGCTCAGCTATTTTTTGGGATCTCTCTGCACTCTCACGCAGGCTCTTTGAGCGTGCTCCCAGCGCGGCAGGATCCCCCGCCTGACTTGGCTCGCATGTGCTTGCCCCAGACCAGGGGGCTTATTCCTGACCTCGCGTACCCATCTGGCCCCCCTGGCCTGCGAGTTCCACGGCACTCATCAGTTTAGGGTCTTCTATTGTGTGTTTTCCCCACTTTTGGCTCTTTGGGTGCGTTGCTTGCCCTCGCCAAATGGGGACTACAGAAATGGGAGGAAGTCAGCTCCAAGACTCCCCAGTTAATCCTGTCTCTGGTCTCTCCTCCAGGGACTCTGGGCAGCTCTACTAATTTTGTGAGCCGCTCCGCAATCACGGGCGGGCGGGTCAATTTACGCCTGCCCTTGCCGCTCTGTGCACTCCCTCGCAGGCCGTATCAGTGCCAATCTGTGGGAGGCCTTGCCGGCCAGTGGAAGCGTTCGCCAGCCCGCGCGGGTCACACACACACTCGCCAACCCTCGCCGGTCACTTGGCGCAAGTGTGCGCGCCTGCACTGGGTGTTTTGGGGGTGTCTATGTGTGCTTTTCGGCTTTTGGCTCTTTGGGGGTGTGGCCTCTTCCTGCGCAATGGAGATACGGCAAAGAGAAGGAGTCAGGACTCCCCCGTTCCTCCTCCCGTTCTTTCCCCAACACCTCCATTTCTAGTCTCTCCTCAGGGGCGTCTGGGAAGTTACCTGACCCCTTCGGCCAAGGATCCACCCCCTGTGCGGACTGCGTTTCAATCGCAGGCAGTCTGGTTCATGCGCGCCCCGCTTCTGCCTCTTTGGGGTCGCGCCTTTCCAGCCCACAATGGAGACTACAGAACGGGGAGGGAGTCGGGACTCCCCGGTTCCTCCTCCCATTCTTTCCCCAATGCCTCTGTCTCCAGTCTCTCCTCAAGGCTTTCCCAGCCAGTCTGCACTCAGCCCTGCAGCTCGCACGCGTACAAGCTGTGTGCGGAGCGCACAAAAGGCAGGTTAATTGATTCCCTTATGCCTGAGCGAGATGGTACCTGCAGAGTGGGAGGCGTACCATCACCGGGGCTCCACTGGCCGCCGTGTCAGTTCTCTTCACAAAGTTTTCCTCACCAGTCTTTTCCCAGGCACCAGCCCACCCTGCTGCCGCCTCTACCCAGCGATCAAGGAGGGTGGCCACCGCTGTAACTTTTGCGTTTGCCCTTTAAATGTCTCTTTACATCCCCAGCCACCTGTCTCTGGTAGAGAGCTCCCCTAAGCTTTTTGGGGTTGTGTTTTGTCTGTATTTTCTTGGCTTTAGCTGCTGTAGTTTAGGGGTTCCTGTTTATGATTCAGACCCCGTTCTTCTTGGGGGAAGCTAACTGGCCATTTCAATGTCCCTCTGGTACCAGTGCCCGTGGGCACCCAGCTGACCCTCTTCGAGCCTCCACCACACTTCTCACCCTTTGGGATCTGTGAGAGTCGAATCCACTGTCCGCGGCGCCAAGGCTCCTCTCCCACTATCGCTCCACTGCTTTCCAGGTGATTACTCCATTATTTAGTTACAATTTTAGTTTGGTTTTGGGAGGAGGTCAGCGTGACTCCCATTCACTCCTCCGCCATCTTCTCTCTCCTGTTTTGTTTTGTTTTTGTTTTTGTTTTTTTGAAGCAATTGTGAATGGGATTGTCTTAATTTCCCTTTCTGTTAGTTCATTATTGGCATATAAAAATCCAACTGATTTCTGTATATTACTTTTGCATCCTGCTACTTTCCTGAATTCATTTATCACTTGTAGTAGTTTCTTGGTGGAATCTTTGGGGTTCTCCATGTCCAGTATTATGCCATCTGCAAATAAAGACAGTTTACTTCCTTATTTCCAATTTGGGTGCCTTTGATTTCTTCTTCTTGTCTGATTGCTATGGCGAGGACTTCTAGTACTATGTTGAATAAGAGAGGTGGAAGCAGGAATCCTTGTCTTGTCCCTAATCTTAAGGAGAATGCTTGTAGTTTTTGCCTGTTTTGTATGAACTGGCAGTGGGTTTGTCATATGTGGCCTTTATTATGTGTAGGTATGTTCCCTCTAATCCCACTTTGCTGAGAGTTTTTATCACAAATCGGTGCTGGATTGTATCAAATGCTTTTCCTGCACCTATTGAGATGATGATGTGGTTTTTGTCCTTCATTTTGTTCTTGTGGTAAATCACATTTATTGACTTTCAAATGCTGTAGCAACCATGCATTCCCAGAATAAATCCCACTTGAGCATGGTGTATATCTTTTTGATGCATTTCTATATTCAGTTTGCTAATATTTTTGTTGAGGATTTTAGCATCTGTGTTCATAAAGGGTATGGGAATACAATATACTTTTTTTTGTAGTGTCGTCATCTGGTTTTGGAATTAGGATAATGCTGGCTTCATAAAATGAGTTTGGGAGATTTCCCTTGTCTTGAATTTTTTGAAATACTTTGAAAAGGAGATGTGTTAGTTCTTCTTAAAATGTTTGGTATAATTCACCTGTGAAGCCATCCAGTCCAGGGCTTTTGTTTGTTGGGAGTTTTTTGATTACTGCTTCAATTTCACTCGGTGGAATCTGTTTATTCAGATTATCTGATTCTTCCCAATTTAGTTTTTGAAGATTGTATATTTTTAGGATTTATCCATTTTGTCCAGGTTATCCAGTTTATTGGCATATAGTTGTTCATAACATTTTCTTATAATCCTTTGTATTTCTTTGGAATTGTTATTCTCTTTCATTTCTGATTTTATTTATTTGGGTCCTTTCTCTTTTTTTCTTAGTCAGTCTGGTTAAAGGTTTGTCAATCTTGTTTATCTTTTCAAAGAACCAGCTCTTGGATTCATTGATCTTTTGTATCATTTTTTAAAACTCTTATTTATTTTTTTCTCTGATCTTTATTTCCTTCCTTCCACTCACTTTGGGCTCTGTTCATTGTTCTTTTTCAAGTTCCTTTAAGTGTAGAGTCAGATTGTTTGCTAGGCCTTATTCTTATTTTATGAGATAGGCCTTTAATGCTGTGAATTCCCCTCTTAGGATTACTATTTATGTGTCCCACACATTTTGGATTGCTGTGTTCTTATTTTCATTTGTATCTAGGTATCTTTTGATTTTTTCCTTGATCTCATTGTTTACCTATTCATTGTTTAATAACATGTTAGTTAGCTTCCATGTCTTTGTGTATATATCGGTGTTCTTCTTGTGATTGATTTCTAGTTTCATAGTCAGAAAAGACATTTGATATGTATTCAATCTTCTTAAATTTTCGAGACTTGTTTTCTATCCTAACATGTAGTCTATCCTAAAAATTGTTCCATGTGCACTTGAAAAATGTGTATATTCTGCAGCTTTGGGGTGAGAAGCTCTGAAGATATCAATTAAATCCATTTGATCTAGTATGTTGTTTAAGGACACTGTCTCCTTGTTAAAATTCTGTCTGAAAGATTTATCCATTGAAGTAAAAAGGGTGTTAATATGCCTGAGTATGACTGTATTTCTGTTCATCTTTCCCTTTATCTCCCTCAAGGTGTGCTTTACATATTTAGGTGCTCCTGCGCTGGGTGCATAAACATTTACTAGGGTTATGTCCTTTTATTGAATTGTTTCCTTTATCATTATGTAGTGTCCTTATTTGACTCTTACTGTAGCTTTGGTTTTGAGGTCTATTTTTCTGTTATAAATATTGCTATTCCAGCTTTTTTCCTTTTCCATTTGCATGAAATATCTTTTTCCATCCCTTTATTATTAGTCTGTGTGCATCTTTCAATCTAAGGTCAGTCTCTTGGAGTCAGCCTATATATGGGTCTTGTTTTCTTATCCATTCATCTACCCAATGTCTTTTGGTTGGAGCATTTAAGCCATTTACATTTAAGGTGATTATTGAAAGATACATATTTAGTGCCATTTTATTGGTAGACTATTTTCCTATGTTTTTTTCTTTCTTTCTCTCTTTCTTCTTAAGGCAAGCCTTTTAACATTTGTTGCAGTACTCATTTGGTGATAACAAACTCCTTTAGCTTATTCTTGTCTAGGAAGCTTCTTATTTCTCCTTTGATTTCATTTCTTTTTCCCCATTTTATTTTTTAATTGCTTTTATTTTTTTCAAAGTATATTTTATTGATTATGCTGTTAAAAGTTGTCCCAATTTTTTTCCCTTTGCCCCCCTCTACTCAATACCACCTTCCTTCCAGCAATCTCCCCCTTCTTTGTTCATATGTGTGGGCCATGCGTGTAAATTCTTTGGTTTATCCATTTCCCATATTATTCTTAACATCTCCCTGTCTATTTTGTTCCTACCAATTATGCTTCTTGATCCTTACACCATTTCCCTTTCTTACCTTGTTCACTCTCCTGCCTGATAACCCTCGGAGTGATCCCCATACCTATGATACAGTTCCTGTTCTAGTTATTTGCTTAGTTTGATTATGTTTTTGTTTTATAAATTCAGTTGTTGATAGCTGTGAGTTTGTCATTTTAATGTTCATAGTTTTGATCTTCTTCTTTTTCTTTAATAAGTCCCTTAAACATTTCATGTAATAATGGCTTGGTGATGATGAATTCCTTTAGCTTTACCTGGTCTGGGTTACACTTTGTCCTTTCATTCTAACTGATAGCTTTGCTGGATAGAGTAACCTTGGTTGTACGTCCTTGCTCTTCATGATTTTGAATATTTCTTTCCAGCCCCTTCTTGCCTGCGAAGTTTCTCTTGAGAAATCAGCTGATAGTCTTAGGGGAACTCCTTTGTAGGTAACTCTCTGCTTTTCTCTTGCTGCTTGTAAGATTCTCTTTTTATCTTAACCTTTTAATTTTAATTTTAATTATGATGTATCTTGGTGTGGTTCTGTTTGGGTCCAACTTGATTGAGACTCTCTGTGTTTCCTGGACTTGCATGTCTATTTCCTTCATCAAATTAGGAAGTTTTCTTTCATTATTTTTTCAAATAGATTTCCAATTTCTTGCTCTTTCTCTTCTTCTTCTGGCACCCCTACGATGGGAATGTTGAACCTTTTGAAGTTGTCCCAGTGGTTGCTCATACTACCCTCACTTTTTTTATTCTTTTTTCTTCTTGTTGTTCTGATTGGTGGTTTTTTACTCCCTTATGTTCCAAGTCATTGATTTGATTCTTGGCTTCATCTGCTCTACTGTTGTTTTCCTGTAAATTGTTCTTTATTTCAATTAGTGAATCCTTCATTTCCGACTCGTTATCACTAAGTTTCTTGAGTATCCTTATAACTTGTGTTTTGAACTCTGCATCTGATAGATTGCTTATCTCCGTTTCATTTAGCTTTTTTTCTGGAGTTTTGATTTGTTCTTTCATTTGTCTTTGTCTCCTCATTTTTGTCAGCCTCTTTCTGTTTGTTTCTGTGCATTAGGTAGAACTGTTTTGACTCTATGTCTTGGTAGTGTGGCCTAATGTAGTAGGTGTCCTGTAGGGTCAGGTGGCACAGACACCCTTATCACCCAAGCTGGGACTCAAGGTGTGCCCTTTGTGTGGGCTGAGTATACCCTCCTCTTATAGTTGAGCCTTGGTTGCTGGGAGGGATTTACCCAGGCCAGTGAGCTGCAAGGATTGGCTGTGACCATTTGCCACCAACCTCCGCCCTCCTTGGAGGATCAGCTGTGCAAGGTCACGGTGGTGTTTCTCCAACAAGGTCTGTAGCTGTTCACTGGGCGTGCTGGCCCTGGGGTTTCACTGGTGGTGAAGGCCTAGTTCAGCCCCAATCTGTGTTTTGCCTGAGGCCAGCCTTCCTGAGCTATAGAGCCATCTGAGAAGACTGCTACTTGTTTTGTGCTTGGAGATCCCCAAGATAAATAAAACTGTTAAACTAATCTGGCTGCTGCTAGTGCCAGGCCTGGAGCTCACTGAGGCCAGCTGTTGCTTGTTTGAGAGGATTTAGGAAGTTGTGCCACAGGAGTCAAGAGCAGCTAATCATATGGAAAAGCAGCTTGGGTGGGCCTGTAAGTTGGGTGGGGCGGAGTCTCTGGGTATCTCCAAGGCAGCTCAAACAGTGTTAGCCAGATTGATGGAGTCCCAGATATGGCACCAGCTTGCCTGCTCTGCGGCTCTGTCCGGGGAGGGTACAGAAAAGGGACAATGGCCTCTATTCACCTTGATGCCAGACACTTCAGCCTCTTTCAGTATGCCACTGGTGCCCGTACAGCTGCCACCCTGGTGCTGGAGCTCAGAGGTAGTTAATGTGGGTAGGTGAGTCTATGTGTGGGTTTTTAAAGAGGAACTGCTTGGGGCTCCAGGAGTTTCTTCCACTGACTCAATCCCTGATGGTTTTTGCAGCCAGAAATTGTGGGGACTTATCTTCCTGGCACTGGAGCCGTGAGCTGGGAGGCCTGGTGTGGGGCTGGAACAACTTCCTCCTGAGATATCCCTCCTAAGTTTTTATCCACCACACTTGGGTGAGAGATGGGCCTGTTCCGCATCTGTGCTCCTCCTACCTGTTCATCAAGACTGGTGATGAACTGGTAGGAGGAGCACAGTTCTTTAAGTCCGTAGTTGTCAGACTTCCATTCAGCTCCATTTTTGATGGTTCTGAGTGATGGAGGAGGTTAGTGTAGTTTCCACCTACTACTCTGCCATCTTCGGTTCTCCAGTAACTTAAGTTCTTACTTCAAGAAATGGTAAAGCAAGTTGAAGGAATAAAATAAAAATAAGAGCAGAAAATAAAATTGCAAATAGAAAAAAAACAAGGAATTAAGAAGCTAGTTCTTCAAAATATAAGTAAAGTTGATAAACCTCTAATAAGACTGACAAAAAGAGAACACAAATCCCTAATATTAGGAATGAAATAGGAGATATCATTCCAGATACTACAGCCTTAAAAAATAAGGAATGGAATACTACTTCAACTTTATGCTCATATATATGACAGCTTAGAAGAATAGGACAATTCCTTAAGTACCAAAAACTGCCAAATTTTAACTAAGGTGAAATAGACAACCTGAAGAGTACTAGTAACTATTAAGGAAATTGAATTTTTAGTTACAAACTTCTCCAAAATGAATTCTCAAAGCCTGTGTTGTCTCACTAGAGAATTCTATCAAATCTATAAAGGGTTATTAACTCTACATAATCTCTTCCATAAAACAGAGAGGAAAACACTTCCCAAGTCATTCAGGAAGCCAGTGCAAATATAGATAAAGACTTTACAAAAAAAACCCCAAAAACTCTACAAACATTCCTCCTGAACTTAGAATACTACCGATATTTTAATACATTAAAAGCAATTATGCATCATGAATAAGTGGGATTTATTCCATGTAAGCAAGGCTGGTTCTCAGAATAGTTAAAAGTATTTAAAAATAAAACTGGAGGACTTATACCTTCCAATTTAAATATGTACTATAAAGCTACAGTAATTAAAATAGTGTGGGGTTCTTCTGGTCAAGATGGAGACACACTTTGTTTCCTCGTGCAACCACAGACAGAATTAAAACTAACCCCCAAAATAAGTAACACTCAGAACTGTCAGAAAATCAAACTGTATGGCAGTCCAACAACCAAGGATTTAAAGAAGCCACATTCATCCAGACATGTAGAAGGGGCAGAGACGCAGAGATGGGCAGGGAGGTGAGGAGACACAGTGTGGTACATAGAGGGGGTGGCAGTGGCAGCAGATGGGTGGTTCCACAGTCACATGTGGTGAATAAAAATTTGGAGGGATACCTTGGGAGGGAGTGATTGCAGCCCCAGGCCAGACCACACAGCTCAGAGTTCCAGCACTGGGAAGATAAATCCCCATAATTTCTGGCTATAATAACCAGTAGAGGTTGGGGCAGTGGAAGAAATGCCGGTTTTTTCAGGAGACACCACTTAAAGGGCCCACACTGTCTTATAATGTACATAAACCCACCACTCTAGAATTTACCACCATGGGAACAGCTGGAAGAGTGCCAATCACACTTGCAGAGTGGGTGAAATGACTGGAAATGAGGAGAGTGCTGGGCAAATCTCCAGAAGCCAGGCAGCAGCACTGTTCCCCTTCTCCAAACCCTCCCTCCACCCAGAGCCACAAAGCAGTAAAGCAGATTGCCCCGCCTTGGTGATTACATAAGGCTCTGCCCCACTCAATTTACAATAGGCCATGCTACCAAAACAGGGAGTCGAAGCAGCCCTACCTAATACACAGAAACAAACACAGGGAGGCTGCCAAATTAAGGAGACAAAGAAATATGGCCCGTATAAAAGACCAGAGCAAAACCTCAGAAAAAGAACTAAATGGAATGGAGATAACTTACCTATCAGATGCAGAGTTCAAAATACAGGTGATCAGTATGCTCAAAGAACTCATTGAGTATGGCAACAACATAAAGGAAGAAATGAAGGTTACACTAAGTGGAATAAAGAAAAATCTACAGGGAACAAACAGTGAAGGAGAGGAAGCCTGAATTCAAATAAACGATTTGGAACATAAGGAAGAAATAAACATTCAACTAGAGCAAAAAGAAGAAACAAGAATTCAAAAATATGAGGATAGATAGTATAAGGACCTCTGGGACATCTCCAAATGTACCAACATCTGAATCACAGGGGCGCCAGAAGGAGAAGAGGAAGAGCAAGAAATTGAAAACTTATTTGAAAAAAATAATGAAAGAAAACTTACCTAATTTGGTGAAGGAAATAGATACACAACTCGAGGAAGCTCAGAGAGTCCCAATCAAGTTGGACCCAAACAGGACTACACCAAGACACATCATAATTAAATGCCAAAGATTAAAGAGGGAATCTTTTTTTGTTGTTTTTTGGAGTCTGAATTTGTGTTTATTTCTTATAAAGCTTGATGTAGCCTCTTGGTAAAATTGCACAGATGGCTGTGCCACACGAGGCCATTCAGGGTGCTGAGAGTCTTTTCCTTTCTTGTGCCAGAGGAGAGGCTTGGAGGCAGACAGACCATGCCTTGGAGGTGGGACGAGTGAGGGGGTACCTAGTGTGGGTTCCCCAGCAGGGAGGATCTGGTGGAGGGAGTTTGTCTTCTAAGATAAGAGGGGTTCACTGCTTGTCTGTAGGCCAATAGGGATTGTCCCACAGAGAGAGAGGAGGGTGCTGGCCTAGGGTCTGTGCTAGGCTGAGCTGTGCCTGCACCTGCAGGATACCGCACGCAAGAGGAAGAAGGAAACAGACAGAGGGCAGTGAGGGGGTGGGAGGACAGGATTGATTTAAACACAGGAGCCTTTGTCAAGGAGGTACTACAGAGATAAAGTGGAAATGGAAGGAATCCAGGGAAATGCGAGGGTATGACTGCACTAAGGGGTGGGCCTGTGGTAGCAGGGCATTAAGACGACAAGGAAGTATGAGAATCAATGGCCTAGAAGGTCCTTGTTGCTGCGTGGTCAGGGAATAGGAGGCTAGCAGCTGGGTTGGAGAGATACAGAGGTTGGCAGGACAAGGTCTGGTGTGTGACTGTGGGAGTGAGGGGCCTGGATGGGGAGAAGAAAGACCCCTGGAAGGGAGGGGCTCAGGAAGGAGCCCATGTGCATTTCAACAGTGACAAAATTCAGAGAGGTGAAGTACAGAGAGTAAGACTGAGCCAGAAGTCAAAATAAGGAGAAATCCTGGAGAAATAAGGGAAAATGACCAGACAAAGGCTGCTATACAACTGGGGGTTTTGGCGATAAAGAGAGAATCTTAAAAGCAGCAGGAGAAAAGCAGAGAGTTACCTACAAAGGAATTCCCATAAGACTACAAGCTGACTTCTCAAAAGAAACTTTATAGACAAGAGGGACTGGCAAGAATTGTTGAAAGTGATGAAAACCAAGGGCCTACAACCAAGATTACTCTATCCAGCAAAGCTATCATTTAGAATTGAAGGGCAGATAAAGTGTTTCCCAGACAAGGTAAAGCTAAAGGAGTTCATCATCACCAAGCCCTTATTACATGAAATGTTAAAGGGACATATTTAAGAAAAAGAAGATCAAAACTATGAACATTAAAAAGGCAACAAATTCACAACTATCAACAATTGAATCTAAAAATAACAAACTAAGCAAACGACCAGAACAGGAACAGAATCATAGATATGGAGATCCTTTGGAGGTTTATCAGGTTGGAGGGGGAAGGAAGAGAATGGGGGAAAAGGTACAGGGATTAAGAAGCATCATTGGTAGGCTATTGGGAAACACCCTGCCTGGTTTCAGGGATTGTAGCCTCTCCAACAGGCAAGAGGTCCCCAGGGCTGGAGCTAATCAAGGAGGCCTTGGGAAAACAGGCCACTGAGGAGATGAATCCTGTCCCCTTGGCAGGGGTGCAGTCCCTGCCTCCCTCACATCACCCTGCTTGGCCCTGTGATGGTCGGTTAGTCAAGACCTAAGACAGACATGGCCAGTATGGGCAGCAGACAAGGATTTGAGGGACACAGAGAAAGGTCGAAAAGGCCCGCACTCCTTAACTCGGCTTGGACATGGCCAGAGTCCTCATTCTATCTGAAAGAAGTCTCCTTATCTTTTGGTGGCTCTGCCCCGCCCACCTGGATCAGGCTTGAAACAATACTAAAGGCAGGTACAGCCCTCAACTGGATTGAGCAGTTCCCAGGGACAATCAGGCCTAGAAGTAAGTTCCTTGAAGCATGTTTTGTTCTTGCCTCAAAAGCTATGATAATTGGCTCAAACTGGGAAGGAGATTTACATTATTCATAGATCTGACCTTAGGCAGATCTCTTGTGTTCCTTTGATTGTTTTCTATGATCTCTTTTTGTTTTCTGTAAACATAGCCTTTTGACATTGATTGATGAGCTTTGCATCATACTTCCTTGTCATCTTAATGCGCTGCCCCCACAGGCCCACCCCTTAGTGCAGTCACACCCTCACATTTCCCTGGATTCCTTCCATTTCCACTTTATCTCTGTAGTACCTCCTTGACAAAGGCTCCTGTGTTTAAATCAATCCTGTCCTCCCACCCCCTCACTGCCCTCTGTCTGTTTCCTTTTTCCTCTTGCGTGTGGTATCCTGCAGGTGCAGGCACAGCTCAGCCTAGCACAGACCCTAGGCCAGCACCCTCCTCTCTCTCTGTGGGACAATCCCTATTGGCCTACAGACAAGCAGTGATCATCAATCAATGCTCATACCCCTGTGCATATGATTCTCAATAAAAACCTTTGGACAAAGGGGCTCGGGATCTTCTCCACTAGAGGGAAGAGCCATGACCCCTCTCCTGGCAAACAGAGAAGTGTTTGCAACAACTCGTGTTTATTTCCCCCATCTGTGACCACCCTGGGATGGGCTCTGCGGGATTCAGAGCCCCGCTCTCTCCTTAGCTGGCTCCAGACAGTAACCCTCAGATCCAAGAGCAGCCGTTCCCGTGCTCCCCTACCATGAATCATTCCCCACGACAGGAGGAACAAAACAGACAGGGATGTTAAGAATAGTATAGGAAATGGAGAAGCCAAAAAATTTACATGCACAACCCATTAACATGAACTAAGAAAGGATGGCTGAAGGCAAGGAGGATGCTGGGCAGAGGGGGACAAATGGGGAAAAACTGGGACAACTATAACAGCATAATCAAAAAAATATATTTTTTAAAAAGTGTGGTACTGACATAAGAATATACAATGGAGCAGAGTTGAGAGTCCAGAAATAAATCCTATTTATGGTAAATTGATTTTTGACAAAGGTGTTTTAGCGGTTCAATGGGGGAAAGATAATTTTTTCTACAAATGGTTCTGAGTCATTGGATAGTCACATGCAAAAAGATGGATTTAGACCTTCCTGTAATTCACAACTCCAAATGGATAATAGACCTAAATGTAAGAGCTAAAACTATAAAACATCTTGAGTAAAGGGTAGAAGAGAACCTTTGTGTCATTGGATTAGGTAGATTTATTAATAGCAAAATCCTTAAAAGAAAAAAAGTTATAAATTAGACTTCATCAAAATTTAAAACTTATGCACATCAAAAGACACCATTAAGGAAATGAAATGAAAACACAAAAAAACACAAACCACAAATTGTATTTCTGATAAAGTACTTATAACCAGAATATAAGAAGAAATCTTACAACTCAATAAGACAACTCAATTTTTTAAAATAGGCAATATTTGAACAGAGATTTCACCAAAGAAAACATGAAGATGACCAATAAGAACATGAAAAGATGCCATTTATCATATCATTAGTCATTAGGAAAATACAAATAAAATCAGAGTAAGATATTACTTTATACCAACTAGAAATGATAATAAAAGAGACAAGAAATAATAACTGGTGGCATAAATGTGGAGAAATGGTAATCCTCATTAATTGCTGATAAAAATGTAAAATGACGTAGCCCTGACTATGTGGCTTAGTTGTTTGTAACATTGTCCCTTATGCCAAGAGTATGCGGATTTGATCCCTGGTCAGGGCACATACCTAGGTTTAGTAGGTCCAATCCCCGGTTGGGGTGCATACAGGAGGCAACTGATTGATCTCTCTCTCCCCCCGCCTCCTCCGCCACCCTTTCTCTAAAGTCAATAAACATCCTTGGGTGAAGATTTCAAAATTAAAAAGAAATTAATAAAATAAAATTATGTAGACACTGAAAAGTCTTCTGGCAATTGAAAAAATAAAACCACATTAAACATAAATTTACCATATGGCCCAGGAATTTCACTCCCTTGTATCTACCCAAGAGGAATAATATATGTACATAAAGACTTGTATGTAAGTGTTCTTAGAAGCCTTATTCATAATAACTAAAAAAAAGTAGGAAAAAATTCAAATTTTTATTAATTAGTGAATGGATGAACATGATATGGTATAACCATACATTGAAATTCTATTTAAGAATAATAAAGAACAAGTTACTGATACATGCTACAATGTGAATGAACTTGAAAAACATTATGTTAAGTGATAGAAGCCAGATGTAAAAGACCACATATTGTGTGATTTCATCTATGCAAAATGTCCAGAAAAGGCAAATCTATAGAGACAGAAAGTAAGTTAGTGGTTGCCTGGGACTGGGGTGGGAATAGGAATTCACTGCAAATGGGTAAGAGATGAAGAAAATTTCCTAAAATTTGATTATGGTGATGGTTGCACAACTTTGTAAATTTACTGAAAATCATTAAATTGTACATTTATGAGTGTATTCTAAGATATGTCTACTATACCTTAATAAAAATCTTAAGTATACTAGATGAACATCATTCCCAAATGTATTCTGTACATATATGTATAATGAGTGATAGAAATCCTTTAAAATGTGTTCATATGAATTCTAGTTTTAATTAAAACATTTTTTTCTATTTGACTTTAACATAAAAAAGAAATTAAAGTGAAACTAAAGATATTGTTAAACCTCAAATATTTCAAGAGATTTTCTTTTTTAAAAGAGCCCTCCCAGATTATGAAAAAAAAAAAAAAGACAAAGGAAAACATTGAACAGTTGGAGTTATTGTGCTTTAAAACCCCAGGTTTCAAATGGACTTCCTGGTATAAAAATGAGAATGCTGGAAACTCTCATATTTCTGCCAGTCTCTCTGTTCCTCACCCCCCTCCTTAGTTTTGTTGTCAAAGTAAATGAATTTCCCAGTATGTTTGTTTAAAAAAAAAAAAAAGACATAGTTTTTATTCAAGATTATTTTCCAATATCTGCAGAAGATATACAAAGACTTCTGATAGCCACCTTACAAATCAAAAGCTGTTCTTGTCTTTTATAATCCTGTAGAGTAAAGTGCTGTGCTTTTCTTGGAGTAGAGTTCATGGAGAAAAGAGTTCATAGAGTTCATTTTAAGTTCAGATACATCAAGACATGAATTAGCCAGGCCTTGGACCTCTTTTCATGATCTCAAACTTATTTCACAGTTTTTGACAAACAAAAATATTTACACTTCAGGTGAGTCATTAGACTGTTTGATAGCATGAGTCTTAATTTCTTTACCTAGAATAGCAGGAAAGCAGGAAATTGTAGGTAGATAGAACATAGTTGAGTTTTGTATTACTAGAGACCTCATCTGAACCTGAATTAGTAAATATAACCTTTCTTTAGTCACTCTTGTCACAAATACTGTACCCTTTAGATTTCATTATTAGAAAAAAGTGATTTACAGTATGGTGTATAAGTGTAAAATGTACTTTAAAGACCTGTTATTAATTTTGTTCAGTTTCTTTCAAAGTTAAAGTTGATGCCTTTGTTAAAGGAAGGCAAATTTTGGTTTATGTATTTTGTTCTTTATAGATGAGATATATTATTCTCTTTCTGTGTACATAAGTATTAGTTTATCAAACTTTCTATTTATAATGTTCTTTAATCATATTCTCTTAGTCAATATTGGTTTCAGATCCAATGCAGCTTCTTCATTCCTGAGTTCTTTATTTGTATTCACCTTTTCTTATCTAGATTTCATTATCACATGGTTTTTGCAGAGGTTCTCATAAAGGCAATCTTCCTTGAGTTTGTTCCTGTTTATGAAAGCTGTCAGTGGCCCTAAAATTTCAACCACATTTCAGTATCATTTTTACTCCATTATCTTTTGTATTAAATGTTGCTGTGGAAAAGACTGAGGACAATCTTTGGGATGTTTTTTCTTTTCTTTGTAGATCAGTGGTTCTTAAAGTATGGTCCCTGGATCAGCAGCATCAATATTATCTGGGAATTTGTTAAGATGCACATTCTTAGGCTCCATTTTACAGCTACTGAATTAAGAACTACAGGTATAGAATCCAGTAATGTCTTACCAAATCATCCAGGTACTTCTTATACACACTAAAGTTTGATAACTGATTAAATATTAAATATTTACTTTCTCTGCCTGAATTCTTGAAGATTTCTTACTTTGAAATTCAGTGACCTAATCCTAGATATCTTAGAATTGAGAGTTTGCTATCAAAATTTCTTGGATTCATCTTTCATTGGGTGCTCTGATTAGTTAAGGATGCAGAGCAAACAAAATCACTTGAGTCTCATTACTGGATGACCATTCATCTTGCGATAGTTTTAATTTATGCCTGTGTTCCCAGCATACTTGTTATTAGTGCCTCCTTTCAATCTCACGTCTGTCCTTGTTTGGATGATTGATTATATGGTCACCCTATTTATGACCATTGAGTCCAATGGTTTGAAAAATATCTATGATTGATCAAGATGTTGTATGGACTCTGTGGAATTCCTGATAGGAGATGCAGGGCAGAGGCGCATATGGTTTGGAGCAAAAGCTTGCCTGTTTTCAAAAATAATTATCCTCATTTTGAGAGTTAGCTCTTGGCTTGCCATTGGACTGTGGCAGAAACTGAACACTTAATTGACTGTGGAACACGAGCTGCCCTGCGTAAATTGGGTGTCTGATCTACCAAGCCATAGACTCAGGCAGGCCCAACAGTACTTCATCATATGATATATTTGGGACTAGGAATAAAAAAGTGTAAACTGGATGAGCAGGTGGCTCTCACTCCTGATGTGTCTATTCCCATTGCACTGCCATCCTACTCTCATTCCATACTTAAGCCACATGGAGCATTCTCTATGGTCAGTTGTCGGATAAAGGAGACAGCTGAACCTAATTTGTAGATGATTTTTCAAGATAGCTGGAGATGACCTATTCAATGGAGCAGCCCTGCCCAGGAGTGGCCCTGCAATAAAAGAATAGGGAATTCCTTCCACCTTTCCAGCAGGCAGAATTGTAAGAGGACATCTCATTCCCTTTTGCCCATGGGAAATCTGTCCTGTGGAGCAGCTCTATAGAAAGCATGGATTGGAGTTAATGGTTTGGCAGGACAGTCAGGAACATGAAAGGGATATGAAGATTGGTAACAAGTTGGTCTGGAGAAAGAGTTATGTGAAGAGATCTCTCACAGTGAACTCATAGTGTCAGCATATTTGAGTCCTATGTAAATTCACCAAAGGACCTTTACTTCACAGAAAGTTTTCTTGGCCCAAATACACATAATGACTCTCCTACTTCATCACTAGAGACCATATGCTCAATTATCCAATGCTAAATGTTCCAAAAGCCCTGTTGTCTCTGGTAATTTGTTGCTACTTAATTATTCTCTTCCACCCTGAGATATCATTATCCTTATTGAAATCATAGGATCTACTTTATTATCAGCATTTTCTACCTTCATCTCTGACCTATAGAAGACAGCCACTATGGTGCTTTTAAAATATTCTGGTACTAGCTTCATTAATGCATTTATCAATGCTCTTATGACAGGCATGTCCTCGGGGTGGGGTGGCTAAGCAGGTAATTCGTAACAAATCCTCTCTAACATTCTCATCTCCCTAAATCTTTCTATTCCTTCTTCTGCAAGGGATTTTTGGCATCTCAACTCAGCATAGGCCAGCAGTGGATCCATTTTTTAGTCTACAAACAACAAAGAGAGAAAATACTGTAATTAGAGTCCGACTATCTGTGTGTGATAGCACACTGAATCCAGATGTGGATGAAGATTTTCGCTAAGAGAATGGTTTGGGTAGGGAGGATCTTGTGGAGAATGTAAAAGAAATGTAAAATATCTTTTTTGGCAAGAAGTCACCCTGTTTAGGTTCAGTGCTCAGATCAGGTTGAGGTGGATGTTCAGCTCCCCACTGGGTCCTATGACACCAACTGGTACCACCTCATAGCTGATGGGTTTAGGTAGAAGTTGAGGTACCAGCTGGGCATCACTGTCATTAGAGAAGAGATTAAAGTACCAGGTAACACCACCGTGTACTTCCCTCTTACACCCCATTGCCACAGGTTGGGTGTGGAAGTTCAACTCTGCAGAAGCAGAGGAGAAAGGGGGTGTGGCTGAAAAAATTTCCAAAGAAGTATTCAAAGGCTGAAAAATTTCCAAACTTAGTGAAAGGCACCGATCTACATATTCAAGATTAGCATGCCACAAAAATGATACATCAAAAGCAAAAAAAATCCAAGTCACTATATATTATAACCAAACTTAAAACAACAACAACAAAAATCATGAAGCAGTTGCAGAGGAATGATGCATTGTCTACAATGAAAAAAGTGGTTCAAATAACAAATTTTTTTTGGTGTGTTATATAATTTGTTGATTATACAAAAGGACTCCATCCAGGATGTACAACTCAAACCCTGCAGCAGTGGCAGCCCCCACACCCTGGACAGCAAATATTTATCTGAAACCATGGACACCAGAAGGAAGTGGCAAACACTTTCCACATGCTGAAAGAAAAGAGGTGTTAACCCTATTTATGTAACCAGGGAAAATATACTTCAGGAATAAAGGAAAAATAAAGGCATTCTCAGATGAAGGAAAACTAAGAAACTTTGTCACCAGCAGACCTACCAGGAAAGAATGGCTAAAGGAAGTTCTTTAAACATTAAGGAAATGATAAATGAGGGAGGTTTGGGACTCTTCAGTAAAGAAGAAAGAACAGTGGAAGGAATTTTCAAAACTCCCTACAGCTCTCTTTTCCCAGCTCTCCCTTTAAAATATTTGTCTGGTCTCTTGCTGCTTCAACATATAATGTAGCTGTAGGCAGCCGTGATGCTAACCATGCCCATATTGCGGCTGCTTGCTATTCTTCAACAATACCAGGCATAGGGCTTTTCTGAGATGCTCCAGGTCGGGTCCGTTTCGTCTAGCAGCAGCAAGTTCTCACAACTACCTTACCATAGAGCTGCCACATAGAGAGAAAAAAGGATGGAAAAAATAGAAAGTAACATAAGAAACATAAAGAATAGTATGAAATATTCTAATTTGCGTGTAATTGGAGTTCCAGAAGGAGAGACAGGAAGGGAAGGGGAGGGAGATAAGGGAAGGGAGGGAGGGTAGAAGGAGAGAGACAAAGAAAGAGAGATTTGGAATGCTCAAAATGGTAAAGATGCCAACTTGCCCCAAACTGAACTGTAGATGCAATAAAACCCTAATTAAGATCTCAGTGGATCTCTCTGTGTAGGTGTGTGCAGCTTGACTAGGGCCATTGGCAGAGATGAGCCTAGATAAAGGCAGGGCCAGATGGCCTTGTTGAAGAGTTGGAAGTTTATCTTTAGAGTAAATAGGGAGCAAAGAGGCTTTTAAGTAGAGCCACATGAGTTATATTGCAAGGAAGATGATAATGCCAGGAATGTAGGAAAAAACTGGAGGCACAAAATAAACTTAAAAGGCTGTTGTAGTGCTTTAGAGACATGGTGATGCCTTCAGCTGGTATAGTGGCAGTGAGAAAGGAGACAAGTAGACAAATTTGAAACCTGTTAGGACCCACTTGTTCATCTTTCTGGTTGTCCAGGGTGTCTGTAGAGCTCTATTCCAAAACCATATTTAAAATGAATCCATTTTTTTCTCTCAGTCTTTTTCACTGTCCAAGTTTCATATCTGTTCATAGTATGAGGAGGGACCCAAAAAAACACCCAGAATTTATTTATAAAAAGTTGTGTATTTATTGTTACATGTTTAAACTTTAGTTACCTTCAAAGTACTCTCCACTTCATGCAATACACCTATCAAGACATTTTTTCCACTGCTCAAAACAGTTTTTGAACTTGTCGATTTTGATACCTTTTAGTGCTTCAGCTGTTTTTTGTTTCACCTTTTCCACATCAGCAAAACGTTTCCCTTTGAGGACTTTTTTCATCCAGGGAAACAAAAAGAAGTCACTTGGGGCAAGATCAGTGAATAGGCAGGGTGGGCGATGAAGGTCATGCTGTTTTTGGTTAAAAACTGCTGAACACTCAGCAAAATGTGGACAAGTGCACTCATAAATCTCCCATCATAAAAGGGGAAAATGCATTGAGAGTCTTCAAAAAAAAATTCACTGAAGCCAAATGGCAGCCTCTTACCATGCCAGTTGGTGCACTGATACATATGGGTTCCTACAACATTCACCTAGTGGGGGAAGCCTGTGCTACAAGGGGCCTGCCTGCCAGAGGGTAAATCCAGTTTTGTTTTTGGGTCCCCCCTTGTAATTGAGAATACGAGGGTGTGGGTCATCTTAGCTTTGGTCTCAAATGACACATCTTTAGGGATCTTGGTGATCTTTTCTAATTCTTCCATTGCTGCCCTTCTCACTCTCAGCCTTCTCTTGATTTCTTGGCCAAACCAAGATAAGAAAAATCTTTAACAATTTTAATGTCTATTTTCTGTGTTAAAGTTCTGCATTTCTTCTGTAGTCATAATTTTATGCTCTGTGTTAAAATTCTATATGTTTTCTGTAGTCATAATTTTTGTCTCCTTGATGTTCAAATGCAGTCCTATTTGGCATTCTGTAGACATTTACAAAAAATTAGAATATAGACAAAAATGTAGACACTTACAAAATGTAAATATTTGGCAAAGTAGACATTTGTGTGCCTACTTTGGCACACAAATCAGACTACTTATCATTTCCCCCAATATTTTGTTATCCTGACTCTTCACATTTGCTTGTGATGGACTCTCTACCTGGAATGCTCTCTTGTCGCTTGTCTCCATGTCCAAATTCTACTTACCCTCAAGGTCAGTATTATCTACTCCATGTTTACTCCATTAATTCTTCCCTAATTCCCATGGACAGATGTATTCTCTCCTTTCTGTGAACTTTTTTTTAAACATGTAATTTCCTTGGCATAGGCCACATTTTATCTTCAGTATTCAAGATTGAAATAATGCGTGTGAAGAGTTAGGTGCTAAACAAACACAAATTATTACACTACTTTTTACTTAAATGATAGCTATTTATGCACATGCCTTCTCTTCCTTCTTCAGATTCTTTAAGAGCAAAGACTCTTCTTATTCATACCCATTCATTCTCCCATAGCTCCTGATATAATGTCTGATAGGCTTTAACAAAAAGTTCTGTTAAGTTGAATTAAATTGTGAAAGCAAAAGGATTTAGGTAAATTTACATAGAAATGACCAGAACTCAGATTTACTAACAGGAACATGTGCTTTCTTTAGGTCAAAATTTTTTTGATTTCAATTTTATCTAATTGTAATAAAGAATATATTCTCTACGTTAAATGATGTTCTCCTTGTTTCCCTCTTCAGAGGTCACCCGTTCTCATTACCTTTGATGGATCCTCTTCTTCTTCTAGACCTCTAATGTTAGAAAACCTCTTCTCTATCTACATTCACTTCCTAGGATATCTCACCCAGTGTCATGGCTTTAAATGCCATCTATATGCTGATGACTCTCAAATGTGTACCTCCAGCCCCAGCCTTTTAGCTGAACTTCAGACTTATGAAATTACCAGTGCGACATCTCCAATTAGATAATTGGCAGCTGAAGCTTAATGTGCATAAAACAAAACTATTAGTTACACACTAAACCTATTCTTACCCTAGTCTTCCCTATCCCAGAAACTTGCACCACTCATTCTCTTTACTCAAGCCCAAAATCTAGGAATCAGCATTGATTTCTTTATTTCAAACTATATATATAAACCATACTTAAATCATGACAGTCCTACCTTAGAGTTAGATTCCAACACATCTCCATGTCCCCTGCTGCCACCGTGTCTGAGTAACAGCCCTGCCTACATTATCACAAAAATCTCCTAATTGATTAACTGGACACCCTTCCTGCCTGCCTGCAGACAATTCTCCACTCAGCAGCCAGAGTAAGCTTAAGTGGAGAATCAGACTATGTCTCTCCCATGTTCTAAACCTCCAACACTTCACACCTCACTTAGAATAACATCAAAATGTCTTACCATGGTCACAAGGCCCCACGTGACCTGGTTCCTAACTTCCTCTGACTGCATCATCTACCTCTTCACACCTTACTTACTCCAGTTCTGTCATACTGTCCTTGCTCTTCCTCAATTCCATTACTTCTTTAAGGCATTTTCACTCTCTAGAATCTTGACAGTCAGTTAAAATAAGTGAGGTAACTTAGCACAGAGGTGTAGTAGAGTATTCATTTTTGTTTTTCCAACACCTAACTTAGTGAACGGCATATAGTAGAACAAAAAGGTGTATTTGGATAAACAATAGCTCTCTCAAAAAACTGGAGATTTTAGCCAACCATGTAGCTAGAATACAAGCCTTCATTGGGATGTAGTTGTCCCAAACATCTAATGTTACCTAAGTTAACAGACATGTATTGTTTGGAGATAGGCAGATCCTAGTTCTGGTCAGACCACTTCTGGAATGTTGGATTTCGCTCTAGGATCACATATTAAGAGGGGTTTTATCCACTGATGCATTTCAGACAAAGGATATTTTTCAGAAGAGGAAAAACAGAGTAGTGAAAGGACAGACTTTGCCCTGTGAAGAACTATTGAAGAAACTGAGAACCTTTAGCTTGATGAATACTTACTTGATGATTGGGGAGGAGATGTGAAAGCTCTCCTCAAATAGCAACTAGTCTGCCACATCAAAGAGGGGGTTATGCTTATCCTTATTAGCTAGAAAGGAAAGAACCAGTGTGGTAGGAAGTTTTGGAGAAGAAGCTTTAGTTCTGCATAAGTAGGATTGCCTACCAGTTTTCCCAAAGTAGTGTTTTGCCGAACACTATACCACGTTAGGCTATACAAAGTGTCTTGTGTTTTTATTGCAGGATTTTTAAGAACCTTTAATATACAAATGTTAAGAAGATATAATATGCCCCATTCCCAAGATTTGCTTGTCCATAAAAACCTTTATTCACAGAGCACTGTTAACATCCCTTCAAACAATACTTCATTGAGCAGATTGAGTTCCAGCTGCTCTGGTTCACATCAAGGTATCTGAGGAAACTGGAGGGTGCTGCTGTCACTTCAGTATTTCTGAAACCTAGGTCACTAAAACTAAAGTATATAATATTTGGGAAACAGGAGCACCCTTTCTTACTTGTTATGTTTACAGTGTGAGACTCAACACAGTTCTAAATAAGAATAATGGAGCAAAACCAATGAAAATGAGGCCCTGTAGTACAGTGGTTCTGAACTTTTTTCCCAGCAATATATTGTAATGACATTACTATGTCTGTCCAAGGATTCATTTATTGTGTGCAAGGTTATTCCAATGCCTGTCCAAGGGTTCTTTTATTGCATGCATGGTTAAAAAAGGTGAGGACTTTTTGCATGAACACAGAAACAAACAAACAAAAATACCCTCATGTTCTCCCCCCTCCACAATATTGTGATAAGATCCTCATATGAAACCATGCCCCTCCATTGAGCATCACCATTTTAGAGACTCAAACCTAGAGTATTAATATAACTTTTTTTAAATGGCAAGAAATTCCCAAGCCTAAATGAAGAAATGGCATTTAAAAATTGTGAGGAAAGTCAAACAAGAAAAGTCATCAAAATGGAGCCACTTATTTGAGGCCTGAGGGGAGTAATAATAAAAAAGGAAGATGGATTCATAAAAATATTGCTGTTATTAACTATTTGTTGCAATATGCAAGAGACAATATAATAATGAGAAGAGGCTGGCCCAGAAACATTGAAAAGACAGGGTTTCAAAATTATAGTTAGTGTGCACACAGCTGTCCATAGGAAGGCATAAACCAGGGTTAAAACATTGGAGTCCCTGAGAAGTGTACTGCAGAAGGATCCATCATGATTTCTACCTTTATAGCCATTTCTGTTTTCCAGAACCATATTTACCAATGTTTACTATCTTTAAGTTGATTTCCAAGGATCTGTCAGCCCTGAGAAGGAGGTGTTTTGGATAGTAGATAATATACTATAATTTTAACAAAGATGTATCTTCTATTGTGTTAATAAAGTGTCATTCTGTACTGAAAGTTTACTAAGGTTTTCTCAAACTTGGGTAGCTGATAAGCCAGCCCCTGGACAAGATCACACCACATATACCAATTCTTGAGGTCCTTATGAATATTCAATTACATTGCTTATGAAGAAACATGAACTACCATTTCTCTGTTATTCTGCAATTTTGCCCCTAAATCGGCACCTCAGCAAGTGGGGTCATTAGTTCTAAATAGCAGGTAAAGGAATTCTCACATAATTTTGCATGTCCACAGAGACTAATCTCAATTATACTTTTGTGTTTTCATGGCCATTTGGAGACACCAGGCCAGCTTCGCAAACACTATACAGGTTTACTGAGTTCAATGATAGATGAGAAGACATAGAGCCTCAGGGGCCTTGCTCTTTAATGTACTTCAAATTCCAAAACTCCCCCTATCATGGGAGAAAAGTAGAGGAGATCAGCTCAGATATGATGCTACCTCTCCCTGCTAGCCAAAGAGGAGGAAAAAAAAAATTGAAATTCAGTGATGACCAAGACCAGGGTCAGGAATTTAGGGCTGGGCAGAGTCTTGGGAGTCATTACAGCTTTGTGTTATTGGTCTCCAGATTGATTATATCCTCTTGGATATGGGGAATCTGTTTATCTTCTGGTTCCTGAATATCCTCTGACTTTATAGGAACATAGTAGTAGGCCATGATGGAGAAGATCAGGAAAACCAGCAGCAGAAGACAGGAAAACAAAATAAATTCAGCCCACTGCAGGAAGAAATAAATATAAGAAAACAAATGGAGAAACCTGACACTGAAGATCTTCAAAGGATGAGAACTGGGAGGCAGACTGACCCAGGCTCACCACTTAGGCAGGATTTGCTAGAAGAAGACTGGATTCACTGATCTTTCCTCACATGGGCATATGGTGGCCATTACTGACACTTCATATATCTGTGTTTCTGGCAAAGTCTGTGTGCGTCTAACTCATCTCACATGAGGAATGTGGGAGGCAAAGGGATGGGGGAGGAGGAAGAAGAGGACTTTGAAGGGGAAACCTTGGATAGACAGAAGCTCCTGTTTCTCTCAGATCAATACCTGTACCAGGCCACTGAACTGTGCCACAGCAAGCACAATGAAATTCCCAACTCCAATTGTCAGCAGCCAGGCTGCCTGGAGTACCGACTTCATGCTGGAGGGAGCCTAGAGAGAACACAAGTTTGTAAGTAAATAAAATGCCTGCACCATCCTCATGCCCCATGCCTCTATCTAGAATAATTCTTCCACAAAAGTTTCCAGATTTAGACTTTAACCCCTGAATTCAGCTATCACATTGATTCAGGGGGGTGTTGATAATGTTCACAGTAATAACAGAATGGAGCTCTTAATCAAATATTTTAATTCATTATCTTATATAATCTTCATTATAACCCTAAGAAATTAGTTCTGTTAGTGTTCTTTATGTGTAAAGAAAAATAGCATTATAGAAATAAAATTTCACTTGCCTGGGATTATATAAGTTGTGCAGCCAAAATTTGAACATAGGCAGTTTGACTCCACAGCCCTTATTTTTAACTTTTGAGTACTCTTTCCTAGATATCAAATACCATGGGCTACTACTCTACACTTCCATGATCCTGGGAAACAAGATGACTCTGTTCAGGGTCATTCATAGGGAATCTAAGTCCAGAATATGTGAAGTTCTTGGATAGGACATATACCCATTTAAGGCAGTGCCAGGGTTAAAATTCACCATCCTCTACCAGGGGTGTCTAACCCACAGCCCACAGGCTGCATGTGACCAAGGATGGTTACGAAAGCAGCCCAACACAAAATAATAAATTTATTTAAAACATTATGAGATTTTTTTTTTAGTGTATTTAATGTGTGGCCCAAGATAACTCTTCTTCTTCCAGTGTGGCCCAGAAATGCCAAAAGGTTGGACACCCCTGCAGCAGTATGTCCATCTTCACTTTCCACTTGCAAAGACCTACCTGAGAATAAGAAAACTCAAGTCCTGTGACCGAGAACATGACCTCCCCAGCTGAAACCAGCATATATTGTGGCAGCTGCCATGCAATGGATATTTTGTTGGCTGGAATGTCTTCTGTCTTCCAGGCCTGAGGACCCTGATTGGTGATCTTTGTGAGGGCAAAGAGAAATAGGTTTGTCAGTAGCCTCAAGTAACTATTCCTTACCTACAGCATTCTATGATTTTTTTTATCCATCCCCTCTTTGTATTTTTATCCATTTGCTACCCTCAAGAGAAGGACCAGTTTCTATGCAACTTCAGTTTTTTGAAATGCCTTTCTTTAACACTGCACTCATGTGCCTGACTTCACATACCATTGTCGACAGAGTCCTTAAGTGGCAGTGTATTTTGATATTATACTTTGGATTCCCACCATTTCGTCCAATTGGGCATTTTGATCCAAACCAACATTTTAAATATAAAATGGCATCTGAATTATACAAACACAATGAATTTTCAGAAAACATGTTCTTGAGGATAGTTTAATTCCTTGTCCTGTATAAGTACAATTAGATTTTTTTTTAACATTTTCCATTAAATATTTTATTTTACTAAAATTTAATTAGAAGGAATGATTTTCTTGATAGCCCTTATATTGAAAATTTTGTTGATCAGTTTTTAAAAACCCCACATTAAATACCACCTACTATTTCTTACTTTTTTTTCAATTTTATTTATTTTTAGAGAGAGGGGAAGGGAGGGAGAAAGAATGGGAGAGAAACATTGATGTGAGAGAGAGACATCTATCAGTTACCTCTTGTTCATGCCCCACCCATGGACCAAACCCACAACCCAGGCACGTGCCCTGATTGGCAGTTGAACTGGTGACCTTGTACTTTGCGGGACAGTGCCAAACCAACTGAGCCAGTCTGTTCAGGGCCCACCTGCTATTTTGAATTCTTTTTACTGGCCATTATTTTTTTTTTAACTTAAACCTCACACAATGAAATTTTCAAAAAGAAGCAATTTTTCTGTAAAATTTTGGTCAAAAGAAATTTTTTAGGTCAAATTTGTTATGAATGTTACCAAATATACATGATTCTACAATTTTTTGTCTCTAAAACTACTTTTATTATATGTAGGTTTTTAGCTATGATTGATTTTATATAAATTATATCCACTAATGTTTGTTATAAATTGAATAGAATTTTTTAAATTATATACATTTCTTAGAATAAAACCATTCCTAGATCGTAGGTGTAATACCTGGATATACAATGAGAAAAAGTGGCAGTTAAAGTCAAAGTGAAAAGTCCTTGAAATAAGGAACATGCGTAAAGGAAACATGGATGGAACCAAGCTGGGGAGGGATTGAGGGAGGGAGGTGGGTGTGGGAAGGGCAAGGGAAGGTGGTGGTGGGTAAATGGAGACAAATGTATTTGAATAATAACAATTTTTTTAAAAGTCCTTGAAATAAAAAGTTTTTGATGTCCAAGTGTGGTTAATTCTCTGAGTCAAAGGGCCATTGGGTTCAAAATAGTAAGGTAAATTTTGCTTTAGTCGATATTGGGCATATACAATAATTGAGTCTTCTCAGCTTGAGAAAAAAGACCCTAGCTTCTAAATCAACTTCTCATACTCAAATACCCATAGGCAGGTAAGTAAATGTGGCTGGCTGAATGGAAATTAGGGGTCTGTGGTTTACTGGATAGCACAGGCCCCATCTAACAGATACAGCCATTACAGCACAGCCAACTAACATGGTAATTCTTGTTATAAAATCTTTCTGATACTGTTTTTAAGAAATGTTATGAATTTAGCTTCTTAGGTAAAATCTCTTGAATTTTAAATATTGGCAATTAATAATAATTGTTGTCATTAATACTGTGCAGACCAAACAAACCAGGATATGGAAGAACTGGGCCCCCAAGCCTCTAATTTATGACTCGACTCTAGATGCTTATTGGATCCTGGCATTCAGAAACAATATATATGGTCTCTGTCTTGAGCAGCATGTGAGAAACAAAACAAACAAAAAATGGAGTAAAACCAGGAATGCAAGCATTATGGGTATGCTTGTGTCCCCCTAAAACTCCTTTGTTGAATGAAGTTTGAGCACCTAATACATGATAATGTGACCTTATTTGGAAATAGGGTTGCTTCAGAATGATTAGTCAAGTTAGAATGAGGTCATTAGGGTGGACCCTATTTCAATATGATTTGTGTCCTCTTTAAAAAAGAGAAATGTGGACATGGAATTCTCCCTGTATGGACAAGCATCCTTGTAAAAATAAAGGCAGAGATTGGGATTATTCATCTACACACCTACCAACACCAGCTATTTACAGAAAACCACTAGAAACTAGAGGAAAGGTATGGAAAAATCTTCTGTACAGCCCTCTTAAGGATGCAACCCTGCCAATACCTTGATCTTGGACTTCGAGCCTTCATGACTTGCATGTGGAGTCAGTCAGAAAGACATAAATAATCTTTGCTTTCTTAGGGCCATAATGAGACTGAAGGCAATCATGTTACCTCAAAGCAATGACTCAAGATAAATTGTCTTCCATTCCCCTAGACCCTGTGCCTCCTGCCAATGTTTTCTCCTGTCTATGGAGACCACAGTAGGCTTTCTAAAGTCACAAGAATATATCATCTCACATTAGAAATAAGTATGTGATCCTGTCTTGCCACAAAGTCTTCTTTGGATTCCAGAATAGACATAGATATGGATACAGATATATGGAAGGAGAGTGCAGGGGTGGCCATGAACTACTTACATTAGTAATAACAAACAGATAAGCTGCACCGAAATCTAGTAGACCCAAATTGAGTGAAAAGTCTGTATCTTCTGTTCTACAATGCACCTCAGGATATCTGAAATAGGAAAAGTTTAGATTAGAATAAACTTTGTAGCTTAGAAAAGCCCTCCCATTATCAGGGGAAAGATCTCATTTCTTTAATGATGGTGAGTCAGGCTTTGATGCCACCATTGCTCTTTACGAGAAGAGTCTCAAAGAGTCAATTATTTTCATGCCAGGCTTTTCTGACCCCTTCACCATCTGTTAGGTATTTTTTTAAACTTAAATCTGAATAAAGAAGGCACAAATCATCTTTTGTGGACTCTAGGCCATAAGTCTTCTCATGTAAGTCTTATGAATTGTTCTTAGGATAAAACTGTGAACCCAAAAGGATAAGCTTGAAGTACTGATGTGCCAATTGGTAGTACCAAAGGACAGGAGTGGGAGTCCACAATAAACTTTGCATACCTCCCAGAGACGTGCCTTATGAACTACACAGTATTACCTTCACAGCAATCATGATCTCAATATATCTGTGTAGAGAAAGGTGAGACTGAGGGAAGGAGGCAAGGGTTGAAAGAGGGCTGGAGTCTGAATATACTCAAAATTAGCCAAGGTATATGTACTATCTTGATACACCCCCACCTATATGCAAGCATTTAAAACATTGTTAATAAAATAAAATATCCAAAGTGTAATGAATGTTCTTACTCTCCTATTTGCACAGTTTTGTAAGCTGACACACCATAGTCTTCACCAACAGTGAGGGAGATATCTCTACCCAGGTTGATGTTGACCTCTTTATGTAAAGTGTTAACAAACCTAAGGATAGAGACATTGTTACAGATCAGACAAACCTTCCCAAACAAGGACACATAATAAAAGGGTAGGGGCCTTTTCTGTTCTGTTTACCACTATATACCAGTGCCTAGAACAGTGCCTGGTACCTAAGAGGTACATCATGTATATTGTTAACTGAATGAATGAATCAACTCAAATGTAAAAAGTAGTCAGTAGTCTTAGCGGTCCCTACCTTTCTCCTTCCTGAGGTAGTGGCTTTCTATCTGCCATACCCTCACACTGATCTCTAGCTGGGATTCACATTATCATGATAGCCCACGGCAATCTGAGCTTCCTCACTAACCCAGCTTGGTGCACCCAATTTCTTTCCCTCTTATAATGGTGAGATTCACCAACAGAAACTCCATTAAGAAAAATGATTATGTACATATAAATATATACCAGTATTTATATAAAACTGATACTTTATCCTCTTATAAATGAAGTTTGAGTTAACTTATGCAAACTCAGACTCCCAGCCCATAACAGGTTGAGTTATCATTGTTTTGGAGTCTACAGGCAATCCTGGACACTTCTAAAATTACCTTTCTAGTCTTTTGAATCAGGCCCCTAAATTGTTCCTTCAGTATTGGTTTTTGATACATTTCTATTTTTATAGCTGTTGCCTTTATCTCTGGCCCATGGGATAAGATGAAAAGTTCCTCTAGAATCCTTAAAGTTGATTCTTGGACTATAGATAACCCTGCACTGATCTAGAAATTTCCCCTTTTACCCCTTCTCGGGGTTCCTATAGTCTCCCAACCAAAGGGGTCCTATAAACTTTTAACAGCAACCATTTAATCTTGATGGCCATAGGCATGTGCACCTGTCTATTTCACATCAGATCCCTGCCACAGAAAGCAAATGACCTCTTTATTCCTCCATCTCTGTAACTGTCCCAGGCTGTCTGACAAGACCTTGAGCCCTATCTGAATTCACAACTAAGTCTTTGGAATCCAAATGTACTATGTTTATTATACCATAATGCTTCTGTAAGTTTAAAATAAAAATTACACTTTACTTTGAAAACACAGTAATGAGAGATATTCAACTACCAAGGATGAAGGATTATTTGCTCACTTCTAAGTTTCTCCCTAGTCATCAAAGAGAGGAAAGTACTGAGTTATTTTCCTAAGAACAAGATAAGTGGATAAAACTCAGTAGAGGAGATACATGCATCCGAGCATAGGAGACATACATGGATACAGGGTCATCTTTGAACACCACACAGGAAAGCAAGCCTATCTGTTCCATGTCCCAGAAAATGCCTTTTGACACCCATATCCCTGACATTCTAGGAGAGAGAATCCCTGCACAGGACAAATGGAATGTTAGGCTTCATCATCTGAAGCACCACAGATCAGAAGAGACCCAAGATTCAAGAGAACAGAGTGGCCCCGGATCTCCTTGACATCCAAACCTCACAGCTGTCATCCCATTGGTTGTTATGTTTTCTGCATCTTTCACCTTAAATAGAGAAAAGTAAAGATCAGTTACAGCTGACAACAGAGGACCAATAATCAGAAAATCTTATCATTAGGCATATCCTTGGTAAGATATCATTGATGAGCCAGTCATTACACTCAGATAACAATTTGGAACCTATGTCATTTCTCAACTTACCATCATACTGGAAATACTTTTCCCATTTTCTCGAATGACCAGACTGTACCATTTCTTCTCCTCCACAGGATGCTCAGTGTAGACAGACAAATTGCGATATTTCAGGTGGAATTGGAAATCCTGGCTTTCTGTCTTCAGGTGGAGTTTGGAATGGTGTGGCATTTTCTGTAGAAGGAAAAAAAGCTATCACACTCAACTTCTACCCCATCTTGGACATCCTAATCTCAGAGCATCCCACGGCGGGTGACTTCATCAGATACTTTCAACATTACCCTTTAAGCTAGTAAACCCATTTTTAGGAATATACCAGAGTATTAGAGGAATGCATAAATATTTATGAGTAAGGATATTCATCATAGGGTCACATATAATAAAATGTAAATACCTATAAGGAAATCCTTAAATGAACTATGATATATCCATAGGAATATTATGTGCCCATTAAAATCATGTTCTCAAAGATTATATAAGGATATTGGAAAATGATTATGATACAATTAATGTTAAGAAAGAATCAAGGGCCCTGGCTGGTGTGGTTTAGTGGACTGAGTGCCAGCCTTCAAACAAAAGGGCCATCAGTTCAATTCCCAGTCAGGGCACATGCCTGGGTTTTAGGCCAGGACCCCAGTGGGGACACATGAGAGGCAACCACACATTGCTGTTTCTCTCCCTCTCTTTCTCCCTCCCTTCCCCTCTCTTTAAGAATAAATAAATAAAATCTTAAATAAAAAATAAAAGCTAAGTATTTTTTTAAAAAGAAAGAATCAAGGTCAATAACAGAGTTTGAGTACTTTTTAAAAATTAGATTGTTTATTCAGTTATAAAAAGTGCTCACTGTGATTATTTCTGGGTGATGGAATTATAGATGGTTTTTGTATCTTTCTACATACTCCCCAATTTTCAAAAACAAAGGTATATTACTTCTAAAATAAATATTTCAGAATATGCACAGTACTAGTCATGAAAACAAAGAGGCCAAACTTTTTCAGGGGATGTATGGTTAGGAGGCAGTTTGAAATAATGATATAAATAACAACTTACTGAGAGTTTAGTCCCTGACACTATGCTATACACTTTACATGTAATACTTAACCCTTACAGTAGCTTCTCACTTAAAAATTATTGCCATTTATACATGGTGAAACTTAGAGAAGTTTAGAGATAAAATAACTTGTTCAGGGTCTTATGGCTAGGGAGTGGTAGGACCAGAAATTAGACTGGGGCAGTTTGACTCCATGAATGCATGCTCTTAACCATGATCTTATGCTGCTGCTTTGGTGCATAACCAGAATGTGTTTCTAAGTCATTCAAGTTCATATCTCACCTGAAAGGATTTGATGGACTCTGTTAACAGAGAATTGTTTTCATCTCCCAGCACTGTCACCTTCACCTCATCATCTGCCAGATTCAAGACTTGTAGGAAAATCTCTTGGGGACCTGCCTGGGGTGGGGCCATTTCCTTAGGACAGAGAACACAGGTCAGAATTACCAACAATAAAACTTTTGGCTACAAAGAGAACACATATCTCATTCCTATCTCTGACAGCCTAGTCCATCTAGTCAGGATGACAGTTTTTTCCCTTTCCAGAGCATTTGGCTTAGAAAACTCTGAGGGCATTTTGAAGCAGAAACACCAGCTCAATGCATCAAGCACAGATGCCAAGTAACAAACTTGATGCTTTTTGACTCAGCTGTGGCTTCATACATCATTCCCTAATAATGGGTATTCAATCTGCCAAAAGATATTTGTGTGACTATCTGGTAAGTTATCATGTAAGCTTGTGTTTCCAAAGAAATGGCTAGAAAACTTGAATATTAGTGTTTGGAAGTCCCTTGACAATATATTCTGAATCAGTCAGGTGGGAAATGAGCATCATTTTGCATTGCTGTTCTACCCCTGTATCTACTCATTTATCACAAATATTTATTATGCACCTTCTTTAAAACAAGTACTGCTAGGTCCCAGGGAATCAGAAGAGTGAATGAGAGAAATAAGGTCCTGCAGTCATGGAGCTTAATATCTATTGAACTCACATTAATTTTTATCTCTACAACTGCCACAACTGCAAATGCCAGGCATGCTAGGATCATGCCAACCGCCATTTTCTTAAGCGATCTGCAGAGGAGAGAGAGAGACAATTATATATAAACTTTAGACTTTAAAGGATAAAATCCAAATCCCTAGGCCTACCTTTGAAGATCTTACTGATTTGGCCCCCACTGCTTTTCAAAATATTTCCTAGAATGCCCCATCACACGCCCTTCTTTCTCCCTTCACTGGAGTTACACTGAATGGTTCTTTGTAATGCACCATACTTTCCCACATTTACCTTGGTTTACAATGGTTTTTCTATTCATTATGTCATAATAACAAGATAATAGTAATGCAGCCAGATTAATTGAACATTTACCAAATGCCAGGCACTATACATTATTACTTCATTTTCTTCTTCTTCAGAAGTTTTCCTTGACCCTGGCAGCAGACTGCTCTACGCTTCCCTGGCACTTATCTCCCTTTTTAGGTCATTTAACATATTTAATTATCTGTGTGCAGATTCCACTCCCTCATTAAGCAGTAAACCTTGAGGACAAGGTTTGTGCTTTTACATTTGCATGGCACTTGGTGCTGAAGCCACTAATATTTGCTCAATGAATGAATAAATGACAAAAGGCCATTTGAATATGGTAAACTAGTCATAAAAAGGAAATTGCTATTAAATCAAAAATTAGAGAGGCTCGAAACCCTCTTCTGCCAAACTACAAAGAGTAACACTTCTATGTGAGAAAAGCAGTAAATAGGGACAATTCAATCCCCACTCTCACCAGGTCCAACTACTAGTTTCATAGGGACAATAGGAGATTTAAAGAGATTAGTTGTCATCAAAAGCTTTAGACTTCTTTGAAGAGGCAACATTAAAGAACAAAGCAAAAAATTGGTTTAGGAGCCCCCTCTCATGTACTCTTGACTTTCCATGAAGCTTAGACCTACCCTTTTCACATTTCACAGTTCAGTCTGCAGTAATGGCTTAGACTTCCTATGATAAGAATTTATTAGTTCTAATTCCCGTCTTCTGGTATTGATGGTGTTCAGAAGCAGAGAAATGATAAACCAAAGCAAATCATTCCTAAGTAGAAAAATACTAACATTGGCTCTTTATCAAAGTGGGCAAAGATTGAGTCAGTCTAGAGCAACACAGGCAAAATGAGCACTTACGAGAAGTTAATTCCACACTTGGAGACCAGAGGATAAATGACAAGGTCAAACAATGGGATGAAGATAAGAACCAGAAGGGGATTTAAAACCTGTAACACCACAGTAAGAAAGGTTAGTTACTAGTGTTCTCCTATCAGAAGTGTGAGCATGTGCGCTCATTTAATGTTGTGCATTCTCTCTCACATCCAAACACACTTTGGTCATACTAAGTACAAAATGATTCCATTCCTCTTAGTTGTTTTACACCCAAGACTTGCAGAGCATCTTAGTTTCCAAATATCCCAAAGAGCTAGCTTCACTCTGAACTTGTTTTTCTGTCAATCAATTGGGAGTTCTTTCCTCCCATTTTCACTTATCTTCTTCATTTCTACAGCCCAAAGAAAAATGTCATGGCCAGAAGAAAAGAAGGAGAGAAGGAAGAATTGGGATCTGTTGATCAAGGGGTTAAAAAAGAAACTTGGATTCACCAGTGAACAGAGATTATGACTTCATTGATCACAGAACAAAGCCCTCCACTTCCTTTGACAATATTTCCATTATACTACTCTGCCATGGGTAAAAAAGTCCAATGCTTATACTTTTCCTGTGAGCTCAAAACACACTTTCTCTGGAGTTGGGCAGGAGCTCTACTTGAGTAACAGAAGATGTGAAAGGGAAGTGTGGGGCTTAAGGAGAATATTTTCATCCCTATGCTTAGCATGCTTCAGTTTACAAGGAAAAATAACATTAAATTATGTTGGAAATCCTAATACTAAAGGTAGAGGTGTAGTTGAAGAAAAAAATAAGTCCCCGTGACTATAAAGAAGTAACCTACCTGCATTTGGTCAGGCTGAAGCACAATAAAACCCTGAAACATTATAATAAATTAAATTTAGAGGTGGAAAAATTAACAATCTTGGTGATTAGCAGGCAGTAAGCATAAATCAAAATTCATCAGGTCTTTGGTTCAGGGCCACTATCATGCTTGTAGGGTATGTTGGGGAACAGACTGGAAATGGCTTTAAGCTCTGTTTGTTGAAGGCAAATGCCCTGAGGAAGAATGTTCTGTTCTATGTACTAGGCTTTCCTTAACTTCAGAGAGAATAGAGTCAATGTATTTTTATTAATCTTAGTATCTGCAGTTTTAAGTGGTAATAATGTGAGGGCAAACCATCATGGTTAGGGTGAAGATTCCCACTGATACAGTGTTTCCAAGGTTGTTCTCAATGGATCAACAAGAGGATAATCATAGTAAATCCTGGACAATCAGAGGAAGAAAAAAGGTAAAATTATATTTGGCAGGCTGCAAACCGACTTGCTAATTAGACCCTGGCATTGTTTCACCCTATCCTCTTCACAACTGAGATGGTAGAAAAACAAGACAATAATCTAGGAAGTAGAATAATTGAGAGCAGAGATGGAACTTTATGTGAGTTTGCCAAAGAACAGAGATGGGTAAAAGACAAAATGATGCTTACAGCTTTCCCATTCTTTCCATATCCATGTATGGAATACCCCATGTCCAGGTCCTCCGCTGTGATCCTTGCCTGAGAGATGGGGCCAGTTGTGTACAAGCAAAATTAAACCTGTCTCTGCTGTGTAGGGCAGGCTTAGATGGAAGAAACCAACCATGACCCCAGGTCTATAGCATTTCATTTGCTACCCTCTCAATACTTCCTTGCATATATTTAAACCTTTCCCGTCCTTATATTCCTGATTTCTAACAAGATTGTTTTTTATTTCTATACTTGATTTCTTTACTTTGCCTACTCAGAAGTTTCATGCTAAAGGCACCTGTCTTGTAACCTTAAGTCAGTTTTCAGGCAAAAACAAAACAAAACAAATAAATTAATTTCTCTTAAATATGGGTTATAAAGAAAATAACAGACTTCCCTGGAAAAGTCCTTCAACTCACCAAATTCCTGTTCATCCTGGTAGCTTGTAAGGTCCATCGTGAGCCCTAAGGCAGACAGATGCCATTATGAGAAATCCGTTTTCTCCCCACTCTTTCTTTCTTTTTCTTTTTCTTTTTTTCTTTCTTTCTTTCTCTCTCTCTCTCTCTCTCTCTCTCTCTCTCTCTCTCTCTCTCTCTCTCTTTCTTGAGGTGACAGCGGTTAACAAAATCATACTGGTTTCAGTTGCACAATTCTATAACACATCATCTATACACTGTATTGTATGTTCACCACCCCGAGTCAAGTCTCCTTCCATCATCATTTATCCCCCTCATACCCTCCCTCCACCTTCCTCCACCCCTCTACCCCCAGCAATCACCACACTGTTGTCTGTGTCTATGAGTTGAACAAAATGAGCTAATAAGTAAAATAGAGACAGGCTCATAGTTAGAGAGCAGGTAGATAGCTGTTGGGGGTGGAGGAGAGGCTGGGGGGGTGGGTGGAGGGATTGAGGAAAAAAGAAAAACAAAGAGGGAAATCCCTTTTCTGTAAGAGGGAAGTGGCTGGAAAAAAGGGTGGCTTTCAAAAGAACTATTCTTACCTGCTGTTCCAAAAGAGCCCAGAACATGGGCAATGGGATATAAAGGAATAGTACCCTGGCCAGAGCCTTTACATCCATAATGAGCTGCTCCTGCAAGAAAGGGAAAGCATAGGCTGAATTGCTAGACGTGGTTTTCTTGCTTGGAGTAGAGGTATCCCAGAACAGTAAGAGAAGAGATTAAATGCAGCAGGAGAGAATCAGTTTGGACATTAAGAGAGATGCTACAGAGGCATAAGATATTTCTGAAGTTTCAACTTACTGGGTATTTCTCAGCTGCCCAGTCCAGCCAGTGCTGTCGCTTTGGAATGTGCCCAGAACGGTTCTTGAAACGGTTAGAAACAGCAAACTAGAGCAGAGCATAGCCATCAGAGGAGAGAAAAAAAGAAATTATCCCCTGCCTTTTCCAATTCATCATCCCTTCCCTCAAACACATATGCTTCAAACAATTTATTCCAACCTTTTGGTTTAATTAGACACTGAATTTCAGAATACTCCAGATATAGTTTTATTTATCCTTATGTCTTGTTGACAACATGTGTAACTACATTTCAAAAGATTTTTGCCAACCTAAAAAAAAATGATTACATCTTTCTTTTTTACTTAATGATTAAGTAGGAGCACAGAGGAAGACAGTTTGCCAAAAGGCACAGATGTATAGTGGTCATTGAGAAAACTGTCTACCCATGTTTCAAAGATTATATGCTCAGCATAGCATCTTTCTCTGATTGAAAAAGGCATGTAGACAATACATGGACTTACCCAGATACATTTGACAACTTGAGTCACTACATTTCCTTCTGGAGGTGTTTTTTTGTACATTTTGCTTCCCATCACAAACACAACTGCAGGTGACACACAAACAAGGTTCTTAGCTTCTCATTTAGCACATTCAATATGTCAATGCTAAGGACAGACTGTTGAAGTGTAGGAACAGATCATCTCATAGAGGGAGGAAACTCACCTAACGCTTCCTGACTTAAGAGTTACAAAAATTATGGAAGCCAAAAACGGAATAAAATGGTCAACTGTTAAAAGAGGTATCTGTTGAGACTTTCCTGTAATCACAGAAATGGAAGTCATCTTTGAATCCTCATTCTTTTTCCTTCATCTCTCCATCTGATATGTTACCAACTCTCTTTGGTCCTCTTTCTTCAGGCTGCCCCCTCCTTTCTACCACCATTGTTATGACTCTTATTTAGGACCTCACAGCTTCTACCCTGGGTTATTAAAATGGCCAACATCCCTGGTCTCTTCTTTCTCTTATCTGATGCCAAATTAAAATCGTCTTTTCAGGACCTACCTGATAAGCCCAAACCCCGGGCATGAAAGGCCATCCCAAATTCATCATTGTCCTTATGATTACTAACTATCTATTGAAGGTTTATTAGTCAATACAAAATATTAAGCATTTTACATACATGAATGGATTTAACCTCACAAAACATGTACTACTATGTCCATTTTATACTTAAAGAAATTGAAGATTAAAGGAATTAAGCAACTGGTACAAGGTTACAAAACTAGAAATTGCCAGAAACTGCACTTTAGATCTGAGACCTGTCTGATTAAAAAATCCATGCTCTTAAACATCATAAAGCATCTCATTCACTCATTCTTGTATAACACGTTGTGCTAGACACTACTAGGAATAAAGATAAGAAAAAAGACATGGCCTCTGTCCACAGAGGAGCTCACCTCAACCCACTGTTTCCCACTTTATGTTTCATTACTCTCCATTAAGTATTCTATGCTCTAATCATTATTCATCATTCCTACAAAACATTCTGTTCTGTACTATTCTGTTCTCTTCCCCTTAACTCAATTTTTATTCTTTTAGCCACACCTCCACAGGTACTTATAGGTAAATTTTATTTTATTTTCATTTTACTTTACAAATAATCAGCAATGAGCTGATATGACTTTTATAATTATAAAGTGCTATTTTTTTTTCAAATTTATCAAGTTTAGCTAAAATCAATGGGAAGACTCCACCTTGTTACCCTTCTAGATGTACTTCCCTCCTTCATGGATTTTCAGACTCCAGCAAGATGTCCCTTTAGCAGATCCTTTAACAAAGATGCCTTTCTCAGTAGCATTTTCCCATATCCTTAGACATGAGAATGCCTGAATCACCTTCCTTTTACTCATCTTAACTTTTTAATGTCTCCATTCCGCAGTCACATTCACTCTACCACCTTTTCTTTACTCATCCTCAGTTTCCCCAATGCTTCTCCAAATAGCACTTTTTACCTACACCAGTCTTCTTATTGTTGATAGAAAAAAATAGTTTGGGAAGAGAATGCTAATCCTGGGAGATAAGTGAGCAAATAAAGAGGTATCTAGACAAGATGAAGATTTTGGATAGGAAATACACTGCCCCTGAAAATAAGAATGATCCTAGAAATAGGCTGGAAATTTCAGGGATTCTGATTTCAATTCAGAATTTGGAGTGATAAAAGGAAGGCCAGGTAATCAACTCAAAAATGTCACCTTTAAATGTCAAGGCTACTTTTAAAGGAAGATGAGTAGGAACCCTGAGTTTCTCTTCTCCCTGTTAATATGAGATGTCCAAACCTGTAGAGAATTTTATGAGTTTATTTGAGCCACACTGATGACAATACCAGGAGGCATGATTTCAAATGCTCTTGAGAATGACAGTTATGCAGTTTCTTTTATGCATTTGGAATTAAAGAATGGGGTGAAGAAGCTTACAGAAAGGTAGGAGAAAGCAAGGCAGGGATTGGAATACAAGACAGTTAATCAGTTTATGTACTCCTTAAGGGTGGGTACACCTTTGAGGGGTATGGAAAAGAGGCATTTCAAAGGTGTATTAACCTAGATGCACAAAAGCAATGGACAAGATTTGTGGAAGGCAAAGACAAACTTTTGACTAAAACAGTAATATGCCTGGGGCATGGAACACACTAGGACTTAGCCAGTTAGGAATTTATGATCATATAGCTCTTGGAGGTTACTTTTGGTCATTGGACTTGTCAATTTATTATAGAACCCCCTTTTCATCATATCCCTGTAGTGGATGATAGAAGAAAATGGAAACTCCCTCAACTTCCTCACTCCAGTTAGTTGAAGGTAATGTTCCTCCTCCTGCACAAAAGTGATTCTGCCATGTGTGCTTTCATACTGATTACATTGCCTTCATCTTGCATCTTCAACTTTTCTTTAATGGAGTCTTCCCAATGATAGCCAAGCATGTTTGATATCCTCTTAACTCCATGTCACCTTTTAGCTATAAATACTGTTTTCCCTTTCTTATCTCTTATTCACTTCCCAATTAATCTTGAATCCACCATTTTTCTATAATTGATATCACCAAATCAGTGACCTTCTTGTTGTTATATTTAATGGACTTTTTTTTTTTTTTTTTTTTTTTACCATTAATTCAATGTCCTACTCAGTGACATTTGTGGGGAATGGTTTCCTTTCTTCTTGAAATACTTTTGCTATTTTGCGGGCTTTTCCTCTTTGCCTACTTTTCTTAAAAAAAGATTTTATTTATTTTTAGAGAGAGGGGAAGGGAGAGAGAGAAACATCAATGTGTGAAAGATACATTGATCAGCTGCCTCTTGCATGCCCCCATCTGGGGACCTGGCTTGCAACCCAGGCACATGCCCTGGCAGAGAACTGAACCAGTGACCTTTCTCAGTTCACAGGCTGGCACTCAGTCCACTGAGCCACACCAGCCAGGGCAGTCTTTGCTTATCTTTTAATGCTGGTGCTCTTTGGGGTTTTATCCTAACCCTCTTTTTCACCTTTGTCTTGTTATCTCTTAGTTATTTCCACTATTGCTATGGCTTAATCACTATCCTTATACTAATAGTGCTCAATATTTACCTACAGCCCAAACATGTATTCTGAGCTCTAAACCTGTACCTCCAAATAACTGCTTAATAACTCTAATTATATGTTCTAAGATATCAAATAACTGCTTAATAACTCTAGTTTTATATTCCAAGATACCTAAAATATAACATGGTCAAAAGTAAATTCATTGGAATTGCCCCAAACTTGTTCTCCCTCATTATCTCAGTTTATGACCCCACTATCTATCTACTCATCTGCTCAAGTCAGAACCATAAATTGAACTTTGACTTACCTTCTCCCTCACTTCACATATCCAATCATATCAAGTTTTGTCAATTCTACCAGGGCTGGGAAAAGATGAGCTGAGTGAGGCACTCAGCTTGAGCACAAAAGTTAATGAGGTGCCAAAAGTTCAGTAATCAAGATAAATAGTGTTCTTCATTCACCCTTTCTGCACATTATAGTCAGAGACACCACTGAAAAATAAAAATCTAACAATCATTCCTTCGTTCAAAATCTTTTTGTAGCCCTCCTTTGTCCTGCTAAACTTCTAATTCTTTTATTACTTAAAAGGTTTTTCATTATCTGATTTCTATTTCTCTTCTTTATTTTTCTCATTTATGCTCTAGGCAATCTCAATTCTTGTAAGGCTTTTGAATATGTCATATTATTTTTCACTTCCTTGTCTTATATATACCATTTTCCTATTTCTGTTTCACTTCCAATCTGTTCTTTGAGTGATTGCTGTTAATTCTTCATTTCTACTCTTAGACATCATTTCTTTAGGCAAACCGTTTTTGACCCTCAAAGTCTTATGCAGACATTCCTCTTATGTGTTCTTGTAGCTTTCTATATACCACCTTGGTTGTGACACTGATCATACCATATTGTAAATTCCTGTTTATTTGTCTCCCTCTTCCTGCTGGGCTATATAAGTTTTTATTAATTTATTTTTTATTGTTGTTGAGTTACAGTTGTTCCCATTTTTATAAGTTTTCTTGAAAGCATGAACTGTAGTTGTCTCATGCACCAATATGACCCCAATATCTAGTGCAGAATCAGATACATTATAGGGATGTTAAACAAATGTTTGTCAAATGAATTAATGAAAATATTAATTAAATTATAGTGGAAAGTCAAAGGATTGAGTTATTTTTTAGTACTAAGAAAACTGAAGCAGCTGAATAATAATGATAGCTAGTACTTGTTTAGCATTTCATAATTTATAAAAATTTCACTTGTAGCATCTGTTTTGGCTCATAATTACTCTTATATGTAAACATTATTATTGTACAATGATCCAGAGAAGGACACATAGTTCTTATCACTGGAAAACCAGGAAACTATTAGGGAAAATGTTTGGCTTTGAAGGGAGAGGGAAGCAGGGAATGTGTTATCACAGCTCTCCTGAATAATACATAAATTTCCTTGGAATTGGAATTGGAATCTGAGTATTACTATTAGCCAGACCCTAGGAGAAAATTATCACACTGAACATTGAGTCTCTGGGCTCTTTTTCCTCTATTGAGTTCTTTAAGTGTTTGGACTGGACATCCTCCATGAGATTGTTACCAAAGGTTCAGAGTGAAAATAGATTTCCAGGTCAATGATTAGAAACAATCATGTCCAAGTTTCCTCTTAGACTGTGTAAACTAAGCAATCCACACCTCTCCTTTCCTCTTCCATTACAGGGTTATCAGTGACAAAGAGAATGCCACTTGATCTAAGTTGCATGAGTCCCCACCTACTTATCCAACTTCTCTTATCCTCTTTACATGAGAGCAAATGCCTTGGGAGCATTGCAGAGTAGGGTAGAAACAGCTAAACCTAGAAGCAACTTTATAAAGCCCAAAGAATTAAGAATGTCTTCCAATTACCAGGTAAGTAACTATCAGATGAAATATGCTAGTTTGAGAGAAAAGATTAATTATCTTCCTTTCTTCCACACATCTTGTAGTGTAGAGCAGTGGAACTCAACCTTGACTATACAGTACAGTCATCTAGATATTTAAAAAATTATAGATGATCAGTCCCTATTCCCCAAAGAAGCTGATTTAATTGGTCCTACATCAAGCCCAGAGATCAGTCTTTTTGAAAGCTCTCCAGGAGTCTTATTAGCTGTGTAATCTTGAGTGCTTTTAAAAACAGGTTTCTGAGTTTAGTTAATTTATCTCCAATGTTTAAGGAAAACCCCTAAAATAATACCAATCTAAAAGAGTTAGTGTGAGGCTTGAATAAAGTAGTTTGTGTAAAGTGCTTACATGATGTTTTACATTTGGCAGACTTCCTCTGCCCCACTGGACTTACCAAGTGCTATCACCATCAGCAATCCTGGAACTCCAAAAGCCAATGCATAGCAGTCTTCCCCAAAACACTGCACATCTCCTAAAGAAAAAACATAACCCTGAATCTTGAGTCTTTGATGTTTTATCTGCAAGCTCAGGTTTTTGAGGTTGTAGACATAGATGTTCTCTTTCCTCCCATCGCCTAATATATAATCCTTCTTTGGAACCAGACAAGTCAAGATTGAAAGAAATTCTCTCAGGTTTTCAAGCCCTTATTAAAGAGGAGAATAAAGAGCAGGAAGTCTTGGACAGATTTTTGGCTGGCAGGAATAAAGCTTTATATAGGGCCCCTCAGAAGAGATTCTAACCTCTTAGCATGGGTGTGATAAATGTAGAAATCAAGCTCCCTGCATTGATGGAGAGATAGAAGACTGAGAAGTATCTAGCCCGTTCCTCTTCCTGAAACAAACAGGAAACATCATCAGTTCAATATGCCTCTTAGCTGCACTCTACTCTATGTTCAGATTCAGCTGGAGGTACACACACAGAGACAGATTCAGATATTGCCTCCATGGTATCTGAATATTATATTAGATATTTTAAAACAGACCTGGCTCACCCCATACAACCACTTACCCATTTTTAAACCCCAGTACAAGCATCTTTAACATTCATTTACCCCTTTATCTGGCCAAAAACGATCACCCTGTACATCATGCCACTGTGTTATATATTAATTTCTTTGCATTAAATGTCTGTTTCAGGATGTTGTGAGTTCCTTTAGGACATAAATCATGATGTGTTACTCACTTATGTAATCACCACTACCAAGCATAGCACCTACATATATTACAGACTAAATAGATATCTATTGACCAAATTAAATGCTTGATTGATTGATTGATTTAAATAATAGATATTTGTGAAATGTGTGGTAGGGATAGGATTAGAACATAGGACAGTAGAGTAGGGTAATTCACCTAGTGCTTATGAAAAGTGGCTGATGGAAACTTGGAGGTGGGTGTGTCCTATTATTAAATATCTTTGTGGAGCTGGGTGTGTGTCCTATTATTAAATATCTTTGTGGAGCAGTTATCAATGAAGCAACTTTCAAATAAAGTTGGTAATGCTTTATTCGTTGTGTACTGCTGTACTTCGTTTTGGCACCCCAGACCTTTTCCTGACACAGCAAAATGTCCTCCCTATTTTCTATTTTATAGTGTATTTCACTTCTTCTTCTGCTCTCTATTTAAACTTTATTTCATCCACATATTTGCATAGTTCATCATGTATAGAATCCCACTTGTCAAAGCTGTGTTATTTCTCCAAACTCAACAAACAATTATGGTCTATGGATGCCAACACATATAAAGAATATAAAAAGATTACTAAAGTGGTTTGAACGGAAAGAGACCATTTAACTTATGACCTCAGGAAGACAAGACACTAAGAGAAAACAGAGGGAGAAAAACTAGACCCATGGTAAATATCTATAGAAGAGGGAATGGATACATGAAGACAGACCAAACAGAAAACTGAGAGCAAAAGGGAGGAAGGCAGAAATTTTGGCTGATCTAAGAATAAACTATTGCCCTTCCTTATTTCTCACTGCATCCTCATATAGGGCCACTCTTACCTTATTCATATTCTTTTTCCCCCATTGACAATGAAAAGTATTTGTAAAAAGAGAGAATAATCAAGCCCAGCAATTTTCAACCTTTCTCATCTCATTGCACATGTAAACTAATTACTAAAATTCTGTGGCCCATCAAAAAATATATTTTTTGCTGATTTGACAAAAAGTAGGTCTAATTTTGATTTATTTATACCAGCTGGGTACTGCTGTGTTGCCTGTTGTCATTTCTTTTTTAATTTGACAACCTAATGGAAAAGAGATCAGTGCTCCTGGTTAAATAGTCAGGTACTGCATGTTTTGAAAATTCTTGTGGCATTATCATTTGAAAATTGCTGATCCAGACAAGTTCATCTATAGAAACTCATCCTATTTGGTCATTTTGCCCTTTCATAGAGTCTCAAAGTTAGAGATACTTAAATCATCTCTACTCTACTCATCCCCTCACATTCCCAAAGTGTGTACCGCATTTTCTCTTAAATACTTCAAGTGAGAGTAAACTCACTACCTCAAACTCTGCCTGTTTAAAGTTTTTCCTTCCATCAAGCAAAAAGCTAGTTTCCTATAGTTTTGGTCTCAGGCTTAATTACTGACATTTGCCAAAAATGTATAGAGAGCAATTATATTCTTTTTCATTCTTTTCTTATCTAGGCTAAATATTTCCCTTTCCCTCAACCTTTCTTCATAAGAGGTGTCTTTTAGCCCATCTACCACCCTGGTCACTTTCCTTTGAACAGTTTCACTTTTTCTCTCTATTAATGACCAGCACCCATAATGAAACACAATGCCTCAGATACCATCTCACCAGTCAAATACTTCAATCTTGGCAAATGCCAGGTACCTCTTTTAATATCTGCTCCAAATTCTTGAAAATATAGGATTAACAGGACTCTTACATGGTTTTTTTCAAACTGGTCTCCACCAAAAGCTGCCACGCAGGGTTTGATACCTCCTGTCCCCAAAGCTATTAGACTCAGGCCGACCAAAGATAGGACTCTGAAATGGAGAGGTGAGGACACTAACCATATTGATATTAAGCACATCTGTAGAAATTGAATGTAGAGCTACATGAGGGGAAAAAAAGTATATAAGGGCAAAGACTTCCTTTACATTTCTAACCTGTGGGCACTTTCCATCTGCTTTTACTCCCAGGAAAGACTTGAGGACACTTAAGAGATTTATGATCCTTGAGCCTCTGCCAGAATGCATTTATTACATGGGAGGATTTTGTCCCTGACATTTTCATTTACTCCTTGTGTACAACAAATAGAAGCAAGCACATATTGAAGCAACGTCAAAATTAAAGCTCTGGTTCCCAGTCTTGTTTTAGTCAAAGAGGCAATTCAACAGAAAGACCTTATGAATTTCTATTCTATTAATAAGCACACAACACAATGTTAAAATTCATTATAATTAGTAGGAGCAGTGTCACTGATTTTTGATGGGATACAAATAAGGAGGTATCTAATATTTATTAAATTGCAAAGAAAATTCTTAACTTACTGGATAAATACATGTATAGGCACATGATAAGCCTGAATACATATGACCGATTTCTTAAACAACTGTAATCATCTTTACTGACTGAACTGACATAAAAAGCTATGAAATGCTTGTTGCCCCATAAACATCAATAACTGTAGTAAAAATGGGTAGAGCATCTGGAATATATGGAACTACACATAAATGAAAAAATATCCAAGCTTTGAATATGACTTCTATAATGAATTATAAGGAAATATTACAGACATTTTTTTGACCCTGGTAAAGTACAGATATATGGATAGGTAAATAGGTGAGGGAATATTCAGGGCATAAAGGTTTTAATGTTTATCTTCAAGCACATGATGAGTTTTTATGAAGAGGATAGTAACTAGGCATTCTACAAGTCTCCAAATATTAATAAAAACAAATTAACTCAGATAAAATAGGAAAGAGTTTGACTGGTAAATAATTTTTTCTTAACCAATTTGGTAATAAAACAACAGTAGGTTATAAAATAAAGGGACTTCTTTGATAAGAAAATGGAAAATAATCTGTAATGAATACATGAGATGTTTACCTAATGGAAGAAAATGGTTCAGTTTATTCCATGATTTTACTCACGTGTGTACTACGTGTCCCCCCAGTATTGGTAAGGCACCCAAGGACTTGATCACATGGCCAAGCACATACACCAAAGATAGAGAGATAATTGTCCTGTTGAGAGAGTTAAATTAGTCAGCCTAGAAACAGCATTCAGAGACTTGAGTAATATAAACTCAGAGTTCATACTATTCTCATTGCCAGGATACATAAGATGGGAGGAGGGAAAAATTACCTAGGAAATTCAAATAGAAATAATAAAGGCAAATGAAGTAAACAGACCAGAAAAAGAGAGAGGAACTCTTTGCCCTGAATGTTAGAGGTTTTAACCAAGTGTAGGAAAGGAGCCAGAGAAATCTGAATGGCAAACAGAAAGTAAAAGAGTGAGAAATTCTGGTAAGAACATATGTAGAAATATACACACTGAAATTAATCATATGACCATATATACAACACACTCTTTATGTTTATCACCACACTATTATTCTCTTTATGTATAAGTAGAATGTTAGTAGGAAACTTGGAAATTCTATATCTGTAATTTTAAAGTATTACATGCTAATGTGAAATATAATGAATAAAATGAAGGTATCAAAGAGAGAGGCTGAAAATACCAGAAATTTAGGTGTGGATTTCTCTTTCTAAATGTCTAATCTTCCTAGGTTGGCTCTCCAGGGAAGGGATCTTAGAAGATTCATAATGGCAAGTAGAGGATAAAAAATTGGGTGACTAATTACTATCAGAAGGGCTAATTAAAATGAGAACGAAGGGGCAGCATTTTGCAAAACATTTTGCAGGTAGGGTCTTCTAGAGAAAAGTTCTCTTTTTTGGAATAAAAAGAATAGAAAGAATGGGAATGAAAAGGAACTGAAAAAAGGCCAGCTATACAAAAGAGATGATCTATGTTAGATCATCAGAGAGAAAAAGCAAACAGAGTCTGAGCTGGAGTAATAGCATCTGAGTAGGGAGATCAGAGCAATATCAAATTATTGAACTAAATGAGTGAGAGAAGTATACATGGCTTAGAAGGAAAATAGTCATCTTTCTAGGTGAAAGGTTAAGGATATGAAGAATATAAGAGAGGAAGCTAATGGCAGGAAAGTAATAGAAGGAGAAAGAAGTCAAGAAAGACTTGGAAATTCCACATTTGAAATGAGATCATTGGGATCATTGTAATTCCAAACATATAACACAGAACTGTTTTAAACAGACTCCCATTTGCAAATAAGGAAAATAAAATCAGAGGGGTCAAAGTTTTGATAGTCCTAAAGTGACATTCCAATTAGTATTAGGATTAGGTCTAGAACTTCTAATGTTCTAATTCATAGACTAGTGTTCCTTTCATGTTATCATGCCCAAGTTAATGTAGAAATAGAAGAGGAAAGAAGAAGAACTTTTACATTTTATTTCACCTCCAGAACTAATTTTAATTAGAGCTTAGAAACTGAAGAGTATGTGCAGTGATCACAAAGGAAGAGACCTGGTGTGAAGAGCATCAGCTCTAACCAGACAGAAAAGATAGAAGGGAGGAGAAAGTGCTATAGACCCACTAGGAGAAAGAGAAAGCAGAAGTGTAGATAGGACATCTAAAAGCATATTTGGTAATAAACACATTTAAGAGAGTGGTTGTAAGTGATTGTCAATATCGAGTCCGACTGATAGGCATGGGTTACAGGATATGAGAACCAACAGTAGAGATAAAGGTCACCTTCCTGCCAGCCCACAGCTATCAGTCTTGTGACTACATTGAGGGTGAATAGATTTATTAACTGAAACATTTATCAAGCACTCTTCTAGATGCTGGGGATAAAAATATAGATGAGACTTTATTCTCTATTTAGAAGAAAATATTAGACTTTTACATGAATAATTATAAGAAGATAAGAATTTAGTAAATGCCATATGAGGATAAAAAATAAGTTCATAGATTAGATTACTTCTGACTAGTAGTGAAAGGTGAGGAGCAGAGAATAATCCATAACATAGGAGGCATTTGAACTGAGCCTTAAACAGTTTGGACAAGGGAGGATGGGCAGAAAAGAGATTCCACAAAGTAGAAACAGGGCAAACAGAATAGGTAAGATATGCACTGACTATTATTAGGGAAATATTAGTAGTATTCATTTTTCTCTAAAAAATATTCTTCAAAGGAAGTATGACAAAAAGAGCAGAAAGGTCAGTTGGGTTGAGATTAGTAGAAATGGATTAGTCATCAGAAAATTTTGAGCAGAGTAGTAATGTGAACAGAGACTTCTTTTAGGAAGATTAATTTGGCATAGTAGTAGTGCATAGGCTCAATTCTAAGAAAAAGATATGGGAAGTGATGATGACATTTTAGGTGTCCACATCAATAGCCCAATTTAGAGGTAATGAAGACCAAAACTTGAGTAGTGGCAATAAATGGCAGTGAGATTCACTGTTGAAGAGTGATAAATGTGAGAGATAGTGTAGAAATTGAATTGGTAGAATTTGATAACTGACTGAATGTGGGTGGTATAGGTTTGGAAAGTGGGATAAAGTAGAACATCCAGGAGATAAATGGCAAGATGCAGTTATAATGCATACTGAGTGAGAAGTTCAGATTATGGAGTTTGAGGAACTATCTGCATATAGCTAATATTGACACCATAGGACTGCTAAAAGAGAATCTGGAGAAAGAGAAAATGATACACCCTGCAGAAATGCCTACAATCAGGAATGAGTTAGGTAAACAAAAGGGAAAAAACAGAAGTCAATTAAGGAAGAAAAAAAAAATATGAGGAAGAAAACCAGAAAATGCAGTGTTAGAGAAGCCCAGGAATTTTCAAGAATACAGGAATGATAAACAGACTAAAATGTTAAAACAAGTACAAAGTGGATAAGAATCTAGAAAAGACCACCAGAATTTGTTAACAAAAAAAGCATTGTCAATGATCTTAGAGGGAAGAATTTCAACAGGATAAAGAGATGATTTATGCTGTATTTTATTGTACTTACCAAAATCTGCTGCTCTGCATTTAAAGTAGTTGCATATGAACAATATGAAGCAGGTATTTGTGTCTTATCTAACTCTTGATCCCCCGTATTTTTTTGAACAAATAGATGTTTGACAAACATTTACTGAATTAAATGCTATCAGATTAAATTAAATTGAATTGGATTCTACTGCATTACCTTATATTACTCTGCCTTAATGGGTGATAATGAACAGTAAGAAAGGAAAGCAACAAATATAGATGATTCTTTTTAAAGTTTGGAAATAATGGTAATAAGAAAAAGAAGACAGTTTGAAAGGAGGGTTAACAATAGTTCTGTTTGTTTAAAGCTATCAGAGATCTTCACCTGCTTCTAAGGGATAATTTGAAGGCAAGAGAGAGGAATATTGAGGGGAACAAAAAGCCTAGGGAGAATAATGTAGGTAATGGTGATACATACGCAAAAATTCATCAAGCCATACACTTAAGACCTTTGGATTTTTGTACTTTATATGAGTCCTACCTCAGTAAAAATAATTTAAAAAAATAAAGAATACCTCAAAAAGGATTGAGACAGAGAGTGTAAGTGGAGATTGTTATATTTCCTCTGAAATTGATAGGAAGCTATTGTTCACCAAATCCCAGAGCTATGCTCTTTTAATTTTAAAGGAAGTCATTTAAAAATAGATAAAAGTACAGTACTAGTTATATATGTAAGTCTTCTATTCTATAACTGAATAGAGACCACAGCTTATTCTTTTTATTCTGCAGGTAGTGCCAGTCCCTTATATGAATGGACTTGGAAACGAATACTACATAAGGAGCATACATACATCTCAGCCATCCACTCACCACCCCCCTTTCAAGTCAGAAAACTGTTTAGTACTTTATATATAGGTTGTAACTATACATAAGATGCCGATCAAACACTTTGGAACAATGAGATATGAACCAATGTTTACTAAAGAGGATTCCTTGAAACAGTAGGTCCACAAGATACCCTGAAATAATATTCTATGATCAGACAAGTTTGGGAAACACTAAGTGACATAGCCTTCTTTTTGAGATTTTACAGTGCATATTAGCATGTTAAAGTCTACAAGTCTTGCAGTAAAGAAACATTTTAAGCTTCATTCAGCCTTGCATTTTCCAAACTTATTTCACCATGAGATCTTTATTTTCCTACACAATACTCATTATATCCTATACAACCAATTTTCAACAGGATTGAGAAATGCTAATTTAGATAAATCTATAGGGGACAAATCCACAGAAAATAACTGAGTGATGGATATCTAAGATCCATCTCTAGCCTATGAGGATAATGTTATAGGGGATAACTATAGTAGGTGCTATTTTCTTAGTGTCTCTTGGTGCTATTTTCAGGGACTTAAAAGATTCAACTCAATTGAATTGACCATTAGCCTAACTCATAAAAACATTTATATTCTCAACAGGAAGAGGTTAGAGAAGAGAAAAAGAGATGGTAATAGAACAGGAAAAAGGGACTCATAGGAAGATACCAAAGGACTTGGGATGATTCAATATGGAGAGGAGATGGAGAGTATATCAAATAGTTACACTGAGGTCTCTAAAATTATAAATTATAAATTTTCTTGTGGGTAGCAATGTTTTTTCCCCCTGAGATCAGAATAAGAACTGGGTTTAAACTACAGGACAGAGGATTAAAATTAGATTTAAGAAAGTAAAAAACTCCTGATTGAAAAGGATGTAAAAATAATGGAAAAACTGACAATGTCTGTCTTAGAGAGATTCTATTTGTCATGGATGACACAATATATTCTTGTTTGGAAGAAGAGGCTCTAAGTGGTAACCTCTGCTCAATTAATCTGTGAAGCTCTTGGGGATGTGATCTTCCATCTTCCTTACTTGAATTTTCCCAACCATGAGTCAGCAATGGCTGCCCCCAGGATGGGAGTGAAATAACAGAGGCTGCTGAAGGCATGGTATACAGATGTGGAAGTATCTTCATTCCAGTGCAGGAAATACAGGAAGTACAGGGTCAGCACCGCTAAAGTGAAAAAAGGGAGGCAAAATAAGATAGATGCATTAAATTGACTTATGGAAGAGAAGTACATTTGATCTCTGGTCTTTGAAGGTGATCTTGGCCTTCAATATTCCTTTCAGTGAAGGACTGAGGAGTGACTGCCAGGCACTAGAAGCAGGGCCCATGGGAGCTGTGAATGGGGTGATGTTTAGTCTACAAATTCAATATTCTTCCCTTCAGTCTATGTGCACACATACCATCATTAAGGCCATACATATAACATGGTACTTCTAATATCCCTTCCTTCTCCTTCTCAGCAACAATACAGTTCATAGAACTGAGGAAGAGATATGAAAAATGGAATTCAGATAGTGAACATTTTCCAGTTTACATTCTCACAGACCCTGTTTTGGTTTCTGTTAGGCCTTTCTATTCTTGCCCTGTATCACTTATTAGGAGAAATCCCATGAGGCATTTATTGTTAAGTCTTGGCCAAAGGAAAGGACCAATTTGGATGAAGACAGAAAGAGTGCATAAAGGAAATAAATGCATACAAGAAGACCAGACATTACAAACATGGAGTGAGGATGAGTAGAGAAGAGTAAGACTGTGAGATACAAAATTACCTTTCATTCCATAATAGGAAAAACGCTCACAGAATTCATTCACCACAATGAAGACAATGCTCAGTGGATAGTTGGAGCCAAAGATTTTCTATGAAGCAGAAAAGACAATGGTTCAAACATAAGCTTCCCCCTTCCCCTGCCCCATTTAAACCACTATGTTGTTTCACAGCAGAAAAATTCATTTATTTTAAGTCACCATGATAAGGAATGTGAAGCAATGGTGCCTATTCTTCATGAAACAGCTACTATTTACTAAAAGTGTTTGCACTGCTGATTTAGGAATGATAGAAGCTATTCGGAATGTGACTTGTTCCTCATTCATTTATCATGGAACTGTCCAGACATTCCTTGATCCTAGACACAGGGCCTGCTTATCTTCCCACACCTACTAACTGAAAAGCCTGAGCAGATTAGTCATTACTTATTTCTAGAAACAGAACGAAGAGGTGGCCTATATAGAGAGCACTTGATATCCACACAGTTACATTTACATGTTGGTAACCTGCTTAGCTCCTCTGTGCAAACTAACCTCCTTGTCCCCACCTGCCCTTTTTGCCATGCTGGGAGGAATCCTGGCAATGTGATGATGGTTTCCCTACAGAGGCTGCTGGAATAAGGCTCAGAGCCCAACACAGATAGCTAAAGGTAAGCTGATTGATCGCCTTGACCTTAGGCAGAGAGTTCTTAAATCTTGTAAAATTAAATGTCCATTCATCCTTTGAAAGAAATTTGGTAATATTTTTTGTAATTCTATTGGATATTAAAAGGACTATGCTATTTCATGCACTGTATCAGTCAGAATATAAGGAATGTTATCTTTTATTTCGAATCCCTACCCATTATGATAGCCCAACAAATGTGAAGGGGGGGATAAAGATATGTCCTTGGAAGAGCCAAATCTTATGAGATTTGTATTGCCTCTTATTTCATAAGAAATTTATGCATCTTTGTAAGCAGACAGATTGTATGCGATCAGAAGATCTATAACAAAATAAATAAATAGATAAAGTAACAAAAATTTTTTTCCATTCTTTTATCCATATGGATAGATATAAGTAACTGTCTTAAATATTATGTAAATGTATGACCATAACTTGCTTGAAAGACATGATGAACTGGCTTCTTACCTTCCCAGCTCACAGTCTGAGAATTACTCAAACTGACATTTTGTTAACACACTTCACTAGCTATGTAATATTGTCACTCGCTGGCTTAACATGCTGACCCTGGTATGTCACTACACCTGTCATGATGCCTCAGTTCTTTTATTCCAAAGAAATGAGAATAATACCACCTATTGGCCCATATTAAGAACTCAGTAATTATTGGCTATTATTACTGTACCCTCTCAACTACAGGAATTTGATGTGAAGATTCCATGAGATAATGAATTTGGAAGTGTTTAAACAAGTATATAATGCAAAATACTGTTATTACTTCTTTGTTTCTCTATCCTGTGTCCCACTGTAAGCCGGACACATAGTAACAGAGACTGGATCTATTATTCTAAAATTTCTCTTGATGTCCAGCCTGACTCTGCACACAGGGGGAGCTAAGGGCTGAGTTTTTATACTGGTAGAGAGAGAACAATCACACACAGTTCTCCAGACAGGAGTCCTTGCCAAGTTTCCCTGGACTTTTAAATTACTTTTTTCCCCCTTTGCCCCAGATAAATTCAGAATATACATGCAATGACATACAGCAAATCCTGAATCTCAAATGAAGAACTTTGACTACCTCTTCTTGCTGTTTCATCTCCTAAGTAAAGGAAACCTCTGTTTAGATTTGGTTTTCATGTTAATTCTAACTCCAGGAAAGAATAGCTGTAATAACCTAATGTGGTTCAGCCTGAAGCTCCAAGAGGCAAAGGAAGAGAGCCAAAAGTGCAAGTCTACCCCTGTTAGAGGCATAAATGAATCTGGGGACTCACCGGAGATGGCTTCTTTGGAAGGCTGGGACATCGAGGTGATACCTCTTCAGTGGAGACAGGTGAAAAAAAAGTTTCCTTGGACTCATTTTTCTGGAAAGGATTCATCGCTGGTGTCTTTCTCTCTCTTCAAGCACTTGGCTTTGGTAAGCACTCGGGACAACTGCCAGCCTACTGGGAAAAGGGGAATAGGAGGGGGGTGGCTTCAGGAACTAGGTTTAACCCTGTGGGTGTTGGCTTCAGGCACTGCCTGACTCAGAGCAAAGCTGAAATCTATACGAAAAGAAAGGGTTGGGTCTGAGAGACTAGTTCATTCAAAGAATATTTATGTAAAAGCTAAAGCTGGAGAAGTGAGAGCAACACATTACAAGATGGGAAAGGCAGTGCTGGAGTACTGCAAAAGAATGCAAAATATTTTGGAAATAGAGAATAAAATAAAATATAATATTATAATTAATTTCACCTGTTTCTTAACTTTTAAATTATCATTTCAATATGTAACCAATTCAAACATTACTGAGATATTTTATAATCACTTTTTATCTAAATATTCACAATCCATTATGCATGTTACAGTTATAGCACATTTCAATTCAGCCTAGGCACATTGTAATTGCTCAATAGCCCTGTGTGGCTCTTGGCTACTATATTGGACAGCACAGAATATAAAATCACCCAGTCACCAGTCAAACCATTAAATGGTTCCATATTAACTTTGCACAATAAAAACAATCTTATTTCCTGACTGGTGTGGCTCAGTTGGCTGGGCAAAGCAAAGAGTTGCTGGTCGGTGCCTAGTCGGGGCGCATGTCTGCGTTGCAGGTTCAGTCCCTGATTGGGGCGCATGTGAGAGGCAACCAATCCATGTTTCTCACATCGATGTTTCTCTCACTCTTTTTCTCCCTCCCTCTAAAAATGAATAAATAAAATCTTTTATTTTAAAAAATATTTTATTGTTTTTCTACTATAGTTTTCCCAATCCCCCCCCTTGCCCTCCTCTGCCCAGTTCGCCCCCAACCCCTGCTCCCACAGTCATTCCCCACCCTGTTGTCCTTGTCCATGGGTCGTTCAGAAAAAAAAAAAAAAAGAATGCAAAATAGTTAAGAATACAATTCCTTGGTGTTGGGAGATCTGGACAGCTACATGCAAAAAAATTAAATTCGACCACCAACTTACACCATACACAAAAATAAACTTAAGATGGATAAAAGACTTAAATATAAATCATGATACCATAACAGTCCTAGAGGAGAACATAAGCAGGAAACTCTCAGATACTCCACACAACAATATTTTCACCAATTTTACTTTTGAGTAATTTATTAACAAAACCAGAAAAATCTGACCTTTCCTCCACAAACTACTTCAGACTTTGATCATGTCTTCCCAGTTTCTTTTACACTCATCCTCCTATCCCACAGACTTTTACCTAAGGAGTCCAGCTTAATTTCTAACTGTGGCACTAATAATTAAGCTGTAATTATTCTTTCTGGATGCAGAACAAGTGAAATTGCTAGTCAACCACTAGAGGCACAGATGCCTTGAAGGTTTAATTATGTCAGTGACTCCTCCTGCTCTAGCTTTGCACCTCTAGAATAGCATTTGATCTAGCAGAGCAGATGAAATAGCATTTGTATGCAATGCACCAATTCATTTGTGCTTATGGGTATCCAAAATACCAAACTTTAGAATATTGACATTGGTTTTCTGATCCTCCTTCATGCAGATTAAATTCTTCTTTTAATTATGGCAATATAATGCTAGTATTTATAGAATCAAATAATATCAGAGCCCTGGCTGGTGTGGCTCAGTGAATTGAGCACTGGCCTGTGAACTGAAAGGTCACCAGTTCAATTCCCAGTCAGGACACATGCATCAGTTGTGGGCCAGGTCCCCAGTGGGGACCAACCAATTGATGTGTCTGTTGCACATAAATCTTTCTCTCTATTTCTCCCTCCCTCCCCCTATCTCTAATAATAAATAAATAATATCTTTAAAAAATATCAGAGATGGAGAAAATCTTAATCTTGTCCTATATAAATTAAACTTCCCTAATGGTGTATCATTTATGTTCATTTACATATATGTATTTGTACACACACACACACACACACACACACAGATCTATCAGGCCTTCCCATGATAATTCATCTAACAACCTATTTTTTAATTAAATTTATTGGGGTAACATCAGTTAATAACATTACCTAAATTTCAGATATACAACTTTATAATACGATATCTGTATAACTTATCGTGTGTTCACCATTGGAAGTCTGGTCTCCTGTCACCTTGTATTTGACCTCCCATACCCTCTTCATCCTTCCCCAGCCCCCTTTTCCTTTGATAACAACCATCCTGTTGTTTGTATCTATGACCCTTTTGTTTTGTTAGTTCATTTATTGTTTTTTGTGTTATATCCCACATGAGTGAAATCAGAATTCTTGTCCTTTTCTGTCTTATTTCACTTAGCATAGTAATCTCAAAATCTATCCATGTTTTCTCAAATGGCAATAATTCATCTTTTTAATGGCCAAGTAGTATTCCATTGTCTAGATGTAGATCATCTTTACCCAATAATCCATCAAAGGACATTTAGGTTGTCTCCATGTCTTGGTTATTATAAATTATACTTCAATGATTATATTGGTACATGTAACTTTAAAAATAAATGTTTTCAAACTTTTTCAGGTAGATACCCAGAAGTGGGATTTCTGGGTCATATGGTAGTTCTATTCTTAATTTTTTGAGGAACTTCTATCCCGTTTTCCATAGGGGCTACACCAATGTACATTCTCACCAGCAGTGCATGAGTGTTCTCTCTTCTCTCCTCCAACACTTGTTATTTTTTGATTTATTGATAATAGTCATTCTAACAGGTGTGAATTGGTATCTCAATATGGTTTTGATTTGCATTTCCCTTATAACTAGCAATGTTGAACATCTTTTCCATACATATGCTGGCAATCTGTATGTCTTCTTGGGAAAAGTATTTATTTAGGTCCTCTGCCCATTTTTAAAATTGGATTGTTTGTATATGTGTGGCTATGGTCATTAGAGTTGTAGGAGTTCTTTATATATTTTGGATATTAGCCCCTATTGGAGATATCATCTGCAAATATTTTCTCCCATTTGGTTGGTTGCCTTTTTGTTTTATTGATGGTTTCTTTTTCTATGCAGAAGCTCTTTAGTGTGATGTAGTCCCATTTTTTTAATTTTTGCTTTTTCTTCCCTTGTCTATATGGCCAATATCACAAAAACTTGTCTGAGACCAAAGTCCATAAGTTTAGTGCCTATGTTTTCTTCTTAGGCATTTTATTGTTTCAGGTCTCATACCCAAATCTTTAATTCACTATGAGTTAATTTTTGTGTATGGTGTCAGATGGCAGTCTACTTTCATTCTTTTGCATGTGGCTTCCCAGTTTTCCCAATACCATTTATTGAAGAGACTTTCCTTTCTCCATGTATATTCTTGGCTCCGTGGTTGAAAATTAGTTGCCATATATGTGTGCGTTTATTTCTGGGATCTCAATTCTATGCCATTGATCTACTTATGTGTTAATACCATGCTGTTTTGATTACTAGAGATTTCTAGTATAATTTGAAGTCAGGGAGTATGATGCCTCTAGCTTGAAGAAACTGTTGCTTTTCTTTTAATCCTTACTTGAGGATTAAAAAATCTAAAATATCAGAGATAAGAATAAAAACATTTGTGTTCTCATTGCTTGGCAGTAGAGTGATATTTTATAGTCATATATAGAAAAGAGAGGGAATCAATATGGCGGAGGAGTGAGTGGAAGTCACACTGATATCCTCCCAGGAAAAATCTGGAATTACACCTAAATTGTGGAGAAATCACGTGGAACAAACAACTGAACAAGAGCGAGAGAGGAGCCTTGTAACTTCGGAGACAGAAGAATCGGCTTTAGCGCAATCTAACTGGTAAGGAGTATGGTACAGACCTGAGAAGGCGGGCGGGGTGCCCAAGGGTGGCAGCACCAGGATATTGAAACGGCCAGTTGGATTCCCCTGAGAAGAGCATGGTCTAAACCAAAAGCGGGGATCTCTGGCCCACAGCACCACAGCCCAAAAGGTACAGAGAAAACAGAGAGCTATGAAAAGTGGCAGGGTTGCTCTCTACCACAGTCAGGTAGCTGAAAACCCAAAGAACTGTTCAGAAGGCCAACGCATAAATTTTCATTTGCAGCCACTTACCCTGGTCTCCAGCAAACACGGGAGCAGAGCGGGCTAGAGATGTCTGAGGAGAGAGTGGGGAAGGAGGCTTTGGGGAGAGAACTGAAAGAGCAGCCAGAGGGATCTTGGTGTTGACTCATCCCTCATGCGGCAGTAGCCATCTTGCTCAGGCAGAGACCATACCCTCTGAGTGGCACCAGCGTCAAAGGACCAAATAGTCCCACCCCCAGGTGAAATTCTACCCCGCCCTATGCTGTCTAAGCTGCCTGCTGAGTGCAGAGTGCCAGCCACGGACAGTAGATTCCTGGCTAAATGAGGTGCAGAGAGGTCTGGTGACACTTGAGGAGACACTGGGGATGGAGGCTTTGGGGAGAGAATGGGATTCCAGTGTGGACTCGTCCCCCATACGGCAGTAGCATAAAAGGACCTAATAACCCCGCCCCCAGGAGGGACTCTGCCCCTCCATGAGCTATCTAAGGCACCCTGCTGAGTGCAGAGTGAATAGATTAACAGCTGAAGGAGACAGGCACAAACAGTAGATTACTGGATGTCTCAAACAGACTGCTTAAGGTCAGACAGGGACGACATTTGACATCATCAGAGGCAGATCCAGAAAGTAAAAACAGCGGTCTCCAACCATATAAGTTCATACCACAAAGTCAGGAAATCAAGACAGATCAACTTAAGAAACAGAAGTAAAAGAGAAGAGTCTCTATCAAATAATGGGAAGACAAAGAAATAAGCCCCACTAGAAGGGAAAGGAGGAATCCTCACAAAAAAACTAAACGAAATAGAGGCAAGTAAACTATCAGATATTGAGTTCCAAACAACGGTTCTAAGAAAGCTCAATGAGCTGACTGAGCTCAGAGAGAATTACCAAAAACTACAGGGAAACTACGAGGAACTTACTGCAAACTATATCAGCATGAAAAAGGACATAGAAACTGTCAATAAGAGACAAGAGGAAATGAAGAATACAATTTCTGAATTGAAGAACACAGTAGAAGGAATCAAAAGCAGATTAGACGAAGCTGAGGACCGAATCAGCGAGCTGGAGGACAAGGTAGACAAAAGCTCCCAGAAAGAGCAAGAAAATGAAAGAAGACTCAAAAAGAATGAAGAGGCATCTAGAGAAATGCAGGACTACCTGAAATGTAATAGTATCCATATGATAGAGATACCAAAAGGAGAAGAGGATGAGGAAGGGATAGAGAGCCTGTTTGAAAAAGTAATGATGGAAAACTTTCCTAATTGGAGGAGAGAAAAAGTCACACAAGTCCCGGAGGCACAGAGGGTCCCATTCAGGAGGAATCCTATGAGGCCCACTCCAAGACACATCATCATTAAATGGCAAATATCAAAGACAAACAGAGAATCCTAAAGGAAGCGAGAGAAAGAAGTACTAACATAAAAGGGAACCCCGATACGGCTAGCATCTGACTTCTCAACAGAAACGCTACAGGCCAGAATGAGTGGCAAGAAATATTCCAAGGAATGAAAAGCAAAGGCCTGCAACCAAGACTGCTCTACCCAGCAAGGCTCTCAATTAAAATGGAAATCAAAATAAGGAGTTTCCCAGACAAAAGAAGGTTAAAAGACTACACCTCCACCAAACCACCACTGCAAAATATGCTAAAGGGACCACGTTAAGATGAAGAAAAGTTTCTATGATACCCAGTTACTTTCAGAGTTGCCAATACTTGATATTACCAATATTTTTAATACTCATTAATCCGATTGTGACAATGATGTTATTTTAATTGTTCCTTTACTATTTGTTGACACTAAACCTGTTTTAGTATATTTCTTGCCTATTTCTATTTTCTTTTTAAAATGCTTTAAATGAATTTTTGGTATTCTTTATCCATTTATTGATTGAAGGTTTGTAGAACTTTTTTTCCTAAAAAAACCCAAAACCTATTAACCATGTTTTAGATGTGTTGCAAATACTTTTCTATTCTATTCTTTGTCCTTTAACTTTTTTTTATATGTACATTACCATATAGTTAAATGTTTAATATAGTCATATTGTCAATATTTACTTTATAACTTCTGGGTTTGAATATTTTACTTCAGGGTAAGAAAAATATTAGTTTGTATTTTCTCCTAAAACTTCTTAGATTCTATGTATTGATTTTTAACTCAACTTGACTATTTCTTGTATAATGTGTGAAATAGGGTTCTATATTTGTTTTATTTAAAGTAGTAGTGGTCCATGCACCTTATTTGTTGAATAAGCCTTATTTTACCCATCATTTGAAATATCAACTTAATCACATATTATATTGTAGAAAGATATATACATATGTCTCTAGAATGCTCATTATAGTTCATTGATCTACTTGATTATTTCTGTGTTGCTGTCATGTTGGTTTAATTGCTGAGACTTCATAATGGTTTTAAATTTTAAAAAATATTTTATAATTAACTTTGACATTTAAAAAAATGAATAAAATCAATCTGCATTTAAGCAGGAAAGAGAGATGGAACTCCTACCTTTTGTGACAACATGGATGGAAGTGGAGAATATTAAGCTAAGTGAATTAAGCCAGTTGATAAAAGACAATTACCATATGACCACACCTATAACTGGACTATATTCAACAAAATAAACTAATGAACAAAATAAACCACAGGCATGGGAACATGGAGCAGACTGAAAGTGACCAGAGGGGAGGGGGAAAGAGGACAATGGTGGAAAGAAGGGGAAGGGACTAGACAAAGAACATGCATGAATGACCCATGGACATGGACAACAGAGTGGGAATTGACTGTGGGAGTGGGGGGTGGGGGTGTGATGGGTGGAGGAGGTAAAGGGGTAAAAATTGAGACAACTGTAATAGAATAAACATGATTTATAAATTAAAATAATAAAAGCAAAAAAGATACTGATGTTCTAACATGGTAGATAAAGTACTAATACAGTAAGAGAGAAAAGGCAAATATGGAATTAAAAGAGAACATGTATTTAACAGGTATAAGAATATAAAATCAGCACTCAAAAATAAAATTGTATTTTTAAGTATATTTTATTGATTATGCTATTGTAGTTGTCCCAATTTTTCCCCTTTTGCTCCTCTCTGCCCAGTACCTCATTAAGCTCCAGCAATTCTCCCCTTAGTACATGTCCATGGGTCATACACATAAGTTTTTGGGGTTCTCCATTTCCTATACAGTTCTTAACATCCCCTTGTCTATTTGGTACCTACCAATTATGTTGCTTTATCCCTGTACCATTTCCTCCACTCTCCCCCTTATCCTCTCTGCTGATAACTCTTAAAATGATCTCCAAATCTGATTCTGTTCCTGTTCTAGTTGTTTGCTTAAACTGTTTGTTTTTTAGATTCGGCTGTTGATAGTTGTCAGTTTCTTGTCACTTTACTGTTCATAGTTTTGATCAAGTCCCTTTAACATTTCTTATAATAAGGGCTTGGTGAAGATAGACTCCTTCAGCTATACCTTGTCTGAGAAGCACTTTATCTGCTCTTCCATTCTAAATGATGATAGCTTTGTTGGATAGAGTAACCTAGGTTGTAGGTTCTTGCTTTTCATCACTTTGAATAATTCTTGACAGTCCCTCTTGCCTGCAAAGTTTCTTTTGAAAAATTAGCTTATAGTCTTATGAGAACTCCTTTGTAGGTAACTGTCCCCTTTTCTCTTGCTGCTTTTAATATTCTCTTTATCTTTAACCTTTGGCATTTTAATTATGTGTCTTGGTGTGGTCTTCTTTTGGTCCAACTTGTTTGGGACTCTGTGCTTCCTGCACTTGTATGTCTATTTCCTTCATCAAATTAGAGTTTTCTTTTATTATTTTTTCAAATAAGTTTTCAAATGTCTTGTTCTTCCTCTTCTCCTTCTGGCATCCTTATGATTCGGATGTTGGCGCTTTTGGAGTTGTCCCAGAGTCTTATTCTCTACTCATTTTTGAGTTCTTGTTTCTTCATTCTGTTCTGGTTGACTGTTTTCTTCCTTATGTTCCAAATTGTTGATTTGAACCCCAGCTTTCTTCCCTTCACTGTTAGTTCCCTGTAGATTTTTCATTTCACTTAGTGTAGCCTTATGCTTTTGCCATACTCAATGAGTTCTCCCAGCATCCTTATCATGTGTTTTGGACTCTGCATCTAAGTTGGCTCTCTCTTAGTTCTTTCTGGGATTTTGTTCTGTTCTTTCATTTGGGCCATATTTCTCTGTCTCCTCAAGTTGGCAGCCTCCCTGTTTGTTTCTGTGTATCAGGTAGAGCTGCTTTGACTCCTTAGTGCACCTGTTAAGTTTTATGGGGTGGAGGATTAGGTATTCCCCAGGGTGGAGCAACCAGCTTCACCATTTTGTGGCTGTGTATGTGGGGGAGTGGTTGGAGAGGGGATGGTGCTGCTGCCCGGCTGCTGGAGGCTTGCTCAGCACTCACCCTGCTTGCAGTCACTTCACCCACTTCCTGCATGTGACTGGCACCCCTCTAGCTGTTGCCCTGCTGTTGGTTCCTAAAGTGGGTAGGTTTGCATAAATTCTAGGACTGGGTGGGCCCTTTATATGGTCTCTCCCAAGAGACCAGTAGTTTCTTCCACCGCCCCAATCCCCACTGGTTTTTACAGCCAGACGTTATGAGGCTTTATTTTCCCAGTGCTGGAACCCTGGCCTGCATAGTCTGACCTGGGACTGACTGATCAATCACTCCCCAGGAATCATTCAGAATTTTTATCTACCACACATGAATGTGAGACCTCCTGTTCCACCGGTAGCTGCTTCATGGCTGCCACACCATGTCCTCTCCTCCCAGGCCCCTCCTATCCATTTGGATCAATATTTCTTTAAATCCTTGGTTGTCGGATTTCCATACAGTTCAATTTTATGGCAGTTTTGGGTGCTTTTCTTGTTGCTGTTGTGGTTAGTTGTGATCCTTCTTATGATTTTGTAAGGAGGTGAAGCATGTCTACCTATGCCTCCATCTTGACCAGAAATCCCATAGTCAAGAGCGCTTGATTTTTATCTCACATCTCCATACCTTTAAAGGTTGACAAAACTTGTGGACCCTCTGGAGTAAGGGCTGACCACCCTACACAGCCCGCAGTTTCTCCTCCCAGCCCCTCATGACACATGTGTCAGCCTTACATGACCCAGCCAAAAATAAATGGTACTTAAATTTAGCAAAAGCAAATAGAAAGGGGGATTTAAAAAATACTATCAGCTATAATAGCATAAAAAATGCCTGGAGTAAATCTAATGAAAGATGGTCAAGACCTCAACACTAAGCACTATAAAATATCAAAGAAATTTTAAAAGACCTAAATAAATGGAGAGACATACCATGATCATAATTTGGAAGGTTCATATTGTAAACATGTCAATATTCCTCTAATCAACTTATTACTGCAAAGGAAATCTCAATAGGTTTTGTGAGTGTAGGAAACAAGTCAGTTTTTATTATTTGAGCTTGCTTTATATTTAACAAGTGACATAGTTTTGATTCAAGCATTGATGAATAAAACATAAAAAAAGTGAGTACACAGATCAGCCACAGGTATGTTAGAGAAAGTAAGAAAGAAGAAAGTGGAAGAGATTAAAACCAAAATTTAAGGATTAAGAAAAAAAAAAAAACTTATAGACATTTCTTTGGTAAGAAGTGAAGTTGAATAACTTTTTGTCCATAACTGACAAAACTTGGAAGTAACCAAGATGCCTTCAGTAGGTAAGTGGATAAATAAACTGTGGTACATGAAGACCATGTGACATTATTCAGTGCTAAAAAGAAATTAGCAATCAAGCAATGAAAAAGACATGGAGGAAACTTAAGTGCATCTTACTAAATGAAACAAGTCAATTTGAGAAGACTGCATACTATATAATTCCAACTATATGACATGCTAAAAATGGAAAAGGAGACTATGAAAAAAATAAGTGGTCTAAATGTTGGCAGGGAGGGATGAATAGGCAGAGCACAGGATTTTCAGGGCAGTGAAACTATTCTGTATGATACTACCACGGTAGATACACGTCATTATACATTTGTTAAAACGTATAGAATGTATGACACAAAGAGTGACTCTAATACAAACTATGGACTTTGGGTAAAGATGTGTCAATGTAGGTTCGACTGTAAAAAATATACCACTTTGGTCAGGATGTGTATAGTAAGGGAAGTTGTACATGAGTGCAAACAGGAAGTATATAAGAATTTGCTGTACTTTTGTTGTGAAACTAAAACTGCCCTAAAAAAATAAGGTTTACTAATTTAAAAAAAACCTTGCTAATGGTCAGTGGTTTTCAACTATAATCTAATATTTATCTTTTCATCCAAATTAAAAAATATTAGAGATGTAAATATTAATTACCTTCATAACACTTAACTGCTTAGTTTTCTCCCAAAAGCCAAATAAGCAAATGACGAAAATACTATGACATAATACTCATTTTAAACAATAAAATTTAGCTTCACCTTACCCTAAATTATAGTTTAATTTTGTCAAGACTTAATATATTTAAAAAAAATTGAAGGAATATGAGCTAGAAAAGGCTCAGAGATATAATTAAAATCATAGAATTTATTATAAATGCCTAGTTTTGACATTTCACAATTGGAAACAGCAATGTTGTAAAACAGAGCACTGAACTTGAACATTAGAACACCTACCTGATGTGCCACTTCTTAACTAACAATATGTGGGCAAGTTACTAAAGTCTGAGTCTCTTTTCTCATCTTTAAAACTTCAAAAAAGTTTTAAAATTAAATGAAAACACATGAAAATGCTGGTACTCATAAAAGGTAAAAAAAATGTAACATCAACTGAAAATTCTGAATCAAATTTAATTTATCATTTAAAGTTAAGGTACATTTTCCTTAGTCTTGGAAATTTTTATTCTTAATATAAAATAAATCATTACATGTCTTGTAAATTTTATATTTATAGTTGAATGTTTCTTCAGTCGTCAGTGTCACTTCCTGATTCACTCAGCTGCAAATCACTTCCTAAAATAAAAAACAACAAAACTGTAGTAATTAAATATTTAATATAGTCATTTTTGGATAACATAAATGTCATACAAAAAGTAATCTCAAGTGATCATGGTTAGCCAATATTTTTGTCATTAATAGTCAGATTGCTGATCCTATGATTTAGTCACATCTTTAGTAATTCAAATAATCAATACTACCTATAGAGAAAATATACACCATCAGTCTTCAGCATAGTTTTAGTAGATGATACCATTTTAGTCGTCTTTCACATACCAACATCACCCTTCTTTTAATACCACTGACTTAATTACATTAGGAAATGAGAGAAAATGTGGTTTAGAAGATCAGACTATATCATTTTGAAATGTTGTCAAAATTATTACATAGTGTTTGTTAAGAGTTAGTCAACATTGATTCCTTTTGTAATTTGTCCATGTGATGGTCATGAAGCTTATATTCCATTGAGGAAAAAAGACAGTAAACAAATAAAAAAAAATATAATATAATGCTAAGGAGGGATAAATACTATGAAAAAATAAAGATGGGTATGGACAGAGTGGTGAGAGGTGCTATTTTAGATAAGGTAGTTGGGAAGGCCTCCTTAAGAGGTGATATTTGAATGGAGATCCAAATGTAAAAATAAAGTCATGAAAATATGGAGAGGGGTAACTGTCCAGGCTCAGGGAACAGCACATACAAATGCCCCAAGGCAGAAGCATGTTTGTTGTGTTCTCTGACTGTGAGGAGGTCATTGTGGCTGGAGTGAAATGAATGAGGAAGAGAATGATAAGAAATGAGGTCAGAAAAATATCCAGAAGACCATGGTTTCTAGGTCATGGTAAAAACTTTGAATTTTGTTTGAAATGGGAATTCATCAGTAAATGTTAAGCAGTCAACTGAACTGGACACTACTGTATATCATTAATAAACTAATGATGTGGAAGAAACATGGAATCAGGGAGAGCATTTAGAGTTGGTTGAAGTTTCTCACTTAAATAATACTGGCTTTGACTCATGTGGTTCAGATGGGCAGATTTATTATACCTTGAAAATAGAGCTTACACAACTACCAAAAACACTGGATTTATGGGGCATGAGAAAAAGCAAAAAAATAATGACCCCCAATGTTTCTGGTATGAATAACTGAATAAATGTCTGTATCATTTACTGAGCTGAGAAACATTAGAGGAATAAGATTGTGTAAGAAAATCGCAAGTTCCATCTTTGACATGGCACATTTGAGATACCTAGTAAATATTTAGGTATAAATGGTTTAGGCAATTGGATATAGAAGTTTGGAACTCAAGATAGAGGCTAGAGCTGGAAATAAAGATTTGGGAGTCATTAATTGTCAGGGTTTATTTGAAGCTATGGGATTGGACAAAATCATTTGGGTAGTAAATTAAAATGGTTAAAAGTATGTTTATACTTATAACTCCTTCACAATTAACAACAGCTGGTCTATGTTGAAGGGTTTAAGAGGAATAGTTTTTAGGCAATATACAAACTGTTGTAAGATATCTCAGTCCATTACCTGAACTCCAGAACTGATTACATTATTTGATATAGAAATTTGCTAAAGCTTCTTTTGTGCATCTGGTTCCCATGACCATTTTATCATTTTCAAAACTTAAATTCCCACTTATAATACAACTATTGAATAGCGTAAGAATGTTAAACTTGATATGATGCCTATAATATGAGATTCTCAAGTGACACAAACCCAAACATCCGGAGTTCTACTTTTCTTACTAGACTTCTTGTTATAAGAGGTTATATGCATAGTATTACCATGTTGTTAAAATATTCAGTTTTGAATGCAGGAGATAAGCCTTTGAATATGAGACGCTTAGGACATTTTGATTGTTTTCAATCAAAAATGGTAATCATGACTTGGAAAAGAGTTTACCCATAGCAAATGCACTCAGACATCTAAACCAATGGTTTTCAATAAGATCAATACTGCCCCCTGGGAGATGTTACAGTAATTTACATGAATAGTTGCTTATCCAGATGATTTGCAGATTGCTAGTGGCATTTAGTGGGAGGGGAATTTAGAGATGCTAAATGTCTTGCAATGCTGCGGCCAGTCTTGTACAATAAAGATCTCTTCCACATTCTGTAAAACTTGACAGTCCAGTGGGATATCTGTTTATACAATAATTTCAGGCCATAACTTAAATGCCTTTTTATAAGCTAAAAATATTCTTTTGCAGATTTAAAATTCATGTAAATGTATATGGATATAACTATAATGTCAACTGAAAGAACAACTTACTTTGTTTTTCTCAGAACCATACAAAGATTTTCTGTTTTTAATCATTAGGGAAAACACATTAGTGATCACAGTGCTGCTCACTGTATTTGGGTCAGCAATACAGCACTTCGATATTTGTCCATATATGCAAGTCTATGAATATACAGGGTCCAGCACAAATGATGCCCTTTTTATTAAAAAGTCATAAGCATGTAATTCTGTAACATAACAATATCACACTCAAGCATATCATATGACATTTTAGGTGAAATGTTCAAATTAAAACTATAAATTATTATACCCATATTACCCTCCCAACCACACGCAAGCAGGCATTACTTCTGCCAGACCCTGCATATGTATATACTTCTTCAGTCCTTATTTCAACATGTTAAATAAAAATTATTGACAATATGAGTTTAATGTTGTCTTGCTCCTCTTAATTCCAAATTTATTCATTAAAATTAAGTACAAACATATGGCTATTTCATCATGTTCTCTGGCATAGCCATGTCTGAATATTTTTAGGGTGGATATACAGGGGTGGGCATAAGTAGGTTTAAAGTTATGAGTATGCAAAACAGAGTTTATTCTTGTATTATTATTTATTAATTATTGTATTAGTTATTTGTATTACAACTATAAACCTACTTTTGCCTACCCCTGTATATTAGTTTACTGCATTTTATTTTGTCTTAATATTATATTAAATTATTTTCAAAGATGTATGTACCTAAGTTTTAAAATTAATTTTAAGACAGTAAGAGGGACTTAAAAACATCTGCTATACAAGAGGGTTTGATAAAGTTGAGAAATGGGATGATTGCACAGTAAGAGAGGATTTATTTCCTCTTATTAGGAAACCTCCAGATTGGATAAGACATATTGAGAAAATAAATTCATTATTTTTCTTATAAATAAATCCCAAGTGGTTATTACTGGTATAACAAATTACTACTGACTTTTGCATGTAATATTTGTATACACAGTCTTTCCCCATTCTTTTATTATTTCTACAGTTAGTTGATTCTCTTTGATTTTATATGTAGAAAATTACATTTTCTATCAATAGGCAGTATTTTATCTGTTTACAATTCTCATATCTCATTTCTTTTACTTTTTAAATTGCATTAACTAGAACCTTCAGTACAATGTTGAATAGAAATCATAATATGAGTCTTTCTTGTCTTCCTCCTGAATTTAGTGAGAATGCTTCTAGAGTCTCTTACAATGATGTTGGCAGTAGTTTTGTTTTGTAGTTAACTTTTATGAAGTTAAAGAAATTCTCTCATATTCAACTTTTGGTAAAAGTTTTAAAATTAATAAATATAGAATTCTGTCAAATTCAAATTTATTGAAATGATCATATGGCTTTACTCCTATAATCTGTTAATGTGGTGAATTATATTGATACTGTTTTAGATACTGAATACTTCTTAAATTTCTGTGATAACCTTCATTTGGCCATGATTTAGCTTACTTCTTTTAAGTATACTGGTTATTCAATTTGCTACTATTTTATTTAGTAATTTTGCATCCATGTTCTTATGGGAAATTGATCCACATTGCTTTTTATCTTGTTCTTATACAACTCTGATAGTGAGATTATCCTAGAATTATAAAAAGCAAACTGGGGCACTTTCTCTATTTTTCTATACTCTGAAACCATTTGTAGAAGAATTAGCTGTTTCTTGAATTTGCTAAAATTCCTCTGTGAAACTATCTTCAGTTTTCCAGCATCCTGGGGATACAGACACAGGGTTAAGTTTCTTCAGGCTTTCTATTTCTCTTTTGAGTCAGATTTGGTAAATTATACTTTTTCTAGAAAATCATCTACTCAATGCCAAATTTACTGGGATAAATTTTTAATAAAATTCTCAAACTTAAAAAATAAAAGCATATTATAGCTATAATTTTAATCACTTTTTCATTCCTCATATTGTTTATTTATGCTTGTTTTACTTCATCAGCCCTTTTTAGAGGTAGGTATTTGTTAGTTTTCAAAGAAATTACTTCTGGTTTTGTTTATACTCTAATGTTCCTTTGTTTTCTATTACATTAATTTAGATTGTAATCTATATTAATTTTCATCTGCTTCCTTTGTTATTATTCTTCTAGTTCCTCAAAGAGAACTTTTACTCATTTATTTTCAATTAAAAAAAAAACACTTTTTGAGGCTATAAATTTCCCTGTAAACACTATGTTGGCTGCATTACAAAATTGCTGACATATATTAGTCTTTTTAAGTTTATTTTTTATTGTATTTTTTCCATTACCATTTGCCCCCTTATACCATCTTCAACCCTCTTCCTCTGCAATCATGAGATACATTATTTTGATACTGATTAATTATAAATATTTTATAATTTCATTGTCGCTTCCTTTTAACATGTAAGTTATTAGGGATGTGCACAGAAGTTTCTAAGCATGTATTTTTAATTAATATTTTGTTAGTTATTTATATTGTCATTGTATAATACTCATATAAAATAATCAATAAAATAGGAATTCTTTCAAATGTGTTATTCCCTTATTCTAGGAGGGATTAATTTCTATAAATATTTTATATATACCATAAACAAATGCCCACTTCACATTTTGGATTGCAGAATTCTATACTATTAGAATAGGTACCTTAATTATGTTGCGAAAATATTTTATCTACCCTTATTAAATTTTGTCTGCTCAACTACAGATGCATTAATCTTCAACTATGATAAATACTTATCAATTTCTCCTGTCAACTTTTGAAAAAATCATGTTTATTCTACTACAGTTGTCTCAATTTTTTTCTCCTTTGATCTCCTCCACCCATCCCACCCCCCAGCTCCCACAGTAAATTCTATGTCCATGAGTCATTCATACATGTTCTTTGTCTAGTCTCTTCCCCTTCTTCCACCTTTGTCCTCCTTCCTCATCCCCTCCGGTCACTTTCCGTCCTCTCCATGTTTCCATGCCTGTGGTTTATTTTGTTCATTAGCTTATTTTGTTGAATAGATTCCACTTATAGTTGAGATCATATGGTATTTATCTTTCACCAACTGGCTCATGTGACTTAGCATAATATTCTCCAGTTCCATTAATGTTGTTGCAAAAGGTAGGAGTTCCTTCTTTCTTTCTTTTTAAAATTCAGATTGATTTTATTTATTAATTTTTTAAATGTCAAGGTCCATTATAAAATATTAAAAAATATAAATCCATTATAAAGTCTCAGCAATTAAAACAAAATGACACCAGCACAGAAATAATCAAGTAGATCAATGAAATACAATGAGCATTATAGAAACAAATGTATATATCTGTCTAACAATATAATATATGATTCAATTGATATTTCAAAGCAATGGGGAAAATAAGGCTTATTCAACAAAGAAGGTGCAGAGACCATTACTATTTGAAATAAAACAAATATAGAGCCCTATTTCACACATTGTACAAAAAATATTCAGGTGAGTTAAAAATCAATATGCAAAACCTAAGGAGTTTTAGGAGAAAATACAAAATATTTCTCTTACCCTGAAATAAAATATTCAAACCCAGAGCTATAAAGTAAAATATTGACAATATGAGTATATTAAATGTTTTAAACTATATAGTAATATACACATAAAAAAAGTTAAAAGGGCAAGTAATAGAATAGGAAAGTATTTGCAACACATCTAAAGAAGGGATAATAGGTTTTTATGGGTTTCTTTTAGGGAAAAAATTCCTACAAATATTTAATTTAAAAAAATGGATAAAGAATACCAAAAAGTCATTTAAAGCTTTTTAAAAATAATAGAAATAGGCAAAAAATATACAAAAACAGGTTTAATTTCAACAAATAATAAAGTAACACTTAACATTTCATTGTCACAATCAGATTAATAAGTATTAAAAATATTGGTAATATTAAGTATTGGTGACTATGAAAGGAACTAGGTATTCATGAACTCTTTTTCTTTATCTTCTTAAAGCAGTCCCTTTAGCATATTTTGCCGTGCTGGTTTGGTGGAGGTGTATTCTTTTAGCCTTCTTTTGTTTGGGAAACTCCTTATTTCCCCTTCTATTTTAATTGAGAGCCTTGCTGGGTAGAGCAGTCTTCGTTGCAGTCCTTTGCTTTCCACTACTTGGAATACTTCATGCCATTCCTTTCTGGCTTGTGGTGTTTCTGTTGAGAAGTCAGATGCTAGCCTTATTGGGGCTCTCTTGTATGTTACTACCTGTTTCTCTCTTGCTGCCTTTAGGATTCTCTGTTTGTCTTTGTTATTTGCCATTTTAATGATGATGTCTTGGAGTGGGCCTCATTGGGTTCCTCCTGAATGGGACCCTCTGTGCTTCCTGGACTTGTGTGACTTTTTCTGTCCTCCAATTAGGAAAGTTTTCCATTCTTACATTTTCAAACAGGTTCTCTATCCCTTGCTCCTCCTCTTCTCCTTCTGGTATCCCTATTATGTGGATATTATTGCGTTTCAGGTAGTCCTGCATTTCCCTCAATGCCTCTTCGTTCTTTTTGAGTCTTTTTTCATTTTCTTGCTCTTTCTAGGAGGATTTGTCTACCTTATCCTCCAGCTCTCTGATTTGATCCTCTGCTTTATCTAGCCTGCTATTGATTCCTTCTACTGTGTTCTTCAATTCAGAAATTGTATTCTTCATTTCCTCTTGTCTCTTACTGATAGTTTCTATGTTCTTTTTCATGGTGATATAGTTTGCAGTAAGCTCCTCGTAGTTTCCCTGTAGTTTTTGGTAATTTTCTCTGAGCTCACTGAGTTTTAGAATCACTGTTTTGAACTCAACATCTGATGGTTTACTTGCCTCTATTTCTTTTAGTTCTCTTTCTGGGGATTCCTTCTTTTTGTTCCACTGAGGGGTGTTTCTTTGTCTTCCTGTTATTTGTGAGATTCTTCTTTTTTTTTTGGCTTCTGCTTCTTAAATTGATCTGTTTTGATTTCCTGACGTTGTGGTTGGAACTTCTATGGTAGGTGACCTGTTTTTTCTTTCTGGACCTGCCTCTGATGATGTCAGATGGTGACCGTGTCTGACCTTAGGCAGTCTGTTAGAGACTTCCAGGAATCTACTGTCAGGCTTAGGCGTCTGACACAGGGCAGGGCTGAATCCCTCCTGTGGTGGAGTTATTGGGTCTTCTCATACTGCTGCCACTCAGGGAAGTGGTCTGTCTGAGCCAGATGGCTGCTGTCATATGGGGGAGGAGTGAGCACCTGGATCCCGCCAGCTATTCTCTCAGTTCTCTCCCCAAATCTTCTTTCCCCAGTCTCTTCTCAGGCATCTGTAGCCCACTCTACCCCAGCTTTTGCTGGAGACCAGGGTAAGTGGCAGTCCAGTTGTGTTAAAGCTGATTCTTCCATCTGTCCAAGGTTATAAGGCTCCTGTCTTGCTAATGTTCAGTTGTTTGTTCCAGGTGATTTCTCCACAGTTTAGTTGTAATTCCAAAGTGGTCCTGGGAGGTGGTCAGTGTGATTTCCATTCACTCCTCCACCATCTCGATTTCCTCTGGTTTGTTTGTTTGTTTATTTAATTATTTTTGTTCAAATACATTAGTCTCCATTTTCATGCCACCATTTTCCCCTGCCCCACCCACCCCCACCTCCCACCCTCAATCCTTCCCCACTTGGGCTTTGTCCATGGTTCCTATATACATGTTCCTTACCTTGACTCTTCCCCTTCTTTTCCACATTACAACTTTTGTTTTTTATATATACACGCATATGTAATTACATATTTTAATATGTATACATATGCGGTAAATATATATTATTATGGGCATACCAGTTCATAATTATTCTCCTAGTGAATTAAACCCTTTGCTATTATTTATCCATTATGCTAAGAAAAACAAGCCAGTCAGAGAAAGACAAATACCATATAAATGCACTCATATGTGGAATCTAATAAACAAACTAACAAACAAGCAAAATACCGACAGACTCAGACTTCCAGCCATGATGGAGGTATAGGTAGATACACTTTGCCTCCTTGTACAACCAAATGAAAGACAACAAGTTTAAAAACAAAAACAACCAGAACTGCCAGAAAATAGAACTGTATGGAAGTCTGACAACCAAGGAGTTGAAGAAACATTCATCTAGACTGGCGGAGACAGTCAGCCAGGGCAGAGAGGACGTACAGCAAGTTGGCAGCTGGTGGACCCGGCAGTTCTACATCTGTGTGCAGATAAACCAGGAGGAAGAGCTGGGGAATGAGACAGACCCTGCAACCCAGGGTTCCAGTGCAGGAAAAGAAAGCCTCAAAACCTTTGGATGTAAAAACCTGTGGGGGTTGCAGCAGCCGTGGAAGAAACTCTTAGTCTCACAGGAGTTTGGAAGAGAAACCCACAGGGTCCTAGCAGTACACAAACCCACCCACACAGGAATCAGCACTAGAAGGACCCAATTTCCTTGTGGGTATTGGGGGAAGTGACTGAGCTGACGCAGAGCCATGCAACAGACATTGTTCCCTCAGACCCCTCCCCGACATAAAGTGTCATAACACAGCAACCTGGGTTGTCCTGTCCTGGTAAATACCTAACGCTCCACCTCTTCCAATTTAACAGGTGCACGGAGACAAAGAAATATGGCCCAAATGAAAGAGCAGATCAAAGTTCCAAAAATAGAACTAAGCGATGAACAGCTAATCTATCAGATGTACAGTTCAAAACACTGGTAATCAGGATGCTCACAGAAATGGTTGAGTATGGCTGCAAAATGGAGGAAAAAAATGAAGGCTATCCAAAGTGAAATAAAGAAAAATATACAGGGAACCAACAGTAAAGGGAAGAAAACCAGGACTCAAATCAATGATTTAGAGAAGGAAGAGATAAACATTCAACCAGAACGGAATGAAGAAAGAATTCAAAAACGTGAGGAGAGTTTTAGGAACTTCTGGGACAACTTTAATTGTTCCAACATCCAAATCATAAAAGTGCCAGAAGAAGAAAAACAAGAAACTGAAAACTTATTTGAAAAGATAATGAAGGAGAACTTCCTAAATCTGGTGTAGGAAATAGGCCTATAGGAGATCCAGGAAGCTCAGAGAGTCCCAAAGAAGTTGGATCCAAGGAAGGACACACCAAGGCACATCATAATTACATTACCCAAGATTAAAGATAAGGAGAGAATCTTAAAAGCAGCAAAAGAAGACAGTTACAAAGAAGTGGCTGTAAGACTATAAGCTGATTTCTCAAAAGAAACCTTGCAGGCAAGAAGGTGCTGGAAAAGAAGTATTCAAAGTCATGAAAGGCAAGGACCTACTTCCAAGATTACTCTATCCAGCAAAGCTATGATTTATAATGGAAGGTAGATAAAGTGTTTCCCAGACAAAGTCAAGTTAAAGGAATTCATCATGACCAAGCCCTTATATGAAATATTAAAGGGACTTATCTAAGAAAAAGAAGAAGATAAAAAAGTATGAACAGTAAAATGACAACAAACTCACAACTATCAACAACTGAATCTCAAAAACAAAAATAAAAACAAACTAAACAGACAACTAGAACAGGAACAGAATCACAGAAATGGAGATCAGAAGGGGAGGCAGAGGGTGAAGAATGGGGGGAAAGTACAGGGAATAAGAAGAATAAATAGTAGGTACAAAATAGACTGGGGGATGTTAAGAATAGTATAGGAAATGGAGAAGCCAAAGAACTTATATGTACAACCCATGGACATGAAGTAAGCTGGGGAGGTGGGGAGGGCAATGCTGGTGGGAGGTGGGGTATAGGTTGTAAGGAAGTAAAGGAGAGAAATAAAAGGGGCAACTGTAATGAGGGAGAGAGGGGGCAAGGGAAAGTGGGGGGGGGGAGGCAGAGACAAATGTATTTGAAAAGATAAATTAAAATAAGATTTAAAAAATTAATTAATTAATTAAAAAAGAAAAGAGACTCATAGAAATCAGGATGACAGTTATGGGGGGGCAGGTTATGGGGTGGAGGGACTGAGCAAAATGGAGAAAGGACTCATGGACATGGACGACACTGTATTGATTGAGGGGGCTAAGGGAGTATAAGGGATCTAAATGGTAAAGGGAAAATAAAAACAAAAAAACCCCACAAAAATCAGATACTCCAATTTTACCCTTCAAGTTATGTAATAACATTAAAGACATAAATAACTGGAAGTTCAAAAATCTCTTTCCTGGTCACTAATTAACTCACAGTCTTACTCTCTTTGTTACCTAGTCTTGGCTCCATTATTGTTTTATTCTGTTATTAGGCTAGAGCTAGTCCTTCCTAACTGCTTACTTTATCATGATTGATTTATACAGTGAGATTAGTTTTAAACATACAGAAAGTCCTATTCTCCTCCAGAGAATATTAACCTACATGCCTTTATTAAAAATATTTACTGAGCATCTATGTACCAGGTACTGTGCTAGGTGCTAGTATTCAATGAAAAGCAAAAATAAAGAAGATTTCTATCCTCCTGAAGCTTATACTTTCAAAGAGAGCAAATCATAGAATATAAATTTATTTTTTGTGATATTTGATATAAAGAAGATATTACTCTGAAGGTCTATAAAAAGGGGATATGACCTTATCAGGAAGGTCAAGAAATACTTTCTTGATAAAATAAACTTTGAATTGTAATCTAAAGGAGCAAATGTTAACTACGTGAAAAGAAAGAAGTGTTTCTGGATAAATGGACAACATTTATAAGTGTCCTGGGTAGGTGAAAGGATTTAAGTAGTGGCAAAAGAAGGCAAATGCTGCTGTAACAGAAAGAGTAAGACCATTATGTAAGATGTTTTGTTGCTATCCTAAAAGAATTACAAGCTATTAGTAAGTCTAAAGCAGAAGAGGTAACAAATTACAGTTGAATTATGAAAAAATCAATATGCTGCAATGTACACAAGAGATAAAAAATGGGTTTGAGTAGATATGGGGTGAGCCAATTAGGAAGTCATTGTATAGTTGAAGCAGAAAACAATGGTATGTTTAACTAGAGTAAGAGTGAGTGGTACAGATACAGAGAAATAGATGAATTTGAGAAATACTAAGGAAGTAGAACAAACAGGACTTGGCGAAGGACTTGACTATACTGTAAAGAAAGAGAGGAAGTCAACCCTTGAGTACAATCAGGCTTCTGGTTTGCATAATTAGAGGAATCCTGTCTTTTACTCAGAGGAAACACACTCAGCCAAATACTGTAAGTTGGTTTTGAACAAAGTGAATTTGTAATGCCTTTTACTAAAAGATGATGTTGGATTTTTGCATTTAGAGCTCAGAGATCTGTGTCAAGATGCAAGATTACAAATTATCTATTGATTGCAACAGAAATATGGAGATTATCCAGGAAACAAGTATAGAAGGAAAAGAAAAAAAACACCTTGGATTAAGTCATGAAGAACTCCAGCTCTAATGACTGAGTAGAAGATTATACTTGTAAACCAGCAAAGGAAACAACAAAAAGTATTTAGAAAGACAGGTGAAAAACCAGTAAGACATTATGTCACACAATCAAAAGAAAATGAATTAATTCAACAAGAAGGTAATAATAACACCAAATGAATAAAACAGGAGACTTTCTTTTTATCCAAATTTTAGATCATAATCAGTATGGCTTCACTGTCAATTCTTACTTGTATATATGTATACTCATGTACACTTACTTGTATATACTTACTTAAGGTATTCATCAGAAGGCCACTATTGTCATATCTATTATGACTGGCATCTATATCGGGAATTCTGCAATGCGCCATGGCAGACATGGTAGGATGTCCTGAAATATAATTCCCTGGATCGGAAGGAGAGGATCTGTATTCTTCATCTTCTGAGTCACTGGAACTATCCTCACTGCTTGAAGATGATGAACTTTTAGAATCTGATGAACTATCACAACTACTCATCTGGTCCATTAGACTAGCTTCTGCCTTCAGTTCTGAAAATATAACAGAGGTTAATAAATAGGTTAAATAAATAAATATTAAATATAAATATTGAATATAATAAAGTTTGAATGTGTTAGTTTCTAAGAAAGTGTTGACAAAGAATAAGACTAAACATACACTTGCAGCATTTTATTTCAAGAGCTCCTCTACTAGTACAAAATGAAAAGTAACATCCTTCTCCTAGCCCTTCTTTAAATTCCATTAATCCTAATCCCCAGGAATAATCCTGCTAATACTTTCTTATGACCATATTTGTTTTTAAATTCTGCTTGGAAACTAGCATTTTAGATTTTGACACCCAATTATTAGAGCTTGATTTCACTCTTTGTCACGACTCAACTAAGAGGGCGGGAAGGAAGGAAGGAAGGAAGGGAGGAAGGGAGGGAGGGAGGGAGGAAGGAAGGAAGGAAGGAAGAGGAGCAATTCAAATTTTCCTGAAAAGCTGCATCCATGGGCCCAAACTTTTCCTTTCCAGGTCTTCTCTGTAGTACCTTTATCTTTCTGTTTCATTTCTGGACAACATATACACAGAGTTCAAGAAACTCCCCCAATTTTATTTTTTTAAAAGCTCCTTTACCATCAAGCCAAGCCATGCTTCAATGTTGGGATTATGAATATTAAAGGACATAAGCAATGTCTAAATCTACACACTACATTTATTTATACTATTATACTCAAATATATATATATATATATATAACCCAAATAAAATATAATAAAAATGTGAAAGATTAAAACTGTAAAAATCAAAACCTATTTTCACAGAAGCCACCCTACAATTCTTTTTCTTATTCCTCAATACATGTAAGCACAATACAACACAATACATACACATGAATTTTTTTGCCATCTCTATTGAGGTGTAATTGAGAAATAAAATTGTATATATATAAAGAGTACAACAAATTAGTTTTTATCATGAAAGTACATTAAATTTTTGTCAAATGCTTTTTTGCACTTATTCAGATGATTATATGGTTTTTGGTTCTTATGTTGTTATCATGGTGTATTTGTGTTTATCCATTTGCATATGTTGAAAACATCCTTGCATACCAGGCAAAAAAAATCACTTAATCATGGTGTATAATCCTTTTAATGTGCTGTTGAATTCAGTTTACTAGTTTTTTGTTGATTTCTGCAACTATATTCAACAGACACTGGCCTGTAATTTTTTCTTATATGAATGTCCTTGTTTGGCTTTGGTTATCAGGGTAATGCTGGCCTCATATTTTTGAATTTGAAAGTGCTCCTTCCTCTTCAATTTTTTGAAATAGTTGGAGAATAAATGGCACTAGTTCTTTAAACATTTGGTAGAATTCAACAGTGAAGCCATCTGGTCCTGGCTTTTCTTTGCTAGGAGTTTTTTGGTTATTGGTTGAATCTTCTTACATTATTGGACTGTTCTGATTTTCTATTTCTTCATGATTTAATCACAGTAGGTTTCTAGGAATTTATCCATTTTTTTCTATGTAAACAATGTTAGCATATAATTGTTCATAGTAGTTCTTATGGATTTTTGTATTTCTATGGTATCTGTTGTGATGTCTATTTCTGATTTTGAGCCTAGTTTTCATTGTTAGTCTAATTAAAGTTTTTTTCAATTTGTCCTCAAAAAACCAACCTAGTTTCATTTACCTTTTCTATTGTTTTCTAGTCTCTATTTCTTTTATTTCTGCTCCGATCTTTATTATTTCCTCCTTCTTCTGTTTGCTTAGTTTATTCCTTGAAGTATAATTTTAGGTGAGTTGAGATCTTTTCTTTTTCTTATTGTAGGCATTTATTGCTATAAACATCCCTTTTAGAACTGCTTTTATTATTGCATCCATAAGTTTTGGTATAATTCTCTTCAATTTTCATTTATTTCAAGATTTCATTTATTTCTTCTGTGACCCATTGGTGTTTAGGATTATGTTGTTTGATTACCACGTACTCGTGATTTTTCTAGTTTTCTTCCTGTCATTGAGTTTAGTTTCATACTATTTTGGTTGGTAAAGATACTCATCATGATGTCAATCTCCTTAAATTTGTTAAGATTGATTTTTTTAAAACCTAACATATGACCTATCATGAAGAATGTTCCATGCTTGCTTGAGAAGAATGTGCATTTTGCTGCTGTTGGATGGAATATTTATGTAAGTCTGTTAGGTCTGTTTTGTTTAACATGTAGTTCAAATCTAATATTATGTTCTTGATTTTCTGCATGGATAATTTATCCATTGCTGAAAAAATAGGGCATTGAGGTCCCCTGCTGTTAATACATTGCTGTCTTTATTTCTCCCTTCAGATGTATCGATTTTTACTATATTTAGGTGCTCCAATATTGGGTGAACATACAACTGTTATATCCTCTTGATGACTGATCCCTTTATTATTTTATAATGACCTTCTTTGTCTCTTCTGACAGTTTTTGACTTAATTGCACTTTTTGGTTTCCATTTGAATGGACTCTTTTTCTATCCCTTCACTTTCACTAAGTATGTCATCAAAGCTGAAGTAAGTCTCCTGTAGGTAGCTAATAGTTGGATCTTGTTTTCTTTTATGTGTGTTGGGCGGAGGGAAGTGTAGGGAGGCTCTATGTGTGATCTTTAATCATTGGATTTCAGGGTTCTGTTTTGGTCTTCTAACTTCACTCTCCCTGAGATCTTGATTTTTATCCATTCAGCTACTCTACATCTTTTGATTGGAGAATTTAATCCATTTCATATTAAAGTAATTATTGATAGGTAAACTGCCACCTTGTTAATTGTTTTCTGAATGTATTATAGTTCTTTTGTTCCTCTGTTTTACTTGGTGATCTGATGAGTTTTCATAGTGGTACACTTCATTCCTTTCTCTTTATGTATGTATTTATTATGTATGTACTAGAGGTTTTTGCTTTGTGGTTATAATGAGGCTAAATAAAATCACTTACAATTATAACAGTCTATTTTAAGCTAATAATAATTTCTATATCATAAAAAACCTTACCCTTTTATTCCCTCTTTACATTTTGATGTCACAATTTACATCTCTGAAAATTGTGTATTCATTAACAAATTATTGTAGCTAGTTAATTTTAATACTTTTGTCTTTTAATGTGAAAGTGGGTTTCACATTACCATTACAGTATCAGAGCATTCTAAATTTGACTATATACTTAACCTCACAAATTAGCACGTCACTAGTTGGCATCCTCTCATTTCAGCTTGAAGAACTTCCTTTAGCATTTCTTGTAAGGTATGTCTGATGGTGATGAACTCCCTCACCTTTTGATTATCTGGGAGAGTCTTTATATCTCCTGTTTCCAAAGGACACTTTTGTTGGTTAAAGTATTCTTGGTTGGGAGGGTATTTTTGTTTATTTCAGCACTTTGAAAATATCACCCTGTTCTCTCAGCATGCAAGGTTTCTGCTGAGAAATCCACTTTCAATTTTTTAGTGGTTATAGGACTATTCAGATTATTTTCATCGTGGTTGAGTTTTTAGCTTTTGAGGAACTGGTCCATTTCTTCTAAATTGTAAAATTTATAAGCAAAGTCACAACATTCCTTTATAATCCTTTTAATGGCTGCTGAATCTGTAATAGCATTATATTCCTGATATTAGTGGTTTGTGTCTTTTAATTTTGTCAGTCTTACTAGAGGCTTATCAATAGTATTAATTTTTTAATGAACCACTTTTTGTTTCACTGCTTTTTCTCTATTCTATTTGTTTCAATTTAATTGATTTATGCTTTTAATAATTTGCTTTTTCACTTGCTTTGAGTTCAATCCACTTTTTTTCTAATTTGTTGAGGTAGGAACTTAAATTATTGATATGATAACTTTCCTTATTCCTAAAGTAATCATTTCATGCAATAAATTTCCCTCTGAGCACTCCTTTAGCTGTATCCTACATGTTTTAGTATGCTGCATTTACTTTATACACTTAGTTCTACATACTTTTAATTTTGATTCTTCCTCTTTAAAACATGGATCATTTAGAAGTGTGTTGTTTCATTTCCAAATGTTTAGAATTTTTTGTTGTTTGTTATTTTTAGTTTTATTACATTATAGTCAGAGAACATATAATAATTTCAGTTTTTATAAATTTATCAAGACTTGTTTTACAGACCAGGATATGGTCTATCTTGATAAATATTTCATGGGCACTTGAAAAAAAGGTGAATCCTGTGTTGTTGCTTGATAAATATAATAGGAATATATAGATATATAGGTGTCAATTATGTCCTGTTAATTATCTCATTCAGCTTTTTGATATCTTTGTTGACTGTCTGTCTGGTAAGTCTTTCAGTCGCTGAGAGCAGAGTATTGATGAACCAGAGCATAATTATGGATGTTTATTTCTTTCAGCTCTATCAGTTTTTGATTCATGTATTTTATTTTTGGGATGTCCCACTTTGTAGTAATTTGCTTTGCTCTGAGTCTACTTTTTCTAATATTAATGCAGCCACTCAGCTTTTTAAAATCAATGTTTGCATGGCATATATTTTTCAACCTACATATTTTATAGATATTGAGGTCTGTTTCCTACAAACAGCATGTAGTTGTGTATGGTTTTTATAGCCTGTAAAAATTTCTATATTTTAGTTGATTTTATAACCATTTATATTTAAGGTAATTAATGATATGTTAGACTGTATATGTATAATTTTGTTATTTTTTTTGTTTGCTACCTCTACTATCTCATTACTCTGTTTCTCTTTTCTTGCCTTTCTGTGGGTTACCTGAACCACTTTAGAATTCCATCTTTATTTATGGTGTTTTAAAGTATCACTTTTTATGTTTTTTTTTCTAGTGGTTGCTTTGAGTATTTCAAACTATTGATATATATCACTAATCAATACTTTACCACTTGAAGTAAGGTGTAGAAACCTCATTTTCATTTAGATTCCTTTATGTTCTCCACTTCTAAATATTATCTTGAGTATCAGAAGGTGTTGTAATTTTTGTCCTAATCATCACGTATAATTTAGACAAGTAACAAAAAATCCATAATCTTTTGTGTTTGTCAGTATTTCTATTTCTGCTCTTTCTGTTGTTCATTCTCACTTTCTGACTTCTTCTGTTATAATTTCTTTTGTTTAAATAACTCTCTTTAGCCAATATTTAAGGATAGTCTAGTAATAACAAATTCTTCTAGTTTTCCTTTCTAGGAAAGGCTATTTTCCCCTCATTATTTAAGAGTTATTTCACCAGATATTGAATTCATGGTTGCCATTTCTTTTACCACTTAAACAATGTTGTGCCACTCCTTTCTGGTCTCTATATTTTCAGATGAGAAATGTGTTGTCGTTTAAACGGCACTCTTCTACAGGTAATGTGTCATTTCTCTTGTTTCCAAAGTTTGCTTTCCATTTTATTTATTTTTTATTTGATTTTAGAGAGAGGGAGAGAAAGAGAGGAGACAGAGAGGGAGGGAGGGAGATTTGCTCTCCAACCTATTTATGCATTCATTAGTTGATTCTTTTACGTGCTTTGACTGGGGATTGAACCTCAACCTTGGTGTGTTGGGACAACACTCTAACCAACTGAGTTACCTGCCCAGAGATGGCTTTCAATTTTATTATGCTGTAGTTTGGCATAGATTTTAGTTGATCATATATGAGATTTGTTCAGCTTTCTGAATCTGTGAGTTCAGAAATTTTTCATCCCACTTGGGATGTTTTCAGGCATTATTTCTTTAAATACTCCTTTAGTACCACTCTCCCTCTCCTCCAAGATGACATTGATACAAATGTTGGATCTTTTGACGCTTTAGTTTTTTGTTGTTATTGTTATTGTATTTGCCAGTTCTATAAGTTATACTTGATTTTTCTTTTCTATTAGATTCTATTTCTTTGCTTCTACTTTCTATTTTTTCATTTATTTCAAGAGAATTTGTTGTTTTTAAAATCATGTTTGTGAATCAAGATGGCAGAGGAGTGAATGGAAGTCACACTGACCTCCTCCCAGAACTAAGCTGGAATTACAACTAAACTGTGGAGGAATTACCTGGAAAAAACAACTGAAAAATATAGGACCGTGGAGACAGAAGAATTGGCTTTGCCGCAATCTAGCTGGTAAGGAGGTGTTATAGACTCGAGAAGGCAGGTGGGGCACACATTGGCGGCAGCACCAGAAGGATACTGAAGTGGCCAGTTGGATCCCACTGAGAAGAGTGGGGTCTAAACCAAGGGCGGGGATCTCCAGCCTACAGCACCAGAGCCCAAAAAGTATACAGAAAACAGCCAGCTGCAAAAAGCGGCAGGGTTGCTCTCTGCCCAAGCCAGGTGGCTAGAGAAAGGGCCAATGCACAAGTTTTTATTTGCAGCCACTTACCCTGGTCTCCAGCAATGGCGGGGCAGAGTGGGATAGTGACACCTGAGGAGAGACTGGGGTAGGAGGCTTTGGGGAGAAAACTGAGAGACTAGCTGGCGGGATCTTGGTGCAGACTCATCCCCCATGTGGCAGCAACCATCTTGCTCAGGCAGAGACCACTACCCCTAAGTGACAAAGCATCAGAGGACCCAACAGCCCTGCCCCCAGGTGGGATTCCACTCAGCCATGTGCTATCTAAGCCTCCTGCAAAGTGCAAAGTGGCAGCCACAGATAGTAGATCCCTGGCTAAAGGGGGTGCAGAGAAGTCTGGAGACATTTGAAGAGACTGGGGATGGAGGCTATGGGGAGAGAATGGAGAGAGTGCCAGCAGGATCCCAGTGCTGACTTCTCCCCCATATGGCAGGAGCGTGAAAGGACCCAATAACCGTGCCCCCAGGAGGGACTCTGCCCTGCCCTGGGCTGTCAAAGGCAGCCTGCTGAGTGCAGAGTGACTAAATTAACAGCTGAAGGAGACAGCCACAAACAGTAGTTTCCTGGGAGTCTCAAACAGACTGCCTAAGGTCAGACAGGGACGACATCTGATATCATCAGAGGCAGATCCAGAAAGTAAAAACAGCAGTCTCCTACCATAGAAGTTCACAGCACAAAGTCAGGAAATCAAGACAGATCAATTTAAGAAGCAGAAGCAAAAAGAGTCTCACAAATAACGGGAAGACAGAGAAACACCCCCCAAATGAAGGGAAAGACGGAATCCCCAGAAAAAGAACTAAATGAAATAGAGGAAAGTAAACTATCAGATATTGAGTTGTAAACAATGGTTCTAAGGAAGCTCAATGAACTCAGTGAGCTCAGAGAGAATTACCAAAAACTACAGGGAAACTACGAGGAACTTACCACAAACTTTATCAGCATGAAAAACGACATAGAAACTATCAACAAGAGACAAGAGGAAATGAAAAATACAATTTCTGAAATGAAGAACACAACAGAAGGAATCAAAAGCAGGCTAGGTGAAGCTGAGGATCGAATCAGTGAGCTAGAGGATAAAGTAGAAAAAAAACTCCCAGAAAGAGCAAGAAAATGAAAAAAGACTCAAAAAGAACGAAGAGGCATTGAGGGAAATGCAGGACTACCTGAAATGTAATAATATCCATATGATAGAGATACCAAAAGGAGAAGAGGATGAGGAAGGGATAGAGAGCCTGTTTGAAAATGTAAGAATGGAAAACTTTCCTAATTGGAGGAGAGAAAAAGTCACACAAGTCCAGGAAGCACAGAGGGTCCCATTCAAGAGGAACCCTATGAGGCCCACTCCAAGACACATCATCATTAAAATGGCAAATATCAAAGACAAACAGAATCCTAAAGGAAGCAAGGGAGAAACAGGTATTAACATATAAGGGAGCCCCAATATGGCTAAATGCTGACTTCTCAACAGAAACACTGCAAGCCAGAAAGGAGTGGCAAGAAATAATCCAAGTCATGAAAAGCAAAGGCCAGCAACTAAGATTGCTCTACCCAGCAAGGCTCTCAATTTAAATGGAAGGGAAAGTAAGGAGTTTCTCAGACAGAAGAAGGCTAAAAGAATACACCTCCACCAAACCAGCACGGCAAAATATGCTAAAGCGACTGCTTTAAGATGAAGAGTCTACGAATACCCAGTTCCTTTCAGAGTTAGCCATACTTGATATTACCAATATTTTTTAATATGTATTAATCTGATTGTGACAATGATGTTATTTTAATTCTTCCTTCATTATTTGTCGAAACTAAACCTGTTTTTGTGTATTTCTTCCTATTTCTATTATTTTTAAAAAGCTTTAAATGACTGCTATTCTATATCCATTTTTTGATTAAATGTTTGTACAATTTTTTCCCTAAAAACAAAACAAACCATTAACCCTTTTTTAGATGTGTTGCAAATACTTTCCTATTCTATTACCTGTCCTTTAACTTTTTTAATATGTATATTACAGTACAGTCTTAAATGTTTAATATAGTCATATTGTCAATATTTTACTTTATAGCTTCTGGGTTTGAATATTTTACTTCAGGGTAAGAAAAATATTAGTTTGTATTTTCTCCTAAAACTCCTTAGATTCTACAAATTGATTTTTAACTCACCTGAATATTTCTTGTAAAATGTATGAAATAGGGCTCTATATTTGTTTTATTTAAAGTAATAGTGGTCCATGCACCTTATTTGTTGAATAAGTCTTATTTTACCCATTCATTTGAAATATCAACTTAATCATATATTATATTGTAGACATATATATATATATATATATGTCTCTAGAATGCTCATTATAGTTCATTGATCTACTTGATTATTTCTGTACTGCTGTCATGTTGGTTTAATTGCTGAGACTTTATAATGGTTTTAAATTTTGTAATATTTTATAATTAACTTTGACATTAAAAGAATAAACAAAACCAATCTGCAGTAAGAAAGAGAAAGAAAGAAAGAAAGAAAGAAAGAAAGAAAGAAAGAAAGAAAGAAAGAAAGAAAGAAAGAAAGAAAGAAAGAAAAAGAGAGATGGAACTCCTACCTTTTGCAACAACATGGATGGAACTGGAGAATATTAAGTGAAATAAGACAGTTGATGAAAGACAAATACCATATGATCTCACCTATAAGTGGACTCTATTGAATAAAATAAACAAACAAAATAAACCACAGGCACGGAAACATGGAGAAGAATGAAAGTGATCAGAGGGGATGGGGAGAGAGGACAATGGTGGAAAGAAGTGGAAGGGACTAGACAAAGAACATGCATGAATGACCCATGGACATGGACAACAGAGTGGGAATTGACTGTGGGAGCGGGGGGTGAGGGTGGGATGGGTGGAGGAGGATAGAGAGGAAAGAATCGAGACAACTGTAATAGAATAAACATGATTTGTAAATGAAAAAATAAAATCATGTTTGTGATATTTCCTTTAAAACTCTGTATCCCATTTATTATAATAATTATTTTTATTTTCACAGGGAGTCCCCCTATAGGTTTAGCATGCAGATTCTTGTCTACTTTTGTGGGTTTTGGTTTAAATGGTAATCTAATTTTCAGAGCCACTGCTTCTCAATTTCTTAAAAAGTCTGTTGCAATTTTGACTGGAATGGCACTGAATCCATAGATCAATTTGGCATATTAAGAATATTGATTCTTTTGATACCTAAGCACAGTATCTCTCTCCATTTACATAGATCTTCTTTAATTTCTCTCAACAATGCTTTCTATTTTTCATTATACAGATCCTTCCCATATTCTGTCAGACTATAATTTTTCTATAATTGGAAGCTGTTATAAATGCTGTTGTTTGCATAATTTTAATTTCTAATTACTCTTGCTAGTACACACAAATACAATTGATTTTTGTATAGTGCCCCTATATTCTTTAACCTTGCTAAACTCACTATTCTAGTATCCTTTTTTTGTAGGTAATATCATATTTTCTACAAAGACAGTCATGTAGTCTGTGAATAATAAGTGTTACCTCTTCCTTTCCAACCTAGGCACCACTGATTTCTTTTGCTTGACTTACTACACAAATTAGATCATCTAATACAATGAATAGAGGTGTGAGAGTGAAAAATCTTGTCTTATTTCTGATATTAGAGAAAAAAAACATTTAGTCTCTTACAATTATGTATCTTTTCAGCTATAGGCTTTTCCTAGATGATCTTCATCAAATTAAATTCACTGCTATTTCTATTTTGCTGAAAGATTTTTTAAATCAAGAATTACTTTTGTAGTCAGATATATAGTACAATATATGGAATATAGTCAATAATATTGTAATAACTATATGGGATAGATTAGTACTAGACGTATTGGATTGATCATTTCAGAAGTTATATAAATGTCTAATCACTATGTTGCACACCTGAAACTAATATAATACTGCATGTCAACTGTAATTGAACAAAATATTTAAAAAAAGAATCTGAAATTTGTCAAATGTTCTTTCTAGTGTTTTGAGGTGCCTTTTTAAAATTTTTTTTATTTTTTAATATGGTGAATATTGATTGTTATTTGGAAGTCTGTATTCCTGGGAAAATACCACTTGGTCATAATGTACTTTTAAATATATTAGCATTTCCTGACATCAGCAATATTGGCATTTGAGGTTGTATGATTTTTTTGTTGCTGTCCTGTGTATTGTAGGATGTTGAACAGCATCTCTAGCTTCTATCCACTAGATGCCAGTAGCACTACTGCCTCCCAGCTGTGACAACAAAAATGCCTCCAAACACTGCCAGATATCCTCCTAGGGATGAAAAAAATATCATCCCTAGGTGAGAACCACGGTTATATGTTGTTAAATTCAATTCACTAAAATTTTTTTAAAAATTTTTGCATTTATGTTCATAAGGGATATCTGTTTGTAGTTTTGTTTTTTTTTTTCCTTGTAATGTCTTTCTTGAGTTTTGGCAGAAGTAATTCTGACCTTGAGGAATGAGTTGGCAATTACTTTATTTTTAATTATACAGAAGAGTTTGTATCAAATTGATTTATTTCTTCCCTAATGACTGGTCGAATTCTCTAACATCTGTGTAGCTGAAGATTTGTGTTTTGGAAGGCAGAGGGAACGTATTAAATACAACTCAATTTATCTTTAGAAGATTTAGGAATACTTACGTTATCTGTTTCTTCTTGCATTAACTTTGTGCCCTTTAAGGGACTGGTCCAGTTCATCTAGTTTATCAAACTTATGGGTATATATAGAAAGAAGAAGAGGTTAAGTAATTTTCCCTAGGCCACACAGATGACAGATTTAAATCCAAGTAGTCAGATTCCAAAGATGTCATTCTTAGTCATTACATATACTATGTCTCACCAAGACCAAAAGCTGGCTCTTTGAAGAATAATGAAATATATCAAATTCTAGCCATGTTGGTCAAGAAAAGGAGAGACAAGGCACAAATAATCAGTGTTAGGAATAAAAAAGGATCATAACTATGAATATTGTAGGGATGTATAAGGATAAATTATACTAGCAATTTGAAAATGTGAAATAAATGGATAAGTTTCAAAACAAATATGATTTACCAAAATTGAATACAGAAATAGGAAACCTGAGTAAACCTGAAGTCATTAAAAAAATTTAGCCAAACTATCAAAGAATCAGAAAAACCTATCACATGTAAACTGTTTCAATAAATAGAAAAGTATATAAATCCTTTAGAGTACATTCAAATACGTGCACAGATAGAAAAAGAGATGAATGTGTTGGAAAGGAAAGAGACTTCTGTAATTTTTTTTTTTAAAACCTAACGCCAAAGTGGTAAAATGTTACCTCCAAGCTATAGATATATTATCTATTTTATTATTATCTGTATTTTCTATATATTTAAAATATTTATTGAGAAAAATTAAAAGGTTAGTTGAGATTAAGTATGGGAAGATTTGACATAGAGTATTTACAAAAACAAAATGTAAACATTTTACAGTGCGAGTAGAAACTGACATTTGCATTAGGGTGGTAAGATTAAGTGGTTTTACATTAAAATTATTCTTGAACATTATATTACCTGGTAAATAATCATTGTCTAAAAAATAATGAATTCATTGTAAAAATTCAAATATTTTGCACCTAAAAAATTAAAGATTCCTATAATCCAAACTCCCAAAGATAATGTTTACATTTTAGTATTATTCTTCCAAGTTCTTCTATGCATCTACAAATTTTTTCAAAAATGATTCAGGTACACACATATATTATGTGTAAACATTTTCTTTTTTGCTTAATAATATATGTGCATAACCTTCTTTGTTACTGAAATGTAGTCTTTTAAAAAAAATTGATATGTAGCTAATTTGAAAGACTATATGCACCTCTATGTTCACTGCAGTGTTATATACAATAGCCAAGATTTGGAAGCAGCCCAAGTATCCAGTTGAGTGGATAAAAAAGCTGTGGTACATTTACACAGTAGACTACTTGGCTCTAAAAAAGAAGGAAATCTTACCCTTTGCAACAGCATGGATGGACCTGGAGATTATTATGCTAGGGAAATGAGCCAATCAGAGAAAGACAAGTACCTTATGATTTTACTTATATGTGGAATCTAAATGACAAAATGTACTAACCAGCAAAATAGAGACAGATTCACAGATAGAGAGCAAGCTGACAGCTGTCAGAAGGTTTGGATAGGGGGTTGAGGGGAAGTGGATAAATGGAGGGATAAATGGTGATAGATGAAGGCTGACTTGGGGTTATGAACACCCAATATAGTGTACAGATGACATGTTGTAGAATTGTGCAGCTGAAGCCTATAAAATTTTGTTAACCAGTATCATCACAAAAATAAAAAAAAAAAACAAACACTGATGTATAGTATTATAACCCCACTTTATGCACTTGGGATTTTTCCTTTTCCTTAGTATGAAAAATGCTTAATGAGGGACTTCCAGTCAAAATGGAGGCGTAGGTAGATACACTTTGCCTCTTTGCACAACTAAAAGAAAAACAACAATAAATGTAAAAACAAAAAATAGGCAGAACTGCCAGAAAATCAAACTTTATGGAAGTCTGACAACCCAAGGAGTTAAAGAAGAAACATTCATTCAGATGAGCAGGAGGGGCAGAGACGGGCAACCGGGGCAGAGAGGATGTGCAGCAAGGTGGCAGCTGGAGGACCAGGTGGGCTAGACGGCAGCTGGCAGACTGGGCAGTCCCACATTTGTGTGCAGATAAACCAGGAGGAACAGCTGGGTAGCTAGAGAGACCCCGCAACCCAGGGTACCAGTGCAGGAAGAGAAAGCCTCAAAACCTCTGGCTGTAAAAATCTATGGGGGGTTGAAGCAGTAGGAGAAACTCCCAGCCTCACAGGAGAGTTCACTGGAGACTCATAGGGTCCTAGAACTTACACAAACCCACCCACCTGTGAACAAACACCAGAACGGTCCAACTTGCTTGTGGATAGTGGGGGAAGTGACTGAAAGCTGGCAAAGAGCTGAGCAAATGGCATTGTTCCCTCTGACCCCTCCCCCTCCTGCAGTATCACAATGCAGCAACCTGGGTTTCCCTGCCCAGGCGAGTACCTAAGGTTCTGCCCCTTTCAAAGTAACAGGCACACTGAGACAAAGAAATATGGCCCAAATGAAAGAACAGATCAAAGCTCCAAAATTAGACCTAAGCGAAGAACAGATAGTCAACCTATCAGATGCAAAGTTCAAAACACTAGTAATCAGGATGCTCACAGGAATGGTTGAGTATGGTCACAAAGTAGAGGAAAAGTGAAGGCTAAGGGAAATAAAGAAAAATATGTAGGGAACCAATAGTAAAGGGAAGGAAACCGTGGCTCAAATCAACAACTTGGAGCAGAGGGAAGAGATAAACATTCAACCAGAACAGAATGAAGACATAAGAATTCAAAAAATGAGGAGAGGCTTAGAAACCTGTGGGACAACTTTAAACGTTCCAAAATCCGAATCACAGGGGTGCCAGGAGGAAAAGAGGAAGAACAAGAAATTTAAAACTTACTTGAAGAAATAATGAAGGAGAACTCCCCCAATCTGGCGAAGGAAATAGACTTCCAGGAGATCCAGGAAGCTGAGAGAGTCCCAAAGAAGTTGGATCCAAGGAAGCGCACACCAAGACACATCACATGATTAAAGATAAGGAAAGAATCTTAAAAGCAGCAAGAGAAAAGCAGATAGTTACCTACAAAGGAGTGCCCATAAGACTATCAGCTGATTTCTCAAAAGAAACCTTCCAGGCAAGAAGGGGTTGGAGAAGAAGTATTCAAAGTCATGAAAGGCAAGGACCTATTTCCAAGATTACTCTATCCAGAAAAGCTATCATTTAGAATGGAAGGGCAGATAGAGTGCTTCCCATATGAGGAAAAGTTAAAGGAGTTCATCATCACCAAGCCCTTATTATATGAAATGTTAAAAGGACTTATTTAAGAAAAAGAAGATCAAAAGGTATGAACAGTAAAATGACAACAAACTCACAACTATCAACAACTGAACCTAAAAATACAAAAACAAAAATAAACTAAGCAAACAACTACAACAGGTACACAATCAGAGAAATGGAGATCAGAGGGAAGGGGGTTGGAGACGAATGGGAGAAAAGGTACAGGGAATAAGCAGCATAAATAGTAGGTACAAAATAGACAGGGTGAGCTTAAGAAAAGCATAAGAGATGGAGAAGCCATGACCCATGGACATGAACTAAGCAGGCGGAATGCTGGTGGGAGGCGGGATACATGGTGGAGGGGAATAAAGGAGAGGAAAAAATGGGACAAGTGTAATAGCATAATCAATAAAATATATAAATTAAATAAAGGTAAAAAATGCTTAATGAAACATTGATATGACTGATATAGATAGATCTATGCATTTATCTAATATATGTATCTGTACAAGTTTCGCTATAAGAGAAATTTCTAAAATTTCTAGGTAAGGGATATGCATATTTTTATTTTAATAGTTATCAGCAAATAAAAATGATAATAATTACACACACTCATATAGTACTTTCTGTCTACTAGACACTGTTTCAAGTGCTTTTCAGAAACAGTTCCTCTACAAGAAATAAATATGTGCCAATTTATAATTTCTTCAAAAATGTATGAACAGCTATGATTGGTGTGGCTCGGTTGGTTGAGTGTCATCTTGCAAAGAGAAAGGTGTCTGGTTTGATTCCTGGTCAGGGCACATGTCTAGGTTGCAGGTTCAGTCCCAGTTTGGGGTATGTACAAGAGGAAACCGATTGATGTTCTTCTCTCGCATCAATGTTTCTCACCCTCTCCCTCCTTCCCTTCCCCTCTCTCTAAAAATAAATACCAGTTGATGCTGGTACTACTCATCCATGGACCATACCTGGAGCAGCCAGGATATAGATGTTTGGGATTGTGGCCTACCCTCCAATTCCAGCTGTGTTAGCACATTTAAATCTAAGTCATTTTTTTTTTTTTTTGACTCAACTCTATGCAGCCCTCCTAAAGCTTCAACTTAACCATTTAATGAAAAGCTTTCATTTAATCTTCCTAAAAATGAAAAATTTTCTTTTGGAGGAGATTGCAAGATGATGGTCAAGTAGGTAGAAGCTGAGTCCATTTGATCTTGCCCCCCCAACTTGGATTTTCGGCTGATCTTCCGAAAGTAACCTGACCAAACAGAATCTTAGCTGATATGAAGTTTTAAAGCAAAGGAGTACAGTAGTTTCGCATCATCTGGTAAGGAGATTTTGTAAGTTGAAGGGGAAATACCCTGTGTGTGGCACCTGCAGCAGCAGAGACATCAGACAGAAATCGCAGCATTGCAGCTCCCTCCCCTATTGGGGCAGAGGGCCCCAGTCCCACACAGGCACCCCCCTAACCCTAATTGGGAGTGACTTGGGAGAATACATGGAGTCTTGGATATCCATGCTACACACATACAGCAAGCAGCACATCCATAGCTGCAGCACCAACTGGAATAGTGCCAGAGACGGGCTATCGCCTAAAACTATCAGAGGTTGCACCTGGGTTAGTTGGCGGCCTCTTCAGGGTGCAGCCATCTGTGACCAAAAGAGACTTTCTGCTTTTTGGGGAGATGGCATGTGCAGAGAAAAGGACAGTGACTCAGCATTGCAGTATGGGTGCCACACAGAGTCATTTTAGTAGGAGAGCTGAGGTGTGGCTATGCAGGGACCTTGCTCACAGCTCCTCTACCAGCAAAGACCAGATTGAAAGCGCATTTCATTCCCACTGAATCCAGCTGGGCAGGGTGTTCAGAAAGTGGCACAGTGAAGGGATTGCTGGGCCACCACCCAGAGTGGCTAGCAAGCTGCGGGCTATGCAGAACAGGGTTCAGGACTGCCTCCTTTGAAAACACTGGGCTGAGGGACAGGCAAGAGTGCCTGAGATTCTTCGCAGCCAGGCAGACCCGCCCAACACCCTGTAGGGTAAACGCCTCTGGGAAGTGAAAAGAGTGCCAAGCACCTCCTCCTGCAGAGTCGCAAGCACCACATCCAAAAGGGAAACTCTGCAGAGCAGTCAGGCCTGATGAGTACATAGGGGAAAAATAGGGAGAAGCCAAGGGGACCTTTCTGAACTTTTCTCAGCCGCGAGAAGACAAGCTGATTCCTTGCGCCTTATTTCAGCTGGATTAAGCGCAGAAATTGGCACAGCAAGGGAAATTCACGGCCCTGCCAAGCCTTAGCTCTTACACAAAACGGCCAACAGCACCAAGTGGGAAAGAGCTGACACTCCTAACACAGATTGGTCCTTCACATGAAACGGACAGCTAACTCATCAGAAACTATACATAATTGGAAATAATCTGGGTCAGACGAAGACAAGTGGTGCAGGGGTAGAGGAAACACACCTACAATCTTCCCTGAAGACTGCACAGCGTCTTCCAAGGGAGATCCAGGAATCCCACCCTCCTGGTCGCAGCAGAGGTCCCCTCTAGAGGCAGGTGGAGGTAGTACCTACAAGTGTTGCCAGACCTTAGATGACATGGGCCTTCTGCTGATAAAAAGCCAACAGGGCAGAGTAGTGAGGACCAGCCCGGGTGCATTCATGCCTGAAGAAGACACCCACAGACTGTGTACTGTTTGTAGCCTTGAAAAGGCTGCCGAGAGCTACATGTGGACATCATTTGACATTACTAAAGTCAGATCCAGAAGGAGAAGACAACAAACACCAAATTCTGCTGAGACAAACTCCACCTCATTCTTTTTCAGTATTTGCAATATTTTTCTCTTGCATGGCTTTTTAATGTTTTTCTTTTTCTTCAATCTTATTCCTATTATTTCACTTTTTTATCTTATTTTTATTTCAAATCTCATATCTTACTCTTCCCTTGCCTTACTCCATTTTGCTTTTTTCCTTCTTTCTTATTCGCCTTTAAAATTTTATCTTCTCCCTTTCTTCTCCTTGTTTCTAATCCCTATGCTTATTATCTCTCCTCCCTCTACTCTTTCAAAATTATTCTTCTTTCCTTTACTTATATCATATTCTTTTTTCCTTTTGTATAATGTTTTATTCTTTTTCCACCTTTATTAATCTTTGCTCATTTAATATTTACATTGTTGCTGTGATCGGGAGGTATTTTTGTTGATGTGGATTTTGTTTTCTGGGTTGTTCTGTCATTTTCTGCCAGTACCTACACAACAGCATACAAGACAGTGGGGCCTGTAACTCTTAGTCAGCTACCCAAAGAGGAGAACCCACCAACAAATGAACCAGCAATAACCAAAACCCAATTACAACAAGAGAGCCCGATAAACTGCACCAAAGTCATCCCTAGAGTACCCAGCTCAGGATATCAAAGAGACTGTATCACTGATCCCCAGAGATTGCCTACCACAGAAGGCCACCCAACAAAGAGAGAGAGTCAAAGTAAACCAATTTAATATGCAGGAACAAACAAAAAGTCACCTAAAATGGGGAGACAAAGAACCAAAAAAACCACCCCTGGTCACAAGGAAAGGAGGAATCCCCATAAAAAGAGCTAAATGATGAGGCAAGCAATTTATCAGACATAGAATTCAAAGTAAAGTTTATAAAGATGCTCAAGCAACTCAGTGAGAACTACAAGGAACTTTATGGGAGCTAAAATAGCTTAGTGGGAACTACATCAGCATGAAAAAATACAAACTATGAAAAAGAACCAGGTGGAAATGAAGAATACATTTGAAGTGAAGAAGACACTAGAAGGAACTAGAAGCAGGCCAGATGAAGGAGAGGACGAAATCAGTGAGTTGGAAGACAAGAAAGGACAAAACACCCAACGAAAAAAGTCTAAAAAAGAATGAGGATTGTTTAAGGGAGCTTCAGGACAACATGAAATGTAACAGCATTCACATCACAGGGATATTAGAAGGAGAAGAAAAGGAGCTAGGGATAGATAATCCATTTGGAAAAATGACAGAAAACTTCCCTAACTTGGTGAAGGAAAAAGCCACACAAATTCAGGAAGAACAGAGGGTGACAATCAAGAAGAACCCAAAGAGGCCCACTCCAATACACATCACAATTAAATTGGCAAAATTTAAACAGGAGAGAATCTTAAAGGCAGCAAGGGAGAAATAGCTAGTAACACAAAAAGGAGCTCCAATAAGGCTATCAGATGATTTCTCAACAGAACACTACAAGCCAGAAGGGACTGGCATGAAATATTCCAAATAATGAAAAGCAAAGACCTACAACCATGACTACTCTATCTAGCAAGTCTCTCATTTAAAATGGAAGGCAAAATAAAGAGCTTTCCAGACCAAAAAAAAAAAAAAAAAAAAGGCTAAAGAATACTTCTCCACAAAACCAGCAATGCATTAGATACTAAAAGAACTGCTTTAAGGAGGGGAAAGAGGGGAGAGAGAGAGAGAGAAACACACAGGCACAAAGGGGAAAATGGCAATGAATAAGTACCTATCATTATTGACCTTAAATGTAAATGAGTTAAATGGTCCACTCAAAAGACATAGGGTAGGTGGTTGGATTAGAAAACATGACCTGCATATAGTCTGACTGTAAGAGACCCAGCTCAGAACAAAAGATCAACAGAGTGAAAGTGAAGGGATGGAAAAAAATATTCCAAGCAAATGGACATAAAAATAAAGCTGGGGTCGCAATATTTATATCAGACTAAATAGACTTCAAAACAAAGGTCATTAATAAGAGACTAAGAAGGTCACTACATACAAGGGGATAAAACTCTGGTAAACATATATACGCCCAACATAGGAGCACCTAAATATAGAAAAACCTTGAGCACTTTAAGAAAGAGATTGACAGCAATACAGTCATCACAAAGGACTTTGATACCCCACTCTCAACAATGGATACATCTTCCAAACAAGGACACAAGGTTATTGTAGCACTGAATGACACTCTAGATCAAATGGACTTAATTGTTATTTACAGAACATTTTACCCCAAAGAAGCAAAATATACATTCTTTTCAAAAGCACATGAATAATTTTCAAAGACAGATCATACGGTAAGATACAAAACAGGCCTTAACAATTCAAGAAAATTGAAGTCATATCAAGCATATTTTTGGATCACAATGGCTTGAAACTAGAAACCAACCTCAAGTAAAAATCTCAAAAACATTCAAGTACATGAAACTAAATAGCATGTTATTAAATAATGAATGGGTTAACAATGGTCAAGAAAGAAATCAAAAAGGAACAGGAAACAAATGAAAATGGAAACATAACAACCCAAAATGTATGGGACAGAGAAAAGGCAGTCCTGAGAGGCAAATTCATAGCAATACAGTCCTAACTAAATAAGAATCTAGTAAATTCTCAAGTAAACAACCTAACCTTACATCTAAAAGGACTAGAGGAACAACAAAAAACAAAGCCCAGAGCGAAGAGAAGGAAGGTAATAATCAAGATCAGAGGAGAATTAAATGACATAGAGACTAAAAAAACAATCCCAAGGATCAACAATTCCAGGAGCTGGTTCTTAGAAAAGATAAACAAAATTGACAAGCCTTTAATCAGACTCATCAAAACAAAACAGGACCCAAATAAATATCAGGAATGAAAGAGAAGTAATAGCTGATACACCGAAATACAAGAGATTGTAAGAGATTACTATGAACAACTATATGACAAGAAATTGGATAGCCTGGGTGAAATGGATAAATTTTCAGAAATATACAATTTTCCAAAGCTGAATCAAGAAGCAGAAAGCCTGAACAGACCAATAACAACTAGAGAAATTGAAGCAGTAATCAAAAAACACCTGGCATACAAAAGTCCTGGACTAAATGGCTTCACAGGCAAATTTTACCAAACATTCAAAGAACTAACACCTATCCTTCTCAAACTGTTCCAAATATTCAAGAAGTGGGAAGGCTCCCAAACTCTTTTTACAAGGCCAATATTATCCTAATTCCAAAACCAGGTAAAGACACACAAAGGAAGAAAACTGCAGACCAATATCTCTGATGAACACAGATGCTAAAATCCTGAATAAGATATTGCCAATTGGATCTAGTAATATATTAAAAACATCATACAGTGACCAGAAGAGAAGTGGGAGGGGATAATAGTGGAAAGAAGGAGAAGGGACTAGTCAAAGAACATGTACAAATGACCCATCAACATGGACAACAGACTTGGGATTGACTGTGGAAGCAGGGGGTGAGCTGGGCAGAGGAGGGCATAGGGGGAAAAATTGGGACAACTATAATAGAATAACAATTAAAAAACAAAAGAAAACACCATACACCATGATCAAGTGGGATTTACCTCAGTGATGCAAAGATGGTACAATATTTGCAAATCAATAAACATAATACATCACAAACAAAATGAAGAAAAATCACATGATTATATCAATTGATGCTGAAAAAGCATTTGATGAAACCCAGAATCCATTTATGATAAAAACACTCAGCAAAGTGGCAAGAGAGGGAGCATACCTCAACATAATAAAGGCCACAGATGAGAAACCTACTGCCCACATCACACTCAATGGGCAAAAACTATAAGCATTTACATTAAGATCAGGAACATGACAAGATGTCCGCTTTCACCACTCTTATTCAAGACAGTACTGGAAGTTCTAGCCACAGCAATTAGACAAGAAAAAGATATAAAAAGCATCCAAATTGGAAAGGAGGAAGTAAAACTGTCATTATTTGCAGAAGACACGATAGTGTAAATACAAAACCCTATAGTCTCCACCAAAAAATTACTTGACCTAATAAGTGAAATCAGCAAAGCAGCAGGATACAAAATCAACATTCAGAAACTGATGGCATTTTTGTATACCAACAATGAACTATCAGAAAAAGAAACTAAAAAAAAAGTTCCATTTACTATAGCAATAATAAAAATAAAGTACCTAGGAAAAAACTTAAGGAGGTAAAAGACTTGTACTCAGAAAACTATGGAACACTGAAGACTGAAATTGAGTAAGATACATATAATTGGAAGCATATTCTATGTTCATGGATTGGAAGAATTAACATCATTAAAAATGCCCATACCACCCGAAGCAATCTATAGATTCAATGTAATCCCTATTAAAACACCAATGGTATATTTCACAGATATAGAACAAATATTTTAAAATTTTATATGGAACCAAAAAAGATTCTGAATAACCTCAGTAATCCTGAGAAAGAAGAAGAAAGTTGGAGGGATCACAATACCTGATCTACAAGGCCACTGTAATTAAAAGTCTGGTAAGGGCATAAGAACAGATACATAGATAAATGGAACAGGATAGAGAGACCATCTCAATGGACCCAGGAAGACCACTCAACAGATTCCAACTACAACAAATTCAGATTAGAAGAGATATTTGCCTATTTGATAAAGGCATCTATGAAGCACTACAAATAACACGATGCTTGGTAAAATACCGAACACTTCCTTCATTTCAGAAAAAGTTCAAGGACTGAGATGATTATATTTGTTTTATTTTGTATATATAGTAATATACATTGATTGTTTTTGAAAGTGCTCCCAGATTATTATCTATAAAAGGTTATATATTCTTACAGTTAGTGAGTCCTAAATTATCCAATTTCTCAATTCCACTAATTTTATAGAGTAAGAGTAAATACATTTGAATGTAATTCTGGCTTTCTTAATCTTAATTAAAAGTATCATCAGGGAACCAAAAGCAATTTTATGATTGCTCTTTTAGTCTCAGTCCAGGCACAGGAAAAAGGCACATTAAACTGTGCATTATTATATAAATTACATACTTCTTTTCAAATAATAAAATATATACCTCAATAAGATCTTTAAATTTGAGATTAAATATTTAATTTTTATAAGATGGATCCAATTCATTATTTAAAGAGAAAACTAAGGTGAAGAACTATATGAAATACATTTTCCCTCTATTTCATGTGATTAAAAAAACCCCACAAGCCTATTGTGATTACATAGTTGCTTTAGGACATAGTAAGTAGGTAGAGTATTGCAATTCAGTTCTACTTCTATGATGCAGTTCTGACCTTTTGTGAACTTTAGTCATTAAATGTTTGTACTGTAAAAAATGTAATCTCAATTATTGAACCTCTAGCTAATAAGCATAATGGTACTCCCCCAAATTAACTTTTACCCAACATTTATATCAGAAGACTAAAGAATAAAATGAGCTCACAGGCAAAAAAAAAAAAAAAAAAAAAAAGGAATAGACAGCCCAGAAATAAACCCATGTCTCTGTGGTCAAAAAATATTTGACAAAGGGGGCACAAGCATACAATTGAGTAAAAACAGTCCCTTCAATAAATGTTGTTGGGAAAACTGGACTGGTACATGCAAAAAAATGAAACTAGACCACCAACTTACACCTAAACTCAAAATTGATACAAGACTCAAAGTTGTGATACTAGAAAAGTCCTAGTGGAAAACATAGGCAGTAAAATTTCAGATATCCCACATAGCAATATTTTTGCTGATAGATCACCTTGGGTAAGGAAAATAAAGGAAAAAAAATAAGCATGTGGGACTACATCAAATCAAAAAGCCTCTGCCCAGCTAAGAAAACCATCCTGAAAAAGAAAAGGGAACCAACTGTATGGGAGAAAATATTTGCCAATGATATATCAGACAAGAGTTTAATCTCCAAAATATAAAAAGAACCCATAGGACTTAACACCAAGAAAACAAATAATCCAATTAAAAATGGTTAAAGGACATGAATAAACACTTCTCCAAGGTGGACATACGGATGGCCTACAGACATATGAAAAAGTGCTCAACATAACTAGCCATCAGAAAGATATAAATTAAAACCATAATGACATATCATCTCATACCAGTGAGAATGGCTATCATTAACAAATCAACAAGCAAGTGCTGGCAAGGATGTAGAGAAAAGGGAACCCAAGTGTACCATTGGTGGGAATGCAGACTGGAGCAGCCACTATGGAAAACAGTATGGAATTTCCTTAAAAATTAAAAATGGAACTGCCTTTTGACCCAGCAATTCCACTGCTGGGAATATACCCTAAGAATCCTGAATCACCAATTCAAAAGAACTTATGCATCCCTATGTTCATAGCAGCACTATTTACAATAGCCAAGTGTTTGAAAAAGCAAAGTGTCCATCAGTAGATGAATGGATTAAAAAATATTGGTGCATTTATACAATGGAATACTACACAGCAGAAAAAAAAGAAGGAATTCCCACCTTTTACAACAGCTTGGATTGAACTGGCAACTATTATGCTAAGTGAAATAAGACAGTTGGTGAAAGATAAATACCATATTATCTCACTTATAACTGGAATCTAATGAAAGAAATGAACTAACATGCAAAATAGAACCAGAGACATGGAAACATGAACAGACTGACAGCTGTAAGAGGGAAGGTGTGAGGGGAGGAATGGAAGAAGGGAAAGTGATTAATCAAAGAACATGTATGAATAACCCATGGACAGGGACAATGGAGTGGAGATGGACTAAGAGTGAGAGGTGGAGTGAGTGGAATGGCCAATGGGAAAAAAATTGGGACAACTGTAAACATCATAAACAATTTTAAAAAACTGGACCGATGAATCAAGATGGCAGAGCAGTGAGTGGAAGTCACAGTGACCTCCGCCAAGGACCAATCTGGAATTACAACTAAATTGTGGAGGAATCACCTGGAACAAACAAGTGAACAACAGCAGGAGAGGAGCCCTACAACCTCGGACAGAAGAATCAGCTATAACACAACCTAACAGGTGAGCAGTGTGGTAGAGACTTGAGGAGGCAGACAGGGCGCCCCATAAGTGGCAGCACCAGAAGAATAGTGAAACGACCAGCTGGATCCCCCTGAGAAGAGCGAGGTTTAAACCATAAGTGGGGATCTCCAGCCCACAGCACCAGAGACCAAAAAGTACAGGGATAACAGCGAACTGAGAAAAGTGGCAGGGTTGCTCTCTGCCAGAGACAGGCGGCTAGAGACACAAAGAGCTGTGTAAAGGGCCAAAGGCATAAATTTTTATTTGCAGCTACTTACCCTAGTCTGGCAAAGGCGGGGGCAGACTGGGCTAGAGACGCCTGAGGAGAGACTGGAGAAGGAGGCTTTGGGGAGAGAACAGTGAAAGTAGCCGGCGGGATCCCAGTGCTGACTCCTCCCCCATTCAGCAGCAGCCATTTGGCTCAGGCAGACCACTTCCCCAAGCGGCAGCAGTGTGACAGGACACAAAAACCCCACCCCCAGAGGGACTGAGCCTAGCCATGAGCTGTCTAAGCTGGCCTGCTTAGTGCAGAGTGACTAGATTAACAGCGGAAGGAGACAGCCACAGACAGTAGATTCCTGGAAGTCTCCAACACACTGCCTAAGGTCAGACAGGGTCAACATCTGTCATCATCAGAGGCAGATCCAGAAAGAAAAAACAGAGGTCTCCTACCATAGAAGTTCACAACACAAAGTCAGGAAATCAAGACAGATCAATTTAAGAAGCAGAAGCAAAAAAAGTAGAGTCTCACAAATAACGGGAAGACAAAGAAACAACTTCCAGTCGAAGGGAAAGGAGGAATCTCCCCAAGCAGAACTAAAAGAAATAGAGGCAAGTCAACTATCAGATATTGAATTCAAAACAACAGTTCTGAGGAAGATCAATGAGCTCAGTGAGCTCAGAGAGAATTACAAAAAACTACAGGGAAACTACGAGGAACTTGCTGCAAACTATATCACTATGAAAAAGGACATAGAAACTATCAAAAAGAGACAAGAGGAAATGAAAAATACAATTTCTGAATTGAAGAACACAGTAAAAGGAATCAAGAGCAGGCTAGATAAAGCAGAGGAACGAATCAAGGAGCTGGAGGATAAGGTAGACAAAAGCTCCCAGAAAGAGCAAGGAAAAAAGACTCAAAAAGGATGAAGAGGCTTTGAGAGAAATGTAGGACAACCTGAAACGTAATAATATCTGTATAGTAGGGATACCAGAAGGAGAAGAAGATCAAGGGATAGAGAACCTGTTTGAAAAAGTACGATGGAAAACTTCTCTAATTGGAGGACAGAAAAAGTCACACAAGTCCAGGAAGCACAGAGAGTCCTATTCAAGAGGAACCCAATGAGGCCCACTCCCAGACACATCATCATTAAAATGGCAAATAACAAAGACAAACAGAGAATCCTAAAGTCAGAGAGGGAGAAAGCAGTAGTAACATATAAGGGAGCCCCAACAGGGCTAGCAGCTTTCTCAACAGAAACCCTGCAAGCCAGAAGGGAATGGCATGAAATATTCCAAGTCATGAAAAGCAAAGGCCTGCAACGAAGACTGTCCTACCCAGCAAGGCTCTCAATTAAAATGGAAGGTGAAATAAAAGAAGCCTAAAAGAATATACCTCTACCAAACCAGCATTGCAAGATTTGCTAAAGGGACTGCTTTAAGAAGATGAAAAAAGGAGTCTATGAATACCCAGTTCCTTACGGTTGCCAATACTTGATATTACCAATATTTTTAATACTTATTAATCCGATTGTGACAATGATATTTTAAGTGTTTATTATTTGTTAAAATTAAACCTCTTTTTGTATATTTCTTGCCTATTTCTGTTATTTTAAAAAAGCTTGAAATGACTTTTTTGTATTCTTTATCTGTTTTTTTTTTTTATTAAATATTGGTAGAATTTTTTTTTGCTAAAAAAAAACTATTAACCAATTTTAGATATGTTGCAAATACTTTCCTAGTCTATTACTTGTCCTTTAACTTTTTTTATATGTATATTACTATATAGTCTTAAATGTTTAATATAGTCATATTGTCAATATTTTACTTTATAGCTTTTGGGTCTGAATATTTTATTTCAGGGTAAGAAAATATTATTTTGTATTTCTCCTAAAACTTCTTAGATTTTACATATTGATTTTTAACTCACCTGAATATTTTTTGTATAATGTGTGAAATAGAGCTCTATATTTGTTTTATTTCAAGTAATAGTGGTCCATGCACCTTATTTGTTGAATTAGCCTTATTTTCCCCCATTGCTTTGAAATATCAATTGAATCATATATTACATTGTTAGACAGTTATATACATTTGTTTCTAGAATGTATTTCGTTGATCTACTTGATTATTTCTGTGCTGGTGTCATGTTGGTTTAATTGCTGAGACTTTATAATGGTTTTAAATTTTTTAATATTTTATAATGGACCTTGACATTTAAAAAAATAAATAAAATCAATCTGCATTTGAAAAAAGAAAAAGAAAAATGGAATCCTACCTTTTGTGACAACATGGATGGAAATGGAGAGTATTATGCTAAGTGAAATAAGCCCGTTGGTGAAAGACAAATACCATATGATCTCATTCACCTATAAGTGGAATCTATTCAACAAAATAAACCAATGAACAAAATAAACTACAGGCACGGAAACATGGAGCTGACTGAAAGTGACCAGAGGGAATGGGGAAGGAGGATAATGGTGGAAAAGAGAAGAGACTAAACAAAGAACATGTATGAATTACCCATGGACATGGACAATAGTGGGAACTGACTGTGGGAGAGGGGAGTGGGGTGGGATGAGTGGAGGAGGGCAAAGGGGGAAAAATTGAGACAGCTGTGATAAAATAAACATGATTCGAAAATAAAAAAATTTTAAAAAATAAAAATAAATTTTTAAAAATGTATAAATAAAATAAACATAATCTTTAAAAATGTATAAACATACTTGCTTCTGCTTATGTTCCTTTTTTCATACTGGCGCATTCTCAATTTTCATTTATCTTTTAACTTTATTTTTATTGTTCACACTATTGAAGATGTCCCTCTTTTCCCCCCTCTTTGCCCCCTTTTTGTTCTTATAACTGTTAGAATTTGACAAACGTTTTAGCTACTGCCATACTCATAAATGAAAAACTATTTCTTAATCTTAAAATCACATTTTAAAGCATTAGTGAGTTTGATCAATTTATTATATACTGGGCATGGCAACAGATTTACAGTTGTTCGTGTGGAAAATAATACAATAATTGATAAATAATACAAGAATAAACTCTGAGTTTTGCATACGCAAAACTGTATGCCCACTTTTGCCTCACCATGTTTCTACTGGCCATTGTATATTTTATGTTGTGAGACAGACTTAAGTCCATATAGAAATTTTGCATGTGATAAAACTGGCTTTTCATATCAATGAAAGAAATGATGACTTATTCAATAAATGGATATTGATTATAATCTCTATCAATACAATATTTGTTGATTCTCTATCAATACTATTTATTGAGACTGTTGGGGTGGAAGGAAGTTTGGATTCTTATTCCTTGAACTAAAACTCCAGATAGCTCAAAGATGTAAATGTAAATGTTAAACCATAGGAACACTAATTCAAGTGCCAGACATCAATGTATAAATCTGAAAACATGATTCAACCATAGGAGGAGACACTGGCAGAGACGGATCAAGAAAATATTTAAAAGAAGACTGTCAAAGGGATAGGCTATACAAACATCTCAATGCAAATTCTTATACAAAGTTAGATTTTATATTTGGATCATATTTACTTATCCTCTATGATACAATGCTTCAATACACTGCTTTTATTAAGGACTCTGATTAAAAAAACTGACACATACAGGAACTTCTTGTGTTGTAAAATTATTGTTGAAAATAATGTATCATTTAATATTCCTTAGAACAGGCCCCATATGATGAACTCGTTTTAGAATGTACTAGGAGGAAAGAGTCTAATTCTTTGGAACCAGTATCTTAGATAACAAAACATGCTACTTAGGTCTTTATTTTTGCCTTAGTGACTATGAAGCTCATATCTAAATTTAATGTTTTATTAATTAACAAATTTGCTTCCTCTTCCCCTTTAATACCATGATTTTCTTTTACAATATTTTACTGTATTCAAATATATTTATGATACCATGATTCAAATCCATTATGGAAGCAGATATGATATAATAAAATCCAAGATTCCTTTTAACAATAAGAGTTCTGAGCTTCTATTTTCCTTACTGCTAGTAAAAGGAACACATATATTAGGGAGCTAATACTCTACTGGGCCTAGGAGGGAGCAAGTGGAACTGGACTGCTACATGTAAGTTATGAAGTAAAAGTGTAGAAGCAAATATATTGTGGTGACTAGGGTCTTACTTCTACTTTAATTACTGTAACACCAACACCCAAACTGCAGCTAGGAGAAAAAAAAAATGGAGATTTAAATTTCCTTACTTTCAAAAGGACTGTGCCTCCCTAGAAACACCTTCCTCCTGAGAAGTGAGCAGCAATTCAGAAGAACTTGCCTGCTGCTTCCGCTTACTATACCTCCTCACTTCACTATTGTTTTGGTGACATCTTAGACATCTACAGTCTGGCTATGCATAAAGAACTTTGATTGGAGATGCTGTGAAGAACTGAATTTGAATCATCACAACTGTCAAAAAGAAGAAAACTCCAGTTACACACATCTAAACACTTTTACCCCTGAATAATAAGATAAAAACTCTCTTATGTAGATACTAATTACATAATACTCTAAACGAAAACCTATGCTCTTCCCCACCAAGAAAACCCATAATAATAAAAAGAATTTGCTCTCAATAAAACTTTATAGTTAGTTCCCTTGTTAATTAAAATGAAAGTTTTCACTTATTCTTAATCATTTCTTGTAAAAGAACACTATATACACCTAGACTTTACCTCTTTCAATATCATCCATCGAACATGTTGGGGACATCTTGTCTTCGGATGGAGAATGTTTTATAACACTGGGGGTCCTAGTTAAATTTCGCATTTGTTGCTGCTGATGCTCTACCCGAGGCTGCATTTTACTGCTTCCTTCAACTCTGCAATTAAAAATATCAAAGGTCAAAACAGTTATGATGGCAATGTAAAAACAAGTTTAACTTACAAAGTTGCTAAAATTAACCACTTATTCTTTTCCCTAGATATCTTTAAGTGGTATTCAAGAATTAAAACACTAATTTAATTCATTATTTAACAAATGTTTATGGATCCCTGGTATATATGCTTGGCATATATACAGTTCCATTGTGGGGTACAAATGCAAATAAAAACAAAACCACTGCTCAAAATTAGAGACAAAACCTACACAAATGACACTGGTTGGTATGGTTCCATTGGGTGGAGCACTGTCCCATACACTGAAAGGCTGTGGGTTTGATTCCTGGTCAGGGTGCAAAGGAGAAGGTAACCAATTGATGTTTCTCTCTCATATCAATCAATCTCTCTCTCTCTCTCCCTCTCCTCAACCCCCCTTAACCCCGTCTCTAAAAGCAATGAAAATGTCTTCACATAAGGATAAAAAAAGAAACAAACAAACAAAAACAAGAGACCCAAACAAATGCCTAAAATAAAATATACCTAAGTATATAGTAGGTACAAATGTATTCCCTAAATTGTAAAATTATCATTTCTGTAAAATTAAATTACTGTCACATTTTTCACTCATAACTTTAAGGCACGTTACTAAAGCAGATTCATTTACTTTCTTTCCTTCAATTCTTTCAATTTCTTTCAATTCTTTTAAGAAGATTATATAATATAATTATGCTTGACTTCTGCCTCTCCTATTTCCAGTCACCAAATCCTGTCAGTTCTTCCTAAACAAAGTATTAAGCATTTCACTTTTCTCTTCATTCCTATTTTCAAAACTGTGATTTATACATTTTTGCTTCCCCTATAGTTTCATTATACTCAGTTTGGTGAATTAATGTTTCCAAACAAAAATATTTTTAATTAAAAAAATTTACTCCCTAGTTAAAAAAATTTAATACATAAACCACTACCAATGGAGCCCTTAAGACAATGTCCTAATTTCATAGTTATTATTGAAGGTATTAGTTGCAACCTACCTTTATGACCTTATTACTGATCCACTATCAACCACACTCACCAGTTTCTAATATTTATTTATATGCAGGCATGGAGACAAATCTCTCCTCTATTCAAACAGGTATTATTCATTGGCCCCAAATAGGTCAGGTATATTCCTACCTTCAAATCTTACTTACATCCTCATGTTCTTTCTGATCAATTAAATCAGTCAATTTCAAACTTTCCTACCAATAAAAATCACCTGGGGGGAGGGGATAATGAAAAATAGAACTTCTCAGGCTCCTCCCCAGTCTGAAACTTGATATGAGAACTCATTTTTAATAAGCACTAAAGGTAATTCTTATCAAGTATGTTTGGAGAAGAAAAAGCCCTAAATCTAACCCCCTCTCAAGTTAAATCAATAAGGGCTCCCCAAATGCTCCGACCAACCATAACTTTTCCTTTTATTTAATTCATAGAGCAATTTTTGTCTATACTACTTGCATGCCTTTTAGAGCAAGTCCCTTATATTACATGGCAATTAAGGCACCTGCCTAGTTCCAAAAAAGGATATGAGATGGCTAAATTCTCCTACTGACCTTTCAAATAGAATAATATGTTAATCCAATTAAAAGGTAGAAGTTTCAATATTTATACAGAAAATTTTTTTTAGTACTTTTGTAGAAAACTTTCCCTTTCCTAATACCTTACATATTTTCTAGGTGTTCAATAAACTTTTACTAATGAAGATGAAATGTTCAAGAGTATATAATGGCTCTTTTCAGTCTAGTTCCATATAAGCATCTACAATAAACTAAGGTATACATAGATACAAACAGAAATATTCAGAAACAAAACAAACTTTTACATATCAAAAAGAAAAATCCTACAAGGTTTTGCCTAAGGCTCTCCACCAAATTTAAACTTGGAAAAAGGACACCACAAGTCAGGAGAACAAGACGTATGAACTTAAGAATCAGAAGCAAAAGACAAGAGTCTCACAAATAATGGGAAGACAAAGAAATACCCACCACTCGAAGGGAAAGGAGGAATTGCCAGAAAGAGAACTAAGTGAAATAGAGGCAAGTCAACTATCAGATGTTGAGTTCAAAACAACAGTTCTATGGAAGTTCAACAAGCTCAATGAGCTCAGAGAGAATTACTAAAAACTACAGGAAAACTATGCGGAACTTACTGCAAACTATATCAGCATGAAAAAGGACATAGAAACTATCAAAAAGAGACAAGAGGAAATGAAGAATACAATTTCTGAATTGAAGAACACAGTACAAGGAATCAAAAGCAGGCTAGATGAAGCTGAGGACCGAATCAGCGAGATGGAGAATAAGGTAGAAAAAAGCTTCCAGAAAGAGCAAGAATATGAAAAAAGACTCAAAAAGAATGAAGAGGCATTGAGGGAAATGCAGGACTACCTGAAACATAAAAATATCCATATAATAGGGATACCAGAAGAAGAGGAGGAGGAAGGGATAGAGAGCCTGTTTGAAAAAGTCATGATGGAAAACTTTCCTAATTGGAGGACAGAAAAAGTCACACAAGTCCAGGAAGCACAGAGGGTCCCATTCAAGAGGAACCCTATGAGGCCCACTCCAAGACACATCATCATTAAAATGGCAAATATCAAAGACAAACAGAATCCTAAAGGAAGCAAGGGAGAAAGAGGTATTAACATATAAGGGAGCCCCAATAGGGCTAGCAGCTGACTTCTCAACAGAAACCCTGTAAGCCAGAAGGGAATGGCAAAAAATATTCCAAGGAATGAAAAGCAAAGGCCTGCAACCAAGACTGCTCTACCCAGCAAGGCTCTCAATTAAAATGGAAGGCGAAATAAGGAGTTTCCCAGACAAAAGAAGGTTAAAAGACTACACCTCCACCAAACCACCACTGCAAAATATGCTAAAGGGACTGCTTTAAGGTGAAGAAGAGTTTCTATGAATACCTAGTTCCTTTCAGAGTTGCCAATACTTGATATTACCAATATTTTTAATACTCATTAATCTGATTGTGACAATGATGTTATTTTAATTGTTTCTTTACTATTTGTTGACACTAAGCCTGTTTTAGTATATTTCTTGTTTATTTCTATTTTTTTTTTTTTAAAAAAGCTTTAAGTGACTTTTTGGTATTCTTTATCCATTTATTGATTAAAGGTTTGTAGGACTCTTTTCCCTAAAAACAAACAAACAAAAAAAAAACACCTATTAACCATGTTTTAGATATGTTGCAAATACTTTTCTATTCTATTCCTCTTCCTTTAACTTTTTTTATATGTACATTACCATATAGTTAAATGTTTAATATAGTCATATTGTCAATATTTATAACTTCTGGGTTTGAATATTTTACTTCAGGTCATGAAAAATATTTGTTCTATTGTAAAACTCCTTAGATTCTACATATTGATTTTTAACTCACTTGAATATTTCTTGTATAATGTGTGAAACAGGGCTCTACATTTGTCTTATTTCAAATAATAGTGGTCCATGCACCTTGTTTGTTGAATGTCTTATTTAACCCACTGATTTGAAATACCAACTTAATCATATATTATATTGTTAGATATATACGTTTGTCTCTAGAGTTCTCATTATATTTCATTGATCTACTTGATTATTTCTGTCTGATGTCATGTTGGTTTAATTCCTGAGACTTTATAATGGTTTTACATTTTTGTAATATTTTATAACTTTGACATCTAAAAAAATAAATAAATAAATCTGCATTTAGGCAAGAAAGAGAGAGATGGAACTCCTACCTTTTGCGGCAACATGGATGGAAGTGGAGAATATTAAGCTAAGTGAAATAAGCCAGTTGATGAAAGACAAATACCATATGATCTCACCTATAAGTGGACTCTATTCAACAAAATAAACTAACGAACAAAATAAACCACAGGCACGGAAACATAGAGCAGAGTGAAAGTGACCAGAGGGGATGGGGAGAGAGGACAATGGTGGAAAGAAGGGGAAGGGACTAGACAAAGAACATGCATGAATGACCCATGGACATGGACAACAGAGTGGGAATTGACTGTGGGAGCGGGGGGTGGGGCGGGATGGATGGAGGGGGGTTAAGGGGGGAAAATTGAGACAACTGTAATAGAATAAACATGATTTATAAGTTGAAAAAAAGAAAAAATAAACTTGGAAAAAGGTTAAACATTTTTGTACCACATGGAAATAATAATTATATAATAATGTAAGTTAATCAAATAATTTTTTTCACTGACATTTCCTTAGCAATTTATGTGCTGATAAAATACTTTGTTTTGTTAACCACATACCTTGTTTTTTTCACAGTGATGTTGCTACTGAGTTTTTCTAGTCGACATTCTCCAGTATCATGGTTAATTATCAAAATGCATTCTTTTAAGTAAGGTTTCTTTGAACCTTTGAAAACAGTTACTGGCGGAGTTGATCCCTGTTTAAAAAGTTAATTACCGTTACTTAAAATTTATCATGTTAGTTCAGTTAGGAAGGACTCTGGGATTGTCTGTGTTTCTCAATCTATGTTATACTTCAGGTCACATAGCTACCTAAATTTAATAAAAAGTCAGAGATGAAGAGAGGCTACATCTTAAAGCTGCTATCCTTGAAGAAAGGGAATAGAGAAAGTACTTTCCCTGAGCCAGTAAAGATTTGTTTCATTTGTCTACAACTGGCAATTGGGATTCAATTCTAATACAACCAATATATTTTCCAAATAAAGTAGCAGAAGCCCTGAATTACATTTATTTCCTACCCCTCTTCTTCTTTCATAAGTTTAGTTTTTTAAGTATTTTCTTAAAGTGGTGCTCCCCTATGCAGATTAAGGAAAATGAATACATCAAGGAATGCCTGTTACACTAAACCCACTGATTAATTTTAGCATCATTAAAAGTGGGACAACCAGACATTATATGCTTCATGATGTTATATAAAAGAAAGTATGCAGCATCACCTATAAAGTATCCTTGCTAAAAATAAACAAACAAAAAACCCCACAAAGAATCTAACTCTCATTGAGCCTTTAACCACCAGTTTATAGGAATTGTGAGGAATGAAGGAATAAGTTAAATAATACCAGATACGAGTAATTTGAACTCAGCACATAAGTATATTCTCTAAGATGAACAAACAGTTTTTTCTAACAATCTCATAGAATATAAAGTGGAAGGGATTTTTATAGAACAAAAGAGACTTAAGAAACATAATGTCAAAATATTACAGGAATCTTATTTGGGTTTCTATGGGAAAAACATTTTTGAGACCATCATGAAAATGTGAGTATGGACCAAGTATTATAATTAATTCTGCTTCATGTGATAATTGCATGGTACTTAGGTTTAAAAAAAAAATCCTTGTCAGTCAGAGATCCATACATTAGCACCTAGGAAATGGCATAATATTTGGGATTGCTTTAAAATTTTATTAGGGAAAAAAGTGGTAGGAGACTATATAAGAAGATTAGCAAAATAATAATTAATTGAAGGTCAAAGGTAAGAACATGAGAGTTCATTACAGTATTCCATAATAAACAGATAAAGAAACCTAGATCATTACTAACAACCTACATCTACACGTGTTTCTTCTCCATCCTACGTCTGCATTCCTCAATCCTGAAGGAATTTTGTATTTATCATTCTCTAACTTTATTCCATATTTATGTATCCCTAAACAATAAAGTGTTATATTTGCTTGTTTTTGAATTTTATAAAAGTGCATTAAATTTTTGAAGTACTGATTATAAGAATTTTGTCAAATATAACAGTAACATTAGATCAGGTTAGAAAACGGTGACTTCTAAAAAGACTAACGGGCATATCTTTTTAATATATCATTTAATATGTGACCGCAAGGAATAGTATGAGATAAATTTGGTGATTAAGGATACCATAAATGGGAAGTAGATTAGAGTCTTCTGAGAGGTAGGAAGGGAAAATGATAAAACCAAAAGAAAAGAATAGGTTTTTCACCTCATATCTAAGACTAAAATGATCTACAGAAAATCAAGCATGCATTGCACATAGACGAGGACATGTATGGAGTGACCTTAGAAGAGTGAGATGTGGTGCACTTAAGTGAAGCACCGGAAAAGTGAAGAGCCAGAAGCATGATCCTAACAAAACCAACTGGGCCTACTTGGGTGGTAGGTATATTTTTCAAAAATCCTAGCTGAAAACAAGTGACAATGATACCTCAAAATAGTAACCCAAGGACTCCAAATTACAGTTGACAAAAGATTCATGCAATATGTTCTTCTTAAAGATATTTGTATTATTATTTAGAATAGAATACATCCTAAAATTATGATACATTATTGTAGTCTGAGATACTAAAGAATAAGGATTGGATCATAAATTTTTTTCATTGCTCTTAGCACCTAGACTACCAAGCCCTTCACAGATACTCAATAAGTGTTGAATACAAACAATATGAACATGTTTTATCATAATTAAAAAATTAAATAAGACTTTCATAATTTGTAGAGTGTTTTACACTTTAAATAAGTTTTTAAAAGTTAAACTTTTTTTCTCATGAAATTGAGTGTCATTCTTATATTAACTTTAATTTCTGCTCATTATCTTATTCTATACCTCAAGAAAGGGGTATTAAAGTATTAAAGTACCAGGTAACTCCTAAGCATATGAACTATCCTTGCCTCTAAATAACTATTGAATATATCCTATCATCTTCATGTTTACTGCTGTTACCAACTCAGAACCCAATCATCATCTCACCTAGATTACTGTTATTTTCCTCTATACTTTCCTTCCAGTTTTGTTTCTCATCTGCTGACAGGCAAATGTGATTGATCATGCCTGATTATAAATATCAGGAAAGGAAAGTAATCAATAATAGAATAAAATAGTACTAGTACAATAGTATTCCTGAAGTTGCATGAGAGAAAAAAAGAAAAAAATAGAAGAAATGCCTGAAACTAAATAAAGAACCAAAAGGAAATAAATCAAAGTTACAAAGAAACCTACTACAAAATGATAGAAATAAAAATCAAATATGTCAACTTCAAACTAAATGTGGATATAATTCTAACAAAAACAGAATGTGTCAAACTGGGCTTTAAAATGAAACCATATTCTGTTAACAAAAGATATAATTAAAACAAAATATCAGCTAAATAAAAGAGACACTAAGATTCCATGAACATGCAAACAGAAAGCAAAGGTGGCAATATTAATATTAGACAAGGGGATATTTAAGCTTAAAATCACCAAAGCAGGATAAAAAGTGTTGATTATGTAATGATGAAAGATATAATTCATTTAAAAATATAAGACCTGGCCAGTACCTCAGTTGGTTAGAGCATCGTCCTGATATGCCAAGGTTGTGGGTTCAATCCACAGTCAGTGCACATACAACTATCAACCAATGTGTGCATAAATAAGTGGAACAACAAAACTGATGTTTCGCTCTCTCAAATCAACAATAAATAAATAAATAAAAATATAACTAACAAACTGTTAAAATAGGACTGGTATTAAAATAAGCCAAAGTGCCTAGAATGTGGTGGACTATTTTCCCACATGAGCAAAGTAAACTTAATGAAAGGAATCAGAGTGGGTTCATCCCACTCTGCTCAAGAGGGTCATACAGGGTGAAATAGTAGCCCACCAGACATATAGAACTCTCACAGATTCAGGGTTTGAGGGATAAAGTCATAAGCAATCATTAGATATGCCTTTACTGCATAATAGGAATTGTAGTTGGAAGTTTCCAGTGGGCTATTTCATTGAGGACCACAAAAGTACCCTACAAGATGGCACTAAAAATATGCCAAACTTGGACTGCACAAATGATAAATTATAATAGTCAAGTAAGTCTTTTCCTTTCAAAATTCAACATTTTGAAATTTTATAGCATTCAACCACATAGAATTCTTTGTAAAGAAGAGAGATTTGTAATGCCCAATATTAACCAGCTAGTGTCTTTATTTTTATTAGTTTCTTCTATTTGGTATTACCAAAAAATCCTTAGAGGAGTGCAAATTAGAAAATTTACCTAATCAAAGAGCCACCAGAACCTTCATAAAAGTATAGCATAATAAAGGTTCTATTTTATGGGATGGCTTCCAAGTTTCTAGGCATTTTTACCAGGATGATGAAAATGAATTCATAAAGGAAATAGAATCTAAATGTCTCAAACTAATAATCATTACATTTCCATAAAGTACCCACAAAATTAAGAACTCTGAAGAAACATAAATCTCCCACTTGTTTAAAGTTGTTTTTAATTAAGAGGGAAAAATTCACAAAGTTTATTTGAGATTGCAATTTCTCTTCTTGTTCACAAGAAGAGAAGTATAAGCCCAGCAGAAAAATTTTTTTTTACTCTTGACAGGTGGTCATTTTACCAATTCTCTTTCATTCTAGCTGCTAAGAGTTACAGGATAAAGTTCAAACACTTATACATTACACAAAGGTCCTTTATTATCTGATTCCTAAATACCTTTCTATACCCCACTACGTCCTCATATACACCCCTTCTCACTTAGCCACTGTGGCTTATATATAGTTCTTCAGATGTAACAGATTCTTTTCTTGCTTTATCTTAGCCTATATCTTTTCTTTTCTCTGCCTAAAATGTCCTTCCCTCTTTCTTTCACCTAGGCAACTTCAACTTACTTTCAAAACAGAGTATCCATGTTTTCTTTCTATTTTAAAGTTATAGTCTTGGTTTTCTCTGAGAAGAGATCAAGTTAGTATAAAAGAAAAAAAAAAGAAACTTAAGATGAATGCTAAGAAATTTCTAACTCAAGGACTAAGTAAACTAGAGCATATAACAAAGAACTTGTATAATTATGTAAATAGTGTTACTTGGATACATCTGGAAATTTTAAAAATAGTCAAAATTTAAAACATTTGGTTAAGGCCTCCCTGATCTTAGTCTCTTTCTTTTCCATTCCAGTCCCTAAGCTAAAATCACTCCAAAAGCATAAATCTATTCATGTTAACTCTCTACTTGAAAACCTCTAATAGTTCTCTAAAACGCAGATAAAGTCCAAATTCCATATTGCAACATAAAAGATTCTTCACGATCTAATCCCAACCTAACTTTCTGGATTCTACTCCTATTAATTATATCCCATTATTCTATATTGTACTACATTAATTCATTTATCCCACAAACCTATTGCTCTTTCTTCACTAGTCTTTCCCATACTATTTCTTCTGCCCAGAAAATTCTACTCTTTCTACCTGGTAAAATTCAAGTTATCCTTTAAGGCTTAGCTCAAATAGCATCTTCATTGGAAGTTTTCCAAGATTCCACAAGATAAGAGTATTTGATTCCACTTATGAGCTTGCACAGTATTTTGCACATGCTCTAACCTATAATACTACATGTTTACATGTCTTTCTGTTATTACAGATTAGGACTAGAAGGCAGGGGATATGTTATTATTCCTAGCTTGGAGTATATAATCTGACTTATAGAGGTAATTTAATAAATATTTACTTAGACATCCAATTATATCAAATTATTTGATATAACTGTTGGAACTTTTCAAATACATTAAGACTTCCAGTCAAGATACAGCATAGGCAGGCATGGCTCTCCTCTTTACACAACCACATCAAAATTACAATTAAAATATAGAACAACCATCACTCAGGAATGTCAGAAATCGAGCTGAATGGCAGCCTGACAACCACAAAATGGAACTGAATGGAAATCTGACAACTACAGAATTAAAGAAATCACATCCATCCAGACTGGTAGGAGGGGCACAGCCACAGAACAGGCTGGTCCCACACCCACATGTGGTAGATAAAAATTCTGGAGGCATATCTCAGAAGTGAGGAATCCCAGCTCCACACCAAACACACCAGCCCAGGCTTCCAGTATGAGGAAGATAAGTCCCCACAACTTCTGCCTGCAAAAACCAGAGGGGATTGAGTCAATGGAAGAAACTCCTGGAGCCCCAAGCAGTTCCTAAAAACTCCACACAAGAACTTACTCAGACTCACTCCCTCTGAGCTCCAGTACCGGGGTAGCAGCTTGAAAGGCACCAGTGGCATACTGGGAGGAACTGAAGTGTCTGGCATCAAGGCAAGAAGAGGCCATTGTCCTATTTCTAAACCCTCCCCTCACAGAGCCACAGAGCTGGCAAGCTGGTGCCATATCTGAGACTCCATCAACCTGGCTAACACTGTTTAAGCTGCCTTGGAGATGCTCAAAGACTCTGCCCCACCCAACTTACAGGCCACCCAAGGTGCTTTTCCATATGAATGGCTGGTCTTGACTCATGCTACACAACTTCCTAAATCCTCTCAAACAAGCAACAGCTGGCCTCAGTGAGCCCCAGATCCAGCATTAGCAGCAGCCAACCTAGATTTACATCTTGGCTTCACCTGGGAATCTCCAAGCCCTGCACAGGTAGCAGCCATCTCAGATTGCTTTATAGCTCAGGCAGGATGGCCTGAGGCCAAATACAGGCAGAAGCTGACCTTGACCTGTACCACCTGGGCAAATCCAGTGCCAGTGCACCCAGTGGACAGCTACAAACCACATCAGAGTACCACCACCCTGCCCTTGCACAGCTGATCCTCCACTGAGGGTGAAGGTTGGTGGCAAGTAGTCACAGCCAGTCCTTGCAGCTGACTGGCCTGGGTAAATCCCTCCCATTGATCTGACCACAGCAACCCCGGCTCAACTACAAGAGGAGGGTGTACTCAGCCCACATGAAGGACACACCTCGAGTACCCAGCTTGGGTGTTATGGGAGGTTGTGCCACTGAACCTTACAGGACACCTACTATATTAGGCCACACTACCAAGACAGGGAGTCAAAGCAGCTCTACCTAATACATGGAAACAAACACAGGGAGGCTGCCAAAGTGGGGAGACAAAGAAACATGGCTCAAATGAATGAACAGATCAAAACTCCAGAAAAAAAACTAAATGAAATGGAGATAAGCAATTTAGCAGATGCAGAGCTCAAAACACTGGTTGTAAGGACTCTCAAGGAACTCAGCGAGGACCTCGGTAGCATAAAAAAAGATCCAATTAGAAACAAAGGATACACTAATAGAAATAAAGAACAATTTACAAGGAAACAACAGTACAGTGGATGAAGCCAAGAATCAAATCAATGATTTGAAACATAAGGAACCAAAAACAACCAATCAGAACAAGGAGAAAAAAGAATCCAAAGAAATGAGGATAGTATAAACAGCCTCTGGGACAATTCAAGAGGTCCAACATTTACATCACAGTGGTGCCAGAAGAAGAGAAAGAGCAAAATTGGAAATCTATCTGAAAAAATAATGAAAGAAATATTTCCTAATTCGGCGAAGGAAATAGACATGCAAGTCCAGGAAGCACAGTGAGTCCCAATTATGATGGATGCAAAGAGGTCCATTCCAAAACACATAATGAAAAGGTCAAAGATTAAAGATAAAGAGAGACTCTTAAAAGTAGCAAGAGAAAAGAAGTTAGTTACCAGATGGTTGCCAGATGGAAGGGGGTAGGGGGAGAGCAGGTAAAGAGGTGAGGGGATTAAAAAACACAACTAGGTAGTTATAGACTAGCCATGGGGATGTAACGTACAGTATAGGAAATGGAGTAGCCAAAGACCTTATACACATGACTCATGGACATGAACAATGAATGGTAGGGGGATTGCCTGAAAGAGTAGGCAGCGCTGGGTGGAGGGGGGCAAAGGGGAAAAAAATCAGGAAAATGGTAATAGCATAATCAATAAATATAATGAAAAGATAGATTAAAATATTTAAGATTGTTCTACCTAAAATAAAGGATTATTTTTTGCCTCTCTGTGTTTATTAATTACTTTAACTATCACTAAATATCAATATTACACATGAGTTGTATAATTATTTCATTTAAATTTAGTGGAAATCTTACAAAAATATCCCTTTAGTCTAAATATATAGAAATACTCACTTCTATATTTGGCAGAGTTATTGTCACCTGTTCGCCTTTGCCGACCTCAAGCTCCCCTTCACAAGAAGTGTCAACAGAAGCAGGTTTGAAGTCATCTGAAACCAGATACAGATTTTTATGAGATGGAACAACACCTGAATACCTGGATATCAAAAACATGAGCATGTTTCAGGGTGATAAGTTTATTTTTCAACAACCAGTAATTAGAATGGTTTAAAGGAATCTCTATATTACAAATATATGAACAAAATCCAGCTTATTTCTGTATGAATAATTCAGAGAAAGAAAGAAATAGCTATACTCTAAAACAGTATTCTTCAAACCATGCTCCCTGGAATCCTGTTTAGATCAAGATAAACTAGACTACAATGTTCCAATGCTTAAAACTAAATAATATCAGTGTTTTCACAATGGCTAAAAGCTGAAATCAGTAAAATGTTTTCAATTTTCAGTCCTTTTTCTCCCATAATTTTTTTAAGCCATTGTGGGTGCCTACTATCACTTGTTTGCTATCCGAGCAGAACACAAAATGAATAAATACATGGCAAATACATATTCATGGGGAAACTTAAGAAAAAGCACTTACTTAGTTTAAACAGCTTGAGTTTTTCATGGACATGTACCTCACTAAAGGATGTATAAATTTAACCAATCTGCTACTTCAGAAAAACTTCAGAGTCTTCTTTTTTTTTTTTAATTTTATTTTATTTTTTCAAATACATTTGTCTCTGCCTCCCCCCACCACTTTCCCTTGTCCCCTCCCTCCTTCCCTCCCTCAGCTCTTCCCCTTTGGTTTTGCCCATGAGTCTTTGCTATATGTTCCTTTACTTTCCCCTTCCCTTCCTTTTCCCCGCCCCCCACTCCTTCCCTTTTGTCTCTGTTGATTTCTTTTCCTTTCAGGGTTGCTGGTCTTATTTTCCTTGCATCTTTGTATTGTTGGTTAGGTTCCGCTTATAGGTGAGATCATATGGTATTTGTCTTTCGCCCCCTGGCTTACTTCGCTTAGCATAATGCTCTCCAGTTCCATCCATGCTGTCGCAAAGTTTAGTACTTCTTTTTTCCTTTCTGCTGCGTAGTATTCCATTGTGTATATGTACCATGATTTTTTGATCCAATCATCTACTGATGGGCATTTAGGTTGCTTCCAACACTTGGCTATTGTAAATTGTGCTGCTATGAACATTGGGGTGCATAGGTTCTTTTGTATTGGCGTTTTGGTGTTCTTAGGGTATAGTCCCAGCAGGAGAATCACTGGATCAAAAGGCAGTTCCATTTTCAGCTTTTTGAGGAAATTCCACACTGCTTTCCACAGTGGCTGCACCAGTCTGCATTCCCACCAACAGTGTCCTAGGGTTCCCTTTTCTCCACAGCCTCGCCAGCACCTGTTGTTTGTTGATCTTTTTATGATGGCCATTCTGACCGGTGTGAGGTGGTACCTCATGGTGGTTTTGATCTGCATTTCTCTGATGGCTAGTGATGCTGAGCATCCTTTCAAATGTCTCTGGGCCCTCTGTATCTCCTCCTTGGAAAAGTGTCTGCCCAGGTCCTTTGCCCATTTTTTGATTGGATCGTTTGTCTTCTTGGAGTGGAGTTGAGTGAGTTCTTTATATATCTTTGAGATCAAACCTCTATCTGATGTATCATTAGCGAATATATTTTCCCATACGGTTGGCTCCCTTTTCACTTTGCTGATGTTTTCTTTTGCCGTGCAGAAGCTTCTTATTTTGATGAGGTCCCACTTGTTTATTCTTCCCTTTATGTCCCTTGCTTTAGGAGACATATCTCAAATAGTTTTCATATTGAGTTAAATCGTAATTCATATCATGTCATTAAAATATATCACCTACAAGGAATTTAGAGTGCTGAGATACTTCACATGCTGAACAAGCTAAAAAACCTCTGAAATGTGCAAATCACTTAAAAATAATTCACATCAGTATACAGGGTCCAGCAAAAGTAAGACCTGTTTGAGTGTGGTTGGTAGGGTAAGAAGATAGGTGTAATAATTTATAGTTTCAATTTGAACATTTCACCTAAAATGTCATATGGTGTGCTTGAGTGTGATATTGTTGTTACAAAATTACACGCTTATGATTTTGTAATAAAAAAATGGATGTTATTTGTGCCAAACCCTGTATTTCTTAAATCTTTTCTGAACCACCTGCAAACTTATTTTTAGATGTAAACTAATTTAAATTAAATTATGTGTAGAAGCTTGTTTTCTAATTGTTTCCTGAGGAATTAGATTCACTGTTACTTTAAGACTATCGTTTCTTTCTTTTTTTAGTTGTTTAATATTTTACTTGAGAAAACTAGGTAAAAGGTTCAAATATACTTTTGTTTCCTAGAAAACAAAGGAATTCACTAATAATAAGGTACTAATCTTTTTTCACAGTAAAAATAAATTATATAAAATTTAAGCTCTTGATTATATCATACTTTATTTTCTATCTTCTATATATCACACAAAGTCATTGAAGGAAAAAGACTGAAAATACAGATTTATAACAAAGAGATAATATATGCTCTTCTTGCTTCATAAGAATTAATGTAAACAATTATAAATTTAAGATAAATGAATAGGCTATGTTCTGTAAATGTTAACTTGTTACATAACTCTTATATAAATATTAATTTCATCTTATTACTTTTCAAAATATCTTAACCTATTCAACTTTTCCTTATGCCTCAGTTTTCTCATTTATAATTTAGGGACTTACTTCTTTCTGTTGAATTCCCAGAAATTAAGATATTTTGCTAATAAGAATTGTTTCCAAAATCTTACCAATGAAGCAAGATTATAGTTTCTTTATGGTAGATCTTGCCATATTCCTTTTGTATTTTGCACTAGCATGTTTCTGTTCTCACTAGAAGGCGCCCATTAATATTTAACTATAAAGAATTCTCTATAATTAATACGTAAAAATTAGAAATTACATCTTAGAGTAAAATCATGGCCCTCTGGCCTCTCATGTTTTTCTGACAATGACAAAAGGACAATACTGAGGCGGTATGACTGTCATTAGACTACTGCTAAATAATGCTTTGAAGTCAGACAGGTAATCCAAGGCAGTGAAGCAGCAGACCAGCAGGAACCATGTGACCCAGAGAATAAGTCCAATTTCAAGAGACAACTACAATTTGACTCCAGCCAATTGCTGCCAAAAAGAATACGGGCTAGGTACTGCCAGCTTATCTTCTGATTTTTAAAAGACAAGCTGGTAATCCATATTTCTGTATAAAAGATCTTGATTTGGGGGTATTTACAACTCATTCATGTTAGTTGTAAACAGTCAACTGTGTGGGTCAAACAAAGCATTTCTGCTTTGTCTAGGGTGGCTCAGTTGGTTAGATCATCACCCAGTAACTGAAAGGTTGCAGGTTCAATACTTGGTCAGGGCACATACCTACGTTGCAGTCCGGATCCCTGGTCTGTGGGCATATGAGAGGCAATCAATTGATACTCCTCTCTCCTGGCCTCTCTCTCTAAAAGCAATGAATAAATGTTCTTGGATGAGGAATAAAAGTATCTCTAATGTAAAATTCTGCCAATAGACTGTTAAGTAGAACTTATTTTGTGTTTAAAAATGTATTTTTCTTTATAAGTTATTTTTTTTATCTTTACAACACCTATTTGTATTGAATATTCTCACCCATATTTTGCCAGTGGGGCACTTCCTTGGTAATAAAACCAGTATAAGATCAAGTCAAGAACTCAAGCCACATATTCTATTCACTCATTCAGCTCCTTTGCCTTATAGGTACAATTCTTAACTTTTGTGTATGTGTGTATTGTGGGGTGGTGGTAAGCCATAAGTCTCTATGGGCATCTGATGAAAATTATAGGCCAGTTATAGATCCTCTGTACAAAAAATGCATAGCTATACATATCAAATACATTATAATTTCAAGGGATTTACAAGCCCCTAAAGCCTAACATAAATGCCAACAGTAACTGAGATAACTAAAAAGACAGAAATGTACTCAAAATATATGTAAATTTATTTAATGATAAGCATTAACTTATAATCAGTAAGTCTATGAAAACTACTCTGAACCTATTTGCATTCCTTAAATAATGTTGTCTATTTACCTTCAAGCAAGTTTTTAAAAGAAGTGTACAACTTTTGAGTTTCAAAGGCTTTAGTTCTAAAATTTTAGAATGTTGAATGATCTCATGTTCATGCTTCCAAAGGTCAAATGCATTCTCTTGTAAGTTGCTAATTCCAGAATAAATCATTTATTTCTTTCAGTTCTCCTTGGTTTGGAAACCTCACTGCCAATTTTATCATATTTATTCTCTCTAGATTTCCTTTATCCACGTTATTTTCTTCAGGTTTACAATATAATTACTTATATTACATAAAGAATAGAAAAACATTTCTTAATTTGTATTTAATACTTTTCTGTCAGTGTCGATCACTTTTCTGACTATTTTAGCTATAATGTCACATAACATCAATATCTTCATTAAAGAATCCAAAATTACTGCAACAAACTTACTTCCTGGGCTTTGACCTAATTCAACTAACTCCAAAATCCACACCCTTTCCAATATACCACACTGATCAGAGAACATTTAGTAAAAATATAATTACTGTACTTTCTAATATTTTCTTACACAAAAGCTTAACGACCACTGTATTGGAAGTGGCTCTGGTAGATACCTCAGAAAATCTCCTTGTAGTCAACGCTCAGGAGTTCATCATTTCATGACAGCAAAAAGTGGTATCATTGACAAACTTAGAAATTTCAATGTTTATTCCCTTATCTAGATATACTTTGTAAAACTAGAACTAGCCCAAATCCCAAATTTATTCTGGTGACACATGTTACTCAAACTCTTCTACCCTATGAAACATCTGCTGCTAAGCACTTAGCTAATCATTTATAGAACATCTCATATCTGCCCTACCACATGCCAGACTATAGTTTTATTGCTAAGCCCTGAGAAATGTTTTTGAAAGTCTAAGTAAATTACATTCATTGGCACTCCTCATATATACATAAATATAACCCTTCAAGAATAATGGTGACTACTATTTACTCTCTACCATGCATCAAAAACTGTGCTAGGTTGTTTATGCTACCTTATTTAATCCTTAAAAAACTGAAATTTAGATATTACTACCATTTTACATATTAAAACACTGAGGCTGAGATCTTAGAGAATGTTCTCAGAGTTATATAACATATGTGTGGTAGAGGATAGAATTCACATACAGGTTTTTCCAAAGCCTCAGCATATTGCACAGACATAATTACCACTTCACATAAAGAAAGAATTTTACTTTCTCCCAGACTACATGAACTTGAGTGTTTGTTACAAATTAGGTTCAGCTGCTCTGCATGAAAATCAGATCTCTACAGTGGCTACACCAATCTGCATTACAGAGATACCTCAAAAAGATAAAAAATGGAACTACTTTTTGACCCAGCAATCCCACTTTCACGAATATATCCAAAGGAACCCAAAACACTAATTCAAAAGAACACAGGTACCCCTATGCTAACTGCAGCCTTATTTACAATCACTGAGATATGGAAGCAGCCCCATTGTTCATCAGTAGAGGACTGGATAGAACAATTATGGGACATTTACACAATGGAATACTACTTGGTCATCATAAAGAAGAAAATTTTACCCTTTACGACAGTATGGATGGACCTGGAGAACATTATGCTAAGTGAAATAAGCTAGTCAGAGAAAGACAAATACCATATGATCTCACTTATATGTGGAATCTAATGAACAAATTGAACTAACAAGCAATATAGAAACAGACTCACAGATAGCAGACTCATAGATAGAGAGCTAAGGGGTGGGGAGGGGGAGATTAGGGGCTGGTAAAAGGACCCAGGGACATGGACAGCAGTGTGGTGATTGCTGATGGGAAGGGTGTATAAGGGGACTAAATGGTAATGGAAAAAAATACAAAAAAAAATACAATAAAAAAATCATCTCTCTTATCCTATAGTTTCCTTACTTTACTGCGAGACCTTACGAGTGAGAATCACATGGAAAATGAACCTATCCTCAAAAATAATGACTTATTTTATTTAAATAAATCTAGAAGAATTCTGCCTGATTCAACAACAAGAATAAAACTAAGGGCTGAAAATCTCTTTAATGTCTTCCATAGGACTAAGAGTGTATTCACACATCTGGGTTTATTATGGTTGTTTTTTTTTTAACTTTAGTTCTTGTAGGTGGATCAGCCGATTCTCAGACTCTTAAGACAAAATTCCAGCATTTTGAGAACCATTATAAATGAAAGGCTTTGAAGCACCTGCAAAGTGCTTTCCAAAAGCTATTTTTATTCACTTAATTTGGGGTTCACACTCTTAAAAAGAGACTATATCCCCAAGATATATGAAACTATATTCTTGAGTCAATTTTTATAATCTTAAATTTTGTAATTTGAAAAATTAAGACTACTGCATACCTGAGAAAAAAGAGGGAAGGAGAGAGGCAAACTATTTGAGAGTAAGGCATGGAGAAAATAGATAAAAGAACTACAACATACTTTTGTAAAATGGGACTGAAGAAGACAAGAGAGTACAGCCAGCACTAGTCTCACTCTGGGGAGCTTAGAATGACGGAATACAGAGAAGAATCAAGGGACATTGTTTAAGAGTCCCTCCCTGTATGCAAATATATCTCCCATTTATTCTATCAATTAGACTTTAATTTCACTTAACAAAACCCTTTATAAAATGTTCACATATCCTTGGAAAGTTAAAAACCTATTGGTTCTTCATATCTTTACTGTGAGTTAATATAATTAGGTTGTCTAAAACTTAAATGTTGGGGGAATGTTAAATTTTAATTGGATGTTTTGATTGCAGGATGAAACAACTCAGTGAAAACCATAAAGATCTCTGGACAGTCTAAGGACAAAATGACTGAGAAAGGTGGAAAGATGAGACACTAGACAATAAGGAAGTGCAGAGCTTGGAAAAGGAAGTGAAAAAAAATACCTACTTTACAACTTTAGCACAGAAAAATAAGAGGTTACGATTCAATGATCTCAGAGTTTCCTTTCCGGTCTATAATTCTACGGGGGCTATTATGCAAAGAATTAATATTTTACATACCAAATCATAATATGCTATATTTTCCTTCCTGGAATCTATATAACCATCCAACTATTAAAGCGAAAGAGCTCCCTTTTCAACCTCAACAACATAAAAAAATATAACTTATCAAAACTAGTTACAGAGGACAAACCAAAAGGGAGTCAAAAGGAGAAATCATAGGTAAGTGAATATCTTTCCAATAAAGAAATTAATAACACACCCTCCAACAATTTGATAATCAGTATTTGATAACTGAATGAAATCAGGAATCCAAAAGAGATGCAAATTATTGGAATAGTTCCTAATCTCTCCCCAGGAACACACTAATTAAGAACCCTAATTAGCCAAAAAGAAAAAGTAAAGAAAGGAGAGAATATTTCCCCACCAGTCTCAAGGTGTTCCTTTTCCTCTAAGTTCGGTCCTTTGTCCCCTTCCTTTGCCACTTTACTGTTTTCCTTTCCACCTCTACATTATCCACATCTGCTTCCACAGTCACTCCTGCAGACCCTCACAAAGTTTTTCTTTGTCTATTGGTTTCACTTAAACCCGCTGCCCGCGGTTTTGCCCACACCTGCTGGACTCCGACTCCTTCCACCTACCCCTGTAAGACTTCAGGCAATGGATCGCTGGGCACCCCATTCTTCAGCAGAATAAGAGAGTCTGTGGAAACACAACTCTGAGATTTCTGCCTCCAAACCCCCATAACCCAGAGATGTCCCCTTTTTCCTGGGGTGGTCATTACTCACAGCGCACAGTGTGAAAGGCGCAGCGCGGCTGCTTCTCAAAACTCTCGCCTAACTTGAGAACCCGCTCGCGACCGTCGATGTGCCAGGGTCCACTCGTCATTCTCTTTCGGCTCCAACTTCGTCCTAACCACTCAAGATCCCCACCATCTGCCACCTCAGCTTCAAACAGCTGCATTCTCAACCGTCGGCCCAGCCACCCCAGACTCCGCCCCACGCTCAACGCGCGCAAAGATCGGGCAAATCTCGCGTGCTCATTGGCTGCTTGGCGAAAAGCGCCCCGCCCCTTGGCTCCAGGATTCCGGTCCCGCCTCTAGGCCCCTTCCCGCGCTCCGGCGCTCGCGGCTCTGGGAACGCCGCTCCGGGAACGCCGTGGACACTGTGGTGCGCGGTAGGAGTAGGGTGATTTGGGGGAAGAACGCGAAGCGAGATGAGGTAACAGGCCTGAGCTGGGCGGGGGAAGGAGAAGGCCCCGAGGTACTAAGAGGCTGGGATCCCAGACCTCTGGGTCAAGTGGCCGGGAATGTAGGAGCTCATAGCAGGAGAATGGGCCTACTCCGCAGCCTATCTCTGGAGATTTAATGTGGAAACTGAGGCCCGGGAAGGGCGGACTCGGGGCACAAGGCCAGATGTTTGGCCCAAGGCCTGATGTCGCCAAAGTTGGGTCTGAAGTAGAGGTAAAGGAGCCCGCGGTCTCAGAGCGTCGGTATGGGACTTGACTGGAAGGCGACGCAGTTACCTAGGCAATTGTTTTCTGGCCTTCTGTTCCAGAGGAAGTTCCCCGTGCTGTTAGGACCCACAGGAGCAGGACACGTGAAGTGGGGGCGGGGTGGAGATTCGGAGTAAGGAACTGGTGATATTCAGGATCAGTTGCAACTAGATTAAACTGGGTTGTCTTTACAGAGATCCGTGGAGGCGGTAAACGCACAGCCAACGAGACCAGGTTCCCAAAGGATCGCAGCCGGCTCTTGTGCTCTGGCAACAGGGTAATAGCATTGATAATTCAAAAATAATTGTCTTTCTTTCTGTCAAAAACTGCATGAATTTAGTAATGGTAAAGATGAGAGAAGCACCTCCAAAACATTTATTGTGTAATCAAACTCTGCTGCCTTATTTAACTACTAATACCTTAACCAAAGTTGTCAATTTATTGTTCAAGCAAATGGATTAATGTGTCTCCCATAATCTGGCTGCTTGTCTAAATTCGACTGTTTTAAGGTGTACTAAGACTGTTTTGTGTGGTAGTTAAGTCAAACTCAGAATCTTTGGGTTTGACCTTCATACTTTATTTTATGTGCAGACCAAAGTTAAATATACTCATCGTTAAAATTGGAGCGGGAAGGAAAGAATAATAGTTATTACACCTTACAGTTAAGAGAATTAAATGAGTGAATGCATGAAAGTATTTAAAACTCATATAATAAAAACTCTCCGATTCATTATTATTATTATTATTGAGGTTTAACTCTTACTATAATGCAATGTTTTAGGACCATCCTTGGTTACTCCCTTCTTATCTAAATCTTGAATTATTCTAGGAAGTAGGAATTGCTATTTTGCTTATTTTATCAATAGGAAAGCTGGTTCAGGGAAGCCTAGTCCTGACTGTATGGTCTGTATTCTTCTGCATCATCTCTTTGGCACTTAACATTTTATATAATTATTTATTTTACATATATGTATTTGTGTGTATGTACACTTTTCCTTCCTAATCAGAACATTAGCTGGGAATCTGTCCTATATAGAACCTTTGTGACCCTTGCATCTAATGTAGTGCCCCACACACGATGGGTGTTGACAATGTTTCATTAATGTTTTATTATGTTAGCGAGAGGGCAAGAACAGTGTTTTAAGCCTATTTTAGCTACTAAAAAAGGCTTCCAACCAGAAACCTGAGGTTACCATTTTATAACAAGGAGAAGAGCAGAGGGTCAAGAAAATGAGTTTTGAAATACCCAAAGTTCATGTATTTAATGGTTCTTTCAACATATACTCATTAAGTACCTACCATATGCCAGGTTCTAGCCTAGCTTCTGGGAATATAGCAGTGAACCAGAGAGGAGAAGGCAGCTATCAAGTTGGTCTGAGTTTTGCCCTCAGGAAGCTTACCTTCTAGTGTGAATTTTCTCTAAACATATAATAAAATGAATCATGTTGTACTAGGCTAGGAATGAACAAATAAATTAGTGAACTAAGTAGAGTCCACAAATATGCCCAAGTGGAATTTCAGGTTGCTTCTGTTATGTCTGTTCATGACTAATTATCTCAGTTAGGAGAGCTATGTGCATTTGCTGTTTCTTTGCAACTGATAATTTCATCTACTTAAAAAATGTAGATTCCTATTTTACACCATTCACAAAAATAACTTACGTGTGTATTGAAGATATACAACAAAACTAAAAACACAAGAAAAATTAAGAAAATGTATATGTATTTAGCTCTTAGAGTAGAGAGGACCTTTCTAAGTATGGCACCAATGGCAAAAGCCAGAAGTCATAGAGGGAAAAGATAGTTATACTTGACTACATAAAAATTGTAAAACTATGGTATATCCAACTTCAAGGAAAATTCATCTTACAAAGTATTAGCATGAATGCATTAAGACATGTGCACTGGTATTCATTGCAGCATTGCTTATAATAGCATACACTCTGAATGACTGCCAATAGGGGGTGTCTGAATATACAGTAGACTCCCCCTTATCCATGGGGGATACATTTCAAGGCCCACAGTGGATGCCTGCAATGACAGATAGTACCAAACCCTTTATATACTATATTTTTTCCTATGTATATGTCCTTACATTAAAGTTTATAAATTAGGCATAGTAAGAGATCAACGACAATGACTAATAATAAAATAGAATAATTATAACAATAAATTAATAAAAGATATGTGAATGTGGTCTCTGAAAATATCTTAGGATGTAATGACCTTTTTACTTAAAGCGCTTTACAGCTTCTCTTGGGCATATCCAAATTGGCCAGCATCATTACTCATGTGCTCTGGGGCCATTATTTAGTAAAATAAGCGTTACTGGAATATAAATACTTTGACACCAAGGCAGGCTATGCCATCACTGAGAAGGCTACTAAGTGACTAGTGGGCGGGAAGTGTATGGAAATGCTGACAAATGATTCACATCCAGAGCAGAAGGGAGCGGAATGGTGGGAGATTTCATCAAGCTACTCAGAATGGCATGCAACTTAAAAATTGTGAATTGTTTATTTCTGGAATTTTCTATATAATACTTTTGGGCCTCTGTTGACTGTGGATAACTGAAACTGCAGAAAGTGAAACTGTGGGTAAAGGGGCGAGTGCTGTATTTTGATTCACTCTTACAGAGGAAGCATAACGTAATGCTGCCATTGGAAAGGATGAGATAACTATCCACATTCTTGGAAAGTGGCATGCCTGATTATGTTCTGGAAGTTGTGCTGGACTTTCTTGAAAATATTTGTTGAAATTTTGTGTTTTTTTAATAACTTGTTTGATCTAATAAAGGATGATTTAGGGTGCCTGTATTACAGCCAACTCTTCAATATAAAGCATGGATAGTTATAGAGAACATTAGTTAAAAAAAGTGAGTTAGAAGTAAGTAGTTTGGGGTATGTTTTGTGTTTTTTACTCTTCTACATGGGGGGGGACTATTATAAATATTGTAATTATAACCACAGACTTTGGAGTCAGACTGATGGGAATTTGAAAACATGCTAGTGGAGTCATGACAAGCTTCTTAAGTTCTTCAGGCTTTATGTTTCTTATCTGTAAAATGAAGATGATTACAGCTTTACTTTATAATCCTGTTTTGAGGATTAAATAAGGTATGCTTATAAATGCACTTAGCATAGTGCATAGTAAATAATATGTTAGCTTCTGTTAAATATAAATAAGTGAAGATTATACTTCTTGGAGTGATCTCTTTGAGCTTTGAATGCTTTAAATTATTTTTTATAAAGTTTTAGCAACAAATTGAATTGGGATGTGGATTTTTAAAAAATTTAAGATAATTGATTTTATTCAGTGTGCTTTTATAAACAGGCTTCAGTTATCTTATAACTACATAACATTTCTGAGTTGTGTGTTGGGAATCTCCAAGAACAAGCCCAGGTTGTATGATATGCTAGGAAGGCTCACAGTTCTCAGGATACAGCCATATTCATGACTGTGATTTATTATGGTGATAAAAACCAAAACCAGCAAAAGGAAAAGGCCCATAGGGCGAAATCTAGAGGAAAATAGGTGCAAACTTCCAAAAGTCCTCTCCTAGAAGAGTCACATAGGACATTCTTAATTTCTCTTGCAATGAGTTGTGACAGCATATTGAAGTCTATCAGGGAAGCTCACTGGAGACTCAGTGACCAGTCTTTATTGAAGGATGATAATGTAGACATTATCTACTAGCATGTACCAGAATTCTGAACTTCAGGAAGGAAAGCAGGCATTCAGCATAAATCATATTGTGTAGACAGTGTGAGCCATTCATACTAGAGAATGGAAGAAACCTCCTGAAATCCAAGTTTCCAGACACCAGCCAAAGGTCAGAGTTGTAAGGAGTCCTTTGAAAAAATAGTCTCCAGCCTATGTGAGCTCTTTTATGTGGGTGTGATTTTTCTTTCATTATAAAAGAACGTTAATTTCTATCCTAGGGTTGTTGTGCAGATTAGAAAGTGTGAATGTGAAGCCTCAAACACTGTTCCTGACTATTAATGAATACACAATAAACAATATCAATTTTAGCTGTTACAGTAAAGTATAGAAGTCTCTAGCTCTTTTAGTGGTACAGGTACACTAGTTAGAAAAACCCATTTCTTATAAGGGAGAATGAAAAAAAAAAAACACCTATCCTTCACTTCTCAAACAAAACAAGCCAAGTTTTCATTTATATTTAAATTATATTTCAAACATTTAGGGAGTGGATATTATATTTGACCTTTGTTTTCCTGATTCTATTAAAATATAGGTGATACAAGAAATGAAGCCAACAGGTACAGACCCAAGGATCTTATCTTTAGCGTCTGAAGTTGTAAAAAGTCCTGAGCAGAATGTCCCTGTTATACTGTTGAAGTTAAAAGGTAAGAAAATCTTTTTGTGATTGGCTAACGTGGGTTAAGTAATAAAACAGTTCCCTCATGGGTACAATTTTAGCATTTGTTTATAGTTTAAGAGAAATCTTAACATTGTGATAAAGCAGTGATTTTTTTTCTTTTTAATGTATTTTTAGTTATTCAACATATAAAAATACAGATCTTGGATTTATTAAATAAAAGTAAGTATATCTTGTTTTTTTTTCCTCAGAAATAATAAACAACAGTCCTTTAGGAAGCTCAGAGTTGAAGAAAATCAAGCAAGATATATACTGTTATGACCTCATTCGATACTGCCTCTTGGTGCTCAGTCAAGATTGTTCTCGAGTCCAGGGTGGTTGGGCTACAATTTCCCAGCTTACACAGATATTAAGGTAAAATTAAGCATTAAGTCAGCTTGTTCTTGAGGGATATATTGGTAGAATTTTTTTTTTTTTTTTTTTATTCATTTGCCTAACAAGCATTGGCAGTCTACTATGGTAGATTATGGTTGCACTTTTCCTTCATACTATGTTGTTGTTTATAACTATATATTTGTGAATATTTCACTATCTAAAATTTTGCTCCATAAGCTCTGTGAAGATGGTGATAATATCTTTTGCTCACCATTGAATTCTAAGTGCCAGTAGACTCTTTATTAACTAAGGAATATAGGAAGAAATGAATAAGACATTGGCTCTATACTGGAACAATTTACAATAGAGATGGTATCACTGTCACATGAATTTATCATACAAGGCAGAATGAAATAGGTGCTGAAATGAAAGGCATAAACAAAATGGTATAGGAAAACATATACAGAACTAATTTCACTTTGTAGTGATTTAGCTATCTCAGCTGTATATTTCATTCAGTAACCCAAATCCTATCAATAAAATGTATAAGCAGCATTTGCTAATCCACTGCCATGCAAGAAATTAAGATAAAAGAGATAAAAATCTTTTAATTTTTTAAAGGAGTCAATAATACAAACCTGGTGTTCTCAGTGTCTAAGCCACTGTCTAATTAAATAACAAACTGCCCATTACTAAGTGGATCTTGGTTCTTGGAACTGCTTACTCCAAATCTGTTACTAGATGAAAGCCAGATTCAAAATATACTGTTAGGAAAAAAAACACTGAACAATGTATGTAATATTCTTTTTATACTTTGTTTTTCAAGATTAGTTTAAGTAAATACAGTGTTATATCTTTGTTTTGATTAGATATGTAAGCTCATGAAAATATTGGTTTATTTGGGCTCTCTTGAGTGGAATCCAATGTTTGTGAATATACAAAAAACATAATTTCATTTATTAATGTTCTCAGTCAAAATAGATAGTCTTAAATAATTAACTTTAGGAACCAAACAGAAAAACTGATACATATGAGCTGTCCATTAACTTCAGGAATTGATGTGCAAAAATGAAAACAAAACATGGTACATTGAGCATTAGCCGGTTAAGTTTTTAGCATATTCAGTATGTAGTCACTGTTGCTCATCCATATCTGCACATTTTGTAGAAAAGCCTCAGATAACCGTACTATTCATTAGAGTACATATAGAGACCATTCTTGGGTTTCCTCTTACAATGTAAGGAATATGCAGTACTTTATTTTGCATATGTTAGGAAAAGTAGGTCTATTAGAAAGAATTGGTATAAAATTAGAATGTTTGATTTTCTGATCTGTCCTTTGTAGACTAATCTCACCTGGGTGTTTTTCAGCTATTTGATGTCTAAAATGTATCAGTTATCACAAATGACATGCATGAATTAGACTCTTTAGTTATCCTATTGTTTTTAGAGCATGTGTAGCTCATTCGCTGAAAACTTGCCTCATTGCTCTTTAGTGTGAGTCAAGTGTATTTCGTTTGCTCAAGTGTTGACAAATAGGTTTTTATGACATGAGTCCTGGCTCTGAGTATAGGCAAAGCCCGCATGACTTTTACTTTTCTAGAAAGTTCTTATATGATTTTCCAGCAAAAGTTCTCTATTGGCTTGACAACCAAAGGAAGATACTAAAAATTCTCATCAAGGCACAGTGTCTCTAGAAGTTTTAGCATTCAGTTGACATTTATAACTAACACAACCTGAGTCACAAACTTATGCTCTTATTTCAGCCATTGCTGTGTGGGCTTAGAGCCAGGAGAAGATGCAGAGGAATTTTACAATGAATTACTTCCATCAGCTGCAGAAAATTTTCTGATTTTGGGGAGGCAATTGCAAACATGTTTCATCAATGCAGCTAAGGTATATGTGTTTATTTAGTGTTTTGTATATTATAGCCAAAACAGTTTAATTCTTGAGAAGATGTTCACGTTATTTTTCAGATATACGGTATTTAGCTGAAAGTACAATTGAAGTAGTCAGTTCAAACATTTTTAAGGTTACAGCCAAAAATAATTCTACATTTAAAATTTTTAAAGGGCTGGCAGAAGCATACTGTGCGACTTTTCAAAGGATCTGCCTTACTACTCAACTTTGAGCAGCACTTGTAGACATTTATTTCCATAGCATTTTCCTAAAACAAACCTTTTACTTAAAATTTTTAATTGAATTTATTGGGGTGACATTGGTTAATAAAATAATATAGGTTTTAGGTGTATAGTTCTATAATAAATCATTTTTCTATTGTGTGTTTAGTACCCAAAGTCAAATCTCCTTCCATCCCCAATTATCCCCCTTTACACTCCTCTACCTCCCCCTCCTTCCCTCTTGTAATCACCACACTGTTGTCTGTATCCTTTCTATTTAAATTAGCAGTAGAGGAAGGTGTTGTTTTCTAGGTCCAAGGCTTTTCACAGTAACTCCAATGTTGAAGCAGAATAAAAGTGAACTTTCTATTTGATCTTTCAAATCTTCTCTAGTCAGAATATTTCAACCCTAACAGGAGGTTATTTCAACCCAACAAGTGTATATGTACTTTTTATTTCTGACCCATGGGATTAACAATTTAGGATTAAGAATTAATTTTAATTAATTTAGAAATATATTGCTTAATTTCCAGGTATTTGAGGATTTTCTTGACATTTTATTGTTACTCTTATTTAATTCTATCATAGTCAGATAACATTCACTATACAAGTAAATCCTTTGAAATGTTTTCAGACTTGTTTTATGCGCCTCCCTATGTATTTATCTTGGCAAATATTCCATTACAAGCAGTCTGCACAGTGCTTCCTAACCAAAACTCACACATGTCATAGCTATGTAAAGGTTTTGATATGCATGGAAAAAATAAAAAATTTTATAAGAATAAAATCTGCCATGTGAAGCAAAAATAAATAAAATAAAGGTTTTGATATGCACGTTTCATTTAGCATGGTATCATGCAAAAGCAAACACTTCCTATATACTGGAATGTGAATTCTGTAGTTTGTGTAATGTTTCATGAATGTCAATTAGATAAGTTTGGTTATAGAATGTATAAGAAATCATAGGTCTATAAGGCTGAAAGTCTTTTATGTTGGAATTGTTCTTGGCTGGCTATATATACATTTGGGCCTACTGCTACTTTAAGATTGAGCAGATTCACAACTTTTGTGAATTATGAAGAGAAATAACTAACTCGTTATGAGATACTGAATTTTATTTGAGGTGCTTTTAGAAAGTAAGGAATAGATGTAGTCTTTCACTTGAAAACTCCCAGGCTAGTAAAGTGGATGAGATTTTAGATATTTCTTGTAGAAAACCTAAGGACAAATATATTATTAATTTAAAAAAGCCAAGAAATGGAAAAGTTGTATGACTGAAAATGAATGAGACTTTGAACAATATGAAGAATGTAGTGGTTTGAGCTTAAGAGACATTGTTGGCAGACAATTTAACTTGGTGATAGAGTATATGTTTTCTATGTAATAGGTCAAAATTCCACTTACAGAATCTCCACTGGCATTTTTGAGGGATGCTAGCACTAAATCATATTTGCATATTTGCTAGATTTAATTTAATTCATGTCAGTTGAAATGGCATGAACTATGGAAATTTTGTTGGACTTGCTTTCTTTTTCTGGCTAGGCCACAGACTGTTTTGATCACTTGATTTCACTGTATTTCAGTTTCTCCCTTGTAAAATGATTTTTATCTCGTGAATGGTTTAGACCATTATGATGAAAGCTTTATGTCTTCTTCAAAGCACTTTAATATTCACCCTTTAAGGGCAATAATAATTATTCTTTTCATTTGTATAGTCCTGTAATACCTTACATTATACTTTCATATTTTGTATTACGGTATTTGTACAGAGATAAAAAATCCTAAATACTTATCAGCTAAAGGCCTTACAGATGTTAATTAAAAATATACAAACCTACAAAATCACTTGAGTTCAAATTGAGAACAGTGTGATGGATGATGTTTTGCCAGAACTAAATTGCTGGTGTTGGATTTAACGAACCTGCTATTTGCTTATTTTATGCTTAAAAAAAACAAAAACAAAAAACCCTAACAGATGTCAACACTTAGCTTTTCAATGCACTCTATAAGCACATTTATAGATTTCAGAATAATTGTCTCAGGTGGTCCTATTTTAATGGTAAGCAAAGGAAGATGTGTGTAAAACTTATTTCAATACTAAAGTATTCAATTTTTTTAAAATAAAAAAATACATGATAATATATGAGAGAAAAATTGTTTAGTACCTACATCAAAGGGAGTGAATCAGCTATGGAAAAAGAGGACCACTTCATTACAAGGCAAATTAAAAAGGAGTATAAAAAATCAAGAAAACTGTATTTATTAGGTGTTTTCCAATCAGATTTTTTTTTAATTAGCTAGCATATAAGTAGATCACAAGGCAGGACATACACAGGACATTCTGGCCTAAAATAATACATAATATACATTATATGCGTAAAAATATATAAGAATATGTAATACATATAATATATAAAAATAGTAAAACACCAATGGGAGAATTTTGAAGAAATTTAAGGATAAATTGTGTAAACCAGTCTCAGAAAACATAAGTTTCCAGGTAGCATTATCTAATGGGTTTTAAGGAGAGTAGGAAGTCAGTGAGCCCAGCACTATCCTTTGAGGTTGACAACAGTGAGGATTACTTGCTGTGTGTTTTGGTAAAACTGACAAAGGCAGTTTATTAGACTAAAGAAATTCTTGATCTAATGTGACATTTCTTTCTTTTTTATATACTGTAAGTCAGCATATGTCTATTTAAGTATCTATTTAATCCTGTTCTGCAAAAATAGGAAGTAAGTACTTTATTATGAAGAAACAATCATAGCAATCATAATGTTTTTGCTGTTGTCATTATTACTTTAGTGCTGCAGTACAAACATTCAGGACATGAAAAAGAGTAATGGCTTTTATACAACTTTCTCTAAAGTTGTGTGGCCAGTAAATGACAGAATTGCGTATGCATGGTATATTTAAAAAACTCCACAGGTGATTCTCATGCATAGCTAGTGCTGTTTTTATACTGTCATTGTGTTATTTGACCTCTGGGTAACAACCATTTCCAGTAAGTAGAATAGGTATTACTATCCTGTAAGCAGAAGGTTTATTAAGAAAGTAAATGCTTAAAGATTACAAACCTTGTAAATAGTTGGTAGATCTAGAAAATAGGTCCTCTAAGTACTCAGAAGACATGATCTGTCTCTTTTTTTTTAATTAATGCAATTACAGAAAAGTCAATTGGTATTTTTTTGTATGTATTAAGGGTGAAGAAAAAGATGAATTACTACACTTTTTCCAAATAGTGACTGATTCTCTCTTCTGGCTAGTGGGAGGCCATGTCAAACTTATCCAAAATGGTAAGACAAAAAATATTTAATTTAACTGATTAAAGTTATCTACAAACGTTTGATCTTTTTATCCTAAAGATAAATACATAACCTCATTAACTATATACATAACCATACTTAAGTGAACCCATGTTGAAACAACTCCACATACAAGAAAATAAGAACCCGTTTGGACATTCCAGCTTTAAATAACCAACATTGACAATGTGAATATTGTATTAAGGGGAAAATTGCTAAAATATTCCTTTTTCCTTAGCTTTTTCACTTAGCAAATCCAAGATAAGAATTAATGATAATTTTAATAATGTAGTCTAGGGAAGAATTTTTTTTAAGTTTTAAAGATTACGGTTGTATTTAAGACTTAGTGTGAGAGAAATCCCTATGTACAGAGTAGATATAATTTAACTCTTAGACTATTCATGTAAGAGTAAGTTTTTATATAATAACATTTTAATTTGATAGTTATAGGATATTTCTCACATTTACATTGAGAAATAGAAGTATGTTTGTATTATATTTACGTTTTCCTAAGGCTGAAAAAGTAATCCTTAATGATAAATATAGCAATATTTTTATCTTGAAAGATTTAATCTAAGATGAACAGAACTATATAAGAACAATATAAGAACATTGATGTCTTTTAGAAATTAAAATTTGAACTGTATTTGAGTTTTTAATTTTACTTTTTATTTTAGAATTATTCACACATAATTTGAAGAGTCAAATAGATCTATAAAGATTATTAAACAAAAAACACAATCTCTGGTCTTCTTGCTTCACTCCATGTCCCATTTTCCCTAGCCAACTATTGATACTTTCAGTTAGTATAAGTAACACTCTTAATAGTTATATTCCTACAGAACTAAGGAATATGCCTAGATGCTTCCTTTTTGAAAAACAAATATGCATTATCTATTCATTATCAATTCTCACTCTGTGGTCCATGTCCATGGGTCATTTATACATGTTCTTTGTCTAGTCCCTTCTTTCCACCATTGTCTTCCTTTCCCATCCCCTCTGGTCACCTTCAGTCTGCTCCATGTTTCCATGCCCATGGTTTATTTTGTTCGTTAGTTTATTTTCTTGAATAGATTCCACTTATAGGTGAGATCATATGGTATTTGTCTTTCACCAATGGGCTTATTTCACTTAGCATAATACTCTCCAGTTCCATCCATGTTAGAAAAGGTAGGAGTTCCTTCTTTCTTTTTTTTTTTAATGCAGATTGATTTTATTTATTTTTTAAATGTCATGGTCCATTATAAAATATTAAAAAATTTAAATCCATTATAAAGTCTCAGCAGCTAACACATGACAACAGCACAGAAATAATCAAGTAGATCAATGAAATAAAATGAGCAATCTAGAAACAAATGTGTATATCTGTTTAACAATGTTATGTATGATTCAATTCATATTTCATATCTGGGGAAAATAAGGCTTGTCCAACAAATAAGATGCATGAACCACGATTATTTGAAATAAAACAAACACAGAGCCCTATTTCATACATTGTACAAAAAGTATTCAGGTGAGTTAAAAATCAATTTGTAAAATCTAAGGAGTTTTAGGAGAAAATACTAAGTAATATTTTTCTTGCCCTGAGGTAAAATATTCAAACCCAGAAGCGATAAAGTAAAAAAATGACAATACAACTATATTAAACATTTAAGATTATATAGTAATATACATAAAAAAAAGTTAAAGGACAAAAGTTAAGGGAATAGGAAAGTATTTGCAACACATCTTAAAAAGGGTTCATTGTTTTTCTTCAGGGAAAATATTCTACAAATATTTAATACAAAAAAGGGGATAAAGAATACCAAAAAGTCATTTAAAGCTTTTTTAAAATAATAGAAATAGGCAAGAAATATAGAAAAACAGGTTTAGTTTCAACAAATAATAAAGTAACACTTAAAATAACACATTGTTGTCACAATTAGATTAATAAGTATTAAAAATATTGGTAATATCAAGTACTGGTGACTGGAAGGAACTGGATATTCATAAACTCTTTTTCTTTATCTTCTTAAAGCAGTCTCTTTAGCACATTTCGCAGTTCTGGTTTGGTGGAGGTGTATTCTTTCAGCCTTCTTTTGTCTGGGAAATTCCATATTTTGCCTTCCATTTTAATTGAGAACCTTGCTGGGTAGGACAGTCTTGGTTGCAGGCCTTTGCTTTCCACTACTTGAAATACTTCACGCCATTTCTTTGTGGCTTGTAGTGTTTCTGTTGAGAAGTCAGCTGCTAGCCCGCTTGGGACTCCCTTGTATGTTACTAGCTGTTTCTCCCTTGCTTGCTTTAGGATTCTCTGTTTGTCTTTGTTATTTGCCACTTTAATGATGATGTGTCTGGGAATGGGCCTCATAGGGTTCCTCTTGAAAGGGACCCTCTGTGCTTCCTGGGCTTGTGTGACTTATTCTTTCCTCCAATTAGGGAAGTTTTCCATCATTACTTTTTCAAACAGGTTCTCTGTCCCTTGCTCCTCCTCTTCTTCTGGTATCCCTATTATGCAGATATTATTACGTTTCAGGTTGTCCTGCATTTCCCTTAATGCCTCTTCATTCTTTTTGAGTCATTTCTTTTTCTTGTTCTTTCTGGGAGCTTTTTCTACCTTATCCTCCAGCTCTCTGATTCGATCCTCTGCTTCATCCAGCTTGATTTTGATTCCTTCTCCTGTGTTCTTCAATTCAGAAATTGTATTCTTTATTTTCTCTTGCCCCTTATTGATAGTTTCTGTGTCCTTTTTCATGCTGATATAGTTTGCAGTAAGTTCCTCATAGTTTCCTTGTAGTTTTTGGTAATTCTCTCTGAGCTCACTGAGCTCATTGAGCTTCTTTAGAACCATTGTTTTGAACTCAACATCTGATAGTTGACTTGCCGCTATTTCTTTCAGTTCTCTTTGTGGGGATTCCATTCCACAAGTACTTTGTGGGGACTGGTGGTGGTTCCTTTGTCTTCCCATTATTTGTGAGACTCCTTTTTTGCTTCTGCTTCTTAAATTGATCTGTCTTGATTTCCTGACTTTGTGGTGTGAACTCCTATAGTAGAAGACCTCTGTTTTTTCTTTCTGAATCTGCCTCTGATGATGTCAGATGTTGACTCCATCTGACCTTAGGCAGTGTGTTGTAGACTTCCAGGAATCTACTGTCTGTGGCTGTCTCCTTCAGCTGTTAATCTATCCACTCTGCCCTCAGCAGGCCAGCTTAGACACCACTGGGCAGGGCTAAGTCCCTCTGGGGACGGGGTTATTGGGTCCTGTCACACTGCTGCCGCTCAGGGGAGTGGTCTGCCTGAGCAAGATGGCTGCTGCCATATGGGGCAGGAGTCAGCACAGGGGTCCTGCCAGTTACTCTCTCCCCAAAGCCACCATCTCCAGTCTTTCTTCATGAGTCCTAGACCACTCTGCGCCCGCTTTAGCCAAGGATCTATTATCTGTGGCTACCACTGTGTTCAACAGTTAGACTTTAGCACTACTAGGCCAGGGCCGAGTCCCTCCTGGGGGCAGGGCTATTGTGTCAGCTCACGCTGTTGCCACTCAGGGGAGTAGTCTGCCTTGACAAGATGGGTGCTGCTGTATCGGGGACAAGTCAGCACTGGGATCCCCCCGGGCTCCTCTCTCCATTGTCTTCCCAAAGCCTCCTTCCCCCAGTATCTCCTCAGGCATCTCTAGCCCACTCTGCCTCCGCCTTTGCTGGACACAAGAATATGTGACTGCAGATATGACTATGTGTTGGCTCTTTACACGGCTTTTTGCATCTCCAGTTGCCTCTCCGGCAGAGAGCAGTTCTGCCATGTTTTGCAGCTGGCTGTTATCTGAGTACTGCTTGGGCTCTGGTGCTGTAGGCGGAGATCTCCACTTATAGTTTAGACCCCGCTCTTCTCAGGGGGATCCAGCTGGCCATTTCAATATCCTTCCGGTGCTGCCGCCCATTTGTGCCCTGCGAGCCTTCTTGAGTCTGTACTGCACTCCTGACCAGTTAGTTTGTGCTAAAGGTGTTTCTTCTGTCTCTCTCCTCTCTCGCTATTATTCAGTTGTTTGTTCCAAATGATTTCTCCACAATTTAGTTGTAATTCCAGGTGGGTCCTGGGAGGAGGTCAGTGTGACTTCCACTCACTCCTCCGCCATCTTTATTCTCTCCAATGTTATTCTTATAACGCCTCCAAGTTAACGAACTGCTTTACCAAAAATACAATATAATGTGCTTTGACTCACAATGGTGGGATGTGAAAGACCTCATAGAAACAGAGACAGCAAGAGAGAGAGTACTCTTGAGAGAGAGTATATAAAACATAGGCCAATTCCTGTTTTAAAATATTCCTTTTTAAAATAATAACTATAACAAAATGACAATATACCTCAGGTCTGTAGATTTAAAATATAAATAAAATAGGTATTAAAACTAAATTGAGCAATTGTGAAGTTCATATGCAAAAAATAAGTGGGTACAAAATGGGAGTCATCAATAACCTTTCTGCTCTAAAAGGAATCAGCTGCTTGGAGAAATGGATCACTATAGGTATATAGTAGAAAGTATGCAAGGTGAAGGAAGCATTCAAAGTCCATTAGAATTCTTTGAAAAGGACTCAGGAGCCAAAATAAAGATGGTCCTACTAGTCAAAAATTGGAAATTTAAACAATAATCAGGATAATAACTAGTGGATTGAAACACATCAAATATAATGGGACTGTTTTTAAAAATTACCATTAGAGTCTGCTAGAGAATCAATTCATTTTGGTAAATGGAGACGCCAGCACTTATCTATCCTTTTCTAGATGGGGTAACCAGTGACGCAGGTTTGGCCAATGAACCAAGATCATTGTTGAAGTTGAATGACTGGTACATACAAGGCCATTAAACTGTTTTCTCAGCTCTCATGTATATTTGAAACTTTCATTATGAAAACTTGAATTAAATAAATACACAAAAGTATTAGTTTTTGTTTGGGGGAATAAATAGTTATCAGACTACACTTGAAAAACAAAGTAGGGTCTTCAAAAATAAGTTGCATAATAATACATTATAAGATAAACAGTATAAGAATAAAATGGAATGACTAATAAATTATTTTGGCATAATATTTTCCAATATAGAAAAAAGATTAACTATTTTACACAGTGTACCAGGTCTGTCCAGAAGGTATCCGGCCATGTAATATGAAAAATAGAGACATTTATTGAAGATAGAAGATACAAGAAACATTATACATAGGACAATGATGCCTCAGTCCCCTCAGAGTAGGCACCTTGGGATCTCACACAGTTTTCCTAGTTGCCATCAGCTGCCCCGCTGTATTTTCCTGAATCTTAGTGATGGTCTGAAATTTCTTCCTTTTCAAAGGTGGTTTTAGTTTTAGGAAGTCAGAAGTTGCAGAGCACCAAGCCTGGGCTGTAGGGGGACTGAGTCACCTGGATGATATGATGTTTTTCCAAAAACCTCTGCATGAGATGTGATGCATTTTTAGATGTGTTGTGATGAACCTGCCAATCTACCAGTTGCTCATAGCTGTGGCCCTCAGAATCATCTGAATAGTTTCCTAGGAGGAATGTTCAAGGTTAATGCAAATTTTGATGGAGATTCGTTGCTCTGCTCAGTAGTTTTGAATGCAATGGCCACACAGTACACATGCCAACTCAGTGGCATCCACCACCCCACTGACTGTTACAGCAAAGTTGTTACTCATGCATATGCATTCTAGTCCACTCTCCTTGGCTGCCAGGTTACATCAGTGTTCTAACTGTACTTGTTATAATAGCAATGGCTGGACTTTTTCTGGACAGACCTTGTCTACAACATGATTTCAGTGAATTCAAAGTTAATTAAAGAGTTAATGAAACATCTTTAAGTAGGGGAAAATGGAATGGTATACTTATCCTAGCTACTTAGAAGAATTTTTTTTTTTAATATTGAAGTACTAGAAAATAAGCCACAGAAATATTTAATTGTAGTAGAATTGTTTTTTGAAGTTGTGAAACATTTTAAAAATGATATGTAGTGAAATATTGAAATATATGACTATGTAAATAGACGTGAAGAGCACTAGTCAATGTATGAAAGAGATCAAATATCTTCCCTCTGGCGATAAAAAGAGGAAAGGAGTTAGTTGTTTCGTAAAAACTAGGGGAGTGTTCTCATAGTTTCCTCACCATATAACTGATTCTACTTTAATTAAAATTCTGATTAGTTAGTGGAGAAGGAAATAGTAACTGAGATTTACTGGGAACATACCCTGTTGTAGGACATTCTACAGTAGTCTGTGAGACAACTGTTGTTTCTAGTGAAGAAATGAATATTCCCAGAGGTTAAACAACTTGGCAGTAAGCATTCAGTGTTAAGTCTTCATAACTTTTGGCTGCTTAGCCTAAAAATTATTAACCAATAAAAACAAAAGTTTTGTAGTTAATGAATTTGTTTTTTAAAACAATGTTAGCAAACTTGATACATTTTATAACAATTAAATTTCTAAGGATGTAATTATACTCATCTGTACCATTTTCATAGTCTCTTCACAAAAAATTTGATTTTATTCACTGCAATTCACTTCTAGAGGAAGAGATTCAAATTTCGGATACGTTATACTTTATTTAAAGGCACATAAAAGATTGTTAGCTTGGTATTTGTGGATACTCTCTGACTATTTATAACTGTTCATAAAAATGGAATGACTGCCCTGGCCACTGTTGCTCCATTTGTTGGAGCATTATCCCATAAACTGAGGGGTCACAGGTTTGATTCATGGTCAGGGCTCGTGGTTGGGTTGCGGGGTTTGGTCCCTGGTTGGGGCGTTCGAGGGAGGTGGCCAATGATGTTTCCCTCTTATATCAGTGTTTCTCTTCCTCTCTCTAAAATCAGTGGGTGTGTCCTTGGGTAAGGATTTTTAAAAATGGAATTACGTATTTATGGTTATTGAAACTGCCTACCTCAAAAATGTTCTTTATTAGTAAGCACACAGGCAGGAAGTTTAGCAGAAATAGTCATACTTTGATTTGGTTTTGAAAGGACAAGTAAATCCCAATTGTATCATTGTAGAATCTTTGTTTTAATTTTTCTTTTTCTCTCTTACTTTAGTACTACAAAGTGATCATTTCTTGCACTTACTGCAAACTGATAATGTGCAAATAGGATCTACAGTCATGACTATGGTACAGAACATACTACACATCAACAGGTGACTTGGTTTTACAAAATATTCATAATTTTTATTTTTGATTAGAAGCATTACCAATTTATTCCAGTTTTGCTGAAATCAACTGTATATGGATTGTACATGACATTTATTACCATTGTACTTATTTACATTTTAGAAAAGTGAATATAAAATACCTTAAAACACTAAAAATTTATTATTGAATTGCTATCTTATTTGAGAGCTTAAGATTTTACTCCAAATCTCACATTAGTGAAAAAAAATTACTGTCATTTCTAAAGAAAAATTTTAGGATCACAATAAAAAAAGCTTAATATTGTGCCAGGTGCTAAAAAGGGCATAAAAGAAGCAGTAAGTAATATCCCCCAGTTAAAATGGAATTCACAGCATACACAGTTGAAATAATATTTCAGTTCAATATGGATTTATTAAGCATCTACTATGTGCCCAGTGTACGTCTGTTGTTAGGCTTACAAAACTTATTAAGACATAAAACTTGTCTTCAAATAGCTTATAGTATAATGGAAGAAACCAACACATGAACACAATTATATTATAGTGTAACTTATGATGGTAAAGGTGTGCACAAGTGTTTGATTAGAGGACATTCTAACCTAAACTCGGGGGATGCTTGCTGAAGAAGGTAACACCTGAGATGAAACTTTAAGAATGAGAAATTAGCTAACAAGGAAGAAGAGAAAACAGTATATCTAGTCAGAGGTAATAACCATAAGCAAATGCATGGAGATAGACAAAAACATACTGATGGTGAAGAGTAGGTACAGTTCATTATCGCTGGCATTTAAAATCTAGTATGTTGAGGTGGCTAGCAGGTTCTGTAGAGGCTTAAATCATGAAGAGTTTATATGCTGTGTTAAGGAAACTTAGTCTTATTCGATAGGAAATGGCGACCATTGAAAGATTTTTAAAGTGGATAAAAGTGGTCAGATTACATTTCATTTATGTCACTCTGATCATTGTGGAGGAAAGGTTTATGGGGGATTAAACTCTAGACAAATCAAACAATTAGAGGAAGAAACCATAGTAATCCACTACAAGTAATAAAATTTTGGCCTTGGGCACTGCTGCCAGGGGAATGGATTTTAAAAACTAATGAATAAAATCATCAGGACTTCACTTCCACTTGGGATCAGGATGGAATAATAGAGTGGATTTATCCTCCCACCTAAAAAATAACAAAACAAACACGAGGAAAAACACTAAAAAATAGTTTTCAAGAAACTGGACTTCAGTCAATGAAAGGAAGTGAGCCCTGAGAAAAAGGAATGAACAAAGTGATGCAGGGGAGGGGTATCCCAGCCAGGCTGAATTGAAGAGATAAAGCTGAGAGTCTGGGGAAAACAAAATGTCTAGAGTTCGTAAGATAGAGTATCATAGAAGAGAGAGCCACATAGAGAGGGAGCCCTAGACATCTTCTGAGAGTTCTCTTCAAGTACTCTAAGTAGAGTACTGATCAGCATAGGTGTTCCAGAAAACTACCCAATATAAGGGAAAACCACCCAAAAGGATTAAAAGGAGCAGTATCAGAAGGTCATATAGAGCCAAGAATATTACCTGATTCCAACAGCCAAACTGGAAAATCTCATGAATAATGGAACAGTGTGTAGAGCACTCAGGAAGGTTTCACCTCAGTAGTGGGAGATAATTATCACTAGACTGAGCACTATTCTGGACCATCCAAGCAAAATAAAAGCAGGACCCAAAAGGAGCAAATTATTTTCAAGTAATTTAATTGCATCTTGTTCAATTTGCCCTTTTCTTAAAATCTTTATTGTAAAGTATGCAAGGGCAGGAAATTTAGCAGAAATGGTAATGCTTTGATTTCACTTCAAACGGATGAGAGAGTCCCACTTGTGCCATCATAGAATCTTTGCTTTAATCTTTTTTCTCTTTGTAAGGTGATCATTTCTTGCAGTCACTGCAAAATGATCATGTTCAGATAGAATCTACAATTATAATTATGTTATAAAACAGTACAAATCAGCAGGTGACTTGGTTTTACAAAGTACTACTGTTTTTTTTGTCAGAATTGTTACCAATTTTGCTAAGTCATTAGTTGCATATGATTTTTAAATGGCTCTTGAAAATCTCTAACCAAAAGAAAGCTTTAAAATATTTTTAGGAATACAAAAATAGCACCCAACGAGATGAAATTCATACAAGTACCAGGCGTTCAAACAAGTGGGAAAACAGAATCCATAATGAGAAGAATCAGTTGATCGAGACTGATATATATGAACAGGCAAGGACATTAGGATAGTTGTTATAGCTTTATTCCAATTTTTCAAGATGTTTAATAGAGACATATATAAGACCCAAACTGAGATGAAAATACACTGGATTGGATTAATAGCAGATTAACACTGAAGAAGATTAGTGAATTTGAAGACATAGCAATAGAAACTATCCAAAATGAAATGGAGAAAAGTAATAAAAAAATAGAAGGGAGGGAGGGAACACCATTGATCTGTAGTACTATTTCAAAGAACTTTATATGATATAATCAGAGTATCTAAAAGAGTTAGTAGAGTCAGAAGAAAATATTCAGAGAAATAGTTGATGAAAATTTCCTAAATTTGATGAAAACCATAATCTTGCATTTGAGAAGCTCATGAAACTCCAAGGACAAATAAATGTGAAGAAAATTCTGCACCAAGGCATGTTGTAACCAGAGTGTTTAAACCGTGATAAAGAGAAAATATTAAAAGCAACCAGAGGGGTGAAAAAGGTATCATGTACAGAACAATGAAGATAGGGAGTTACAGCAACTTTTTTTAATCAGAAACAATGACAGAAAAAGATAGTTGAGCAACATTTTTATTTCTTTTTTTAAATGTTTAAAGTATAGTTAACATTCAGTATTATTTCAAGTGTACAACACTGATTGGACATTTATATACTTTACAGTATAATCACCATGATCAGGTAACCATCTGTTAGTGTGCAAAGTTATTGTATGTTACTGACATATTCCCTGTACTGCACACTATATCCCTGTGGCTTATTTTATAACTGGATATTTGTAGAGCAACATTTTTAAAATACTGAAGAAAACACTGTCAAGCTAAAATTTTATACTCAGCAAAACTATGTTTTTAAAAAAGACAAAATATTTTTTCAGAAGTCAGCAGTATACCTATACTTAAATGTTTAAGGAAGTGCTTCAGTCAGAAGAAAGGTAATTTACACACACAAAAGATATCAGAAATGATAATTATAGGTAACTGGTTAAGATTATTTTTCTTATATTATGATAATATGTAATAACATTTGCTCATACAAAAATAGTAATGTAATACATTTGGGGTTTTATAACATGTATTAGTAAAGTGTATTACAATAGTAGCATAAAAGCTGGGAGGAGAGAAATAGAAGCATACAGTTTGCTATATGCTTAAAAGTAAAAGGATGAATAAAGATATACCATGCTAACACTAGTCAAAAGACAGCCGGAATGCTTACATTAATATCAGAATAAGTAAGTTTCACAGTAAAGAATATTATTAGTGGTAAAGGTATTTCATAATAACAACTCAATTCATCAACAAAACATTGGCCTAATAGCAGAACTTCAAAATACACAGAACAAATTGATAGACGTGCAAGGACAAATAGACAGATCTGCAGTTAAAATGAAACATGTCGGTATACCCCTCTTGATATTTGAAAGAATAATAAGACAAAAACTTACTATGACTGCAGAAGGTTTGAACAGTATCAACTATCTTGACCTGATTGACGTTGTCAGAAACTACCAAACAACAGCAAATGCCTATTCTTTACAAATGCAAATGAACATTGACAAAGATAGGCAATTTGGGTGGCCATAAAACAAGTCCCAATAATCGTAAAAGTATTTAACTCATACAACATGTTCTCTGCCCTCAACGGAATTAAAGTGGAAATTAATACCAAGAAGATCTCTTTAAAAATCCCCAAATATTTGGGAAGTAGTAATGCAAATAACCCAAAGAGGAAATCAGAAATTAAGTTAGGAATTATTTTTAAATGAATGGAAATGACAACACAACATGTCCAAATTTGGGGGAATGTGTCTAAATTAAATCAGTACTTTATCCCAGGAATTTAGGGCTAGTATAATAGTATCAAGTCAGCGGGAAAATTTATATCACTAAATCCCTGTATTGGAAAAGTCTCAAATCATTGACCTCGGTTTCTACTTTAAGAAACTAAGAGGGAATTAATTGAACTCAAACTAAGCAGAAGAAAGAAAATGATAAAAATCAAAGAATAAATAAAATAGTAAACGAAAAGAAAATGAATGAAACCATAAGCTGGTTCTTTGAGGAGATCTATGAAATTAATAAACCTATAACAAGACTGATGGAGGGGAAAGAGAGAATGCAAACTGCCAATATCAGGAATTGGAGATAAGCTGTTAGAGTCTATAGATGCTACAAGTACAAGGGAATAATATGACCAACTTTATCTAGATGAAACAAATAAGTTATTTGAAAAACACAAACTACAAAAACTCATCAAGCAACCATAGATACCTGAATACTCCTATAGTAACTAAAAAAAAACTAAATTTGTAGCTAAAACTTTCTACAAATATAACTCCAGAACTAGACAGTTTCTTCACTGATAAACTCTACTAAGCATTTAAGGATGAAGTAATCCTAAACAAACTCTTCCAGTAAATTGCAGACGAGGAAATATTTCCCAAATCATTATATGAGGTCAGCATTACCTTGATACCAAAACTAGATCAGGACATGAGAAAGCTACTCATCACTATATTCAAGAACAAAGATGCACAAAATTATAAACAAAAATTTAGAAAGTTGAATCTAACAATATATTTAAAAGTTAATAGAACTTAAATAAGTTGGGGTTAACCCAGGAATTCAGACTAGTATAATACTCTAAAATAAATCACTATAATTCATGATAACAAAGCAAAAAGGAAAAACATTAATAGATGTAGATGAGTCATCTGATAAAATTCAACACCTATTCCTGCTTTTTAAGAAAAGAAAAACTCTGCAAAGGACCATTGCAACCCTTGGTTTCATTGATCTTTTAACTTCATTAAATTTAAATTGTTTCATTTTTTAATTATTTTTTGTTCAAATACATTTGTCATCACCTTCACGCCATCACTTTCCCCTGTCCCCCTCCCCCACCTCTCTCCCTCAATCCTTCCCCACTTTGGCTTTGTCCATGGGTTCTTTACACATGTTCTTTGACTTGACCCTTCCCTTCTCCTTCCCTGCCCCCACCTCCGTCCTTCCCTTTTGACTCTGTTGGTTTCCTTTTCCTTTCAATGTTGCTGGTTATATTTTCCTTGCTTGTTTGTTTTGTTGGTTAGCTTCCACTTATAGGTGAGATCATATGGTATTTGTCTTTCACCCCCTGGCTTATTTCGCTTGGCATAATGCTCTCTAGTTCCATCCATGCTGTTGCGAAGGGTAATAGCTCTTTCTTTCTTTCTGCTACGTAGTATTCCATTCTGTAAATGTACCATAGTTTTTTGATCCACTCATCTACTGATTGGCATTTAGGTTGCTTTCAACACTTGGCTATTGTAAATTCTGCTGCTCTGAACATTGGCATGCATAGGTTCTTTTGAATTGGTGTTTTGGAATTCTGAGGGTATAATCCCAGCAGAGGAATTGCTGGATCAAAAGACAGTTCCATTTTAACTGTTTGAGGAAATTCCAAACTGTTTTCCACAGTGTCTGCACCAGTCTGGATTCCCACCAACAGTGTACTAGGGTTCCCTTTTCTCCACAGCCTCACCAGCACCTCTTTGTTGATCTGTTTATGATGGCCATTCTGATCAGTATGAAATGGTATCTCATTGTAGTTTGAATTTGCATTTCTCTGATGACTAGTGATGCTGAGCATTCTTTGCCCATTTTTTAATAGGATTGTTTATCTTCTTGGAGTGGAGTCATGTGATTTCTTTATATATTTTGGAGATCAAACCTCTATCTGATTTATCATTGGCAAATATATTTTCCCATATGGTTGGTTCCCTTTTCATTTTGGTGATGTTTTCTTTAGCCATGCAGAAGCTTCTTATTTTGATGAGGTTCCACTTGTTTATTCTTTTCTTTATGTCCCTTGCTTTAGGGGACATATCAGTGAAAATATTGCTACATGAGATATCTGAGAATTTCCTGCCTATGTTGTCCTGTAGGACTTTTATGGTGCTGCAACTTATATTTAAGTCTTTTAATCCATCTTGAGTTTATTTTGTGTATGGTGTCAGTTGGTGATCAAATTTCAATGTTTTACATGTAGCCGTCCAGCTCTCCCAACGTCGTTTGTTGAAGAGTCTACTTTTACTCCATTTTATGCTTCTGCTCTCTTTGTCAAATATTAATTGACCATAGAGACATGGGTTTATTTCTGGGCTTTCTATTCTGTTCCACTGATCTATGTGTCTCTTCTTGGGCCAGTACCAGACCATTTTGATTACAGTGGCCTTGTAATATAGTTTGATGTCCAGTATTGTGATCCCTCCTACTTTGTTTTTCTTTCTTGAAATTCCTGTGGCTATTCGCGGTCATTTACGGTTCCATATAAATTTTTGAAATGTCTTTTTTATGTCTGTGAAATATGCCATTGTTATTTTAATAGGGATTACGTTGAATCTATAAATTGCTTTGGGTGGTATGGACATTTTGATATACTCTTCTAAGCCATGAACACGGTATATGCTTCCATTTATTTGTCTCTTCTTTAATTTCTTTCTTCAGTGTCGTATACTTTTCTGCGTACAGGTCTTTTACCTCCTTGGTTAAATTTATTCCTAGGTACTTTATTTTTCTTGTTGCTATAGCAAATGGTATTCTTTTTCTGATTTCTGCTTCTTCTATTTCATTTTTGGTGTACGAAAATGCCTTTGATTTATGCATATTAACTTTGTATCCTGTTGTTTTGCCAAATTCATTTATTTGGACGAGTAGTTTTTTGTTGGAGTCTGTAGTGTTTTCTATGTACACTATCATGTCATCTACAAACAGTGATAGTTTTACTTCCTCTTTTCCAATTTCGATGCCTCTTATTTCTTTTTCTTGTCTGATCACTGTGGCTAGGACTTCCAATACCATGTTGAATAGAAGTAGTGAAAGCGGACATCCTTGTCTTGTTCCCAATCTTAGTGGGAAAGCTTTTAGTTTTTGCCCATTGTATGTGATGTTGGCTGTAGGTTTTTCATATATAGCCTTTATTATGTTGTGGTATGCCCCCTTAATTCCCATTTTGCTGAATGTTTTTCTCATAAATGGATGCTGTACCTTATTGAATGCTTTTTCCACATCTATTGAGATGATCATGTCATTTTTGTCTTTCCTTTTCTGTTTGCGTATATTGAACCACCCTTGCATCTCTGGGATGAATCCCAATTGATCATGATGGATAATCTTTTTAATGTGTTGCTGGATGCTGTTTGCTGATATTTTCTTGAGGATTTTAGTGTCTATGTTCATCAGCAATATTGGCCTGTAGTTTTCTTTCTTTGTAGTGTCTTCATCTGGTTTTGGGATTAGGATGATGCTGGTCTCATAAAAAGAGTTCGGGAGTCTTCCCTCATCTTGAATTTTTTGAAATAGTCTTAGAAGAATAGAGGTTAGCTCTTCCTTAAATGTTTTGTAAATTCTCATGTGAAACCATCTGGTCCAAGGCTTTTGTGTGCCCGGAGGTTTTTGAGGACTGCTTCCATTTCCCCAGCTGTTTTCGGTCTGTTCAGTCTTTCTGCTTCTTCTTTATTCAGTGTTGGAAGATTATACTTTTCCAGAAATTTGTCCACTTCATCGAGGTTTTGAAACTTCTTGGTATATAATTGTTCATTGTAATTTCTTACAATCCTTTGTATTTCTGCGGTATCAGTTATTTCTCCTCTTTCATTTCTGATACTATTTATTTGGATCCTCTCTTTTTTTCCTTGATAAGTCTGCTTAAAGGCTTGTCGATTTTACTTATCTTTTCAAAGAACCAGCTCCTGGATTGTTTGATCCTTTGAATTGTTCTTTTAGTCTGTATGTCATTCAATTCTGCTCTAATCTTGATTATTTCCTTCTACGTGCTCTGGAATTTGTTTCTTGTTTCTCCAGTTCTTGAAGTTGTAGTGTTAGGTCATTTATTTGAAATGTTTCTATCTTTTTTAGGTAGGCCTGTATTGCTATGAACTTTCCTCTCAGGACTGCCTTTGCTGTGTCCCATAGGTTTTGGACTGTTGTCTGTTCATTTTCATTTGTTTCCAGAAATTTTTTGATTTCTTCTCTTATCTCATTATTGACCCATTCATTCTTTAATAGTGTGCTATTCAGTCTACATGAGTTTAAAGGTTTTGAGGTTTTTCCTTGAGGGTGGTTTTCAGTTTCAAGCCCTTGTGGTCCGAGGAAAAGTTTGGTATTATTTCAATTTTCCTGAATTCGCTGAGGCTTGCTTTGTGTCCTATCATGCGGTCTATCTTTGAAAAACTGCCATGAGCATTTGAGAAGAATGTGTATTTTGCTTCTTTGGGATGTAAGGTTCTATATATGTCAGTTAAGCCTATTTGATTCAGTGTGTCATTCAGGTGCACAATATCCGTGTTGATGTTTTGTTTCGAAGATCTGTCCATTTTTTACAGTGGGGTGTTGAAATCCCCTACTGTCAGTGTGTTTCTGTCTATATGTTTCTTGAAGTCCTCCAAGATTTTCCTTATATACTTAGGTGCCCCTATATTGGGTGCTTATAAGTTTACAATGTTTATGTCTTCTTGATAGATTCTTCCTTTAAGTATTATAAAGTGCCCCTCTGGGTCTCTCTTTATGGCCTTTGTTTTGAAATCTACTTTTTCTGATACAAGTATGGCAACCCCGGCCTTTTTCTGATGCCCATTTGCTTGGAATATTTTTTTCCATCCCTTTACTTTCAGTCTGTGTGGGTCTCTTGCTCTGACTTGGGTCTCTTCTAGGCAGCATATGTGTGGGTCATGTTTTCTTATCCATTCAGTTACCCAGTGTCTTTTGATTGGGGTATTTAGTCCATTCACATTAAGAAATATTACTGATAGAAACTTACTCATCTTTTTCTTTGTACCTGCGTTCCTCTTTGTCTCATTCTTTTCCTTCATCTGCTTAAACCAGTGCCCTTAGCATATCTTGGAGTGCTGGTTTTGTAGAGATGTATTCTTTTAGTCTTCTCTTGTCTGGGAAACTCCGTATTTCCCCTTGTATTTTAATGGAGAGCCTAGCTGGGTAGAGCAGCCTTGGCTGTAGTAGGCCCTTGCTTTTCATGGCTTGGAATATTTGTTGCCATTCCCTTCTGGCTTGTAGTGTTTCTGTTGAGAAGTCAGCTCCTAGGCATATCGGGGCCCCCTTGTATGTTACTTTCTCCTTCTCCCTTGCTGCCTTGAGGATTCTCTCTTTGTCTTTGACATTTGCCATTTTAATGATGATGTGTCTTGGAGTGGACCTCTTTGAGTCCCTCTTGAGTGGGGTCCTCTGTGCCTCCTGGATCCATGAGAACCTTTCTCTCCTCAAATTAGGGAAATTTTCCATCATTACTTTTTCAATCAGGTTCTCTGTCCCTTGCTCCTCTTCTTCTCCTTCTGTTATCTCTATTATTCGGATATTATTGCGTTTCAGGTTGTCCTGCATTTCCCTAAATGCCTCTTCATTCTTTTTGAGTCATTTTTCCATTTCTTGTTCTTTCTGGGAGCTTCTTTCTACCTTATCCTCCATCTCACTGATTCGATCCTCAGCTTCATCCAGCCTGCTTTGGATTCCTTCTACTGTGTTCTTCAATTCAGAAATGGTATTCTTCATATCCTCTTGCGTCTTCTTGATAGTTTCTATGTCCTTTTCCAGGCTGATATAGTTTGCTGTAAGATCCTGATAGTTTCTCTGCAGTTTCTCATAGTTATCTTCGAGTTGGCTGAGCTCATTGAACTTCCTTAGAACCATTGTTTTGAATTCAGTATCTGATAGTTCCCTTGCCCCTATTTCATTTAGCTCTCTCTGTGGGGAGTTCCCTTTTCCACTCATTTGGGGGGAATTTCTTTTTCTTCCCATTTTTGTGAGTCAATTAATTAATTAATTTTTGCTTCTGCTTCAATTGATCCTTCTAGATTTCCTGACTTTGTGGATTAAACTTCTATGGTAGTAGGTGGGTCTTTTTGTTTGTTTGTTTGTTTGTTTGTTTGTTTTTTCTTTCTTTACTTTTCCATCTGGGCCTGTCTCTGGTGATGTGAGTTGTTGACCCTTATGACCTTGGGTTGTTTGTTTGAGCCTTCCAGGAGTCTACTGTCTGTGTCTGACTCCTGCTTGGGCAACTCTGTCACCCCTTCGGCCAGGGATCCACTCTCTGTGGATTGCTCTGCACCCTCACGCTGGCTCCTTGAGCGCCCTCCTTGTGCACACTCCCTGGCCCGGCAGAATCCCCCACCAGCTTGGGCACGTGCACACTTGCTCCAGCCCAGGGGCGCTTATGCGCCCAACCTCGCACACTCGTCTGGCACCCGCACCCAGTGGGTGCCCCGGCACTGGTCAGTTTAGGGTCTTCTATTGTGTGCTTTCCCCACTTTTGGCTCTTTGGCGGCGTCGCCTGCCCGCGCAAAATGGAGACTACGGAAATGGGAGGAAGTCAGCTCTGGGATTCTCCGGTTAATCTTGTTTCCAGGCTCTTCCAGGGTCTCTCCGCAGCTCTCTTGTGCCTTTGGCCCAGGATTCACTATTTCTGCAGACCGCTCTGCACTCGCGGGCCTGCGCAGGTGCTGGTTTACTCCTGCCCTGGCGGATCTGTGCACTCCCTCCCAGGCCCCGTGGTCGCCAACCTGAGGGAGCCTTCGCCAGCCCCGCGGTCGCAGGTCCACTCAAGTGCTCACCAACCCTTGCCAGCCACTCAGCATGTGCGCGTGTGTGCGTGCGTGCCTGCACGCCCTGCACTGGGTGGTTTTGGGCTGTCTATTGTGTGCTTTTCAGCTTTTGGCTCTTTGGGGCATGGCCTGCCTGCGCACAATGGAGACTCCAGAAAGGAGGAGTGGGGATTCCCCGGTTCCTCCTCCCGTTCTTTCCCCAACGCCTCCGTTTCTAGTCTCTCTGGGCAGTTCTGTGACCCCTTCGGCCAGGGATCCACTATTTCTGCGGATTGCATTTAATCGCGGGCCCGTCTGGCGCTCGCGACCCGCTTCTGCCTCTTTCGGGGCCCACCCTGCCTGTGCAAAATGGAGACTATGGAATGGGGAGGGAGTCGGGACTCCCTGGTTCTTCCTCCCAGTCTTTCCCCAACGTCTCTGTCTCCGGTCTCTCTTCAGGGGTCTCTGGGCAGTTCTGTGACCCCTTTGGCCAGGGACCCTCTATTTCTTCCAGCCTATCTGCACTTAGCTGCCCAGCTCACAGGCGCACAAGCTGTGTGCAGAGCACACAAAAGGCAGGTTAATTGATTCCCTTATGCCTGAGCGAGATGGTAGCTGCAGAATGGGAGGTGAGTTATCACCGAGGCTCTGCTGGCCACCATCTCAGTTCTCTTCACAAAGTTTTCCTCACCAATCTTTTCCCAGTCACCAACCCACTCTGCTGCCACTTCTACCCAGAGATCAAGGAGGGTGGCTGCCACTGCAAATTTTTGCATTGGCCCTTTATATGTCTCTTTGCATCCCCAGCCGCCTGTCTCCTGCAGAGAGCGCCCCTGAGCTTTTTGGGGTTGCGTTTTGTCTGTCTGTTTTCCTGGTTTCAGCTGCTGTAGTCTAGGAGTCCCTGTTTATGGTTCAGATCCTGTTCTTCTCAGTGGGATCAAACTAACCATTTTAATGTCCCTCTGGTGCTGGTGCCCTTGGGCGCCCAGCCCACCTTCTCGAGCCTCCACTGCACTTCTCACCCGTTGGGATGTGTGAGAGTTGAATCCCCTGTCTGTCCACAGTTCCAAGGCTCCTCTCCCTCTATCGTTCCATTGTTCTTTCTTCTGATTTTTTTAAGACTATTTTATTTATTTCTGCTCTGACCTTTATTATTTCCTTCTACTCTGTGCTTTGTTCATTCTTATTCTAGTTCCTTTAACAGTAAAGTTAGGTTGTTTGTTTGAGATTTTTCTTGTTTCTTAAAATAGGCCTGTAATGCTATGAATTTCCCTATCAGGACTGCTTTCGTTGTGTTTCTTGTTTTAGGTTATTGTTTTCTCATTTTTATTTGTTTCAAGATGTATCTTCATTTCTTCCTGTATTTCATTTTAAACTCATTCATTGTTTAGTGACATGTTATTTAGCCTCCATGTTTTTGTGTGTTTTTCAGTTTATTTCTTGTGATTGATTTCTAATTTCATAGCATTATGGTCATAGAAGATACTTTATGTGATTTCGGTCTTCTTAAATTTATTGAGACTTGTCTCCTGACATGTGGTCTATTCTATAAATTGTTTCATGTGCACTTGAAAAAATGTATATGCTACTGCTCTGATGTGAAATACTCTGAAGATATAAATTAAATCCATTGGCTCTAGTGTCTCATTGAAGGCAGCTGTTTTCTTGTTGGCTTTCTGTTTGGAAGATCTATCTGTTGATCTCAATGTGGATTATAATCCTTTAGTATGACTGTATTACTATCAAAGATTGGCAAACCTTTAATCCGATGAGAGAGAGAGAGAGAAAACACCAAATAAATAATGTCAGAAATGAAAGAGAATGAAACAGAAATAACAACTGACATCACAGAAATAACAAAGGATTCTAAGAAAATATTACAAACAACTATATGCCAAAAAATTGGGACAACCTGGACGAAACGGATAAATTCCTACAAACATACACTCTTCCATTACTAAATCAGGAAGAAGTAGAAAATCTAAATAGACAGATTATACCTAATGAAATTGAAGCAGTAAAGTAAAAAACAAACAAAAAACTTCCAACAAACAAAAGTCCTGGACCACATGGCTTCACAGGTGAATTTTACAAAACATCAAAGAAGAGTTAGCATCTCTCCCTCTCAAACTATTTCAAAGCCAGATAAAGACACTACAAAGAAAGAAAATTATAGACCAATATCCCTGCTGAATGCTGAAGTTGTCAACAAAATATCAGCAAACTGGATCCAGCAATGCATTGAAAAGATCATACACAATGATCAAGTGGTATTTATTCCAGGGATGCAAGGTTGCTACGATATCCACAAGTAGTAAATACGATACACCACATAAACAAATGAAGGGTGAAAACCACAAGATCATAAAAATAGATGCAGAAAAACCATTTGATAAAATCCAGCACAATTTATGAGCAAAACTCTTAGCAAAGTGGGAATAGAAAGAACATACCTAAACATGATAAAGGCCATATATAACAAACCCACAGCCAACTGTGGGCAAAAACTACGAGCGTTCCTCTTAAGATCAGGAACAAGATAGGGATGTCTGCTTTTACCACTCGTATTCAACATAGTACCGGAAGTCATAGCCACAGCAATCAAACAAGAAGAAATAAGAGACATTCTAAGTGGAAAGGAGGAAGTAAAATGTCACATGCAAATGATATGATACTGTATATAGGTAACCCTAAAGATTCCATCAAAAAACTACTAGGACTGATAAATGAATTCAGCAAAGTAGCAGGATGCAAAATAAACATTCAGAAATCAGTTGCAGTTTATACACTGATAATGAACTATCACAAAGGGAAACTAAGGAAACAATCCCATTTACATTGCATCAAAAAAATACCTAGGAATAAATTTAACCAAGGTTGTAAAGATCTGTAGTTGGAAAATTATGACACTGACAAAAGAAATAAAAGAAGATACAAATAAGTGAAAGCATATACTGTGTTCATGAGTAGGAAAAATTAGCATCATTGAAGTGTCTGTACTACCCAAAGCAATGTATAGATTCAGTGCAATTCCTATCAAGATACCAGTCTCATATTTCACAGAACTAGAATAAATATTCCAAAAATTTATATGGAAATGGAACCACAAAAGACCCCAACTAACCAAAGCAGTTTGAGAAAGAAGAACAAAGTTGAAGGAATCACACTACCTGCTATCAAATTATACTACAAGGCTTTGGTAATCAAAACAGCATGGTAATGGCATAAAATAGGTATAGATCAATGGAACAGAATAGAGAGCCCAGAAATAAACCCATGCCTATATGGCTAATTAATATTTGACAAAGTAGGCAACAATATAGAGGGGGGTAAAGACAGTCCTTTCTGTAAATGGTGTTGATAAAATTGGACAGAACACATGCAGAAAAAAATGAAACTAGACCACTTATATGCAATAAAAAACTCAAAATGGATTAAAGACTTAAATGTAAGACTTGAAACCATAAAAAGCCTAGAAGAAAATATAGGCAGTAAAATCTCGAATATTTCTTGTAGCAGCGTTTTTCTGTTGTATATCCTTGGGCAGGGGAAACAAAAGAAAAAGTAAACAAATGGGACTACCATCAAACTGAAAAGTTGTTGCGTAACAAAGGAAATCATCAAGAAAATAAATTAAAACCCACTGAATGGGAGAAAATATTCAACAGTGATACATCTGATAAGTGGTTAATATCCAAAATTTATAAAGAACTTATAAAACTCAACACCAAAAAAAGAAAAGAAAGATACCAATTTAAAAATGGACAAAGGACCTGAATAGACACTCCTATAAAGAGGTCATACAGATGGCCATTAGATGTATGCAGAGATGCTCATTGTCACTAATCATCAGAGAAATGCAAATTAAAACCACAGTGAGATATCACCTCATGCCTGTCAGAATGACTATCATTAATAAATTAGCAAACAAATATAGGCAAGGATGTGGAGAAAAGAGAACCCCTGTGCACTGTTGGTAGGAATGCAGAATCGTTTAACCGCTGTGGTGGAAAGCAGTATGGAGTTACCTGAAAAACTTAAAAATGGAACTGCTTTATGACCCAGCAATTTCCACTTCTGGGATTATATCCAAAGAAACCAGAAATACTAATTTGAAAGAATATATGTATACCTGTGTTTATTGCACCATTATTTACAGTAGCCAAGATTTGGAAGCAGCTCAGGTGCCTATCAGTAGATGAGTGGATGAAACAACTATAGTACATTTGCACAGTGGAATACTTGTCTGTAAAAAAAGAATGAGATCTTACCTTTTGTGATGTCATGGATGGTCCTGGACAGTGTCATTGTATGTGAAATAGGCTAGTTAGAGAAAAATAAGTACTATATGATTTCACTTTTATGTGGAATCTAATCAACAAAGTAAGCACAATGGAAACAGACTCAGATACAGTAAACAGACTGACAGCTCTCAGATGGGAAGGGAGTTTGGGGGCTGGGAAAGGTAAAGGGATTAAGCCTCCTCCCACCCCCAAAAACACCTCATAGACACACAAAGCAGTAGCATGATTACCAGAAGGAGAGTAGGGGTTGCAGGAGGTAGAAGAGAGTATGATTGGTTAAATGGTAATGGAAGGAAACTTGACCTTGGGTGGGGAATGCACAGTACAATATACAGATGATTTATTATAGAATTGTACACCTGAAACCTACATAATTTCATTAACCAATGTTACCCCAATAAATTCAATTAAGAAAAAACAACTCTTACCAAAGTAGTAATAGAAGGTAGTACTTCCTCAGCCTGATGAAGGACATTATGAAAAACCTACAGTTGAGATACTTAATGGTAAATTACTAAATGCTTTCCTTGTTAGATCATAAACAAGACAAGAATGCCCACTCTGATCATTTCTAAACATGTACTGGAGTTTCTAGCTAGTACAGTCAAGCATTTTCGTCTCCATACATCATTAAGCAATGAACCACATATGACTGTCTTGTGGCTTTCCTCTTACTGTTGCCTTGAAGCTTTTGAATCATCTACTTAATATTTTGCATATTTATCTTTACTCCACAATTTGGTTGTATGTTTTTCTAAGAAGAGGGCCTTTGGCTACTTTGTATTCCTTAGTTTGCGTAGCATGGTGTCATAGACACAGTATGAGTTCAGTAAGTACTAATTGATTTATTGTGCTCCATTCTTGGAACTAAGCTATACATTTTAAAAAATGGTTATCTTCTTGGATCATACCAGTTAGGCATCAAGTTGCTGAACATTTATCTTTGTTGTGATCTCTGTATATCAATTAGTAATGGTATATTTTTTTCATTTTTTTATATTGTTTTATTAGTGGTGATTTACTCAGAATAGAAGCAAAAACACTGCATTCAATTCTAGATGAAGTTATTTTCAAGCTGTTATCAACTCCTAGTCCAGTCATAAGAAGTACTGCAACAAAGCTTCTACTGTTGATGGCAGAATCCCATCAGGAAATTTTGATTTTACTAAGACTAAGTGCCTGCTACAAAGGTAGTACATATATTCTTCCTTTTCTTGAGATTCGAAAAAATAACATTTTTACTGAACAAGGCAATAACTGAAATGTGCAGATAAAACCCTATCACAACAGATAACCAATTCAGGAAAAAGTCTTTATGTAATCAAGCTGTCTTCCTATATCAACAGATAGCATATGGTACATTGTTAATGAGTTGACAATTAATATTGACTTCCTCTCTGACAAAAAGGTTATGTATTGAATATACCATATAGTGTTATAAAATTATAACCAAACAGATCAATGACCTTACCAAGACTAACTTTACTAGGGAAAACAGAGCTGTGCTGGAAAATTGACCACCCTTTTGATCTTTACATCAATTAATAATTACTCTTTAACTCCCTAACTGTCATTCCTCAAAAACAGGACATTTCCCTCACTACTAAATCAAATGTGTATGTGAATAAAAAGTCAGAAAATTTAAGGTGGAAAGGGATCAGTGTGTTACCATTCCCATATAATAGCTTCCATTTAATTGAAGGTTTACTGTGTGTCAGATACTGTTCTACATATTTTACATGCATTAAAATATTTAATCATCATAACAACCCTATGAGATATTTACTATTTATTTTATAGAAATAGGAACAGAGACATGGAAAAATTAGGTAATTTACTTAAGGTCACACAGTTTTTTTAAAAAATTTCAAGCAAAGTTGTATGTTACCTTTATTTCTTTGCTAGCCAGAGCGATGAATTCATCACAGTATATTTTCTTATGGTGAGGAAATGAGTTATATTTTATTAAATATACTTATTTATACAGGATTATATTAGTGGAGAATTTAAAAGAATAGAATGCAATGTGACACATTTAATACCAGAACGGTTACAATGGTCTTTTATAATTCTTGATGGCATACTTTTACTAACTTGAACATTGTAATTATTTTGTGTTCTAGGGATAGAGAGGGAAAGTACCAGTAATAAAACCAACTATCTAGTTGATATTGTGCCAGATGTACATTTCTTACATCTGTTATTAGATTTCTTCTGTAGAAATGCAAATGTTCCAACAGAGTTCATTATAAAGGAATTTCACCCTAACAATCCTTCTTCCCTTTCTTTTAAGATATTTTATAATTACTAATACTGCTGAGAACTTCAGTCTTTATTTTTCCATCACCATTTATCCTCCTATACCCTCTTCCACCTCTACCCAGCCCCCTCCCTGAGAACTTCAGTCCTAAAGAGAATATGAATTGTGGAAAGATCCATATAATGGCTTCCCTAGTTGTACACTCCAAAGCCATTGTAGCTTATTTATTTACATTGAATGCATACATTATAATATGTAATTGCAACATGCCTTGGGAATTGTACATACTTTGTACCTCATACTGCTCTGTCTTATTTTAGAATGAAAATGCAGTACTATAGCATCCCACGTTGTTTACAGTACTGTATATTTTTATTTTACAATAACTTCAATTAATAATGACTAATAACCTGCTTAAATGTTTCCACTGGGTAGGCATTACTCAGTATGTATTCATTATCTTTTTAAAAATATTTGAGTTTAAGATAGTTAGGTTAAGATAGAAAGTAAATAGAATGTATTTCTATTTTTTGACGTACCACAGTGATTCCAATCCCTCTTTTTTAATTAAAGAGACTGACTAGACAGATTTTGCATCAGATTGCACAAGACCTTCTAGGACACAGGGCACATAAGAACTCTTAGGGCAGAGGAGTATCCTAAAGTCCTCAATCTAAAATTCTTTGAGAGAAGGAAAAACAAAAATCATGTGATTAATCTTGCATTCATTTGTTTCTAAATCATTCTTTTTAACCTCAAATGAACACTGATTAGATAACAAAATCATATTTTATTAGTATTAGTTGTATCTTTGTTATTCCATTTCAGGATTCAGAAGCCTACTAAATAAACAAGAACCTGGGACAGAGTTTTGTCAAGAATTTAGACAGCTCATCAGCCTTTTAAGCCCTAGGGTCTATCAGGAAGCAGAAGCGCAGGTATTAATTTATAAAAAATACTATGCATGGTATTTGCTAATATTTCAGTAAATGCTTTAATTTCATAATTTGGAGTGGTAGCCTCTTGAATCTTTTGTTTTTTCTCTCTCCTCCTTTCTTTAGTTATTTCCCAAGATCCAGAGCAGCCATAGTTTGATGGGGAAAGGGATTATTTATGTACTGAATTTTAACACCAGACCCTTTTTTATTTTTCAGCCTGTACAGAGTTCTTCATACCTTGAATATATGTTTTAGATATTGCCTAAGTGAGCCGTACCTCCTTTGGGAGGTCAGGTTTAATATTCATAGGCTTTCCCTGACCTCGACCTAAGAAAATGTTGCCTCATATCCAACGTATTAGAGATAGTATTAATATTTCCTCAAACCTGATAGTTTAAGAGGTTAATTTATTAAAAAGTCTTTCTTAGAGATGTCTCTAAGTTAATTCTGGCATTTGATTTCAGAAAATACATCAAGCAGCTTGCTTGATTCAAGCTTATTGGAAGGGTTTCCAAACTAGAAAGAGATTAAAGAAGCTTCCATCTGCTGTGATTACTTTACAGAGGAGTTTCAGGTAAAAAGTTTGGTGAAAGGAATGATGATCCAAGAGGGCTAGATACATCTTAATTAGAGTATAAACTGAAAGAAAACTTAGGGATTTGGGTTTTTTTTTTCCATTTTCTATTCTGTTTCTTTTATTCTTATTTTCATTGTTATTCTATACATTTCTAACAGCACTTCAGTAACCACATGCACTTTCCAAGCAAAGGACATAATATAATGTAAGATAAGACTCTAATGTAACAAATACACAATCTTATTTACTTAATAAGATGTTTTTGTGGGCCAAGCCTATGGAGGGAGCCAGTAATAGTCAATTACCTTTTTAAATCCTTAAAACCAAAAATTGCCTCAATTGTTTATATGTAATTATGATAAAAACATATATGTGTATTTAAGTATGTTAACCTTGTTTTTCTCAGTAAATAGGGGATGTAGATAAGGTTACTGAGATATAACATAATTTGTCATTTATGTATATTTAAAGTAGACTGAAAATGAAATACTGAAGACATGGCCTACTTTTTGATTTGACTAACCCATCAGATTCTTAGAGGCAATGAAAAGAATACACACACAAATGACTTAGCTCTCAGGTCACTTATGATAAAATAGGCCCAGCTCAGAGGCGATTTCTCATGCAGCCTAACTTAAAGCTAAATTTTAGTTTGCTAAAGTGAAACTTGCACGTCGCAAGTTGTTTTAAAAAAACAAACAAACTGAAACTCTTAGTAACTGCAGCTGCATTTCTCAGTTTTAAAAATATTTTAAAATAGTGAATTAAAATTTAGCTTTAAGCTAGACTGTGTGAGAAATGCATTCTTTATCATAAATGACTTTTTCATAAAAGGACTTAAGAGCTAACTTGTTTTTGGTACTTGTGTGTATATCCATGTGCCTGCTTTCAAACATGAAATTAAATCATGAATCCAGAAACACATATTTACAATTTATAGTCGTTATTTCAGTCAACGAATCTCACTTTTCGACTGTCTTGTTGGTTTATAGTCTTTCAGTTTTGCCATGTTTCATTGCCGGTATGCTTAAACTGTTTCTGAAATTTAAGGGTTTTGTTTTTTTTACCAGATTGGATGTCGTAGTGATGCAGTTTTAATGATTATTATGTTTAGTATATTAAAAATAATGGTAATACATAATAGGTGTTATAATCTATAATCACCTGGAAGTTAGAAACAAGTGATTTTTTTGTTTCATTTTCATCAATTTGAAAGAAGATGCTGTATTAGGATCTGTTCTCTTCTACCCTCTATAAGTAGGTAAAGGGCAAAACATCCTTACCTACATGGTGTACAACCCAGAAGTTCCATAGGAGAGGCATGTTTCCAATTGCTACTGGAAAGGGAAGAGAAAGGTTCTTAACTTGATGTCTCAGGAGAAGCAAGAGATACTTAGATACTATTCAAATCACCCTACAACCTCTGTAGAACCCCTTCTCCTTTTGGCACACACATACCTGAGGTCTTCTTTACTTTTGATAATAGGGGTAAGAAAGACATTCCATTTTTTTGTTTTTTAAAAAATTTTTATTGAATTTATTGGGGTGATATTGGTTAATAAAATTATATAGGTTTTAAGTGTATAATTCCATAATACATCATCTATATATTGTATGTTCACCACCCAAAGTCAAGTCTCCTTCCATCACCATTTATTCCCCCATACTCTCTTCTATCTGCCCCGCCCCCTTTCACTCTGGTATCCAATACTGTTTTCTGTGTCTGAGTTTTTTCTTGTTTGCTTTGCTTAATCCCTTCACATTTTTCACCCAGCCCCCCAACTGCCCTCCCCTCTGACAGCTATCAGTCTGTTCTCTGTTTCTATGAATCTGTTTCTGTTCTGTTAGTTTATTTTGTTAATTAGATTCCACATAGAAGTAAAATCATATGGTACTTTCCTTTCCCTAACTGGCTTATTTCACTTAGCATAATACCCTCCAGGTCCATCCATGACATCACAGAAGATAAGATTTCGTTCTTTTTTACGGCCAAGTAGTAGTCCATTGTGTAAATCTACCACAGCTTTTTTATCTACCCATCTATTGATGGGCACTTGAACTGCAGGTATATATATATATACCTGCTATGACTCCCAAACTTATTACTGTGGTTTTATGTTGTGGTTGCCTTGTGGGGCTCGGTGGCACTATCTTCCAGTTAACTTGAGCTAGATGCTCCAGGAATGTCTCTTGTGTGAGTTATGTGTATGCTCCTGTTGTAGTTGAACCTTGAATGCTGTAGGCCCATTTGTGGGTAGGGTTAACCTTCAGGCTGGATGACTATAAGGATCAGCCTTGGTTACAGTATGTGAGCCACTGTGCAGGTGCTGCCCCCTGAGATAAAGTTGTCCCCAGCAGAGTCTGGTGCTTGCCAGGATCTCCCTTTGGGTGTGCCACTTGTGTGACTAGTTAGTTGGGTTGAGCTTTGGTGTGGTCTGAAGCCCACCACTGGTTGTATTGGTTCTGGGTGAACTTGAGTGGGGTTGCAGGAGGTCAGTTTGATATGCTTCCTGTAACCAGCCATGGGCTACCTGTCTGGAGCTACCACGTGATTCACTATTTGTGGCTGCCTCGACTGGGCCTTGGTGTGGGCCCAGTGGAGGCCCATATGGGAGGGACCAAACTGTATACAAGGGTTGGCTTCACCTAGCTCCGAACCAGGGGCAAAATAGTTAAAGGCCAAAGGCACCCTAAGATTCGCCTCCACCTGCCTGCCACTTCACTATCCACTGAAGTTAACTGGTCTTTCTCAAGAGCCTTCTGAAGACAGACTGTACAGTACACCCAGGCTGGCCACAACCTGAAGTGTCTTCTATAAGCGACAAGCTCAGTAGGGTGGGGAACGTGTCAGGAGGACAGAGTTAGTGGATCTCATGCTTGGGCGTAGCATGGTCAGGCACTCAATGTGGGGAAAGTGGCCCCTACTCCAGAGCCATACCACTGAGTCTCTGTTCAAACCTCTGCCCCTAGCTCTTCCAGCAGGACCATACCATAGGTTCAGTTTGAGTATAGCCAGCCAGCCCTTCTGCACAAACAAGCGCAGCAGTGTGGGGCCACTGGTAGTTGGTAGGACAGGTCAAATGAGCCATCTGTTGTAGTCTTGTGTGCTATAACTGTGCATACAACGGGGAGAAGAGTGATCCCTGTTCCAAGGCTACATAGCTCAGTGATTGTCTGAGTGCCTGCCAAGAGTTTCTCCAGAAAAAGAGCACATCAAAGATCCTTGTTAGGTGCAGCCAGCAGACAGACCTTTCTGCAGGACTCAAGTTTAGCTGGGTGGTGCCAACAGTAGTTGGAGTACAAGCTGGTACTGTAAGAATGGAGTGCTCAACCCTAGGAAGATGGTGTCTGAGTGAGGTATGGGATAGGGACTCAGCAAAGGGATGTTAGTCTCTGACTCTCCAGATCTTTCCTTTGGGCCACGTCAGCCAGATCTCTTTATAACTCCCGTATGTTCTAATTGCCTTCCCTCTACCAGAGCCCTGGGTAAGTGTCCAACATCAAGATCCTGTTGTGATGCCCATTAAGAGAGCACCTGGGTTTCACGCATATTCCCTTCTCTCCTAGGCAGACAGAACCTCTGATTTTCACTGCCAGATACTATGTGGACTCCTTTTCCTGACCTCTGGTGCTCTGGGTTGGGGATTCCGATGTGGAGTTGAGACCCCACACTCCACAGGGGGTACTTTTGCAGCCAAGATATCCCTGCAGATTCTCAGCTGTCTTACTTGGGTGCAGGGGTCCCCCTGTTCCGTGTCTCTGCCCTTCTTACCAGTCTCTATTTGCCTTTTTCTCTAAATCCTTGGTTATAATACTTTTGTTCAGCTAGCTTTCGGTTGGTTATTCAGGTTGATTGCTTTATAATTTAACTATAAATCTGATTTATAACTGACAGGATGTGAGTGTACCTTCTACCGATTCACAGCCATCTTGGAATCATCAAGAAAGACATTTTGAAACAAATAACCTCTCAACTTTGGCCTATGTGTAAAACCAAAGAAAATAAATTGTAACTGGTAGCAATTACGAAATTGAAAGAAAACAACAAACATGAAATGTTACCAAAATTATTTTATGAGTTCTTCTCTAGTTTAAAGTACTTTCTTTTAAAGGTGTCTTATGCCTAATTGTTCTTGCTTTTTCAAAAGAAAGTTAAAAGACACACCCTCTCTATTCACCATTACGAAGCCTGCTTTTTAAGACTTCAAGGCTATAGCCAAGTTACCACATTAGTTGGTAGTTTAATTATAAGAATTCAAGAGAAAGCAATTGCTCTTGAGTGAGATGCATGCAAATTAAGTCTATAAAGATAAAATAAATACTGCATTCTGCTTCTCTTTTCTTACCCTCTTCGATTTCTTTTTCTATGGTTATCTGAAGACTTTTTGAGTATAGTATGTTTACTAGAGACTGATGTATGTGATATAGTGATGTAGGAAGCATTCAAAACTGGCTGGAAATGACTAAGGAGAAAGTTTGGTCAGTAAAAGCAGATAGTACAGAAATGCTAATTAAATGGAATTTTGTGGCCACATACTATAAAAGTAATGTTAATAATTAAGAAACAGGAAAACATAAAAAGAAAATTAAATCATCCATAATCCATACAGTGTAGATCCCTGTTGAAATTTTTTTTAACCATTTATTTTCCTATATAGGTATTATATATGTTTTTAACAGTATTTGGATCTTTTCTATGTCCTGATTTTATTTTCACTTGGCATTAGATTTTTGGTATATTCCCATGTTACTGGATATTCTTTGAAATTTTTATTTTTTCATAGTATCTATACAGTAAATGAACTAGTGTTTATCCAACTCTCTATTGTGGGATATATGGTTTGTTTTCAACTTGTTACTGTTGTAATGGTATGGAGAACATCTTTGAACATAGATCTTCGCATACATATCAGGATTTTCCTTAGGAAAATTATTAGAAATGGAATTAATTGGTTAACATTAGGGCTTTGATATGTTTTTAAAACTATTTCTCCAGAAAGATTGTATAGCAGCAGCACATGAAAATGCATTTCATTATACTCCAACAACACTAGGAATTATCTTAAACTTTTTTTTCTATTTATATGATTACTAATGAGTTTAAGCATTTTTCATATACTTGTGAGTGGACATAGGACTTATAAAAATTGTGTATATGGTACTTACTGTTTCCATCACAGATCTAAACGAGCAAAGATATTACTGGAGCTAAATAGGCAGAAGGAAGAAGAGGACTGCAGATTACAACTGCATCTTCAAAGACAGAGAGCCATGAGGCTTTCCCGAGAATTACGGCTGAGTATGCTGGAAATAGTTCATCCAGGTGGGTAGCAGTATTGATTTTATAAGTGTAAGAATGTTTAGGCTATCTTTTAATAAACCAAATTTCCTAGGTACCTGATCATTTGTTTTTTAAAATTTGAACCTTTTCTTTTTCAGATAAACTTTATTAAATCTCTTGAGTCAAAAAAAAGAGTTACTATTTCTTACTAAGTCCTATTACTTGTTGATGGGCTATCTCTCTACTAATTTTTCTGTTCTTATCTTTCAGGTAAATTAATGAAATGGGCAAACATATTCTTAAAGATACTCTTGAGTACTTGAAACGTGGCTAGTGCATTTGAGGACCTGAGTTATTACTTTATTTAAATTTAAGTGGCTTCCTTTTATGGAGGGCAGGGCTAGTATTGACTATATTGGACAATATAGCTTTGTAGCCTGTCAGGTAGCTTTACTTAGCTAGCCATAAGCATCCCAAAATCTAGCCCTAATCCCTCCCTTCTAGCCTCTTCTCTCTGTATTCCCAGTCTCAGGTTAATTGTGCCATTAGTCTACTCAGTTTCCCATCTATGAGACAGCCTAGAGTTTTTCCCTCTCTTTCTGCCACACTCAGTTGGTCATTAAACCCTATCAACTTTTTGTACTATGTCTCAAATACATCCCTTTTTATTACTACCTTCTACTGCCTTATTCTATCAGCTAGCTGCTGTGAACACTGACCAAATTGCAGAAAGTAAAAAATAAGTCATCTATAGAACCAAGTAAGTGACTAAAGAGAAATTGGGAAGCACGCAGAGTATATAACATACATCTGTTTGCCCTTTCCCTATGGGGGTACTAAGTGAGTGACTTTCTAACTGTGTACTTGTGATTCTTTTTTCTTAATGTTCTTGCTATTGGATTTAGCCCCTTTTTTCTGTGACACAGAACATTTTATGAGTCTTTTCTATAAAGGAGCGGTATAGTCTGAAATCTGAGAAACCTTTTGGAGTTCTTTGTTCCTGAAATCTTAAAACTATTGTAAAGTAATAGAATTGGGAAAATAAGTGAACAGTATTTAAAAAAAAACTGCAATGTTTTTGTTACTATCATCCTAATTCCATAATTTGATAGAGCATAGAGGTCAGCAGGTTGTAATGGTGTCTGTCCTCTTTTTAGGTCAGATGGAAAAACATAATCGGGAAATAGAAGAAAAATCAGCATTGATTATCCAGAAACACTGGAGAGGGTACAGGGAAAGGAAAAATTTTCTCCAACAGAAGCCATCTCTCATGGAGTATAAAGCAGCTGTCACACTTCAGAGAGCAGTGAGTCTGATGTAGTGAAAAGAGTACTGGATTAGGAGGCAAAAACACTGCTATTTATCTCCTATAAAATCATGGTCAGGTCACTTAGCTTTCCTGAGCCTTAGTTTCTCCTCTATAAAATAAGAATCCTCTTATCACTTGCCAAATTTATTTTGATACTCAGTCCTTAGCATTTCCATAGACCCTTGTACATGTTTATGATACTGCTGTGTTTATTTATTAGGGGTTGTTTTTTTTTTTCTTACTTGGGCTGTGAGCACCTCAAGTATAAGTAATTAAGTCCTATTTATTGTTGTCAGCTTATGAATGGATGTCAACCCTACCATTATCATTTGGTTGTTATTTGTATCAGATATGGGAAAGTGGTTTGTAAATTGCAAAGTTCTATGCAAATGCAGTATGTCGTATTTGATGTTTTTAATGCACAGGTAATGTATGGATATAATTAGATCATTATAATTTTTGAGCTACAAAGAGGTGTTCTTTTTTATGTTTTTACAGTTTATTTATTGATTTTAGAGAGGGAAAGGGAGAGAGTGAGACATCGATTTGTTGTTCCACTCACTTATGCATTCATTGGTTAATTCCTGTATGTGCCCTGACCGGCGATCGAACCCACAACCTTGGCATATCAGGACCGTGATTTAACCAACTGAGCTATCTGACCAGGGCTAAAAAGGTCTTCTTAAATGATAATTTTCCTGGGGATTGTTTGGAGTGTATGCATATACATGCATAATATATACATACATATATACATGCGTGTGTGTGTGTATACTATCTATGAGTACACCTTGGAAACGCCCAGCACAAGGCTCTTTATTTTATTTAATGACCAATGTTCCTAATATCTGGTTATTTACTTATACGTGGTTAACTTTCATATTAGTATTCAGGTCCTGTAGCATTTAGTTTTACAGCCCCTTATTGTTGAATGTTAGGCCAGTTTTGGTTTTTCATACTGATAGATTTTGAACAGCCTCTTTGCTGAATTCTCTGATTGACCTCTTAAAAAGATTTTTTTTTAAACCATTAAAAAAAAAAGACTAAAATTCTAGGAAAATAGGAAGAGATGTCTGCCATATCCTTTCTCAGGCTCTTAATCTAAGGCTATATCTGCATCAAACAGTCCTGTACCACTGCTGAATCACACCCACACTTGATGTTAACCCTCTGCTAAATGAGGCCATGTAAGGATTATTAACCCATGGATGTTAGTGTTGGAGACATTTCCTTTAGAGGAACCCCTGCGTCCTCTATAATACTTTCACCTCGTGGCAACCTCCTTTTTAAACTCTTCACTGTCAGAGAATCAAACTGGGTCCCTATTGAGTTGACTCACTACCTTGCCTGATTTAGATAAACCCAATACTTTGTAAAAGGATTATCTACCCTAAAGTGAGATACCTCAGTTTATCCACCATTACTTGACATAAAAGCATGGGTCATTATAGGAAAATATCTGAGGGCTGTGAAGGCCAAGTTTTGGCTTTCACACTTCCCTTCAGCATAAGAAGAACAAAGTTTATCCTATCTGCCTTGTCAGATCTGCCTTGTATCTTAACCACCCACAAAGAGGAATATGGGTTTCCATTGAAGATTTAAAAAGGTATGGGTCAAGATCATATTTATTAGTCTTTGCAACTCACTACTAAAAATAACAGTGAAGCCCAGGCCAGCATGGCTCCGTCCCACAAACCCAAATGTTGCCAGTTTGATGCCCGGCTGGGGCGCATCCCTGGGTTGATAGTTTTGTCCCTGGTCAGGGTGGGTACATGAGGCAACCAATCAATATTTTCCTCTCTTTCTCCCTCCCTTCCCCTCTAAAATCTAAAATAAAATAAAAATAACAAGTCAACACAAAGCTAGTCAAAAATAGAAAAGGAGAGGATTATTTTTAAAGAGGGAAAAGAGAAAGAAAAAAGACAGTACAGACAGGAAAGGGAAAGAAAAGTAGTAGGGAAAATCAGAACAGGGCTATGGTTAGTAAAGGACACATTTGCCGCATTTTTAAGCATCCATTTCTAAGACATAAACTTAATTGGATTTGTATTTTCCAGTACAGTAGGCACTAACCACATGTGGCTATTGAGTACTTACATGTAGCTAATCCAAATTGAATTGTGCTCTAAGTGTAAAATATCCAACAGGTTATGAAGGCTTACTATGGAAAAAAAGAGTGTTAAATATTTCATTAATAAGTTTTTATATTGATTTTATGTTGAAATGCTAATATTTTGCACATGTGAGTTATGTTTATATAACTGCAAAATATTAATTTTACCTGTTTCTTTTTACTTTTTTAATGTATCTACTGTATAATTTAATAAAGTTACACATGTAACTCACATTATACAGGGTGGAGCAAAAGTAGGTCTACAGTTGTTCATATGGAAAATAATAGTCATTAAACTCTGTTTCACATACTAACAACTGTAAACCTACATTTGCCCCAGCCTGTATTTTCGTTGTGCCACTGCACTTGACCTTGATAAGAAAGAAAAGGAAATAATCATTCAGCAGTTTCACAGAAAAAAAAGTAGAATTATTATTTTGTTCAACTCATCCCTCAGGAGGAACTGGTTAGTTGTGCCCTTCATACAAAAAGGCTAGAATTGTTTATTTTTTTGTTCCTCCCTTACCTTGTGCAAAAGCAGAAGCATTGTCTTTTTGGTAGCTAAAAATTGAGAAAACCCTATGTAGATGTGCTAATTTCAAATTATACATCTTTAGTTACATAGACAAATTGGAATTCTCTGTAGTAGTGTAGTATTGAAATTTAATTTGAAGTTAGCTACCTTTTTCCTTTTAATTATCCAGGACTTTATTTTCTTGCATTCTCTTTTAAGAAGCTTAGAAGGAAGGTAATGGTTGCTGGTATGTATTTGGTCTCTAGAGGCAGAATGATGGCTAATTCTTGCTACTTGATTATAGCAGAAAAGTACTGTCATGTCACTACACATATCCATCACAGACAGACTACAAAAGCACTTTATGAAACAAACCATTGGCAGCTGAGAAAACATAAAAATTGGGAACTAAATACAATTTCAGAAAGTCCTGAAATGACAAAGAATGAGGAAAAAAGAGAAACATTAAGGTGGGCTTTTCTGATCTAAGGGCAGAGATTCCTCTGTTTTGGAACATTTGCTCTGAAGTTCTCAGCATAGCATCATAAGCTTAGCATGGTACTAAAAACAGCAGGTGAAGGAAAGACAGAAAAAGGAAGGAAGAAAAATCAAGAAATGGAAGAATTAAAGGTAAACGAGAGGTTCTCTCGACAGGAGGATGCAGGTACAATTGAAGGCTTGGGTACCATACTAAATAGACAGAGGTATTAGGAAAATTTTATATACTGAACATGAAGACCACCAGCCCTTTTTTCCATCTCAGCTCTAGTGTGCTGTCAGCCAGGCTGATTTCCTGCACACAGCAGATTGAACTAAGTTTTCTTTGGGAAACCTGAATAGCCCAAGGGAAAGGTCCTAAGTATACATACTCACAATGAGGTACTCCAGTGAAACCAGTCAGTTCAGTAGCCCTATGTTGATGTACATAGTAGATGAACCCTATCCACCCACCTGCTCAGAATCTAAACATCTTTTTAGTGCTCTCTCTTAAATATCAACTGAAAGTATCACAAAAAATCTGAGGAAAGCTAAGGTTGAATAAAACTACATCATAGAAAGAGAGAAATTGCAGGGTGTAAACCTTTTAAAAATCTATTATTTCCTTAGAGAGCTAAAAGAAAATGATACATAAAAGAAAACCACGATGCTTGTAAGGAGAAAAAAATAGAATGAAATTTAACAGAAAAAAAAGATGAAAGACATAATAAAAGGGCTATGGGAAAAGGTTTGGGATATCCATAAGGCAGGCAAATAAGAAAAGATAACCAGCCGAGGGGGTCAAACAACCCAAATGACATAAGAAAACATTTGACGCAAATGACAAAAAAAACCTGAGGAGAGGATATCAAGTAATTCAAGATTTTACAGGCTGAATGTCATGAATTTTAGACTAAAAGACTGACTACATGTTTAATATAATGATAAACACAACTACATTTATTTTACATTACTGTGAAATACACTGGAGACACAAGTACTTATCAACAGCATCATTGTCAGTGAAAAGTGATTACAGTAAGGCTCTGTCATGCTTGAGTAAAAATGATTTCCAACTAGAAATCTACACCCAACTAAATCATCAGTTAAAGGTAAACATAGACTAAAGATATTTTTATCCATCACAGAGTCTCTAAAACAAAGGAATACCCAAGAAAGACGACCACATAGAATTCAGAATGATAGTGAATGAGATCTCAGGATGACAGCTATGTACCAGTCAGAGAGAGTTCTCAGTCTAGATTGGAGCACATCAGAAAGCTCCAGAAAACTGTCTGGTCAATGGAATGAATTTGGTAGAATGCCTGATGTGTTTAAGTGTATTGATAATTAGAGCAGAGTTTGTGATATATAATCAGTGATAAATACATAGAAAATTAAGCACAGGAAAACAATAAAATTATTAATTCCAATGAAAATAAAAAATATGCAAGGAAGGAAAAGTAATCATATACTATATGGTTCAAAAATTAATAGCCTTTGTGTAGTAATTATGTAAGCATGAACACTGATTTAACAAACTATGATACAATAATTTCATTTTATTTTTCAGTTACAGTTTACATTCAATATTATTTTGTATTAGTTTCAGGTGTACAGCATAGTGGTTAGATAGTCATATACTATACAAAGTGATCCCTCCAGTATTTCAAGTACCAATCTGGCATCCTACATAGTTACTACAATATTATTGACTATGTTCCCTATGCTGTGACTAACATTTGAGGTTTGGTGATATGGAGAGTATGTGGGAGTACAAGGAGTGAAAGAGCTAAGTCTCTACCTTCCATACAAGAAAGCTAATAGATAATACCGATATCTGAAAAGTCACAGAAAAGTAGATGGAGATAAGCATCAAAAGAAATCTGAAAGAGTTAAAAATTGTGGTACGGGGAGAGAACATGGTAAATAGGCAGAGAAATATAGTGTTTTTATTAATTCTTGTAAAACTGGCACTGTAAACAATAGAATTACATCAACAAATTATTTGTGCAAAGCATGAAACAGTAAAATATTTTAGGCTTTGCATGCCATGCAGTCTATAGCTATTATTCAACTCTACAGTTGGAAGCTGTAGACAATAGTAAACCAGTGTGAATGTGTTTCAGTAAAACGTTCAGTTATTTGTAGACTGAATTTTGAATTTTATATAATTTTCATATGTCACAAAATAGTTTCCTTTTAAACTTTGTAACCATATAAAATGTAAAAAATAAAACAAAATCATACTTAACTCGCAAGACATTCAAAAATAGTCAGTGAGCTGGATTTGCTAGCGCTTGCCTTAAACCAGTAATTTTCAACCTGCGTAACAAAGCAAGCACACTTGGTTTGCCCCAAGACTTTTTAAAACATGCAATACCTGAATTTAGTGAGGGGTACTGACCTCTTTTCCCTTAGATTATCAAATTTAAAAAATGACAACCAGCGCAATAGCCTTTTTCTATTGAAAAATGTATTCTTGTATAATTATAACTTCACTATTATATTGAAAATATAATCCAGTTTTTTGATGTGCCAGAGAATTTTAGTAATAAGTTCATGTGTGCCGTGAGATGAAAAGTGTTGAAAACAGCTGCCTTAAACAATGTGAACCTGTAATTTCAATGGGAAACTACAAAGAAGGGAGAAAAGTGAAAAAAATATTGGGCAGAAGAATACTTTCAAATTTGTCTCCAAATCATGCCTCTTAACAAGATTTCCTGTTTTACCAGAAATTTATGTTAAGTGACATAAGGAAGAACATTCATTTATAAAGCTTTTCTTCTACATTGTCTCTGATCTTTACTCTCCTGTAGGCTAAGTAGAATTAGGGTTGCTGTTTTCTGTCCTATAGATATAAATGACTTGCCTCAAATTGTACACTTAAAAGGAACTGGAATTGAGACTAGAACCCAATGCTTATTTTCTATTTTTTTCCTCTTTATTGCTTAGGGTACAAATAATACATGAATATATCCTTGTAAAATATTAAAACACTACAGAAGAATGTAATTAAAAAGTCATTATTCTTTCTCACCCCTGTCATGGTCCTGTCTGTCTCCTGATACACGCTCAGTTTAACAACTGTTGCAGTGTTGCTGCTACCATATGTTGTAGGAAGAAAATAGTTCTTTTAAGGAAGAAAAATCACAGCTCTGTTGTTGTTGTTGTTGTTGTTTTTCCAGACTCTTAAATTCCTAGCAAAATGCCGTAAGAAAAAGAAACTATTTTCTCCTTGGCAAGGATTCAGAGAACTCACTGATGCACGTAGAATTGAACTGAAGCAACAAGTGGATGACTATGTCAGAAGACATCCAGTATGTCTGCAGCCTTCTATGCTATATCAGTGCTACATTATTTTATTTTATTGTATTTCTTTTGTTATAAATCTTTTTTAAAGATTTTATTTATTTTTAGAGAGAAGGGAAGGAGAAGAGACAGGGAGAAAAACATCGTTATATGAGAGAGAAACAGTTGCCTCTCACATGCCCCCAACCAGGGACCTGGCCCACGACTGAGGCATGTGCCCTGGACTGGTGACTTTGGTTCACAGGCCAGCACTCAAACCACTGAGCCACACCAGCCATGACTCAGTGTTATATTATTTTAGTACATGATATTCACCAACAAAGTGTCTTGGGTGAATATGTATATATATTGAGGGTATAAGGTAATGCAGTTACTTTACCATAGAGTGAATGGATTTGGAGTCTTCTATATAATTTTCATGGGACATACTCAATTGTACAGGAGGAGACTGCTTCAAGTCAGTTAAGTTCCATACTGCATCAGCAAAACTATCTCCATGTCCTCACCAACATTTGTTATTTTTACATCCTAATAAGTGGTGTTATAATCTGGATTTATATTTCCCTAGTGAGTAGTGATTTTGAGCATCTTTTCATGTGTTTATTGGCCATTTTTTATCTTTTTTTGGAGAAATGTCTATTCAGGTTCTTCGTCCATTTTTTAATCAAGTTTTTTGTTTTTGTGTTATTGGGTTTTAAGAGTTCTCTATATACTTTGGATATTAATTCCTTATATGGAATTTCTTAATTCAAGATACATGATTTGCAGAAAGTGATACTTTCTCCCATTCTTTGGGCTTCCTTTTTATTCTTTTCGGTAGTGTCCTTTGGTACAAAAACGTTTTTAATTTTGGTGAAGTCTCCTTTGTCAGTTTTTCTTTTGTAGCCTGTGCCTTCAGTGTCATATCCAAGAAATCATTGCAAAATCCAATGTCATGCAGTTTTTCCTCCATCTTTTCTGCAAGTTTTATAGTTTTATGTTTAGGTCTCCAATGCCCTTTTTCTCTTTAAGGTACTATGTGTGATCCTGATGCATACTCCTGTTTAAAAAGCAGTGCTGCTTTAGTCATAATCTAGTACAGCTATTTAAAATTCTATGGCTGAAAAGTAAGGTGTTAGCTGGAACAGAGCAGCTTCCAAGATCCAGGAATTGGAACTATAGTGGTGGCAGAATGTTTATTAGCTTTAAAGTTAATATTATTTCATTCATCTCCAAACTAATTAAGTTCCTGTTAAAGTAGCTGACTAGCCTAAAGAACATGGTCTTTCGGCTGATTTTGTCCCTTGTGCTGGGAAATCAGAAGCAGTTATAACATTATGGCTTAGACAAATTTGGAGATAAGATTAGTAAGATAGTTTTATCAGGTGGGGTCCAGAACAAAAGGGTTCATCTTATTCTCTTCCAGGCCAGTCTCTACCAAACCATTTATAATTTTCATTATTTCTCAATCTTACCTCTTCTCTCAGAAAAACATACTGTTTGAGAAAATGAGGCATGGGAGCAAGCATACCAAAATGAAACTTCCCCACCTACATTTTCATCTAAAACTGCTCTGAAGAGTCTGTTTAAATGCTTGTACAAGGTAGAAGGTAGAATCAATCATAACATTCAGTTGATGAGAGACAGTTAAGCATTCTGGCACCCCTGCTAAGGGCTGGGTGAAACATACTTTTGTATGTTTGTCTTTCCTGTGACAATTTTTTCTGTCTTCTGTTCCCAGGGCTCTCAGATATCAGATGTGACTAGCAGGGAGCTCCATTCCCAAGCACAAGAACGACTGCAACACTACTTCATGGGCAGAGCTCTGGAAGATAGAGCCCAGCTGCACAGGGAGGCTCTGAAGGCACAGATCAGCACCAACATTGAACAGTTAATGAGTATGTGCTCATTCCATTTTTGTTTCCTAAAAGGAACCTATACATGATTTTGTGACATACAAAATCTTCAGAAGGAAAACACCGTAAAGTGGTCTTTTAATCCATCTCCTGTCCTCAGAAATTTCTACTTCTAGATCATACCAGCACGCAATGTTCCCAAATGATGTAGATCCCATAATCTCCTCCTTTTTTTTTATTAAATATATTTTATTGATTATGCTATTACGGTTGTCTCATTTTTCCCCTTTGCCCCTTCTTCTCAGTACACCTATTTCCTCTAGCAGTTCCCCTCCTTAATTCTTGTCCATGGGTCATACATATAAGTTCTTTGGCTTCTCCATTTCCTATACTATTCTTAATCTTCCCCTATTTTGTACCAATTATGCTTCTTATTCCCTGTACCTTTCTCCCATTCTCCCTCTTACCCTCTCTGTTAATAATAACCCTCCATGTGAGGTCCATTTCTATGATTCTGTTCCTGTTCTAGTTGTTTGCTTAGTGTGTGTGTGTTTAGATTCCATTGTTAATAGTTGAGTTTGTTGTCATTTCACTGTCCATAGTTTTTTATCATCTTTTTCTTAGATAAGTCCCTTTAACATTTCATGTAATAAGGGCTTGGTCATGATAAACTCCTTTAACTTGACCTTATCTGAGAAGCACTTTATCTGCATTTCCATTTTAAATGATAGCTTTTCTGGATAGAATAATCTTGGATGTAAGTCCTTGCCTTTCATGACTTTGAATACTTCGTGCCAGCCCCTTCTGGCCTGCAAGGTTTCTTTTGAGAAATCAGCTGATAGTCTCATGGGAGCTTCTTTGTAGGTAACTGTCTCCTTTTCCCTTGCTCCTTTTAAGATTCTCTCCTCTTTAACCTTTGGCTATTTTTTTTTTTTTTTTTTTTTTTTTTAGACAGAGGGGAAGGGAGGGAGAAAGAGAGGGAGAGAAACATCAGTGTGTGGTTACCTCTCACATGCCCCCTACTGGAGACCTGGCCCACAACGAAGGCGTATGCCCTGACTGGGAATTGAATTGGCGATCCTTTGGTTCACAGGACGATGCTCAATCTACTGACCCACACCAGCCAGGGCAACCTTTGACATTTTAATTATGATATGTCTTGGTGTGGTCCTCTTTCAGTCCAACTTCTTTGGGACTCTCTGAGCTTCCTGGACTTGAATGTGTATTTCCTTCACCAAATTAAGGAAGTTTTCTTTCATTATTTTTTCAAATAAGTTTTCAGTTTCTTGCTCTTCCTGTTCTCCTTGGTGTTCCTATGATTCGGATGTTGACACATTTGGAAGTGTCCCAGAGGTTTCTAAGTCTCTCCTCATTTTTTTTTTGTTTTTTTTTGTTTGTTTGTTTTTTGTTTTTTTTAATTCTTGTTTCTTCTTGCTGTTCCAGTTAAATGTTTATTTCTTTTTTTTGTTCCAAATCATTGGTTTGAATCCTGACTTCCTTCCCTTCACTGTTAGTTCCTGGTATTTTTTTTTTTAATTTCTATTTGTATAGCCTTCACTTCCTTTATTTTGTAGCTGTACGCAGTCGTTTCTTTGAGCATCCTAATTACCAGTGTTTTGAGCTCTGTGTCTTGATATGTTGGCTATCTGTGTTGTTTAGTTCTTTTTCTGGAATTTTTATCTGTTCTTTCATTTGGGCCATATTTCTTTGTCTTCTCAATGTGGCAGCCTCCCTGTGTTTCTGTGTATTAGGTAGAGCTGCTCTGACTGCCGGTGTGGGTGCTACGTGTTATGTTGTAAGAGGCGGAGCCGTATGTGCAACCCACTTCACCACTTTGTGGTGCTGTTTCTTGGGGAGGGATCAGGGAGGGAACAATGCCATTTGCTCAGCTCTCTCCCTGTTTCCATCACTTCCTCCACTTCGTTTAATCAACTGGCACCCTTCTAGCTGCTGCCCTGTTGCTGGTTCCCAGAGTGGGTGGGTTTGCAGCCATTTTAGGACCTCGTGGGCCCTTTAAACAGACTCTCCTGAGAGACTGGCAGTTTCTTCTGCCCCAACCCCCACTGGTTTTTGCAGCCAGAGATTATAAGCCTTTATTTTCCTGGCTCTGGAACCTTGGGCTGCATGGTCTTGCCTGGGGCTGGGATGGCTCACTCCCCAGTGGTCCCTCCTGGTTTTTGTCAGCCGCATGTGAATGTGGGGTCCACCCGTTCCACTGGCCTCCGCTGCTGCCTCCTGCTGCCACCTGGCCACACCACACCATGCTACCCCATGTCCTCTCTGTCCCTCCTACCCTTCTGGAGGAATTTTTTTTAATCCTTGGTTGTTGGACTTCCATACAGTTGGATTTTCTGGCATTTCTGGTCATTTTTTATTCTTAGATTGATTGCTATCCTTCTTATGGTTGTACAAAGAAGGAGAAGCGAGTCTACCTACGCCTCTGTCTTTGCTGGAAGTCCCATAACCTTCTTCTTGACTACTTCTGTAGCTTTGCTATCATTCATGTGTATCAACTCACAGTTACTAATTTTAAAGATATTGAGACCTACTAACTAGATTCTGTTATGTAGTCTCATAAGCTGTTGATATTTTTAGAAGTAGGTGATAACAGTGGTTACAGTGCCATCTTAAAATTTTCAATGAAGGACTGGCACAAACATTAATTCATCTCATTCTCACTGGTGTATTTAATAAGATATCCCATTCATGAAGCCTCAGCGTTTCAGTCAGCCTCTGAAACACTTGAGCTATATATATGGAGCAGAAAGGGCCAGTGTCCTCTGTTTAATGCCATTACTTGTAAATTTTGTATTTTTAAATTGATAGGTGGCTGTAACTGAGCCTCTCTGTAGAATGGAGTTCTATTATTTTTTAAATTCCTGCTTTTTAAATAAACCTACATCTTTTCTTTTAAATACAAAATGAGGTGGTAAGTGCAATTGTTGCCAGCCACAGCTACAACTTGTGAATAGTCACATGCCATCATCTAGACCTGTCCCTGCCTGCTCTTGCAGAATTCTGCCTGGGTAGTTTTCAAGTTCCTACTTATTTGTACAGAACTCTCCCATTCACCTGTTTATTTTCTATTTACCATAGAGGCACCAAGTCTGAAGGAGGCAGAATGGAAAGAACCTGAGCTCTTCCTAAGTAGATCCAGACCTCTGGCGGCGAAGGCCAAGCACGACCATGTCACTACTCTGAAGCATATACAAGCACCCTGGTGGAAAAAGCTTGGGGAAGAAGCAGGAGATGAGATTGATGTCCCAAAGGATGAGCTTAGTGTAGAGTTAGGAACTTTATTCATCGGTGGCACCAAACCCCCTTAATGCGTTAACCCTGAGATATGACACAAGTCCTATATTTCAGGAAATTATATTGGCTCTGCCTCTGGCATGCTAGTAGACTAGACCTATCCTAACTCATGGTTTTTCAGAGGTTCTTCAAACAAGACTTACAGGAAAAAAGCAAAGAATTGTCTTCTACCTCTATCTTTATAATTTTTTTTTTTTTCCACATCTGTATTCCTAGCAACACACAAAAATTGGTGTGGCTTTTATTGTGGAACTAAACTGAGCGTGTTATTCTACTGCTTTTATAAATCTTTTTGTTTCTGCTGTTTTCCAACTAAAAGGGTCTAAATAAATGTTGTCAACAGTTCTGAAAAACTTGTATTATTTGAACTTTTTGCATTCATTATTAGAACTCTTATTTTTCTATTAAGAAAGTATACTCTTGGCCTTTAAAGGTAAGAAAAAGAAATGGTCAAATGAAGGACATTTGACTATTTTCTACAAAACAGTGTTTAAACTCAATTTCTATCTTGTTATTTTTAGAAGGAACTACATTTAAAAATCCTCAGAATCAATGCAAGGAAAATATCTCCAGATAAAATTCTGTTCTTTCTATGAGAACTATATATCCCACTATTTCCCTTTTTGTCTTGTTTCCTAGGAATCTCAGAGCTAAATATAATGCTTAATTTCTGGTAAGCATAATTCAAGGTACCTATAATTATTTGGTTCCAACCTAATAATTTCTGATGTTCCTATTTTGTTTCAATAGCAGAAGCTACCACTGTTTATGTTTGTAATTATGGAATTTAAGTAATATGAATTAACAAATCATGGACTCCATATAAGGAAACTGGAGTGTGTTTTTTGTATAAATAGGTTTTGTATAAATACTGGAAATACCAGTATTTCTGGATGGGAAGACAAAATAATGTAATATATTCCCCCAAAGTTGAGCTTAGTAAAATTCTACTCAAAATCCCAATATAATTTTTATTACTAATTGGAAAAGAAGTGTGTAAAATTCATCTGTAAGAATAAGCAGATGTGAGTTCTGGTTTCACTTGGAATATAGAAAGTTATACGAAAATGTTCTCCCACCTAAACAAAAGAAATACCAGGAAATGCTTTTTTAAGACTCAGATAGTTGAAGCTGCAAGGCAACCAAGTAAATTGAAGTAGGACTCAGCGTCTGTGAAGTGAACTATTTCATCTTTAGTAGAACATAGAAGACAAAGGTGGCAGGACAAGAAACCAACTGAAGTTTTAGCAAATTCTTAAAAGCTAAGTGTGGAGTAAGATGTCAGTTTAGAATATCTAGGAGTTTCAGACAGGAGGAGAATTTAGACCTCTACCAAATACAAGAAACTTTGGAAGCAGATAGGAGGCCTGAAGAGATGCCCTTAGGGGTGCAGGGAGACATAGAGTGATAGGCTGCTACTTACTGGGTGACATGCCAAAGCATCACCCACTTTCCCAAACCTTAAAAGCCTGAAAGCTGCAAGAGCAAGGCAGCAAGTCCTGCCCCTAAGGCTCAGACAAAATTCCATTGCATGCATGTAAGGAAAGATTAGGAACAAAATCTGTCTCTGGGAGCAGGAAAGGAAACACTAGAGCCCAGCAAAAGGAGAGAGCCAGCATTGCTGAGGGAGAGAGAGACACAAAACCATTCCTGGGAGTGGCAGGAAATCATGAGCCCAGAAATCCTACACCAATAGAAACAAGGTCTGCTGATGCTGAGGAGGAAACTTCCCTGCTAAAGATCAACCATTGATATGAGGCAATTTGACTACCGCAGGGTAGAAGGGTAGGAACCCTGAGGGAGCACCACCCTTACCCCAGAAAAGAGAGACCTGGCCTAAAATCTAGGCTGGATCAGGACAACACCCATGTCCCCAAGACTAGTAGTCCAGCACCAAGTAATAAACAGTAGTTTACTTCTGGGATAGAGAAAAAAAATACATGGAGAAAGAACCCCCTCTGTGGCAAAAGCGTACAGGGGTGTCTAAAAGTGGAAGGTGGAGCAGGACTATGGAGAACAGCTTTCCAGACCCCACTCTGAGCACAAGGTAACTGCAGCTGAAAAGAAGTAATTTGAAGCCTATGGTTCCTTGAAGATAAAAGAAAGCCAATCCCAGCTAAACTGACTAGTTTAACTCAACCCTCCTGCAATACTGAAATATAATCGGCTGTCATACTTTCTTGACTTAAAATGCTGTTAGAGTTGTTACATTAATATAACTAATTCTGCATTATTCAGATAAGAGTGAAAGAAGTCTTAAGACATGAAAAAATGATTTTACCAATAATTATTACCAACTTAATTACCAATAATTTGTCACAATTTAATTTTGTTGGATGATGCGTATATTATCAGAGCTCATATTCTATAGAAAATAAAGTGTATAATACAAATAATATGAGAAATACAAATTCTTAACATTTCTATGAACCTAAAAGCCACTCTGCATCATGTTTTTCATTTCAGGAATATACATAACCATTGAAGTCAATTTCAAATTATGGCAAAAAAAATACAAATGCATGATTGCTAGGCTGAACTTTAGTGATTAAATTTTGAAGACTTTCCCCCAGGTTCGCTGAGGTATACTTGACAAAATTGTATATACTTAAAGTGTATAATGTGAGATTTCATACACGTATACCCTGTGAAATGATTATCACAATCAGGTTAATACACTATCACCTCACAATTACATCTTGTGTGTATGAGAATGCTTAGGATCTACTCTTAGAAAATTTCAAATATATAATGTATTAATAACTATAGCCACCATGCTGTACATTAGATCCCCAGAAACTAGCCATCTTATAATTGAAAGTTTGTATCCTTTGACCAGCATGTCCCCTTTTCCTCCACCTCCCAGACTCTAGTAACCACCCTTTCACTGTTTCTATGAATTTGACTTTTTATTTTTAAGATTCCATATACAAGTGAGATCTTATACTTTTTTATTTTTTCCCATCTGGCTTATTTCACTTAACATAATGTCCTTCAGGTTCATCTGTGTTGTCAGGAATGGTAGAATTTCCTTCTTTCTTGTGACTGATTAATATTCTACTATATATTTCATATACCAATAATGGGGATTGCTAGATCATATGGTATTTTAATGTATTTTTTGAGGAGCTCCATATTATTTTCCATAATTGCTGTACCAATTTACATTCCCACCAACAGTGTACAAGAGTTCCCTTTTCTCCACATCCTTGTCAGCACTTGTTGTCTCATCTTTTTTATATGCTTAAGAACTGCTAATCTGGCACCAAGACAAAGAACTATGGCCCAAATGAAAGAACAGATCAAAACTCCAGAAAAAGAACTAAGTGACGAGGGGATAGACAACCAACCTATCAGATGCAGAGTTCAAAACACTGGTGATCAGGATGCTCAAAGAAGTGATCATGGCTGCAAAATAAGGAAGAAGTAAAGGCTATACAAAGTAAAATAAAAAATATACAGAGAACCAACAGTGAAGGGAAGGAAACTGAGACTCAAATCAATGATTTGGAACAAAAGGGAGAAATAAACATTCGACCAGAACAGAAAGAAGAAACAAGAATTCAAAAAAAATGAGGAGTGGCTTAGGAACCTCTGGGACAAATTTAAATGTTCCAACATCCAAATCATAGGGGTGCCAGAAGGAGAAGAGAAAGAGCAAGAAATTGAAAACTTCTTTGAAAAAATAATGAAGGAGAACTTCCCCGATCTGGCGAAGGAAATAGACTTCCAGGAGATCCAGGAAGCTCAGAGAGTCCCAAAGAAGTTGGACCCAAGGAAGCACACACCAAGTCTCATCATAATTACATTACCCAAGATTAAAGATGAGGAGAGAATCTTAAAAGCAGCTAGAGAAAAAGAGAGAGATACCTACAAAAGAGTGCCCATAAGGCTATCAGCTGATTTCTCAAAAGAAACCTTGCAGGCCAGAAGGGGCTGGCACAAAGTATTCAAAGTCATGAAAGGCAAGGACCTACTTCCAAAATTACTCTATCCACCAAAGCTATCATTTAGAATGAAAGGGCAGATAAGGTCAAGTTAAAGGAGTTCATCATCACCAAGCTCTTATTACATGAAATGTTAAAGGGACTTACCTAAGAAAAAGAAGGTCAAAATATAAACAGTAAAATGACAACAAACTCACAACTATCAACAATTGAACCTAAAAAAAACAAAAACACACTAAACAACTAGAGCAGGAACAGAATCACAGAAATGGAGATCAAAGTGGAGGGGGAGTGGAGGGAATGGGGGAAAAGGTACAGGGAATAAGAAGCATAATTGTTAGGTACAAAATAGACAGAAGGAGGTTAACAATAGTATAGGAAATGGAGAAGCCAAAGAATTTATATGTCTGACCGGTGGACATGAACTAGGGGAGAATGCTGGTGGGGGGCAGGGTGCAGCGTGGAGGGGAATAAAGGGGAGAAAAAAATGGGACTTTCAAAGTATCTACTACTTCCTTGGCTGGAAGTAGTAACTAGTTTTTGAGTGTGGATTTGTCTAGCACACATGGAAAAGTGGACTTGCCCTACTATTAAAGGATCCAAGCAATTTTAATGGCCTGGATTTCATGTAATAAAGTCACAAGTATAATCAGCAGCATAGAAAGATTGATCTAAACAAAAAGTAATAAATGTGGCTTGCCTACACTGGCTTCATGGAATTCTGATATGACATAGAGAAGACAAAAGATGAGGCAAAGTCTAGCTAGCCTTCTCTGGAATGTGCAACCATCAGCACCACACAGGCATAAAGAGGAATTCATATAATGGAAAAGACTGTCCCAGGGAATAGACTAAACACTGTGTCTGTACAGGACTCCTATAAGGTATTTTATTACTGGGTATATAAATTATGTAGCTAAGTCATTCATATTAATCAGTCTTCATTTCTTGTGCCTGTCAGTCTAATTAAAGTGTATGTAGGGAAAGCAAAGGAGAAGGTTGATAATCTTGGGAGAAGGTAAATAATCTTCATGGATGAGAGGAATATGGCAGGACGCAGAGGGTACGGTTGCATTTATGGTACTCCAGGAATCAGAAGGGAGGCTGCTAACTGCTGCTGATTATATACAGCCCATTAATAACTTGGTTTCACTCTAGTATTTGAATTATTGTGGCATAAATGCTGCCTCTCTTCTACAAAACACTGTGGCTCCATCTCCTATGGAGAACAAACTCATTTGTCTGAGCCATTCGCTGCCCTTTGCTTTTGATGGCTTCCAAGATTTTTGGCCTAGCTCCACATGCCCCAATGAAGTACCCAAAGCCTATTGATTCTGTGGGGAAGATTTGAAGTTAAGAGGCCTGAATCCGTTTTCATGGAGGCTAGCGCATTTCAGGCCTTGGAGTCAAACAACTCTAGCATTTCTAGCCTATGAAGACACAGTAGAAGTTTTTAACATTGATCTCTTCTTCAGCTATAGCAGCAGCAGCTGCCAGCCTGACCATGGCTGGGAGACAACCCTTAACATTCCCTATGCAAGAATGTCTGGCCTTCATAGATGTCCTGTTCTCTCATGTGCCAGGAAAAGCTGCTGCTGCTACTTGAGAATACTTAGCAACAACTGAAAGGCAGAGAATAGGGCATTAATATCAAAGTAGAAACAGAAACCAGCAAGTTTCTTCATCCCTCAGGCATCTGATGCCTCCAAGTCTGTTCATTCCACACTTTTGGCCCTCCCAAGATCAAACCTATGACCCACCCTCCCCAGCCCAAAGTTTATCCAGTAGGAGACAAGGAGATGCCGCAGAGAAAATAGATCCCTAAATCTCAATCTCCTTCCATGCTCAAAGACAGACCATATACAGAGACCTGGGGAGGACAGAAGCCTGAAGCTGGGCACAAAAATACACATCGAGTGCTGCTGTACATTGAAAGTTTTAAGGACTACAAGAAGATGAAACAAAAGCCATCAGGCCTGGTCTTAGTTTTCCTAAAGCCAGCTCAGTCTTTCCATGGGTCTAGTGCCTTATCAGGAGTGTCAACATTCCTAGGGGCTAAGTCAAGAGAACAGAAGTCCCAATTCCTGTAGGAGGTCTTCTCTGACATCTGTTTCTGGGAGTCAATTGGTGTGAAGGATGACTACCAACTGTTACATGGTGACAAATAGTCTGAAATCTATTCCATGTCATATTGGCCTCCTAGGGACACCAGAACAGAGCCCAAATATTCAGAACAGCAGTCCCTCTGTCCTCAGCACAGGTGTGACACAAGTTCTGATATGCTACAGCAATATTCTGCAGGCAGGTCCAACTTGAGAAATGAGCAACAAAATATGAACAGGTATCTCTGCACTTCCAGAAGAAATGTCCATGCCTCACTACCTATGAGGGCTAGGGATTTCAGAACAATAATCTTTTCTTAGGCTTTGAGTATGGGGTGTTTGGTACACTCTGGATTCTTCTTGGATTTTTGCTGTTGTAGGGGAATATAAATGATAAGTCAGAGTTCTGCAGGACGAATATATACAAATATTTTCATATAAAACCCAAATCTCATAATTTAGACTTTTCTTCACCCCTATAAAAAGCCTGATTAATAAGGATTATACTTATGGACTATTTAAATATAACACTGATGGTATTTGTCTTTCATCAACTGGCTTATTTCACTTAGCTTAATATTCTCCAGTTACATCCATGTTGTCACAAAAGGTAGGAGTTTCATCTCTCTCTCTCTCTTTCTTTCTTGCTTAAATGCAGATTGATTTCATTTATTTATTTTTAAATATCCAAGTTAATTATAAAATGTTAAAAAATTTAAAACCATTATAAAATCTCAGCAATCTAACCAACATGACACCAGCACAGAAATAATCAAGTAGACCAATATAATGAGTATTCTAGAGACAAACGTATATATCTAACAATATAATATATGATTAAGTTGATATTTCAGATCAATGGGTAAAATAAGGCTTATTCAACAAATAAGGTGCATGGACCACTATTACTTAAATAAAACAAATATAGAGCCGTACTTCACACATTATACAAGAAATATTCAGGTGAGTTAAAAATCAATATGTAGAATCTAAGGAGTTTTAGAAGAAAGTAGAACTAATATTTTTCATGACCTGAAGTAAAACATTCAAACCCAGAAGCTATAAAATAAATATTGACAATATGAATATATTAAACACTTAAGATTACATAGTAATATACATATAAAAAAGTTAAAGGACAAGGAATAGAATAGGAAAGTATTTGAACACATCTAAAACATGGTTAATAGTATTTTTTGTTTTTGGTTTTTTTTTTTAGGAAAAACGTTCTACAAACCTTTAATCAATAAATGGATAAAGAATACCAAAAAGTCATTTAAATCATTTTAAAAATAATAGAAATAGGCAAGAAATATACAAAAAGTTATGTTTCAACAAATAGTAAAGGGAACAATTAAAGTAACATCATTTTCACAATCAGATTTTTAACGAGTATTAAAAATATAGGAACTGGGTATTCATAAACTCTTTTCCTTTATCTTCTTAAAGCAGTCCCTATAGCATATTTTTCAATGCTGGTTTAGTGGAGGTGTATTCTTTTAGCCTTCTCTTGTCTGGGAAACTCCTTAGTTCGCCTTCTATTTTAATTGAGAGCCTTGCTGGGTAGAGCAGTGTTGGTTGCAGACCTTTGCTTTTCCTTACTTGGAATACTTCATGCCATTTCTTTGTGGCTTGTAGTGTTTCTGTTGAGAAGTCAGCTGCTAGCCATACTGAGGCTCCCTTATATGTTACTGCCTGTTTCTCCCTTGCTGCCTTTAGTATTCTTTCTTTGCCTTTGATATTTGCCATTTTCATGATGATGTGTCTTGGAGTAGGCCTCATTTGGTTCCTCTTGAATGGGACCTTCTGTGCTTCCTGGACTTCCATGCCTTTTTCTCTCCTCCAATTAGGGAAGTTTTCCATCATGACTTTTTCAAACAGGCTCTCTATCCCTTCCTCCTCCTCCTCTTCTCCTTCTGGTATTCCTATTATATGGATATTACATTTCAGGTTGTCCTGCATTTCTCTCAATGCCTCTTCGTTCTTTTCAGTCTTTTTTCATTTTCTTGCTCTTTCTGGAAGCTTTTTTCTACCTTGTTCTCCAGCTCGCTGATTTGGTCCTCAGCTTCATCTAGCCTACTTTTGATTCCTTCTACTGTGTTCTTCAATTCAAAAATTGTATCCTTCATTTCCTCTTGTCTCTTTTTGATAGTTTCTATGTCCTTTTTCATGCTGATATAGTTTGCAGTAAGCTCCTCATAGTTTCCCTGTAGTTTTTAGTAATTCTCTCTGAGCTCATTGAGCTCATTGAGCTTCCTTAGAACTGGTGTTTTGAACTCAACATCTGATAGTTGACTTGCCTCTGTTTCATTTAGTTCTCTTTCTGGCGATTCCTCCTTTCCCTTCGAGTTGGGGGTATTTCTTTGTCTTCCTATTATTTGTGAGACTCTTCTCTTTTGCTTCTGCTTCTTAAGTTGATCTTCCTTGACCTCACCTATAAGGGGACTCTATTCAACAAAATAAACCAACAAACAAAATAAACCACAGGCATGGAAACATGGATCAGATTGAAAGTGACCAGAGGGGATAGGGAAAGAGGACAATGGTGGAAAAAGGGGAAGGGACTACACAAAGAATATGTATGAATGACTCATGGACATGGACAACAGAGTGCGAATTGACTGTGGGAGCAGGGGGTGGGGGTGGGATGGGTGGAGGGGGGTAAAGCAGTAAAAATTGAGACAACTGTAATAGAACAAACATGATTTATAAATTTAAAAAAGTATAAAAATAAATAAATAAATAAATAAATAAATACAACACGGAGAGACCAGCTGCCTAAGAGGTCTGCACACTATCAGGGAGCAGTTTCGGTTGTTGATGCAGTCAGCTGCATGCCTCAGCCCTTAGCAGCTGCAGTTTCTAAACAGCAACGTTCCCTTGTTTACTGATCTCAACTAGATGCTCTTGGAGAGCCCCGAAAAGGCATTCCAAGCCCTAGCTCATGTCACGCTCTGGAAGGGCTGCTCTGTACACTCCAAATTTTGATTACCAGAAAATGAAACAAAAGTCATCAGGCCTGGTTTGTTTTTCTAAAATTGCAGTCCCCTGCATGCACTATACCCCTTCTCTGTTTATTTTTTTCCCCCTCAGCATTTTGCCATCTACTGTATTATATTATTTATCTTCATTTTCTCTTCTCACTACACTGAGTTCCAAAAAACAAAACAAAAACAAACAAACAGTAATTTTTGCCTCTTTTGATCTCAGCTCTATCTTCAGGTCCAAGAACAGTATACAGTAATTGCAGGGGACTATAATTTTAGATGGGCAGCCTGCAAAAGCCTTACTGACCATGAGGGTGAGTATGCATATAGTGGACTGAGTGCCTGGCACACAGCAAGCCGCAATAAATTCAAACTAATACTCTGTCAAGAGAGTGTCTGAATTCAAGGAAGCGGGCCACTTTCCCCTCTTTCCTTAGGGGGCTTAAGGAGAGCATGCGCGAGTTCAGTCTTCGTACTGGAATTCCTCACTAGTTCCGTTCCAGGACCCGAGTCCTCCGATCTCACCTTTGGCACAGCTCAAGCGCCGCTTTCTAAGAAGCATTTTCGGTATTCTGTTTCACTCATCTCCTTAGAGACATCTCTGATCCTCTTTTATATAGACGCCAGTTTCTAGTCAAAGTTTCACCACTAAGTCGCCATTTGTGTGTGTGTCACTTTAGTCTGGTTCTCACTTTTCATCAGTGAAATGAAAAGATAGTATTAGACCACTTCTCGGCTCTAATATTTAGTGACTCTTAAAGGGCATAACCCATATCCCCACTCTTCTCACAGCTCTTTCAACACGCCTAATGGCAACAGGCACTCGCTGTATGAGGTTTCTGCAGAAAGCCCAAGCGCCAAACTGAGTAAGACTGGGCATAGCAAGCGGGGAATCCGAGGATTCCGGCCAACCCACCTGACACTGTAAACACCTGACTTTTCCCAGAATGCTACCCGCCCCCCACCCCTGACATTTCCGGCTCTAACGCAGATCTTCTTCCGGAACACCAGCTAGCATCCGACTCTGCCCCTCCAACACTCTTTCAAGTCCATTGGCTGCTTCTTTGAGGAAGCAGAGAATTTCCTGGCGTTGATTGGTGTCGGTCATTGTTGACGAGTTAGTTGCAAACAAGGCGTGCCTGGTCTCCGTGGTAACACTCTGACTCTAGCCCTGATTGGTCCGCGTCTTAATCCCGTCTTCCGTCCCATCAGCGAGTGGTTGAGTCCCTCGGAGGGGCGCGGCTGTGGTAGGTCTGGCGTTCGGGATTCCCGAGCTGACGTGGCTTAAATTTGGGAAGGGGGCGGCTGGAGCCTCTGGCGGCAGCCTCTTTCAGGTGAGTGGGAGCGCTCCTCAACTCCTCTCCTCCGTTGTCTGTTAACGGTAGGGCCCGCGGAGCCACCGAAGCAGCCACACTCGGGTCCTCTCTCCGCCTGGCCTCTCCTTGACTCAGCCCGAGAGCTGGCCCTTCATTCGCTTCCCTTCACCTACCAGGCCTAGTTCTAGTCGCCCACACGCCTGCTCGCCCGCCAGAGGGCTTAGGGTTTGCCCTGAGCGGCCTCGACACAGAGCGCGGTTTCCACCCTCCCCCATGACGTTTCTCCGCCAGGAGCCACCGAGAAAAGCCTTCGGGTCGGTTCGGGCTGCACGGCCTTGCTCCCTGAACTGCCGGGCCGGCCTGGGTACGCAGCTGACCCGGCTGACGCAGGCTCGGAGAGAACCTGCCAGGCTTTGCGCGTAGTGTCCGGAAGGGGAGGCGGGACCCAAACAAATCACAGGTCTTGAGGGCGGATATCACGGAAACGTCGGCCTGTGGGACCGCAGACGAGGTCCCACATCATTTGTTCATCATTAACGCAAACGAGGGCCTGTGGGACGATCCTGCCAGGGAGCTGTTGGAGAGATTTGGAGAGAGGGATGACTATTGCAATCCCCTCAACCCCAAAGTCCCAGAAATCAGAGGTGGGCAGGCTGTTAGAGAGAAAAGGACTCCTGACGAGAGTACTGAAGGTACCGGAGACAAAAGAATTTGATTTGGTTGTGTGGAGGATATTTGTTCTGCATAACGCGAGTGGTGGTAGTAGTGTGAAGGGGAGGATGAGACCCTTTACAGATGAGGAACGTCTTTGATTTATTTAAAGAGTTCCAATTGGTCTCAGGAGTGGAGAATTTAAGAGTGGAATAGATATATAACGTCACTAGATTAAGTACTTTCACTTTTGGAAATAGTTGGACGCTCTCTGAGCTTTTAAAGAATTTTAGCAACCTGCAAGATGACAGTGGAGAACTGTACAAAGAAGCTGAAGGCCTTTCCCGAAGCATGAAGTAATTAAATTCGGATGGTCCGATGGTTGTGAATGGTCAAAACCAGGAAACGCCCTTTTGGAAAATGGCAAGATTTGGTCATAGAATAGATAGAGGAAAAATTGAAGAGAACCCCCAAATTACAGGCATTGTACACTGTTTCACAGCTTTTTTCGTCTCTTGACTATGGAATGATCATTAAATGCCTTTCTCTTTGCTGCATTAAATTTATTTGACTACGTCAGTAGTTTCCAAACATGTTTTATTGCAACCTTTATCAGTAAAACACTTTAAATAAGCATTCTCAAAATATTGTGTCTTTAATCATGGGTAATGGATAAATGGCACTGTAAACATAAAATATGCAAAAAGCATACTTTTTAAAGGATGAAAAAAAATCACCCGCTCCCTGGTATGCTCCCAAATGAATTTGGAGTCCATATAAAGGTGTTTCCTTATTTTTCAAGAAGGCTGTTCACATCTCTGAGGACTTCCAGATTGAGGGAATTTCCTTTTTAAAATACTTTTTGAAGAACTCCGTTCTTCTGGGATGCATATTCTCCTAAAAATACTCATCTGTAGGAGATGATTATTTTTTCCTTCTGCTTGACTCTTAAATGCGTTTCTTCTCCTTTGCATTAATGGATTAATTAGAAGGATGTTGGTTTAACTCTTGTTTATTAAAAATACACCATTCATAAAATTCTTTAGGTTAACTACTAGTGGGAATAAATTATTTGGGAACTGTCTTGCCACTGATCATTACATACCACTTTGTTAGGAGCTGCTATATAAATGGAGTTTAGGCTCTCTAATAGTCTATTTTTAATAAGCCATTTAAAAATCAGCAGTATGTGCTTTTGGTAAAATGAAATTTAATACAAAGAGTATAATATAAAAACAAAGATCTCTTTATCTGCTGAACCTTTTTCCCATTTCCCACCTTCCAGAAGTAAGCACTGTAAGTAATTTTTTCCCAAGAAACTCTGATCATATTCAAAGCACACATTATATATTTACCCCTCCTTTTCATCTCCACAAGTGGAATCATAAAGCACATGCTATTTTATACCATTCCTTTGCTACTCAATACAATGTTAGGTATTTTTCCATATCCATAAGTATAAAACATCATTTTTTAAAAAGGCTATACAACATTATAAAAATATCAAAATGTATTTAGCCTGTCCTCTATTGGTGGACATTTAGATTGTTTCCAGTTACTGGCCATCACAAACCCTGCCATAGTGAATGCCTGTGTACATACAAGGTCTGTCCAGAAAAAGTCTAGCCATTGTTAATATAACAAGAATGGTTTGGGCCACAGTGATGTAACCTGGCAGCCAAGGAGAGACGATTGGAATGTGCGTGTGTGAACAATGGTGGTAGACACCATTGAGTGAGCATGTATACTGTGTGGCCATCACATTCAAAATGACTGAGTGAGTAGAGCAACAAATCTGCATCAGATTTTGCATTAAGGTTAAACATTCCTCTGCAGAAACTGTTGGGATGATTCAGAAGGCCACAGCTATGGGCAGCTGGTGATTGGCAGTTTCATCATGACAGCATGCCTGCTCATGCATCACACCTCATGTAGTGATTTTGGGGGAAACATCAAAACACCCAGGTGACTTGGCCCCTCCCACACCCCAGATTTGGCGCCTGGCGATTTCTAACTTTTCCCAAAACTAAAATCACCTTTGAAAGGGAAGAGATTTGAGACTGTTGATGATGCAGAAAAATATGATGGGGCAGCTGATGGTGACTGGGAGAACTGTGTGATGTCCTAAGGTGTCTACTTTGAAGAGGACTGAGGCATCATTGTCCTATGTACAATGTTTCCTGTATCTTCTGTCTTCAGTGAATGTCTCTGCTTTTCATATTACATGGCAGGATACCTTATGGACAGACCTCATATATCCTGGGCCCTTGTGTGAGCCTGTCTATGATGTAAACAGTATGGAATTCTTTGGAGCTATAATATTCTGAATCATTTAATTTTAGTTGATGTAGTCCTCAAAAAATTGTTTTTGGAACAATAAGTGTCTTCATGCCTCCAACCCTATTTTCAGCTCCAGTGACAAATGTTGGGTGATGAGGTTACTCAGAAAATAGATTATCTTGTGAATCTCCACCAGCCAAGAAGCTTTGTTGAGCTCTGTGACTAGGCAAATTATTTAACCTCACTATGTCTTAGTTTACTCATCTTAATACTGAGTATGTTGATAGTACTTCCTCTTTGGGGTTGTTTTGGTAATAAAATGAGTAAAATAATGATGATAAGTTATATATGTAAAGCAGTTGGAGCAGTGCTTAGTACAAACTACTGTGTATATAATTATAGCTACCATTTACTCTAAATTTATTTAATGAAAATAGTAGTTTTTTGTGTCATGAAAAATAGGTTTTTATTTTCTAATTACAAAATTATAATTTGTATATGCTTTTTCCAGCTTTATGGCAAACTGGTTGAGAGTCACACTGAGAAATTAGGAAAACTACTGAGGCTCAACCAAATATGCATTAAATAAATTTGAGGAGGGACCTGGAAGTCTCACCATTTTCTGTGTTGTTTCTATGGTAAAATATGATTTAAATTTCAAAGAAAATGGATGAACACACAGGCATGTGCCATCTTCAGTTATTTTCTTGATTTTCCCATGCCTTTTGTACTAAGTTCTCTGTGGTTAGGGACATGTCTTATGTTTCTTTTAACACTTTTGTGACTCTACACCAAGTAGATATTTAAAAAATAATTATTTATAGCAATGATGACTTTGATAAAGTAAGACTTACTGAATTTTAAGTGCTACCTCAACATACGAGTGTCAAGATCCTGTGCAGGGTTTGTGGAAGGTGTGGCCGGCATTGTCTTTGAGGTAATGTTTCATTTGCTTAAATTTTACTGAACCTTGGCCTTGGCATATAGCTCTTTATTTTTTTCTTTTTCCCAATTTGCCACTCATCATTCTGGTGCTTTATAAACTATGGGAAAAGCATTGTTTGCCCAACAGTCACACATATTCCACACATGAATTTATTACTATGAACATAAATATTTTCCCCTTTACTAATTTTTATATATGCATTTGCCATTTTGTTCCTACAGTGGGTCTTAACAGAGGTGGAGGTCCATCTTTCTTCATTTAGCTTAAACATACTACTTAGTGGTTCTCTTGCCCTCAAATTCCCAACCTTTGAGCTACCTAAAGCACTTGACTGGACCTGAGATACCCTTTCCATTTTTATTTCCATATTCCCTTAATGGCAACAGCTATAGAAATTACTCTTGAATCACAGAGTCATAATACCAGGCATTAGAATGTTCGTAGTCAGTCTTCATTTTAAGTGACTTATCCAATACAATTTAACCACGTTGTGTTGGAGCCTGGACCAAAAGCTCAGTCCCTGGCTCCCAATTTGGTTGTACTTCCAGTATGCCATACACTTTCTCATGGCCCTCAGAGATTGTTGAATTACTATGAGCAAACTCCTTTTACTCTAGCCTGAAATGATACATCCCTGATAATGTTGTTTTCTTTCTTCAAATATACATATTTTTAACCCCTTATGTGAGAAAAGTAACATTTTTCATTTAAAAGCATTTTATCTTATTCAATAATACATATTTAGCTGAGAAACATTGAAATATCTTAAGTTCTCTGTCAGTTTTCCTCATGTATAAAATGGAGATGGTGATAATATGTACCTTGCAAATTTTGTAAGGATTAGAGAGAAAAATGTAAAGTATCTGGTACATAATGCTCAATAATTGTCACTGTTAATATCAGTCTGTGTTCATCTGCATGTGTCATTTATATGCAATAATTTTTAGTTGGATGCTGGTGAAGACACATCCTTCTGGGGAAGATGAATCAGAATCTCATGTGGTAGTGGTGGATTGGGGAGGGCGGAGTTTCAGTTTGAAAAAACATTCAGGATTTTAATTTTATATTTGGAAAATGAAAAAAATCATATTTTTACAATAGAAATTACTGTATCCATCACGATCTTCTCAGCTGATGGTGATATGCAAAAGATCTGATTTAGGGAACACTGGCATACCATCTTGGGTATGTATGTGTGTGCATACATTTGTGCATGCATGATAATGTTACATTTTTCCAAAGGGTGTATGGTTTTAAAATGGTTGAGAAACATTGTCACTGTGTTTGACATCTCAGTATTTTTCTGTTTAGTCCTAAAAGGAGTAGCAGTAGCAGTAGGATCCAAGCTACCTAGAGCAGAAGTTGTGGGTGCAAACAGCAGAGCTATAACAGAGGTGGGTTGTGTGTTGTTTGAGGAATCTGAACTGAAAGGGATGGAAAATGGTCAGTGAGTGAGGTAAATACAGGTCAGGGTGTGTGACAAAACCAGAGGTTAAGTTGAGAAACTCCTTTATGGACAATTCTAGCTGTTAATTGATTTGTTAAAACAAACAAAAACAAAAACTCTTTATTTTAAAATAAAACTCAAGTACTAACCCCTCCCCCAAATGTATAGTTTAATGAATTATTATAAGATGAACATCCTGTCATAACTACCAGGTCAAGAAATGAAACTGCCAGTCATCCAAGAAACCCCTCCATGCACCCTGTCCCAATCATAGCCCTATCTTTTCTTCCAAAGAAACATTTCCTTTGGTTTCTTTATGGTTTTATCAATGAAATGTGAACTTTCCCCCCAACCTTTTTAACTTGGTGTGTCTCTTGTCTTTTTCTTACAATTTCTGTTGAAGAACTGAGGCCTTTTAACCTGTGGAGTTTCCTTCACTCTGGGAATTTTCACTTCTATCGGGGTAGTTCAGATATTCCTCTGTCGTCTGCATTTCTTGCAAATTGGCAGCTCATGCCGAGGCTTCACCACACTAAGGTTCATTTCCTTCGGCATGACTATAGGTGGTGGTATATCCTCTCATTCGGAAGGTCATAATGTCTTGCTTTTGCTCTTTCTTGTTATCAGCTGTCAGTGTGTTATGTCTAGATGCATGAATTTATTAGGACTTGTAAAATATTAAACTACAAATTCTGATGCCACCATTTTATTTTCATTTATTAGCTGGAATAATTTTATAGGATGATGTGTCTCCTCATCTACTATTTGCCTCCGGAGTGATAAAGTTCAAATAGGATAGGCAGGATAAATTCTTGTGCTTACCCAATTTCAACATAATCAGATGATGACCAGTTTATTATTATTATGAACTTGTGGCTTTAAATATTTTTGGTGTGTTTTAATGCATTGCAATTCATATTCTTATCAGAAACTCACCTTGTTCCTTTGGCCTATGAGAACTTCTTCAGTTTGGCTCCTTAGCCATTTTGACATGACTGTAGAAGTCTTTGATAGCTTCCTTGCTATTTTGTATGACAAGATGTTTCAGACTCATTTTGTGCATTTCTTACTTGAGAACTGGAATCAGTTGTTTCTCTAAGAAGAACCCCAATCTAGGCCCAAAAGGTGCTCATTGCTTCTCAGTTTGTCATTGTGTTTAAGCCTTTTCAGAGGACAGAGTTAAGAAAATATATCTAGTAAGGTAATATACCTTGTAGGTTCATGCTGATATTTTCAATTCAAATTCAAAATCAGTTTTTATTTCATGGTTCTTAGTTTCTTCCGTGTTACATGTTACTCCTCCTTTTTTCATGCTGAAAATATGATAGAATTACTATGCCCGTAATTACTCATTTACTTTAATTCCACATGACACATACAATAGAAATAACAATACTGATTTTTGGTTACTGAAAACAATTTTAACAGGATTTCTTACATGTTATTTACATCCTCCCCAAATATTTTTTCATGGTAGCTCTGTATAATGTCAGAGCATATAATCATTAAATACTATGCTCTCTCCATCCTATCTTATTTCCACAAGTAACTGTATAATAAATGGTTACAACTACTCCTTTAAAAAAATTTTTTTTATTGGCCTGGCCAGTGTGGCTGAGTTGGTTGTGTATTGTTCTGCAAACCAAAAAGATTGTGGGCTTGATTCCTGGTCAGGGCACATGCCTGGGTAGTGGGTTCAGACCCTGGTTAGGCATGTGCAGGTGGCGACTGATGGATGTTTTGCTCTCACATCAGTCTTTTTTTTTTTTCCACATCAGTCTTTCTCTCCCTCTTTCCCCCTCCCTTCTCCTCCTTCTGAAATCAATAATTAAAAAAACCTTAAAATTTTTTATTAATGATCAGAGTGAGATTAGTTAATACAGTTATATAGATGTTAGAGGTACAATTTTGTTATACATCATCTGTACATTGTATTCACCACCTGAGGTCAAGTCTCCTTTCTTTTACTATTTATCCCCCATATACCTCCTTCTGTCTTCCCCCAACTCACCTTTCCCTCTGATAATCACCATACTATTTTATATTGCCTTTGAGTTTTGTTTCTTTTCTTTTCTTTTCTTTTTTTTTTGCTTAATCTCTTCTCCTATTCCACCCAGTCCCCTAACCTCCTTTCCCTGTGACAGCTGTCTGTCTGATCTCTGGCTCTATGAGTCAGTTTCTGTTTCATTTGTTAGTTTACCTTGTTCATTAGATTCCACATGTAAGTGAAATCATGATGGTATTTGTCTTTCTCTGATTGGCTTTTTTCACTTAGTATAACACTCTCCAGGTCCATGCATGCTGTTTCCTTCTTTGTTATAGCTGTGTAGTATTCCACTCTGTAAAGTACCACAGCTTTTTTATCCACTCATCTGCTGATAGGCACTTGGGCTACTTCCAAATCTTGGCTATTATAAATAATGCTATATTGAACATAGGCATGCATATATTCTTTTGAGTTAGTGTTTCTGGATTTCTTCGAATAAATTCCCAGAAGTTGAATCACCGGGCCATAAGGCAGTTCCATTTTTAATTTTTTGAAATAACTCCATAGGGCTTTCCATAGTGGCTACACCAATCTACATTCCCACCTGCAGTGTGCAAGTGTTCCTTTTTCTTCACATCTGAGCCAGCACTTGTTGTTTGTTGTTTTACTGATGATAGCCATTCTGACAGGAGTGAGGTGATAACCCCATTGTGGTTTTAATTTGCATTTCTATGATGAATAGTGATGTTGAGCCTCTTCATATGTCTGTTGGCGATCTATAGGAGAAATGTCTGTTCAGGTCCTTTGCTCATTTTTTAAATTGGATTGTTTTTGGTTTTGGTGTTGAGTTTTATATGTCTTTTATAAATTTTGGATATTAACCCCTTATCAGATTGGTGAATATGTTCTCCCATTCAGTGGGTTTTCTCTTCATTTTGTTGATGGTTTCCTTTGCTGTCCAAAAACTTTTCACTTTGGTGGTAATTCCATTTTTTATTTTCCCCTCTTTCTTAAGGAGATATATCAGAATAAAATATTGCTATGAACAATGTCCAAGATTTTGCTACGTATGTTTTCTTCCAGGGTTTTTATGGTTTTGGGTCTAATATGTCTTTAATTCATTTTGAATTTACTCTTGTGTGTGGTGTGAGAGGGTGGTCTAGTTTCACTTTTTTTGCATGTATCTTTTTCCCAACACCATTTATTAAACAGACTGTCTTTACCCCCATGTATGATCTTAACCTTCGTTGTCAAATATTAATTGACCATAGAGGCATGGTTTTATTTCTGGGCTCTGTATTCTGATCTCTGTTTCTGTTTTTATGCCAGTACAACCAATCCCTAAAACGATGTTTTGATCATTTGGATTGTCTCAAGCTTTCCCTCAGGAATGCCTGAGATGCCTTAGGAAAGGCTCATGGGAAAATTTTCATGAATTTTCTTACATGTTTGTAACATTCTGTCTCTGCTGTCTATAGCTGAAGATCATTTTTGCTGGAAATAAAATCCTTGGTCTGCATGTTCTTTCCTTGAATATCTCAAATCTGTAACTCTATTTTTTTTTCAGATTTTATTTATTTATTTTTAGAGAGAGGTGAAGGGGGAGAGAAAGAGAGAGAAACATCAATGTGTGAGAGATACATTGAATGGTTGTTTCTCACTCGCCCCCAAATAGGGACCTGGCCTGTGACCTAGGCATGTGCTCTGACTAGGAATTGAACAAGCGAACTTTTGATTCACAGGTTGGCCTTCAATCCACTGAGACACACCAGTCAGAGCTGTAACTCCAGTTTTGTTTTATTTTGTTTTGTTTTCTGGCAAAAACATTTGCTGTTGAAAAGCCTTATGATAGTCTTATTTTCTCTATCTTGCAAAAGTAAGATGATCTTTTGGCCTAAATCTCAAAGGATTATTTTTTAAGTCCATTCATTTTACTCTAGTAAATGTCTTTTTGGACATTCTGGGTTGATATTCTCGGTTACATGGTAGGCTCTTTTAATGTGTAGCTTCAGGTCTTTTTAAATTTCAGGTAAGTGTTCTTGGATTTGTTTTGTATGTGTGTGTGTGTTCTGTACTTTTGATTTTCTTCAGGAAATCCTACTATCTGCATTGCTTATCTGCAGTATTTATCATTTCCTCTTGATTCCTTTTTAATTACTGCTCTTTCTCTTAAAAAATTTTAAAATAAATAATTAGGAATAACTTAGACTTTTCTATAGAAAATTTGCAAAGACAGTTGGGTTCAGTAGACCTCTCACCCAGTATTCTCTAATATGTTAACATGTTCCATTAGCAACATACATTTGTCAAAACTTAAGAAAACAACATGGATTCATTAGTATTAACTAAACTCCATACTTTGTTTTAATTTCATCAGTTTCTCCATTAGTGCCCTCTTTCTGAACACATCGTAGGAAATCACATTGCATTTAAGTCTGTTTCTTTTTTAATTGGGATAATTATAGAATCACATGCAATAAACAATACTGAGAGATTCCTGTACTCTTTGTGCAGTTTCTCTCAGTGGTAACAGTTTACAAATCTATTGTATAATTCCACAACCAGGATACTGATATTAATACATTCCCTAGTTTTATTTGTATATTATACAATTTTATCATCTGTATTGGTTCCATATCCACTACAGTTAAGATATTGCAAGGTTCCAAGACCACAAGGATCCTTTGTGTTGCCTTTTTAAAACTGTAACTACCTTTTACCTTCCCCCTCCCTAAGCACTGCCAGCCGCTAATCTGTCCTCCATTTCTAAAATTTTGTTATTTCAAAAATGTAAGTGGAGAATTATATAGTATGTAACCTTTTGGAATTGGCCTTTTTTTCATTCCTAAATTCATAGAGATTAAATGGTTGGGTGTATCAATAGTTTATTCCTTTTTATTGCTGCATAGCATTCCACGGTAGTAATAAACCATGGTCTGTTTAACCATTTACTTGTTGAAGGACATCCTCACTGATTCCTTCCACTGAAGCTACTGTGAACATTCATATGCAGGTTTTTGTGTAAATTTAAGTTTTTAGTTCTCTGAAATAAATGCCTAGGTATAAAATTACTGGGTCATAATGTAATTGTGTATTTCCTTTATACTTAATTTCTTTTTGATTTAAGAAATTATTTTTTATTTCAACTTTTTATCTTAAGACATGAGTTGTGATTATTCATTTTACTGTTCCTTTTAGTTTCATCCTAATTTCCAAAATGATTTTTTAAAAAATTTCAGATATTTCCACTTTACTTTTGGGTTTTTCTGTTTTAACAATGGTGCCTAAATTGCCATTTTCTGGAAAAAGCTGTATAATGCTGGCCTCAAGGACTAGGCAGTCACTATTCATAATGGCTGTTGCAGTTCCCTCATGAATAAACCAAGGAAGGGCTTTCAGTCCTGCCCAAAACCCCACCATTTAGCTCTAGTTCATAAGCAAAATTTTCAACTTGCTTGCGTGTTGTATCATCTGTACAATTGCAAAGAACTGCTTGTGCCTATCATATTTCTGTTTCTTCAAGACTAACATGAAATGAAAGCTGAAATGGGGCTCTGCATCATCACCCAGTTCACAACACCAGGAAGATTGGCGTCTGTAGCAAGGAAAACTATATCCTCTCACTGCAGGGTTGTAATGAACTTGTGGTGATGCATTAGTTGAGGCAAAACAGCATCCAAAGATCTTTGACAGGTACAGGAAGAACCAGGGCACGGGCAGGAGTAAGGCCAAAACTCACAGCACTCTTTGTGCTCTGCTTTTCTGTGTGCAACAGAGTTACTTCACATTCAGAAGAGGCATATTTACAAGGAAAAACTGCTGAATTGGCCAATTTCTCCATAGCTGAGATGCCAGTGGATCCCCACCACCGTGGGCAATGCCACCGCTTCTTCCCCTTGCTGACAGAACCGCCATTTCACACGTCCTGTGAATTTAAAATAATTATTGAAAAGTTAAGGACTTACTGTTGTAATTTTGTTAATAGTTTTCTTACAGTATTGTAGTTCCTTTGCTCCTTTCTTGTTCTCTTGCTGTCTTCCAGTGTTTTTCAAAAAAAGTTTTAATAACAATAGTTTTTTAATTTTTTCAATTACAGTTTACATTCAGTATTATTTTATATTAGTTTCAGGTGTACAGCATAATGGTTAGACAATTACATACTTTACAAAGTGCTCCCTTAGATATTCCAGTTCCCACCTGGCTGCATACATAGTTATTACAATAATATTGACTATATTTACTATGCTGTACTTTACATTCCTGTGACTATTTTATAACTATCACTTTGTACTTCTTAATCCTTTCACCTTTTTTACCCAGTCCCCCAGATCCTCCCTCTTTGGCAACCGTTGGTTTGTTCCCTGTGTATGTAAGTCTATTTCAATTTTATTTGTTCATTTCTTTTGTTCTTTAGATTCCACTTAGAAGTGAAATCGTATGGTATTTGTCTTTTTCTGACTGACTTCATTTAGCATGATGTCTTCTAGGTTCATCCATGCTGTCACAAATGGTAAAATTCATTCACTTCTATGGCTGAGTAATACTATTCCATTGTATCAGTATGTTATATATTTTTTATGTCATATCATTTTAATGCTTTTTGTTTTAGGCGATTTTGTAGGTCATCAAGTTGTTTAGTAGTTTCTAATTGTTTTTGAGCAAGGCTTTTTATTTCTCAAATGAATATTATTCTTTTTCTTTGTAATAATGTTCTATGAAAATTTACTGTGTTACTTTGCATTTGCTCATGTGTATGTCTGTTTAATGTTATTGAACTTGGATTGCTCTTCTGTGTTCTTTTCCTGTGTCGTACAAATAATATGGTAGCTGGATTTCTGAGATTTCCTGACCTTTTTTTTTTTTTTTTTTTTTGACCATCTCCACTCTTTATCTGGATCTTTTTTTAAAAAGAATTTATTTATTTTTAGAAAGACAGGAAGGGAAGGAGAAAGAGAAGGAGAGAAACGTCAGTGTGTGGTTGCCTCTTGCACACCCCCCACAGGGGACCAGGCCTGCAGTCCAGGCATGTACCTTGACTGAGAATCGAACCAGTGATCCTTTTATTCACAGGCCAGTGCTCAATCCACTGAGATCCAGCCAGGGCATGGATCTTTCTTTGGTCTCTGTTGATTCTGTCTTGATGAATTTTGAGTCTACTCTCAGTAGAATCTCCTCAGTGGGGGCCCTGTTTTGGAAGAGACCCCTGGCTACCTTAGTAGCCATTTCACATTCTGCAGGTTCTTTGCACTTACCTGCTGTAGTGGGGGATATACCAGCTTCTTTCAGCTGCTGTTCTTTAATTGGCTTGGCAACTTTCCAGTGACTATTCCCTGGCTCTTTTTTGGTTATCTTAGCATATCGTCTAGTATATGGTCTATCAAAATTTTGTCTCTGTTCCCTAGTTGTAGGTAGAAATTAGGCTCTTCAACAGGATCATAAGGAAAGCATTCCAAGGTCTCACACACGGGAGATTGTGATGTGGTATGGTTTATTTATGTGGAGATAGAAGCTTCCTCCTGGGGTTTCAATGTCCCATCTCTGTCTGTCCAACCATGGAAAAAGTACAACCGTGTCTTCAGTAGGCCCAACACAAAAGTCAGTGTCCAGAGTTTTTGCTTCATATTAAGGCTTAGTCCTTTGGAGCACACCTGCGGCAGCTAAGTGACCTCAGCTGCCGTCCAGGTAGCTGAGCTTGTTTCCATTCTGGCTGCTCTGGTAGTAGAGTCCATGTGGCTGCTGGCCATGTGGCTGATATGGCCACATGACAATGGAGAGAGAACACACGATCACACAGGATGAGTGTATAACCTGGTGGGCAAGAGAGACAAGAGGGCTGCTTTGCTCCCCTGGGATTATAACTAGGAGCTTAGGTTTGGGATGGACCGGGTGCTTTTTCAAAAGAACTAGTCAACTTCCCAAACTTTCACAGGCTTTGAGTAGGGCAACCTGCTAGTTAGATTGACAGGCTTCTATGATCAACCACCTGCCTCTGTGCCCTCCAACAATCCCTTATCCAAGAGTCTGGGAAGGGAGGAGTGTTGATCTCCTAGGGTGTGAAGCTGTAGATTCCTGGCTAAGCAAGTAGGCTCCTGCTTCCCAGTTTATTAAGCTCAATGTCTATTTCCGTTTTGCTCCCTTTTTCTAGCTAAATACCAGTGGTAACACTGTTAGATTTCCGGGTTGGGCCTGAGAAATTGAAGTAAAACAGATTAACAAGAGAAAAGCATGCACACTTATTTAATACAAGTTTTATGCAACACAGAAACTCTCAGGAGGTAATGAAGACTCAAAGAAGCACTTGAATTGAACACTTATGTGTTGAATTAGAGTAGTTAATTCTGAAAATCAGACAAGGCAAGGGGGTAGTTAATCATGGAGAAGTGACTAGGAAAATAATGGTTAGTTTACAAGGTTGGTTTTTACAAATTTCCCTTGGCCTCAATTCTCCCTCCCTGGAGATAAGAATGTTACTTTTCTCCTTATATAGGACAGACATCTTCTATATGGGTGTTTTATCTCTTGCTTAGAGGAAGAAAAAAGGGGAGGTCAAAGTACCCTTTTTTCCCTGCTGTTTTCCAAGTGTTTTTAGCTCAAAATAATATTTAAGCCAAAGTAACATTTTGGGGTGGCTCATTATGCCACCCTTCACTTCCCCCTTCTTTTTCCTGCATGGTTTACAATGACACATGGAGCTGTGGTTCTTGGTGGTTTGTTTAGATCCATGTTTATTTAAGCGTTTGTTGGAAACTTTGGGAGGGAAGGAGGGAAGGGAAGTGTTAATGCGTGCGTGTGCGTGTGTGTGTGTGTGTGTGTGTACATATATATTTAGGCTGTCTGTGTCTTGTGGTTTTTGGTAGCTTGTGTCTTTCAAGGAATTGGCCAATTTTATCTATATTAATGGATTTATAGGTATGGAGTTATTTGTAGTGTTCTTTTATTATCTTTTAATGTATGTTAGATCAATAGTGATGTTTCCTCTTTCATACCTGATGTTGCTAATTTGTGTCTTCTCCTTTTCTTGGTCAATCTGATCACAGCTTTATCAATCTTACTTATCTTTTCAAAAAAACAACTTCTGGCCAGCCAAGATGGAGGTGTAGGTAGATACACTTTGTCTCCTCACAAAACCAAAAGAAGGACAACAATAAATTTAAAAACAAAAAGTAACCAGAACTTGCAGAAAATAGAACTGTATGGAAGTCCAGCAGACAAGGTGTTAAAGAAGAAACATTCATCCAAAATGGTAGGAGGGGTGCAGATGGGCAGCCGGAACTCAGAGGATGTGGGGCAAGGCAGCAGCTGGAGAACTGAGCAGGTGAGGTGGCTGGCAGACTGGGCGGTCCCACATTTGGGTGTGGATAAACCAGGAGGAACAGCCAGGGGGTGAGACAGACCACGAAATTCAGGGTTCCGGCATGGGAAAAGAAAGCTTCAAAACCTCTGGCTTTGAAAACCTGTGCGGGATGTGGCAGCGCAAGAAACTCCCCACCTCACAGGAGAGTTCATTGGAGAGACTCACAGGGTCTTATAACATCCACAAACCCACCCACCCGAGAGTCAGCACCAGAAGGGCCCACTTTGCTTGTGAGTAGCAGGGGAAGTGACTGAAAGCCAGCCGAGAGCCGAGGGAGCGGCATTGTTCCCTCTTGGACCCCTCCCCGACATACAGCATCAGAAGCAAGTGACCTGTGTTGTCCCGCCCTGGTGAATACCTAAGGCTCCATCTCTTCCAACATAACAGGCACACTGAGAAAAAGAAATGTGGTGCAAATGAAAGAACAGATCAAAACTCCAAAAACAGAACTAAGTGATGAATAGACAGCCCACCTATCAGATGCACAGTTCAGAAACACTGGTAATCAGGATGTTCACAGAAATGGTTGAATATGGTTACAAAATGGAGGAAAAAGTGGAGGCTATGCTAAGTGAAATAAAGAAAAATACACAGGGAACCAACAGTAAAAGGAAGGAAACCGGGACTCAAATCAACGACTTGGAGCAGAGGGAAGAGATAAACATTCAACCACAACAGAATGAAGACACAAGAATTCAAAACACCAAGGAGAGGCTTAGGAACCTCTGGGACAACTTTAAACGTTCCAACATCTGAATCATAGGGGTGCCAGAAGGAGAAGAAGAAGAGCAAGAAGTTGGAAACTTCTTTGAAAAAATAATGAAGGAGAACTTCCCCAGTCTGGCGAAGGAAATAGACTTCCAGGAGATCCCGGAAGCTCGGAGAGTCCCAAAGAAGTTGGACCCAAGGAAGCACACACCAAGGCACATCATAATTACATTACCCAAGATTAAAGATGAGGAGAGAATCTTAGAAGCAGCAAGCGAAAAGGAGACAGTTCCCTACAAAGGAGTGCCCATAAGACTGTCAGCTGATTTGTCCAAAGAAACCTTGCAGGCAAGAAGGGGCTGGCAAGAAGTATTCAAAGTCATGAAAGGCAAGGACCTACATCCAAGAGTACTGCATCCTGCAAAACTATCATTTAGAATGGAAGGGCAGATAGAGTGCTTCCTAGATAAGGAAAGATTAAAGGAGTTCATCATCACCAAGCCCTTATTATATGAAATGTTAAAGGGACCTACCCAAGAAAAAGATCAAATACTATGAACAGTAAAATGACAACAAACTCACAACTATCAACAATTGAAGCAAAACAAGAACAAAAAGAATCTAAGCAAACAACTAAAACGGGAACAGAATCACAGAAATGGAGATCAGAGGGAAGGAGGATGGGAAAGAATGGGATAAAAGGTACAGGGAATTAGAAGCATAATTTGTAGGTACAAAATAGACAGGAGGAGGTTAAGAATAGTATAGGAAATGGGGAAACCAAAGAGCTTCTATGTACGACTGATGGACATGATCTAAAGGGGGTTGAATGCTGGTGAGAGGAGGGGGGTGCAAGGTGGAAGGGGAAAAAGGGGAGAAAAAAATGGGACAACTGTAATAGCATATATATTTACATATATATTTCTATATATAGAAATTACAAACACTAAAAATAAAAAATAAAACTTGATTTTATTGATTTTATCTGTTTTTCTATATTCAGTTTTATTTACTGCACTAATCTTAATTCATTTTTTCTGGTAACATTTAATTTGCTCTTTTTCTAAATTCCTTCAAGAGAAGCATAGGTTGCGTATTCCTTGTTCCTTTTCTAATAGATGCAATTAATGCTAGACATTTTTTCTTCCTTTAATTAAGTTGATTGGATTTTGAACAGGATTTTGTTTAAGTTTTAGCAAAACACATGGTTTATTGGGAAAAATTCCTGAAAGAATGGGGTTCATGAGGCACGTAAAAAGAAAAAAAACTGCTGAATCATGCTGTTTCTTTGATGGAGGAAGAAAGAACAACAGACTAGGAGGGGAAGGAATAATTACTAGTTTTATGTTTGTAAATGAAGTTCTGATGAAATAAGTGGCATGGAAAATAACCTGTAGGGTGCATTATTTCCCACTAAACAATTATGTATTTGTGTTTTATTTTAAAAATATTCCTTATGGTGATTTACAGTTGCCACTGAAAAGTGCGTGACTGCACTGTACGTACTAAGATGCCTTTTTAAAAGGTACCATTACTGTCCAGTCTGTTCCTGATATATATCACCATATATATATATATATCAGTTATCTTATTTTACTTATAGATGATATGGTTACCAATATAGGAAAAAACTATTCTATATTTTACTGATTCTTATGTTTTCTTTTCCTGCAGAAATGCTGAGTCGATTGTCAGGATTAGCAAATGTTGTTTTACATGAATTATCAGGAGATGACACAGATCAGAATATGACGGCTTCCTTAAACTCCGTAAGTAGCTCTGTTCTGAATTAAACTGATGAAACATATGTTACACGTTCTTCTGAGGAAAATAATTTAAGATGGAAGGGTGTGAGCAGCCTCCCTTGTGCTAGGTAGAAGAGAAGATTAAGAAAAACATTGAGACTTTATAAATGGCCCTTTTCCTGTAGTTTGTAGTCGAAGAGCCACAGTGGTAGGAATCAAGTCCTGGATGAGAGTCAAAAGGTCTTTTACATTTGTCCCACAGAGACTTGTTTAGTGTTACATTGTTTTAACCCCTACTTGGCTATATATTCCTTTTCTCTAGGAAGGATTTGAATGACAAATGGTGGAATTGGAGTACCTTTCCTGTTTAAGAATATCTGTTTGCTATTGTACATTCATCCATCACTTCTCTTATAGTTGGCATTGCATTTTCTGAGGGCCATATAAGAAATCAAAAGAAGTCCTTTAGTTTTCTGAAAAGACAAGCAGTATTGCCTAGAGTTTAAGAGAATTTTATTCAACTACTCTCTTCATTTTAAATTTAAAATTTTGGGCTCTCCCACTTAATAGTTTATGATCTTTGCTTCCTTTATTTTTCTCTTTGGTAAAATTAGAATACTAAAACTGTAAATAAGATAATGTTTATAAAATGCTTAGCATTTATAAAATACTTAACCTATTATAATTGCTATGAGAATAATTATTATTGGTTTAGAGTTGGAAAGATTTCCTAAGTAAGATTAAGAGTTGGGATAAGATGAAATTGAAATGAAGGAACTCCTGTTTAGAAGTCAATACCTTTTCCATGGTACATTGGCAATTTTTTGTCTAAATGCTAGGAATTACCCGAAGAATCTGCCATGAAATGTAATGATAAAACTCAAGAGGATGTTCTGGAGCGCCTGGCTTATGCAGAGAGGTTGGTGGTGGAGCTAAAAGAAATCATTAGACAGAAGGATACTGAACTGCAGCAGAAAGATGAAGTTCTACAGGTACCATTGTTTTGCTTCTTTCTTGCTCAGTATTTACTAAAAAATTATTGGAGAATCTGATTCTTATTTCCCTGATATGATAAGATGATGCCTACTTTTGTTATGAGCTAGATAAACAATGAGTAAACATATATGTATTTGTCATCCTTGTTCTCTGACAGGAAGAAAGAAAAGCTGCTGAGAGCAAAATTAAAAAGCTGAAACTTCATGCTAAGGCCAAATTAACTTCTTTGAATAAACACATAGAAGAAATTAAGGCTCAAGGAGGGACTGGTCTGCCTATAGGACCTCAGTCAGAGGAGCAACTCTCCAAGGTATGGTGACTGAGTATAATACATATTTTCTAAGTGGAAAAAGCCTTCCTATTTAACAGATCTTTCATTAATCACAAATACTTATGAAGCTAAAGTAATACAGCACTAAATGCTGTCCTTATTGAACTTGCAGCAGTCTAGCTGGGCTGTGGGCCACATGCAGGTTGAACAAAAGGTCAACAGAAAACATGGAAATGAAATGCCAGTTGTTACTTAGACTTTTAAGAATTAAAAAGGCTAATGGGAAGGAGTAAATACTGAGGTGAGGTTTTTAGATAGGAGAAGCACATAGCTTTCAGATAGGTTTTGTCATTGGTAAGAAGGTTAAACTAGCTGGTCTCTAGTTTCTTCCGGCTCTGAAATTGTTTAATTCAGTGATTTAAACAGAATATTTTGTGCCCTTATATGGTTATATACTAGTGGATTAAAGTTTCATCCATTATAGGCTGAATTATTTATATTGCCTTGCCCCCCATAAGGTGTATTCTCTAGATTGATGACCACCACCAATAAAACAGTTTCAGGTTGGAGATAGAAGAAGAGTAGGGAAAGTGGTACCTTTTGAGGAATAGAGCATTGTTTTAAATTTAGTGTTTATACCTTTCTGAATTTGGTATAGAGTATATGCTGGTACAGCATGTGTACACACTACAGTTGGCCTAGACTTCACTTTTAGAAATTGACATAAGAAATCTTTTTATTTTCTTAAATTCTTCCTATCTCATCCTTTGACCCACTAGTACTCTTATTCTCAATACTTTTAGTTCTTGGGAAATTAAGTTTTAATAGATGCTCTAGGCACAACCCTCAGGGTAACTAGTTAGCTCCCTAGTTAGTCATTCTTATTGGGTCTAATGCTCTGAAGCATTTTCCTTACTTTTCCTGCATTGATAGCCTTATTGAACTTTTCAAAGCTCATTTTAGAAGTTTCTCTCATTTTTTTTTCATACAATTTCTTCATCTTGATTCTGGTAATTCCTTCTTCCCCTAGCTGTGGTAGCAGCAACTTCTCTCCCCATGTCGCTTTGTTTCTTCTAACTTTCCTTTCCTCTGCTATGTTGTTACATTTTTAAATTATCGTTTTACAATCTGCTTTCTTTTTAAAGCTCTGAGACCTTAAACAAATCATTTTACATCACTTCCTTCCTCTGTTAAATTAAAAGGTTGGATTAAAAGATTTCAAAGCTCCAGCAGTCAGTCACAATAGCCCTCTAACTGCTGTATACATATTACAGAGCTAGGTATTCTGTGCAAACTATAGTTGAAGAAATGATGGCAATATTCAGATGCTTCACACTGAAAGGAAAAGAAATCAACAGAGACAAGAGGGAAGGGGTGGGCGGGGAAAGGGAAGGGAAGGGGAAAGTCAAGGAACATACAGCATGGACTCATGGACAAAACCAAAGGGGAAGAGCTGAGGGAGGGAAGAAGGGAGGGGGCAAGGGAAAGAGGTGGGGGGAGGCAGAGACAAATGTATTTAAAAAGTAAATAAATTTAAAAAATGAAAAAAAAAATATTCAGATGCTTCACCAACTACTATGTGGCAAAAAGTATAAAATTATTCTGTGTAGTCTTAATAAGGAGACTAGGTTCATTTGGGGTAGGCAGTGTGAATTTAAAGGGGAGCGGGCATAATCTGGTTCAGTCTAAGGGGCTTTTGGAGAAAAAATAGACTATTGAAAGATTGAGATTTCCTCTCACTGGTTCTTTATGATGTTTTGCCCCTCACTTTGCAGTTTAGGCCTCTGGTTTTTCAAGGTAGTGAGACTGAATTTTTTGTTGAGTCCTGCATGGCACTTGACTGGTTTTGCCTTCAGATTAAAAAACCTTAAAAATGGGAAACTCGGTATCATTTCTTCCAACTGTCAACTCCCTTCCAGTATCATTGGCGTTTGGTTGCTCTCCTCATTTTCAGAGAGCTGTTTCATTTCTTATTCAGACTTACAGTTGTTATCTGAGGGAGGATGGGTCCAGCAGGAACTACTTGGCCCTACTGAAACTGGAAAACTCTTAAGATTTCTTCCTTTTTTTAGGTCAAGTGTTATTTCTTGCTCCCATAAGTTTGATAAAACTATGATCAAATGACTTTATAGGGCAAATTAGAGTAAAAGATCAAATGTATATTGACTAAATGACTATCTCTTGTATTTTCAGCATGACAGGAGTTCTGCAGAGGAAGAGATGGAAGTAGAAAAGATAAAACATAAACTCCAGGAGAAGGAGAAACTAATTAGCAGTTTGCAAGCCCAACTTACCCAGGCACAGGCAGAGCAAGCTACAGAGGTAGGGGTGTATGTCACCTCATCATTGAGTTAACAGTTCACTAAAGCCCATTGAATTATAGGACAAATACATTTTTTAGGTGTCCAGTAGATATTTATCCATATTATGTATCAATTTTCTTCCTTTTTTCCTAAGTCTGGGAATTTTCCTTAACTTTTAAAAGGAGTCATTCCCTGGCCAGGTGGCCTAGTTGGTTGGAGTGTAACCCTGTACACCAGAAGTTTGTGGGTTCAGTTCCTGATTAGGGCACATACCTAGGTTGCAGGTTTAATCCCTGGTCGTGGCATGTACAGGGGGCAACCGATCAGTGTTTCTCCCTCACATTGATGTCTCCCCCAGCCCCCCCTCCTCTCTAAAATCAATAAACATAAGCTTGGATGAGGATTATAAAAAGTAATGATAAAAAATAGTAAAAGAAGTCTTGGTTCAGGGAAGCTTTGTCATTTTAACAGACCTCTCTTTTCTGTTGCTTTTTTGTGTTGTATTCAAAGATAAGACAGTTGGATTTCTAATTTTCTTGCTTCCTTTCCCCTACCCTTCACTTTGGTCTATGCCAGTGTTGTCCAGTAATAATATAATGTAAGTCACATGTATAATTTTAAATTTTTAGTAGCTGCATTATAATAGACAAAGAAGAAACAGGTGAAAATGATTTTAACAATATATATAATTGAGCCCAATAGGTTCAAAGCACTATACTTTCAAGATAAAGAATATTTTCTTCTACCCCACAATCAGATCTGTGGGAAATCGGCAAAGGGTAAGGGGAGGGCCAGAGAGATTTGGGGAATCTTAGAGCAAGGGGGCTTACTTGCTTCTTGGTGCATAGCCTGTATAAACTGTAAACCGTTTAGGGGAGTCAAATGTTGAGTATATTCAGTATGCAGAGCAACCAGCTATGGTTTATTTGAACTGCCTGGAGGAGAGGTCTTGGCAAATAAGCCTATGCTAGGATCTCTGGTTCCCGTGTCATATGTATGTCATGTAGGAAGTCCAGAATTTCTCATATCATCGTGGAGGATGCACAAATGCTAAGAGGACTGGAAGAGACATGAAGTCAGGACATGGAGGTTGCAAATGGAATCTGTATGGCGAGTCTATAGTAAGGCCAGCCGTTTCAACAGTGGGTTCAATTTGGAAATGGGCAGGACTAGCCTCACTGCAGCAGGATGCCCAGCCCACTGAGACAGGCTCTTTCAGAGCATGTCAGTGACAAAACATCTCTGCCTCAGATCTGCAAGAACTTAATCTCTGGAGAGGAGCTTATCAGAAAGAGGGAGAAAAAAGATGTAATTTACTGAGATTAAATCCTGAAGCAACTAAGATAATACCTAAAAAGCATTGGCTAAAATAGGGAGAGACTAAGTTATGTTCATTCATGATTTGAAGATAGATCTCTTCTGTTGGGTAGACTCAAAAGCAAAATGAGATTCCGTAGAAATTGGTTACCTTTTTTTTTTTACACTTTTGAATCGTGGCACGTGTCATCAACCCTACTGTATTTTTAATAATTCTTTCAGTAATTCAACAACTGTTTAATGGTTGTCCACTATATACTAGTTATTTTGCTTATAACTCTTGTGGATGTTTTCAAAGCCCTATTTGACAGTCTCCCTATGACCATATATTCTCTAGGAGACTCATGTATGCCTCCTAAAGCCCAGCTTCTGGAAACCCAATCCTGCCTTTCCTTACAGCAGCAGATCCTTATCCTTCATAATCATCTCCCCTTTAATATTATTTCTCTGGGTATTTTCATTATGATTTTTCAAGCAATTGACTTAATAGTAGGTGTGGTAGGCCTGTATATGTAAATCTATGTGGTGTAAGTTTGAAGCTTCTTTTAAGTCGCATCCCTTTACATTAGCTCTGTGGTGACCCCACCTCCTATCCTGGATGTTAAGGCTAAAGCACTAAATAGACACTTCTTCATAATGTACCTCAAAGTTTGAAAAGGAAAAGAAAAACAAAATATTTTTGTGTTATTTTACATTTTTTCTGCACTGTCTGAAATTTCTTTTTATTTTTTATTGTTGTTCAAATACAGTTGTCTCCATTTTCCCACCTAAGACTGAAATTTCATGTATATTTTATATAGTATATCTAGATTCGGATGCTACATTTTCATTGGGAATAATTTGTCTGTGTTTTGATTTTATAAAATTTCCAATTGAGAAAATAGATCATTTAGTTGTCCCAAACATACCTAAAAGTTCTCCTGTTACTGAACCGAGGGTTGAAATATCATTTTCCTTTAGTATTTGCATCTACATTGAGAAACTAGTTCATTATTTTTAGGAGAATAATTTGACTTTGAAAAGCATCTCAACTTCAAAGCTATATCTGTGAGAAATGAAAGCATACAAAGACTTTTATATAAATGTTCATAGCAGCTTTACTTGTATTAACCAAAACCTTGAAACAGTTCATATGTCTATCAGCAGATGAATAGTTCAACTATGGTACCTCTGATGGAATACTCCCCAAAATAAAGTGGAATGAACTGTGCGTCAGCACTGTGACTTCATTTTAAACTTAAAAATGTGTCTATACTTCTATACTGCCCTGGCTGTTTTGGCTTAGCTGGTTGGAGCATCTTTCCATCACTGAAGGGTTGTGGGTTCGATTCCCAGTCAGGGCTTATGCCTATGTTGTGTGTTTGATCCCTGGCCTGGGCACTTATGATCCCCAGTCTGGGCGTGTAAGGTAGACAACCAATTGATGCTTCTCTTTCGCACTGTTATTTCTCTCTCTCCCTTCCTGTCTCCCTTCCTGTCTCTCTAAAAGGCGATGAAAAAATGTCCTCAGGTAAGGATTGAAAAAATGTGACTATATTTATTTTTGCACTAGAAGAATAATTCATTTATAATTAAAATAGTAGGCATTTATAATGTCAGTTTAATTACCATTATGATTTTCATAGGTATCAGCTGTTACTCAGACTCTGCATAGAGCGTTCAAAAAACACATAACGATGTTATACAGATGTGTAGAAAAGATATCCAAACTGAATCAATCCATTTACACCAACTGGATAGGAGATGTGTTTATTATAACATTAGGAACAACACGTACACTTATTACTTGCAAGACAATTCAACAGTATCTTATATGATAAAGGGAAATGTACTCATATCAAAACAGTTGTATTTAATGGAAAAATATTCTATTCAGTTTTTAAATTTAAATTAATTAAAATTAAATAATGTTAATAATTAATTAAATTCCTCATTCACATTAGGCATATTTCCAGCGTTTTGTAGCCATATATGACTAATCAATAATGAGACATATAGCTCATGTATAGACCTTTTTTTTCTATTCTGCTGAACTTTTATTTCATTCTTTGACATATCTTTTTAGTGCAGGTCCATGTCTTAGAAGGCAGCTCTGCTAAGTCAATTTTGAGAGTTCAGAGGAACAAGATTGTTGTAGGTTTTTAGTTCTTACTGTGGACCTCTTGCATTTATCCAATACTGGAAAATGGACAAATCCTGCCAATTTAAACTGCTGTTCTAAGGTTGGACAGTTTTGTTTTCCAGTGAATGCTTATTGGCTCTTTTGGGGTCTTCCTATTTTCAAGGCCATCAGATGTTTCTCTTGCTTCCTCTCACAGAGACTCTAATGCCATGCAGCTCTTGTGCCTTTTGGTAGATTGTCCCTACCTGCTTGTATTTTAGGGTTTGTGGGACTGCCTTCCTAGTTTTGCTGTAAATAATTGTCCATAGGTTTTGGGTTTTGCTATCTGGTTGTACTGTCTCTTTCTATGTGAGAAACATTTTAAAATGCTGTTATTGCTTCTACCACTGAAAAATAGTTTGTGTTTTTTTAAGAACTGCAGTATGTGCAATTCCCTTTTGTGTTAAGTGGAAATTAGAAGGATATTGGTAGGTATTTAGGACAAACGAGAAAGGGAGGTGAAAAAATTAAGAATGCTAATTATTTTGATTAAATAAATATTTTTCCCTTTTGTGTCTTCAGTTTGATAAGAATTCAACAGAGATGGAAAAATTTTCAGTGATGAAGCAACAGCTCCAAGAGAAGGAGGAACTCATTAGTACTTTGCAAGCCCAGCTCAGCCAGACACAGGCAGAGCAAGCTGCTCAGGTAGGGTGGAAGGTACCTTGTAATAATTAGAATGAGGAATCACAAAAGTCTAATAGATTATTACATGACAAGTCAATTCAGACACTCAGTTTTAAAAGCTTAGTAGATGAAAGAATAAAGCTAAGAGTGTTATACTAGAAATTAAAAGGGTATGGCATTAGAAGAATTAGAAGTTTTATTTACCTTGAATGATTTGCCATAGCCTAATTGATATCTGTTTCTTAGTTCTACAGACCCAGAGATTTGATTTTAATGGCACACAGAGATTCAGTCTCTTAGGAATGCGCTCATGCTAAGTTCAAAAGAGACTGACAGATAAACTAAAAGAAATACAAATGATTAGGTCTGTTCTTTCCCTGAATAAAATTTCATTGTGAAGTTAAATTATAATCAGAAGATAACTTAATGAGTATGCAAGAGAAAGTGATATAGGTTATGTGATTTAATATTAAATAGCACTAGTATGTGACATTTTTATGCTTTTTTTTTTCTTATTTTTTTTTTTTCTTTTTTGGCTACCAGGACCAGACTATTTGGACTGGTGTCCTCAACTCTTTCTCTCCATTTTTCTAAATTTCCAGTTTGACCACCTACCCCCATATTTTTCCTTTGAGGATGCTTTTGACTCCTGACACATTTTTTTTTCCTGAAGTGCCTTTGCACCATAGTTAATCTTATTCATCAGGTGTTCACTTTATTGATAACTCGCAGTATTAGAGGTGCCTTCTGTCTGTGGATGGTCTACTGCTATGTATACAGTTAAAATTATATATCCTAAAATCCTTACTTTTTACCTATTAGCTTTTATTGTGTCCTACACACATACACACACACACACACACACACACACACAACACAACACAACACAACACACACACACACAACCTCAAAACAAAACAACACTGATACTGAGCAGCTCACAGTCAGTCAATTTATTTCCATTGCCTTTTGTTAAGAGACAGTTACAAATGAGGGTGATCTAAAAGCCTTCAAATAATGAACAGCTGAAAATAGCTATTTGGGGAGGTGGTATGGGTACACAAAGTTTTTTGGTAGAAGCAATTCTTTGAAAACAAGTCTAGAAAGAAAGATTTCTATTTTCAGTTGCAGAGAATCTTGAATAAAAGGTCTATTAGTTTGAAGTTTGACTTAGAGAATTTCCTTAAAAGTTTTTGAACATGAGTGTGATATTGAAAGGAGTGTCTAGGGCTTAACAGAAATCTAACTTCACTTTGTGTGTTTAATATTCTAATCTCCTTAAAACTTTAAAAATAGGTACCTACTGTATACATAAACATTTCTAGCAACCATGCAAGTGTAATTTTCAATCAAAATTTATGTTTAGGCTGACTTCTGATTTTGATAATAGGCTTAACTGTCACAATTGTAAGTTACTGTCAGGCCCGTCTCTCTTCCAACATTATCAACTTTGACATTCAGAATTTAATTTAAAAAATCTATTGTCTACCAATTTTCAGTGTCTATCTTTGTAGAATAGTCTGTGAGTTTTGTTCGTGATATTTGGGGAGTGTAACTTGTATAGTTTCTCTGGTGTGTGTCTTTAGTTGAGTTCCATGCAGCAGGTGGTCCGAGAGAAAGATGCCCGCTTTGAAACACAAGTTCGTCTTCATGAAGATGAGCTTCTTCAGTTAGTAACCCAGGCAGATGTGGAAACAGAGATGCAACAGGTGTGTTGCTAAAACTTAGTAGAATGACTGTCATTTTGGTTAACATTTAATTAAATGGTCGCAGCCACTTTTTCACCTTTACCCACTGCTCTTCACATGGTCTTAGCGTGCTCCCTAATTGGCTTCTTTTTGGTGTTCTCTTCTGTTGCATATTGATTATTTATTTTTTTCTTATCCTTACCTTGCCTCTTTAACCAGGTTGTAGGTACTCAAAAGCTGAGTTTAATTGGCAAATGTATGTGGTAGTCAGAAATTGGTTTCTCTTTTGTTTGCTGATCATGGACACTACCTCTGGGCATTAACAACCTGATCCAAATCTTCAGATCAATGAAGCCAGTTTTAAACTTTCAAAAATTAAAGATGAAAAGGATTGATTTTAAAGCCATGAAGTCTTTTATTAAATCACTATTTTTTAAAAATTCGTTGAGTTTATTTTGAAAATTGGCTTCATTTTTTTTTTTTTTTTGAGCTTATCTCTACTAACTCAAAGGTATTTGTTTCTATTTAGTGTGTAGTGCAGTGTGGTACCTAAAGGCACTCCAGGGGTCTTTCATGATTGATCCATTTAATTGTTTTTCCGTGAACACATCTTCCAAGTTCTAAGCAGTCCTTCAGAAAACACCACTAAATGAGGCTTAGAATATAACACTTTTTAAAGTAGAATATGAATGCACACATATATCATAGATTTACTCAGTCAACAAAATGTTTATTGAAAACATGTCCCATGCATGATACTGGAAGAGAAATGGTTCTTGCCTGAGGAGAATATTTTCTTTGGTGAGTGAGATATACACGTACTTATGTTATTCAGGTACAGGATATTGACTATATAATTTAAAAAGTGGATATGTGTCATTTTCTTCAATTATTAGAAAGGCTCCCTAATTCAGGGATTTGCTTGCATCTCATTTTGGTGGTATTCAGTGCTCTGGATGAGACATTTTTGGAGATTCTTTCTTGCTGCTGGACGGGGAGCGTGGCATGCTGGTGTCCCACTCTTTAATCTGTCATCCTCAGCATCCAGAAATCTTAAGTACACAAATCTACATAACATTTTGAAAGGTAAGTAGATGATAGTGCTCATTTGTTAGCACACTAAGTCTAAAACATTTTTTTCTCAGAAATTGCGGGTCCTACAGAGGAAGCTTGAAGAACACGAAGAAGCCTTGTTGGGCAGGGCTCAGGTTGTGGACTTGCTGCAACAGGAGCTGACCGCTGCCGAGCAGAGAAACCAGGTACTGCCTTACGATAGTTACTGTCTGCCTTGGCAATACTCATTTCTATTTTAGTTTTCCAGGCAGCATATATAAGAGTTTGTTACAAGTTTTCAGAGAACTGATGGCATTTCTTCATTCTTTGAACGAATTCCCTGTGGTGCTGATGCATTATAAGCAAAACAGATACAGGACTGTTTTTTCCTTTGTGAAGCTTACATTCCACATCTTTCATTGCCATTCTTTTCCTTTGGGATTTTACATATAGGGTGCTCGTTTTTCTAGAATGTCATATTTTACGCTGGTGAGTTTCTTTTCTATCAGTTTACCTTTTCTCTGTCTTGACTGGTTCTTGTGCTTTATGTATTGTCCCTTCTTTGCTTGTTTTTGCTGGTTGACTTTCTGTGGGATTGACATAATCCCACCATGCAACATTCCCCTGAATTTAAAGCTCATCAAGGATGCCGATGTTCTAAGATCTTAAACTCAAGAGTCCCATTCCCCGACTGTAACCCATCTTGTTCTCTTTCTTAGGCTCTCCTGACCTTGCTTCTCATTGAGGTCCCTTGATCCTTTTAGTTTGTTTCTCTAGCATTGTTAGTTATTTTTTGGCCCCTCTTTTTTGCCTGTCTGGTGTAGACCCATGTTTATCTATTTGGGCACTCTTTTCTTAAAATTATATTTTATTGATTATGCTATTACAGTTGTCCTGATTTTTCCCCCTTTGTCCCCCTCCACCCAGCAATACCTGTTCCATCAGGCAATACTCCCAACCATTGTTCATGTCCATGGGTCATGTATAAGTTCTTTGGCTAGTCCATTTCTTATACTGTGCTTTACATCCCCTTGGCTATTCTGGAACTACCTATTTGCACTTCTTAATCCCCTCAACTCTTCACCCATTCCCCCACACCCCGCTCCCATCTGGTACCCACCAAAATGCTCTCTGTATCCATGATTCTGTCTCTGTTCTTCTTGTTTGCTTAGTTTGTTTTGTAGATTCAATTGTTGATAGATATCTATTTATTACCATTGTATTGTCCATAGTTTTGATCTTTTTCTTAAATAAGTCCCTTTAACATTTCGTATAATAATGATTTGGTGATGATGAACTCCTTTAGGTTTTGTTTTTTGGGTTTTTTTTTTTTTGTTTTTGTTTTGTTTTTGTTTGTTTTTTTTTGTTGTTTTTTTTTTTGGTATGGAAAGTTCTTTATCTGCCCTTGGACTCTAAATGATAGCTTTGCTGGGTAGAACAGTCTTCACTGTAGGTTCCTGCTTTTCCTGACTGAATATTTCTTGCCAGTCCCTTTTAGCTGTCAGTTTCTTTTGAGAAATCAGATGACAGTCTTATGGAAACTAACTGCTTTTCTCTTGCTACTGTTAAGATTCTCTCTTTGTCTTTAACCTTTGGCATTTTAATTATTATGTGTCTTGGAGTGGGCTTTTTTGCATCCATCTTGTTTGGGCCTCTCTGTTCTCCCTATACTTGCATGTCTATTTCCTTCACCAAATTAGGAAAGTTTTCTTTTGTTATTTTTTCACATAGATTTCCAATTTCTTGCTGTTTGGCTTGCCCTTCTGCCACCCCTATGATGTGAATGTTAGAATGTTGAAGTTGTCCCAGAGGCTGTCTGCACTATCCTTGCTTTTTTGGGTTCTTTCTTCTTCTTCTTGCTCTGATTGGTTGTTTTTTTGTTCCTTATGTTCCAAACGATTGATTAGATTTTCGGCTTCATCCACTCTACTGTTGTTTCCCTGTAAATTGTTCTTCATTTCAATTAGTGTATCCTTTGTTTCTGACTGGATCTTTTTTATGCTGTTGAGGTCCTCACTAAGTTCCTTGAGCATCCTTATAACCAGTGTTTTGAACTCTGCATCTGATAGATTGCTTATCTCCCTTTTGTTTAGCTCTATTTTCTGGAGTTTTGATCTGCTCTTTCATTTGGGCCATGTTTCTCTGTGTCCTCATTTTGGCAGCCTCCCTATGTTTGTTTCTATATATTATGTACAGTGGCCTTGGCTCTGTGTCTTGGTAGTGGGGCCTAATGTAGTAGGTGTCTTGTAGGGTCCAGTGGCACAGCCTCCCCTATCATCCAAGCTGGGTATTCAAGGTGTGCCTTTTGTGTGGGCCGAGTATACTCTCTTCGTGTAGTTGAGCCTTGGTTGCTATTGGCAGATCAATGGGAGGGATTTGCCAGTCAGCGGCAAAGATTGGCTGTGACCACTTACCACCAACCTCCACCCTCTGTGGAGGATCAGCTGTGTGGAGGCAGGGTGATGGTGCTCTGATACGGTTTGTAGCTGTCCACTGGGTGCCCTGGCCCTGGGTTTGCCCAGGTGGTGCAGGCCAAGGTCAGCCCCTGCCTGTATTTTGCCCAGGGCCACCCTGCCTGAGCTATAAAGCAATAGGAGATGGCTGCTGCTTGTTTTGGGCTCGGAGATTCCCAGGTTAAGCCAAGCTATGAATCCAGGCTGGGTGCTGCTAGGGCCCAGTCTGGGGCACACTGAGTCCAGCTATTGCTTGTTTGAGAGGATTTAGGAAGTTGTGCAGCTGAGCCAAGACCAGCGATTCCTATGGAAAAGCCGCTTGAGTGGGCCCATAAGTTGGGTGGAGCCAGGTCTCTGGGGATCTCCAAGGTGGGTCAAATTGTGTTAGCCAGTTTGATGGAGTCTCAGCTATTGCACCAGCTTGACGTCTCTGTGGCTCTGAGGGGAGAGGGTTTAGAAAAAAAACAGTAGCCTCTGGCTCACCTTGATGCTAGACACTTCAATTTCCCCCAGTATGCCTCTGGTGACTTTTAAGCTGCTACCCTGGTGCTTGGAGCTCAGAGAGAGTGAGTCTGAGAGGTGAGTTGTGTGGGTTCTTTAAGAGGTACTGCTTGGGGCTCCAGGAGTTTCTTCTACAACTCAATCTTCTCTGGTTTTTGCAGCCAGAAGTTATGGGGCTTATCATCCTGGCACTGGAACCCTGGGCTGGGGGGCCTGGTGTGGAGTGGTACTCCTCACTCCTGAGATACCACTCACTAATTTTTATCCACCATGCATGGGTGTGGGACCAACCCGTTCTGCATCTGCGCCACTTCCACCAGTCTGGATGGATATGGTTTCTTTAATTCTGTAGTTGTCAGATTTCCATTCAGCTTGATTTCTGGCATTTCTGAGTGATGATTGTATATAGTGTAGTTTAAATCTGATGTGGTTGTGTGAAGAGGTGAGCCATGTCTGCCTACCTTGCCATCTTGACTGGAAAACCTGGGCTACAGCCCTTGGGTTCCCTGTGTCCCTGCCCTATCACATTCAGAAAGCCACATTGTAATGTGGAGTTGGTGCCTCAGTTGACATTCTCTCCTTGTTTACCTGGGAGCAGCATGCTGCTGGAGAAAGTCAAGCATCTCCTTTTTTCTTAACTTTCAACTCTCCTTAACAAGAACTTTCTTGCTTAGAAATGTGTTCCCTTCGCTCCAGTAACAGAAGTGATACCCTGACCCCAAGGCCCCTCTTGGCTGTCATCAGGTAATCAGATTTAAATCCTTGTTATGCCACTTACTAGATAGGTACTATGTAGATAGTTATATATATGTGACTTTTGGTAAATCTTCCTCCTCCTTTGTTCCTTTTATTGCCTTATAAATATCTCTTCCATGGCCTCTCTCATTTTGCATTATAATGCTTTGTTTAAATATGACTCTCCATCTGAATTCTGAGTTCTTTGAGGGCAGGGCCTGGATTCATTTATTCATTCATTTCAGTACTCAAAGTACTATATACTGTGCTATGTGCTAGAGAGCAGTGATGATAAAACAGACATAATTCCTTCTCTTATTGAGCTTAGTTTGTATTGGGAGAGGCACAAATGAAAAGACAATGGCTCAAATAAATACAAACTCTCAAAAGTATCAAGGAGCAGATATTGAGGGTCTTACACCATTGTAGGTTTGGCGTTGAGTGTCTAGCCCCATGCTTCACTTCACTGTGCTTATTGAAATGAATTTATGCTTACTGAAATGGAATAATTTATGGTTCATGAGGCTTTGTCTTTTTTTCTTAGATTCTCTCTCAGCGGTTACAGCAGATGGAAGCTGAGTATAATACTTTAAGAAACACTGTGGAAACCGAAAGAGAGGAGTCCAAGACTCTGATGGAAAAGATGGAACTTGAAGTGGCAGAAAGAAAATTATCCTTCCATAACCTGCAGGAAGAAATGCGTCATCTACTGGAACAGCTTGAGCAAGCAGGTCAAGCCCAGGCTGAACTTCAGTCCCAGTACACTGCTTTGGAGCAGAAGCACAAAGCAGAAATAGAAGAGAAGACCTCTCACATTTTGAGTCTTCAAAAGACTGAGCAAGAACTACACTCTGCCTGTGATGCTCTAAAGGATGAAAATTCAAAGCTTCTCCAAGATAGGAGTGTACAGGTACTTCATTCAGCTCAGGCCATTCAACAGCTGGAAGGTCAGTGTTTGATTGTTTTTGAAGCCCACTTGACTAGTGCTTGCGTGCTTCTACTTCAGAATTCTAGGGATCTGTTAATGGTATCATTTGCTCAAACCAATTGAATCAATAGAAGGATTGAGAAAGTCATCTCTTCTGAACTCTGTTGCATTTTTCCTGTCTCTGACTAAAGTTATAATCTTGCTTAATACTATAATTATCATCACAGTACTAAAAACTTTTGATAATGCTGTGCCAGATATTTAAAAGAATGCTATGTGAAACATGACTCTGGTCTGAAGGGTTCAGTGACTGAAATGAGTAGGATTTGATTTAATTTGTGCATGACTCAAGCCAGATCTTAGGTGCATAGGTAGGGAGACTGAATTGTGTGGAGTAATTTTTACTTCTAAAGATGGATCTGACTGTTTTTCTTGTAATTGGAAGTTTCTTTTTAAAGAAAACTTTTATTCCTCACAAAGGTTTAAAGAAAACATCTTTTAAAAAACGTTATTAAAGTTATAGATGCCTCTAGTTTAATTCTAATAGATTGGCATATACATAAAGGAAAGATTTTAGAAAGAATTGAGTTGAAGATCTGTATTGAAGAATTGAATGTTAACCAGGAAGCCTTGAAGGGAATAATATGGGAACTTCATGTTACAAGCACACTGTCCTCTTAAGTGCATCATGTTCGTGTTTAAAACTGTGCTATAGACTCTCAGTGGGATTTATAACACTTAGGTGAGGAGTGGAGAAATAAAAAACACTAAAGACATTTTTAAGGGGGAAAGGAAAAATGACTTTTTAAAAAATGCCTAGGCCTGTTTTATTTTACCTTTGAAGCAAGTGGCTTACTGAGTTGCCTTTTGGTCCTTGAGAGCATTTGAACAGTTTTAAAAAATGCCATCATTGGCACCATAACTTTAAATCAAGATAACTAAACTGGAGTAAACAGCATATAATGTATCACTAGAAAATAATAACTCATTAAGTTTTAGACTTGACATAGAGATCATTTCTATTTATTTTCTTTTTCTTAGATCAACTCAAGCAAAAATCCAAAGAAGTTAGCCAATTTCTAAATAAATCAACCTTGCAGAAAGATGAAACAGCATCTCAGACCTCTTTCCCAGATATTTATAATGAGGAGACACAGGTAATTAAATGTATTCTTCTTATGAATATGATCTTTTTGTCTTTGGGTGTTCTAATGAGAATTTATTTCATAAAGCAGTGTATGCCTTCTGTCTTTTATGCCTGATAAAATGCATTTTTGAAAGGAATCAGGAAAGATGTTAACTTAGTGTCTCAAAAATGAATAATGAGAAAAAAGTAGATAACAAGCACCATGATCTCAGAAGCCTTTCTTAACCAAGGTCTTAGAAATCTGTATTGAAGATGAATCATTATTTTTTAAATCTTCTAATCAGTTTTCTCAGTTGAGAAGGCAATTTTGGTTTTGGTAGGCTGAGATTTGATTAATATATACAATTCGGTCTAACCAAATTTATGTTTATTATAGAAATCATAATGCTTCCATTAATTAATTAACAATAAAGCATTTAATTACTAAGTGGCTGTTGATTGACCTGTATTTTTTTTCTTCCTTCTATAAAAATCTCTGTGGGAAGTTAGCTTATAATTACCAGAAGGCTCCTAATTGAGCAAGAATATCAGAACAAGGGGAGTTAATTTGATGATCTTAATTAGCTATGTCAAAGTAGGATAACTGGAATCATTCATCTCCATTCTAAGATTATACCTTCCCAAACTGACAGACGTATTGGCCAGGAGAGTCCCATGTTTCCAGGGCAGTACTATGCACTGATAAAAATTTTTATTTCCTGGTTTCTAGCATATAGGCTTTCCAATCTCTTCTGTTCTTTCATTTTCAACTTTTTCCTTCAATGTTTTGTTAAGAAATTTTCAACAATTCAGAAGCATTTAAAGAGATTTGTAGTGAACATGTGTATACCCATCTTCTAGATTCTATCACTAACATTTTACTATATTTGCTTTATCAAATAATCCATTTATCCATCAACTCATCGTAATTTTTTAATACATTTCACAGTAAGTTGTGAACATCAGTACATTTTCTGCTAAATATTTCAGCATGCATATAGTTGACTAGATTTTAATATTTGTAGTTCTTGAGGATCTACAAAGCATGATATGTACAAATATTAAGTATACCATTCATTGAGTTTTGTTAAATGCATATGCCTGTTACCCAAATCCTTATCAGGATATATTATTACCATCATTCCAGAAAGTATATCCTCATATTTTTTTAAATTGAATTTATCAGGGTTATATTGGTTAATAAAATTATACTAGTTTCAACTCATACCTTTTGAGGTCAGTCCCACCTTTCCTCTCTGGAGGCATCCAGTGCTCTTTTTTTCACTGTAGATGAATTATGCCTGTTTTATTACTTTTTTTTTATTTTTTAAAAGATTTTTTTTATTTTAAAAAAATATTTATTTATTTTTAGAGAGGAGAAGGGTGGGAGAAAGAGGGAGAGAAACATGAATGTGCGGGTGCATCTCATGCGCCCCCTGCTTGGGATCTGGCCTGTGCCCTAGGCATGTGCTCTACACTGGGAATCCAAGGGGCGACCCTTTGCTTCATAGGCAGGTGCTCAGTCTGCTGAGCCACACCAACCAGGGCAAAATGCCTGTTTTAAAACTTCATATTAATGTAATCATATATATATTCTCTTTTGTGTAAAGCTTCTTTCACTTAGCATATTTTGAGTTTCATCCATACTGTTTCATATATTATAATTCTTTTATATTGCTGAAAAGTATTCCATTCAGTGGATATACTGCATTTTCCTTTTGCATGACTGGGCTATAATTTTCTTGATAATTTTAAGTTTTAGGAATTTTATTTTCATTTATCTATTGACATATTTTCCTTTTAAACAGCTCAAATAGAGGTAAAATTGTCATACAATAATATGCACACTTATAAATTATACAGTTTGATCAATTTTGGCATATGCATTAAATCATCACCACAGTCAAGAATATGAACATATTCGTTATCATGCTCCCTTTTAGTTTCTTCCTCACATCTCCCCCCCTACCCAGGCAACCACTGATAATTTTTCTATCATTATAGATTAGTTTGTGTTTTTTAGGATTTTATATAATTTGTATATACTCTTTAATTTTTCTGGTTTCTTTTGTTCAGCGTATTTATTTTGAGACTCATCCTATTATGTGAGTAGCAATAATTCATTCCTTTATATCATTGAGGCTATTGTACATACTACAATTTGTTTATCCATTTATCGTTGGACAGATTTGGGTGGTTGACAGTTTTGGGCAATTACAAATGAAGCTTCTATGAAAGTTCTTTTACAAATCTTTGAACCTGTTCTTCCTTTATGCTTGGTAAATACCTAGAAGTGAAATGTCTGAATCATATGGGAAATATTTGGAAGGTTTTAAGACATTGCCAGGCTGTTTTCCAAAGTGGTTGTATCATTTTACATTCCCACTATCAGTGAATGAGCGTTTTTCAGGGATAAACCTCACTTGGTAATAATATATTATCTTTCTATTTTGTTAGATTCAATTTGCTAAAATTTTGTTTTAAAATTTTGCATTTCTGTTGATGAGGAATATTAGTTTGCCTATAGTTTTCTGTAATATCTTTTTCTGGTTTGCTGTATGATTAACACTAGTCTTTTGGAATGAATTGAGAAGTATTCCTATCTCTTTAGTTTTTTTTAAGGTTTTGTATATATTTGGCATTATTCCTTCCTTAAATTTTTTTGCGAAAATTCACCAGTGAAGCCAACTAGTTTTGGAGTTTTCATTTGTGGAAGCATATTTCTCTACAAATTCTATTTGTTTAGTATCGGGTTGGCCAGAAAGTTTCTTTGATTTTTTCCGTACAATGGCTTTAGTAGCGCTTAATTGTCTTTAACTTCATTCAAAACAATTTTGTTAGATTGTATCGTGACAGCTGTCATATCAACATGCATTTAAAAACGACATTGAATTAAAAAAAAAACCAAAATTGGTGAAGTTTTGTGTAGCATTCTAATATTGAAGATGGAAGAAAATATACAACATTTTGGCGTATTATGCTTTATTATTTCAAGAAAGGTAAAAACGTAACCGAAACGCAAAATAAAGATTTGTGGAGTATATGGAGAAGGTGCGGTGACTGATTGAACGTGTCAGAAATGGTTTGTGAAGTTTCTTGGAACTATTGACATTTAGGTCAAATAATTCTTTGCTGTGGGGCTGTCTTATACACTGGAAGATGTTTAGCAGTACCCCTGGCCTCTTACCCACTTGAAGCCAATAGCAGGAGATAGCCAACATACTCAGAATATCCAAATCAATAAAGTTATTGGTGAAAATGAAAAATGTTCTTTTATTTTACAGAAAAAACCATACAGGCTTTTTGGCCAACCCAGTAAATAGCTATATGGCTATTCAGGTTATCCATTTGTTCTTCAGTGAGCTTTGGAATTTTTTATATCTCTTGTAGGGAATTTGTCCATTTCATCAGATGTCTCAAATTTATAGGTATAAAGTAATTCATAATAGTCCCTAATTACCCTTTTGATATCAGTTGCATCTGTAGTGATGTCATCTGTCCCATTTCCAAAAATGGTAATGTGTTTTTTTTTTCTTATACAGGTTAGACTGACCAGAGGTTTACCAATATTACTGATATCAAAAAAACAGCTTTGGCTTTTACTGATTCGCTGTTGTTTTCTGTCTTCTATTTTCTGTTTTATTGATTTATACTTTGATCTTTGCTATTTCCTTTCTTCTGTTTACTTTGGATTTGATTTCTTCTTAGCTTCTTAAGGTGTAATCTGAGGCCATTAGTTTGAGACCTTACTTATTTCTAATATAGGCATTTTATACTATACATTTCCCCCTAAAATCTGCATTAGCAGCATCCCACCAATTCTGTTGTGTTTTCATTTTCACTCAGTTCAAAATACAAATACACCTTTTGATTTCCTCTTTGCTCTCTGGGTTATTAAGTTTCCAAATATTTGTAGGTGATATGTCCAGAGATCTTCAATTCCACAGTCTCTGTTTTATATGACTTGAGTCTTTTAGAATTGATTAAGACTCGTTTTATGGCCCAGAATAGCATTTATTTTGGTATATGTCCCATGTGCACTTGAAAATAATGTGTAGTCTGCTCTTGTTGACTAGAGTGTTCTATACATATCAATCATGTGAGGCTGGTTGATAGTGTTATTCAAGTGTACTATATACTTGCTGCTCTTTTGCCTACTTGTTCTCTCAAGTATTAAAATGAATATTGAAATATCATATTATAGTTGTGGATTTATGTATTTCTCCTTATAATTTTATCAGTTTTTGCATCATGTATTTATAAACTGTTATTGGAGATGGAAACATTTAGCATTTTTTGTCTTTTTGTTTTGTTTTAATTTTTTTCAGTTACAGTTAACATTCAAATATCTTAGTTTCAAGTGTACTGCATAGTAATTAGACATCTGTATAATTTGCGAAGTGGACCCCCCCCCCACCCCATCTAGTACCTCCCTCACACTGTACATAGTTACTACACTATTATTGACTATATTCCCTATGATGTTTTTACATCCCTGAGACTATTTTGTAACTGCCAGTTAGTACCTCTTGATCTCTTCACCTTTTCCACCCAACCTCCCAAGCTCCCCACCCATCAGTTTGTTTTCTCTATCTATGATTTTTATGTCTTTTCTTTATTGTGACCCATTTATCATTATGAAATGACCTTCTTTATCCATGGTGACATTCTTTGCTCTGAGATCTACTTTTGTCTAATATTAATATAACTACTCTATTTTTTTTGACTAGTGTCAACATGATATATCACTTTAACAATATATATCCTTAACCATTCAGTCTTAGAATTAATACTGTTCCGCTCCACTTAAAATGTGCAATAGAAACCTTGTAATCATAAACCCTTGTGCTATTCTTCATGCTACAGGTGCCGTTTGTATTATATTAACAACAGAAGGCCCAGGTCACAATTTTAACATTAAGACTTTTCTTCTTATCCTTTTTTGTGTTGTGTGTATTTGGTTATGGCTTTCTTAATAATTTTCTTCCCTAGCTTTTGTTAAGTTTCTTATGTGTATAAATTTGGGACAGTTTTGGCCATTATTTCTTCAAATACCTTTTCTGCCCATTTTGCCCTTTGTTTATGGAAGTATCTACTAAGACTTCCAATTTTTTTCATTCATTATAAACATATTTTTCTTTATGTCCTAAGGTAGTTATTAACAGTATCTTTAAAGTCATCGTTTGCTGATTCCAAAATCTGCATCATATTGTACTTGGTTTCTGTTGAATATATGTTTGTTTGTTCTGCTAATTGATCACATTTTCCTGTTTCTTTGTGTGATGAGTGATTTTGTATTGAATCCCAAGTATTGTGTATGTTTTGTTTTCAAGACTCTTTTCTGTTATTTCTAATTTCTGAAGAGTTTTGATGACTTTTTGATCAGGCAGTAATTTGGACTCACACCACAAACTCTGGTCTGTGATAGTCAGGCACTCAAAACTCAGTTGAATTATTTTTGTCTTAGCTCCAAGTCAGCCCTGCAAATACATAGTTCATTATTCATAAGTTTATATATATTGGGTTGGTCAAAGTCCATATGGCTTTTTCTGTAAAATAAAAGAAAATTTTTCATTTTCACCAATAACTTTATTGATTTGGGTATTTTGAGTGTGTTGGCTATCTCCTGCTATTGGCTTCTAGTGGGTAGAGGCTGGGGTGCTGCCAAACATCTCCCAATGTATAAGACAGCCCCACAGCAAAGAATTATTTGGCCAAAATGCAATAATACCAAGAAACTTTGGAAGCCACTTTTGACACATTCAGTCAGTCACTGCACCTTCTCCATACACTGCACAAACCTTTTTTTGCATTTCAGTTGTGTTTTTACCTTTCTTGAAATAATAAAGCATAATATGCCAAAAATGTTGTATATTTTCTTTCATTTTCAATATTAAAATGGCTGCCCCCAATATTCACCAGTTTTGATTTTTTTTTTAAATGCACACTGATATGACAGCTGTCACAATTCAGTCTAACAAAATTGTTTCAAATGAAGTTAAAGACAAGCACTACTAGAGCCATCCTATGGAAAAAATGAAATGGACTTTTTGGGCAACCCAATAGAATTTAGGGCTCCTCCCATTAAAATTTTTTGTCTCTGATTTCCCCCCTCAAGTTCTGACTGCTGTGTTTCTCCCAAAGTCTGTCTTCTCATTCTTCAAGCCGCAAACACCTGTGGCATTTCTGTGTTTTACTTGCCTCGTATAATGCATATTGGGAACTTCCCTCTGGATAAAAGCCACAAAATCCTTAAACTTATCTCCTGCCATTTCTTTAAACATGAAATGAAAGTTTGGGGCTGCGTGAACTGTAAAGACCCTCAAGGCTCAAAATTTCTACAATTTTCTGAAAAATTACATAGAATAATACCCTTGGAGAAGAAAAATACATAAAAAGACACAAATCTAAAGATGTGGCATAATTTGATATTTGCCTGTCATTAGAGAAAGCAAACAATATGTTTGCATAAATGAAGCACAAGAGAATTTTTGTAAGAAAAACAAAACAGTTATGGCTCTTCTTTCTTAAGGGATACATACTACTCTTTCCGCTGTTCTTCTATGAGAGCTTCTCTTTATGTTCGGGGTAGGGAGAGTAGTGGGGGGAAATGGAGACAAATGTACTTGAAGAACAACAACAACAACAAAAAAAGAGCAACCTTGTTATCAGGCAGCATTAATCTAATTTTATGATATTTATTTGTGGACCTGAACATCTTTTTTCTCTGCAATAGACTTGGGATTTCTGTCTTTGTAATCTAGGCTTCAGTTTTAAATTAAAAAACCAATGAACTGGAATTTTGTGTGAAATATTTTTTCTTAAGAAACCTTTTTTTAATGATTACTTAGGCAGTAAGTAGGTGCTGTTTTAAAAGTATTTTTATGGCTGGAGAACTTGTAGAACACAAAAAGTGCTGGAAGCTATCTGGCATTACTATGAGAGTTTTTCATTGGAGATTCATTAATTTGTTGTCTTTCCACAATTTAGGCGATCACTGAGGAGAATATTGCCATTTTGCAGAAGAGGGTGTTAGAGCTAGAGAATGAAAAGAAAACCTTGCTCCTTAGTGCCACAGAGCTGGAGAAACTGAAAGCTGAGAATGGTATGTATAAATGAAAACTGCAATTCTGTCTTCTTAACCCACAAGTGCCTCTACTTTGATCACAATATGTATATAATAGATAGATTCTCTGATTGCTTCATAATAAAGATCCTAGATAGATGAGTGGGTGGTTATCAAAGATAGGATTAACACACATTAAACAATTTGAACATAGTAGCAATGTTTACATTTTGCAGTTTGGGCTATAAATGCTGCAGGATATCTGTATTATATTCATTTTGGAGTGGTCAAGGACTTGTCTAAGAAGTATGGCCTAAATAGGACTGTAATAAGATGATGAATTTTTAAATAGGCAAAATGAAAAAAGAAATTCTTGGTAATAAATTTGTGAGATGAGGTATTAGAGATCAGTGTAAATAAAGGTTCAAAAGTAGGAACCATTTTGGATTTTGCTCATGCTATACACAGCTTAGAACCCTGTTTCTTTCCTTTAGCTTGGCTAATTTTTAGTCATCTGACAGTCCTCAACTAGGGCATTATCTTTTTCAGGAAGTCGACTTTGATCCCCCAAAGTTGGGTTAAATGTATTTTGTGCTTATGTAACATCCTTGCATTCCTTTAGCATTATATTAAAATAATCTGTTTATATTTTATACTGTTTGCTCTTCAAAGGAAAAGTTAAGCTCTTTCAGGACAGGGGCCATTTCTTGTCTTCTTTGCTTTATACTTTAACAAGAACTAGAATCGTACCTGGCAAATAGTAGCTGTCTTAATAGTTTTGTCGGATTGAACTGAATTTAGAGTTTTATTCTGTTGGAATGAGTGTGAATCATTAGTAAGAATGAAGACATACCTTCCTTCCATTTATCACCCATTTCAAAGAACCTTATGGTTTTTGTAGCATGTAGTTACTAACGATTTACTGATCTATTTTATCCTGGATTAACTAACTAATATGCCTTGTCTTCTGAGTGAAAATGAACGCCAAGTTTGTATCACTTCTTAAACTCTAAGCAGGGGTGTCCAATCTTTTGGCGTCTCTGTGCCACACTGGAAGAAGAGTTGTCTTGTGCCACACACTAAATACACTGTGACACATAATCACAAAAAAGTCTCATAATGTTCCAAGTAAATTCACAATTTTGTGTTGGGCTGCATTCACAGCCATCTTGGGCTGCATGTGGCCCACAGGCTGCGGGTTGGTCACCCCTGCAAGCCAATATTTCCACCCTTAACCATCTCACAGTTCCACTTAGCTTTAAATAAGGGATTATACCTTTATTAAACTATTCCCACCATTGCTAATACATAAAGAACACCACAAATTCAGCTCTTTATTCAACCCACTCAAAGCACTTCTTTGAGACCTTCATGCTTTTTTGCAGTTTTGCAAACTGCCTGTCACTTTCATTATGGTTTAGAACTGTTACATGTGTTTCATTCTCCTTGTTCTTTCCTGCAGAGATCACTGCCCTTAAGGTTTTTTTGTATTAGTTTTCACGTGTGGTCTCATAGGTTACCTTGGCTTTATGTGTCCTGTTCTGCTCAACTCATCCTTTGCATTTTTCTACCACTGTATCCTTTCCTCAAATAATCTTGTGAAGTGTCTGATCATACTGTATACTGTGTTGAATTCATTTGTTTGATGAATGTTCATTCATTTAGCAAATTTTTGTGATGCCTTTCCTACGTGCCAGGCACTAATCTACTTGCTAAGGATGTTGCTCTGTGCATATTAGAAGGGAAGAGAGGTCATAAACATGTAAATAAGAAAAGTTCAGAGTCTCATGTATTAGGATCAAAATCAAACAGGTTTCTGCAAGTGTGCCTCTGGGAAGAAGAAAGCAGGATTAGAGTAGTCAGAGTAGGCCTTTGTGAAAACTTGAAACCTGAATGTGATGAAGAGGAACAACCATACAAAGAGGTTGAGCATTCTAAGCAGAGAAAAAGCAGTGCAAGTACCCTGAGGTATGAATAACCTTGTATGCTTGCAGACAGAAAGAAGGTCAGTGTTTGGGGAATTAACATAAAAGGCGCAGTGCAAGAAGAGGAGATTGTAGAGTAAGTGGGGGTAAAATGATGAGGGCCCATGTAGGTCATGTTGAGACATTTGGATGTAGTATAAACAATATGCGGGGGGAGGGGATTTCTTTACTATATCTGTCTTAGCTTCTCACAAAGAAGATAAGCTCCTTGGGGGCATATTAATACTCAATATTTTTATCCTCCAAGGTACTATCGCCCTTTTTAGATTTACACACTGTAATAGAACATGGGGTAGAACTCAGATGACTGGATGCTGATTTCACTTCCCTGTAAACTAGCTGTGGGTCATGTCATTTCTTCATTTCCTTGTATGGTCATTGTGGAGATGGGATAACTCCCTTCTAGTCCTAAAATTTGATGTCTTTATGAACATACGTAAAAGAACATTGAAGTCATTATTAGTACTATATTAATACCAGATATATATTACAAACACAGTAGGGTTATGGATAAACTAAGGCCAATTTATTGCCCTAGAAATCCCAAATTGTGCTACAGAAATAGCTGCTTCTTATCACATGGTCTGGTGTCTTTCTGCTTTAAAGCCTCCACTATTTATTCACTCAGGTTAATTACTGTCACCTAATAGCAGCACTCTATCTTATATTTTATCTTCTCTTGCCAGTTCTTTCTAATAAAGTAAGCCTTTTATCTTCCCCAAACTATATTGTCTGTTTCTTTCTTCTTGATTACTCCGTGCATCTCCAGTAGTCTCACACAGAAAATCATGCCTCTGGTCTTTTAAACACTCTACCTGTATCTTTTAAGGATATTTATTTTGTGACTTTCAGAAAAGCTGTCTTCTCAGATTACTCACCTGGAGGCTCAGAATAGTACTGGAGAGGCAGATAGAGAAGTTGGTGAGGTAAGTGATACTTTCTTAACATAACCAGAATATGAATCAGATCAAGAGGACTTGCAAACATTTCTGCAATTTTCTAATGTTGGCAGAGAATTACATTACTTAGAAAGTTAGATCTATTTAAGAAACTCATAATGGTTATTAGTTCCTAAATAATCTCATTTGTTTCTGAATATTTGGATTTTTTTAATTTGTCCTGAACAAATAGAAAAAGATTTGATAATCCGTTTCTCTTATGGGATTATCATTATCTCAGCTTCTTTGCCCATCTCAGAAAGGTTCCTCAGTAAAAAGATTAAATCTCTAGTTGACCCCCAACCCCCATAAATTGGCACAGTTTCACTAAGGATTATATTTAAAAGGGTATATTTGGACAGTGGTGCTTTTTATAACCTGAAAATTACTATAATATGTGGTTCCTTTATATTCTGTTGATATAAGATTACAGTTAGCTGTATTGTGTTTACTTACCTATGTTCTCCCAATCAAGAAGTCAATGATAGAGTCATAAATGGCCTTGAGAAATAATGTAACTTCTTAACAGAAGTATCTGCTTATTTATTGTATCAGAGTTCTCCAGAAAAACAGAACTAATGGAAAGTGTGTATACAGAGAGAGATTTATTTTAAGGAATTAGCTTACATAATTGTGAAGGCTGGGAAATTCAGAATATACAGGGTCGGCCAGCAGCCTGGAGACCCTGGGGAAGACTTGCAGTTCAAGTCCAAAGACAGTCTGCTGGCAAAATTTCCTCTTTTTGGAGGAGGCCAGTCTTGTCTTTTGTTGTTCAGTCCTTCAACTGATTGGGTGAGGCCCACCCACTTTATAAAGGATAGTATGTTTTACTCAAAGTCTACTGATTTAAATGTTAATCTCACTTAAAAATACCTTCATAGAAACATCTAGAATAATATTTGAGCAAATGTAGCCTAGGCAAGTTGGCAGTAAAGGTAACCACCACACTTATATTCAATGCCTTTTAATTGGGCCATTGATGCTCTGATCACAAAATTGTCAAAAGGAACTAAATTTTTAAAATTGTAGCATTATATGGATACTGACAGAATGAAAATAAATTTTGTTTGTCCAGGGAGTGCTTAATGTTTTAAGATGCTTAGTAGAAGTGGCTAGTGAGAACAAGATAACTTACCTCAAAAAAGAACAACAGATAAGAAAAATGGGAATCTGTTAAAAAGAAAGAAAAACAGAAGAACCAGAAGGGAGAACAAATAGAGAACAATGGAAAAGAAAATTAAAAAGCACACAAATTGCAAAAGGGAGGGTGAATAAGATAAATCTCTTGGGATTAGAGAGAATAGAAAAGTTTTCATAGAAAGTGTAAGCTCATCCGAGAGAGGCAGACTAGTTTCATGAGAAAAAAATAATGTGAATGGCAAGAAAGAGCTAAATTCTCTGGTTCTCTGCCCTCTCTTCACGGGATGACATTGATTTTTTTTCTGGAGCCAAAAAATTAATTAGACTGTGTATATGATAGGGAGCAGCATGACAGATAGTTAGAAAAGAGAAAATAAAAATACTTAGGGTAAGAAAGAGAGCAAAAAAGGAGTTAGTGATATTGAAGTCTTTTGTCAGTAGTGATGCCTTGACTATATTAGTTCTTTAATGTAGGGATGGATAAATGGAAATGTGACATGACAAAATTATAAAGGAACTTTTTCCCGGTCCCAAATACTGTTTGCAGTTTTGGTCTCTAGAAATGTGAATGTGATTAATACATAGAGCAAAGAGTTTTAATGATAAAAAATAATGCTTGTGAAAGCTGGTGAGAGAACGTTTCTTAAAATAATAATTCTAAAATAATGAATTTTTTTCTGACTTGTTGACTAAGAACAATACCATGATCATAGCTAATCACTGAATACTTACTGTGTACCAGCCCTACTAGTAGATGGCAGAACTAAGATGTGTATTCAGTCAGGCTGCAGAGCGTGTACTCTTGGCCAATACACTATAGGCAATCTATCAAATTGGATTTTTCTTCTGGGAAAAAAAGGTGTTATTGACAAAGGTGGAGATTTTATTGTATACACTGTCCCCAAACTCATTTAATAAAATACTAATTAAATTTACTATGATATTTCACTGATTTTGTTTATCTAAAAGACAGTTATAAAAGTAATTTATTTGGACTGATCAGTTTAATGCAGTAATCTTTACAATAATAATGGTTAATATTATGTCAGACAAATCCATAATTTCATACTTAAGCTCCAGCAAAACTCCTTTTTGATTATTTGATCCTGGTAATTTATCTTAGTCTATAGCAGGTCTTCAGATAGTGCTGTTTCATTCAAAGTTGTTTCCTTATAACGTTGATGAGGTGCCTTAGGAATTTAACCCTTGCTTCTATCAATTAGTCTCTGGTAAAATTGGTTTCATTATACTTCATTTTGCACAATTCTAGAATTTATTGACATTTTGAGGACTTACTGTACTTGGTTGATAACATTAACTTGTCTGTTAATGGCTTATTTTAATGCATAGTTTAGTAAAAGGAATCCCATAACTTCCTCCTTGATATGGAGTGAAACAAAAATTTAATTAAGTTCCTGCGTCCCTTTTCATTTTCAAGCAGTTCTTTGAAGAAACAAGTAGGTATTTTAATCTGAAATAAAATTTTCCAAGTAAGGAATTTCTAGATAATAAATTCCAGGTTTCCTTAGGTCTTATGAATATTGTTTCACCTCAGTGCGGAAATGAGAGAATGCCCTCAGATGTTCAATTTGGAAAATAAAAACTAATTTTAAAAGTATTTAGCAGTTTTATGGTAGGAAGAAGGTTTGGGCTGAAAAGTTTCAGGTTTTAGAAAATGCACAAAATGCCATGCATTACGCTATTTCTTGTAAAACATTTGATGGAAGTTTTATCTTTATTTCCTATTTTAAAAACAGATCAGCATGGTCGATATTACTGGGCTCAACAAGAGTAACACTTCTGCTGAGGAAAGTGTCCTAGAGAACACATTTTTTCAGAAACATAAAGAACTGTCAGTTTTATTGTTGGAAATGAAAGAAGCTCAAGAGGAGATTGCATTTCTTAAGTTGCAGCTCCAGGGCAAAAGGGCTGATGGGGACCCTGAGGTCCTTGACCAGAAAGAAATGAAACAGATAGAGGGTGAAGGAATACCTCCAGTCACAATGAAAGTATTGCTCGAAGATACAGGGCAACATTTTTCCCCGATGTCAAATGAAGAGAGCAGTCTTCCAGCAATTGAAAAAGAAGACCAGATGGGCACTGAACATCAAAATAGAACATCTGAGGAAATATCTTTAAATGACACTGGAATAAAATTGAAATCAACAAAAGAGTGTGATGTTGATAGCCCTCCTTCTGCTGTACCAGGCATTTGCCATTGTCACCAGGATGAATTGGAAAGACTAAAAAGTCAGATTTTGGAGCTTGAGAATAGCTTTCATAAAGCAGAAGAAACCTATGGGGAAAATTTAGATGAGAAAGTTAAGGAAATAAGCAACCTAACTCAGTTGATTGAAGAGTTTAAGAAAAATGCTGAAGACACCAACAGTGCATTCACTTCTTTGTCTGAAGAAAGAGACCAGCTTCTCTCTCAGGTGAAGGAACTTAGTGTGGTAACAGATCTGAGGACTCAGGTACAACAACTGGAAGTGACCCTTGCAGAAGCAGAAAGTCAAAGAAGACTTGACTATGAAAGTCACACTACTCATCATAACTTGCTTACGGAACAGATCCACAGTCTCAGCATAGAAACCAAATCTAAAGATGTGAAAATAGAAGTTTTACAGAATGACCTGGATGATGTACATCTTCAGTGTTCTGAGCAGAGCACACTGATTAAAAGCCTGCAAAGCCAGCTGCAGAAGAAGGAAAGTGAAGTGCTTGAGGGGACAGAACGTCTGAGAGATATCTCAAATAAGATGGAAGAACTTTCACAGGCTCTTTCAGAGAGGGAACTTGAAATAGCAAAAATGAATCAACTCTTACTGGAGAAAAAGAGAGATGTGGAAACCCTCCAGCAAACCATCGAGGAGAAGGATCAGCAAGTGACAGAAATCAGCTTTAGTATGACTGAGAAAATGGTTCAGCTTAATGAAGAGAAGTTTTCTCTTGGGGTAGAAATTAAGACTCTTAAAGAACAGCTGAATTTATTATCCAGAGCCGAAGAGGCAAAAAAAGAGCAAGTGGAAGAAGATAAAGAAGTTGTTTCTGGCCTTAAACAGACTGCCGAGTTGAGCCCAGCAGGGATAATAAATTATGAAGAACTTCAGCATGAATTAGACCTTGTAAAGAAGGAAAGTGAGCAGAGAAAGAAAAAGCTCCAGGCAGCCCTTATTAACAGAAAGGAACTTCTACAAAGAGTCAGTAGATTGGAAGAGGAATTGGCCAAAGTGAAAGATGAATCTAGGAAAGAGGTCTCATTCAGTGAGAGTGAAAGGAGAGAAATGGAGAAAGATAAAGAAAGTAAAGAGGACTCAGAAAAATGTGTGACTTCTAAGTGCCAAGAAATAGAAATTTCTTTAAAACAGACAATATCTGAGAAAGAAGTTGAACTAGAGCATTTAAGGAAGGATTTGGAAGAAAAGGCAGCAGCTGAAGAAGAGTTACAGGCAGTGGTCAAACAGATGAATCAGAACCTTCAAGAGAAGGCAAACCAAATAGATTTGCTCCAAGCAGAAATCAACAAAAACCAAGCAATTATACAAACATTAACCACACGTGACAAGGATGCTAGTGACGGAAGCTCAGCAGAACCTGTAAAAGAAACAGTGGTGAGCAGTTCTCCTGGTGCAGGTGGTGGAGAACACTGGAAACCAAAATTGGAAGAAAAGATATTGGACCTTGAAAAAGAAAAAGAGCAACTTCAAAAGAAGCTACAGGAAGTGTTAACCTCTCGCAAGGTGATTCTTAAAAAGGCACAGGAGAAAGAAAGACATCTTAGGGAGGAGCTAAAGCAACAGAAAGATGAATATAATCGCTTGCAAGAACAGTTTGATGAACAAAGCAAAGAAAATGAGAACATTGGAGATCAGCTGAAGCAACTCCAGAGTCAAATAAGGGATTCTATAGATAAAAAACTCCCAGGCACTGACCAACAGGAACCAGGCTCTCCCATTGAAGGTTTAGAAGAAACTTCATTCAAAGCCATGGAGAAGCAACCTGCTCAACCTCTCTTAGAGTCTGACTTGTGCCAAGACTGGCCTTCTCATCCTGGAGGTGCAAATGCTGTGCAGGGCAATACTTGTCTCGCTCAGATTCAGGGCCAGCTCAAAGAAATAGAGGCTGAGAAAAAGGAGTTAGAATTGAGGGTTAGTTCTACAGCAAGTGAGCTTACTAAAAAGTCAGAAGAGGTATTTCAATTACAAGAGCAGATAAATAAGCAGGGTTTTGAAATCCAAAGTCTTAAAATGGCGTCCCGTGAAGCTGAAGTACATGCAGAAAGCCTGAGGCAGAAATTAGAAAACAGTCAACTAGAAATTGCTGGATTAGAATGTTTAAAAGAATTACAGCCCAAACTAGATGAATTGCAAAAACTCATAAGCAAAAAGGAAGATGAAGTTAGATACCTTTCTGGGCAGCTTAATGAGAAAGAAGCAGCTCTAACTAAAATTCAGACAGAGATAATAGAGCAAGAGGATTTAATTAAGGCTCTGCATACACAGCTGGAAATGCAAGCCAAAGAACATGATGAAAAGATAAAGCACTTAAAGGTGGAACTTTGTGAAATGAAGCAAAAACCAGAAGAGATTGGAGAAGAAAGTAAAGCAAAACAACAAATACAGAGGAAGCTGCAAGCTGCCCTCATTTCCCGAAAAGAAGCTTTAAAAGAAAACAAAGGTCTACAAGAGAAGTTGTCTTTGGCCAGAGATACCATTGAACACCTCACAAAGTCTCTGGCAGATGTGGAAAGCCAAGTTTTTGCTCAAAATCAAGAAAAAGATACATTCTTAGGAAAGCTGGCTCATCTTCAAGAAGAAAGAGACAAACTTATTACAGAAGTAGACAGATCTTTAATGGAAAATCAAAGCCTCAGTGGTTCTTGTGAAAGTCTGAAATTAGCTTTGGAGGGTCTTACTGAAGACAAAGAAAAGTTAGTGAAGGAAATTGAATCTTTGAGATGTTCTAAGATTGCAGAAAGCACTGAGTGGCAAGAGAAACACAAAGAATTACAAAAAGAATATGAAACTCTTCTGCAGTCCTATGAGAACATTAGTAATGAGGCAGAAAGAATTCAGCATGTTGTAGAAACTGTGAGGCAAGAGAAGCAAGAATTATATGGCAAGCTAAGAAGCACAGAGGCAAATAAGAAAGAGGTGGAAAAGCAGTTGCAGGAAGCTCAACAGGAAATGGAAGAAATGAAGGAAAAAATGAGAAAGTTTGCTAAATCTAAACAGCAAAAAATCCTAGAGCTGGAAGAGGAGAATGACCGGCTTAGAGCAGAGGTGCACCCTGCAGGAGGTACATCTCAAGATTGTATGGAAGCACTTCTTTCTTCCAATGCCAACATGAAGGAGGAGCTAGAAAGGGTCAAAACAGAGTATAAAACCCTTTCTAAGGAGTTCGAGGCTTTAATGACTGAGAAGGACTCTCTAAATGAAGAGATTCAAGATTTAAAGCGTCAGAGAGAAGGTAATGTATCTAAACAAGCTAGCCTAGAGGTCACTGAGAAACATGATAACCAGATGCACATCATTGAAGAGGCAAGACAGTCTGTCCCAGGTGAGGATAGTGAGGAAAACTCTTCGATTGTGAGCACAAGGCCTGAATATTTAGAATCCATTCTACCCAAAACCAGTGCTAGTCCTGATACAAGTGAGAATATCTCCTCACATGATGAAATTAATAATTACCTACAGCAGATTGATCAGCTCAAAGAAAGAATTGCCAAATTAGAGGAGGAGAAACAGAAAGAAAAGGAATTGAACCAGACTTTAGAAAATGAGAGAAATTCTTTACTGAATCAAGTATCAGCAAAGAATGGCGAACTAAAAGTGCTTCAGGAAGAAGTAACCAAAATAAACCTTTTAAATCAGCAAATCCAAGAAGAACTTGCCAGAGTTACCAAGCTCAAGGAGATAGCAGAAGAAGAGAAAGATGATTTGGAAGAGAGGCTTATGAATCAGTTAGCAGAACTTAATGGAAGCATTGGGAATTACTATCAGGATGTTACAGATGCCCAAATAAAGAATGAGCTACTAGAATCTGAAATGCAGAACCTTAAAAAGTGTGTGAGTGAATTGGAAGAAGAAAAGCAGCAGTTAGTTAAGGAGAAAACTCAGGTGGAATCAGAAATCCGAAAAGAATATTTGGAGAAAATACAAGGTGCTCAGAAAGAGCCTAGCAATAAAAACCATGCAAAGGAACTCCAGGAACTGTTAAAAGAAAAACAACAAGAAGTGAAGCAGCTACAGAAGGACTGCATCAGGTACCAGGAGAAAATTAGTGCTCTGGAGAAAACTGTTAAGGCCCTAGAATTTGTTCAGACTGAGTCCCAAAAAGATTTGGAAATAACCAAAGATAACCTGGCTCAAGCCAATGAACACCGCAGGAAGGCAGAAACAGAATTAGCTAGCTTCAGGGTACTGCTTGATGACACTCAGAGTGAAGCAGCAAGGGTCCTAGCCGACAATCTCAAATTGAAAAAGGAACTTCAGTCAAATAAAGAATCAATTAAAAGCCAAATGAAACAAAAAGATGAAGATCTTGAGCGAAGACTGGAGCAGGTAGAAGAGAAACATCTGAAAGAGAAGAAGAATATGCAAGAGAAACTGGATGCTTTGAGTAGAGAAAAAGTCCACTTGGAAGAGACGTTTGGAGAGATTCAGATTACTTTAAACATGAAAGACAAGGAAGTAAAACAACTTCAGGAAAACTTGGATAGTACTGTGGCCCAGCTTGCAGCGTTCACTAAGAGCATGTCTTCCCTCCAGGATGATCGGGACAGGGTGATAGATGAAGCCAAGAAATGGGAGAGGAAGTTCAGTGATGCTATTCAAACTAAAGAAGAAGAAATTAGACTCAAAGAGGAGAATTGTAGTGTTCTAAAGGATCAGCTTAGGCAGATGTCCATCCATATGGAGGAATTGAAAATCAACATTTCCAGGTAAAAGAATTTTTTTCTCTTCCAAATGTAATTGAAGCCAAAGAAAGTTTCCATTTAACATGGGACTGACTTTGACTTAAATTTCCCTAGAAGACATATTCTCATGCCTCTCTCTCTATCCTTTTGTGTGTGGGGGCGGGGGGGGGGAGGGGGCGCAAATGACTTCCTGCTACAACTGTATTAACATGAAAATTTCACATCTGCTTCTGTTCCCATTTTTTAGTTGAGAGATCTCCTATATTTCTCCCTTTCTTTTCATTTCCATTTCCACTAATCTAGTCTGGATTTGTACTACAGTACTCCCAAATCATCACTGTGGCCTCTTAAGTGATAGCTTCTTTTCCTCATATTCCAAAATAATTCATACTGCATATGTGTGTTAGAGTCATTTCTTCAAACTCCAACTTTGTACCACTTTTCAAATTCAAGCTCTAACAGTATCCCCCACACTTTATACTCCTCCACATTTAATAGTATCCTTCTGCTTATTGTCTCTCACACCAAGATTATTTTTTTGAGGGGCCAGCCATTAGCTTGCCTAGAGCAAAGTAGTAGAATATATTACTTTCTAGAGTGTCAGAGTGTCAAAACTATGTCACTAAAATAAGCAAGATACTTTAGAATTTATAATTTAAATATCTGTATTGTTAGGTGCGGTATACCTTTAATGCAGTAGTACAGAGCATTCAGTAGAACTAATGTTTTCATTAAAAAGCTGAACACCAATTATGAATATTCATTCGTAGATGAGTACCTGTTGTCGTATGTCTATCTTAAGAATCAAGTAGTTTTTCCTTTAAATCTGTAATTCATAACCTTTTCTCTTTTTTTTCTAGGCTTGAACATGACAGGCAGACTTGGGAGTCGAAGGCGCAGACAGAGGTCCAGCTTCAACAGAAGGTCTGTGGTACTCTGCAGTCAGAAAACAAAGAACTTTTGTCCCAGCTAGAAGAGATTCAGCATCTGTACCACAGTTCTCAGAATGAATTAGCTAAATTAGAATCAGAACTTAAGACTCTCAGAGACCAGTGGACTGATTTAAGTAATTCTTTAGAAAAATGTAAGGAAAATAAAGAAAATCTGGAAGGGATCATAAAGCAGAAAGAGGCTGATATCCAAAATTGTAAGTTCAGTTATGAACAGCTAGAGACTGATCTTCAGGCCTCCAGACAGCTGACCAATAGGCTGCATGAAGAAATAAACATGAAAGAACAGAAGATTATAAGCCTACTTTCTTCCAAGGAACAGGCAATCCAAGAAGCTGTTGCTGAACTACATCAGCAACATGATAGAGAAATTAAAGAATTGGAAAACTTACTGTCCCTGGGGGAGGAGGAGAATACTGTCTTAGAAGAAGAGAACAAAAAAGTTGACAAAACCAGTCGGCTCATGGAAACATTGAAATCCATCAAAAAGGAAAACATGCAGCAGAAGGCTCAGTTGAATTCCTTTGTTAAATCCATGTCTTCTCTCCAGGATGACCGAGACCGCATAGTAGGTGACTACCAAAAGCTGGAAGAGCGACATCTCTCTGTGATCTTAGAAAAAGACCAACTCATACAAGAGGCTGCTGCTGAGAATAATAAGCTTAAGGAAGAAATTCGATGCCTGAGAAGTCATATGGATGATCTTAATTCTGAGAATGCCAAGCTAGATGCAGAACTGATCCAATATAGAGAAGACTTAAAGCAAGTGATAGCAAGAAAGGACTGCCAGCAAAAACAACTACTTGAAGCTAAACTTCAGCAGAATAAGGAGCTGAAAAATGAATATGCTAAATTAGAAGAAAAGCTGAAGGAGTCTGAAGAAGCAAAGGAGGATTTGCAGAGGTCCTCTGTTGCCCTACAGGAGGAGAAACAATGTTTATCTAAAGAGATTGAGAGCTTGAAAGTGTCTATATCCCGACTAAATAGAGAGTTGACAGCTTTGCAAGAAGGAGGCACTTTAGGACTCTTTCAGGCCCAATTAAAAGTAAAAGAAGAAGAAGTACAGAGGTTAAATATTACCCTTTCTTCCTCTCAGAAGAGAATTACAGAACTGGAAGAGGAATTGGTTCATGTTCAGATGGAAGCTGCCAAGAAGGTAGGTGAGATTGAAGAGAAAATGAAGAAGGAATTAAAGCATCTTCATCATGATGCAGGGATAATGCGAAATGAAACGGAAACAGCGGAAGAGAGGGTGGCAGAGCTAGCAAGAGATTTGGTGGAGATGGAACAGAAATTACTCATGGTCACCAAAGAAAATAAAGATCTCATAGCACAAATCCAGTCTTTTGGAAGGTCTATGAGTTCTCTACAAAATAGCAGAGACCGTGCCAAGGAAGAGTTTGATGAACTGAAAAGGAAATATGATGCCAGTTTAAAAGAATTGGCACAGCTGAAAGAACAGGACCTATTAGGCAGAGAGAGAAATGTTCTTGTTTCTAAAGCTGCCTTTCCAGTGAATTCCACAGAGGGTGATAGCTCTCCTAACTTTGAAAAACTTAACCAACAGCTTCAATCCAAAGATGAACAACTGCTTCATTTGTCCTCACAACTAAAAGATTCTCACAACCAAGTGCAGTCTTTTTCCAAAGCTATGGCCAGTCTACAGAATGAGAGGGATCACCTGTTGAGTGAACTGGAGAAATTCCGCAAGACAGAAGAAGGGAAGCAGAGGTCTGCAGCCCAGCCAGCAGCCAGCCCAGTTGAAGTACAGAGTTTAAAAAAAGCTATGTCATCACTCCAAAATGACAGAGACCGACTAGTGAGTGTGTAGTTTTCTCTTTCTGATCTTTTGAATTTTTCTTTAAATTTTAATTTTTAAAGAAAAACATAATTTTACATATTAGGTGGGCACTGAGGGGCAGTATTATACATTCCACAGGTTCTGTTTGGTCTTAGAGACACATAAAAATATTATTTAAGTTACTTTAAATCCATCATTACCACTTTTTAAAAATTACAGGTTTCCTTTACATAATACTCTCCCTTGGTTAATGGAGAGCTACTGTACATCTTTTACACACACACACACACACACACACGCATGCACACACACAGACGGACACAAATGTTTCCAGAATTTGTCATACTATTATGACATACGACTGTTAAGTTTTAATTGCAGACTGAACTACTCATTTTCCTTTTCCAATATCTAACTTTTCTCCAATCAGAAAGAAAGATAAAGAGAATCTCTAATGCTAAATGTTGCTGCTGTTAGTAAGATCCAGGTTTTTCAGTCTGAAAAATTCTAGGTCCTCAAGATTCAGAGGCAAAACTGGAACTGAATAAGCCAAGCCAGGTTGTCAGGGGATTCTACTTGCTGATATTACTATCTTCCCTTTATTGATGTCTCTTCACTCTGTTAATCCCAAGTACTTAGGCTAAATAGGAAGTAAAAGCTTCAAAAAGACTAGATTTTTCCATTTTAAAAAGTGACCTGTGTCCAGAGTATGAAAATTCTAGTTTTTAAGATTTACCCTAATGAAAAGATCATTCCTCCTAACTATAGTCTTATACAAACTTTTCTTTTTCTTTGTAGGTAATGTGTTCATTTGTACTATACTTAATATCCAATATTTATAGACAGCCTTTTGCCTTTTGTGCTCTGAACAAAGCCCACTCTTTCAGCGATGGCTTTGACATCAACACAATTTATTTATATATATTTGTTTATATTTTTAAAAGTTTCAGTTCAGCTGACCTTGTCCTAGGAGCTTGACCTTTTGTCATTGCTTTCAGAATGTAGATGCAAATGGCCTCTTTATCAGGGCAGCGTATACCCCAAAGCTATAATTTATAGCACTCAACACCTGAGTGCTATAAATTATCTTCTAAGTCAAATATTATCTTCTAAGTCAAAATCTTTTTCCTGGAAGCTGTTAGAATAGATTCTGAATTAACTGTTCAGTTCAGTGAATTGCTTTATTATTCTTCTTATCTATTATAAACACTAGGGGCAAAACTCTGTATCTTTCAACCCTAGTTCTACATTTTTATCTGCTGGATATTTACAAGCCAAGCCAGCTTTTTAAAAAAACTTCTTTGTTTCTATAACTCAGAGTAACATTCTTCCGTTCTCTAAGGCTCATAACTGTTTATGATTTTATTTTTATTTAATCATAAAGGTCTATCATTTAAAAATTCTTTTTAAAGATTTTATTTATTTTTAGAGAGAGGGGAAGGGAGGGAGAGAAACATCGACAGGAGAGAAAACACTGATTGGTTGCCTCTTGTACGTGCTCCAGCCAGGGACCGAACCCGCAACCCAGGCATGTGCCTTGACCAGGAATCAGACTGGTGACATTTTGCTTTGCAAGACAACACCCAACCAAATGAGCCATACTGGTCAGGGCTGTCTTTTCCTTATTTATAATATGACTCAGATATTTCTTTTTTTCCTTTCCACCATCAAAGAGTTAGGATAAGCCCTTAAAACCTTACCCTTAAACTGTTGTAATACTGTTGCTCCCAATTTGTCCCCTCTTCAGTACATTATATATACCACTGCTGAAGAAATCTTTCTGAAACCACTTTATTATTACTGCACTACTGAAAAACCTTTAAAAGTTGTGCTATATCTAGATGAGGCTTATGATTCAAACCTCTTAGTCTGGCATTTAAGACCCTATAATTTGTTCTTACCTTTCTTTTCAGTCTTAACCTTTTACTTCTTCCCTACTTACACTCTTCAGCCAAACTGATCTTCTCACTGTGCAGTAATCATATCTAGTACTTTTGACCTAACTGTATTATCATCCTTTCAACTAAAATGTTCTCTCAATTTTATTTTTTTGAGGCAAATATTACCCATTCTTGTTACCCCAGAGCTCAAATCCTCTTTGGTTACATTTCCAGATCACTTCATTTTCTATTACCTTCTGTTTGTACTTCCCTAATACTCTTTTTTTTTTCTTTTCATTTGTCCCATAATGCCTTGGTTGTGTGTGTGAGTGTGTCTGTGTGTTTAATTTCTATACGCTTATTTTTTTATTTCCCTGATTAAACTGTGAGCTCTTAGTGATAAATCTCATGTTTTATACTTGTTTATATTTCCATGGTCTTTAGCATAGGAGTAATTAATTAATTATATGGTAGATAGTCAGCAGTTGGTAATCATCCTCTATATATGTGCTTGTTACTGTAAACACTATTTTCTCCATTTTGTAAAACTTGTGTTAGGGTAGTTATAGGAACTTTTGAGACTGAGACTTTTAAATCTGCCATAAAAGAATCACAAAACCTAGTCAGGACTATAAATCAAATGAAGGCCTGACAGTGTGACTTGGTGATACTACATACATGATTCACTGGCTTGCTGAGGCCCATCTGCATATTTTCTGCAGGAAAGGAAGACTGATGGACAGATCAGTCTTCCTTTCCATGTCCTGTTCTCACGGGCATGGAAGTATCTAGTCTCTCAATCATTTGGCCGTATGTGTAATAAATATGGGAGATAATATGTTTCAACCTCTATCAGTTTAAACATTCAGCCTAGGTCAGCAGTTTATCACCTCTGCTTATACTACTCTCCCTTCCCCTCAGGACCACCCCAGAGATGATTTGGGTCTGAAAGGGAATTAGGCTACATTGATCTCTACTTACTCAAGGGAAAGTTTCCCAAATAAAGTCTGAGAACCCAAGTGGCAGGGATTAACCCAGGGTGTTGTACTAGAGCATAACAAACAACTCTGAAAGCATTCTGGAATTTTTATATGTTTAAAGTTCCTTAGGACTTTCCCCTAAGCAAACAAAGCACTCACACAATTCCTGCCTAAATAGTGGAGAGCAGATCTCTAGAGGTACCTGTATATTTGTTTATCTATACTCACTGCACTCTGAAAATGACTTGAGGTAGCATGTAAAGACATGAACAGTTTTTCAAGATAATGTATGAACTGGGAAGGAAGAGAAAACGAGGATAGAAGGAGGAGATTAAAGCAGAAGTAAGTTCAGTGTTCCAAGGAGATGTCACTCTGTTTTGTACTCTTTGTTAGAATTATGGACCACTAATTGCTCTGAGCTTTCTAGCAGCCATCAGAAATAGGGAATTTAAAAACCATATGCATGAATTTCAGTGTCCGTATTTTAGGAAGGGGGAAGAAAGAAATACTACTTGTTCAAGAATAGTTATTAAGCTTTGAGGCCTGCAAAAAATTTCTTGTCTGTTTCCATAGAGAGGACTCTATGAGGTTGTGAAATACCCTCTACTTCTCTGCAGTAAATACAGTAATGTGCTTTATTATGAAAAATGTTTTACATTTTTTGGTGGTCTGGTCCATTCTAAGGATAACATTAAAGCATCTGGACTAGAGAAGTGAGTGTTACATAAAGAATGTATTTTCCCTTTAAAATAAAACAAAAACATTTTTTATTTTAGTTATTGGGTTAAAAAAGTTATATACACATATTTAATAGGTCACTAAATTCCACAATGTTTGATGAGAAAAACAAACAGTTGTTCCTCCAACCCTGTTTCCCTTTCTCCCAAGGCAGTTGGTGTTTAGCTTATTATTTTGGTGTTTCCTCAACATCTAAATATGCTTATATGCATCTTAGCTTTTTATGGTTTTCATTATGTATTAACTCTTTTTTGATCGTAACAGGGTTTAGTTCTTTTTACTTGCCCTGATTCCATAGTACATACACGCATTTTCAATATACAACTCCTTCCCCATTCTCCTGATGTAATTTAAAGTTTGGTTAAATCAGCATTCAGTGTTTACATTTTTGTGACTATAAATGGTATTAAAGCTGAGATACATTACTTATTCTCAACATCTTTATATTTCCTAGGGTTAATAACTATGTTTTTGTTGTTAACTTAGATTTTTTTTCTGTATTTATCAGTGTTATATCATGACTTGATGCCATTTATTCACATTTCCTCTCAAGATGTTTATTCCTATGAATATCATCTTACAAATCAGTTGCCCTGTACTCCTAGGACGATTTTCATCCTAGAATATCTCCCTTCACCTTTCTCCTTTATTAGATCTTCTGTTTCTTGTATTCCATATCCCTCTTGTCTTGGTTTTGTGCCATCATTTTAATGGAATAAATCATTCATTAGCTCCGTAAGAAAAGATAATGTGCGAGGTAAATTTATTGAAAATGTCTTTTGATCTCTCATACGTGACTGATAGTTTGAATTGGGTATAAAATTCTAGACTGAAAATAATTTTCCTTTAAAATTGTGAAAACATTGGTTTATTGCCTTTTAGCTTACCTGTGGTTCAGAAGTCTAAAGCTATTGATTCCTGATCCTTTGTGTGTGAGTTGTGTCTCTCTCCTTCTCCCTCTCTTTCTGTCATCACACACACACCTTTCTTTCCTCATTCTCTCTCTGGAAATATATAGGATCTTTTAGTCTGTATTCTGAAATTTCATGATAAAGTACTTTGATTTGAGCCTGTTTTCATTCATCATTCTGTCTAGTCCTTTGACTCTAAGAATTCATGCTAATCAAATTCAGGAAATCGTTTTATTTATGTCTTACCATTCTCACCCCCTGTCCTTTTTCTGGTTGTCTTTTTTTTCCCCCCCCTGAAAGTCCTATTATTTAGATGTGGGACCTTATGGATTAGCTCTATAATTTTCTTACCTTTTCTATTCTTTCCACTATATTTTGAGAATATTTTTCTAATTTCTAAGGATTTTTCTTTTTTCCCCCTTGTTTCATGGATATGTGTTCAGACCTCTCCAAGAATAGTGCTAACAGTTTTGTTCTTTGAAATTTTCTCATATTGAGTTTTTCCTTATAATTTTTATTTCTGCTCTGTTTCTAATTTTTAATATTCTCTCTTAAATATTAGAGTATATTACATTTTTCCCCTGATAATCTCCTTCAAATACTCTTCTAGTCTCTCTGCCTTAATATTAGCCATTCTTTAGGTGAGGGTTAATCCTAGGTTTACTGTTTATGGGTAGGGTCTCAAAAACTTATGGATATGGCTTAGCAACTCCAAGTTTCATAGCAGGGTAATCATATTGAGCTTTCTGTGGGTAGTCCCCATGTTGGTGTCTTCAGTTCCTCTTGGGCCAGTCACATTTTCTAGAGAAGACTTACTCAATGTCTGTGTGGAAGGTAAAGGCTTGTATGCCAACACTCTCTAAGTTGACTAGGGGAAAGATTTCAAGCATTCATAAAGAATACATTCATTTGATCACCCTTGTTTTAGAGCAATACCCTTACCTTTAGCTGAGTGTGGTGTTCCACAGTCCAGAGACACTTCTTTTACCTTCTCCAGAGAATAAAACAGTTATTTGTCAGGATAATAAAAAAATGTAGAGCTGAGGAGGGTACCTAGGGATGCAATGCTTTCTTAAGCAGCTTTCATCTAATCCTCCTAATTTCAGCCACCTCCTCCCTATCCCCATCACCATCTTTTCCAGAGGTACCTGGTGCTGTTAATTCCAGAGCCTTTTGAAGATTGTGGAGAGTAAGTTCTACTGGTCCTTGGCTTTCCCTACTGTCAGCTTAAGATTTGGCTTTCCCAGATCTGTTAAGTCATTTACTACTTACGCATCTGCTTTTCAGCTTCCAAAATTAATTTTGTTGCTGCTGACCCCTCTCTTGTTCTTTCTGTTCTTGTGTTTTATGCTTTAAAAAATAATGCCTTTATTGTAGCTTTAGTGATGTTTCTGGAATGAGTGAAATGTATGTGTTCAAGGCCTCTTCTTTGCCCAGATGTCCTGCCATTTTTTCTTACTACCAAGGTTTTAATGAGTATTGGGGATAAAGAGTTTGAAGACATACCTGAAACGTAGATAGGCAGTTTTGCTAATTAAAGTCAAGTCCATCATCATTGTATCACCACCTCCACCATCATTACGATCATTACTAACTTTGTGTAACACATTCATTTTTTATTTCTCATAATCTTATGAGAGGTACTCTAATTATCTTCATTTTATAGGTGAGGGAAGTTAAGGCTTAGAGGGTGAGAGAAACATGCGTAGAATCCCACACCCTGTGTGGGCAGGATAACCAATTCCAAAACTTAAGAGCTCTTAATCCCTGGGCATCAGTGCCTTCTTCACATAATCATCAACCTAGCTAGAGTGAAGGTTGACTTCTCTGTCAGAAAGTTTAGAAGCCTAACCAGGTCATGTGGCTAAATAGAAAACCAGTCTGTGTTTACACGTTTTCTTCGAGGGACTCACCACTCACCAAGACGCTATTGGTCCCTTACATCTATCCCATATCAGAGCTGTAGACTGAGGGTCAATTTAAGACCTTGGAAGCAGGGGTCAGGGGTAGAAGTTGCAGGAATGGTCAGGCACTGCAGCCGTGATGGCACTTCCATGGGGTGATTCCTGCTAGCCTGGCTGCATGTATTTCAGTGGACTGATAGGTGCTCATAGTCTGTGGTGGTGTCTGACTGACTTAGTGGGGAGCTGCTGATGACTTATAGCTGGGTGAATGAGATGTGATGAATCATCCTTTTACTTTTCCTTTGGTTAAAGCTGAAGGAATTGAAGAATCTGCAGCAGCAATACTTACAGATTAACCAGGAGATCACTGAGTTACGTCCACTGAAGGCTCAACTTCAGGAGTATCAAGACAAGACAAAAACATTTCAGATTATGCAAGAAGAACTCAGGCAGGAAAACCTCTCCTGGCAGCATGAGCTGCATCAGCTCAGGTATGATTTTTGACCCTTTTTAGTTTTCTTTTTAACTTTCTTATGAAATCATTATAGATAAATAGAGGAAGTTGCAAAAATAGTACAGAGAGCTGTCACGTACCCTTCACCTGGTTTCCTCTAATGATCACATCTTACTGTACTTAACACTAACACAGTATCAAAACGAGAAAATTGGCATTGGTTTGATTCAAACACCTTATTCATATTTCACTGATTTTACATTTATTCAAGCATGTTTGTATATAGTTCTCTGCAATTTTACCATGTACGAAGATTCATGTAACTACCACCACAACCCAGATAAACACCTGTTCCATCAACACAAATGTCTCCCGTACCACTAGTTTATAGTCACACTGTTCCCCCTCCCTTCTCATCACCTTCCCATCCCTAATCTCTGGCCATCACTAATCTGTACTCTATCTCTAGAATTTTGTTATTCTGAAAATGTTTTGTAAGTGGAATTGAAACAGTATATGTATGTGACCTTTTGAAACTAGCTTTTTCATGCATCATAATGCCCTTAAGGTCCATCAGCTTTGTCATCTATACCAGTAGTTTATTCTTTTCTTTGACAATTGCATTCCATGCTGTGAATGTATTGCTTTTAACCATTTACCCATTGAGGGACGTGAGTGCAGTTTCTAATTTTTAGCTATTAAAAACAAAGCTGCTCTACAGTAATCAAAACCTCCCAACAAACAAATGCCCTGGACCAGATGGCTTCACAGGTGAATTTTACCAAACATTCCAAGAACTAACTACTCTTCTTAAACTATTCCATAATTCAAGAGGAGGGAAAGCTCCCAAACTCATTTTAACGAGGACAGCATTATCCTAATTCCAAGCCAGATAAAGACGCTACAAAAAAAGAAAATTATAGGCCAATACCCCTGATGAACATAGATGTAAAAATCATCAACAAAATTTTAGCAACCCAAATATAGCAGTGCATGAAAAAGATAATACACCACGATCAAGTGAGATTTATTCCAGGAATGCAAAGTTGGTACAAGATTTGCAAATCAATAAATGTGATTCACCACATAAACAAAATGAAGGATAAAAACCACATGATCTTATCAATAGATGCAGAAAAAGCTTTTGCTAAAATCAAGCACCCATTTATGATAAAAACTCTCAGCAAAGTGGGAATAGAGAGAACATACCTAAACATAATAAAGGCCATATATGTCAAACCAACTGCCAACATCATACTAAACAGACAAAAATGACAAGCTTTCCCCTTAAGATCAGAAACAAGACAGGGATGTCCACTTTCACCTCAGTTATTCAACATAGTACTGGAAGTTCTAGTCACAGCAGTCAGGCAAGAAGAATAAATAAAAGGCATCCAAATCGGAAAGGAAGAAGTAAAACTGTCTTTATTTGCAGATGACATGATACTATACTTAAGAGAACCCCAAAGATTCCATCAAGAAGCTACTACAACTGATAAATGAATTCAGCAAAGTAGCAGGATACAAAGTTAATATCCAGAAATCAGTTGCATTTTTATATGTCAATAATGAACTAATAGGGAAATTAAGAAAACAATCCCATTCACAATTGCTTAAAAAAAAAAACAAAACCTAGGAATGAACTTAACCAAAGAAAATTACAAGACCCTGAAGAAAGAAATTAAAGAAGATACAAATAAATGGAAGCACATACTGTGTTCATGGATAGGAAGAATTAACATCATTAAAATGTCTGTACTACCCCAGGCAATCTATAGATTCAGTGTAATTCCTAACAAGATTCCAATGATGCATTTCACAGAACTGGAACAAATATATCAAAAATGCATATGGAACCACAAAAGGCCCCGCATAGCAGCAGTGATCCTGAGAAAGAACAAAGTTGGAGGAATCATGCTACCTAATATCAAACTATACTATAAGGCCATAGTAATGAAAACAGCATGGTATTGACATAGAAACAGACACATAGATCAATAGAAAAGAATAGAAACCCAGAAATAAACCCACACCTTTAGTCAATTAGTATTTGACAGAGGAAGCAAGCACATACAATGGGCTAAAGAGTTTATTCAATAAATGGTGTTGGGAAAAATTGGACAGATACATGCAGAAAAATGAGACTAGACTACCTTCTTACACCACACACAAGAATAAATTCAAAATGGGTCAAAGACTTAAATGTTAGACCCGAAATCACAAAAATCCTAGAAGAAAACATAAGCAGCAAAACCTCAGATATTGTTAATAGAATTTTTTAATTGGAGAGCATGATATATTTGTCATAAGTTGGGTCACATTCTCCCAGGAGGAAAGATGAGGGGAAGCACTCAGGTGGCCCTCAGGGTACAGCCTGGTGTTCCAGAGCAGTGTCACAGGTAAAGCTGGTCTTGGGACAGTTCCCACCTCTATATGGGAGGAGCCAGTGTCACTGCCGCCTTCTTAGTGGCTACCACAGCTGAGTTCTGCTGGCTTGCCTGACACCAGTGCCTTCTGTGAGGACATGATGACCAAGGGCAGCATGGCTTCCCAGCAACCATCAGGAGTACAGTAGTAATTGTTGGAGAGCTTGTGGCTGGGGCCCACAGGGAGTTTGGGAGGATGCTGAGTTCGCTTGGTGATCTCCTTGTAGTGCAGTTGGAGCTTTGCCTGCAGGCCTCACCCAGAGGCCCAGTTCCATAACCTCTGAATGAACCGGGTTGCAGACGCCATCTTCCGTCTGCTGTTTATAGAATTCTTTTTATTGGATATGTCACTCCAGACAAAGGAAACAAATGAAAAACTAAATAAATGGAACTACAGGAAACTAAAAAGTTTTGCATTGCAAAGGAAAACATCAACAAAATAAAAAGACAACCCACAGAATGGGTGAATATATTCACTGATATACCTGATAAGGGGTTAATATCTAAAATTCATAAAGAACTTATAAAACTCAACACCAAAAAAGCAAACAACCCAATTAAAAAGTGGGCAGCGCTTGCTGCTGTGGCTCAGTAGATTGAGTATTAGCCTATGAACTGAAAGGTTGCCAGTTCAGTTCCTGGTCATGGCACATGCCTGGGTTGCAGGCCAGGTCCCCAGCTGGGAGCGTGCAGGAGGCAACCAGTACATCTTTCTCTCACACATCAATGTTTCTCTCTCTCTCTCTTTATCCCTCCCTCCTCTCTTTCAAAAAATAACTAAAATTTTTTTTTAAGAAATGAGCAAAGGACATGAGTAGACACTTCACAGAGGACATACTGATTGTCAATAGACATATGAAAAGATGCTCAACATCACTAATCATCAGAGAAATGCAAATTAAAACCACAATGAGGTACCATCTCACACCTGTCAGAATGGCTATCACCAATAAATCAACAAACAAGAGCTGGTGAGGATGTGGAGAAAACTTTTGCACTGTTGGTGGGAATGCAGACTGGTGCAGCCACTGAGGAAAGCAGTATGGAGATACCTCAAAAAATTAAAAAGGATCTGCCTTTTGACCCAGCAGTCCCACTTCTGGGAATATATATATGAAGGAACTCAAAACAATAATTTGAAAGAATATAAGTACCCTTATGTTCATTGCAGCATTATTTACAATCACCAAGATATGGAAGCAACCCAGTGTCCATCAGTAGATGAGTGGATAAAACAACTATGGGACATTTACACAATGGAATACTACTCGGCTGTAAAAAGAAGAAAACTAGCCTTTTCAACAGTATGGATGGACCTGGAGAATATGCTAAGTGAAATAAGCCAATTAGAGAAAGACAAATACCATATGACTTCACTCATATGTGGAATCTAATGAACAAACTGAACTAACAAGCAAAACAGAGACAAACTCACAGATGAAGAATAGATGACAACTAGTAGAGATTGGGGGTTAGGAAGTGGAGGGATTGAGCAAAAAGGAAAAAGGACTCATGGACATGGACAGCAATGTGGTGATTACTCGGGGGAGAGGAATATAAGCGGACTAAATGGTAATTGAAAAAAATACAATAAAGATTAAACTTAAAAAATGCTAGGTTGTATGGTAAATGAATATTTAGTTTTTTAAAAAGCTGCAAAACTTTATTGCAGAATGACTACCATTTTTTATTCCTACCGGCAGTATATGAGTGATCCAGTATCAAATGCTGCTTTCTTGTCAGCATTTGCTATTGATAGATATGTAATGTGGTTTTAATTTGCAAAATGGCCAGTGTTGAACATCGTTTTATGGGCTTATTTGACAGTTATTTGTCCTTTTTAATGAAATGTTTGTTGATATGTTTTGTCCATTTTTCTATTTAAGTAGTTAATTTTTTACTGTGCAGTTTTGAGAGTTTTTTACATATTGTAGACACAAGTTCTTTGTCAGACAAATGCTTTGCAAATATTTTTTCCAGTCTTCAGCTTATCATTTTATCCTTCTCAACAAGGTCTTTTTAATTTTTTGAACACAGTTTATTGATCATTTTTCTCTTTATTCAGATACAATAATTGTCCTCTCTTCAAGTTTACTCTACCTTTTCATTTGTCATCTCCATTCTTCTATTGATCTCATTGAGCTTGCTTTTTATTTTGTTTATGGTATCTTTCAGTTCTAAAGGTTCTATTCAGTTCTTCTTTATATGTCCTATTTCTTTGCTGAGGTTTTCTCTATTTTTATTTCCCTTGTGTTAGTAATTGCTTGTTGAAATATTTCTATAATGACTGCTTTAAAATCTTTGTCGTGTAAGTTCAACATTTGTGTCAACTCGTTGGAATCTGATGTTTTTGTTTTTTTTTTTGTTTTTTTTTTTGTCATTCAAGTTGTGATTTCCCTGGTCTTAGAATGTGACATCCTTGGTTCTTACTATGATTTCAGTTGTATCCTGAACATTTTGAAAATTACATTGTAAGACTGTTAAGTCTTATTTGAATCTTCTGCTTTAGTGGACTTCCACTGATACCACACAAGCAGGGGAAGGGGAACACTGCCACTTTACTGCCAGGGCAGGGGAAGTCCACTCAGCCTCCATCAATAGCCCTCCATCGATAGCCCTAAAGAGAAGTGGTGCCCTGATATTGCCAGGAAGAGGTGGAAGTCCCAGCACCTGACTTTTACTCCACTGACAGTTAGTAGAGAGGGTTGCTTCATTACTGCTCCATTAGAGTAGGAGTCTAAGCTTCACACATGGACTCCGTTGATACGACTGTAGGATATGGAGAAGCTCACCTTGTTATTATTCGGCAATAGTAAAAATCCAGGCTTCCCAGTCAAGTCTCCAGTGACACTGCAGAAGGGGGTGGGGGAGGGGCACCTTGTTACTACTGGGTAGTGCCAAAGTTGAAACTCTCCTCTTGACCTCTTTTAATACTGCCTCTGCAGGGTGAGGGGAGGAACGCTTCATTACTTTGTCATGGCTGGAGATCGATGTCCAGGTCTCCCTTGTTTCTCCACTGACACCACAGTAGGATGGGGTTGGTCAGAGAGAGGCACATCTTCACCACTGAGTGGTGGTGGCAGTCCAGGGTGCACATTTGGCCCAGCAGGGAGGGTGAGGTGCATCTGGTTACCTTTGGGCAAGGATGTTACTCTAGCCTGTCCATTAGGTACTACAGGTTTTCTAGGGTGTTCACCTGGAGTAGAGTAGTTATTGTCATTATTTCTGTCTCACTAGGCTGCCCCTTCCTGGTCCACTGACAAAAGAGCACACCTTTCTTGGCACTCATTGTTTCCAGATTGTAGGATCTTCCCACCACCCCGTTATTTGGAATTAAAACAAAACAAAACAGTGAATTTACTGCCCGGTAATTCCTCAAGTATAGAGTCCCTAGCTGGTCCACCTTCTTCTCTTCATCTTTCTAAGTCTTCTTATGTTTGTTTTTATATGTAATTCCTAGGATTTAAAAAAAAAAAAACCTGTACAGTGGGAGGAATAAGGAGAAATGCATCTGCACTACCTCCTCTGGATCCAAGAAATCCAACCCTTTTTTTTTTTTTTTTTTTTTTAAAGAAAGACATGAATAGCCATGCTATATGGCACTATCAGGGCAGAAAAAGTTAAGATAGGAACAGTAATTCTGGTTGGTTTTTTAATTCGGTGTTTAAACAAATTTGATTCAAAGAGAAAAAGTAAAGAATAATCAATTAACAGTATATAAAAACAGGCCCTATTATCGTAACCTCATTGTTGGGACTTTATTACTATTTAGCTTAAGATGGTGCATGTCACCTTATTAAAATAAACCCAGAGATTTCAAGATTTAGTACTAAAAGGAGAATCTCCGTGTTGGAAAGGGCTGCTGATAAAGCAGCACCTGCTTTGGCTCAGTAGCTGCTGCAGGGCAACCATAGGCAAGTGAATACAGAGACTATGAGGTGGAGTCTAGATTCCTACCAGCTCACAAAAGGCAGCCAGGATGATAGAGATCAGCACAGTAATATAATTATTGTAACAACCATGAGAGAGCTCTTAATATAAACAAAAGATGTGTTCCTTTTAGGTGTACATACACTTTTCTGACATATTTCAAAATAAACCTTAAATAAAGTTTATAAAAGAGTTTTTAGAATTTGTTGATTTAAATTTTATGCAGTAAAGATGTTTATATTTAACATCATTCTGGACTTTCTTGTAAGTGAACATATATCCAACTCATTCTATAAGTTTGGCAGCTTCCTCATATAATACAGGAACACATTTTTTTAAAAAAAATCAAATGATGATTGCAGAGAAGATAAAATCTGTGAATTTTTGTTGTCTGGGAATACAAATTTCTTCTATTTCTTCCTGAAATTGAACCTCAGGAGAAAAGATGCTCCATTTCAACCTCAGCATCTCCCACTTTCTGTGGGAATAGTACCCTAGTTTTATTCTGTCAGAATCTCTATTTATCATAAAGCTGTCAGGCTCTCAATATGTCTTCCTTCAGATACCATTGATGCTGACCATTGAATTTAGGGCCCTCCAAAGATGATTGGGACCACATCAGGGCATCACCTTGAAATCTCCTGTATTATATCCCGATCATCCAGAATTACAAAAATATTAAGTGTCTAGTTACCTGTGTAAACTTAAGAAGAGCTGCAAAGCTTTAAAGACTTGTCTTCTAGAGCCACCTGTTCCTCTTTAAATTTCCTCAAAGTATATTTGGAGAAGGAAAGGACGTTTTATTTCACTGTTGGAAGGAAAAAGAATGTGAGAACACAGAGTGTATTCACTGATTTTAGGGACTAACTTCTTTAGCTGGGTATCTTGAAGACTCTCTGTCTTTTGCTTTTAAAATACTTGGGAGAAATTAGCTTTTTAACCATGAAAGAGCTGAAACATCTTGTTCAACATTCTATTGGCTTGGGATTGGCTTATCAGGAGAGCCTGGATTTATACCATAGCCTTTCTCTTCCACTTGTGGTTACTGTTTTGCTTATACTTCTCTGGTTCCTGTGCTGTCTTATTTAAGGAGCAAGCATGGTATAGCCCTTTTTTGACTGAGTTGTATCAAGTAATCAGGTTTGTTCCTTAGCCCCCATTCTCTATTGAGGGTCTCTTTCTACACCATAACCACTTGTCCATCCTTCTAAAAAAAATGGCAGTTTGAAGCTTTTTATAGAAGACTGTCATCTTTCTCATGCATTCATACTCTTATATGCCTTTCTTGTTCTCTCTCACTTTTCAAAGACAAATATTAAAGAAAGAGTTTTAGGAAATTCCTTTTGCATATTTTTTTCCATAAAACAAAAATTTATATTCCCGGAGAGCAAAAATACCTTTTATATAGTGGCCTTGTAATAAGAATTTATTTCAAAGGTTTAGCTCTGCCTTTTTGAAAAAATTTTTACTATAATCCAAGTTACCTCTTAGCCAAGCAGGATTACTTCATAACAGGTGTGTATCAATTTGAAAACCACCTTATTCATAAATAGAAAGATAAAACAAATCAGATGCAATTCAAACAAAACCTTCTATTATTGGAAAAAATATGGACGTTCGTACTATAGAAAATGAAGAGATACTAGAGAAATTTGCTTATAATCCTAATGGGTTTTTCCAGGTATAGTATAGAGAGAAGTAGAATTAATGAATATGACAGAAGCAGTTTTTGCTAGCACTAAAGACCATTAGCTGGGGTCAAACAGAAAACTCCTTCTTGATCAAATTCAGAGGATAAATAAATAGAAATAGCAGCAGCTGATATTTACTGAGTGATTATGAAGTGCCACGCTCTGTATACAGTTCATGACATATACTGTCTCATTTAATTCTCACAGTAATCCTAAGGAATAGTTAATTTATTCCTATTTTACAATTAAAGCTAAGACAGATGAACTTTTATGCAGAGTCTCATGCCCACTATATTACAGAGCCAGTGTTTAAACCCAGGTCCATCAGACTCTACAGATACGTTTTCATAGACATCATGTTATTTATATGTATCATGGATGGCACTGTCTTTCTGAAAAATTATAGTGGCTTCCCATTGCTTACATAGTTAGCTTTATTTAGCATGCTTTCCAGTACCTCAGATTATTTGACCTCATCCTTATGTCCTGCCTATCTACTCAACACACTATCTCCTACAACAATTTCAAAATTCACTGTATATATTTATTTTTGTGCCTTTTACTCAGTTTGTTCCCTGAACCTGGAATGCTTTTCCCATTATGGAAACCTGACTCATTATTTAGGGTTCAGTCCAAGTGCCTGCTTTTCTGTGAAATCTTTCCAAATCCTTCCAGCTGAAACTTTTTTTGCACTTTAAAAGTAAACTTTTTATTGACATATGACATACATTTAAAGCAGTGCACAAATCTTAAGTGCATAGATATAAATTGAACACTTTCAGTAATGAGCCCACATCAAAAAACATTACTTGTCAGTTACACTTCAATAAACTGAAAAATATTAAGTTAAAATAAAAAAGATACAGGACTTCCAGTCAAGATGGTGGCATAGGTAAACACGGTACTTGCGTCTTCTCAAAACCACATCAAAATTACAACTAACCTACAGAACAACCATTATTAAGAGCCACCTGAAATCAAGCTAAATGGAAGTCCTACAGTTAAGGAATTAAAGAAGAAACCACATCAAGACTGCTGGGAGGGGCAGAGACATGGAATGGGCTGGCTGGTCCCACACCTACGTGTGGCCAATAAAAATCAGAGGGATAGCTTGGCTGAAAAGGTTCCCCCTGAGGAGGGAGGGGACCCAGCCCCATACCAGATCCCCCAGCCCTGGGTTCCAGTGCTAGGAAAGGAAGTCCCAGTAACTTCTGGTTGTAAAAACTGGCAGGGATTTAGGCTGACAGAGATGGAGGGACCCTGAAGTCCCAGGCAGTTCCTCTTAAAGGGCCTGCACACAGACTTACTTGAATTCACTCCCTCAGAGCTTCAGCACTGGGACAGCAGCTTGAGTGACCCCAGAAACATACGGGGGGAACTGAATTGTTGGCATCAGGGAGAGTTAGAGGGGCACCTTTCTCCCAGACAGAATTGCTGACAGAGGCCATTGTCCCTTTGATGAACCCTCCCCCTACAGACCCAGCAGGCTGGTGCCATATCCTAGACTCCACCAACCTTGCTATCACTGTTCGTTAAACCTTGGGCATTCCCTGAGACCCGCCACACCCAAACTTTGAGCCCACCCAAACTGTTTCTAGTGGCTTTTCCATATGAATGGCTTGTCTTGACTTATGCTTCAGATTTTCCTAAATTCTCTCAAACAAACAGTATCTGGCCTCAACATGCCCTGTACCTCTTGCTAAGTGGTCTCAGGCCTGGCACTAGCAGAAACAAGCCTTGGTTCACAGCTTGGCCTCACCTGGGCACCTCTAAGCCCAGCATAAGTAGCAGCCATCTGCAGATCACTTTGTAGCTATGCCATGTGGCCCTGAACAAAACACAGGTGGTGGCTGACCTTGGCCTGTACCTCCCAGGAGGCCCCAGAGCCAGCACACCCAGTGGACAACTTCAGATCACATTGAAGCATCACCACCCAACTGCCTCCACAAGTGACAGACTCGAGGGTAGACTCAGTGGGCACCAGAGCCCTGCTGAAGTAAGTCCTGCTCAATGGGGTGAGCCCCTGCACAGCTGATCTTCCATGTTGGTCGAAAGTCACTGGCCGGAGGTCACAGTCAGTGATTCTGATCAGCCTGGGTGAACCCCTCCCATTTATGTGCCAATGGCAGTCAAGGCTCAACTACAAGAAGTGGATGTACAGCCCACACATGGGGTACACAGCTTGGGTGACAGGAGAGGCTGTGCCACTGGACCCTACAGGATACTACATCAGGCCACTCTGCTAAGCCTGGGCGACACAGCAGCTATACCTAATACCTAGAAACAAACAGGGAGGCTGCCAAAATAAGGAGACAAAGAAACATGGCCCAAATGAAAGAACAGGAGAACTCTCCAGAAAAAGAACAAAATGAAATGGAGGTGAGGAAACTGCTACATATACAGTTCGAAACATTGGTTATAGGATGCTTAATGAACTTAGTGAGAACCTCAGCAGCATAGAAAAGAACCAGTCAGCAATGCAGGATACACTAATTGAAGTGAAGAATAATCTACAAGGAATCAATACTAGAGTGGATGAAGCTGAGAATGAAATAACCAATTTAGAATATAAGAAAGCAAAAAACACCCAATCAAAACAGCAAATAGCAAAAAGAATCCAAAAATAATAGAGACAGTGTAAAGAGCCTCTGGGACAATTTCAGACATACTAACATTTGCATCTCAGTGGTGCCGGAAGATGAAGAGAGAGCAAAAAAATTAAAAATCAATTGAAAAAATAATGACACAAAACTTCCCTAACTTGGTGAAGGAAGTAGACATACAACTCTAGGAAGTGCAAAGAAGCCCAAGCAAGATGAACCCAAAGAGTTTCACACCAAGACACATCATAATTAAAATGCAAAGGGTTAAAGACAGAGAGAATGAATCTTAAAAGCAACAAGAGAAAAACAGTTAGTTACCTAAAAAGGTGCTCCCATAAGACTATCAGCAGATTTCTCAAAAGAAACTTTGCAGGCCAGAAGGGATCAGCAAGAAATACTCAAAGTGATGAAAAGCAAGGACCTACAACCAAAAGTATTCTACCTAGGAAAGTTATCATTTTAGGATTGAAGGACAGATAAAGAGCTTTCGAAACCAGAAAAGCTAGAGTTCATTACCACCAAACCAGTATTCTATGAAATGTTAAAGGATGTTCTTGAAGATCTTTTGACAAAAGCCATTCTGACTGATGTAGGTGATTACTCATTATGGTTTTGATTTGCATTTCCCTCATTATTAGTGATGTTGAAATTTTTGTTTTAGTTTTGCTCCATCATCATCCTGCAGAGTTCTGTTTTAAATTTTGCTCTGATTGCATATTTATTACATCTCTACAGCCCATGATACTGTTTTGAATATAGAATTATTCATCTTTGTTTCATAAATCTATTTTTTCCTGTGATTATTTCCTGTTTTTCTAGGATGGAAAAGAATTCCTGGGAAATCCATGAAAGAAGAATGAAGGAGCAGTACCTTATGGCTATTACAGATAAAGATCAGCAGATTAGTCATCTGCAGAATCTTATGAGGGAATTGAGATCTTCCTCCCATACTGAAACCCTCAAAGTACAGTACCAAAGACAGGTGAGTAATTTCAATGCCAGTTGCTCCTCAGAGGTAATCATTACCCAGGAAGCATCCATATGTCACTATTAGGCAAGCCACTTAGGATTTCCTATGAGGTGGACAGAGTTCTGGAGGGAAGGAATTACGCATGAACAACCTTAGGGGGAAATTTCATCAGTGTTTTTATCTTGGCAGGCATCACCAGAGACATCAGTTTCCCTAAATGGGTCACAAAACCTAGTGTATGAGACGGAACTTCTTAGGACTCAGCTCAATGACAGCTTAAAGGAAATTCATCAAAAGGAATTAAGAATTCAGCAACTGAACAGCAAGGTAAGTCTTTCTGGCTAGACTAGAATTCAGTTTCCACGACTGGAAGCAAAAAGGTAAGTAGAAGCTGATTAAACCTAGGCTCCAGCTGTAGCATATCCTAGGGTACAGAAGTTTTACCTTTCTCAGAGCCTGGGTTGCTTACTGCAGCACTAGACACAGGGCTATTTTCTTTTCCTTGCCTTTGAGGAGTCTTTGGGAAATATGTGGAAAAATCCATTCAGTAAGAGTAAAAAAGCCAACTCCTTTAAGAAATCTTCTCAGCATCATCTGCCCATCTCTATCACTTCTTAGTAATGTTGAGGTCACTCTCCACAAAACCCCCAACAAGTTCCCCTATACTTCCCACCAGTGTGCAACAGGGAAGAGTCTCTGGGAGACGGAGGGAAGATTTTCAGCTGTGATTAGACAGCAGAAGGCCCATCTGTGGGCCTCCTTACTGTGTGATGTTCTGGAACTAAAGAAGACAACTTGCTTTTTCCCATACCCTACCCTTGCCACTCCAGATACTCTAGGGAAGCATTCTGGAATAGATGGGACATATTTCTATAGGGAAGGGCCACTTTGCCATCTGGACCCTAGAGCAAAGGCAAAGGCAAGATTAAAGAAAATTCTTTTTAGGTGCCTTCTCACGTCTGTCCTCACTCCTCCTCCATTCTCTGGCTTGCCTTCCTCCTTCACTGACCTCCCCAACCCCACCCCCTTATGAATCATACTTTTGTTACTCTCTGACTATTCAAATATTCTCTAGTGACACCTCCCCTCGTTCTACCTTCTTTAGAGGAAGCCAGCCGGGTGGTTTTTATGCTACAACTCGAGGGGATTTAAGAGAGCATTTAAATTCTGGAGTGTGAAGACTGGTTTTGAGGAGAGGTGTGAATGTCCAAAAATTATATGTATGGTGTATGCATGAGTGTGTGAATGGGTGCATGATGTGCAAGCATGTGTGTGTGTAACAAGTCATCAGTTCATCAAGGGATCTGTGATCCAAAAATTATAAAGAGCAGTGGGCTGTTTCATAAATGAGGAAACTAAGCCCTAGAGGAATTATGCCTAAGGTGTTAGGGGGAGAAGGTCTGAGATAACTATGATAATATGTATGGAAAAGCACAGTGCCTAGCTTATGTAGAAGGTACTTTTTAAATGTTGTTAAATTCAACTATTTGACATTGAAGCATAGGTACTGATAACACTATTAACTTTGGCACAGACATTTACATTTTTAAAAAATGTTTATTGATCCAATGAATTGCTAAAATTGCAGACCCTTTGTTGGGGGAATTGTCTGGGAGTTTTTAGAGGGGCTCTAGAGAAGATCCAACCCAGTTCCCCTACCAGCTTGTTAGTTTCCAGAACATTCTACCCTTCATAGCTCTGTAACATTTCTTTTTTCCATAAGCTAGATCCCATCTCAACCCTGTTGTATTTGCTCTCTTGAAGATTAGATTGTGACTCACTCTGGGCATTTATCTTTCTAGGAGAGTGTTTTTAAACTGCAATTCAGTGCTATTAGTAGATAATGAAGTCATTTCAGCAGATAGCAAAAATGTTAACGTAAACGTTTTACTGAGGTGAAACACAGGAAAGCACTTAAGTCAAACAGTGTGGCCTATTTCCATAAAGTGAAGACACCTGTGTAATCAGCACCCAGCTCAAGAATTATTAGAACATACCAGACCTGGAAGTCCCGTGTGCCCTCTTGTTTTTTTGTTTTTTGTTTTTTCTTTTTCCAGAATATGTTTGGGATCTCTTTACCTCTTTTTTTAAATTATATTTTATTGATTATGCTATTACAGTTGTCCAATTTTTCCTCCTTTGCTCCCCTCAGCCCGGTAACCCCCCTTCCCTACAGGAATTCCCCCCCTTAGTTCATGTCCCTGGGTTGTGCATGTAAATTCTTTGACTTCTCCGTTTCCTATGCTATTCTTAACACCCCTGTGTCTGTTTGTTCCTACCAATTATGCGTCTTAATCCCTGCACCATTACCCCATTCTACTCCTTCTCCCTCCCCCTCCCAGCTGATAACCCTCCAAATGATCTCCATACTTACGATTCTGTTCCTGTTGTGGTGGTTTGCTTAGTTAGTTTTTTTCTTTTCTTTTCTTTTCTTTTAGATTCAGCTGTTGATAGTTGTGAATTTGTTGCCTTTTTAATGTTCATGATTTTGATCTTCTTTTTCTTAAATATGTCCCTTTCACATTTCCTGTAATAATGGCTTGGTGGTGATGAAATCCTTTAGCTTTACTTTGTCTAGGAAGCACTTTATCTGCCCTTCCATTCTAAATGATAGCTTTGCTGGATAGAGAAATCTAGGTTGTAGGTCCTGGCTTTTCTTCACTTTGAATACTTCTTGCCAGTTCCTTCTTGCTTGCAAAGTTTCTTTTGAGAAATCTGCTGATAGTCTTATGAGAACTCTTTTGTAGGTAACTCTCTTCTTTTCTCTTGCTGCTTTTAAGATTCCCTTTTTATCTTTAACCTTTGGCATTTTAATTATGATGTGTCTTGGTATGGTCTTCTTTGGGTACAACTTATTTGGGACTCTCTGTGCTTCCTGAACTTGTATGTCTATTTCCTTCGCTAAATTGGGGAAGTTTTCTTTCATTATTTTTTCACATAAGTTTTCAGTTTCTTGCTCTTCTTCTTCTCCTTTTGGCATCCCTCTAATTTGGATGTTGGCACATTTGGAGATGTCCCAGAGGTTCCTAAACCTATCCTCTTTTTAAAAAATTCTTGTTTTTTTTCTTTGTATTCTGGTTAAATGTTTATCTCTTCCTAATGTTCCAAATTGTTGGTGTGAATCCCAGCTTCGTTTCCTTCTCTGTTGTTTTCCTGTAGATTTTTCTTATTTTCACTTAGTGTAACCTTCATTTGTTCCTTTTTTAAAAAAATTTTTTTAAAGATTTTATTTATTTATTTTTAGACAGAAGGGAAGGAGAGGAGAAAGAGAGGGAGATAAACATCAATGTGTGGTTGCCTCTTTTATGCCCCCAGCTAGGGACCTGGCCCACAACCCAGGCATGTGCCCTGACTGGGAATCAAACCAGTTACCCTTTTGCTCACAGGCTGGCACTCAATCCACTGAGCCACATCAGCCAGGGCTCTTCCTTTATTTCTTTTTCCATACTCAGTCATTTCTTTGAGCATCCTGATCACCAGTGTTTTGAACTCTGCATCTTACAGGTTGGCTATCTCCATTTCGCTTAGTTCCTTTTCTGGAGTTTGTTCTGTTCCTCCATTTGGGCCATATTTCTTTGTTTCCTCAAGTTAGCCTCCCTGTGTTTGTTTCTGTGTATTAGATATAGTTGCTTTTATTTCCTGTTTTAGTAGTGTGGCCTGCCTCAAAAAGACACCTGAAAATTGTGTAGGGTGGAGCCTTAGGTAATTGCTGGTGTGAGGCACCCACTTCACTGCTTTGTGGCTGTGTGGGAGGGCTTAGAAAGATTACACTGCTGCCTCCAGGCTTCTGGCAGTTTGCCCAGTGCTCACCCCATTTCCAGTCACTTCACCCCTCTTCTGTGTGTGGCTGGTGCCTTTCTAGCTGCTGCCCTGGTGATGAATCCTGGAGTGGGTGGGTTTGCGTACATTTTAAGACCGTGCTGGCCCTTTAAGTAGCAAAAATCTGGCAGCTTCTTTCAACCTCCCAAACCTCACTGGTTTTTACAGCCAGAAGTAACGGATATCTACCTTCCCAGTGCTGGAACCTTGGGCTGTCTAGTGTGGGGCTGGGATCGCTTGCTCCTTAGGCATCCCTCCTGTCCATTCGGCTGCCCCTGGTACCCATCTGAATGAATGTGTCTTCTTTAAATCCTTGATTGTCAGACTTCCATACAGCTCAATTTTCTGGTGTTTCTGGGTCTTACTAGTTTTGAGATCTGATTGTAATTCTTTTTATGGTTGCACAAGGAGGTGAAGTGTGTCTACCTATGCCTCCATCTTGATCAGAAGTCCCTTGTGTCCTCTCTGTTCACTACCACCTCTGTAGAACTACATGTAACTGGAATCATGCCATCTTTTTTGTGTTGCTTCATTTATTTTGTGATACCCATATTGTATGTAGTATTATTTTTTGATTCTTATGTGGTATAGTGTTGCACTGTAGGCATATACCGTAATTATCCTATTCTACTGTTGAAGAATTTTTGAGTTTTTCCATTTTGGGGCTACTACGAACAGTGCAAATAGTGTTTTTTATAAAACAAAATAAAAGGGATTGAAAATATATATGTATTATGAAATAAAGAGTATCTTTTTCAGAAACTTTAGTTTCAGTTATTTATGGACTGGTTTCTGGGTCATAATCAAAGTTATGTTTTCTTTAACAGCTTTATTGAGATACACTTCACATACCACTTAAAGCATGAGAAACATTGCTTTAGGTCACTGTCATTCTGGGTGAGAAAGAGTTCTTTAGAGCTCAGCTCTAAGAAAGGTATCTCTATCCCTAGCATCATTCATTCATTTTTTTTAATCAAGCAAGTAACTGTTTGCCTTCTGTGAGCCTGGCCATATGCAGTTACTGAGGATATATATAGCCTCTCATGGAGCTTACATTCTAGTGAGCTAAGAGTCTCAATCTAAGTGGGTCCTAGATAACTGGGAGAATTGGTTCTTGGACTCTAGGTTGGGATTGTAGTAGATGGGCTGTCAGCATATAAAGGCTCCGCTCCAAGCCATTGCCCTAATTCTTTGCATGTGTGCTCAGACTTTATATGTATTTGTACCAACATGGTTGAATGTCTATATGTAATGCAAACTTGAAAACATGAGAGGAATGGTATAATATAGTCTAGATTGCTCCCTCCTATTCTAGGTGCTAACCTCCATTTTTACAAGTATAGACATGATGAAATACAATAGCTTATGATCTACAGCAGAAATCAGCAAATTTTTCCTTACAAACCCAGATTGTAAATACTCAGGTTTTGTAGGCCATGCTGTCTCTGTTACAACTACTCAGCTCTGCAAGTGTAGCACAAAAGCAGCCACAGATGATACAAAGACAAATGGGGCAGTGATGTTCCTATAAAACGTAATTCACAAAAGGCAGTAGGCCCTGTCTGTAGTTTGCCAGCCCCTAAACTACAGGGATCTATATCTATCCTAGAGAGAAAAATAATAAACATTCTAAAGGTAGTTTACACACAGGCATGGAAACATGGAGCAGACTGAAAGTGATCAGAGGGGATGGGGAGAGAGGACAATGGTGGAAAGAAGGGGAAGGGACTAGACAAAGAACATGTATGAATGACCCATGGACATGGACAACAGTGGGAATTGACTGTGGGAGTGGGGGGTGGGGGTGGGATGGGTTGAGGAGGGGTAAAGGGGGAAAAAATTAAGACAACTGTAGTAAATAAACATGATTAAAAAAAATTTTTAAATGAGTTGAAATTTAACCAAAGAAAAAGAAACAATAGTCTTTTCAACAAATGATGCTAGAACAACTGGATATCCACAGGCAAAAATAAAAAAAAAAATTAAGGTGGTTTACATGAGGGTAGCTTATTGTAAGTAATTAGACTTCTCCAGTTAAAGTGGATAGTGCTTCCAATGAATTTTACAAATCTGCCCTTTCTCCTCTAGATATGAAAAGGAAAAGAATGTTACGATTTTTTTCAATTCTGAGGGATTTTGTTTATTTCTGTTTGGGGTTTTTTTTTCTTGTTTTTGTTTGTTTGTTTGGTATATTTGTTTGTTGTGTCCAGGAAAATTAATTTCACCTGGAGTAGGAGAGAATCGTGTTACTCCCTGTCTCAGAACCCAGTAGTTGTCATTGTACCAAGCTGTCTCTGTCTTCAAATTAGTGTGTCCTTTCCTTTACCAATTGCCACATTTCCTAACAAAAACCCATAACCTACTTAACTTCTCTTGCTGACTCTCAGCTGTGGCACCTTCAGGTAGTCGATAGAGCTCTAGACTTGGAATCAAGAACATTCTTGGGTCCTAGTCTGCCATCTACCAGCCACATAACATTAGGCAAGTCACTATTCATCTCTTTTTCTGTTTTTCATTTATCAGTGGGGACAGAAATTCTTCCTCTCTCTCTCTCTAATAAAGTAATCCTTTTGAAAGTGGTTTGTAAACTGAACATTGCTCTTCAGAGGTAAAATTATTTGTCATATTTTTCATTTTTGCCATGCAGATATTTTTGTCATGTGTATTTGTTCTAATTTTTCATATGCACCAAATGTTCTTACTGGTCATCATAGAGTTTCTAGAAAAGTGTTTATTTTTTTCTCTGAACACTGATTCAGCTTTTTAACTCAAACATTGACCTAAAATCCTTACAAAAAGGACTATTCAGGAAAAGACTGAACATCAGCCAGGTACACCAGTTTCCTTTCATATAGCATATAGTCCTGCAGTAGGTACTTCAGAGAGACATCTCCATGGTTATTAATGTATCTGTATGTTAATTAAAACAACGGAAGAATTAGAATTATAGTTCCAAGGGACTGAATTCAAATCAATAGGCAGAAGCTCCAAAGAGTAAATTTTGGTCCAGTATTAAAAATAATTTTCTATTTCTGACATGATGAAAAATGGCTTGGGTCACCTTGTCAGGTAGTGAGCATACCTGACACTGAACATGTTCAAGGGAAGACCGAATAACTACCTGTTACTCATGTAGCAGAGGGGAATCCTGCTTTGAATGATTGAAATGTTTATACCTCTGAGTCTGTATTCCCAGTATACTTTCTTACATGTACATAAGCATATTAGAATTTATTCTGTTTCCCCCTTCTACCGCATATTAAAATTTTTTATTCTACATTCCTGGTAACATAACTCTCTGCAGCACTGAAGAATCTTCCCAGAAATACTCCTGTATGAATTTTTAGATGACAGCTCTATCTCCAGTCATCTTGAACTCTGGGCATTATAGTCATTTGTTAGTAATTTCAACTTGGACCCAAGCTACTGTCATCCCCTTCCATACCTATTAAATCAAAAAGGAAGTAGAGCGTGAGCTGGTGTGGCTCAGTGGATTGAGTGCCGGCCTGTGAACCAAAAGATCGTCAGCTCAATTTTCAGTCAGGGCACATGCCTGGGTTGTGGGCCAGGTCCCCATTTGGGGGCGTGTGAAAGGCAACCAACTGGTGTATCCTCTTGCACATTGATGTTTCTCTCCCTCTCTTTCTCCCTCCCTTACCCTCTCTCTAAAAATAAATAAATTATTTTTTTAAAAAAGCAAGTGGGACACAGTGATGATTGAGGGCTTCCACTTCCTTTTTTTTTTTTTCTTTTTTTCTTTTTCAGTAAATGTAGTGGGCACTGTAAATCAAGTTTCTTGCTACTTCCCCCAAATTGTTTTTCTTTCTTGGTCAAAAAATTCTGAGTTTTCTCACTTTGATGGAACACACTGCGCTATTGTTGCTTTTATTGAAATAAAGGCCTTGCATTAAAAGAATTAAATCCTGCCCTAGCTGCTGTTGCTCAGTGGATTGAGCACCAGCCTGTGAACCAAAGGGTCGCCAGTTCAATTCCCAGTGTAGGGCACATGCCTGGGTTGCAGGCCAGGTCTCCAGCAGGGGGCAAGTGAAATGGAACCACATATTGATGTTTCTCTCCCTGTCTAAAAATAAATAAAATATTATAAAAATAATAAAAAAATTAAATCCTTAAAACTCAGGACAGCTAACCTAAGTACTCTTTATAGTGAAACAGACCTGTGGGGTGGTACTTAATCCTGTCCTCTATTTCAGTTTTCCCAACTACTTGAAGAGAAAAATACCCTTTCAATTCAGCTGTGTGATACCAATCAGAGTCTTCGTGAGAATCAGCAGCACTACAGTGACCTTTTTAATCACTGTGCCAACTTGGAGAAGCAGGTTCAAGAGCTGCAGGTGGTAAGAAGAAATTGAGAGGCTGAAGGAAGTGTTACGGAACTGAGTGTGAATGAGAGTAAATGAGCAGCATTGAAGAGGCTGATGTGTTCAGGCTGAATATTAATTAGGTGTGATGGGAGAAAGGAGAGAGAAGAAGGGAGTTAATTGAAATGGGAATAAGGTTTGGGAAAAATTAAAGAAGGGATTAGAAGAATAAAAATCAGTGAGGTGGTTTGAGAGGAATCAAAAAGCAAGTGGAAAACAGTGGTGATTGAAGCTTTTGGAATTCTAAAACTAGGAAAGGTTTGATTTTGCTCCAAGAAATAAGGAAGCTGTAGGGAGATTTGGACCTGAGGAACAAAATAGGCAGAGTTTTTGGTGGCAGTGGTGAGAAGGGCATTGTTGAAGTTCGAGGATATTGAGAATTATTATGGAGATAAATAGGGCATGGAAGGAAGAGAGTGGGTTTGGGAGGGATAGTTGAGCCCTTGCTTAATCAGAGTATCTTCTGGAAAATCCATGGGCCTCCACTGGAAGAAAGCAGATTTCGATGGTAAGCCTTTAAATTTTTAAGAAGAGAGATTCCAGAATGAGAATCTCAACTAACATTAATTGGGAGTTTTATGTAGGAAATTAATCTATTAGAGCTGAAGATTCTCACTTCTAAATCTGTACTTGAGAATTATAAGCAGAGGTATTCCTTTCCAAGATTTTTTATTCTCTTTGGTGTTAAGTGAGTTCTCCTTTTGACCAAGTACAGTTTCTTAAGCACTTCCATCACTGAATTGCTAAGCTTATTCTTTTTCTAGGGGCCACTGAATATGGATGTTGCTCCAGGAGCTCCTCAGGAGAAAAATGGAGCTCACAGGAAGAGTGATTCTGAAGAACTGAGGCAGCCACAGCTAAGGTGTGAAAGCAGCTCTCAACCCTGAAGCATGCATTACATGTACAGAAATTGGATAGTTATCTAGATTGAACTGGAGTCTGTTGAATAAATCTGATATGTCATCTTATGTATTGGCCTCACAGAATTGATGTGAGGATTACATAGAAATAATTATGACCTAACAAATTAAGTGTGAAAAGTTTGTAAAGCAAAAACAGGAGCAACATCTTACACGCCCCCACCCTCAACACCCCCCCCATCCAGTGGTATTCAGGTGAAAGATAATTCAGTCAGTCCCTAAAATCTCTTAATATATTTTCTGCATCTTTATTTAATCACTCTACAGCTAAGCTTTTAATATATTTGTTGTGTTTCTACAAGCTTCTATAATTTTTCTGCTCTATAAGCTTATGAAGACTTGGAACCCCTTGTATCTGCAACTCTGCTCTGCATCTAGTGATGCTGTTTGTTTTCCTTTTGTCTTGAAGTTTTTCGGAAACCCAGAAGCAGCTGAGCAACACTAAACAGGAGGTGAATGAATTGAGGAAGCTGCTGGAAGAAGAACGAGACCAAAGAGTGGCTGCTGAGACTGCCCTCTCTGTGGCCGAGGAGCAGATCAGGCGGTAAAGGGCTGGGGGAGATGCCTGTGTTCACCTCTGGTCCTTTCTGATCACACTCGGGTACATTTCAGTGGCCAGACTTGAGTATAATTAGGATCTAATTCTCATCTTGAGATGGTTTCTGCAGTGACTTTAGGGTCATTGCAGTCATTCAAGAAGGCTATACTTTTGGAATCTAGAAGGCCTGTACTTTCCAAAGCAGTTGTTCTTAGAGAATAATAGTATTATCTACCATTTATTGACAGCTTATTTCATGTGGGGTGAAATAAGGAGTCTTTTATATCCCAACAGTAACTATGCTGAGATATGTGTAGGACTCTTTAGAGAACCAATTAAAGGCAACCCCATTCCCTACCTCAGGTCTGAATCAATTGAAATTTTTTTACAAAGATTAAAACATATGGGAGATTAAGAAACCATTTTATAAAGCTGATATAAAGAAACTAGCTTTTGACTTGTTAGCAAATTCACTTCCTAACCCTGAACTTCCCCTCCCAGTCACTGGCATTGGTAAGCCAGGGTCCGCTTTCTTGCAGAAGCACCCGCTCTTGTAAAATCAGAACATTACAGCAAATTGTGCCTCTTATGGGAAGGTTGCTCCAGGTGTGATTTGGAAGGACAGAGCTACATATCCCGGTTCCTTATTCCCAACTCACCAGTCAAGAGAATCATTCTACATGAGGGAGAGTGGCTACAATTATTTTGCTGCTGGGTGTTTCTTTGCATGGAAAAGAAACATTAAAAGTAGGCAGTTTTATTATATCTGGGGGTTGGAGGAGCCACCTACATACACTGCTTCTTCCCTCAGAGAGTGGCATTAGTGATATTAATGGCTTGGAAAGTGTAGGTGGCAGAGGTGGCAGCCCCAGTGAGCAGATCTTATTTGAGATACCTTCCTTTCCCATGCAACATATTCACAACTTCTTAATTTTCATCACTCATTTAGGCCTTGGTATGCATCCTTGAGGGTGGGCTCTTTGGGGATCCACAGAGCCTTATTGTCTCTGCTGAGCATTTTCAGCCTGTGCACCCAGGGATGTTTCTCTGCCACTTGTTCTGGACTTGCTTAGACCTGGAAACCCAGCCCTTTGGGCGAGATCTCTTCCTCATGTGTGATTAACCTGTCCCAAGCCAACTTGAAACTGCATAGTGCAGGCAACTCTTGAGTCTGTGGACAAGCTACATTAATCCAAGCTTAGCCTCTCCATAGTTCCCTCTTTGGCCTTGATGCAGAATGGAAATTGAGATAGCCAATCAAGCACTGCCTACCTAGGCCCAGTGCCAGTCAATTCCTGGTAGTTAATTATCACCTATTATTTATGCTAAAAGAAACCTGTCTGTCTGTGCATTCCTCGCATGGGGAACAGGGATGTGAGGCCAGTCTTTGCGGCAAGTCCCTTGTGCTACATCACATGGCAAGATGACTGGGATGATTTCACCTAATCTGCCTCACATGCTGTGAACCAATGCCATTCCTCTTTTTTTCTGAACACAGGTTGGAGCACAGTGAATGGGACTCTGCCCGGACTCCTATCATTGGCTCCTGTGGCACTCAGGAGCAGGCACTGCTAATAGACCTTGCAGGCAACAGTTGTCGAAGGGTAAGAAGGGAAGGCCATAAAGAGGATACTGTACTAAATACAGGGCTGGCTGTGTTGAGGCCAGGAGTCAGGAGAAGGAATGTGGAATTCTAGGCACTGAGCAGCTGGTGGGGCTACGACTGGAAAGATATATAAGGTTGAGGGAAACTGGTAGGATTTGCCAATTTGTTGACCTTTAGGAGACTTTCTCTCAAGAGAAAGGATATCTCTTTTCTGCAGGGTTGGAGGAAGAAAAAGGGATATATCTCTCTAGGGTACAACTGTCTGACCTCCAAATTTCTCTTTCAGTCACGGAGTGGTGCTGGATGGAAGCGGGTCCTGCGTTCGCTCTGTCATTCCCGGACCCGAGTGCCTCTGCTAGCGGCTGTCTACTTTTTGATGGTTCATGTCCTACTCATTCTGTGTTTCACAGGCCATCTATAAACTCAGTTCTCACCTTTTGGAACACCCTTCTCAGAACTTGCAATTCCCTCGCCTCTAATAAATATCAAAACCATCAATTCCAGTGGAATAGTCTTCCCACTTACAAGTCCTTTCTCCAAGTCTCCACGGAAAGTGCCTGCAAAAATAGAAGTTGATGTGAGTTCAGGTTACAGCTGCAAGGACCATCTGTCTGCTTTCTCCTACTGCCCAGGGCCAGAACTTCTTGCATAATCTGAGGAGGCCCCATATGTGGTTGCTGAGCTCAAGATTTGTTTGGATTTTGTCAGGCCCTGATTTCTTGTGTTCCTATGAAAGATGCAGAAGAATGTTTTTCAGCCAGGAGGGTAACTCCAATAAACCTAATAACCTAAACTCCAGTATCATTTGATCGATACTTTATTTGCTTCGGTTACCTTATATTTTCTCCTGCTTCAGGAGAAAGTTGGGCTCACCATAACAAAGTTCTGAGGAATATTATCTCATAGAATATCTGATTAGGTCTCAGGGGTGGGAGCTGAAGAACTCCCTGGGGATTTTAACTATTGAATCACAGGGAAGGACTACATCTCCTTCCCTGACTGTTCAGACATCACTGGAGTAAAATTTGTGGTCCCGAACTGTAAGGATAGGATCCCATTGCTTGTGCCCTTGATCACATGAAGACTAGGGTACTGAGTGGCCCGTGCCTTTCCTTTCACTGGAAAGCAGGAAGAACTGGCTATAGGAAGTGAGATTCAGATTCTTGTCATTCTGTGTTATCTGGATATGCCTCAAATGTGGACCCTACAACGGTACACTAGGAGCCAGTCCTAGATGGGACATTGACCACCGCCCCCCCGCCCCCAACTAGGGAGATCTGTCTGGTGTGGGGACCACTCCTAACCTCTTGAAGTACTAAGCTACTTAGCTGTTAGTAACAATTAAACTCCACTTTCTCAACTTCATGTTCATCTGCCCTCTGTGGTAACAGAGAGCTAAGGAAAATGGAGGGATAATATGGAGAAAAAATATTTAAATCTGGGCCTGAGAATGACGGCAGGATCAATTTCCACTTGTGCCTATTCCCCATCTCTCCCCGTCCCCCAGCCCTTAGCTATTAATTATTTTCTCATTATGCATATGTTGTCTTCCCAGCTTGCTCCCACTACACAAAGACAGAAAACTGGTATGCTGACTGATACGCTCTAATCATTTGTTCTGTGGTGACACAAGTCTTGGTCACCCCAACTAAGGAACTTGCCTGAATAACTGTAAAATAATAAAATTATTTTTAGAATGAAAAACTGGTAGTGTGTGAGCATGTGTGTGTATACATGTGTTGTATACTGAGGGGAAGAAGGTAGATAGGGGACATAGGAGTGGGGTAGCCAGAAATGCATACAGGGGTAGAAAGCTTTACATATTCAGGCTTCCTTCTTACTGACCAACATCAATAATGACTACATGTGCCCTTCCAGCTTAGCTGCTAGACCCCAGCCAGATTAATGTAGTAGAATGAAGAAATTTCATCCCAATACTGAACCAAACAAGTTGGGCCTTAAGGCATGAGATTCATGCAGGTTTATACCTGGGCCTGGGAGAACTCCTTATCTGGTGCATACTGAAAATGTGAGACCCCATGGGGTCCCTCTGGATGGGAGTGGGGGAAGGAAAGTCTAAGGTGCAGCAGGATAAGCCTTACTATATTTTTATATTAACTTGCTACCTGAGAAATCTTAACTTACTTTCTCAAGACACAATAAGTGATTGAACCAAATCTATCTGTATTCAAAGCCCATGCTATTTCATGTGCAAGAGCTGACTGCCTCTCATTGGGAATGAACTTAGGGCATTTGCTAAGGAAGATTGTTTCTTGGTGTCATCTGTAATTAAATGTGGTTTCTCAAAAAAATTACCTGGATGGTGTATCGTAACATCTGGTTGGATCATTCCTATTTTCAACATTGAATTAGGATTCAAAATGATCTGAGATTTCTTTTCCCCTTCTACAAATTTACTTACCCTTAAGATAGTTTTGGTGCTGCCACAATAAATAGGTTATGAAGTAGGAGAGTTCAATAAATGAAACTCCCCCGAGACATAGAATCAGATTTGGAAGTGACTAAAATCTTACTTATTCCTAATGTGGAAATCCCCTCCTCTGTATCTTAATTTCATCCAGTCTCTGCTTGACTCTATTGGGAAACTCACTACTGAGCAAATCAGGTCACAATTCCACCTCTACCAAGATTAGGAGAAGCTAGGTCAGATACAATGACAACACCCTCTTAATTTTCAGTAGCTACAATAACAAAGGATTATTTTGTAGTCAAAGCCTCCAACTCCCTCACACAATAGATTGAGTGTTGTCATTCTCATTTGAGGACCCTTTCACTTACCAACTGAGAATGGACCCACTGGAGAACCGTAGGTAGTGGGCACTGGGCAAAAGGATGATCTTCCTCTGGTCGTAGAGTCTCCACCAGAAAGTCATGTATTGGGTAAGCCAAAAAGCGTGTTTGTTTTTTTCCCATAAGCTAGCTGTAGTAGTGCTTAGTTGTCTTTACCTACTTTTGAAACAATTTTGTTTGATTGTATTGTGACAGCTGTCATATCAGTGTGCATTTAGAAAAAACATCAAAATTGGTGAATTTCTGTGTAGCCATTTTAATATTGAAGATGGAAGAAAATATGAAACATTATGTTTTACTATTTCATTATGTTTTATTATTTCAAGAAAGGTAAAAACACAACCAAACCGCAAAAAAAGATTTATGCAGTATATGAAGTAGGTGCCGTGACTAATGAAAACGTGTGAAAAGTGGTTTGTGAATTTTTGTGCTGGAGATTTTTCGCTGAACAATGCTCCACAGTCACATAGACAAGTTGAAGTTGCTAGCGATCAAATCGAGACATTAACTAAGAATAATCAATGTTATACCATGTGGGAGATAGCCAACATACTCAAAATATCCAAAACAGTAAAGTTATTGGTGAAAATGAAAACTGCATCTTTCATTTTATGGAAAAAAACATGGAATTTTTGGTCAGTTCAGTATTTCATTACTCATATTTCACTGGCCAAAACAAGTTGCCTGAGCAAGTCTTACTTTAAGAAGAAAGAGGCAGCAAATCTTGGTAAACAGTAGTACAAGATGCCACAGCCTCCCATCATCTGGTACCACTTAGTTCTTTCAGACTTCTTCCTACTAGGAATCAACTCTATGAGTTAGCTCAGACTCCTCATTGTCCCCTAAACAATCTTGAATTTTTCTCTCTCCATGTCTTGCCTTGGCCCTGTGACTTGTTCCCTTTCATCATTCAATTGATCAATATTTATTTGAACTCCTACTATATGCAAACCCCAGTTTGAACTGCTGTAATGTAAAGGTGAGTTTCTGTTTAAATCTTACCCTGCAAGATCCACATAAAAATTACTTTTCCCATTAAGCCTTCCTTGATTACTTTAGCCAATATCAAACTGTCTGCATTCCTTTACACATACAACTGCCTGCATATTTATGACACAAATTCAGTTTTGGTTGAATGTTTTGCTTGCCTGACCAGATATATACTCTGAGAGTAAGAGCATTTTTTTTTTACTTCCCCATGACCTTTGAAGCCTTGCAAAAGATGAAACAGTCCTTTTTTTGTTTAAGTGCCTAAGCAGAAGTAACTGACTCAAACTTCAGGAAGTAACTGTGAGGACTCGGTGGCAGGAAATGACAGAAAACCTGAATACGGAACTGAAGTAGCAGCTCATTTTCTCACTCAAAAGTGGCAGCAGCCAGAGAAGGAGCCAAGTGTCGACGTGAGTAGCTGGGAGTTTAGAGCCAACACTTGCACTGTTGGAGGTGGGTACTCTGAGCAGTGGGAAAGGGAGCACAGGACAAGAGTTGAGGTAAGAGGAACCTACCTGGCTCTTATTATTGGGAGATGAAGTCACTGCTAGTAGGCTTTTAACCTTTTACGGCCAGAAGGCCTGTGTGGGCGAGGTTGTGGACAATGAGTAGCTGGGGATGGAAACAGAAGTGGGTGGCTGGAACCCGGGAAACATGATTCAGCAGCTATCCAATCCAGGACCCCTGGTTTCTGCAGAATCTACAACCTTCTCTTAAGACCAGTTTCTCCTAGGCACTGAGGAGGGAGGAGGGCCACAAGAGGTGAAGACAAAGTCGCTGCTCTTGGAGAGTGTATGATTTAGCAGAGAGACACAATTCACATAAATGACGTTAATAGATCAGGAAGTAGTTGCTCAAGTGCACCAGTACTGAAAACTAAGAGATGATAGAGGCCAAATAGGATGATGGTGTGACTAGGACTAGTTTCTGTGATTGTATGATCACAGAATCCCGGAAAGTCAGAAATGGAGGGAACTTTATGTATTAGCTAGGTTAACCTATTTGTCAATTGGGGGAAAATTGAGCATCTGAAGCGTTTGATGATTTACCAAATTATTTAAATTAATATTTATAAATTGCCTACCCTGGTACCTGGCAAATAAGTACGTACTCTTTGTTGCTCCTCTTACTCATGTTCCCAAGGGGCTTAGTAATAAAGATAGGTGATTTTCTGACTCCCTGTCCATGTACTTTACTGATGCCATGAGGCAGCCTTATGATGAGGCCCTTGTTGGCGCCTGATGTTCTGGGCACCATGCCTCACCAAGTTACTCTCTGGTGTCCCACCTCTAGATAGTGCGTCGTGGTTTCCCTGTTTCTGGCTAGTAGCTCAAGGATATTCAGTTGTCTCTGTGTCAGGAAATTCTCTCTTTGTTTCAAAAACACTTGAGGATGGGAGACTATTGGGAGAGTCGGGTTGAGGCGTTGGAGGAAGAGCAGGAAATAGAATAGGACCATCAGTCCACATTGCTTTCTTATTGCTCAAGAGTAGTTCAGAAATGTCTCCTTTCCAGTCTTCTGTGTGCAGTCCTCCTATTGCAGAGCAGCCCAGGAGCCAGGGCCCTCGTCTTGTCTACCTTCCTGTAGCATCTATAATTGTTGCCTCACAGGGGAAGGTAGAGCTGCTCTCAGCAGTGAGTCATCTCAAAGTGCAGCTGATTTAGTCAATACTTCTCCAGTGTCTTCCTTGCATCTATTTAATCAACTTACCACAAACTTCCCTTGGGCTGGTTTCCACAACATTTTTCAAAGAGCTGGAGAAGGCGTTTTCAACTGGAGAAGAACAGAGAGTCTGAGGGCCTGGGCGGAGGCGCCACAGCATCCCAGGAGTGGTTGTAAGAAGAGACTCTTAAGAGAGGGAAGAGCATGGGAAAGACATCAGTGGGACGAGGGAGTCTGAGCAAGAAGAGATGGGCAGGGGGGTTAGCAGCTAGCAAGTAGTATCAGGGTGATGAAGTCTCAGCGGCTATGAGATCAGATGAGCATTGCCTGTTTCCTCTTCCCACCAAGATCCAGGAACCGACAGATGCAGAGCAGCTGTGTAGCTCTTCGTGCACAGTTTTCAGGGCCAGTGGAAACACTGGGGATGCCCCAGTAGAATAATAATTTGGTTCTCCTTCAAATTGGTGTTCTCTAAGCAGTTCTTTATCATTTATTTAGTTAATAAAAATATAATAACTTCTGATGTTCAAAATGAGGGATTTATTACATGCTAGTTTTGCATCAGTTATCTTCTTTCAAAATATAAGTGAACTGTTTTTAAAAATGGGAGAATAAGTGACTTATTCCCAGCAAAAATGCTTCCCCATGTATTGTCCAGGGCAAAAATTTCAGCTACTGACCTCATGCCACTGTTCAGTGCCTGGTCTGAGTGAGATGGAATAGCACTTGTACTTCTTTGGGGGTTAGAAAATTGCTTAATAGAGTTTTAAGCAGGTTGTAGAGAGGTATGTAAATGTTCGCTTTATCAAGAAATATATGTTTTGATAGCTATAAAAAGAGTCATATGTAGAAACCTGAGTGAAATTGTGCTATAATTCTAGCAATGTTCTAGCACCCCTCATTGATTACCGCTTCCAGCCACTGCCTGGCTGGTCTCTTGGCAAATGAATGATCCCAGCACTTTTGACGCCTGGGTTATTTAGTGTTACCTACATCCATAATGACTTTCCTCTAGACGGAGGTGTGCCCAGGCCATGTTAGTTTGTCTTAAATAAATCCCCAGAGGCAGTTTCCTAAAACTCCCATCTGCTTTGCCTCAGCTTCTATTATCTTCTAATAAAGAATGGCAAGAAATATTGAGCTGCTATATCATTGACTTCAGCATTCTTGTTTTCCCTCCTCTTGATTTTTTCCCTCTAATTGGTTGCCATCTTCTGTGCCACCCTCAGATGTGGAAGTCTGTGGTAGGACATGATGTATCTGTTTCCGTGGAGACCCAAGGTGATGACTGGGACACAGACCCTGACTTTGTGGTGAGTTTGGAAATGGCTTTGCTTGAACAATGAAAGGTGAAGAGGAGGCATCTGGGCCACTCTGTAACCTTTTGGGGGGCTAAGAAAAAGGACAGTCTGGGGCCGAGAGAGTCCTCATGACAGAATGGACTGGTAGGGCAGTTGGCTGTAATGAGTGGAGGATGCATGATATTTGATGGTGAGGATAGATGGAGACAGGTGAGAAGTAGAGAGGAGTTTGACATTGTGATTGATGGGCTATGACAGGCTATGCTGAAGGAACAGGTTATTCTGGGTCTTTCTGGCCTACAAGCCAGGGTTTGGGCTAGACATTTGGAATTTGGGGGATTCTGCAGTTGTGGGAGACCTGAAAGGGAAAGTGTGAGGGATGCAGTAAGAAGGGAGGTTTCAGAACTCACCAGTATAGTTTAACATGGGAGCCAGGTGGATGCACACAGAGACATCTCACTGAAGAAGGCAGCAAATGCAGGGGACATGGAGGACACATGTGTCAGCTGTGTGGTCCCTCTCGGTGCGCCATATCTCTTGCCATCACTAATTGCTGAGTGCTGTCTTTTGCAGAATGACATCTCTGAGAAGGAGCAACGGTGGGGAGCCAAGACCATCGAGGGCTCTGGACGCACAGAGCATATCAAGTAAGTGCCAAATGGACTAGGGAGTGGGAAAGCAATGTGGAAAGAGCCTAAAGAAAACTTTGGAGACTCAAGAAAGAAGGAAAGAGAGAAGGTAGTTTGTGTCTATGAATCTTTGTGGCCTTTCTTTCTTTTTCTTTTCTTTTTTAAAAAAATTAATTGGGTTGACATTGGTTAACAAAATTACCCAGGTGTACAATTCTGTAATACATCATCTGTACACTGTATTGTGTGTTAGCCACCCCAGGTTTTTTCTTGAATCTGTCCCTGTGTGTTCCTATGTATTCATGTCATTGTGTATTTCTGTTTCATGTGTCTGCTGTTATTCCCCTAACCCTATTATTTCTTTTTTCTTTCTAATAACTACACTGTTTCCCCAAGGGGGTCAATTACAAGGGATTCAGAGAGGAAGTGGCTCAAATGCTGAAGTTATATCATTCTCTCTCTCTCTCTCTATCCATCCATCCACCCACAAAAATATAAAGGTATGCCTAGAATGTATGGTGGTTTCAGATGGGCCAAGGAGGATTCAGTAAGACGCCTAGGTAAAGCACTCAGAATAAACATTGTAAAAAGAGAACAATATCAGGTCCCACACCCAGTCTGAATGATTTTTAAAACAAAAATTTGTGTTTGGCTACTTGATAGAAGTTGGAAGCTATGAAAGGTGATATGAAGAAATGTGACACTTGAAAATCTTGATTTAAACTATTTTAGTAATGCTGTTTAAGGGTCCTAAAAATAATGACCCAATATTTTACTAAAAAAAAAAAAAAAAGAAAGCAAAACAAAAAACTCTGATACTGTAAAGAGAGAAGGTACTTACAGATATCTCTACGGATTTCTGTGAGCTATATTGTATGGTCAGATTGAGAGATTCCTTCTTCTCCTTCCTGGATTATTCAGGATCATCTAACCAGGGCTGTCTACTTTGGATATTACCAGAATGTCCAATTTCAGTAGCAAGGTAGACACTGTAAACAGTATAACAAAAGCAAAATAAAAACAAAAATTGCAACTACACACAAATTTGCAAAACTAATACAGCTTTAAGCTCCATTTTAACTGCCCCCCCACTATGGTTTTAAAACAGTGTTTTAAACCTATTTCTCCCTACATTTAAAAAATGTCAGTGGATTGCCGCATTGCATAAGCAACACACTATGAAAACTTGGCATATTTTTATACAATTTGATAATGTTGAGTACTATGCACTGTTGTTTAAACAGATATAAATGGTTTATCTTAAGTAATTATAATGAATAGTATTCTTAAACAAACCAAGAAATTCTGGTAGCAGTTGGGGAGATGAAAAAATAATGAATCATGGTCATGCAGAAAGCTCCTTTATACCTTCTGTAAGCTCAACAATCCAAAAAATTAAAAAAGAGGACCTATTTTCTTTCTGAGTAAAGATTCCTTAGCCCTGGTATCCTGAGAACTATTAAGATTAGTACACAAACCTCCTTGTACCTTTTCCCTCCCAGTGCCTGTCTCATGCATAGTAGGAGAACATTTTAAGGAAGACTCCTAAATCCTGCCATGACTTATGGAAAGAACTTGAGTTTGCATTTGCAGCTCTACCATTACCAGAAATGTGAATTTAGACATGTAACCTCTCTGAATCTCAGCTTGCTTGCTTATTTATTTATTTATTTATTATTATTATTATTTACTTATTTGATGAGGATAATAATAGCTACCCTGCAGAATTCAGTAGGCTAATATGTATTGATGTCTAGAGCAGTACTTAGTAACTCTTAGCAGCTCAATAATGTTATTTCTCTTTTCTGCTAATATAGATTTTAATCAGATTCTCTTTCTAAAAACCTAACATAAACATGTAAACAGAAGACAATCTTCTTTCTTCCTAAGTAGTGTCTATGTGGACTGTCATGTGGCACAATCCAGTAGATACATTAAGATGACTGGAGATCCTTGGGATTGTAAAATTTGGTGACCCTACGTGTTCCCTTATTAACCTTACTGGACCTATATATGATAGAATAAATAGTGGAGACATTTATACAAAACCAGCTGCCCTCCCATTTATCCATACTACCAAGGTGTAAAAGTCCAGTCTCTGCTAGTGACTAGCCAGGTAACCTGGCACAAGTCACTTCTCTTTTCATATTCACAATTTTCCCATTGGAATCAAAAGTCCTCTAGACAACCTTCCAGCAGTAAGTCCTCCAGGATTCTCTCTGGCTAGTGTGGGCTCAGCCAATCTTTAAGTTCAGGTGGTAATCACCAAGGTCCTTGTTTTTTAGATCTATCTATAGTCTTTTGTGTATCAGTCTATGGTTCTTTATTATTGTCAAGTAGTATCCAATTGTATGGAGATATACTACAATTTGTTTTACCTGTTACCCTGTTGGTGGACATTTAGGTTGTTGACAGCTTAGTCCTATGACAAATAAAGCTGTCCTGAACATTTGGGCTCAAATCTTTTCATTGACATGTTTTTATTTCTTTTGGGAAAGCTCTAGAAGCAGAATTGCTGATTCATACATTAAATGTGTGTTTCACTTTTTAAGAAACTAACAAATTACTTTCTTAATTTTTTAAAATTATATATTACTGATTATGCTAGTCAGATGGTAATCACCAAGGTCCTTGGGAAAGAAGAAGAAGTTGGAGAAAACAGTAGCTGCAGAACTGAGATGACTCAAAGCAGGAAAAGGAAGTGATTGTGGTTCATACTAATCTCATTACCTTCCCCCCACAATGATCTTTCCTTTTTAGGTCTGCCTAATATAAATTGGGGAGTGGTTTGGTGATTAGGTGAAAAACTCAAATGACCATATCTATCCATCATCTATTGTATAAAGGAGTCCCAGCCAGGCAGCTGCAAGCAGCCTAGTGTTTACTAGGAAATGCCTGGTTTTCATGGGTCATTGCCCTTTTCTCCATCTTCTTCTTGTCACTCTTGCCCATTCGTACTCCTGTGCCTCTTTATAGTCAATACACCTCATTCCCTCTCCTGGATGGATATAAGCACTGATCTGCCTCTTATCACTACAGATTAGTTTTTCCTATCTTACAATGTCATGTAATGCAATAATATAGACATTTTTCTTTTGTTTCTATCTTCTTTTGCTCAGCATAATGTTTTTTAGATCTATCTATAGTCTTTTGTGTATCAGTCTATGGTTCTTTATTATTGTCAAGTAGTATCCAATTGTATGGAGATATACTACAATTTGTTTTACCTGTTACCCTGTTGGTGGACATTTAGGTTGTTGACAGCTTAGTCCTATGACAAATAAAGCTGTCCTGAACATTTGGGCTCAAATCTTTTCATTGACATGTTTTTATTTCTTTTGGGAAAGCTCTAGAAGCAGAATTGCTGACTCATACATTAAATGTGTGTTTCACTTTTTAAGAAACTAACAAATTACTTTCTTACTTTTTAAAAATTATATATTACTGATTATGCTATTAGTTATCCCAGTTTTCCCCCCATTGCTCCCCTCCACCCAGCATTCCCCAATCCCTCAGGCAATTCCCACACCATTGTTCATTTCCATGGGTCATGTGTAAAAGTTCTTTGGCTACTCCATTTCCTATACTGTACTTTTTGTCCCCATGGCTATGCTGTAACTACCTATTTGTATTTCTTAATCCCCTCACCTCTTCATGCATTCTCCCCCATCCCCATCTCATCTTTTTGATATTCTTCTTTTTCTTAAATAAGTCCCTAGAACATTTCACATAATAATGGTTTGGTGATGATGAACTCCTTTAGTTTTTTCTTGTCTGGGAAGTTCTTTATCTGTCCTTCAATTCTAAATGATAGCTTTGCTGGGTAGAGCTGTCTTGGTTGTAGGTCCCTGCTTTTCCTGACTTTGAATATTTCTTGCCAATCTCGTCTAGCCTTCAAAGTTTCTTTTGAGAAATCAGCTGACAGTCTTATAGGAACTCCCCTTTAGGTAACTAACTGATTTTCTCTTGCTGCTTTTAAGTTTCTCTCTTTAACTTTTGGCTTGTAGTGGTCCTCTTTACATCCGTCTTGTTAGTGGGCCTCTCTGTTCTCCCTAAACTTGCATGACTATTTCCTTCACTAAATTAGGAAAGTTTTCTTTTATTATTTTTTCAAATAGATTTCCAATTTCTTGCTCTTTCTTTTTTCCTTCTAGCACCTCTGCAATGTGAGTGTTAGTATGCTTCAAGTTGTCTCAGAGGCTGCTTACACTATCCTTGCTTTTTTGGATCTTTCCTCTTCTTCTTGTTTGATTGGTTGTTTTTTGGTTCCTTATGTTCCAAATGATTGATTAGACTCTTGGCTTCATCCACTCTACTGTTATTTCCCTGTAAATTGTTCTTTATTTCAATTAGTGAATCCTTCATTTCTGATTGGATCTTTTTTATGCTGTTGAGGTCCTCACTAAGTTCCTTGAGCATCCTTATAACAAGTGTTTTGAACTCTGCATCTGATAGATTGCTTATCTCCATTTCGTTTGGCTATTTTTCTGGAGTTTTTATCTACCTTTTCATTTGGGCCATGTTTCTTTGTCTCCTAATTTTGGCAGCCTCCCTGTGTTTGTTTCTATGTATTAGGTAGAGCTGCTGTCTTGATAGCATGGTCTAATGTAGTAGATGTCCTGTAGGGTCCATTGGCACAGCATCCCCCCAATGCTGGATACTCCAGGTGCACCTTTTGTGTGGGCTGAGTACGCCCTCTTCTTGTAGTTGAGCCTTGGTTGCTACTGGCAGGTCAATGGGAGGCATTTACTCAGGCCAGTCAGTTGTAAGGACTGGCTGTGACCACAGACCACCAACCTCCACCCTTTATGAAAGATCAGCAGTGCAGGGGCAGGGAGGTTGTGCTCCAACATGGTTTTTAGCTGTCCGCTGGGTGTGCTGGCTCTGGAATTTCCTGGGTGTTGCAGGCCAAGGTCAGCCCTGACCCGTGTTTTGCCTGGGTCCATCCTGCCGGAACCATCAAGCCTTCTGAGATGGTTGCTATTTGTACTGGGTCTGCAGATTCCCAGATGAAGCCAAGCTATGAATCCAGGCTGGTTGCTGTTAGGCCGGGCTTGGGGCTCACTGAGGCCAGCTGTTGCTTGTTTGAGAGGATTTAGGAAGTTGTAAAGCATGAGTCAAGACTATATGGAAAAGTCTCTGTTAACAGCTTGGGTGGGCCTATAAGTTGGTGGGACAGAGTCTCAGGGGACCTCTAGGGTGGGGAAAACAGTGTTAGCTAGGTTGATGTAGTGTCAGATATGGCACCTGTGGCTCTGTTGGGAGGAAGGTTCAGAAAAGGGACAATGGCTTCTGCCGGCCTTTCTGTCTGGGAGAAAGCTGTTCCCCAGCTCTCACCTTGATGCCAGCCACTTCAGTTCCTCCCTGTATGCCACTGGTGCCTTTCAAGCTGCTACCCTGGTGCTGGAGCTCAGAGAGGGTGAGTCTGAGTAAGTTCATGAGTGTGTTCTTTAAGAGGTAGTGTTGGGACTCCAGAAGTTTCTGCCACCAACTCAATCCCCCTGGTTTTTGCAGCCAGAAGTTATGGGGACTAATCTTCCTGGCACTGGAACCGTGGGCTGGGGCTCCTGGTATGGGGCTGGGACTCCTCACTCCTGAGTTATTCCTCCCAAATTTTTATCCACCACATGTAGATGTGGGACCAGCCTGTTCTACATCTCCACCCTTCCTACCAGTCTGGATGGATGTAGTTTCTCTAATTCCATAGTTGTCAGACTTCTATTCAACTAGATTTCTGATGGTTCTGAATGATGGTTGCTCTATAATTTAGTTGTAATTTTGATGTGGTTTGTGACGATGCGAGCCATGTTTACTTATGCCACCATCTTGACCAGAAGTCTGTCCTAACAAATTATTTTCTGATAGGAATTCATTAATACCATTTTTCATTCCTTCCAATAATGTTTTTTTAAAATATTTTATTTATTTATTTTAGAGAGAGGGGAAAGGAGGGAGAAAGAGGGAGAGAAACATCAATGTGTGGTTTCTTCTCATACACCCCCCTACTGGGGACCTGGCCTGCAACCCAAGCATGCGCCCTGACCGGGAATCAAACCAGTGACCCTCTGGTTCATAAGCTGGTGCTCAATCCACTGAGCCACACCAGTCAGGGCCACTAATGTTTGGTTTTTAATAGCTCCACATCCTTGTCTACACTTAGCTTGTTAGAATTTTTATTTGCCACTATTGTGGATATGTGCTGATTTTAATTTGTGTTTTCTGGTGAGTAGTTTTACTGAGCCTCTTTTCAAATGCCATTCATGTACCTTTGTATGTTCATTTTGGTGTCTGTTCAAATCTTTTTTCCCACTTTTATAGTGGCTTGTTTGTATTTTTATTGTTTTAAGAGTTCTTTATATATTTTAGATACAAATCTTTTGTGAAATATGTTGTACAAATATTTAATCCAGAGTGTTACTCACCTTTTTATTTTATTAATGGCTCTTTTAAAGATATTAATTCTGAAGAAGTCTAGTTTATAAACAATTTTATGGTTAATGCTTTATACGTCTAAGAAATTTATGCCTATTTCAAAATTATGAAAATTTTCTTCTATGTTTTGCCCTAAAATATTTATAATTTTAGCTTTTACATTTAAGCCTGTGATCAAATAAGTTTTTGTGTACCGTATGAGACAAAGATTGAGGTTGGTTTTTTTCCATATGGATAGTTCATTATTCCAACACCATTAAAAGACCATTCTTTCCTCAATGACTTACCTGGCATCTTTGGCCATATACATGGGGGTCTATTTCTAGATGATTTTATTCATCTATGGTATGGTACAATCCCTGCCCAATACTATACTGCGCTAATCACACAAAGTATATTGTAGCTTTATAACAAGTGATAAAATCAAATACTCCTCCAATTAAAACATTTACTATTCTAGGATTTTCCATTTCCACATATATTTTAGAATAAGTTTGTCAATTCCTACGAATACATCTATTGGTATTTTGGTTGAGATTGCACTGAATCTGTGGATTATTTTGTAAATAACTGACATCTTAATGATCTTGATTTTTCCAATACATGAATGTGGGATATCTCTCCATTTATTTAAGACTAATTTTTTTCAGGAATGCTTTTATGTGTTCAGGTCTTGCATATATTTTGTTAAATTTATGCTAAAATATTTTATGTGATTTCATGTGATGGTAAGTCACATTTATTTTTAACTTACAATTTCCAGTATATATGGCTAATATGTCAAAATAACATTGATTTTGATAGGGACCTTGCATCCTGAGACCTTGCCAAATGTACTTACTGGCTCTAGTAGCACTTTTTTGGGGGGCGTGGTAAATTCTTTGTAGGATTTTGTTTGGAATAAAATTCTATAGTCTGAATTACCTTTGTGCTTTTATTTTTGTAACAAAAACAAGATCTGTTCCTTTTCTTAGCTCCTTTTTGAGGCCCTGAATTTCACTTGGTTCCCATAAATGGTATTGCTTTAACAGTTCTGAGGTATTTTTAAACTTAAAATAGGCATCTGAGAGTTAATGTGCCAAAAGTTTCTTAGGTATACCATTAAGCACATTGAATTGTAATTTTTTGTTGTCTTTTCTTCCTCTTCCACCTGACCACTATCTCCATATACAAATCACCTTTGTGTCCTCAGGGCCTAACACTCAAAAGTTTAATTAATATTTAATTAATATTTACTAAATGAAGGACTGATATAACTAAGACCTACTTACAGTGGCTTCAACTATATTCTAAAGAATTTGATAGAAGTTGGTCTTCTTTGGCCCCAACATTTTCATTCAAATTATGTTATCTACTGGCACGATCTTCTAACTAACCTTGCTGTTATACCTTAGGTTATATTTCTGAATCTCATTTTCTAATCCCTTTTAAAAACTTGTTTTCACCTACAGCATAGTTATGACCCATGTAACAATCATTGGACTCATTAAAACTTTGCAGACTTTTCACATTTAAAAGTAGTGCTTAGCCCCATTTCCTTCATTCTTCATCTGAGTATGTTGGTTGGGAAATATCAGTCATTAACATGTTCTTGGAACCAGTATCTGCCTTGACACAGGCAGTTCTAAAGTGTTAGTGTTGTTGAACTAGCGACACAGGATCTCTGCCTTCATTGCTGCCAGAGGGTTTAGAGCAGGCATGGGAACAGAGGGTTCTTCCAGCACTTAGTTTAATTTCATCTGGTTCAAAGCCAGATTTCTAAAATTAACTGTGACTAAAGCTGAGAAGGCTTTTACAAAAGGCCTTTGATGGCTTACACTACAAGGCCACCAGATGGATCTATTCTTCCATGAAAGATGAGAATTTCTGCTGTGAAATGGCCATTCTACCTATTACCAATGTTTCTGGTTTAGTGAAATTCCAGTTACATCACTATCTCAATTCCCTAAACATTCATTTCTTGCTGTAGGAAGTCAATTATTTTATTTAGGGTTCTCTTGCCCAAATGTTTCCAAGAATCCTCAGGGGCCTTTATGTATGTCCAAATGCCAGTCCTGATGGTCACTTATTGATGCTGGTGCTGGTACTGAGCTATCACTTCATGTCTTCACACCAAAAAGACATGTACAGGTACTCTCTAGGCTCATGGTAAAGATGGAAGTGAAGTAAGAAGAATGCCTCTTTTTGGTGTTACATTCTCTCAGTGACAGTGGTGTCCCAAATCAAGGTTAATGGAGCCTCAAAGTGTTTCAACAATTAGTGATAACAGTGAATTTTATTAATTAGCTTTTATTAGTTTTCAGTTCTCTTCAGATTTGTGGATGCGGGTGATGGGCATTTATTTTTGACAAAATACAGAAAATACTTAATATGTAGATAAATGTCCCAGTCCTACATTTTTCATAACTATCATTTTAAGTGACTTCCTAGTATGCTATTGAGAGATAATATTGCAATTTACTTAACTCTTCTTCAGTTATTGGCCATATAAGTTGTTTCTTGGTCCTTGTTATTACTATGTACAATGGTTCAGTGAATATCATTAGACATTAAGTTTTTCCATATTTAAAATTACTTTATTAAGCTAGACTCTGAAGTCTACATTGTATGGATAGAAGGATATATGAATGTTTTTGTGCTTCTTGAGATAGAGTACCTAATTGCTAGGAAGCAAATTCATTGAGAAAGGAAAATAATTCCCCAGGTACTGGGATATGGGTACCATTGTCCTCTAATGAACATGATAAATGGAACTAAGTATCAGCAGGTACTTTGGTGAGCAAAATAGCAGCTAGAGAAAATACTATTGGCTTATGGAAAGAATCAGGCTATGGTATGTAGGCCACATTAATCTCTTACTCCCAGACCCAGCTCAGACACAGTTTAGGGGCTCAGGTTCTTGCTAAAAATAAACAAAACACACCTTAAGATTTCCATTTTTCTGGGAAGGAGGGTCTGTTGACTTCCCTGTGCTAGAAGAGCCTCTATCATGTGGTTACTTCCAGCATCCACCAGCTTAGGAACAAAGTGTCAGAGGAACATGATATGCTGAAGAAGAAGGAGTTGGAATCAGGGCCCAAAGCATCTCATGGCTATGGTGGTCGGTTTGGTGTGGAAAGAGACCGAATGGACAAGGTGAGTTGAAAGGAAAATATTTGCTTGATAAAAAAGAAAGACTCATTCATTTGTTGCCTTTACGATTTAAAACTTGTTTGAAAATACAGTATTTATTTGGGCTTTAAAATAGAATGTCCACATATTATTTGTATTATTTTTCTCCTGTGCCCATTCATAAAATATAGTGGAAAATGGAAGCCAAGAACTGAGAAGGGCTGACTATAGTAAGCCCAGCCACACTATAACTCCTAGACTGAGGACACAACAAGCACAGTAGAGAAGGGAAAAATATATTTTGAAATCATTTTCTGCTTTTAAATGTTTGTATATTATGTCTATGTTGCAACTTCTTTTATTTTCCTACTATATATTTAGTGTTTTTAGGTATATATTATACATTATTTAGTGTGTATATAGGTGTGAAAAATATTGGTGTGAATTTATCTACAAGAAGCCCTCAAATATGAATAGTTTTTATTTTATCCATTAGATGCTGTAAAAGTATGATAAAAGGATACTTGTATATTGAATTATATTTTCCATTGACCTTCCTAACCTCAAAGATAGATATATTCCTAAAGAAAAAAGGTTTACTTTCAAGGAGAAAAAAAAGCCAATGAAAGCTTTTAGTTCACCCTTAAGAGGTATTTTGTTTTGTCACTGTGTAAAGTACAGTGTAGGCATTTCATTCTCCCATGAAATTCCTAGGAAGAAAGTATTCAGTTACCCCTAATTCAACAAGCAAAATTAACTTACACATACCCCAAAATATTGCAAAACCAGTTCTCAGGAGCTTATATAGGGTCGTGCTTCAGCCAGCCTCTGTACTGATGTTGCTTATCCCTACATGGGACTGGAAATATAGGAGGAAGCAGAAGAAATTTCTAATTTCTTCTTAGCTGAGACTCTGCAAGACATCATTATTTGGTTTGAGGTATTACTCAGTTCCCAAATTATTAAAGCATCCATATCTAAATATTAGAAGAGACATAACTTTTTAAAACCAAAAAGAAAATAAATCAGTAGATAGAGTAAAGAGTGGAGGGGAATAGAAAAGATTTAAGTTCCATGCTGTCTTGGACTACTCACAGTATTGTCTACCAACGTCCTTTTGTGTAAAGAGTCAATCATTGCTAAATACTAGGGCTCAGGTGGCATTTCTGAACTTTGATGGTCATGTAGGAGAAGAGATTCAGAACAAAGGTGCCTGGCTGTTTATGTGAATATTCCATCCTGACTAAGGCATCCAGTCAGTCCTCTTTGGTTTCTCCCCAGTATTTACCCTTATTTCTATTTTGATGCACAGCACCCTTGTTTTAGATCTCTTTTGTTTCTAGTTTAACCACAGCTCCATCTCCCTAGTCTCTGTCCTTCTGGTTCCCAGCCCATTTTGGGAGTTTCCTGAATGATGAATTCTCTATGGTATTAAGGAAGAATCAGGACATGTGAGGCTCCAGAAGTCACCTTGCTCTCCCATCATGTGCTACCTGGCACTGTGGTCAGAGGCTATGAGTCTGAACCAGGAGGGAATTTCTTGTATTCTTACATGCCATCCCATCCCTGTATCATTTTATTCCTTTATGGTTATTTTTATCTTGTCACTCATTCTGTCCTTGATTCTTCTTAGAGTGCTGTGGGCCATGAATATGTTGCTGAGGTAGAAAAGCACTCTTCTCAGACTGATGCTGCCAGAGGTTTTGGGGGCAAATATGGAGTTGAGAAGGACAGAGCAGATAAGGTAAGTGACAACTTTCTTCCCCACACCACCCAACTCAGATCATGTGGGACTTACCAGCGCTCACCCCAGAATGTGGGTCTGTGCTTATCCTGTGAAAAACAGGGCAGTAGACTCAAGGAGGGTTCGTCATGAGGATAGATTCTGTGACCTACCACAGCAAGTTCCTTGGTGCCACTGTTAGAGGTCACATGCTGAGCTGAAAGGTATTAGTTTAAATGAAACAAGGACTCTCAAACTCTGCTTGAATAAGGAATCCCTCAAGCCACTGATTTTGTTATGCCTGTACACACGAAGAGAAAAAAGGGAAATTCCAAAGCTCCACAAATGTCAAAACCTTATAAATATTTATGCCTTTCAGAAAAAGAGATGTCAGCTTAAACATTATTACCATGGTAGCAAATAATCAAGTAAAACAACTAATTAGGGTTACAATGCTTTTAGAAGGTAAAGGTTACTTTTCACATTACTTAGCACCAAATCCCTGAAGTTCAAGTGTTTAAAGAAAGATTCTTGTGTACTAAAAAAAAAAAAGTAGCTTTAAGGAAAGGGAAGAAAGGACAGTAGTGATTACAGATGACAGAGTGGTCACGAGAGTGCAATTGAGAACTCATTGATGTTCTCAGGTTCACTCCTTGGTAGATCCAACTCTTTGATCTCTCTTTTTAGGTGCAGAACAGTGTGTCTTCCCCTGCAGCTGCACAGAGAGGGGACAGCTCCTTCATAGCTAGCTGAGATTCTTTTTTAACCTTCAGTTGTTTATTAGGTGGGCCTGAATCCTTAAAGCTAAGTGTTAGATGTTATTTCATTGTAGGTGGAAAAAAACACTAGAAAAGTTAAACACATACAGTAAGAAATGGAAATATGCAGAGGGTAATTTTTAAAGGCAGGAATGGAATATGGAGCTTGCTGAGTATAGTTATCTCTAATCAGGTTGGAATTTTTCTTCCATCTTGGCCCCCTCCTGCCTTTGCCTAATGTTTCATTGTTCCTTCTTTGATCTTCTGTCTCACAGCCACACACTGAATCATCTAAACAACCAGTGTGTCTTGTAAACCAAGTGACAATACATACTAATAGCTCTTAAGATGCAAAATCTAGACTGAAATAGAGGCCCATAGTTACTGAGCAAGTTGGAGAGGTTGCTATGTGGTGATGTTAGATATTGGCCAATACTTATATCCAGTCCTGGGAGCCGCTAGGATCCAGGCTCTCCCAGTTGCTTCTCGTTCTATCAAAATCCACATCTGTGTTTATGGAAAGAAAAGAGGCACAGTATAGTTAATTAATAATAGGATACTATCTCTTACATATTCATTGTACCTTTCTAGTTTACAAGACATTATTCTTTCATTTTAGTTTCATGAGAGTTAGAAGGGAAAGCACCAGTTTACTGAGAAACCCAATGAAAACACTTTTATACACCTTGCCCCTTTTAGTTCTCACAATATCACAAATGAAGAGGGATCATTTCTTCCATTTTACAGTTGGTATTAATGAGAGAGGTAAACCTATCTCATTAGTTTTCATTTTATATTTAAAAACCGAGGCTCAAATATTAAAGGACATGCCTGAAGTTAAACAACTCTAAGTAGGGGAGGTGGGGTTAGACTCTAGAACTGTCAGTATCCGGAATCCTTGATCATTGATTTGTAGCACACTGCCTCGAAACCAGCCAGTCAGGGTACTATCTGTTCCTACATTAACCCCCATACACAGGCCTGGGCCCCTATGAATGAACCTCTAGGCTGAGCTGGGAGGAAGGACAAGTCGGGGGTGGGGGGGAATCGTCAGCTTTGACCCTAAACAATTCTCTCTCCTTTTTTTTGTAGTCGGCAGTTGGCTTTGATTACAAAGGAGAAATGGAGAAACACACATCTCAGAAAGGCAAGGACCCTGCATTTCAGTTTTAGCAGCCTGACTGCCCCTGCTCTTCTGCTCAGACTTGAACTAGCAACAGCTGTCACAAATCCCTTTTAGTTATGACCCAGTTCGTCACTATTTCATTTTTTTTTTTAATCCTCAACTGAGGACATTATTTTTCATTGCTTTTAAAGAGACGGGAAGGGAGATGAGAGAAACATCAATGTGAGAGAGAAACATCGATTGGTTGCCTCTCTCAAACACGCCCCAACAGGGCATTGAGCCTGCAACCTGAGTATGTGCCCTTACCGGAAATCAAACCCTTGACCTTTCAGTCTATGGGATTACGCTCCAAGTATCTGAGCCACACCAGCCGTGGCTCATTTATTTTTAAATCCAAGCATGTACTTGCTTTTTCCTTTCTCCTTTATCACTTTCTGTGAGATTGATCAAATTTTCTTTAGTCCTTTTTTTCCTCTAATGGATTGAAAATAAGGTATTCTAATCTATTTTAGGAGGTTATCCTTAAGTTTTAACAAACATCTTTGAATCAAATTTTAAATTAATCATTAGCTCTTCCTCAGTAATATAGGAAATATAGAATAATTTAATTATATTCTCTTTATATTCTACATTCTTTGTACCAACTGGACAATTATTATTATGTGGTATATTGGTTCTATGTGATTATAAATGCCACACAATTTAATCATGATTATTACCTAGTAAATACTTTGTTTGTTTGTTTGTTTTTGTTTAGCCTCTTCGTCTTTTTCCCACCATTGTCCTCCTTCCCCATCCCCTCTGGTCACTTAAAGTATGTTTCCATGCCTGTAGTTTATTTTGTTTGTTAGTGTGTTTTCTTGAATAGATTCCACTTTTAGATGAGGTCATATAGTATTTGTCTTTACCAACTGAATTATTTCACTTAGCCTAATATTCTCCAGTTCCATCCATGTTGTTGCAAAAGGTAGGAGTTCCTTCTTTCTTTCTTCTTTTAGTTTTTTAAATACAGATTTTTATTTATTTATTTATTTATTTAAAATTTCAAAATCCATTATAAAATATTAAAAAAATTTAAGTCCATTATAAAGTCTCAGAAATTAAAACAACATACACCAGCACAGAAATAATCAAGTAGATCAATGAAATAAAATGAGCATTCTAGAAACAAATGTATATATCTGTCTAACAATGTAATATATGATTAAACTGATATTTCAAATCAATGGGGAAAAGAAGGCTTATTCAACAAATAAGGTGCATGGACCATTATTACTTGAAATAAAACAAATGTAGAGCCTTATTACACATATTATACAAAAAATGTTCAGATGAGTTAAAAATCTAAGGTGTTTTAGGAGAAATACAATATTTTTCTTACCCTAAAGTAAAATACTCAAACTTAGCAGCTATAAAGTAAAATATTAACAATATCGCTATATTAAACATTTAAAACTATACAGTAATGTACACATAAAAAAAGTTAAAGGACAAGTAATAGAATAGGAAAGTATTTGCAACACAACTAAAAAAGGGTTAATAGTTTTTTGGGGGATGGGGAAAATTCTACAAACATTTAATCAAAAAAATGGATAAAGAATACCAAAAAGTCATTTAAAGCTTTTTAAAAAAATAATAGAAATAGGCAAGAAATAAAAAAAAACACATTTAATTTCAACAAATAATAAAGTAACAATTAAAATGACACATCATTGTCACAATCAGATTAATAAGTATTAAAAATATTGGTAATATCAAGTATTGGTGACTGTGAAAAGAACTGGGTATTCATAGACTTTTTTTTCATCTTCTTAAAGCAGTCCCTTTAGCATATCTTACAGTGCTGGTTTGGTGGAGGTGTTTCTTTTAGCCTTCTCTTGTCTGGGAAACTCCTTATTTTGTCTTCTATTTTAAATGAGAGCTTTGCTGGGTAGAGCAGTCTTGGTTGCAGGCCTTTGCTTTTCATGACTTGGAATATTTCTTGCCATTTCCTTCTGCCTTGTAGTGTTTCTGTTGAGAAGTCAGCTGTTAGCCGTATCAATGCTTCCTTATATGTTACTGCCTGTTTTTCCCTTGCTGCCTTTAGGATTCTCTCTTTGTCTTTGATATTTGCCATTTTAATGATGATATGTCTTGGAGTGTGGGCCTCACTGGATTCCTCTTGGATGGCGCCCTCTGTGCTTCCTGGACTTGTGTGACTTTTTCTCTCCTCCAATTAGGAAAGTTTTCCATCATTACTTTTTCAAACAGGTTCTCTATCCCTTGCTCCTTTTCTTTTCCTTCTAGCACCTCTTTTATTCAGATATTACGATGTTTCAGGTTATCCTGCATTCCCCTAAATGCCTCTTCATTCTTTTTTAGTCTTTTTTCACTTTCTTGCTCTTTCTGGGAGCTTTTTTCTGCCTTATCCTCCAGCTTGCTGATTTGTTCCTCTGCTTCATCTAGCCTGCTTGATTCCTTCTACTGTGTTCTTCAATTCAGAAACTGTATTCTTCACTTCCTCTTGTTTCTTATGGGTAGTTTCTATGTCCTTTTTCATGCAGATATAGTTTGCAATAAGTTCCTTCTAGTTTCCCTGTAGCTTTTTTGTAATTCTCTCTGAGCTCATTTAGCTCAATGAGCTTCCTTAGAACCATTGATTTGAACTCAGGATCTGATAGTTTACTTGCTGCCTCTATTTCATTTAGTTGTCTTTGTGGGGATTCCTACTTTCCCTTTGAGTGGGGCGTATTTCTTTGTCTTCCCATTATTTGTGAGACTCTTCATTTTTGTTTCTGCTTCTTAAATTGATCTGTCTTGATCTTCTGACTTTGTGGTGTGAACTTCTATGGTAGCATACTGCTGTTTTTTTCTTTCTGGATCTGCCTCTGATAATGTTAGATATTGACTGCATCTGAACTTAGGCAATGTGTTGGAGACGTCCAGGAATCTACTTTCTGTGGCTGTCTCCGTCAGCTGTAATCTAATCACTCTGCACTCAGCAGGCCGGCTTAGACACCACAGGGTGGGGTGGAGTCCCTCCTGGGGGCAGGGTTATTGGGTCCTCTCATGCTGCTGCTGCTCAGGGGAGTGGTCTGTCTGAGCCAGATGACTGCTGCTGTATGGGGGATGAGTCAGCACGGGGGTCCCACTGGCTACTCTCTCCATTGTCTCCCCAAGGCCTCCTTCCCCAGTGTCTCCTCAGGCATCTCTAGCCCACTCTGCCCCTGCCTTTGCTGGAGACAAGGGTAAGTGGTTGTAAATAAAAATTTATGTGTTGGACATTTAAATGGCTCTTTGCTTCTCCAGCCGCCTGTCTCTGGCAAAGAGCAACCCTGCTGCTTTTTGCAGCTGGCTGCTATCTGTGTACTTTTTGGGCACTGGTGTTGTAGGCTGGAGATCCCCACTTATGGTTTAGACCCCACTCATCTCAGAGCAACCCAACTGTCCGTTTCAATATCCTTCTGGTGCTGCCACCTATGGGCACCCCACCCGCCTTCTGGAGTCTTTATTGTACTCCTTACCAGTGAGGTTGTGCTAAAGCTGATTCTTCTGTCTGTCTGAGGTTATAAGGCTCTTCTCTCGCTATTGTTCAGGTGTTTGTTCCGGGTGATTTCTCCACAATTTTGCGGACTCCATATTGGTCCTGGGAGGAGGTCAATGTGACTTCCACTCACTCCTCCACCCTGTTACCTAGTAAATACTTATTTAAATTGCCAACATATTAACCAACTCCTAGCTCGTCATTGTTTGCTGTGTTTCATTGTTTCCTCCTTGCTCCTTCTATTTTCTTCTTGCTAAAGTATACCCTTTAACAATTCTTTTAGTGAGTCTATGAAAGAACTCCCAGGCTTTGACTAAAAAATGTCTTTATTTTCTTCTGCTCTTCATTGTTATTTTACATTCATCACTTAGAAGATATTATTTCATTACCTTTGGCATCTCTCTTGTGCCATCATTGTTTTGTAGGTAATGTGTTGTTTCTCTGTGTGTGTGTTTTTAAAAAAGATTTTATTTATTTACTTTAGAGAGGAGAAAAGAAGGAGAAAGAGAGGGAGAGAAACATCAATGTGCAGCTGTATTTTGTGCGTCCGCTGCTGTGGGTCTGGCCTGCAACCCAGGCATGTGCTTTACACTGGGAATTGAACTGACAACCCTTTGGTTTGCAGGCTGGCCCTCAATCCACTGAGCCACACCAGCTAGGGGCTGTTTTTTTTTTTTAATGAAGTTTTCTCTTTTTATCTGACATTCTGAAATATCAGCTTATGTCTAGGTGTTGGATCTATATTTATTCTTCTACATGAGACTTATTAGTTCTCTTCAACCTGCAAAATGACTCATTATGGGAAGTTCTCAGGCATTTTTTTTTTTGATAATACCTTTCCTCTCTTTTATTCTTTCTTCTGGAACTCAGATGTCTATTAGAAATTTCTATTCTCTTTTTCTAAAGAAAATTTTAAAAGAGAATTTTTAGGTTTATAGCCAAGTTGAGAGGAAGGTACAGAGATTTACTGTACACTCCCACCCCCACATATAATTGTCTTCCCCATTATCAGCTTCACTCACCAGAATGGTACATTGTTTTACCAAGGATGAATCTACATTGTTATGTCATAATTACCAAAAGTCCCTAGGTTTACTCTTTTATTTTTTATTAATTTTTTCTTTTCTTAATTGAATTTTTCCATTACCATTTATTCAAATTTTTTTCAGTTACAGTTTACATTCAATATTGCTTTGTATTAGTTTCAGGTGTACAGCATAGTGATTCAACAATTATATACTGACATTGCAAGTAACTACCTGGCACTGTACCTAGTTATGATACTATTGACTATATTCCCTATGCTGTACTTTACATTCCCATGACTATTTTGTGATTGTTAATTGTACTTCTTAATCCCTTCACTCAGTCCCGAAATCCCCCACCCCTCTGACAACCATCAGTCTGATCTCTTTTTCTGAGTCTGTTTCTATTCTGTTTGTTCCTTTATTTTACTCTTTAGATCCAAATATAAGTGATATCGTATAGTACTTCTCTTTCTCTGTTCTTACCATGCTGTCACAAATGTAAGAGTTCATGCATTTTTATGGCTGAGTAATATTTCATTGTATATGAGAGTATACAATGAAATATTTATTTCATTGTATATGAGAGTATACAATGAAATATTACCACCTTTTTATCCACTTGCCTGTTGATAGGCACTTGGGCTGCTTTCATATCTTGGCTATTGTAAATAATACTGCAATGAACATAAGGGTACATATATTTTTTAGAGTTAGTGTTTTGGTTTTCTTCAGATATATACCCAGAAGTGGAATTACTGGGTAATAAGGTAGTTCCATCTTCAATTTTTTGAGGAATATCCATATTGTTTTGCATAGTGGTTGCACCAGTCTGCCTTCCTACTAAATGTGTACTAGGGCTCCCTTTTCTCCACATCCTCACCAGCACTTGTTGATTTATTGATGATATCCATTTTGACAGGTGTGAGGTGATATCTCCTTGTGGTATTAATTTGCATTTCTCTAATAATTAGTGACATTGAGTATCTTTTCATATGTCTGTTGGCCATTTGTATATTTTATTCAGTTCCTCTGTCCGTTTTTTCATTGTATTGTTTGTTTTGGTGTTGAGTTGTATGAGTTCTTTATAAATTTTGGATAGTAACCCCTTATTGGATGTATCATTGGTGAAAAACTTCCCTCATTGAGTAGGTTGTCTTTTTGTTATGTTGATGGTGAGTCTGTTTAGTGTTGTAACAAACTGCCAAACTGTCTTTCAAAGTGTCTACCATTTTGCACTCCCACCAGCAATGTGTAAGAGTTCCTGCTGTTTCACATCCTCACCAGCATTTGGTATTCTGAGTGTTCTGGATTTGGGCCATTGAAATAGGTGTATACATCATATCTTGGTTTCATTTGCATTTCCCTGGTGATGTATGATGTATGATAAGCATCTTATATGCTTATTTGTCATCTGAGTAGCTCCTTGGGTAAGATGTTTGTTAAGATCTTTGGCCCTTTTTTTCCTTTTTGTGGAATTTATTGGGGTGATACTGATTAACAAAATTATATAGATTTCAGGTACACAGTTCCAGAAGACATAACCTGTATACTGTATTGTGTGGTCACCACCCTAAGTCAAGTCTCCGTCCATCACCATTTATCCCCACTATACCCTCCTCCACTTCCCCCTCCTCCCAGCAATCACTACACTGTTGTCCCTGTCCATGAGTTTTTCCTCTTTTTTGCTTAGTCATTCCACCATTCCTACCCAGTCCCCCAACCCCACCTCCTGCCCCCCAACAGCTGTCAGCCTGCTCTCCAACTGTGATTCTGTCTCTAATTTGCTTGTTAGTTCATTTTGTTCTTTAGATTCCACATATGAGTGAAATCATATGGTATTTGTCTTTCTCTGACTGGCCTAATTTTAAATTTTTTTTTAAGAATTGTTGAGTTCTTTTTTTATTGTTGACACTATTACAGATGTCCATCATTTCCCTCCTCCTTTTCCCACCTCCATGCAGACCCTTCCCCCTCCACCCCTGGCTCTTACCACATTATTGTCTGAGTCCATTGGGCTTGCCTATATGTCCTTTGGCTAATCTCTTCACCTTCTTTCATCTAGTCCACCCCTGCCACCTGCCCTTTCATATCTGTCAGTCTGTTCCATATATCCATGCCTCTGGTTCTATTTTGTTTATCAGTTTATTTTGTTCATTAGATTTCACATATAAGTGAGATCATATGGTATTTTTCTTTCTCTGATTGGCTTATTTTACTTTGCATAATACCCTCCAGGTCTATCCTGCTGTCACAAATGATAAATTTTCCTTCTTTTTATGACTGCATAGTATTCCATTATGTAAATGTGCCACAGCTTTTTTTAATCCACTCATCTACTGATGGGCACGTGGGCTGTTTCCAGACCTTGGCTACTGTAAACAGCACTGCTATGAACATAGAGAGGCATATATTCATTCTGATTGGTGTATTGTGGAGTTTTAAGAGTTCTTTGTATATTTTGGTTAACAGGTTTTTTTTTTTTAAATCACAAGTATCTTTTCCAAATATTTCTCTATGTCTTGTCTTCTCATTTCCTTGACATTTGTATATTTTTTCACAGGCAGAACTTTTTTAATCTTAATGATGTCCAGGATTATCAGTTATTTCTTTCATGGATTATGTCTTTGATGTTATATCTAAAAAGGTCACCACACCTAAGGTCATCTAGGTTTTCTCTCACATTCTTCCAGGAGTTTTATATTGTTTCATTTTACATTTAGGTCTATGATCTATTTTGAGTAATTTTTATAAAAGTGTAATGCTTGTATCTAGATTCTTTTTTCATGTGGATGTCTAGTTGCTCCAACACCACTTGTTAAAAAGACTATCTTCTCTCCACTGTATTGCCTTTGCTTCTTTGTCAAAGATTAGTTCTTGACTATATTTATGGGGGGTCTATTTCTGGGCTCTCTATTCTGTTTCATTGATCTATTTTTCTATTCTTTCACCACACTGTCTTGATCACTGTAACTTTATAGTAAGTCTTTAAAGTCAGGTAGCATTAGTCTTCCAACTTTATGTTGGCTACACATTCAGTATTGTGTTGGCAATTGGGTCTTTTAACTCTCTACAGAAACTTTAGAGTCAGATATTAATATCCAAAAAAATAAATTGCTAGGATTTTGATTGGAATTGCATTGCACCTATGGATCAATCTGGGAAGAACTGACATCACGACAATATTGAGCCTCCCTTTCCATGAATATAGACTCTATCTACATTTACTTAGTCTTTCTTTGGTTTATTCATCAGGATTTTCTTTATATAGATCCTGTACATTTTTTAGATTTATACATAAATATATCTTTGTTGAGGGTTCTAATGTAAATGGTATTTTATTTATTTGAATTGCAAATTCCACTTGTTCATTGTTGGTACATAGGAAAGCAACTGACTTTTGTATATTAACCTTACATTCTGCAACATTGCTATAATCATTTATTAGTTTCAGGAGTATGCTTATCGCTTCTTTTGGATTTTCTACACAGATCATGTCATCTGTGAACAAAGACAGTTTGATGTCTTCCTTTCCAGTCTATATACCTTTTATTTTTTTTTCCTTGCCTTATTGCATTAGCAAGGACTTCCTGTACAATGTTTAAAGGAGTGGACAGAGACTAATTTTCTTCTCTCCAGCCCCCTATTCTTTCATAGAAATTAGAACCGCAGTTCCTTGATTTTAACTGTAGGCACTAAATTTGGCACTTAAAACACCCTTGGATTTTCTCTGACATCAGCTCATAATTACCCTCATATCTACTGCTTTGATTTATCAATTTGTTTTTGGAGCTAGAATTTTTTTCCTTTTTTTTCTTTTATGCTTTCACTATTTACAATAACAGCAAAAAAGACTGTTATATTTTAGCTGACATTTCTAAGTGTTTGTATGGAAATAGGGAGAGGCATATATGTCATGTAGATATGCCTTCCCCCGCCCCCCGGAAGTCTCTCCTTATACTCTTTATACTTTCCCTTTCCTAGAAGAAGGGGAAAAAAATGAAACAATCTCCTCCTGTTGGCATGGAAGTAAGAGAGAGAAGAGGAAAATAGAACACCAGTTCCTCTTGACTTCTCTCTTCAGTGGCTCTTCCCTGTGGGCTGAGAGTGGGCTCTCATGACTGTTCCTTCCACCATAGATTACTCTCATGGTTTTGGTGGCCGTTACGGGGTAGAGAAGGATAAATGGGACAAGGCAGCTCTGGGATATGACTACAAAGGAGAAACAGAGAAACACGAATCCCAGAGAGGTAAGTTGGGGCTAGAGAGGAGGGAGGTCATAGATATCATGGAGTCTTCATCTTTCCTTTCTGAAAGCTGACACAGAAGACTCAGAATACTGAGGGACAGATGTGCAGTGTAGGAGGTGAGGTAACAAATAGTGAGTGTATGTGTGCAGGAATCAGTGGGGGCAAACCAAAAGAGGTGGAGAGGAAAACAATAAGATTAGGAGCAGGACAGAAAAGGGAGGCTAAAGAGAAGGGGCCACTGAGAAAAGGGTAAAGACAGACAGGCTGGTGATAAGAAGAGCAGATCTGGCTATGGTTCTTAAAGGCCCCTTTGCCTCATAGAGGATAGAGAGGCCTCCTTCCTTTCTGGGACCCATTGGGGATAGCTGGAGGGTTGTCCTTATATTTTTTTCCTGTTTCTTCCTTTACATTTTCCCCTTTCTGTCACTTTTTTCTTTCTGTGTTGTCCAATTCCCATCTCTCTCCCCTCCATTCTCTTCCAAGTTTTTTTCTCCCAATCCTTTTGCCAATCTTCCCACCTAAGCCTCTCTCTGTCCTCTGATTCTTACACTTCCTCATCCATTTCTCTGTTTTCCACATTCCTGTCTTCTAGTCATTCTTCCCACTGCTCCCTCTTCCCACCAATTTCCAGAATTTTAACTCCTGTATGACTCTCAGAACTTTCTGTCCTGCAGATTATGCCAAGGGTTTTGGTGGTCAGTATGGAATCCAGAAGGACCAAGTGGATAAGGTGAAGTACCAGAATACCAATTTCTTAAAAATAGTTTCCCAAACTACACAGAAGTACATGGAGAAGAGTGCGAGGCAAAGCTGAAAAAAAAAAAAAAGACGGACAAAGCTGTGTCCTGAGCTGTCCTCCTGGTGTCCTGCACTCACCATTTACTGCCCTCAGCATCTAATAAGCATGTCTTCATGAACTTCATTTAACTGAGGAGAGGGAAGGGAGGAAGAGAGAGACAGAGAGACAGATAAACTCCAGGGAAATGTGATGTTTAAAATTTCATTGACTGCTTGGCATTGTTCATCCCAATCAGTAGTCTCTTCCCATTCCATGTCACTGTCCTCCCCTACACCAGTTCCTCTTCATTCATTACTCAGGGGCCTTGTTGCATTCCATGCAACTGGATTTGGAGATGCGGGTTTCCAGGTACATTGTACTTTCAAAAAGAGAATCTGGGCCCAGGAGTTTACAATTCCCTTTTTCCTTCTCTCTGCCACAAAACTACAGTACTGGAATACCCTGTCCAACTATTGAGGATCAAATGGTTAAGATACCACCTATGGTGGCCTCAATTCCTAATACTGCTTTCTGAGTCACTGCCACTTTCTTACCACCACCTCCCTCACACACAACTACTGTTCTCCTGCAGAGTGCTGTTGGCTTCAATGAAATGGAGGCCCCAACCACAGCTTATAAGAAGACAACGCCCGTAGAGGCTGGTAAGTCTTAACAATTCCCTTTCTCTCTGCTCCTCAATTGCTTTTTCCTTCTCATTTTTTTTCTCGCCAGACTACTTCCTCCATGCCTTTATCTACCTAGAGTAGTTGAGGTACACTTGACCTCTCCCCTCTTCTTGCCTGTGTCTTTAGCTTCTAGTGGTGCCCGTGGCCTAAAGGCAAAATTTGAGTCCATGGCTGAGGAGAAGAAGAGGCAGGAAGAAGAAGAGAAGGCACAGCAGATGGCCAGGCAGCAACAGGAGAGAAAGGCCCTGGTAAAGAGAAGCCATGAGGCTCAGCAACCAGCATCCACTATGGAAAAGCCTGTGGTGCCAACCCCATTGCCTAAGAAAATCTCCTCAGAGGTGAGTGCTTGGTACTCTGGGATCCCTATCCAACATTCCTTGCCCAGACGGGAGCCTAAAGGGTCCAAATCATTAATAGAGAATAAGACACAGGCTTCCCTTGTGTTAAGCAAATTCTATATGAGTGCTCTCCCTGTGTTCAGGAAGATTTCAGTCTGTGTAATTGAGCCTCATTTGTACCAGAATGTTAGGAAAAAACACAAGTGTTACAGTGTATAGCAGAAGACAGGTCACCAGCCATTGCAGCTAGTCATTGCTACAGGAACTAAGAGGAAGTAGCCATTTCTACAAATTGGAACCTATCTTGAGGGATGGGTTTGATTTGGATTGGCAGAGGTAGAAGGAGGTGTTGCAGGTCAGTATAAGAGAGAAGATGGAGGCTTGCTTGCTTACTGGAGAGATGCTTCATTCTCCATAGGTCTGGCCTCCTGCAGGAAGCTGTTCACTCTCAGAGCCTGAGCAGGTGAAAACCAGCAGGGAACATCCAGTGTCCTCCCTGCCTTCAAGGCAGGGACCCCCAGAGGTAAGTAGAGGCCCAAAGATTTTCTCTGCTTTCCCCATCTCTTCATGTCTTAAGAAGGTGGGCCACAGAATATGACCAACCATCCTGATTTGTCTGGGACTCTCCTGACCTTAATACTGATAGTCTTCCCTTCTGGGAAACCACTCCATCCTGGAAAAACTAGGAGAGTTGGTTATCCTAGCTGTGGTATGTCCAATAATGTGCTTTTGCTTCAATATTTTCTTGCTCTTCTGAGGAATCTGACTTCCCTTTTCTCATACCTTTTACATTCCCTTCCTATCATCTCTTGGTATGTGTTTTGAGTAGGTAGATGTGGGAGGAAGTTGGAAAATGAAGAATGGATGAAAGAATGTGTATCCTAGAGAGGGGTGTTAGATGGAAGCATGGGTGGAACATAGAAGTGGTGATGGGTGGGATCTCAGCAGTCCTTCATTGGAAAGTTTTGAAGAGGCAGCTCCTAGTGAGTTCAAGTCACCCTGTTCCATACTCTCTCTTCTCAGGATGATGAAGAGCCCCCAGCTTTGCCCCCCAGGACTCTGGAAGGCCTCCAGGTGGTGGAAGAACCAGTGTATGAAGCAGAGCCAGAGCCTGAGCCTGAGCCTGAGAATGACTATGAGGATGTTGGAGAGATGGACAGACATGAGAAAGATGATGAACCAGAAGGGGACTATGAGGATGTGCTAGAGCCTGAGAATCCCTCTTTTCCCTCCTCTCTGGCTGGTGAGTGGTCAAGAGAGAATCAGCTCCTTAATTTGGTCAGGTCTGCAGGGGGAAGGGAGGGGCGGGTGGTAAGAAGAATTGTCCCATTACCCATAAGAATCTGTTTGTTTTCCTTCTCTCTTTTGGTGAGACCATGTTTATATTTTTCACGATGCAGGAGCATCAGGCCGTCCGGCTGGGGCTGGGATCTCAGCTGTAGCCCTGTATGATTACCAAGGAGGTAGGTTGGGAGTGGCTTGAGGGGTCTGGTGTCTGAAGGCCCTTGAAACAAAAGCAGGGGATAAATTCTGAGGGTCAGGGAAGGGTCCAGGCTTGGCATGAAGAAGACCAGGCCTATTTCCCTTTCTGAGGTTTAGAGTGGGCACAGGGATGGAGGGATTCCTGTCTGACCATCCTAATTCCAGTCAATTTCCTCTCCAGAGGGAAGCGATGAGATTTCCTTTGATCCAGATGACATCATCACTGACATTGAGATGGTGGATGAGGGCTGGTGGCGGGGACGTTGCCATGGCCACTTTGGACTCTTCCCTGCAAATTATGTCAACCTTCTCCAGTAAATGGCCCTCACTGTATTCTGCACTGTGACTTCCCATGTCCAAAGTGGCTCTGCCTCCACCTTTCCCAACATGCTTCAAGAGTCTAATAGGATTTCATAAGTTGGCTGAAGTTCTAGATAGACTTCTCTCCCCCTCTGCATTAGGGCTGGGGGCAGAGACAGCACGAGGAAGGAGGTCTCCTTCAGTGTCCTCACTATCCTCTGTGAGCTTGTAGACATTTATCTTGTTGTCCCGCCTCCTTCCCCATGAGTGTTACCTCTATCACCCCAAGCTCTTCATTCTGCTTTCGTGAGCTCTGAGCTTCCCGGTTTGCTTACTGGGGAAAGTACGTCTGGATTGCCTGATTTGCCTGGTTGTGCTTTTGTTTACTTTCCTTCCCTCCAGAGATATCTTTTCTCTGCTTGGTCTTAAAATTGGAAATAAAGTGGGACTATGTTTCACCTTTAGGCTGAGGTAAATAGTGCTTTTTGTGCAGCCTGTAATGGCCTTGGCTCTCATGGCTCCAATTCTCCTTCCCACTTTCAAGCATATCCAGAAGACTCCCTTTTACCACTGCCCATTCCCCTCTGCTCTGGAGGCCTAGTACTGGGCCTTTTTTTAAGGCTGTACTTAAATCTAGTCCAAAACAGATCAGCCTGGGGAATGGTGGTAAGGTCGGGGAATAGGAGGCCAGGTAGTGTCAACTTCTGTTGGCTTCCCCAGTTGTGAGAGACCAGCCACCTTCTGCCTTGGAGTAATGACAACACTCTTTCAGGATGTGATGATTCTTGAGGAAGAAGCATAAATTAGGGATTAAGAAGGAGGAAAAGGGAGATTTGGCAATAACAACAACAAAAAAAGACGAAAGCTAAAGTAACACAGCCTCTGATGAAGTGGTAAGAGGATTTAGGCAGAGAGAGTGTCCTCTACTCAAGAAAGCCCAGGCTTTTTTTGTAGTTAGCTGGATGACCAAAATTGATGGCCAAGTAAGAGGGTACATGGAAGAAGCTCATGAAGCTTCTGTGTGATTTCAGGGTTGAGGCTGACAGGAAATAAGGTGAGGACACGTGGACAGCCAGTGATGGGCAAAAAACAAATCACCTGGCAAAGCACAGGGATGAAAGACAAGGAGAGGGCAGAGCATGGTGGGGTTATCCTAGCCCAGGCCATTGGGCTCACTAAGGCCCAAGATAGAAAATCCTAGGCAAAAATCAAAACAAAGTCAAAATCAAAGTCAGTTTGTTGGTGTAGGAAATGCTTTGTTGGTAAGAAGTCTGTGCTGTAACCAGTATCTGAAGTTGGGTCCAGCTTTCAAAGATGAAGAAGATGGTGGGAGCAAGGATTGGTGACTGAGTTCCATAGATGCTCCAGGACTTCCTAAAATTTTGAACTGCCCATGTGTCCAGAGCACTGTGCCCCTGTCTTGTTCCTTGGCTTTTCTCTAAGACACATAATCCTTTGTTTCCACAATGACATTTATGCCAGTGGATCACAAATCTGTTTCTTGACCTAACTTACAAGATTTTCTCAATTAGCCTTTAAGAGTGCAAAGCAGCTTATATTTCTGCTTATAGAGATGTTAGGATTTCCAGCATACAGACGTAAAGTTCACAGATATTCACAATCTCATTCCTCACTTCAGTTTTATTTGACATCACACATAGATCAGAATTTTACAGTAGTTTTCTTGCTACATTTCCAAGGCCCACCTTGCTTTTCACATTTCCCTTTATTTTAAGACAGAAACTTCTTTTCTAGATTCCTATGCTATTAAGGCAACAGTCCTACAGACCTCACCCTCCAAGTTCAGCTGATTTCTACTCTGAACCAGTTACCTTGGTGATGATACTCACAGACATCTCTCCATCCTGGGAACACAGTCCCTTTTCATTCCTCTCAGGGTTTCTCCGTCTGAGGCCATGCCTGTCTTGCCTCTGTTAGATAATGTTTGCTACTCATGCTGCTCAGTACAGCCTTAACTCACTAACCAAATCATCTTCTAATTCAGTCTTTGTAAAACAGTTTCCTTTTGCTCTAACTGCCCTCTCACCACAAAATGTGCTTGTTTCGGTAGACCGGTGGATACACTGCAGCACCCTGCTTTCTGCAACATATACTATTACATATCTTATAACATGTGTTTGGTGATGTCGATTGATTCAGTGTTGCTCTGAAGGCAGCAACAGAGAAAGCACAGTGCAGCTGGAGTGTGCAGCCCACAGAGCAGTGTGGCACTCTCCTGATGGCTCTCTTGTTCCTGGCCTGCCCCTCCCACCTGACTGGCAGGGGGCAGCCCTCTGCTCTCCACCTTTCCCTGTACTTGTCACCCATGTAACAGTAGCCTCTAATTCTCACCTCCCTTGGCCTATCTCTCTCCCCTTTCTCCCTCTCTCTCCTTTTTTTCCTAATAAAATAAGAAACCCAGAATTGACTTTAGGAGGTTTCTTTCTCCATATAGGAAGGACTAGGTCCAAAACACATGAAACTGATACCTGGAGAATTCTATCTTTTTTCCCACTTCAGGGTTTGTTTCCAGTTATTTATCTTCACTGAATAAAATCTTAGCTCACACTCTAGTTATATTTTTAGAAAATGGTGCCTTATATACAAATGTGAAATATAAACCAAAAAAGGATGAGGAAAAATAGTTACACTACTGAAGAGTACCAAGTGGCACATTGTAATGAAAAGGTGAGCAGATTTCTGTTCTGGGACTTGCCCAAGTTCCTTCTTGACTCTTCTCAGAGGTGTCATCCACTTCCTCTACACCAGCTTTGGACCATGTTCAGAGAGAGATTCAGGCAATAACAAGCATCCAGATCAACTGGAGTCATTTTGTTGTTGCTGTTGGCTAAATTCTTTGTTATCTACTTCTCCACAATGCCTAGCCTCCTTTTCCCTTCTTTCTCAAGTGCTTGTGGACTGCTAGGACTGCTTAGAAAATGACATAATTAAACGAGAGAGATGTAAACATAAGATGGCTAGCTTAACTTTCCTGACTTCAGCTACACGTAGAGAGAGCCGAAAGGATAGGCTTTTGCATTTGACTGAAGGGCACGAAGCCATACCAAACAAATCAGCTCCATCTGGTTCCAACTTAAAACCACCATGTGTCTCAAACCTATTTCATAAATAAAGAAGAGCTGATGAAATTGTTACCATTGTAGATAACTACGTGGGAGAGAAGATTTTGCTGTACTAAAAAGCTGATCCTAACTTAACTGCCATTGGTATGTCATCTTTTAGGGCAGGGGTTCTCAACCAGGAGTGATTCATAGGATAATTAACAGTGTCTGGAGACATTTTTGGTTGTTACAGCTGTGGGGGTACTACTGGCATCTACGACTAGAGGCTAGGGATGCTATGAAATATACTGTAATACATAGGACAGTCCCTCATGACAAAGAATTATTTGGTGCACAATGGTAGCAGTTCCCAAAAACCCTGCTTTAGGGAAAGGGGAAGTCAGTTTCTGTTATTAATTTTTCTATTACTTTTGTTCTCATGAGTATTTGCTGTTTGTTACCCAAAACTAGCAGTGTCACCAATTTTTGACAGACTGAGGGCATGACCAGTTACAGGGAGGAGCCATTATAGGGACCCATTATGTTCCCATGACTTCCTTCCCAAGATCTCCCATGGGCTACGCAAGTGGTATCCAGGACCTGGTGACCAGTGCCACAGGACCTGCGGTGCATGCTGGTGCTGGGCTATGTCTGTGTTCTCCCTAATTCAGACCTAAAGTATAATTTTCAGTGGAAATGAACAGTAACTCTTAAGTCACTATGAAAATGTAAGCTTGAGGTTTTTTGACCTTATTTTCTTTAAGAATATAGTATCTCTTTTGGACTCCTTAATTTTCAAGGTTGTTCTATATGTTGCCAAGACTCTCTACAACAAACTCTGTGACCTTATTTCTGCCTTTCATCCTTTGGTTTGTGGTGTCCTCAAGGATGCTGTGCTTAGCCAAGGTCTCTATTCTGTCAGGCTGTGTTTGGATATCTGGGCTTAGGGGAAGCGGGGCAATGAAAAACAGCCCTGGACTTGAAAGTCAAGACAGCCCCAGTTCTAGAACCTTCAAACTGTGTGCCCTGCACCATGGTAGACTGGGCATTGTCTGCCCCACAAATTTGAACATGCTTGTAAACTGGACATGCCCCCATCCCATAAAAACACAGGCTAATGCTGCTTATGGAATTCACTGCTTTCTCATCTCTTACGAAACTGGGCTTATCTTCCTCAATGACCTCAAGTTACCTATTTTCTCTTTAGGCTAATCTATTTCAGAAATAAAAAAGGAAAAAGGAAAAGAAATAAGTCATCAATACAGTACTATAGCAATTATACAAGGCAGGGCTTAGGAAGTTCTTAGACTTTGTACAACTTCTCAGGTTTTAGAGGATATTGCATGTTCTAGTACACTTAGATAAGCATATATGCAGTTTTCAGGGGGAAGTCCCCCAAAACATACTCTGTCCTACTTTCAGTAACTCTGAGGAAGAACTCAAGAACAGTGGTATCGGACTCTTTACTTGGCTTGTCTTCCCTGTGGTCTAGCTCGAAAGGTGGCAACTAAGCTCTCTTGGGCCTGCTCATGGGGCTGACACATGCTGGTCAAAAGAATTGGGTCAGTCTTGTGCTCCACAACGTTGAAAGGACAGGTCTTCAGGTGCTCAGACATGGAGGTAACGTCATTGAATTCCCAGTTGTTGATTTTAGAGAAGAGGCTGCTGAATTGCCAGATCTGTTGGGAAAGATGGAAGTTCAAAAGTGAACATTGGGGCAGTGCCCTCAGGCTAGCTTTATTTGAACAGTGTAAGGAAATGTCTTGATGTTTTCTGTTCTTAGCTTCCAGAGAGTGGTTAGTGGCTGCTGCAGACATTTTGTTAGTTTCTTCTCTAGCACCCAATTCCTAATTCCCACTTCCAATAGATAATCTTCCTAGCCAGCCATGCAGTTGTGTTGGAGTGACTGATACTACTCTGCATATTGAACCCTCCCCACCACCGCTACCACCACACACACACACACACACCGGTTCTAGAATAGACGCATGGTTCAAATCAGGACAATTAGTTTCAATGACTCTAATCCAGAACATTTTTTTTTTTTGAGATATCAAGAAGCAGATTTTCTTTTCCCCTCTGTACTTGAACTGCAAGTACAAGATGTACTTGGGAAACTGCAGTTTCAGGTGTGACTGGTAGCTACCAGGAACCACCAAGGAGCACTATCTTTTACAATGGAGCTGCTATTGAGGAATTCGGGATAAAAAATTGAAAGAAAAACATCATTTGGGGGCATTTTCTTGAGCTGTCAGATCAGGCCTTTACCTGAAGCTATTCCCTTTGGACTTTTTGGATATTTGGGTCCAATAAATTCTCTTTATTGTTTATGCCACTTTAAGTTGGTTTTCTGTTGCTTGAAACTAAATGTATTGCTACATATAAGAAATCTTAGAAGAAAAATCTTAGAGGAAATCCAGTACTAGGAGTCTGGTACTCAAACACCCTCTGGCTTTTCCACCTAGGATGTGGTGGCAAAGTCACTAGTTTTAAAATCTGGCTATGAGAGTAGGCATAACCTGATATCCCTTCAATATGACCACTTGACCCTCAGTTTCTTGTCATTGATCATATGTAAGTAAAATGTTTCCTGGGATCTTAGAACAATTTCCCTTTTTACTTTAAAGAGCGTTTTTAAATCCAGAAAGAGTATTTACTTGGAGTTAAAGGACTCTCTGACTAATTTCTCTCTTTTTTGTTCTGCAAAGAAATTAACATATCCCAAATTATATTAAACAGTGAGCAGCAATCACTGAGTTGGGAACAAACATGAGCCAAAAAATAATGGAATTTCTAGTATATAAATGAAATTATTTGCATCTGATTTTACAGAGGAAGATACTATGCAATTCTAGACTATACAATTCCTGAATGGCAGGGGCTTAGTCTCATTCATGCTTATCCTTAGCACATAGTTGGTTGGCAGTCAGTGTTTATTTAACGTCTGGATGTATGCATGGATACATGAGAGAGAATCTCAATGATTCTTTGAAGAAGACTGCTCAGGAAGTAAATAATAGTAAATATACAAGATGTTTTAGACATAAATAATAAAAACAGATGTAAACAACTCTAACTCCCCAATGCCAGTTTGCACACACTCGCATACTGGGAAGAAACTCAACTGTAATGGAATTATTGACCTCAGTGGGCACATAAATTTATAGTGCATATTACCAACATATTTACAAAAAGAAAGGGTGCTAAGGGCACTTTGGATATGCTGAATTAGAAGCCTCACTGCTGTATGGTACAAGGTGAAAGAAGTTATAATACAGTTAAGTAAGTATAAACTGGCTGGGAAAAAGAAATACATTTGAAAAAAAAAAACTTTACAGCAGAGTTTTTTTTGAAAAAATTAATAGGGGAAGTCAGTGAACCAAGTTATTTTAGAATTTCAAAATTCCTTTAACGAAGGCAAAAACTTAAAAAAAATTAGTTGATGTGGGACTACAGGGAATTTATTGGCATATGTGTCAGTCAGGGTCCATGCAGGAAACAGATGGCACACTCAGGGGTAATTTGAAGAGAATTTTAAAAAGGAGTGATATACAAATTGTGGACAAGATTTAGGAAAGCCACAAGATATAGGGCAGTACCTGGGCTAGTACCAATCTAGAGTATTACTGCCCTAGGCTTGAAAGGGAAGAAGGGAGGTCATTGGACCTGAATGAGTCATTGTGTGGAGAGAACCACCTGATATAGCCACCTTCAGTGGAGGGACACAGCCACTGCCAAGAGTCATGGAGGGAGAATACATGCAGGGAGGAAGCTAGAAGAACAGAAATGTCAACTTTACTCTTCTCCCTTTCTCCCATCTCCTGTTGATACAGTCCCATTAGGTAGCCTAATCAGAAGCCGGAAGGCAAGGAAGCCAGCTGAGGCAGTCTGTAGACATCAGCACCCTGGCGGACAGGTTATGTTGGAGAAGGCTGGAGAATGGATTATGTGAGCAAACAGAAGATATCCAGCACACATACATAGAGATAAACAGGCACCGACATTTGTTTTGCCATTAATATGTTTATAGGTCTGTCTTCTCTACAAGACTGACCTTCTTGTGCTCAAGAATTATGACTTATTTCCAGGAACCTAGTACAATCCCAGTGCATAGCTGAGTGCTTGGAACATATAAAGCTCTTAAATATTTGTTGAATGAATGAATAAATTAATGAGTGTTTACTCGCCTTCCTGTGAACTCTCCAGGAGGTGCCTCCATGGGAATACCTCTTCTTCTTCCATTGCAGGAGGACCATCCCTCTCTCCTGTAACAAAGTGGCACAGATATTCCTCATCAGCACAGACACCTGGGAGAGCTGGGAAAGGCTGATGCTGTCCAAGAACCCAGCAATGTACTGCAAAACCTCCAAGGGCAAGCTGGTTAGAGAACTCTGGCTTTTTCCTCCATGGCCTGAGAGATAGTTGTTCTTCCTTCCCTCATTCAGCTCTGATGCAACCTCTGGCTTGATGGCAAAGGTCTCGAGCTCTTGACTATAGATCACTTTTGCCTTTTGTCCCGGGGGACGGAAGTGGTTTTGAATAAATGTACATCCCAAGTAGGCAAGGGGGCACCGATGCTGGAACCAGCCATCGAGACATGACTGAATGTCTGTGTGGACATTTTTGAAATGCAGAGGGAATTCATCCCTCCTGAAGAATTTGTTGCAAGTGAAAGTGAAGGCAGAGCTACTCTTGTTGTGTCTCCTGGTCACACACTCACTGTGGAGTTCCACATGGAGCCCCTCTGGGTTGGAAGTGGTTAGGTCAGCCAGCACTGTTGCAGAGGAAAACTGTTCTGGCTCAAAACTATATGTCTGAGTAGCAAAATCCATGAACAGCCCATCAATGCTCCTGGATTCAGAGATGACATGACCTTTGAGTTCTCTTTCCAAAGCACACAGGAGGGTGGTCTTGATGAGATCTGATTTGGGCAGGTCCTCCACAGTGATCCCTAAATCTGAAGTGTCTACTGCTTTGTGTTCACTTGGCTTACAACTCAACATGGCATCACCAATGCGAGCCCGCTTCCCACAGTAGCTCACAGGAACTTTGAAGGTGTAAACGGTCTTCACTTCCTGAGCCTCAAGGTTGCCATAAACAAAGTCCTTTTCCTTAGGTGTACAAGCAGGCATTTGACCAAAGTGAATTAGCATCCTCCCATTGTGCACCAGATACATATTATAGTCCTTCACATCCACAGCTGTTTTCAGTCTTTCCAGGACACCATCCTGCCAAGGGGCAAGCCCTGTTGTTTCCACAGCTGCATGACAGCCCTGCTGTTTCTGGTTTTCCTGTGATTCTTTCCCTTTAGCAGTGTCCTCTCCCACCACATTATTGCCGTTGGAAATCTGTTCTTTCCCTTGGCCATCACTGTTATTCTCACAGCTCGCTGATGAGTTTGTTAAAGCAGAGGCTGCGTTCTCTTTGCTGAAAATATTTTCCCACTTGCTAAACTTGGACAGGTCCATCCCTTCTTTGGTTTTGGCCAAGACCTCACGTTCTTCTTGACTCAGCTCTGCCATCTCTCCTTTAGTGGCTGACAGAGAGCTATGTGGTAGTAAACCAGTGTTTGCTCCACCGACCGCTCCCGCCATTTCTTCCCAACTGGCTTCTCCATTCAGAGTAGGTTCCTCCTTGGTGGGCTTTCTAGTTTCTGGGAAAAGTTCTACCATTTTCAAGGATTTGAAAAGGACCTTCTGGTCCTGGAGGGCTAGGGCTGTGTCCAAACATTCCTCATTGGGGGTCTCTTTCATGATATTCTCATGAAGGGTTGTTTCAGAGTCCACATTTGGCCAGCGGTTCCACTCCATGGAGCAGCAGACCACGCTGGCGGGGCACACTTGCAGATGCTTGGCCAGCTTGTGGCGGGACATGGAAAGCGGGCAGCCATATTCAGAGTTGAGGCACGGAACCTGCTCTAAAGGGCACAGGAGCTCATGCTCTGCCTCTTTGCACATGTGGAAGGTGGCACCACAGGATAAGTGGCAGTTTATCACCATGCAGGAGACATTGGGCTCCACAGGAACATGGCAGTGACGGTTGAAGCATCTCTCGCAATGTCTGTGCTGCCCAGGTGGAGGCCTGCGTGCCCTGCCCTGGAGACACCAAAGACAAAGGGAAAGAGAAAACAAATGAGTGCTGGGTCAGAAGCTCTATGTGTGTCTGTGACTGTGTTTTAATTGACTTATTTCCTGTTTGTGCATGTTCCTTATAGGAGACTTGGAAAATATAGACAACCATAGAGAAAAAAGCCCCAAATCACTCATAATCCCACAATCCAGATATAATAACTATAATGCACTTTTATGTATTTTCTTAGTTTATTTCATGTATGTAGTAGAGGTGTTTAGAAGAGGGGGAAAATGATGCTAAATGTAATGAAGTTCAATGTTGACAACTGTTATTTTTAAGTTGTGGATTATGAGTGATTCATATTACACAGTTAATACTATGAATACAATTTTGCATCCTTCTTTTTAATTCGCTATTATAACACGAGACTAGGCTGTCATATTAATTATTCTCTACAAACGTCCTTCATAATGGCAGTGTAGCATTCCAGAATGAAAGTGCTATCATTCATTTAACCAACTACCACTAGCAGACATGCTGGGAGGGCAGGGGCCATGTCTGCTTTGTTCACATGTGCATCCCTTGCACCTGCCATTGTAGGTAATAATATACCAAATGAAGAAATTGTTAGCCATTTAGGTTATTGCTGCATTTTTTGCTTTTTTTGTTTTGTTTTTAAAGTTTTACTAAAAATCTTTGCTCATAAGTATTTCTCAGGTCTCTGCTATTTCCCTACTCTGTGTCCGTTTCTTCCGGGCTCTGCTCTAGCAACCCTGGTTTGGCCAAAAGACAATAAATATCATCAAGCCACAAGGACAAGTCTACCAGCTGCTTAGGTTACAGGCTAAATGAAGCCAGACCTGGACCCCTAATTTGTAAAGATCCAAGAAGAACTTGGTACTTACCATAGCTTCCTAATTTCTTCTTGCTTTATAATGCTAAGGGAAAATATGAATATGAATGATTAGTAAGAAAAGTATTTTGTTTATCTATATTAACAGGGGCCAAAGAGACTTCATATACTGTCTCTAATTTAATTCCTCCCACCATCCTGGAGGTATCATTGACCCATTTTACAGTCAAGAAAATGGAAACCAGAGAAGTTAAATAACGTGTTCAAATTTCTATAGCAGCAATCAAGTCCCAACCCAGGCCATCCTAGCCTATGCTCTTTTCACTGACCCTTCCTGCCCTCTGATGGGACCTCTTACCAACTATGGAATGTGTAACATGCTTCTTATAACTTTTCTCCATCATCTACGAACAATTATCCTGACATTTCCCCCCAAACACCACCACATACACAAACATCTGGTCCAAGTTACCCTTGTAACTAGCCTTCTCTCCCACTGGGTCTTCATGTCCACTTAAAAAAGTCTGATATCCAGCTTAGTCTATGCAGTGTACAAGTGTCTGAAATATCTATCATATGTCATTCACTCTGGTGTATTCAGCTGTGCCATGGCTAGAGCAGGGGCATAACCCATAAGGCCCCAGGAGCAGGCTAAATGGGGGCTCTGGCAAGCATAAGAGAAGATGCCCTGCCTTCAGGGGAATGTAGCTTTTTGGCTCTGGTCAGTTGATCCCATGTGGTATGTGTTGCCAGATCTTCTGATTTTCCCAGAGAAACTGGGGGTGCGATTTGTGAGTGGTGGTATACTGCAGTAGTTATTAGGCAGATAACATAGGATTCCACCCTAGCACTACAAGTCAGTAGCTGTGAAACTTTAGGATAGTTACTTAACCCCTTTGTTCATCAGTTTTCCATCTGTAAAGGGAGAATAGTAATAGTACCTACCTAATGGTAGGAGCAAATGAGTTAACTGCAGTACCTGAAACTCTTAGAAGAGTACTTGTCTCATAGGAAGTCATCTATATATGTTTGCTATTATAAGTATTTTATATTTCATTATATTGCAAAATATTTTATTATATAATATATCAAGATAAAAATTCTTGGAATTTTGAATGTTGGCAACTAATTTTTTCTTTAAAAAAACCCTCAATTTGGGCCAAGGAAAAACATATATGCACCCTATATAGCACCTGTAGTTGCCAGTTTGCAATGCCTGGCCTAGAGAATTTGTAACACAATTTCAGCACTGTGTTAGTCTGGGAAGAATTTGGCACCCAAAAGTCAGAAGATGCAGTATTTAAAATTTTATTTTAATTTACTTTAGGGTTTGCCAATTCATAGTGAATTCTCCTTCAACTTAAAATTTTTTTTAATATACATAAAAGGATAAAGAATATATACAATAAACACTCAAATATACTCTACGTAGATTCAATAATTGTTAACATTGGACACTTTTGCTTTTTCCCTCTCTCTCTCTCCACGCACACAAATTTACACATTTTTGGCTGAAACTCTTGAAAATAAACTGCTGATATTACCTCTAAGTATTTCAACATGTATTTTCTAAGAATAATGACATTTTATTTTATAATTACAATAACACTATCTTACCTAAGAAAACTTAAAATAATTTTCTAATATCATATAACATGTTATCTATATTCAAATTTCTCCAAATCTCTCCCAAATGTCATATATGTTTTTTAAATTTGTGAACCAGGATCCCTTTAATGTCAATTTATTACATTTGGTTGGTAAGTGGATTTTGTCTGTTTTTTAGAGAGGAAAATCACTTTCCCTTTCTTTCTTTTTTTAAATTTAATTTTATAGTTGGTGTTTTTAGCCTGAATATTTCCTGAATTCAGGAAAGCCCCCCTCAACGTTTCTTTTTCAGAAGGTACAGACTTGAACTTCAATGAAAATTACATTCTGGGTCACTTATATATTCATTTGTTCATCCATTCCTTTAACAAGCATTTGTTGATTACATACTATGTGCCAGTAAGTGAGTATGAGGGTCACCTGGACTGCTTGTTAAAGTGGTTGTTAAACACTATTGTTCATTAGAATCAGCTATGATGCTTGTGAATACATGTGATGTTTCTGATGCACTGTTCAATGTGGTACCCACCAGCCACATGTGGCTATTTAAATTTAAATTAATCAAAATTACCATGTTGTTTTAACTGCTGAGGCTTTATAATGGATTTAAATTTTTTAATATTTTATAATGGATCTTGATATTTAAAATAAATAAATAAATAAATCTGCATTTAAGAAAGAAAGAAAGTCCTACCTCTTGTGACAACATGGATGAAACTGGAAAATGTTATGCTAAGTGAAATAAGCCAGTCAATGAAAGACAAATACCTTATGGTCTCACCTATAAGTGGAATCTATTTAACAAAATAAACCAACGAACAAAATAAACCAAAGGCATGGAAACATGGAGCAGACTGAAAGTGACCAGAAGGGATGGGGAAGAAGGACAATGGTGGAATGAAGGAGAAGGGACTAGACAAAGAACATGTATGAATGACCCATGGACATGGACAACAGAGTGGGAATTGACTTTGGGAGCTGGGAGTGGGGTGGGATGGGTGGAAGAGGGCAAGGGGTAAAATTGAGACAAGAGTAATAGAATAAACATGACTTAAAAATAAAGATAAACAAATTAATCAAAATTAAATATAATTGGTAGTTTAGTTTTTCAGGTATACTAGCTACATTTCGAGTGCTCAATAGTCACATATGGTTGGTAGATACTCTATTAGACAACACAGAATACAACATTACCATTTTCAGAGAATATTCTATAACAACATTGCTATAGATGTGGGCTACAGCCCTGATCTGATTGAGAGATATCCTGGAACTTAAATTCTTAACACATTCCCCATCTGATTCTTATGGACTGGGGCTCCTGGGGGTGAAGAAAGATCCTGTCAGAATGTTCTATACCCCTAACAGTCAGCCTGAATCAGAGGGCAGATGAGAAGCTGCAAGCCAGAATGGGATGAGGTCCCAATAGAAGATAAATCAAGGTGTTAAATAAAGCCAGAGAGGAAGTTAAGCAGAGTGAAGGGCTGTGATGGTTGAACTGAAATGGAGCAGAATAAGACTGGGCAGAGGATATCTTTTGGGGTCAAAGGTCTAGCTATTGGATCTTTTAAAATACAATTTAACATCCAGACCACTCCTGGGGGTAAATGTCTATTGTGGACTTATTGTGGGAATTTATAAATTCTAGGCTAAAGCATCTGGAATTATTTGGTACTTAATAAGGAGCCATTTAACACTGTAATAGGTATGTCAACTAGTAATAGTGGAGGGATAGAGTGGGAGGACATAGAGTTGGAAACTATGATGTAGAGAATGTGAGGGAAGCTTGGATGAGAAAGACTGATGAGAGTAGAAATAGGTAAGATGAGGCAGATAGGAAGCATTAAAAGGGAAAATCAACTAACACTCTTGTTTCTGACTGGACATGGGGGAAAAAAGAGGAATCAAAGTTGATGCTGAGATTTTGAACAGAGAAGAGAGAATAGAGGGTATAATTCTGAGAAAAATAGAATTCTAAGGATGAAATTGTTTGGAGGGGGGGGAGATGGATCCAGCAAGTTTAATACAAGTGTTAGAATGTGGAGATACAGATTTGAGAATTATCCACTTATAAATGAGAGAGGAAGTTATAACTGGGGAAGTAACACAAACAGAAATCTAAGACTTGAAGTACATAATTAAGCTTAACCATTTTGGGGACAATAGGAAGAAACAGGGCCTGAGAAAGAGAGACCAGAGAGTTAAAAGAGTCAACACTATGTGACCCAGATGTAAAAAAAGAAAGGGTGAGCCACAGCCTCAGATGCTACCATGAAGTTAAGAACAATGATGACAATGTAAAGTTCTTGCTAGAACAAATGTGGCACTTCAGCTGTGCTGTGGGACCCTTGGCCATTCTAAATGCAGTGTTTGCTGGGAGCGGAAGGGAAAGCCATTAAGCACTCCAGTGTTGGCAGGTCCTGTGCTCTGGCTGGGAAAGCATCACCATCTGTTTTCTATTCATAAAATATATGAATTAATAAAGATGGAGTCTGGATGAGTCAGAGTCCCCTACTGGTTTTTCGGCAGCAAAGAAGAGGCAGATCACAAATGGAATAAGGCTGTGTGAAAAAAGCTACCAGCACGAGAAATGTCCAACTTTGTATATGCCTGCCTGGTTCTGTCACAAAGTTAATCCCAGTCTCTGGGAACGGAAAAGCAGGTGTGGCTACTTCTATGTTACACATGTGTAGTGAGAACCCTGCCCCAGTAGCAGAGATTTGTCTGGTGGCAGTGGTGATGAGCTTGAAGCGCACTCATTTCTTATCCTTCAGCGCTATAAAGTATGATCCTTAAGAACAGTGTTATTGAAGCAGGAACCAATTGTGGTGGAGACTTATTGCTCTCTATCTATTTGAAGTTACCATATTTTGCCATGTATAATGTGCACTTTTTTGCCCAAATTCCTGAGGGAAAAATAAGGATGTGCATTATACCTGGGTATAATGATTACATACCATAGATATAATAATCCCCTGTATAATGTACACAAAACGTGGGCGCACAGCAAAATACAGTATTTGAAAATGTCCCTTTAAGAGAAAAGAAAAAACAAAGCATGCAGATAACAAAGATGCTACTGTTTTTTTTAATGCTGCTATTTAAAGATCTTCTGGCAGGCTCTGGAACTACACCAAATAAGTGACTTTGAGAGAGGACATGTATTGAGCAAAATGACACAGCGAGTAGAGAGGACTCTGGAGAAATTTTACAGGTATATATAGAAAGGTAAATACAGCCTAAGGACATAAAAAATCATATATAAACATTTTGTTGTATATCTGGGGGAAATTTTTCTCACTGGGATAAAGGACAGTCCAAAATCCTTGATAGTCTAATTATTGCGGGGTAAGTACAATGACAAATGGCCCTGGTTTGCCTGGGGCTCTCCTGGTTTTATCACTGTAAGTCTCAGGTCCTAGCATGCCTCTCAGCTAATTGATCACCTTATTTGAAGCCAATTGCTGTTGCCCCAAATTGATCGCATTAGATATACTATTGGTTGTCTTGGGAGATATGATGCCCTGTTCTACTCACCTCTGTTTTGGTGCAGAGACTGGATCCTTATCCTCTGTGGGTTTGTCTGATTTTCCTAAATTTAGTGATATCTCTGCATGTTAGAAGTCATGAGAAAGAGAAACAAGATTTTAGTGCCTAACATGTGCTTTTATGTAACATCTCATTTAATCCATACAATGACCATATGAGGAAGGTATTACCATTTCTAGTTTACAGACAAGGATTCTGAGGCACAATAAAAACAAAAAACAAAAGGAAACCCAAAACAAAACAACTCCCCCCCTAAAAAACCCTAAGTTTATCTGGCTTCAAATTCTGTACTCTTTGCTAGATCACACTGTGTTCCTAGGAGACCCACAGAGGCATTATGTGGCCCATCCCATAATATGGGAGTAAGCAAGCCCATGAGTAGAGTTTATCAGGGGGAGAGCCACCCTCCTCCAGTTAGGACACAGAGGGGCATCTACATGTATAATCTTTCCAAATTATAGAGAAGCCAGATACTTTTCATTAGGAAGCACCCTGTGATGACTTTTTTGGGGGTTCTCCTCTGGACCATGGCCATACTGTGCCCCATCTGAAAAGAGGAAATAAGAAAATTGTCTAAGTCCCGTGGTTCTACATTTCAAGGACAATAAATGTGAAAGTGAAATTTTGAGGGTTAAAAAACTGCCCTACAATATGGACTCTGAAATTTAAAATGAGACACTAAAGCACATAAATTATCAAAACTGTTCATTGTGGAAAAGTTGACAAAATTCTATGCCTACAACAACATACGGTTATCCAGGTGCCATTTCCTCCTACAGTTTATGGTCAACTTCTGCTCATCTTTAAATTCTTGCTTCCTGTCTGAAAAGTCAAGGCATACCCTCCTCTTAAAAATCAATTTCAATCAAGTCTATGGCAAAAACACTGTCCCCAAAATGTTTCAAAATTCTCCTATCTAGATGAGACAGTAGCCAATAAAATTTAGACTTAAGTAGTTCAAAGATCTACACAGAACTAGATTTTGCTCGTTGTACTGGATGCAGTTTGAGTGGAATGTGAGTAGTTGAAAGTTGAAAGGCCAAGATGGAGGCATAGATAGATACACTTTGCCTCCTTGCACAACCAAAAGAAGGACAACAACAAATTTAAAAACGAAATATAACCAGAACTGCCAGAAAATCAAACTGAATGGAAGTCCAACAACCAAGGAGTTAAAGAGAAAATATTCATTCAGACTGTTAGGAGGTGCAGAGACAGGCAGCCAGGACAGACAGGCAGAGGGGATACACAGCAAGGTGGCAGCTGGATGACTAGGTAGGTGAGACTGTGTGGGGCAGTCACACATTTGCATTTGGATAAACCAGGAGGAACAACAGGGGAGCAAGACAAACCATGCAACCCAGGGTTCCAGCATGGGAAAAGAAAGCCTCAGAACCTCTGGCTGTAGAAACCTGTGGGGGTGTGGCCACAGGAGAAACTCCTAGCCTCTCTGGAGTGTTCCTTGGAGAGACTCACAGGGTCCTAGAATGTACACAAACCCACACACCTGAGAGTCAGCACCAAAAGGGCCAAATTTGCTGGTGGGTAGGAGGGAAAGTGACTGGAAGCCAGCCGAGAGCTAAGCAAGCAGCATTCTTCCGGCTTGGACCCCTCCCCTACACACAGCATCGCAACGCAGTGACCTGGGTTGCCCCACCCTGGCAAATAACTAAGGCTCCTCCCTTTAAAACATAACAACAGTGCTGAGACAAAGAAATATGACCCGAATGAAAGGACAGATCAAAGCTTCAAAAATAGAACTGAGCGATGAACAGATAGCTGACCTATCAGATGCACAGTTTAAAACACTAGTAATCAGGATGCTCACAGAAATGGTTGTGAATGGTTGAAAATGGAGGAAAAAGTGAAATAAAGAAAAATATCCAGGGAACTGACAGTAAAGGGAAGGAAAGCAGGACTCAAATCAATGATTGGGAGCAGAAGGAAGAGATAAACTTTCAACCAGAACAGAATGAAGAAACAAGAATTCAAAAAAAAAAAAATTGAAGAGAGGCTTAGGAACCTCTGGGACTACTTTAAACATTTCAATATCCAAATCATAGGGGAGCCAGAAGGAGAAGAAGAGCAAGACATCGAAAACTTACTTGAAAAAATAATGAAGGAGAACTTCCCCGATCTGGCGAAGGAAATAGACTTCCAGGAGACCCAGGAAGCTCAGAGAGTCCCAAAGAAGTTGGACCCAAGGAAGCACACACCCAGACACATCATAATTACATTACCCAAGATTAAAGATGAGGAGAGAATCTTAGAAGCAGCAAGAGAAAAGGAGACAGTTCCCTACAAAGGAGTGCCCATAAGACTATCAGCTGATTTGTCCAAAGAAACCTTGCAGGCAAGAAGGGGCTGGCAAGAAGTATTCAAAGTCATGAAAGACAAGGATCTACATCTAAGATTACTGTCTCCAGCAAAGCTATCATTTAGAATGGAAGGGCAGATAAAGTGCTTCCCAGATAAGGTCAAGTTGAAGGAGTTCATCATCACAAAGCCCTTATTACATGAAACATTAAAGGAACTTTACTAAGAAAAAGAAGATCAAAACTATGAACACTAAGGTGACAACAAACTCACAGCTATCAACAACTGATCCTAAAAACAAAAACAAAAACAAAGCAAGCCAACAGCTAGAATGGGAACAGAATCACAGAAATGGAGATCAAATGGAGGGTTATCAGCAGGGAGGGGGAGAGGGGAAAATGGGGGAAAAGATACAGGGAATAAGCAGCATAATTGGTAGGTACAAAATAGACAGGGGGAGGTTAAGAATAGTATAGGAAGTGGAGCCAAAGAACTTATATGTATGACCCATGGACATGAACTAAGCTGTGGGGGTGCAGTGGAGGGGTGGAATGCTGTTGGGAGGGGGATGCAGGGTAGAGGGGAATAAAGGGAGGAAAAAATGGGACAACTGTAATAGCATAATCAATAAAGTAGACTTTAAAAAATAAAAATTAGCACAGAAAAAAAAAATGAAAAAAGGACCTGGTACATGAGTTTGAGGGATGGATGGTTCTTTTAAGAAATAGGAAAGTATTTAGAACCTCGTCAGCCAGAAGAAACTTTATTTGAAGTAGGCTGTGGTGCTAGGTGGACCATTCAGAAAGCAGGAAGTTAATAAGTAAATGTAAGTCAGCTAAAATAGTGGTCCTTACAGTGTATAGTCAAACTAACAGCATCAGCATTACCTGAGAACTTGTCAGAAATATAGATTCTTGGGCCCTCCTGAATCAGACTTATTGACTCCATCTGATTCTGTTGTAAGCTCAATTAGAGAACTACTAAGCTAGAAAATGCTAGATACTATTCACCTAATCAAAAAGGAACTACTGCTCAGTTAGGTGGGAAGGCCTTTGAGAAATATCTGAAAAGGCAGTGGGCATTTCTATCCATTTTTTCCATTTCCACTACCACTGCCTGGTCTGAGCACCATTGTCTTTCATCTAGTCTGGTGCAATAGCCTGACAATCAGTTTCACTCCTCCCATCTTGTGCCCTGGAATCTATATTCACCAGCATAGAGAGTGATTTTAACAACTTTTAGTACTAGGTTATTATTCCCACTTAAAGATCTCTAGTGGGTCTCCATCATGAGGAATAAACTCCAAGGTCCTTATCTTGGCTCACAAAGCCCAGTGTCTCTTGCTTGCCTCTTTTATTTTTTTCTCTTACCCTGGAGCACATGGCTCAAGCCTGTTGCTTAATCCTCTGTAGGGGCTTTCTACTTGATCTTTCTGCCAAGATTCTTCCCTTGCTCTATATTTGTGTTATGGGCTCTTTCTTGCCATTTAAATTTCAGTTTACACATTACCTCTACAAAGAGGCCTTATGTGAAGGCTCCAATTTAAAAGCAAATAAAGGAACCCTCTCATATATTAGCTAAGTAATTTTTGAGAACTTATTTAATCTCCCTAAAACTAATTTATTCATCTATAAAGTATGGCTCATCATAACCCATAAGGGTGTGTAAGGATCAAATGAGATAAAATAGGGAAAGTGTCTAACATACGACTCATTCATTTGTTAGTCATTCCTCTGTTAGGGAGGCCATTCTCATGGTCCTCTTCCTTGTCCAGGCCTTTCTTTCTTTCCATTGTATCGCTTCCACCGCTCTTGGCTGGCCTTTCAATTTTCAGTTCTCCCTCATTCAAATGTATCTTATATACCACTGCCAGTTTAATACTCGTAAAAAAAAAAAAAATCTTACCTTACTCCTCTAAAAATGTGAGTTCCCCCAAGTCTCTTCCCCTTTTTGGCCCCTGGTAATCAACACAAAGCATTTATTTCTTAGGAATTCAAATAGTACTGCATCAGCCAAGAATGCCATTTAGATGCCACAAAGGCAAGAGGAGGGCATTTTTTCCCCCTAGATTCAAGTTTGTAATTTAATTGTTTGCCTACATTATGTTGCTCATTACAAAAACAAAATAAAAAAAAAAGGAAGGTATCAACTGAGGCTCCACTTCTCTCTTGTCAATTGGTTGTGGGAGTCAGTACAACCTGAGAGAAGTGTTGCTGTGAGAGTGTGAGTGGGGTAGAGATCCTGATGGAGCCATGGATGGAGCAGACGTAATCTGAGCAGGAGAATGATTTCCTGCAGTAAAAGGAGCTCTGAGTGGAATATCAACAGAGCCCAGAGAGCAAAGGCGAATGACCTCAAGGAATGTGTAAAATGGTTGCTGAGGGATGGAGAGTGAGTATAGCTGACACAGCTCCCAGGACTCAATTAGCATTTACTGAATAGGATTAAATTGAATGAAATTGAATAGAACCCAAAAGAAGGCAGCATTTTGAAAGAGGAACGTCTTTCAAAGATAGCAATTTGAAACAAATTTAGGAGGAACGTATAACGATGACAGATGTATGCTAATTTGGGGCTTTTTTTTTAAGTAGGAAAAAGAAATGCTTTCAAGTTTATTAGGTTAATATAGACTTAACTGAATGGAAAAGACTTCAGAGAACTCAGGTTATCCATAGACACTCTGAAATGCTGCCAGAACTGTTTTCAGGGGTTGTGGTACTTGTTCTAAGTCCTACAGACATAAATCAGTAACCTGAATTAGGCGTATAACCAGAAAGCCTCTATGTGCATAGGAATCACTTGAGCAATCTTTTTAAAGATTCTGATCTGGTAGGTCTGGGGTGGGGCCTGACAGTCTTTTCATATAATAAGTTCTAGACAATTCTGATGGTTTAAGGAACTCATTTTGAAAGAAAAGGGTCTAATTTAACCCCCTCATTTCCTACAAGAGCAACTGAGGCCCAGACAAATAAAGTGTCTTACCCATACTCTTTACCTTGATGTTTTATTGAGAGATTCTGTAGAAACCAGTGTCACATTGAGCTACCTGTGCAGTGGTGGTCAAGGGCATGTGGGCAACTTAGATGGTACCAAGGACAAATAGGACAGAGCCTGGAAAAATGAGGAAGAGGTGGTGACTAAGTGTTGCTCGCCAAGAAAGTCATGAGAAGGCATATGGCAGGTATATTTAAATCACTGACTCAAGCAAAAAGAGAATGGGATTACCAGATAATAGTTTTAACATTCTTTACTATAATTTTAAAGTTATAGCTGATGTCACAGAGATATTTTTAGGCAAAGGGCCCTCCTCTCAGCACCCCTCACATGATGTCAGTGACTAACTATTTTGCCTCTTCATGGCAATAATTATTTATTCCTGAGCTCTAACTCCAGTGGAAGTGACATCAGAAGTTAAAGATCAGAGATATTCTTTAAATTTTAACCTATTAACCAGTCCATTAATTAGTTACTTTAATTATACATTGTGTACCTGTTTCCTCACTATGGAGGTATTTAATTCTAGGGAAAGAAAATGTATAAAGTTAAATATTAAAGTAATCCCCTCTTTGCTTCTTGAGATTTTAACATAACCAGTTGGCTGAAGATAATTCCCACCTCTGTTCCATACTCTCAGGCTTCAGGGCTATGATTCCAGCACTTTCTCTATACCCTAAAAACATAACCATCCTCCTCCAAATCTATTCAACCTCACCATCTGCAGTTCTCCACCTATGCTAGAAATCTCTCTACCTTTAAACTTTCGACTTATTTCATTAGCTAGTAAATTCTCATATCTGCTGCTTATATGACTAGTATCAGTATTTTAAATTACCATTTGTTTTGTATTGACCAAGAATGAATTACCTAGGGCTCACTATAAATCAACGTGTCTTTTTGGTTACTCCCAAGCCAACACTCCCCAGTCTTGCTAGGAGAGCACCCAAGCATACACGTTGAAGATCTTGGTGCCTTGGATACCCGGGCAAGACAAAATGCAGTTATGCATTTATACATAGTGCATTTAATGGTGCCTAACAAACAGGCATACTCATAACCCAGACATCCATAGCACAGTTATAGGATGTGCCTGGAGGTTACAGAGGCAGGAAGGCAGGAACCAGGTGTTAATATCTGGGTAGACCTCCTTTAACTTGGCATTGATGGCTTTAGCCTGTGTACTTCAGAGTGTACAGAATCACTTTTTGTTGCATAAGCCACTTCCCAGGATGTCCTTAGTTGAACTCTAAGCTATATAATACCAAAGCAAGGCTCAGAGGAAACAAGAAAATAAACACTGCTCCCTTATCTCTGCCAATTCTGTGCAGTTATTCCAAAACCTAGAAATAATCTAGCTACATTTTAAAGCTTCCAATACAGTAATTATCATTAATAATTTTATGTTTGTCCCTCTGGATGTGCAAGTTACAACTCTATAATAATTTATGGTTTGTGTGCAAAAGTCTGTATAAGTTTTGCAACTTGTAAAATACTTTCACTTCTATTCCTTAGATGCATTTTGGATGCAAGAGCTCTGGGGTATAGAGTCATATCTAGGGAGTATTGTTAGGGAAAAACGTGTTTTAAACTCTGCAGGCAAAGTTTAAATAGTATATGCAGTCAATACAATGTGGCACATTAACTGGTAAGTGACACAAGGGATGGAATTTAAACCACATGAGAATGACTTGCAGTTAATATAGCAAATACTGATAGGCATAAAGATCACAGCATTTGGACTTTAAAATTAGAAATACTGGGTTTAGTCTTCCATCTATTTCCTCACCACCTCCTTTCCTCAAGCCTGCAACCCCTCATCAATCACTCTGGTTGATTACAGAAGGAAGAAACTCAACTGTCAGAAAGCAGGTAATCTCTTCTTGCTCTAAGATTTTAGATTTCAAAACAGGAATTTACATACGGCTGAGTTTTCTTCTTAGCGCGAACACCACTACCTTGCCCCCAGCATATGTAATTAATTTGCTTAACAATCCTCTTGCTCAGAGCGAAAAGGTGATGTGCAGCTCAGCCTCCGTCTCCATGTTCGGCACTCCAAAATCTCCTTGGTGCACCTGCTCAAGTCTGAAAAGCTTACCTTAACAGCATGTGCTGAGTCAGCATCTGCTGCACCTGCGTCCCAGATTGTGAGCAAGCAGCTTGCAGGAAGCGGCTGAAGGTGTATCAACTGCCCAGAGCAGAGTTGTGTTGAGGAGGCAGAGAAAGGAGAGAAAACTTCAACAGGAATAGTTCAAGTGTTTCGAGGTTAAAAATAAAACTATATCACAAGGGTCAATGTGACCAGGCTCAGCTTACTGATTTTTTCTTTCTCCTGTATTTATCAACACTCAGCCTCCACTGGAGTGGCATTTAGCAGGGAAAGCCGGAAGGGAAGTGAGGTTTTATATCAATGGGTTTTCTTTCCCTTGAGGAAGGAGAAAATCCTTTTAAGAAGGATCATTTTCAAGGCTGGAGCAGCCTCCTGGACTCCTGTGCATGCAGTGGGAAGATCCAGCTGTGCTCATCTTAGCTGGTGGAGCTTTCAGGCTGTCGCTCTAATTATAACCATGCTTTTCACCTAAATCCACAACTTGCTGAAGCAGCAAATTGTGCAAATGACATGCGGTCTTGTTTCTCTTTCTCCTATTTCTTGTCATGTCAAGACAGTAACTGGCCTCCCTTGGTCCTCTTCGTTCCCAGGTGGCTGGAAAAGGGAGAGTTTGTAACTCATAAGTCAGGCATCGAGCAAGTCCAGTGTTAAGAGAATTAGAAGTTGTATGAGGCTTAGCTATAGCTTAATTCAACTCCCTCTTTTTTACAGATGAGGAGACTGAGGGTTAGAGAGTGTAAATTGCCCAGGGTCACACAACTTGCAAGAGCCGGAGGAAAGACATTTATTCTTACTCCCAGTTTGGTGCTCTTATTTATCTCATCCTTCTCAAAGGAACACACTCAACTACTTTTTGGGGAAAGAAAATATATAATCCTGGCTTCTCTAATTTCTAGGTACAGTTGACCCCTCATCTGTGCTTTCTCTTTCTGTGGTTTCAGTTATCTGTGGTCAACTGTGGTCCAAAATATTAAATGGAAAATTCCAGAAATAAACAATTCACAAGTTTTAAATTGCTACCGTTCTGAGTAGCATATTGAAATCTTGTGCTGTCCATCCAACTTGGAATGCAAATTTACCCTTTGTACAGTGCATGGAAGCTGCATATGCTACCTGTCTGTTAACTACTTAGTAGCTGTCTTGGTTATCAGATTGCCTGTCACAGTATCACAGTGCTTGTGTTCATGTCATCCTAAACTTAACAATGGCCCCAAAGTGCAAGAGTAGTGATGCTGGCAATTAGGATATTTGCCAAAGAGAAGCCATAAAGTGCTTCCTTTAAGTGAAAAGGTGAGGACAGCACAATAAGATATTTTGAGAGAGACCATATTCACATAACTTTTATTATAGTATATCATTATAATTGTTCTTTTATTAGTAGCTATTATTGCTCATCTTTTACTTTGCCTTAACTAATTAGTTAATGCATTAACTAATGCATTAATACATTGATGTATGTAAAGCACATGAACGATGTCTAGCATATACGAAGTGTTCAACAATGCTGTTAATTTTAATGTGTGGGCTAAAAATAGATGTGATAAATTCTGCTCTAATTAACAGACACTTAATTTCCCTTGCTGGATTTCTTTATGCATATATGGGATGGGCAAAAGGAGTTGTAATACAAACAAATAATATAATAATTAATAAATACTAACACAAAAATAAACTCTGTGTTTCACATACTCACAACTGTAAATCTACTTGTGCCCCACCCCTGTAGGTAATGTAGGTAATGTCCATGTAGGTAAACTTTTCGGGGGTGAGCAGCAAGCATTTAGTAATTCCAAAAATTTTGTGTATGGATCCTGTATCTTGAAACTTTGCTGAACTTGAGTATTAGTTTTAATAGTTTTCTTATGGATCCCTTATGATTTTCCACATACAATATCATGCCTGTGAACAGAGCTATTTTTACTTCTTTATTTTTAATTTGGATGCCTTTTGCTTTATTTTCTTGCCTTATTTTCTTCACTGCCTAGAACTTCCAGCACTATGTTGGACAAGAGTGGTGAGAACAGCCATCCCTAGCTTGTACTCCTGATCTTAGGGAAAAAGTATTTAGTTTTTTGCCACTAAGTATGCTATTACCTGTGGATGGTTTGTAGATAGCTTTTATCAAGATGAAGGAGTTTGATAGTTTATCCGATCTTGTTGAGTTCCTTTATTATGAAAGGCTGTAGAGTTTTGTCAAAAGCTTTTTCTGTGCTTATTGAGATGATCATGTGGCTTTTGTCCTTTATTCTATTAATATGGTATATCATTGATTGATTTTGTGTGTTGAACTAACCTTACATTCCTTGATAAACCCTACTTGGTCTGGTATATAATCCTTTTTACATGTTGCTAGATTCCGTATTCTAGAATTGTGTTGAGGATTTTTGCATACATATTCATGAGATATTAATCTATAATTTTCTTGATGCCTTTGTTCAGTTTTGGTGTTAAGGTGATGCTGGTCTCACAGAATGACTCAAGAAATGTCTTCTGTTTTTTGAAAGAGTCTGTGAACAATTGGTATTAATTCTATAAACACTGGTAAAATTTAGCAATAAAGCCAACTGGGCCTGCGCTTTCCTTTGTGGGGAGTGTTTTTTATTTATTTTTATTTATTTTATTTTATTTTTTTTATTACTAGCTCAATCTCTACCTGTTAAAACTCCATTCACAGCATTTCTATTTCTTGTTGGGTAAAATTTGGTATTTTGAGTCTTCCTAGGATTTTGTCAATTTCACCTAAGTTATATAATTTGTTATAAAACTTATAAAAGTTATGCAGTTGTTCATAGTGTTCCTTTATAATGCTTTTTAAAATTTCTGTGAGGTTTGTACTTATATCCCATCTTTCATTTCTGATTTTAGTAATTTGAGTCTTTGTTGTTGTTAATGTAGCTAAAGGTTTGTCATTTTGTTGATCTTTTCAAAGAACAAGCTTTTGTTTTCATTGATATTCTCTATTGTTTTTCTATTCTCTGTTTCACTTATTTCTGCTGTAGTCTTTATTTCCTTCCTTCTGTTTGCTTTTGATTTAGTTTATTATTTTTATAGTTTCTTAAGGTGAAAAGTTACTGATTTGAAGGTGAAAGTTTATTGATTTAGGCAAAACTATAGAGGCAGTAAAAGGATCAGTTGTTGCTAGGGGTTAGGGTATAGGGAGGGATAAATTGGTGGAGCACAGAGGATTTTTAGGGCAATGAAATTATCTTGTATGGTACTATAATAGTGGGTACATATCATTATACATTTATGAAAATTCACATAATGTACAACATTGAGGATGAACCCAAATGTAAACTACAGACTTAAGTAGAATGATATATCAATTTAGGCTCTAATGTAATATGCCACTCTAGTGGGCGTTATTGCTAGTTGGGAGGCTGTGTATATGTGGGAACAGTGCATATATGAGAAATTTCTGTACCTTGTGCTCAGTTTTGCTGAGAACCTGAAACTGCTCTTTAAAAAAAAAAAAAAGACTCATTAAAAAATCTAAGGTGAAAAAAAACAGTAAACTATAAACTTCACAGCCTAAGGTACAATATCTGTCTCCTACGTCTGCAGCCTTGTCCTGCAGAATCCTTCTGTGATGACCCAGAATTTGATGAACAGCAGGGAACTGCAGACCTGCTACTGCTACTATCTGTTAGTAAACTGCTACTGTCAGCAAATGCTGATTCAGTTATTATTATTTGCACTATAATTTCTTCCATGATTGATTAAGTATTTAGAAATATACTTTTAAATTTCTCAGTGGAGGGAAAGTTTAGAGTTTCTTCTAGTTAAATGTCTTTATGGTCAAAAAATACTTTTAGTGTGCTATTAGATAATTTGAGTTCATTGTGATTTACTTTGCGATCTAGTATGTGGAAATTATATGCTTGAAAAGAATGGCTATTCTCTACAGTTGGATGCAGAAATCTACATACTTCCATTAGATCAAGCTTACTAACTGTGTGGTTATAATCTTCTCTACCCATACTAAATTTTTATCCATTTGACCTATCAATTATTGAGCATTAGATTAAAATCTTCCATTATGATTTTGTATTTGTTAAATTTCCCCAAGAACTGTTCATTTTTACTTTATGTTTTGGAATTATGCTATTAAATATATACAGATTCAGAATTATTATATCTTTGAGGTTGTTTCTTTTGTCCTTGTCTAATATACTTTTACTTCCAAAAGAGTCTCTTGCCCTAAACTTTAATTTGACAGATATTAATATAACTATGCCAGCTTCTTCTCTGTTTAAAAAAAGTATTTATTTGAGACATTTTTGAAATACAGGCTTTCACAGCTATAAATTTCCTTCTAAGCACTGATTGAGCTTAATTTCATAAGTTTTGGTATGTTGTATTTTTGTGCTCATTCATTTCTGAGTATTTCCTAATTTTCCTGATTTCTCGTTTACCCATTGGTCATTTAGGACTGTGGTTTTTAATATCCATATATTTGTGAATTTCAGGAATTTTCATTAGATATTGATTTCTAATTTCACTTCACTGTGTTTGCAGAACATACTTTATATAATTTCATCCTTTTACATTTATTATTTTATAGCCTCAAATGACTTTTTTTCAAAACATTAGTATGTCTTTTATTCAAGTTTTGAAGTTTTCTCCACAGAGATCTTACTTTTCTTAGTTAATTCCTAGATACTTTATATTTTTAATGAAGAGATATTTATTTTTCCTCATATTTCTTACTACGGGGTATGGACCCGTATTATATTAAAACTAATGGTGATGGTGATTTCCCCTTACCTTTTGACTAAACCCACCCTTTAGAAAACCCCCAGACATAAAGATTGGAAATAAAATGAGTTTATAACCTAGTACCATAAAAAGGCTGCTGATTCCCTTTTTAAAAGTCCGAGGTAGTTTTGGGATGAGGAATTTTGGGGGTCTAACTGGCCATCTAGGGGACTAGGAAGGCCTCTTCCCAAGCAGAGTTGTGGGGTTGTGTTGGGGAACACCGGGCCTGGTTTCAGGAGCTGTAACCCTGCCAACGGGCTGGAGGGCCCCAAAGCTGGAAATAATCAGGAGGCCTTGGAGAAACAGGCTCCTGAGGCGACTTGACCTGTTCCTATGCCGCTGCCCCTCTGCTTTGCCTTGTGATGGTCCTGGCCAATGACGGGTATGACCCCTTGGGGGAGGGGCAACCCAAGACAGGCATTGACCGATATGGGCAGCAGGTAAGAGATTGCGGGGGACACGGAGAAGGGGCAAAAAGGCCCCCACACCTCTTGGCTTGGCTTGGAGACGGCCGGAGTCCTCATTGCAGCCGAGAAGCAGTCTCCTTTTCCCTTGGTGGTTCCCTCCTCTCACCTGGCTCAGGCTTGAAACAGTGCAGGAAAAACAGCCCACAATCAGGTCTGGCGGTTCCCGGGGAAATCAGGCCTAAAAGTAAACTTTTTAGAGTGCTCTGTTCCTCCTTCGGATCTCTCCTCAGCTCATGCTGTGAAGGACCTTCGCATTATTTATACCCCTTACCCTTTATCATTAAAGCACTTGCCTCTATCTTCATTTTCTTTTGTTTAGACTGGTCTCCTCTTGGACCCATATAAATCAGTGAATTCCTGTCACTTGTTTTCTTAAAGGTATCTACTCTTTGTGAAACTTAACATGCTAATGTAACGAGTGTACATATGCATTCCTGTTACCTAGCTTACTGATAAGTTTCTCAATAAAAGCCTTGGAACAAAGGGCAACGGGGCTTTCCCCACTAGGGGATGTGCCAGGGCCTTCTCTGGTAAGACGGAAGTGCCCGTCTGCTCTCCTGGCAAACAGAGAAGTGTTTACGATGTTTCGTGTTTATTCCCCCTCGTCAATGACAACCCCAGGACGGACTCTGAGGGTTTCAGAGGCCTGCTCCTACCTCAGCTGGCCCCAGCCTGTTTCCCTCAGGTTTCAGGGAGTGCTGCGCTCTCTGCGCCGCTCCCCGGCGACGGCGCGCCCCTATAGCTGCGCAGTGCGACAGTGTTGATTGTGTAGTACTGAGCTAAACTTGGAAAAAATCTCTAGTTTTTACTACATGTCTATGGAAACCAAAGGGACACCAACCCAGATATTTGGGTTAAGAAGCAAACAAAGCAAAGAAGAGAGGAGTGTATAAGACATAAGAAGACACTTCTGTGCAATCTGGTATTTATTAGAACTTTGACCAGAGAAATCCGAAGTCCACCATACTGGAGGGGTTCTGGAATTCTAGGCTGTCTCTTAGGCTGTAGGCTAAATGGCCTCAGCTTGTCTGAGCCCATACTGGCTGAGGTTTGCCAAGGTGATAGACCCAAAGCTGCATTAGCAAAGATGTTAAGAAAAGAACCCTTTTTCTTCTAGCTGGGGTCTGTGGGTGAGAGATACTGATATAGGCAATGGAAAGAAGTGTTGGGCATTTCATCTTCATCAGAAAAACTGTACAGTTGCATGATTTGCTCTATGTCATAAGCATCAGAGTCCAGAGCAGGAACTGAGCCCACCAGCTTCTCCAACTGAGTATTTTGCATTTGGTCATTGCTTATGGGACTCTCAGTGATGATAGAATCCTGTGCCAAACTGGAAGCGCCTACAGGCTGAAGTGGAAGGAAGCTATAGAAATCTGAAACTGCAGGAAAAAAGAGGAAGGATTGGTTGATTTTGTGGGTGAGGTGGGCACAATCTTGGCTGGAAGAAGCTGACTTGGTTGCTTTGATGACAGCTGTTGCTGCTGCTTCCTCAGTTTGACCCCTCGGTTCCTGAACCAAGTCTGGGAGTTGGAGAAGAGGGGACATTACAGTCTGTTAATGGAGCAGTTTGAAGCTTCTCCTGGTGAAAAAAGCCAGATTATAACCCTCGCATCCTCTCACCATGGCACTGAGTTCTGAGAGAGCAGAGAGGGGCATGAATGGAGTCAATGGGGGGGGGGGCAGGAAGGGATCAGGACTGGGCCCCCGGATAAAGAAAAAGGAAAGAAAAGGGAGTTATTTAGGGATTATTTAGAAGGCCTCTACAGTAAAGAATACTCCAAAACATTTTGGGGGAGCCTCAGCAGACTCAGAGGTTGGGAGCAGTTATTTGCAGGGTTTTGCTTAAGTGAAGAGTCTGTCCTGACAAGAGTCCTCCTGTTATTTCAGCTCCATAGCACAAGATCTCTGGAGTTCTAATTCCAGCTTTACTGCCTATTAACTCTGTGATCCAGTCACTTTGCCCTTGAACTGTTGCTTCCCTCCTCTTTTAAACTTGATCATAATGAGGCCAACATATGCAATGTGCCTAGTTCAGTACTAGCACACAGTATGTACTCAATAAATGAAATGTTATCATTATTGTCTTATGGAGGGAATTTCCAGGCTGAATAGTAGAATGCGGTTTGGGTGGAGGTACCAAGCATTCCTCAGGGGATTGGACAGATCTTCATTGTTGACTCTGGTAGGCTGAGTTTCAAAACGAGTTCCTTCTGCAGGTTTTTATCTGGAAACATGGTATAGCTAAATAGAGCCTCCAACTGTTCATGCTGCATATGCGTAGATGAGGTGCGTTTTTGGTGCTTCTTCCACCTTGCTGTAGAGCAGAGATGGAGAGGGTATTGTTACACTGTTACTTCTTCCTCTCCCCAAAACCACAGCCATGAGTCTCCCATGACTTTCCTCCAACCAGGGTTGGAATCCAAGAGATACAGGTCCCAGGCCTTGACCCTGAGAAGCTGAGTCCTGAGTAACAGTGCTCTGTCCTCTTTTTAGAGAGTTGGTCTCTGCTAGGAAATGTTACCTCTTTGTTCTCTCTGTACCCAGTCTGTTTGCTTGGAAACTGGCTCCCTTGACTTTCGGTTTGCCCTGCACTAAAAACAGAAAATCCTTTTTCATACGTGTTCAGTTTTTCTACCTTAACCTTGACCTCAGACAGTGAACAGTGGCTTCCCTCTTTTCTTCTTTCACGCTTCGTTTCTTTTAGAAACTGGGAAGAAACCTCATGCCCCTGCAACTAAATATAACATACTCTTGAAAATGGGTTTCCTCTCTTTATTTATTTATTTAACAGTCTATCATGACTGATAAGTGCTTTTTTTTTTCCCTTTCCAGGATTTCTGAAGCTCTATTCACTCCTCTGTGTAAAGGTTGATAAGAAATGAAACATAACTAAATACGTGGCAGTAATTTAAAAAATATAGAATATTTTTAAATGGCAGTGAGAGAAAAAGGAAATGTTTATAATTCTTCTAAGGAAATACAATCAATTACCAAAATTTGTTAAGCAAGAACTGCAATTGCAAACCTTGAATAGACTAATAACCATGCACACACACACACATACAAACACAGGTTAAGTTATAGAATTCAAGGGAATACTCTACTAATTCTCCTGTTAGGTGTCCATTTCAATGAAAGGATGAAGGGTCCTCACTTGGGCCTCACTTCTTACATTTGAAGTCTGTAACACCAATACCAAAACCTACCAAAGATGAACGCTATAAACAAACTATAGACTAATACCACTTATGAACATACAGAGTGGAGCAAAAGTAAGTTTACAGTTTTTGTATGGAAAGTAATACATAAAATAATTAATAAATAATAATACAAGAATAAATCATTTTACAGATGCACAACTGTAAATCTACTTTTGCCCCTGTATATGAAAATAAACTATATAAAATATATTTAATATAATCACATATTAAATGTGCATATTTCTAAACTGATAGTATATAATTTATTTTTGAAATTCATATTTGTGTATTTGAAATCAAATATATTAATTTATACATGTTAATTTTTTCTATTTACATTTTATAAAATTATTCTTTTCAAACTGCATTTAGCTTAAATAGCCATAGCTTAATCAACAGTCTGATCCTATTCTTTTAATTAAACAGTATAGTTTTAACTGGCACATAATATTTCCTTTCATCGACTGACTGCCTTTTGCACACCCCCATCTGGGGACCTGGCCTGCAACCCTAGTATGGGCCCTGACTGGGAATTGAACTGGTGACCTTTTAGTTCACAGGCCAGCCCTCAATCCACTGAGCCACACCAGCCAGAGCTCCCTTTCAAATAAGTTGTTTGTGACACAGCACTTTTGGAATGTGTTTATGGAATACTAGTACTGGGAATTTTGTTTTAATTTGCAAGAAACATAACAGCTTTGTCCCAACACTCCTCCTGTGGAAGTGCATTTGTGATCTCTACATGCTAGTTACTGTAGCTTTAAAACAAGAAAATGGTTTATTCATTTACTTGAATAAGTCATATATGAAAATACTACAAAATTGAAACCATCTTTGTTTCCCAGCTACCTACTTACTCTCCAGAGTTGTTTAGTAAAATACAGTAGCCACTACCCAGCATGGCTATCAAGGGTATAAAATATGGCTGGTTCCACTGAAGTACTAAATTTTAATATAATTTTAAATTTTATAAATAAAATTTAATAAATTTTTAGATTTTATAAATAAAACTTAATAAAACTTAATAAATTTTATTTATAAAATTTAATAAATTTTATTAAAATTTAACTAATGAAATATTTTAAACTAATAACTGCATCCAGTTATTAGGAAACTTTTTATTATATTAGGACAACTTGAGTGTGTAAATGTACTTTTTCAAATGTAAATTTAATAAACTCTAAACACAGATTAAGTATTTCTGATGAAAACTTAACATCTAGATTGAGATATGCTGTGAAGTATAAAGTACTCACTGGATTTTAAAGTCTTAATATGAACAAAATAATGTGAACTATCTTACTGGACCATTTGTTGTCTGTTTAGAAAAATTGTTAGTTTAAGATGTTAAATTCTATATTATAATTACATAGTCTGACTTAATTATGTATTGAAATTAAAGGCTTTAAATTAATTATTTATTTGTGACTGCCTAAACACAACATATACAAGTAAATTAAGGAAACAAAAAGCTTATAGGTGATAAAAGGACAAGATCGATCTTTGTGTGTATTTTTAGCTTTTCATATATTCTTGAATCATATCAGCTTAAGTCTATTTATTTGAAATATTGTCCCCTTAGTCTGGCCAAGATGGAGGCATAGGTAGTTACACTTTCCCTTCTCGCACAACCAAAAGAAGGACAACAACAAATTTAAAAACAAAAAAATAACCAAAACTGCTAGAAAATTGAATGGTATGGAAGTCTGACAACCAAGGAGCTAAAAAAGAAACATTCATCCAGACTGGTAGGAGGGGTGGAGATGCGCAGCTGGTGCAGGGAGGACGGGCAGCAAAGTGGCAGCTGGCAGACAGGGTGGTCCCACATTGGCGTGAAGATAAACCAGGAGGAACTACTGGGGAGTGAGACAGATAGAGCAATCCAGGGTTCCAGCGCAGGAAAAGAAAACCTCAAAACCCCTGGAGGTTAAAACCTGTGAGGGTTGTGGCCGCCAGAGAAACTCCCAGCCTCAGAGGAGAGTCCACAGGGTCCTAGAGTGTACACAAACCCACCCACCCGAGAATCAGTACAAGAAGAGCCCAATTAGCTTGTGGGTAGCAGGGGAAGTGACTGAAAGCTGCCCAAGAGCCAAGCAAGTATCATTGTTCCCTCTTGGACCCCTCGCCCACATACAGTGTCACAACGCAGTGACCTGGGTTGCCCTGCCCCAGCGAATACCTAAAGCTCTGCCCCTCCCAATGTAACAGGCATGCTGAGACAAATATGCACCAAATGAAAGAACAGATCAAAGCTCCAAAAATAGAACTAAGCAATGAACAGATAGCCAACCTATCAGATGCACAGTTCAAAACAGTGTTAATCAGGGTGCTCACAGAATTGGCTGAGTGTGGTCCAAAATGGAGGGAAAAGTATAGGCTGCACAAAGTGAATTAAAGAAAAGTATCCAGGGAACTGACAGTAAAGGGAAGGAAAGCACGACTCAAATCAATGATTGGGAGCAGAAGGAAGAGATAAACTTTCAACCAGAACAGAATGAAGAAACAAGAATTCAAAAAAAAAAAAAAAAATGAAGAGAGGCTTAGGAACCTCTGGGACTACTTTAAACATTTCAATATCCAAATCATAGGGGAGCCAAAAGGAGAAGAAGAAGAGCAAGACATCGAAAACTTACTTGAAAAAATAATGAAGGAGAACTTCCCCGATCTGGCGAAGGAAATAGACTTCCAGGAGACCCAGGAAGCTCAGAGAGTCCCAAAGAAGTTGGACCCAAGGAAGCACACACCCAGACACATCATAATTACATTACCCAAGATTAAAGATGAGGAGAGAATCTTAGAAGCAGCAAGAGAAAAGGAGACAGTTCCCTACAAAGGAGTGCCCATAAGACTATCAGCTGATTTGTCCAAAGAAACCTTGCAGGCAAGAAGGGGCTGGCAAGAAGTATTCAAAGTCATGAAAGACAAGGATCTACATCTAAGATTACTGTCTCCAGCAAAGCTATCATTTAGAATGGAAGGGCAGATAAAGTGCTTCCCAGATAAGGTCAAGTTGAAGGAGTTCATCATCACAAAGCCCTTATTACATGAAATGTTAAAGGGACTTTACTAAGAAAAAGAAGAAAATCAAAAACTATGAAGAGTAAAATGACAACGAAACACAACTATCAACAACCGAACCTAAAAAAACAAAAACAAAAATAAAGTAAGCAGACAACTAGAATGGGAACAGAATCATAGAAATGGAGATTTCTATGGAGATTAGAGGGGAGGGGAAGGGGTAAGAATGGGGGAAAAGATACAGGGAATAAGCAGCATAATTGGTAGGTACAAAATAGACAGGGGGAGGTTAAGAATAGTATAGGAAGTGGAGCCAAAGAACTTATATGTATGACCCATGGACATGAACTAAGGGGGTAAATGCTGGGGGGTTCGGCAGTGCAGGTTTGAGTGGAAAAAAGAGGAGGAAAAAATGGGACAACTGCAATAGCATAAGCAATGAAATATATATTAAAAAAAGATTACATTAACTCCAAAAAACAAAAACAGAACAACATAGTAGTATATCCTTCCTTATCAGGAAAAAAATAAAATAAAATAAAATAATAAAGAAAAAAAGAAAAGAAATATTATCTCCTTAAAAAAAAATATTTCCCTGACCTCTGTGGCTTAGTTGGTTGGCAGTCATCCCACAAAGCGAAAGGTCACCCATTTGATTCCTAGTCAGGGCACGTGTGTGGGTTGCAGGTCCAGTCTCCACTGGAGTGTGAGAGAGGCAACTGATAAATGTTTCTCTCCCTATTTTTGTTCTTCCTTTCTCAATTTCTCTAAAAATAAATAAAATCTAATTTAAAAAAAAAAGAGACATAGGATCTCTTTTAGTAAGACTAATAGCTTTTACACCTAAGCTTTATGCTCATATGTTGGTGTAATAACCAGTCTCTTTTGATAACTTCTTTCTTGTGTTTTTTAAATGGTTCTTGGAGCTGTTGATTGGTTGTGATTTCCCACTTATCTGCACACACAGATGTAGAAGAAAGATAGCAGGAAATCATCAGGGTTTAAGAGGAGAATCCCTAAAACATTAACAGATACACACTGGAAAGTTCAGGAGACAATGCTGAGAAAAGCACCTGAGAAAAGATGGTTTTAGATACAAAAGCTGAAAGAATCCATCCCCAGCCAACCTGCATTACAGGATATGTTAAAGGTCATCCTTTAGGCAGAAGGAAAGTATGTTCCTGATGAAGGACTTATATCTGGAATACATGACAAACTTATATGTCAAAAATTAGAAGATGAACATTCCAATTAAAAAATTTTTAATATTAATTAAAACATTTGAGTAGAATTTCATCAGAGAAGTTATGTAAGGGGACATGTGGAAGATGTAGAAAAATCGAAACTCTCATGCAACAATTGGAAATTGCTGGGGGTTCTATAAAATGATATGGCAACTTTGGAAAACAGTCTGGCAGTTTCTTAAAAAGGCTGACATAAACGTATCATATGACTCAGCAACTCCACTCCTAGGAATCCACCCAAGAGAAATGAGAACATTTATTCATGCAAGGACATAACTATTCATAGCAACATTGTTCATAACAGCCCCAAACTGGTAGCAATCCAAATCTCCTTGTTAAATGGATATTTACATGTGGTATACCCATAGAATGTATTATCGTTCAGCACTCAAAGGAATAGGTTAGTGATACATTTTACAACGTGGATCAACATTATGCTAAATAAGATAAAAAAGAGACAAACCAGTCTCTTTTGACAACTCCTTTCTTGTGTTTTTTAAATGGTTCTTGGAGCCATTTTAAAAACACATTATGTTTAATAAGAGTAAATGATAGACTCGTGAGAATTCATTGTATTAGAAATTTTCTATATAATAAAATGCTAAAAATGAGTAAATAAAATGTAATTTTCTAGCAATTATTTTTTCCAAAAGGAGATGGATCCACCCTGTGACAGAACTGTTATAAGCAAGAATTATGTTCACCAAGGTGAGTGGCTAGAAAAGTGGAACAGAGAGAGACTGGTAATCTCTGAATCACTTATGTTCAAGAGTAGAAACTTTGCTTATTAAGTGTACTTGTCCAGGAATATGATCATGAATAGGTTACTTAAACTACCTATTCAGTTTCATCAAGCATAGTAAGTGAATTCTAAGAGTGTTTACTTTATAATAGGGTTTGTAAATGTATTGCATGAATGTATTAATGTCAACTACTAATACACACAAAACACCAGGATAATGCGTGGTACATCATATGTAAAATATAAATATTTTATTTTATTAATTTTATTATTTTACAATATTTTTCACTGAAAATGAAGTATTTATTTAAAGTTATAAGCTTTATTTATCATATGCTATATAACAACTTCATCACATTTTGGATAATTCACTACTTATCATTCTACTTATCTTATAGTAGTTAACCTCCTCAACATATCAAGTGTAAGTAAGGAAATTATTACCAATTAAAATAGTTCAATGGATTTATAGAAAAACAGATTTTTAAAAACCATATTGCTAATTCTTATTATTTTCCTATATAATGTGATATAGAAAATACACTCTTCTTTAATACTCAAAAAATTATAGTTTAGTGTATAACATAAAAAGAGCAGAGTAAAAAAAAACATATCAAACCTATTTTAGTGATTGCTTCAGAGGAGAAAGAAGGTAAAATAAAAGTGATAATCCCTGGCCGGATAGCTCAGCTGGTTAGAGCAGGGATCCTCAACCCCCGTGCGCCAGCCAGCAAAGCTCACCTGAGCTCCTCCTCCTATTCCCTCCACCCCATCTTCCAAGAAACTATTTACTGGGGCCAAAAACGTTGGGGGCCTCTGAGTTAGAGCAGCATCCTAATACACCATGGTTATAGGTTCAATCCCTGGTCAGGATACATATAAGAATCAACCAATGAATGACTAAATAAATGGAACAACAGATCGATCTTTCTCTCTTTCCCTTCCTCTCTTACTGTAAAAATCAATCAATAAAAAATTATTTAAAAAGACCAATTGGAGCACCTTTTGTTGTAATAGTTTGTCTTTTGTCCTAAATTCCTGAAATTTCTTCGGAACCATAAAAATGAAATCCGTGTCTTGGTATTCCTAACATGCCCCTTGCAACCACAACTGAGTTTGTTAATGAGGCCACTTTTGGAAATCACCTAAAGACCAGAGTGCTGGTTGCCAGAGAAACCAACCCTAATTAGGGGGTTGGCACTTTCAGCCCACTCCCTGATTTCTGGGGAGGTGAGAGGGGCTGTAGGTTGAATCAGTCACCAATGGGCAATGATTTAATCTATCACACCTATATCATATAGCCTCCACAAAATCCCAGAAGGACAGAGTTCAGAGAGCTTCCAGGTTAGTAAACCAGAATGACCACATGCTACCAAGCTGGGCCCAAACTCCATATGGACAGAAGCTCCTTTGTTTCCGACCCCATCCTATGTATCTCTTCATCCAATTATTGATTTTTATTCTTTAGTATTCTTTGTAATAAGCCAGTAATTTAGTGAGTAAATGGATTTTCTGAGTTTTGTGAGCTTCTCTAGCAAATTAATCAAGACCAAAGAGAGAGTAATGGAACCTCTGTTTTATAGCCAGTTGGTCAAAAGCACAGGTGATACCTTGACTTGTGATTGGCATCTGAAGTGAGGGCGGTTTTCTGAGTCTGAGCCCTTAAACTGTGGGCTCTGACTCTGTCTCTGGGTTGATATTATCAGAATTGTGTTGAATTGTAGAAATTTAGCTGGTGTCAAGAGAACTGCTTGATGTAGGGGGAAAAAATCCACACATCAGAATTTGTGTTAGAATTGTGTCCTACCTTGGATAAGGGGATTTTTGTATTTCTATCTATCTGTGCTTCAGTCCTCTCCTGGAAAAACATTCTTACCTGCTCTATATTTTGTGTTCTTATCTGTTATTATTTGGTCAAGCATGGGTCTACAGTACTTGACCTAAGAAATAGCTGTTTTAAGATAGATGCAATATACAATTATAGGGCCCCATGTGAAGAGGGCAACGGTAGAGGAGAGGAGGACAAAGGAGGGTTATACTCACTGGGACCAGCTGGATTCTGTGGCATCAAGTTCATGCTGGAATCATCCATTTGGTTACAAAGGTCTGCCTGGGGATTCTCTGAGGCCATCCTCCTCATCAGACATACTGACATCTGGGACGAAAAGCCTATATGACAAAGGGGACACTGTTAAAGTCATTCATTCACTGGAAAACAATGTTTCCCAGGGACCTGGGCTCATTGTAACACAAATGAGTTTAATCTCCAGAGTGTCTACCTCTCCAGGAAAATGATTTGCATTCATACTATAAAAAAAATACTGCAGATGTATTACTCAAAAATGAAAATTTGAAAATATTAAAAGAAATCATGTGTCAATATCTTTGTGACTCAGAGTAGGGGGATATTTTCTTTAATGAGATTGTTGAAACACAATCTGAAGGACCTGAAAGAATAGAAAAATTAAACTAGATAAAATGACCATAGATTTTCTCATCAGAAACCAAGATAGATGGTGGAACAAAATCTTTAAAGTGCTGAGAGTAAAGAACTGTCAACTCAGAATTCTGTATCTAGGGAAAGTATCCTTCAGAAATGAGGGTGAAATGATAACATTCTCAGATTAAGGGAAAATACGAAAATCTGTGACCAGTAGTCCTATTCTATAGAAATGTTAAAGGAAATTCTTCAGGCTGAAGGGACATGATGCAAGAGGGAAAAATACAACTTCAGGAATGAAGAAAGATCCACAAAAAATGGCAAATATCTGCTTATATGTAACAGACTAATTTTCTCTTCTAAGTTATTTGAAATACATATGAATATTGAAAGCAAGAATTATCACATTTTATAGTGTTTGGTTTTTCTTTTTTAGTTTTAATTTTGAAATAATTACAGATTCACAGTAGTTGCAAAAAAAAAAAAGAAAGAAAGAAAGAAAGAAAGAAAGAAAGAAAAGAAAAAGAAAAAAGAAAAACAAAATCCAAGAGTACAGGGGGGTCCTATGTACCCTTCATTCAGCCTCTCCCAATGATGACATCTTGCATAACTGTAGTACACTATCAAAACCAGAAAAATGACACTGGCATGCTCCATAAAGCTTATTTACATTTCATCAACCACATTGCCCAATTTAGACTGCATGGTGGATGGTCTAGGATTCTTCTACCCAACCTTCCCTTCTTCACCAGGGGGTCAGGTTTGTGTAGTGGTCCAATAGCTCTTCCAGCCTCCCCTGACTTCTGCCCCATTTTCTGTATAGATATTTCCTCTAATAAAATCCCTGCAGGTTTGTTTAATTCTGTTTTGATGTCTGCTTCTTAGAGGACCCAGGCTAAACTACCCAATCTTGATACCAGTTAATCCATCCTGTAAAATGGGATTCAGCCTGCCCCAGAGGCACTTGGAACTTATTTGACTGTTGAAACTGTCCCTCCTTCAAGGACCCAGGAGGTGGGAATGAAACTGGAGGGAAAAGAGAGGGTTGTTGCACTGTGATCCACTTTGTTCTATTGTATCTTGTCAATGCTGTGATCACTCATGTAGACAAAAGAGTGGGTCTGGGGAGCCCCAGGGGCTCTTGTGTTAATCTGGACACCAAAGGACTGCATTGGTAGGTCTGTGGAGTAGAATAGGGGGGTGGAGAGTGATGATCTCATTCATTTTGGGGAATGCAATGTATTCAAGGCCATTGGGGTTTGAATCCCAGGTCACTCACATAGTACCTCTGTGGATTTTTTAAAAAGTGACTTCACCTCCCTAAGCCTGTTATCTCAGCTGAAAAATAATTATGATCTCTACTTCACAAGGCTGTAGTGAGGATTCACTGAGAGCCTAACTATCAATCACAAAGCTTGTTACAATATCATGCTCAAAGGAAGGGGTTTGATATTATAAAAATGTAACAGATCATGTAACTGGACTGCTCAGAATCTTTCCATGCCTCCTCAGTGCACGTAGGACAAATCCCACATCCTCACTAACCCTGGCTTAGGGAGCCTGGCAGTGCAGTAGGTCTGGGAAAAAGCAGCTCCACCTCTTTCATTGAGTTGTGTGTCTTTTGGACTTTACTAGATATACAGATCACTGAGGGATCTTGTTAAAATACATATCCTGATTCAATATGTCTTGGGTAGGGCTTGAGATCCTGCATTTCTAATGAGCTCCCAGATGATGCCGATATTACTGCTCTGCAAAAGAGACTTTGAGTAGCAAGGATTTATAAGGGCCTCTTTCAACATGGATGAATCTTGAGAATACCATGCTAAGTGAAATAAGTCAGACAAAGTTAAGAACCATATGATTTGTTTCATATGTGGGATATAAAACTGAAAGCAACAAATGTACAATCAAGAAAAACAAAAAACTCATATACACAGACAACAGTTGGTGGTTACCAGAGGGTAGGGGGATAGTAAAGGATAAAGGGGGTCATATATATAGTGACAGAAGATTTGACTTTGGGCAGTGGGCACACAACGCAATATACAGATGAAGTATTATAAAATTGTACACTTGAAACCTATGTCATTTTATTAATCAATGTCACCCCAATAGATTTAATTTTAAAACAATGAACAGAACAAAAATAGATAAAAGGGCCTCTCTCTGGCTTTTTCTGTATGTGCTCCTCCCTACTGGGCATGAGTCTGCAAAACAAAAGTGTCATGGACCCTGGAAGACTTGTCCATTTCTCAGTCATATTCCATGTACCAGGGACTGCAGGATTTTCCGTCAAATGGTTCTGAATTCATGTCCCAGAGGGAAGAACAGGCTGCCAATGTGTAGTCCCATCCTGGTCCCAGGGGGACTGTTGGTTGAGAGATGTCAACAGAGACTGGGCCTTGGGTACAAAGATGGGATGAGAATGATGGCAGAAGGGCTGTGGCTAGCTCTTCCTCCATTGCCACATTCTGATGTGGAACTTTAACAAAGCCAAAAATTCAAAAATTTGAATCTCAGCTTCCTGGAAGATATATTTGTCAAGGTGGGCAGGTAAAACACACTTTACTTAACAGTTTGATAGCCTGATTTACAATTTTGAAATAGTTATAGTATATGGTATGTGGGCCTTCAATTGTATTTGCTTCTTGGCCTTGAAAGTGGCACATGCTGGGCACTCCTCTCTTGGAAATCTGTGTTCTGGCCACACTGGACCTCCTTCAATTCTTTGAACAAGTTGTGAGTTGCCTGTTTCAGGTGTTCATACATGCTCATCCCCACTGTTCTGTCTGTCCTGTTTGACAACAACTCAATACCCACCTGCCTATTTTTTCTCAGTTTAAACAACACTGTCTTGTAGAAGCTATCCTTTTCTCCCCAAATTACTTCACCATGTTCTCTTAACTCTTAGGACTATGTGCTTCCCCTTCTGGGAGAAATAACAATTTTATTTACCCATTCATTTGTCTGTTCTTTATTGTCCCCTTATTACACCTTTGGAAACAGTTGACTATGAGGAAGTGATGTGTCAGTGGGAGGAGAATACAGATTTTTTCTGCTTTTATTTGAAAAGAGTTTACATGAGTCAGACAGGAACACAGAGAGACTGAGAGACAGAGAGAAGCAGTTACTACGACAACCGTTACCCTTGGATAACCAAGGGCCCTTCTCTGAGCTCTGAAGGGCCTTGGAGTTCCCTAAGATCTTTTTAGGGGGTTCCTGAGGTCAACGCTGTCTTCCCCATATTAAGATGTCTGCTTTTTAACTCTCATTCTGTCAGGAATGTCCAGTGGAATACATTTAGAAAAGCATAACTTAGTAAACAAATGTTTTGCAAAAAAACTGCAATGTTACACAAAATCATGTGTGGATACAAGATCCACTCTAAGTGCAAGATAGACAGTGGATTTTAACATGACAGATTACGAAAAGTTCATTGATATAATTTCAAATTTCACACAGCAACTAACCTTTAAGAAATTAGCGCTTCCTAATATTGTTTTAGTTTCAAAGACTATTCAGAATGGTCACAAAGGCTATTAGAATACTCCTTTATTTTCTAACACTTTTTCTGTGTAAGGCCAGATTTCAACAACAAACAATATATTACAAAAGATGCATGCAAAAGTGGAAGAGAATTCTGCTGTCTTCTATTAAGGCAGATAAAGTTACTATAATGTAAAATATTGACATCCTCCTTTTTTCTGTATGGAAAATATAGTTAACATGTGATGCATTTATCATTTTATTTTGAAGTGAATAAGTATTTTTTTAATTTGTCAATTTTAATTTTTAATGTGGCAAATGACTATACATACAACTTACAAAAACAAAAGCTCTTTGGAGCCCTCAATAATTTTTAAGAATGTAAAGAGGTTGAGAACAGAAAGTTTGATAAGCAGTAACAGAGGATGAGCTAGGGCCTGACAATTAATCAAAGAGAAATTAAACTCAGCTAAGCATCTGTTCTTCAATATAATTCTTAGAGTAAATACAGTAATTAATGATACAGTGAGAAACAATAACAGTATTAGAATGTTATACAATAACAACAATAATAATAACATCATTTGGAGATGTTTTCCAAGTGTCAGACATCTAAGTGTTTCATAAACACGACTCATTTAATCCTCAACAAACACAGGGGATAAAGTACAATTGTTATTATACTCTTAAAGATGAAGCAAAATAAGCTCTTCAAGTTTGGGCAGACAGAGTAGCGTAACTAGGAATGAATTTGTTCTTACTGACGCCTGTATACACTAACCCCTGCCTACTTTCCCAGGAAGGACATTGAGAGCTTAAGTTGCGAAACAAATGAAAAAGCATGTTTCAAATGAACTCAGGTGTTTTCTGGGCTATGAAGAGCACAAGTCAGTAGGGACACTGCATTTACTCAGCAAGTATTTGTCTGCCTCCCACAAGTGGGCACTTATTTATGTCTGGTGATTCTGCAGTGAATAAAACACAGAAATTACTGCCGTTATGGAGCTTCTAATGAAGATAGTGCAAGGCCAGGCCAGCACCAACGGGGGAAGTATGGGAGTCTTGCGAAGCACACACCAACCTTGTGTAACAGGATCTCACATTTACACCTTGACTTCCTTGAGGCAATCGACATTCGTCCCTCATTTCACAACCCTCTATCATTATCCTCATTTGGAATGGAGTGAGTGATTTGCATCCTTTAATCTTGCTCCTTTGAGTTTTTGACCCCTTTTTGACCATTCGAACCCCACATTCTGCACCACTGTCAGCCCCCCAATCCCTGCTTACCTGTCATGAAGCCCCTCGGAGTACCCATTTTCAAGAAACTCCAAAAATGCAGTTTCTTTAGTGTCTTCGGGCGGTGAAACACCGTGTATTTAAATGTAAAATTTGACACAATCAGATCCCTGCACCACTCAGACCCACCCCTATGCCCCACCCTTCATCACTGTCAATCATTTATGCATTCAATAAAAGTATGCTTAGAGACTAATATCACTGTTGCTGGGAATAGAGTCGGTTTTCTTTTTATACTCAAACTCCGTACTTTTGACCAACCCTTAAAGCTGGTTCCTCATCCTTCTGATACCACCACCTCTTTATTTGACTTTTTATACTTGGTGGTTGTTTCACGTTATAGGTGAATGTCTTTAAAAAAGAAATCCAATTTGAGAATTTTAAATTTGGATTAAATCTGTTCGTGAATAATAGGGTAATAATAAGTACTATATTTAGACTGATTTGTTTCTTTTTCTCTTTTCAAATTATAAGAAAAAATTTATTTAGAAAGTTAGAGAGGCGGTGAGAGTGAGCAAGCTGAGCTGTGTAGGATCAGGAGACAAGTCACACGAGCAAAAGAACGGCTCTTAGAGCTTAGGAGAGAGAAAGGCAAAGGTAACGCCTGGGGGGTGGAGGGTGGAAGGGGAAGGCGGCGGGTTTATTTAGAGTTAACCATTTGTTTATAAAGGTCTTTGGTCACCATTGCTTCTTTCATCCTCTTTTTCCCTCTTGGGCACATTTTTATTCTTTCTGAAGTAGAATCATTCTTTTAGTAATGGTCTCTTAATTGTAAACCTTTTCAAACGTTTTTTCATGAAAATATATTTTTTACATTGTCAATCTTGCATAATTGGTTAGGTGAGTATAGAACTCATTTATTTGAAAAGTCTGCTGACAGTCAAACTTTTTTGCCTTTGTAGGTAAACTTTCTGTACTCTCTAGCTGCTTTTAAAAAGATGCGTGTTTTGTCCATGGTCTATATTTTTACCTCAAAATATCTGGGTAATATTTGTTTTTATTTATCTTGTCCATGTGTAACTATATGTCTTTAATCTAAACACTCTTTAATTTCTTCAAATATGGACATTTCTGGGCCATTATATCTTTGAATAATGTCTTTTTTCATTATTCCTACTGGCTTCTTTTGGAATTTCCATTAGATGTATATTAGATCTTCTCATTCTATTCTTTGTACTTTTCAAATGCTGTTATCTCCTTAACTTTCTGGGCTGCAGCTCGATTAGCCAATATGTTAAAAATCTGACATATATATTATATATAATGCATATATATGTATACATATATATTACAGTCACTCTGGCTGATGCTTTTTGTTGCCCTTTAATTTTGTTTTCTCTGTGGTGCTTTGCTCACCCATCCTTACCACCACCTTCCTCAAACTGACGGAAGTCTTGCTTATTCACCCATCTTTTTGTTCTTTCATTCATTCATTCATTCATTCATCACTTCATTTTGCTCCAAATTTACTTATTTATGGCATAATTGACATATTATCTTAGCCTAAGGTATACAATGTAATGATTTGATATTTGTATATACAATATTGTGAAATGATCACAGTAAGTCAACATCTGTCACTGTACATAATTACAAATATTTTTTTCTGTGCTAAGGTCTTTTAAGATTTAGCAACTTTAAAATATTAATATAATATTTTTAACTATGGTCACCATGTTGTACATATTCATTGCTCATTTATTGAGTGCCTACTGGGTCACAAGCACTATTCTGGAACTGAAGAGGGGGAAGTCAGTTATGACTATAGTAGACTTGACTCGCAAACCATAGTAGCAATCATCTACTGGTTGGACTAGCTTCTCTGGGCTGGTGGGGAGACTGACCCTGGCTCTTCCCACTCCTCATGTCAGCTAACCCAACAGGGCATAAGTTCAGAGGGCATATGTCTTAGACTAAGCCATAAATCTAGAAAAAAAAGACTTGACTCAAACTCTGCATCCTACCAAAGAAAGGAGACAGTAACTTATTACATAACAAAATAAATGTACCCACAGTAAAACAAAAATATAAAGCACAGTAGGAAAGAAAAGATTAGACATTAAAGAATCAACCTGGGAACCAGAATGATTGACAGGTGTTCCAGAAAGAGAACACAGTACAAAGAAATCTGACAATTTATCCCAACATCTCTCCCCAAATCTCTCTTTTCCCTCTCAGTACCTCATTCTCTTTTTAAATATTTCTCAGTTATCTACGTCTAACCAATTTCTATTATTCCTGTCATTCTCTTGCAGTTGTCCTTACCTATCTGCCTCCTCATTTTTCCTTCCCTCCCCTTCTCTGTTCCTCCTCTGACCTCCTCCCTCTCTCTGAATCTTTCAAGATTCAATTTTTCTCTCTCTCATACTGACTCAATATTTTCTCATTTCTTCTCTTACTCAGAGTCACTCATTTACTCTTTCTCAATCTCTGACAATATCTCAGTCTCTGAAATCTCTATTTTGCAACATTTTTCTCAAAATCAACTCAATTCCTGTTCATTCAGTTTTTGATAATCTCTCTTCTTCGTATTTCTTACCCGTTCTGGCTATCCAATTTCTTTTGGCACACATATTTTTCTCTCTCTCTTTCTAAGTATTTCAATATTTCTTTTGATACTTTTCTCTTAATGCCTCAATTTTGTCAACCCCTCAATCTTTCTGAAGTTTCTCTGAAACACTTTTTTCAGAAATATTTTTCAAAATAACTCCCTCAAACTCTTATTCAAACTCTCCTTTTTTTCTTTCATGAAAGAAATAAAAAAGCTTTTATTTATTTATTTTTAGAGAGAGGGAAAGGAAGGGAGAAAGAGGGATAGAAACATCAATGTGCAAGAGAAACATAGATTGGTTGCCTCTCGCACTCCCCCAACTGGGTACCAGGCCAAAAACCCAGGCATGTGCCCTAGCTGGGAATCAAACCAGAGACCCTTCAGTTCACAGGCTGACACTCAATCCACTGAGCCATACCAGCCAGGGCAGAAGTAAAAAGTTTCAAAAGTATGAAGGTAAAATGGTAATATATTTAGTACAGAATCTCAAAGCCAAAGCTTTTATAGTAAAAAAGTTAAAAGTAAACAGACTATTCAAGCCATCGGGTTTTTTTTCTTTTTAAGATTTGATTTATTTATTTATTTTTAGAGAAAGGGGAAGGTAGGGAGAAAGAGAGGGAAACAGTGGCGTGGCAGAGAAATTTTGATCCATTGTTTCTTGCATGTCCCTAACTGGGGACTGCCCTAGCAACCCAGGCATGTACCCTGACTTGGGAATCCAACCGGCAGTGACCTTTCAGCTTGCAAATGATGCCCAACCCACTAAGCCACACCAGTCAGGGCTCAAGCAATCATCTTCATAATTATGAAAAGGCAAGGTTTTGGGGTTGTCCTGTTAGCACTGAGGGGAAGAGAATGTGCTGGGTGATGATGCCATCCAGGATGGTGGTAAAGATCCCAGTTTCAGAAATGAGGAGGGAGAAAATTGTTGGTATATTGCGAGAGAAGGAAACAATCTGAAAGGAGCAGTAAGGGTTGGTCTTCCATTTTCATCCTGGGGGAAGATCCTGTGCAAATCTTTGTGGCATAAATGATGATTTAAGGGCGTATTATGCCTTCATTCCCGTTAACTCATCTATTTATTCTAAACTGCTGGTGCCCTAGGGGCATAATCCTTATTCCCTGAGTAGATGCTATTTTGGAGTCTGATTGGATGACTCTTCCTTCCTAAACCCATAAGGCTTTCCTCCAGCTTGATCTCATCTTGGGCTGGGCAGGGGTCTAAAACTCCTCCCTAATCCTTGCCAGACGCAGTCTATGTTCAAACGCGTTTCAAATAGTAGGAGAAGGCAAAGATGTGAAAACAAATTTTGGTAGTTCCCCCAGGAATCAAAATTATCCACATATTTAAGGAGAAGGGCAGAAAACGAAGGAAAAGGTGAAGAAACATAGAAAAGGATGAGAATGGACTTGAACTAGGCTGTACGCATATAGGCTCTACAACAGATGTGTGACTTTGGGCAAGATTACTTAAACTCTCATGGCTGTTATGAGGTTAAAGCAATTAATATCACTAAAACAAACACTTAAACTGTTTAACTAAAACAATTAAAACATGGCTATCTTATAAAGAAAGCACCCTGTACCCTAGGAACACTGTCGGTCTGGAAGGAGACAGACACAAAATGATAAACACCTTTTATTATTGATTGATTGATTGAGTACCCCATTTTCCCTCGATGGATAAAAGCTTCCTTTTTCAAGGTCTCGATAGCTATTCCCTCCTTTACCCCAGGAGAAAGGAAAAAGGACAATGCTAAATAAGCTCGGGGCTCAAATTTCAAGCTCCACGAGATTGAAAGTTCAGGAATCCTCAAAGGTTCACAATTCAAGTGTCTGCTATGAGCAGTTAATATTGACATCTCAGAGAACATGACACATTCAATAAAGGCTTCCTCAGAATCTAAACCTCCATTTTCCGATCAAATAACAAAAATTTCAGAAAAGGGGGACAGACGGTTTGAAATTAAGATCCACGAGAGCAGAGACTATATCTCTTTCCTGCATCACTCTGTTCCAGAACCCAGAAAAATGGCTGACATAGTTGTCATTCATCCATTCCGTAAATGTTTTGAGTGTCTATTATGTATTACATATTGTGCTAAGTGCTGGAGGCAGAACAGAAGGAAAAGTTCCTGCCCTCATGGAACTTACATGCTGGTAAGGAAGTCATTTTATAAATAAACAAATAATACATTTTAGAGAGTTATAGATGTTATGAAGGAAATAAAGCAGAGGAAAGGAAAAGAGAGTGCTGAGCCAGTGAGTGATATTTAGAAAGGATGGTCAAAGAAGGCCTCTCTGAGAAGATAATTTTTTAAAAGAGGTTTTATTTATTTAAACATAGAGTGAGAGAAAGGGAGGAAGAGAGGGAGAGGAACATTGATAGGCTGTCTCTCGCATGCCCCCAACTGGGGTGCTGGCCTACAACTCAAGTATGAGCCTCGACAGTAAACTGAACTGGCGACCTTTTGGTTTGAGGACAATGCTTAACACCCTCAGCCACACTAGTCAGGACAAGAAGGTAACTTTTAAGGCAGGTTTGTTGAATAATTGCAGGCATTAATGTAATCTTTTTTTCTCTCTCTCATTTATGAAAGGGATAGATGGGCCTCTATCAACCAAAATTTTGGAGGCGACAAAATATTTTTTAAAAACCTTAAGCCAATGTTTCAAGATGATTCTGTGTAACTGAATGACTAAAAAAATTTCAAGTCCAAACAGTTTAAAAAAAAAATCTTTTTTTAAAGAACACAAGATTATCTATGGGAATAGGAAATTCCAAGGCCCTATAATGCCATCTCTGGTGCTAAAAGTACCCTTTCCCCAGAAAAGGAGGGGAAGGCAGGCGGAGGGAGTGATTAAGGGATAGGAAGAACAGAGTGAAAAAGTCTAACATACTTTTTTTTTGGCATATAACCAATTGAAGAAATATACACATAGGTAAAAAGATAATTTCATTTAGCACACCATTCTGGTAACCTTCACACCTAGTATGTATCTTTCCAGATTTACTTTTGTGCCCATACATATGTACACATATTTAAAAAAATATACAATTCTACTAGGAATACCATATATAATAGTATCTTAGTGTCGACTCAGACCTTTACCTTATTTGGTGTGTATACAGATCTGTATCATTAAAATTGCACAGCCTTCCACCAGATAGATACACCAAAATTTATGTAATTTTCTGTTACTGGACATTTTTGTTTCACTAATATTTAGACATTGTAAACAATGCCTAAAACTACATCTTTGTACTTCTCTCTCTGGTATAATTATTTCCTTAGGATAAAGTCCTAAAAATGGAATTGCAAGGTCTAAGAGATTATGAGCATTTTTAAGCCTTTACGAGGTTGTTTTTAAGGTGTAGCTGTTACATCTTGCTTCCAAACAAATTCCTCTGTGTAGCCTGTGCCCAGGCTGCAGCTTCCAGCACAGCTGAAGATGGCCAGGACGCCCCAGTCAACACTCCTGGCCAGTCTGTCTGCCTTGATGTAGTTGAGCAGCTGAGGCATGACCTGGAATTCAAATATTCTCTTGGCACCACAGCGGCAAACTGGAATATCCTTTAATTGGGGAATATTTTCACAAGAGATCCAGATGGGGGCAATTCCTCTGCCATATCTGAGAATCTGTTCTGGTTCTAGGACTACTTTAGTTTTAAAATTCTGGAAAATTTTATCTTCCCTGGATTCATGTTTTGCCATGGAATCCAATTCTTCCTCAGGTGCTTCATCCATACTCCTTATAATCTCTGATTCATCTTGTTTTTCCGAAACTTTAGGTGTAATCTCACTTTCTGTTTCTAGTAATATTTCAAATTCTGGAAAAAGGAAGTTGTGGTCTGGGACTGCATTGTCCAAATTATCTGCCTGCTTACGGGCCTGCTCATGTCCCGCTCTCCAGTCCGAAGTCTGGTACTCCTTACTGCAGTAATGCTCCTGGTGACATGCAGAGGTCTTGGGGCCTAAACAGCCGAGCACCCTGCAGAGACGAAGCCGGACTTGCGCTGGAGACGCACAGGTTCTCCCGTCTTTGGAGGAGGATCTTCAGCAGAAGGCTCAGATGAGTAAAAGTCATTTCCCCTGTGTAGGTGATTTCTAAAAATCTGGAGGCCCGCGCAGCAGGTCGGCGCGCGGCAGTAGGAGAGAACAGGCAGCTGTAGGAGGCGTCTGGGCGGCCGGGCAGCGGAGCGTACAGCTGCAGCCGGAAAGCCAACGGGCGGCTGTGCCGCGCGCACGCCGGCTCCGCGGGCCACTGCCGCCAGGCCTAGCCCAGCCGCGCCTGCCGCCCGCCCGCCGTGCTGGGGAACTGCTCGCTACACCGCCGCTACGCCGGCGCCGCCTCAGTGAAACCCAGCTCGGCTGCCCGTCGTAACTTGTGCACTGGGAGCGCCGCTCGGAGGTTGCACCGCGGGGCCCGAAGTAACATACTTATAATTGGAGATCGCGAGGAGACAGGCAGAATATAGTTGAGGAGTAGTTTAAATAGAATAAGAATTTTTCAGAATGGGTTAGATCCAATACTTGGATTCTGGAAGCCTATTAAACCTAAAAAGAAGTGTTTTTATTTTTTAAAAATCTTCATCTAGACACTTCGTGAACACTAAAGTGCTCATTGGCTGTCACCTAGTCACATGCCATAACTTAAGTTCAAGGAAGGAAAATAAATATAGTCTGTATGGTAGATTAAAGATGGTTACAATTTTGTTGTTGTTGTTGTTACTTTTCCCATTAAGAGGAGGAGGCAGTGAGAGCCAAATGAGATTTCTTGTTTGTACATATGGACTCCAGTTTGTCTTGGCAGGTTCCAGCTAATCAGCACTCTCACCTGCTTCACATGCAGCCCTCCTTCCCAATGGCCAGCCCCGCTGACCTGCAGCACCTTCAGGGCTACCACTAGAAGCACAGGTAAAAAGCAGTCTTCACCATCTCTCAGTTTTATAAGTTCTAATACCTTTAATAGATCTCTTGTCATTCATTTAGGTCAGCCTTCCTGACCAAGCCCTAAATTATAGTCTTGATTTTGGATGGCCATGAGCCTAGATAAGATTTTGGAATTTTGTTATTATGCAAGAAGGTGTAACTACTAGGGGTCAACTATTGCAGGTCTTTGCCATATGCAATTTCCAAGTTAAAAAACAAAACTATGGTTTTTCACAATCCCCATTTACCACTTTATTCATTTATGGTACTTTCTTGGCTCATGTAGGCACAGAAATGTATAAATGGAAACAAAATTAATGTAAAACCTAACAGCTAGGCAGACATAAATTGAAATGCTATGATCAGCTGAATTATGCCAAAAAGCTTCCAGTTTTTTAAAATAATCACCCTGATGCCTTTCTTTCCCTTGCACCCTACATTGAATCTGTAAGCAACCTAGTTTCAAAACCCAGTCTGATTCAATACACTATCAGATACATAATCTGATAATTTTCATCATTTTTCACTCTTACCAAAAAGCCACTAATATTTATTTAATGGAGGATGGCAGTAGTTTTATAACTCATTTCCTTTGTTCTGCTTTTGCTCCTTTTACATTCCTTTTTTTCCTCCATACAAGACCCAGAGCATCTTTTAACATAAATTGATATTGGGTTGATCAAAAAGTCTGTTTAGATTTTTCTGTAAAATAAAAGACACACTTTTTATTTTCCCCAATAACTTTATTGATTTTCATATTTCGAGTATGTTAGCTATCTCCTGCTACTGGCTTCTAGTGGGTAGAGGCCGGGGGTGCTGCTAAACATCTTCCAATACATAAGATAGCCCCACAGTGAAGAGTTATTTGGCCAAAATATCATCAGCACCAAGAAACTTTGCAGACCACTTTTGCAACGTTCAGTCAGTCACAGCACCTTCTCCATACACTGCATAAATCTTTTTTTGTTTCAGTTGCATTTTTTAAAAAAGATTTTATTTATTTATTTTTAGGGACGGGAAGGGAGGGAGAAAGAGGGAGAAAAACATCAATGTGTGGTTGCCTTGCCCATGCCCCCTACTGGGGACCTGGCCCGCAATGCAGGCTTCTACCGTAGACTGCGAATCCAACTGGCGACCCTTTGGTCCGCAGTCTGGCACTTGGTCCGTTGAGCCACACCAGCCAGAGCTCAGTTGCATTTTTACTTTCTTGAAATAATAAAGGATAATATGTCGAAAATGTTGTGTATTTTCTTTCGTCTTCAATATGATTGTACAAAAATTCACCAATTCTGATAAGTTTCTTTTTTAAATGTATGCTAATAGCTGTCACAATACAATCTAAGAAAATTGTTTCAAATGAAGTTAAAGACAACTAAGCACTACTAGGGCCATTATACAGAAAAAACTAAATAAACTTTGGACAACCCAATACATGTTCTGTTCTTGCTTGGTTTTCCAATGTCTAATTGGAAAAAGCCACATTCTATGGCTTGTAATGGAGATTATGAGATACTCATGACTTGCTGAACTAAGAGAAACACTCTTGCTTTGCCCTTGTAGGTAAGGTGGTATAGGAGCGGAGGATCTGTATGTCCTTGTCCTTCAAGTTGTCACTGCCATAACCCAGGATGTGTATACCACCAAAATAGGCAGTAGAGATGTGATCTTTGTAAATTGGTCCCCCTTTAGGAAGGAATGAGATAGAATTTTTAGATGTATTTATATATCAATTCATATTCAGGTGATTGTCTAATATAAAAACTCACACTTAAGAACACCTATGAGTCACTTTAATGGTTATTTTATTAACATAAAAACTATAGTTAAATGTAAGATTTCCTTTACCATAATAATTTTTTCCATGGAGGATCTGAGTCTATTAATAATAAAATTTTGCATTCTAATATCCACAAGAGTATACTATCTTAATAGTAATTAAATATAAACAGAAAGGGAAGGAGAGGAATGTGAGTTAATGTAAATGAGGAGAGAATTAGGGAAAGAGGTAATGGTGAAATGCAAAAAGAAGACAGGAACAAAAGTTCATCACTGACTGGGCCTTGTACACTAGACCCTCCACACAAACAACTGGCTATCACAAATCCCTTCCCATTTTTCATTTGTTGCTGCTGATTTGGGGAAGAAATTTGTCTATATAAGAAAGGGCTAGAGGTTGAGGGTATCGCAGAAAAAAACAGTAACATCTAGAGAAATTCTCTGAATCAGTAAGAGCTGATCTAAAATATTTACACTCAAAGACATAAATGGAAGACCTGGAATGCTTGCTTTGGTGTGATCTGACCCAAACCAAGTAGAAGGGTGTTCTACGAAGGTTCCTTTTGATAACTTTTTCCTAGGCAGAGTACTCACCCCTTCTCCATTTAATTAAAAGCTATTTCTACTCTAAAAACCACATCCTTAGAATTCCCAGGCTTATTTCTCATCCTTTTTCCTCATTGTATCTGCCTGGTGTTTACTATACAAGCAGTCAGCAGTATTATTATATGAAAAGTTGGAAAACAGCTTTTATATAAATTTGGAAGTTACAAATGTGTGTTCATACATATTTAATTAGTTTAGCCTCTTTCAGGCATTCACTGTTTACTTTTACACCTTTATGTTGGTTTTCTGATGCTTTAACTTAGACCTTTGAAGTTATTTCGATTTTGCTTCCATCCCTACCCATAAAGTCAGCTATTTCAACTAGTTCTTTGGGTCATTGTGGAGAAATAGGTCTTTTCTAGAGTTCCTTGTTAATTTAAGCCTCATTAAAAACTTTGTCAGTGAAGCCACCTGAATTCAAGTATGCCTTATTCCTTAGATTGTATCAGTGATTCTCAATTCCAGCAGCACATTAGGAACACCTGGGGAGCTTTTACGTGCCTAGACTCTATCCTAGAGCAATTACATCAGAATCTCCAGAAGCAGGATGACAATTTTAAAGCTCCTAGGGGATTCGCTGGTCTTGTTTCTGTTGAGAACCACTGAACTTCAAACACAAAATTCTCTCAATTAGCATCTCCTTTAGTCTGAGCACTTTAGACCCAATCAGCATTACTACAATCCCATATTTCTGATCTTGAATATTTTTCAGCTTTCTTTTTCTTTTTTCTTTTTTTTGCAAATCACTTCCATTCACGTGAAAAACACAGAATTTATTCAGTCTGGGTAGATGATTCTGTTTTCATTAATTCACAAATGTTGTTTGTGTAAACTTTATTTTCCATAGAATATCTGCAATTTCAATGGAAAAAATCATGCTTCATTATTAATGCAAATTTACTGAAATAATCAGATGACATTTTTGAATGTACGTCAATTGTTGACTTTCTTTTGCTCCTGTTTTCAGCAATATTAGGCTGAGCAAGAAATCACTTCTAGCACAGAACAGTTCTGGATGTTATATAAAAAGTATATTAAAAAAAATTCAAGACTAAGCTGGTAAAATCAGAGGTTTCCTTGTAGGACAGAAATGTCAAATGAGTAACATTATCTAAAGAAGTCATTGAAGCAGTAGAACCAGTTTTCTACAGTGATGTCTGCTGACCCCTGGTGGTCTGGAGTGTGGATTTCAATGGATTATGTATTCTGGGAGAAAGCAGTCTGGGTTTCCTAGCAGGAGGAGAAGTAAGACCTAAAATCCCCCAAACCCAAGATGGGCAACACCCTCAGTACGTAACACAGGGAAATGTTGTTCTGCTGATTGAGATGGTGATGTTGGAAGCCTGTGCAAAGCTGGCTCTGTGTGTCTAACATTATTCTATATTTATGTATCTTAAAAAAAAACGGTTAGCCCAGAGATTAAATTTAAAGTGGCTCAGAATTGGTACATCGCCCAGGTCACACTAGCAGAATATATGTGCACATATTTTCAGACACAAATAAAAGACAAATGGGAAATACATCTGCTGTATTAGTATTAATCATTACAGTAACTATTCACATAAAAATTCTTTAATATTTTTGAGAAGTAGACTTTTCTATTTTCTAAGAGTTTATAAAATTAGAAACAGGTGATGAATGTTTGAAATAAATTGTAAATCATAAAATATTCTCTAGGCTTTTTATAGGATGATATAAACCATTATTTGCAATTCTTCCTTATTATTTTCCTCATTTATCATAGTTGACAAAATAAAAATAGAATAATGTGAGAGATTTCTTTGGTTTATTCTTTTTCCATCAAAATGTTGGGTTTATATTGGGAGCAATATTAGAACATTTAAATATCATTTTCGTTGAATAGTACTTACAATGTGATGGGCACAGTTCTAAGCACTTGACACATATTGACCTATTTAGTGCTCACAATAACCAAATAGGTTGTTACTATTATGATCCCCATCCTATAGATGAAGAAAAGGAAGCACAAAGGGATTAAGCAAGTTGCCCAAGATCACAACACCTGTTAAATCTTTATAAACCTGGACTGATTGGCTACAGAGTTGCACTGACCCCATGCTGAACTGCTTCTAAGAAAATTTTTCCGTGATTACAATCTAAATTAGGATCCCTTTTATTTCTTTGCTAGCACTCTGTTCATTTCTGCCTGAGCATTAGTACAATTTAAAAGAAATAATTGGTTTAATGCCTGTCTCCTTCTCTAGGTTCTTTCTCTTAGAGAGCAGGAGCCATTTCATGACATTTGCCTGCCATATGCCCAGAGCCAAACACACAGTAGATGGTCAATAGCTCAGTGAGTGAATGCTTAAAAGGTGACGGGAAAAAGTTTCCTTTATGCCATAAAGTTTATGGAGTAATATCTCCATCTTGTGGAAATTTAGAATATTGTTGTCAAAAAAATGAAAAAAGAAAAAAAAAAAAGAGGTAGGTTTTCACAGGATTACTGACACTCAAGTGCTATTTTCCAGACTTGTATTATAGTCTTTTTTTATTGGACTGGTCCTTTTGAGATTTTTAGTGTTATAGAATAGCACAGCCTCTTCGCGGTAGGCCTTTCACCTACTACATTTGCTTGGTGAAAGGGATTGTGCAGCTAGGTAACTAACGAGCAGGAGTTAATGTCCACAGCTCTTTAAAAAAATATATTTTATTTATTTTTAGAGAGAGGGGAAGGGAGGGAGAAAGAGAGGGTGAGAAACATCAATGTGTGGTTGCCTCTCACATGCCACCTACTGGGGACCTGGCCTGTAGTCTAGGCATGTGCCCTGACTGGGAATCGAATTGGCGACTTTTTGGTTTGCAGGCCAATATGCAATCCACTGAGCCATATCAGCCAGGGCTGTCAACAACTCTTTAGATTCTGCTTTGCCAATATGTGGAGCAGAGGTCCATTAATAAGCTTTTAGCTCACAATGATCACTCAGGTATATTCAGGGTTCGGTCCTTGAAGCATCCATTTGGCCATCTAAAGGATTTATCTGCCAGCACTCTGCAACTGTCCATCACAGAGTACCCACAGTGCGTGACGGCTAAAGTGGACATTGTGTGAAGAAATTTAGCCCCTGTCCTACATCATAAACTAGGAGAGAGGATCCAATTATGCTCCATTAGAAATCTTAGGTTTCACTTCTGTGTTTTGCACATATAATGTGTAATGATTTTTAAAATTTTTTAATTATTTTATTTTTTTAGAGGGGGAAGGGAGGGAAAAAGAGAGGGAGAGAAACATCCATGTGTGAGAGAAACATAGATCAGTTGCCTCTCTCATGCTCCCAACTGGGGACCTGACCTGTAACCGTGGCATGTGCCCTGATTGGGAATTGAACTGGCGACCTTTCAGTTGGCAAGTTGGTGCTCAATCTGCTGAGCCACAGCAGCCAGGGCTGTAATGATTTTTAATATATCAATGTGTTAAGAAGACTTTGTTCTCTGATCTACCTATTCTGGGAAGCTCATTTATGAAGTTAGCAAATCTTGCTATTCGAACAATAAATGGACAAAAAGAAAATGTTTAGGCCAGTCTGATTATAAATGCAGATTATATACGCGAAGTCTTTTTTCCCTGCCTCTTTTAACCTACGTCCAACTCTGGTTCTCTCCCACTAACCAACCACGGAGGCGGGAGGTCTAAGACAACAGCCGAGAGACGCTCCTTCCCACGATTCTATGGTTCTCAGGTTACTGTCATCACTGAGAACTCTATGGTTCCGGGCAGGGCTCAGAGGCCTGAGTTTGAAGGCCTTGGCGGGAAGATGACGGCCACATCTGTCACAGGGCCGGGTTTCTCCCGAACGGGAGGACTCTGGAACTGTGGCTGTCCCTGAACAGCTGAGAAGAGTTCACGATGAATCTTTCGCGATGGAGTGGGAAACGGCGGCGTTCAACATCAGGCTTGGATTCCTTCTTGGGAAGCAGCAGTGACCGCAGTGACAGCAGTGACAGCAGTGACAGCAGCGACAGCCGCCTGCTCCCCTCGGAGCCGGTGCTGAGCCCGCCTCCCGGCCTGGGACAGAGCTTGAGGGGTGGGGGCCGCCCGCTGGCCTCAGCAGCAGGTACTCCCAGGCACTCGGGACAGCAGGCGAAGTGGGCATGTAGGAAGGTGTCCTTATCGCGAGAAGCTTGCTCGTTTGCACGACCTACTCGGTTTCTAGGCCCCTTTTCAGTTTGTGACTCAGGTCAGGTGTGGCGGGTCACTTTCTCTTCAGACACGAATGTGCTTCCAGCTTGTGTTCAGCGACCTCCTGGTAGTAGCATACAAATGGTTTCTGGGTCTTCAGAGAAACAGCTTCTTAGTTGGCCAAATATCATCACATAATAGTGCCCAGTCCTCACAGATCCTTATCTTGGATGTGCTTTATGTGAGGTGTGCATGATGTAGCCTCTTTCCAACACAGAGGAATTCCAAAAAACACTGGAGACCTAACTACTGAAGTCATCTTTAAATTAAATTCCACTTTTAATTTTTTTTCTTTTTTCCTCAAAGGGGAATCAAAGCAAACAGTTCCTGATGATCAAGTAGACAAGCTGCTATTGGCAAATTGGGGACTTCCTACAGCGGTTCTGGAGAAATATCACAGTTTTGGTGTAAAAAAGATGTTTAAATGGCAGGCAGAGTGTCTTTTGCTTGGACGAGTCCTGGAAGGAAAGAATTTAGTCTATTCAGGTATTCAAATTTGTGCAAATTAATTTCTCTTTTAAAGACACTGTGAATGTAAAAATACTCTGCTGAGGTAGTTACGATTTTTTAAAGTTGGTTGAGACAGTGCTTTACAACTAGAGAAAGTCTTAAAAATATATATGAAAAGTGGAGTCTCATTATAAGCACATAAGCATATTTATATTATGCAAAATCCATTATATGTCTAGGTGGGGGGAAGGGAAGAAAAGCACACTACTTAAAGAGAACTGTTCCGTTTGCCATTCCTCTCAAAAAACACATGTCCCAGGGTGAGTGTACAATGGGAGATGTAAATCTGTTCTTCCTTCTTCCTCCAGTCTATTTCAGCTGCTCTTCAGTGTGTCCACATTATAAATTATACGTTTATAAACCAACCTGCTGGTATAGGATTGAATGCACAAAACCATACATAATATACTTTATAGGAAATTTATATGGGCTTTCATGGGCAACTCTGACATGCATACTTTTTAACCTTTTTATTCTACTGACTTTAGAAGCTAATTCGTAAGATGCCCTTCCTTTGTGTCAGACTTCTCTGAAATTGTGAGTCATCCAGATTTTTTGTTATGGCTGCAAAAAAGTAGACACTTATTGGTAGATACAAGTTCAGGCTGTGGAGTCAGACTGGTTGGGTTTGAAAACTGTACCATAGACTGTGTAACCTTGCAAATCACTAGAGAGAGAGAGCATGAGAGAGCATTTAGAACAGTTTTTGGCATATAGGAAGGAGATTTGATGTGGAGTGGTAAACATCTACATATTGTTATACAAATGATGTATGATAGAATTGTACACTGGATACCTATATAATTTTATTAAACAATGTCACAATAAATTCAATAAAAAAAAAGAAAAAGACAGAAGTACACAGAAAATGCTAACTTCTGGTGATTAGTGGTAGTGGTAGAATGGTCTGACCATCTCAATTACTTAAACCAAAATTTGGGTGTCATTCATAACTCTGGCCACTGATTCATGTCAGTTAATCACAAGTCCAGTGTAATTTCCAGTATCTTGATTCTGATTACTTCTCTCTGTTTCTAGGCTCATTATTTAGTTTACTCTCTTCTGTTATCTCTTTTCTAGATTATGCTCACTATTATTTTCCTTCTTGATTATGAAATAGCCTTATAACTAGTTTATTTTTTCTCTCTCTGATCTTGCTCTGCTTCTGCAGTCAAAGTGATCTTTATAAAGTACAAATATGATCTTGTCACTCCATTTCATAAAACTCACTAGTCACTCTGAATTACTTTCAGGATAAATTCTAAATTCCTTACATGGTGGGTTTATAAAACTCTTTTATCTGTGGCACATTCATATCTCTTTTTTCACTCCCATACTTGCTTTATATTTCAGGCTTACTAAATAATTTACTGCCATTTGAACACACCAGGCTTTCTTCCAGGTGTTTGAACATACTGTTTCTTTTGCTTGGCATTGCTTGCCTATTCCCTTCTTTCCTTCCTTCTCATAACTCTTGTTTCATTTCCGTAAACTTCCTTACAGCCCCTATCCCTCAGCTTATATCACAACTTCTATTACAATTCATTAAAGTCGTTCATCTGCTTCCTCAAAGAAGGGCTTTTAGCCATTTAGTACTAAAGGAAAGGATCTTCAAGTACAAGCTAGGTAATCAATGATATTTGTCATTTACTGTTGATACAAAGATTAATTTAATAATTTCCTATTAAATTCTAAGTGTGAGACTTCAGAGAGCTAGTTAATTTTTTCTTTTTTCTTTTCTTGATTTAGTCTTTACTGTATTTTTTTCATCACCATTCAGTCCTTTTGTACACCCCTCCCCCCATGTTGTCCATGTCCATGAACCCTTTTTCTTCTTTTCTCAATCCCTCCCTCCATTAGCTGTCATCCTGCCAGAGAGCTAGTTTAAAGTGAGGGGCATTGAGCCCTGGCCAGGTAGTTCAGTTAAAGCATTGTCTGATATGCCAAGGTTACTTGTTCGATCTCTAGTCAGGGCATGTACAGGAATCAACCAATGAATGCATAAGTAAGTGGAACAACAAATCGAGGTTTCTCTCTCTCTGTTTCTCTTTCTCTCTCTCTCAGAAATCAACAAAAAATTTTAAAAATTTGAAAAAGGAATGAAATAAAAAGAAAAAAATAAAGTCAGGAGCATTTAAGGTTACAAAGTTTTCAAATGCTTGTTGGGCCTTAATGATATATGATAGCCTTAGGCTCTGCAGTTACTGGATATGGTTTAATAACATTAATAGAATTTATTAATACAGTATATAAACTATTATTTCTTTTTCTTAACCTTGTGGAATAATATTTTAGCTCCTACCAGTGCTGGGAAGACTCTTGTTGCTGAATTACTTATTTTGAAGCGAGTTTTGGAAATGCGGAAGAAAGCTTTGTTCATTCTGCCCTTTGTCTCTGTGGCTAAAGAGAAGAAATACTATCTCCAGGTAATGCTCTTAAACTAATTTTGTAATTGTGATAAAGACTTATTAGCAGCCATGGCTTTACTCATTTGAAATAGAATTATAAAAGCAAGTTGAAATTGCATCTTAATGTAGCTTTAAATGTTGACCATTCATGAAGGGAAACTTGTATTATTGCATGAAGGAGAAAGGGCCATCAAATTAAAAGAGTAATTGGTGAACAATGTGTTAAAATTGATAAGCTTTTCCTTAGGAAGTAAATAGAATACTTCTACTATATAAATGTGCAAATTAAGAATCAGCACTTTAACTGCATAGTAGGACTAGACTGAAGCATGGAAAGGAAAGAGTGTTTGAGGAAGCATATCCCATCCTACCTGAGGGCTGTTTGGGAACATTTAAGGGATGAAGAACCAGAGTCGTTAGTGCTTAGGTAGAGCTCCAGGCCTCTGGTCTGTTCCTCTGTTCTGCAAAAATGAAAAACATTTTTCATTTGTATTATGTTCACTGGTTTTTAAGGCATTTAAAAAAATACATTGTTTCATTAAATAGAATAAATTATTTAAAATTAGTATTGCGATATCTGCAGTAAAAAAAAATGTGCTTTTGGATGGCAAGATTATTGTGCTGGTAGTCCAAAAAAACCTGGCTTCTGGTCCCAGTTTTGCTACCAACTGTGTGTTCAGGTCAGGCACATAATTTGCTGGGTCTCAGTATTTTTCATTGGTCAAATAAGGATGTTAACCCTAGGAGTGTTGGTTAACTCAACAAACACTCAGAAGTATTTTACTGAATGAAAAGCTCTGAAGTCCTATGGTTCTATCAATCTTTTTATAGCTATTTCAGAGGTCAAATAGCCAACAAAGCTGATCCTACACAGTAATGTCCTCTCAATTTAGACCAGAGTAACAAAATGATGAAAAGAATCTTTTTATTGAGAAGATATGTTAGTTCAAAGTTAAACTAAAAAATAAAATAAAATAACATTGAAGTCACTGCATTTGAATTTTGAAAACTTTTCTATTTTGTAAAACTTAGTGGGATAATGAGAATAATTTCCTCATGTAGTAAACATTTGTTTTTTAAAGTGTTACATTACCATTAAAGAAAGCTAGTTTCTTATTTTTTTTGTTGTTGTTGTTAGATTAAAAGTGGTGCTTATGGTAGTTTTTCTTCAATTTTAATTTCTATAAATAGCTCTTAGAACTGCTTTGATTATAAAATGCTGTCATTAAAATGGCATACTTCATTTTATTTGACTCTGTACTGAGTTTTTTCAATTTTAAACTTTAATTTTTTTAGTATATGATTCTAGAGAGAACCAGTGCGTCCTGTCCATGGAACAAGTAACAGTAACCCGATAATTACTTATGTTAGATACTTATTTCTATGTTCTGGGATAGAACCAATTTATAATTCATGAGTATCAGATATTTTCACCAATATTGTTCCTTCTTACTCAATTCAGAGTCTGTTTCAGGAAGTAGGAATAAAAGTAGATGGTTATATGGGCAGTACCTCTCCAAAAGGACGTTTCTCTTCCTTGGATATTGCTGTTTGCACAATTGAGAGAGCCAATGGTCTAATCAATCGTCTCATAGAAGAAAATAAGATGGATCTATTAGGTGAGAAAATACTTCCCATTGCTATTTTTGATGGAATGGAGTGGAGCTGTTCTGATTTCTCTATGTCCCATGTTTTCTTCTGTAGTTTCTCATCTACTTCTGAAGTGAGTATCGACATCTGTAATGTTAGGAACTCTGAGTGTGTAGGGAAAATTTTTGTGTCCTGTTGCTGTTATTGACTCTGCTTTCTTGTATTTTTGCCCCTTAGCAAAGCATAAAGGATATCCTGAGCCCTCAAGTAATTTCTCATTGCTTCTTTCCTGTGTAAACTTTACCTGAAATAGAAGGAAGCATGATGGGGCTGGATCTGCCATCTCTGCAATTAGTGTATTTGTGCATTCGTTATATTCTGGTACTATGATATCTAGAATAGATATCATAAATAGATAACCCAGGGGCTACCTTTTAGCCGGGAAATGGTAGGGAGCTACAGAAATTCACACTTTATTTGAACGTGGGGCTCTAGGAAGATTTCCTAACTTAATGCTATTTTCCTCCCATTTTGGAAAGGCACTTATATTGAGGTATCAATAGGAAGAGAATGGTTGTAGCATCAATAGAAACAGCAAGAATATCACTTAGTTATTACTTGAGACTCTGGTGAACTTAAATGATAAAGTTGCAGTAGGGTAGCGGTGGGGAATGAAATCAGAAATAAGAGATGTGCTCTGCTCTATAAAGCTTGGAGAGAAATCACACTTACCAATTTGTGTCAGAATTGTAATTTCTTGTCACCCCATTGGGCTTTAAATATCTTGAGGATTGCAATAGAATCTTATTAAGTGTTATATCCAATATACCTAGCACAGTGCCTGGCACATTAGGTAGAATAAGTATTTTTTGGTGAATGAATGAATGAATAAGTACTAAAATAACTCATCAATCAGTATAATTTGGAGATAGCTTACTGATGAGGAAAAGTAGTGCCATGTGTCAGGAAATAGTCTAAAAGATCTTGATTTTTAAAAAATCATATTTTATTGTTTATGTTATTACAGTTGTCCCAATTTTTCCCCCTTTGTCCCCCTCCACCCAGGAACCCTCACTCCCTTTGGCAGTCCCCCCCCCCCCCCCACCATTGTTCATGTCCATGGGTCTTGTGTATAAGTTCTTTGGCTGCTCCATTTCCTATACTGTACTTTACATCCCCATGGCTATTCTATAACTACCTATTTGTACTTCTTAATCCCCTCACCTTGTCACCCATTTGCCCACACGCTCCCATTTGGCAACCATCTAACTGCTGTCCATATCCATGATTCCATCTCTGTTGTTCATGTTTGCTTGGTTTGTTTTTTAGATTCAGTTGTTGATATTTACTTATTGCCATTTTTTGTTCATAGTTTTGGCCTTCTTCTTTTTCTTAATTAAGTCCCTTTTACATTTCATATAATAGTGACTTGGTGATGATGAACTCCTTTAGTTTTTTCTTGTCTGGAAAGCTTTTTATCTGCCCTTCCATTCTAAATGATAGCTTTGCTGGGTAGAGCAATCTTGTCTACACGTCCCTGCTTTTTATAACTTCGAATATTTCTTGCCAAACCCTTCTAGCCTGCAAAGTTTCTTCTGAGAAATCATCTGACAGTTTTATGGGAACTCCCATGTAGGTAACTAACTGCTTTACTCTTGCTGCTGTTAAGATTCTCTCTTTATCTTTAAATTTTGGCATTATAATTATGGTGTGTCTTGCAGTGGTCCTCTTTGCATCCATCTTGTTTGGGACTCTCTGTGCTTCTTGGACTTGCATGTGTATTCCCTTCACCAAATTAGGGAATTTTTCTTTTATTATTTGTTCAAATAGATTTCCAGTGTCTTGCTCTTCCTCTTCTCCTCTTGGCACCCTTATGATGTGAATGTTGGAGTGCTTGAAGTTGTCCCATAGGCTGCTTACGCTATCCTCTTTTTTTTTTTCACTTCTTTTTTCTTCTTGTTGTTCTGACTGGTTGTTTTTTCTTCCTTATATTCTAAATTATTGATTTGATTCTTGACTTTATTCGCTCTACTGCTGTTTCCCTATAAATTGTTCTTTTTTTTTTATGGTTCATCTTTTATGTAGATTTTTGACTTTTTTCCTTGTTCAGATGGTTTTATTGTTGAATAGAGCTGGCCTAAGATTACATGATTATATGAATATGTGGGAGAAGTGAACAAATGTTCATCTCCAAAGACACTGCTGCCTTTCTCCCCCTGTTTTGGCATACCGGAGCACATTTTGACCTTAGTACAATTTGTCATATTAGTACAATGACAATAGAAGTAATATTCAGGCTTAACATGCCAAGATACAACTACTCCAGGCAACGTAATTTTCAAAGTAACACTTTTAAAATTTAATATAAAAAACACATTCATCATGTTGGGAAGATTTGTTATTATATAGATAAAATAAGATCTATATAATAACAAATAAAAAAAGACATTTGTCTTTTTATTTATTTATTTTTTTATTGTGTTAATTTCAATTTTATTTATTTATTTATTTTTTAAATACATTTGTCTCTGCCTCCCTCCCACCACTTTCCCTTGTCCCCTCCCTCCTTCCCTCCCTCAGCTTCTCGGCCTTTTGGCTAAGATCAAGTGTAGTATCTGTTCTTATCAGTTTAAATTGTTCTTTATTTCAGTTAGTGAATCGTTTGTTTCTGACTGGACCTTTTTTATGCTGTTGGGGTCCCTACTAAGTTCCTTGAGCATCCTTATAACCAGTGTTTTGAATTCCGGCTCTGGTAGATTGCTTATCTCCATTTCGTTTAGTTCTTTTTCTGGAGTTTTGATCTGTTCTTTCACTTGGGCCAAGTTTCTTTGTCTCCTCATTTTGACAGCCTCCCTGTGTTTGTTTCTGTGTATTAGGTAGAGCTGCTATAAATCCCTGTCTTGGTAGTGTGGCCTAATATAGTAGATATCCTATAGGGGTCCAGTGGCACAGTCTCCCCTGTCATTCAAGGTGGGTACGCAAGGTGCACCCTTTGTGTGGGCTGAGTATACCCTCCTCTTGTATTGAACTTTGGTTGCTGTTGGCAGGTCAATGGGAGTGATTTATCCAGGCCAGTCAGCTGCAAGGACTGGCTGTGACCACTTACCACCAACTCCGCTCTCTGTGGAGAAGCAGCTGTGCGGGGCAGGAGGTTGGTTCTTCGACGTGGTCTCTAGCTTTCTACTGGATGTGTAGGCCCTGGGGATGTCTTGGCCTGGGTGGTACAGGCCAAGATCAGCTCCCTCCATCCTCTACATGTTTTGTCCGGGGCCCACCCTGCCTGAGTTATAAAGCAATCTGAGATGGTTGCTACTTGTGCTGGGCTTGGCAATTCCTAGGCAAAGCGAAGCTGTGAATCTAGGCTCGCTTCTGCTAGTGCTGCGCCTGGGGCCACTTAGCTAGAGGGACGGGGCTGGGAGTTCACTGAGGCTGACTGTTGCTTGTTTGAAAGGATTTAGGAATTTGCAGGAATTTGCGAAGCATGAGCCACGACCAGCCATTCATATGGAAGAGCCTCTGTTGACAGTTGTAAGTTGGGTGGGATGGAGCTTCATGGGATCTCCAGGGCACGGCAAACACCATTAGACAGGTTGATGGAATTTCAGATATGTCACCCACCTGCTTGTTCTGTGGCTCTGCTGAGGGAGGATTCAGAAAAGGGACACTGGCCTTTGCCTACCTTTCTGTCTGGGAGAAAGCTGTACCCTAGCTCTTGCCTTGATACCAGACACTTCAGTTCCTCCCTGTATGCCATCGGTACCTTTCAAGTTGCTACCCCAGTGCTGGAATTCCAAGGGAGTGAGTCTAAGTAAGCCTCTGTGTGGGTTTCTTAAGAGGAACTGCTTTGGACTGCAGAAATTTCTTCCACTGACTCAATTCCCACTAGTTTTTGCAGCCAGAGTTATGGAGGCTTATCTTCCTGGCACTGGAGCCCTGGATTGGGGGGCCTGGTGTGGGGTTGGGATTCCTCGCTCCCAAGATAACTCTCCCAATTTTTTATTTGGCACATGTGGATGTGGGACCAGTCCTTTCTGTGTCTCTCCTCCTTGCACCAGTGTGGATGGGTGTGGGTTCTTTAATTCCGTAATTGTCAGACATCCATTCAACTTGATTTCTGACAGTTTTGAGTGATGGTTGTTCTATATTTTAGTTGTAATTTTGATGTGGTTGTGCGAGTAGGTGAGCTGTGTTTTCCTAAGCCTCCACCTTGACCAAAGTCCTCTGAAAGATCTTCATGTCTTTTTAGTCCTCTTAAAGATGGGAAGAATTTGTTGGGTGTCTACCAGTGCACCTGGAAACTAAAATGTTTGAAATTGTTTAACTGAAGAAGGCATTGGTTGATACTACATTTTTAGTAATTCTTCAGTGTTATTCCAAGTGCATAGACTGGTTTGATTCTCCAAGCAGTGGAGAAGAGGATTATGATCATATGTTTTATAGTAGGGTGACTGCCTAACCTACCATAATCAAAAAGAAACATCCCTTAAAATCACTTCTTTCTTCTTGATATGATTCTGTTTTTGTTAGCATATTTTTAATATCAGTATGGTTGCCCTGGTTGTTTTTCCCATAGAAAAGTTAATATACTGAATAACTGTCATAGATGTTTTTGATATTATAAATATATTTTTACAAGGTTTTTAATTAAACAGTGTCTAAGTAATAAGTGAAGTTTTCCCTTATTAAAGTTAACCCTGACTTTAGCTAATCATCGATTTTTAGATCCAGAATATATTGTAGTAGGATCATTTATGATACCTTATGAAATATCTTGAAAAAGAATTGTTCAGTATGTGGAATCTGATTTTTGTTCCATGATTAGAAATTTGCATGACCTGCAATATATTTTAATGATGGCTACTGATTGTATAAGATATAAGATATTAAGTCTTTAAAACTCTTATTGGATTTGTGAAATTCTGTAAAAACTAGTACCTGGAAAATCTCTTTAGGAATTGTGGTTGTTGATGAATTGCATATGCTGGGAGACTCTCACCGAGGGTATCTGCTGGAACTTTTGCTGACCAAGATTTGCTATATTACTCAGAAATCAGCATCTTGGTGAGTACATGAAATAACTACATTCCTGAGATTCTAAACGGTGTTGAAAAAGTATCTGCAAGAGTGAGACCTTGGCTGCGTAGCTCAGTTACTTAGTGCATCTTCCTGATACGCCAAGATTATGGGTTTGATTCCTGGTTAGGGCACTTATAAGAAGCAACCAATGAATGCATAAATAAATGGAACAGCAAATCAATACTTCTCACTCTCTCCTCTCTCCCTCTCTTTCTCAAATCAATAAATTAAAAAAAGTGAATAATACCTATGAACCTCATAAATTAAAGAAGGAGAGTAGTATTTATTTAGTATAAACTCATATACAGTGGTTCATTTTTGGTCCAAAACAACCACTTATGACTTCAGAAATATTTTAGATTATTTTTTAAACATTCACCAGGCCCACTGGGTGACCTCCCCACTGCAAGGTACATTAGATTAAGAGTATGATAGAGTTTTTAAAATCTAGTTTTTATAATTTCCAGTTACACATACATCTTACTTAAGTAGTCAAGGCTAATTTTGAAAGTAACATTTTCTTATCCCCTACTTCCCAGAGGCAATTAGTTTCTGCTTTTATAGCTTTATAAACATTTTATGTACCGTGGCATCCCTAAAAGCAGCTACTTCAATTTAATATTATATGTTGACTTTTTACTATGGAAAATGAAGACCTAGCTCTTTTTTATTTATTTACTCACCCCACCCATTTTCAACCCACCCCATCTTTCTACATTTTCTCATTATCTTCCCATTTGCCAAATAAAGTTGTCATAATTTTTCTTAGATCAGTATTCAGTTACCCCATTATGACTACATAAATGCTATCGTCAGCTGAACCATGTAGTATGATTATTTTTACTTTCTAAATAACATCTTTTTCTCTGAAATTAATGTCTTTTTTGTTTGTTTGATAGCTTTGTTTCCTCCATACTTGTCACTGATTTATCCCCATCTTCTCTCCCTGTGTAAATCTTCACCTAATATGTTCTGATACATTTGCTATTCTACAAAATTCATCATCTTGAAGAAGTTTCTCCTAAAGCCTTCTGAGTTGCTCCACTCTATATAAATGGCCAATCTATATTATGGGCTGCATAGCAGTTATTTTGGGATTTTTTTTCTCATCATTTATTCCAGTAGCATTTTGCTTGAGTCAGAGCCCAGTTTTTGGGGATCTCATGGCTCTTTCTTGACTTCCTTTCTCATTTTGGTAGGGACATCTTTCAGGAATTTTCACTTTATTTCAGTGTGCAAGCTGTTATAAGTATGAATTTTTTTAAAATTTGCTTGTGTGAAAATGCCTTACAATTTTTTCATAGATTGTCCATGTATAAAAGTGAAGGTTATTTTTTTTCCTTTAGAGTTTTCAAGACATTTCTTTATTTTCTTGTAACTATTGAGAAATCCAATGCTATGCTGATCCTTTATCCTTTGTATAAAATTTTTTTTCTTTGACAGGTTTTAGGAGCTTCCTCAATGTTGTGAAATTTCACGTCAATGTGTCTTTGTGTTGGTTTATTTTAATTGATGCACTGGATACTCATTCTTTCAATCTGGGAGCTCTTGTCTCTTAGTTTAGGGAGATTTTAACACATCCCTTGCAGTATGTAAAAAAAAAAAAATGTGGATAATCATCTGTACTGCAAATCAGGCAGCATATAACTAATACAGTTAGCAAATTTGACCTTAATGCATGAATGTAGAACAGTTTCCAAATGAAAGCATAATATATATTTTTTTCAGTTACACGTGGAACATTTACCAAAAAACAACTTACCATGTGCTGGGCCATAAAGCAATGTAGTTTAAAGGATTTAAGTTACTTAAAATACATGTTCTAAAAACAGTGGAATTAAGCTAGAAATGAATATAAGAAAAACATAATTAGAAAATGCCCATGTGTTTGGAAATTAAGAAATAAATTTTGACCCATTGTGAGTCAAAAAAGTAATCACAATAGAAATTGGAAGATAGTTTGAACTGAAAGTATAATATAAATATTTCCTAACAAAACTTGTAAAATCCAGCAAAAGTTGTCTTTAAAAGGAAATTGATAGTATAAAATGAATATATTATTAAAGAAGAGAGACTGAAAAATTAATGACTCTTCTGTCTCAAGAGCTTAGAAAAAGAATTGTTAAATAATGCCACAGAAAGTAAAAGGAAAGAAACAAAAACAAATCTAATGAAAAGGAAAGTCATTATTCAGAATATTAAAAATATTCTACAAATCAATAAGAAAAAAACAGAACCCAGTGTATCAGTGGATAAAGAACTTGACCAGACTCTCATAAAAGGGTATCCAACTGGTCCATAAACATGAAATGGTGCTTAATCTCATAAGCAATCAAGGAAATGTAAATTACCTATTCAAAGAGATAGTACACATTCTCTAAAATGGCGAACACTGTGGTTCAGTCTTTTTTGAAAACTGACATTATCTAAGAAAATTGAGAGGATGTAACTGGGAGAGAGAAGATGAGAGACAGGTTCCTGGGGGAAAGACAAAGGGACTCAGACTCTGGGGAACAGTGTGAAGCCCACATGGACAAGAGTGGACTTCTTCAATGACAAGATGGATGGAGATGCGACACAAGGACAACCTTCTATTTCCACCCAGATAAATCCTGCCACACTACAATCTCTCATGCGACGGTTTGTGAAATGCTCTCCTCACAATCCGGGGAAAGAGACCCACTGCCGCCAGTGTAGGATTTCTTACAATGGCAGTGATGGAGGAGCCAGATCCTGGAGGGATTCTATTTCCCCTGACCACTTTGTGGAGAAAAAGTCACTACTGTCCAGGGACATCAAAAAAAAAAAAATAAACTTCTATTTTCTACATTGCAGTATTAGGGCTATACTAAACTAAAATAGAAATTGGTCATTTGAAGAGAAGTTCTTTTTAAAATAATTACTTAAAGTAAGTGGCATTGAGTAGGTGTTTGGGAGGCAGGCAAGAGGGAAGATAGCTGGGCCTAGGTTGAATGTTGAAAACATGTTACCTCCGTTACCATAGAAGACAGAAGCAGTCACTATGCAGTATTTTTAAGGTTTTGGTTGTAAAGCCAGCATATTAGGGTTCATTGTTTGCTTTTCATTGCTTATAGCTTATTATTACATGGAATAGATCAACTCATCAATTATTCACTTTGCTAGAAAAGACTGAAAGAAAATAAAGTACAAAATAACAGAAGGAGAGAATACTGAATAGTTTCAAGTTATAAAATCCAATAAATTGTATCAGTTAAGGAAAGGAATCCAGCCCTGAGGCAAAGATCATATTAAGGTGTGATGTTTCCATCTGCTGAATATGCCTTCAATTTGGGAAAGAGGGCGCCATGATGAAAAGAAGCAAAATAAGGAAGCAAATGCAAAAAGGCAAACATGAGTATTAAGTCTGGGACAGAATGATAGGTACTTAATGACACAGGAAATGGACTTTTCTTCTGCCATTCTTTTGTTATTATTTTTGAACATAGTATTTTTAAGACTTATGTTGGTGATGGAAACTATATAGAATGCCTCTAAAATAACTGTACAGATACTCCACACCATATGTAAAAATTATGTTATGAAAAACACTAAAACAATTTTCATTTTATTCAAAGTTGATCCTTAGTCAACTAAAAAAATGACTTGGCTTTTAAACATTCCTAACTGGAAAGCTCCGTCATCTTCCTTTAAATTTTGATAGGATCTAGGGTGCTTAATACTATGACCATATAGGATGGAATGCCAAGTTCAGCAATCTGAACTTTTTTATAGATGACTCTGTTTTATCTTACTCTATCATACATTTTAGAACAAGTCAACCAAAAGTTAGTTTTGTCATACCAAAATTGATTTAGGAATACAGTATAAAACTTCTCTCACTGAAAATTATCAGCATATTTGTTTAATCCCCAAAATAAACACAGTGTGCATTTTGGGGTCATTTTTAACTATGTTATATACTTCTGGTTTATAAGAAAACCATGTTTCATGAAAAGAACAGTACTTTCCTCCAGATTTTCACTACTTGTCCCCAAACTCAAATCCATGGTTAAAATCAATGCCAAACAAACTGTCACTGCAGAAAGAATCCTCAGTCACGTAATCAGCAGAAAATGAAGAGAACATGATCACAAAATATAAAGCCAGAGGAAAAAGATGTGACAAAGCTGACAAGCAAGTAGAATCCAACATAATTCTGCTTTGTGAACGTCTTCCTTCCAGACAGATAAAACCCTAGGAGCAGCAATGCTACTGCCTCCCTTGAGCAATGTCATTGTTTTGTGAGTTAAAAAAAAAAAAAAAAAAAAAAAACAGACGTTCACTGTGTTCATAGATATGTGCTGCTTAGGGTCCACTAAGTATTTTGAAACAACACGGAGGTGTGACTGACAGCATTAGAGGACTATATATTTCAAGTGTAGGGCAAAGGGAGACAAGCCTGAGAATATATTTGCCCTAGTACTTTCAAGGATAAGAGTGAGTAAAATCAAATGAGACAAAGAACATGATAATTTACTGGAGAATAAATTATTTAAAACTTTTTTACCTTGTGCTAAGGCCCAAAGTTTATATGATCATGACAGACTATTTTCGGAAACATAAGCAATACTACACAATTAAAAATAATTTGCTCTTGGTGACACCAGAAAGATATATAATTGCAAGAAACAAGAATTCGGAGACCATTTCCATCAGTTTTGTAAATTTACTATAAATAAATTTAATGTTTACATATGCTCATACAAGGCAGCTAGAGGGAGAGAGAATCAGTATATAAATTTTAAAAGGTAAAAAAATTAAGATTTTTTGAATTTTTATACACATACTTTACTAGAAATAATTTTTGAAATGAATTTTAAGATGAACTCTTGAATGCTTTGTAAACGTTTTAAAAAATTAGACCCACTGCAACAATTTGTTGGTGAATTTGTATAACTTTTGAAAATAAACTCTTTTTTCTAAAATAAAAAAAAAAAAAAGAAAGAAAATTGAAGATCATCTATGATCCAGTAATTTTGCTCCTAGGTATATATCCTAAAGAAATGTATGCATGCATGTACCAAAGACATGACCAAGAATATTGTTGGTGGCAACTCTTTGTAATTAATACTATGTGTCTTTTAACGTGATTCTCATTTGTTTTTCACAGCCAAGCAAATTTAGCCAATCCTCTGTCTTATGCCATGCAGATTGTAGGCATGAGTGCTACTCTTCCTAATTTGGAGCTTGTGGCTTCCTGGTTGAATGCCGAACTCTACCATACCGATTTTCGTCCTGTACCATTGTTGGAGTCAGTAAAACTTGGAAATTCCATATATGACTCTTCAATGAAGCTTGTGAGGGAATTTCAGCCCATGCTACAGGTGAAGGTAAGTCAGTATTTTTACCTTACTACCACCAGTGCTTTATGTTTGACTGCGTTTTCTAGCAAGTTAACAGTTTCTGAGTTATGTGAAGTGGGAATTGCAAAGTAGTTGAATATGAATTACATATCCATTAGAAACATTATTAGTATTAAGCTAATTGGTTTCATCTTAAAGAATTGGTGGTGATGGTAAGAGAGGAAATGTAGTTGTGTCTTCAATTTAAATAACTATCATTTTCTATAAGTAATACATAATAATACCTAGTTTTATAGATCTTTCTTTTTAACTGAGAACAGATTTTCTTATGGCTTATATTTATACTTAACACTTTTTTCCACATTATAAACAGTTTATAATGTAGAGAATTAAACTTTTGTTAAATGATAGGTTATAAATAGAGTGGAATAAAACATCATTTTTGGAGTTAGACAGACCTACCTCTGATACTTATTAATAGACATTTGATACAGCTGTGATATTAGTTGAATCCAAAACCCCTCAGAATGTAGTGTCTTCATGTATAAAATGAGAAATAATACTTACTTTAGTATTGTTGTAAGAATGAAATATGATTTTTAAAAATTGTCTAGCATCTAGAATGTACTTGATAAATGGTAAATTTCCTTCCACATTCCTAAATACACTTAATAAGTTTCAGTTTACATTATTTTTCTAAGCCTGTGTCTCTGAATACTAAACTAGGAAAAGATAAGTTTAGAGCTGGGATCAGGACAAATTCACGTTTCAGTATCCTCATAGGTATGCGTTTGCAGCCTCTGTATGCCTGGTATGGAATCATGCTTTGCTCTGTACTCCAAATTTCACCTGATTATGCCTTGGTTACCTCAATAATTTATATTTGTAAACATTCATTTAATCTTCTGTTAATGTTTTTCTTCTATTACCATGTGCATGCAGCTACCCTTTTTGAATCACTTTCAATTGTTACTTGAATTGTTAAAAAAACCCTCCTAATTGTTCTTTACTGCTTCCACCTGGTCCCCTTCCATCTACATTTAGAATTAACATCAGGTCATGTATGTAACAATTCTGCTAAAAAAAATTGTCATGGTTCCCTGTTTCATTTAGAATGAAAGCCAACATCTTTATAGTAGCCTAAAAGGCCTACATCATCTGCCCCCACCCTCTTAGCGCTCTGCCCTCATCTACTGTATTTCTTCTGACTTCCTCCGTAGCCTCTTTGCTGTTCTACAATTTGCCAAGAATCTCCCTCCTCAGGTTCTCTTTGCCTGGAATGTTTTCTTCACCAGGCATTGGTGTAATTTACTTTTTACCTTTGGACCTTTACTCAAATGTCACTTTCTTAGACCTTCCCTGGCCACCTTAATCTAAATTACACTGTGTTCCTCTTCCTAATCCCTATTTTCCCTATTGTATTTTTTCCTAATGTGTTTTTGTTATTATCTATCTCTTTTGTATAGGAGTAGGAACACTCTGAGGCCAGAGTTTTTTTCTGCTTTGTTCTTCATCCCCAGTGCCTAGAATGGTATTGCCACATAGTAAATATTTGTTTAGTGGGTGAATGGGGGTATGAATTAAGTAATCCCAGTACACACACTGACCTTCCAGATTTGAGAACTCTCAGGGCTACCCCTGGCCCATGTGCTCTTTATTCTGCCTGAAATGTTTCCTCTGTCCCTCAATTACCTTACATTGAGATAACGCCCCCTCCTTCACATCTCAGGTAAATCATCATTTTCTCAGGGAAACCATTCTTTCAGATCTTTCTGTCAAATTTATGTCAAATATGAATCCTCAAAATACCATAAAACTCTCTTTTATAGTACATTTTATGATTGTATTTTACATTTATTTGTTTAGTATTTTAACATGTTTTCCCAGTGAGACCTAAAACCCTTGAAGATAGGACTTTGACTTCTTCTGATCACAATTTCATCCCCGTTGTTTGAGGGTCGGAGATCAATAAATATTAGTTAAGTGAATAGAAAAATATTTCCTTCCTACCTTGCATTATAAAGAAGTTTATTTCTTTTTCTTCTTCCTGTTTTCTTTTTTCATTGATCATTACTAACTTTGTAACTGATTTTTATTATGCCTTTGAGTAGAAAAAAATTTCCCCATGAAGCAAAATGACTGACTTTAAATTGTTGTGTGAATGTTTTGAAAGTACTACTAGAGTGGTTATTTTTCTTTTTTCTTTCTTAGGGAGATGAAGACCATATTGTTAGTTTATGCTATGAGACTGTTTGTGATAACCATTCAGTATTACTTTTCTGTCCATCAAAGAAATGGTGTGAGAAGCTGGCAGATATTATTGCCCATGAGTTTTACAATCTACAACATCAAGCTGAGGGTAAGTTACTGATTAAAATATATAAAGGACCCATGGACAAAGACAACGGGGTGGAGGAGATTGAATGTGGGAGGTGGGGGTAGGTAGGGTGAGGGGAGAGTAATGGGAGGGGGGGAAATGGGGACAACTGTAATTGCACAATAAGAAAAAGAAAAAGGAAACCTCCATACTTAATACATTTGCTAAAAGTAACTTTAATGATTATATTAGCAAAGCATGACTCTTTCCTCATTGCCACGACCTGCTCCTGGGCACTCCTGACAAAACTATGCTTTTTTGACTAATCTTCTTATCCTCATTATAGACAAAGTGTACACACACTCAGTCTAATATTCCAATTTTACAAAACTGGATTAATATAGGTATATACTCAGGTTCTTCATCTGGGATCCATGGGCTTTGAGGTTATATATAAAACTTCACACATACACAATTTTCTGGGGCAAGCAGCCATATCTTTCTTTATATTTCCAAACTTTAAAAAGAATCACACATACATGTACGTACTCACACACACATGTGCTCATACATATATTTATTTTAAAATAAATTTTATTTAAGTATAATTTATATATAATAAAAAGTACCTGTTTGAAGTATATAACTTAATCAGTTTAAATGAATGTTATACCTCTTTAACATCCACTATGATCAACGTATAGAATATTTCTATGATCCTAAAATGTTCTTTTTTGCTTTTCTTGCTTTTTTCCAGCCCCAGGCAGCCATATATCTGCTTTCTGATATTCTAGACTGGTTTTGCATTTTCTAAGAATTTCATGTAAATGAAATCATATAGTATGTGTGTCTTTTGCATCTATCTTCTTTCACTCAGCAAGATATTTTTAAGATTTATCTAGATAGTTACATTTATCAATTTGTTCCTTTTTCATTGCTGAGTGTGTCATAACCATTAGTATATATTTGTACTGATTTTACTAGCCTATGGTCACTTGAGTTCCAAGATAAATGTAGGAGAGACAGAGACTAGTTCCAGTCACAGAATATTAGAATATTTAATGACTTCACTAGGCCAGTGGTATCATGAGGATGGATGACGGGTATCGCAAGTCAAGTTCCAACAAGTGAACTGCTGGAAGTTTATATTGGGTACGCTACAGTCCAACGCTATCATGTCTTTTCTAGTTCTCTCTTAATTGATACTTTCTATACTCTGTCAACTTATATTCTGTATGTACTACCATGGTAACTCATATTCCATAATAACTAGAAAATTTATTATTTTCTTTGTTTGAGGTTCTTTTATTTTGATTTATTGCAGTGGTTCCCAAATCCTAGTGCTTGACTGCAGCCTAGGCTATGATGAAACCCCCCAAAAGTAAAGACAAGGCTGCATATTTTTCATAAAAATAAAGTTTAAATTCTGAAATTTTCCCTAGTAATTTTTTAAAAAGTTAAAGTGACTTTTCTTTTGAAATAAAGGATTGAGCAATGGTAATTTTTAAAATTTTTGTTCATTCATTCATTCATTATTTTTTATCATATTTTTTTTCCATTACCATTTATCGCCCTTATACCTCCCTCCTCCGCTGCAGTCACTACACTGTTGTTTATGTCCATGAGTCCTTTTTCCTTTTTGCTCAGTCCCTCAACTCCCTAACCCTTCCCCACAGAGCTCTCAGCCTGCTTTTTGTCAATAAATCCATTTTTATTTTGCTTCTCAGTTCAGTTTGTTCATTAGATTCCAAATGAGTGAAATCATATGGTATTTATCTTTCTCTGACTGGCTTATTTCACTTAGCATAATGTTCTCCAGGTCTTTCCATGCTGTTGCAAAGGGCAAAATTTTTTCTTTTTTATGGCTGAGTGGTATTCCACTGTGTAAATGACCCATACTTGTTTTATCCACGCATCTACTGATGGACACTTGGGCTGCTTCCATACCTTGGCAATTGCAAGTAATGCTGCAGTGAACATAGGAGTGCTTATGTTCTTTCAGATTAGTGTTTCAGATTTCTTCAGATAAATTCTTAGAAGTGGAATTACTAGGTCATAAGGCAGTTACATTTTAATTTTTTGAGGTATCTCTATACTAAAAAATTTTTTAAATTGTCCTTAATATAATGAAACATTTGCAACCCTCTGTGGGTCCTTAAAATGTTAATAAAAGTTACCCTAAAAAGTGAAAAAATAAAATGTATATATTTTAAGAAGTTTTACTAGTTCAGAAATCCAAAACTCTGGAAAATTCCTTAAGAAAACATAGTTACTGCAGACAGTTAAGGTCTTACTGGAAGAGGGGCGCACACAGAGATGCAATAACAGAAGGTAATGTTATTACCATATTGGTGCCAAAGAGGCCAGAAAAATTCTCACATGGAATTAGGCTCCTAGGTGATTCTGACTCTGTTGGTGGGACACACTCTGAGCAAGGATTTTGATTTTTAGGCTCTGTGTGGTATTCATTATACTTGTATATAATCCTCTCCTTCCTCCAGTTGGTTCCTTTAGTCCCCTCCTGTGGGCGTGGTCTTACTCTAACATAGCGTTTCCTAAACTTTGCTGCACTTTAGAATTGCTTGGGGAAATTTAAAAATTCTTAATGTCCACCTTGCATGCTATGCATCACAATACCCAGGATTGAGTTTTTAAAAAGTGTAAAGGTGATTAATATATGTAGTATCAGGATCATTGCCCTAGTGTTTAGCTTAGTAATGACTGAGGCAGATAGCACTTAAAGAGGTCTAGACAAAGGTGAACATGTGGATAATATTTTTGTGTGACAGGACTGGAAAGATCATCTGAACTTTTACCAGTGATGCTGGAACAAAAGGGCCTCCTAGAAGTGATTGATCAGCTAAAACATTCGCCTTCAGGACTGGACTCTGTATTACAAAAAACTGTACCATGGGGAGTAGCGTTTCATCATGCAGGTATCCATATTTATAGTGTTATTAAGAAGCCCTCTCCAAAAATCTACACAATTTCTTTATTTTTGTATTTACAGGCATTTAATTTATTGTTAACCACACAATACTTTTAAATTTCATGTAAAAAAATTGTACAATTAAGATTAAGCACAAGTAAAACAAACATGTTTAGGTTTACTTATCTGTATGGTAAACCTTACTTGCAGTCAATGGCTAGGCATCACTTGTTTCAGGGGTCGCTTGCTGAAGTCTTCATATTAGGCTCAGTGTTTTCTAGTGCAACACATCGCCATCTATTGGAACACATTTTCTATTCTTCTACCCACACATTTAATGTCTTTTCCATCTTACCACATACTGTGTAACTTTTTCAGTTTGAGCTGTGGCAGCAAAACTAGCATGCATTTCTTTTTCCTTCTTTACAATTTCATGATAGAAGATTCATTCTTACATAAATCTTAGCCACCTCAGCATACAGCTATGCTCTGCTTAATGATGGGAATACAGTTTGAGAAATGTGTCATTGGGCAATTTTGTTGTTGTGCAAACATCTCAGAGTGCACTTACACAAACCCAGGTGATACAGTCTACTACATACCTAGGCTGTACAGTATAGCCTATTGTTCCTAGGCTATTAACATATATACAGCATTTTACTCTACTAACCACTGTAGGCAATTGTAACACAATGGTAAGTATTTGTATCTAAACATATCTAAACATAGAGAAGATACAGTATAAAAGATAAAAACTGGTACATTACCACGAATGTAGTTTACAGGATTGGAAGTTGCTCTGGGTGAGTCAGTGAGCAAATGCTGAGTGAATGTGAAGGCCTGGGGCATTGCTGTACACTTCTGTAGACTTTAACACTTTAAACTTAGGCTACATAAATTTATAAAACAACATGAGATTAAATCAACCACAAGAGAAAATGATGCAATCAAGTGATGCATTAAGCACAAGATGTATGAAGCTGTTGTTGGAATTACTTGGCATACTGTTTTACATAAACCGTTTTTTATAAGTAGAAAGAGTATATTCTAAAATACAATAAAAACATAGTAAATACATAAACGAGTAATAGTCATTTATTATCATTACCAAGTGTTATGTACTATACATAATTGTATGTGCAGTACTTTTATATGACTTGCAGTGCAGTAGGTTTTCTTATGCCAGCATTGCCACAGACACATGAGTAACGCATTGTGCTATGACATCACTAGGTGACAGGAATTTTTCGGCTCCATTATAATCTTATGGAACTACCATCGTATATGTGGCCTATCATTGAACTGCAATATCATGCAGTGCATGGTTGTACAGTTTTTTTTACTTATTAAGTAGAGAACTTTTACCTTTTCACTTAAAGGAAGTGGTTTATAGCTTCTTTTTGGCATATTCAGATTGCCATTAACACTCTTGCACTGTGGGACCATTATTAAGTAAAGTGTTACTTGAACATAAACATTGCAACACCAGGAATCAATCTGATAACTGAGACGGTCACTGAGTGACTAATGGGCAGGTAGTGTGTGCTGGACAAAGGGATGATTCACATCCCAGGCAGATGGAAGAGGACAGTGTGAGATTTTGTCGTGCTATTCAGTGCAGCTTGCAATTGAAAACTTAGGAATTACTTATTTCTGGAATTTCCCATATAATATTTCCAGATCACAGTTGACTGTGGGCAAATGAAAGCACGGAAAGCAAAACTGCTGATAAGGGGGAACTACTGTACTTGCTAACCCAATTTTATGCCACTCTCCGTGTCTCTCTTTATCTCAAGGGATATTGAAATATTATCACACATATATGAAAATCAAACTAATTTTAGAAATTGTCATATTGTATTTTGAGAGGGATAGAATGTTTAAAAGTCAAATAGGTTGTCAAAATTGCAAGGATTATGGTAGTCACTGAATTAAATAATTTCAGGAAGTAGTCTTTCCATGATCATATGTGCTAAGGATATGACTAAGAATATACAGTTTCTAAGATTAGAAATTTAACCTTTTCAACTTATTTAAAAATTTTATCATGCTATATATAAAGAAATTTATAAATATATATACACACACATATATGCGCACACACATATATGCACACAGTTGACCCTGAACAATGTGGGTTTGAACTGCATGGGTCCACTAACATGCAGATTTTTTCCAATAAATAAAATTTTTGGAATTTTACAACAGTTTGAAAAACTCACAGATGAACTGTGTAGCTTAGAAATATTAAAAAAAGAAAAAATTAGGTACGTCATGAATGCATAAATATATGTAGATATTAGTCTATTTTAAGAACAGAAAATCATCTTAGTCCATTTAATGCAATAAAATATACACAGATTTATTATAAATAGTTAAAATTTATCAAAACTTATGTGCAGAAACACAGACCGTACATGGTGCCATTCAGAGTGGAGAGAAATGTAAACAAATAAAGATACAATATTAAATCATACCTGCATAAAATTAACTATAGTGCATAGTGTACTACTGTAATAATTTCACAGCTACCCATTCAAGGATTGCAAGAAACGCTTAAAATGCCCTCTGACACCACTCATCTTGTAATCAATTTGTTTCTCCAGTAAATTGGGTATTACAGTAAAAAGTGACGTCTTTCAGTTGTTGCATATTTTTCACTGTATTTAGTGTAACACTGTCAACTTTGAATAACATCATGGGACCCATACAGAATGCCATTAGTGATGCTGGAAGTGTTCTTGAGAAACAGAAAAGTCATGACATTACATGACAAAGTTGAATTGCTTGATATGTACTGTAGATTGATGTCTGTAGCTGTGGTTGCCCACAATTTCAAGATAAGTAAATCCAGTGGAAGGACTGTTGTTAAAAAGAGAAAAGGAAATTTGTGAATCCTTCACTGCAGCTATGCCAGCAGGCATGAAAACCTTACAACTTTTCGTACATTACCTTTTTATCTCATATTGAAAATGCAGCTTTTATGTTGGTGCAGGATTGCTATAAGAAAGGCATATCTATAGACTCTAAGGTGATTTAAGAAAAAACAAAGTCGTTATATCACAACTTAAAGCAAAAGGAAGGTGAAGGATCTAAAGATGGAGAATTTAATGCTAGCAAAGTATGACTTAATAATTTTAGAAAGGATGCTCAGCAACACTAGCCATCAGAGAAATACAAATTAAAACCACAATGAAGTACCACTTCACACCAGTCAGAATGGCCATCATAAACAGATCAACAAACAACAGGTGCTGGTGAGGCTGTGGAGAAAAGGAAATCCTAGTACACTGTTGGTAGGAATGCAGACTGGTGCAGCCACTGTGGAAAACAGTTTGGAATTTCCTCAAAAAGCTAAAAATGGAACTGCCTTTTGACCCAGTGATTCCCCTGCTGCGATTATACCCTAAGAATCCCAAAACACCAATTCAAAAGAACCTATGTTCATAGCAGCACAGTTTACAATTACCAAGTGCTGGAAGCTACATAAGTGCCCATGAGTAAATAAGTGGATCAAAAAACTATGGTACATTTACACAATGGAATACTATGCAGCAGAAAGAAAGAAAGAGCTCTACCCTTCGCGACGACATGGATGGATCTGGAGAGCATTATGCTAAGTGAAATAAGCCAGGTGGCGAAAGACAAATACAATATGATCTCACCTATAAGTGGAACCTAACCAACGAAACAAACAAGCAAGGAAAATATAACCAGCAACATTGAGAGAAAAAAGAAACCAACAGGATCAAGAGGGAAGGAGGGAGGAGGGCTGGGAAAAGGGAAAGGAAGGGTCAACTCAAGGGGTGGGAAAAGGGAAAGGAAGGGTTAACTCAAGGGACGTGTATAAAGGACCCATGGACAAAGCCAAAGTGGGAAAGGATTAAGGGAGGGAGGTGGGGTCGAAGGGCAGGGGAAAGTGGTGGCAGTAAGGTAGAAACACATGTATTTGAACAATAAAAAAAATTTTTAGAAAGGTTTGACTTAAAAAGTGTCAAGAGAAGCAGCTTCTGCTCTTCAGACACCATTAAGAAAATCATTGAGGAAGGATATCTGCCTGAATAGGTTTTTAATGCAGATGAAAGTGCCCTATTCTGGAAAAGTATGTCGCAAAGGACATTTATTAGTAAGGAAGAAAAGCAAGCACCAGGATTTAAGATAGGAAGGAACCAGGTAACTCTACTGTTTTGTGCAAATGCAGTTGGGTTTATGATCAGGACCGACCTTACCTATAAAGCTGATAACCCTGATTCTTGAAGAGAAAAGATAAGCACCAGTTGCCAGTCTTTTGGTTTTATAAGAAGACGTGGATAGTGAGAACCCTTTTGGGGGATTGGTTTCATCAATGCTTTGTCCCTGAAGTCAGGAAATACCTTGCCAGTAAGGAACTGCCTTTACATTTTTTTTTTTATATTGGACAATGTCCCTGGTCCAACTCAGGAGTGACCCAGACACTCCTGAGTTCAACACAGAATGCACTGAAGTGGTCTACTTGCGTCCACACACGACATCTGCAATTCAGTGTCTAGATTAGGGAATCATAAGGACCTATAAAGCTCATTGATCATGGTACTCTACGGAAAAGATTGTCAACATTATGGAAGTAGAATTCTGATAGAACACCATGAAAGTCTGGAAGGGTCACACCATTGAAGAGACCAATGTTTCAGAAAAAGCCTTGAAAGCCATCAAACTTGAAACAATAAATTCCTGCACAAGAAAACCGTCCAGATGTTGTGTACGATTCCACAGGATTTATGACAGCCAAAGAAACCATGGAAGAGATTGTGAATATAGCAGAAAAAGGGGTGTGTGTGTGTGTGTGTGTGTGTGTGTGTGTGTAGGAGGTGGTGGTGAAGGGTTTCAAGACACAGATCTTGAAGAAGAAAACTTGATGGAGATGAGTGCTTCTGAACCATGCCAGAAGATGAAGAAGACATAAAAAAGCAGCACAGGAAAACAAACTGATATTAGACAATCAGGCAGAAGAGTTCCTATTATTCAAGACTGCTTTTGACTACTTTTACAGCATGGACCCTTCTACGATGTGGGTACTGAGACTAAAGCAAACAGTGGGGAAAGGATTGGTACTCTATAGAAATATTTTTAAAGAAATGAAAAAGCAAAAAAGTCAGACAGAAATTCCATTGTATTTCTGTAAAGTTATGCTGAGTGTGCCAGGCTGTTTTGTCTCTCTTTTCACCTCCTCCACCTCTTCCACCTCTGCAACCCCTGAGACAAGAAGACCAACCCTTCCTCCTTCTCCTCCTCCTCAGCCTACTCAAAAACTTTCATGGTGATCCACTTCCACATAATGAATAGTAAATAACTATCATGCCATACAGTTAATAAACTTAGTTGTTGTGTATGTGTGTGTCTTCATGTGAAAATATACCTACGCTTGATCTCAGCCAAAAGGCCAAGAAGCAATTCATGTGGAAATATGCTGACTGTATGGCAGGAACTGTATGAGGCATTTTTGTCCCATCATCATGTAAGTATTCATCACATAGAACATCATAAGCAAGACTTATTGAAATGATAGCATATTCTTACATAAGCATAAGGTGAGTGATATTTAATATAAAATTAGGAATGTGTGTTTTCTTACTGTTTTGTAACTGCTTCCAAAAATTACTATACAATATGCTTCTATGTATCAGCCTATCCTCACAAGTAAGTGGTTTTTTAAAAACTGTAACAGTGCTTTCAAATACTGTATTATGAATATGACTGTTACTATATGCCATAAACACTATAAGAATTCATTTATTAGTGTGTAGTCTATGCTGTCATGAAGCAGCCATATCAATTATTCTAGACTGTTATCAAGCAATTGCATTGCTGCTGTTTCATTATCAAAGGGAACATTGTTATTCCTGTAAATAAATATGAATTTTTTTATATCTTTCATTATTGATGTCTAGTGTTAGTAATACTTATACTATCTATAGTGTTTTGTATCATATAAGACAATATTGATATAAGCACTGACAGACAAATTCATGTTGTAAACAGATAATGCAAACTTATGGTATTAATATAGTACAGTACTGTAAACGTATTTCTCTTCCTTGTGATTTTCTTGATAACATTTCCTTTTCTCTAGCTTACTTGATTATAAGAATACAGTATATAATACATATAACATACAAAATATGTGTTAATTGATTGCATTATTAGTAAAGCTTTTAGTCAACAGGAGGAATTTTGGGGGAGTCAAAAATTACACAGATTTTCTATTGTTTGTGGGGTCTGTGCCAGAACCCCTATGTTGTTTAGGGCCCATCTTTGTATGTTATTGTAACTTACTTTTTTTTTTTTAGGTCTTACTTTTGAGGAGAGGGATATCATTGAAAGAGCCTTCCGTCAAGGTCAAATTCGGGTCTTGGCAGCAACTTCTACTCTTTCATCTGGGGTGAATTTACCTGCACGTCGTGTAATTATTCGGACTCCTGTTTTCAGTGGTCGAACTCTAGATATTCTTACATATAAGCAGATGGTTGGTCGTGCTGGTAGGAAAGGAGTAGACACAGCAGGTGAGTTTGAATTTAATTGAAATGTCATTGCTGAAGGAGAGTGTCATTCTGCTTGAAATTTGACTAGTCCCTGGCAGCCCATATCTCATCATGTTGTCTTTGTTATCCAAAGCACTACTGTCATCCTTTTGGGTTTACTTAATACTTAAAATGGAAGTTATTTTTCATATGTTGTCAACCATTGATTTTCTACTAATGTAGAATCAAAATTTTCTTTTATATACAGTAAAATGATTCAGTATTATGTTAATCAAGATGACTTATCACATTAGCTGGAATGTGATTTTTAATTTCCATTATAGTCTACTAGTTAGTGCTAATGAAGGTAGTAATTTGCATGGGTATTAACTCTATTTAGGTGACTGGTCTAAGAGTTCAAATGCAGATGCCGAGAGCTGGGAAGCACTCTCACACTTTGGAAGTAGGAACTTCACATACAATCTTTTTCCCTCTAAATTGGTTCTGGCTCTAAAAACAACCTTTTTAGTTTTTTACCTCATGTCAGCAAGTTATGATGTTATCAGTAGTTCAAACAAAAGTTTTGTCTTAAGTAATGAAGAAGAGGCTTGTTTGAATTAAATATCAATATAGCATTACTACTTATAATAATATGTAGCATATATATATTATTTCTAACCTCCTACATTATTCTGGGTGTGATTGAATTGTTATGAGTCTTCTAACATTAAAGAAACTTTGGAGGAACATTCTCTGTTACTTACCTTTCTTTTTTAGGATGTAGTTTAGTGACTCCAATATTGTACTGCATGTCAAATAAATAGGCAAACAGTTCTGTGGCTGTTGAAGGGGAATTTGGATATCCAGGAGAAATGGGAAAGTTTTAATGGGAAAGTGGTGGGATATTCTGGGCACAAAAAGCTGGGTAGTATACTGAGGAAGTGACTTTTAGAGTAACTTGACTTGTCATATGAGCTCCCTGAATAGTCGATCTCATTACTTGTGAATCCTATATTTATGAATATGTTTATTTACTAAGCTCATTCAAACCCCCCAAGTCAACATTTGTGGGGCCTTTGTGGACATGTGCGTGCAGAGTAGTGACAAATTTGAGTTTCTGGAATCACATGATTCTACCTTCTTGTTTTAGCTCTCACATTGTAAACAGGCATCCTTTTCTGGGCCTATTGTCACATTTTTACATTTTTGGGATTTTTTGATGATCTAACTGTTTTAAAGGGACCCACAACTATACTGCTGAAGTGCAGTTATCATCTCTGTAGTATTACTAGGTGCAAGAAGGCTGTGATGTACTCCATAGAGAAAATAAGGGTGTTAAATAAGCTTTGTTCAGCTGTGAGATACAGTACTGTTGACTGTGAGTTTAATGTGAATAAATCAATAACACATATGAAATAGGTCTCTTTAAAAAGAAATGCACTTAAAACAAGATTATGTTGAAAATGTTGAGCCTAAGGGCTTGGAGAAAGCTAGCTTTGTATTTCCCTGATGAGAAATGATTTTATATTCCCTAATTCAGTGTTTGTGGTGACTATAGAACATAACTACCACAAATAATAAGAATTGACTATAATTTATTGGTGACTAGATTAGTTAGAATATAAGTTCACTGCTGTAACAAAAGCCAACATAACAGGTGATTATACAAGGTTGAAGTTAATTTTTTCTCATATAACAGGACAGTTTAAGTTATCTGGGGCTGATAAAGTAACTTCAGTGTCAGGGACCTAGTCTTCAGGGTTTTTTTTCCATATAGTTTTCAGAAATATAATTTCAATCCTGTGGTATAAGATGATTACTCCAGTCTCTGTCATAACATCTGCATTTTAGCCATCTGGAGAGGAGAGATGAGGAAGTATAAAAACATGCTCTATTCTTTCAAGAAGTTGCACATAGTAGTATTTCTCCTCACGTATTGGCCAGAACTGAGTTACATGGTTACATTTCCCAACTGCAAGGGAGGTTGGGGAATATAGTCTTTAGCTGCATGGCTAGTATCCAACTGACACTTAGGGATTTTATTTTTATCTTTTTAATTTAAAAAAATATTTTTCAATTACAGTTGACATTCAATATTATTTATATTAGTTTCAGGTGTATAGTATAGTGGTGAGATAATTGCATTCAGGTCAAAATCTTTAATATGAAGAAAGTGACATATTTTAGTATGGCATACATTTTCTGATCTCCTTCAGTCCAAAGTTTAGAAAATGAAAACATTGGAGCCTTGACTTCCAGCCAAGATGGAGGTGTAGGTAGATACATTTTGCCTCCTCATACAACCAAAAGAAGGACAACAACAAATTTAAAAACAAAAAAAAAATAACCAGAAATGTCAGAAAATCGAATTGTATGGAAGTCCGACAACCAAGGAGCTAAAGAAGAAACTTTCATCGAGACTAGTAGGAGGGGTGGAGATAGGCAGCCAGGATGGAGAGACTTGCAGCAAGGTGGCAGCTGGAGGACTGGGTGGTCCCACATTTGCATGTGGATAAACCAGGAGGAATAGCTGGGGAGCGAGACAGACCATGCAACCCATCTGAAAAGAGGAAATAAGAAAATTATCTAAGTCCCATGGTTCTGCATTTCAGGGACAATAAATGTGAAAGTGAAATTTTGAGGGTTAAAAAACTGCCCTACAATATGGACTCTGAAATTTAAAATGAGACACTAAAGCACATAAATTATCAAAACTGTTCATTGTGGAAAAGTTGACAAAATTCTATGCCTACAACAACATACGGTTATCCAGGTGCCATTTCCTCCTACAGTTTATGGTCAACTTCTGCTCATCTTTAAATTCTTGCTTCCTGTCTGAAAAGTCAAGGCATACCCTCCTCTTAAAAATCAATTTCAATCAAGTCTATGGCAAAAACACTGTCCCCAAAATGTTTCAAAATTCTCCTATCTAGATGAGACAGTAGTCAATAAAATTTAGACTTAAGTAGTTCAAAGATCTACACAGAACTAGATTTTGCTCGTTGTACTGGATGCAGTTTGAGTGGAATGTGAGTAGTTGAAAGTTGAAAGGCCAAGATGGAGGCATAGATAGATACACTTTGCCTCCTTGCACAACCAAAAGAAGGACAACAACAAATTTAAAAACAAAATATAACCAGAACTGCCAGAAAATCACACTGAATGGAAGTCCAACAACCAAGGAGTTAAAGAGAAAATATTCATTCAGACTGTTAGGAGGTGCAGAGACAGGCAGCCAGGACAGACAGGCAGAGGGGATACACAGCAAGGTGGCAGCTGGACGACTAGGTAGGCGAGACTGTGTGGGGCAGTCACACATTTGCATTTGGATAAACCAGGAGGAACAACAGGGGAGCAAGACAAACCATGCAACCCAGGGTTCCAGCATGGGAAAAGAAAGCCTCAGAACCTCTGGCTGTAAAAACCTGTGGGGGTGTGGCCACAGGAGAAACTCCCAGCCTCTCTGGAGTGTTCCTTGGAGAGACTCACAGGGTCCTAGAATGTACACAAACCCACACACCTGAGAGTCAGCACCAAAAGGGCCAAATTTGCTGGTGGGTAGGAGGGAAAGTGACTGGAAGCCAGCCGAGAGCTGAGCAAGCAGCATTCTTCCGTCTTGGACCCCTCCCCTACACACAGCATCGCAACGCAGTGACCTGGGTTGCCCCACCCTGGCAAATAACTAAGGCTCTTCCCCTTAAAACATAACAACAGTGCTGAGACAAAGAAATATGACCCGAATGAAAGGACAGATCAAAGCTCCAAAAATAGAACTGATCGATGAACAGATAGCTGACCTATCAGATGCACAGTTTAAAACACTAGTAATCAGGATGCTCACAGAAATGGTTGTGTATGGTTGAAAATGGAGGAAAAAGTGAAATAAAGAAAAATATCCAGGGAACTGACAGTAAAGGGAAGGAAAGCAGGACTCAAATCAATGATTGGGAGCAGAAGGAAGAGATAAACATTCAACCAGAACAGAATGAAGAAACAAGAATTCAAAAAAAAAAAAAAAAATTGAAGAGAGGCTTAGGAACCTCTGGGACTACTTTAAACATTCCAATATCCAAATCATAGGGGAGCCAGAAGGAGAAGAAGAAGAGCAAGACATCGAAAACTTACTTGAAAAAATAATGAAGGAGAACTTCCCCGATCTGGCGAAGGAAATAGACTTCCAGGAGACCCAGGAAGCTCAGAGAGTCCCAAAGAAGTTGGACCCAAGGAAGCACACACCCAGACACATCATAATTACATTACCCAAGATTAAAGATGAGGAGAGAATCTTAGAAGCAGCAAGAGAAAAGGAGACAGTTCCCTACAAAGGAGTGCCCATAAGACTATCAGCTGATTTGTCCAAAGAAACCTTGCAGGCAAGAAGGGGCTTGCAAGAAGTATTCAAAGTCATGAAAGACAAGGATCTACATCTAAGATTACTGTCTCCAGCAAAGCTATCATTTAGAATGGAAGGGCATATAAAGTGTTTCCCAGATAAGGTCAAGTTAGAGTTCATCATCGCCAAGCCCTTATTACATGAAATGTTAAAGGGACTTTACTAAGAAAAACAAGAAAATCAAAAACTATGAACAGTAAAATGACAACGAACTCACAACTATCAACAACTGAACCTAAAAACAAAACAAGAAGCAAAACAAAGTAAGCAGACAACTAGAACAGGAACAGAATCATAGAAATGGAGATCAGAGGGGAGGGAGGGGAGAAGAATGCAGGAAAAGGTACAGTGAATAAGCTGCATAAACAGGTACAAAATAGGCAGGGGAGGTTAAGAACAGTAGAGTAAATGGAGAAGCCAAAGAACTTATATGTACAACCCATGGACATGAACTAAGGGGAGGGGGGAATGCTGGGGGACAGGGTGGTGCTGGGGGGAGGGAAATAAAGGAGAGAAAAAATTGGGACAACTGTAATAACATAATCAATAAAATATATATTAAAAAAATTCGTTAGAGTCCTGGCTGGTGTAGCTCAGTTGGTTGGAGTGTCATCCCGTAAACCGAAAGGTCACAGGTTTACTCAGTCAGGGCACATGCCTGGGTTGCAAGTTCAGTCCCTGGTTGGGGTATTTCTGAGAACGGTGCCCCAAGAGAAACGTTGATGGGTTGTCTCTCCTATGTGGCTTGACCAGGGACCAATCAAAGTTTCTCTCGCATTGATGTTTCTCTCCCTCTCTCTCTCCCTGTCTTCCCCTCTCTCCACAATCAATAAGCATGTCATCCCAGCAGTGGAATTGGACAAAAGGCAATTCCATATTTAGTTTCCTGAGGGACAACTGTAATTGAACAACAATTTAAAAAAAAGAGAAAAAGAAATTTAAAAAAATAAGCATGTTTTCATGTGAGCATAAAAGGAAAGAAAAAAGGGTTTGTTTTTTTTCTTCAAAAACTCTCTGATCATAACTGTCACTATCATCTATTATTTTCTTTAAATAAAGTAAGCCAATTAAGTTCTTTTTAGCCAGTATCTTATGGAAATGTGCTGGGATTTTACAAACATGATTGTTTTGTTTATAGGTGAGAGTATCTTAATTTGTAAGAACTCTGAGAAATCAAAAGGCATAGCTTTACTTCAGGGATCTCTAAAACCTGTTCGCAGCTGTCTGCAAAGACGAGAAGGAGAAGAAGTAACTGCGAGCATGATAAGAGCTATTCTGGAGGTAAGAGTGTTCACTAAATTACCACTTGTTCTTTTAACCTATTATACAATTGTAGAACTTTAGTATGTGAAAAATCTTAGCTTGTGTTTCTTTATGAGGTTATTTACAGCCTTTCCAAGTCTGAATCTCTTCTATTTTATATAGTTATTTCTTGGAATTTTCATTGATGACAAAATATTACATCTACTTTTCAGGAAATCTTTTCATGTTGTCAGTAGATATTATATACATTTATAATGAATGATGATGATGGAAGAGTAAATAGTCTCTACCTTAAGATGCTGTGAATATTTTAAGAGAACAAAATTACTTCATTTATTTTATATCATGAGGGCCTACATGTCTTAGAACCCTGGCTAGTATGGTTCCGTGGGTTGAGCACCAGCCTGTGAATCAAAAGGTCACTGGTTCGATTCTCAGTCAGGGAACATGCCTGGGTTGTGGGCCAGGTCCCAACCTAGGCAACCCATCGATGTTTCTCCTACACATCAATGTTTCTTGCTCTCTCCTTTACCCTCCCTTCCATTCTCTCTAAAAAATAAATATTTTTTTTTGAAAGAAGTTATGGAAAAACCCTGGCCAGTATGGCTTAGTTTGGTTGGACATTGTCATGTGCACTGAAAGGTTGCTGGTTTGATTCCCAATCAGGGCACATGCCTTCATGGTGGGTTCTGTCCCTGGTTGGGGCATGTACAAGAGGCAATTGATCGATATTTCTCTCTCTTTATTCCCCCCTTTTTCTCCATCTCTTCCTCTCACTGTAAAAATAAATAAATAAAATCTTTACAAAAATTACAGAAAAATTTCACACCTCTTGCATCAGATAATAGTTGGTGGAGTGGCAAGTACGTCCCAAGATATGCAGACTTATGCTTCTTGCACATTTTTGGCTGCAAGCATGAAAGAAGGGAAGCAAGGAATTCAGAAAAATCAAGATGCTGTTCAACTTGGAGCAATTGAGGCCTGTATAACGTGGCTGCTAGAAAATGAATTCATCCAGACTACTGAAGCTAGTGATGGAACAGAAGGTAACTATGACTTCTTAGTTGCAATTTACTCACTTTTTCATCTGAGCAATTTAGAATGTGGATGACTGGTTAGTAAAAGGAAATTGGGCCCTGGCAGGGTAGCTCAGTTGGCTTGAGCATTAATATGCCAGGGATGGGGGTTCCATCTTCAGTCAGGGCATATACAAGAAGTAATCAATGAGTGCATAAATAAGTGGAACAACAAATGGATGTCTCTATCTCTTCCTTCCTCTCTCTCTAAAATCAATAAATAAAGAAAATTGGCTCCTTAAGCTGTGTAGAAGGCAACTTATTTTTCCAGGAGTGTATCAAGTCATGTTCAGCAAGTCATTGTTGTGTTCAGCAACATTGGACAATTAGTGTATAGTCCACTCATAAATAATCCATGCTTTGGGCAAGATTCTGTTTGTAAAATTTATCAGAGCCTAAAAAGTTCATTACAGAATACAGAAAGACAGTGTGTTGTTTAATTTTCAACTTCTGATCCTTTATTTTCCCTCCCCCACACCCAAACCAGGAAAGGTGTATCATCCAACGCATCTTGGTTCGGCAACTCTTTCTTCCTCACTTTCTCCAACTGATACTTTAGATATTTTTGCTGATCTCCAAAGAGCAATGAAGGGCTTTGTTTTAGAGAATGATCTGCATATTGTCTATCTGGTAAGTTCTGTTTTCTTCACTGTCATATTGGTGAAAATGGGGAGAAAATATATAGAATCTTGAACATCAAAGACATCCTACAGGAGCATCTTGCATTGTGCGTATGGTTTACATAAGAAAACAATGGTAAATTCTAATCAACAGACCCACAGTCAAAAGAAAAGGCCTTGACCCTAGCTCAAAATATTGGCAAGTTAATATATATTTATGTTTTAACTTAAATAAAACATTTATAGTTAAACAAAACTTTTATTTTTTTAATATTTACAACATTTATGTGATTCAAAAATAAGAGCTGTATCAAAAGGAACACTGAGTGAAGTCTGACATCCCTATCTACCCCCTGTATGCCATTTCCACCCCCATTCCTAGGTAACTGTTTTCACTAGTGTTTTGGTGTATCCCTTTGTTTCATTTTATAAATATTAGCAAATGCTTATATATATTGTTACTTTACCTTCTTTCTTATACAGGGGATAGTATATTATATACATTATTTTGTATTTTTTTTCTCAATAATATATCTTGGAAATCATATCAGTTCATGGAGATCAATTATTTATTTATTGTTTGTTTGTTATTTATTTATATCTGTATAATTCCCTTGTGTGTTTGGTTATACCATTGTTTCAATCATTTCTCTGTAGTTTGACTTCTGGGTTGTTTCCACTATTTTGTTACTGTAAATGATGCTGTAGTTAAAATAATTTGGTGCAAATAAAAAATCATTAGGAAGAGTTGCAATTGCTCTTGCCCAGAGTTGCAATTGCTGGGTAAAGTGTAAAGACATATGTGATATTGGTTTTGTTAAATTGCCTTCTATAGGGTTCATATCATTTTCCAATTTTATCTGTGCTATATGAGAGTGGTTTTTATTTTATAACCTCATGAATAGAGTATATTTTAAGTTTTTATATTTTGAATAGTTTTATTTTACATTTTTATTATAAGTAAATTTGAATATATTTCCAAATGTTTAAGGGCAATATGCTTTATTTTCTATGAATTATCTATGATTTTTTGCTCATTTTCTATTGGTTCTTTTTTTTTGTCCCCTCCTTAAGTTTTAAAGATCCTTTTATATATAGGGAGAGTAATAATTTGTGGTATAAGTTAAAAGTATTTTTCTCCTAATTTTTCTCTTGGTTTTTGACTTTGTTTATTGTGTGTTTTGTATAGCATTTAAAAAAATGTAGTTGGTAGTTGAATTTATGAACTTTTGAATCAGAAATGTTTTTTTTACTCTTTTATCTTTTTTTCATAATGTCTGTCTGTAGTTACAACTTCATTTATTAAGGTTCATTTATACACAATCAGTAAATATTTTTTTACAGGATTCAACTTTTACCTTTTCCTCCAACTTTTATGTAATAATTTGTTTTTGTATTTGGATATCTCTCTAATTTCCATTTGTTATTGGGTATATTTCTGTTTCATTTGTTGACCTGACAACAAAGCACTTTTACCAATTTGTTCACTAGTACCTCTGTTTTATTAAAAGCATTTATTGTATGTTTTATCTCGAGGAGCCAGTTTCCTTCATTGCTGTCCTTTTTCAGTGCTCATAGGTGTTCTTTCTTGCCTACCTTTTAATATACTACCACTTAAAATTAATTTAGTGTTTTCACATTTATACATTAACATAGAGGAGAACTGACTGGCATTTTTAAATAATTGATTGGTCTTATAAATAAAAACAAATGTTTCTCTATTTCTTTAAGTCTGTTTTTGGACACTCAAGAGTGTTCTGAAAATTTTCCAAGAGAATATGATTATTTAAAAAAAATCTTTGTTACAATGCAATTCACATAGCATGCCTTTTAGAGTGTAAAAGTCATGAATTTTAGTATAGTCAGGGTTGTGTAATCATTACTAATATCTAATTTCAGAACATTTTTCATCACCCTAGAAAGAAACCTGTACCCATTAGCACTCATACCCCATTTTCCTGCAACCACCTCATCATCCCCTTTTCTTGAGCAGCCACTAGTGTACTAATGTGCTTTCTGTCTCTGAAGACTTTCCTATTCTGAAAATTTCACATAAATGTAATCATATAATATATGGTCTTTTATGATTGGTTTCTTTCACTTAACATAATGTTTTCAAAGTTCATTCATGTTACAGCATATATCAATTCTTAAATCCTTTATATTGCAGAATAATATTGCATTGTGCAGATATACTACATCTTTATCTATTCATCAATTGATGGATATTTGGAATGTTTTCACTTTGGCTATTGTGAATAATGCTGCTTTGAATATTCACCATACTTTTGATTACTGAAGCTTGGTAGTAAATTTTGAAATCAGGAAATGTGAGCTCTCTAACTTCAAGAAAGTTATATTTTTGAAAAAAATTTTGACTATAATGGGTACATTGTACCTCCTTATGAATTTTAGAGTCAGTTTGTCAGTTGCTACAAGGAAGCCAGCTGGATTTTGATAGGGATTGTGTTGAATCTGTAGGTCAATTTGGGGAATATTGTCGTCTTAACAGTATTGTTTTCCAGTTTATATACATTTACATTTAATTAGGTCTTTTAAAATTTCTTTCAACAATTTTTATAGTTTCACAGAGTACAAATTTTGTGCTTCTTTTGTTAAACTTATTCCTAAGCATTTTATTCTCTTTGATGGTAGTAATGATACAGTTAAGTGGAATCGCTATATTAATTTCATTTTCAGATTGTTTATTAAAGTATATAGAAAAGCATCTTTTGTATATTGATCTTGTATCCTGCAACCTAGGAAACCTGTTTATTAATTTTAATACTATTTTGGTGGATTTCTTAGGATTTTCTATATATAGACAAGATCATGTCATTTGCAAATAGAAATAATTTTGCTTCTTCCACTCCAATCTGATGTCTTTTATTTCTTTTTCATGTCTAATTGACCTGGCTAGAATCTGCAATAAAATGTGGGTTAGAGAGAGTGTGAGCAGACATTTTTGTCTTGTTCAGTCTTTCACCATCAAGTATGAGGTTAGCTGCAGTTTTTTTGCAGATGGCCTTTATCAGGTTGAGGAAGTCACTTTTTTTTTTGTTTTAAAATTTATTTATTTATTTACTTATTTTTAAATTTATAAATCATGTTTATTCTATTACAGTTGTCTCAGTTTTTACCTCTTTACCCCCCTCCACCCATTCCACCCCCACTCCCCACTCCCACAGTCAATTCCCACTCTGTTGTCCATGTCCATGGGTCATTCATACATGTTCTTTGTCTAGTCCTTTCCCCTTCTTACCATCATTGTCCTCTTTCCCCATCCCCTCTGGTCACTTTAAGTCTGTTCCATGTTTCTGTGCCTATGGTTTATTTTGTTTGTTAGTTTATTTTGTTGAATAGAGTCCACTTATAAGTGAGATCATATGGTAATTGTCTTTTATCAACTGGTTTATTTCACTTAGCTTAATATTCTCCAGTTCCATTCATGTTGACACAAAAGGTAGGAGTTCCATCTCTCATTCTTTCTTTCTTAAATGCAGAATGATTTTATTTATTTTTTTAAATGTCTAAGTTAGTTATAAAATATTAAAAAAATTTAAAACCATTATAAAGTCTCAGCAATTAAACCAATGTGACACCAGCACAGAAATAATCAAGTAGATCAATAAAATATAATGAGTATTCTAGAGACAAATGTATATATTTCTCTAACAATATATGATTAAGTTGATATTTCAAATCAATGGGTAAAATAAGGCTTATTCAACTAATAAGGTGCATGGACCACTATTACTTGAAATAAAACAAATATAGAGCCCTATTTCACACATTATACAAGAAATATTCAGGCGAGTTAAAAATCAATATGTAGACTCTAAGGAATTTTAGAAGAAAATAGAACTAATATTTTTCATGACCTGAAGTAAAATATTCAAACCCAGAAGGTATAAAGTAAAATATTGACAATATGACTATATTAAACATTTAAGACTATACAGTAATATAAAAAAACAAAGTACAAGTGTTAGAATAGAAAAGTATTTGCCACACATCTAAAAAAGTGTTAATAGGTTTTTTGTTATTTTGGGTTTTTTTGGGGAAAAAAGTTCTACAAATCTTTAATCAATAAATGGATAAGACTACCAAAAAGTCATTTAAAGTTTTTTAAAAAAATAATAGAAACAGGCAAGAAATATACAAAAACAGGTTTAGTTTCCACAAGTAGTAAAGGAACAATTAAAATAACATGATTGTCACAATCAGATTAATGAGTATTAAAAATATTGGTAATATCAAGTATTGGCAACTCTGAAAGGAACTGGGTATTCATAGAAACTTTTTCTTCATCTTAAAGCAGTCCCTTTAGCATATATTGCAGTGGTGGTTTGGTGGAGGTGTATTCTTTCAGCCTTCTTTGTCTGGGAAACTCCTTATTTCGCCTTCCATTTTAATTGAGAGCCTTGCTGGGTAGAGCAGTCTTGGTTGCAGGCCTTTGCTTTTCATGGCTTGGAATATTTCTTGCCATTCCCTTCTGGCTTGCAGGGTTTCTGTTGAGAAGTCAACTGCTAGCTGTATTGGGGCTCCATTATATGTTACTGCCTATTTCTCCCTTGCTTGCCTTAGGATTCTCTGTCTTTGATATTTGCCATTTTCATGATGATGAATCTTGGAGTGGGCCTTCTTCGGTTCCTCTTGAATGGGACCCTCTGTGCTTCCTTGACTTGTGTGCCTTTTTCTCTCCTCCAATTAGGGAAGTTTTCCATCATGACTTTTTCAAACAGATTCTCTATCCCTTCTTCATCCTCTTCTCCTTCTGGTATCCCCATTATACGGATATTATTATGTTTCAGGTTGTCCTGCATTTCTCTAAATGCCTCTTCATTCTTTTTGAGTCTTTTTTCATTTTATTGCTCTTTTTGGGAGCTTTTTTCTACCTTGTCCTTCAGCTCACTGATTCGATTCTCGACTTCATCTAGCCTGCTTTTGATTCCTTCAACTGTGTTCTTCAATTCAGAAATTGTATTCTTCATTTCCTCTTGTCTCTTATTGACAGTTTCTATGTCCTTTTTCATGGTGATATAGTTTGCAGTAAAGTTCCTTGTAGTTTCCCTGTAGCTTTTTGTAATTCTCTCTGAGCTCACTGAGCTCATTGAGCTTCCTTAGAACCGTTGTTTGGAACTCAATATCTGATAGTTGACTTGCCTCTATTTCATTTAGTTCTCTTTGTGGGGATTCCTCCTTTCCCTTCAAGCGGGGCATATTTCTTTGTTTTCCCATTATTTGTGAGACTCTTCTTTTTTGCTTCTGCTTCTTAAGTTGATCTGCCTTGATTTCCTGACTTTGTGGTGTGAACTTCTATGGTTGGAGACTGCTGTTTTTTTTTACTTTCTGGATCTGCCTCTGATGATGTCAGATGTTGACCCTATCTTACCTTAGGCAGTCTGTGCGAAACTTCCAGTAACCTACTGTTTGTGGCTGTTTCCTTCAGCTGTTAATCTATTCACTCTGCACTGAGCAGGCTACCGTAGAAAGCTCAGGGCGGGGTGGAGTCCCTCCTGGGGGCGGGGTTATTGGGTCCTCTTACACTGCTGCCTTACGGGGGGAGGAGTCCGCATTGGGATCCTGCCGGCTACTCTCTCCATTCCCTCCCCAAAGCCTCTGTCCCCAGTCTCTCCTCAAGTGTCACCAGACGTCTGTGCCCCCTTTAGCCAGGGATCTACTCTCTGGCTGCCACTCTGCACTCAGCCGGCAGCTTAGACAGAACAGGGCAGGGTGGAATCCCACCTGGGGGTGGGGCTGTTGGGTCCTTTGAGGCTGGTACCGCTCAGGGGGAGTGATATCTTCCTGAGCAAGATGGTTGCTGCCATATGGGGCATGAGTCAGCAGAGATCCCCCTGGCTACTCTCTCAGTTCTCTCCCCAAAGCCTCCTTCCCCAGTCTCTCCTCAGGTGTCTCTAGCCCACCCTGTCCCTGACTTTGCCAGTGACCAGGGTAAATGGCTGCAAATAAAAATTTATGCATTGGCCCTTTAAACAGCTCTTTGTGTCTCCAGCCGCCTGTCTCTGGCAGAGAGCGACCCTGCCACTTTTCTCAGCTGGCTTTATTCTGTGTACTTTTTGGGCTCTGGTGCTGTGGGCTAGAAATCCCCACTTTTGATTAGACCCCGCTCTTCCTGGGGGGATCCAACTGGCTGGTTCAATATCCTTCTGGTGCTGCCGCCAGTGGGCGCCCTGCCCACCTTCTCAGGTGTCTACTGCATTCCTTACCAGTTAGATTGCACTAACGCCAATTCTGTCTCCAAGGTTTCAAGGCTCCTCTCTCGCCAGTGTTCAGTTGTTTGTTCCAGGTGATTTCTCCACAATAGTTGTAATTCCAGGTTGGTCCTGGGAGGAGGTCAGCGTGACTTCTACTCACTCCTCTGCCATCTTGATTCCCCCTAAGAAGTCGCCTTCTATTCTTAGTTTATTAGATTTTTTTATTTTATCATGAAAAGGTGTTAAATTTTGGCAAATGGTGTTTCTTCATCTACTGAGATCATCATGCAGTTTGTCCATTATATTGCTATATTTCATTCATTGATTTTCAGACATTATATTAATCTTGAATTATCTGGGTAAATACCACTTGGTCATGTTGTATAATACTATTTATATATTGCTAGATTTGGCTTGCTAGTATTTTGTTGAGGATTTTTGCCTTTATATACAGAAGATACATTGGTCTCTAGTTCTGTTTCTGCACTCTGTATGATTTTGAGGTAATACTAGCTTCATGAATGACTTATTCTGGTTTTCTATAATAAAATTTGTGTAGGATTGCTGTTAATTCTTATTTTAATCACTTGAGAGATTTCACCAGTCAAATTATTTGGGCCCGGGCTTTTCTTTGGAGTAAATTTTTTGATTATTAATTCAATGTCTACTTGTTGTAGACTACTAAGATTTTCTATTTTTTTCTTGAATCAATTTTTGTAGTTTCTGTATTTTCAAGAATTTGTCTATTTTATCTAGGCTATCTAATCTGTTGGTGTTTATTGTTTATAGTATTTCCTTATAATCCATTTTGTTTCTGTAAGGTCAGTAGTGTTGTCCCTCTTTCATTCCTGTTTTTTGTAATTTTAGTCTTCTTTCCTCACTTCTTGATCAAGCTAGATAAATGTATTTCAATTTTATTAATCCTTTTCAAAGAATTGTTAAAAGTTTTTAAACAAGGAGGCCATTAGACTACGTGGTTCTAATGCCTTTGGTAGCTTATTTAAGCAACCAAAACCTATGCCAGAGTCAGTATGCTAGAGTCTGAGAAGGTAAAATTTAACAACCAATCATAAACAGCCAACTAGTCTTTCCCAAGTAAGGCAATTGCCTAAGCTACATCCAGTCAAATCATTTCTTTGCTTTGCTTCAGCATCTTCTCTATAAAAACTTTGACCCTCCAGTGGGAGGGCTCTTAATCACCTTTTGTTTGGCACTGCACAATTCAAATCAATATTGGCTCAAATGAACTCTTGAAAAAAAATTTTTATATGCCTCAGTTTAACAGAATGTATTTTGGTTTAGTAGATTTTCTCATTTTACTCTATTTTATTAATTTCTGCTCTTTATTATTTTTCAGTTCTTTTGAGTTTACTTTGCCCTTCCATTTGCAGTGTCTTAAGGTAGAAGATTAAGATTGATTTGAGATTGTTTTTAATATAGGTATTTATGGGTATAAATTTTCCTCAAATGCTACTCTTCCTTCATTCTATAAGTTTGATATATTATGTTTTTATTTTCATTCATTTCGAGGTACTTTGTAATTTCTCTTGTGATTTCTTCTCTGACTCATTGTTATTCAGTAGTATCTTATTTAATTTCCACATTGCAAATCTCCAAAATATTTTATTTATTTCTAATTTCATTCTGTTGCTGGAAAAGGTACTTTGTAGGATTTCAATACACATTTATTGAAATTTGTTTATTACTCAGCATATGTCCTATCTTGGATTATGCTCAATGTGAGCTTGAGAAGAATGTGCATTCTGCTTTTGTTAGATGAAATTCTACTGTTGTCTATTAGGCCTAGTTTATTTATTAAAAGGTTTTATTTATTTATTTTTTTAGAGAGAGGGGAGGAGAGGTAGAAGGAGAGGGAGACAAATATCAATGTGAGAGAGGAACATCGATAGGTTGCCTCTCATATGTACTCCGAGTGGGGACCAAACCAAAACACAGGCATGTTCCCTGACCAGGAATCAAACTGACCTTTTGTTTTGTGGAACAATGCCCAACCAACTGAGTCACAGGCTACTTGATTTAGAGTGCTGTTTTAGTCTTCTGTTTCTTGTTGATCTTCTGCTTAGTTGTTCTATCCATTGTTGAAAGTGTGGGTACTTAAATCTTCAACTATTATTTTTGAATTGTCTATTTCTTTCTTCATTTCTGTCAAGTTTTGTTCATGTATTTCAGGATCCTGGATATATTTACAATTGTTATATCTACTTGATGGATTGATTCTTTTAGTATTACAAAATATTCCTCTTATTTATGTTAATATATTTTTAAAGCTGACATAACTTTTAATTATTTTTAATCAATTATTCAGTTATGGTTGATATTCAACATTATATTAGTTTCAGGTGTACACCCCAGTGATTAGGCATTATATAATATGATACTTAACTAAATATGATCATCCTGATTAATCTTGTACCCATTTGACATCATTCATAGTTACTAGAATATTACTGACTATATTCCCTATGCTCTACTGTTTATCCCCATGACTATTCTATAACAACCAATTTATACTTCTTAGTCCCTTCACCTTTTTCACCCATTCCCCAACCCCCTGCCATCTGGCAACCATCAAAATATTCTCTGTATCTATGAATCTGTGTGGGTTCTACTTGTTTGTTGTTTTGTTTTTTAGATTCAGTTGTTGATAGATATGTATTTATTCCCATTTTATTCATATTTTTTCTATGTTTCCCCTCTTCTTAAAGGAGACCCTTTAACATTTCATATAATACTGGTTTGGTGGTGGTGAACTCCTGCAGTGTTTTCTTGTCTGGGATGCTTTTTATGTATCCTTCAATTCTAAATGATAGTTTTGCTGGGTAGAGAAATCTTGGTAGTAGGTTCTTGCTTTTCATCACTTTGAGTATTTCTTGCCAACCTCTTCTGGTCTGCAAACTTTCTGTTTAGAAATCAGCTGACAGTCTTATGGGGGCACACTTGTAGGTAACAAACTGCTTTTTTCTTGATTCTCTTAACCTTTGGCATTTTAATTATAATGTGTCTTAGTGTGGGCTTCTTTGGTTTCATCTTGTTTGGGTCTCTCTGCGCTTCCTTGATGTGTATGTCTATTTCCTCACCAGGTTAGACAAATTTACTGTCTTTATTTTTTCAAATAGGTTTTCAATTTCTAGCTTACTCTCTTATTCTTTTGACAACCCCATCAATGTGAACGTTGGTACTCTTGAAGTTGTCCCAGAGAGTCCTTACATTATCTTCATTTTTTTTTTGGATTCTTTTTATGTTTTTGCTGTTCTGATTGGGTGTTTTTTGCTACCTTATATTCCAAATCTCTGATTTGATACTCAGCTTCATCAGTTTTACTCCTATTTTTTTTTACTTTTTTCTTTTATTAATTTATTTTTTAATTTTTTTATTGTTCAAATACATTTGTCTCCATTTTCTTGCCACCACTTCCCCTGCCCTGCCCACCACCACCTCCCACCCTCGATCCTCCCCCACTTTGGCTTTGTCCATGGGTCCTTTATACATGTTCCCTGATTTTACCCTTCCCCTTCTTTTCCCTGTTACCCTCCTTCCTCCTCCCCTCTTTGTCAGTTTGTTTTTTCTTTTAATGTTGCTGGTTATATTTGCCTTGCTTGTTTGTTTTGTTGGTTAGGTTCCACTTATAGGTGAGATCATATGGTATTTGTCTTTCGCCACCTGGCTTATTTGACTTAGCATAATGCTCTCCAGTTCCATCCATGCTGTCATGAAGGATAGTAGTTCTTTATTTCTTTCTGTTTCATAGCATTCCATTGTGTAAATGTACCATAGTTTTTTGATCCACTCATTTATTGATGGGCACTTGGGTTGCCTCCAGCACTTGGCGATTGTAAATTGTGCTGCTCTGAACATTGGGGTGCATAGGTTCTTCTGAATTGGAGTTTCAGGATTCTTAGGGTATAGTCCCAGCAGTGGAATTGCCAAGTCAAAAGACAGTTCCATTTTTAGCTTTTAGGGGGAATTCCAAACTGTTTTCCACAATGGCTGCACCAGTCTGCATTCCCACCAACAGTGTACTAGGATTTCCTTTTCTCCACAGCCTCGCCAGCACCTGTTGTTTCTTGATCTGTTTATGATGGCCATTCTGACCGGTGTGAAGTGATATCTCATTGTGGTTTTAATTTGTATTTCCCTGATGGCTGGTGATGCTGAGCATCCTTTCTTGTGACTTTGGGCCCTATGTATGTCCTCCCTGGAGAAGTGTCTGCTCAGGCCCTTTGCCCATTTTTTAATTGAATTGTTTGTCTTCCTGGAATGGAGTCATATGAGTTCTTCATATATTTTTAACATCAAACCCCTGTCCAAAGTATCATTGGCAAATATATTGTCCTATATGGTTGGTTCCCTTTTCATTTTGCTGTTGTTTTCTTTAGCTGTGCAGAAACTTCTTATTCTGATGAAGTCCCAATTGTTTATTCTTTCCTTTATGTCCCTTGTCTAGGAGACATATCAGTGAAAATATTGCTGCATGGGATATCTTAGAGTTTCCTGCCTATGTTCTACTCTAGGACTTTTATGGTTCCGCGACATATTTAAGTCTTTTATCCATCTTGAGTTCATTTTTGTGTATGGGGTAATGTGGTGGTTGAATTTCTTTCCTTTCCTTTCCTTTCTTTTCTTTTCTTTTTTTTCTTTTCTTTTCTTTTCTTTTCTTTTCTTTTCTTTTCTTTTTTTGCATGTAGCTCTCCAGATCTCCCAACACCATTTGTCGAAAAGGCTATTTTTGTTCCATTTTATGCTTCTGCCCCTTTGTCGAACATTACTTGACCATAGAGACATGGGTTTATTTCTGAGCTTTCTATTCTGTTCCATTGATCTATGTGTCTGTTCTTGGGCCACTACCAGACTGTTTTGATTACAGTGGCATTCTAATATAGTGTGATTTGAAGTACTGTGATCCCTCCTACTTTATTCTTCTTTCTCATAATTGCTGCATCTATTTGGGGTGGTTTATGGTTCCATACAAATTTTTGAAACGTTAGTTCTATGTCTGTGAAATACATCATTGGTATTTTAATAGGGATTGTGTTGAATGTAAAAATTGCTTTGGGTAGTATGGACATTTTGATGATGTTAATTATTTCAATCCGTGAACATGGTATATGCTTCCATTTATTTGTGTCTTCCTTAATTTCTTTCTTCAGTGTTGTGTAGTTTTCTTAGTAGAGGTCTTTTACCTCCTTCCTTAAGGCTTTTCCTGGGTACTTTCTTTTTCTTGTTGCTATAGCAAGTGGGTTTTTTTTTTCCTGATTTCTGATTCTGATATTTCATTGTTGGTGTACAAAAATGCCTTTGATTTCTGAATATTGACTTTTATCCTGCTGTTTTGCCAAATTCACTTACAAGGTCGAGTATTTTTTTGGTGGAGTCTTACAGGGTTTTCAATGTACACTATCCTATCAGCTACAAACAATCACAGTTTTACTTCCTCCTTTCCAATTTTGAAGCCTTTTATTTCTTTTTCTTGTCTGATTGCTGTGACTAGGATTTCCAATACTATGTTGAACAGAAGTGATGAAAGTGGACAACCTTGTCATGTTCCCGATCTTAGTAGGAAAGCTTTTATTTTTTGCACATTGAGTATGATGTTGGCTGTAGGTGTTTCATATATGGCCATTATTATGTTGATGTATGCCCCCTTTATTTCCACTTTGCTGGGTGTTTTTATCATAAATGGATGCTGTACTTTCTCAAATGCTTTTTCTGTATCTATTGATATGATCATGTGATTTTTGTCTTTCCTTTTGTTTATATGATGTATTACGTTTATTGATTTGTGAATATTGAACCATCCTTGCATCCCTAGAATGAATACCATTTGATCATGGTGGATGATGTTTTTATTGTATTCCTGGATAAGGTTTGCCAATGTTTTGTTGAGCATTTTAACCTCTATGTTCATTAGCAATATTGCCTTGTAGTATTCTTTCTTTGTTGTTTCTTTATCTGGTTTTGGATTAGGATGATGCTGGTCTCATAAAAAGCATTTAGGAGTCTTCCCTCTTCTTGGATTTTTTGGAATAGTCTGAGAAGGACAGGGATTAGCTCTTCCTTAAATGTTTTGTAAAATTCTCCTGAGAAGCCGCCCAGTACAGGGCTTTGGTGTGCCGGGAGTTTTTTGATTACTGCTTCAATTTCACGAGCTGTTATTGGTCTGTTTAGGCTTTCTACTTCTCTTCATTCCATGTTGGAAGGTTATATTTTTCTAGAAATTTGTCCATTTCATTGAGGTTTTCAAATTTCTTGGCATATAACCATTCGTATTAATTACTAAAACCCTTTGTATTTCTATGGCATCAGTGGTCATTTCTCCCCCTTATTTCTAATTTTATTTATTTGGGTACTCTCCCTTTTTTTTTGATGGATCTTTTTAAAGGCTTGTCAATTTTTTTTTATCCTGTCAAAGACTCAGCTCTTGGATTTACTGAACCTTCGAATTGTTCTCTTAGTCTCTATGTTATTCAGTTCTGCTCTGATCTTGCTTATTTCCTTCCTTCTACTTGCTCTGGGATTTATTTGTTGTTGTTTCTCCAGTTCTTGAAGATGTCTGGTTAAGTTGTTTATTTGAAGTGTTTATATCTTTTTTAGGGAGGCCTGTATTGCTATGAACTTCCCTCTCAGCACTGCCTTTGCTGTGTCCCATAAGTTTTAGATGTTGGGTGTTCATTGTCATTTGTTTCCAGAAACTTTTTGATTGCTTCTTTGATCTCACTATTGATTCATTCATTGTTTAATAGCATGCTATTCGGTCTCCATTAGTTTGAATGTTTTTGAGTTTTTATTCCTTGAGGTTGGTTTCTAGCTTCAAACCCTCATGGTCTGAAAAAAAGCTTGTTATGATTTCAGTTTTCCTGAATTTGTTGAGCCTTGTTTTGTGTCGTATCATGTGGCCTATCTTTGAAAATGTTCCATGTGCATTTAAAAAGAATGTGTGTTTTGCTTCTTTGGGATGAAGGGTTCTATATATGTCAGTTAAGTCCCTTTGATCTAATGCGTCATGCAGTTCCACAATATCCTTGTTGATGTTTTGTGTTTCAGTTGGGTGCATATAGGTTTACAATGTCTATGTCTTCTTGATGGATTCTTCCTTTGAGTATTATGAAGTGTCCTTCTGAGTCTCTTTTTAAGGCCTTTGTTTTGAAATCTAATTTGTCTGATATAAGTATTGCTACCCTGGCTTTTTTTTCCTATCTATTTCCTTGCAATATATTTTCCCATTCCTTTACTCTCAGTTTGCATAGGTCCTTTGTTCTGAGGTAGGTCTCTTGTAGGCAGTATATATGTGGGTCATGTTTTCTAATCCATTCAGTGACCCTATCTCTCTTGTTTGGAACATTTAATATATTTACATTTAAAGTTATTATTGACAGGTACTTATTCATTTTTTCCCATTGTATCTGTGTCCCTCTGTTACTCACTCTTTTTGTTCATCTTCTTAAAGCAAGCCCTTTAGCATATCTTGCAGTGTTAGTTTGGTAGAGGTGTATTCTTTTAGCCTTCTTTTGTCTGAGAAACTCCGTATTTCATCCTCCATTTTAACTGAGAGCCTTGCTTGGTAGAATAGCTTTTGTTACAGGCCTTTTCTTTTCATGACTTGGACTATTTCTTGCCATTCCCTTCTGGCTTATAGTGTTTCTGTTGAGAAGTCAGCTGCTAGCCCTATCAGGGCTCCTTTGTATGTTATTACCTGTTTCTTCCTTGCTACCTTTAGGATTCTCTGTTTGTCTTTGATATTTGCCATTTTCATGATTATGTATCTTGGAGTGGGCCTCTTTGCGTTCCTCTTGAATTGGACCCTGTGTGCTTCCTGGACTTGTGTGCCTTTTCCTCTCCTCCAATTAGGGAAGTTTTCCATCATTACTTTTTCAAACAGGTTCTCTATTCCTTCTTTCTCTTCTTCTTCTGATATCCCTATTATATGGATATTATTACGTTTCAGGTTGTCCTGCATTTCCCTAATCGCCTCTTCAGTCTTTTTTAGTCTTTTTACATGTTCTCGCTCTTTCTGGAAGCTTTTTCTACCGTATCTTCCAGCTCACTGATTTGAATCTCTGTCTCATCTAGCCTGCTTTTGATTCCTTCTCCTGTGTTCTTCAATTCAGAAATTTTATTCTTCATTTCTTCTTGCCTCTTGTTGATAGATTTGTGTCCTTTTTTTCATGCTGATATAGTTTGCAGTAAGCTCCTAGTATTTTCCCTGTAGTTTTTGGTAATTCTCCCTGATCTCATTGAGCTCATTGAACTTCCTTAGAACCGTTGTTTGAAACTCAATATCTGATAGTTTACTTGCCTGTTTCATTTAGTTCTCTTTCTGGGGATTCCTCTTTTCCCTTCAATTGGGGGGTGTTTCTTTGTCTTTCCATTGAATCCCACTATCAACAGCAAATGAACCAATATTCATAACACTGTAAAGAGATTAATACTTTTATAAGAAAGGAGAGAAATAGACTATTAGTATAAAATCTAGTGACTTAATATGCACAAACTTGAGGGATGTGAAATGAACATTAAAAAGCTATGTAATCAAGAAAATATCGCAAATCATGGAAAAGACCACTGTGGATTTTGTCTCGGTAGCCTCTAGTGTTTACCTCTGTTTTTTCTTTCTGTGTCTAGCTCTGATTTAGTCAGATGTTGACCTCGTCTGACCTTAGGCAGTCTGTTGGAGACTTCCAGGAATCTGCTGTCTGTGGCCGCCCCCTTCAGTTGTTAATCTTGTCACTCTTCACTTAACAGTCAGGCTTAGACACAACAGGGCAGGGCAGATTCCCTCATGGGGAAGGGCTAATGTTTTCTCTCATTCTGCTGCTGCTCAGGGGTGTGGTCTGCCTCAGCAAGATGGCTGCTGCTGTATGTGGGATGAGTCAGCACTGGGATCCTGATGACTATTTTCTCAGTTCTCTCTCCAAAGCCTCCTCCCCCAGTCTCTCCTCTTGCACCTCTAGCCCACTCTCCCCCTGACTTTGCTAGAGCCCACGATAAGTGACTGCAAATAAAATTTATGCCTGGCCCTTTAAATGGCTCTTTGGGGATTCGGAGATGGCGGAGGAGTGAATGGGAGTCACGTGGATCTCCTCCCAAGACCAAACTGGAATTGCGACTAAATAGTGGAGAAATCACCTGGAAAACAATGGAATGATAGTGGGAGAGGAGCCTTGGAGCCACAGACAGACAATGGATTCATCTCTCACACATGCCAATGGGTGAGAAGTGCCATGGAAGCACGTGAGGGTGGGCTGGGCACCTACAGACACCAGCACCGAGGGACATTGAAATGGCCAGTCGGCTCCCCTTGAGAAGAACAGGGTCTGAATCATAAACAGGGACCCCTAGACTACAGCAGCTGAAACCAGAAAAACACAGACAAAATGCAACCCCGAAAAGATTAGGGATGCTCTCTGCCAGAGACAGGTGGCTGGGGATGCAAAGAGACATATAAAGGGCCAACGCAAAAATTTGCAGTGGCAGCCGCCCTCCTTGATCTCTGGGTAGAGGCAGCAGCAGAGTGGGCTGGTGCCTGGGAAAAGATTGGTGAGGAAAACTTTGTGAAGAGACTGAGACGGTGACTGGTGGAGGCCCAGTGATGACTCACCTCCCACCCTGCAGCTACCATCTCGCTCAGGCATAAGGTAATCAATTAACCTGCCTTTTGTGCCCTCCACACTAGGCTTGTGCACGTGTGAGCTCGGGGGGCTAAGTGCAGACAAGCTGGAAGAAATAGAGGATCCCTGGCCAAAGGGGTCACACAGCTGCATAGAGGGCCTTGAGGAGAGACTGGAGACGGAGGCGTTGGGGAAGGAACGGGAAGAGGAACCAGAGAGTCCCGACTGCCTCCCCATTCTGTAGTCTCCATTTTGCTCAGGCAGGATGCACCCCCAAAGGGGCAGAAACAGGTGCGCAGGAGCCAGATGGCCTGCGAATACAACGCGGTCCGCACAAATAGTGGATCCTTGGCCGAAGGGGTCACAGAACTCCCCAGAGACCCCTGAGGAGAGACTGGAGACAGACATTGGGGCAAGAACGGGAAGAGGAACTGGGGAATCCCAACTCCTCCTTTCTGTAGTCTCCATTGTGTGCAGACCGGCCATGCCCCCAAAGAGCCAAAAGCAGAAAAGCACACAGTAGACAACCTAAACCGCCCAGTGGCTGGCGAGAGTTGGCGAGGGCACGTGCGGACCCGCGACAGCATGGGCTGGCGAGGGCTCCCACACGTTGGCACCCATGGGGCCTGCGAGGGAGTGCACAGATCAGTGAGGGCAGGCATAAATTGATGCACGCGAGTGCAGAGTGGTCCGCAGATATAGTGAATCGGAGGCCTAAAAAGTCACAGAGCTGCCCAGAGACTCTGGAGGAGATGGGAGATAGGATTATCCGGAGAGTCCTGGAACTGACTTCCTCCCATTTCCGTAGTCTATATTTTGTGCTGGCAGGCGACGCCCCCAAAGAGCAGGTAGCAGGGAAAGCACACAATAGAAGACCCTAAACTGACCAGTACCGGGTCAACGGTGTGCAGGCGTCAGACGAAAGCGCGAGGTTGGGCGAATAAGCGCCCCTGGGCTGGGTCAAGTGCATGCGCGCGTCCAGGCGGGCGGGGAATCCAGCTGGGCCAGGGAGTGCGCTCAAGGAGTCGAAGTGAGAGTGCAGAGTGATCCACAGAAATAGTGAATCCCTAGCGGAAGGGCTCACAGAGCTGCCCAAAGCAAGAGTCAGACACAGACAATAGACTCTTGGAAAGCTCAAACAAACGACCCAAGGTCATATAGGGTCAACAACTGATATCATCAGAGGCAGGCCTAGAAAGAAAGGTAAAGGAAAAATAAATAAATAAATAAATAAAAGACCCGCCTACTACTATAGAAGTTTAATCCACAAAGTCAGGAAATCTAGACGGCCCAATTGAAGCAGAAGCAAAAATAAATAAAAAATAAATAAATGACTTAACAGACTCTCACAAAAGTGGGAAGAAAAAGAAGTTCCCCCCAAATTAGTGAAAAGGAGACTCCCCACAGAGAGAGGTAAATGAAATACAGGCAAGGGAACTATCAGATACTGAATTCAAAACAATGGTTCTAAGGAAGCTCAATGAGCTCAGCCAGCTCAAAGATAACTATGAGAAACCGCAGAGAAACTATCAGGATCTTACAGCAAACTATATCAGCCTGGAAAAGGACATAGAAACTATCAAGAAGACACAAGAGGACATGAAGAATACCATTTCTGAATTGAAGAACACAGTAGAAGGAATCCAAAGCAGGCTGGATGAAGCCGAGGATCGAATCAGTGAGATGGAGGACAAGGTAGAAAGAAGCTCCCAGAAAGAACAAGAAATGGAAAAACGGCTCAAAAAGAATGAAGAGGCATTTAGGGAAATGCAGGACAACCTGAAACACAATAATATCTGCATAATAGGGATACCAGAAGAAGAAGAAGAGGAGCAAGGGATAGAGAACCTCCTCGAAAAAGTAATGATGGAAAATTTCCCTAATTTGAGGAGAGAAAGGCTCTCATGGATCCAGGAGGCACAGAGGACCCCAGTCAAGAGGGACTCAAAGAGGTCCACTCCAAGACACATCATCATTAAAATGGCAAATGTCAAAGACAAAGAGAGAATCCTCAAGGCAGCAAGGGAGAAGGAGGAAGTAACATACAGGGGGGCCCCGATACGCCTAGGAGCTGACTTCTCAACAGAAACACTACAAGCCAGAAGGGAATGGCAACAAATATTCCAAGCCATGAAAAGCAAGGGCCTACAGCCAAGGCTGCTCTACCCAGCAAGGCTCTCCATTAAAATAGAAGGGGAAATACGGAGTTTTCCAGACAAGAGAAGACTAAAAGAATACATCTCTACGAAACCAGCACTCCAAGATATGCTAAGGGGACTTGTTTAGCAGATGAAGGAAAAGAATGAGACAGAGAGGAACGCAGGTACAAAGAGAAAAGATGAGTAAGTTTCTATCAGTAATATCTCTAAATGTGAATGGACTAAATGCCCCAATTAAAAGGCACAGGGTAGCTGAATGGATAAGAAAACATGACCCACACATATGCTGCCTACAAGAGACCCACCTCAGAGCAAGAGACCTACACAGATTGAAAGTAAAGGGATGGAAAAAAATATTTCAAGCAAATGGGCAAGAGAAAAAGGCGGGGGTTGCAATACTTATATAAGACAAAGTAGATTTCAAAAGAAAGGCCATAAAAAGAGACCCAGAAGGGCACTTCATAATACTTAAAGGAAGAATCTATTAAGAAGACATAAACATTGTAAACTTATATGCACCCAACATTGGAGCCCCCAAGTTTATAAGGAAAATGTTGGATGACTTCAAAAAAGATATAGACAGCAACACACTGATAGGAGGGAATTTCAACACCTCACTGTCAAAAATGGACGGATCCTCTGAACAAAACATCGATAAGGATATTGTGGAGCTGAATGACGCACTGAATCGAATAGACTTAACTGACATATATAGAACCTTACATCCCAAAGAAGAAAAATACACATTCTTTTCAAATGCTCATGGCAGTTTTTCAAAGGTAGACCACATGATAGGACAGAAAGCAAGCCTCAGCAAATTCAGGAAAATTGAAATAATACCAAGCTTTTTCTCAGACCACAAGGACTTGAAACTCGAAATCAACCTCAAAGAGAAACTTCAACAACTTGCAAACTCATGGAGACTAAACAGCAGACTATTAAACAATGAATGGGTCGATAATGAGATAAGAGGGGAAGGAAAAACAATTTTGGGAAACAAATGAAAATGAATGGACAACAGTCCAAAACCTATGGGACACATCAAAGGCAGTCCTGAGAGGGAAGTTCATAGCAATACAGGCCTACCTAAAAAAGATAGAAACATTTCAAATAAAAGATGTAACACTACAACTTCAAGAACTGGAGAAACAACAACAAATAAATCCCAGAGCAAGTAGAAGGAAGGAAATAGTCAAGATCAGAGCAGAACTGAATGACATAGAGACAAAAAGAACAATTCAAAAGATCAACCAATCCAGAAGCTGGTTCTTTGAAAAGATAAACAAAATCGACAAGCCTTTAAGCAGACTCATGAAGAAAAAAAGGGAGAGGACCCAAATTAATAATATCAGAAATGAAAAAAGAGAAATAACAACTGATACCACAGAAACACAAAGGATTGTCAGAAACTACTATGAACAATTATATGCCAACAAATTTAAAAACCTGGATGAAATGGACACATTTCTAGAAAAGTATAATCTTCCAACACTGAAGGAGGAAGAAACAGAAAGCTTGAACAGACCGATAACAGCTGGGGAAATTGAAGCAGTCATCAAGAAACTCCTGGCACACAGAAGCCCAGGGCGGATGGTTCACAGGAGAATTTTACAAAACACTTAAGGAAGAGCTAACCCCTGTCCTTCTCAGACTATTCCAAAAAATCCAAGAAGAGGGAAGACTCCCAGACTCTTTCTATGAGGCCAGCATCACCCTAATCCCAAAAACCAGATAAAGACCCTACAAAGAAAGAAACCTACAGGCCAATTTCGCTGATGAACATAGATGCTAAAATCCTCAACAACATATTGGCAAACCGCATCCAGCAATACATTCAAAAGATTATCCACCACGATCCAGTGGGATTCATCCCAGGGATGCAGGGATGGTTCAATATACGCAAGCCAATACAGGTAATACATCACATAAATAAAAGAAAAGACAAAAAAACACATGATCATCTCGATAGATGCAGAAAAAGCATTCGGTAAGGTACAGCACCCATTTATGATCAAAACACTCAGCAAAATGGGAATAAATAGGGCATTCCTCTACATAATAAAGGCCATATATGAAAAACCTACAGCCAACATCATACTCAACGGGCAAAAACTGAAAGCTTTCCCACTAAGATTGGGAACATAACAAGGATGCCCGCTCTCACTGCTTCTTTTCAACACCGTATTGGAAGTCCTAGCCACAGCGGTCAGACAAGAGAAAGATATAAAAGGCATCCAAATAGGAAAGGAGGAAGTAAAACTATCATTGTTTGCAGATGACATGATAGTGTACATAGAGATGCCTGTAGACTCTACCAAAAAACTCCTCAACCTAATATGTGAATTTGGCAAAACAGCAGGATACAAAGTCAATATTCAGAAATCAAAAGCATTTTGTACACCTGCAATGAAATAGAAGAAGAAATCAGGAAAAAGAAAGTACCATTCGATATAGCAAGAAGAAAAATAAAATACCTAGGAATAAATTTAACCAAAGACGTAAAAGACCTGCACGCAGAAAACTATACAACATTGAAAAAAGAAATTAAGGAAGACACAAACAAATAGAAGCATATACCATGCTCATGGATTGGAAGAATTAATATCATCAAAATGTCCATACTTCCCAAAGCAATTTATAGATTCAACGCAATCGCTATTAAGATACCAATGACGTATTTCACAAAAATAGAACAGACATTTCAAAAATTTATATGGAACCATAAGTGACCCTGAACAGCCGCAGCAATTTTGAGAAAGAAAAACAAACTAGGAGGGATCACAATACCGGACATCAAACTCTACTACAAAGCCACTACTCAAAACAATCTGGTTCTAGCACAAGAACAGACGCATAGACCAGTGGAACAGAATAGAAAGCCCAGAAAGAAGCCCAGGTCTCTATGGACATCTAATATTTGACAAAGGGGGCAGAGCATAAAATGGAGCAATAATAGCCTCTTCAACAAATGGTGTTGCGAGAGCTGGACGGCTACATGCAAAAAATTGAAATTGGATCATCAGCTGACACCATACACAAAAATAAACTCAAGATGGATCAAAGACTTAAATATAAGTCACAACACCATCAAAGTCCTCGAGGAGAACATTGGCAGGAAACTCTCAGATATCCCACGCAGCAATTTTTTCACTGATATGTCTTCTAAAAGAAGGGACATAAAAGAAAGAATAAACAAGTGGAACGTCATTAAAATAAGAAAGTTCTGTACGGCAAAAGAAAACATCAGCAGAATGAAAAGGGAGCCAACCTTATGGGAAAATATATTTGCTACTCATATATCAGATAGAGGTTTGATCTCCAAGATACATAAAGAACTCACTGTACTCCACTCCAAGAAGACAAATGATCCAATCAAAAAATGGGCAAAGGACCTGGACAGATGCTTTTCCAAGGAAGAGATGCAGAGGGCCCAGAGGCATTTGAAAGGATGCTCAGCATCACGAGCCATCAGAGAAATGCAGATCAAAACCACAATGAGGTACCACCTCACAACGGTCAGAATGACCATCATAAACAGAACAACAAACAACAGGTGCTGGCGAGGCTGTTGAGAAAAGGGAACACTAGTACACTGTTGGTGGGAATGCGGGCTGGTGAAGCCATTGTGGAAAGCAGTGTGGAATTTCCTCAAAAAGCTGAAAATGGAACTGCCCATTGATCCAGTGATTCTCCTGCTGGGACTATACCCTAAGAATCCCAAAACGCCAATTCAAAAGAACCTATGCACCCCAATGTTCATAGCAGCACAATTTACAATAGCCAAGTGTTGGAAGCAACCTAAATGCCCATCAGTAGATGATTGGATCAAAAAGTCATGGTATATATACACAATGGAATACTATGCAGCAGAAAGAAAAAAAGAACTACTAAACTTCGCAACAGCATGGATGGAACTCGAGAGCATTATGCTAAGCGAAATAACCCGGGGGACGAAAGACAAATACCATTTGATCTCACTGTAAATGGTACCTAACCAACAATACAAAGATGCAAGGAAAATATGATCAGCAACACTGAAAGGAAAAGAAACCAACAGAGACAAGAGGGAAGGAGTGGGGTGTGGTGGAAAAGGAAGGGAAGGGGAAAGTCAAGGAACATATAGCAAGGACTCATGGACAAAACCAAAGGGGAAGGATTGAGGGAGGGAAGGGGGAGGGGGCAAGGGAAAGTGGAGGGGGGAAGGCAGAGATATATTGGGGAAAAAAAACTAAAAAAACCCTAAATAAATGGCTTTTTGGATATCTAGTCACTCATCTCTGATGGAGAGCAACCCCGCCACTTTTTGCAGCTGGCTCTTTTCTGTGTACTTTTTTAGCTCTAGTGCTATAGGCTGGGTATCCCTATTTATGGGTTAGACTCCATATTCTCTGGGGGATCCAACTGACTGTTTCAATATCCCTCTGGCACTGCTGCCTATGGGCGCCCGGCCCGCCTTCTCGAGTCTCTACCACAAGTCCTTACCAGTCGGGTTTTGCTAAAGCTGATTCTTCTGTCTGTCTGAGGTTATAAGGCTCCTCTCTCACTATTGTTCAGTTATTTGTTCCAGGCAATTTCTCAACAATTTAGTTGTATTTCCAGATTGGTCCTGGGAAGAGGTCAGTGTGACTTCCATTGATTTCTCTACCATCTTGCTGAAAAATGATCCCCAGTAAGTTATTCTTCATTTCAGTTGGTGTTTCCTTCATTGCTGACTGTTTTTTTTTTTTAAGGGTTCTTAGCCCTATTTTATGCTGTTGAAGCTCCTACTAAGTTCCTTGAAGTCCTCAGTAAGTTCCTTGAGCATCCTTATAACAATTGTTTTGAACTCTGTATCTGGTAGTTTGCCTGACTCCATTTAATTTAGATTTTTTTTTCTGGAAATTTCTCCTATTCCTTCATTTATGACTTGTTTCTTTTGTTCCTGCATTTTGGCTTCTTTCCCATGTTTGCTTCTATGCATTAGGTAGACTTCTACATCTCCCAGACTTGGTAGAGTGGCCTTGTGTAGTAGGTGTCTGGTAGGGCTCAGTGACACAGCCTCCCCAGCTACCTGAACTGGGTGCTCCAGGTTCTCCCCTGTGTTGGCTGTGTGGACTGTCCTGTTGTAACCGAGCCTTGAATGCTGTTGGAGTCACAGAGAGGGATTGATTCCCGGGCCAACCAGCTGCAATGAGCTGCTGAGACTATAGCGGAGGAGCTGCTCTGCAAAAGCTGACTCTACAGAGCAGGGCCTGCTTCAGTGGGGGTTTGGTGCTCACTGAGTTCACCCCTTGAGTGTGTCACTTGTGGAGGATATAGGGTTGTAATTTGGTGTGGTCTAAAGGTGTCCCCTGGGCGCACTGGATCTGGAGCCTTCCAGAAGGTGCAAGGTCAGCAACAACCTGTGCCCTGCTTGTGGCCACCAGCACAAGCTACAAAGAAATCTGCAGATGGCTGCTACTTGTACTTGCTTGGAAGTACCCAGGAGAAGCCAAGCTGTGAACCTAGGCAGGTAGATGCTAATGGTGGGTCTGGGGACACTTAGCAAGAGGTGTAAGTTATTCAGAGGCCAGATGCTCCTTCTTGGACAGATTTTAGGGAAGACCAAAACATGAGGTAAGAGAGGCCATTTGTATGGAAAAGCTACTGGAAACCTCTTGTATGGGCCTCCAAGTTGCATGGGGCGGGATTTCAGGGAATCACCATGGTGGAGCAAACAGTGTGAGTGAGACTGATGGAGACTCAGATATGGCACCAGCCTGCTGGCTCTGTGTGTGTGGGAGACTCAGGAAAAGAACAGTGGTCTCTGCCACACTTTTTTTCTGGAAGAAAGCTGCCACCCAGCTCTCGCCCTGATGCCAGACAATTCAGTTACTCTTTGTCTGTCTGTGGTTCCATCAAGCTGCTACCCCAGCACTGAAGCTCTGAGGGAGTGAGTCTGAATAAGTTGATGCATAGGCTCTTGATGAGGAGCTGCCTAGGACTCCAGAAGCCCTGTCTTGCTAAGCCACAACCCCTGCTGGGGACATCTTTGCTTGGCTCTGGAACCCTGGGCTGAGAGGCTTGGTGTGGGTTTGGGACCCCTCGCTCCTCAGAGGGAACCTCTGCAATTGAGATACCCCTCCTGATTTTAAACCACCACACGTGGGTGTGGGACCAGCCTTTCCATGTCTCCTCCCCTCGTACCAGTCTTGATGTGGTTTCTTTAAATCCTTAGTTGTAGGACATCCATTCAGCTAGCTTTCCAGTGGTTCTGGATGGTGGTTGTTCTGTAGTTCAGTTGTCATTTTTATGCGGTTGTGGGAGGATTTGAGTACCTTGTTTATCTACACTGTCATCAGTTCTTTTAACTTTTTTCTTTAAGCCTTTTTTCCCCCCTGATAATAGGTATAGTCATTTCAGCTTTGTTATGGCTTCCATGATATTTTCACCTCATTTAACTTTTGGCCTACTTGTAATTTTTAATCATAATGTATATTCTATGCACAATGTATACTTGAATTTTTCTTAGTTCAGATTGTCAATTTCTGCCTTTGAATAGATTATTTAATCCATTCATATTTAATGTTATTGTTGATAAAGTTGAATTTGCATCTTCTATAATTATTTGTCTTTTAATTTTTTTATATATCTTATGTCTTTTCTCCCCCACCCCGTACTTCTTTTACTGGTTTATTTGGTATTAAATGATTATTTTATAATTTAACATTTTAATTTCTTTCTATATATTTTGGAGTTATTTAACTAATGTTTACTCAAGTGGTTACCATATAGAGCATAAAGTTATGCTGACTTAATTCCACTCAGATATAGATTTTTCTTGTATAACTCTATTGCTATTCCTAGTCCTTTTTTTGTGCTATTAACATTATGCCTGTTTCATCTGTGTATGTTACAAACTCAATAATTATTGTTATTATTTTATATTATTTTATGGCTTTAAAAAAGCTAAAAGAATAAAGCAAGTGTATATGTGTAGAGTTTATTACATTAACATTCTTTTTTGACTTTAAGTAATTTATTCTTAATTAAAATTGACATACAATATTACATTTTTTCCTTTATTTATTTATTTTTAAATACATTTGTCTCTGCCTCCCCACCACCACTTTCCCTTGCCCCCTCCCTCCTTCCCTCCCTCAGCTCTTCCCCTTTCGTTTTGTCCATGAGTTCTTGCTATATGTTCCTTGACTTTCCCCTTCCCTTCCCTTTCCCTGCCCACCCCTCCCACCTTCCCTCTTGTCTCTGTTGATTTCTTTTCCTTTCAGTGTTGCTGGTCATATTTTCCTTGCATCTTTGTATTGTTGGTTAGGTTCCGCTTATAGATGAGATCATATGGTATTTGTCTTTCACACCCTGGCTTATTTCGCTTAGCATAATGCTCTCCAGTTCCATCCATGCTGTTGCGAAGTTTAGTAGTTCTTTATTCCTTTCTGCTACGTAGCATTCCATTGTGTGTATGTACCATAATTTTTTGATCCAATCATCTACTGATGGACACTTAGGTTGCTTCCAACACTTGGCTATTGTAAATTGTGCTGCTATGAACATTGGGGTGCATAGGTTCTTATGAATTGGCGTTTTGGGATTCTTAGGGTATAGTCCCAGCAGGAGAATCACTGGATCAATGGGCAGTTCCATTTTCAGCTTTTTGAGGAAACTCCATACCGCCTTCCACAGTGGCTGTACCAGTCTGCATTCCCACCAACAGTGTACTAGGGTTCCCTTTTGTCCACAGCCTCGCCAGCACCTGTTGTTTGTTGATCTGTTTAGGATGGCCATTCTGATTGTTGTGAGGTGGTACCTCATTGTGGTTTTGATCTGCATTTCTCTGATGGCTCGTGATGCTGAGCATCCTTTCAAATGCCTCTGGGCCCTCTGTATCTCCTCCTTTGAAAAGCATCTGTCCAGGTCCTTTGCCCATTTTTTGATTGGATGGTTTGTCTTCTTGGAGTGGAGTACAGTGAGTTCTTTATGTATCTTGGAGATCAAACCTCTATCTGATGTATCATTAGCGAATATATTTTCCCATAGGGTTGGCTCCCTTTTCATTTTGCTGATGTTTTCTTTTGCCATGCAGAAGCTTCTTCTTTTGATGAGGTCCCACTTGTTTATTCTTTCCTTTATGTCCCTTGCTTTAGGAGACATATCAGTGAAAAAATTGCTGCGTGGGATATCTTAGAGTTTCCTGCCAATGTTCTCCTCTAGAACGTTGATGGTGTTGCGACTTATATTTAAGTCTTTGATCCATCTTGAGTTTATTTTTGTGTATGGTGTCAGCTGATGATCCAATTTCAATTTTTTGCATGTAGCCGTCCAGCTCTCCCAACACCATTTGTTGAAGAGGCTGTTATTGCTCCATTTTATGCTTCTGCCCCCTTTGTCAAATATTAGATGTCCATAGAGACCTGGGCTTCTTTCTGGGCTTTCTATTCTGTTCCACTGGTCTATGGGTCTGTTCTTGTGCTAGAACCAGATTGTTTTGAGTATGGTGGCTTTGTAGTAGAGTTTGATGTCCAGTATTGTGATCCCTCCTAGTTTGTTTTTCTTTCTCAAAATTGCTGCAGCTATTCGGGGTCATTTATGGTTCCATATAAATTTTTGAAATGTCTGTTCTATTTTTGTGAAATACGTCATTGGTATCTTAATAGGGATTGCGTTGAATCTATAAATTGCTTTGGGTAGTATGGACACTTTGAGGATATTAATTCTTCCAATCCATGAGCATGGTATATGCTTCTATTTGATTGTGTCTTCCTTAATTTCTTTTTTCAATGTTGTATAGTTTTCTGCGTGCAGGTCTTTTACGTCTTTGGTTAAATTTATTCCTAGGTACTTTATTTTTTTTCTTGCTATATCGAATGGTATTTTTTTTTCTGATTTCTTCTTCTTCTATTGCATTGCTGGTGTACAAAAACGCCTTTGATTTCTGAATAATGACTTTGTATCCTGCTGTTTTGCCAAATTCACATATTAGGTTGAGGAGTTTTTTGGTAGAGTCTACAGGCATCTCTATGTACACTATCATGTCATCTGCAAACAATGGTAGCTTTACTTCCTCCTTTCCTATTTGGATGCCTTTTATCTCTTTCTCTTGTCTGACTGCTGTGGCTACGACTTCCAATACGGTGTTGAAAAGAAGCGGTGAGAGCGGACATCCTTGTCGTGTTCCCTATCTTAGTGGGAAAGCTTTCAGTTTTTGCCCGTTGAGTATGATGTTGGCTGTAGGTTTTTCATATATGGCATTTATTACGTAGAGGAATGCCCTATTTATTCCCATTTTGCTGAGTGTTTTGATCATAAATGGGTGCTGTCCCTTACCGAATGCTTTTTCTGCACCTATCGAGATGATCGTGTTTTTTTGTCTTTTCTTTTACTTATGTGATGTATTACCTGTATTGGCTTGCGTATATTGAACCATCCCTGCATCCCTGGGATGAATCCCACTGGATCGTGGTGGATAATCTTTCGAATGTATTGCTGGATGTGGTTTTGCCAATATTTTGTTGAGGATTTTAGCATCTATGTTCATCGGCGAAATTGGCCTGTAGGTTTCTTTCTTTGTAGGGTCTTTATCTGGTTTTTGGGATTAGGGTGATGCTGTCCTCATAAAAAGAGTCTGGGAGTTTTCCCTCCTCTTGGATTTTTTGGAATAGTCTGAGAAGGACAGGGGTCAGCTCTTCCTTAAATGTTTTGTAAAATTCTCCTGGGAAACTGTCTGGCTCTGGGCTTTTGTTTGCTGGGAGTTTCTTGATTACTGCTTCAATTTCCCCAGCTGTTATCGGTCTGTTCAAGCTTTCTGTTTCTTCCTCCTTCATTGTTGGAAGATTATACTTTTCTAAAAATGTGTCCATTTCATCAAGATTTTCAAATTTGTTGGCATATAATTGTTCATAGTAGTTTCTGATGATCATTTGTATTTCTGTGGTATCAGTTGTTATTTCTCCTCTTTCATTTCTGATATTATTAATCTGGGTCCTCTCCCTTTTTTTCTTCATGAGTCTGCTTAAAGGCTTGTCAATTTTATTTATCTTTTCAAAGAACCAGCTTCTGGATTGGTTGATCCTCTGAATTGTTCTTTTTGTCTGTATGTCATTCAGTTCTGCTCTAATCATGACTATTTCCTTCCTTCTACTTGCTCTGGGATTTATTTGTTGTTGTTTCTCCAGATCTTGAAGTTGTAGTGTTAGGTCTTTTATTTGAAATGTTTCTATCTTTTTTAGGTAGGCCTGTATTGCTATGAACTTCCCTCTCAGGACTGCCTTTGCTGTGTTCCATTGGTTTTGGACTGCTGTCTGTTCATTTTCATTTTTTTCCCGAAACTTTTTGATTTCTTCTCTTATCTCCTTATTGACCCATTCATTGTTTAATAGTCTACTGTTCAGTCTCCATGAGTTTGCAAGTTTTTGAAGTTTCTTTTTGAGGTTGATTTCCAGTTTCAAGCCCTTGTGGTCTGAGAAAAAGTTTGGTATTATTTCAATTTTCCTGAATTTGCTGAGGCTTGCTTTGTGTCCTATCATGTGGTCTACCTTTGAAAAACTGACATGAGCATTTGAAAAGAATGTGTATTTTTCTTCTTTGGGATGTAAGGTTCTATATATGTCAGTTAAGTCTATTCGATTCAGTGCGTCATTCAGCTCCACAATATCTTTATCAATGTTTTGTTCAGAGGATCTGTCCATTTTTGACAGTGGGGTGTTGAAATCCCCTAGTATCAGTGTGTTGCTGTCTATATCTTTTTTGAAGTCATCCAACATTTTCCTTATAAACTTGGGGGCTCCAATATTGGGAGCATATAAGTTTGCAATGTTTATGTCTTCTTAATAGAGTCTTCCTTTAACTATTATGAAGTGCCCCTCTGGGTCTCTCTTTATGGCCTTTCTTTTGAAATCTACTTTGTCTTATACAAGTATGGCAACCCCCGCCTTTTTCTCTTGCCCATTTGCTTGAAATATTTTTTTCCATCCCTTTACTTTCAATCTGTGTAGGTCTCTTGCTCTGAGGTGGGTCTCTTGTAGGCAGCATATGTGTGGGTCATGTTTTCTTATCCATTCAGCTACCCTGTGCCTTTTAATTGGGGCATTTAGTCCATTCACATTTAGAGATATTACTGATAGAAACTTACTCATCTTTTCTCTTTGTACCTGCGTTCCTCTCTGTCTCATTCTTTTCCTTCATCTGCTAAACAAGTCCCCTTAGCATATCTTGGAGTGCTGGTTTCGTAGAGATGTATTCTTTTAGTCTTCTCTTGTCTGGAAAACTCCGTATTTCCCCTTCTATTTTAATGGAGAGCCTTGCTGGGTAGAGCAGCCTTGGCTGTAGGCCCTTGCTTTTCATGGCTTGGAATATTTGTTGCCATTCCCTTCTGGCTTGTAGTGTTTCTGTTGAGAAGTCAGCTCCTAGGCGTATCGGGGCCCCCTTGTATGTTACTTCCTCCTTCTCCCTTGCTGCCTTGAGGATTCTCTCTTTGTCTTTGACATTTGCCATTTTAATGATGATGTGTCTTGGAGTGGACCTCTTTGAGTCCCTCTTGACTGGGGTCCTCTGTGCCTCCTGGATCCATGAGAGCCTTTCTCTCCTCAAATTAGGGAAATTTTCCATCATTACTTTTTCGAGGAGGTTCTCTATCCCTTGCTCCTCTTCTTCTTCTTCTGGTATCCCTATTATGCAGATATTATTGTGTTTCAGGTTGTCCTGCATTTCCCTAAATGCCTCTTCATTCTTTTTGAGCCGTTTTTCCATTTCTTGTTCTTTCTGGGAGCTTCTTTCTACCTTGTCCTCCATCTCACTGATTCGATCCTCGGCTTCATCCAGCCTGCTTTGGATTCCTTCTACTGTGTTCTTCAATTCAGAAATGGTATTCTTCATGTCCTCTTGTGTCTTCTTGATAGTTTCTATGTCCTTTTCCAGGCTGATATAGTTTGCTGTAAGATCCTGATAGTTTCTCTGCGGTTTCTCATAGTTATCTTTGAGCTGGCTGAGCTCATTGAGCTTCCTTAGAACCATTGTTTTGAATTCTGTATCTGATAGTTCCCTTGCCTGTATTTCATTTAGCTCTCTCTGTGGGGAGTCTCCTTTTCACTAATTTGGGGGGAACTTCTTTTTCTTCCCACTTTTGTGAGAGTCTGTTAAGTCATTTATTTATTTTTTATTTATTTTTGCTTCTGCTTCAATTGGGCCGTCTAGATTTCCTGACTTTGTGGATTAAACTTCTATAGTAGTAGGCGGGTCTTTTATTTATTTATTTATTTATTTATTTTTCCTTTACCTTTCTTTCTAGGCCTGCCTCTGATGATATCAGTTGTTGACCCTATATGACCTTGGGTCGTTTGTTTGAGCTTTCCAAGAGTCTATTGTCTGTGTCTGACTCTTGCTTTGGGCAGCTCTGTGAGCCCTTCCGCTAGGGATCCACTATTTCTGTGGATCACTTTGCAGTCTCCCGCCTCCTCCTTGAGTGCACTCCCCGGCCAAGCAGTATCCCCTGCCCGTTGTGCACTCATTTGCCCAAGCTCGCGCACTTGTCTGTCACCCGTGGCCAGTGGGTGCCCCGGCACTGGTCAGTTTAGGGTCTTCTACTGTGTGCTTTCCCTGCTGTTGGCTCTTTGGGGGCGTCGCCTGCTCTCGCCAAATGGAGACTATGGAAATGGGAGGAACTCAGCTCCAGGACTCTCCGGGTAGTACTGTCTCCAGTCTCTCCTCCAAGTACTCTGGGCAGCTCTGTGACCCCTTTGGCCCGGGATCCACTATTTCTGAAGCCCGCTCTGTCCTTGCAGGCCTCCCCGTGTCAGTTTACGCCTGTCCTCGCCCATCTGAGCACTCCCTCGCAGGCCCCATCAGCGCCAATCTGCGAGAAGCCTCGCCAGCCCCCGCAGGTCCACACACATGCTCGCCAACCCTCCCCGGCTGCTGGGCGCCAGTGTGCGTGCCTGCACTGGCTGGTTTTGGACTCTCTATTGTGTGCTTTTCAGCTTTTGGCTCTTTGGGGGTGTGGCCTGTTCCCTCACAAAGGAGACTATGGAAACGAGTAGGAGTTGGGACTCTCTGGTTTCTCTTCCCGTTCCTTCCCTAACGCCTCCTTCTCCAGTCTCTCCTCAAGGCCCTCTATGCAGCTGTGTGACCCCTTTGGCCAGGGATCCTCTATTTCTTCCAGCTTGTCTGCACTTAGCCCCCCGAGCTCACACGTGCACAAGCCTAGTGTGGAGGGCACAAAAGGCAGGTTAATTGATTACCTTATGCCTGAGCGAGATGGTAGCTGCAGGGTGGGAGGTGAGTCATCACTGGGCCTCCACCAGTCACCGTCTCAGTCTCTTCACAAAGTTTTCCTCACCAATCTTTTCCCAGGCACCAGCCCACTCTGCTGCTGCCTCTACCCAGAGATCAAGGAGGGCGGCTGCCACTGCAAATTTTTGCGTTGGCCCTTTATATGTCTCTTTGCATCCCCAGCCACCTGTCTCTGGCAGAGAGCATCCCTAAGCTTTTCGGGGTTGCATTTTGTCTGTGTTTTTCTGGTTTCAGCTGCTGTAGTCTAGGGGTCCCTGTTTATGATTCAGACCCTGTTCTTCTCAAGGGGAGCCGACTGGCCATTTCAATGTCCCTCGGTGCTGGTGTCTGTAGGTGCCCAGCCCACCCTCACGTGCTTCCACGGCACTTCTCACCCATGTGTGAGAGATGAATCCATTGTCTGTCTGTGGCTCCAAGGCTCCTCTCCCACTATCATTCCATTGTTTTCCAGGTGATTTCTCCACTATTTAGTCACAATTCCAGTTTGGTCTTGGGAGGAGATCCACGTGACTCCCATTCACTACTCTGCCTTCTTATTTCCCCCGTATTTTTTTTTAATTCACTCATCTTGTGGTGTGCACTTAGGCTGTTTCAAAATCTCAGCTATTATAAATAGCACTGCTATGAACATAGGGATGCATATATTCTTCTGAATTGGTGTTTTGGGATTCTTAGGATATAGCACCAGTAGTAGAATCACTGGGTGAAAAGGCAGTTCCATTTTTAGATTTTTGAGGAAACTCCATGCTGTTTTCCACAGTAGCTGCACCAGTCTACATTCCCAGCAAGAGTGTACTAGGGTTCCCCTTTTTCCATATCCTCGTCAGCACTTGTTGTTTGTTGATATATTAATGATGGTCATTTTGGCTGGTGAAACGATATCTCAATGTGGTGGTGATATTCAGCATTTTTTCATATATCTCTGGGCCATCTATATATCCTCCTTAGAGGAATGTCTCTTCAGGTCCTGTGCACATTTTTTATTTAGGTTGTTTGTCTTCCCCCTGTTGAGCCGTATGAGTACTTTGTATATTTTGGAGTTTAAACCCTTGTCCAATGTGTATTGACAAATGTGTTCTCCCATACAGTCCTTTCTCTTTTCATTTTGATGATGGTTCTTTAGCTGTGCAGGAGCTTTTAAATTTGATGTAAATTTGTGTTTATTTTTTTCCTTTATTTCCTTTGCCCTAGGAGATATATCAGCAAAAATATTGTTATGTGAGATATCTGAAATTTTACTGCCTATGTTTCCTCCAGGATTTTTGTGGTATCATGATTTATATACTAAAGTCTTTTATCCAGTTTATTCTGCTGTATGGTGTGAGATGGTGGTTTTTTTCTTTTTTGTTTTTCTTTTTTTTGCATGTACCAGTCCAATTCTCCCAACACCATTTAAAAAAAAATTTTTTTAAATTTTTATTCATTCACACAGGACAGCTATTGTTGTGTTGGTTGTTTTCATTTTTTAAAATTTACTTTTAGAGAGGGGAAGGGAGGGAGAGAGAAATAGAGAGAAGCTATCAATGTGTGGTTGTATCTCACATGCCCCCTACCAGGGACTGCCATACAACTCAGGCATGTGCCCTGCACTGGGAATCGAACTGGCAACCCTTTAGTTCATAGGCCGGCACTCAGGCCACTGAGCCACACCAGCCAGGGCCCAACACCATTTTTAAAAGAGACTATCTTAACTCCATTGTATGCTCTTTTTTGCTTTGTCAAATATTAATTGACCATGAATACATGGGTTTATTTCTGGGCTCTCTATTCTGCTCTGTTGACCTATGTTTTGATTACAGTGGCCTTGTCAAATAGTTTTATATAAGGTATTGTGATCCCTCTGGCTTTGTTCTTCTTTCTCATGATTCCTGAGACTATTTGGTGTCTTTTTTTGGTTCTGTATAAGTTTTTGCAATATTTTTTTCTAGATCTGTGAAATATGGCATTGGTGTTACAATAAGAATCACATTGAATCTATAGATTACTTTGGGTAGTACAGGCATTTTAAAGATGTTAATTCTTCCAGTCCATGAGCATTTCATATACTTTCACTTATTTGTATTTTCCTCCATTGTTTTCTTCAGTGTTTTACAGTTCCGAGTACAGGTCTTTTATCCCCTTGGTTAAATTTATTCCTAGGTACTTTCTGATTTTTGTTACAATAGTAAGTGGGATTGTTTTCTTAATTTTTCTTTCTTATAGTTCATTATTGTTGTATTAAAATGCCATCAATTTCTAACTGTTGACTTTGTATCCTGCTACTAAGCCCCATTCATTTATTAGGTCAGGTAGTTTTTTGGTGGAGCCTATAGGGTTTTTATGTACAGTTTAGTGTCATCTGCAAACAATGACAGTTTTACTTCCTCCTTTCCAATTTGGATGTCTTTTATTTCTTGTCTGATCATTGTGGCTATGGCCACCAGCACTACGTTGAGTAAGCGTGATGAAAGCAGACACCCCCTTCTTGTTCCCAACCTAAGGGGAAAAGCTTTTAGTTTCTGCATCTTGAGACTGATGTTGGCAGTAGGTTTTCTGTATATGGCCTTTATTATGTTGAGATATGCTCCCTCTATTCCCACTTTGCTGAGTGGTTTTTTTTAAATCATAAATTGGTGCTGGATTTTATAAAACATTTTTTTTGCAGCTATTGATATAACTGTGTGATTTTTGTCTTTCATTTTGTTTATGTGATATATCATGTTTATTGATTTGTGAATATTGTTTCAACCTAGATCCATGGAATAAATCCCACTTGATCATGATGTATGATCTTTTTAATGTATTGCTGGATCAGGTTTGCTAATACTTTGTTGAAGATTATAGCATCTATGTTTATCAGAGTTATTGGCCTATAATTTTCATTCTTTATTGTTTTTTTTAACTTTGTTTTGGAATTGGCATAATACTGGCCTTGTAAGTAGAGTTTGAGAGTCTCCCATCTTTTTGAATTTTTTGGAATAGTTTGAGAAGGATGATATTAGTTCTTCTTTGAATGATCGGTAAACTTCGCCCATGAAGTCATCTGGTTGAGGACTTTTGTGTGCTGGGAATTTTTTGATTCCTGCTTCAGTTTTACTAGTTATTATCAGTCTATTCAGGTTTTTTGTTTTATCCTGATTCAATTTTGGAAGATTGTGTGTTTCTAGAAATTTATACCTTTCACCCAGGTTGTTCAATTTCCTGGCATATAGTCATTCATAGTAGTTTCTTACAGTACTTTGTAATTTTTACAGACCTGCACTGCTTCTTCTCAGTATAATATTTCTGTGGTGTCATTTGTTACATCTCTTTCATTTATGATTTTAGTCATTTGGGTTCTTTGTCTTTTTTTCTTGATGAGCCTGTTTAAGGTTTGTCAATTTTGTTTATCTATTCAAAGAACCAGTTCCTGGATTCGTTGATCTTTTGAATAGCCTTTCATTCTTTATGTCATTTATTACTGCTTTGACCTTGATTATTTACTTCCTTCTACTCACTCTGGGCTTTGTTGTTGTTTTATAGTTATTTTAGGTGTAAGGTTAGGTTGCTTATTTGAGATTTTTCTATATCCTTTAGGTAGGCCTCTTTTACTCCCCTCTCAGGACTGCGTTTGCTGTGTGCCATAGGTTTTGGGTTGTTGTGTGTTCGTTTGCATTGTTTCCAGGTAATTAAAAAATTTTTTTCCTCATTGTTAACCCATTCATTATTTAATACCATGTTATTTAGCCTCCATGTATTTGAATGTTTTTTAGTTTTTTTCTTGAGGTCAATTTCTACAAGTTTCAAGCCATTGTGATCTGACAGAATGCTTGATATGATTTCAGTATTCTTGAATTTGTTAGGACTTATTTTGTGTCCTACCATGTAGTCTATCTTTGAGAATGATCCATATGCACTTGAGAAGAATAGGTATTCTGTTGCTTTGGGATGAAATGTTCATTAAATGTCAATTAAATCCATTTGATATAGGGTGCCATTTAAGGTAGCTGTTTCCTTATTCATTTTTTTGTCTGGAATATGTATCCACTGGTGACAGTGGGATGTGAAAATCCCCTATAATGACTGTATTGCATCTGTCTCTTTCTTAAACTTCTCCAAGGTTCCCTTTATATATTTAGGTAATCCTATGTTGGGTGCATATATGTTTACTAGGGTTATATTCTTTTGTTGGATTGATCCCTTTAGTATTTATATTATGTAGCAACCTCTTTTGACCTTTGTTATGGCCTTCATTTTGAGGTCTACTTTGTCAGATAGCAGTATTGCCATTCCAGGTGTTTTACTTTTTTGTTTTTTTGGTCTCCATTTGCATGGAATATTTTTTCCATCCCTTTACCTTCAGTCTGTGTAAATCTTTTGTTCTGATGTGGGTCTCTTGTAGACAGTGTATTCAAGGGCCATGTTTTCTTATTCATTCAGCTACCCTAAGTCTTTTGATTGGAGTATTTAATTCATTTACATTTAAGGTTGTTATTGATAGGTACTTATTTACTGCCATTTTTCCCCTTTGTACCTATGTTTCTCTATTTCTTCTTTTTAACTCAGTCACTTTAGCATCTATTGCAATGCTTGTTTGCTGGAAATATACTCCTTTAGCAAACTTTTTTTATCTGTAAAGTGTTTTATTTCACCTTCATTTTAAATGAAAGCCTTGCTGGATATAGTAGTCTTGATTGCAGGTCCTTGCTTTTCATTAGTTGGAATACTTCATGCCAGTCCCTTCTGGCCTGTAGTATTTCTGTTGAGAAATCAGCTGACAGCCTTATTGGACCTCCATTATATGTAACTGTTTCTCTATTCTGCCTTTAAGGTTCTCTCTTTGTCTATAAACTTTGCCATTTTAATTGTGATGTGTCTTTGTGTGGGTCCCTTTTGGTTCATCTTGATTGAGATGTTCTGTGTTCCTGAACTTGTGTGACTTTTTCCTTCACCAGGTTAGGGAAATTTTCTGTGATTATTTCTTGGAACAGGTTTTCTATCACTTGCTGCCTTTCTTCTCCTTCTGGTATACCTATGTTGCAAATACCGTTATGTTTCATGTTGTCCCAAAGTTCCCTAAAACTTCTCTTTTTCTTTTTAAGTCTTTTTTCATTATGTTGCTCTGACTGGGTGATTTTTTTAGACCTTGTCTTCCAAATCACAGATTCAATCCTCTGCTTTCTCTAGCCTGCTTTTAAGTCCTTCTAGTGTATTTTTCACTTCAGATATTGCATTCATTATTTCCAATTGGTTCTTTATCTTAGTTTCTATTTTTTTTATGCTGATGTAGTTCTCATTAAGTTCCTTCTGTATCCTTACAACCGTTACTTTGAACTCTTATGTCTGATAATTTGCTTGCTTCAATTTCATTCAGCTCTTTTTCTGGGGATTCCTCCTTTGCTTTTTTTTTTTTGATATTGTTCCTGTGTCTTCCCACATTAGCTGTCTTTTTGTTTGTTTGTTTGTTTGTTTGTTTGTGTTAGATAGATCTGCTTTGACTCCATGTCTTTCTGGGGTAACCTTATGTGATAGGAGTCCTGTGGGACCCAGTGGTGAAATCTTGATCTCCTGAGCTGGATGCTCTAGGAATTTCCTTTGTGTGGGTCATGTAACTCTCCTGTTGTATTTGGATCCTCATTTTTGTTGGCCCTTTCTTTGGTGGGGTCTCCCTGCTGGCTGGTGACTGAGAGGCTCAGTCCCCACCACTTTTTGTATGCTGTTGTACAGCTGCTGACAGAACAAAGCAAAATGACACAAAAAGCAAAATCAAAACAAGCAACCTCCACCACCAACGACAGCAAAATCCATTACAAAAGAGCAAGAATAATAAAAGTGGAGAGAGAAATTGAATAGTAGAGAAAGGAAAAAGAAAGGAAAAAGAATGAGTAAGACCAAAGCTTAGAAAAGTGATTATGAAAAGAGAAAGGGAAGAGAATACAGATAATGAATAGAAAGAGGAGAATGGGAAAAGGGGACAAAGAGAAATAATAACAAGAATAAGAAAAGGAAAGAAAAAGGGAACAATGGAATAATCAATGATAAGAGTAAAATAGGAGAAATGAAAGAACCATCAGAGCAACAAAAATAGAAGATAAAAGGACAAAAAATGAAAAAGGATGTGGACAACAAAAAATAACCAAAAAAATGAAAAAGAACAAAGTGGAATTTGACTCAGCAGAGTTTAGTGCTTGCCTGTTCTGGGTTCTTCCTTTGGCTACAACTCTGCTGTTGTCTGAGACTGGTGTAAGCCAATGTCAGATGCTGTCCATGGCTAGCTCTCAGCAACCTTTTCAAAGCTTCAAGTGATCCACACTTTATGGCGGATTACTCCAGGCCTGGCTGTGCCCAAGATGGGCCAAGCTGCTCTGCAAAGCTAGTTTTTATCAGCACTGAGTCCAGGGGTATGTAAGCAAACATCCCAAGGCACTGCAGGATCTGCCTTTCTCTGTCTCTGCCTGTCAACTTGCTGTTAGTTTTAGAGAAGTAACAGACCCAACTGTGTGTCAGAGGGCTTCTGGTGGAATTGGGGTGGTGGTGGGACTCCTGGATCTCCCATGGGAGATGCCTTTCAGACTTCTGGAAAGACTGTGGTGTGTTCTTCTGTCCCTGAATCACTAACCTAAGTCTGTCCAGGATTATTTTCCTGAACTTGGCAGGGCGGGGCCCCGAGTAGGCTTGTGGTTCGGGCCTCTAGAGCCCAGATTTTGGAAACCAGGGCAGTGTTTCTGTGGCTGTCCCATGAAGGGGGTGTGCCATCCTGAGTCCCAGGAAAATGTATGGAATGGCTACACCCTAAAACCAGTCTCTGACACCCTCTGAGTCTGTGTATATTGCTGTCTCCACAGCAGGAGTTAAGATGCAGGATGGGAGAAAACTAAGCAGAAAAGAAAAAAGAAACCCCAAAACAAAACAACGAAAAAATGAAACAAACAAAAAAAAACAATGCAGGGTGGGGAAACCAGGATTTCAGAGGTTGGGGTGAGCTGTAAGCCACTGGGTAAGGTAATTCTTTTCCCTGGGAGGGGCTTCCTTTTCTCAAGAAAAATGGCTGCTGGAGTATCGGGGTATATAAAGGCACAGAAATTCCTATGCCGTGTACCCATGGCTGTCCCCAGTGCCTCCCACTCCAGACTCTCCTCGTGCGACTCTAGTCTGTGCTGCCCTCCCTTCACTGGACCCTAAGGTGAGTGGCTGTGAACAAAACCTGTGCTTTGGCTCTTTTAAGGAAAAAAAAAATAGTGACTTGGTCTCCAGTGGGCTCCATCTCTCCCCAGCAGAAAAAAAGCCTTGCTGCCTTTCACCACTATGTGTTATGTGGGCAGCTGTTCTTGGCTCTGGCCCTCTGTGCTTGGGGGTCCAGTCTGTGGTCCCTGCTTCTCTCTTCTCAGGGGGAAGCTCCCGCAGCCATGCTGCAACCTTGGCCTGCTACCCGTGTGAATGGGGCCAGCCCCTTTCCCATCCTTTCCCTTCCTACCTGTCTCAAGGTGATTTTTGCCAATTCTTGGTTAAAAGTCTTTTTTCCAGGTAGTCTTCGGTTTATTTTTGGTGACTGTTCCCCTCTTTTGTTTTATGTCCAGTTTGATTCTGGGAGGAGATGCATGACATAACATCCTGCTCTGCTACCATCTTTACATCCTCCTTAGCCATAATTTCTTTAAAGTTTTTGGTTTCTTTTTATTTTCTTCTGGTACTTTCATAATACATATGTTGGAGCACTTAATGTTTCCCACATTTCTCTAAGGCTTTGTTCATTTTTCCTCCCTTTCCTCTCAGATTGCATAATCTCTATTGATCTGTCTTCATGTTTGCTGATTCTGCCAACTCGAATCTACAGTTGAGCTCTATAGTGAATTGTCCACTTCAAATATTGTACTTTTCAACTCCAGAATTCCTATTTCTTTTGCTCTTATTAAAAAAACTGTTTCTCTTTACTCATAGTTTCTACTTGATGAGACACTGTCATTAGACCTTCCTTTATTTCATCAAGCATGGTTTTCTTTTTGTTTGACCAAATTATAATGTCTGCTTTGAAGCCTTTGTCTGATATTTCCATCTGGGACCTCTCAAACGTGTTTCTTTGCATGTCTTAAAGGTTTTATTTTATTGTTGAATTCACTTCACTCCTCTTTCTATTTTTCCGATTCTTTCTTAGAAATCTTCAAAGGGAAAGAGCTGAGGGAGGGAATGAGGGAGGGGGCAAGGGAAAGTGGTGGGGGGTAGGCAGAGACAAATGTATTTGAAAAAATAAATTAAAATAAAATTAAAAAAATAAAAGAAATCCTATAAAATACTTAAGGTACTTAACATCAGAATATTGAGATTAAAGTATCTGTGACTAAAGTTCTTAGATTCTGTAAAATTGAGGTTGTATGTTTAATGGGTCTATTCTTTTTCTCTTGGCTATGAGTTGTTTATGAATAAATGAAGTTTGCATATAAAAGAGGTATTATCAAATTTATGAATTTTTTCAAATCCTGAGGCCTTTGTTTTTAATATGACATTTACATTTACTTGTTCCTTTTGTAATGTAGTAATTTTAGCTAATGAGTGGTGCTTCTTCCTTTTAGGTTACACCTATGTTTGAGGATTGGACTACCATTGATTGGTATCGATTTTTCTGTTTATGGGAGAAGTTGCCAACTTCTATGAAACGGGTGGCAGAGCTAGTGGGAGTTGAAGAAGGGTTCTTGGCTCGTTGTGTGAAAGGAAAAGTAGTAGCCAGAACTGAGAGACAACACCGACAAATGGCCATCCATAAAAGGTAAATATCAAGGAGCCTGGACTATCTAGTATTTAACACAATATTAGATATGCAGTAAATGTCCAGTTTATTATAGTCACTTTCATTGTCATTAAAATCAAAGTTTTGGTTGCATATAGTAAATTTTTTCAATATACTGTACTTACTGGATTTATTAATAGTTTTTCTTCCTACTTGTAGTTTAGAAGCCATTATATATGAAGACCTTTTAAAATAGAACATTTAATTACTTCACCTTAAAGAAAATGTAAGTCAGGATGGTTTAAGGAAAGGAAGGATTCCCCTATCATCTTTAAAAGTGATTCATTACCAGTAGGGAAGAGCCAATTAAAAGATTCAGATGGTGAAATTACATAGGCTTTTAGTTTTTTTGAAATATAATACAATTATTTTTTAATAGTATTATTTACAGCATAGTCAAATGAAAATTTTGTAAGGACTTATATACCTGGGTTATCTCTGGCACTGTTGTCTTCTGAATAAAATTTTTTTTTTACTTAAATTCTGTCATTTTATTGAAATTGGACTAGATGTTCTGTATAACTGTGCAAGTGTTTTAAATTTTTGTGCTGTCACATTTCTTGAACCACATCTTATTTCTTGAAATTAGATAGCAGTATTGAAACATGGAGGAAATCTTTTTTGTTATATAGATACTAAGTTCTTTGATGTATTTCTAATATATGTCAGAACTTTATAAACATTGAACTCAGTCTTTGTCCATTAATCTTATGTCTATTAAGAATCTTCTCAGAGCGTATATCCTCTCTTGTCTTTTTTTGGTTCTTACTTGTTTTACGACATATATTATACCTTCATGGTAGACATAAGTGATCTCTTATCATACTTTTGGTGATTTACTTTCCAGGTTTTTTACCAGTCTGGTGTTATTAGATTTAATCAGTGAAGTTCCCTTAAAGGAAATTAATCAGAAATATGGATGCAATCGTGGGCAGATTCAATCTTTACAGCAGTCAGCTGCTGTTTATGCAGGTCAGTTAAACAAGGTTTTCCACACTTACACAAGACTATGGTTTGAGGTAAAGTTAAGATGACTTAAAAAAAATTCCATTGTATTATAGGCTTCTCTAAAAGTGAGGGGATTGTGTCAAGCCATAATTTTGTATAGTCCCTAACATCATCATAACACCTAAAACTATGGCTCCTCTGGGCTCCACTGCCCTGCTAGGGAAGGTAGGCAACTAGCTGTGTCTGGACCTTAGTGTCCCCTTCCCTTCCTCAGCAACCTTCTGACCATCCTTTTGTTTTGTTTTTTTCTTCCTTTTTATTTTTCCTCCTACTTGTTGCAAGAAGAAACAGATCAGTGATCTCCCTTTTTTAATCTAGTTGATTAATACTTGCTTTTGAGGAGGAGCAAATGGTGAGGGGTTTTTGGACTTCTGTCTGATTGTACTAAATTATTATCACTTGTCTAAGGAAACAGTAGTCGTGCTTAATGAAATTAGATCCATATTCTGTAAGCTAGGCAAACAAGAAAGTTATGGATCTTATTTTACCAGGAAATCCTTATAAATTCTTAGGAAGGAAACCCTGGGCTGCTGGAGAGTGTGTGTATTGTGAAGATGTGTGCCATATATGAAAGAGTACTGATGGAAAGATGGGGACAGGGGTGGGGGTGATAAGAAGGGAGAGATTCATTCTTCAACTCACTGGCATCAAAGATCTCAGATTGCCTCTCAGACATAAGTGACTTGGCACTTGACCGTTCTGGCTTCTTTATTTCAAGTGTCCAGCTATTGATCTGGGGAACCTTTCTTTGCAGAAAATATCAATGGGAGCTTTGCTTTTTGAAGTTTTCTCAACACATAAATATTCAAATCTGCTCTCTTGTTTTTCTCTAGGTGGAAATAGCCCCTTACCTGTTTTTAAGAATTCTCTCTTCCTTAAAAAAAAAATGAACTAGGGTGACAGCTTTTTGTTTTGTGGTTATGTGCTCTGCCTTGGTTTTTTAAAATGTCAAGTACATAATTAAGAATAAATGAATGACATTTAATATGTTTAGCATGTTTTTTGGCCAGTTAGGTAGACCTTTAACATATGTCTGTTTTTCTATTAACTTATCCCTTACGTCTGTTCAACTTTACAATTTTCTGGGGAAAAAGGAAACAATGAAATAAAAGTATATGTAGAGAAATAGAGAACTGATCTATAAAGAATTTTTAATTCGTTAAATATTCTATGCATATTCTAGGGATGATTACAGTATTTTCCAATCGCCTGGGCTGGCACAACATGGAACTACTGCTTTGCCAATTTCAGAAGCGCCTTACATTTGGCATCCAGAGGGAGCTCTGTGACCTCGTTCGGGTGTCCTTACTTAATGCCCAGCGAGCCAGATTCCTCTATGCTTCTGGCTTTCTTACTGTGGCAGATCTTGCCAGAGCAAATATTGCTGAAGTGGAGACTGTTCTGAAAAATGCTGTACCTTTTAAAAGGTAAGAGAGTTGCCCATCTGCAGAGGGTTATTAAATAAAAAGAAAAAATCAATTTGTAAATAATAGGTACTGTATTAAAAATCTTTCTCTCTTTGATAATATCGTGGTAGAGTTGATGTAAGTGGAAGAAAATGTGGCTGCTTTTTCTATCTTTAGGATTATTTTCCATTTTTTACACTTTTAAAATATTTCATGACTTAAAAGACATTTCTAAAAGTATCATAATTTTTCCCCTAGGAAGACTGAGTAAACATAAGGTACTGATGCATTCTGCTTTGATGGATTTAGGTTTTCAATATACATCCAGGACTTGTCTTAGACTTTCTTTAAGCAAGAGCACTTTAGAATGTACTCCTCTTGAATATTCTTTGGAAACTAATCCTTCAAAACAATTATGAGAAGATTCCTTGACTATTAGTAACCAATTCAAAAATGGGCTGGACTTACCATATAATCAAGGAATAGCTTAAGTATTTTCTCAAAAACTGTTCTCTGAACTCTTATATGAAACCTCAGCCAGGTACTATTGCTTTAGGCACTTATGGGTTCTAACAGTTTTATTTTCAGATATTAAAATTTTGTTCTAAATTTATAAAAGCATCAATTTCATTTCCATTCAGTTTAAGCCTGACACAGGCTCTGAAACTTGTCATATGTATGGGAAGGGATGGACATAGTCAAAGGAGCAGCTCCACCAGTGCCAGCTCGCATCATGATTCTGCTTCCTGCATTCCACTGCCACCCGCGATGCGGCTCCTGTGGGACCCTGGTGCCACATAAGCTGCATCCAGCGTGGCTGTGGGGACATAACTAGCTACCTCTGCCTAGATTTTGTAGGATGGAATTGTGTGGAGTCTGAGGAATGGAACCTAGGGAGGGCCCCATGGGGGCCACTGTGGAGGCCCCACTGGCGCAATACCCAGTGGAGCTGTGGGGCTGGGACCACTTCCGTGTCCTCAGACCAGAAGAGCAACTGGTACGTGAGATATGATTTTGTCACTTTGTGCCTCTGGCCAAAGTCTATTTGGAGTATGCTTTTAAATCTTCTTATAAAAGAGTTGTTCTCTTCTGGGGCCTCTGATTTTTACAGAATCTTTGGATATATTCATACTTGCTTAGAAATAATGTACAATATGTACTGTTAGTTCCTGAAGTTAAAAAAAAAATCAGGTGTGGGAGTAGCTCTGTGGTAACAATATACCATACCTCAAGCTGGACCTTTCCAGGGAGTCATCTGAGGGCAGTACATATTTTAAAAAATTTAATTGGAAAAAGTTTAACATATTTTAGAATCATTTCATATTATTCTAAGACTGTTATTGTCATGGCTATGCCTCTTCTGAAAGCTCAGAACTTTATTGACCAAAATTAGTGACATATCAAGATCATGTGCCTTCTCATGTGACACACTGAGAAAGACCCATTGCTCTTGAAGTAGTCTATAAAAAATGTCTAACATAAATCAGAAAAACCTAAATTGAGAGACATTTTACAACATAATTGGTTAGTACTTTTCAAAAATGTTAAGGCCATGAAAAGCAAAAACCAAGAGCTATTTGTAATTAAAGGAGGATAAAAAAGACTTTTGACAACTAAATGCAACACCTTATTTTAGATTGGCTTAGAAAAAGAAAGTGGAATAATTGGTAAAGTTTGAATACGATGTGTAAGTTAGGTATAGTTTTGCATTAATATTAATTTTCTGAATAGAAACAATTGTATCTGGCACCTGGCCATCCTTTGCTTGTAGTAGTTGATGTAGAAGTGTCAGATAACGCCATTTAGATTGTCTTAAACAGTTTGCTATTACCAACAGTTTGCAATGAATTACCTTGTGCATATGTATTTTCATTTAATTGGGGATAAGTAAATTTATACACATGGAATTTGCAAAGGTGAATGCATATGCAGCTTTATTATATTCCAAATTCCCTGTGCAGGGGTTGCATTCTTACAACCCTATTACCCCACAGCCTCACCAACAGAATCCATTGTTAGAAGTTTTCATTTTACCAGTCTGATAAATGAGAAATTGTATCTCAGTGTGGTTTTAAGATACATTTCTGTAATTGTGAGTGGTGGTGAATATCTTTTCATGTTTCAGGATCATTTTTTATATCTTCGTAGAATATCTGGTTATATCTTTTCCTTATATTTCATATGAATTTTGGTCTTTTTCCTCTCCTTATTTTTAAAGTATATTTTATTGATTATGCTATTACAGTGGTCCCATTTTTTTCTTCCCTTTGTGCCCTCCATCAAGTACCCCTCTCCCTCCAGCATCCTTCCCCCTCAGTTCATATCCATGGGTTGTACGTATTTCTTTGGCTTCTCCATTTCTTATACCATCTTTCACCTCCCCCTGTCTATTTTGTACCTACCAATTATGCTTCTTAGTTCCTGTACCTTTTCCCCCATTCTCCTCCTCCCCCTCCCCACTAATAACTCTCCATGTGATCTCCATTTCTATGATTCTGTTCCTGCCCTCGTTGTTTATTTAGTTTGTTTTTGTTCTTTTAGGTTCAGTTGTTGATAGTTGTGAGTTTGTTGTCATTTTACTGTTCATAGTTTTGATCTTTTTCTTAGATAAGTCCCTTTAACAGTTCATATAACCAGGGCTTGGTGATGATGGACTCCTTCAACTTGACCTTATCTGAGAAGCACTTTATCTGCCCTTCCATTCTAAATGAGAGCTTTGCTGGATTCAGTACTCTTGGATGTAGGTCCTTGTCTTTCATGACTTTGAATACTTCTTGCCAGCCCCCTCTTGCCTGCAAGGTTTCTTTGGAGAAGTCAGCTGATAGTCTTATGGGAACTCCTTTGTTGGTAACTCTCCTATTCTCTTGCTGCTTTTAAGATTCTCTCTTTATCTTTAACCTTTGCCATTTTAATTATGACGTGTCTTGGTGTGGCCCTCTTTGGGTCCAACTTGTTTGGGACTCTTGTCCTTCCTGGGCTTGTATGTCTATTTCCTTCACCAAAATTGGGGAAATTCTCTTTCATTATTTTTTCAAATAAGTTTTCAGTTTCTTGCTCTTCCTCTTCTCCTTCTGGATCCCCTATGATTCAGATGTTGATACATTTAAAGTTGTTCCAGAGGTTCCTAAGCCTCTCCTCATTTTTTTGAATTCTTACTCCTGTCTGTTCAGGTTGAATGTTTCTTTCTTTCTTTTGTTCCAAATCATTGATTTGAGTCCCAGTTTCCTTCCTTTCACTGTTGGTTCCCTGTATACTTTTCTTCCTTTTACTTTGTATAGCCTTCACTTCTTCCTTTATTTTGTGGCTGTGCTCAGTCATTTCTGTGAGCATCCTGATTATCAGTCTTTTGAACTTTGCATCTGATAGGTTGGCTATTCCCTTGTCACTTAGTCTTTTTCTGGAGTTTTGACTGTTCTCTCATTTGCTGGCACACTTGTTATGTTGTAAGGAGTGGAGCCTTATGTATTCACCTGGGTGGGACAACCCGCTTCTCTGCGTTGTGGTGCTATATGTAGGGGAGTGGTCAGAGCGGGAACAATGGTGCTTGCTCAGCTCTCATGGATTTCAGTCACTTGCCCCTCTTCCTGCAAGTGAATGGCACCCTTCCAGGTGCTGCCCTGGTGCTGATTCTGGAGTGGGTGGGCTTGTGTGCTTTCTAGGATCCGGTGGGACCCTCAAATGGATTCTCCTGTGAGAGTGGAAATTTTCTACTGTTGCAACCCCCAGAGGTTTATACAGCCAGATGTTATGGCCTTATTTTTCCAGTGCTGGAACACTGGGTTGTATGTTCTGTCCTGGGCTGAGATTGCTCACTCCTCAGTTGTTCCCAGTTTTTATCCACACACACATGTGGGACTGCCCAGTCCACGTCTGCCCTGTGCCCTCTCTGGCTGCCCGTCTTCTCCTCCCTGCCAGTCTGAATGGATGTGTCTTCTTTAACTCCTATGTTGTCGGACTTCCATACAGTTCAATTTTCTGGCAGTTCTTGTTGTTTTGTTTTATAGATTGGTTGTTATCCTTCTTTGGGTTGTGTGAGGAGGTGAAACATATCTACCTATGCCTCCATCTTGGCTGGAAGTCTCCTCTCCTTTTTAAAAAAATCTTTTCTTTTTAAAATTGATTAGAGTTCTTAACACTTTATTTGATATGTATATTGCAAGTCTTTTCTCAAAATTTATCAATTGTCTTTTGACTTTTATGATATCATTTCCCCAGGCAGTATTTTTATTATTTTTCTATTGATTTATTTTTTCTATCAATCTTTTTTGCTTCTAAATTGTCATTGTTGGAAGGCTTTTCCTGTACACTGAGATTAAAGAGGGATTCATAGGTTTTCTTTTGTTTTAAGTTTGCATTTAGAATCCTGATGGATCGTGTAGTGTAAAGTCTGGATTTAATATTATCTTTTTCCCTCTCATAAAAAAGCTTATCTTGGTCCTAGTGATTTGAGATGCCACCATCATCACATACTAAATATCCATATGTAATTAGGTCTATTTCTGAACTTTCTATTGTGTTTACTATCTTTTTGTCAGTTCATGAGCAAGTACTGTGTTCTTAAATAAAAGCCTTTATAGCATGTTGTAATGTCTGGTAGGGCAACTTACCCCTCATAGTTTTGAGTTGTTTTCTTGCCTATTTTTGTATGTTTGACCACATGAAATTTAAAGTGTCTGTTGATATTTTATTGGGGTTGGATTGAAATTTAACTTAGAACTGACATCTTTATAATGTTGAGTCAACCTATACAAGGATGGGTAATATCTATCTTTGCATTTGATATAGTCTTTGTGATTTTGAGGAGTTTTAAAAAGATTTCCTCATATAACTTTTTAGAAGTTTTTAAGTTTTCCTCATACTGGTTTTGTGCATTTCTTGTTAAATTTATTTCTATTTAATCTTTATTGTTTTAAACGATGACTCATATCTAAGATGTATTATGCATGATTATTGAGTATATAAAAGCTATTGATTTTTGTATATTTTATCCTATTATTGTTTGAATTACTTTTATCATTGATTCTGTAGCATTTCTAGGTGTGCAGTCATATCATTTGCAAATGGAGATATTTTATTTCTTCCTTAACAATTTTTATATTTCTAATGATTTCTCTTGTCTAATCCAATTGAAAATCCAGATTTTTATTCAAGTTACCCTTCATGGCTCTGATTGGAGCCCGCCTTCAGATGAAAAGTGTGACAATTTAATGACTGCTATTTCTTGCTTCTTGTTGCACCACTTTTCTGGTTTCTGCTTTCTTTTGGTCACTCTATAGTTCCTTCAGGTATTCTGTACAGAGTTTATATCACATAGGAGGATTTGTTTTCAATGAGAGTTTTATTTTATTTTTTAATTTTTTATTGATATTATATTACGGTTGTCCCAATTTTTCACTATTTGCTCTCCTCTGCTCAGCCAGCCTCCCTCACCACCAGTCAATCCCCACAATGTTGACCATGTCCATGTGTCATTCATGCATGTTCTTTGACTAGTTCCTTCCCCTTCTTTCCACCATTACCATCCCCTGCCTCTGGTCACCTTCAGTTTGTTCCATATTTCCATGCCTTTGGTTCTGTTTTTCTCATTAGTTTATTTTCTTTATTAGATTCCTCTTATAAGTGAGATCATATGATATTTGTCTTTCACCAACTGGCTTATTTCACTTAGCATAATATTCTCCATTTCCATCCATGATGTTGCAAATGGTATGAGTTCCTTCTTTCGTTCTTCTGTGTAGTAGTCCATTGTATAAATGTATGACAGTTTTTTCATCTACTCATCTACTGATGGGCACTTAGGCTGTTTCCAGCACTTGGCTATTGTAAATAGCACTACTATGTACATAAGGGTGCTTAAGTTATTTTGAATTGGTGATTTGAAATTCTTAGGGTATATTCCCAGCAGTAGAATTGCTGGGTCAAAAAGCAGTTCCATTTTTAACTTTTTGAGAAAATTCCATACTGTTTTTCATAGTGGCTGCACCAGTCTGCACTCCCACCAACAGTGTACTAGGCTTCCCCTTTCTCCACAACCTTATCAGCACTTGTTTGTTGATTTGTTAATGATAGCCATTCTGACAAGTGTAAGGAAATATCTCATTGTGGTTTTAATCTGCATCTCTCTCTGATGGCTAGTGATGTTGAGCATCTTTTCATATGTCTATGGGCCATCAGTATGTCCTCCTTGGAGAAGATATATTCAGGTCCTTTGTCCATTTTTTAATTGGGTTGTCTTCCTGGTGTTGAGTCATATGAGTTCTTTATATATTTTGGAGATTAAAACCTTGTCTGATGTAACATTGGCAAGTATGTTCTCCCATGTAGACAGTTCCCTTTTCATTTTGATAATGGTGGCTTTAACCATGCAGAAGCTTTTTAATTTGATATAGTCCCATTTGTTAATTTTTTCCTTTATTTCCTTTGTGCTAGGAGATATATCAGCACAAATATTGCTACATGGGATGTCTGAAATATTACTACCTATATTTTTTGCTAGGAATTTTATGGTCTCACCACTTACACTTAAGTCCTTTATCCACTTTTATTTTATTCTGGTATATAGTGTATGTTGGGGTCTAGTTTCATTTTTTTTGCATGTACCAGTCCAGTTCTCCTAACACCATTTATTGAAGAGATGTTTTTACTCCATTGTATGCTCATGCCCCCTTTGTCAAATATTAATTGACCATAGAGACATGGGTTTATTTCTGGGCTCTCTATTCTGTTCTATTGATCTATGTGTCTGCTTTTATGCCAGTACCAGACTGTCTTGATTACAGTGCCCTGTAGCATAGTTTAATATCAGGTATTGTGATCCCTCCAACTATATTCTTTTTTTATCAGGATTGCTGAGGCTATTTGGGTTTTTTTTTTTTTTTTGGTTCTATGTAAATTTTTGGAATATATGTTCTAGATTTGAGAAATACATCATTAGTATTTTAATGGGAATTGCATTGAATTTGTAGATCGCTTTGGGTAGTATAGACATTTTAATGATGCTAATTCTTCCAATCCATGAACATGGTATATGCTTCCACTTATTTGTATCTTTCTCAATTTTGTTCTTTAGTGTTCTATAGTTTTCTGAGTATAGGTCTTTTATCTTCTTGGTTAAATTTATTCCTAGGTATCTTATTTATTATTTTTGTTGCTGTAGTAAGTGATATTTTTATTTTAGTTTCTCTCTCTGATACTTCATTGTTGGTATATAAGAATGCAATCAATTTCTGACTATTGACTTTATATCTTGCTACTTTGCCAAATTAATTAGGTTGAGGAGTTTTTTGACAGATTATAGCATTTTCTCTGTACACTATCATGTTGTCTATGTATAATGATAGTTCTACTTCCTCCTTTCTGATTTAGACATCTTTTATTTCTTTTTCTTATCTAATCGCTGTAGCTAGAACTCCCAGTACTATGTTGCATAAAAGTGGAAAAGTGGGCACCCTTGTCTTGTTCCTCATCTTAAGGGAAATGCTTTTAGTTTTTTCCCATTGAGTATGATGTTGCGAGTAGGCTTTTTGTATATGACCTTTATTATGTTGAGGTGTGCTCCCTCTATTCCCACTTTGCTGAGTGTTTTTATCATAAATGGTTGCTAGATTTTGTCAAATGCTTTTTCAGCATCTGTTGATATGATTGTGTAATTTTTGTCTTTCATTTTGCTTATGTGATGTATTATGCTTATTGATTTGCAAATGTTATACCATCTTTGCATCCCTAGGATACATCCTACTTGATTGTGGTGTATGATGTTTACTGTGTTGCCAGGTCCAGATTTCCAATATTTTGTTGAGGGTTTTAGCATCTATGTTCATCAATGATGTTGGCTTATAGTTTTCTTTCTTGGCTGTGTCTTTATCTGGTTTTGGAATTAGGATAATACTGGTCTCATCAAAAGAGTTTGGGAGTCTTCCCTCTTCTTGAATTTTTTGGAATAGTTTACAGATAGGTGTCAGTTCTTCTTCAAATGTTTGGTAAAATTTGCCTGTGAAGCCATCCAGTCCAGGGCTGTAGTGTGCCAATATTTTGATTAGTACTTCAGTTTCACTGGTACAATGAAAATTTTATGATGCTCACTTTTTTTTAGGTTTTCCTTTGAAAAAATCTTAGTGAGGCTTTTCCTTATTATGCTATTTAAAAATTCCATCACTCATTCCTTCCTGGTGTTTTATGTTTGTACATAACTCTTATCATCAGTTGACATAGACTGTATTTTACTATCTGTTTGTTTTTTGATTTCCCCAACTAGAATGTAAGCTCTATGAAAGCAGGTTTTTTTCCCTCTTGTTTGGTGCTATTTATTCCATTCCTAGGATAGCTGATGCTTAACAAATATTTGTTGTATGAGTGAATGAATGCATTAATTTATTTCTTTTGCTCTGTCCTTCCTAGTGCCCGAAAGGCAGTGGATGAAGAAGAGGAAGCAGTTGAAGAACGTCGGAATATGCGAACTATTTGGGTGACTGGCAGAAGAGGTTTAACTGAAAGGGAAGCAGCAGTCCTAATAGTGGAAGAAGCCAAAATGATTCTACAGCAGGACTTAATTGAAATGGGAATCCAATGGAATCCACATTCCCTTTTAAATTCTGATACACACTCATTGACCAGCAGTGGATCAGTAAAGGATCATAAATTTATATATCAAACTAAGAGTTCTTGTGAAGGATTAACATCAAAGAAAAAAAGTAATACAATATTTAGTGATCCTTCTATTAAGGATTCACCAAATACAGTGCAAGATTTAGGTAAAAGTAGAGAGCATAAAAATTCCTTTTATTACCAGTTTCTGGATAAGAATCAAGAATATCAGATACATTCAATTCCCAGTGCAAGAAAATCAGCTTATTTGAATATAAGTAAAGAGAAGCTAGACACCTTTTTGAATGAAGGAAAAACAAAGACTAAGAAAGTTTTTCAGACTGTCTTATCTGAGAAAACAAAAAAAGGAACTTTGAATTTCAGTTCAGAAAAGATGAGTACAACCTTTCGATCTTGGAAACATAGAAAGCAGCTAGAACAACCCAGAGAGAGTAGCCTTGAGAAAGACACTGAGATGTGTAAAACTGATTTACAAAAACAGGCCAAGTCTAATCTTGTTCATTGTGAAGATTCATTTATCTTAGATGATAATAATACGGAATTTAGAAATCCAGGGCCATTTGTTAAAAACACAACTTTTTGTGCTGAGGGAAAGCATAACAAAGCATCATTCCCATCACAAACAGAACAAAGTTGTTCAAGCAACAAAACAATAACTAGTGATATTCTTGTGGAACATATTATCACCGGATCCCAGGATAAAAATGGGACTTGTCAAGCCACAAGTGTGACTAGTGAAAATGGAAGAGGATTAGCTGTTATTGAGTCAGAAAAAATAGACCAAGTGCTGATACAAAATGATTCAGAAAAACAGAATGTTTATGTTAAAAACCATGATACCCATCCAATTAACCAGCGCCCGGAGAAGCAGTCTGATAAACAGACAACCATTTATACCAAACAGAAACAAATGATAGAGGAGCAAATGCCTTGTGATACAGTCAGTAGTTATATGAACTCAGACTCAAATGCTATTATTATCAAAAGTAAAAGTGTAAAGTTTAATGCTGAGGGGAAAAAATCAAATAATCTTCAGGTATCTGGAGATAACATAAGCGGAACTGAGATATCCAGTAGAGTACTTGTACCAGCTGGAGCATTTGGTGAATCTGCAGGCCAGCAGGAGAATGTTCTAAATGCCTCTAGAATACAAGAAAAAACAGATGCTTCTGTAGCAAACAAAGCTAAAAATAATTGTGTTTCTGACTTAGGATTAGTTCCTTGTGATTTTGAAGATAGTTTCTACCTGGATACTCAATCTGAGATAATTATACAACAGATGGCAACTGAAAATTCCAAACAAGGAGCAAAGGATACCAGCCTGCCAACAGAGATGATGCAGAAGAGTCTAGACAAACAGGGCTCGAGCTCTTTTCAGAATGAGATTCACAGAATCTTCCCTGGTGAACAACATTCTTCAGGAGTGATAAATATAGATCATTTGGAACCAAAGACTACAGATACTAAGAAGCAAAGCACTGGTTCACATGGGGTTGATATCCTGACTCCAGAAAACCCACTTTTTTATTCTCCAATGTTATTGAGGGAAAATGGCTCTTGTTTTAAAGGGAATGAATTTTCTGTTACCGATTCCCAATTAAATAGTTTTCTTGAAGGTTATCAAACACAAGAAGCTATGAAACCAGTTATACCTCTGGTCCCTCAAAAGAGAACTCCCACTGATATAAAAGTAGAATGTCTGCCAGTTCCTGATACAAGTTGGAATTTGAGTAATAGTTTACTATTTGATAGTTTCAGTGAAGACTACCTAGTAAAAGAACAACTACCTTATGTAAAAGCAGAAGAACCCCTTTCTTCTGAAGTAATGTCAAGCCATTTCAGTGATTCTCTGTGTCTACAACCAGAGGGCCCAATTAAATCAAATATGGATGAGAATCAAGATAATCAACAGCAGTTGATTTGTTTCAGTGATGAGTCTATTTTATTTTCAGAAATGGACTCTGCTCAGATGGTTGAAGCTTTGGACAATGTAGATGTATTTCCTGTCCAAGATAAACATAATACTGCAGTGTCTTTTAGAGCATTGGAACTAAGTGATCCAGTTGGTAATGATTATCCCCAAAGAGATGTAACTGGAGGAGATGAAGAAGAAAAGCCTCAAAAATCCAAATTATCTGAGACAGGGCAAAATAGTTCATTCATATGGTCTGGAGCATCATTTGATTTAAGTCCAGGATTGCAAGAGATTTTAGATAAAGTATCCAGTCCTCTAGAAAGTGAAAAGCTAAAATTAATGACTATAAGCTTGTCTAGTTTGAAAGGAAAAAATACAAAATTAAATGACAAACAAGAAGTAGTTTCAAATTTGGAGCCAAATCAAGTACAGGGAATTTCATTCTCCCCTAATATTGAAGTAAAAAGCAACAATGAGGCACCAGAGAACAATGCTGTTCATGGTGAAACCCCATCCTTCTTGCCTTGTAAAGAAAGCTGTGTAGTTGATGATAATGGACCCATTCCTCCTACACCGATTCCAGCATCTGCTTCTAAGCTGTCGTTTCCAGATATTCTTGGAACACCCTCTGTAAAACTTCAGAAAACTAGTAGTGTTTTACAACTTGATGAAAGTTACTTATTTGGTTCACCATCAGATATTAAAAACCACGATTTAAGTCCAGAGAATAAAAATAACATAAAAGACAGTAGTCCTATTAGAGATACAAATTTTTCACTGCAGTTATCACAAGATGGATCACAGTTAACTCCAGCCTCATGCAGTGCAGAAAGCTTGGCCATAATTGATGTAGCAAGTGACCAAACTCTCTTTCAAACGTTCATTAAGGAGTGGCGGTGCAAAAAGCGATTTTCCATTGCGCTGGCTTGTGAAAAGATCTGTAATTTGACATCTTCTAAAAGTGCTACTATTGGTGGTAGGTTTAAGCAAGGTAAGAAATAAATTTTTTTCACATTTATATGTAAAATAGTAGACTGAGATGGGACTGTGACTTTTCAGTATTGGATATTATTAAATGTAATAAGTTTATTGAAAGTTTAATAAGTTTCTCTTATGTAGCTTAACATGTAGAACAGCCTTATTTTTCAGCACAGCTAGATTAATAATAGCTGCCCTCTGGTATAAGAGATGGTTGACCCCAGGACACATGGGTGGGAGAGCTGAGCACTGAGACCAAGGGCTCAAGCTGGGGGACTGAAAAAATGCAGACCACCAAGGCACTACTCTTTCCTCTGGCTCTGACCCACCCTTGTATACCTGGATACAAGTATAAGGAGGATAAGCCTGTGTCTGCCTCCTTACAAGGCCAGAGGTCTAATCTAATCGGCCTTTCTACTGCAGCTCCCAAGTCTAGGTGACCTATCAGAAGTTCCAAGTCAGTGTTATTTCTTGGAACATTGACATAGTGGTCAAACTTTTTGCTGCTGGGACCACCACAGGTGGTGTGGCTTGTTCAGGGGCATGTATTGGAACAGTGTTTGGCAGCTTGATCATTGGGGTGCCCATCTCAAATAACAGCTCTTTCTCCTATACCATCTGGGCTGTGCCCTCTCTGAGGCTATGGGGCTCTTCTTTTTGGTGGTTGCATTCCTTATCCTCTTCTCTTTGTGAGCCTTCATGGAGGCCCCAGCAACTTCAACTTCAGGCCATGCCTCGTGCTAGTACATGCTGAGCTTTACCATTAAATACAACATCTTGTCGTGGCTGGTGTGGATCAGTTGGTTGGATCATCTTCCTGTCAGCTGTAATGCTGCAGGTTTAATTGCCAGGATCATGTGCATATAAGAGGCAACCAATCAATGTTTCTCTTCCTCTATCTCTCTTTCCCGCCTGTCCCCCCGACCCCCAAATCAATAGGCATATCCTTGGGTGAAGTTAAAAACAACTTTTTCTTAAAAAAATTGCATGTGTATACATAATACAATATATATTATATGTTATATAGTATATAGAAATATTAGAATATCATTGTAAAAGTTAAGATATATATTTTGAATATAGATCACTTTTATCGTATCTTGATGATATATATAACATGATGGGTTTTTTTTATCATCAGTGCTCATGATTTTCTATTAAATTATAGTCTCCTTATTCATTTATATAATCAAAAAAGTACATAGCAGACATGCACTGTATTTTTCACCATGTACATTAGCGACATTTTCCAATACTTATCTCAAGTACAATTTGTACTTCTGCTGATAGTCATGAATCCTTCACTGAACAGTTGACCCCAGAGCCTCACTGAGCTCTTCCAGGCTTTGGGAGTATTGAACTGTTTGGTCAGATAACTCCATGTATATTTCCGTCTTACTTCATGAAAGTAAGGGTCCTGTATCATGGGGAATAGCTATATTCAGCTTGATAGCCTGTTGTGGAAATCAAACATTTGATCAGATTTCTCAAATCTCTGTATTTATGAATGAGTTTGTCCATAAAATTTTGAGTACTTGCCGATCTTCGATTCACAGAGCACATGTGCTAATGACAAGGTTTTATTTGTCAGTGTTGACTAGTACATTCCATTTTTCATTCAACACATAAGATTGAGCATATTTTTTGTGCTAGAGGTTAAAAGGATAAAAATATTTATTGAAGTTTAACAAGTATGAGCCATTTATTTTCCAGGTATTGGGGATATTATTGTAAATAAAACAGATTGGTTTTTGACCTATGTCTTTGTAAGATTGGAGATGCATTATTTTATTTTATTAAAAAAATTTTTATTGTTATTTAAATACAGTTGTCCCCATCCCTGCCCCCGCCATTTCTCTCCCTTGTCCTGTCCACACCCTCCACATTCAATCCTCCCCCCAACCCATTGTCCTTGTCCATGGGTCCTTTATACATGTTCCTTGACTTGACCCTTCCCCTTCTTTCCACCCTTGTACCCTTCCCCTCTCCCCTCTGGTCACTGCCAGTTTGTTCTTTATTTCCATGTCTCTGATTCTGTTTTGATCCCTTGTTTGTTTTCTTGATTAGGTTCTATTTATAGGTGAGATAATACGGTATTTGTCTTTTACCGCCTGGCTTATTTCACTTAGCATAATACTCTCTAGTTCCATCCATGCTGTTGTGAAGGGTAGGAGTTCTTTCTTTCTTTCTGCTGCGTGGTATTCCATTGTGTAAATGTACCACAGCCTTTGGATTCACTAATTTCCTGATGGACACTTAGGCTGTTTCCAGCACTTGGCTATCGTAAATAACACTGCTATGAACATTGGGGTGCATAGGTTCTTTTGAATTGGTGTTTCCAGATTTTTAGGGTATAACCCCAGTAGTAGAACTGCTGGGTCAAAAGGCAGTTCCATTTTTAATTTTCAGAGGAAATTCCACACTGCTTTCCACAGTGGCTGCACCAGTCTGCATTCCCACCAACAGTGTACTAGGGTTCCCTTTTTCCCACAACCTCGCCAGCACTTGTTGTTTGTTGATTTGTTTATGATGGCCATTCTGACTGGTATGAAATGGTATCTCACTGTGGTTTTAATTTGCATCTCTCTGATGGCTAGTGATGTTGAAGAGATGCATTATTTTAAGAAAAAATGTTGGCTGAAAATAGGAAATCAGACCCAATTCTTCACTAAGAAGTAAAACCCTTGATTTATATGGAGTTTCTTAGTGTTAAAAATTGCTGAGTTCTCTAGAGAATTTTTGTAGCTTACAAGTGGTCTTTATTTCTTTTTGAGTTATAGAAATTAAAAATGTAGTTTTAAAAAAATTCAGTTAATACTCATTTTAGTCATTATTATAGATATATTTTAAGAAATCTTTGGTAGATTTTTCATAGTGATAGTTATCTTAATAATAACTTAATAACTTCACAGTAAGCTTGGGAAGATTTTTATATATACCTAAAATGACTATCCAAAGACTGCTTTAGGAACCTGGAAATTTTACCTGTCAAATAGTTTTTAAAAAAATTATTATCATTGTTTTAATGTTCAGTTTAATGGTGTTATTTTTAGAGATTTTAACTATTTCACTTTTGATTTACTTAGTTAGCTCACCTCAGGAAACTCCTATTAGAAATGACGGATTGCCTGTTAAAGGTTGTGATAACATCTTGATGATTGGTCTGGCAGTGTGCTGGGGCGGAAGAGACGCCTATTATATTTCATTGCAGAGGGAACAAAAGCATTCTGGTATGTAATCACCAGTTGGCAAATTCATCATATAATTTTAATGTAACCTTTCTGAGGTAGTGACTTCTTTGTTAACAATTACCTGATATTTACCACGAATTTACTTTTAGAATTAAAGAAATTTTTGATAGTGGCTATAGTGTGAACATTACTTCATATAGTAACTATAATGACTATTTTAAGAAATACCACCCTTATTCCCCTCAGCTTGTCACATGGAAGTAGCTACTGACACTATGTTTTCTTCTTGGGGGTAGTAGAGCATTAGGGACTCTGATCCTCTTGAGGGTTTGTTTTTGAAGATTGGATCATAGCAGCTTCTTTTCAGACTTCTTTCCTCCTTTTGACTGGGTCTGGAGCTCACCTAGAGGCAGTAACCAGCAAGACATCTACAGCAGTTGATTCACACAGCTTAGGAGAAGTCTTTGGAATTGAAAAGATATGATCTAGAAATACCTTGTGATTATGGTTGTTGGATACCTTGCTGATTGATAAGGAAACTCTTTAAAGGATGCCATATAATGTTTGTTCCTGAGTTAGCATGAAATATTTTCAATTGTCATGCAGTAAAACATGTTAGAGTGAGTAGTTACTTGAACTTTTTTTTAAGATATGACATTATATATTCCTACTAAATTTCCCCTTAAAAGGAGTTCCTTTAAAATTCATTTTAAAGTGCCTTTTTTGCCTTTAATTCCTCATTCTCAGAAATATAAATTTATTTTTTAAAACCTTGATATTTAGAATTTTCTTCCAACCCCCCAAAATAGAGCATTATAAATCACCTAATTCAAACCATAATTTTTGGATTATGAGGCACTTTATATACGTAGCCAACACGACCTCAATGAGGTCATGCTGGATTATTGGTTACATGGAACTAGACTTTGAGTTTCTTTCAGTCTTTGCATTATAGATTGCTGTTTCATGTGAATGCATGTGATTTTTACCTTAAGACTTTTTTTTTTCTTTTAAGAAATTAGTGCCAGTTTGGTCCCACCTTCTCTGGATCCAAACCTGACTGTGAAAGACAGATTGTGGTACCTTCAATCCTGCTTTCCAAAGGAACCTGATAAAGAACGTACTGTTATCACCTATGACTTCATCCAGAGCTATAAAATTCTTCTTCTGTCTTGTGGTATCTCCCTGGAACAAAGTTATGAAGATCCTAAGGTTCTATATCTGTCTTAATTTTTACATACTTAATTTTTTTTAATGTTTAGGGTTAATTTTTAAATGACTTGGTGTTTATTTACCTCCAACCATGCAGCTTTAGTTTTATGGAGTAGTTACTTCTTTCCTGAGTAACCTCATCCGCTTAGAACACAGTATTATGCACCAAGTGCCTCAGTGTAGCTAAAAACAGAGATGTCACAAATGCCAAGCACTAAAGTTCCTATCTTTCCTCAGAAATATTTAAAATTTTAATTTTAGTTGTATGTTCTAAGTTTTCTGTCTTACAGTATATTAGAAATGAAAGGAGAACCCTCAGATTTAGATATATGATAACAGGATGTTTCAAATATCCCTGAGAATAGAGGCAGGAAATAGAAGTATGCAGCTGTGAGATGCCCAGAGGAATAGCAGCTAGAGGTCATTTAGCATGGGGAGAAATCACCTTACTAGCCCCTTGAGAACTTCCCTATTTGGAGCAAAGTATGGTACACTTTTCATAATGATGAGTCTGTGTTTTTAAGGAAAGGGCAACTTATGTTATTGTAATATATACTTAACACTATGATGCATTTTTGGAAGATATTTATTTACCATATCATAGCCCTCAAAGGGATATCTTTTCATGGATTATTAATTTTGAGTTGAGATATGATACTACAGCATATCCTCAAATAATGTCTATTGTTCAACATTGTAGGAACTTAACTCATGTTTATATTGATTAGCCTATGGTAATATTAGTTTTGTTATGGTCATTTTGCTTAAAGTTGCAGAACCTATGGATGACATTAAGTGAGCACTAATTGTACTTGGTTGTAATTAATATAATCAATAATACAATAATTTTTAGTTTCTTAGTTTCTTTAGCTTTTATGGCAAAAGTTTTCAAAGGCAGTGTCAGGAAAACTAAAGGTACTATCATTTTATATACTACAAGCCAGGCTCAGTTTATGTGTGATAAATGCTATGTAGTTCCTTAATTTTTTTATTGAATTTATTTGGGTGACATGGGGTAATAAAATTATATAGGTTTCAAGTGTACAATTCTGTAATATATCATCTGTATGGTATTGTGTGTTCATCACCCAAAGTCGAGTTTCCTTTTGTCATCATTTATTCCCCTGCCTTTACCTTCTTCTGCTTTCCTCCATCCCCCCAAATACCATGTAGTTTCTAAACTGACCCCTATTGGACCCCTATATAAAAGGTTGTCACGTAATTTCTTTTTTATCCTCACCCGAGGATATGGTTATTTGATTTTAGAGAGAGGAAGGAAGACTGAGAGAGAGAGAGAGAGAGAGAGAAACATCAATGTGAGAGAGAAATATTGATTGGTTGCCTCCCGTATGTGCCCCGACTAGGGATCAAACCAGCAACCTAGGTATTTGCCCTGACCTGGAATCAAACCTGCAGCCTTTTGGTGTATGAGATGATGCTCCAACCAACAGAGTCACCTGGACAGGGTGGTTGTCACATAATTTTCATTTTACAGAATCCAAAATGAGAATATGGGTAATATGAGCTTATTAAAACTATAGTAGTATCACATATTTATATAGAATTTTTGCATAAACTACTTGAAATATTCCATAATTGTGTTGTAAATCAAAACACTTGATGTAAGAAGATAAACTGTTATTTACAAAATCTTACTTTTATAAGAAACATTTGCCAACTTTTATAATACCTCCTGAAAGGGTTTTGATCACCAATTTCTAATATGGTGGGGGTAGGTATTCCATACCTCCAACAATTCTTTTGATAGCAGCTGAGTGTTCTGCAATTCCACTCAGTTATGATACAAGTTAAGGGCTTAGTCCTGCAAGGTCCTCTGCCACCCCCTCACACCCCTGCCACAAGCCCAGGCTGTTATCTGTGCTTCTGACGGACAGTCTATATCAGAGGTTCCCACCTCCTTTGGTTTGATTAATTTGCTAGAGAAGCTCAAAGAACTCAGGAAATCAGTTTACTTACTAGATTATCAATTTATTACAAAGGATATTAAAGGATACAAATCAACAGCCAGGTGAAGAGATACATAGGTGCAGTATGTGGGAAGGGACCAGGAGCTCCCATGCCCTCTCAACATCCCTATGTGTTCACCAACCCCAAAGTTCTCCAAACCCTCTCCTTTTATGTTTTTAAGGAGGATTCATTACATAGGCATGATCGAATAAATTACAGGCCAGCGTTGGCTGGTGTGGCGCAGTGGATTGAGTACTGGCCTGTGAATCGAAAAGTTGCTGATTTGATTCCCAGTCAGGGCACATGCCTGGGTTAAGGGCTAGGTCCCTGGTTGAGTGTGTTTTAGGCAACCAACTGATGCTTCTCTCCCTCCTATTCTCCCTCCCTTCCCCTTTCTCTATGAAGTAAATAAATAAAATCTTTAAAAAAAGGTATTGCCCATTGGTCAATTTATTTTACAGCCCCTTCCTCCATCCTTAGGCAACTTAGGGGCATTCCAAAAGTCACCTTATTAATACAACAAAAGTGGGAAAGGATTGAGGGAGGGACGTAAGGGAGGGGGACAGGGGAAAGTGGTGGCGAGAAGGTGGAGACAAATGTATTCGAACAATAAAAAAAAATAAGTAAGTAAATAAATAAATATAAATAAATTTTTAAAAAAGACACTTTTACATTTCTTGCCATTGAGGAAATTCCAAGGATAGTGGAAGCTCTGTGCTAGACACAGGGACTGGGGACAAAGATGGTATTTATATTTTTTATTATAATTCACAATATTTCACCCCCCTATAAAACTATATCCCTAATCTACAAAAGAAGTAACTGAGCCATATAGTAATTGTCAGAATTATGAATAGGGCTTAGATTTCCTTATTCTAAATCCAGTTTTGATTTGCTAGGTCTAGTCTCATTGGGAAGCTAAAGATAGCAATGAAATGACCTGTTGGATGATCCAGGTAATAGGCCCTCATCCTGAGGGGAAAGCCAGAGGCTTTCTAAAACTCTGGATATGAATTTAATGATAAAACATTTATGTCTCACTTCTTCTGATGTTGAAAGAATTAAACAAACCTGAAACTATGTAGGCCCATCTTTATCATAGTAGCTTAGCCACTGTTAGCCTTAGTGGAGAAGAACCCATCTGCATTTTCAGAAACATGGTTTCAGTTAGCTGAGAGGTACTGTTTTTTTTCTTCTGATTATAAATGTTACAATTAAATTTATTTGGGTGACATTGGTTAATAAGATTATATAGGTTTCAAGTGTAGATTTCTGTGATACATGATCAGTATATTGCATTGTGTGCCCACCACCCAAAGTCAAACCATCTTCGATAACCATATATTTGGCCCCCTTTATCCTTTATACCCACTTCCCACTGGTAAACACCATACTGTTGTCTGTGTGTATGTTTCAGTTTTATATCTCACTTATGAGTGAAATCATATGGTTCTTAGCTTTTTCTGACTGACTTATTTCACTTAGCATAATATTTTCAAAGTCCGTTCATGTTGTTGCAAATGGCAGTATTTCATCTTATGGCTTAGTAGTATTCCATAGTCTATGTGTACCCCATCTTCTTTATCCACTAGTCTATTAAAGGTTGTTCCCAAGAGGCCCTTGGTTTTAAGCCTACTGCAGAACTAGGTCAGCAGGAACATTGCAGTAATGGAAAAGTTTTACATTTTCCTTCTTTGAAGGTTGATGCTCTTTTTGGTACCAAAAATGAGTCCTGGTACAATTATACTTCTCTTCTCATAGGAAGACCACTGAAAAGTATTAAGTGAAAATGAGCTTTCTTTTTCCCCTGTTTTACCTAAGGATGCAGAAATGTCTTTGAAAAAAAATCAAGAAAACATACTGACTGCTATCCTTTCAGGTGGCGTGCTGGTTATTAGATCCAGATTCTAAGGAGCCGACTCTTCACAGCATAGTTACCAGTTTTCTTCCTGATGAGCTTTCACTCCTGGAAGGGATAGAGACTGGCCAAGGAATTCAAAGCCTGGGACTGAATGTCAACACTGAGCATTCTGGGCGATACAGAGCATCTGTAGAGTCCATTCTCATCTTTAACTCAATGAACCAACTCAATTCTTTGTTGAAGAAGGAAAACCTTTATGGTAAAGCAAAGTTTTTGACATTTTTATACTGCTAAGACTGGTGATAGTTATATAGTTAGCCACTTTTTAAAAAGTATATTTTATTGATTATGCTATTACAGTTGTCCCATTTTGTTTCTCCCCTTTATTCCCCTCCACCCTGCACCCCACCCCCCTGCACCAGCATTCTCCCCCTTAGTTCATGTCCACTGGTCAGACATAAATTCTTTGGCTTCTCCATTTCCTATACTATTCTTAACCTCCCCCTGTCTATTTTGTACCTACCAATTATGCTTCTTATTCTTGTACCTTTTCCTCCATCCTTCCCTCTCCACCTCCCCACTGATAACCTTGCATGTGATCTCCATTTATGTGATTCTGTTCATGTTCTAGTTGTTTGCTTAGTTTGTTTTTGTTTTTAGGTTCAGTTGTGAGTTTGTTGTCATTTTACTGTTCATAGTTTTGATCTTCTTTTTCTTAGATAAGTCCCTTTAACATTTCATATAATAAGGGCTTGGTGATGATGAACTCCTTTAACTTGACCTAATCTGGGAAGCACTTCATCTGCCCTTCCATTCTAAATGATAGCTTTGCTAGAGAGAGTAATCTTGGATGTAGGTCCTTGTCTTTCCTGACTTTGAATACTTCTCGCCAGCCAGCCCCTTCTTGCCTGCAACTTTTTTCTTTGGAGAAGTCAGCTGACAGTCTTATGGGCACTCCTTTGTAGGTAACTGTCTCCTTTTGCTGCTTTTAAGTTTCCCTCCTTATCTTTAACCTTGGGTAATATAATTATCATGTGCCTTGATGTGTGCTTCCTTGGGTCCAACTTCTTTGGGACTCTCTGAGCTTCCTGGACTTCCTGGAAGTCTGTTTCCTTTGCCAGATAGGGGAAGTTCTCCTTCATAATTTTTTCAAATAAATTTTCAATTTCTTGCTCTTCTCCTTCTCCTTCTGGCTCCCTTATGATTTGGATATTGGAATGTTTAAAGTAGTCCCAGAGGTTCCTAAGCTTCTCCTCATTTTTTTGAAATCTTGATTCTTCGTTCTGTTCTGGTTGAATGTTTATTTCTTCCTTCTGTTCCAAATCATTGATTTGAGTCCCGGTTTCCTACCATTTACTGTTGGTTCCCTGTATATTTTTCTTCATTTCTCTTTGTATAGCCTTCCCTTTTTCCTCTTTTGTGACCATACTACGCCATTTTTGTGAGCATCCTTATTACCAGTGATTTAAACTGTGCATCTAATAGGTAGACTCTCTTCATCACGTAGTTTGATTTTTGGAATTTTGATCTGTTCTTTAATTTGGGCCACATTTCTTTGTCTCAGTGTGCCTGTTATGTTGGAAGGGGCGAAATTTTAAGTGTTTGCCAGGGCAGGGCAGCCCATGTTGCTGAGTTGTGATGCTGTATGTGGGGGAGGGGCTGACAGGGAACAATGCCACTTGCTTGGCTCTCAGCAGGCTTTCAGTTAGTTCCCCCACTACCCACAAGCAAATTGGGCCCTTCTGGTGCTGATTCCTGGGTGGGTGGGTTTGTGTACGTTCAAGGACCCCATGGGTCTCTCCAAGGAACACTCCTATGAAGCTGGGAGTTTCTCCCACTGCTGCATCCCCAGCAGTTTTTACCTCCAGAGGTTTTAAGGCTTTCTTTTCCCACACTGGAACCCTGGATTGGGTGGTCTCTCTCTTCCTGAGCTTTTTCTCCCAGTTTATTCACGCACAAATGTGGGACTGCCAGTCCACCAGCCACCACCTTGCTGCGTGTCCTTATCACCCTGGCTGCCCATTCCCGCCCCTCCTACTGGTCTGGATGAATGTTTCTTCTATAACTCCTTGGTTGTCAGACTGCCAAACAGTTCGATAGTCCAGCAGTTCTGGTTATTTTTTGTTTTCAAATTTGTTCTTGTCCTTCTTTTGGTTGTGCGAGGAGGCAAAGTATATCTACCGACCCCTTCATCTTGGCCAGAAGTCTATTTAGCCACTTTTTATTATAAGAGAGTAATTTACATTTTTTACACAAAACATATTGTTGGATTGTCTATTACAGGGGTCAACATTTCTGTTAAAGGCCAAATAGTAAATATTTTTGGTTTTGCAAACCAAACACTCTCAAATACAAATATTCCACTCTCATCATATCACAAAAGCAACCATAGGACTATAAAAATGAGAGTTCCAATAAAACTTTATTTATAGAAACAGGCATCTACCCCTAGTTCAGCCATAATTTGCCAACCTCAGGCTCTACTGTAGTGAAGAGAATTAGTGATGGTATATTCATTTATGGCTTTTTAAATATATATTTTAGTTTTTTATCATTGTTCAATTATAGTTGTTCCCATTTTCTCCCTCACACTCTCCCCCTCATTCATTGCTTTTATATTTGAACTTTATCAAATGATTTTTATTCACACTTAGAACATATATTTCATAGATTTGGTTTTTAGTCTGATGGTCCACATTGAGTACCTTGACTTCACAGATCATAATATATGCTTATGGCAGAAAGGATGAAGTGGAACAAAGTTGGCTTCATTGTGAGAAGTTATAAACCATTAATTGATTGTCTGATGAATATTAAATACTAGAAACAGCAGACTAATGAATTCACACAGACCAGGATTTGCTTCTGGGTTGTGTCACCTCCCAGTGAGAGGCCTTGGGCAAGCTGCCGAAGCTCTCTAAGTGTGGTTCTTATAACATTGTTATGAATATTAAATGAGAAAGAACTCCGTGCAGTGTCTGCCACAGAACTGACTTTCATTTTTGTGTTAGTTTATTATTATTTTTACTGCTAACACAAGCTCTCTGTGCTGATAGTGATATTCTCTTCAGTATCATTGGGTAGAATAACACAATGACCAGACTGACTTGCCTAAGTGATGTTAATTAGAAGCTCTGGAACAGGCACTACAGTGTTTCAAACTCAGCTTCTCTAAACCAATGTAGGCAGGCCAGGGAATGGGAGTATGTGTCACACACCCCACAGGACTGCTTCTGCATTCATGGACAATGATGCTGAATGAACACACCTCTCTCTCCCTCTGTCTGCCTAGCCTGCCTCTAGATGACGTGTCAGGCAAAGGCTGTGTAGTTCCCAGACACCAATATTTGATGGTGGTGCTATGGATCATTCTATAACTTTTTATAGGCATTTCTTGCCCTTTATCAGTATTATAAGCTTTCATTGTCTTTGGAAGGAGACTGCCCACTACTTAAATGAAGTTTTTCACCTGCAAAAAAAGGAAGACTGTGGTTTTTCTTTCCAGAAATGTACAAGCAACCCTCCAGATTGGTTTTTTTTTTTTTAACTTTTACAGTTTCAATGTGCCTTGAAAGCTTTTTATTTTTCCCCTACAGATTTTCAAAAGTTGGTGACTAGGAGTTAAATGCATTCTTGTACAATGTTAGGTCATTTTTATTCAAAAATTCCAGAGAATTGAAGTACAATGAGATAAGGGAAATTTTGGACAGAATGTGGACAGCTGTCAAATTTTGTTTAGACATAATTATTTCAGGATGTGTGTGTTTATTTTCATGGACCTTCAGAATCTTCATCTTTTTCTCTTCTCATCTCTTGCCTATTGGGTGGGTATGTTCTGGCAGCTGATTTTTTCCTGGGAGAGAGTTGATTTTTGTTAGAGTATGGACAGATGTTTCTTTTTTCAATGTGTCAAGGACAAAGTATCCTGTTCTTGTCAGTCACATGGATCAACTAGGTCCTTTTTAGAAGGGTTTAAACACATGTGAGGTGATTTCTAGGTATAGAGTAAGTTGGTTTCTCTCTTTTTTAAAGGGCTTCATCTGCACAGATTTGTATGTCATAATCTTTCTTTTATGTACACTAATCATTGGTCCATGTATGTTTTTAAATTATTTATTCATTATTAATGTAATAATTTAAACAATAGGCGTTAACTCATGTTATCAGTAACTCAGATATATGTGCCTGCCTATGTGCTCCTCCTTTCTTGCACTTCCCAAGTTTTATGTTTAACGTTCCCTTTTTTTAATTTAAATTTTATTTTTTAATTAAAAATTTTTAGCATATATATGAGTGCAAACAATATAGTATTTGGTTTTAGACTTTATAAAACATTTGTCAGACTGGGACTTACTTTTCTTTCTCAGTATCATGTTAATAAGGTTAATGTATACTATTGCAAGTATGTATAGTTAATTCATTTTTACTGCTGTGTAATATATCACTGTGTGAGTGTGTCAAAATTTATTTATCCATTTTCCTATTAATGAATGTTTGGGTTGTTTGTAGTTTTGTTTTTGTTTTTTTGTTTTGCTATAACAAGTCATTCTGTATACATATTCTAACATATATATGTCCTCTGGTATATGTGGGCAAAAATTTCTTCTGTTTGTAGAATTGCTCTGTCATGGGAATGAGAATAGTCAACTTTATAAGATTATGCCAAATTGTTTTCCAGACTAGATGTAAAAGTTTATTCTCTAAACAGCAATGTGAAAGAAATTTTGCTAATTAATATTGTCTCAATTTTGCCAATTCAGTGGTTATAAAATGGGTATAAATTTCCTTTCTTGAACTTTGCTTTTGGTAATAAAGTCATTCTAGTGTCATGGAATGAGTCGATGAATAGAACCTCTTTCTGTTTTGGAGGAGTTTATGCATTATAGAAGTGATGGGTTCCTTGAAATTTTGGTAGAAGTTGCCTGTAAACTGTTTCTTTGTAGAAATATATATTTTTTACACCACCACTTTAATGTCTCTAATAACTGTAAGAGTATTCAGTTGTTTCCTTTAGATTGTGTTTTGGTAAGCTATATATTTTTAAGAAATTATTTCTTCCATCTGAAATTTAAAATTTTTTGTTATAAAGCTATTATTTATTTTTTCCTTTTTTACATTTTGTGTGTAGTTGTTATATTTTCTTTTTATTTTATATTATTTATTGTTTAATGTTACTAGAAGTTTATTCAATTTTTCTGTCTTTTTGAAGAACGAGTTTTGCCTTTGATCTTTCCTGTTGTTTTCTTTTTTCTACTTCCTTTTTTCTTTTTTTAAGATCTGGATCTAAACGGAGTGTATTATTGACAACAGATACACTATTAATTACTGAATTTAATCATTTCAACAGATCAACCAGGGACCTTGCCCAAGGCTAAACTCCAGGAAGGACATTTAATTGCAAGGTGTTTTGTTTCTATTTTGTTTCAGCACCGGAATTGCCCTCCCCACCAGGGAACCAGCCCTGCCAGCTCTCTCCCTGTACCAGCTTCTCTAGTCCGAATGCTGCTTCGTTTCTCCTCCTCATGACCAGGTTTTCCCATTTTTGCTGACATACAAATGGGCTCTAATATTTTAATGGCCAATTCGCACTCACACAGGCTTATGGAAACACTTAAGTTGTATTTGGATTTGTTATCTAGTCATTGGGCAGGGTTGATATTCTCACTTTCCTGGGTGCCTTATTCCTAACTGCCTCAATACTTACTGTCCTCAAGGGCTCAGCATTTCCCGGTTATAAAATGATCTGGCGTTGATTTCTAGTGGCTGTGTAAGAAAGAGGGCTCTACGGAAAGTAGCCTCACAGGATGATCTGATCATTAATTCCTAACTGGCAGCTTATGGTGGGTAGTCATGCCCCAGGCATATATCATTTTTTTATGACCATTTATTTTTTATTTCTTTTATGTTTTTCATTTTATTTTTTAGCTTTTTAAAAAATTTATAAATCACGTTTATTCTATTACAGTTGTCTCAATTTTTCCCCCGTTAACCCCTTCCACCCATCCCACCCCCACCCCCGCTCCCACAGTCAATTTCCACTCTGTTGTCCATGTCCATGGGTCATTCATACATGTTCTTTGTCTAGTCCCTTCCCTTTATTTCCACCGTTGTCCTCTTTCCCCCTCCCCTCTGGTCACTTTCAGTCTGCTACATGTTTCTGTGCCTGTGGTTTATTTTGTTACTTAGTTTATTTTGTTGAATAGAGTCCAGGTATAGGTGAGATCATATAGTATTTGACTGTCATCAACTGGCTTATTTCACTTAGCATTATATTCTCCATTTCCATCCATGTTGTCACAAAAGGTTGGAGTTCCATTTCTCTCTCTTTCTTTCTTAAATGCAGATTTATTTTATTTATTTTTTTAAATGTCAAAGTTAATTACAAAATATTAAAAAAATTTAAAACCATTATAAAGTCTCAGCAAATTAAACAAAAATGCCACCAGCACAGAAATAATCAAGTAGATTAATGAAATATAATGAGCATTCTAGAGACAAATGTATATATCTAACAATATAATATATGATTAAGTTGATATTTCAAATCAATGGGTAAAATAAGACTTATTCAACAAATAAGGTGCATGGACCACTGTTACTTGAAATAAAACAAATATAGAGCCCTATTTCACACATTATACAAGAAATATTCAGGTGAGTTAAAAATCAATATGTAGACTCTAAGGAATTTTAGAAGAAAATAGAACTAATATTTTTCATGACCTAAAGCAATATATTCAAACCCAGAAGCTATAAGTATTGACAATATGTCTATATTAAATATTTAACTATATAGTAATATACATATAAAAAAAGTTAAAGGACAAGGAATAGAATAGGAAAGTATTTGCAACACATCTAAAAGATGGTTAATAGGTTTTTTGGTTTTTTTTTTAGGGAAAAAAGTTCTACAAACTTTAATCAATAAATGGATAAAGAATACCAAAAAGTCATTTAAAGGTTTTTTTTGAATAATAGAAATCAGCAAGAAATATACTAAAACAGGTTCAGTTTCAACAAATAGAAAAGGAATAGTTAAAATACATCATTGTCACAATCAGATTAATAAGTATTAAAAGTATTGGTAATATCAAGTATTGGCAACTCTGATAGGAACTGGGTATTCATAGAAACTTTTTCTTCATCTTAAAGCAGTCCCTTTAGCATATTTTGCAGTGCTGGTTTGGTGGAGGTGTATTCTTTTAGCCTTCTTTTGTCTGGGAAACTTCTTATTTTGCCTTCCATTTTAATTCAGAGCCTTGCTGGGTAGAGCAGTCTTGGTTGCAGGCCTTTGCTTTTCATGACTTGGAATATTTCTTGCCATTCCCTTCTGGCTTGCAGGGTTTCTGTTGAGAAGTCAACTGCTAGCTGTATTGGGGCTCCATTGTATGTTACTGCCTATTTCTCCCTTGCTTGCCTTAGGATTCTCTGTCTTTGATATTTGCCATTTTCATGATGATGAGTCTTGGAGTGGGCCTCCTTGGGTTCCTCTTGAATGGGACCCTCTGTGCTTCCTCGACTTATGTGCCTTTTTCTCTCCTCCAATTAGGGAAGTTTTCCATCATGACTTTTTCAAACAGATTCTCTATCCCTTCTTCATCCTCTTCTCCTTCTGGTATCCCCATTATACGGATATTATTATGTTTCAGGTTGTCCTGCATTTCTCTAAATGCCTCTCCATTCTTTTTGAGTCTTTTTTCATTTTCTTGCTCTTTCTGGGAGCTTTTTTCTACCTTGTCCTCCAGCTCACTGATTTGGTCTTCAGCTTCATCTAGCCTGCTTCTGATTCCTTCTCCTGGTTCTTCAATTCAGAAATTGTATTCTTCATTTCCTCTTGTCTCTTATTGACAGTTTCTATGTCCTTTTTCAGGGTGATATAGTTTGCAGTAAGTTCCTCGTAGTTTCCCTGTAGTTTTTTGTAATTCTCTCTGAGCTCACTGAGCTCATTGAGCTTCCTTAGAACCATTGTTTGGAACTCAGTATCTGATAGTTGACTTGCCTCTATTTCATTTAGTTCTCTTTGTGGGGATTCCTCCTTTCCCTTCAAGCGGGGCATATTTCTTTGTCTCCCCATTATTTGTGAGACTCTTCTCTTTTGCTTCTGCTTCTTAAGTTGATCTGTCTTGAACTCCTGACTTTGTGGTGTGATCTTCTATGGTTGGAGACCACTGGTTTTTTTTTTCTGGATCTGCCTCTGATGATGTCAGATGGTGACCCTGTCTGACCTTAGTCAATCTGTTCAAGACATCCAGTAATCTACTGTTTGTGGCTGTCTTCTTCAGCTGTTAATCTATTCACTCTACACTCAGCCTCAGACAGCTCAGGGTGGGGCCGAGTCCTTCCTCGGGGCGGGGTATTGGGTCCTCTCAAGCTGCTGCCCTATGGGGGAGGAGTCCACACTGGGATCCCACTGGCTACTTTCTCCATTGTCTCCCCAAAGCCTCCTTCTCTAGTCTCTCCTCTGGTGTCTCTAGCCCACTCTACCCTCACGTTTGCCGGAGACCAGGGTAAGTGGCTGCAAGTAAAAATTTTGCATTGGCCCTTTAGTAGGCTCTTTGCATCTCCAGCTGCCTGTCTCTGGCAGAGAGCAACCCAGCCACTTTTCGCAGCTGGCTGTTTTCTGTGTACTTTTTGGGCTCTGGTGCTGTGAGCTAGAGATCCCCGCTTTTGGTTTAGACCCCACTCTCCTCAGGAGGATCCCACTGGCCATTTCAAAATCCTCCTGGTGCTGCCGCCCGTGGGTGCCCCGTCTGCCTTTTCAGGTCTGTACCGCACTCCTAACCAGTTAGATTGAGCTAAAGCCGATTCTTCTGTCTCCGACGTTACAAAGCTCCTCTCTCTGGCTATTATTCAGTTGTTTGTTCCAGGTGGTTTCTCCACAATTTAGCTGTAATTCCAGGTTGGTCCTGGGAGGAGGTCATTGTGACTTCCACTCACTCCTCCTCCATCTTGATCCCTCTGTTTTCTACTTCCTTGATTTCTGTGAACATTTATATTATCTCTCTTGTTCTAGTTTCCCTGACTTTATTTTGCAATCCTTTTTCTCAGTTCATAAGTTTGACACTAAACTTAGTATTTTCAAATCATTTTTGTGTTTTCTAATATAAGTATGTAAGGCTATACATTTCCATTAAAGCTTTACTTTCATATTATCTCACAAGTTTTGAAATGTAACATTTTAATCATTTTATTCTAAATATTTAAAAATTTGTTATGATACTTTCTGAATCATAGATTATTCAGAAGCTTGGTTTTTGATTCCTGAGCATTTGGAAACTTTTTATTTTGTATTTTTATTATTACCTTCAAACTTAATTGTATTGTGGTTAGAGAACATGGTTGCGTAATACCCATTCTTTGAAATTTTTTGAGTTGCTTTGTGACCTGAAACTGGAACTGTGGTATAAATGTCCTATGTATATACAAGAAGAATGTGCTTTTTAACTGTGGATGTGGAATTTTATAAATGTTAAGGTTGTTTAAATTTCCTGTATCTAATTTTACATATAGTTAAGTCAACTTTAATTATATATTTTGAGGCTATTTTATTAGATTGCATACATGTCTAAAATTGATTTATCTTCCTGATTAATTTAACCTCCTATCTTTATGTTGTGGTCAGCTCTACCACGAATATTTTTTTATTTTTAGTTTATTTTCTGGAATGAATATGGCAAGATCAACTTTCTTTTGATTAATATATGCCTTATATGTCTTTTTTCTATTCCTTTTAAACCTCTAAGTTCTTATGCTTTAAATGTGTCTTATAAACAGAATATCTTATTCATTTGTTTTTCAAACATCAATTTTTAAAGATTTAATATTTATTATATTTTTTCCATTACCATGCAGTCCCCGTATACCCCATCCCCTGCAGTCACCACCCTGTCATCCGCGTCTGTGAGCCCTTTTTCCTTTTTGCTCAGTCCCTCCACTCCGTAACCTCCCCTCACCACCACTAGCTATCATCTGTTCTCCGTCTATGGGTCTGTCTCTGTTTTGCTTGTGAGTTCAAACTTACCGATTTTTTAAACGTATAGATTTATTGCGATTATTGATGTATTTGCACTGTTTTTCTTTGTTTGTATTCATCTTTTTTATTTTGTAAACAGTTCATTCATAACTGTACCCTGTGCACTGTTCCAATGATTTCATAGCTGCAGTTCTTGGAATCTAAATCTGTCTTTTGTTGTTTTTGCTGCATTCATATTTCTTTGCTGTCTTGCATTTTTCATACTTTTGGTGAATTTGTACAAGTTTTGACCAGTGGAGCCCTGCTGGCCTAACTTGGGAGAACTTTCCTGTAGAAAGGTTTCCCTCTTGCCCCCGTCGTTATCAAATGACACCATGTCCAACAACCGCATTAGCTTTCCTTGAGAGTTTTGCTTCAGGACAGGAGTCTGAGAATCAGCTTCTCCTCGTGTTACTATTCTAAAGAGATATATATGTCCCCTCGACCTTTTGGCTATTGGACTTCATTCCTATGACAACCCTGCTCCTTCCTAGTGTCTAAGGATCCAGTCTGGCTCCCTGTCACTCTGATATTGTACTGCTCTGACTGTTCTTATTCTGACCCTAGTTCCTTATTTTTCTAGTCCCACATCCCATGAATTTCTGCCTTGGGTCAGGCCCTGAGGTCTTGAAAGCCAGACGGATAACTGGTAACTCCTCCTGTTAGAGGCCTGTAGCTCTCACTTGTTTTGGTGATGGTATGCGTGTCCCTGGAGAGCTCTTTCCTTTTGACTGAGACCAACAAGGCCTCAGAAAATCTGTTTGTAGAACTGGTGGGGGAGGGGAGGGGTGCTGTAGGTCAGGGTTTCTGAGTCCTGGTGATCCGTAGTACCGGAAAGTGAAGTCTTTGGTATGGATTTTTTTCCTTAATGATTTTTAGTACAGGATTTCTCACAGTGCATTCTATGGACACTATTCAGGATGTTAATAAGTAATATAAAAGAGTTTTGTGGTCAAGTAATTTTAGATGTTTGTTTAACACAAAATTAAATAATTGTCTTTGCTTCAGGTCTACTCAGAGCCTCTAATATATTAACAGGCATCCTGAATATCCAAAAGCAGTATATAAATTCTGAAACAGTGTACAGTGTCAACTCCACCCTTTGTATATAGTATCTTTTGAAGCTACAATTCCTATGAACATACAGGGAAAATTGATTTATAATGATAACCCTATTGAGAAATGTCAGCAGATAGAAAACTAGTCTGATTCTTATTTCAGGAATTTTCTTTACTCTTTGGTAAGTGCATCAGAAAATGTAAAACCTCCATATTTGTTGTTTTGTGCAAGCACACATACCATGGGACCAGGAATACTGGAAACACTTTCAGGGAATTAACATCTTGTAGTCAGCTTAGCAAATAAGATTGGCTATTTTGCTCTTGCTATGGGTAGCAGAAACATTATTTTGGGAGAAAAGCAATCTCTAGTAATCCAGACTGTTCACAAGATTGCCAGTTCTTCTATTCCCTGGATAGCCAAAGAAAGTAGTCTAGTGCTTAAGTGGAACAGTGGAAAGTACTGTTATGCCTTTCACTGTTGATTTGAGAATGCTGTTCAGAAGACTGGACTGTGAAGAACAGCATGATATCATCTGTGGATTTTGCTACAAGAATTCTATGTGTGATTAGATAATGATGCTGATCTAGTCACTTGACTGGTAAGTTAATGTTTTAGTTTTCTTTTTCTCTTCCAGATGTTTTATGTAAAGTGGAAATGCCCTGTCAGTACTGCTTGGCCTTGTTAGAACTAAATGGAATCGGCTTTAGTACTGCAGAATGCGAAACTCAGAAACACGTAATGCAAGCCAAGCTGGATGCAATCGAGACTTGGGCCTATCAGCTAGTTGGCCACAGCTTTTCCTTCACCAGTTCAGATGACATTGCTGAGGTTGTATCATGGGAATAGAGAATTTAGAGAAGTAGTTTTTAGAGTTAAAAGTGATTTGTGTGTGTTTATGTGTATTTCCTAAATGTGTTTATCTAAAGAACAAGACCAGTAAAAAACAATTCAGTGAGCCAGAATATTTTGGAGGTAGGGTATTCTAGCATATAATTTATGTTATGTCTTATATTTATGAACTAGGAAGGTAGTAAAGAAGGCTCCTAGAACATATGCTCCCTGAGAAGGAAATCTGCCTGGAACAGAGGAGGACTCCCTAAGCTAGTACGGCACCTACCTGAAAGCACATCAAATTACATAAGGAGCTTTTAAAAATTGTAGAATTTCTGAATTTCAACATGAGTAGACTTGGAGAAAAGGCAGTAATCTGTGTCCTCATGACTCAGATGGGTACTAAGGTATTAGGGCCCTAGGCCTACACCAAAGTCTGAGGTAGAATAAAAGACCTTCAGTGTTATTAGCTTGTTCTTAAGTTTTCATGTTAAAATTGAAGTTATGTTTAAGATAATGTAACAGTTTTACACATAGACTATTTAATTCTTGCTGATTTGAAGTTGTATCTTTGAACCAGGAAGGATATTATATTCATCTAGAGCTGCATTAATACAGGAGCCACTAGCCACCACTTGTGCCTATTTAAATTGAAATTAATTAAAATTAAATAAAATATATCACTTTAGCTCCTTATTTGTGCTAACCACATTTCAAATGTTCAGAAGCCACACTAGCTACTATATTGAACAGTGCAAATATAGAACATTTCCATGACTGCAAATCGCTCTTTTGGATGGCACTGGTCTAGAGCAGGAAATGGCAAACTGCAGCTTGAGGGCCAGGTCTACCCTGCCATCTGTTTTGGTAAATACAATTTTACTGGAACAGAGCCACACCTATTTATATACTTATTGTCTTTGTACGGTCCTTTCATTCTATAAGCACACAGTTGAGAAGTTGTGACAGTTAACCCTGAAAAGCTTTTGAAAATATCTATTATGTGACCAGCTATGGGAAAATTTTGCTGACCCCTGGTTTAGAGGGGTTGTCATGGGTTACTGAAAAGAAAAAAGGACTTTAGAGTTATATGAATCTGGGTTCTAATTCTTAATTCTACTACTTTTTGGCCATGTAACGCTGAGCAAGTCTTCCCAACTGTCTTTTTCAGTTTTGTCACAGACTTGTTATAAAGGTTACATGTGGTGACACATGTTAAAATATCTAGCCTGATGGCTTGCATACAGTAGATGCTCAGTATGTATATTAGTCTCTCCTCCCCTCGTTTTTTTCAACCCCTTCATTTCACAGATGCTGTAGTTGGGGCCTGAAGAAGTAATTTATATGTGGCTCTTCCCTCTGTCCCACAGCCCGTATCCCTGCCCTTTGTAGGCCTTATTTCTTCAGTGGGTATATTTGGCCACCCTCTAGCTTTCATTGCTACATTGGGTTGGCCACCTTCTCCTGACATTTCGAGCCCAAGGATTGTCATGGTCCAGTCTTATGGCAGTAGAATTAGATGGCTTTTTGGACCCCAACCTACATAGTGTTCTCTGATTTTTGTGACCACAATAGCCATGAAGTCTCCCATGTTGACTCTATGGGGCTTAAATTTGAGCAGCCACATTGTTTACCACAAGTGGTACTTAGGAGAGTTCACAACCATCAGAGTAACCTAAAGTCTCAATGTCAATAGCTTATTTGTTAGTTGGTCAGCACAGAGTATACATTCCTATATTCTTGACTGTTTAAAAGTCTGCTCTTAGTATTAATCTGTCAGTGCCTACATTAGCATATGGACAGTCTACTGACATATAAGTTTTTATTGCCATTATTTTTTAAATGCAATAATTCCAAATTTTCCAAAAAACATTCCTTCAACCCAAGTTGAACTATATAGGTTGTTTTTCCAAATAACTTTTTAAAATGTTTTCTGAATGACAATACTTGAGATTTAATGCTTGACTAAAAAAGCTTTAATTTCTTATAGGTTTTATTTCTGGAATTGAAGTTGCCACCAGATGGAGAGATAAAAAACCAAGGTGGCAAGAAAACTTTGGGTTCATCCAGAAGAGGGAATGACAATGGATGCAAGCTACGGCTGGGAAGACGGTTCAGCACTAGTAAGGTGCTCTTTGGGGCTGTCATGGGGCAGAGTCTGAACTACTTTTAGCATTTTGGTGTCTTCAAAGAATGTTGATGAAATCAAGATCCAACATAGCCCAACATTTGAACTTACCCACATGAAAAAAAATTGGTTGGTGATTTGGCTGCCCACAATAAATACGGCAAAATTTCAGCATGGAAAACCTGGGCCATAATCTGAGTTAGCAGTTGTATCCTTTCTATCATTAAAGCAGTGAAAAGGTTTGTAAAATCAGACCTGTAGACGTTATTTAATTATTAAAATCTACTACTTTTAGACCTCCAGTATAATATAATTTGTATCATTATATGAACATAAACAAAGGTATGGGAGAATTTTTTTAAGAGAAAAATAAAACCCAAGCCAATACAAATAAAACATTTTTTCAATTCCAGGGCAAAATAGTAAGTTTTATATGAGTTTCTTTTAGGAATCTAACCTCCTGATTTCAAAGTAAAATTGCTAGTCACAATCCATGGAAACTGTATGAATGGGAGAAAAGAGAGAAAGGGCTTATTTTTCATTTTTACTGAATGGATTTTCAATGGAAAAATAAGGGTAGAAAATACAGATACAGTAGCAACAGGTTACCATCCTGCAGAATTTTGCCTCTAATACCATTCTGACTTGCCTGACTTGCCTGACTTGGGGAAGTTTTCAGAGCTCCATGCTGTAGCAAAACTTTTTATTTGATCTCACTGGCCCTTTTACCTTACAAGTTTCTATTCCTGAAACATTCATCAGAAGTCTGTAGCAAGGAAAATTCAAAGTGTTAAAGATAAATGTCTTCTCATTTTTTTTTCTTTTTTTTGCTAGAGAAACCATGAAAGTATTAGGACAAAAATGAAAAAAAGTGAAATTTCCAATTATGTGAGGAATGGAGGTGGAAAATATAGAGATAAAAAAAGATGATATAAACTCTTGAGTGGAGTGTGGGGAGGCGGTTACCTTGTTAAGTTGACATCGTATTAATTTTTTAAAGGTTGATCTAAATTGATGTTGCTTAGCATTAACATGTTTGCTTTTAATAATCCATAGTTATCATAGTTTTAGCATTATGGTGATTTCTATAAAGTCCAAACAGAAATTCTGAGTTAGCAAATTTAATTTTGAGACTATATTATTAACCTAAAAGAGGTTCTAGTTTGTTATGGAATTTGGATAAGAATCGGATCTTACCTTATTGTGTTTCTTTGGCAGGATGTTTTAAATAAATTAAAGGCATTACATCCTTTGCCAGGCTTGATATTAGAGTGGAGAAGAATCACTAATACTATTACCAAAGTGATCTTTCCCCTGCAGCGGGAAAGGCGTCTGAATTCTGTCCTTGGAATGGAAAGAGTCTATCCCATATCACAGTCACACACTGCTACAGGTAATGAGGACTTTTATATGGATAATAGCCAGTTTTGAAAGAAAAAATTTTTCATATTTTTTTATGATCACCAAGGAATTCAAGTGTTGATTGTTGGGTTCACCGAAGTTTTGTAAACATTTATGAAACACATACTATATCAAAAGTATAGATGGATACTAACTAGATACAGAGATGAGATTTAGTAAAATACAATTTCTGCTTTCAAGTATTGTGTAGCATAACTAGGATGTCTGAGTCTGCGCTTTGGATGAGAATATATCCAGGAATTAACTGAATCAGTGATCTTTTATAATTTTAAATACAGTGCATCTCCTGAATATATTAAGATTTTCTCCAAGTTGAATTTAAGTAGACATGTGGGGCTTTGTATAATTAGTGAGCATCTTATTTTATTCTATTAGAAAAGAGAGCTGGAGACCCTTTGGGTGTCTCCTGGCCCTCTTGGCATAGACGTGAGTATAATATGGTGCGGAAAAAATTATTCCTTCTCTAGACAGTACAAAACTAAATATTTTCAAATGCAACGTGGAGTGGAAGGAAGAGCAGTGTTAATAAGCCCTTCATAGGGAAGGCATTTTAGATTCCTGTTATCAGATTTTTGTAAGATTTGAATCCCTGGTGCTGTGAATCTTCAGACAAAGTACTTAACTTCTCAGTGCCTAAGTTTCCTCATGATAAAACAGGGTAATAATAGTCCTACCTCATCCAATCATCCTTAGGGTTTATTTATTTATTTATTTTTAACAAAAGACAACTTTATTTCAGTTTTCAAAGAACAAACTATTTTTTCTCCCAAGGCAAACACGATTAATTTACAAAATCGGCATTTTCATGATGTCTCTTCAAAGCATTCCCCTTTAATGGGAAACTGAGCTTCACAGAATCCAGACGTTGAGAGGTTTAAAAAAAAATTTTGTAGTCAGTATAAGACAAAACATAATCTATCATAAGTTAAGCAGATCCATTTATACTTCAGGTCCTTCTCCTCCAGGAACCAACATTTTTATATATTTTGCGTTTAGAAAAATCTGGCCTAATTTAGTAATACTACTCCTTTCTGGTGTGATTTCACTAGAGGCAGCAGGTAGATTTTACTAGCGATAGCATTAGCTGCCATGGCGACATCAGAAGTCCATCCTGAGTTTTTAATGAGTTAATACATGTCAGTGTTTAGAACAGTGTGGCTTATGCTGTTATTAAGGATGTAGACACTGTGAGGAGCTGCTTTTTTCTCTGCTTGCTTATTCCTTGTTCTCAACACCTTCTCTTTTCCTTCTTCTCTATTCAGCTAACTTTTAGTCTTTCCTAGCCATTTCCTGCCCTGTTGGTATTTCAGTTTCATTGCTGTAAACTTTTATAAAATAAATCCTTGTTGGTGATAAAAAACCAAATGAACCTAGAGTTTCAAAGGTGTTGCACATTTATTTGTTGCTAATAAAATGGAAAATAATCCATTCCTTTTTTTCTGATTAGTTTTTATCATACTGTACCTACATTTAAAGAATATTTTAGAAACAGAAGTTTCTCTTTAGAAATAGAAGTATAGCAAAGCCATTTCATTATTAGAATTCATCTCCATGATGCTATATTCATGTTTTGTTATTTATTTTTTCTTTTTAAAAGATTTTATTTATTCACTTTTAAAGAGAGGGGAAGGGAGGGAGAAAAAGAGGGAGAGAAATGGAAGAGAAATTGTGAGACATCGATCAGTTGCCTCTCACATGCCCCCAAATGGGGATCTGTCCTGTGACCCAGGCATGTGCCCTGACCAGGAATCGAACCAGTGACTATTCAGCTCTCAGGCTAGCACTCAATCCACTGAGCCACACCAACCAGGGCTATTTTTTCTTTTTCAAATTATATCATATTGATTATGCTATTACAGTGGTCCTGAGTTTTGCCCCTTTGCCCCCTCCACCCAGGTCCACCCACTGCTTTGGGCAATCCTCCCGAGGATTGTTCATGTTTGTGGGTCATGTGTGGGTCATGCGTGTAAATTCTTTGTGGGTCATGCATATAAGTTCTTTGGCTTCTCCATTTCCTATACTTTACTTTACATCCCCATGGCTATTCTGTAACTACCTATTTATAGTTCGTAATCCCCTTACCACATCACCCGTTCCCACCCATCCCCCTCAAATCTAGCAACCATCAGAACTCTATCTGTGATTCTGTCTCTGTTCTTCTTGTTTGCATAGTTTGTTTTTTAGATTCAATTGTTGATAGATGTGTATTTTTGCCATTTCATTGCTCATAGTTTTGATCATATTCTTCTTAAATAGATGCCTTTAACATTTCATATAATAATGGTTTGGTGATGATGAATTCCTTTACTTTTTTCTTGTCTGGGAAGCTCTTGATCCGCCCTTCAATTCCAAATGATAGCTTTGTCAGGTAGAGCAAACTTGGCTGTAGGTCTCTGCTTTTTATGATTTTGAATATTTCTTGCCAATCCCTTCTAGCCTGCAAAGTTTCTTTTAAGAAATTAGCTGAAAGTCTTATGGGAACTCCCCTGTAGGTAACTGCTTTTTCCTTACTGCTTTTAAGATTCTCTCTTTACCTTTAACTTTTAACATTTTAACTCAGATATGTCTTAGAATGGACCTCTTTGCTTCTTTTGGGAATTCTCTGTGCTTCCTGAACTTGCATGTCTATTTCCTTCACCAAATTAGGGAAATTTTCTTTCATTATTTTTTCAAATAGATTACCAATTTCTTGCTCTTTCTCTTTTCCTTCTGGCACCCCTATCATGTGAATGTTGGACCTCTTGAATTATCCCACAGGCTGTTTATAGTATCCTCATTTTTTTTGGCTTCTTTTTTCTTTCTCTTGTTCTGATTGGTTGTTTTTTTTCTTCCCTGTGTTCCAAATCATTGATTTGATTTTTGGTTTCATCCACTCTACTGTTATTTCCATGTAAATTGTTCTTCATTTCAGTTAGTATAACCTTCATTTCTGACTGGATCTTTTTCTATGCTGTTAAGGTCCTCACTGAGTTCCTTGAGCATCCCTATAACCAGTGTTTTGAACTCTGCATCTGATAGATTACTTATCTCCATTTTGTTTAGCTCTTTTTCAGGAGTTTTGATCTGTTCTTTCATTGGGGCCATGTTTCTTTGTCTCCTCATTTTGGCAACTTTTAGGTGTTTGTTTCTATGTATTAAATAGAGCTGCTTTGACTCTGTATCTTGGTAGTATAGCCTAACATAGTAGGTGTCCTGTAGGGTCCAATGGCATAGCCTTCCCTATCACCCAAGCTGAGTACTCCAGGTGCACCCTTTGTGTGGGCTGAGTACACCCTCCTCTTGTAGTTGAGTCTTGGTTGCTGTTGGCAGATCAATGGGAGGGATTTACCCAGGCCAGTTGGTTGCCAGGATTGGCTGTGACCGCTTGCCACCAACCTCCACCCTCTGAGGAGGATCAGCTGTGCAGGGCCAGGGTGGTGGTGCTCCAGTGTGGCCTGTAGCTACCCACTGGGTGCACTGGACCTGGGGTTTCTCAGTGGTGGAGGCCACGGTCAGTCCTCACCTGTGTTTTGCCTCAGGTCACCCTGCTTTGGCTATGAAGCAACCTGAGATGGTGTTATTCATGAGCGGCTTGGAGATTCCCAGGCAAAGCCAAGATGTGAGTCTAGGCTGGCTGCTGCTAGTGCTGAGCCTGAGGCTCACTGAGACCAGCTGTTGCTTGTTTGAGAGGACTTAGAAAGTTGTGCAGCATGAGCCAAGACCAGCCATTCCTATGAAGAAGCAGCTTGGGTGGGCCCATAAGTTGGGGGGACATAGTCTCTGGGGATCTCCAAGGTGAGTCAAACAGCGTTAGCCACATTGATGGAGTCTTAAATATGGCACCAGCTTGCCACCTTTGTGGCTCTGTGTGTGAGCGTGGTGGTGGTGGGGACAATGGCCTCTGTTCACCTTAATGCCAGACACTTCAGTTTCTCCTAATATGCCACTGGTGCCTTTTAATCTGCTACTCCAGTGCTGGAGCTCAGAGGGAGTGAGTCTGAGTAGGTGAGTTGTGTGGGGTCTTTAAGAGGAATTGCTTGGGGCTTCAGGAGTTTCTTCCACTGACTCAATCCCCACTGATTTTTGCAGCCAGAAGTTATGGGGACTTGTCTTCCTGGCCTTGGAACCCTGGGCTGGGGAGCCTGGTGTGGGGCTGGGACTCCTCACTCCTGAGATATCCATCTGTAATTTTTATGCACCACACGTGGGTGTAGGACCAGCCCATTCCATGTCTCTGCCCCTCTTACCAGCCTGGATGGGTACGGTTTCTTTAATTCTGTAGTTGTCAGATTTCCATTGAACTTGATTTCTGATGCTTCTGAGTGATGGTTGTCCTATATTTTAGTTGTAATTTTGATGTGGTTGTGCAAGGAGGTGAGCCATGTTTTAACTATGTTGCCATCTTGACTGGAAGTCCTTGTCACTTATTTTTACCATTTTGTCTACCAGTATTATCTCATTAATTCAAACAATAGACCTGACTGTTAAGTATCATTGCAGAAAAGAAGGCAAAGTCCTGAGGCAGAAAGAGACTTGGATTCCTTCCTCTGCTATTTGTTAGCTTTGTAACACTCAACAGGCCTTCTGATGATAACAATTACATTAATATATACCATTAGTTGAACACTAATTTTTGCTAAAAGCTAAATAACAGGGGCATAGTATCAGGAGTTTATTCAGAAATAATATTCTATGTACTTCAAGTGTCTGATTCATTAAAAGATGGAATTATATATAGTAGCTAGTAGAGCACCTGTGACAATGGTATATCATAAAACATGTCACTTTATATGTAATATGAAAACTTCACAAAACAAAATCAATTACCCAGACTTTTTTTGAGCAATGCTATGTGTTCTAGAAAAATTCAACCAGTAAATAAACAACTAAGATGTAAAATATTTGGGGGGAAAGAAATGCTATAAGCATTTAAACAAATAGCTTTCTGCTTCCTAGAAAATTCATTAATCACCTAATCCTAGTCTTTAGCTATGCCCATGTTAGCATCGATTCTCTTGATGAGTGATGACAATGATAAAGAAGAAAATTGGCCAGGTGATATCTAGAAAGTGATGTTCCACCTCTCACTGCTACCGTCTCCTGCGTTAGCTAACTTCTCTGGCCAATTGTCCTTCCTCTGCACTTAGGTTGCTCTTCTGCTCCAGGTCCTCTTCTCTTTATCTTGTGCATTCCTGGCTTTTAAAGGCTCCAACGCGCACTTTGCCTAGGGTCCATTTGATTAGTCTTTACTTATTAATACAACTGCTGACATTTTATAGTGTTAACATCTGATTCTCTATCAAATTACTTCTTATCGTGGGCTTGTTTTCTAGAGAGCTAGGTTAATGTAAAACATCGTATTGTAGCTGATTCACATATTCACTTACATTGGGATTGGTCTTGTACTTATTTTTTTATTGTTAGACACATGAACATAATGAAAAATATTTTATTTAAATATAAATTTATTTTATTTTAGCAGTAATAGAGCATGCATTTTTAAGATATTTCCAAAATGCAATTACTATTAAGATAAATGTCAAAATTTCCTCCCTAAATTTATGTCTTTATTCTGTTTGATTTTTAGGACGAATAACCTTTACAGAACCAAATATACAGAGTGTGCCAAGAGATTTTGAGATCCAAATGCCAACACTAGTAGGAGAAAGCCCACCTTCCCAAGCCCAAGGCAAAGGCCTACTTCCCACGGGCAGGTAGACATTATTTCTTTGTTCTTGTGTTAAAATACTTTTGTGAGCATGGATGGCTCAAAAATAGCCTATTGGACAAAATAATGAAAATAGTTTAAATTTGTTTTAGGTCGATACATTTCTATTCTAGGCACTATTTGCAAACCCTGAGTTTGTAAAGAAGCTGACGGTGAAAGGCTGATAACCTGGGCCACTAATTAAATTTACCATTATATGCTTATTGAAGTCAAATGCTAAAGGGAAGAGTTTAGCAATGACAGGAACGTCTACCTTCCTCACATACACAAAAAAAGAAAAAGCACAAATAATTTGTAGTAGATTTGGTCAAAGAGACTTGTTGAACTAAATGCCAGTGAATTATCTCAGAAGCAGTTTGTGGGAGAGGCTTTTACAGAAATGCAATGTGTAGGGGGAGGATGGAATGTGAAAAGTGGGGGTGGGTAGGGCAGAGCAGAGTAATGGGGGAAAAGGGAGACAACTGTAATTGAACAATAATAAACAATAATTAGCACATATTAAGTATTTAAAAGAAATGTTTTACTTCCTATTAAATTGAATGTTCACTAAAAAAGTATAGAATCTTTATTAAGCTTTAAAGTAAGTTTCAAATAATAAGGTTTTTAAGTTTCTTAGATGGAAATACTATATTGAAAAATCAGGCCTTTCTCACGTATTTAAGACTGCTCTGTCCAGCTGATGATGTTGTTTGCATGACAGAGGGGGAAATAAGACGGGTTGTGGCCTGAACCCTGGGCACCAGGCACAGATGGAGGAGAGAACCCCAAACAGAGGAATGCCATTTTCGGTCAGCATGCGGCACGCCTTTGTGCCTTTCCCAGGTAGGGTGCTGATGGTTTTTGAGCTTCTCATTGATGTGGGAATATTTTTCAAAGCACCGATAAAACCTGCATTATAAGACTCAGAAGTATGCATTGGTCCTTCCATCTTTACTCTCTTCTGTGTAGCCTGTTTTTTCCCTTTGTGTTGCCAGGTTTATAACAGTCAGGCATCATTGTCTTCATGATCTATTTTGCGAGAAACTTCTGTGATGTATGCTCATTGGCAAGAGCCTGCTGAAACCACGTTTTCCAAGGTGACTGTACACTTTTTAGGAAATTCGAATGGATATTTTAGGTCCTCATCCTCTTTGACTTCTGTGCAGCATTTGTCTTTGTTAATCAATCCTTACCTTCCTCAATTTTTCTCCTCCCTTGACTAATAAGGGCACTTTTTTCGTTTTTTTTGTCATCGAAACATTTGGAAGTCATGATCGAATTCCCAAATAATCCCTACTGTAATGGGGCACATCCAGGACCCGCGCCCCCCCTCTCCCCCCGCAAGAGTATTTGTGCCGGGATCCAGAGACTGGAATGTCCAACAAAAAAATATTCTCCCCACTCCAGGGCTGGCCGCCATGGGGGATGGGAGCCTTGAGCAAGCCATTGAGAGTCATTTTGCATGTCAATAACAGGATAGCTTCATTCCTCATAGGCAAAGAGAGTTATTTTGCATATCACCAAGGCTAATCAGGAAGGTTTAATAGACTTAATACAGAAGGTAACTGGGAGAGGGAAGAGGAGAGAAAGGGGCCTGCGGGAGAGACAGTGGGACATAGACTCTGGGGAACATTGTGAAGATCACATGGGAAGATAGAGGGGAGAAAGGAGTCTTGCTAGGGGGCCATGAGAAGGTTCCAATGGTTATGGATTAAGAGCTGGAGACCGCGGCGACGCGGCGGATGGTGCTGAGAACCACGGGAGGCCTACCTAGCTGAGCCCCGGACTTCTGTTCTTTTTCTTCTGAGGGATCGTACTCCTGACGGTCCTGATGGGCCTAGCTGGGCCAAGACGGTGGTAGGCAGGACTGTGTGTGCTGGTGACTGTTTTAAAGGGATTTTTGAGGTTTAAGGGCGACAGTTAGCCATTAATGAAACCTGTGTAACTTGAATAAATAGCTCTTTTCCTTTTCACCAAACTCTGCCATTCAGAGCCATAATTACAAGGGCGGCAGGCAAAGGACCTACAACCGAGGGTAACCCGGGGAAGGTGGGGGGTGTTGTTTCGGTAATAGCATCTGGGCACGTGCCCCCCGCCCCCAACACGGGTCCATTTGTTTGGTAACCCTGCCGTTAGTACACATTTGTTTTATAGGTTTTGCAAGTTGACAGATCTGGGTGAGTATAGTTAACTATCTAAATTTATTTGAATTATGTCAGAAACATATATTCTAAGGGTGAATTCAGGCCTATGATAACATAACGTGTTTGGCAAATTTCAGTTTTGCTTTTTAAGTATGAACTATCAGCATTTTACTATAGTAGCCATGTTTTAAGTATTGAGTTCAGTGGCAGTAAGTCCATTTGCTTTGTTGTGCATCTGTACCCACACTCATATCCAGAACGTTTTCATCTTTCCCAACTGGAACTATGTACCCATTAAATACTATGTCTCCCTCCCGTACTCCCCAGCCCTTGGTAACTACCATTCTACTTTCTGTCTATGAATTCTACTACGCTACTACCTCATGTAAGTGGAATCGTACTGTATTTGTACTTCATTTTATCTGTTCATCAATTTATTCTTACCTACATAATAAAATTGTTTAATGCAACAGTGTTTTATATTGCTTCTGGTTAAAATTTTAAAATTAATTTAAATGTATATGAATTCAGTCTGGAAATTTCTGCCTCTTAAATGTAGTATTTAGTTCATTTACATATAAAGTAATTATCGATATGTGGTTTGATTATAGTCTGTTGTCTTATTTGTATTTTTTTATTAAATCTTTAAATGACTTCTGTTTTATATCCTGTTTATTAAATATATATCTTAGATATTTTAGAGTTTGTAATATGCATCACATCACAGTCTATCTTTAAGTAATTTGATACCACTTCATCTGTAATGTAAGGAGTTTTTAAATTTCCCTTCTTTTGTAATTGATTTAATTTTTTATGACTGCTATGAACTCTGCTCTATATAGTTTTTGCTTTAAGCAGTCTTACCTTACAAAGAAATCAAGAAACAAAAAAGTGATTTTTTTCTATCTGTCCACTTTTTATCATTTCTTTGTTTCTTGGAGTAGATTCAAGTTTTCATCTTTTACCATTTTTCTCCACCCAAAAACACTTCCTTAAAGATTTCTTATAATGCAATTCTATTCACAATGATTTTTCTGAGCATTTCTATGTCTCTAAATTTTATTTCACTTTCAAAAGATATTTTTACATGACATAGATTTATAGTCCTTTTCTTTTGACTCTTTAAAAATATTTTTGTTAGCTTTTGGTTTGCATTATTTCTGAAAAGAAGTACACTGTTTTTTCTTGTTATTCCTCCAAGTACAATGTACTGTTTCTTGGATGCTTTTTGATAATTTTTTATTTGTTTTTCAGTTTCAGCAATTTGATTTTGGTGTGAGTCTGGGTAGTTTTTCATGCTTTGCTTCTGGGAGTTTTGAATCTGCTGGCTATCTTGAGTTTGCTTAGTTGGGTTTTTCTTTTTTCTTTTTTTTTTTGAATATACATATCTATGTGCTTCTATTTTTTATTAAATTTGGAGCATTTTCAACCATTATATCTTACACTATTTTTTTGTCCTTATCTCTCCTTCCTATTCCAAATATATCAATACATAGGTAATACTACTTGGTATTATCCCACACATAACTGAAGTGTTTTTCTTTTCTTTTTTATTCCCTTTTCCCTGTTTTTCCTTCTGCACTGTAATGGATAGTTTCTGTTGACTTTTTTTAACGTTCACATCTTTTCTTTAGTGTCTCATTGCTGTCATATCCTTTTAGTGAATTTTACATTAAAGATATTGTAGCTTTAGTTTTAGAATTTTCATTTGATTTTTTTGTGTAGTTTTAATTACTTTATGACAATTCACTATTTGTTACACCATTACCTCCATATTTCTTTAAATTCCTGAACATATCTATATTAGCTATTTAAAATTTCATCATCTCTAATTCCTGGAATATTTTTCTGATGATTGACTATTCTGGTCAAAGTTACATTTTCCTGGTTCTTCATATGAATAGTATTTTTTATTTTTTTATTAATTGAGTGCTGGACTTTATGGTCAACACACTGTTGACTCTATGGATTTTGTAGTCTTCATTAAAAGTGTTTTCTTCTGGCAGACAATTTACTTTCATGTGAACTTGATAATTTGAGACTTCCTTTACCCAAGGGCTAGATTAGCTTTGATTGTAAGGCATGACCTTGCTGGAATCTTGATGCCCAAGTTGTTCAACACGATCATTCTACTCAGTTTGATCAGAACTTGGATATTTCTCAACATTTGAGAGTATGTTATTCAAGTAGTTAGTTGTTCAGCTAACAGCTATGCTTTGGTGGTTCATTCTTTGGTGGTAGTTATTACTTTAGAATTTGTTTTTTGCTTGTTCCTTGCACAGCCTAATATTTGGTCCAAAATCCAGAGAGATTACTGTGAATATTTCTTTTGCTCCTTCTATACACAGTTCCTTTGTCTCCCAATTTTCACAAATTCTAACTGCCTCAGTGTGCCCAAATTCCAGTTTCCACTTCCTCAGGTCAGATAGACCATAGTGCTTTGTTTCATCTCTCCTTCCCTGCAATGCATTCTGGAAAGAGCCTCCATTCAGAAACATGAGACAGTTGCATGACTCACCCCATCTCCCCTATCCTCCCCCTTCTCAAGTATTATAGTCCTGAATTGCCTGTTGTCTAACACCTCAAAACAGTTATTTCATATACATTGTCCAGTTTTATCTTGTTTGTGGCAGGAAGACCATAAAAGTTGTGGTCATTTGTTTTATTTTTCCAGGTTATGTCTTTTATTATATCACATCTGTTTTATCTTTCATTTATTCATTTATTTTTTATTGAATTTATAGAGGTGACATTGGTTCACAAAACCATAGAGGTTTCAAGTGTACAACTCATTAAAATATATCTGCACACTGCATTGTGTGCCCATTCCCCACCTCCTCCTTTGCCCACCTTCACCTAGTCCCCACCCCTTTTCCCCTCTGGCTATCACCACACTGTTGTCTGTGACTATGTGTTTTGTATTTATGTTTTTTTGCTAATCCCTTCTCCTTTCATCTGGTACGCCATCCCTCCCCTCTGACGCTTATCAGTCTGTCCCAAGTATCCATGCCTCTGTTTCTATTTTGTTCATCTGTTTATTTTATTCATTAGATTCCATATAAGTGAGAACATATGGTGTTTGTCTTTAAGTGGTCACTTGTTTTAAATTAGTATTTACGTATTTTGAATCGGTTAGTCACATAGCTCAGAAATCAATATATAAAAGGTATATATTGATAAGCTTTGCTTTATTCCCTGTCCTAGCTATGCTATTATCTACAACTTTTATAGATAACTACATTTATGAGTTTCTTATATATATTTTTAGTATTTTTATGTAGATGTAAGCAAATATGAATATGTAATATTTTCTTTTCCTGTTCTTACACAAAGATAAGTATTCCATGTACACTGTTTTATGCTTTGCTTTTTCTTTTATTCTTTTTATACTAGAGATTAGCGATTGCCAGTAAAGAAATTTGTATATAAACCAGTTTAATCTGTGTGCAGGTAGTCTGTATAGCAATCTGGGCTTGTTTGCTGAGTCACAGTGAAAGACCGTAGTTTTGATAGATATTGTCAAATTGCCACCTAATGGGGGACAGTTACCATTTACTTCCTAATAACAATATATGTGTATTTCTTTCTCAGCCTTGTGACAGAGTATGTTCTCCAACTTCTGGATTTTTGCAATATAAGTAGAGGAAAATTGTTTCTTGCTAAGACTTAGTTTGCATTTCTGTTACTGTGAATGAAGTTGAACATTCTTTAATATGTTTAAGTTTCTTTTATTCTTTTTAAATTATATTGTTTTGATTATGCTATTACAGTTGTCCTGATATTTCCCCCTTTGCCCTCTTCCATCCAGCACTCCCCACCCCCTCAGGCAGTCCCCCGACCCTTGTTCATGTCCATGGGTCACACATGTAAGTTCTTTGGCTACTCCATTTCCTATACTGTACTTTACATCCCCATGGCTATTCTGTAACTACCTATTTGTACTTCTTAATCCCCTCACCTCGCACCCATTCTTCCACACGCCCCTCCCACATCTTCATCTTTAACCTTGGACATTTTAATTATGTATCTTGGGTTGGGCTTCTTTGCATCCATCTTGTTTGGGACTCTCTGTGCATCCTGGACTTGCATGTCTATTTCCTTCACCAAATTAGGGAACTTATCTTTCATTATTTTTTCAAATAGATTTCCAATTTCTTGCTCTTTCTCTTCTTCTGGCACCCCTATAATGAGAATATTCGATTGCTTAAAGTTGCCCCACAGCCTATTTACCTTATCCTTGTTTTTTTGGATTATCTTTTCTTCTTCTTGTTCTGATTGGTTGTTTTTTGCTTCCTTATGTTCCATGTCGCTGATTTAATTCTCAGGTTCATCCACTCTATTGTTGTTTCCTGTAAATTGTTCTCTATTTCAATTAGTGAATCCTTCGTTTCTGACTGGATCTTTTTTATGCTGTTGAGGTCCTCACTAAGTTCCTTGAGCATCCTCATAACCAGTGTTTGAACTCTTCATCTGATAGATTGCTTATCTCCATTTTGTTTAGCTCTTTTTCAGGAGTTTTGATCTGTTCTTTCATTGGGGCCATGTTTCTTTGTCTCCTCATTTTGGCAACTTTTAGGTGTTTGTTTCTATGTATTAGATAGAGCTGCTTTGACTCTGTATCTTGGTAGTATAGCCTAACATAGTAGGTGTCCTGTAGGGTCCAATGGCATAGCCTTCCCTATCACCCAAGCTGAGTACTCCAGGTGCACCCTTTGTGTGGGCTGAGTACACCCTCCTCTTGTAGTTGAGTCTTGGTTGCTGTTGGCAGATCAATGGGAGGGATTTACCCAGGCCAGTTGGTTGCCAGGATTGGCTGTGACCGCTTGCCACCAACCTCCACCCTCTGAGGAGGATCAGCTGTGCAGGGCCAGGGTGGTGGTGCTCCAGTGTGGCCTGTAGCTGCTCACTGGTTGCACTGGCCCTGGGGATTCCCAGGTAGTGCAGACCAAGGTCAGTCCCCACCTGTTTTTTGCCCTGGGCCACTCTGCCTGAAGCTATAATAAAGCATCCAGATATGGCTGCTACTTGTGCAGGGCTTCGAGATTTCCAGCAAAGCCAAGCTGTGAATCTAGGCTGCTAGTGCTGAGCCTGAGGCTCACTGAGACCAGCTGCTACTTGTTTGAGAGGACTTAAGAAGCTGTGCAACAAGAGCCAAGACTTGCCATTCCTATGGAAAAAGAGCTTGGGTGGGCCCATAAGTTGGGTGGGGCATAGTCTCTGGGAATCTCCAAGGTGGGTCATACGGTGTTAGCCATGTTGATGGAATCTTAGATACAGCACCAGTCTACTGGCTATGTTTGGGGGAGGGCCCAAAAAAGGGACAATGGCATCTGTTCACCTTGATGCCAGACATCTCAGCCTTCTCCTGCATGCCACTGGTGCCCCTCAAACTGCCACCCCAATGCCAGGGCCCAGAGGGAGTGAGTCTGAGGAGCTGAGTCCATTTGTGGGTTCTCAAGAGAAACCACTAGGGGCTTCAGCCGTTTCTTCTACCGACTCAATCCCCACTGATTTTTGCAGCCAGAAGTTGTGGGGATTTATCTTTATGGCATTGGAACCCTGAGCTGGGGAGCCTGGTGTGGGGCTAGGACTGCTTGCTCCTGAGATATCCCTCCCAAATTATTATCTACCACATGTGGGTGTGAGACCAGCTCATTCTGCATCTGCGCCCCTCCTACCAGTCCGGAAGGATGTGGTTTCTTTAATTCTGTATTTGTCAGACTTCCATTCAACTTGATTTCTGTCAGTTTTGAGCAATGATTGTTCTATATCTTAGTTGTAATTTTGATGTAGTTTTGAAAAGAGATGAACCATGTCTGCCTATATTGCCATCTTGACTGAAAGTCTCGGTTTCTTTTATTCTTATTATTTTCATGAACTGCTTGTTTATGTTTTGTCTTATTCTTGATCTGTAGCACCTTTTATTTATTTTAAAAGATTTTATTTATTTATTTTTAGACAAAAGGGAAGGAGGGAGGAAGAGAGGGAGAGAGACATCCATGTGTGGTTGCCCCTTGCACGCCCCACACTGGAGACCTGGCCCACATCCCAGGCATGCATCCTGACTGGGAATTGAACCAGTGTGGCCCTTTAGTTCACAGGCCAGCGCTCAATCCACTGAGCCACACCAGCCAGGGCTGTAGTGCCTTTTAAATAATATGGCAATGGGTTTGTTGTAATATTAATTGCAAATATTTTTCCTATTTTTTCTTTAAACCTGCTTTTCTTATTTTTTTTTTTATTTTGGCTTTGCCATACATATCTAATGTAGTCATTTCTAATCCATAGGTAAATAATCTGAATCTTCTGAAACAGTTTTCTTCACATATCAACCACTTGATTTTTTTTTTTATCCTCACCTGAGGACATTTTTTTCATTGCTTTTAGAGAGAGAGAGAGGAAAGAAAAGGGCGGGGCGGGGGAGAGAGAAGCATCAATTGGTTATCTCCTCAAACCTTCCCCAATCTGGGATTGAACCCACAACCTGGGCACGTATTCTGACCAGAAATTGACTTTGCGACCTTTTGGTCCATGGAACTATACTGCAATCAACTGAGCCACAGTTGAATATCTTTGTTATGATTAAAGTAGAGCACACATTTCTCTCCAGCCCACTTAAAATGTGCATACATTGGAAACCAGTTTTTTGTTTGTATGTTTGTTTATTCATTTAATAACCATTTATGAGCCTATTGTATGCCAGGAACTGTGCAAAGTTTTCTGCAGAATGCAAAGGAAAATTAAGTCTCCCATCTCTAATGGCCAGTACTATGTGGGAGAGGCATGAAAGAACCAGTTTAGATTGTCAGGTGCTTTGGAAACACTGAGGGAGGCACTGCCACAAGTGGTTAAGGAGCAGAGGTCAGGGTGGTTTTACACATATTATACATACTTGAACGCTAAATGAAAAAAATTATCTAAGTTATACAGAACTTAAATCTGCATTAAGAGCAAGGTTTTAACTTTTGGATACATGATCTCATGGTTCTGTGTTAGGCCTGAATTTCTAGCATCCCAGTCAATGATATATAACTTGAATTTGCCTTTGTACCAGCTTTTCTAAAACTATTTCTACTTCAGGTGGTGTAATATTAGCTGCTGATTACTCTCAACTTGAGCTGAGGATCTTGGCTCATTTATCCCACGATAATCGTCTCATTCAAGTATTGAACGCTGGAGCTGATGTTTTCAGGAACATTGCAGCTGAATGGAAGATGATTGAGCCAGGGTCTGTTGGGGATGACCTGAGGCAGCAAGCAAAGCAGGTACTTCTAGTGAACATTCTTAACATAAGTGAGAATTTTAATGATTAAAAAAAATTGAAAAATTGTCTCGATCATTTGCAGTTGAGGACGGATTTCTTTTTTGATCTTTCAAACGCATTTATCTGAGCCTGTCTCATGGTATTTATTATGTCTTCATAGAGTCAATAAAAAGAATAAGACTTAGTCTGAGGTAAGTTAGTGTCTGAAAGGCTACCTGCATTAGTGGTAGATATTATGGTGGTTGTTATGTGTGTGTTTGCATGTATTTTAAAAAATCTCTTTCTAGTCTGTAAGCATCTATTTTCATTTTTCTTTTTTCAGATATCATTGAGCCACTATGCTTTTTATAAAAGGTACTCTCTAAATGTTTGTTGAAAAATAAATAGTAGTGAGCTATGGATTATAACGGTAACTGGTAGCTTTTTAGTTTTTTGAGGCCACTGGTTAGCTAATCCACCTGAGAAACTTCATACTGTCCTTGAGCCTTTCAAGTGGGTCCACATTAATTTCTACCCCTGAGTGTCTCTCAGGCACAGAGGATATCAAAAGCCACATTTACATCATTTCTGTCCTCAGTTAACATTGATATTTCCTTACCACATGATCTATGGGAAATCTAATGCCATTTTCAAGAAAGTAAGATTGGTAGCTGAGGTAAAGGCATACCACCTCTACCTCTGAGATCTTGTTTTACTAGTTTTACATTTACTTAGTTACAGCTGTATTTCTTGATGGGTTCATTAGGCATGAAACACTTTTTCTCATCACTGTCTGTTTGATACCAACACTTGTTTTTTCTACGATTTAGAAAGCCAGCTTTGTCTTTATTTAATTTCCTTTGGGGTCCTGCATTTAGCAAGAAACAAACTCTAGATAAAATACGTAATATTCTAATATTTAATCTTCATAATAAACCCATAAAATAGATATTATTATTATCCTCATTTTACGCAGCAGGAAACTGAGGCACAGAAAGTTAGTAATTTGCTAAGGTCTTAGAGCTGTAAGTGGTAGAGCCACAATAAGTTCATAATGCCAGAATTTAGATGTTATAACTCTGTAACCTGAACATTTATCCCCTGATGATAGTGTCCTCTACTTTGTAAGTTCTTGTGTGATTTAATAGTGTTTATGCTATAGCAATTTTTCCATAAATTACTGTGAATTGAACCATCTAATCCTTGAGTCTTACTGAAATTTCACTGGCACTAAGTAATGTTTAAGTTAAAAAAACAGGAAGTAGGTGTCACAACAAAATAAAGCATAGTAAAAACAAAAAGTAAAACAAAAAAGAAGGAAAAATTGTCTCAATATATTCAAAAAGAGAAAAAAAGGGAAAAATACCTGTAGCTTTCTCACACATTAAAAATGTTTTGGAATTCTGATAATCATTTTTTGCAAATTATCTTAAATTTTATTTAACAACATTTATATAGAACCTGCTTTATGTCATGCAGTTTCCTAAATACTTATAACAAATAACTGATTTAATCCTAACAATCCTGTGATATGGGTATTATGCTTCATTTTATCAAAGAAGAAAACAAGATGATAAAGGTTTAGGTAGCCTGTGTAAGATAAGACATCTTGTAAATGTTGGAACTAGGATTTGAATCCCCAGAATATTTATTATTAAATCAGAGTTTTTTTGCTGACCTATTTAGACCACTTTCCTTTGTTATGCCAAAATTTCATGAATTTGTATTTAACTCAAATAAACTCTGCAGTTGTGGGATTTCAGGTGGCTATGAGGTAAAGAGGATATTTGTTTCCAATAAGCCTCTCCTTTATCAAGGTCTTTCAGCGCTAAGGGGTAGGAGAGGAATGATTGTATGCCTTTCTTTCCTACTCCTAGGTAATACTTTTTCTTCTTTTTCCTTTTTTTTTTTTTTTACTGTTGTGCAATTACAGTTGTCCCCATTTTCCCTCCATTACTCTCCCCCACCCTACCCACCCATTGTCTTTGTCCATGGGTCCTTTATACATTTTCCTTGATGACCCTTCCCCTTTTTTGCCCCGTTAGTCCCCTCCTCCCTCCCCTCTGGTTACTGTCAGTTTGTTCTTTATTTCAATGTCTCCTATTATGTTTTGCTTGCTTGTTTGTTTTGTTGATTAGATTCCATGTAAAGGTGAGATCCTATGGTATTTGTCCTTCACCCCCTGGCTTATTTCACTTAGCATAATGCTCTCCAGTTCCATCCATGCTCTTGCAAAGGGGAATTCCTTCTTCCTTTCCGCTATGTAGAGTTCTTTATATATTTTGGAGCTCAAACCCTTGTCTGAGGTATCATTGGCAAATATATTTTCCCATATGGTTTCCTTTTTCATTTTGCTGATGTTTTCTTTAGCTAGGCATACTTTCTTTAAAGTATATTTTATTGATTATGCTATTACAGTTGTCCCATTTTCTTTCTTCCCTTTATTCCTTCCATCCTGCACCACTCCCACCCACCAGTATTCCTCTCCTTCGTTCCTGTCCATGGGCTGTATGTGTAAGTTCTTTAGTTTCCCCATTTCCTATACTATTCTTAACCTCCCCCTGTCTATTTTTTACCTATCATTTATGCTTTTTATTCCCTCCCACCCTGTCTCCCCCTCCTCGCCCTGGTTGATAAACTTCCATGTAATCTCCATTTCTGTGATTGCGTTCCTGTTCTGTTTGCTTAGTTTGTTTTAGCTTTTAATTTCAAACTAAATTTGAATAATTGTGAGTTTGTTGTCACTTTACTGTTCATAGTTTTTTTCTTCATCTTTTCTTAGATAAGTCCCTTTAACATTTAATTTAATAAGGGCTTGGTGATGAACTCCTTTAACTTTTCCTTATCTGGGAAGCACTCTCTCTGCCCTTCCATTCTAAATGATAGCTTTGCTGGATAGAGTCATCTTGGATGGAGGTCCTTGCCTTTCATGACTTTGAATACTTCTTGCCAGCTGCTTCTTGCCTGCAAGGTTTCTTTTGAAAAGTCAGCTGATAGTCTTATGGGCACTCCTTTGTAGGTAACTGTCTCTTTTTTGCTTGCTGCTTTTAAGATTCTCTCCTCATCTTTAATCTTGGGTAATGTAATTATGATGTGTCTTATGGTGTGTGCTTCATTGGATCCAACTTCTTTGGGATTCTCAGAGCTTCCTGGATCTCCTGGAAGTCTCCCTAGCCAGATTGGGGAAGTTCTCCTTCATAATTTTTTCAAATAAGTTTTTGATCCCTTGCTCTTCCTCTTCTCCTTCTGGCACCCCTATTATTCAGATGTTGGGACGTCTAAAGTAGTCCCAGAGGTTCCTAAGCCTCTCCTCATTTTTTGGAATTCTTATTTCTTCATTCTGGTCCAGTTGAGTATTCATTTCTTCCTTCTGCTCCAAATCATTGATTTGAGTCCCAGTTTCCTTCCCTTCACTGTTGCTTTTTTGTGTATTTTCCTTTATTTCTCTTTGTATAGCCTTCACATTTTCCTCTATTTTGTGACCATACTCAGCCATTTCTGTGAGCTCCCTGATTACCAGTGTTTTGAACTGTGCATCTGATAGGTTGGCTATCTCTTCATCTCTTAGTTGTATTTTTTCTGGAGTTTTGATCTGTTCTTCCATTTGGACCATATTTCTCTGTCCTGGTGCACCTGTTAGGTTGTAACGGGTGGAGCCTTAGGTATTCACCAGGGTGGGGCAACCCACGATGCTGTGTTGGGATGCTGTATGTGGGGTTGGGGTCCAAGAGGGAATAATGCCACTTTCTTGGCTCGTGGAGGCTTTCAGTCACTTACCCCATTACCCACAAGCAAATTGGGCCCTTCTGGTGCTGATTCCCAGCTGCGTGGGTTTGTGTACGTTCTACAACCCTGTGAATCTCTAATGAACTCTCCTGTGAGACTGGGAGTTTCTTGTGCTGCCACAACCCGCACAGGTTTTTACATCCAGAGATTTTGAGGCTTTCTTTTCCTGCACTGGAACCCTGGGTTGCACAGTTTGTCTTGCTCTTCCTGATTTATCCATGTGCAAATGTGTGACCACCTTGTCCTCCAGCAGCCACCTTGCCACATGTCCTCTCTGCCCCAGCTGCCTGTCTCTGCACCTCCTACCAATCTGGATGAATGTTTCTTCTTTAACTCCTTGGTTGCAAGACTTCCATACAGTTCAATTTTCTGACAGTTCTCATTATTTCTTGTTTTTAAATTTATTATTGTCCTTTTGGTTGTGCAAGGAGGCAAAGTGTTATCTACCTCTGCCTCCATCTTGGTTGGAAGTTCTTAGCTAGGGAATTCTTTAATCAGAAATTAATGATATTATGAGGAATTATGAGGAGTAGAAAGCTGCTCTGAAGACTGCTGGATAAATTACAAAGAGTCAGAAGTAAATCTTTGCTTTTAAATCAGGATTACTTTCTTAAGTCATACAATATTATACTCATTCATATTTGTTTCTACTCTCCCTTTCTTTCTCCCTTTAAAACTTGTATTCTAAAAAGCAGAAAAGCCATTCACTGGATATCATCTTTATGATTCTTACCCGCCAAAAGCAGGTCTAATCATTTCTTTGACTCACTATGAAATGAAAAGCTTACCAAATTTCAATCTTAATGAACTTTTTATATTTTATTTTATGTAGTTATGACCTTTAATTTAATTACTGAATGCAATGCTGTCCTTTCAGATTTGCTATGGAATCATTTATGGAATGGGAGCAAAATCTTTAGGAGAGCAGATGGGCATTAAAGAAAATGATGCTGCTTGCTACATTGAGTCCTTCAAATCCAGATACACTGGTAAAGAGGCCTTGAGTGTTTTCTCCTAGATACTGTTCTTTTCAACTGTCTTTCCATAGTGTATTAATTTTAAAAAATTTATTACAGAATTTTCTATTAACACTTATATTAATCAGAAGTTTTCATCAGACATGTTAATTAAATAACTTTAACCTTATTATGATTATTTACTAAGAGGTACTTTTTTTCTTCTTAAAGAAGGAATGGAAATGGAATAGCAAAATATAGTTGATATATATGTTACTGTGTCATTGTGACTATCATATAAAATCTTGGAATTTTCCTGTGCTTTAGGTTTAGATAGCTTTAATATGAAACTGTAAAGCATTGAGCAAATGTACCAGAACCTATTGAGAGAACAATTGCTGTTATAGAGCGGTTTGAGTATCATCGTTTAAAAATATCTTTTCTTTTGGAAGTTTATTGGCGTATAATTTACACAGAATAAAATTTACTTTTCTTAAGTGTATAGTTCTATGAATTTTGACAAATGCACATGGTCATGTAATCTATACCACAACCAAAATATGTAACCATCACCCCAGAAAGTTCTTTTGTGTTTTTTTGTAATCCACCCTGTCCCCATCCCTAGTTCCCCAAAAGAAACTTTATTTACACATGTCATGATCTTGTATATTGAAAATCTTATGAATTTTACAAAAACAAATACTAAAACAACTAAATTTAGCAAGCTCCCACCATACAAGGTCATTTTATAAAAATCAGTTATATTTCTGTTAGCAATAAACAATTAGTGTGTGAAGTAAAAACAAATCCATTTAAATAATATCAAAATACATGAAGTACTTAGGCTAAATTTAACAGTATTTCAAGATTTTATTGAAAACTCCAAAGCAATTCTGAAACTGAAGAATACTTAAATAAATGGTAGGTTTAACATGTGAATTTTTTAGAAGGCACAATATTAGTATGACAGTTCTCTGTAAAGTGTTCTATAGATTCAATGCAATTCCGTAAAAATTTCTTTAGAGTCTTGTGAAACATTAGATAAGCTGACTCTAAATTTATATGGAAATTCAAAGGGACTACAATAACTTTTTTGGGAAAAGTACAGTGTTTTGTACTTCTACTCCATGATTTCAAAACTTATCATAAAACTATAATAATTAAGATAGGCATAAGGGTAGATATACAGAACAATGGGTCACAAAATAAAGGGTCCAGAAACATTGTGTGTGTGTGTGTGTGTGTGTGTGTGTGTGTGTGTGTGTGTACACGTAGCAAATTGGTTTCAACTTACTCCGCCAAGCCGGAAGTCCTTCTTCATATATACATTTAAAATTAAGTATAAATCAAATAAATGAGACTATAAATTAAAAAAATAAAAATAGAAACATTGTATCTCTTTTACATTGCTGGTAAAGTTATAAAATGATACAATCACTTTGGAAAATGGTATGGCTCTTTCTTACAAAGTTAAACATAAACTAAGCCATTTGATCCTTCAATTCAACTGTTGGGTATTTGCCCAAGAAAAAATGATAACATATGTCCAGAGAAAGACTTGTACATGAATGTCATAGTAGTTCTATTCATAATAGCCCAAGATTGGGAATAGTCCAAATGTTTATCAACAGGATTATAGATAAACAGATTTTAGTATATCTTTGCAATGTAATACTACTTAGCAAAAGAAGACAGACACAAATGAGAACATATAATTCAATTTTTATGAATTTCAAGAACTTAAAAACTAAGATATAGTGTCATAAAGCACATCAGTGAGTGAGTAAGGCTGATAATGGGGATCTGCAAAGGTGATGAAATGTTTTGTATCTTGTCGTGGTTGTTATAGAAGTATATACATTTATTAAAATACATCAGACTGTTAACCCGAAGTGGGTGCTCTTCATTGTATGCAAATGATATCTCAGAATTGATTATTTTTAAAGTAGTTCTTGCAATCTCTGAATATTTGAAGGCCTCCTATAGAGTGAGGTAAGAGAATTTGTAGAACTCTCTTAAATCTCAACCTTTCCTTTGCTCTCCACTCAATGATATCACAGTAATTCTTAGAAAGATGACAGCCTGATTGCTTTCTGACTACTACTTCATACTTTCATACTACTGGTCAAATATCAACAACAACTTTATTTGGCAGGGCAGGGTTTTCTTTTTCTCCCGTCACCCACAGTCTCCTCAAATGCCATTCTTGTGCCAGCCACACAGCAGAAACCCTCAAATGAGGAGTTGCAGTTGGGAGACATTATTTATTTTTGAGCTGGCCAAAAAGTCCATATGGTTTATTCTATAAAATAAAGACATATTTTTCATTTTCACCAATAAATTTATTGATTTGGATATTTTGAGCATGTCAGCTCTCTCCATGTGGTATAACATTGGTTTTCTCAATTAATGTTTTGATTTGATTGTTGTCAGCTTCAGCTAGTCAACCCGACCATGGAGCATCGTCCAGTGAGAAATCTTCAGCACAAAACTTCTTAAACCACTTTTGACACATTTTGATCAATCACAGCACCTTCTGCATACACTGCACAAATCTTTGTGTATATGTGTGTTTCAGTTGTGTTTTTACCTTTCTTGAAATAATAAAGCATAATATGTGAAAAATGTTACGTATTTTCTCTCACCTTCAATAATAAAATGGCCACACAAAAATCCACCAATTTTGATGTTTTTTTAAAAATGCATGCTGATATGACAGCTGTCACAGTACAATTTAACAAAATTATTTCTGATGAAGTTAAAGACAACTAAGTGCTACTAGATCCATCTTATGGAAAAAACCAAACAAACTTTTTGGTCAGCCCAGTACTTAGGATGAGCAGAGCCATGGGAAAGCAGAGGTTGCCTATGTGAATAAAGTTAGATCAGCACAATCTCCATACTTTTGTGTTTTAAAGTATATAAAGAAAGAACCTCTCTAGCTCAGAGACAGGAATGAGCGGTGGTGAGATTGACCCACCTGGAGCAAAGAATTCATCCTGGAGATCCATCTGACATAGGAATGAACCTATACTGCAAAGGATGAAGGCTGGTATAGGGGACATGAATGTGTATGAATAGATGGGTGGAGGAGGGTGAAAGGGGACTAAATCATAATGGAAAAAATACCATAAAGATTAAACTGGTCAAGTAAACCATTCATAAAAAATGGTACACTATGTATAGTCTTTGAATTTTAAGAAGTGAGTTGTATATGTTCCCAATGGAATATTATAACTCATGCATTAATTCCAGTTAGGTCCTATTTAGATTGCAGTTTAGATGGTAGCAAGGAGCTGGTAGAATGTTTTAGGCCTGGAAATGATCAGATCCGAGAGTGAGAGGATTAAGATAAATAAAGAACAGAAACCTGAGAAAAGTAGCATGGAATCCTGTTAAGACTGGAGTAAAACATCCTAGGTTTTACATCCTACTTGCTTGTTGTTCTGGAGCTAAGTTTTTTAAAAAAAATTTGTTGTTTTTGTTTAAAATACAAAGAGTTAGATTATATCATTCCTAAAGTCCCTTTATTTCCAACTATTTGAGTCTACAAAAAGTGAATGAAAGTTTATATGCAAGTGATGATGTGATATTAGTGGGGTTTTGGTATGTTTTACTATTTTGAAACTATTGAATTAATACTGGACTTTTGTTGTACTTTTTTTTTCTTTGTAGGGATTACTCATTTCATGAAAGAGACAGTGAAGAATTGTGAAAGAGATGGGTTTGTTCAGACCATTTTGGGAAGGCGTAGATATTTACCAGGAATCAAAGACAACAACCCTTATCATAAAGCTCATGTATGTTGAAATTCTCTGGATTTTTAACCTAAAATTTCAATGACATATACTTTTCAACAAAGACAAATGCTGCTAATGCCCCTTAAAGCAGCAGTCCCCAAACTTAGTGGCACCAGGGACTGGTTTCGTGGAAGAATTTTTTCACAGACTGGGGTGATGGAGAAGGGGCGATGATTTTGGGATGACTCAAGCGCATTGCATTTATTGTCACTTTATTTCTGTTATTTTTACATTGTAATATACAATGAAATAATTACACAGCTCACCAAAATGCAGACTCAGTGGGAGCCCTGAGCTTGTTTTCCTGCAACTAAATGGTCCCATCTGAGGGTGATGGGAGACAGTGACACCCGAAGTATGTTGCTTATGTCCAGTCTACCCCATAATCTTGTTTTGCTTGCTGTCACTGCAGAAAACCCTGCTTCGCAAAGACAGGATGTTGGAAATGACAGCAGACTTTTCAGTGCTTTTGTGGAAAACTCAGGATATTCCACCTTGACTTTCATCCAGAACATATGGAGATTTGAGTTGTCTCAAACATACTCTTAAGGCCACTGTCATTTGCGATGTCAAGTAGTTGATCCTCTTCTAGCAAGGACAAAATAATTCACTTGGCTTACTCACAGATTGGTCATGGATCCATTCCTTCCCAGGTCGGGAGTCTTGTGGTTGGGAAGTAATGCTCAAGCTCTTCTGAAAGCTGAGATAGGTGATCTTGCACCAGCTCGGAAAAAGAAGGTCCTGGCTCAGTCTCTTTCAAAATCTCTGCTAATGTTTGAAACATGTCAAAATCCACAATGTTCACTCGTCATTACCATAATTCCAGTTTGGCTTTTAATGCAGCCACTTTTTTTGCTGACTTGAACACAGTTGTCCTTCTCCCCTGAAGTGACAGATTGAGTTTGTTGAGCAGGTTGAATATGTCACATAAGTAAGCCAGTTCTACATCCCACTCTGTGTCATTGAAATGTGCTGCCAGTAATGACATTTTTTCTAAAAGAAATTTCTGGAGTGGCTCTCAACTCAAAAACTCTGGTCAAGTGATCTACCTTTAGGAAGCCATCTCACTTCTGTGTGTATAAAAGAAGACGTGTGTGCTCTGCATCAATCTCCTCATAGAGCTCTGTGAATAGACGAGTTAAGGATGTATACTGTAATATGGTTGCTAATTTTAATCTCATCCTGCAAAACGTTAAGTTCAGGTGACATTTTTTGGCTAGATAGCATATCTCTATGGATGACACAGTGTGTAGACTCACATTCAGAAGTAACCTCTTTGACCCAAGTAGTGAAACCAGAAAACCATCCAGTCATAGCAGCTGCTTCATCCGTGCATATACCAACACAAAATGACCAATTCAGTTTTCCTGATATGTAGTCATTCAAAGATTTGAATAGTTCTGCAGCCATGGTGTTGGTTGGCAACAAAAGTGCACATAACACATCCTCATGAACATCCTCCTGAAAAATATATTGGACAAAAACAAGCATTGTTGCCTTGTTGTCAACATTGGTAGACTCATCAACCTGGATTGCGTACCACGGTGACTCATTAATCCTAACAATTGTGCCCAAATATCCTCTGCTATTTCATCAATTCATCTAGTTAACGGTACTAGACAAAAGAGGAAGGAACACATGACACCTTTTGAACTCCAGCCTCTCCTAAAAATTTACGACAAATGTCCTTAGCAGCAGGCAGGATCAACTCTTCACCAACAGTAAGGGGCTTCTTAGCTTTAGCAATGCAGTTAGCCATTAAGAATGATGTTCCTAGTGAAGACACATTTGATGAAGTGGTGGCCTTCAATAATTGCTTCTGTTCACATTTTTTTTTCTTTTGAAAAACTCCAAAGGCTTGTCTTTTAATGCAGGTTCTTGGTCTCTGTGTGGCAAAGCAGTTTTAAGGTTTCATGGCTTCATTGGATAGTTAGCCAGTTGCCACATATTACACAAAGTGGGATTGGAGAATGTGAATCACCTGTTGCAATAAACCCAAAATTTAAGTAGGACTCTCGGTATTTTCTTTTAAATGCAGCTTTCTTTTTGTTGGCAGACTTAGAGTCTTCTGCTGTCTCATCATTGGGTCTTTCCCCCTTTTCAAAGAAGCTCTGAAGCGACATTTGTTTTTCACTCCTTTTGGCTAGGGTTAGCTTGTGGGCTTACCAAAGCTGTGATTGAAACAAGTGCACGGTGTGGGAAAGAGGCGCAGGTGGAAGTGGTAAATAAAATAATGAGCAGGCCATGCATGGACTAAGATAAATGTCGGATTCTGATGTAAAGCCTGCCACGAGATGCAGCTTGTAATTGAAGTACATCAACTCACTTGCCACTATAAAGCCTGCCACCGAATGCAGCTTAATTGTCATCTGCCACTCGCTGATAGGGTTTTGATGAGTCTGCAAGCAATTGATTTATTATTGTCTCTGCAGTTGAACCTCTGCTAATAATAATCTCTATTTGCAGTTGCTCCTCAGCATTAGCATCACTGCCTCAGTTCCACCTCAGATCATCAGACATTAGATTTTCATAGGAGCAAGCAACCTTATGTGCACGTGCTCCCTCACATGCAGTTCACAGTAGGGTTCACACTCCTATGCGAATCTAATGCCACTGCTGATCTGACAGGAGGCAGAGCTCATATAATATGAGCAATGGGGAGCAGCTGTAAATACAGATGAAGCTTTGCACGCTCCCCTGCTGTTCACCTCCTGCTGTGTGGCCCTTTTCCTAACAGGCCACAGACAGGTACCAGTCCACGGCCTGGGGGTTAGGGCCCCCTGCCTTAGAGGGATCACTAGCATATTAATGGGATATTGTTTCATTAAGGACTTCTGAAGTGATGACACATGCCAGTTTTGGGGGGATAAATGAAAATATCAGCTCACTTTTCTAACACTTCATTTAAATTTTCAGTAAGCTAGTTATTAGTGTTGGTAATAAGTCATTAATAAACTTAATTCTTAAATTTGCTAATTGTTTTTGTTTCAGATACTATATGCTAATCTGTCATACATATCACACCAGGTTGCTAATGTCTTCACAGATTAGCCAGTCATTAAACTGATTTTTTTTTTGGCTCATTCTACTTGTTTATATATTTTAAAAGTACTAGCTCATCAGAGGTTTTTAGGATACCCAAAATATGAAAGAAGGCTAGTGTTAACATTAGTTTAAAGATTTAATGATAGTATTTGCTCAAATTATGAACAAAAAAGTCTCTGAAATCATTGGGATTCATAAAAGCATTCTATGTATCTGAGCATTTAAGTGTCTATTTTAGTCCAGATCTTAAACTGGTTGTGTTTTGCCCTTCCCCCCTAGTATTGCATGTCAGTGTCCACTACATATCGTGTGCAATGAAAGTACCGGGCCTCCAGACTGCCACACTTCGGTCTGAAGCTAGAAGCCTTCAAAAGAGCACTAATGCTTTTAGGGACCATGGAAGAAGAGTTGGCTTTTTATTACTTTCTTCACTCTCTAGCCTCCCATATCTCCACATACAGACATCAAATGTTCATCAGGCTTTAACCATCTCTTAAGTGAACTATGAGCTGTAATCGATGTACTAGAAAAATAAATCTTAAAATGTATTAGAAGAGATAAAGCAAACTAAAATTATATAAAAATAATACATAATTAGTTGGGCTTCCAGAAGGAGGTAGTACTTGAACAGATTCTTAAAGATGGTTTAAAATTTAAATTATTGGGTATGAGAAAAATACAATCACATTTGAATAAGAATTTGAGGATTGGCTAGAAGCCAGTCTGGTAAGAATGGAGAATTTGAGTTGTCACTTAGGAGCAGATAATTCTCTACTTGTCAGATGGAGCCAGATAGTAGAACGATAGTAGAAGGTTTTTAATGGCAGGCTGAGAAACCTGGATTTGATTTAATAGAAATTATGTTTCCTGGAATTTACATGATGAAAAATGGAAGAGAGAGTTATTAATGTAAATAAACAATATAAGTTTTTGAGAACTAATATTTTTGTACCCAAAGATGTGAGAGTTATTTTTTTTCAATGCTACTATAGTTTTAAATTAGTGGAATCTTTTTTTAATTTTAATTTTTAATTGAATTTATTGGGTTGACACTGGTTAATAAAATTATTTAGGTTTCAAGTGTACAATTCTATACACAAGTGTATATTGTATATTGTGTGTGTTTTATATAGTTTATTGTATGTTTACTACTCCAAGTCAAGTCTCCTTCCATCACCATTTATCCCTTTTTTCCTCTCTTCTACCTTCCCCTACCTGCCTTTTCCTCTTGTAATTACCATACTATTTTCTGGGTCTATAAGGTTTGTTTTTTTTTCCCTTAATCCCTTCACCTTTTTCACCCAGCTCCCCAATTCCCCTCCCTTTTGATAGGTGTCAGTCTGTTCTCTGTATCTGTGAGTCTGTTTCTATTTTGTTTGTTAGTTTATTTGGTCATTAGATTCCACATATAAGTGAAATCATATGGTATTTGTCTTTCTCTGACTGGCTTATTTTACTTAATGTACTACTCTCCAGGCCTATCCATGCTGTCACAAAATGTAAAATTTCCTTTTTTGTTTTTTTTTTAACTGCCAAGTAGTAGTATTCAATTGTGTAATTGTACCACAGCTTTTTTTATCCACCTGGCCTGCTTCCAAATTTTGGCTATTGTAAATAATGTTACAATGAATATGGGGTGCAGAGAGTAAAACTTCCAATGGCCAAACTTTAGGTGTTAAGATCTAACTGATTTGTTATATTGCTGCTGAGGGGGGAAAAAAAATCCAACTCTCTACTAGGAATAGAGAAAGTATAGCCAGACTTTTTTTTGATTTTTGTTGGGGGAGGTGGGTGGGCTTTGGTTAGGTTTGGTTTTACTTTGTTTAACTTTTATTGTATTGAAAAATATACATAGGAAAAGCACAGAAAACATGTAAATTTTAATAAATTTTCACAGGGCTATACCGGTGTATCACCCAACTCACAAAATAGAATATTGTCAGCACCCCAAAAGTCCCTCTCATGCCTCCTTCTAATCTCTACCCACTGCCTTCCCAGAAATAACTACTATCATAACTTATAACCTTATAGTTTCATTTCATGTATTCATTGACTTCTATATATACATCATGTATGTGTATTCTTCTGTGTCTAGCTTCTTTCAACATTACATAGGCAAGTCATTCATGTTGTTTCATGTATGGGTAGCTGTATAGTACTCTACTGTATGCATATACTACAACTGATCCATTTTTTACTATTGATAGGCATTTGGGTTTCCAGTTGGAGATGTTATGGATCGTTCTGATTTAAACATTCTTATCCAAGGTTGTTGGTGCACAGTTGCTTCCATTTATGCTTGGTAAAGACCTAGCCATAGAATTGCTGATTTAGTAAATAAAGCAAGATTGTTGTCATGGTGGTTGTAGCAGTCTGTCCTTCCATCAGAAGTGTATGCACGTTCTTACTGCTCTGCATCCTTGCCAACATTTGCTCTTAAAGTTAATATCATTTTATATATTTTTTGTCTATCTTTTTATTTTTTATTTATTAAAATTTTTAATCATGTTTATTCTATTACAGTTGTCTCAATATTCCCCCCTTTAGCCCCCTCCACCCATCACACTCCCATCCCCCACTCCCACAATCAATTCCCGCTCTGTTGTCCATGTCCATGGGTCATTCATATATGTTCTTTGTCTAGTCCCTTCCCCTTCTTTTGACCATTGTCCTCTTTCCCCATCCCCTCTGGTCACTTTCAGTCTGCTCCATGTTTCCGTGCTTGTGGTTTATTTTGTTCGTTAGTTTATTTTGTTAAATAGAGTCCACTTATAGGTGAGATCATATGATATTTGTCTTTCACCAACTGGCTTATTTCACTTAGCATAATATTCTCCAGTTACATCCATGTTATAACAAAAGGTAGGAGTTCCATCTTTCCTTTTCTTTTTTTTCTTTTCTCCTTATTTCTTTCTTAATGCAGATTGATTTTATTTTGTTAAATGTCAGTCAGTTATAAAATATTAAAAAATTTAAAACCACTATAAAGTTTCAGCAATTAAAACATGATACCAGCACAGAAATAATCAAGTAGACCAATAAAATATAATGAACATTGTAGAAACATATATATCTGTCTAACAATGTAATATATGATTAAATTGATATTTCAAATCAATTGGGAAAATAAAGCTTACTCAACAAATAAGATGAATGGCCCACTATTACTTGAAATAAAACAAATGTAGAGCCCTATTTTACATGTTATACAAGAAATATTCAGGTGAGTTAAAAATCAATATGTAGAATCTAAGGAGTTTTAAGAGAAACTACAAACTAATATTTTTCTTACCCTGAAGTAACATATTCAAACCCAGAAGCTATAAAGTAAAATAGTGACAATATGACTATATTAAACATTTAAGACTATCTAGTAATATACATATAAAAAAGTTAAAGGACAAGTAAAAGAATGGGAAACTATTTGCCACACATCTAAAAAAGAGTTAATAGTTTTGGTTTTTTTGTTATTTTTTTTAGGGAAAAAGTTCTACAAACGTTTATTCGGTAAATGGATAAAGAATACCAAAAAGTTCATTTAAAGCTTTTTTAAAAATAATAGGAATAGGTAAGAAATATACAAAAACAGATTTAGTTTCTACAAATAATGAAGTAACACATCACTGTCAAATCATATTAATATGTATTAAAAAATATCGGTAATATCAGGTATTGGTAACTGTGAAAGGAACTGGGTATTCATAGACTCTTTCTTCATCTTCTTAAAGCAGTCCCTTTAGCATATCTTGCAGTGCGGGTTTGGTGGAGGTATATTCTTTTAACCTTCTTTTGTCTGGGAAACTCCTTATTTCACCTTCCATTTTAATTGAGAGCCTTGCTGCGTAGAGCAGTCTTGGTTGCAGGCCTTTGCTTTTCATAACTCGGAATATTTCTTGCCATTCCCTTCTGGCTTCTAGTGTTTCTGTTGAGAAGTCAGATGCTAGCGGTTTTGGGGTTCCCTTGTATGTTACCACCTCTTTTTCCCTCGCTGCCTTTAGGATTCTCTGTTTGTCTTTGATATTTGCCATTTTAATGATGATGTGTCTTGGAGTGGGCCTCATTGGGTTCCTCTTGAATGGGACCCTCTGTGCTTCTTGGACTTGTGTGACTTTTTCTCTCCTCTAATTAGGGAAGTTTTCCATCATTACTTTTTCAAACAGGTTCTCTATCCCTTCCTTACCATCTTCTTCTGGTATCCCTATTATAGGGATATTATTACATTTCTGGTTGTCCTGCATTTCCCTCAATGACTCTTCATTCTTTTTGAGTCTTTTTTCATTTTCTTGCTCTTTCTGGGAGCTTTTTTCTTCCTTGTCCTCCAGCTTGCTGATTCGATCCTCAGCTTCCTATAGCCTGCTTTGATTCCTTTTACTGTGTTCTTCAATTCAGAAATTGTATTCATTTCCTCTTTTATTGATAGTTTCTATGTCCTTTTCCATGCTGATACAGTTTGCAGCAAGTTCCTCATAGTTTCTCTGTAGTTTTCTGTAATTCTCTCTGAGCTCACTGCGCTCATTGAGCTTCCTTAGAACCATTGTTTGGAACTCAATATCTGATAGTTTACCTGCCTGTATTTCATTTAGTTCTCTCTTTTGAGATTCCTCCTTTCCCTTGAGTGGGGGCAGGGTTTTTCTTTGTCTTCCTATTATTTGTGAGACTCTTCTTTTTGCTTCTGCTTCTTAATTTGATCTATCTTGATTTCCTGACTTTGTGGTGTGAACTTCCATGGTAGGAGACTGCTGTTTTTACTTTCTCGATCTGCCTCTGATGATGTCAGATGTTGTCCCTGTCTGACCTTAGGCAGTCTGTTCTAGACTTCCAGTAATCTACTGTTTGTGGCTGTCCCCTTCAGCTGTTAATCTAGTCACTCTGCACTCAGCAGGCCAGCTTAGACAGCCCAGGGCGGGGCAGAGTCCCACCTGGGGGTGGGGTTATTGGGTCCTCTCACACTGTTGCCACTCAGGGGGAGTTGTCCCTGCCTGAGCAAGATGGCTGTTGCCGCATCAGTTATGAGTCAGCACTGGGATCCCACCGGCTAGTCTCTAAGTTCTCTTTCCAAAGCCTCCGTCCCCAGTCTCTCCTCAGGTGTCTCTAGCCCACTCTACCTCTGCCTTTGCCGGAGACCAGGGTAAGTGGCTGCCAATAAAAATTTATTTGTTGGCCCTTTAAACAGCTCTCTGCGTCCAGCTGCTTGTCTCTGGCAGAGAGCAACCCTGCCACTTTTCTTAGCTGGCTGTTTTCTGTGTACTTTTTGGGCTCTGGTGTTGTAGGCTGGAGTTCCCATTCTTGGTTTAGACCCCCCTCTTCTCAGCAAGTCTAACTGGCCCTTTCAATATCCTTCTGGTGCTACTGCACATGGGTGCCCCGCCCACCTCCTTGAGTCTCTACTGCACTCCTTACCAGTGAGGTTGTGCTAAAGCTGATTCTTCTGTCTGTCCAAGGTTATAAGGCTCCTCTCTTGCTATTGTTCAGTTGTTTGTTCCAGGTGATTTCTCCACAATTTAGTTGTAATTCCCAGTTGGTCCTGGGAAGAGGTCAGTGTGACTTCCACTCACTCCTCCACCATCTTGATTCTCCGTAAACTTAATATAATTTTAGCTATTCCGTATTTTTAATTTGTATTTCCTTGAAAACTTAAAACTTATGAGGTAAACTTAATTAACAATTTTTTAGACACTTAGTTGTTTTTTTTTTTTCCTTGGGAAAGTACCTATTCAAGTTTTCTTGTTCATTTTTTTGTTTTGTTGGGTTGTCTTTTTTTTACTGATTTTTTAGGAGCTTATTATTGGTTACATGTGTGGAAAATATTCTCTCTCACACTGAGTCTGGCCTTTTCATTCTCTTATTAGTGATTTTAGTTGAGGAGAGAGTATTCATTCTCTTTATTTTTCAGTTGTTTTTATTGAGAAATAACATACATGCAGTAAATGACACAAGTCTGAAGTATAAAGCTTGATGTTTTACATATGTATATACTCATGTGGCCACACCACTGCCAGGATGGACAGCTTTCCTAGCTTCCTTGAAGGTTTCCTTACGCTCCCTCCAAGTCCCCACTGTGCACACAAAATTATAGGTCAGTTTTGTATGATCTTGACTTTTATTTAAATACAATCATACTCTATATACTCTTGGCTCTGAATTTTTTTATTCAAATATAAATCTGTGAGATTCATTAGTGTTATGTGTCATTAGCTATAGTTTATGTCTTTATTTAGTTGAGTAGTAGTCCATTTTAGGAATATACCAACAATTTATTTATTCTAATGTTGGCAGACATTTTTCTTCTTTCCACGTTTTGGCTATCATTAAATGAAGCTGTTATCAACATTTTCATATATGAGATTTTCATATCTTTTAGTGAACATGTATCCAGTTCCATTCTCTTAGAGTGGAATTGATGAGTCATAAGCACATTTTTACCCTTACTATGTACTATGTAACAATTTTGCAGAGTGGGTATCCCAGTTTACATTGCCATCAACTATGTATATTGTATCTACATTTTTGATATCATTGGTCTTTCCAATTTTGGCCATTCTGGTAATTGTATAGTGGTACCTCACTGTGCTTTTAATTTGCTTTTTCTTCATGACTAGTGATGTTTAGCTCCTTTTTTAAATGTTTACTGACCATTTGTATATTTTCTTTTGGAAGGGTGTGTTCAAGTCCTAAGACTTTTTTTTTTAATTGTCTGTCCTTTAAACCAATTTATGAGAGTTCTTTATACATTCCAGGCATAAGCCCTTTGCTTTCATGAACTTACCAGTCTTTTATATTGTTGGAGTGATTCCTTGATCTGTTTAAGAAAGCTTTCTCTACCACAACATCAAGAAAATGTTCTCTAGAAATGTTTGTCTTGCCTTTCACATTTATTTCAACAATCAGGAATTTATTTTCATGTTATGAGAGATCAAAGATAAAGGTCCCTCACCTCCCCCATGGATATACAATTGTCCCAAACTATTTATTGAAAAGACTGAGTTTTCCCTTCACTGCTCTGCAGTGTCACCTTTGCCACTAATCAAATAATATGGATATTTCTGTTTCCGGACACATTATTTTGGTCTGTTGTATTTGTTCATTGTTCAGAGAGTGCCACATTGCCTTAGTTACACAGCTTTGTAACGTGTCTTACCTAGTTCTTCCCCCCCCCAAATATTTGCCTATTCTTCATTCTTTGTATTTCTGTATAAATTGTAGGAGCAGCTTGTAAATTTCCACACAAACACAAAATCATATTGGGATTTTTTTTTATTATGATTGCTTTGAGTTTATAGATCAAGATGGGATTAATGGACATATTTAGAGAAATCCAGGAATGCGATCTATTTGTCCATTTATTGAGGTCTTTAGATCTTGTTAAATTCTCTCGATAACATTGTATAGTTTTGAGAAAGAGATCATAAATGTTTCTTATTAGATTTATAGCTAGGTATTTGAAAATTTTTGATGCTCTTGCAAGGCGTATCTTTTTTAATTCTTTTTCTTCCTTTTTCACATTTTTTAACCCATGGCTGCTTGCACATAAAAATGTAATTGTTTTTATTGCTGTTCTTTTGTCTAGTACCCTCACAAATATTACATATTCTAAAAATTTATCTGTAGATACTTGTAGATAGTCTATCTACACAGTATCACCTGCAAAACAAAACAAAACAAAACAAACAAGCAGCTTTTTCACGTGTTATCAGTCAAAGGGTTGGTTCTGATGACCCAATCTCCCGTTATCAGAAACCTATATTTTCTCTGTATATGAAAAAGCCCTGGTCATGGAGAAATATAGGTTGTGGGACACAAAGCTAAGACTGCCAAGTTTTCTTATTTTAGATGAAACTCAGGGAAGTACAATATCATTAGATCGTAGTATATATTTTAGTCATATTTTTGCTTGCTTATGTCCGTAGAAACAACTCCAAAACTTCAGTGACTTATACAATAAGCAGCTTTATTTTTTGCTTTGCGGGATGACACCCAACCAACCGAGCCATACCAGTCAGGAACAGCTTTATTTTTAATTCATGTTATAGTTTGGTTCTGGGTTGACTGTTGCTGTGCTCCATATTTTCTTCCCTCTGGAATCCAGAACAAAGGAAGAGTCTCTATCTGGGATAGGGTTTTTTTGTGATATTGTTGGATAGTTTTTAAAACTTCTTACATGTGCTATATGTCAGTTTTACTCACAGTTCATTAGCCGAGCCAAGTCAAGGCTGCCTTTTAGAGTGAAAAACACTTCAAATTACATGGCAGCAGTGGGGCTGTGTAACTTCACAAAGAAAGGCAGCAAGTAATAATACTACAACACACTACGCAAAGTTTCAACAAGGAGAGGAGTCAAGAAAACTCTGAAATTGAGTCACTCCTTAAACAGTGACAACTGAGTGAGTTTACTGGAGATTCATCAGCATTTGACATTAAAAAAAAGTTGATTAAAAAAAAATACCTCTTTAGCGGGCATTCTAGGAGTTAGGTCCACTCAGGAGACAGGGAACCAGAGAACACCTCTCAAGTTACATAGATTCCTCCAGAGAATAAACTCCTTCCATTTTCTGAGAACTTTTTGGGGCAATAGGAACGATATTCATGGATAGGTAGCACCTGAGATATTAACCCAGACTCCATCCCTACTGCCCTAGGAAAATCACTTTTAGTGGCTATGGTTGCCAGCCAAAAAGCTCATGGCAACAATAGTTTTAGGGAAGTTCTAACTTAATACCTAGGGAGCGAGGATCTGATTTTCACCAGAAGCCATTGATTAGCCCTGGCAGCCCATCAAAAGCTCTGATTCATACTCAAGGGCTCTAGACCTGCTGGGGCCAAACTCAATATGGGACCAAGAGGCCAATCCTATGACGGATATACTTGGGACATTCCAACTCACATCACAAAAATGATGTTCTACTTATATCTATTTAGGATTATTAGTTGTATTTTGAAGAAATACATCTAATACATAGGATCTAATACATAGATCCTTTAAAGTGAAGTTTAGAATGATAATATATGTTTATAAAATAAAATAATTTTGAGCTATATTAAATACATCTTAAGTGTGATACAGGTTTTGGTTCCTAACTTAGTGTTGAATATTTCTCAGCAGAAGCAGTTTGACCTCCTTCTATTTATCATGTGGATGATAGCTCAGAATCTCAGGGCCTGGGTCATTCCAGTTGTTATTCTAACAATGCTGCTTAATGGTTGATATCCTGGGTCACATCTTGGTCCAGATTTCTAGTCTGATTGCAGATGTAAGCACTGATCTCTGTGGGCGCTAAAAGCAGGTATGAAACCATGTTGTATATCTGATGGAACACCTGTTATTGTTATTGTTTTTCATAGGCTGAGCGTCAGGCTATCAATACAACAGTCCAAGGTTCAGCAGCAGATATTGTCAAAATAGCCACAATTAACATTCAGAAGCAATTGGAGACCTTCCACTCAATCTTCAAATCCCATGGTCATCGGGAAAGTATGCTTCAAAGTGACAGAACAGGTTTGTTCATAAACGAGACCCTTGTATAGCATGATGAGATCAATTGCATCAGGAATGAAAAGGGGATATATTTTATATATTATTTCTCTGCAATTCTCTAACATTTTGGGCTCAATTTGTCTTTACACTCAGAATTATTAAGATGCCAAATAGTTTTTGTTTCTGTGGATTCTATCTATCAATATTTACCATATTAGAAATTTAAAAAATAAGGAATTTAAAAACATTTATTAACATTTAAAAAACAATAAATTCAACATATGTTAACATAAGTAACATTTTTATTAAAATAACTACTTTATTTAAAGTTTTTATTCATTTTTAGAGAGAGGGGAAGGGAGGGAAAAAGAGAGGGAAATATTAATGTTAGAGGGAAATATCAATTGCTTGTCTTTCCTGGAGACCAAACCCATAACCCAGGCATGTGCCCTGATCAGGGATTGAACTGGCGAACTTTCACTTTGCGGGATGATGCCCAACTGAGTTACACCAGTCAGGGCTAAAATATTGATAACTACATTTTTTAGAACAAAATAAATTTAGTAATGAGTGGTTTTATTTTACCTTCCTGCTAATCTCTTTAATGTCTAGCTTATGAGAAGACAATTGGATTATCTTACCTATTTCTACATTCAGTTTGTTGCAATGTTACATGTCCTGTAACCTCTGGAAAACCCTACACATGCAATCTAGAGTGATAAATGTCTCAGGCTGTGGGAGACTGGTGGGCTTCTCAGGATGTGATACTTTTAGTGCTAAAACCAGGATAGTTGATCACCTTTCTGTACACTTATTGGCAAATGAGGCCGAAAAAGGAAAATAACATCTGCATGTTGTTAACAAAATAATTTGACTTTGCATATGCTTTGAAAGGGTCTCAGGGATCCCCTGTGGTCCTCAGAATATAACTTAAGAACATGTTGATTTTATCTATTCATGGAATTCCTTGTTCTCTGAAGTCTGGAATAAACACTAAGTTGACTTCCCTCATCACATACATTTCTTTGCCAATATCATCACCTTTTCTTGCTCTTGTTCTTAAAATATTTTTTTCTAAATGTTAGCTCATTTTCCTTGGATAGATTATTTCTTGTTTTAATAAGTACATAGAACTTTCCCTTATCTATTTCTCCCATGTCTATACTTCTGCTTTAAATACGATTTCATGGTCATTGAGATTGTCAAACTATGACTGCAACCATGTTCTACATTGTTCTGGGAAAAAATTAAGGAAGGTTTCAGGCATAAAGGGGAAGAATAAACTGCTTGAGATGGGGCAGAAAACATAGAGGTCAGCTGTTGAGGGTGGAATTTGCTATTCCTAGAAGAAACATACCAATATATTAAAGAGAAAAATGGAGCTAGCTACATGAAAAAATGTTCACTTATATACAAAAAATATATAGATATAAAAACCTATTTGCCCATCAAAGGAGCATTGTTAGCTTTATTGTTTTCAGTGCCCCCCAAAATATCTAAGGCTCGTCATTCAACATATTGTATGTGGGAGTAAGTGTGCACACACACAATATATATGATCAAGCTTATTTGGGGAATAACACTACTGTGTGCTTTGAAGGGTTTAGAAGTAAAAGTTGTCAGCCTATGTTTAAATTAAAAAGTCTACTGAGGAAGGGAAGGTATGGTACCTGACTTTGAATATTTGCATAACTCTTCACAGCAGAGTAATGCAGTGTCGAAATGAGGATGTAGGCAATAACAACCTTTAGAATACCGGAAGATAATGTAGATATGTCACTGAGGATGGCTTCATGGTGACATGCCAGGTTAAAGGGAGCAGTAGGTCAGTGATCGGATCAAAGGGAGCTGGAGCCTGAGGAAGGAGACCACACAGGGAACAGGAGGATCATGGAATTCTGGCTCAGAAGCCAAACACCCCAGGGCAGTGAAAAGGACAAAGGTATGGTGATCAGAAAGGAGAAAAGCTAGAGCATGTGGACAGCTAATGTTGTAATATAATTGGGGCCCCATGGGACAGATCAGATGTCAGCCAAACTGGCAAACAGATGCACAGCCTTTGCAGCCCTGGTGTGGAAGCAGCTTGCCATGACCTCATCTGCATTTGTTCTCTGACCTATGAGAGCCGCCTCTGAGCCAACTGGGGCTGCAGAGAGCACAAGTGAAAGAACTCTGAGGGAAGTGCCAGATATTGAAGGAGATGGGATGATATTTGTGCTGTCCTGAGGATAGGTAGGAAATCTGGATGGCAGAAAGGAAGCTGTGAAATATGGGCAAACAATTAAAGGAAGATACTCTAAAGGTATTAATGTTGAATCTTATTTTAGTGATCACACGGACATAGTCTGTACCACCAGGCCCAGCTATTTAGAAAATAGTAACTAAATCTAATACAGTGATTTATAACCATTTTTGGAGTCATGGATTTTTTGAGAATCTATTGAAAAGTATAGACATCACCACAGAAAAATACATAGACATAGACTCTTAACATATAATACCAAAGGATTCACACACTCTCTGAAGTCTGCATTTGGACCTGATGTTTAGAGTTACTTGTCTAGAGTATGTTGTCCATTTGGGGAAGCACCAGTTCTGCCATAGTGACCATAAAAAGACACCAGGAAGTGTCCCTTTTATAGAACACTGCTTAATGACAATACTGGTTCACTTTGCTGGAGCAGAAATCAGGCCCTGTACTATTCGGGTGTTTTTTACTCAGAACAGTGGGACTCCATGGAAAGAGAGGATGTTGGTTGTTTATGAGAAATAAGTTAGACTAGAGTTTGAAGCAGATTTCTTCACACTTCATTTACTAGCTTCTTTATTAGACTCCTCCTTTCTGGGAGGAAGTTAACGGAGATTCAGTGTAGCTGGTAAGTAGGCTAAGTAGCAGACAGCAAGTGGTTATTTTCCTGATAGTTCTAAATCTTATGTGTTTCAGTCTCTTAATTAAAACTTCCTAGAATTTCTCAAGATTGCTAAAACAACAACAAAAAAACCCAACAAACCAAAACCCAAAACCCAACAACTCTCCTATGGCAGAGTGACATGTTTATGTGTGCTGCTTTTTTCAATGGGTAGGAGGATTGTTACCAAAGAGAAAACTACAAGAGGTCTTCCGCCCAGTCAGAGGAGGCTTTTTCATCCTTCAACTCCATGATGAACTCTTATATGAAGTGGCAGAAGAGGATGTTGTTCAGGTATTTTTACAGTGTTTGCATCCATTCTACAGAAAGTTAAGCCACTGTGTAGGTTAGGCTAAGATACATAAATGTTGAGTACTTAAGGGTATAGAAAGAACTGAGTACTCAGTGTCATACCATTGCTAAAGAAATTCCTGGTGCAGGGATGTTTTTGCGTGGGAGGAGTTAGATGAGAATTTGGAGTCTTGTCTTGAGGGTTCCAAAGCTCTGAGCAGTCTAGCTGAAACTGGCAGAGCTCCTGTTGATCAGTGCAGACGTGGGATGCCTGGCTCTTTGCTGATGTCAAGTTTTAAGCACCAGGGGAAGAGCTTGGGTCTGGCTTGTCAGCTCAGTGGGTGGGGTGGGAAACATTCTTTCACTGGGCAGAGAGCTTATTAACCTCTTTCTTCCCTTAGGTTGCTCAGATTGTCAAGAATGAAATGGAAAATGCCATAAAACTTTCTGTGAAACTGAAAGTGAAAGTGAAAATAGGTGGCAGCTGGGGTGCACTGAAGGACTTTGATGTGTGAATTATACAGTTGAGTAAGGCCTCCTAAAAAGCCTTATGTAGGTACAATTACATGGGAAGAATAGAGATTACACCCTTTTCACCTACTTCAGGAAAACAGAAACCCTCAAGTTTAACGGACTTAGGATAGTAATTTATACTGGAAGTTTCAAAATGTACATGAGAGTTTATTCTTTGTAGTGTAAAAAATATTTTGGGGGGTAAAATACCAAGTTTAATGATAATATTCCCTCTCAAAGAGTATCTATGACATTGCCTTTCATAGTCTACGGTGGTGGCTCTAAACAGGCTGAGCACACATGCTTGACATATGCACTTAGTACTTCGGGTCCTCACCTGTCTGGATTGAGCATGAGAAAAATGGAACTGTTTCCTCAGGGGTATTTTCAGCCCTGTCCAGGGTCCAACAAGAGCCACAGGTGGGTAAGGTTTGGTTTCATATACCCCACCAGGGTTAGACCTTGTGTGTGATTTTTCTCCAGTATCAGTTTAAGACTACTGAAGTAGTATTTTTAAATAGCATTGGCTAATAAATTATGAATTCTGTAAAGTGGTAAGACTTGATATGGATGTAGTCAAGGACTGGATTTTCATGAAATGCTGTTTCTTCTTCCTTTCCTCTCCCCAATTCATGCAATGAATGTATTTGCAATACTTAGGTATTATAAAATAGGCTACACCTCTTGAAGAGGAATCCTGTTCTGTAAGATCAGGTGTTTATATTGCAGTTTAATATAATACTTCCAGAGAAGGAAAACACCCTCTTATCAGTCCCTCAGTGTCTCTTTCTATGTTTGTAGCATGGTGAGAATACCCACCCTGGAAAGATTGTACTTTAATAATCCCAGTCAGAAGTGTACAACTGACCTTTTTGCTCTCAAAATAAAATTTATTTATGAGAAACCTTCTATCAGCAGTTCAGTTTTTTAAATTGTGTTTGGTCTAAGAGTATCAGAAACCTCTGTCCTGTATTTACTTATTCTGTAGTTTGCTCAACTCTGCACACAGGAAATGTTATATTCTTAATCAGTTATCAAAAGGGCTCTTTTATGTTTATTAATCAACTTTTTAAAAAGATAGTTGTTTTGTAAACAAAGTGTGAATCACTGTCAGTAATTGGATATTAGTGCACAAGATACTCAGACAGGTATTCTGTGGTCGGGGAGGGGAAGCAGGCAGAAGATGGCAGAGGTAAGAGGGAAGTTCCATCATCATTTCTCAAGGCTCTTCCATATTCACCCGTACTGTGTTTTTTAGAGGGACAAGCTTGTAGTGCTGTCAGTATTCTGATAGCCTTGAGATCCAGCCTAAGAGAAGGCTCACTCTGTTTATTTATCAGTGTTCTTCAAATATAAGTGCAGACACGTAGGTCACTTCCACCTCATTTTCTAGAGCTGTGGCTGTACATGTGGAGCCACATGCATTTTCTCATCCTTTCTAATCTATCTGCTGGACTTAAAGGAGGCCTTGCTTTGCATCATTCAGTTATGCACAAATTCCAATTACCATGGTTTACTTAAATAACTTGAGTGCCCCCTACAACACAGTTCAAATTTCAGTTAGCAAGGCCTAGTAACTGAGTAGTTGCATAAATTTCAAACTTCATTGGTAGCTCTTCCGGACACAAATCACTGTGTATGAGTAAGTAACAGATGCTCATTGTGGTAAACAGAATAATGCCCTCCCTCTCCCAGATATCCTCATTCTAACTCCTAAAACCTGTGAACGTGTTATGTTGTATGACAAAATGACAGTGCTGATATGATTTAGTTAGAGATCTTGAGATGGGGACATTACTTGGGTGGTTCCAATGTAAACACAAGGGGCCTTGTAAGAGGAAGGCAGATGGTCAGAGTGAGAGGAGATGTGACTATGAAACAGAGTTTTGAAGATGCTGCACTGCTAACTTTAAGAATGGAAGAAGGGGCCATGCCAAGGAATGCCAGCAGCCTCTAGACGCTGGAAAAGGCAATGGAATGAAATGGAAATGGATTCTCCCCAGATCCTCCAAAAGGGGTAGAACCCTGTCAACACTTCGATTTTAGCCCAGTAAAGACCATATCGGACTTCTGACCTCCCGAATGGTAAGATAATTTTTGTTGTTTATTTTTAAGTCTTATTGAGATGTAATCAACATACAACACTGTGTAAGTTTAAGTTGTACAGTGTAATGGCTTACCTGTATTGTGAAATGATTGCCATAATAAGTTTAGTTAACATTCATCATTTCATAGAGATATAAAAAAGGAGGAAAAATTTTTTCCTTGAGATGGTAACTTCCAGGATTTACTACCTTAGCAACTTTCAAATATAAAATCCAGTATGTTTACTAGTGTCATCATGTTGTACCTTATATCCCTAGTGTTTGTTTTTCCTCTAACAGGAAGTTTGTGCCTTTTGACAACCTCCCTTCAATTCCCCCACCATCCACTCCAAAATCCCTTCCCCTGGTAACCACAAGTCTTATCTATTTTTCTATCAGTTATTTTTTTTAAAGATTCCACATTTAAGTAAGACCAAATTTGTCTTTGAGTTACTTCACTTAACATAATCCCCTAAAGGTCCATCCATGTTGTAGCAAGTGTCAGGATTTCCTCCATTTTTATAGCTGTAAATATTCCAAAACTTCTTTATGTATTTTTCCATTGATGGACACCTAAGCTGTTTACCTGTCTTGGATATTGTAAATAATGCTGCTGTGAACATGGGGAAGCAGATATGTCTTGGATGAGTGTTTTTCTTTCCTTTGGATATTTACCCAGAAGTGGAAATGCTGGATTATACGGTAGTTCTATTTTTATTTTTTTGAGGAATCTCCATACTGTTTGTACGGTGGCTGCACCAATTTACATTTCCACCAATGGTGCACAAGGATTCACTTTTTTCCACATCCTAGACAACACTTGTTATTTTTTTTGTCTTTTTGACAATTCATTCTAATAGGTATAAGATGATATCTCGTTATGATTTTGATTTGCATTTCCCTAATTATTAGTGTACCTGTTGTCCAGTTGTATATCTTCTTTGGAAACATGTCTATCCAGATCTTATGCCCATTAAAAATATTTGATTGTATTGAGGGGTTGCTATTGAGTTATTTAAGTTCTTTATACATTTTGAATATTAACCCTTTATCAGATATAAGATTTGCAAACATTTTTTCCCATTTCATAGGTTACCTTTTCATTTTGTTGATTGTTTATTTTTTTGTGCAGAAACTTTTTAGTTTCATGTAGTCCCACTTGTTTGTTTTTGGTTTTGTTGCTTGCACTTCAGATGTCACATCCAAATTTCATTACCAAGACTCATGTCCAAGAATTTTTTTCCTAGGTTTTTTTCTAAGAGTGCTATGGATTTAGGTCTGACATTTAAGTCTCTAATTCATTTTGGATTAATTTTTGTGACTGATGTAAGATAGGGGTCTAATTTCATTCTGTTGCATGTGAATATCCAATTTTCCCATCACCATTTATTGAAGAGACTGTCTTCACATTCATTGATTTATGTATGTTGAATCATTCTTGCATACCAGGGATAAAAAGTCCCTCTTGATTATGGTGAATGACCCTTTTAATGTGCTGCTGAACTCAGTTTGCTTGCATTTATTGATAATTTTTCCATTTATTACATTCATTAGGGATATTGGCCTGTAGGTTTTTGCTGATATTTTTTTTTCTCTTATAGTGCTGTTTTCTGGGTGGCCTCATAAAATGAGTTTGGGAGTGTTCCTCCTATTTAATTTTTTTTGGAAGAACTTGAGAGAATTGGCATTAATTCTTCTTTAAATGTTTGGTAAAATTCACTAGTGAAGCCATCTGGTCCTGGGGTTGGTTTTAAGGGAGTTTTTCTATTACTGATTCAATCTTCATACTACTAATTGCTCTGTTCAATTGTTCTATTCCTTTTCTTTTTTTTCTGATCAAATATTTTTAATATATATTTTATTGATTATGCTTTTACAGTTGTCCCATTTTTTTCTCCCCTTTATTCTCCTCCACCCTGCACCACCCCTTCCACCAGCATTCCCCCCGCTTAGTTCATGTCCATGGGTCGTACATATAAGTTCTTCAGCTTCTTCATTTTCTATACTATTCTTAACAATCCCCCTGCCTATTTTGTACCTACTATTTGTGCTGCTTATTCTCTGTACCTTTTCCCCTATTCTTCCCCCTCCACTTCCCCTCTGATCTCCATTTCTATGATTCTTTTCCTGTTCTAGTTGTTTGCTTAGTTTGTTTTTGTTTTTAGGTTCAGTTGTTGATAGTTGTGAGTTTGTTGTCATTCTACTGTTCATAGTTTTGATCTTCATCTTTTTCTTAGATAATTCCCTTTAACATTTAATTTAATAAGGGCTTGGTGATGATGAACTCCTTTAACATTTCCTTATCTGGGAAGCACTTTTTCTGCCCTTCCATTCTAAATGACACCTTTACTGGATGGAGTACTCTTGGATGTATGTCCTTGTCTTTCATGACTTTGAATACTTCTTGCCAGCGCCTTCCTGCCTGCAAGGTTTCTTTGGAGAAACCAGCTGATAGTCTTATGGGCACTCCTTTGTAGGTAACTGTCTCTTTTTTGCTTGCTGCTTTTAAGATTCTCTCCTCATCTTTAATCTTGGGTAATGTAATTATGATGTGCCTTGGTGTGTACTTCCTTGGGCCCAGCTTCTTTGGGATTCTCTGAGCTTCCTGGATCTCCTGGAAGTCTCTTTCCATCTCCAGATTGGGGAAGTTCTCCTTTATTATTTTTTCAAGTAAGTTTTTGATGTCTTGCTCTTTCTCTTCTCCTTCTGGCTCCCCTATGATTTGGATATTGGAATGTTTAAAGTAGTCCCAGAGGTTCCTAAGCCTCTCTTCATTTTTTTTTTTTTTGAATTCTTGTTTCTTCATTCTGTTCTGGTTGAATGTTTATCTCTTCCTTCTGCTCCCAATTGCTGATTTGAGTTCCAGTTTCCTTCTCTTTACTGTTGGTTCCTTGTATATTTTTCTTTATTTCACTTTGCATAGCCTTCACCTTTTTTCCATTTTTGCAACCATACTCAACCAATTTAGTGAGCATCCAGATTACCAGTGTTTTGAACTGTGCACCTGGTAGGTTGGCTATCTCTACATTGCTTAGTTGTATTTTTTCTGAAGTTTTTATCTGTTTTTTCATTTGGGCCATATTTCTTTGTCTCAGTGCACCTGTTACATTGGAAGGGGCAGAGCCTTAGGTATTCGCCAGGGCAGGGCAACCCAGGTTGCTGAGTTGTGCTGTTGTGTGTGGGAGAGGGGTCCAAGAGGGAACAATGCTGCTTGCTTGGCTCTCAGCTTGGCTTTCAGCCACTTCCATGGCACCCACAAGCAAACTGGGCCCTTCTAGTGATGATTCCCAGGTGGATGAGTTTGTGTACATTCTAGGAACCTGTTGGGTCTCTCCAACGGACTCTCCTGTGAGGCTGGGAGTTTCTCCTGCTGCCGCAACCCCCACAGGTTTTTACCTCCAGACATTTTGAGCCTTTCTTTTCTCACACTGGAACCCTGGATTGTGTGGTCTGTCTTGCTCTGCAGTTTTTCCTTCTGGTTTATCTGTAGACAAATATGGGATAGCTCAGTCCTTCAGCCTCCACCTTGCCGTGTGTCTTCTTTGCCCTGGCTGCCCGTCTCTGCCCCTCCTACCAGTCTGCAGTCTGGATGAGTGTTTCTTCTTTAGCTCCTTGGCTGTTGGACTTCCATACAGTGTGATTTTTCTGGCAGTTCTGGTTATTTTTTGTTTTTAAATTTGTTGTTGTCCTTCTTTTGGTTGTGTGAGGAGGCAAAGTGTATCTACCTACACCTCCATCTTGGCTGGAAGTCCCAATTTTTCTATCCTTGATTTAGTCTTGGTAAGTTGTGTGTTTCTAATGATTTTTCCATTTCTACTACGTTGTCCAGTTCGTTGGAGTATAGTTGGTGGTTCCTTTGACAGGGCAACCTCTTATGATCCTTTGTATTTCTGCAGTTTAAGTTGTAATGTTTCTTCTTTCATTTACAATTTTGTTGATTTGGATACTCTTTTTTCATTGGTTAGTCTAGCTAAAGATTTGTGAATTTTATCTTTTTAAAGAACCACTTTTAGTTTTGTTTATCTTTTCTATTGTTTTCCTGTTCTCTATTTCATTTATTCTCTAATTTTTATTATTTTCTTTCTTCTGCTAACTTTGGGGTTAGTTTGTTCTTCTTTATCCAGTTTCTTAAGCCATAGAGTTAAGTTGATGATTTGAAATTTTTCTTGTGTCTTGAAGTAGGTGTTTATTGCTATGAACTTCCCTCTTAGCACTGCTTTCACTGCATCGCATAAATTTTGATATGTAGTGTTTCCACTTTTGTTTGTCTCAAGATATTCTTTTACTTCCCCTTTAATATCTTCTTTGATCCATTGGTTGTTCAGGAGAGTGATGTTTAATTTCAGTGTATTTGTGAGTTTTCCAGTTTTTCTCTGGTTATTGATTTCTAGTTTGTGGTTAGAGAAGATACTTGGTATGATTTTAGTCTTCTTCAATTAGCTAAGGCTTGTTTGTGGCCTAACCTGTGGTCTGTCCTAGAAAATGTTCCACTTTGTTTGAGAAGGTTGTGTGGTCTGTGGTATTGTTCAAATCCATTATTTCCTTATTGATTCTCTGTCTGGATAATCTATCCATTGTTGAGTAGAATATTAAAGTTCCCAGCTATTTTTTTTTGTTTGCTATTCATTTCTCCTTTCAGTTCTGCTAATTTTTGTTTTATTATATATAGGTGCTCCAGTGTTTGGTACATAAATATTTAGAATTTTTATATCCTCTTGATGGATTGACCCTTTTATCTTTATATAGAGAATTTCTTGGTCTTTCATTTTTAAAAAATTTTTTATACCATTTTGTCTGCTATAATAAGTATAGCCATCCCTTCTTTTTATTGGTTACAATTTGCTTGAAATATTTTTACCCTTAGTCTTGCATGTCTTTAAGGCTAAAGCAAGTGTCTTGTAGGCAGCATATATTTGGATCTTGTTTTTTAATCCACTTACATTAAAGCAATTACAATCATTTATATTAAAGCAATTTTTTATAGGCAAGAACTTACTATTGTTATTGTTAATTGTTTTATGGTTGTTTCATAGATCCAGTTTTCTTGCTTCTTATCTTGCTATCTTTTTTGTATTTTGATATATTTTGGGATCGATTTTGGGTTCAGTATGTTTTGGACTTCCTTATGTTTTGTATAATTACTACAGGTCTTCCCCTTGTGGTTACTATGAGACTTACATAAAATATCTCAAAATTATAATATTGTATTTTAAACTGATAACAACTTAACTGTTGTAGCATTCCTAAACTTGACACTTTTACTTCTTCTTCCCCTCACATTTTAGGTTATTGATGTTACAGTTTACATATTTATTTTTTATGTTGTGCATCCAATAACAAATTATTGCAGTTATGGTTACATTTACTATTTTAATTTTTAAACTAGAGTTGTAAGTGAATTACATGCCTCCATTACTGTGCTACAGAACCTGACTACATATATTTACCATTTCCAGTAAATTTTATGCTACCTTCTTATGTTTTTATGAAGTTAATTAGCATCCTTTTACTTCCAGTCAAAGAACTCCCATTAATATTTTTTGTAAGGCAGGTCTGGTGGTGATGAACTCCCTCAGCTTTTGTTTGTTCAGGGAAATCTTTATCTCTTCTTTATATCTAAAGGACAGCTTTGCAAGGTACGGAATTCCTGGTTGACCATTTTTTTTCAATATTGAATATATCATCCCATTTTCTCTTGGCCTGAAAAGTTTCTCTTGAGAAATCCTCCTGTAGTCTCATGGGGGCTTCCTTATATGTAACTTGTGTCTTCTCTTGCTGCCTTCAAAATCTTTATCTAACTTTTGACCACATAATTATGATGTGTCTCAGTGTAACCCATTTTAGCTTAAACATGTTTTGGGGTTCTTTGGATGTGGATGTTCATTTCTCTTTCTAGGTTTGGGAAGATTTCAGTCATATTACTTTAAATATATTATTACCTTCCGTCTCTTCCTCCTCTCCTCCTGAGATTCCCATAATGGGAATGTTGTTTCTTTTGATTGTGTCCCTTAAGTTCATTGGCTTTCTTCACACTTTTTAAGTTTTTTATTTTTGTTCCTCTAACTGGATAATTTATAATGTTCTGTCTCCCAGGTAACTAATTCTTTCTTTTCCATGGCTGAGTTTGTTGTTGAAGCTTTCTGTTGAATTCTTCAGTGCAGTTACTGTATTTGTCAGCTCTCGGATTTCTGTTTTTTTGACATTTCTATTTCTTTTTTGAATTTTTTATTTTATTCTTCTAATTTTGTTCAGTTGCATGTCTGTGCTCTTGTAGTTTATTAAACTTCTTAAAGAGGATTATTCTGAATTCTCTGCCTGCTCTTCATTTTTTCAGGGTCAGTTATTGGAGCTTTATTAGTTTCCTTTGGTAGTGTCAAGTTTACCTGATTTTTTTTGTGTGCGTGTGATTATTGACCCTGTATGCAGATCTCTGTGCATGTGAGTAAGCAGTTCCTTTTACCAGACTTTACAGGTTCACTTTGGTAGAGATAGTTCTTCACCAGTCAGCTCGGGTTGGTGTCTTGGATGTGTCAGCTGGTTATGTTCTTGGGACTGTAGGGTTTCCTATCAGGGTCTATTTTGGGAAAAGACTACTGCCCAGGCTTTGAGGTTGAAGGGCTAGGGGTGCTGCTGACTGGGAACAGTTGGAAACAACTTTTATAGGGTAGGCTATAGCATAGGTTCCGCGGTTGCCTGGGTTCTCTGGACGGTCTTCCTAGATGATCAGGACTGGGTACCCAGCAGTAGGCATGACTATGAGTTAGCTTCTGTGTTCTAGGGGGCAGCAGATGAGCCCCAAGGTATGCACTGCTCATCCTTTGGGGACCCAACTCAGGCTAGATGGTGCACTAAATTTCCTGGCGAGATAAGGCCACCAGTTTTACTTTGAAGATGGGGAAAGCCCCAGGCTACGTTGTTTTTTCAAGTGCCACTATAAGTAGGGCTGTAGGATGGACTGTGCAGCTTTTCATATACTCTGGTTAGGTCCCTGGTTGGGGTGGGGGTGGGGTATGTGTGTGAAGGCTATTATAACAGTGGGTGGGGCTAGGAAATAGTTTGCCTGTCTGAGTAGTGCCCCAAACAGGCCCCAAGGCTGGTAAAACCCTTGTTTGAGAATCAAATCAGTGGCCCAGGACTGACAGGGCCACTGTCTTAGCACTTCAAATGCAGAGCCACTGGTCAGATTCTTCATTCAAGTGCTGCTGTAATCAGCTGCTGTGTGAGCTCCTGAGATTCTCAGGATCTCTAGTTAGATTTCCTGGTTAGCAAGGTTGGAGGGAGGCTGTGTTCAGCAGTGGACAGTGTTATGGATGTTTCCCTGTCTGGAGAGTGGGGTTGCAGAACAGGCCCCATGGCTAAGTTTCTTGTTTGGGAAGGGAATTAAGCATATCTCTGCATCAGACTCTCTAGCTAGACAGTCACCAATTTGTCTCTGCTAGGTGGGAGAGGTTCTGGCTGGGCTGTGTGCTTAAATACTGATGGGCCAAGTGCTTTCCCAGGTGCCTCAGGCCAGGCTTCCTGGGTGAGTGGGGCTGGAAGCTACCTTCAGCAATGGGTGAAGTTATGAATTAGCTCCCCTACCCAGGTAGGATGACAGAGCTGGCTTTAGGGCTGCCAGGGCTCTTTGTTTGGAGTCTTGACACAAGCAGAACTGTACCCAAGTTTCTGGCCTAACAGGGCTAACTTCTTTGCTCTCCTAATGGAGAGTGCTATCAGCCAGGCTCCCGACTTGAGTGCTGCTAGGGCGCAGAGCTTCCTAGGTGTTAAGGCCAGGCTTCCTGGTCAGACAGTTGGGCAGGCTATGAATCAGCTCCCAGATGGAGCTAGCAGCTCCAAGGCCTGCAAGGCTATTTGTGTGGTTTTGATTCAAGCTAATCTGTGCCCTGAGTTCCCTGGCAGAACAGTTCCACTGGCTTTGCTCTGCAGACCACAAGGTTTGCTCACTCTGGTGTTGCAAGTCTATGCAGTGTCCAGGTGTTCTAGCCAGGCTTTCTGGTTGGGTGGGGTCTGGATACACACTGAGCAGTGGATGGAACCATCACTTAGCTCCCCTGCCCAGACTGGGTGGAAAGTGTGTGTGTGTGTGTGTGTGTGTGTGTGTGTGTGTGTGTGTGTAGGGCAGGGTATAGGGCACACCAGACTCCAGGGGCAGAAAGGCTCTTTATCTGAAGTCCTAAATCAGGCATACCTGTACCCCACTAAGTTCCCTGGCCAAACTATACTACTCTGTTGGCTCTGCAGATTAGCTCTGGTTGAGACCGCTGCTTGGGTTTTGTAGGTAGGACCTTGGTCTGCCAAGATGTGAGCACTTGTTGTTGCAAGCCCCAACGCCCTTCTGTGTCACAATCTGATTCCCAGTGTTAAAGCCCTGCAGATTCTGCAGAGATCCTAGTGATACAAGACCACAGTGGTTCTCCCAAGAAGGGATCCACAGCACTCAGTGTCCACCCTGGGTTCTTTGTTCTCCCTGGAGTACCCACAGGCTCAGGGTAGACCTCTCAGTGTGGCGCTGTGCCGGCCTTGGGGCGAGCCAGTACAGTTAGCATGAAGTTGCTCCTTTTACCTTCTAATGTGGTCTGTCTCAGTCTCTGTGGTGCAGGGGGATGCTTCAGTCTCACCTCCATGTTCTAGGATTTTTTTCAGTGGTATCTTGTCCATGAATAGTTGTTAGTTCTTCTTGTGACAGGGAGTAAAGTTAGGAATGGGTTATGTCACTATCTTAGCGATTGCCTCAATTATTGTTTTAAGCCAGTAAGTTTGTAGTAATTTGTTTGCATTAGAAGAAATAATGTCTGTGGAAATATTGATATTGATGCCATTTGAGATACTCTAGATATGCAATTGAAAAACTGAGTGAAGGCAAAATTGTTAACATAGATGAAGAAAATAGTTGTGAAAAAAGGATAAAGATGTCCTACAGGAAGCAGTGGCAGCAGAAAAACAAAACAAAACATTTATTGACCTTTAAATTTACTGTAATTTCAATCAAAGTCTTAACAGGGAATTTTTTAAGATCAGTGATACCCTAAAACTCATTTAGAAAAAAATCAATACCTATCAAACCTGAAAAAGATAAAAGCTATCTATCACATATTAGGACATACTACAAAGAGAAAATAAATCTAACAGTTTGATAATTACAGAGAAATAGACCAAATAGATTACTTGATAATTTAGAAAACAGACTTATATGTATATGTCTATATGAAAATGGCATTTCAAGTTAGTGGTGAAAATTTGAGTCATTCAAAAATAAGAGTGTTGTGATATTATCCATTTGTCAAATTATCAAGTTAGGTCCCTATCCCCTAAATTCCCAATGGATTAAAAGCTTGATATAAAAAATAAAGCTATGAAAGTAAAGAAAATAGGAGAGAATGTTTATTATTATATAGATGTAAAGGCCTTTAAAACAAAGTTCAAAAGTCAAAGATAAAAGATTATAAAAGTGACTATATTAAAAGAAAAAAAGAAAAGAAAAAGTTCTCATGAAAAAGTGATGACATCAAGACACTGAACAGTTTAACTTAGGGGCTAGGGCATGATTGAAGAAGAACCCAAAAGGCATCCATAGCCTAGATAAGCCAAGTTAGCAAGTGAGAACGACAGGACTCTGCCCCAAATATTGAATGCAGATTTGTGAAGAGTGAGTGATTATAATTCAAAGAAGGTGAGGAGGTAAATGGGTCCTTTGAGAAAATTCTTGAAGGGAAACCTGGGTATCTGGATTTTACTATATGTCTTTATATTTGTACTTCTAATAAAAAAAAATTAGGGTTAGTTTCTTGGGTTTTCCCTTTTATATGAAACCAAAAGTAGGGAAATTGTGGTGATGGGAAATTTTTCCTTAGAAAATTAGACATAGATTTTGGAAAAATATGATTAGTTGGCTAAGGCCACCGGGTAGGTAACCAAGATAAAGAAAGTTCCTGAAGAGGAATTAACTGCAGTTGAGAGCCAGAGGAGAGGGGAATCACTCTTTCTGGAGGACTTTTGGAGGCGGTGGGTTAGGTGGGTTAATGAGTGTTCATTATAACCACTACCTGGCAGTATAAGCCCACAATAGCTTATTTTATTGCTACTGGGGATTAAAGCCTGAGCTTTAAAGTAAGAAGTGAGGAAGTGAGGTATGAATGTTGTAAGTACATTTCATTCTGCCTCAGTTTATTACATTGCCCTGTACTTCACCGAAGATGAAATCAGTCAATGTCCTCAAAAATTGTGAAGTCTTCCAATAAAAAATTATGTATTTCCCCAGTCTGATGGAAATTTTGAATGGCTTTTTCTGCCCTTTTGGAGTTTAGGGAATTTGTGTTTAGTTTTACTCCTCTCTCTTTTTTAGTTCAAATATATATGGTGTACATTGCTGCCCCACCCACTTCCCTGCCTTTTTAAAACAATTATACTTTGTAAAACCATGGTTGACGGTATTGCAAATGAGGGTCTTACCTCTGTCCATATTTAATCTTGGCAAAAATCATTAGTAGTACATGACATCATAACATAAAAGAGCATCTATGTACAAACATATACAATTTTATTGATATCTCTACAGACTACAAGAATTTTAAGTATAGTCACAATTGCTGAGTGCAACAGAAAAATAGTAATTTGTTATTTTCTGAAAAGATGCAAAAATTCTGAAGATGAAAGAAAGATACATCAATGGTATAATCGGTTTCTTATTTCCTAGAGTAAAACATCACATAATTAAGTACTAAAAATTATAGGTTATTAGAGATTTTGATCCTGTGTACACTTGTCTAAAACCACCACCTAGTTTACTTTCTCACTTTGCAGTGAGAAGGGTGGGCCAAAGCTAGAGGGGAGCAGTGTGAGAGGAGAGAACTCGCTTTAGTTTTCTCACTGACTGTTATTGCCTTGGACAGGTGGACTCTCCCTTTTTGAAGGTGAGAGTACTCTTTCAGGGCACTGAAGGCCAGAGAGTGAGTTACAGGCATTCTTCTCCCCTTAAACACATGTCCAGTTCCTAAGAAAATGAATCCGAGTGGTCCTGGGAGCTAAGACAACAATCAGAAAGGAAGAGTCGTTCTTCCTTCTCGCTAAGATCAAATTTGAGAAAATATAGCTATAGCAGAACAGGTACCTGATATCCATTTTTCCTCCAAACACAGAATGAATAATAAATTTGGATCTGATATAGTAAATGATTGTTTTGAGTGTTCCCACTATGAAACTATTGAGAATCAGCTTTCCACTTAGCTTTACATGCTGTTGAATTTCTTACACTATTTCTGGTGTTTTGTGATGTCACATGTATAAGATAATCAAAGCCTAGATGTTTGAATTGGAATAATTAATGGCCAAGTGACAAAGGAGAAAACCACAAAGAGTTAATGGGGCACTGTCTGGTCAGAAATTTGCACAGAACATTTGTTTTCGGTAATGACACAAAAGAAATATCAATCCAGCCATCACTGTATCTCCTACATCTCGCCTCCTCTGACCCCTCGGAAGTGGGGCCTGGGCACCAGTCAAGGTAAACAAATGAGTTAGTTGGCCATAAATCTGTGGTTATTAGCTTTGGCTGGACATTGGAACCACTTTGGGGGCTTTCAAAAATACTGCTGTTTGGTTCCCACTCTGAGAGATTCTGATATAACTGGAAATTTTAAGAGCTCCTTAGGTGACTCTTATGAATAGCCAACGTTGAGAATCCCTTCCCTACCTGACTATATAAATAAATGCACCATTTGGTGCCTCTGGTTCCTCATCAAAGCCTTTTCTACTTCACTCTGGCTTCCATTGTCCTCCCTACCCTGACCTCCTTGCCTCATATCAGCACTTCCTCTTCCTTTCCCAAGTCAGAACTTACCTATCCTGCATTTCATCCTTTCAGGGTTATGTTGTCTGTAAATATATATGCTAAACCTGCCACATGACAACTATGTTCCCTGGCATGGTGGTACCCAAGTACACAACTTACTATCAAGTCCTTCTTGCACTTGGGCCACTGTGCTTATTGACATGGTACGCAGTCACAAACTAGGCTGAGGCGACAAAGGGCTGAGGGGAGGAAGCTGTGAAGGCTGCCATGTGTCTCCCCCAATGTGCAGAGTAGAGCCTGATAGGAATGTCTGACTCCCTGTGGCACTGCCCCCTCTGAACAAAAATGGCCCAGGTTAAAATATCTGCCCACAGGGGCAGGAATAATCACACAGGTTTGCTCCTGGGTTCTCCTAGTGATCCTAAACCAAGGAAAGGATTTTTAGTTTACACTTCTAGACCCCCTGCCTTTTCCCTCTGCCAAACATTTTACAACCAAGTGTCTCTAAGAGCTAATCCTACTTTTCTTCAACCAACGTAGGGCAAATATATATTTTTTTCCTTGTTCAAAGCCACGGTCCTCCCTTAATTCAGAGAGCTGACAAATCGTACCTTTAAACCTAGACACATGGGTCACATAAAAGGACTCCAGCAGTAAACTTGTTCCTTTACAATCCCTTAAGATCTTTGAGAAATAGAGGCCTGGATTCTGATTTATGAGCTTGAGAATCATTCACAGGCTATAGACGAGATCTGAAAAATGTCTTTATGATTGAATTATCAGAAAACACCTCACTCAGTTATGTCACTGTCCTTCCAAACTAGGCAGACAATGACCCTGATGGTGACTGGGACACTAAATCCAGGTCTCAGTGAAGTCTATTTAGGAAACAAAATCAGTAGTACTGCTTTTGTAAGGAATTAAAATAAATGATAACTCAGTCATCCTTTGTCCAGACTCCAGGGTTAATGGATGATTTCCATGAAAGGCATTATTGCTTATTATTAAAAACAGAAAAACAAACACATCTACCTTCCCACTGATGAAGAGAATGCAAAGGCCCATTTCCTCCTGCAATAAGAAGGACTTCTCTCTTGAAGAAGTCAGAGGGAGATAAAGTCAACTTGTAGAGATTATGGTTTACAAGTCTTATTTTCTGATGCCACCTTAGCAGACAGAATGTAATTTTGATGACAACTAGGTGCAGAGTCATTTTTTCTATCATTGTCCAAGTTATTAAGAGTATTTTTCTTATGTTCTAAGATATAGGCAAGACATTTCTATAGTAGATAAGAGATATTTAAAGAATTACATGGATCAATAGTAGTCATTTGCCCAAGATGATGGCAGTGACTCTGATGTTGATGGGGTATGTGCGTACGCATGTGCACGTGTGTGCTAAGGTGAGTGCAACAGGAAAGTTCAAAGAGAAAAATCACATCCACATTAGATTCTTATTATTGCTATCTCTCTGAATTATAAAAATAATTTTGATACAGTAAAACCTCATTAATTTGTATTCCACTAATCAGGAATTTGTGGGATAAAGTTACCCTTAAATTATGAAAGGGTTTATAAAAACAATATTGAAAGACACATTTAAAAAGAATCTTTTCTTTTTAAGCATTTCAGAAGCACCTGTTTACTTCCATTTGTGCTAACTTTTGATCTATTCATTAAAGCCAGAGTTTTAAGCACTTCTGTGAAATACTATCTTGTCCTTTTTGGTATTTCTCTGTATGCTTTAAAATATTCTGTAACTTATTTTTTCTTGATTTATATAAGCTTTCTCCAAAATAGTATTTTATTGCATATGAACCACACTTGTAATATTGGGTATAATAATTTATCTTATTAAGACACTGTGCACTTATAATATTCAATTTTATACAAGATATATTTTTATATATTCACACTTAACCTGTTTTTAAGTGATGTAGAACTGGGGCTCTCATTTGGGAGCAGTTTTGGCAATAGCTGGAGACATTTTTGATTGGCATTACTCAGGGGTTGCTACTGGCATCTAGCAGACAGAGGCCAGGGATGTTGCTGAACATGCTACAGTGAAAGGACAGAGTCCCACAGAGAAGACTCAGCGAGCAGTGCCACTACTGAGAATCCCTAGTGAAGAAAAAGTTATTTCACGTCATACTAGGTCCTTCACAGATAGTCACTGAACTTAATGCCACTTTGAACTGAGTTTCATTGTTCCTAAAATGAACTGATATTTTAGTTTTCTTTTAAGTTTTTTAAAAAAAAGTAGAAATGATAAATTATTGGTTCAGAAAAATCAGAAAGCTGGGTCCTTGAACCTGATAGTACACTGCAATCTGACTAAGTGTTTCCCAAATCCTGGTCTCAAGTTTCTTTAATATTTTTATGATATAATTTTCTGTATCATGTTGTATTTCCAAGTCATGTTTTGTTACCCTAAGGCTGTTCACAGGAGCCTGGAGAGATTGATGGATAGGTTTTTATGAGAAACCAGGAGAACTCAAGGACTCTGGGAAATGCTCTCCTTGTACACAGTTGCTGGCTCTTTCAAACATCTCTGCTCTTCACAAAATTACTAAGAATATTTAAAGGAAGTACCACTTCAAACAAATTGACTAAAAATAAAAAAAATCTAAAAAAACCAAGAAATATTCAATACTATTTTGGCTATTAAACTGGACTTTAGGAAAATGGTGGTTTCTTTAAATGCAAGTGTATATCTAGTAAGATCTTGATTAATCAAAATTCAATAAACCAAAACCATTATATTTTTTTTAAATTTGAGGGAGCAACATATTACGGGATGGGTCTAGCATCAGCATTTATTAATTTCTATGACTTTTGACTCCCAGACTTATGTTAAATAGTGATAGTAGGTGTGTTTGTTTTGTTTTGTCTCTAATTGTCTGTTGAGTCATGAGAGATGCCCTTTATCCTGTTAAGGATATCCTTTATTTCATTTTGAAAACAGTTTTTAATAAAAAAAGGTATTTGCTATTTATTAACAGAATCTTCTGGTTTATGACAAAATTATTCATTTTGTTATCATTCAACTCTCCATGTACTTCTGTTGTGTGTAATGGTGACTGAGGCCAACACAGCAAAAACACCACTGTATTTTATAAAGATTTTCAATAATAAGTATTGAACCAAAATTATTTTCTAATGAAAGCCCTTGTTAGTCAGAAATGTAATAAATCAGAATCTCTTTCCCAAAACATTAACTGAGGTTTTACTGAATCACGCTAAAGAGATTGACCAGTTTGGTCTGTGAATGTCAGGCTGCAAGAGCACCTTTGGATTGAAGACCTCTCTGGGTTTGAACAGTAATATACTGTGTAATTGGCGGACAAGGATACAAATGGAGCATTAAAAATATATCACTTGAGAAACTTCACTTCAGAATGTGTGAAATCAGTTCTGAAAGCTAACTGCATTGTTCTTATTATCTAATTTTCCCCAAACCTATCTGTCAACTCCCTTGCAGAGAGCAAAACTAGGCTGAAAAAATGCTTTGAGGTGTCCCAACCCTGCATGGTTTATGACTAAAAATAGCAACTTGTTCTGAAGGTGATAGAAATGGAAATAATTGTGTTAAGAATAATTTACTATACCAGCAATACTTGATTATAACTGAGAACTGTGAATGATGTGAGATACTATGGAGTGAGAGGAATGTTAGTCAGACTTTTGCCATCAGAATTTGTTTTAGTATAATTAAAGTTATAGATGAGAAGAAAACTTTGGTTTTGTTTTCCTTTTCAGTTGGGTATGACAAATGTATCCAAAATGCACTGATAATTTCTAATGCAGATTTTTTAAATTGTCAGATGTGGCCCATTTTATAAAAATAGTTTACCATTAATCTTTTTTTTCTTCTGTCACATGCTTTTTTTCTTTTCCTCTTAAGATGTTAATTTATCATGCAAAGATTTTTTTTTCATTAAGTGCGTTAATGCTTTTGTTTGTACAGGATTTTTTCAAATCAGGAGAACTCCCCGTAGTTCCTAAATGTAAATCCTTAGCAAATGACATGCCAAGATGATACCTCCATTTCACGTAGGAAAAGGCAAATTCAGCCATACCTTGGGATTCTAACCAGGGTTCCAGACTTTCGGTTGTACATTGTCTCTGATAAGTCTCTCTTATGATAACTTCAGATGGACTGTAATGGATGGAACATTTTGTAGAAGAAACTGGCTTCTAGCAGTTGAATAGTGATGTTGGGAATAAATTTGGTTTCCCTGAATCATGGTTTCTCAAAGCAGCCACAGCTTCTTTAGAAGTTTAGAACTGGTACCATTTCTTATCCTTGTATTTCAGCATTAACTGCAAAGAAAAAATAGTCCCAATTAGATGTTAAAAAATCTTCAAAAGTGCTAATCAGGCAAGCTCATATTGAATTAATCATGAATATCTCAGTAAATCTTAAACCTTATAAAATGTCCTTAATTTTATAAAACAACGGAAAAGGTTTTTTAGAAAAACAAATCAAGCTATAAAGACTCAGCTGACAGAAAATTACTTTTAATGACTGAGACACAATGGAGTGTGTGGGTCTCAGCCCCGAGAGTCCCTCACACCTTCTTGGGAGAGCATGTAGTCCACCTGAGCACATGATGCACAAGATATACCTGATGTATCAGAAGGGTCATGTTCTTTTCAATCATCCCCAAAGATAACGAAGTATCAGTGTGTTATAGTATTGTCTAAAAAGCGTTTTTCTCCCAAATGCTGGGGGGAATCATAATACTTGTACTGTACTGAGATTCAGGTTACCTTGCCTCTCACACAGGATGAGTTACAGTGGAGTCTCTGTTTAAGCTTTCTTATGCAGAGCCTAAATGTTTACAGTTATTATTGTATGCAGATGCCTATATTTTCTTAGGCAGTTTACCTCATGTGCATGTTTGGAAAATGCTTCTGCACTGGTCATCATGCCTGCAGTTTTCTCTTCCAGCTCTCCTAGCCTCTGCCCTCTTTCGTCGAGTGCGATCCGAGCGCGCGTCAGCTCTCCCATCACCCCGCCGGCTGCGCCTTTCACACCTTCTATGCCACCGGGCCCAGGAATGTGTTGAGCAAGGCTGCGGGATGCTCTTCCAGCTGAAGCTTCCCCAACTGGGAATTCAAGCCATAGTAATTTAAAACATTTGTCAGTCATTCAAATAATTACAGTCAAGTTTATTGCTGAAGTACTTATATTAAATTCTACTGTCATAATTCTTCAGTAAGAGATATATTTGATCCTATCATAGATACGCGTTTGGAGATGTTAGCAACCCAAGAAAAATGCCTACAAAAGAGACTGAGAAATATTGTTGCCATATGCCTTTTGTGTGTGTGTGTATTTCATACGATATGGCATAATTACATTTTTGGTTGTTTTATTTTTTAATTACAGGTGACATAAAATATTATATTAGTTTCAAGGGAACAACATAGTGATTCTACATTTATATACCTTAGGGAGTGATCATCCTGATAAGTCTAGTACCCACCTGACACCATATGTAGTTATTACAGTGATATTTGACTATATTCCCTATGCTGTACTTTACATCCCCATGACTACTTTGATAACTAGCTTGCTGACTAGCCATTTGTACTTCTTAATCCCTTTACCTTTTTCACCCAGCCTCCCCAAATCCTCCCATCTGGCCATTACCAATTTGTTCTCTGTACCTTTGAATTTGTTTGTTCATTTAAAACATTTGTTTATTTATTTATTTTAGTCGACCACTGTTTGTTTGGGATTTGTGGATCTTTGATAGATTTTGGGAAAGTCTGCAGTGTGAATATGAGGATCTGATCCCATGCAAAAGATCCAGCTACTTCCATACCTGAGATGGAGGTGCCACTGGGAGAAGCCTGGGCCAGGCAGGTGAGCTAGGTGGGGGCGGGGTCTCAGGGAATCACTTAGGTGGTGTGAACAGTGTTACTCTGGTTGGTTAATGGAGATGTGGTGCCCTCCTGCTCTGGCTGGTTGGGTGGGAGGGGAACTTCCCAAAGAACAAGGTACCAAGCTTTTCTGTCCTTGGAGAGAGTTGCTCTGACCCCTGCCCCTCCAGCCCGAGGGGCTAACTTCCCCTGAAGTTAGTCAAATCTAGTTCCTCCCCTAGGCCCCTGGTGCTATTTCAGCTGTTGTCCCAGAGCTAGAATTTAGAGCTTATGAATTTTTGAGTGAGTGAGCCTATGTACAAACACCTTAAGAGGTTCTCCTCTCTCTCTAGTACCCACTGTCTTTCTCGGATCAATCCCCACTGCTCTTCACAGCCAGATGTTATGGGGACTCTTCTTCCTGCTACTGGAGGCCTCAGCTGTGGTGGCCAGTCTGGGGCTAAGGTCTCTGGCTCCTCAGGGGACCTGCATGACTGAGAATTCCCTCCAGATTCTTAATCACCACACTGTGGGTATGGGGCCTACCCATTCTGAGTCTCTGTCCCTCCTACCAGTCTTGATGTAGCTTCTTCTTTGTATTTTTACTTATTTTTGTTCAGCTAGTCTTCAGGTGGTTCGCAATGATGGTTGTTCTATAATCTAGCTGTAATTTTGATGCAGTCATGGGAGGAGGTGAGGAGAGTTTACTTACTCTGCCATCTTGACAGGAAGCCCCATAATCTCATCCTTGATGTTGCTGAATTGGGATGCTTGCAATCTATGTGAACTCATATTTAACCCTCATTAGTGCCTGTTCCAGTCTCAGGTCTGTTTTTTTGTTTAAATTTCAGCTCAAGTCTTCATTCCAATGTTCTCTGTTTATCTTGCTATTAGCCTTTGTAGGTCTCAGTTGTTTTTAAATCTGTGTGTGTGTGTGTGTGTGTGCGCGCGTAAATACTAGAAAATGGGGTATATGCATGATAGACATTAACATACAAATGTTTATAAAAGACTCACTTTATAACAGACTAAAAATTTACCTGTCACTTACAAAGCTCAGTTTCATTTTAATGAAATAATTTTTTTTTTAATTGAAAAACAGCTGTTTTGGTAAAAATTTAGCAATCATTCCCAAAGAGGTAATATTAGTAATAGAATCTAGATCTAGGTTTTTTAAATAAGAGCTTTATTTGGATATAACTCACATACCATAAAATTCATCCTTTTAAGTCAGTGGTTTTTGGTGTATTCACAGAGTTGTACAACTATCAACACTATCTAGTATTAGAACATTTTCACTGCCCCAAAAGTAACTCCATAGCCATTAGCAGTGACTTCCCAACCCCTTCCTGCCTCAGTGCCTGGCAACTACTAATCTACTTTCTGTTCCTATGGATTTGCCCATTCTGGATATTTTATATAAGTGGAATCAATCATACAATATATGGCCTTTTTTGTCTTCCTTCTTTAACTCAGCATGATGTTTTCAAGGTTCGTCCATGTTATCAAATTTCATGCTTTTTTTTTTATGGTTGAAGAATATTGAATGTATGGAAGTACCTGGATCTTTTGCATGGGTAAAAGTTTGAGGAGAGGTTTTTGATCCATAAGCACAAATGGTGATGAAGTATTTTGAAAAACATTTCCCCCCCACCCTTTTGGAAACCATTAGCCTGTTCCCTATATCTATGAGTATTTTTTTGTTTTGTTTGTTCATTTGTCTTGTTTTTTTAGATTTCACATATAAGTAAAATCATGTAAGTGATATGGTATATGTATTTCTCTGTCAGACTTATTTCACTTAGCGTAATTCCTTCTAGGTCCATCCATGTTGTTGCAAATGGCAAGACTTCATTCTTTTTTAGGGTTTAGTAATATTCCTATATGTGTATATTTGAAACTAATATTGGTATGATGTGATAACTAATAAGATGTGATATATATCTCATACCTTTTTTATCTTATTTATGACAATTAATATAACATCTTTATTATCACAACTAATAAAATATGAAGTTTTATACATTTATATTTTCACACCTTCTTTATTCAATCATCTCTCTATGGACAGACACCTAGATTGCTTCCATATCTTAGTTATTGTAAATAATGCCACAATGAATGTAGGAGTACATATATGTTTTCGAAGTACTGTTTTTGTTTTCTTTGGATAAATACCCAGAAGTGGAATTGCTAGGTTGTATGGCAGCTCTATTTTAAAAAATTTTTAAAGGAATATATGTACCATTTTCCATAGTGGCTGCACAAATTTACAATCCTACTAACAATATATGAAGAAAATATATTTTTAACTTCTCTCTAAAAAAGTCCTCTAGTATCTTTCTACTGCTTTTTGATTATTGTTCATCAGAGTCTCCATGGCAGATATTAAAAGTAACTTATTCTGTAGCACTGATAAACCTTGTATTCTGAATAAAGAATCTGTTTCTTAGCCATGGTAAAAGGGAAACTGATTCAAAAATGTTTTCTTCCAGACTTTAGTAACTGAGTGTCTTTACCATGACTTTCAGGCATGATCTACCTGCAAATGACACATTTATTAGCTTACTCATTGTTTGTATGAATTTCATGTTCTGTTTTTGTTATGCTACTTCCTAATACAAAATGATCAATGTTATTCAAAAGCAAAATAATCTAGTCTAGAATTTGAAGTCACATGTTACATTAAGTTACACACACACATATGTCTTCTATTTTGTGGTACAAATTTATAGTCAGTTTACTCACAGAGCTCTTCTCTGTCAAATGTCTGTCCACTTCCACCAAACAGTCCCTTTAGAAAACCTCTGTTTTGAGCTTCTGGTGTTTCTATGGGAGTAAACAAATCTCCCAGCATGTCCTGTATCAAATTCAATGAGAAAAAGCATAGAGTAACTAAAAATAAATTAATATATCAAAAGAAAACACCGTGGTTGTTAGAGCACATTGTGAAAAGACAGTTTGCTTTCCATATTTTATTGGTGATTTTTGCTTTGCTCCCAGTTCTATCTCTGGCATTTCTTTCTCCTTCTTTTCCATTCCTTCTTTAGTAACTGACATCCGGAAATTTTCATTTTTCTGTGCTTTTCTTCCCTTTTCAATCAGAAACAGAGAGATATAATATACTCACTCTAGGGTTAATTTTCACCTGATCAATGACCATCAATTTAGACTTCTGATCTTTTTCAATTACTGTAGCCTCTGCATTCCTAATCCCTCTCCTAAATCAAGCATGGATTGTCCTATGAAATGGGAAGCCTTTGGTAGTATGTGGAAAACAGTTGGATTTATCTTTATATCAATTACAAAATTATGAAATGGCTCAAGATAATTTAAATGGGTCAAATGGGCAGCTACTGCCTGGTAAGGTACAATTATTCTCAACATTTGGTGTGCTTTAGAATAACAAAAAAAAATCTTGTTAGAAATACAATGCTCAGGCTTTATTCCACGTGTACCAAATCAGAATCTACAAAGACATGCTCTGGTTATCTATATTTTAAATTTGCTCTCCAGATTTTTCTAAAACAGATCAAAATTTAAGAACTATCAACATGGAGGAAGGAAGAACCACCAGAAATCAGGAGATCTGTGACCTAATAGTTTGTTTATGAACTTGCAATATGACTTCATTTTCATCACTTCCCTTCATCTCTGCTCACCGGACCTTAGATCTTCCGCCTTAATCTTTCTCCTTGGAAATGGCGGTATACCCTCTAATTAGTTCCCCAAGCCAGAAACCCAAAAATAGTTGTTAATTCCTTTCTCTCCCTTACTCCTACCTCTAATAATCCTCCAATCCAACTGATTACACTTCTAAACTACTGAATTTGCTAACTTTTCTCCACTCTTACTGCTGGCTTTTGTATTTCAAGTCACTGTTATTTGGGGCATTATTTTTTAAAAGCCTCCTAATTGTTCTCCTTACCTTCAGTGTTGACTACTCAAAAGCAATTGTCATACTGCAACTAGAATATTTGTTTCAATAAGCAAATTTGCTAAATATTTTAAAGATTTTATTTATTTTTAGAGAGAGGGGAAGGAAGGGAGGAAGAGAAGGAGAGAAACATTGATGTGAGAGACATAAATGGATTGGTTGCCTCCCACATGCCCCCAACTACCATCCACAACCCAAGCACGTGCCCTGGCTCCTGGAATCAAACAGGCACCCCTTGCCCTATGGGACGACTCCCAACCCACTGAGCCACACCAGCCTGGGCTTAATTTGCCAAATCTTTTAAATGACTTCCTGTTGCCCTTGGGATAAATGCCATATTCCTTAACAAGCTTACAAGGTGTTCCAAGTTCTATTCTTGACTAATTCTCCAGCACCATCCCTCTACTCTTCAATTCCCAATTCTGAACTTTGTTGGCAGTTTCCTGAACCTATAGGCTTTCTCATGGCAGTTCTTTGTCAAGAATATAATGATGGCCCTGTGGGTGTCGCTCAGTGGGCTGGGCATCATCCTGCCAACCAAAAGGTCGCTGGTTTGATTCCCCATCAGGGAACATGCCTGTGTTGTGGCCCAGGTCCCCTGTTGGGGCCATGTGAGAGGAAACATCGCTGTTTTCCTCTCTTCTCCTTCCCTTCCCCTGTCTCTAAAAATAAATAAAATCTTTTTAAAAAAAATTATCATTATCATTTCCATCCCCAGACATCCATTTTCATGGGTAACTCCTCCCCCTTCATGACTCTTTCTAACTACCCCCTTCCTCTGTTCATCAGCCTGAATGCCCCCCTCTTATATGTCTCCCCAGAACTGGCACAGCCATCTATAGACAGCATTTCCACAGAGTATTGTACTTGTCTGTTTACTTCTCTCTCCCTCCATACTTGCAGATAGGGATCTGAATCTTGTGTATTATTGTATTCCTAGAGCTTAGCCAAGTACCAGGCAAACAGTAAAAACTCAATAAGTATTTTTTGAATAATGATAATATTTATTTTAAAAACTTACTATATTCCAGAGACTGTGCCCAGTGCTCTATATGAATTCTTCCTTAATTCTCACAATAATGCTCTAAGGTACAGCAAACAGGTAGGTTAAGTAAAATATCCCACATTATACAAGTGGGCAAAATACAACTTAAATAGTTCAGAGCTTATACTCAACCCCTGTTGTTATAATGAATGTATATTAGTTTTATTATTTGTAAAGCGGGGGGACTGAACCAGTAAAATTTCTAAGATATTTTCAAAAATTTTGTGATCACTTTTGCTTGCCCAAGGTTACATAGGTTTTTATATTTATTCTGTTTCTAGACTCTACTTACTATTATGATCAAAGACAAATGCCCAAATGCCCAGTTCTAACCCACAGAAAAAATATGTATTTATTTGTATGACTTAACTATATTGTTTTCTTCAAAAAATAAGTCCAAGAACTCCCTGAATTGTATGCAAAGTTTTTGTGTGCACATACATATTCTCCGCCCTGGAGAGAGGGTTTATAATCTTTCAGAGCATTCTCCACAGGCAAAAAACAAAATAAAATACAATAAACAAAAATTAACCATTAATCTGCACAATCTTCACATTTCCCCCTCTTTCTTATTTTTTTCTGTGTATACCTAGAACCACACTAGAACTTGTTTAGGGTGACAGCGATGAACATAACACTCAAACACACTTCTCTAAAATATGTCTTATTGTCTAGTCCAATAATATTTAAGCTTTGACACATCTCTCTCATTCTTTCTTTTTACAACTATTCCAATGACGTTTTTCATAAATGGCTTGACCTACCTGTAGATTATCACACATCTCTTGGCTATATGTTAACCGCTGAATTTCAGTAGGAGAGACGAGGTACAATGCCTGTCCTTCGTTGGTGAAACAGAATGTCCGTGCTATCCGCATGTCTGTCAGTGGCAAATAATTAACATCCAACATTGGGCGGAGACTAGGTAGGCTGCATGGAAAAAAGCAAACCTGTATTTCATATTCCAATTGTTGGAAGATTTTAATTTCTCTGTATAAAATTTGAAAATCCTGAGATAAAAACAGTTTTTTTATATCACTATTTTATGGTTGTTTCTTTTTAATTTCTTGAAGTCTCAGTGGTAATAAACTAACTTTGACATAAAATCATAAACACAATAAAGCATGGGCACAGTTCTACCTTAATCCATCTAGATACTTGGCAACCATCAGTCATTGAAGAATGGATTAAATGCAGTGGCCAGCAATTTCATGATACTTTTTGCAGCTTTTCACAGGTTTCTACAATATAGTTAGTCTGGTTATGATAGAAACACTACCGCTAGAAAATGCCTGACTGCATACTTGGTCTTTTAAGGCAAAACTCCTGAGTCTGAGGAGGTAATGCACTGATGGAGATATGGAGTAGGTCCAGTTCACTGTGCTTGGGGATGGAGTGGCTTTGCTTCCCATTCTTTTACCTCTCTATACACAGGAAATGGGAAATTACCTATGACTTAGGGAACCTGCACTGAAGGCATGATTAATAAATAAGCACAGTAAGGGCTATAAGGGAATGAGAATACGTTTTAAATAATAGATGAGAATTTGCACATCCAAATAAATACTACTAATCTGTATTGTCTTACCAAATGGCTATTTGCTTATCCTAATGTTGTAGCAAATGATTTTGCTTAAAGCCATCAGACTGTCCCTTTGGATACTGTCATTTGAGCCAGTTTAACAAACTACTGAAGAAAACCAGTCTGACTGCTTATAAATCCTACCTCTAATGCCAAAAGGAAAAAAATATACTTTTATCTCAAGCTTTGAAATCATCCTACTAATTCCAGCATGCACAATGATTTGAAATTATTCCAGATCACAAAATCAGCATCTTGAAGAAATAGTACTGATTTCTTATATCAAAGTAGTTTGTAATTACAATTTAAACCCTAGAGCCTTACCATATGAAAAGGGACCTGAAATATGTGCTGTTGGAATAAGCTTTTCATGAGGTTCTAGCACTGTGCTGTCCAATACGGTAACCATGAGCCCCATGTGCCTAGTGAGCAGTTGATATGATTTGTCTGACTTGAGATGTTCTGTAAGTGTAAATTATATACTAGATTTCAAAGACCTAGACTGAAAATTATTAAAAAGTATATGTTATGGCAAAAAGTAACTAAGCATTTTAGGATATGAGTCCAAAACAAATACAGTTAAATAGACATCCATGATAGATTCAGTCAAGTTAATGCATGATGGTGGGGAAGAGGTTAACGTAATAACATATGTAAAATGGTGGATGCAAATCTATTTTTATGTCCTAGGGAAGCCATAAGGATCAAATTAAATTCTCTATTTAAAATTCTTGTGTGAACTATGAAACCTGGTACACATAACATTTCATTTATTTTCGTTATAGTTTATTCATCTTTATATTTCCAGTGCCTAGCATAGCTTCTGGGAGATAACATATGCTCAGTAAATGTTTGCTGAATGAATGTGTGAAAGACTGGAAAAAAATCACTCTTAGATTTCTTAATGTTGATTAAAATATATGTTATTCACAATGCAAAGCATTTTTAGTAAAAAAAAAAAAGAAAAAACCCAACTAAAGCAAAAAATAAAAAATCTAAACTCAAACTGTAGAACAATAAAACATTAAAAAATAGAAGAAATAAGGATCTTAGGTCACTTCTAGATAACATCTTGCACATTACACATGTACTTTTCAGAACTGTACCTTTTTGGAACTGTTGTAATTAACAGATAATTTATAGAGAAGGCAAGTACCTCATTATCATGATATGCCCATTGGCACAAAAGCATGCCAAGCAGGCACTGTTACACATCACCACTACATCTGCTTGCAGTAGAAAAGATGTCTCAGTGATGTTATGAACATAAAGGCAAGTCTGAGAAGGCAGTGAGAAAACTTTGGCTTGTTTTTCTGAGCAGATTATTGTATACTGATGATCTCCTATTTCTTGTGACAGAGAGGGGAAGTTCATGACCAGTTTCCTTCTCCATGATTTTTCATTTTCATCTATGTTGTTTGGGTCCCTCCAAACTTCATATGACGGTTGCATTAATCCACCAGTCCGATCCATACAGGAGAATGTTAGTACAGCTCCTTTCAAAGAGAGGAATGTACCTATAAAAACAATTTCATATCATTGGCATATGAAATTCTTTCTAAGACAGCTGTTATTTATGTACAGGCAATAAATCTTTTATATTATACTTTAAAGTATAATATTTCTGTAATATACATAAATCAGTAGATTTGTGAGTGTATCAGTTACAATAATTTGGAATCATAGAATGTTAGTTCTAACAGGTGCCTTAGATGTCAATTTATCAAATGCTCTCATTACATTAGTAAGAAAATGGAGACCCAGAAAGAGGATGAGACTTGGGCCAGATTACATAGCAAGTTAGTGGCCGAGCCTGGACTAGAACTCAGGCTTCCTGATTCTTAATCCAGTGTTCCTTCTTTATACTATATAGTTTCCCTTATAATCCTTTTTTAAAAAGCCAATTTTAGAAAATGGATAATTTGTATTATCCTCACCTGAGGACACACTTATTGATTTTAGAAAGAGTGGAAGGGAGAGAAACATCTGTGAGAGAGAAACATCAATCAGTTCTTCTCTCATATACCCTGACCAGGGACCGAACCCACAACCCAGGCATGTGCCCTGACTGGGAAAGAACCAGTGACCTTTTGGTTTATGGGATGATCTTCTAAACAGCTGAGCCATATCAGCCAGGACAAAAATGTGTGATTTTTGTTTATTGAAATAACTTCAACTGAAAAAATAATTATGCCATCTGATTCCACTTGTTTCATAGACTCATTAATTAGAAAATGCCTTTTTTTTTTCCTTCTGAAATTGAGCACTCAGAATAAATTTCATGAATTTGTACCAGCTAGAATTCAGGTAAGCAATTTTGATTATATGGAATAAAACAAACAAACTAACTTTGGCTCTTGAGCAGACAAATCCACCTTCATACTGAAAAGAGATGTACTCACCTGCATTCTCAAAGGTTGAGTATCCATGCCAGATTATTACCTATGGGTGATTTTTACTAGTCCCAGAAGACAGGATACTATAAAGCTTAGGAGGTAACTTGGAATAGATTGACTTTTGGACATTTCCAGACCCCCACTTAAGGAGTGCCCTAGAAGCCTTTATTTTGCCTCTGTCTTTTGGCATCATGTAGAGAGAGTAAGAAGGTTAAGCAGGCTAACAGGCTTCAAGAGTGTATATGTGACAGAGGCATGAAAAGGAAAAGGTGATAAATAAATATACATTCTATTCAGAAAGGACTTTATAACTTGAAGTACTTAAAATTTATCAACTTCAAAATAACATGTTTGGATGATTTAACATTTCACTTTAAAGCCAGAATTTGTGGTCTGTGGATGTTCTACACGGTAACTGAAGAGGATAGGAGAGTAGGGGTTTAGGCGCTTCAGTCTGAGGATCAAGGTAGTAAAAAAACAGCTCTCCCCACTTCCCATAAAAAAAAAAATAATACCAATAGATACGATGAATAATTTAATTAGAATTAATCTATAACTGATCTTTCTATAATAATCACATTTCCATAACTACCTGCCAAGACAAAACTTCTCTAAGTATATCTTAGCACCATCAATTTAGAGATAGCCTAAAGTAGGTTAAAAAGACAAGAAATCTACATTTTTTAAATCCGTTAGACTTATACCTGACACAAGCTGTCAGCATCAAAATGATAGTTTCTCAATAAGCTGCCCTTTCCAAAACAGCTGCTTTGTTTCCTAATTTGTGGTCAAAAAGGCTTTGTTTTTATTCTGTTCATTAGGTTTTTACAGGTGTTAAGTTTTCTCAACAATGTATTACTGATCTTTATGGCTCTGCCTTTATTCTTTCCTAACTTAAAAAAAAAAAAAAAGAAAACTTAATGGAGTCCAAAGTACAATCTCTATTATTTTGGAAATACACTTCATTACAATGTAAGCTTAAATTTAAGGGCTTCTATAAGATTTTAACAATTTGGTCTACAGTAAATAATTGACCACACGATTCATTAGGATTTCCTTCTTAAAGGAAGTCTCACAGGCTAGAATTGTGCCTGACTCCAGCTTTCCAAATAATTATCCTTCCCTACTACAACCTTCATTCAATCAACAAATATTTATTGAGAGCTAATTATATGTTCTAGTTCTGTTTTAACAAGAGATATAACAGTGAATAAAAAAGACAATCCCCCATCTTAATAAAACATATTTTCTATGATAGAGACAGACAATATATGAGACAAATAAATATATATGAGATATTAAGTAGTAATTACTAAAGGAAAAGTAAAGCAGAAAAGGTATAGGAACTCTTGGGAAAGGGTGTGATTAATTTTAAATAGGGTAGAAGGTATTATTGACTAAATGTTTATATCTCTCCTTGAATTCATATATTGAAGGCCTAACTGCCAGTGTGGATGTATTTGGAGATGGAGCTTTCAAAGAAATAATTAAGGTCAAATGAGGTCACAAGGGTAGGGCCCTGATATGATAGAATTAGTGTCCTTAAAAGAAGTGACACAGGAGAGCTCTCTCTTCCTCTCTGTGAGGATCCAGGAGAAAGGCCATAGGAGCACAGTGAGAAGGAAGCTGTCTGCAACTCTAGGACAGAGCTCTCCCCAGATACCAACACTGTTGGCACAGTGATTTGGGACTTCCGGTCTCTATAAGTGTGAGAAAAATACAATAAATTTCTGTTGTTTAAACACTAGTCTGTGATATTGTGCTATGGAAGCCTGAGCAGACTAATAGAGAACAGAAGGCACCATACTATAGGAATTAGGCCTCAGGAAACCAGCACAAAATGCTGATATTCTGGCTACTGTGATTATCCTTCATCTCTGACATAGGAGTCTCCTGTCTTCTATCAGGAGCAATGAAACTGGCAACCTAACTTTGTCTGCAAGTCAAGTCAAATCTAAAACATTTTACAGATCTTGACTTTCTAGAGCAGTGAAGGGAAGACTCATAGGAGATAAGAATAGAGAGATAATATGGAGTCAGGTCACATAGGTTCTTGTGGGACACAGTAAAGACTTAGATTTCTACTGAGTTTGAGATGGCAGGACTTTGAGAATAGAGTGATATAACCTCATTTTCATTTAATGGGATCACTCTTCCTGCTGGGCATATCCTATGGGGAGTTGAGGTTGGGAGAAGGGAGAGCAGTTTCAAAGGTCAGCACAATAATCCAAGTGAGAAATGGATAGCGGTTCACTCCAACCAGGTTGGTAACAGCTGGTGAGAAATGATTAGAATCTGAGTAGGTTATAAAGGTCAAACCAACAGAATTTGCTAATAAGTTGGATTTAGAGTATGAAAGAAACATACTGATCAAGGGTGATTCTGTTTTTGACCCAAGAAATCAGAAGGATGGAATTGCCATAAATAAATGGATGTGGGAAAGACTATGGGAGAAAGGAAAGGATATCAGAAACTCAGTCTTGGATATATTAAGCTTAAGCTTAAGTTGCTTATTAGGTGTCCATTGGATGTCAACTAACAATATTTATGTCAAGAGTTTGGGGATAGGTCCATCTATAAATAGAAATATATGCCCCATCAGATTATAAATGGCACTTAAAGTCATGAGTCTAGCTGATTTCATCTAGGGCTTGAATATAAACAGAAAATACAAAAGGTCCAAAGATTTAGTCTTTGGGCATTCTGATATTTTAAGCTAGTGAACTGAGGAGGAAACAGCAAAGAGGACTAAGACAGAATGGCTAGAAATGTAGAAGGAAAACTAAGTAAATATAGTGTTCTGGAATTCAAGTGAAGTGTTTAAAGGTAGAGACAGTGCTTAATTGTGTATTATGTTGCCAATATACAAGATACTGCCTGAGAATTGGCCATTGGATTTAGCAATCTAGTTAGTGATAACCTATATAGAGATTTTTGTTGATTGGTATAGGAGAAAATTTGATCACAATGAACTGAAGACAGAATGGTAGAATAAAATTAGAAACTGTGGTTATAACAACCATTGTAAGGAATTTTGCATTGAAGATAAAACAGTGATTAAAGATAAAAATGGGAGAAATAACAGCATGTTTGTATGCTGATCTAATAGAAACTTCTTATACAATTATATATAATAATATAAATATAACAATATAATTATAAAAAGGAAAAAGGAAAAATTGCTGGAATGACTTTCTTGAGTAGGTGAGGGGGGCAGAATTTAGCATACACAAGTAGAAGATGACTGAGTTAGGGGTTTACATAGTTTAGTCATAATAATAGAAGAGGATGTAGGGACCATGGAGATATAGGCAGGTTGGTAGATGTGGTGGCAGCTGCTGAAATTGTGATTGTTTCAATATTTTCAGTGAAAGAGGACACTTGGTGATTAGCTGAGATTGAAAACAGTGGAGGAGGTACTGGAGGTTTGGGGAGAGTGGAGAAAACTGCAATGGTTTTTCTAGAGGGTGGGAGAGAGAATGAGGTCACTAATATATGACTTTAGCAACACAAGAGCCCACTTGAGGTTACTGATGATTTATTTCACAATGAGACTATTTGCATGGTTATATATTTTCTCCAGCCATATTCAGCTACATAGGTATAGAAATAAAGTAGGTAGAATTAAATTTAACCAAGATTTTGATTAGGCTGAATATGCATATGTGATACTGTGATTTACAATAAATATGTTTGGTTTTTATCCTCAGTTTTGGCACAGAGCACCTAAAACCCTTGGGATTTCCTGATGAGAGTAACACCATGGTCTTTCGTTGTTAAAGAGGTGACCTTTGGCCCTCACATTAGATGGGGTCTAATTGCCAGGGGAACCAACCACGTGATTAGAGGGTTGGCTGAGGGAGAGGGACCAGAGATTGAGTTCAATCACCAGTGGCCAAAGATTTCATCAATTACACCTGTGATGAAGCCTACATAAAATCCCAAAAGGAGGGGTTTTGGAGAGCTTCCTGGTTGGTGGAAAGGTGATTGTGGAAAGAGGGCATGAGAACTCTGTGTCCTTCCCAAATACTTTGTCCTTTGCATCTCTTCTATCTGGATGTTCAGCTATATCTTTTCACAATAAACTGGAAACAGTAAGTAAACATGTTTTTTTTTTTAGTTCTTTGAGCCACGGTAGCAAATTAATCAGACCCAGGGAGGGGGTTGTGGCCTCACATTTATAGCTAAAGCACAGGTAGTAAAAACCTGGACTTGTGACTGGTCTCTGAGGGGGTAGGTGGGGACAGTCTTGTGGGACTGAGCCCTTAACCTGTGAGATCTGACGCTATCTCCAATATCAGAATTGAGTTAAATTTGTGGGGCCCCAAGGCAGTGTTGTAGAGAATTGCTTGTTGTGGGAAAAAAACTTCCACAGCTCTAGTGTTAGGAAGGTTGAGTATAGCAGTGTGAAAATAAAAGGTAGTGGTGTGACACAGGAGAGACAAAGAAGGAGGAAGGACTGGGTTTTTTCCCTATACAAGAAGTGAGAACTGTACGTGTTTCCATCCCAGCCTGTAAAGTTGCACTGGTGTGGTCAGCCATCACTTGGGAGCTCATTAAAAATGCAAATCCTCAGATCCTAGCACTGAAACCAAACTTGTCAACACCTTAATCTTGGACCTCTAGCCTTCAGAAATAAGAGAAATTAAACTGTTATTTAAGCCATACATATTTATGCGAATTTGCCACATTAGTAGAGAGCGACTGATGTCTATTCCACCTACAATAAATAACTCATGTATATGAATGTAGTACACTAGTTAACAAAGAAAACACAACTTTATCTAACCTACCATACCATATATATGTACTCTTTTAAAATAAAATCCCTTATGCTGTATTACAATTCTTTTCTTAAATGTTTTTCAGATAATTTTATCATATAAAAAAAGAGAGAAGGTAAAAAGTTATTAAGAACAAATGTAAAAATATTAAAAGGAACAACAAGAAGAATCTTGCTGATCTCTTCTTTGAAAGAAAAAAGATAATTCAAGTAGGAAGAGAACACAACATATGCTTTAGCAACAATACTCATAATTTAGGTCAAGTTCTCTAGATATTAGGATAAAAACGAAACAGATTGTGTGAAACAAGACAGGAAGATTATCAAAGGCTTTAGAAAAGCATCTCAAGTTTTCTTCAGTGCTTTTCAGAAACTTATTTCCCAAGGCATTGTATAGGTTGGCAGTTCCACAGTTTACTACTGTAGAAATGGTTGTGCTATTTTTATCACAAAGGAAAGGAAAGTTGCAATATGACAAATGTTGAAATAGTATATGATTTATGAAATTCTCAATAATTCCTACTATAGAGAATATTTATAATGTTTGCTCCAGATTAATATAAATTAATGTTTTACAATACTTAAAATTTAAGAAAAGCAATGTATGAATAAATAAAAACTCTTACCACTTGGCAATACCATGACTGGTTCAGTGAATCTTTGTTCATCTGTTGAAGGCAGGTTCAGGGAGATGATTAACACCATTCCCAGGCTAGTTCCGACAAACAAACAGGGGGAGATGGTAGAGTCATTTTTCCGAGCAAAGGACTCCATGAAGTATAGTGCTGTAATTGCTTCTTTAGAATCTTTGTCAATACTGGAGATGCTAGAGCTTCTGGAACGGTTATAGGAATTTTCTCGGCTTTCTGTGGAAATTTAAAAAACAAAAATGAAATGTTAGTATATTTCCAGAAAAAGTAAAGTGAGACTTGGTACATGAAAACCAAAATTATGAGGGGGAAGTAGAATTTGCATCTTTGTTAACTGGTCTGGAAGGCAGCTTACCCAGTTCACCAAGTATTTTGAAAATGAAGAGACTTAAGTCCAGAAGTGTCAATCAAAAACTTAAGCAGGCCTGGGACTAAAATTTGGCTTTCCAGTTTACTGTGTTTTTATCTCTACATTACCTAACAAGTTTAGTTGAAATTCTCTAATTTGGAGGAAAAAATTAGCCTAGATAGTCAAAGTTACAAGAATTTCTGGTATCATTATAATTATGCTTCCCTTCTATCTCTCAACTGTTGGAGGTACAGTATTCCAAATGATTTTTTGGCAATTTCCACTTACTGACAACATTGTGGCTACTAACCTCAAGTTACAAATGTTCTATGGCAAATGCATTCCCCTAATGCGACTTCTGGTTTTGCTAAATCTGGAGTAATTACAGTTGTAAAAATTGAACTATTTACCAAGGTCAAAGAGCAAATGTTATCGTCCTGATCTAGTTTCAAGCTGCCTACCTTGAATCCAAATTCAGTCCGAACTGCATGGGGCCAAATACAGAGCTGCAGATAGTGTCATCCCTTTGACAGTGGTAATCTTTCAGAGAAGGCTTCAGCTCACTTAAAGGAAATGGGATGGTTTCAGGTACTCCTGCTCATCAACACTTACGCAATGGGCCTCCTCCAGCAAGTATAAACTCAGCACCTCAGTTAAATGGTATTAAGAAGGTTGTATTGTATCTAGAGAACTTGACCTAAATTATGAGTTCTTAGAAACTCCAAACACATTTCTCATATTCTTCTTTCTATTACCTAAACTCTCCTTTCCCTCCTGGTAGGTAGAGTCATTTTTATAAAAGAAAAACAAATAAACCTAAATATAAATTCCTCAGACAATCCTTTTTCTGGGAAACAAAATATAGTATTTCTAATTTCCTCTTTTTATCCCTCAACAAGTTATACACATGATTGTTAGTAACAGAATTTAGAAAAGAGAGTAAGCTTGAATATAATTAATATAATTTATAGAGTTGAAGACAGAGACATAGTTAAGTAATTTTCCCAGAATATAGCACAAGAGGCAGAAATGTCTAAAATTAAATTCATAACTCCCAATTTAGTGATTGAGTGCTGCTTCTTTAATGATCTCTATATTTTGATTCTATTATAACATTCCTAGCTGATATGTTCCCCTAATTTTTCCATTCATGGTTCATCAACTTTCAAGGTTCCTATTCAAGGCAGCAGTGATAGAGAGAAAACATTGTCTCCATAATCCCTGGACTACATGTAGTATGGCATAATAATAAGCAGTAAACCTAAAAATATATTTAAAAAATTGAAAGAATATAGATCATTGCTATCAAATTTTTTGATAAATGGGGTAATAAATGGGGAATTATTTTATAGCATAGAATTACCAATAGCATAGAATTACCAAATCTTTCTAAGAGTATTTTTTCCATTCAATTTATTTTCATTTTTTTGTATGACTTTAGTACTATTTTATTTATTGATATTATATGTATCACAATTAGCATATATGGTATTAGTAGTCACTGTTAAGCCATATATGAATATTTTTTATTTTTTCCCCTTTTTAAATTTTTTAAAAAAATTTATTTATTTTTTCAAATACATTTGTCTCTGCCTTTCCCCCACCACTTTCCCTTGCCCCCTCCCTCCAAAACTCCCTCCCTCAACTCTTCCCCTTTGGTTTTGTCCATGAGTCCTTGCTATATGTTCCTTGACTTTTCCCTTCCCTTCCTTTTCCCCACCGCCCCTCCCTCCTTCCCTCTTGTCTCTGTTGGTTTCTTTTCCTTTCAGCATTGCTGGTCTTATTTTCCTTGCATCTTTGTATTGTTGGTTAGGTTCCACTTATAGGTGAGATCATATGGTATTTGTCTTTCGCCCCCTGGCTTATTTCGCTTAGCATAATACTCTCTAGTTCCATCCAAGCTATTGCGAAAGGTAGTAGTTCTTTTTTTCTTTCTGCTGCATAGTATTCCATCATGTAAATGTACCATAATTTTTTGATCCAATCATCTATGTTGGGCATTTAGGCTGCTTCCAGCACTTGGTTATTATAAATTGTGCTACTCTGAACATTGGGGTGCATAGGTTATTTTGAATTGGTGTTTGGGGATTCTTAGGGTATAGCCCCAGCAGGGGAATCACTGGGTTGAAAGGCAGTTGCATTTTCAGCTTTTTGAGGAAATTCTACACTGCTTTCCACAGTGGCTGCACCAGTCTGCATTCCCACCAGCAGTGTACTAATGTTCCCTTTTCTCCACAGCCTTGCCAGCACCTGTTGTTTGTTGATCTCTGTATGACCGGTGTGAGGTGGTACCTCATGGTGGTTTTGATCTGCATTCCTCTGATGGCTAGTGATGCCGAGCATCCTTTCAAATGTCTCTGGGGCCCTCTGTATCTCTTTCTTGGAAAAGCGACTGCCCAGGTCCTTTGACCATTTTTTGATTGGATCGTTTGTCTTCTTGGAGTGGAGTCGAGTGAGTTCTTTATATATCTTGGAGATCAAACCCCTGTCTGATGTATCATTAGCAAATATATTTTCCCATACGGTTGGCTCCCTTTTCATTTTGCTGATGTTTTCTTTAGCCATGCAGAAGCTCCTTATTTTGATGAGGTCCCACTTGTTTATTCTTTCCTTTATGTCCCTTGCTTTAGGAGACATATAGGTGAAAAAATTGCTGCATGGGATATCTGAGAGTTTCTTGCTAATGTTCTCCTCTAGGACTTTTATGGTGTTGTGACTTATATTTAAGTCTTTTATCCATCTTGAGTTTATTTTTGTGTATGGTGTCAGTAGATGATCAAATTTCATTTTTTTGCATATAGCCATCCAGCTCTCCCAACACCATTTGTTGAAGAGGCTATTACTGCTCCATCTTATGCTTCTGCCCCATTTGTCAAATATTAGATGCCCATATAGATCTGGGCTTTCTATACTGGTCCACTGGTCTATGGGTCTATTCTTGTGCCAGTACCAGATTGTTTTGAGTATAGTGGCTTTGTAGTAGAGTTTGACGTCCGGAATTGTGATCCCTCCTACTTTGTTTTACTTTCTCAAAATTGCTGCAGCTATTCGGGGTCATTTATGGTTCCATATAAATTTTTGAAATGTCTGTTCTATGTCTGTGAAATATGTCATTGGTATTTAATAGGGATTGTGTTGAATCTATAAATTGCTTTGGGTAATATGGACATTTTTATATTAATTTTTCAAATCGATGAGCATGGCCTATGCTTCCATTTATTTGTGTCTTCCTTAATTTCTTTCTTCAATGTCATATAGTTTTCTGCGTACAGGTGTTTTACCTCTTTGGTTAAACTTATTGCTAGGTACTTTATTTTTCTTCTTGCTATATCGAATGGTAATTTTTTCTGATATCTTGTTCTATTTCATTGCTGGTGTACAAAAATGCCTTTGATTTCTGAATATTGACTTTGTATCCTGATGTTTTGCTAAATTCACTTATTAGGTTGAAGAGTTTTTGGTAGAGTCTACGGGGTTTTTTATGTACACTATCATGTCATTGGCAAACAATGATATTTTTAATTCCTCCTTTCCTACTTGGATGCCTTTTATTTCTTTTTCTTGTATGACCGCTGTGGCTAGGACTTCCAATATGATGTTGAATAGAAGTGGTGAAAGCCGACATCCTTGTGTTCCTGATATTAGTGGGAAAGTTTTCAGTTTTTGCCCGTTGAGTATGATTTTGGCTGTAGGTTTTCCATATATGGCCTTTAATACATTGAGGAATGCCCCATTTACTCCCATTTTGCTGAGTGTTTTGATCATAAAAGGGTGGTGTACCTTATCGAATGCTTTTTCTGCGTCTATCGAGATGATCATGTGGTTTTTGTCCTTTCTTTTATTTATGTGATGTATTATGTTAACTGACTTGCGTATATTGAACCATCCCTGTATCCCTGGGATGAATCCCACTTGATCATGGTGGATAATCTTTTGAATGTATTGCTGGATTCGGTTAGCCAATATTTTGTTGAGGATTTTAGCATCTATGTTCATCAGCGAAATTGGCCTGTAGTTTTCTTTCTTTGTAGGGTCTTTATCTGGTTTTGGGATTAGGGTGATGCTGGCCTCATGAAAAGAGTCTGGGAGTCTTTCCTCCTCTTGGATCTTTTGGAATAGTCTGAGAAGGACAGGGGTTAGCTCTTCCTTAAATGTTTTGTAAAATTCTCCTGTGATTCCTTCCGGTCCTGGGCTTTTGATGCCTCGAGTTTCTTGATTACTGCTTCAATTTCCCCAGCTGTTATCAGTCTGTTCAAGCTTTCTGTTTCTTCCTCCTTTAGTGTTGGAAGATTATACTTTTCAAGAAATGTGTCCATTTCATCCAGGTTTTCAAATTTGTTGGCATATAATTGTTCATAGTAGTTTCTGACAATCCTTTGTATTTCTGTGGTTTCAGTTGTTATTTTTCTTCTTTCATTTCTGATATTATTTATTTGGGTCCTCTCCCTTTTTTTCTTGATGAGTCTGCCTAAAGGCTTGTCAACTTATTTATCTTTTCAAAGAACCAGCTCCTGGCTTCGTCGATCCTTTGAATTGTTCTTTTCGTCTCTATGTCATTCAGTTCTGCTCTGATGTTGACTATTTCCTTCCTTTTACTTGCTAAGGTTTATTTGTTGTTGTTTCTCCAGTTCTTGAAGTTGTAGTGTTACATCTTTTATTTGAAATGTTTCTATCTTTTTTAGTTAGGCCTGTATTGCTATGACCTTCCCTCTCAGAACTGCCTTTGCTGTGTCCCATAGGTTTTTGGACTCTTGTCTGTTCATTTTCATTTGTTTCCAGAAATTTTTTGATTTCTTCTCTTATCTCACTATTGACCCATTCATTGTTTAATAGTCTACTGTTCAGTCTCCATGAGTTTGCAAGTTTTTGAATTTCTCTTTGAGGTTGATTTCCAGCTTCAAGCCCTTGTGGTCCGAGAAAAAGTTTGGTATTATTTCAATTTTCCTGAATTTGCTGAGGCTTGCTTTGTGTCCTATCATGTGGTCTATCTTTGAAAAACTTCCATTTTCATTTGAAAAGAATGTGTATTTTGCTTCTCTGGGATGCAAGGTTCTATATATGTCAGTTAAGTCTTTTTGATTCAGTGCATCATTCATCTCCACAATATCCTTATTGATGTTTTGTTTGGAAGATCTGTCCATTTTTGACAGTGAGGTGTTGAAATCCTCTACTAACAGTGTGTGGCTGTCTATATCTTTTCTGAAGTCATCCAACAATTTCCTTATATACTTGGGTGCTCCTATATTGGGAGCATATAAGTTTACAATGTTTATGTCTTCTTGATAGATTCTTCCTTTAAGTATTACAAAGTGCCCCTCTGGATCTCTTTTTATGGCCTTTGTTTTGAAATCTATTTTGTCTGATATAAGTATTACTACCCCTGCTTTCTTCTCTTGCCCATTTGTTTGGAACATTTTTTTCTATCCCTTTACTTTCAATCTGTGTAGGTCTCTTGCTCTGAGGTGGGTCTCTTGTAGGCAGCATATGTGTGGGTCATGTTTTCTTATCCATTCAGCCAGCCTGTGTCTTTTGGTTGGGGCATTTAGTCCATTTACATTGAGAGTTATTACTGATAGAAACTTATTGATTTCTTCTCTTTGTACCTGTGTTTTTCTCTTTCTCACTCTTTTCCTTCATCTTCTTAAAACAAGTCCCTTTAGCAAATCTTGTAGTGCTGGTTTGGTGGAGATGTAGTCTTTTAGCCTTCTTTTGTCTGGGAAACTTCTTATTTCCCCTTCTATTTTAATTGAGAGCCTTGCTGGGTAGAGCAGCCTTGGCTGTAGGCCCTTGCTTTTCATTACTTGGAATATTTGTTGCCATTCCCTTCTGGCTTGTAGTGTTTCTGTTGAGAAGTCAGCTCCTAGCCGTATCGGGCCTCCCTTGTATGTTACTATCTCCTTCTCCCTTGCTGCCTTGAAGATTCTCTCTTTGTCTTTGATAGTTGCCATTTTAATGATGATGTGTCTTGAAGTGGATGTCCTTGAGTCCCTCTTGAATGGGGACCTCTGTGCCTCCTGATTCCATGAGACCCTTTCTCTCCTCAAATTGGGGAAATTTTCCATCATTACTTTTTCAGACAGGTTCTCTATCCCTTGCTCCTCTTCTTCTCCTTCTGGTATCCCTGTTACGTGGATATTATTGCATTTCAGGTTGTCCTGCATTTTCCTCAATGCCTCTTCATTCTTTTTGAGTCTTTTTTTCCATTTCTTGTTCTTTCTGGGAGCTCTTTTCTACCTTATCCTCCATCTCACTGATTCGATCCTCGGCTTTATCTAGCCTGCTTTCGATTCCTTCTACTGTATTCTTCAATTCAGAAATGGTATTCTTCATATCCTCTTGAGTCTTCTTGACAGTTTCTATGTCCTTTTCCAGGCTGACATAGTTTGCCTTAAGTTCCTGATAATTTCTCTGCAATTTCTCATAGTTATCTTTAAGGTGGCTGAGCTCATTGAGCTTCCTTAGAGCCAATGTTTTGAATTCAATATCTGATAGTTCCCTTGCCTCTATTTCATTTAGCTCTCTCTGTGGGGAGTCCCCTTTTCCACTCATTTTGGGGGAACTTCTTTTTCTTCCTATATTTGTGAGAGTCTGGTAAGTAATGTATGTATGTATTTATTTATTTTTGGTTCTGCTTCCATTGGGCTGTCTAGATTTCCTAACTTTATGAATTAAAGTTCTATGGTAGTAGGCAGGTCTTTTTATTTATTTATTTATTTAACTTATTTTTTTCTTTAGTTTTCTTTCTTGGCCTGCCTCTGATGATGTCAGTTGTTGACCCTGTATGACATTGGGTTTTTTGTTTTAGCTTTCCAGGAGTCTATTGTCTGTGTCTGACTCCTGCTTTGGGGGGCTCTCTGACCCCTTCAGCCAGGGATCCACTATTTCTGTGGATCGCTTTGCACTCTCCCGCCAGCTACTTGAGTGCACTCCCTGGCCCGACAGGATTCCCGGCCCAACAGGATCTCCAGCCTGCCTGGGCACTTATTCACCCAACCTCACGCACTTGTTTAGCGCTCACGCCTCGTGTGCGCCCCGGGACTGGTCTGTTTAGGGTCTTTTATTCTGTGCTTTCCCTGCTTTTGGCTCTTTGGGGGCGTCGCCTGTCCTCGCCAAATGGAGACTAGGAAATGGGAGGAAGTCAGCTCCAGGACTCTCCAGTTAATCCTGTCTCCAGTCTCTCCTCCAGGGACTCTGGGCAGCTCTGTGACCCCTTCGGCCTGGGATTCACTATTTCTGCAGACTGCTTTGCACTCAATGGCCCGCGCAGGTTGGTTTACGCCTGCTCTGGCTGATCTGTGCACTCCCTCATAGGTGCCATCAGTGCCAACCTGCAGGAGCCGTCACCAGCCCGTGTGGGTCCACACACACACACTAGCCAACCCTCGCGTGTGTGCACCTGCACTGGGTGGTTTTGGGCTGTCTATTGTGTGCTTTTCAGCTTTTGGCTCTTTGGGGGTGTGGCCTGTTCCCTCACAGTGGAGACTATGGAAAGGAGAAGGAGTCAGGACTCCCCGGTTCCTCCTCCCGTTCTTTCCCCAACGCCTCCGTTTCCAGTCTCTCCTCAGGGGTCTCTGGGCAGTCCTGTGACCCCTTCGGCCAAGGATCCACTATTTGTGCGGATTGCGTTGCAATCGCGGGCAGTCTGGTTCGTGGGCGCCCCACTTATGCCTCTTTGGGGGCGCTCCCTGCCTGCCCAAAATGGAGACTACAGAATGGGGAGGGATTCAGGACTCCCCGGTTCCTCCTCCTGTTCTTTCCCCAATGCCTCCGTCTCCAGTCTCTCCTTAAGGCCCTCTATGCAGCTGTGTGACCCCTTTGGCCAGGGATCCTCTATTTCTTCCAGCTTGTCTGCACTTAGCCCCTCAGTTCACATAGGCACAAGCTGTGTGTGGAGCACACAAAAGGCAGGTTAATTGATTCCCTTATGCCTGAGTGAAACGGTAGCTGCAGGATGGGAGGTGAGTTGTCACTGGGGCTCCGCCAGCCACCGTCTCAGTTCTCTTCACGAAGTTTTCCTCACCAATCTTTTCCCAGGCACCAGCCCACTCTGCTGCCGCCTCTGCCCGGAGATCAAGGAGGGTGGCTGCCACTGCAATTTTTGCGTTGGCCCTTTAAATGTCTCTTTGTATCTCCAGCCACCTGTCTCTGGCAGAGAGCGCCCCTAAGCTTTTCGGGGTTGCATTTTTGTCGGCGTGTTTTCCTGGTTTTAGCTGCTGTAGTCTAGAGGTCCCTGTTTATGATTCAGACCCCGTTCTTCTCAGGGGGAGCTAACTGGCTATTTCAATGTCCCTCTGGTGCTGGTGCCTGTGGGCACCCAGCCCACCCTCTCGAGCCTCCACCGCACTTCTCACCCGTTGGGATGTGTGAGAGTTGTATCCACTATCTGTCCACGGCTCCAAGGCTCCTCTCCTGCTTTCGTTCTATTGTTTTCCAGGTGATTTCTCCACTATTTAGTCACAATTCCAGTTTGGTCTTGGGAGGAGGTCAGCATGACTCTGCCATGTTCCTCCCTCCTAATTTATTTTCTGTATTTTTTCAAATACATTTGTCTCTGCCTCCCCCCCTCCCTCCCTCAATCCTTCCCCTTTGGTGTTGTCCATGAGACCTTGCTACATGTTCCCCGACCCTCCCATTTAGAGTATTTTTTTCTTATCTCTCTCTGCAAAGTTCTTTATCAGCAAGACAGTAGCAGCGAAGTTACAAGATTTCTTCCTTTTTTCCCCTCTCTAAAAATAGTCCTGGCTTTCTGGCTCTTGTACTTTACTCCCTGCCCCCACAATCATTCCATAGGTAAGCACATAATCCTTTTTTAAAAAATCATGTTTATTCTATTACAGTTGTCTCAATTTTTCCCCCTTTGCCATCCTCCACCCATTCCACCCCGCCCCTCCTCTCAAAGTCAGTTCTCAATCTGTTGTCCTTGCCCATGGGTCATTCATACATGTTCTTTGTTTAGTCCCTTCTTCTTTCTACCATTGTCCTTCCCCATCGCCTCTGGTTAAACATATGAAAGAAACTGTAAACTTTAGAATTCAGTATCTTGCCTTTTTTTAAAAAAAAAGATTTTATTTATTTATTTTTTGGAGAGAGACAAAGGGAGGGAGAAAGAGAAGGAGAGGAACATTGATTAGTTGCTTCTCACAGGCCCCCACCTAGGGACCTAGCCCACAACTCAAGTATGTGCTCTGACCAGTAATTAAACTGGTGACCTCTTGATTCACAGGCTGATGCTCAATCCACAGAGCCACATCAGCCAGGGCCAATATTTTACCTTTTATTTTTTGTCACATGCACTTGGAAGTTGAGAAATTAAGGTGGTCAGACATTAAATAACTATTTACAGATAGAGATGCTAAGAGGCATACTGCTGAGATGGAAGAAAACTCTCATTTATTAGTGGGAGTGAAGATCCCAGATTAAGGCACAGATAAGTCTCCTGTTGTACAGAGGAGGTCAGAACCTACCAATAAGCAGCGGCATCTGGTAGTAGAAGTGAAGAAGGAGGTGGAGTGTGAATGGATTTGCAGTCATGGCCACAGCCTGGCCAGGCTCTCAGTTACTCATTGTCTAGAGTTGACTAGGTTTTTTATATCTTTTATATGCAGCCTCCAATCCTTGTCCTTCAGCTCCCGTAATTATGGTATGTCAAATTTTAATTGTTATCCACAAAAATGTGCATATTTAACCTACCTTCTGTTGTAACTGGTAAAGAAACCTCCATGCAAGCAGCTGACTGTGCTTTTCGAAATGGTGGTCTTCCAGGCCCCCAGCGATTTACTTTTGAAATGTCAGCATTAGAAAGACGCTTTCCAGAACTGCAACTGTGAGAAGTTGGACTTGTGCAGTGTCCATTTACATGATCTGTACCAAGAGGAAGAAGACAGCATAAATAAATCTTAATATTAAAAGAATCCAAGTGTGTAGATTAATAAATGAAAGAGAGTGAGAATTCTTTATGGTCAAACCTTAGAAACATGCCTAAATCCTTGCTATTTTAAAATTTAGTCACAATTTCAGTAGCTAGCCCAAAATTTCAGTTGTTAAATATAAAATTATTTTTTAAATAATTAATATTCAAGGTAACAAAAGTTACCTTGAAACAAACAAAAATGAGGACATAACAATTCAAAATCTGTGGGACATTGGGAAAGCAATCCTAAGAGGGACATTCATGGCATTACAGGCCTATCTCAAAAAACAAGAAAAAGCTCAAGTAAACAATCTAACTACACACTTGAAGGAACTTGAAAAAGAACAACAAACAAAGCCCAAAGTAAGTAGAAGGAAAGAAATAAATGAAATAGAGTCTAAAAAAAAAAGATACAAAAGATCAATGAATCCAAGAGCTGTTTTTTTAAAAAGCTAAACAAGGTTGACAGATATTACACCAGATTCATAAAGAAAAAAAAGGACCCAAATGATTAAAATCGGAAATGAAAGAGAAATAACAACTGACATCAAGGAAATACAAAGGATTATAAGTAAATATTATGAACAATCATATGCCAACAAACCCTGAATGAAATGGATAAATTCCTAAACATACACTCTACCAAAAACAAGTCAGGAAGAATCAGAGAATCTGAGTAGACAGACTACACTTAATGAAATTGAAATGGTAATCAAAAAATCTCCCAATAAACAAATGCCTTGGACCAGATGGCTTCACAGGTGAGTTTATCAAATATTCCAAGAACTGACACCTCTTCTTCTCAAACTATTTCATAAAATTCAAGAGGAGTGAAGGCTCCCAAACTCATTTTATGAGGTCACCATTATCCTAATTCCCAAACCAGATAAATGCACTACAAAGAATGAAAATTATAGGCCAATATCTCTGGTGAACATAGGTGCTAAAATCCTCAATGAAATATTAACAAACCGAATACAGCAATGCATGTAAAAAGATCATGCACTATGATGAAATGGGATTTACTCTAGGTATTCAAGGGTGGAAATATCATAAATCTATAAGTGTGATTCACCAGAAAAACAAAAAGGAGGGTAAAAACCACATGATCAATAGATGCAGAAAAAGCCTCTGAGAAAATACAGCACCTATTTATGATCAAACTCTCAGCAAAGTGGGAATAGAGGGAAGGTACCCAAACATAATAAAGGCCATATATGACAAACCCACTGCCAGTATCATACTCAATGGGCAAAAAATTACAAGCGTTCCCCTTGAGATCGGGAACAAGACAAGGATGTCCGCTACCACTTCTCTTATTCAACATAGTACTGGAAGTTCTAGCTATAGCAATCAGACAAATAGAAATAAAAGGCATCCAAATTGAAAAGGAAGAAGTAAAACTGTCTTTATCTGCAGATGACATGATACTGTACATAGAGAACCCCAAAGGCTCCATCAAGAAACTAGTAGAACTGATCAATAAATTCAGCAATATAGCAGGATACAAAATTAATATCCAGAAAACAGCTGCATTTTTATATGCCAATAATGAACTAACGGAAAGTGATATTAAGAAAACAACCCCATTCACAATTGCTTCAAAAAGAATAAAATACCTAGGGAGAAACCTAACCAAGAATGTAAAAGACCTCTACTCAGAAAATTTTAAGACACTAAAGAAAGAAACTGAAGAAGATGCAAGTAAGTGTAGCACATACTGTGCTAATGGATAGGATGAATTAACATCATTAAAATGACCCTACTACCTAAAGCAATCTATAGATTCAACACAATTCCTATCAAGGTTCCAGTGACATTTTACAGAACTAAAACAAATATTTCAAAAAGTTATATGGAACTACAAAAGGCCCTGTACAGGAATAGTGAGCCTGAGAAAGAAGAACAAAGTTGGAGAAATTTTTACCTAATATCACTACGTAATATCAAACGATACTATAAGGCCATAGTAATCAAAACAGACCGGTACTGGCATAAAAACAGACACACCACTCAATGGAAAAGAATAGAGAGTCCTGAAATAAATCTACATTTTCCTAGACAATTAATATTTGACAGAGGAAGCAGGCACATACAATGGGCTAAAGATAGGTTATTCAATGAATGGTGTTGGGAAAATTGGATAGATATGTGCAGAAAAGTGAAACTAGAGCACCTTCTTACACCATACACAAGATTAAATTCAAAGTGGATCACATACTTAAATGTTAGACCTGAAACCATAAAAGTCATAGAAGAAAACATAGGCAGCAAAATCTTGGATACTGGTCATAAAATTTTTTGTCAGATATATCTCCCCAGGCAAGGGCAACAAAAGAAAAAATAAACAAATGGGACTTCCTCAAACTAAGAATGTTTTGCACAGTAAAGGAAATCATCAACAAAATAAAAAGACAAACCACAGAATGGGAGAACATATTCACTGATACATCTGATAAGGGCTTAATATTCAAAATTTATAAAGAACATACAAAACTCAACACCAAAAAAAAACAAAACCAAACCCCCCCCCCAAAAAAAAACAACAACCCAATTCAAAAATGGGCAAAGGACCTGAATAGAGACTTCTTCAAAGGGGACATACAGATGACCAATAGACATATGAAAAGATGCTTAATGTCACTAATCACCAGAGAAATGCAAATTAAAACCACAATGAGATACCATCTTACATCTGTCAGAATGGCTATCATCAGTACAAACAATGCATTGCTGGTGAGGATGTGGAAGAAGCAGTTGAACTGCTGGTGGGAATGTAGACAGGTGAAGCCGCTGTGGAAAGCAGTGTGAAAACACCTCAAAAAATAAAAAAATGGATTTGCCTTCTGATCCAGTGATCCTTCTTCTGGAAATATATCTGAAGGAACCCAAAACACTAATTCAAAAGAACATAGGCACCCATATGTTCATTGCAGCATTATTTAAAGTTGCCAAGATATGGAAGCTGCCCAAGTGTCCATCATTAGATGAGTGGACAAAACAACTATGGGACATTTATACAATGTAATTCTACTTGGCCATAAAAAAGAAAATTTTACCCTTTGCCACGGTATGGATGGACCTGGAGAATGTTATGCTAAGTGAAATAAGCCAGTCAGAGAATGGTATAACCACATGATTTCACTCATATGTGGAATCTCATGAACAAATTGAACTAACAAGCAAAACAGAGACAGACTCATAGAGAGAGAATAGGTGACAGCTAGTGGCAGGACTAAGCAAAAAAGAAAAAGGACTCATAGATATAGAGAACAATGTGGTGATTCCTGGGGGTAGGTAGGTTAAGGGGACTAAATGGTTGTTGGGGTGGCCCATGTTGGGCGCAAGATGATGGTTGTACCCTGTTCCTGCAGAGTCCCCCGGTTGCCGCAGATGGTGAAGATAAAATAAGTTGTTCCATATACTTCTCAGTCTGCCAGGAAAAGGGGGTCACAATTTCCTCTAGCAGAGAATGCTCTGAGACCTTCTTTTGAAGTGGCTTTTATTGAGAGCGATATGTGCAGGGGTATACAGCATGAATGCAAAGTTCATCAATCAATGTCAAATGGCTATGTTTATAGAAAAAAAAATAGAAATCAAAGATAACAATTGAAGGAACACAGAGATTTGCCTCAGGTCAGGGTCCAGTAGACAGGGTGGTGCCCATTCAGCCCTGAAACCAGGGAAATTGATCGCATTCTATGCTTGACACCAAATATCAGTACTCATTTACTGGAGGGCATTCTTAGCAAAGTAAGTTTCATAGGATTTAATGCATTCCTTTTCCAGGCCTAATTTCCCCTGGGAACCACCCAATCCAGTTTAGGGCTGTACCGGCATTTAGGGCTGTAGCAGTATTGTTTCAAGCCTGAGACAGGCGGGTGGAGCAGAGCAGCCAAGAGATAAGGAGACTTCTTTCAGATAGAATGAGGACTCTGGCCATGAAAAAGCAGAGGGGCAAGGGTCTTTTGCCCCTTCTCTGTGTCCCCTAAGTCCTTCCGTGATGGCCCCTATGTGACTGTGCCTGACTTCGATTTTCCCTGCCATTGAGGGATCTTGACTAACCAGCCTTCCTCTGGGGCCAAGCAGGGTGAGGGAGGCAAGGCTGCACCCCTGCCAGGGGGACAGGTTTTCTCTCCTCAGTGGCCTGATTTCCCAAGGCCTCCTTGCTCAGCTTCAGCTTTGGGGCCCTCACACCTGTCAGTGAGGCTACAGTCCCTGGAACCAAGCAGGATGCTTGCCAACAAATGATAATGGAAAAAAATAAAATAGTAATTAAATGTAAACCCCACCCCCAAGAATGTTCACTCTAGAGCTAGACTGCCTGAGCTCAAATCCAAATTTTACTAGTTTTACAAATTATTGAAGTGTGTATGCTTTAATTACTTCTTCTGTAAACTGGGGATATTATTATCTAACTCATCGAGTTTTGTGATAATACATGTCACATGCAGGAATACTTCCTGGTATATGGTAAACTCTTAACAAAAATTATTATTGTCACCCTTGTTTTACAGTATTAATAATGCTGATTTCTTTTTTGTTTGTTTTTAGTTTTTAAATCATGTTTATTCTATTACAGTTGTCTCAATTTTCCCTCCTTTACCCCTCTCTACACATCCCACCCCCATCCCCACCCCCCACTCCCACAGCCAAGTCCCACTCTGTTGTCCATGTCCATAGGTCATTCATACATGTTCTTTGTCTAGTCCCTTCCCCTTCTTTCCACCATAGTCCCCTTTCCCAATTCCCTCTGGTCACTTTTAGTCTTCTCCATGTTTCCTTGACTGTTTATTTTCTTCATTAGTTTATTTTCTTGAATAGATTCCACTTATAGGTAAGATCATATGGTATTTGTCTTTCACTGACTGGCTTATTTCACTTAGCTTAATATTCTCCAGTTCCATCCATGTTGTTGTAAAAGGTAGGAGAGCCTTCTTTTTTTCTTTTCTTTCTTTTTAAAATGCAGGTTTTATTTATTTATTTATTTTATATCAAAATCCATTATAAAATATTACAAAATTTAAATCCTATATAAAGTCTCAACAATTAAAACATGACACCAGAACAGAAATAATCAAGTAGATCAATGAATGAGCATTCTAGAAACAAACATATATATCTAACAATGTAATATATAATTAAATTGATATTTCAAATCAATGGGAAAATTAAGGTTTATTCAACAAATAAGGTGCATGGACCACTATTACTTGAAATAAAACAAATATAGAGACCTATTTCACACATGATACAAGAAATATTCAGGTGAGTTAAAAATCAATATGTAAAACCTAAAGAAATTTAGGAGAAAATACAAACTAATATCTTTCTTACCCTAAGGTAAACCCAGAAGCTAAAAGATAAAATATTTACACTATGACTACATTAAACATTTAAGACTATATAGTAATATACATATAAAAAAATAAAGGACAAGTAATAGAATAGGAAAGTATTCGCAACACATCTAAAAAAGGTTAATAGTTTTTTTTTTTTAGGGAAAAATTCTATAAATATTTAGTCAAAAAATGGATAAAGAATACCAAAAAGTGATTTAAAGCTTTTTAAAAATAATAGAAATTGACAAGAAATATACAAAAACAGGTTTAATTTCAACAAATAATAAAGTAACAATTAAAATAACATTGTCACAATCAGATTAGTAAGAATTAAAAATATTGGTAATATCAAGTATTGCTGACTATGAAAAGAAGGGAGTATTTATAGACTCTTTTACTCCATCTTCTTAAAGCAGCCCCTTTAGCATATCTTGCAATGCTGGTTTGGTGGAGATGTATTCTTTTAGCCTTCTTTTGTTTGAGAAGCTCCTTATTTCACCTTTTATTTTAGTGGAGAGCCTTGCTGGGTAGAGCAGTCGTGGTTGCAGGCCTTTGCTTTTCATGACTTGGAATATTTCTTGCCATTCACTTCTGGCTTGTAGTGTTTCTGCTGAGAAGTCAGATGCTAGCCATATCGGGCTACCTTATATGTTAGTAGTACCTCTTTCTCCTTTGTTCCTTTAGAATTCTGTTTGTCTTTGATATTTGACGGTTTAATGATGATGTGTCTTGGAGTGGGCCTCACTGGATTCCTCTTGAGTGGGATCCTCTGTGCCTTTTGAACTTGTGTGACTTTTTCTCTCCCCCAGTTAGCGAAAGTTCTCTTTCTGGGGATTCCTCCTTTCCCTTTGATTGGGGGGTGTTTCTTTGTCTTCCCATTATTTGAGAGATTCCTCTTTTTTGCTTCTGCTTCTTAAATTGATCTGTCTTGACTTCCTGACTTTGTGATGTAAACTTCTATGGTAGGAGGCTGCTGTTTTTTCTTTCTGGATCTGCCTCTGATGATCCCCCTTCATTTCTTAATAATTAATAATAAAGGGAACCAACCATAGGAAAAAACATTTTTGCCAGTGATACCCGGGACAAGAATTTGATCTCTAGGAAAAAGATGGTGGAAGAGTGAATGGGAGTCATGTGGACCTCCTCCCAAGACCAAACTGGAATTGTGACTAAATAGTGAAGAAATCACCTGGAAAACAATGGAACAATAGAGGGAGAGGAGCCTTGGAGCTGCAGACAGACAGTGGAATCAACTTTCACACATCTGAATGTGTGAGAAGTGTGGTGGAGGCTCGAGAGGGTGGGCTGGGCATCCACGGGCACCAGCACCAGAAAGACAGTAAAATGGCCAGTTGGATCCCCCTGAGAAGGACAGGTCTGAATCATAAACAGGGACCCCTAGACTACAGCAGCTGAAACCAGGAAAACACACAAAATGCAACCGTGAAAAGCATAGGGGTGCTCTCTGCCAGAGACAGGTGGCTGGAGATGGAAAGAGACATTTAAAGGGCCAACGCAAAAATTTGCAGTGGCAGGCGCTTTCCTTGATCTCTGGGTAGAGGAGGCAGCACAGTGGGCTGGTACCTGAGGAAAGATTGGCGAGGAAAAGTTTGTGAAGAGAACTGAGACAGCGGCCAGCAGAGTCCCAGTGATAACTCACCTCCCATCCTGCAGCTACCATCTCATTCAGGCATAAGTGAATTAATAAACCAGCCTTTTGTGTACTCTGCACACAGCTTGTGTGCTTGTGAGCTGGGGGCTGGGTGCAGACTGGCTGGAAGAAATAGAGGATCCCTGGTCAAGGGGGACACACAGCTGCATAGAGACCCTTGAGGAGAGACTAGAGATGGAGGCATTGGGGAAAGAACGGGAGGAGGAACTGGGGAGTCCCAACTCCTTCCCCATTCCCTAGTCACCATTATGCGCAGGCAGGCCATGCACCCAAAGAGCCAAAAGTGGAAAAGCACACAATAGCTGGCCCCAAATCACCCAGTGCAGAGGCTCACATGCCAGTGGCTGGCAAGGGGGTGTGTGGACCCGTCACAGCTCAGGCCAGCGAGGACTCCAGCAGGCCGGCGTCAATGCAGCCTGTGAGGGCATGCATGGACTGGTGCCTCCATGGGCTGGAGAGGGCACGAACGGACCTGCCAGGGCACTTGTGGACCAGCACCCGCGTGGTGGGCGAGGGCTTGGGCCCGCAAGTGCTGAGCGGTCTGGAGAAATAGTGGATCCCTGGCTGAAGGGGTTACAGAGATGCCCAGAGACCCTCAAGGAGAGACTGGAGACAGAGGAACTGGGGAATCCCAGTGCACACTCTTCCTCAGTCCATGATCTACATCTTGCTCAGGTGGACGACTCCCCTGAGTGACAGTGGCCTATAAGGGCACAATAGTCCTGCCATCAGGAAGCACTACTCTGCCTTGTGGTGCCTAAGCCTGACAGATGAGGACAGAGTGACTAGACTGACAATCACAGGTGACAGACACAGACAGTAGATTCCTGGAAGTCTCAAACAAACGGTCCAAGGTCAGATAGGGTTAACAACTGACACTATCAGAGGCAGACCCAGAAAGAAAAGAAAAAAATAAATAAAAGACCCACCAACTATCATAGAAGTTTAATCCACAAAGGCAGGAAATCTAGACGGATATTTGAAGCAGAAGCAAAAAAATAAAAAAAAAATAGACTCTCACAAAAATGGGAAGAAAAAGAAGTTCCCCCCAAATGAGCAAAAAGGAGGATTCCTCACAGAGAGAGCTAAATGAAATAGAGGCAAGGGAACTATCAGATATTGAATTCAAAACAATGGCTCTAAGGAAGCTCAATGAGCTCAGCCACCTTAAAGATAACTATGAGAAATTGCAGAGAAATTATCAGGAACTTAAGGCAAACTATGTCACCCTGAAAAAGGACATAGAAACTGTCAATAAGAGACAAGAGGAAATGAGGAATACAATTTCTGAATTGAAGAACACAGTAGAAGGAATCGAAAGCAGGCTAGATAAAGCCGAGGATCGAATCAGTGAGATGGAGGATAAGGTAGAAAAGAGCTCCCAGAAAGAACAAGAAATGGAAAAAAGACTCAAAAAGAATGAAGAGGCATTGAGGAAAATGCAGGACAACCTGAAATGCAATAATATCCACATAACAGGGATACCAGAAGCAGAAGAAAAGGAGCAAGGGATAGAGAACCTGTCTGAAAAAGTAATGATGGCAAAATTCCCCAATTTAAGAAGAGAAAAGGTCTCATGGAACCAGGAAGCACAGAGGGTCCCATTCAAGAGGAACCCAATGAGGCCCACTCCAAGACACATCATCATTAAAATGGCAACTATCAAAGACAAAGAGAGAATCCAAAAGGCTGCAAGGGAGAAACAGGGAGTAACATACAAGGGAGGCCCGATACGGCTAGGAGCTGACTTCTCAACAGAAACACTACAAGCCAGAAGGGAATGGCAACAAATATTCCAAGTAATGAAAAGCAAAGGCCTACAACCGAGGCTGCTCTACCCAGCAAGGCTCTCAATTAAAATAGAAGGGGATCCAATCATCTACTGATGGACATTTAGGTTGCTTCCAACACTTGGCTATTGTAAATTGTGCTGCTATGAACATTGGGGTGCATAGGTTCTTTTGTATTGGCGTTTTGGTGTTCTTAGGGTATAGTCCCAGCAGGGGAATCACTGGATCAAAAGGCAGTTCCATTTTCAGCTTTCTGAGGAAATTCCACACTGCTTTCCATACTGGCTGCACCACTCTGCATTCCCACCAACAGTGTACTAGGGTTCCCTTTTCTCCACAGCCTCGCCAGCACCTGTTGTTTGTTGATCTGTTTATGATGGCCATTTTATGGTACATATACACAATGGAATACTACGCAGCAGAAAGAAAAAAAGAACTACTAAACTTCGCGACAGCATGGATGGAACTGGAGAGCATCATGCTAAGCGAAATAAGCCAGGGGGCGAGAGACAAATACCATATGATCTCACCTATAAGCGGAACCTAACCAACAATACAAAGATGCAAGGAAAATATGATCAGCAACACTGAAAGGAAAAGAAACCAACAGAGACAAGAGGGAAGGAGTGGGGTGTGGTGGAAAAGGAAGGGAAGTGGAAAGTCAAGGAACATATAGCAAGGACTCATGGACAAAACCAAAGGGGAAGAGCTGAGGGAGGGAAGGAGGGAGGGGGCAAGGGAACGTGGTCGGGGGGGAGGCAGAGACAAAAGTATTTAAAAAGTAAATAAATTAAACAATGTCTTTAATTTTCAGTCCAGTAGTCATAAAAAAAAAAAAAAAGAAGGGGAAATAAGAAGTTTCCCAGACAAAAGAAGGCTAAAAGACTACATCTCCACCAAACCAGCACTACAAGATTTGCTAAAGGGACTTGTTTTAAGAAGATGAAGGAAAAGAGTGAGAAAGAGAAAAACACAGGTACAAAGAGAAGAAATCAATAAGTTTCTATCAGTAATAACTCTCAATGTAAATGGACTAAATGCCCCAACCAAAAGACACAGGCTGGCTGAATGGATAAGAAAACATGACCCACACATATGCTGCCTACAAGAGACCCACCTCAGAGCAAGAGACCTACACAGATTGAAAGTAAAGGGATAGAAAAAAATGTTCCAAACAAATGGGCAAGAGAAGAAAGCAGGGGTAGTAATACTTATATCAGACAAAATAGATTTCAAAACAAAGGCCATAAAAAGAGATCCAGAGGGGCACTTTGTAATACTTAAAGGAAGAATCTATCAAGAAGACATAAACATTGTAAACTTATATGCTCCCAATATAGGAGCACCCAAGTATATAAGGAAATTGTTGGATGACTTCAGAAAAGATATAGACAGCCACACACTGTTAGTAGAGGATTTCAACACCTCACTGTCAAAAATGGACAGATCTTCCAAACAAAACATCAATAAGGATATTGTGGAGATGAATGATGCACTGAATCAAAAAGACTTAACTGACATATATAGAACCTTGCATCCCAGAGAAGCAAAATACACATTCTTTTCAAATGAAAATGGAAGTTTTTCAAAGATAGACCACATGATAGGACACAAAGCAAGCCTCAGCAAATTCAGGAAAATTGAAATAATACCAAACTTTTTCTCGGACCACAAGGGCTTGAAGCTGGAAATCAACCTCAAAGAGAAATTCAAAAACTTGCAAACTCATGGAGACTGAACAGTAGACTATTAAACAATGAATGGGTCAATAGTGAGATAAGAGAAGAAATCAAAAAATTTCTGGAAACAAATGAAAATGAACAGACAAGAGTCCAAAAACCTATGGGACACAGCAAAGGCAGTTCTGAGAGGGAAGGTCATAGCAATACAGGCCTAACTAAAAAAGATAGAAACATTTCAAATAAAAGATGTAACACTACAACTTCAAGAACTGGAGAAACAACAACAAATAAACCTTAGCAAGTAAAAGGAAGGAAATAGTCAACATCAGAGCAGAACTGAATGACATAGAGACGAAAAGAACAATTCAAAGGATCGACGAAGCCAGGAGCTGGTTCTTTGAAAAGATAAATAAGTTGACAAGCCTTTAGGCAGACTCATCAAGAAAAAAAGGGAGAGGACCCAAATAAATAATATCAGAAATGAAAGAAGAAAAATAACAACTGAAACCACAGAAATACAAAGGATTGTCAGAAACTACTATGAACAATTATATGCCAACAAATTTGAAAACCTGGATGAAATGGACACATTTCTTGAAAAGTATAATCTTCCAACACTAAAGGAGGAAGAAACAGAAAGCTTGAACAGACTGATAACAGCTGGGGAAATTGAAGCAGTAATCAAGAAACTCGAGGCATCAAAAGCCCAGGACCGGAAGGAATCACAGGAGAATTTTACAAAACATTTAAGGAAGAGCTAACCCCTGTCCTTCTCAGACTATTCCAAAAGATCCAAGAGGAGGGAAGACTCCCAGACTCTTTTCATGAGGCCAGCATCACCCTAATCCCAAAACCAGATAAAGACCCTACAAAGAAAGAAAACTACAGGCCAATTTCGCTGATGAACATAGATGCTAAAATCCTCAACAAAATATTGGCTAACCGTATCCAGCAGTACATTCAAAAGTTTATCCACCATGATCCAGTGGGATTCATCCCAGGGATGCAGGGATGGTTCAATATACGCAAATCAATAAACGTAATATATCACACAAACAAAAGGAAAGACAAAAACTACATGATCATCTCGACAGACGCAAAAAAAGCATTCGATAAGGTACAGCACCCATTTATGATCAAAACACTCAGCAAAATGGGAGTAAATGGGACATTCCTCAATGTAATAAAGGCCATATATGAAAAACGTACAGCCAACATCATACTCAACGGGCAAAAACTGAAAGCTTTCCCACTGAGATCGGGAACATGACAAGGACGTCCGCTTTCACCACTTCTATTCAACATCATATTGGAAGTCCTAGCCACAGCGGTTAGACAAGAAAAAGAAATAAAAGGCATCCAAATAGGAAAGGAGGAATTAAAAATATCAGTGTTTGCAAATTACATGATAGTGTTCATAGAAAACTTTGTAGATTCCACCAAAATCTATTCAACCTAATAACTGAATTTGGCAAAACAGCCAGATACAAAGTCAATATTCAGAAATCAAAGGCATTTTTGTACACCAGCAATGAAATAGAAGAAGATATCAGAAAAAAATACCATTCGATATAGCAAGAAGAAAAATAAAGTACCTAGCAATAAGTTTAACCACAGAGGTAAAAGACCTGTATGCAGAAAACTATACAACATTGAAGAAAGAAATTAAGGAAGACACAAATAAATGGAAGCATATACTGTGCTCATGGATTGGAAGAATTAATATCATCAAAATGTCCATACTACCCAAAGCAATGTACAGATTCAATGCAATCCCTATTAAGATACCAATGACATATTTCACAGACACAGAACAGACATTTTAAAAATTTACATGGAACCATAAATGACCCTGAATAGCTGCAGCAATTTTGAGAAAGTAAGACAAAGTAGGAAGGATCACAATACCAGACATCAAACTATATTACAAAGCTACTATACTCAAAACAATCTGGCAATCCCACAAGAACAGACCCATAGACCAGTGGAACAGAATAGAAAACTGAGAAATAAGCCCAGGTCTATATGGGCATCTAATATTTGACAAAGCGGGCAGAAGTGTAAAGTGGAGCAATAATAGCCTCTTCAACAAATGGTGTTGGGAGAGCTGGACAGCTACATGCAAAAAATTGAAATTGGATCATCAGCTGACACCATACACAAAAATAAACTCAGGATGGATAAAAGACTTAAATATAAGTTGCAACACCATAAAAGTCCTAGAGGAGAACATTGGTAGGAAACTCTCAGATATCCCATGCAGCAATTTTTTTACTGATAATGTCTACTAAAGCAAGTGACATAAAGGAAAGAATAAACAGTGGGACCTCATCAAAATAAGGAGCTTCTGCACGGCTCAAGAAGACATCAGCAAAATGAAAAGAGAGCCAACCATATGGGAAAATATATTTGCTAATGATACATCAGACTGGGGTTTGATCTCCAAGATATATAAAGAACTCACTCGACTCCACTCCAAGAAGACAAGTGAGCCAATCAAAAAATGGGCAAAGGACCTGGGCAGACCCTTCTCCAAGAAAGAGATACAGAGGGCCCAGAGACATGTGAAAGGATGCTCGGCATCACTAGCCATCAGAGAAATGCAGATCAAAACCACAATGAGGTACCACCTCACACAGGTTAGAATTGCCAGCATAAACAGATCAACAAACAACAGGTGCTGGCGAGGCTATGGAGAAAAGGGAACCTGAGTACACTGCTGGTGGGAATGCAGACTGGTGCAGCCATTGTGGAAAGCAGTGTGGAATTTCCTCAAAAAGCTGAAAATGGAACTGCCTTTTGATCCAGTGATTCCCCTGCTGGGGCTATACCCTAAGTGTCCCAAAACGCCAATTCAAAATAACCTATGCACCCCAATGTTCATAGCAGCACAATTTACAATAACCAAGTGCTGGAAGCAGCCTAAATGCCCATCAGTAGATGATTCGATCAAAAAACTATGGTACATTTACACGATGGAATACTACGCAGCAGAAAGAAAAAAAGAACTACTACCCTTCACGACAGCATGGATGAACTAGAGAGCATTATGGTAAGTGAAATAAGCCGGTGGGGGAAAGACAAATACCATATGATCTCATCTATAAGCGGAACCTAACCAACAAAACAAAGATTTAAGGAAAATAAGACCAGCAACTCTGAAAAAAAAAAAAAAGAAACCAACAGAGATAAGAGGGAAGGAGGGAGGTGGGCGGCAGAAAAGGAAGGGAAGGGGCAAGTGAAGGACCATATTCAATGACTCATGGACAAAGCCAAAGTGGGGAAAGATTGGCAGGAGAGGGGAAAGTGGTGAGGGGAAGGTGGAGATAAATGTATTTGAAAAAATAAATAAAGTAATTAAAAGAATGATAAATTACCTTAAGTCATTTAAAAGAAAAGAATTTGATCTCCAAAATATATAAAGAACTCACATGACTCCACTGCAGGAAGACAAACAATTCAATTATAAAATGGGCAAAGGACCTGAACAGACATTTCTCCAAGGAGGACATGCAGAGGGCCCAGAGACATATGAGAGGATGCTCAGCATCACTAGGCATTAGAGAAATGCAAATTAAAACCACAGTGAGATACCTCTTCATACCAGTCAGAATAGACATCATCAACAAATCAACAAACAAGTGCTGGTGACGTGGAGAAAAGGGAATTCTAGTGTGGTATATGTGGGAATATAGACTGGTGCAGCAACAGAATGGAATTTCCTCAAAAAGCTAAAAATGGAAATTTCTTGTGACCCAGAGATTTCACTGCTGGGATTAAACCCTAAGAATCTCAAAACACCAATTAAAAAGAACCTACGCACTGCAATATTCATAGCTGCACAATTTACAATAGCCAAGTCCTGGAAGCAACCTAAGTGCTCATCCATAAATGAGTGGATTAAAAACTGGTAACTTACACAATGGAATACTACACAGCAGAGAGAAAGAAAGCTACTAACCTTCACAAAAGCATGAATGGAACTGGAGAGCATTATGCTAAGTGAAATAAGCCAGGGGTGAAAGGCAAATACCATATGATCTCACCTATAAGCGGAACCTAATCTACAAAACAAATAAGCAAGAACAATATAACCAGCAGCATTGAAAGGAAAAACAAACCAACAGTAACCAGAGGGGAGGAGGGAGGTGGGTAAGGGGGAAACGAAGGGGATGGGTCAAGTCAAGGAACGTGTGTAAAGGACTCATGGACAAAGCCAGAGTGGGGAAGGATTGTGGGTGGCAAGTGGGGGTGAGTGGGGCAGGGGGAAGTGGTGGCAGGAAAATGGAAGCAAATGCATTTGAACAATAAAAAAGAATATATATTATTACTGGGTTTTATGTGTACCTACGTAGTCATCTTTACAATTCTTTCCTTCACTATATTGCTTAAAATTACTGCTTAGTGCCCTTTCATTTCAACCTGCAGTATCCCCTTTAGTATTTCTTGTAGGGATGGTCTGATAGTGATCAACTCTCTCTGCTTTTTTAATCTGAATGTCTTAATTTTAATTTTTAAAGGAAAATTTTGCAAGACATAGAATTTTTTTCTTTTCAACTTTATTTCATATTATTTCCCATATAGATATAGACTTTGTTGGGAGTTTTAATTTTCTTTCAGAACTTTAAATATGTCATCCCACTGTCTTGTGGCCTCTTTGGTTTCTCATGTGAAATTGGCTATTAATATTATTGAGGATCCCTTATACATGAGTCACTTCTCTCATGGTGCTTTAAAAATCCTCTTTTTAAAGTTTAATTGTAATGTATCCCAGTATGGGTCTTTATGAATTTGTCATATGTGGAATTCATCAAATTTCTTGGATGTGTAGATTCACATCATTCCTCGAGTTTAGAAGTTTTCAGCCATCATTTCTTCAAATATTCTTTCATCTTTTTTGGTCTTTCTCTTCTCCTTCTGGTACTCTATAATATTTAGTATACTTGATGGTGTTTCACAAGTCTCTTACCTTCTGTTCATTTTCTTTTTGGTTCTCTGAATCAGTAATTTCAATTGAACTATTTCCAGGTAGGCCAATTTCTTCTGCCTGCTCAAAGCTGCTGTTGAATCTCCAGTGAATTTTCATTTTAGCTATTTGTAATTTTTGGATCCAAATTTTCTACTCGATTCCTTTTTATAATTTCTATATCTTTATTGATAGACTTTATTCATTTGTCCACTGTTATCCATGATTCTTCCTTTTTTATTTGTGCTTGTTTTAGTTTCATAACTTAATTTTTAAATAAATTTGTTATTTTTCATCACTCTGAGTATCCTAAAAAGTCTAATTTTTGAAGTCTTTGTATTTTTTAATATAATTAATTCCATCTGTAATAAATTGCAGTAGTTAATTTTTTGTTTTTTTTCTTAGCATTAGGTATCTATATGCAGTCTGGAATTTTTTTTTCTAGCTCCCCTTCTTTGTTCTCTACTCTGGGAAATAGCTTTGTAGTTGCTAACTATTTTATAGATCCCTAGTCTATAGTATTCAGTGATCTCGATCCATGATTTTATTGGGGATATAAAAAAATCTAGTTACTGATCTAGTAAGTCAGAAACCAGGCCCAGGAGTTGAGGTTTTAAAATCTCTATTTTTTCTTAATTTCTTAGTCATTAATTCGTGATTAGAGAATGTGATTTGTAATGTTTTACTTTTAAATATTGATATTTCCTTTGTGCATTTAACACAATTTAAATTTTGTAAATTTTTATTACTTGAAAATAACATTTTCAACAAAGTCAAGATTTATTAAATAAATCTTCCATGTAAATTGTTTTTTGTGGTCTTATGGTCTTATTTTTTGTCTTCTTGAGTTGTCTTTAAATTATGTTAAAATCTCTTATTATTGCATTTATTTATTTCTTCTCGTTCCTTATATTTCTATAGTTACGACATACAACTGTTAACCCTATACTATTTGGTTTATAGAAATTTATAATAAAATAGTGTTATTGTGGAGAGCACATTTCATCACTGTAAATATAAACACTTTTCTAATTTAAAGTATTTTGCTTTGAACTCAATTTTGATATTAACATTGTATCTCCTGTTTTAGTTTTTCTAGTAGTTGCCTAATACGTCCTATTACTTTTTTGAATTGCTGCCTTACATGTTTCCCTTATTAAATTTTGTCTGTGATCCATGCTGAAAGCCTTCTTCTTATAAAAAGCAAATTATTTTAGTTATAGTTATCGACACGAGAGACATTTTGCCTTAGTTCTGTTATTTTTTAAAAAAATCACATTTAGTATTTTTACTTAATTTTCTGGGAGAAAATTTACATCCCATCCCACCCCATCCCCTTTAAATTAATGTAGTGCTTAAAGAAAAGTTTTGCTTAAGAATGGAATGAGCCCTGATTGGTGTGGCTCAGTGAGTTGGGCATCATCCTGCAAACCAAAAGGTTGCTGGTTCGATTCCCAGTTAGGGCACACACCTGGGTTGCGGGCCAAGTCCTTGGTTGGGAGTGTGTGACAGGCAACTAACTGATCACTGTTTCTCTTATGCATCAGTGTTTCTCTTCTTCTCTTTCTCCCTCCCTGCTCCTCTCTGTAAAAATAAATAAATAAAATCTTTTAAAAAATGTAATGAAACAGCAAAAAAAAATTTTAAAGACCATTGCTTTAAAAATCCAATACTTTCCCCAATTATATTCAAACACACAACTGGTATTTGCATGGTATCTTTTTTCAGTGTTTCCTTATGGTAGGCTTTTCTCACTATCATACAAATGACAGAGCTCCAATCAGTTGTACTTTGTCATGCTCGATTAGAGGTTTACTCAGTTTTATATCATTTGAATGCCCTGGATAGAAGATCCCAAGGAGTTTAAATCCCAAAATGTCATTGCTCCATCTGTTCCCATATGGCAAAATATCCAATAATCTTTCTTATCCACCTCATGAATAGGTACTTGAATAATGCTATTGTGGTGTGGCATCTCTGAAACTGTATTGTGGTCCTCAATTGTGACTTTTGTCCATGTTGTGGATGTATTCCATGATTAACATGTTGTGCTGGATACTATATTTTGGAATATCTATTTTGGAGACTAAGAGCAAGTAGCCACAGTTGTCTTAGTTAAATAGCACTGGGCAACAGTCATAGCCAGCAGTTACAGCACTGTTCTCTGAGGCAAATAATATACTATGGGGTAGCAGAAATTCTGTTTTTGGACTGAAACCTGAACACTGTTTGAAGCATCAACAATGGACATGGTGCTGTCATGGTTGACTCAGGCCAGAGAACTCCCACTGGCAGAGAAATTGAATCTGGGATCTATTCTTCAATGCCAGCCTAACCAAAGTGCATCCTGCTGTCCTATGTCATACTGGTTGACTTTTCATCCACTTCTTTAATGTATGCAGAAGCACTCTTACTTTGCAGTCATGCCATCCTATTTCCAGCACAAATTGTTGGGATGCCAATCCAAACTGAAAACTTGAATTTGCTTTTGAATGTGCCTGCTTACCCACTTGTCATTTTCAGATTCAGGTAATAAACAGAAATGATTCGTGCTTCACAATCCACAGCAAATTTGTTCTCTACAAGGGATGACTTCATAAAAATGGCTGCAGGATTAATTATCAAGATCACCAGGGTTCAGACACCATCTTTCTGATTACCACAAAGGATATGTGATTTTGCATGAAAGTCTGGTCAATACCTGTGATGTATCCATCATACTCCTGGAGTTCATGAGGTTTAACACACTGGCTCCCATTCTTCTTATAGATATGAACTTTGTGGCCAAGGATATCTGAGGACGATCCCTCTTCCAGGCATGACAAATGATTGGTTCTAACAAAAACTGTTACAGGGACAATACTTTCGGTATTTTCCAAGGGTAAAAAGCTGGCATCAGGGTAGCCATGACAGGCTCAAAACAGAGAATTTGAAGACTAGTATGTTAACAAATGGGCACTGTTCCATTCTGCTTTCATTTATTTTTAAAATTATTTAATTATATTTTATTGATTATGCTATTACAGTTGTCCCAATTTTTCCCACTTTGCCCCCCTCCACCCAGCACTCCCCATTCCCTCAGGCAATCCCCCCACCATTGTTCATCTATCTTGTTAGGGACTTTGTGCTTCCTGGACTTGCATGTCTATTTCCTTCACCAAATTAGGGATGTTTTCTTTCATTATTTTTTCAAATAGATTTCCAATTTCTTGCTCTTTCTCTTCTCATTTCAGTGCCCCTATGATGTGAATGTTGGAATGCTTGAAGCTGTCCCAGAGGCTGCTTACACTATCCTTGTTTTTTTGATTCTTTTTTCTTCTTGTTATGATTGTTGTTTTTTGTTTCCTTATGTTCCAAGTCATTGATTGATTATCAGCTCCATCCACTCTACTGTTGTTTCCCTGTAAATTGTTCTTTATTTCAATTAGTGTATCCATCATTTCTGACTGGATCTTTCTTATGCGGTTGAGGTCCTCAGTAAGTTCCTTGAGCATCTTTATAACCAGTGTTTTGAACTCTGCATCTGATAGATTGCTTATCTCCATTTCATTTAGCTCTTTTTCTAGAGTTTTCATATGTTCTTTCATTTGGACCATGTTTCTTTGTCTCCTCATTTTGGCAGCCTTTCAGTGTTTGTTTCTATTTATTAGGTAGAGCTGCTATGACTCCCTGTCTTGGTATTGTGGTCTAATGTAGTAGGTGTCCTGTGGGATCCAGCATCATCACCTCCCCTAACACCCAAGCTGGGTACTCAAGATGCACCCTTCATGTGGGCTGAGTACACCCTCCTCTTGTAGTTGAGCCTTGATTGCTGTTGCCAGGTCAATGGGAGTGATTTATCCAGGCCAGCTGGTTGTAAGGACTGGCTGTGACCACTGACCACCAACCTCCTCCCTCCATGGAGGCTCAGTCATGCAGCTGTGTGGTAGTGCCCTGATGTGGTCTGTAGCAGTCCACTAGGTATGCAGGCTCTGGAGGTTTGCAGGTGGTGCAGGCCAAAGTCAGCCCCGGCCTGCCTTTTGTCCAGGTACCCTGCACGAGCTATCAAGCAATCTGAGAAGGCTGCTACTTGCGCTGGGCTTATAGATTCCCAGATGAGGCCAATCTGTGAATCTAGGTTGGCTGGTGCTAGTGCTGGGCCTGGGACCACTTAGCAAGTAGTACAGGGTCTGGGGGCTCACTGAGGCAGGTTGTTGCTTGTTTGAGATTATTTAGGAATTTGTGAAACATGAGCCAAGACCAGCCATTCATAATAAAAAGTCATTTTTATATAGCTTGGGTGGGCCCATAAGTTGGGTAGGATAGAGCTTCAGGGGATCTCCAGGGTGGGGGAAACAGTGTTAGCTAGGTTGATGGAGTCTCAGATATGGCACCCACCTGCTGGCTCTGTGACTCTGTGGGGGTAGGGTTCAGAAAATGACCTTTGCCTGCCTTTCTGTGTGGGAGAAAGCTGCCTCCCAATTTTTGTCTGGATGCCAGACACTTCGATTCCTCCCTATATGCCTCTGGTGCCTTTCAAACTGCTACCCTATGGCTGGAGTTCAGAGGGAATGAGTCTAAGTCTGTGTGTGGGTTTTAAGAGAGACTGCTTCAGACTCCAGAAGATTCCTCCACCAACTCAGTCTCCACTGTTTTTTGCAGCCAAAAGTTATGGGGATTTATCTTCCTGGCACTGGATTCCTGGGCTGGGATTCCTCTCTTCTGAGATATCGCTCCTGAATTTTTTATCGACTACACATGGATGTGGGACAAGTCCATTCTGCACCTCCACTCCTCCTCCTTGTCTGGATGGATGTGGTTTAATTCCATAGTTGTCAGATCTCCATTCTTTTCGATATCTGATGATCCTGAGTGATAGTTGTTCTACAATTTTACTGTAATTTTGATGTGATTGTGCCAGGAGGCGAGGCATGTTTACCTATGCTGCCCTCTTGACTGGAAGTTTTTCTTTTTTTATGCTTTCTGTAGTCACACTAAATGGTATTTTCTTATTTTATATATATTTATTTTTTGCCTAATTTTTGAAGTTCTGGGGTATTTTAGTTTTATTCAAGTAGTTACCCTGAAGATATATTCTTAATTCTTTACTTCCTGAGTTGTTACCTTTGCATAATATCAATTGTTTTCAACTTACAGAAGGAAAAATTTGTTTAATTCCTCTCCTTCTATTTGTCTTTGCTCTTTTCTTAAAAGATTTCATTTAGTTATTTTTAGAGAGAGGGGAAGAAAGGGAGCAAGATAGCGAGAGAGACATTGATGTGAGAGCGAAACATTGATGAGTTGCCTCTTGCAGGCACACTGACCAGGGACTAAAATCCCAACCCAGGCATGTGCCCTTACAGGAAATGAACCTGTGACCTTTCAGTTTATGGGATGATGCCCAGCCAACTGAGACACACTGGTGAGGGCTGTTTTTGCTCATAATTCAGAATCAGTTAACCACCGAATTAGCTACAGAATCATTCAATCTTTTGTTGGCAACTTTTACCTCTTTGCTAGCTTCCATCTCTTAATTTCAAAATTATATTATTATTTCTATATTGTTACAGATTTTAAATTTACATTCTATTTGATAATCGTATTTGCTTCTGTTGTTTAACATTAGTTATACAATTACATAAATTAAGTACTCACTACTTGTCCTTTGACCATGACTTCTCCATTCATCTTTTCATTAGCTGAGTATCATCCTTTAGTAGACTTTTGTTTTTCAGACCTCATGGGTGTATGTGTTTTATTTGTAGTATTCTATGATGCATATATAACAATATATCCACAATGTTATCTGCCAGCAAGGTTTGAGTTTTATAAAATTAATTCATTTTTAGGTTTCTAATTAAAAAATCTAGTTTTTTTTAAGAAAAAGAAATGTCTGTATTTTTTGTTAAAAATGAAAAGATAGTTTTTCACTACATATAAAAATGTTACTTATGAAGCAATTTCTAATGAATCTGGCAATTACTTCCAGGGTTCTAACTGCTTAAGTGGCCAATGTATGAAGTTTTGGCTGTTATTATTATTAATTTATTGTTACTGTTTTACTATCCCGCTTATCATAAAATGCTAACCACTTTAAGGTTCTAACTTCATGTGACCAATGTATAAGGTTTTTACTGTTATTACTATTATTTTATTGTTACTGTGATACTGTTCCTGTTAAGGATTGTTGTAACAAAAAATTATATTAGTATTAACATTTGTTCTTAGTGAACAGCTCATATACACAATCACTAATACCTTTAGCTAAGTCAATGTTATTTATTAATTTGGGCTTGAGATTGCCTCCTACACTGCAGCCCTACATTTCTTATTGTTCACTGAACAGTTAGCATGGATGCCTCCACAGCAACTCAAACTTACTTTCCTTTCCTCCAAAATCAGGTATTCTCCATGAGAGTTATTCTCAACACTCTGTAGTCATCCTTGACTCTTCTTATGCAGTCTTCTCTCACTGTTCCCAGTTCTGCATCAGTAATTTCCCCCTCTGCTGTTCATTTTCATTGTTATCCTACCTCAGGCCCTCATTTGGCCTACTAAAATACCTTCTTAAACATCTTCCTTCTTTATTGATGTATTATACACTATTGTATATCTTCCTAAAGCACATTACAAGCAATCTAAGTTATGTTTTACACTGAGGTTTCACATTGGAAGAATTTTCATACAGACATTATTCTCTTTCAGAAGTCTTATAATTTTTTTCTGGAAATTGTGGGAAACAATTTTTAAAAATAAAATTACATTGATCACATATTTAGAAATAGAGATTTAATAAAATTTTATTATGACTCCTTTTAAGTGCAAATTATCCTTTAGTAATGAGCACATGACTATTTTATCTTTTATATATGAGTTTTCATAATTCATCTTTGCTTAAAGTTTGTATGAAAATAGTGAGAATGAAGCAATTGGAAGGAAGATAATTGGAGTCATGGTGAAACTGACATTGGTGAATAGTGTTTATTAACATGTTTATTAATAACAACGATGACTAACTGACCTTTAGAACAGCATTATAACTAAAATTTCTTTGTTACATCTAAAAATAAAAAAGTGGGCTGGAAGTTTTCTTTCTTTTTTATTTTTCCTTTTCAACATTCTAGAACAAAATATGATTGTGGAAATTATGTGACTATCAGGATGCATAGTTTTCTAGAGAAAAGTGTTATTTGAATAGTCTTCATTTGACATTTGTCACAGTACATGCTACACAAAATGATATGTAGTTATAAGATTATAACCTTTGCAATGATATGTACCTGATTTAAATTCATTTTTGCTACTTGTCGTGTGGCTATAGGAAAATTTAAATTTTCATAGCCTTAATTTATTCATTTGTGAAGTAGGAACAGTATCACCTACTTTATCTTAGAGAATAGGTACATATCAGAAAGCATAGTGCCCTGATATATAGTAGGAAGTCAAAAAATGAAACTATAATGTTGATTCCTCTTTTGACATTAATTACACTACTAAAATACTAATTGACTTAGTAATTTATTTATTGAACTAATAATAATATTATTGAGCTAATGATAATTAGTTGACTGCATCAGAGCTTTGCACTGTAAAAAACTGAACAATACATTTAAAAAAAGAATCAAGCAACTATGAGGATTAAATTTGCTCTAAGGTCTGTAAAAGATACTATAATTACTTAATTTAACTGAATTCATATAAAATTTGTATGTAATCAGATTTTAAATTTAATGAACTATTTATCTAAGAGTTATTTAACATAATGAGATGAAATATGTGACTCTGCTTCATAAGCTTTGGGTATCATGTTCTAGGTTCAAATCTTAAATTTACCATTTGTTAACAGCATGTGTGAAACACCTTTATAAATTCTTAAGAATAATGAAAAGACCAATTATTGTATTTTTGTTATTTTAACCATGACATTAGTAGGATTTAATGATATGACATTGAATCAGAATAAAGGAGATGGGAAAAAAGGAATTGAATTAAATTTCAAAAAAGAAAAACCATGATGGAAAAAGCAGATAAAAGTTGTAACACAAAACTATTAGAAGGCCTCTTTAATTAAGCCTTATTTATTTCAGCATTAGAATCATGAATAAGGCTGTGATCGCACAAAGAATAAACTAAAAGTGAATCAAATTTTCTACAACTTCCTTAGAATTAAAAAAATGAACAAAGCTCCATTCTTTTATATATCAGACTTTTTAAAAGTAGCATTATTTCTAAATGATACTGACATAAAAATAAGAAAAATAATTCCAGAAAAAAAATGATGCCTATTTACATGGTAACAGTCATAAAAGACCAATCTGTGTGACTATTTTACTGTTAAAAAAACATTTTCATGATAAAAAGAAAACAAAACATTATATACCTTGGTGTATAATGATTTATAAAACATAATTTTGTAAAATGATTATTAAACACAATATTGAATGCTGCCAACAGAACTGTATGGTGATTTTTAAAAAGCCTTTTGAAAAGACATCAAACACTACCATCTAGGAAACTTGTGTTATTCATAGACTGGTTAGTAAAAATGTTCAGCCAAATGAATGTAAGAAAATTTAAAATTGTTGGCTTTTGCCTACCGTACCAAGATCAGCCTTAAGATCTGTTGGCAGACTTAACTTTCTTGATCCTTTAACTGAAACAACAGAAAAAGGAAAAAGGCAGTTGTTAATTATATAAAATTAAAGAGGAATGTGGGGGAACAGTATGTCTTACAATATAACTCTTAAAATCCTGATAAACATTACATTGATTGAGCGTGTATGGAAGTAGAAATATTGTTCAATGTTAGTTTATTGCCGCTGAGTAGTAAATACTTAATATGCAAACAGAAACATGAAAAATAATTGTTCTTACAGTAAATATTTAAGTGTTTCTTTGCATAGTTTTTTTCATATGCAGTAGGGAGTTATTTTTCTTTTTCTTTTTTTTTTACTGATGAGAGAGAGAGAGAGAGAGAGAGAAAGAGAGAGAGATACATAGATTTGTTGTTCCACATATTTATGCATTCATTGGTTGATGATTATGCCCTGACTGGGGATTGAACCTGCAACCAGCATATCAGGATGACACTCTAACCAGCTGAACTCTAATAGGTAAAGATGTATTGCAATAAATGTATCAGGTTATATCACAAATAATGATAAGGATAAAAACTGGTGAGCTTTGTAAACAATTTTTTGAAATAGAAAATTCGATTACAGACATGCATTAAGTAGTCAAGGAAACTTTATGGTGCCTATGGTATGTGAAATGACTTCATTATTGAACACTATGTTAAATTCAGTAGATAAGAAAAATAATGAAAATACAAAATATTTGAAAATAAATTTAATTATATTACATAAATCAAGCTATCAGGAAGTGTTTGAGTAAACCAAGAAAACTTCAGCAACTTATTGAAAAACATTATTCATTATTTCTCTGTTAGTAAAAATTGGGCATACTGTAAAAATATTTAACTGGAATGCATGCTATCATATAGAGCAATGCGTTAGGGGAAATCATGTTAGAAATATTTTCTGTCAATACATTAAGACTCAAAGTGATACTACCAAATAATTTATATTTTCTTTTTTTAAAAACTTATTTATCCATTGTTTAGAGAGAGGAGAAAGGAGGAGAAAGAGGGAAACAACAATGTGTGGTTGCCTCTCAGACGCCCTCTACTGGGGACCTGGCCTCCAACCCAGGCATGTGTCCTGACTGGGAATCTATCCAGCAATACCTTGGTTTGCAGGCCAGCACTCAATCCACTGAGCCACACCAGGGCTAATTATACTTTCTAATGAGTGATTTTTACAACTAGGAAAGTTATTTTAAAATAAAAATACCAGATAATATAGTAGAAAGAATACTCAATTTAAAATCAGAAAATATGGCTCACAAATTTCTGAATTGTTAACACTTACACAGACTTGAAAAAAAACACTTCATCAATTTGCAGCTTAGAATTCTTATACATCATCTAATATTCCTGATATTATTTCTAATGTTTCAGTTGAAATATGATTGGAATACATTTTATACTAGGTTTTATAAAACCTAAATATAATATAAGCTTAAATGTACTTTTTGTGTGTCATAGAATATTACTTATGATTTTTTCTAACCACTTAAAATTTTAAAACTGGCAGAGGAGTAAGTGGAAGTCACACTGACCTCCTCCCAGGACCAACCTGGAATTACAACTAAATTGTGGAGAAATCACCTAAAACAAACAACTGAACAATAGTGAGAGAGGAGCCTGGTAACCTCGGAGACAGAAGAATTGGCTTTAGTGCAATCTAACTGCTAAGGAGTGTGGTACAGACCTGAGAAGGCTAGCGGGGTGCCCACGGGTGGCAGCACCAGAAGGATATTGAAAGGGCCAGTTGGATCCCTCTCAGAAGAGTGGGGTCTAAACTAAAACCAGGGATCTCTAGCCCACAGCAGCAGAGCCCAAAAAGTACACAGAAAACAGCCAGCTGCAAAAAGCAGCAGGGTTGCTCTCTGCCAGAGACAGGCGGCTGGAGATGCAAAGATTGTTTAAAGGGCCAATGCATAAATTTTTATTTGCAGCCACTAATGCTGGTCTCTGGCAAAGGCGGGGGCAGAGGGGGCTAGAGACACCTGAGGAGAGACTGGGGAAGGAGGCTTTTGGGAGAGAACTGAGAGAGTAGCCAGTGGGATCTTGGTGCTGATACATTCCCCATGTGGCAGCAACCATCTTGCTCAGGCAGAGACCACTCACCCTGAGCAGCACCAGCATCAAAGGACCCAATAGCCCCGCCCCCAGGTGGGATTCCACCCCGCCCTGTGCTAAGCTGCTTGTTGAGTGCAGAGTGGCAGCCACAGACAGTAGATCCCTGGATAAAGGGGGAGCAGAGAGGTCTGGCGACACTTGAGGAGAGACTGGGGATGGAGGTTTGGGGAGAGAACGGAGAGAGTAGCTGGTGGGATCCCCATGCGGACTCCTCCCCCATAAGGCAGCCGTGTGAGAGGACCCAATAACCACACCCTGCCAGGAGGGACTCTGCCCCGACCTGAGCTGCCTAAGGCGGCCTGCTGAGTGCAGAGTGAATAGATTAACAGCTGAAAAAGACAGCCACAAACAGTAGATTACTGGATGTCTTGAACAGACTGCATAAGATCAGACAGGGTCACCATCTGACATCATCAGAGGCAGATCCAGAAAAAAACAACAACAGTGGTCTCCAACCATAGAAGTTCACACCACAAAGTCAGGAGATCAAGACAGATCAACTTAAGAATCAGAAGCAAAAGAGAAGAGTCTCACAAATAATGGGAAGACAAAGAAATACGCCCCACTGGAAGACAAAGGAGGAATCCCCAAAAGAGAACTAAATGACATAGTAAACTATCAGATACTGAGTTCCAAACAACAGTTCTAGGGAAGCTCAATGAGCTCAGTGAGCTCAGAGAGAATTACCAAAAACTACAGGGAAACTATGAGGAACTTACTGCAAACTATATCAGCATGAAAAAGGACATAGAAACTATCAATAAGAGACAAGAGGAAATGAAGAATACCATATCTGAACTGAAGAACATAACAGAAGGAATCAAAATCAGCCTAGATGAAGCAGAGGATCGAATCAGCGAGCTGGAGGACAAGGTAGAAAAAAGCTCCCAGAAAGAGCAAGAAAATGAAAAAAGACTAAAAAGAATGAAGAGGCATTTAGGGTAATGCAGGACAACCTGAAACGTAATAATATCCATATAATAGGGATATCAGAAGGAGAAGAGGATGAGGAAGGGAGAGAGAACCTGTTTGAAAAAGTAATGATGGAAAACTTCGCTAATTGGAGGAGAGAAAAAGTCACATAAGTCCAGGAAGCACAGAAGGTCCCATTCAAGAGGAACCCAATGAAGCCCACTCTTAAACACATCACCATGAAAATGGCAATTATCAAAGACAAACAGAGAATCCTAAAGCAAGCAAGAGAGAAAGAGGTAGCAACAATAAAGGAAACGGCTAGCAGCTGACTTCTCAACAGAAACACTATAAGCCAGAAGGGAATGGCAAGAAATATTCTAAGTCATGAAAAAAGCAAAGGCCTGCAACCAAGACTGGTCTACCAAGCAAGGCTCTCAATTAAAATGGAAGGCAAAATAAGGAGTTTCTCAGACAAAAGAAGGTTAAAAGAATACACCTCCATCAAACCAGCATTGCAAGATATGCAAAAGGGACTGCTTTAAGAAGATGAAGAAAAAGAGTCTATGAATACCCAGTTCCTTTCATGGTCACCAATACTTGATATTACCAATACCTTTAATACTCATTAATCAGATTGTGACAGTGATGTGTTATTTTAATTGTTACTTTATTATTTGTTGAAACTAAACCTGTTTTAGTATATTTCTTGCCTATTTCTATTATATTTATAAAAAGGTTTTAAATGACTTTTTGATATTCTTTATCCATTTTTTGACTTACTGTTTGTAGAATTTTTTTCCCTACAAAAAGAAAAAACAACTATTAACCCTTTTATAGATGTGTTGCAACTATTTTCTTTTTCTAATACTTGTTTTAACTTTTTTTTACATGAATATTACTCTATAGTCTTAAATGTTTAATATAGTCATTTTGTCAATATTTTACTTTATAGCTTCTGAGTCTGAATATGATACTTCACGGTAAGAAAAAGTTTATATTGTATTTTCTCCTAAATCTTAGATTTTACATATTGATTTTTAACTCACCTGAATATTTGTTGTATAATATGTGAAATAGTGCTCTATATTTTTTTTATTTCAAGTAATAGTGGTCCATGCAACTTATTTGTTGGATAAGCCTTATTTTCCCCATTGATTTGAAATATCAGTTGAATCATATGTTACATTGTTAGACAGATATATATGTTTGTGTCTAGAATGCTCACTTTATTTCATTGATCTACTTGACTATTTCTGTGCTGGTGCCATTTTGTTTTAATTGCTGAGACTTTATAATGGATTTAAATTTTTTAATATATTATAATGGATCTCAACGTTTAAAAAAATAAATAAATAAAATCAATCTGTATTTTAAAAAGAAAGAAAAGAAGTAAAGAAGGAGCTACTACCTTTCATGACAACATGGTTGGAACTAGAGTATATTATGCTAAGTGAAATAAGCCAGGCAGTGAAAGACAAATACCATATGATCTCTCCTATAAGTGGAACCTATTCAAGAAAAGAAGCTAACAAGTAAAATAAACCACAGGCATGGAAACATGGAACAGTCTGAAAGTGACCAGAGGGGATGGGGAAAGTGGATAATGGCGGAAAGAAGGAGAAGGAACTAAACAAAGAGCATGTATGAAAGACCCATAGATATGGACAACAGAGTGGGAATAGACTGTGGGAGAGGGGGGCAGGTTGGGATGGGTGAGGAGGGCAAAGGGGGAAAAATTGAGACAACTGTAATAGAACAAACATGATTTAAAAATAAAATTAAAAAAATAAAATCGCCTTTAGTTGTTGTTTTTTTTTTTTTTTAGAGAGAGAGATTTATTTGTTGTTCTACTTATTTACGCATTCATTGGTTGATTGTTGTATGTGTCCTAACTGGGAATCAAACCTGTAACCTTGGCATATCAGGAGGATGCTCTAACCAACTGATCTACTCAGCCAGGACCTTTCATTTAATTTTTAAAATATGAAAAAATTCTTTATAATTTAAAGATATATTTTATATATTTTTTGTTTATATTTTGGGTTTTTAAATAGGGTGCTTCAGCATATCTGTATATTATTATTTCAAAAGTGGATTAGAAAGATGCTTTCAAAAAGATGGCCAACAGTCCCTGCCTATTGCTCAATAAGCCCAGATGCAGACAGCAGGACAGTGACCACACTTCCCACAATTTGAATGGAAAACTCACCTCCTATACTCCTTCTTAGACTGGCTCTCAAATCTGCTCCACTTTTGTGGATTCCTCCTTCTACTTTGCCACTTACATTTTTGGCTTTCTGTATACAACTTCCTACCTGAAAATAAACTTCCTTAGTTGTGTAATGGGGAGAGAAGGGGAATGATTAAATGGTGGGATTGTCACAGGAGAAACTCCCAGAAACTCGGTTCTTCTCACCAATGCAGTAAAGAATTACAGGTCAGCAAGCCTATCAGCAATGCGAGGAAAGTTTACTAATGCTAAATTATAGTAGGAAAGCAAAAGCAGGGTGGCCAGAGGGCAGGAGGCCAGCACCTGGGTGGCTAGAGGCCAGGTGGCCAAAAAAGAGAGAGAGTCCTTTGTTCTGAGGATTTATATAGTTTGCGGGGTGAGGGTGAAGAGGTTACATATTGATTTACAGGTAAAGGTGGTGTCAGCTTCCACCAAGAGAGACATGACTACCCAAACATAGGTATGAGTGGGGATCTGCTAGACTGAATCCTTTTCTTGCTCTAGACTCTATTGTTCATTTTGTATACATGGCTGGAGGTAGACAGTTAACCAGAGTTGTTTATAGGCTTTTCTTTGGGCACTGTATTCCCCCTTCCCTTCTCCCTTCCAGGCCTGGGGATTAATACACAGTCTGAAGGTTTTCCTTTTCCCAGGTAGTGGAGATGATACACATAGACTTTCAAGGGCTTCCCTGCCTCCCATGTTATCTCGTTATTTGGAATGCCTGGCAACTGTATGGAACTAGGCTCAGGATAACTGGGTCAGTAGGTGACCTTTTGCTTCTAGTCTTCTGTATTAAGTTCTTGTTAGATTGCAGCAGTGAGGGCCCTGACTTTATTTCCCCTCTGGCCGCTCATTCTACCATAACAGGATAAATTAGGGAACTTCTTTAATAATGACATTATAACAGTCTTCTGTTATTTATGAATAGAATGATCCTCCTTTTCCTTCGTTCAACTATTAAACTCCTACTCATCCTTCAAGACAGCTAAAAAAAAATCATTTCTTTTCTGATGGCAGCCTCAAACTTAAGGCTTCTCTGGTGCTATTATCTTAATGTTCATAGCACCTGTGCACATCTCCATTATACTTAACACATTTTATTATACTTTTTTTCACTCTGTCCACTAACCACTAACATCCTGAAACTTGGAGTTCTCCAAAGATAGAGATTGGATTCTCAATACCTAACAAAATATTCGTATAGAGTAGGTGTACAATAAATATTTCTTCAATGAATGTTGGGGGGAAAAACAGTAAAGCCAGAAGGCAGGGGTGAAAAGTTACTCTAAAGAGGTCTAAGTAGACTGAGAAAGTATGTTCAAGTGATAGAGTAATATGTTACACATTAACATTTGAGAAATTTGGGGTGGAAGATGTATGAGGCAAAAGGGAGTAAGAGGCAAGTAATCTTGGAAATGTATAGAATGAAAACAATACATACTAACATTTGCAATGTGCCCCTGGGGGCACAGCTCTGAATTTCTTCATTTTTACTGTTATCTAAGTTAAAGCATACACACCACTATCATTTCATATTGTTGGCCAAAGGGGGGAAAATGGGAAATACAGTCTTCTTACTACTCAGTGGCTTAGTACACAGCACAGAAAAGAAAGATGGAGAATCCTGGCTCAAAGGAATTTTAGAGGTCTAGTCAAATATCCTCTCAATGCAAGTATTCTCCTACAATGTTCTTGACACCCTGCTTAAATAGTTCCACAACAGAAACCTTCAAAGGTACTTTTTAAAAAATCCAATTTAGGGTTTGTTATAATTGCTACAAGATTTCCTTTTCTCAAGCTCAAACTACTTGCCATTATCATTTACTAATATGTTCCAGTTCTAAATTCTGGAGCAATAAGGAGTAACTGATTCATGCTCTCACATGCCAGATCTTAAAGTACCCCAAGAGAGTTAGGGGCACCTCCAGGTACCCTGAGTACATCAGCAGAAATTTGTACTTAAAAAATATTTCAGGTGATACTGATGCCAAGAGGCTAGCAGATCACATTTTGAGAAATGTTTTGTGGTTTTACAAACATTAAGCAACCTATAGAATTTTTACTCAGGGCCGTTCCATAAAATGTACCTCCTGAGATGCATCTCATATTTTCAATACAAGATGTGCCATATTGTCCTTAGTTGTTACATTAACTATAGATACAGATATCACTTTACTGAGCATAAAGTCATTATGATTACTTATATATTATTAACAGGTACTTCTTTAATAATAAACAATTTTTAATCATATTTATATTTGATCTTCCATTTTCTAATAAGGAATAGAAGGTTGGTAGTTACAATGATAGTAATGCCCCATTAGAAGATGCTGGATGCTTTTTTATGCTTTCTCTGTTGAACTCCACAAAACTTGCTTTTCTCCAAGGCAGGTTTCCTGATATTTGATGAAGTGAAGCCCAGTGAGCAACACAAGTAAGCTGGATTCAAATTGTGACTCAGCTATTTGACAGCCTAGTGACTCTGGACTAGCAGTTACTTAATTTCAGGAAGATTGTGTTTCTTCTCTTCTGTAAAATGGAGGAAAATGATAGTCCCTACTTCATAGGAATCTTGTCAGTATTAACTAAGGGAATATGTGTAAAGTACTTAGCATGGTGTGGTGTATAACAACCATTCAATATTAGCTATCACTTTCATTATCAAACTTAGCTGGCAAGAAAAGATTGTTATTCTATGGCATTCTATACCAAAAAACAAACAAACAAAACATTTATCTGAGCAACATGCCCTACTTAAAGTAGAGTGCATAGGTTTAAACACAGCATACTTGATAAGGCCTCCAATTGTATCTGGTATTTTAATCTCTTTGCTCTGCATAATAGTACTTCCTAAGAACCCATCATATTTTTAAGAATGATAACATCCCACACTTGATTCATAATGGGCTTATTCTCTATCAAAACCTCTTTATCATGTTGTGCATTATCACATAGAATAGTATCTTTAATCCTTCACACCTTGAATAACTGCCTGTCTTGGCTCACAGACAATAACACGACAAATTGTACCCCTACAGGTAATCCCAGCTGTGGGGCAGAGAACATAGCTGCGGAAGTGTTTGATTCTTATGATCCTAGTCCTGTTAGATTCTTGGCAAACTGTCAGAAAATTCTTCTTGTTGCTTTAACATTCTGTGGCATACATTTTTAGAAATAAAAACAAAATTAAAAGCAGAAAAAATAATTCATAACTGTATATTAAAAAGGTGAATTTTATTCTATATAAATATTTCTCAGTAAATCTGACTGTAAAAAAGTATGAAGGAAAGCATCCCCAAAGATAGGGTTACACCTATCACCTTCTGGCTTACCTAGACATTTTTAGGAAGGATGGCCTAGGTGACCAAAGATGATGCAAATAAGTGAAAGGACTGACTGATTGCAAAAACATATTAATACTTATCTATGAACTCAAGCGTAAAGATCAGGTGATGGCCAAGCTATAATAACACCAGATAACAAGTCTTTGCAGGACTATTTATCTCCACTCCTAGATTCTTCTGCCTCTCAGGTTGTTACAGTAATGAGGCAGCACAGTTTGGTGGCTTATGATAACTGCCAGAATGAGGTCATATGCTCAACCCTATCTTTGATCTTCAGTCCTAAATAGTGACAGAACTTCAGGCATTACAACAGGGTTTTGCCTAGGGGACTTCATGTATTTTGTTTGTATCATCTCATTCAATCAACTGTATATTCATATGTCTTTTTCCTAACTCTTAATTCAATTCAAAGTCAATGGATACATAGTGCAGCCTGGCTCAACATAGAGATTTTATATTGGTTTCAAATAAGCCTCAGTTAGATGCTTGGTTCTATATTTGAGTCAAAATTTTAGGAACAGAGTGAACCCTGAGTAAGTCAGAATATGGCTGCTACTTTAATGAGAAATAACATAAAGAGCTAAGTTCAAAAGTTTATAATTTAAAGCTTCTTATTAGTTGTTTTTTGATTAGAAACAACTAAATTTATTTTTGGGTTTCCATGAAGGATTTCTATTTTGTTATGAATAAGCTATAACTAATGTTTCGAAATTTAAAATGGTCAAGGAGACTAAATTCAGTCTCTGATGAACAGCCATGGATGTTCATTATTGCTTTTATAAAAACTACTACTACATGTTATTGAGAATCTATGTTCTAGCACACACTTAAGGTTAAGAAACTTGGCTAAAGTTTTAATGGTAGAAAGTGGCAGGGTAAGTTCAAATTTCTCTGATTCCAAAGCTATGTCCTTTCCACTAAGCAACACAGTCTTTCTGATTTAGATGCCACCTGTGTGGCCTACATATCTTCTGTAAAATAAATATATCTAACACAGTGAAAATATGTCGTTTAGATTAAAATGTTTGTAACATTTATTTGTAGATTAACTTGACTGGTTGAAATATAGTAATGAATTTCATTTGTCTCTATCTTACCTATGCCAGAAACTAAGATAAAAAAACACCTGGTATGTATATAGGTGCAGTTATACACATGCACACATGCACACAGTTTGGAGTCATTACGCCATGGTGGAATCCTGAAAGGCTTACATGCCTATAATTTTGTTGCCATTTTCCCTTTCTGCATTCTTCTGAAGTGGCTAAGATATAGCCAGGCAAAGAGGTATCTTTATTAGAATTTGCCCCAGCATAAAAATGTTTAACGTTATGACTCTACTTTTATTACTGTCTTAAATTATGTATTATTCCTATCTAGATGTTAATGAATCGGTGACTTTTTTAGTATCATATGAACAAGTGCTAAGTAATCATGAAATTTTATTTCTGTTCTTTTCTATCTTGAATTATAAACTCCCAGAGAGAACTAGGTTCTTATACACACTTTTTTTAAAGTACAAATAGGAGATCAAACAATTCAAGGTCAGAGAACCCTGAAGTCTGAAGAACTGGGTTAGTTCAAACTAAGTCATTTAGTAGTAGGGTAAGCTTGTACAAATTATAGAATTTTTTTCTTGACCGTAATTTCTCCATCTGTACAAAATGAGAATAATACCAATGACACAGGGTTGCTGTAGGATTAAATAATACACATGTTTGTTTTAAAGTGCTATATCAATGTTGATTACCATTTTTAGCCAACAAGGCTTAATATATTCAAAAGATGGTGATAATTTGTTGATTTTTATGGACTCTAAAAGCTAAAAATTATTTTCAAATTCAGTTTTTCCTGGAACTTAAATGGTAAACTATGTTTCTGATGTTTCGTGCAAAGTATACTTCTTAAGTTCTTTTGAATTTCTTGGTTAAAATATTGTCTATTTATGACCCAGCAGCTTCTCACTTTCTTTTTCATTGCTTGGATGTCATATAATTTTAATTTTGATTATTTTTTATGACTTTTTTTCATTTTATTAATAAAAATCAGGAAAAAGTCATAGGATTTAAAACCAAATGTAACTAAGCTGGAATTATCCACAGAAAAAGGCATATCACAGTGTAGTTGTAGTACCTAAGAAAAAAACTACTGTCTGGAAAGTTGTTGGTTACAATTATCTTTAAATTTCTTGGTTGCTGAATTTATTTGGGGTCTAGAACTTTGGTAAGTCATGTTTTTTAAAGATTTTATTTATTCATTTCTACGGAGTGGGAGAAAGAGAAGGGGAGAAATGTTCATGTGAGAGAGAAACATCAATTAGTTGCCTCTCATATGCAGCCTAACCTGAGGACTGAACCTGCAGCCCAGGTATGTGCTCTGACCAGGAGTCTAACGGACGGTCTTTTTTCTTGTGTAACGATGCTCAAGCAACTGAGCTACACCAACCAGGGCAGTAATTCAAGTTTTTTTAAAGTTGCAGATCTGGTCACAACCATTCTGTACCGGTTTCCTAATCTAAGGAAGCTGCATGATTTGTGTTTGATTATGATTTGGTCCCTATGAGCAGCATCAAATATTCAATGACTGTATAAAATTTAGATTATAGGACCTTACTGCTTTATGCTCACTATTTTTGAGAGAACATTGCTCCTTTGAGGCAATTCCTTCATGGAGTTTCCATGATTATTATAGTTGTTTCTGATCACAGAAAATTTTTAATTGTGTTAGGAAGAATTGTGGAGAATTTTTATGAAACCACTTTACTTTTTGGTTCTTAGGTTTTCCCTGAATTTACTGTTGGTCCCTTAATATTTTCTTACAAGCCTGATGGAATAATTCATGTACAGAGTAGGAAAATAACACTATCAAAATTCTATGGAACATTTCAAAATTGTTCACAAAACCCTTATTAATTTCTGCTTTCCTTCTCATGAAGTCAGTGTCTCTGGTTTTTACCATTGCTTCAGGGAAATTTGTCTTCATTCATTACGAGGGACTTATGTTTTCAGCACAACAAATAAGAATAAAGCTTTTGATACAAACTGTGAAGTCTAGAAAATTTGGAGGTATGAATAACTTGTTTGTTTATAAAAGAGATTTTTTCACTTTCACCTGGCAAATGATGTACTTGATTCCTCTGTCTCACAGCTGGTACCTCATTCCTATAAAAGCTTGGTGTTGCCTCAGGAGTTCTGGTAGGAAGTCCTAAAGAAAAGGAATAAAATACTATTGGCATGTGATTTCTTAGTCCATGTGAACCAAGAATTTTTACCTTAGAGGTGAATTTCATAGTAACTACTTAGAAAGGTCTTTAGTTTATGCCTTTATCTGTGTATTTTGGTATAGCCTCAATAGAAAACTGTTTTGAGGGGAAAAAAACTTCTTTGAAGGATGTAGTGGGGTTCTAGGTACACAGAATCAAACAGAAGGAGCATTCAGAATAGGCTGTGAGACCCAGTTGAAACCCAGATTTGAGGACAGAGCTGGTTACCTCCTTGTTAGTATTTTGTGACATTCATCTCTATGATATTTTAATAAAGATATGTGTACTAAAGATGCCTAAATAAATATATTTTAATAAAGATAAATATTTAATCACCCTAGCCCTCAGTTGAACTTGAAGCATAGTAAGTCTATTGTATATTGTGGATAAGTGAGACTCATGAGGATGGATGGCTGTGTAGGTAGCAACAATATTAGGACCTAATACCAGTCTAGAAAAAGATATTCATCTGAGCAAATGATTTTTAAAGCCACAGCTTCAAGGAGGACAAAGCAAAAAATGCATATTTGTGAGTGGACATAACCCTACAGTTGAAGGCTTGGTTAATTTTCAACTCTGTTCAAAGAAAACGGTGCTGTTTCCTAGGGGATTACAGTTCTGTGCCAGGACCTAGTGGAACTAGGGCTGAATGTTAACTCCTGCTCACCCCTTGTGAGGTATGCTTATATAGTACACAGACTGCACATGACTTTACCTGTAAGCAAGAAACGGTTACAGAGCTTTAAGAAAAAACCACTAGCAATTTGTAAAATTATTAGTTTAATGTTGGTTTCTGTAGGTAGACTGTCAGTCCTATTTGGCATGGAGTATGTTTATTTTATTCACTAGTTTATTCTTAGTGGATAGCATCTTATCTACCTAATTATAACTACTTATAATTATTTGTTCAATAGCTGGCAAATGATTATCTTATCCTAGAAGGTAAGAACATCAGCATTCTTGTTGGTTCACTGGGATTCTTTCAGCTTTTAAATTCTACTCTGTCCTCTCTCATTATCCTAAAGGATATATTTATAGTCCAAAACTTCACTCTATTTTACTTGTAGTTTATTGGGCTTTAAAAGGGAATTTGAGGTCCAGTTAGAAAATCAGAGTTATAAAATGATTACTGGTCTCCAGCTTCTATAATTCCCAACCCCTCTTGCTTGGAGATATCTGTGTCAATATTTTAATCTGTCTTTAGCAGACTTTAAAGAGGTGAGGGCCTGAGATCCCAAAATAGATACTGAGAGGTGAAGTAACTACTGAAAAAATCTTTTAAAAAGTTTCACAGAGCTATGTTTCTCAAGTGGTCCAGAGGCCAGAAGATTAACATCACCTGGGAACTTTCTAGAAAGGCAAAATCTCAGGCCCCACTCTAGACATACTGAATTAAAATCTAGCTCTGGCAATCAGCAACTTGTGTTTTAACAAACTCTTCATGCGATTCTGATACAGACTTAAGTTTCAGAACCACTGCACTAAAGAATAAAAGGGCAAGAAAAGTACTGGCTCTTAAATATTATGTATGCATAAAAAGGGGAGATATACCCAGATACAAACATAAAATTGTCACTATGAAGGCGAACCTAATGAACTGTCTCTGAGTGTATAAGCCAAGGAGACTTGTTAGGTGGCATGGCTGCTTTTTGTAATTTTTCAAAAGTTATAATGTATTGCAAATATTCTAGTTTCTCTTTATATATTGATCCTGTCATTCATTAGTTATCCAAACAATTTAATTATTTATATTTTCATTCTTTTCTACCTCTAGAGATAATAAACTTCATGAGTTTTAAAAAACAATTGTTAAAAGTCTTAAGTTTACTTTTTTTCATAGTTACATTTTAATTTTATGAGACTGGGCTAAAAAGTCTGCATTTACCCTAACTATGCCTTTCCTGGGAATCTAGATTGGATGCAGCAATTTCTGTAACAATAGCAAGAGACTGTAGAATGTAGTTTTATGTATATGTGTTGCTATGGTATGCTGGAAATAGTATTATACACAATCTCCTTTGTGGGCTTTAAGAAATCATTTAATATACAAAATTACTTATTTTTCTTTTTCATGGGAAATGAATGAAATAAGCAAATATTATTTCCAATATTATTAAATAAGATAAATTAAACTGTTACCACTTTCCCCAGAAAAATAAGCTTTACATATTTTAACAAATACATAATGATTGAAAAACCTGTTAGAAAAAATAATCTCTTATTCCTCAATTATAATGATTTATAATTAAAAATTGCTACTAAAGAAGAACAGAACCTGCCCAGTAGACCAGTCTCAAATAAGTCACTGAAGTGATAAATGAATTTTATTACAGTCAGTCATTGTTGTCCCAAGTAACAGAACACAAATGTAATAAAACCTGCTTTAAAGCAATCTAGTTGATTGTATGCCACGTTCTCTCAGTGTGCCCAGAACTGCTCTAACAATAAAAGAAGAAACATCATAGGCAGACGGCTAAGAGCAGGATGTTCACTAGAAACCTACAGTCATTACCATAATTAAGAAATACTGAAAGACATCTCTGAGATTTGGAAGAAGGAAAAAGTTTCTGCTAACACATCTATTTAACATTGGAGTGAGGTCCTAGCTAATTTCTTTCCTAAGAAAGAAGAAATAGAAGTGATATTTTGACATGGTGACATGATTAGGATAGATAGGTAATTCAAAAGAATTTACAAATTATTGGAATTAATAAATTTATCAAGTTATCTGGATACAACTTTAATATGAAAATTAACTGTATTTTTACATTCTATCTGCAAACAATAAGAAAAAGCAGTTTTGCAGAGTTTTATCCATGTTGATGGTGCTACCTGTAATTATTTCTACTGCAGTACAGTATTTCATTGATTAAGAATTCTACAATTTATCTCCCCTCTCAAAATTAAATATAAAGGAATAAATCCAGTGAAAGGTGTGCAAGACCTCTACAAAGATGACTAAAAATATTTCTGAGAGTAAAGAAAGCACACATAAATGGAGAGATACCAAATGAAAAATTCAACATCATTGAATATGTCAAGTCTACACAATTAATCTATGGATCCAATTAAAGAGCAATCACTACCCAAACATATTTGTTTGTGTGCAAACTGACAAATTTAACACAAAAGACTGAGAAGAGCTATAATATTCTTGTAAAAGAACCACAAAAACAAAATTGGAAAACTTGTGCTATCAACAATAATACTATAAAGCTACAGCAAGTAAAACAGTGTGGAATTGGATAAATGGCAGATGAACATGCCAATGAAATAGAACATAGTCTAGAAACACACACATACACAAACAGTAAAGTACATTAATTTGTGGCAAAAATCCACATTAGTGCAGTGGGAGAAATGATAGTTTCTCATAAATGGTGCTTATCAACTGGATAACTAAATGGAAGGAACCTTGACTCCTTCTCATGTTATACACAGAAATACATTCCAAATGTAACCTGAGCTTAAATGTGAAAAAGAAAACAATAAGGGATGAAGTAAATTGAAAATGTCATAATTCTAAATAAATATCTAAAAGTCAATAAATTCAATAAAAATGAGAAAAAATTACTGCTTTACAAGGATATTATTAAATGTTTATACATTTGTATGAAATTAAAAACAATTTAAATAAAAGTTTTTTATACTCTGTGAAAACAGATCTATAGTTCAATGTCAAAGATATACCTAATATTTTGGGGGTTTAGAAATGTATACATTACTATACATTCCTTATAGAAAGGTCAGATAAATAAAAATTAGAAAATATGAATATTATTCATAATTCCACTACTCAATAATTTGTACTGTTAAAAATTTTTTTTCATTTTTAAAAAATTTATTCCTAGGAATCTTTATACTCACATTTTAAAATACATTTTAATGGGCTCATACTTTATCCTTCTGCTTTACTTCCAACATATTATCACTAAACTTTTATTTTGTCAATGAATATACATGCGTCCAAACTACAGTCAAAAGCAATAGTATCACATGCTTCTGCACCTGTGGTATATGTTTCCCACTAACTCAGTTCTAGCTATAAGAAAAGAGAGTTTCTGTATAAAATTTCCAATTTTTACTTAAAATTATTAAGGTACTTGCTGAATAAGGTTCCTTTAAAATGTCTTTAAAAGTATTGCACTTATACCTCTAATTTTAATTTTTTAAGAGGCCAAAAATATTTTTAAAGACATGTTTCTATTTAATTTTGGAATCAAATTTAAAAAATTTTGCTTATAGTTAAATTTTAGAAATGGAATTACCCCTTTACTAAAATAAAACAAATTAAATGACAAGAATTAAGAAAATAAAGCAGTAGATTAAGGCAGTGAGTTACCAGAAGCCTAAAAAATATCACTCTTGTTTACCTGAAGTGGGAGACTTGCAGCGCTCAAGTTCCAGGGGAACTGGACTGTCATTCAACTCAGTTAAACCTGAATATAAAATGACAAAAAAAAAAATGAATAAATTTTGCTAACACTTTGTAGATAATTCTTATTTCTTAATTCCTATAAGTTTTACAAGGTTTTTTTTACCTGTAAGATCTACTTTCCTATGCTCGTGTTATTATAATTTGTGTTAATCTTTTTAAGTTAAAATATAGTTGGTATAAAATATATCAGTTTCAGGTGTACAACATAGTGACTGACATTTATATCTCTTATGATGTGATCACCACACTAAGTCTAGTAACCATCTGTCACCCTGAAAAGTTAGAACACTAATATTGACTATATTTCCTTCACTTTTTCATTCATCCCTTTACTCACCATCCCTCTGTTTTAACAAGTGATACTGAAAAAAATAAGGAGCAATACACAAGTTGATACACCAATGGATAATTGAACATGATGGTGGAAAAATATAAACCCTTTAAAAATTTTTTCATATTGAAATATCTATTTTAATAAATAATGTGGCTTCCAGTCGGTGAAAAATAAATACCATATGATTTCACCTATAAGTGGAATCTATTCAACAAAATAAACTAATGAAAAAAATAAACCACAGGCAAGGAAACATGGAGCAGACTGAAAGTGACCAGAGGGGATGGGGAAGGAGGACAATGGTGGAAAGAAGGAGAAGGAACTTAACAAAGAGCATGTATGAATGACCCATGGACATGGACAACAGAGTGGGAATTGACTGTGGGAGAGGGAGGTGGGGTGGGATGGGTGGAGGAGGGCAAAGGGGGAAAAATTGAGACAACTGTAATAGAATAAACATGATTTAAAAATAAAATCAAAAAAAAAGAGAAAAAAAATAATGTGGCTTCATCTGAAAATAGATCAAGAATAAAATAAATGAGAAGGTTTTTTTAAAAAAAGACCAAATCAAAGCTTGCACTTTCAAGAGAAATGGGTATTGGTTTTTAAAAAGGCCTTTAAGGAGATCCTACAATTTTTAAGTATTATACTTATTATAAAATGCAGTATTGTGTACTTATTATAAAATGCAGTGTTGTGTAGTGCATACTAAGTGATTTGCTCAATAGTATCAAATTCCTTATAATAAGTACTACATTTTTATTTCTAGTACTTATTATTTTTAACTTTATTTTTATTATTGACACTATTAGTATTTCTTATTTCTGTTCTGTTACTTTCTAGACAAACACAAGGATAGGCACACTAGATCAATAAACATTTTGTAAATCTCACTGTCTGCCATTCTGCCTTCTAATGATAGGAATACCCTTAATTATGGATTTCCTATCATTGTTGGAGAGTGTTGCTTATTTTTTCTTTGTAAGTAAATATTCTGAGTTTCTACTGTAATGTAAATTCCCGTATTCAGAGGTACTTAAGCATTATTGTTAATTACCAAACCATCTTTGTTCATATTCCTTTCTGCCATCCTCTTTACATAATTTGTACCAGTAAACTTGCTATAAGGCCAAAAAAAAAGTCACAGAATTTTAGGAAAAGAGCATTGTAATACTCTACTTAACCCTTATGTTTTATAAATAAGAAACAGTAAGTTTAAAGAGTTTTAAGCTATTGAAAATCAAGATGGCAGAGAAGTGAGTGGAAGTCACACTGACCTTCTCCCAGGACCACTCTGGAATTACAACTATATTATGGAGAAATCACCTGGAACAAACAACTGAACAATAGCAAGAGAGGAGCCTTTTAACCTTGGACAGACAGAAGAATCAGCTTTAGCACATTCTGGTACAACTGGTAAGGAGTGCAGTAGAGACTCGAGAAGGCAGGTGGGGTGCCCACAGGCAGCAGCACCAGAAGGATATCGAAACAGCCAATTGGTTCCCCCTGAGAAGTGTGGGGTCTAAACCATAAGTGGGGATCTCCAACCTACAGCACCGGAGCCCAACAAGTACACAGTGAAGAGCCAGCTGTGAAAAGCAGCAGGGTTGCTCTCTAACAGAGACAGGAGCTGGAGATGCAAAGAGCTGTTTAAATGGCCAACACATACATTTTTGTTTGCAGCACTTACCCTGAGCTCTGGGAAAGGCAGGGGCAGAGTGTGCTGGAGATGCCTGAGGAGAGACTTTGGGGAAGTGAAGGAGACTTTGGGGAGAGCACTGAAAGAGTAGCCACAGGGAACCTGGTGCTGACTCATCCCCCATACAGCAGTAGCCAATATTGCTCAGGCAGACCACTCCTCTGAGCCACAATAGCACGAGAGGACCCAACAGCACCACTCCCAGGAGGCTCAGCGTAGGCCCATTAGTGCTAAAACCTGATGGCAGAGTACAGAGTAGCAGCCACAGATAGTAGATCCCTGGCTAAATGGGACACAGAATAGTCTAGAAACACTTCAGGAGAAACTGGATATGGAGGCTTTGGGTAGAGAACAGAGAGTAGCAGGTGGGATCCTGGTGCTGACTCCTTCCCCATATGGCATTAGCCATCTGGCTCAGGCTGACCACCTCCTTGAGTGGCAGTAGCGTGAGAGGACCCAATAACCCCACCCCCAGGAGGGACTGTGCCCCACCCTGTGGTGTCTCTAAGACAGTCTGCTAGGTGTAGAGTGACTAGATTAATAGCTGAAGAAGACAGCCACAGACAATAGATTCCTGGAAGTCTTGAACAGACTGCCTAAGGTCAGATAGGGTCAACATCTGACATCATCAGAGGCAGATGCAGAAAGAAAAGAACAAACAAACAGCAGTCTCCTACCTTAGAAGTTCACATCACAAAGTCAGGAAGTCAAGATGATCAATTTAAGAAGTAGAAGCAAAAAAGAAGTCTCACAAATAATGGGAAGATAAAGAAACACTCTCAAGTCAAAGAGAAAGGAGGAATCCCCAGAAAGAGAACTAAATGAAATAGAGGTAAGTACACTATCAGATATTTAGTTCCAAACAACAGTTCTAAGGAAGCTCAATGAGCTCAATGAGCTCAGAGAGAATTACAAAAAAACTCCAGGGAAACTACAAGGAACTTACTGCAAACTATATCAGCATGAAAAAGGACATAGAAACTGTCAATAAGAGACAAGAGGAAACGAAGAATACCATTTCTGAATTGAAGAACACAGTAAAAGGAATCAAAAGCAGGCTAGATAAAGCAGAGGACTGAATCAGCAAGCTGGAGGAAAAAACTTCCAGAAAGAGCAACAAAATGAAAAAAGACTCAAAAAGAATGAAGAGGCATTTAGGGTAATGCAGGACAACCTGAAACATAATAATATCCATATAATATGGATACTAGAAGGAGAAGAAGAGGAGCAAGGGATAGAGAACCTGTTTGAAAAAGTAATGATGGAAAACTTCGTTAATTGGAGGAGAGAAAAAGTCACACAAGTCCAGGAAGCACAGAGGGCCCCATTCAAGAGGAACCCAATGAAGCCCACTCTAAAACACATCACCATGAAAATGGCAAATATCAAAGAGAGAGAATCCTAAAGCAAGCAAGGGAGAAAGAGGCAGCAACATATAAGGAAACGGCTAGCAGCTGACTTCTCAACAGAAACACTACAAGGCAGAAGGAAATGGCAAGAAATGTTTCAAGTCATGAAAAAACAAAGGCTTGCAACCAAGACTGCTCTACACAGCAGGGCTCTCAACTAAAATGGAAGGTGAAATAAGGAGTTTCTCAGACAAAAGAAGGTTAAAAGAATACATCTCCATCAAACCAGCATTGCAAGATATGCTAAAGGGGCTGCTTTAAGAAGATGAAGAAAAGGAGTCTATGAATACCCAGTTCCTTTCATGGTCCCCAATACTTGATATTACCAATATTTTTAATACTTACTAATCTGACTGTGACAAAGATGTGTTATTTTAATTGTTACCTTATTATTTGTTGAAACTAAACCTGTCTTTGTATAATTCTTGCTTATTTCTATTATTTTTTAAAAAAGCTTTCAATGACTTTTTGGTATTCTTTTTCCATTTTTTGATTAAATGTTTGTCGAATTTTTTCCCTAAAAAGACAAAACTACTAACCCTTTTATAGATAGATGTGTTGCAAATACTTTACATTGTCAATATTTTACTTTATAGCTTCTGTATTTGAATATGTTAATTTAGGGTAAGAAAAATATTTTGTATTTTCATTTTTTTTAATAGAAATCCTCAAACTTCTTAGGTTTTACATATTGATTTTTAACTCACCTGAATATTTGTTGTGTAATATGTGAAATAGGGCTCTATACTCATTTTATTTCAAGTAATAGTGATCCTCGCACTTTATATGTTTTATAAATTGCTTTTTAAATCAGTTAGAAGACATATGCATTTACACTATTATTTTATAATTCTATAAATACCTGAACAGTCTTTTTCCTTTGTGTGCATTCAAATTGCCCTCTGAGGTCACTTTCTTTTACTCTGAAGAACTTTCTTTAGTATTTTTTGTAAGGTGGCTCTACTTGCAACAAATTTAGTTTTTGTTTATCTTGGAACGTCTTTATTTCACCTAAATTTTTGAAAGATAGTTTTACTGGATATAAGGTTCTTGGTTGAAAGTATTTCCCTTTGTGCACTTTAAATAATATGTTATTCAATTACCTTCTTGCTTCCATTGTTTCTGATGACCTGTTAATCCTATTGGAGTTCCCTTGTATGTGACAATCCATTTTCCTCTTACTGCTTTCAAGATTTTCTCATTGTCTTTCAGCATTTTTACTGTGCTATGTATTGGGGTGGATATCTTTATACCTATTCTGCTTGGAATTCATTGAGCTTCTTCAATGTATACATTAATATTTTCCATCAAATTTTGAAAGTTTTCAGCCATTCTCTCTAAATATCTTTTTGCTTCTTTCTTCCTTCTTCTACTCTTATTATGAACATGTTAATGCACTTAAGGTACCCCACTTCTCTGAGGGTTGTTCATTTTTCTTCATTATTTTCTCTCTGTTCTTCATAATGCATAGTCTCTATCAATCTACCTTTAAGTTTGCTGATTCTAATTCCTGCTGGTTCAAATCTACTGTTGAATCAATCTAGTGGATTTTTCTTTTCATTATTGTACTTTTCAACACCAGATTTCCATTTTTCCCTTGGCAATCCCCCTTCATTCATTTCACCCATCTACATCCAACTGCCAACTTTGGCAATCGCCAATCTATTCGCTAAATATATAGGCTAAAGATTTTGTTCCTGTTTTCAGATTCCACATTTAAATGATGTCCTGTGGTATGCGTCTTTCCTTGTATGACTTATTTCACTTAGCATCATGTTCTCACTATCCACCCATGTTTTTACACTTAACAATATTTCTTCCTTTTTATGTATGAATACATTTTTTTTTACTCATTAGTCTACTGATGGACACAAGTTATTCCATATTTTGCCTGTTGTAAGTAATGCTTGAATGAACATGAGGATGCATATATCTTCAAAATATTTTTTTACTGTTTTTCAATTAGTTATCTCCATTTCCCTACATTATTCTCCCCTGCCCTACCTGACCCTCACCTCCCACATTCAATACTCCCTCCTCCCACTCTGTCTTTGTCCACGAGTCATTTATACATGTTCTTTGACTTGACCTTTCCCCTTATTTCCCCTATTATCCTCCTCACTTCTCCCCTCCAGTCAGAGTCTCGCTCATTTCACTTAGAATAATCTTCTCTACTTCCATCCATGCTGTCACAAAGGGTAGTAGCTCTTTCTTTCTGCTGCATAGTATTCCATTGTGTAAATGTACCATAGTTTTTTGATCCACTCATTTGCTGATGGGCACTTAGGCTCTTTCTAGAACTTGGCTGTTATAAGTTTCACTGTTCTTAACATTGGGGTGCACAGGTTCTTTTGAATTGGTGTTTCAGGATTCTTAGCGTATAATCCCAGCAGTGGAATCATTGGGTCAAAAGGCAGTTCCATTTTTAGCTTTTTGGGGGAATTCCAAACTTTTCCACAGTGGCTGTACCATCTGCATTCCCACCAATAGTGTACTAGTGTTCCCTTTCTTCCACAACCTTGTCAGCACTTCTTGTTTGTTGATTTGTTTATGATAACCATTCTGACTGGCATGAAGTGGTGTTTCATTGTGGTTTTAATTTGCATCTCTCTGATGGCCAGTTATACTGAGAATTCTTCATATGTCTCTGGGCCTTCTGTATCCCGTCCTTGGACAAGTGTCTGTTTGGACTGTTTGTTTTCCTTGGGTGGAGTCAGGTGAGTACTTTATGTATTTTGGAGATCAAACACTTTAAGGTACCACTGGCAAACATATTTTCCCATACAGTTAGTTCCCTTTGTATTTTGCTCTTTTATTTAACTGTGCAGAAGCTTTTTACCTTGATGTAGTCCCATATGGTTATTCTTTCCCTTATATCCCTTGCTCTAGGGGGCGTATCAGTGAAAATATTGCTGGATGTAATATATGAAATTTTCCTGCTTAAATGAAATAGAAGAAGAAGAAATCAGAAAAGAAATACCATTCGATATAGCAAGAAGAAAAATAAAGTACCTAGGAATAAATTTAACCAAGGAGGTAAAAGACCTGTACTCAGAGAACTATACAACACTGAAGAAAGAAATTAAGGAAGACACAAATAAATGGAAGCATAGACCGTGCTCATCAATTTGAAGAATGAATATCAAAATGTCCATACTATCCAAAGCAATTTATAGATTCCACACAATCTCTGTTAAGATACCAATGACGTATTTCACAGAAATGGAACAGACATTTCAAAAATTTATATGGAACCATAAATGACCCCGAACAGCCGTAGCAATTTTGAGAAAGAAAAACAAAGTAGGAGGGATCACAATACCGGACATCAAACTATATTAAAAAGCCACTATACTCAAAACAATCTGGTACTGGCACAAGAACAGACCCAGAGATGAGTGGAAGAGAATAGAAAGCCCAGACATAAGCCCAGGTTTATATGGGCAACTAATGTTTGACAAAGGGGGCAGAAGCATAAAATGGAGCAATAATAGCCTCTTCAACAAATGGTGTTGGGAGAGCTGGACAGCTACATGCAAAAAATTGAAATTGGATCATCAGCTGACATCATACTCAAAAATAAACTCAAGATGGATAAAAGACTTAAATATAAGTTGCAACATCATAAAAGTCCTAGAGGAGAACATTGGTAGGAAACTCAGATATCCCACGCAGCAAATTTTTCACCAATATGTCTTCTAAAGCAAGGGACATAAAGGAAAGAATAAACAAGTGGGACCTCATCAAAATAATAAGCTTCTGCCTGGTTAAAGGAAACATCAGCAAATGAAATGGGAGCCAACCATATGGGAAAATATATTTGCTAATGATACATCAGATAGAGGCTTGATCTCCAAGGTATATAAAGAACTCACTCGACTCCACTCCAAGAAGACAAATCATCCAATAAAAAAATGGGCAAAGGACCTGTGCAGACGCTTCTCCAAGGAAGAGACACAGAGGGCCCAGACACATTTGAAAGGATGCTCGGCATCACTAGCCATCAGAGAAATGCAGATCAAAACCATAATGAGGTACCACTTCACATGGTCAGAATGGCCATCATAAATAGATCAGCAAACAACAGGTGCTGCCGAGGCTGTGGAGAAAAGGGAACACTAGTACACTGCTGGTGGGAATGCAGACTGGTGCAGCCATTGTGGAAAGCAGTGTGGAATTTCCTCAGAAAGCTGAAAATGGAACTGCCTTTTGATCCAGTGGTTCCCCTGTTGGGACTATACCCTAAGAATCTCAAAATGCCAATTCAAAAGAACCTATGCACCCCAATGTTCAGAGCAGCACAATTTACAATAGCCAAGTGTTGGAAGCAGCCTAAATGCCCATCAGTATATGACTGGATCAAAAAATTATGGTACATTTACACAATGGAATACTACAGAGCAGAAAGAAAAAAGGAAATATTAAACTTCGCGACAGCATGGATGGAACTAGAGAGCATTATGTTAAGTGAAATAAGCCAGGGGGCGAAAGACTAATACCATATGATCTCACCTATAAGTGGAACCTAACCAACAATACAAAGATTTAAGGAAAATAAGACCAGCAACACTGAAAGGAAAAGAAACCAACAGAGACAAGAGGGAAGAAGCGGGGGTGGGGGAAAAGGAAGGGAAGGGCAAGTCAAGTAACATATAGCAAGGACTCATGGACAAAACCAAAGGGGAGGATTGAGGGAGGGAGGGGGGAGGGGTCAAGGGAAAGTGGTGGGGGGAAGGCAGAGACAAATGTATTTGAAAAAATAAATTAAAAATAAATTTTCATGCTTATATTCTCCTCTAGTCCTTTTATAGTGTCATGACTTATATTTAAGTCTTTTATCCATCTTGAGTTTATTTCTGTGTATGGTGTAAGTTGGTGGTCTAATTTCAATTTTTTTGCAGGTAGCTGTCCAGATCTCCCAACACCATTTGTTGAAGAGGCTATTCTTATTGCATTTTATGCTCCTGTTCTTTCGTTGAATATTAATTAACCATAGTGACATGGGTTTATTTCTGGGCTCTCTATTCCGTTCCATTGATCTATGTATCTGTTCTTATGGTAGTACCAGACTGTTTTGATTACAGTGGCCTTGTAATATAGCTTGATATTGGTATTGTGGTCCCTCCTACTTTGTTCTTCTTTCTCAGAATTGCTGAGGCTATTTGGGGTCTCTTATGGTTCCATATAAATTTTTGGAATGTTTGTTCTATATCTGAAATATTCATTGGTATTTTAACAGGGATTGCGTGGAATCTATAAATTGCTTTGGGGAGTATGGTCATTTTGATGATGTTAATTCTTCCAGTGTGAACATGGTATATGCTTCCATTTGTTTGTGTCTTCCTTAATTTCTTTCTTCAGTGTTGTGTAGTTCTCCGAGTACAGGTCTTTTACCTCCTTGGTTAGGTTTATTCCTAGGTACATTATTTTTCTTGTTTCTATAGCAAAGGGGATTTTTTCCCCTGATTTCTGATTCTGATATTTCATTGTTGGTGTACAAAAATGCCTTCAATTTCTGAATATTGACTTTGTATCCTGCTGTTTTTCCAAATTCACATATTAGGTCAAGTAGTTTTTTGGTGGAGTCCATAGGGTTTTCTAGGTACACTATCATGTCATCTGCAAACAATGACAGTTTTACTTCCTTCTTCCCAATTTGGATGCCTTTTATTTATATTCTCCATGTCTGATCACTGTGCCTAGAACTTCCAACACTATGTTGAGTAAAAATGGTGAAAGCGGACACCCTTGTCTTGTGCCTGGTCTTAGAAGAAAGCATTTAGTTTTTGCCTGTTGATTATGATGTTGGCTGTAGGTTTTTCATACATGGCCTTTATTATGTTGAGGTATGCCCCCTTTATTCCCACTTTACTGAGTGATTTTATCATAAATGGATGCTATACCTTATCAAATGCTCTTCCGCATCTATTGATGTGATCACATGATTTTTGTCTTTCCTTTTATGTGAGACATTATATTTATTGATTACAGATATTATACCATCCTTGCATCCCTGGGATGAATCCTACTTGATCATGGTGAATGATCTTTTTAATGTATTGCTGGATGCTGTTTGCTAATATTTTTTTGAGGATTTTAGCATCTACATTCATCAACAATATTGGCCTGTAGTTTTCTTTTTCTTTTTCTTTTTTTTTTTATCAGTATGAAGTAGCTTTAATTGTGCATGAGGTTTCAATATCCTAAGCAAGTTTTTTTTTTTTTGACAATTAAAATCTCCCTAGGGGCATTTATTTCTATGAAATTAAGCACAAAGCAAGAAAACATGAACCCATTTGAGGGTGCATTTAGAAAAGGTTACAAAAGATGTGTCACTGTCACTGAGGAGTACAGTGCGCGTTACTGTGCGGAACTCTCGGTTACAGCTCAATCCTCTGATGACATTTTCTCAGGCTGCTGCTGCCAAGATTTCCTGTTTTGCCTTTGATTCTGTTACATGCACTTTTCCAGAAGTTTCTCAGTTAATAACATTTCTTGGTTGTGTCTTTATCTGGCTTTTGGATGAGGATGATGCTGGCATCCTAAAGAGAGTTTGGGAGTCTTCTGTGTTCTTGGACTTTTTGGAATAGTCTGAGTAGGACAGGGGTTAGCTCTTCCTGAAGTGTTTTGTAAAATTCTCCTGTAAAACCATCTGGTCCAGGGCTTTTGTGTGCCAGGAGTTTTTTGATTGCTTCAATTTCACTAGCTGTTATTGGTCTGTTCAGGCATTCTACTTTTTCATTCAGTTTTGGAAGATGATATATTTCCAGAAATTTGTCCATTTCATCGAGGTTTTCTATTTTATTGGCATATAGTTGTTCGTAGTAATTTCCTACCATCCTTTATATTTTTGTGGTATCAGTTTTAATTTCTACTCTCACTTATGATTTTATTTTTTTGGGTCCTCTCTCTTTTTCTCTTAATGAGTCTCCTTAAAGGGTTGTTGATTTTGTTTATCTTTTCAAAGAACCAGCTCCTGGATTTATTGATCCTTCAAATTGTTCTTTTAGTCTCTATGTCATTTAATTCTGCTTTGATCTTGATTATTTCCTTCCTTCTACTCTCTCTGGGTTTTCTCTGTTGCTGTTTCTCCAGTTCTTGTAGCTGTAGGAGTAGGTTGTTTATTTGAGATGCTTTTGTCTATTTTAGGTTGGCCTGTATTACTATGAACTTCCTTCTCAGGATTGCCTTTGCTGTGTTCTATGGGTTTTGGACTGTGGTGTGTTTATATTCATTTGTTTCTAGAAACTTTATTTCTTCTTTGATCTCATTTTTAACTCCTTCATTGTTTAACAGCATGCTATTCAGTCTCCATGAGTTTGAATATTTTTGAGTTTTTCCTTGAGTTTGGCTTCTAGTTTCAAGCCCTTGTGGTCTTCAAAAAAACTTGATATTATTTCAACTTTCTTGAATTTTTAGAGGCCTTTTTTATGTCCTGTCATGTGGTCTATCTTGAAAATGTGCATTTGAAAAGAATGTGTATTTTTCTTTTTTTTGGGATGACAGGTTCTATATCTATCAGTTGTGTCCATTTGATCTAGTGTGTCATTCAGTGCCCCAATATCTTTGGTCATATTTTGTTTGGAAGATCTACCCATTGCTGACAGTAGGGTTTTAAAGTCCCCTACTATCAGTGTGTTGCTGTCTATATCTTAATTGAAGTCCTCCAACATTTTACTTATATATTTGGGTGCTCCTATGTTGGGTGCATACATGTTTACAATGTGTATGTCTTCTTGATGAGTTCTTCCCTTGAACTCATAAGTGTCCTTCAGTGTCTATTTATGGCCTCTGCTTTGAAGTCTTTTTATATCTATGCATTGTTACCCCAGCTTTTTTTCTTTTTTCCTGTCCAGTTGCTTGGAATATTTTTTCCAACCCTTCACTTTAAGCTTGTGTAGGTCTTTTGTTCTAAGGTGGGTCTGTTGTAGGCAGCATATTTGCTGGTCATGTTTTCTTTTTTTATTGTTCAAATACATTTGTTTTCATTTTTCTGCCACCACTGTTCCCTGCCCAGCCCAACCCAACTCCCTCCCTCAATCCTTCCTCACTTCATGTTTTTTTATCCATTCAGCTACACTAAGCCTTTTGACTGGAGCATTTAACCCATTTCCATTTAAGGTTATTTTTGATAGCTATTTATTCATTGCCATTTTCCCCCTTGTACTTATGCTCCTCTCTCTGCCCCTCTTTTTTCTTCATCTTCTTGAAGTAGTCCCATTATCACATCTTGCAAAGATGGTTTGGTGGACATGTATTCTTTTAGTCATCTTTTGTCAGGGAAATGCCTTATTTTGCCTTCCATTTTAATTGAGAGTCTTGCTGGGTAGAATAGTCTTGGTTGCAGTCCTTTGCTTTTCATTTCTTGGAATATTTCATACCATTCCCTTAGGCCTGTAGTGTTTCTGTTGACAAGTTAGCTGCTAGCCTTATGTGGGCTCCCTTGTATGTTACTTCCTGTCTCTCCTTTACTGCCTTTAAAATTCTCTTTTCTTTCAAATTTGGCATTTTAATTATGATGTGTCTTGGAATAGGCCTTTTTGGGTTCATCTTGATTGGGACCCCCTGTACTTCCTGAATTTGCATGTCTTTTCCCCTCTCCAGGTTAGGGAAGCTTTCCATCATTACTTTTTCAAACTGGTTTTCTATCCCTTGCTTCTCTTCTCTTTTTGGTACCCCTATTATATGGATATTATTATGTTTCCTGTTGTTCTGCTGTTCCCTTAACCCCTATTCATTCTTTTTGAGTCTTTTTCCTTTTCTTGCTCTTTCTGGGAATTTTTTCCTACCTTGTCCTCCAGCTCACTGATTCGATCCTCTGCTTCATCCACCCTTTTACTATGTTCTTCAATTCAGAAGTTGTAATCTTCATTTCCTCCTGGCTCTTGATGGTTTCTATGTCATTTTTCATGCTGATGTACTTCACAGTATGTTCCTTGTAGCTTCTCTGTAGTTTTTGTAATCCTCACTGAGCTCATTGAGCTTACTCATAATCATTTTTTTGAACTCAAAATCGGTAGGTTTACTTGCCGCCATTTCATTTAGCACTTTCTGGGGATTCATCCTTTTTCTACTGGGGGTTGTTTCTTTGTCTTCCCATTTGTTGGGAGACTCTTTTTGTTTGCTTTTGCTTCTTAAATTGATCTATTTTGGCTCCCTATTTTTGTGGTGTGAAGTTCTATGGTAGGATACCTGTGTCATTCAGTAGTGCAGTCTCCTTGATCTCCTAAACTTGATGCTCTCTGCATGCCCTTTATGCCATTTGGTTCTCTGGATGTAATTTGGTTTGATTCTTTTGGGTCATTCTTTAGTAGGTCCTTCCTTCCAGCTAGTTGACTGAAGGTCACTCCACCTACTACATCTTGTATGCTGTTGTGCAGGTGCTGCCACAAGAAAACCACAAAGCCCAGGAAACAAATGTACACCTACAAAAATAACTCCCATCCTCAATCCCAGTATCAATAGCAAATGAACCTTTATTCATAAGGGTGTAGAGAGGTTAAAACTATTATAATAAAGGAGAGCAAACAGGGAAAGATATATCTTCTTGAGTTAGTGTTTTTTGTTTTTTTTTTTGGATACCCAAAAGTGCAACTGCTGAATCATATGGTAGTTTTATTTTTAACTTTTTGAAGAACCTCCATTCTTTTCTCTATAGTGTCTGTACCAATCTACATTCATATCAACAGTGTATAGGAGTTCCCCTTTCTTTACATCCTGAACAACATTGTTTTATCTTTTCGATAATAGCCATTCTAACAGATGTGAGGTAGTTTCTCATTGTGGTTTTTATTTCACTGATGATTAGCGAATCTGAGCGCCTTTTCATGTACTTGTCAGTTATTGGCATACCTTCTTAGGAGAAAATGTCTATTCAGATCATTTGCCCTTTTAAAAATCAAATTAAAGAACTCATGCACCCCTATGTTCATGGCAGTGCTATCTACAATATCCACATGCTAGTAATTGCATAAGTGCCCATAAGTAAATGAGTAAATCAAAAAACTGGTACATTTACACAATGGAATACTATGCAGCAGAAAGAAGGAAGGAACCCTTTGCGACAGCATGGATGGAACTGGAGAGTATTATGCTAAGTGAAATAAGCGAGGCAGTGAAAGAAAAATGCCATATGATCTCATCTGTAAGAGAAATCTAATGAACAAAATAAACTAATGAACAAAATAGAACCACAGGTATGGAAACATGGAACAGTTTGGGGGTGACCAGAGCGGGGCGGAATGGGATGGTGATGGAAGAAGGTAGGGACTAGACAAGAAACATATGAATGGCCCATGGACATGGGTAACAGTGTGGTAATTGACTGTGGGAGCTCGGGGTGGAATAGGTGGAGGAGGCCAAAGGAGAAAAAAATGAGACAACTGTAAGAATGACAATACAAATTATTAAGAACTCAAATTATTTGACATTTCTGCTATTGAGTTGTAAGATTTCTTTATATATTTTGCATTTTAACCCCTTATCAGATGTGATTTGCAAATATTTTTCCTCATTCAATAGCTTTTTTTCATTTTGTTGATTGTTTCCTTTTCTGTACAGGAAGCTTTTAGTTTGATGTTGTCCTACTTATTTTTAGTTTTGTTTCCTTTGCTTTAGGTGTCAAATCATCATGAACATCCATGTTAGGGAACTTACTACCCATGTGTTTTTTTGTTTTGATAGGATTTTTATTTTTTCAAGTCTTATATTAAAGTCTTTAATTCACTTGAGTTAATTCTGATGTACTGTGTAAGACAGTTCCATTTGGTTATTTTTATAACTTCCATTTCTGTGTTGCTGTTCTCTATTAATGAGACATTATCACCATAGTGTCTCTTATTTCTTTAAGTATGATGTGTTTTATTTCTTTAAACATATTTTTAATGGCTGCCATGAAGGCATTGCTAAAGCCAATATCTGGGTTCTCTCAGAGGCAATTTCTGTTTTATTTTTTTTTTCATGTGAATGGGTCACATTTTTCTATTTATTTGCATGTCTCATAATAGTCAGTAACCGGACATTTTGGCAACCCTAGATACTGATATAGCAATTCTAGATGCTGATTACTGTTTCCCATATGCCCTCTCTGGTTTTTGTTGTTGTTTGCTTATTTGTTTCAGTGATTTTAGTGACTACTTAGTCACTAAAGAGGGTTATTTCCCTTACACTGTGAAGACTTAGATGATGCTTCTCAGAGGGCACAGCCTTCAGCATAAATGTAGTCACCCTGGGATGACAGTGGTTTTAACAGAGTTCTCTTTGTTTCTTTCCCTGATCACTCTGTTAAGTTGTCTGCCTCTGATGATATTGATGTGAATCCAGCCATTAGGTACCACAATCACAGCCAGGTGATTGCTCTATTGTTTTTGACAATTTGTTGGTATATATGTTAATCAAAATTCTAATCTAATTAAATTAGGAGCCAATCTCTGAGGTTGTTCAAATCCCAAAAGGAGTCTTAGCTGTGTTTTTTCTTGGTTCTCTCTAGTGAATCAGCTCATCTATGGTTTGCTGGTTACTTTTAATTAAGAGAAGCTATCAATCTCATTTGATTTCCACCCAATACTTCATTGATTTTTAGTCTTCTTTTTATCTTTTTTCTTTCTTCCCTTTCTTCCCCTCCTCCCTGCACCCCCCTTCTATGAGTATCCCCCCCTTAGTTCATATCTATGGGTCAAACCCACACAGGTTTTTACAGCCAGAGGTTTTGAGGCTTTATTTCCCTGCATTGGAACCCCGGGTTGCTCGGTCTGTCTCACTCCCTAGTTGTTCCTCCTGGTTTATCCACACGCAAATGTGGGACTGCCCAGTCCTCCAGCCACTGCCTTGCCATGTGTCCTCTCTACCCTGCTGCCTGTCTCTGTCCTTCCAGCCAGTCTGAATGAATGTTTCTTCTTTAACTCCTTGGTTATCAGCCTTCCATACAGTTTTTATTTTCTGGCAGTTCTTGTTTTTTTTTTAAAGTTGTTGTTGTCCTTCTTTTGGTTGTGTGAGGAAGCCAAGTGTACCTACCTATGCCTTTATTTTGGCCAAAAGTAGTATACTTCATTGATTTTGATGGTATCCTGAGGCTTGAACTTCCCCAAAGTGTGTTTTAAATAAAGCTAATTCCTTTGGGGGAGAGATTCAGAGTTTGCTGTTCTTATAGACTGCCCTTTTCCCCTGGGCAAAAATCACTGTGCCACTAGTCTGGGCCCTGGCAGAGGTGGAAGCCTCTGGTCTTCTCAGCTTGACTTTTCTGGCATGAAACCTCTGCCCTCTGAGTAAGCAAAGGTGGGAGAAATTAGAGTCTCTGTTTTTGGTTTGCTATGCCAGAAGTAGACTTTTTGTCTTAAGAGTGTGTGATTGGCAGGAGAAGGAAGCCTCTAACCTCTTGGCCGTACTCTCCAGGAATTTGGCTTTTTCAGCTTAGAGTTGGAAGGGGTGAGAAATTCTGGCAACCCGAAGGCAGGGGAGGTACAGAACAAATTGTGGCTTATTGTCATAGACTCACTTTTTACCTTTCAGTAGATTTTACTCACTTTTTACTTTTTCAGTAGATTTTAAAAAATAAATGTTTCTTTATTTTCTGTATCCTCTTAGAACAATTTCCAGAGACTTTAAGTGATTTTTTAAAAAAACCAACCAAACAAACAAACCCTGAAACTCACAGACAAAGAGAATAGTGTGGTACTTAACAGAGGGAAGGGGGTTGGAGCTAGTAGAGGGTAAAGGGGGCCAAATATATGGTGATGAAAGATGATTAGATTTTGGGTGGTGGGCATACACAGCAATATACAGATCATGTATCATAGAAATGTACACTTAAAACATATATAATCTTATTAAGCAATGTCACCTCAATAATTTTTTTTATTGTTTAGACTCCCAGAAGTCACCCATTTTATTGCCTCCCTTTATAAGGTACTTTATTCTTTAAAAAATTTTTTATTGTTGTTCAATTATAGTTGTCTGCATTTTCCCCACATTACTCTCCCCTGCCCTACCCACCTCTACCTCCCACATTCAATAACTTTAATTTAAAAAATAAAAATAGCTTACACCTGTTATGCTCTTTCCCTGGAGAATGTTTCCATGGTGTTCTTCAAGTTGCCACCTGGAAGTCTATCTTGTATATAGTTCTCAATTTTTTTGTTGCTACTATATAAAAATATGGTTTATTTTTTAATACCGACTAATATTCTTTAATGTTGCTAAGATCACATATTGTTTTTGTAATTTTTTGTAGATTTCTTTGAATTTCCTACATATACCATAATATCATTGGCAAATAAAAGGAGCTTTTAATATTTTCTATCTAATCTTTAGGCACATTATATTTAATTTTGCTTTTTGCCCTTACTAGTTCATTAAGTACAGTGCCAAGCAAAGTTAATGAAACTTGTTATTATTTTTTTTCTTGTTAACAATTTTAGTAGAGAAACATTCAGAATTTCACAATCAATTATGATGTTATTTGTAGGTTTTTCATTAATGGACTTCATTTAGTTGAGGAAATATTCTTTTATTCCTGGTTTTCTCAGGATTTTTTATTATATATACATGTCAAATTATGATACATTTTTTGCATGTAGTCATCTGCCACTTAACTACAAGGATATGTTCTGAGAAACATGTCATTAGGCACATTTGTCACATGAATGTAATAGAGTGCACTTATACAAATCTAGGTAGGATAGCCTAGTACACACCTAGGACATATGGTATACCTCTGTTGAATATGTGGTCATTGATGAAAATGTTATGCAGTGTATGACTGTATTGAGATGATCATGTTATTTTCTCCTTTATGATGTTAAACAGACATTTTGCATTGACTGATATTCAAATATTAAATTCATATTTCTGGAATAAATCCACCTTGGATATAATTGCTTCTTTCTTATATATGTCTGTCTTCCATTTGCTAATATTTTACTTATGAATTTTACATCTATGTTCAAGATTGAGATTGGCCTGTACTTTTATGTTACTATCTTTGTCAAATTTTGGTTTTCAACATTGTGCTGGCCTCAGATAACCAGTCAGGAAGAGTTCCCTCTTGTTTCTATTCCATAGCTATTGTTTGTATAAGATTAGTGTTAATTCTTTAAGTTTATTTTTCAATTTCAGTTGTCCCACTGTTTTCACCATTGCTCACCCCTACCTCATCCTCCTGCACTCCCACAGTCAGTCCCCCCCATTTTCCATGCTCATGAGTCCTCTATTTTTGTTCCTTTGCTTGCCCATTCCTCTTCTTCCCCCCATTTAATTCTTTCTTAAATGTTTGACAGAGTTAATCAACAAAGGCATTTGCAATTTTCTTTTCTCTGGGTATTTAATTACGGATTGAAAAATTTTTTTAAAGATACAAGGCTATTTATTTCAGAAATTGTATTTTTATTTCTTCCTGGTTCCTGTTTATTCTATTTCCTTGTTCATACTGTTGCAGTTCCCACTCAATTCCTTATAGTTGTCTGTGAGTTCTTTGAGCATCCTTATAACCATTTGTTTGAATTCTGTATCTGATAGTTCACTTACCTCCATTTAATTTAGCTCTTTAACTGGGGAGGTAAGAGATGTGTACTAAGAAAACTACACAACATTGAAGAAAGAAATTAAGACACAAATAAATGGAAGCATATACCGTGTTCATGGACTGGAAGAAGTAACACCATCAAGATGTCCATACTACTCAAAGCAATCTATAGATTCAATGCCTTCCCTATTAAAATGCCACTGACATATTTCACAAATATAGAACAAACATTTCAAAAATTTTTCTGGAACCATAAACGACCTAAATAGCTGCAGCAATTTTGAGAAAGAACAAAGTAGGATGGATCACAGTACTTGATATCAAACTATATTACAAGGCCATTGTAATCAAAACAGTCTGGTACTGGCATAAGAACAGACACATAGATCAATGGAACAGAATAGAGAGCCAAGAAATAAACTCATGCCTCTGTTGTCAATTAATATTCAACAAAGGGGGCAGAAACATAAAATGGAGTAAAAATAGCCTCTTCAACAAATGGTGTTGGGAGATCTGGGCAGCTACATGCAAAAAATGAAACTCAACCACCAACTCACACCATATACAAAAATAAACTCAAGATGGATAAAAGTCTTAAATATAAGTCACGGCACCATAAAAGTTCCAGAGGAAACATAGGCAGGAAAATCTCAGATATTCCATACAGTAATATTTTCACTGATATGTCCCCTTGAGCAAGGGACATACAGGAAAGAAATAAATTGGACTTCATCAAAATAAAAAGCTCCTGCACAGCTAAAGAAAACTTCAGCAAAATGAAAAGGGAACCAACGATATGGGAAAATATATTTGCCAATGATACCTCAGACATGGGTTTGATCTCCAAAATATATAAAGGACTTACATGACTTCACTCCAACAAGACAAATGATCCAATCAAAAAATAGGAAAAGGACCTGGGCAGACGCTTTTCCAAGGAAGAGATACAGAGGGCCCAGAGACATTTGAAAGGATGCTCGGCATCACTAGCCATCAGAGAAATGCAGATCAAAACCACCATGAGGTACCACCTCACACCAGTCAGAATGGCCATCATAAATAGATCAAGAAACAATGGGTGCTGGCGACACTGTGGAGAAAAGGGAGCACTAGCACACTGTTGGTGGGAAAGCAGACTGGTGCAGCCACTGTGGATAACAGCGTGGAATTTCCGTAAAAAACTAAAAATGGGACTGCCTTTTGACCCAGCAATTCCACTGCTGGGGTTATACCCTAAGAATTTCAAAACACCAATTCAAAAGAACCTATGCACCCCAGTGTTCAGAGCAGCACAATTTACAATAGCCAAGTGCTGGAAGCAACCTAAGTGCCCATCAGTAAATGAGTGGATCAAAAAACAATGGTACATTTACACAATGGAATACTATGCAGATGAAAGAAAAGAAAGAGAAAGAAAGAAAGAAAGAAAGAGAAAGAAAGAAAGAAAGAGAAAGAAAGAAAGGAAGGAAGGAAGGAAAGAAAGAAAGGAAGGAAGGAAGGAAAGAAAGAAAGAAAGGAAGGAAGGAAGGAAAGAAAGAAAGAAAGGAAGGAAGGAGGAAAGGAAGGAAGGAAGGAAGGAAGGAAGGAAGGAAGGAAGAAAAGAAAGAAAGAAAGAGCTACTACCCTTCGCAACAGCATGGATGGAACTAGAGAGCATTATGCTAAGTGAAATAAGCCAGGGGGCAAAAGACAAATATCATATAATCTCACCTATTTAGTGGAACCCAACCAACAAAACAAACGAGCAAGGAAAATATAATCAGCAACATTGAAATTAAAAAGAAACCAACAGTCAAGAGGGAAGAAGGAGGGAGAGCGGGGAAAGGGAAGGGAAGGGTCAAGTCAAGGAACATGTATAAAGGACCCATGGACAAAGCCAAAGTGGGAAAGGATTGAGGGAGGGAGGTTGGGGAGGGGGGCAGGGGAAAGTGGTGGTGGGAAGGTGGAGACAAATGTATTTGAACAATAAAAAAACAATATATATTATATTGATTATGCTATTACAGTTGTCCCATTTCTTTCCTCCCTTTTCTCCCCCTCCACCCCACACTGCCCCTCCTCCCAGTATCCCCCCCTCCCCCAACCTCTTAGTTCACATCCATGGATTGTACATATTAAGTTCTTTGGCTTCTCCGTTTCATATACTATTCTTAACCTCCCTCATGCCTATGTTGTACCTACTATTTATGCTGCTTATTCCCTATACCTTTTCTCACATTCTTTCCCATCTCCCCTCTTTTTTACTATTCATAGTTTTTGATCTTCTTCTTTTTCTTAGATAAATCCCTTTAACATTTAATATAATAAGACCCTGGTGATGATGAACTCCTTTAACTTGATCTTACCTGGGAAGCACTCTACCTGACCTTCCATTCTAAATGATAGCTTTGCTGGAGAGAGTAATCTTGGATGTAGATCCTTGCTTTTCATGACTTTGAAAACTTCTTGCCTGCCCCTTCTTGCCTGTAAGGTTTCTTTTGAGAAATTAGCTGATAGTCTTATAGATACTCATTTATAGGTAACTGTCTCCTTCTCTCTTGCTGATTTTAAGATTCTCTCCTCATCCTTAATCTTTGGAAATGTAATTATGCTGTGCCTTGGTGTGTGCTTCCTTGGGCCCAATTTATTTATGACTCTCAGAGCTTCCTGGATCTCCTGGAAGTCTATTTCCTTTTTCAGATTTGGGAAGTTCTTCATTATTTTTTCAAAGAAGTTTTCAATTCCTTGCTCTTCCTCTTCTCCTTCTGGTACCCCTATGATTCAGATGTTGGAACATTTAACATTGTCCCAGAGGTTCCCAAGCCTCTCCTCATTTTTTTGAATTGTTGTTTCTTCATTGTGTTCTGGTTTAATATTTATCTTTTACTTCTGCTCCAAATTGTTGATTTGAATCCCAGTTTCCTTCTCTTTACTGTTGGTTCCCTGTATATATATATATTTTTATTTCAATTTAAATAGCCTTCACCTTTTCTCCCATTTTGTGACCATACTCAACCAATTTAGTGACCATCCAGATTACCAGTGTTTTGAACTGTGCATCTGATACGTTGGCTCTCTCTTCATTGCTCAGTTGTATTTTTTCTGGAGTTTTGATCTGTTTTTTCATTTGGGCCATATTTCTTTGTCTCAGTGCACCTGTTACATTGGAAGTGGCAGAGCCTTAGGTATTTGCCAGGGCAGGGCAGCCCAGGTCGCTGAGTTGTGATACTGTGTGTGGGGGAGGGGCCCATGGGAAAAATGCTTGGCTCTCAGCCTGCTTTCAGTCACTTATCCTACTACCCATAAGTAAATTGGGCCCTTCTAGGGCTAATTCCCAGGTGGATGGGATTGTATATGTTCTAGGACCCTGTGGGTCTCTCCAGTGGACCTTTATGTGAGGCTGGGAGTTTCTTCTGCCACCACAACCCTTACAGGCTTTTACCTCTAGAAGTTTTGAGGCTTTCTTTCCCTGCACTGGAACCTTGGATTGTGAGGTCTGTCTTACACCCCAGCTCCGGGTTATCCGCACACAGATGTGGGACTGCCTGGTCTGCCAGCCGCTGCCTTGTCTTGTATCCTCTCTGTACTGGCTACCCATCTCCACTTCTCCTACCCATCTGGATGAATGTTTTTTCTTTAATTCCTTGGTTGTCAGACTTTCATACAGTTCGATTTTCTGAAAGTTCTGGTTGTTTTGTTTTTAAATTTGTTATTGTCCTTCTTTTGGTTGTGTGAGGAGGCAAAGTATATCTACCTATGTCTCCATCTTGGCTGGAAGTCCATGATTATGTGTTTTCTTTTGTCTTGACCAGTCTTGCTAGGGTTTCATAAATCTCTGTAAACTTTTGGAAGAGTATTTTATGGTTTTATTAATCTACTCTAATGTTTGCCTTCTATTTCACAGTTTTTTAAAAATCTATTTCCTTCTGTTTATTTCAATTAAAGTCCTTTTTTAGTGTCTTAACAAATAAGTTTAAATGTATTAATTTGAGATCTATTTTTCTAATATAAGAATCTGATGTTCTAAATTTCCCTTTAAGCATTACTTTAGTAACATCTGATAAATTCTGATATTTTTGTTCATACTTTCAGTCAGTTAAAAATATTTTTAATTTTCCTTATAATTTATTTTTTAAGCATGAGCTCTTCTTAATTGCCAGGTATGTGAATTTTAAGACATAGTTCTGCTATTGGTTTTTAACAGAGAATATATTCTTCTTGATTTGTCCTTTATAATTAATTATAAAATATGATTCAGACAAATGTATCTGAAAAAATAAATTAAAATAAAATTTAAATAAATAAATAGCAAAAAAAAATATTATGATTCAGTATTTGTGAATGTCCCATGTCTCCTTGAAGAGAATCTGTTTTCAGTTGTATGGTGTGGGTGTCTACTTAAGTCAGATCAATTTAGTTAAAATATTTGCTTAGTTTTTTAATACCATTCCCAATTTTTGTCTATTCGATCAGTTACTGAGTAGAAATGATGACTCCCTACCTAGGATTGTAGATTGGTTGATTTTTTTATTTTTAGTTTTGACAATTACTGCTTTATATATTTTCAACATTTCTTATTATGTCTAACAGTGCAGGACTTCTGTATCTCCCAGATAAATCTACTTTTTAATAATTTTATACTGCTTCTCTGTCCTCTTGAAGTTGATTTCAAAATCAGCTTCATCTCATAATACAGCCACATCAGCTTTCTTAGGATTAGTGTTTTAATGGAATTCTTTTTCCCTTTTTAAATTTTCAATTTATTTGTGTTTTTGTAATTAAAGTGCATCTCTTTTAATGAGCACATAGTTACTTTCACTTGTTTTGTTTTCATTCTGTCTCACAATCTCTGCCCTTTTTTTGTTTGTTCCATTTGCATTTAATATAATCATTGATGGAGTTAGGTTTATGTCTATTGTCTTCCTATTTGATTTCAGTTTGTCCCCTCTGTTCTTTTTTTTTTACTGTTCCTCTTTTCTCTCTTTTGAGAAAAATCAAATATTTCCTAGTATTCTTCGGCTACTTAACTACATCTCTCTCTTTTTAAAGTGGTTGTTCTAGGGATTATAATATGCATCTCTAATTCATCACTATCTACCTTTAATTATTATTGTATCATTTCTCTTATGATGAAATAAATTTACAGCAGTATAATCCTGTTTATATCCCTCCTATCCTTTATTATTCTTGTCATATATTTTTCTTCTATGTATTATAAACCTCAAATGCACTGTTAGTTTTTAAAGAGTAATTTAACTTTTTTTTATTGCTGTTCAAGTACAGTTGTTTCCATTTCCCTACACCCACTCTCCCCCCGCCCCACCCACCCCCACTTCCCACCTTCAATCCTACCCTGCTTTGATTTTGTCCATGGGTCCTTTACACATGTTCCTTGATAACCCTTCCTTTTCTTTCCCCTGTTATCTCACCCACTTCTCCCCTTTAGTTACTGTCAGTTTGTTCTTTATTTCAAGGTCTCTGGTTATATTTTGCTTGCTTGTTTTGTTGAAATTAACTTTTAAAGATTTTAAGAAAGAATATTTTATATTTATTCACATACTCATTATTTCTAGTGGTCATAACTCTTACTACACACACACACACACACACACACACAGTGTTATTTTCTTTCAGCCTTAAAAACATCTTTTACCACTTTTTGCAGTGTAGTCTGCTGATGACAAATTTACTTTCATTTTAAAATATTTTTGCTATATATAAAATACTGAATTTACAGTTATTTTTCTCTAGCACTTATAAGATATGATTCTATTGCCTTCTGTCTTCAATTATTTCTGATGAGAAATCAATCATTATTCATATCACTGCTACTGTGTGTATGTATGTGTATATTTACCACTTTTAAGATTGTCTCTTTCATGTTAATTTTATTAGTTTTACTAGGAAGTTGTAAGTATGATTCCTTTGTATTTTTCTAGTTTAGCATTTTCTGAATTGCTTGGATCTTAAGAGTTTCTATTTTTCACCAAATTCAGAAAAAAATTCAGCCATAAGTTACTGACACTCATTTACCTGTTAACTGTTTTGTTTTTTTTACCTCTTTCTTTTTGTTTAGATCATTTTTGTTGAACCTATTCAAATTTAATGCAGTCCAATATATTGTTAAAGTAATACTGCTGACTTCCATTTCAGATATTTTATTTTTCATTTCTAGAATTTTTATTTGGTTCCTTTATAGAGTTTCAGTTTCTCTCCTGAAATTCACTCATTCTAATCCATATTTTACTGTGAATTCCTATAATAAGTATTTAGAAGTTCTTGTCTGCTAATTTGAATTTGGGACATCTATGGGTCAGCTTACATTGACTCAAGACCTGCCTCTAACTTTGTGCTTCTTTGCATGTTTTAAAATTTCTTATATATATATATATCTACTTTTTTCCTCATTTCTCTTGTCAGTTCAAATGAAGTGCTATGTATTTAGATTCTACAGAGTACTGAACTGAGCTGGGTCTGGACTGTGGCTTTAATTAGATTGTTTCACTTTACAGCTAGACTAAGAAAATCTCCCTTTGCTTTTCAGTCCAACACTTTTAATATCCACACTGTCTTTGTCCAGTGGCTTACTCCTAATACTGGTTCCTGTGTAGGGAGAGGGTTAGGATGCAGCTTTCGATATTTTTTAAAGTTATACTTTATTGATTATGCTATTACAGTTTTTCAAATTTTCCTCACTTTGCCCCCTACCACCCAGCATCCCACCCTCCCTCAAGCAATTCCCCCACCATTGTTCATATTCATGGGTCATACCTGTAAGTTCTTTGGCTACTCTGTTTCCTATACTGAACTTTACATGCCTGTGGCTATTCTGTAACTACCTATTTGTACTTTTTTTTATTTTTCAAATATATTTGTCTCCATTTACCTTGTGACAAATTCTATAATAATCCCAAAATGCAAGCACTTTGACACTGCATGAATTCTTTATGCTTTCCAGTCCCACTTATACCATCATCTTCTCAGAAAAACTCATGGAATTGTGGGGGTTAAGTGGGAGAATTGCCAAGCTGCATATGTATTTTTGTGTTTAGACCTATCTGAGATATTCATTCAATAGGCCAGTCATTAAACCTCACTGATTTTTCCTATTCTTGGCAGTCTATGACAGTCTACCTATGGAAGGCCCATTCCTTCCCTACTTGTGACTAGATCAGTCACTTGCCCAGGGACCAAAGCTGCTGCAGCTTTCTGCTCATCTATGTATGGCTGGCTCTTCCCTCTCTGGAATTGTTAATCAATGCCTCTTTGAATCCAGCACTCTTCAGTAGCCCTAAAGATTATTATTTTTATTTTATCATTATTTTTATCATCACAGTATTTAATATTGTTGTCATTACTATTGTCTTCATGGGGATGAAGAACTTTCATGTCTTTCAACAGTCTCTCTGGAACAGCAAGCCCCTCAGTCACTTATATTTTTATTTTGGAAATATACTGTGAAAGCTTGATTGAAGACATGAGGACCAAAGAAATAGAAACTAGTTAAAGTGGTTGATCCATTACTGACCCTAATAGGTATCCATTAGAATGCTCAGAGTGCGAGCTAAATAATTGTTATTTTCCTAATAAATGATGAAATTTCCCCAAGATCATGTGGAGAAAAGTTATATCTGATATATAAATAAAGCAAGTTGACTATTAAATTTAGGAGATTTGTGTAGTGATTCATTAGAAAATGTATAAATCCTGGTTCAGAACAGATACAGAAATTTGATGGCAAGTAAACAATTAAATATCAGAAAACAAAATCTTCTTGTGTAAAGTGAATTATATCAACTTTTAAAAAATCTAAGGTTATATACCTATAATGCATCTTAATTGTGAATGTTAAAATGTCAATATTTATTTGGAGAAATAAATGTCTCTATGCATATAAATAGTCTATCATATAAGGCATATTTCTTACCAAATTATCATTTACCAAAAAAAAAATGGTCTTATCTCAGTGTTTTCCAGTTTGATTGGTACTGTGACCTGATAATTTTTTGCTATGTGCAGTATAATGTAGGCTGTGTAGCAGAATCTGTGGCTTCTACACACTAGATGCCAGTAAGGCACCCCTCCACTCAACTGCAACAACAAACAATGTTCTGACATTGCCAAATGTCCCCTAAGGAAAAAAATCATCCCTGGTTGAGAGCCACTCCATTAAATAAGTCTGTTTAATTTGTTTGACTTAACTAATCAAACTCTAAAAAACTCAGACATATTGCTAAGTACTATCTCCCCTATTTTTTTAGTTCATTTTTTAACTCAAAGATGGAACCTTATATTTCACCTACTAAACAGTCTGATACACTTGCTTTTCAACACAAAGTTATATAGCAAGGACTCATGGACAAAACCAAAGGGGAAGAGTTGAGGGAAGGAGGGAGGGGGCAAGAGAAAGTGGTGGGGGGTAGGCAGAAACAAATGTATTTGAAAAAATAAATAAATTAATTTAAAAATATTAAAAATTGCAAAAATAAAAATAAAATATCAAATTGTACTAGAAAAAAATTTACACTGTAAAACTATTTTTTAAAAAAATCCACTGAAATATAAAACTGAAAATTGGTGATATAAAAATCACTTGTTTTATTTTGAAACCAAAATTGTATTTTCAATTTATCCCTCTCATTCTTTAGTTCTCCCATTTTCTTCTATGTACCTGTCTATTACAACAGAGAAAAGCTCCTATCAAATACCAATCTTTGTACATAATGATTCCCATCCTCTCACCTCCTTAATGCTTTTGCTCCTTCACTTATTCTACTCTGTTCCTTATCACAAATATCTCTTTTTATATGGCTCATAAAAGAGCACATTAACTTTAAAATGTGGTCTGTATCTAAGATGGTGGAGGAGTGAGTGGAAGTCACACTGACCTCCTTCCAGGACCAACCTGGAATTACAACTAAATTGCGGAGAAACCACCTGGAACAAACAACTGAACAAGAGTGAGAGAGGATCTGTGTAACCTTGGAGAGAGAAGAATCAGCTTTAGCACAATCTAACTGGTAAGGAGTGTGGCAGAGAATGGAGAAGGCGGGTAGGGCACCCACAGGCAGCAGCACCAGAAGGATACTGAAATGGTCAGTTGGATCCCCTGAGAAGAGTGGGGTCCAAACCAAAAGCGGGGATCTCTAGCCCACAGAATCAGAGCCCAAAAAGTACACGGAAAACAGCCAACTGCGAAAAGCAGCAGGGGTTGCTCTCTGCCAGAGACAGGTGGCTGGAGAAGCAGAGAATTGTTCAAAGGGCCAACTCATAAATTTTTATTTGCAGCCACTTACCCTGGTCTCCAGCAAAGTCGGGGGCAGGGTGGGCTAGAGACGCCTGAGGAGAGATTGGGGAAGGAGGCTTTTGGGAGAGAACAGAGAGTAGCCAGTGGGATCTCAGTGCTGACTCATCCCCCATGCGGCAGCAGCCATCTTGTTCAGGCAGAAACCACTCCCCTTGAGCGGCACCAGCATCAAAGGACCCAACAGCCCACTTCCAGGTGGGATTCTACCACGCCCTGTGCTTTCTAAGCTGCCTGCAGAATGCAGAATGAGAGCTACAGAAAGTATATCCCTGGCTAAAGGGGGAGCAGAGAGGTCTGGCAACACTTGAGGAGAGACTGGGTATGGAGGCTTTGGGGAGAGAATGGAGAAAGTAGCTGCAGGAGCCCAGTGTGGACTCCTTCCCCATACAGCAGCAGCGTGAATGGATCCAATAACCCCACCCCCAGGAGGGACCCCACCCAACCCTGAGCTGTCTAAGGTGGCCTGCTGAGTGCAGAGTGAATAGATTAACAGCTGAAGGAGATAGACAGTAGATTCCTGGAAGTCTCAAACAGACTGCGTAAGGTCAGGCAGGGTCAACATCTGACATCATCAGAGGCAGATCCAGAAAGAAAAAACAGTGGTCTCCAACCATAGAAGTTCACGCCAGAAAGTCAGGAAATCAAGACAGATCAACTTAAGAATCAGAAGCAAAAGAGAAGAGTCTCAAAAATAATGGGAAAACAAAGAAATACGCCCCACTGGAAGACAAAAGAGGAATCCGCAGAAAAAGAACTAAATGACATAGTAAACTATCAGATACTGAGTTCCAAACAACAGTTCTCAGGAAGCTCAATGAGCTCAGTGAGCTCAGAGAGAATTACCAAAAACTCCAGGGAAAACTACAAGGAACTTACTGAAAACTATATCAACATGAAAAAGGACATAGAAACTATCAATAAGAGACAAGAGGAAATGAAGAATATCATTTCTGAATTGAAGAACACAGCAGAAGGAATCAAAAGCAGGCTAGATGAAGCTGAGGACTGAATCAGCAAGCTGGGGGATAAGGTAGACAAAGATCCCAGAAAGAGCAAGAAAATGAAAAAAGGCTCAAAAAGAATGATGAGGCATTGAGGGAAATGCAGGACAACCTGAAACGTAATAATATCCGTATAATAGAGAAACCAGAAGGAGAAGAGGATGAGGAAGGGAGAGAGAACCTGTTTGAAAAAGTAATGATGGAAAACTTCGCTAATTGGAGGAGAGAAAAAGTCACATAAGTCCAGGAAACACAGAGGGTCCCATTCAAGAGGAACCCAAGGAGGCCCACTCCAAGACACATCATCATGAAAATGGCAAATATCAAAGACAGAGAATCCTAAAGCAAGCAAGGAAGAAAGAGGTAGTAACATATAAGAGAGCCCCAATACGGCTAGCATCTGACTTCTCAACAGAAAAACTGCAAGCCAGAAGGGAATGGCAAGAAATATTCCAAGTCATGAAAAGTAAAGACCTGCAACCAAGACTGCTCTACCCAGCAAATCTCTTAATTAAAATGGAAGGCGAAATACAGTTTCCCAGACAAAAGAAGGCTGAAAAAATACATCTCCACCAAACCAGCATGGCAAAATATGCTAAAGGGACTGCTTTAAGATGAAGAAAAAGTTCCTGTGAATACCCAGTTCCTTTGAGAGTTGCCAATACTTGATATTACCAATATTTTTAATACTCATTAATCTGATTGTGACAATGATGTTATTTTAATTGTTCCTTTACTATTAGTTGAAACTAAACCTGTTTTAGTATATTTCTTGCCTATTTCAATTATTTTTTTAAAAAAACTTTAAATGACTTTTTGGTAGTCTTTATCCATTTATTGATTAAAGGTTTGTAGAATTTCCCACCCCTCCCCCCCAAAAATAAACAAACTTTTAGATGTGTTGCAAATATTTTTCTATTCTATTCCTTGTCCTTTAACTTTTTTATATGTATATTACTATATTGTTAATTGTTTAATATAGTTATATTGTTAATATTTATAGCTTCTGGGTTTGAATATTTTACTTCAGATCATGAAAAATATTAGTTCTATTTTCTTCTAAAACTCTTTAGATTCTACACATTGATTTTTTAACTCACTTGAATATTTTTTGTTTGAAATGGGGCTCTATATTTGTTTTATTTCAAGTAATAGTGGTCCATGCACCTTATTTGTTGAATAAGCCTTATTTTACCCTTTGATTTGAAATATCAACTTAATCATATATTGTTAGACAGATATATATGTTTGTCTCTAGAATACTTATTATATTTAATTGATCTAATTGATTATTTCTGTGCTGATGTCATTTTGGTTTAATTGCTGAGACTTCATGTAGTTTTAAATTTTTTAAATATTTTATCATTAACTTTTACAATAAAACAATAAATAAAACCAATATGCATTAAGAAAAAGAAAGAAAGTAAAAAAGAAAGAGAGAGAGAGATGGAACTCCTACCTTTTGTGACAACATGGATGGAATGGAGAATATTAAGCTAAGTAAAATAAGCCAGTTGATAAAAAGATAATTACCATATGATCTCACCTATAAGTGGACTCTATTTAACAAAATAAACTAACGAACAAAATAAACCACAGGCATGGAAACATGGAGCAGACTGAAAGTGACCAGAGGGGATGGGGAAAGAGGACAATGGTGGAAATAAGAGGAAAGGACTAGACAAAGGACATGTATGAATGACCCATGGACATGGACAGCAGAGTGGGAATTGACTGTGAGAGTGGGGGGTGGGGGTGGTATGGGTGGAGGAGGGTAAAAGGGGAAAAATTGAGACAACTGTAATAGAATAAACATGATTCATAAATTAAAAAAACAAAAAGACAAAAAAATATAAAATAAAATGTGGTCCTTATCTAAAATAAAAAAATCCTCCTTTTAACACTTTATTCCAATCCAGATATTGACCTATTTTATGCATCTCTTTATAATCAGTCTGAAAGAGTTACATTTTGTGTTCTTTCTTTACTTGCCACTAATGAGTCTAATAAAATTTTGACTTCTATCCCAATATTTTTCCAAAGGGTCACTAATAACGATCACAGTCAAGACCCACTAGTCACTTCTCTGGGTTTATTTACTTATTCTATCTGTAGTATTTAATGTGGCTGACTACTTCCTGAAACAATTTTCTTTACTTTGTTTTTTTCTCATTTTTTCTCTTCTCTATGGCAAGTCCTCTTTGCAAATTCTCTGTAATTTATATGTTGAAATTCCTAATGTCTCTATTCATAATCTCCCCATCTACATAATCTGATTTGTTTCCATGCCATTATATACTATCTATAGCTAAAAGTAGCATTTCTGGGTCATATGGTAGTTCTATTTTTAATTTTTAGGGAAACTCCATACTATTTTCAATAGTGGTGTTGTATGAGTTCTTTATATGTTTTAGATATTAAACCTTTATTGGATATATCATTGGTGAATATCTTCTCTTATTCAGCAGGCTATCTTTTTGTTTTGATGATGGTCTCCTCTGTGCAAAATGTTTTCAGATTGATTTAGTCCCAATTGTTTATTTTATTTTTTATTTTTATTGTTGTTCAAATACAGTTGTCTCCATTTTCCCACCACTACCACTTCCCCTCGCCCCACCCACCCCTGCCTCCCACCCTCAATCCTACCCCCCTTTGGCTTTGCCCATGTGTCCTTTACACATGTTCCTTGATCACCTTTTCCATCTTTCCCCCATTATTTTTCTCCCCCCATCCCTCTGGTTACTGTCAGTTTGTTCTTTATTTCCATGTCTCTGGGTATATTCTGCTTGCATGTTTGTTTTGTTGATTAGTTTCCACTTATAGGTGAGATCATATGGTATCTGTCTTTCACTACCTGGCTTATTTCGTTTAGCATAATGGTTTCCAGTTCAATCCATGCTGTTGTGAAAGGTAGGAGTTCCATCTTTCTTTCTGCTGCATAGTATTCCATTGTGTACCATAGTTTTTGGATCCACTCATTTACTGATGGGCACTTAGGTTGTTTCCAGCACTTGTCTATCATAAATTGTGCTGCTATGAACACTAGGCACCCCAACGTTCATACCAATAGTTTATTTTATAGTCTGTTTCCCTCACCTGAAGAGACATTTACTCCCCCTCCCCAGCTATTACTAAGTGTTATGTCAAACAGTTTATTGCCTATGTTTTCTTCTAGAGGTTTTATGGTTTCATACCTTACATAATTTTTTAAAATTTTGTCCTAGTTTGTAAAAAAATGCCATTGGTATTTTGATAGAGATTGCATCAAATCTGTAGATTACCTCAGTAGTATGGAAATTTTAACTAAGTTAATCCTATCCATGAGTCTGGTATAGCCTTTTATTTACTTGTATCTTCATCATTTCCTTTCTTAAATGTTTCTCTTTTCCAAGTGTTTAATTTATTTTTAGTTTATTCTTGCATATGGTATAAGAATGTGATCCAGTTTCATTGTTTTTCATGTGTCTGTCCAGATGTCCCAACACCATATATAGGAGACTTTCCTTACCCATTGTACATTCTTGCACTCTTTGTGATACATTAATTGACTATGTAGACAAGAGTTTATTCTGGGCTTTCTGTTCTGTTCTAGTGATCTATGTCAGTTTTTATGCCAGTACTGTGTTGTTTTAATTACTATAGCCTTTAGTATAGTTTGATATCAGGTAGGGTGACACCTCCACTCTGTTTTTTGTTTCTTAAGATTGTTTTGGCTATTTTGAGTATTTTTTGAGTGTTTCGTGGTTCTATATAAATTTTTGAATTACTCGTCCTAGTTTTGTAAAATAATGCCACTGGCATTTTAATAGAGATTGCATTGATCCTGTAGATTACTGTTGTTAGTATGAAAATTCTAACTAAGTTAATCCTTCCTATCCATGAGCTTTGCATGTTTTTTTATTTATTTGTATCTTCATCATTTCCTTTCATCAATGTATATAGTTAAACCAAGGCTTTTACCTTCTTTGTTGAATTTATTTCTTAGTATTTTATTCTTTTTGATGAATATTGTTTTCCTAATTTCTCATTCTGTTCATTACTGATGTATGAAAATGCAATCATTTTCTGAATATTAATTTTGTATCCTGCTACCTTACTGCATCCATTTATTACCTCTAATAGTTTTTGGTGAAAATTAGGGTTCTCTTTATATACAGTATCATATCATTTGCAACAAAAAAAAGAAAAAAAAAGAAAAAAAAAGAACGTTTTTTCTTTCCAATTTGGATGACTTTTATTTTCCTGTCTGATTGCTGTGGCTAGGATTTCCAATATTATGTCAAATAAAATTTGTAAATGGACATTCTTGTTTTGTTCATGATCTTAAAGGAAAAGCTTTCTGTTTTTCACCATTGAGTATAAGGTTGTCATATATAGCCTTTATAATCTTGAGTTATATTCCCTCTATCCTCACCTTGCTGAAAATTTTTATCATAAATGGATGTTGGAATTTGGCACACGCTTTTTCTGAATCTCTTGGTATGATCATATGAATTTTACCCTTCATTTTCTTTGTGTGGTTTATCACATTAATTAATTTATGGATATTGAACCAGCCTTGAATCCTGGGAATAAATTTCACTTGATGATGGTGTAGAATATTTTTTAAAAATATTTATTTTTAAATTAATTTATTTATTTTTCCAAGTACATTTGTCTCCACCCTCCCCCCACAACTTTCCCCTGATGCCCTCCCCTCCTCCCTCCCTCAATCCTTCCCCACTTTGGCTTTGTTCACGAGTCCTTGCTATATGTTCCTTGACTTGCCCTTCCCTTCCTTTTCCCCCGCCCACCCCACCCTCCTTCCCACTTGTCTCTGTTGGTTTCTTTTCCTTTCAGTGTTGCTGGTCTTATTTTCCTTGCATCTTTGTTTTGTTTGTTAGGTTCCACTTATAGGTGATATCATATGGTATTTGTCTTTTGCACCCTGGTTTATTTCGCTTAGCATAATACTCTCTAGTTCCATCCATGCTGTTGTGAAGTTTAGTAGTTCTTTTTTTCTTTCTGCTGCATAGTATTCCATTGCGTAAATGTACCATAATTTTTTGATCCAATCATCTACTGATGGGCATTTAGGTTGCTTCCAACACTTGGCTATTATAAATTGTGCTGCTCTGAACATTGAGGTGCATAGGTTCTTTGAATTGGCATTTCTGCACGGCTAAAGAAAACATCAGCAAAATGAAAAGGGAGCCAACTCTATGGGAAAATATATTTGCTAGTGATACATCAGATAGAGGTTTGATCTCCAAAATATATAAAGATCTCTCATGACTCCACTCCAAGAAGACAAATGATCCAATCAAAAAATGAGCAAAGCACCTGGGCAGATGCTTCTCCAAGGAAGAGATACAGAGGGCCAAGAGACATCTGAAAGGATGCTTGGCATCACTAGCCATCAGAGAAATGCAGATCAAAACCACCATGAGATACCACATCACACTGGTCAGAATGGCCATCATAAACAGATCAACAAACAACAGGTTCTGGTGAGGCTGTGGAGAAAGGGGAACACTAGTACACTGTTGGTGGGAATGCAGACGGGTGCAGCCATTGTGGAAAGCAGTGTGGAATTTCCTCAAAAAGCTGAAAATGGAACTGCCTTTTGATCCAGTGGTTCACCTGCTGGGACTATACCCTAAGAATCCCAAAACGCTAATTCAATAGAATCTTTTTAATGTATTGCTAAATTCTGTTTGCTAATAGTTTGTTGAGGATTTTTGCATCTGTGTTCATCAAGGATATTGGCCTGTAATTTTTTTTAAGTGTCTTTGGTTTTGGTATCAGTGTAATCCTTGCTTCATAAAATGAGTTTGGAAGACTTCCCTTCTATTTTTGGAATAGTTTCACAAGAATAGGTATTAATTGTTCTCTGAATATTCTGTGAAATTCAATTGTGAAGCCATCTTCACCAGGGTTTTCTTTTTTTCATTACTGATTATATTTCATTGGCATGTTAGGTCTGTTCAGATTTTCTGTTTCTTTCTGATTCAGCCTTGGAACATTGTATGTTTCTAGGAATGTATCCATTTCTTCCAGGTCATCCAATTTGTTGGCATGTAGTTGTTTATAATATTTTGTTATAATGCTTTGTATTTCTGTGATGTTCTTTGTCACTTCACCTCTTTATTTTTAGATTTTTAAAATTTTGGCCCTCTCCCCTTTCTTCTTGATGAGCCTCTATAAAGTTTTATCAATTTTGTTTATTTTTTCAAAGAACCAGCTCTTGGTTTCACTTATTTTTTTTTATTGCATATTTTTTTTACTTTTGCTCTGATCTTTGTAATTTCCTTCTTTCTATTCACTTTGTGCTTTGTCTGTTCTTCAAGTTTCTGTAGGTATAAGATTAGATTGATTATTTAAAATTTTTCTAGTTTCTTGAGGTATGTGTATTGCTATAAATTTCTCTCTTAGAATTGCTTTGTATGGGTCCCATAGTTTTGGGGTCATTGTTTCTTCATTTTCATTTGTCTCAAGGTATCTTCATTTTTTCCTTGAATTGTTTTGGGGCCTAACATGCTCTATTCTGGAAAATATTCCATGAACACTTGAAATAATGTATATTGTGCTGCTGTGGGATGACGTGTCCCAAAAATATCAATTAAGTTCATCTGGTTCAATGTGTCATTTTAGGTTACCCTTTCTCTGTTGATTTCTGTCTGATTTATCTATTTATGTCAATGGGGTGTTAAAGTTGCCATTATTGCTGTAGTACTATTAATCTTTCCCTTTATGTCAATATTTGCCTTACATATTTAGATTATCCTATTTTGGGTGTCTATATGTTTATGAGAACTATATCTTCTTGGACCGATCCCTTTATCATTATGGCATGCACTCCTTTGTCTCTTATTACAGCAATTGTTTTAAAATCTATTTTCTCTGAAATAAGCTTTGCTAACCCAGCCTTTTTTCTCATTTCCTTTGGGCATGAAATATCTTTTTACATCCTTTTACTCATATGTGTGTGTCTTTGAATAGGAAGTGGGCCTCTTGTAGGCAGGATATGTACAAGTCTTGGTTTCTTATCATTCAGACATCTTATGTCCTATGATGGAAGTATTTGGTTCGTTTACATTTAAAGTAATTACTCATAGTTGTATATTTATTAGAATGTGATTGAGTTCTCATTGTTTTGAAATTCTCTGTTTCTATCTTATTCTCTTGTTCTCTTCTATTTTATATTGATGACTTTCTGTACTGTCATGTTTGGATTCCTTTATTTCTTTAATATATCATGGATTTTTCAGTTTGTGGTTACTGTGTTCTTCATAGGTACCAAATACATTAATAGCAGTCTCTTTTAAGTTGATGATCAATTATGTTCTAAAGCATTCTAAAATCACTACAACTTTTAGTGAACCCTCCACCTTATGTTTTTGTTATTATTTTTCTACATTTGTATCTACATTTGTGTGTATCCCTTAATTTATTATTACACACCATCTTCCTAATTTTGCTTTTAATCATTTTATTAGATCTTTATAATTGGTTAATATACTGCTTGAACTAAGGGTTTGCCTTTGTTAGTGAAAATATTTTCCTGTCCAGTTTTCTTTCCATATTTTTTATCTTCCTTAAAAAATCACTTAAAATTTCTTGTAACAGTTGTTTAGTGGTGATAAACACTTTTAGGTTTTCCTCATCTGGGAAAATCTTTATCTCTCTTTCAATTACAAATTATAGCCTTGCTGGGTAGAGTAATCTTGGTTGTAGGTGCTTGCTTTTCATCACCTTTTTGAATATTTCATGCCACTCTTTTCTGGCCTGCAAAGTTTCTGTTGAAAAATCATCTGACCATCTAATAGGAAAGTCTGTGCATAACTCACTGCTTTTTTCTTTTTTACTACTTTTAAAATTTTCTCATTGTGTTTAACCTTTGGCATTTAAAAAATTTATTTATTTAGTGAGAGGGGAAGGGAGGGATGGAGAGAGAGAGAAAAGCATCAATAAGTTGTCTCTCACACATCCCCAAATGGGGATCTGGCCCACAAACCCAGCATGTGCCCTTACCAAGAACTGAACCAGCAACCTTTCGGTTTACAGGATGATACTCAACCACCTGAGCCACACCAGTCAGGACTGACCTTTGGTATTTTAATTCTGATGTGTCTTGGTATGGGCCTTTTTGGGTTCATGTTGTGGGGATCTCTCTGCACTTCCTGGATTTGTTTTTATTTCTCTTGCTAGGTTAGGGAAGTTTTTAGCCATTATTTCTTCTAATAAATTTTCAATCCCTTGCTGTGTCTTCTGGTATCACTGTGATGTGAATGTTGTTATGCTTGATGTTGTCTCAGAGGTCTCTTAAACTATCCTGATTTTTTTTTCCTTTGCTTTTTTGCATTCTGATTTGGTGTTCTCTACTATCTTGTCTTTCAGATTGCTTATTTGATCCTCTTCATTTAATCTGATATTAATTCCCTCTAATATATTCTTCATTTCTGATTTTTTTAATAGTTTCTATCTATCTGTTGAGGTTCTCAGTGAGTTCATCTATTCTTCCCCTAAGTTCACTAAGAGTACTTATACCCAATTTTTTTTTTAACTTTACATCTGGTAGATTGCTTGTTTCCATTTTATTTTGTTCTTTTCTGTAGTTTTGTCCTGTTCTTTCATTTGAGACGTATTTCTTTGTCTCCTCAATTTGGTTGACTCCCTGTGCTTGTTTCTATGTTGTACAAAGATATACTAAGTCTCCCAGTCTTGGCAGAGTGGCCATATGTAGAAGTCCTCTGAGGCCTAGTGGTGCACTCTCTCTGTTTACCTGAGCCAGGTTCACCAGGAATGACACTTTTTTGGATTGTGTGTGCCTTCTTCTTGTAGTTGAGTCTTGATTGCTGTTGGCATATTAGTAGTGGGGATTGGCCCTCAGGCTACCTCTCAGTGAGATTTCACCATGACTATAGCATATAAGCCATAATGTAGTGGCTGACCTCACAAAGCCACTACACCATGAGTAGTCACTAAAGTGAAGGAGGAGTCACTTTACTGCGGCTATGGTGCCAATCAAGCCCACCTTTCAGTTGTGATGTTTGTGTAGGTTGTGTGGGGCTCTGGTGTGGTCTGAAGCTGACCCCCAGGTGTGTTGGTTTTGGAGCTTTTCGGGAGTGGCAGTACTGCAGACCAAGGTAATATGCCATTTGTGCCCATCTTGGGGATGCCAGGTGGCTACAAAGTGATCTGCAGTTGGTTGCTGCTAGTGCTTGACTCGGGGGTGCTTGGGAAAAGTTATGCTGTGAACTGAGTCCGGCTATCACTAGTGCTGAGTTTGGGACCCTTTGGTTGTTACCACAATGTGCTGAGCTTAGCTGGTACTTCTGCTGGAGTTGTGGCCTTTTAATTGAAGCTCCATTCCAAGACAACACTGATTGCAACTTATGCCAAGCTTGGGGCCCTCTGATGGGAGTTACAATGCAAGTTGAGACTGGTCACTGCTTGTGCCAGGCTTGGGAATTTAGCAATAGGTACAGGTCATGCCATGGACAGATGTTGCCTGATGGTGATTTGTAGAACTTTGATAGATTTCTGGAAAGTCCACAGTGTGAGCCAAGGCAGGCCACTAGTGTAGAAAAGCCACTGGAGGTTGTAAGGCCAAGCATGAAAATTTGGTGGGGCAGTGTGTCAGGGCATCTCCAGGATGTGGTGAACAGTATTAGCAATGTTAATTGAAAGCTCAGATTTGGCACCTACTTAAGTCTACTGGTTGGATAGGAGAGGGCTCAACAAAGGAGCATCTGCACATGCTAGTGCTTCTATTCCTGAAGAGAGTTTCCCAACCCCTGTCCCTCAGCCTTCACCCTGAAGCAAATAAATTCAGTTCTTCCTCATTTGTTCCTGGTTCTTATCAATCTGACGCCCTTGCATTGGAGCCCAGTGTGAGTGATTTTGTGAGGGAATGAGTCCATGTGCAATCCCCTAAGGAGGAACACCTTTCCTATAGAATCAAGAGGATTCTTGCAGCTTTCATTCTCATTCAGATGCAATCCCCTTTGGTTTTCACAACCAGATGTTATGGGGACTCCTCTTCCTAGCATTGGTGTCCCAGGCTGGGGATCCAGGAGTGAGGCAGGATCCCTCACTCCTGAGAGGGAACCTCCACAGCTGAAATATCCCTTCTGGGTTTTAATCACCTGGCTTTTGGTGTGAGATCTGCCAGTGTCTCATATACATACATCCCTCCTACCAGTCTCATTTTAGCTTCTTTATATCCTTACGTATAGGATTCTCTTCAGATACTCTTCTGGTAGGTCTCAATGGTGCTTGTTTTATAATTTAATTGTGATTTTAATGTCATCATGGGTGGAGGCAGGCACAGCATTTACATACTCCACCATTTTGACCAGATATGTTCATCTTTTTCCTTTTGATTTGCTCGTTTTCTTTAGTGCTTTGTTTGGATTCTTTTTTATTTATTATTTGTGTATTATTGTAGGTTCATCTAGTTTGGAACTCTCTGTGCTTCACGGGTCTAGGTGTCTGTTTCTTTCTCCAGATTAGCAAAGTTTTCATCCATTTTATCTTCAAATATACTTTCTCCCCCTTTTTTTCACTCTTCTGAAATCTCTATCATACAAATATTAGAGTGTTTGATATCTCTCCCAAAATGATGACTATATTGTTTTTAAAATTATATTTTCAGTTTGATGTTCTACTTGGTGATTTCCACCAAACTCTCTTCCAGGTTGCTAACCCATTCTTTTGTATTAACTAACATGCTGTTGATTTCTTCTAATGTATTTTTCATTTCTGCTATTGTATTATTCCTCTCTAATTAGTTCTTTATTATATTTTCTAATTAGTTTTTGAAGTTCTCTCTGAGTCCCACTATTCTATTCCCTATTTTGTTGAGCATCCTTATGGCAATTTCTTTGAGTTCTTTATCAGGCAAATTAGTTATCTCTGTTTCAGTAGGGTTTTTCTCCAGAATATTTTCTTATTCCTTCATTTGGATTATATTCTTCTTTTTTCCTATTTTCTTTGACTTTGTTTATTCGTTTGAGTTAGATGAAATGGCTATCTCTACCAATCTTGAAAAAGCAGTCTCTTTATAGACTATGTGCCAGATGATGTTAGTAGGCAGGGAGGGTGTGTGCAGTGACCAGTGTGCCACATGGCCAGAATGAGTGGCTTCATGATGGAGCAGCCTGGTGTACACAGGTGTGTAGTAACTCCCTGTTGTTCTGGCTGCTCATGGCCAGAAAGGAGTCTGGGCAGGGCAACCTAATGTATGTGTGTTTTCTTGCACTTCCGATTTGGGCTGTGCTGCCTAGTATGTGTGCAGCATGCCCTATTGCTTTAATTACTTGTTACGCAAGCTTGATCTAGGTAACATGTACCACAGAACTTTGCAAGTTCTGCCCTTTCTCCAGGCAGGACAGTCCTATGTGATCATGTAGTAGTGCCCCGTCAGTGTTCTGTATCCTCTTCAGGTGGGGTAGCCCTGTATTCACTTATAGAAGCACCCCTATAGTTTTATGCTTTCTCTTGTTTGGGCAGCACTGTGTGCATGTACCTTAGCACTTTGCTAGTTCTACACCTTCTCTGGGTGGGGCAAACCCACCTGCATGTGGGCACTAGAACATTTTGCTAGTTTCACACTGTCTTCGGTGGAAGAGCCCTGCTTGCACATTCCAGTGGATCCACAAAGCAGAATCTTACCATACCTGCTGGATCAATCTCAGGGTGGAGTTGCTTCTACAAATCATAACCTGTAAAATACAGAGGTTTCCTTGGACCTATACAGTTTTATTATTCAACGATGTAAAGATTTGCTGATGAGAATTTAAAGGTTTAGGGAAGTCATCTCCTTGGAGCTTAAACTGTGTTACAAGATGGACAGTGAAAGAGCACAGGAAAAGCCTGCAATTGAGATGTTTCTTAAATGAAAAGTATAAAGTTCAAAATAGAATGTGATATCACTTGGAGAGCCAAATTTATATAATAAATGTAAAAATGGATTTTTGAGAACTTGTCCAATCTCTTCAAGTGTGAAAAATAATTTTAAGTTGTTTCATTTTTGAACATAGGATTTTATCAATCATGGGCAAAAGCTTAAAAGAAGTGTTTCTGATTAGGGAATAATGAAATTGCTTTACAATGTGTCTGAAACTTGAAGAGACAGTTGGAGACAGAGGATAGATAATACAGTGAAAAGCATATGAAATCACTTTTGCATCGACAAGTCTAAGTTTGGTCCTACTTGTTTTGTATGGGTATAAGAAACTAATTTCATCTTTTTAATTTTAATTTTCTCATCTGCAGAGGAACCTACTAATAAATATCTATCTTCCTCAAAGGGTTATAATGAGTGTTAAATAATATAACACCCAATCAAACTGCCAAGCACAATCCTAGAACACAAGAGATACTCAATGGAATTGGGTTAAATTTTTCCCAAATAGGGACAATGAAGATATGCTTTTCTGAAAGCTAAAAAACAATTCATGTAAAGGCTGTACAGTCTCTATTATAATAAAACAAAACTGTAGAAATGTAACCAGTTTATATTATCCAAGAGTTAAAGCTAAATTTTCATAAAATTTATTTTTTAAAGCAAATTCCAGGATATACATTCAAGGCATTAAAGAATCAGTCTCTTATTAAAATATATGATATGGATTATCAACAGAAGACTTTAATAAATCTGTTTTCAAATCTCAAGCTTCTCTGAGCCTCTATGGAACCTACTGGTGGGGACATGGAAGATCTCTTTATGGCTTGTAAGGATTTGATTTTACATCTGTCTTGACACTTTAGACTTTTGTTTAGAAAAAACTATGATTTCTTTGGCAAAATTCCAGTGAACCCAATAACTACAGAAGCTATTTCTGCTCTCATTTGTCAAATTTGAGAAATACCCTGATTCTAAAAGGGAGCAAAAATTCCTTTTTGTCATTTCCTATCCTACTACTATCTTGTTTACTGAGCTCATACTTGAGCTGGGTGTAGAGAATACAAAAATTTTAGACATGTTTTTCAGGTTCTTGTCATGCATTTGGAAAGGAAGAGCCTATGCATAAAGGTGAGTAAACATACACATAAATGTAGGCTAACTACCAACTAAATGGTTCAAACACTGCTGTGTACAAGACTGTACACTGGAGGCATCTAAATAAAGGAACTGGCATAACAGAAAGCAGCAGAAGCAGCAGAAAGATAGTGTTCTAGTCACAAGACATCAGAGGCAGAGGCAGTGGGAAGTACCCCAAAAGCAGGTGCTCTGCTAGAGTAGAAAACTAGAGAATACTTTTGAGCAAAAGAAAGTCATTCTCTGGGCACTCCCAGAAAAAAGTTAGGGGTTTCACAGAGACAGACTTTCTTTAGCTAGAGAAACATAAAGTTTTAGGTTTTTATAAGTGATGTGATTCCATTAGTATCTACAAGCTGGTGAGGTGAGGTCGGAAGAAATTTAAGATACTGTACAAACAACATACATTTGTATGTGTGTTTTAAATAAATATGAACCATCTTGTATATGTTGTTAAGAAACATACTTTTAAACATAACATTGATTTACTTATCATAAACATCTTCTCACATCAATATCCACCCAAAACATCACTAGTGTCATTTGCACTTCTAATCTTACCCTCATTCCCCACTCTTTCTGTATCAATTTTTAGAAGTGCTTACTCCACCATCTTCAGATTTGTATTTGCTAGCAAGGTAAATAATAATAGTATTGACTCTTTTATTTATGACCTTAATTCTCCAACTGTGTATTTTATTTTAATAAAAACCATCAGAAATTAGCAATACATAGGTATCTCTAAGAAATCTCATTACTTAGTAAAAGGAAATATTGTGGTTATGGTTAGAATAATTTTATAAAATGGTCAAAGGCACTAAGTTTCCAAAATAAGACAGTATTCAATTGTTGTTGAAACTGGTATATCTGTTTTTTTTTTTTTATTTATAAGGATGCCATGGCTCTTCGTCCTCAAAACTAAAGACAGCAACTTTGGACCAATAGGACGTGTTATGCATGGTTTGAAATAAACACTGAAACAATGGATATGAGTAAATGGGTCTATGGCAATAACTTTAAAATATTTTTATAATTTTAATTAAAATTATCAAGCTGCACTTCAATAATACAACAAAAATTTGCATGCATGCTGAATGTGTTTTAGAAACACATTACTGAGCCCAGATGTATGGATTTAACTCAAGCATTATGACTTAAAAACGCTATTTGCCTAATCTTAATAGAACTTACTCTGATAGGAGGTACGGATCCGTTTCGTTAAATCAGGATAAAAGTTAGACAGGCCACGCATGCAAAAGTTGTCTTTGGAACATGCCATAACACCAGCATCAGCAGCAGGCAGGGGAAAGAGAGAGAAAGAGTCTAAAGTGAAAGGAAGTGATATCATACCAGAATCTAGAACAGCCAAGATGAAGAAATTGCAGCAAGTTTAGGTAATCAACTTAGAGAAAAGATATTAAAAAAAATAAATCAATTAGAAAGTAAAATGTGGTAGATGAATGATGAGAATGCTTTGGTAATTTTATTTAATTAAATATCTTATAAAAATGGATGGCATATTTCTCTTGTGTTTTTTATGTAGTAAACTTATTTGTCCTACAAATAATATATATGTAACCTCGTAAATATCAAAATGGTTGTCTTTAATTTGCAGTATTAAAAAGAAAGCTTAGGAAGTTTATTAGTTTGTAATATTTTATTTTTATAACAAAGTGAGTACTCATTTTATACACTAAATATAAAATTTATGGCTTCATTACAGTTTTTCCTAATTTTAAAGTCATCAAAATTCTAAGCTCTAATCACAAATGTTAAAGCTCAACAAGATTAATTTAAATAACAGTTGTATCACCTGTCACCCCACTGTGTATATGTAGCAGTAACCTAGATACTGTTGGAGAATCTAAAGGTTTTCTGATTGAATTGGTGCTGTCAGTATGCAAATGTGCCTGCTGTCTCCTAACATCTTCATACTGTAGAGTCCATGAACCTTCAAAAATCAACCTTCTTTTTCGCAGTCATGAGGGAATCTTATGATACACTCATGCACAATTTCTCTTATTCTGTCTTCCTTTCAGAAGCCAGTAATGGTTGAAGCAGAACTTATAAAATTTGAAATTTCCAGCACTCCAAAAATATTGCTAAAAGTTGAGATTCCTAACAAATAAAAAACCAGAAAATCCAGGTTCTGAAAGAGAACTTAAGTGTTCCTGAAAAGGGTCAAAACTAGCACTTTGGAAAGGGTTGAGGTTTTCAAAAGAAAAAAAAACACATAAAGACTTCAGTATTTCAAGTAATTTTTCATTGGAAAAGTGAAACTTTAGTATCATATTCAAATGTTAAGTTTGGCACGCCTGCTATTTAGAACATAACACCTACCATCATGTACCGTTTTTATTCTAAAATATTCTTGCATGGGTATATTTACTAAAGTCTTCAATGCTCAATTAATTAAAAAAAAGTTTAAAGACCTATCTGGGTAACTAGTGTTGTTCCATTAAATTCAAGTAAAAAACTGTCTAAAATTTTTTAAAAACCTGTATATTTTCCTGTCCACTGACATAATACTATAAATATATTTCCATCTATGAACCTTTCAACCTATTTTTTTTACCTAACTTTTAAACTGAACTATGCCAGTGGATAGAAAATATACAAAAGTTTGGCATTGTTCACAAAGTCAACTATATAAATATATATTGAAATTTTAATAAAACTTTGGATAATTTGGCAAATCTGTTTGACATTATATAGGAAGCATTTCTGTTTAAATCCTAATTAATCATTTTTATTTTCCTTTTATAAGTAAATAAATCAACTTATTGATCCTCTCAAGAAAAATGTTATCTTTTATAACATTTTAAATGTTAATTAATAATGCATTTGTTATAATACCTCCTAAAAAGTTATCACTCAATAAGGCAAACTAACAGTTAAAATATGGAGTTAATTCAAGAAATTAAAAGAAGTAACTACTTTTAACTTTTACCTAAATGAATGAATAAAACAATTATATTTTTAAAGGGGTCAGGCATACTAGAAGAAAATTAGCCTCTTTAACACAACCATTGAAAGCAGTGTTTTCAACTACAGAGACTGATTTTCATAACATTTTTATATTTAATAGCTTATTTTCTATTATTTCCTAGGACTTGAACCTAAGAAACTTGAGATGTTTCCTAATTTTAGTATCGGTTTGAAGTATAAACACCTCATTTACCCTTTCAAAGATTCTTACTATGGCTCTAATTTTACTTACATAGTATTGTAAATTATATTCATTTTATATTGCCATGCATTTTAATAGCATCACAGAAGAAAGAAATCTAAAGGTAAGAAAACAGACAAACTAATCAAGTTCATACTCATCTTGTTTTATCTCCTACCTGCAATGAACTGCTTGTTTTTTCGAGGAGACCGTGGTTGTCGTTGGTATAGGTCACTTGATTTATATAGGTCAATGGTCCCCATGCTTAACAGTACTGTCTTCTGTATAAAATCCACCACAGCCAACCCATTGCAGTTCCCAAATGCAACTCTGAGAGAAAAAAAATATGCAACTAGAATGTATCACACCAACCATTATTATTTTTGCCTTTGAATTAAAAATAAGATTATTGGGAAGTAATGCTACAGCAGGGTTGGGGATGTCAGGCAGTGAATAGAGCAAATCAGAAAGGATATTGTGCCTTTATATAGGATAGGTTGACCTTGTATAATAGCCATAGTATAATTTTCCACATAAAAATATAATTGATCTCAATATGATTATGACCACTGCAAAGACAGGAATGACCTGTACTTGCATTTTATTATGTAAGTAGTGATTACTCATTCTGCTCTTTAACTTTGTCTTATATTTTTGCAGGAGAATCATGTAACATCTTTTTGCTATGCAATGGGTAACAGGTCAAGAAATGTCACACTTTTAAAAGCTACAGATGCTTAAGTATGTAATTATGTGCCTTTTTGAAATAAAATTATAATTATTAGGTTCCAAATTAGTTTTTTTAAACAAAGGATATTTTAACAGCAAATATTATATAAAAATTCATATCTCTAAACTTTTGACACTGTGGTAGTTATAAACAGATACAGCTTTCATTTACAAAAGATTAAAATTTTCTTACTTCTTTGCTCTTTATTTTGTCCCATTTGTTAAAAGACAAAGACCATTGATTAATTTTATAACTAAAATCTCCTGAGAAATTAAAACTGTTCTCCTATGCAGTCGTTTTGATCACTGCAACCATTAAGCATACAATAACTTCATTTTCTCTCAATATACAGCATGACTTCTAGGTGAACAATTGTAAATCTATGTTTTTTTGTTTCCTATGTTAAATATACACTAGTTGCATGAATGCTGTTTTGCTTATTTTATATAAGTTCCATGTTGTTTTATTTTTTAGATTAAATCTGGTTGGCAAATCACCTTCTTACTCTGAATCTAGTTCTTTCCACTCCATTACACTACCCTCCTTACAACAAATTAAAAGTTCTAGGATACTACTGAATAGATGTTTTGCTATTTCACACAGTTTTATATCTCCCAGCAAGATAGACTTTGGAAACTGGAAAAAGTGTTGTTATAAAAGACAAAAGATCCCATCTCAATTATTTTATAAGCTATTTGACTTTGAGAAAAATTAATGAGTCTTGCTAGAACTGTTTAGTTACTTTATAATGAGAATTATAATACTAGATTTATCTAGTTCACAGGACCTTTAGGAACATCAAATCAGAAATTTGTTAATGTACTTTGAAAATTTTCCACACAGAATTGATCTCAATATTATTATAAGTAAATACAATATTATAAATATTATATATTATACCAAGTCAATATCTTCATACTTTTTATGTTAAAATATAGTTAATTACTTCTGCTTACAGATATAATAAGAGTTCCCAAGTGTAATACTGACAGGAAAAAAAATAGGCAATTAGAATGTAGGATCCAAAACAAAATATCAATAATAATAATAATTTTTAAATCCTCATCCAAGGATATATTTATTGATTTTAGAGAGAGAGGATGGGAAAGAGAGAAACATCAATCAGCTGTCTGCCATACATTCTCTGACCAGGGATCAAACCCACTATGTTCTGGTGTATAAGATGACACTCTGACCAACTGTGCCATCTAGCCAGGGCCAAAATAATTATTTTTATCTATGAATTAAAAATAAAAATACTGGAGTGATGTCAGCATTATGGCAGAGTGAGAAGACTTCTTGATTTCTCCCTTTCAAGTTACAAGTTGGACAACTATAATTCAACAAATGACTCTGTGCTCAACAATAAACACATCTGAGAGATCTGCACATTGAAGCATCTAATGGTAGGTGTGTTGAAGTAAGCAGGGAAAGGATGAAGACAAGGGCCACAGACGCAGTCCTGGACTCACTATGGCCTCAGCTGATGCAGTAGCAGTGAAGGGTCAGGATGAAGCTCTCACTCAGCAGCCCAGAGAACAGAGGTGGCATTTTGGCCTGAGTGGCTAGTACACATTACGGGTGAGCTCAGTGATAGGGGATGATATATGGTTAAAAGGTCTGGCAGCCTCAGTCTGGTAGCTCCCATTACCACAGAGAAAAATCATGCATATGCACAAATGCCACCCCATTCCTGTCACCCACCCAGCTCCAGGTGATGCAATAGCAGTGGAAGTGTTGAGTTGCAGCCCTCTCTCAACACCCTGGAAAGGGCTGGAGGGAAAGAAATATCATTCCAGCTAGTCTCAGTGGAAGAAATTAAGCTGTAGCATGTGAACACACCTCTCCCTGCCCTACTCCTTCCCCACCCATCACAGCAGTTGGGACAGCTCAGACACTACAGCATTGACTTCATTAGGAAGAGCAATATAAGAATAATGGATATACAAAAAGAAGAGAGAAACAGAAAGCCTATTCAGACAAATTATTGATGAGAACTTTCCAAGCCACTGAAAAGAGCTTGAACTTTGAACCCAAGAAGCTCACAGAACACCTAATTACCTGAATGCAAAGAAACCTCCTCTAAGATACATTATATAAAAACTGTCAAAAGTTAATGAGCAAAAAATTCTCAAGACAGCCTGGGGCGGGGGGGGGGGGTCAGGGAGGACTGTAACCTATAAAGAAAAGCCCAATGTATTATCATTGAATTTTTCAGCAGAAACCTTATAAGCTAGAAAAACAGGAAATCAAACATGTAAGCCTTTAAAGAAAGAAATCAACATTCAAGAATAACATATCCAGCAAAGTTATCCTTTAGATACAAAGGAGAAATAAAGCCTTTTGCAGACAAAAACTGAGAGAATTTCTCATCATAAGACCCTCATGCAGGAAATGTTGAAAGGAGCTATTTAACCTGAAACAAACAAAAAACAAACAAAAAAAACCCTGTGAGCATAATGACAAAAGAATACAAAACTGTATGATAATGAACAGACAGAAGCAGGAAATTGCAACTCTATTTCAAAATAGAGTATTAAACACTTAGTTATAACAAAGATTAAAGGGAGAAAAAGTATTTTAAAGGTTAAAGGGGGTAAAAGCATTTTTAACAGATTATTTCTTCTGCAATTTGGAAATGAATATACAGCATAAAAAGGGATAATTTGTGACAACAAGAACATAAATAGAGGAAAAGCAATGAACATGCATAGGTGACTGGAGTTAAGGTGCACTCAGATGAAGAGGGACTATTGTATGTGTAAAACTATCCATTAGGTAAACCTAATAGTAATTGCAAAACAAAAAAATCTAAACAGAGACACATACATATTAAAAAAAAAAACACCAGAGAACAAAAATCATAGACTACCACTTTAGTCTAAATAGCAGACAAAAACAAGGAAAAGGAAAACAATGGAGATACAGAGCAATCACACACACAGAAAAAGATAAAATGGCTGTAGTAAGTCCTTATGTATCAATAATCACCATAAGCATAAATCGACTTACCAATAAAAAGAAAGAGAAGTAGCAGGATGGATTAAAAGACAAAAACAATTTATATGTTGCCTTTAAAACACCACTTGCAGCTAAGAGACATAGATTCAAAGTGAAAGGGTGAAAAATTATACTCCAAAAAATGGCTTTCAAGAAGATGGTCACAAGATGGTGCAGAGTATGAGGATCTTTTTTGCACCTTCTCCCAGAACCAAACAGGAAATAAAACAAAAGTGGGGGACAGCCACCCAAAATAAATAACCGAAGGTTACCTGGAAAAGAGACTTTTAACAAAGAACAGCTAGAAACCAACTAGAGACCAATAGGAAAAGCGGGACATGAAAAGGGACAACCTTGTTAAAACAAGCAACAGGCCAAGCTTATGGCACAGCTGTGGGAGCTTCCTCCTGAGAGGAGAGAAACCTGGATCTCACGCCAGGCTTCCAGGCATGCAGCAACAGCGCTAGGCTCAGCTGCCCATGTAGTGGTCACAGGGTTTGTCTCTGCCGGGGAGAGGAGCTTGCTGGGGACAAAGCCACTATATTTTTTTCTTAAAGGGACCAAAGCACAGGTTTCAAGTTTGCAGCCACTTACTTTGGGCTTCAGTGAAGGGAGAGCAGCATGGACTTAAGTAACATGCGGAGAGTCTGGAGTGGGAGGCATTGGGGAGACATCGGAGAAAGGCTGTAGGGATTTCTGTGCCAGGATATACCTCAATACTGCAGCAGCCATCTTTCCTGAGAGAAGCAAAGTCCTCTCAGGGAAAAAAACAATTACCCTACCCTGTGGAATACTGCTTGCTCAAGCCTGCATCCCTTTCTCTTTGTTTATTTGTTTGTGTTGTCTTGTTTTGTTTTGCAATTTTTCCTTTTTTTCTTTCTGTTCTCCCATCTGTATTTTATCCCTGCTGAGGAGAGAGCAACATATGCACATGCATGGGGTGTCAGAGACTGGCTGTAGGGTGCAGATATTCCCTACACTTTCCCAGGAACTAGGCTGGCATGTACCCCTCACAGTAAAGACATAAAAACACCCTCCTAGTTTCCTGCAGACCAAAACTCTGGACTCTGGAGGCCCCATCCACCAGCCAACTAGGGGCTCTGTCTAGCTGAATTCAAGGCAGTAATCCGGGACAGACTCAGACGAGTGGCTCAGGAATATACCCACCATCTTTCTGAAGTCTGAAATGTACTTCCCACAGGATATCCATCCCCCATGAATCTGCCAGAAACCCTCTCAGAAGGAGTGAGGTCAGCAACCAGTCTAAGACTCACAGCAAGTTGGCAGGCAATGGTGGAGCGTGTGGTGCCTTGGTACATTTATTGACACACTCCTGGACCGAATACTGATAAAAGCAGCCTTGCAGCACAGCTTGGCATAACCTGTGTGCAGCCAATCCCAGATGAAACAGCTACAAACTGTGGCTTGAAGCTTGTAGCTTCAAACAGGCTACTGAGGGCTAGATGTGGACAGCACCTGGTATTGGTTTACACCTGCCTCAGACATCAGAGCTGTATCCAAAAGGAGAACCCAGCAGGCAAGCACTAACCTCTACTGAGATGAATTCCACTTTGTTCTTTTTCATAGCTGTATTATTATGTTTTATTTTTCTTTTATTTTTGTTGCTCTATTTTTCTTTTATATCTCTTATTTTACTCTTATCTTTGCTTTCTCCATTTTCCCCTTTTCTTATTTTTGTTATTCTCTCTCTTTCTTTGTCCCTTTTTCCCATTGTCCTCTTTCTATTCATTACTCATATTAGTTCCCTTCCTTTTCACCTCTCATAATAGAGACCAAAAAAAAAAAATGATTCAAAAGATCATGAAACTAGGACTTGGTACTTTGACAAGATAAACAAAATTGATGAACCTTTAACCACATTTATCAAGAAAAAAAGAGAGAGTATGAAAATACATAAAGTGAGAAATGAAAGAGGAGAAGTAACAACTGATTCCACAGAAATATTGTACTAACAAGAAGTAGTGCAAGGCTGTGAGTAATTACAAAGGATTGTCAGAAAATACTATGAACAACTACATGGCCAGAAATTGGACAACCTGGTAAAAATGGATACATTTCTAGAACCACACATTTCCAAAACTGAATCAGGGGAAGCAGAAAACCTGACTAGACCAATTACAACTAGTAAGATTGAAGTAATTGATGTAATAATCAAAAAGCTCCCAGCAAACAAAAGTCCTGGGATGGATGGCTCAGAAGACTTTACAGGTGAATTTTATCAATAATTCAAAGAAGAACTAACACCTATCCTTCTCAAACTATTCCAAAAAGTTCAAAAAGAGGGAAGGCTTCCAAACTCTTTTATGAGGCCAGTATTATCCTAATTCCAAAACCAGGTAAAGACACAACAAAGAAAGAAAATTACAGGTCAATATCCCTGAGGAACATAGATGCCAAAATTCTCAAAAAAATATTATCAAGTGGGATCCAGCAATATATCAAAAAATATTCATACACTTGATCCAAGGGTGCAAGATTGGTATAGCAGTCACAAATCAATAAAAGTGATATAGCACATAGACAAAATGGAGGGTAAAAACCACAAGATCATATCAATAGATGCAGAAAAAGAATTTGATAAAATCCAGCACCTATTTATGATAAAAATCACTCAGGGGGAATAAGGGAGCATACCAAAACATAATAAAGACCATATACAGAAAACCTACTGCCAATATCATACTTGATGGGCAAAAACTAAAAATATTTTTCTTAAGATCAGCAACAAGAGAGGGGTGTCAGGTTCCACCACGCTTATTCAACATATTACTGGATGTCCTACTACAATGATCACACAAGAAGGAATAAAGGGAATCCAAATTGGAAAGGGGGAAATAATGCAGTTACTATTCTTGGACAACATGATATGGTACATAGAAAACCCCATAGATTCCAAGAAAAAACTACGCAATCTAACAGAGGAATTTGGCAATGTATTGGGCTGCAAAGTCAATATTCAGAAATTGATGGCATTTTATATACCAGTAATGAATTCTCAGAAGGAGAAACTAAGAAAACATTACCATTTACTATTGCAACAACAACAAAAAAGTAAAGTGGTAGGAAAAAATTTAAACAAGGAGGTAAGACCTGTACTTGGACAACTATATGTAAATTGGTGGAGACTATATGGAAAACAGTATGGAATTTCCTCAAAAATATTAAGAAAGGAGCTACGATATATTACCAGAGGAAAGAGGGATGAGGGAAAGATGAAGATAAAGGGAATCATATACATGATGATGGAAGGAAACTACGCTTTGGATGGTGAGCACACAATGGAATATACAAATAATGTATTATAAAACTGTGCACCTGAAACTTACATAATGTATTAACTAATGTTACCCCAATTAATTTAATTCAAAAATAAAATAAAACAAAAATAAAAATAATGTATTGTGGGGTTTGTAACATGTACATAAATAAAACATATTACAACAGCACTAAGAAAAGGGAAGATAGAAGTATACTGTTATAAAGTTCTTACAGTATGTGTGAGGTACTATAATGCTGCATATATAATTATTCATTATATAAATGAAACATATATTAAACTGTTGAGCCAACAATAAAAAATTAAAGTTTTTAAAATTAAAATTAAATACTAAGACAACAAATGAGATAAAATAAAGTCAAGGAACATATAGCAAGGACTCATGGACAAAACCAAAGGGGAAGAGCTGAGGGAGGGAAGGAGGGAGGGGGCAAGGGAAAGTGGTGGGGGGGAGGCAGAGACAAATGTATTTAAAAAGTAAAAAAAATAAAATAAAAAAACAGAAAAAAAGAAAAAAGATACAATGTTTTAAAAAGGAAAAACGGGGGAGACAACAAATGGGACAAATAGATAAACAAATAGAAAATATTTCCATTAAACTCAGCCATAGCAATAATCACATTTATGTAAATGGTCTAAGCACTCCAATTAAGGGCATAGATTGCTGAGTGGATATAAACTTAGCTCTTGCCTGCAACAAATTCACTTCAAATATAAATTAATAGGATGGAAAAAATATAGTAACATGAAAGTATTCATTAAAAATGGCTAAAGTGGTTATATTAATGTAATATTAATACAAAGTATTTTTCAGAACAAGAAAAATTTTAAAGGATACATTTGAAGAATTATTAAGAGGTCAATTCATCAAGAAAATATAACAATCATCTAATCACAGATCTTCAAAATACCCAGAAAAATACTGAGAATTGAAAAGAAAAACAGGCAAATCTTCAATTAAGGTTGGGAATGAAAACATTCTTTACATAATTGCTAGAACAATTAGAGACAATCAGTAAGGATATAAAGATTTTGACAACATTATCGACCTCCTTGACTAAACTGAAATTTATAGAACTCTCCATCCAATATTCGTATCATTAATATTATGAAATACTCTAGCAAAACTTAACAACATATGTAGAAATTATGTATACTAAAAGTTATAAAATATTGCTGAGGGCAATGAAAGAAAATTTAAGTAAATAGATGTACCTTGATCAATGGTAAGAACACTGAATGTTGTTCATTGTCTCCAAATTGATCTTAAAGTCAAAAAATTTCAAACGAAATCCCAGAAGACATCTTTTTTGTTTAAGACATTGAAAACATGATTCTAAAATATATATGGAAATGTAATACATCTAGAATAGTCCACACAGTTGTTTTTTTAATTAATATTTTTTATTGTTGTTCAAGTACAGTTGCCCTGATTTACCCCCCATTACTTTCCTCCATGCTATCCACCCCCACCTCCCACTTTCAATTCTTACCTCTCACTGTCTTTGTCTATGGGTCCTTTATACATTTTCCTTGATAACCCTTCTTTTTCTTCTTTGCCCCTTTATTCCCTTCCTCCCTTCCCCTTTGGTCACTGCCAGTTTGTTCTTTATTTCCATGTCTCTGGTTACATTTTGCTCACTATTTGTTTTGTTGTTTAGGTGCCACTTATAGGTGAGATCATATGATAATTGTATTTCACTGTCTGGCTTATGTCACTTAGCATAATGCTCTCCAGTCCCATCCATGCTGCCATGCTTTCATGAAGGGTAGGAGTTCCTTCTTTCTTTCTGCTTCATAGTATTCCATTGTGTAAATGTACCACAGTTTTTTGATCCACTCATTTACTGATGGGCACTTTCGCTCTTCCAGCACCTGTCTATTATAAATAATACTGCCATGAACACTGGGGTGCACAGGTTATTCTGAATTGCTGTTTCAGGTTTCTTAGGGTATAATCCCAGCAGTAAAATTGCCTAGTCAAAAGGTAGTTCCACTTCTAGTTTTTTGAGGAAATTCCATAGTATTGTACACATTGGCTACACCAGTCCACATTCCCACCAAGAGGTACTAGGGTTCTCTTTTCTCCACAACCTCATCAACACTTGTTGTTTATTGATTTGTTTAGGATAGCCACTCTGATGGTGTCAAGTGGTATCTCACTGTGGTTTAAATTTGCATATCTCTGATGGCTAGTGATGATGAACACTCTTTTATATGTCTCTGGGTCCTGAGTATGTCCTCCTTGGAGAAGTGTCTGTTCAGGTCCTTTGCCCATTTTTTAATTGGATTGTTTGTCTTCCTGGAGTGGAGTCATATGAGTTCTTCATATATTATGGAGATCAAACCATTGTCTGAGGTATCATTGGCAAATGTATTTTCCCATTTGGTTGATTCCCTTTTCATTTTGCTGATGTTTTCTTTAGCCATGCAGAAGCTTCTTATTTTGATGAAGTCCCATTTGTTTATTCTTTCCTTTATGTCCCTTGCTCTAAGGGACATATCAGTGAAAATATTCCTGCATGGAATATCTGAGATTTTCCTGCCTATGTTTCCTCTAGGACTTTTATGGTGTTGTGGCTTGTATTTAAGTCTTTTATCCATCTTAAGTTTATTTTTATATATTGTGTAAGTTGGTGATCAAGTTTCATTGTTTTGCATGTAGCTGCCCAGATCTCCCAACACCATTTGTTGAAGAGGCTATTTTTACTCCATTTTATGCTTCTGCCCCCTTTTTCAAATATTAATTGACCATAGAGACATGGGTTTATTTCTGGGCTCTCTATTCTGTTCCATTGACCTATGTGTCTGTTCTTATGCCAGTACCAGACTATTTTGATTACAGTAGATTTGTAATATAGTTTGATATCAGGTATTGTGATCCCTCCTACTTTGTTCTTCTTTCTCAAAATTGCTGAGGTTATTCAGGTTTGCTTATGGTTCTATGTTAATTTTTGAAATGTTTGTTCTATATCTCTGAAATATGTCATTTGTATTTTAATAGGGACTGTGTTCAGTCTATAAATTGCTTTGTGTAGTATGGACATTTTGATGATGTTAATTCTTCCAATCCATGAACATGGTATATGCTTTCATTTATTTGTGTCTTCCTTAATTTCTTTCTTCAGTGTTGTGTAGTTTTCTGAGTACTGGTCTTTTAAAACCTCCTTGGTTAGGTTTATACCTCAGTACTTTATTTTTCTTTTTGCTATAGCAAATGGGATTTTTTCCGGATTTCTGTTTCTTTCTTTCTTTTTTTTTTTTGGAGAGTGATTAGAGGTGGAATTTATTTAGATAAAGAGGGCGATAGTGCATACCATATGATCTCACCTATAAGCGGAACCTAACCAACAATGCAAAGATGCAAGGAAAATATGACCAGCAACAATGAAAGGAAAAGAAATCAACAGAGACAAGAGGGAAGCGGGGGGCAGGGAAAGGGAAGGGAAGGGGAAAGTCAAGGAACATATAGCAAGGACTCATGGACAAAACCAAAGGGGAAGAGCTGAGGGAGGGAAGGAGGGAGGGGGCAAGGGAAAGTGGTGGGGGGGAGGCAGAGACAAATGTATTTAAAAAGTAAATAAATTAAAAAAAAAAGAATGCCAATACAGGATTTCTGTTTCTGATGTTTCATTGTTGGTGTACAAAAATGCCTTTGATTTCTGAATATTGACTTTGTATCCTGTGGTTTTGCCAAATTCAATTATTATGTCAAGTAGTTTTTTGGTGGAGTCTACAGGGTTTTCTATGTACACTATCATGTCATCTGTATACAATGACAGTTTTACTTCCCCCTTCCCAATTTGGATGCCTTTTATTTTGTTTTCTTGTCTGATTGCTGTAGCAAGAACTTCCAATGCTATGTTGAGTAGAAGTGGTGAAAGCAGATACTCTTGTCTTGTTCCTGACCTTAGTGGGAAAGCTTTTAGTTTTTGCCTGCTGAGGATGATGTTGGCTGTAGATTCCTCATATATGGCCTTTATTATCTTGAGGAATGCTCCCTCTACTCCTACTGAGCACACAGTTTTGAAAAAAATAGGAAAAAGCTTGAGCATTTGCATTATATAGTTTCAAGAACTACTCCAAAGCCGTAGGAATCAAAACAGACTCATATGAAATGAAGATAAACATAAATAATAATGAAACAGAGGAGTGTCCATTAAAAACACAGTTAAATAAACGGTCAACTGATATTTAACAAAAGTGCTATGGCAATTCTGTGGGAAGAAAATCTTTCCAATAAATGATGGTGAAAATTTTGATAATCCTTAGTGAACACTTAGTCTTAACTTTTTCTTTCCATGATGCACAAAAATTAACATAAAATGAATCAGGAGTAAACCACAGTATTTGGCTTAAGCAGTTAAATATGACATGAAAAGAACAAAGTTTAAAATGAAAACTCAATAACCTCCATGACATCAAAATTAAATCACTTTGCTCTACTGAAGATTCCATTAAAAAAATGAAAAGGCAATCTACTGACTAGAGAAACCATTTGTAAAATACATATCTTGTTCAGAATATTCAAGGCACTCTGAGTAATAATAATAAGTTAAAATAAATGTGTATACAAAATAGTTTACCAAACAAGATGTACAAATGTGAAATAAGCCCTTAAAAATGCATAACATAATTTGTCACCAAAACTATGTAAATTAAAACCACATTTAAAGACCACTGAACCCACAAAAAAGGATTGTATTAAAAAGACTGACAACAGCAAGTGATGACAAGTACATGGAAAAACTGAAACCCTCCTACATTACTAGAAGAAATGCAAAATGATAGCCTACTTATAAGATAGTTTGCCTTTGTCTTACAAACATATATTTATGATATGACCCAATAATTCCACTCAAGTTATTTACCTAAGAAAATGCAAACAAATGTTACATAAAGACATGTACTTGAATGTTAATAGCAGTTTTATTTATACTAGCCCCAAAGTACAAACTACCCACATTTCCATCAAATGGGAAATGGATACACACATTTTTATATTTTATATACATAGTGAAATATTATAAGGCAATATAAAGGAACAAGCCATTGATACATACAACATGTATGAATCACAAAAGCTTTATGCTAAGTGAAAGAAAAATGCAAAAGAATTTATGCTTCTATTTATATAAAATTTTAGTAAATGGAAATTATAGTCACAGAAAGCAAATCAGTATGATTGTACTGCCAGGGCCTGAGAGGTAATAAATAAATGAAAAGGGCACAAGGGAACCTTGAGGTGATGGATACTTTTTATATCTTTAGTTAGTGATTACATGACATATTTGTCAAGTATATTTGTGAAAACTCATTACATACTTAATGTTGTTTAATTTTATATATATTATATCTCAATAAAGTTATTTTAACTTTAATAAATATTTAGTTAATTTTAATTTTAGCTGATACTTTCTCCCTAACCTTGGGAACAAAGCAAAGTGTTTATTCTTACCATATCTATTCAACACTATACTAAAGGTTCTAACCAGTGCAATATGGTAAGAAAAAAAAAGAGCTAAAGCATGAAAAGTCAAAAGTAAAACTTACTTCTATTCACATAGACATGATTGTCTATGGAGAAAACTTTAAGGAAACCACATGCAATTACTAGACCAATAAGGGAATTAAGGTTAGGGATATAAGTTAAATATACAAAAACACTAGTATTTCTAATTAAAAAATGGGCAAAGGACCTGAATATACACTTCCCCAAGGAGTACATACAGAGGGCTCACAGACACGTGAAAAAATGCTCAACATCTTTAGCCATTAGAGAGATGCAAATTAAAACCACAATGAGATACCACTTTACACCAGTCAGAATAGCCATCATTAATAAATCAACAAACAACAAGTGCTGGCAACGTTGTGGAGAAAGAACCCTAATACACTGCGATGGGGATGCAGACCGGTGCAGCCACTGTAAACAACAGTATGGAATGTCCTCAAAAAACTAAAGATGGAACTGCCTTTTGATTGAGCAATACGACTGCTGGGACTATACTCTAAGAATCCTGAAACACTAATTCAAAAGAACCTGTGCACCCCAATGTTCATAGAAGCATTATCTACAATAGCCAAGTGCTGGAAACAGCCCATGTGCCCATCAGTAAATGAGTGGATCAAAAAACTGTGGTACATTTACACAATGGAATACTATGAAGCATAAAGAACAAAGGAACTCCTACCCTTTGTGATAGCATAGGTGGAACTGGAGAGCATTATGCTAAGTCAAATAAGCCAGGTGGCAAAAGACAAATATCATATAATCTTACCTACAAGTGGAACCTAATCAGAAGACAAACAAATGAATTAAATATAATCAGAGACTTGGAAATAAAAAACAAACTGACAGTGACCAGAGAGGAGGCGGGAGGGGGATAATAGGGGAAAGAAGGGGAACAGGAATAGAGGACTCATGGGCATGGGCAATGGGGGGAGGATTGACTGTAGCAGGGAGTGAGGTAGGGTTGAGCAATGGGGAAAAAGGTGGGACAACTGTAACTGAACAACAATAAATAAATTACAAAAATAACCCCAAAACACTATTGTTTCTGAGTACCAGCAGTGAAGAATTGGATAATGAATTTTTATATACTATCTGTAATAGTATCGACATATATGAAATATTTAGGATAAATGTAGCAAAATGTATGTACAAACAGTACACTAGTAAAACTTCAAACACTGCTGGAACAAATGAAAGATTCCACATAAATAGAATGCTATACCATGTTTGTAGATAAAAAGATTCAATATTGTCAACATGCCAGTTCGCCCCAAATTCTTCTATGGATTCAACATGACCCCCATCATAACCCCAGAAAGCTTTCATTGGATAAAACTGACAGGCTGGTTCTAAAATGTAGATGGGAATTCAAGGGTCCACCTCCTGTCTAAAACCTTCGTGTAACTTTTCATGTCTGACCATAGGTAATTACAAAGGTTTTACTTGGCAAGACTCTGGGAGAAAGCTGCTCTCTCAGGATCAGACTCAGTACACAGCCAATGCACTGCAGTCTCTGAATGGAGTTGCATTCAAGAATTCAGGCCCATCTGAACGCATGCTCTTATTCCCATTTGCATTCCTAGCTGCACTGCCTTTATTGTTAGGTCTCTTTTTTATGAGGCCTAGGCAGAAGTTTTCAAGCACATCTGCTGACATCTCTTTACTGGGGGAGGGGGGGGTGATTGAAGACACATTTCCACACTCTGACTCTGTTCTGAGTACTCTTCCACTTCTAGTCCTCCCCATCCTCTCCTTTGGCTTCAGGGTCCATAACAATGCCAAGCCTTTTATTTAGGGCAACCTTAACCATAAGAAAATCACTATGCATGCACTATTCCAACTGCCTCTCAATTGGTGTGCTATTACATGGAGGAGAAAAAGAACAGGGGAGAGTTACTGCTTTCTCTAGTTTTAGCTTCTTGGTTACAGGATCAAAGTAAGTGATTAAAGGCTTAGTTTTGGCTCATTGTTGTATTTATCAGTTACTCTGACACCTAACAGCTAAGCTTTCTCTCTAGCTCAGCTATGTTCCTGACAGGAATTCAAAGGACCTAGAATAGCCAGAATACTTATGAAAAAGTGAAACAAATTGGAAGGCCTTATGTCACCTGATTTTAAGACGTAGCATAAAGCTACACTAATTAAGACAGTGTGGTATTGGCATAGGGAAACCAAAGATTAATGGATCAGAGTAGAGATTCTAGAAACAGTTCCTAACTTGATATTTGACAACCATACCAAAAGAGTTCAGTGGGGAACACAGGGTCTTTGTAACAGATGATCCTGGTACACTGAATGTATGTGAAATAAAGAACCAACTATTACACATTATACTCAGAAATTAATTGACTGATCACAGACCTAAACAAAAATACTACAATTATAAAAATCAAACAACTCCCTCCAAAAAAACCACTGCAGTAGGCAGAGATTTATTAGAAAGAACACAAGAAGCAATAAACATTTTAAAAACTGATAAGCTACTTTGAAATTAAAATATGCACATAAAAGAGCAACTTTAAAAATGTACTGGTAAACCACAAATTGGGGGGAAATATTAGCATTACCTATATTAACAAAGGGACTTGAATAAATAATTTATTTTTAAAAACTCTTGCACTCAATAATAAGAAGAAAAACAATGGTAAAAGATACGAACAGGCACTTCAAATCAATAGACATGAAAAAAGTGCTCAACATTATTATTCATCAGAAAAATGCAAGCATAAATCACAGTGTGATACTATTTTAGACCCTTTAGAAAAGCAAAATTAAGACTTAAAACACCAAATTCATTGGTGAGGATGTGAAATAACTGGATGTTTACATATTGGTGGATGGAATGTAAATTATACAACCACTATGAAAAACTTTAGAATGTTATAAAAGTTAAAAATATACCTATCCTATTATCCTGTGATTCTAATCATAGGTATTTACCAGTGGAAATAAAAATATTGAATACATGTGCCCAAAAATGTGCAGAGAATGTTCATAGAAGCTTTATTTATAACAGCTTCCAAATAGAAATAACACAAATGTGCATTAAGAGGAGAATATATTCATATATTGGTAAGCTTCCAAGCAATAAAACGATTGGACATTCATGTATGCACATACCTATGCACATACATGAATATATTTTATTTGTTGAAGAATGTTATTTAGAAAACAGTATCAGGACTTCCAGTAAAGATGGCAGCCTAAGTAAACATGGCTCGCCTACTCCCACAACCACATTAGGATTACAAATAAAATATAGAACAACCATCACTCAGAACCATCAGAAATCAAGTCGAATGGAAGACTGACAACTACAGATTTAAAGAAATCACATCCATCCAGACTTGCAGGAGGGGTGGGGACATGGAACGGGCTGGTCCCACATCCATGTGTAATAGATAAAATTTGGAAGGGATATCTTGGGAACAAGGAGTCACAGTCCCACACCAGGCCCTCCAGCCCAGGGTTCTGGTACCATGAAGATGAGTCCCCATAACTTCTGGCTGCAGAAACCAGCAGGGACTGAGTTGGTAGAAGAAATTTCTGGCGTTACAAGTAGTTCCTCTTAAAAAATCCACACATGGACTTAGACTCATTCCTTCTGAGCTCCAGCACCAGTGTAGCAGCTTGAAGAGCACCACTGGCATACAGGGAGGAACTGAAGTATCTGGCATCAAGGCAAGAGCTGGGGAACAGCTGGGGTCAGGCAGAGATCATTGTCCCTACCCTGAGTCCCCCGCCCACATCCAGAACCACAGAGCTGGCAGGCTGGTGCCTATCTGAGACATAAATAGGTAGGCACAGAATTAGCCATGGGGATGAAAGTATAGTATAGGAAATGGAGTAGCCAAAGAACTTACATTCATGACCCATGGACATGACCAATAGTGTGGAGAAAGCTTAAGGGACTGGGGGGTGAGGGGTGGAGGGGGGCAAAGGGGGAAAAACTGGGAAAACTATAATAGCATAATCAGTACATATAATAAAAAAAGAAACCAGTATCTGACACAAATGTGTGTTTGTGCGTATATATACACACACACAAATATATATGTATATGTGCATATATACACACATATATATTCATAAATAAATACATAAACATACATAAATAATACATGTATGTGTGTGTGTGTATACCAGATACTGGTTTCTAAATAACATCCTCAAATAAAAGTAACCATAATTCCTTGTAAAAAGGTTGAGTTCAGGGCTAGAGTAAGAATTTTTTAAGATAAGCATGAAATATCATGTGACACCAGAAAATAAGGAAGCTATGCTCTCTAGTTAGTAAAACACTAATTGATAAATACAGAGGGTATACTGGACTTAGAAAATCACCAATGGATGTTGAAACTAACGGTTGAATCTTTGATGAGGAAGATGTTTACATAATTTCATAGCCTTCTCATAAATTAATTTACAAAGGGAATAATGACTTTATAATGGAGAAATGGGAAAAAGTCCCATTTGTTTATTCTTTCCTTTATGTCCCTTGCTCTAGGGCACATATCAGTGAAAATATTGCTGCGTGTGATATCTGAGTTTCCTGCCTATGTTCTCCTCTAGGACTTTTATGGTATTGCTACTTATATTTAAGTCTTTTATCCATCTTGAGTTTATTTTTGTGGATGGTGTCAGTTGGTGGTAGAATTTTAATTTCACACATGTAGCTGTCCAGTCTTCCCAACACCATTTGTTGAAGAGGCTATTTTTACTCCATTTTATGCTTCTGCCCCCTTTGTTTAATATTTATTGACCACAGAGACATGGGCTTATTTCTGGGCTCTCAATAATGTTCCATTTATCTATGTGTCTGTCCTTATGCCAGTACCAGATTACCTTGATTACAGTGGCCTTGTAATATAGTTTGATGTCAGGTATTGTGATCCCTCCTACTTTGTTTTTCATTCTCAAAATTGCTGCAGATATTCAGGGTCGTTTATGGCTCCATATAAATTTTTTAAATGTTTGTTCTATGTCTGTGAAATATGCCATTGGTATTTTAATAGAGATTGCATTGAATCTATTAATTGCTCGGGGTAGTATGGACATTTTGATGATGTTAATTCTTCCAATCCATGAGCACAGTATATGCTTCCATTTAATTATGTCTTCCTTAATTTCTTTCTTCAGCATTTTATAGTTTTCTGAATACAAGTCTTTTACATCCTTGGTCAAGTTTATTCCTCGGTACTTTACTTTTCTTGTTGATATAGCAAAGGGGATTTTTTTCTGATTTCTGCTTTTGATATTTCATTTCCTGAATATTGACTTTGTATCCTGCTGTTTTGCCAACTTCACTTATTAGGCCGAGTAGTTTTTTCGAGGGGTCTATGGGGTTTTCCATGTACACTATCATGTCATCTGCAAACAATGATAGTTTTACTTCCTCCTTTCCAATTTGGATGCCTTTTACTTCTTTTTCTTGCTTGATCACTGTGGCTAGGACTTCCAATACTATATTGAAGAGAAGTGGTGAAAGTGGACATCCTTGTCTTGTTCCTGATCTTAGTGGGAAAGCCTTTAGTTTTTGCCCATTAAGTATGAGGTTGGCCACAGGTTTTTCATACATGGCCATTATTATGTTGAGCTATGCCCCCTTTATTCCCACTCTGCTGAGTGTTTTTATCATAAATGGATGCTCTACCTTCTCAAATGCTTTTTCCGCATCTATTGATGTGATCATGTCTTTTTTGACTTTCTTTTTGTTTCTGTGATGTATTACATTTATTGATTTGCAAATATTGAAGCACCCTTGCATCCCTGGGATGAATCCCATTTGATCATGGTTGATGATCTTCTTAATGTATTGCTGGATACAGTTTGTCAATATTTTGGTGAGGATTTTAGTGTCTATGTTCATCAGAGATATTGGCCTGTGGTTTTCTTTCTTGGTTGTTTGTGTCTTTATCTGGTTTCGGGATGAGGATGATGCTGGCCTCATAAAAAGAGTTTGGGAGTGTTCCTTCTTCTTAGATTTTTTGGAATAGTCTCAGAAGGACAGGGGTTAGTGCTTCCTTAGATGTTTTGTAAAATTGTCCTATGAAACCGTCCAGTCCAGGGCTTTTGTGTGCCAGGAATTTTTTTTGATTACTGCTTCAATTTCACCAGCTGTTATTGGTCTGTTGAGGTTTTCTGTTTCTTCTTCATTCATGTTGGGAGGTTATTTCTAGAAATTCATCCATTTCATCGAGGTTTTCAAATTGCTTGGCATATAATTGTTCATAGTAATTTCTTACAATCATTCGGATTTCTGTGGTATTAGTTGTTATTTCTCTTCTTTCATTTCTGATATTATTTATTTGGGTCCTCTCCCTTTTTTTCTTGATGAGTCTGCTTAAAGGCTTGTTGATTTTATTTATCTTTTCAAAGAACCAGCACCTGCATTGATTGATCCTTTGAATTGTTCTTTGTCTCTATGTCATTCAATTGTGCTGTGATCTTGATTATTTCCTTCCTTCTACTCACTCTGGGCTTTGTTTGTTTTCCTCCATTTCTTGAAGCTGGAAGGTTAGGTCATTTATTTGAAATGTTTCTATCTTTTTAAGGTAGGCCTGTGTTGCTATAAACTTCCCTCCCAGAACTGCCTTCACAGTGTCCCACAGGTTTTGGACTGTTGTGTGTTCATTTTCACTTGTTTCCAGAAACTTTTTGATTTCTTCTTAGATCTCATTATTGACTCTTTCATTGTTTAATAGTGTACTATTCAGTCTCCATGACTTTGAATGTTTTTGAGATTTTTCCTTGAGGTTGGTTTCCAGTTTCAGGCACTTGTGGTCTGAGAAAATGCTTGTTATGATTTAAATTTTCCAGAATTTATTGAGGCTTGTTTTGTGTCGTATCATGTGGTCTATCATTGAAAATATTCCTTGTGCATTTGAAGAGACTGTATTTTGCTTCTTTGGGATGAAAGGTTCTATAAATGTCAGTTAAGTCCATTTGATCTAATGCATTATTCAGTTCCACAATATCCTTGATGTTTTGTTTGGAAGATCTATCCATTTTTGACACTGGTGTTTTAAAATCCCCTACTGTCAGTGTGTTGCTGTCTATAGCTTTCTTGAAGTCCTCCAAGATTTTCCTTACATATTTGGGTGCTCCTATGTTGAGTGCATATAGGTTAACAATGTTTATGTCTTCTTGATGGATTCTTCCTTTGAATATATTAAAGGGTCCCTCTGGGTCTCTTTTTATGGCCCTTATTTTGAAATCTACTTTGTCTGATAAAAGTCTGATATTTTGTCTGATATTGCTATCCCTGCTTTTTTTTCCCCTGTCCATTTCCTTGGAATATTTTTTTCCATCCCTTTACTTTCAGTCTCGGTAGGTCCTTTGTTGTGAGGTGGGTCTCTTGTAGGCAGCATATGTGTGGGTCATGTTTTCTTATCCATTCAGCTACCCTATATCTTTTGATTGGGATATTTAATCCATTTATATTTACATTTATTATTGATAGGTACTTATTCATTTTTTCCCTTTGTACCTGTGATCCTCTCTTTCTCACTCTTTTTCTTCATCTTCTTAACATGGACCTTTAGCATATCTTGTAGTGCTGGTTTGGTGTAGGTGTATTCTTTTAGCTTTCTTAGGTAGACACTACTTTCTGTGGTATACTGCCAAAATGTTTAATTCTAATCATGAGGAACTATCAGACAAACTGATTGAAGTAATCAAACCAAATAAATGGTCTGTACTCTTGGAAAAATATCAAGATTAACAAAAAACCCAAATAAATCTGGAGGAACTGCCCTAGATTAAAGGAGATTAAAAAATGAAAATTAAAAACAGTTAAGATCCTGGATTTGATTCTGTTCTGGGAAAAACAGTATAAATGACATTATTGGGACAAATGCAGAAATGAATATATTCTGTATATTCAGTAATAGTACTTAATAAATGTAGAATTTCTTCTTCTTTTTCAATTTTTTTTTTTTTAGGAGAGAAAAAAGATGGCAGAGGAGTGAATGGGAGTCACGCTGACCTCCTCCCAAGACCAAACTCGAATTGTGACTAAATAGTGGAGAAATCACCTGGAAAACAATGGAACAATAGAGGGAGAGGAGCCTTGGAGCTGCAGACAGACAGTGGAATCAACTTTCACACATACTAACAGGTGAGTAGTGCGGTGGAGGCTCGAGAGGGTAGGCTGAGCGCCCACAGGCACCAGAGGGACAGTGAAACGGCCATTTGGATCCCCCTGAGAAGAACAGGGTCTGAATCATAAACGGGGACCCCTAGACTACAGCAGTTAAAACCAGGAAAACACACAGACAAAATGCAACCCCGAAAAGTTTAGGGGTGCTCTCTGCCAGAGAAAGGTGGCTGGAGATGCAAAGAGACATTTAAAGGGCCAACGCAAGGAAAGCAGCCGCCTTCCTTCATCTCTGTGTAGAGGCGGCAGGAGAGTGGGCTGGTGCCTGAGGAAAAATTGGCGAGGAAAACTTTGTGAAAAATTGGCGAGGAAAACAGAGACTATGGCCAGTGGAGCCTCACCTCCTGCTCTGCAGCTACTGCTTCGCCCAGGCATAAGAGAATCAAGTAACCTGCCTTTTGCGCACCCTGCACACAGCTTGTGCGCATGTGGGCTAGGGGCTGAGTGCAAACCGGCTGGAAGAAATAGAGGATCCCTGGCCAAAGGGGACACACAGCTGCATAGAGACACTTGAGGAGAGACAGGAGACGGAGGGGTTAGGGAAAGAACTGAAGGATTATCTGAGATCCCTGGAGCACAGTCCCTCCCCATTCCTTAGTCCCCATTTGCACAGGCAAGCCACACCCCCAGAGGCAGAAGCGGGTGTATGATTACGGTGCATAGAAATAGCGGATCCCTGGCTGAAGGGGTCACAGAGCTGCCCAGAGACCCTTTGGGAGAGACTAGAGACAGGATTAACCAGAGAGTCCTGGAGCTGACTTTTTCCCATTTCTATAGTCTCCATTTGGCGCGGGCATGCCACGCCCCCAAAGAGCCAAAAGCAAGGAAAGCACACAATAGAAGACCATGAATTGACCAGTGCCGGGACGCGGGCCAGGTGCTAGGCGAGCGAGAGGTCGGGTGAGTATGCTGGCACGGGGCTGGGGCAGGCGCGCTCAAAGAGCCAGCGTGAGAGTGCACAGCGATCTATAGAAATAGTGGATCCCTGGCCAAAGGGGTCACAGAGCTGCCCAAAGCAGGAGTCAGACACAGACAGTAGATTCCTAGAAAGCTCGAACAAATGACCCAAAGTCAGATAGGTTCAACAACTGACATCATAAGAGGCAGACCCAGAGAAAAAAGTAAGGAAATAAATAAATAAATAAAAGACCCACTTACTACCGTAGAAGTTTAATTCACAAAGTCAGGAAATCTAGATGGATCAATTGAAGCAGAAGCAAAAACAAACAAACAAACAACCTAATTAATTAATTAATTAATAGGCTCTCACAAAAATGGGAAGACAAAGAAGTTCCCCCCAAATGAGGAGACAGGAGGAATCCCCTCAGAGAGAGCTAAATGAAATAGAGGCAAGGGAACTATCAGATACTGAATTCAAAACAATGGTTCTAAGGAAGCTTAATGAGCTCAGCCAGCTCAAAGAGAACTATGAGAAACTGCAGAGAAACTATCAGTATCTTACAACAAACTATATCAACCTGGAAAAGGACATAGAAAGCATCAAGAAGACACAAGAGGATATGAAGAATACCATTTCTGAATTGAGGAACATAGTAGAAGGAATCTAAAGCAGGCTTGATGAAGCTGAGGATTGAATAATCAAGATGGAGGATAAGGTAGAAAAAAGCTCCCAGAAAGAACAAGAAATGGAAAAAAGACTCAAAAAGAATGACGAGGCATTGAGGGAAATGCAGGACAACCTGAAACGCAATAATATCTGCATAATAGGGATAACAGAAGGAGAAGAAGAGGAGCAAGGGCTAGAGAACCTCCTCGAAAAAGTAATGATGGAAAATTTCCCCAATTTGAGAAGATAAAAGGTCTCATAGATCCAGGAAGCACAGAGGGCCCACTCAAGAGGGACCCAATGAGGCCCACTCCAAGACACATCATCATTAAAATGACAAGTGTCAAAGACAAAGAGAGAATCCAAAAGGCTGCAAGGGAGAAACAGGGAGTAACATACAAGGGGGCCCCGATACGCCTAGGAGCTGACTTCTCAACAGAAACACTACAAGCCAGAAGGGAATGGCAACAAATATTCCAAGGAATGAAAAATAAAGGCCTACAACCAAGGCTGCTATACCCAGCGAGGCTCTCAATTAAAATAGAAGGGGAAATAAGGAGTTTCCCAGACAAAGGAAGGCAAAAAGAATACATCTCAACCAAACCAGCACTACAAGTTATGCTAAAAGGACTGGTTTAAGAAGATTAAGAAAAAGTGAGAAGAAGAAAAACACAGGTACAAAGAGAAGAAATCAATAAGTTTCTATCAGTAATAACTCTCAATGTAAATGGACTGAATGCTCCAATTAAAAGACACAGGCTAGCTGAATGGATAAGAAAACATGACCCACACATATGCTGCCTACAAGAGACCCACCTCAGAACAAAACACCTATGCAGATTGAAAGTAAAGGGATGGAAAAAAATATTCCAAGAAAATGGGCAAGAGAAAAAAGCAGGAGTAGTAATACTTACATTAGACAAAATAGATTTCAAAACAAAGGCCATAAAAAGAGACCCAGAGGGACACTTTATAATACTTAAAGGAAGAATCCATCAAGAAGACGTAAGCATTGTAAACTTATATGCACCCAAAATAGGAGCACCCAAATATATAAGGAAAATCTTGGACGACTTCAAAAAAGATATAGACAGCAACACTGACAGTAGGGATTTTAGCAACCCATTGTCAAAAAATGGACAGATCTTCCAAACAAAACATCAACAAGGATATTGTGGAGTCGAATGACACACTGAATCAAATAGACTTAACGGAATCAAATAGACTTAACGGAATCAAATAGACTTAATAGAACCTTACATCCCAAAGAAGCAAAATACACATTCTTTTCAAATGCAAATGGAAGTTTTTCAAAGATAGACCACATGATAGGACACAAAGCAAGCCTCAGCAAATTCAGGAAAATTGAAATAATACCAAGCTTTTTCTTGGACCACAAGGGCTTGAAGCTAGAAATCAACCTCAAAGAGAAATTCAAAAACTTGCAAACTCATGGAGACTGAACGGTAGACTATTAAACAATGAATGGGTCAATAGTGAGATAAGAGAAGAAATCAAAAATTTCTGGAAACAAATGAATATCTGGAAACAAGAGTCCAAAAACCTATGGGACACAGCAAAGGCAGTTCTGAGAGGGAAGTTCATAGCAATATAGGCTTACCTAAAAAAGATAAAAACATTTCAAATAAAAGACCTAACACTACAACTTCAAGAACTGGAGAAACAACAACAAATAAACCTTAGAGCAAGTAAAAGGAAGGAAATAGTCAAGATCAGAGCAGAACTGAATGACATAGAGACGAAAAGAACAATTCAAAGGATCGACCAAGCCAGGAGCTGGTTCCTTGAAAAGATAAATAAAATTGACAAGCCTTTAAGCAGACTCATCAAGATAAAAAGGGAGAGGACCCAAATAAATAATATCAGAAATGAAATAGGAGAAATAACAACTGATACCACAGAAATACAAAGGATTGTCAGAAACTACTATGAAGAATTATATGCCAACAAGTTTGAAAACCTTGATGAAATGGACACATTTCTAGAAAAGTATAATCTTCCAACACGGAAGGAGGAAGAAACAGAAAGCTTGAACAAACTTTTAACAGCTGGTGAAATTGAAGCAGTAATCAAGAAACTCAAGGCACACAAAAGCCCTGGTCTGGATGGTTTCACAGGAGAATTTTACAAAACATTTAAGGAAGAGCTAACCTCTGTCCTTCTCAGACTATTCCAAAAAATCCAAGAGGAGGGAAGACTCCCAGACTCTTTCTATGAGCCCAGCATCATCCTCATTCCAAAACCAGATAAAGACACAAACAACCAAGAAAGAAAACTACAGACGAATATCTCTTATTTACACAGATGCTAAAATCCTCAACAAAATATTGGCAAACTGCATCCAGCGATACATTAAAACGATTATCTACCATGATCAAGTGGGATTCATCCCAGGGATGCAGGAAAGGTTCAATATACACAAATGAATAAACGTAATACATCACATAAATAAAAGATAAAAACTACATGAGCATCTCGATAGACACAGGAAATGCATTTGGTAAGTTACAGTACCCATTTATGATCAAAACACTCAGCAAAATAGGAATAAATGGGGCATTACCTCATATATGGGGTAGTAAAGGCCATATATGAAAAACCTACAGCCAACATCATACTCAATGGGCAAAAACTAAAAGCTTTCCCACTAAGATCGGGAACACGACAAGGATGTCTGCTTTCACTACTTCTTTTCAACATAGTATTGGAAGTCCTAGTCACAGCAGTCAGACAAGAAATAGAAATAAAAGGCATCCAAATAGGAAAGGAGGAAGTAAAACTATGATTGTTTGCAGATGACATGATAGTGTACATAGAAAACCCTGTAGACTCCACCAAAAAACTACTCAACCTAATAAGTGAATTTGGCAAAACAGCAGGATACAAAGTCAACATTCAGAAATCAAAGGCATTTTTGTACACCAGCAATGAAATAGAAGAAGAAGAAATCAGAAAAAAATACTATTCGATATAGGAAAAAGAAAAATAAAGTACCTAGGAATAAACTTAACCAAGGAGGTAAAAGACCTGTATGCAGAAAACTATACAACATTGAAGAAAGAAATTAAGGAAGACACAAATAAATGGAAGCATAGATCGTGCTCATGGAATGAAAGAATTAACATCATGAAAATGTCCAAACTACCCAAAGCAATTTATAGATTCAATGCAATCCCTATTAACATAACAATGATGTATTTCACAGAAACAGAACAGATATTTCCAAAACTTATATGGAAACATAAACAACTCTGAATAGCCGCAGCAATTTTGAGAAAGAAAACAAGGTAGGAAAGATCACAATACCAGACATCAAACTATATTACAAAGCCACTATACTAAAACAACCTGGAACCCGCACAAGAACAGACCTATAGACCAGTGGAACAGAATAGAAAGCCCAGACATAAGCCCAGGTCTATATGGGCAACTAATATTTGACAAAGGGGGCAGAAGCATAAAAATTGGAGCAATAATAGCCTCTTCAGCAAATGGTGTTGGGAGAGCTGGACGGCTACATGCAAAAAATTGAAATTGGACCATCAGCTGACACCATACACAAAAATAAACTCAAGATGGATAAAAGACTTAAATATAAGTCAAACACCATAAAAGTCCTAGAGGAGAACATTGGCAGGAAACTCTCAGATATCCCACGCAGCAATTTTTTCACTGATATGTCTCCTAAAGCAAGGGACATAAAGGAAAGAATATATAAGTGGGACCTCATCAAAATAAGAAGCTTCTGCATGGGTAAAGAAAACATCAGCAAAATGAAAAGGGAGCCAATCATATGGGAAAATATATTTGCTAATGATACATCAGATAGAGGTTTGATCTCCAAGATATATAAAGAACTCACTGTACTCCACTCCAAGAAGACAAACGATACAATCAAAAAATGGACAAAGGATCTGGGCAGACGCTTTTGCAAAGAAGAGATACAGAGGGCCCAGACACATTTGAAGGATGCTTGGCATCACTAGCCATCAGAGAAATGCAGATCAAAACCACATTGAGATGTACCCATTGGTAGATGATTGGATCAAAAAACTATGGTACATTTACACAATGGAATATTACGCAGCAGAAAGAAAAAAAGAACTACTAAACTTCGTGACAGCATGGATGGAACTAGAGAGTATTATGCTAAGCGAAATAAGCCAGGGTGTGAAAGACAAATACCATATGATCTCACCTGTACATGGAACCTAACCAACAAAACAAAGATGCAAGGAAAATAAGACCAGCAACACTGAAAGGAAAAGAAACCAACAGAGACAAGAGGGAAGGAGAGAAGGGTGGGCGGGAGGAAAAGGAAGGGAAGGGGCAAGTCAAGGAACATATAACAAGGACTCATGGACAAAACCAAAGTGGGGAAGGATTGAGGGAGGGTGAGAAGGGAGGGGGCAGGGGAAAGTGGTTGGAGGAAGGCAGAGACAAATGCATTTGGAAAAATAATTAATAAAAAATACAAAAATAGAGCAAGTGAATTTTCAAAAAAAGACTTTTTTTTTTTTTTTTTTTTTTTTTAGAGAGAGAGGGTAAGGGAGGGAGGAAGAAAGGGAGAGAAACATTGATGTGAGAGAGAAATACTGGTTGCCTTCCGTATGTTCTCTGACCAGGAATCAAACCGGCAACCTCTTGTTTTGTGGTACAGCGCCCATCCCACTGAACCACACCAGCTGGGACCAATGGAGAATTTCTTGATGTTAATAAAGGTCCTATGCTTATGATATAAAAAATGTCCTTGTTCTTAGGAAACATACACTGAAATAATAGAATCAATTTTCAACTCAAATTTGCTGTACTATTTTTCCAAGTTCAAAGAAAAACACTCAGTTAAATTTTATTAAAAGCCCGATGTTCATATACCCCCAAAAGTATAAGACACTAGATTTCAAATGTTCTTATAATCATCTCTATTGTTGCAAAGGTTTTCTAAACAAAAATAAGAGCTCTGCAATTTATTTCTGACTATACACTCAAATGGCAAGTAAAACAATTCAAGCTCTAAGGATCTCAAAACTACCAAAAACAAATTCCCAAAATTTTTTCATAAATAACAATAATGCATTGCTATTGGTAGACAATTCTCCATGAATACTTCCCAATTCTACATTGTTTGAGACATCTTAGTAAAGGCATTTACAGCCAAGATAATGATGTCTGTATAAGCAGACATGCCAGGATAGTTAAGTTTAGAGGCAGCTCTCTCCCTGTACACATTTCAGGATAGTAAAGACAAAGGCCTCTCTCTTCTGGTCAAGATGGAGGAGTAGGTAAGTGCTGTGCTCACCTCCTCCCATGACCACATCTAAATTACAGCTAAGTTATAGAACACCCATGACTAACAATTACCTGAAAAATAGCTGAACTTAAGTCCTATAACTAAGGATATAAAGAAAAGGCCACAATCAGACTGGAAGGTAGTGTGGAGGTGTAGAAACGGCTGGTCCCACACACATGGTGTGGTGATTAAGAATCAGGAGGGATACCTTGGCTGTGAAGGTTCCCCACTGAGGAAAAAGGCATCCAGCCTTATGCCCAGCTTCCAAGCCCAGGGCACAAATGCAGGGAAGGGAGGTCCTTATAACATCTGGCTGTGAAAATCTGCAGGGCTTGCATCCAAGTGAGTCAGAGGGTACTGGTATCCCAGGCATTCCTTTTGAGGGGCCTGTGCACAGAGTAGCTCCCTCATAAGCTCACTCACTGTAGGCCCCAGTGCAGGGTCATCAGCTTAAAAGCACCAGGAACATATGGGGGGAAAAATGAACTGACTAACTTCAGGGTGAGGGCTGGAGGGGCAGGTCTCTCTAGGGAAAGAAGCACTGGCAGGTGCCATGATTCCTTTGTTGAGCCCTTTCCCAAATAATATGGCAGGCACAGGCTGGCACCAAATCTGAACTCTTCATTAACTTCGTTAACACCATTTGCTCCACCCTTATGATTCTGTGAGACTTTTCCCCACCCAATTTGTGCACCTGGCCTGAGCTGCTTCCAGTTGTTTTTCTACAAGCAGCCTGCCTTGACTCATGTTTCAAAGTTTCCTAAAATCTCTCAAAGTTCCATCCACTCAAACAAAAACACTGGCTGATCTCAGCACACCCTGTACTTCTTTCTTAACTTCCCAGGCCTAGTCAAAGGGGCAACCTGTCTCAGCTTGCATTGTAACTCCCATCAGAAAGTCCCAAGACTGGCATAAGCTCTGGCAAATGTTGGACTGGAACAAGCTTCAACTAAGTGGCCACACACTCAGTACAAGTAGAGGTTTTCCTGTGCTCACATTGTGGAGCCCATAAAAAGGTCCCAAGGCTGGCACTAGTAGAAGCTGCCCTCAGAGGCAGCATGCCCTCTCTCAAGTGCTACAAAGCCCAGAACAGTGGCAACCAAATGCAGATCACTTTGTAGTTCCCCAACAGGCAGCCCCAAGCCAGGTACAAAGGGTGGTTGAATTTGGCCAAAACAAGAGGCCCTCCCAAGAGGTTCCAGAACCAACTACCAGATGGCTGGCTTCAGACCACACCAGAGGGCCATCCAACCAGCTCCACATGACACACGCAAAGAACCGACTTGACTAGCATCAGAGCACTGTTAAAGCAAGTTCCACTCTGTGAGGTCAACCTCTGCATACAGTTTGTGCTCTGTAGTCATGACCACCTGTTATAACTAGTGAGCCAGAGGGCCAAACCCATCCACTGACACGCCACCATCAATAAGGTTCAAGGAAAGAGGAGCACACACACAACCCATACAAGGGACACTCCTGGAATTCTTGGTGCAGGTGAACAGGGAGACAGTCCCAGTGGGTGTCATAGGAATCCTACTACATAAGGCCACTCTGTCAAAACTGGGAGAAGTAGCAGATCTACCTAATACACAGAAACAAACACGAGGAGTCAGCCAGAATGAGACAAAGAAATATGCCCCAAATTAAAGAACAAAATTCCAGAAAAAGAGCTAAACTAAATGGAAACAAGCCATCTACCAGATACTAAGTTCTAAGCAATTTTCATAAGGATGCTCATGAAGTTAAGGGAAGAAAAGATGAACTCAATGAGAACCTCAGTAAAGAGTTAGAAACCATAGAAATGAACCAGTCAACAACAAAGCATACAAGAACTGAATGAAGACTACATTACAGGAACTCAACAGTAGATTAGATGAAGCAGAAGATCAAATCAGCTGTCTGGAAGGTAAGATAACAGAGAACAACCAATCAGAACAGCAAAAAGCAAAAGGAATCCAAACAAAAGTGAGGATAGTTTAAGGGACCTCTGAGAGGACATAAGTGTAACAACGTTCACAACTAAGGGTAACAGAAGGAAAAGACAGAGCAAGGGATTAAAAACTGATTTGAAGAAATGACAAAAAAATTTCCTTAACTTGGTGAAGGAAATAGACATACAAGAGGACAAGGTGCACAAAGTCCTTGTAAACAAGATGAACCTAAAGAGGCCCATACTCCAATATGTCATAATTAAAATGTTAAAGTAAAAGACAGAGAGAATCCTTAGAGCCACAAGAGAAAAGCAATTAGTTGCATAAAAGGGACCTACCATAACACTATCAGAAGATTTTTTAAAGTTTAATTATTTTTTATTTTTTCTATTATCATTTAACCCATTATACCTTCTTACACCTTCACCCACTTCCCTTCCCCCTGCAATCACACTGTTGTTTGTATCCATTAGTGCTTTTTCTTTTTTGCTCAATCCCTCCACCCCCAAACCCTCACCCAGAGCTATCAGCCTTCTTTCTCTCTCTCTGAATCTGTCTCTATTTTGCTTGTTCAGTTTGTTCATTAATTTACACATGAGTGAAATCGTGTGGTATTTGTTTTTCTCTGACTGGCTTATTTCTATTAGCATAATGTTCTCCAGGTCAATCCATATTGTTGCAAAGGGTAAAACTTTCTTTTATTATGGCCAAGTGGTATGACAATGTGTAAAGGCCCCACAGTTGTTTTATCCACTCATCTATTGATGGACACTTGGGCTGCTTCCATATCTTGTTGATTGACAATAATGCTGCAATGAACATAGGGTTACTTAAGTTCTTTCAAGCAGTATTTTGGGTTCCTTTGGATATATTTCCAGAAGTGGGATTACTGGGTCAAAAGGCAGATCACTTTTTAACTTTTCAAGGTATGTCCATACTGCTTTCCAGAGTGTCTCCAGCAGACTGCATTCCCACCAACTGCAAAAGGGTTGCCTTTTCTCCACATTCTCACCAGCACTTCTTTTTTGTTGATTTATTGATGACAGCCATTCTGACAGGTGTGAGATGGTAACTCCTTGTGGTTTTAATTTGCATTTCTCTGATGTAGTGACATTGAATATCTCTGCATATGTCTATTGGCCATCTCTGTATGTCCTCTTTGGAGAAGTGTCCATTTAGGTTCTTTACCAATTTATTTTTATTTCTTTTAAAAAATTTTTTCAAATACAATTGTTTTCATTTACCCACCACCACTTTCTCCTGCCCCATCCACCTCCACCTCCCCACTTCAATCCTTCCCTACCTTTCTTTGCCAATTTTTTAATTGGGCTGTTGTTTTTTGGTGTTGAGTATCGTAAGTACTTTTAAATCTTGGATATTAGCCCTTTATCAGATATATCAGTGAATATGTTCTTCCATTCTGTGGGTTCTCTTTTTATTTTGTCGATGATTTCCTTTGCTGTGCAAAACTTTATTTCATGTAATCCCATTTCTTTATTTTTCTTTTGTTTCCCTTGCCTGGGGGTATATATCTGATTAAAAAAATTGCTATGAGCAATTCTGAGATTTTGCTGCTTATGTTTTCTTCTAAGATTTTTATGGTTTTGTGTCTAACATTTAAGTCTGATCAATTTTGAATTTATTTTTGTGGATGGTATAAGAAGGTGGTCTAGTTTCATTTTTCTATATGTATCTGTCCAATTTTCCCCACAACATTTATTGAATAAGCTATCTTTAGCCCATGGTATGTGCTTGCTTCCTCTGTTGAAAATTAATGGACTCTAAACATGTGGGTTTATTTCAGGGCTCTGTATTCTGTTACATGTGTCTATTTTTATGCTGGTACCATGCTGTTTCTGATTACTGTGGTCTTATAGTATAGCTTGATATTAGGTAGCATGATTCCTCCAAATTCATTCCTCTTTCTCAGGATTGCTGTTGCTATGCAGGGCCTTTGGTGGTTCCATAAAAAATTTTGAAACATTTGTCCTAGTTTTGTGAAATGTGTCATTAGAATCTTGATAGGCATTACTTTGAATCTATAGATTGCTTTGGGTATTATGGACATTTTAATGATGTTAATTCATCCTATCCATGAACATGGTACGTGTTTCCACATATTTGTATCTTTCTTTCTTCAGAGTCTTATAAATTTCCAAGTACATTTTTTTACATTGTTGGTTAGGTTTATTCCTAGGTATTTTATTCTGTTGGAAGCAATTGTGAATGTGATTTTTTAAAAAAATTTCCCTTTCTGTTAGTTTGTTATTGCCATAAAAATGCAACTGACTTCTGTATATTGATTTTGTATCCTTCTACTTTTTGAATTCATTTATCATTTCTAGCGGTTTCATGGTCGAATCTTCGGAGTTCTCTATGTACAGTATTATGTCATCTGCAAGAAGACAGTGTTGCTACTTCCTGTCCAATTTGGATGCCTTTTATTTCTTCTTCTTGTCTGATTGCTGTGGCTAGGAGTTCCACTACATTTTTTTCCCCTGGAAGTGGGAGTTTGTATCCCCCAAAAGAATTTATTGGTATGAATTTTACCATTACAATTATTCTGTGATTTTAGGTCATAAATTAAGGTTGCAGTCTCTCAGGAGATATTAAAATGATTAACTTACAAGGAAATTCTTTGGTGAACTTTCAACGCAGAGTAAAACTGATGTAGCTAGTATCAGTTTCAAGTTTGCCGAGAATTTCTTTTATATATAGTATTTTACTGATTATGCTATTACAGTTGTGCCATTTTTTTCTTCCCTTTATTCTCCTCCGTGTGCACTCCCCTTCCACCAGTGTTCCCCCATTGAGTTCATGTCCATGGGTCATACATATAACTTCTCCATTTCCTATAGTATTCTTAACCTCTGCCTCATCTATTTTGTACCTACCAATTCTTCTTATTCTCTGTACCTTTTCCTCCATTCTTACCCCCCCACCTCCCCTCTTATTTCCCTTTCTATGATTCTGTTCCTGTTCTAGCTGTTTGCTTAGATTCTTTTTCTTTTTGGTTCAGTTGCTGATAGTTGTGCATTTGTCAACATGCTACTGTTCATAGTTTTGATCTTCTTTTTCTTAGATTAAGTCCCTTTAACATTTCATATAATAAGGGCTTGGTGATGATGAACTCCTTTAACCTGACCTTATCTGTGAAGCACTTTATCTGCCCTTCCATTCTAAATTATAGCTTTCCTGGAGAGAGTAATCTTGGATGTAGGTCCTTGCCTTGCATGACTTTGAATACTTCTTGCCAGCCCCTTCTTGCCTGCAGGTTTTCTTTTGAGAAATCAGATGATAGTCTTATGGGCACTCCTTTGTGGGTAACTGTCTTCTTTTCTCTTGCTGCTTTTAAGGTTCTCTCCTTATCTTTAATCTTGGGGAATGTAAATATGCTGTGCCTTGGTGTGCGCATCCATGGGTTCAACTTCTTTGGGACTCTCTGAGCTTCCTGGATCTCCTGGAAGTCTATTTCCTTTGCTAGATTGGGGAAGTTCATTATTTTTTCAAATAAGTTTTCAATTTCTCACTCTTCCTCTTCTCCTTCTGGTACCCCTATGATTCAGATGTTGGAATGTTTAAAGTTGTCCTGGAGGTTCCTGAGCTTCTCCTCATTTTTTTGGATTGTTTCTTAATTCTGTGTTGGTTGAGTGTTTCTTTATTCTGCTCCAAATCATTTATTTGAGTCCCAGTTTCCTTCCCTTTACTGTTGGTTCCACATATATTTTTCTTTATTTCACTTTGCATAGCTTTCACTTTTTCCTCCATTTTGCGACCATACTCAACCATTTCTGTGAGCATCCTGATTATCAGTGTTTTGAACTGTACATCTGATAGGTTGACTATCCCTTCATCATTTAGTTCTGTTTTTTGTAGCTTTGATCTGTTCTTTCATTGGGCCATATTTCTTTGTCTCAGTGTTCCTGTTATGTTGGAAGGGGTGCAGCCTTAGAAAGTCACCAGGGCAGGGCAATTCAACATCTCTGTGTTGTGGCACTGTATGTAGGGGAGGGGTCAGAGAGAGAACAATGCCGCTTGCTTGGCTCTTGGCCAGCTTTCAGTCACTTCCCCTGCTTTCCACAAGCAAATTGGGCCCTTCAAGTGCTGATTCCTGGGTGGGTGGGTTTGTGTTTTAGGACACTGTGGGTCTCTCCAAGGAACTCTGCTGTGAGGCTGAGAGTTTCTCCTGCTCCTGCAACGCCCCAGGTTTTTACAGCCAGAGGTTTTCAGGCTCTCTTTTCCTGCACTGGAACCCTGGGTTGCACAGTCTACCTTGCTCCCCAGGTGTTCTTCACAGTTTATTTGCATGCAAATGTGGGACTGCCTGGTCCACCAGTGCCGCCTCACCTGCCCCGGTCCTCCAGCCACTGCGTTGCCACTCATCCTTTCTGCCTGGCTGCCCGTCTTCACCCTTCTTTGTGGTCTGGATAAAGTTTCTTCTTTAACTCCCTGGTTGTTGTACTTCCATACAGTTTGATTTTCTTGCAGTTCTTGTTATTTTTTATGTTTAAATTTGTTGTTGTCCTTCTTTTGGTTGTGCAAGGAGGCAAAGTATATCTATCTATGCCTCGATCTTGACCGGAAGTCCAGACTTCCAGGACTTTTCAAATAAGAGAGGTGAAAGCAGACATCCCTGTTGTTCCTGATCTTAAGGAGAACACTTGTAGTTCTTTTCTGTTGAGTATGATGCTGGCAGAGGGTTTGTCATATATGGCCTTTATTCCATTGAGGTATGTTCCCACAATTCCCATGTTATGATAGTTTTTATCATAAATGGGTATTGGGTTTATCAAATGCTTCTTCTGCATCTATTGATTTGATCATGTTTTATCTTTCATTTTGTTTATGTGGTGAATTACATTTATTTATTTGCAAATGTTGTACCTAATATGCATTCCTGGAATAAATCCAACTTGATCATGGTGTAGGATCTTTTTGATGCGCTGCTGTATTTGGTTTCCTAGTATTTTGTTGAGTATTTTAGTGTCCAGATTCATCAGGGATATTGGCCTATAATTTCTTTGTAGTGTCTTTACCTGATTTTGGAATTAGGATAATGCTGGACTCATAAAATGAGTTTGGGAACCTTCTCTCCTCTTGAATTTTATGAAATAGTTTGAGAAGGAGAGGTGTTAGTTCTCAGAATGTTTGGTAAAGTTTACTTGTGAAGCCATCTGGTCCTGGGCTTTTGTTGGTTGGGAGTTTTTTGATACTGCTTCAATTTCATTAGGTATAATCTGTCTATTCAGATAGTCTGATTCTTCCTGATTTATTTTTGGAATACGTTTCTAGGCATTTATCCATTCTATCCAGGTTGTCCAGTTTGTTAGCATATAGTTGTTCCTAATATATTCTTACAATCCTTTGTATTTCTTTCGTGTCAGTTGTTATTTCTCCTCTTACATTTCTGATTTTAATTATATGGGTCCTTTCTCTCTTTTTTTTTTTCTTGATGAGTCTGGTTAAATGTTTGTCATTCTTGTTTATCTTTTTTTAAAAACCAGCTCTTAGATTTCTTGATCTTTTGTATTTTTTTAGACTTTATTTCATTTATTTCTGCTCTGATATTTATTATTTCCTTCATTCTCCTCACTTTGGGCTTTGTTTTTTATTCTTTTTCAAGTTCTTTAAGGTGTAAAGTTAGATTGTTTATTTGAGCTTTTTCTTGTTTTTTGAAATAGGCCTGTAATGCTATGAATTTCCCTCTTAGGATTGCTTTCCAAGTGTCCCACGGATTTTGGTTTTTGGTCCTCATTTTTATTTGTTTCAATGTATCTTTCGATTTCTTCCTTTATCCTATTGTTGACCCATTCATTATTTAATAACATGTTATTTAGCTTCCATGTCTTCGTGTGTCTTTTAGTGTTCTTCTTGTGACTGAATTCTAGTTGCATAGGATTGTGGTTACAGACTGCTTGCTATGATTTCCATCTTCTTAAATTTATTGAGACTTGTTTTGTGTCTTTTTTTTTTGAGATGGTTCAACTTATATATATATATATATATTTTTTTTTAATTTATTTACTTTTTAAATACATTTGTCTCTGCCTCCCCCCCACCTCTTTGTGGTCTGTCCTACAAAATGTTTCAGGTGCACTTGAAAAGTTTTGGGGTGAAATGCTCTGAAGATATCAATTAAATCCATTTGATCTTGTCTTTGAGTGTTCTCATTTTAATTATGATGCGTCTCGGTATAGGCTTCTTTGGGTCCAACTTGTTTGTGACTCTCTAAGCTTCCTGGACTTATGTGTCTTTTTCCTTCACCAGATTAGGGAAGTTTTTGGTCATTATTTCTTCAAAAGGTTTCTTGATATATTGCTCTCTCTCTTTTGATATTCCTATGTTGCAAATGTTGTTATGCTTCATGTTTTCTAAAATGCCAACATGAGCTCTCCTCATTCTTTTAAATTCTTTTTTTCTTTTTGCTGCTCTTTCTGGGTGTTTTTTTCTACTTTAACTTCCAAATCACTCATTCAGTCTTCTGCTTCAGGTAACCTACTGTTTCTTCCTTCCAGTGTATTATTTATTTCAGATATTGCATTCTTTATTTTTGACTGGTCCTTTTTTATGTTTTCTATATCTTTCTTCTTGCTGTTGAGTATCCCTATAATCAATACTCTAAACTTTCTATCTGATAAGTTGCTTGCCTCCATTTCATCTAGTTCTTCTGTAGAGTTCTCTTGTTTTTACATTTGACACCTGTTTTTGTTTTTGTTTTTTTTTTGTTTTTCCCTTTACATTTTGTCTGCTTCTTTGTATTCTTCACCTTAGCTGTTAAACTAATCTGTTGTTAAACTAATCAACTTATAATCAGCAGCCTGGCTTAAGCTCCAAAGGGTGGGGCAGAGCAATTTCTGTGGGCAGAGCTATCGCATCCACTCACGCTGATGCTATTCAGAGAGAAGTGCTTTGCCTGAGAAAGATGGATTCTGCAGTATGGGCAAAGACTCAGACAGGGATCCTGTTGGCTGTTCCTTCAGTTCTCTCCCCAGAGCCACCAGTCCCAGATACTCATCAAGCATCTCTAGTCCACTCTGCCTTTCCTCTGCTGAAGCCCAGGGTAGGTGGCCTCAAATGGATTTTGTGTACTGGCCCCATTAGAGGCTCTCTGCATCTCCATCTGTCTCTCCCTAGCATACAGAAACCCTGCTGCTTTTCACAGCTGGATATTATCTGACTTCCTTTCCTGTTCTGTTGCTAGGCTAGGGAGCCCAGCTTGGGATTTGGAGCCCAGATTGGGATTTAACCCCACATTTATCAGGTGAATTCCCCGGCTACTGAAATATCCCTCCACAACTTCAGCTGCCACCTGTGGGAGCCCAGCCACTGCTGTCGTGCTTCCTCTATACTCCCTACCAGTCTTGTGCTAAAGTGGTTTCTTCTTTTTGTCCTTAGTTATAAGGCTTCTTTCCTGATAGTATTCACTTCATTATTCAGGATGATTTCTCTACAGTTGAGTTAATTCCAGATTGGCTGGAAGGAAGTTAGTGTAGTTTTCACTTAATCCTCCACCATCTTACACATCACCCTTTCAAGTTCCTTTAAGTGTAAAGTTAGATTGTTTATTTGAGCTTTTTATTATTTCTTGACATAATTTTGTAATGCTATGAATTTCCCTCTAAGTCCTGCTTTCCCTGTGTCCCACAGATTTTGGGTTTGTGTTCGAATTTTCATTTGTCTTTGTCTTTGATGGTATTTGTCTTTCATCTAATCTTTTATTTTCTTTCTAAAGGTCATTGTTGACCTCTTCATTGTTTAATAACATGTTATTTATCTTCTATGTCTTTGTGTATTTTTCAGTTTTCATCTTGTGATTGATTTCTAGTTTCATAGCATTGTGGTCAGAGAAGATGCTTGATTTGATTTCAATCATCTTAAATTTATTGAGACCTGTTTTGTTTCTTAGTATATGGTCTATCTTAGGAAATGTTCCATGTGTACTTGAAAAATATGTATATTCTGCTGTTTTGGGGTGAAATCCTCTGAAGATATGAATTATATCCACTTGATCTAGTGTGTCATTTAAGGTCAATGTCCCTTAGTTGATTTTCTGTCTGGGTGATCTATCCATTGAAGTCAATGGGGTGTTAAAATCCCCTACTATATGTATATTTCTGTCAATCTCTGCCTTTATGTCTACCAATATTTGTTTCATGTATTTAGGTACTCCTGTGTTGGGTATGTAAATGTTTACTAGGATGATATCCTCTTGTTGGGTTGTTCCCTTTATCATTGTGTAGGGTCCTTCTTTGTCTCTGATTATAGCCTTGGTTTTAAAGTCTATTTTGTGACATAAATATTGCTACCCCATCTTTTTATTCTTTACATTTGCATACATATTTTTTCTTTCCCTTTACTTTTAATCTGTGTATCTTTCATTCTGAGGTGAGCTTCCTGGAGACAGCATATATATGGGTCTTATTTTCTCTTTTTTAAAATCGGTTGTCAAGTAATCTTTAATTGAAATTAAAGATTTAATTTTTCCTTTGAAGTTCTTAAAGAGTGGAGTGGAGCATTGTCCTGCACCACTATTGATGTCTATGATGTGATGAGGGTAGCAGGCATCAATATTGCAGCCCACAACCAAGGACTCCCCAGGATCTCTGTAAGTTTCCAGAGAATTCTCTAGCTAAAGATTCGTGCTGCTTCTGTCAGGCAATGTTGACAATCTCATCAAAACCGGTATTTACACTGCTTATTTTTTTTGCTTCTTGTGTGTTGTGGTGGTTCTTTTAGGGCTTTGATCATTAGGGCAGAGGCAGAAGCCACTACTTCAATATGGGCCTTTCTGTCCTGAAAGGTCAGTTTCACTGAAGGCCTCAGAATCTTTCATTCACTGGTTACTCTGGCGATGTCATCACCAACCATTTTTGGACAGGCTCAGAGGGCTGAACTTGGAGGCCAGGGCAAACATGGCACCAACTTCCCCTCACGTGTGCCTCAGGTACATTACTTTGATCACATTGGGGCTGAACTTCAGGAGCATGGTGGAGGTGGCTGGTCGGATACGTTTGATATGGGATGGCTGAAGAAAGTTGCACGTTTGCCCCCACTGATTCAAAGTGGGTCTTTAAAAATAATTTTTTTTATTATTGTTCAAGTGCAGTTTTCTCCACTTCCCCTGCTCCACCCATCTCCACCTCCTACCCTTGATCCTAACCCCTTTTGGCTTTGTCCATGTGTCTTTCATATATGTTCCTTGATGACTCTTCCTCCTGTTATCCACATTCCCCTCTCCTCTGGTTACTGTCAGTTTGTTCTTTATTTCAATGCCTCTTGTTATATTTTGCTTGCCTGCTTGTTCTGTTGATTAGGTCCCACTTATAGGTGAAATCATATGTTATTTGTCTTTCATCTAATCTATGTCTTTTGATTGGAGCATTTAAGCCATTTATATTTTAAGTGATTGCTGATAAATTCATATTGATTGTCATTTTATTTTTTAACTATTTTCCTCTGTTTTTCCTTTTCCTTTTTCTTCTTCTCTCTTCTTCTCCTTCTTCTTCAAGCAAGCCCTTTAACAGCTGTTGCAAAACTGGGTTGGTGGTAGCAATTCCTTCAGCTTTTTCTTGTATGGGACACTATTTATTTCACCTTCAATTTTTAAAAAAGATTTATTTGTTTTTAGAGAGAGGAGAAGGTAGGGAGAAAGAGAGGGAGAGAAGATCAATGTTTAGTTGTCTCTCACGTGCCCCCTACTGGGGACCTGGCCTGCAACCCAGGCATGTGCCCTGACTGGGAATCAAACCAGTGACCCTTTGGTTCACAGGCCATCACTCAATGCACTGAGCCACACCAGTCAGGGCTTTCCTTCAGTTTTAAATGACAGCCTTGCTGGGGAAATCATCCTTGGTTGTACGTCCTTGCTTTTCATCACCTTGACTATTTCATGCTAATTCTTTTGGCCTAAAATATTTCTGTTGAGAAATCAGATGACAGTCTAATTGGTGTTCCCTAGTAAGTAATTAATTGCTTTTTTCTTGTGGCTTTTAAGATTCTCTCATCTTAAACGGTGCCATTTTAATTGTGATGTGTTTGGTGTGGTCCCTTTTGGGACCATCTTGTTTGTGACTCTCTTCATTTCCTGAACTTGTGTGTTTTTTTCCTTTACCAGGTTATGGAGGTTTTCAGTCATTATTTCTTCAAATAGATTCTCAGTCCCTTGATCACTGTGTTCTCCTTCTGGTATACCCTGATATGGATGTTATTACGCTTCATGTTGTCCCAAAGTTCCCTTAAACTCTCCTCATTTTTTAAATTCTTCTTTCTTTTTGATGCTCTGCTTGGATGTCTTTTCTTTTCTTGTCTTCCAAATCGCTGATTCAAACCTCTGATTCATCTAATCTTCTGTTTGTTCCTTCCAGTATATTATTTATTTCAGATATTGCATCTTTTATTTCTGACTGCATCTCTCTTATGGTTTCTGTGTCTTTTTTTATGTGTTGAGCATCTTTGTAATCATTACTTTTAACTTCTGATAAATTGCTTGCCTCCTTTCATTGATCTCTTCTGGAGGATTCTCTTGTTCTTTCATTGGGGGCCTGTTTCTTTGCCTTCCCTTTATGGTTGCCTTTCTGTATTTATTTCTATGTATCAGGTAGACCTGCAAAGACTCTTTTTCAGATCTAAGTCAGACACTACCTGTGTTTGGCCCTGGGCAATCTGTTAGGAGCTACCAGTGATCCATTCTTGTAGCTCCTTCTGATGGACTTGGATGCATGCAGAAAGAACAGAGCAGTACACCAGGCCAGATTTTACCAGCACCAGGTCCAGGGAGGGTCAGCTAAAATCTCAAAGCTTCCAGAGATCCACCTCTACCTGCAGGCTTTCTGTTAGGCTTAATCACAGAAAGTGCCTCCACCTATATTCCTTAACAGCCAGGTTTAAGCTCCACAGAGTGGGGCAAGAGGGATTCCTTCAGGTAAGGCTTTTGCTTCCCCTCAGGTTGGTGCTGCATGTATAGGAGTTCTCTGCCTGAGTAAGATGGCTTCTGCATTATGGGGAATGACTCAGACAGGTATCCTAGTGGATGACCCTTCAGGTTTCTTCCCTGAGCCACCAATCCCAGGCTCTCCTCATGCGGCTCTAGTCTGCTCTGCCCTTCTTCTTTGGAGCCCTGGGTAAGTGGCTTCAAGGGAAATTTTGTGCATTGGTCCTTGAAGAGGCTCTCTGCATCTCTAGTCATCTCTCCCTGTCCAACAGAAACTTTGCTGCTTTTCACAGCCAGATTTTATTTGGCTTCCTTTCCTCGTTGTGGTGCTCTAGGTTTGGGAGCCCAGCTGTGGTTTAGACCCCACGCTTCTCAGGGGGAACTCTCAGAGCTGCTGAGTATCCCTGCAGAACTTCAGCTGCTGCCCATGGAACCCAGCCAGCCCTCTCGTGCCACCACACTTCCTGCCAGGCTTGTTGTGGTCATATGGTTTCTTCTGTAAGTTCTTGGTTATAAGGATTCTCTGCAGCTAGTGTTAAGTTGGTTATTCACAGTGATTTTTCTATAATTCAGTTGTTCTTCCAGTTTGGTACTTTGAGGATGTTAGTGTAGCTTCGACCTACCCGCCCTCTCCCCACCATCTTGGATCCTCTAAAATGAAGACTATCAGGAGATTTCTAAACAGAACCTTTGCAGGTCAAAAGAGTAGAGGATGAAATATTCAAAGTGATGAAAAGCAAAGACCTACAGCCAAGACTACTCTACCCAGCAAAGCAATCATTTAGAATTGAAGGAGAGATAAAGATTTTCCCAGACAAGTAAATTCTATAGGAGTTCATCACTCCTAAGCCAATATTATAAGAAATGTTAATGTTAATAGGTCTTCTTTAAGTAGGAAAGTAATGATAAAAAATATTAACAAAAAATAGGAAAGAAATTGTCACTGACAAAGACACAATAAAACTGGTAGATCAACCAATTATAAAGCTAGTTGAAATTTTAAAAGGCAAAGCAGGAAGATCATGCATAATTAGGCTAAGAAAATAACACTAAATTAAAAGATATATACACACACAAAAGAAATTTTAAAAGTAATAAATACACAAATGTGAAAAGGGTGAATAAAAATTGTAGTAATTTTAGAATGTGTCTCTAGGCCCTCTACATGTCCTCCTTGGAGAAGTGTCTGTTCAGGTCCTTTGCCCATTTTTAATTGGATTGTTTATCTTTCTGGAGTGGAGTCATGTGAGTTATTTACATATTTTGGAGCTCAAACTCCTGTCTGAGGTATCATTGGCCAATATATTTTCCCATATGGTTGGTTCCTTTTGCATTTTGCTGATGTTTTCTTTAGCCATGCAGAAGCTTTTTAATTTAATGATGTTCCATTTGTTTATTCTTTCCTTTATGTTTCTGCTCTAGGGGACATATCGGTGAAAGTATTGCTGCATGGAATATCTGAGAGTTTCCTGCCTATGTTCTCCTCTAGGACTTTTATGGTATTGTGACTTTGAATGTGGGAGGTTAGGGTGGGTAGGGTGGGAGAGAGTATTGGGGGAAAATGGGGGTAACTCTAATTGAATAACAATAAAAAAAGAATGTGTTTGACTTAAGCAATCATCGACAACTTTAAAAATAGACTGTTATAAACAGAGCTTAGTATACATGAAGCACATGGAAAACACAAACGAAAATGCTGGGAGAGATATTCAAGATATGAAGAAAAAGGAATTTAAACACAGCATTCTAGAAAGTCATCAAAATACAAGATGTGAGAGGAAGAGAATAAAGAAGAAAAAAATACTACAAAAATAACTGAAAACAATAAAATGGCAATTCTACACACCTATCAGTAAGTACCTTAAATGTAAATAGACTAAATGTTCCAAACAAAGGCATAGGGTAGCTGAATGAATAACAAAAATAAGACCTCCCTACAAAGACTCACCTCAGACTGAAAGACACACAACCAGACTTAAAGTAAAAGGCTGGGAAAAGATAAAAGATATTTTATGTAAATGAAAACAAAAAATCCTGGGGTGGTCATACTTATATAAGACAAAATAGACCTTAAAACAAGAACTGTAACAGCAGACAAAAAAAGGCATTTCATAAGAATAAAGGAATCAACCCAACTAAAGGGTATAACTCTTGTAAACATCTACTCACCCTATGCAGAAGCACCTAAATATATAAAGCAAACATCAATGGATATAAAGGGAGAGATTTACAGTAACACAGTCATAATAGGGACTTTAATACCCCATTGACATCAGTTACTACATCATTCAGACAAAAAATTAACAGAGAAACAGTAGCCTTAAATTACACATTAGACCACATGGACTTAATTGATATTATTAGAATATTTCATGCAAAAGCAGAATATACATTACTTCATATGCTCATGAAACATTTGCCAAGATAGACCACATGTTAGGCCACAAAACAAGTCTCAATATATTAAAGAAGACTGAAATCATATCAAGTATCTTTTATGACCACAATGGTATTAAACTAGATCAATTATTACAAGAAGAAAACTGAAGAACACACAAACACATAAAGGCTAAATAATATGCTACTAATAAATAAGTGGGTTAACAATAAATCAAGGAGAAAATTCAAAAATATCTGTGGGCAACTAAAAATGAAAACATGATCCAAAAAAATATGGTAAACAGCCAAAGTAGTTCTAAGAGGTAAATTTAGAGCAATTCAGGACTACCCCAAGAAAGCATTCAAAAAGATAAACTTATAGCAATTCAGGTCTACCTCAAAAAAATCTAACCCTATACCTAAAGAAACTAGAAAAAATAAAAAAACAAAGGCCAAAGTGAATAGAAGCAAGGAAATAAATAGCGATGAGAGCAGAACTGAACAAAATAGAGTCTTGAAAAAACAGAAAAGATCAATGAAACCAAGAGGTAGTCTTTAAAAAGATAAACAAAATTGATGAACCTTCGTCCAGGCTCACCAAGAAAAAATGTGAGATGGTCCAATGAAAGAAAACCAGAAAAATAAAGAGTAGAAGTGACAACTAACACCAGAGAAATATAAAGAATAATAAGAAAATACTACAAACAATTACATGCTTTCAAATTGGATACCCTGGAAAAAAAAACGGTTAAATTTCTAGAAATAGAATTTTCCAAGGAATCAAGAACAAACAGGAAATCTGAACATAACTGCAAATACTAATAAAATGGATTAAATTATCAAAAATCCCCAACAAACAAAACCCCTGGATCAGACGGCTTTAGAGGTGATGTTCTTACCAAACATTCAAAGAACAATTAATATCTATCCTTTTCAAATTACTCCAAAATATTGAAGAGGAGGTAAGGCTCTCGAACTCTTTTTACAAGGCCAGTGTTACCCTGGTACAACAACCAGACATAAACACTACAAAAAAATTATAGGCCAATAATGCTAATGAACATACATGCAAAAATACTCAACAAAATATTCAAACCAAATTCAGTAATACTTTTAAAAGATCATACACCATGATCAAGTGGGATTTATTCCAGAGATGCAAAGCTGTTTCAATATCTGCAAATCAGTTAATGTTTTATACCACATAAAAAAATGAAGGATAAAAGTTGTATGTTAATATTGATATATTCAGAAAAAGCATTTGACAAAATACAGCATCCATTTATGACAAAAATGTAACAAAGTGGGGATAGAAGAAACATATCTCAACATAATAAAGGCCCTATATAACAACACCACAGATAACATAAGGCTTAATGATGAAAAGCTGAAAGCTTTATCTTTAATATGCGGAACAAGAGAAGGATGTCCACTTTCACAATTTTTATTAAACATGGTATTGGAAGTCATACCCACAGAAATCAGACAAGGGAAAAAAAGGCATTGGAATTGGAAAGGAAGAAGCAAAACTTACATTATGTACAGGTGACATGATACTACACATACTACACATAAAGAATCCTGAAGATTCCACCAGAAAACTAATAGAATTAATAATTCTAATTTATTAAGTAACAGAATACAAAATTTATATTTAGAAATTAGTTGCATTTTTATACACTGATAATGAATTATTAGGAAAAGAAATTAAGAAAACAATCTCATTTATAATGGCATCGAAAAGAATAAAATACTTAGGGATAAATTCTATCAAGGAGGTAAGAGCCCTGCACTTAGGAAAGATACTAAGGGAAGAAATTAAAGAAGGTACAAATAAATGGAAGCCTATACCATGCTTATGGTGGAAAGAACTGACATCATTAAAAATTCCATACTATCCAAAGAAATCTACAGATTTCAATGCAATTCCTATCTAAATGCCAATGAATTTTTCACAGAACCAGAAAAATAACCTTAAAATTTATATGGAAACACAAAAGACTCCAAATAACCAAGGCAATGCCAAGAAGGAGACAAAGTTGGCAGTACCATGTTACCTGATATCAAACTATACTACAAGGCTACAGTAATCAAAACAGCATGGTACCAGCATGAAAACAGACACATAAATCAGTGGAACAGAATAGAGACCCAAGAAATGAACATAGGCCTATATGGTCAATTACTATATTTTGCCATGTATAATGTGCATTCACATTTTTGGCCCAAACTTTCAGGAAAAAAATCTTTCATTTTAATTTTTTAATTCAATTATTTATTTATATATATTTAGAAACAAAACTGATTATCACATTCCAGGGTATTATTTTGCATACGGATATCATTATTGCTTTCTAGAGTTACACTTTTAATGCATTAGTATAAATAAAAGAATTAAAAACATATAGATACAGAATTATTACTACCTATGTATAATGCACATCCTTATTCTCCTCTCAAAATTTAGGCAAAAAAAAAATGCACATTATAGATGACAAAACAAGGTTATCTATCACAAAGAAAGCAAGAACATGTAATGGGGTAAATAGTGTCATTTTATATTCAAAAACCTGGAGAGATACATGCAAAACAATAAAACTGAATCATTTTCTTAAACCATGTACAAATAATGAATTGATTTAAATGTGAGACCTAAAACTATAAGTAAAAGATAGGCAGAAACTCTTAACATTGCACTTAGCAATATTTTTTTTGGATATGTCTCCTCAAATAAGGGGAAGAAAAAAAATAGAACAAATGGGACTACATGAAACTAAAAAGTTTTTGTACAGTAAAGGAAACCATCAACAAAACAAAAAGACAACTTATTAGAACAAGATATTTGCCAATGATTCATCAATAAATGGTTAATGTCCAAAATATACAGGGAATTCATACAACTTAACACACACACACAATCCAATTGAAAAGTGGGCCGAAGTCCTGAGTAGACATTTCTCCAAAGAGGTCATACAGATGGCCAATAGACATATGAAAAAATAAGATGCTCAATGTCACTAGTCATTAAGGAAATGCAAGATAAAAATCACAGTGAGGTATCACTTCACACTTGTCAGAATGACTATCATCAATAAATAAACAATTTGTTGGTGAGAATATAGAGAAAAGGGAACCCTTGTGCAGTGTTGGTGGGAGTGCAAACTGATGGAATCACCATGAAAAACAGTATGGATGTTCCTCAAAATATTAAAAGTAGAACTATCATATGACGCAAGAATTACACTGCTGGTTATTTATCCAAAGAAATCCAAAACACTATGTTCACTGCAACATTATGTACAACAGCCAGGATATGGAAGCAACCTAAGTGTTCATTTATAGATGATTGGATAAAGAAGTTGTACATATATACAGTGGAATATTATTCAGCCATAAAACAAATGAAATCTTACCATTTCTGACAACATGGCTAGGCCTCAAGGGTATTATGGTAAGTGAAATAAGCCAGACAGAGAAAGACAAATACCAAGTGATTTCATTTACATGTGGAGTCTAAAAACCTACCAACCAACTAAACAAACAAAACAGAAACAAACATAGATACAGAGAACAAATTGATGGTTGCCAGATGGGAGAGGACTACGGGACATGGATATAAAAGGTAAAAGGATTAAGAAGTACAAATTGCCAGTAATAAAAACATCACAGGAATGCAAAGTATAGCACAGGAAACATATAAATAATATTGTAATAACTACGTATGGTGTTAGATGGGCAATAGACTTACTGAGGTGATCACTTCATAAGTTACATAAATGCCTAATCATTGTTTTACCTCAATCTAATATAATATTTAATGTAAACTGTAATTTAAAAGACAGTTAAATAAAAACAATGTGAGAAAAATCTTTAAAAATGAAGATTAAGGCCTCCCCTTTACTTTGCCAGAGAAGATTTGCTTATACTCCAGAGCAAAGATGTGGTCCCTCTCCAGATGTGAGGATAGACAGGTCACCAGCAGACCTATTTTCATCCCTGAGTTTTTTAAAACTCAGAGTTCTTTTGCAATACCACTGCACATGCAGGTACCATCTATTCCTCAATATATTACGCTGTTGGGACTGAGGCTCAGGGAACTGATGCAAGATGTTGCTCTAGCTGCTGTTTTGCTGTCAATAGTAAATTATCTTTGTCTCTGACCCAGAGGTCAGTTTTCTGTCCAGATATTTTACACACACATACATACACACACACACACACACGTACGCACATGTGTGGCGGGCAACTAGTTTATAAGGGATGAAGTCTCAGACTCTGCGGTTTCTGATTTAACAGTTGCCCCTTGGTAAATTCTTGAAAAGAAAATAGAATAATCAATAAACATTGGAAAATAGTGTTTTTCAGCTAGCTAAACTTGATTACACTGATCCTTGTGATTAGTTTCCTTAGGCAGACTAGGATATTGGACAGCAAAGTAGTTTCCAAAGATTTTTTAAATAATAATTGTGATTGTCCTTATCTTTTTCTCTTTCTTTGACATCTAATATGCATGTATTTAAATGCTGTCACAAAGCCATTATGCTGGGGCACTATTCAAATTATAATCTGCTTCATAAGGAGGCTGAGACATTCATGGTCAGTTTGCTTGGGGGCTGAGTTTGACCAAAAAGGTGGACTTAATAAATTCTAACAAGAAAAAAGTGGTACAAACCTGGCATAACTCAATTAGAAGTATTCCCAAATAATGATAATACAAAAAATGTCATATATATGACATTAATACAAAAAATGTCACACATATATATAACAAATTAAAAAGCTAAGGTCTTCTGTAGAAACCATAAATAACCAAAACTGATTTAATTGGTAATTCATAAAGCTGCCCAAGAGCAAATATCCTGACTGGTCACATTATGTCTTACACAATGAAAATAAAATACTAATTTCATTATTTAGAAAGTGTCTGTGGTTTTTCTTTCTTTGCTTTTTTCTTTTTCTCACATATAAATTCTGTTTTTGTATTTGTTAGATAAGATCAATCCATTATTGCTTTACTTTGTGTTCAAGTACATAATGTGGTAATAATTAACTATGTCTTTAAGTTATTCTTTAACAGATGGTAATAAAGTACTGTTCTTTCTAGCCCTGGCATACCCCACTATCTCATGTTTTTTCTCTAGACTCTAGATAAATAATCCATTTATTAAAAACTCAAATTATCCTATCTTGAATATGTCATGTGTATCCTGCTCTGAACATAAAAGATATTTTTTTTTATGTATTAATACATTTAAACCTCTCAACAACATTTTATCCTCATTTTACAGATAAGGAAACAAAGCATAGAGATTTAAGTAACTTTTCTGAGATATAACAGTTAGAAAGAATCAGAATGAAGATTTGAATCCCAAAGAATCTGACTCTTTCAAAATGAAACCCAAGGAGAAAAACAATAGAAAATACATATAAAACCAACAAAAATGTGTAAGTGTAGAAGTACACACACAAAGAATTATAAGTGTAATAATATCCTAACAACATTAAAAGTGGAAATACTATCACAAGTTTGATATCAAGAAAGAACATCATTTTTATTTAATAAAAATCCAGGTAAGTGTTTCTTTATTTATTTTAGAAGTTCAATGCGCTATCCATTGCACCACAGAGCCAAGCTATTTAAGTATTTTAAAGGAAATATCTAAATATATCAAACATATTAGATAAATAATAGCAATTAGAAAGAATGTTTAACTACTTACATCCCATATGCTGAGCTTACAGCAAGACTAGTAATCTGTTGAGGGGGTTCACCATCCACCCATACCAACTGAATAACGAGTTCTGCTTGATACCCTGGGGGCATCCGCACTGGCCGTGTTTTAACACTAGGAAAAAGAAAAAAAAGTAATTCTATTAATACAGTTTAAGTATGTTCATGCTTATCTTCATAATTTACATAGACTCTTCCTACAGAAATATACAACACCAGGCGTTAAGGGCATTATGCAGGTGGACAATGTCTTCTAGCTTTCTCAAAATACAAGCAGCTACTTGTGGTTGCTTAGTATTTTCTTTAAGCAGCTGTTCAGTCAGTCAGGTCCACACTTCAACTAGTCTTCATCACTTTCTTTTTTTTCTTTTGAAAATAGTATTTTTAATTATTTTTCTTATTAAATATTTGTTACATATTTTAAAGTTATAATGCATAAAAATAAAAAAGGATAACCATTAATCTACTACCCAATGTAAGATCCTGCTCTTTCCCTCTAAATTTGTTCCATCTGTACCCTTCTCTATTCTAGTTAATAGCAACTCCTATTTTTCTATTTATTCAGTAAAAAAAAAAGAAACCCTTAAAATCATTCTTCACTAATATCCTCTCATACCTCATGGTCAATCAATTATCAAATGCTGATGGTGTTACCTTAAAAATATATTTAGAATATTACCCCTTTTTACTTCCTTACTGCTACTATGCTAGTTACATTTGATAAATAAAAATACTGGATATCATTTAAGAGCGAATTTCAAATAAACAATAAATAGTGGGGTTTTATTTTACTTTACGTATGTCCCATGCAATATTTGTGATATGCTGAAACTAAAAAGTGTTAATTGTTTATTTAAAATTCAGATTTAAATGAATATTCTGTATTTTTAATTGCTAAATCTGCAAGCCCTCAACATCATCTCTAGTTAGGTGCAAACATCCTCCTTTCTGGTCTCCTGGCTTCTACTTTTTTCCTCTCATCTCAAAATCCATTATCAACACAGACACCCCAAAGTGATCAATTTAAAATTCACTTGTCTCTTCAAAACCCTATAATGGCTCTCCATTTAATTAGGAATAAAAGCTAACTAAGGTCATTACACTGTCTCGCTATTGTCTATCTGACTTCATCTCCCATTACTTTCTCCACTAACCTTGTTCCTTTTGTTAAGGCCATTGCTCTAGCTGTTCCTTCTGCCTAGAACATTCTTCTATCGTGTATTCTTCAGCTAACTCCCTCATCTACTTTTTGTTTGAATCCCACCCTCTTAGTGAGGCCTAGGGTGACTACACATTTTATATACATATTGATAAAAATTGTAACATTGCTAAAAATTAAGAGTTGGCTTGTTGAAATGCTTGTTTATCAGCTCATGTATAGGGTAATCTAAATCCAACAAAGGAAAAGTGATTTAGGGATGGATGCTAACATATAAATTATCAAAGCATAGCTTACATGCAACTCAAAAACCACTTGTAATATAATGTAATTCATAGAATAATATTCTTAGATCAGTTCTGCTGCTTGGTTCTTAGGACCTTGTTATATGCACAATATAGGACTATACTGATTTTTTTTCACTATGGTTCTCGTGATTACCCTTAATATTGTCTGTATTACTTTTTACATCAACATTATTAGGCTTTAATAATGTTATTGCTTACTTTATCTCCACGACCAAATTTTTGTTGTTTTCACTGTTTTTTTCTCTAATTTATAAAAAATTTTATATAAAAATATTAAATCATTGGAAGACCCAGACTTTAATGACAGGTCATGTTAGTTAATAAACATTACTTTCTTGAGCTTTGCTGAGCTTTTAGTTCTGTTTCTGGTCTTCATTTTAATAGAAATCAATTAAATGAAGCAAAATGTTATGAAGGGAAAATTGAATGTATAGTATTAAAACATGAATATTTTCCATTTGCTAAAATTTTATGATGAAACTTCCTCTTTGTAGATTTTTCTCCTAGTAAATCCTGCTTTTATTTTCATTTTCTACTAAACAAGAAAAACTTTTGGAGGAAAAACAAATGATTACAAAAGAATAGCAACTACTAATTGTATGGTAAACAGGCTTTGCTTCTAAAGTCTTATCTTTAAATTTTCCATAAGTATTTTCATAAGAAGTGTCTAAAGTTCCTTTAGTAGCAGATTCAGATGTTTTCATATGAGACTTACAGAAATTGTTTGCTTCAGCTCAATTCTCCAACCAGCTAATACAAAACACATTTAGTTTGATGATGAAAAAGCAGTGAATAGTGTTTAAAGAAAGTACATTCTTTTATATTTGATTACTAAAAAGCATAAAAATAATACAATAAATATTACTATGGGCTTGGCTAACTTTAGGTTTTCTGTGAGTATGACTCTAAACTTTGTTTATATATACTGAGATAACATAGTTTGCTATCAAATAGCATCAGTTAGAAAAGAGGAAGACATATTATACAGTATCCTAACAATCACAAGAAATTCTTTTTTCTAACATACTATTATTACAATAGGTAGTAAACTTAGTTTCTTTTCAATTCCAAGAAGGCTAAAGAAATTCCCTTAACATACATTTTGATTTTGTAAATACCAAGCAAGTGGCCATATTTGTGTCCAGACAAAAATTTTCCCATCCTACCATAGCCATGTTTTCTTTAGGGTCTTTCTGGGAAGGAAATATAGAAATTAGTAAGTGAAGGATGAAAATATTGTTCCCTCTTCAGAGATATTCAAAGAAAAGACTAGGGTACCCTAAGGAAGATTGTAGATCACTTGATAACAACTTAATGAGAGAAGAATGATTTTATTTGGCACAGTTTAAAATAATTACATGATTAATATATAAAATTGTTTTAAAATGTGGTAGCAACTCTTACTTGAGGCATGGGATACTGTCCTTTGTTACTCCTTCACTAGATACAGTGTGACTGCTCCCAGAAAGACTCCTTGAAGAAGGAAGCTGAGATGAGAGATCTGGAAATGGAGGACTTGTTTCTGGCTCTGGGGTAATAATGTCTTCAACATCATACTGAAGTCGAACCTCTAATGACTTAAAAAAATCAAGTTTAAATTAATCTAAGTCATGATAACAATCACATTAAAATAACTGATAACTGTTGGTATTCATTATTTTTTCTGACTAATAAGTTCAATTTTAATTTATAGTAAAGCTGAGATATCTCAAACTGAATGAAAAATAGTGAATTATATGAAATATTACATGGCATTCACAAAAAGTGTAAAATACTTTTTAATTCTACAGAATATTAAGAAAAATACCTACCAATGGAGACAAAGTATTGATATAATAAATATTCCTTAAGATAAAGTATAAATTACAATTCCATATATAATAAAATAAAGGTAAAAATTGGTCATGTTTACTTCAGTGGAAAAGACTAAAATAATGTGTGTATGTATTTTTTTTCTGTTGTTGTTCAAGTACGGTTGTCTCCATTGCCACCCCCACTCCCCCGATACATGCACCCCCACCTTCCACCCTCAAGTTACAAAATGTTCTTTGTACAAGGCTTTTTAATTTTAAAAAGGCTGAACTTCAAGATGGCTGAGGAGTGAGTAAAAGTCACGCTGACTTCCTCCTAGGACCAAACTAGAATTGAAATTAAACTGTGGAGAAATCACCTGGAAAACACAGGGACAATACTGAAAGAGGAGCCTTAAAACTTCGGAGAGATAGAGGAATTGGCTTTAGCACAACCTAACTGGTAAGGAGTGCGGCAGAGGCTTGGGAAGGTGGGCTGGGTGCCCACGGGTGGCAGCACCAAAGGGACATAGAAACAGCTAGTTAGATCCCACTGAAAAGAGTGGGGCCTAAACCACAGGCAGGGACTCCAGCCTACAGCACTAGAACCCAAAAAAAGCACACAAACAACAGCCAGCTGGAAAAAGCATAGGAGTGCTCTCTGCCAGAGACATGGAAAGAGTTGTTTAAGCACAAAAATTGTATTGGCAGCCTCTTACCCTGGGCTCCGGCAAAGGTGGGGGCAGAGTGGTCTGAAGGCATCTGAGGAGAGATTGGGGAGAGAGGCTGTGGGGAAAGAACTGAGAAAGTGGCTGGAGGGATCCTGGTGGTGACTCCTCCCTGATTCTGCAGCTGTCATCTTCTCAGGCAGACCACTCCCCTGAGCAGCAGCAGCGCGAAAGGACCCAATAGCCCTGCCCTCAGGAGGCTCTGCCCCAGCAGAGTAGAGACCAACAGTCACAGATATTAGATCCCTGGTTAAAGAGGACACAGGATGGTCTAGAGAGGCTTGAGGAGAGTGTGGAGATGGAGCACTGGGGAGAGAACTGAGGGAGTAGACATAGGGATCCCGGGTCTGACTCCTCCCCCACACAGCAGCAGCAATCTTGCTGAGGCAGACTACTCCCTTGAGTGGCAGAAGCATGAAAGGGCACAATAATCCCGCCCACAGGACAGACTCTGCCCCATCCTGTGGTACTTAAGCCTGACTGCTGGGGGCAGAGTGACTAAATTAACAACTGGAGGAGACTGACACAAATAGCAAATTCCTGGAAGTCCCATAAAGACTACCTAAAGTCAGACAGGGTCAAGAGCTGACATCATAAGATATCCAAAAATAAGGGGAAAAAAAGCACAGTCTCTAACTGTAGAAGTTCACACCACAAAGTCAGGAAGTCAAGACAGATCAATTTCAGAAACAGAAGCAATAAAGACGAGTCTCAGAAATAAGGGAAAGACAAAGAAACACCCCCAAATTGAAGGGAAAGGAAGAATCCCCACAAAGACAACTAAATGAAATAGAGGCAAGTAAACAAACTACCAGATATTGAATTAAAAAAAAAACAAAAGTTCTAAGGAAGATCAGTGAGCTCAGAGAGAGTTAAAAAAACTACAAGGAAAGTATGAGAAACTTACTGCAAAAAGTATCAACATAAAAAATGACATAAAAACTGTCAATAAGAGACAAGAGGAAATGAAGAATACAATTTCTGATTTGAAGAACACAGTAGAAGGAATCAAAAGCAGGCTTGATGAAGCAGAGGACTGAATCAGTGAGCTGGAGGGTAAGGTAGAAAAAAGCTCCCAGAAAGAGCAAGAAAATGAAAAAAGACTCAAAAAGAATTAGGAGGCATGCAGGGACACAGGACAACCTGAAACATAATAATATCCATATAATAGGGATAACAGAAGGAGATGAAGAGAAGCAAGGGATAGGGAACCTGTTTGAAAAAGTAATGATGGAAAACTTCCTAATTGGAGGAGAGAAAGTGTCACACAAGCCCAGGAAGCACAGAGGGTCCCATTCAAGGGGAACCCAATGAGGACCACTCCAAGACACATCATTATTAAAATGGCAAATATCGAAGACAAAAAAAGATTCCTAAAGGCAGCAGGGGAGAAACAGGTAGTAACACATAAATGAGCCCATATATGGGTAGCAGCTGACTTCTCAACAGAAACACTAGAAGCCAGAAGGAAATGGCAAGAAATATTCCAAGGAATGAAAAGCAAAGGCCTGCAACCAACACTGTTCTACCCAGCAAGGCTCTCAAAATGGAAGGCGAAATCAGGAGTTTCTCAGACAAAAGAAGGCTAAAAGAATACATGTCCACCAAACCAAAACTGCAAGATATGCTAAAGGGCCTGCTTTAAGAAGACAAAGAGTGAGAGATGAATAAAGGTAGACAGGGAAAAAATGAATAAGTACCTATCAATAATAACATTAAATGTAAATGGATAAATGTCCCAATCAAAAGATATAAGATAGTTGGAATGGATCAGAAAACAAGGCCCACACATATACTGCTTAAAAGAGACCCACCTCAGAACAAAGACCTACACAGACAGTAAGTAAAGGGATGGAAAAAAATATTCCAAGAAAATGGACAAGAAAAAAAAAGCTGGTGTAACAACACTTATATCAGACAAAATAGATTTCAAAACAAAGGCCATAATAAAAGACCTAGAGGAGACTTGAAAATATTCAAAGGAAGAATCCATCAAGAAGACATAAACATTGTAAACCTATATGCACCCAACACAGGAGCACCCAAATATTTAAGGAAAATCTTGGAGGACTTCAAGAAAGATATGGACAGCAACACACTGACAGTAGGAGATTTTAACAACCCACTGTCAACAATGGATAGATCTTCCAAACAAAACATCAATAAGGATATTGTGGAACTGAACAATGCATTAGATCAAATGGACTTAACTGACATATATAGAACCTTTCATCTCAAAGAAGAAAAACACTCATTCTTTTCAAATGCACAAGGAACATTTTCAAAGATAGACCACATACTGCAACACAAAACAAGCCTCAACAAATTCAAGAAAACTGAAATCATAACAAGCTTTTTCCCAGACCAAAGGCCTTAAAACTAGAAACCAACCTGAAGGAAAAAACTCAAAAACATTCCAACTCGTGGAGACTGAATAGCATGCAATTAAACAATGAATGGGTCAATAATGAGATCAAAGAAGATGTCAAAAAGTTTCTGGAAGCAAATGAAAATGAACACACAACCGCACAAAACGTACAGGACACAGTGAGGGCAGTTCTGAGAGGGAAGTTCATAGAAATACAAGCCTACCTTAAACAGATAGAGACATTTCAAATAAATGACCTAAGACTACAGCTTCAAGAACTGGAGAACAAACAAAGCCCAGAGCAAGCAGAAGGAAGGAAATAATCAAGATCACAGCAGACCTGAATGACATAGAGACTAAAAGAACAATTCAGAGGATCAAAAAAATCCAGGAGCTGGTTCTTGGAAAAAATACACAAAAATGACGAGCCTTTAAGCAAACTCATCAAGAAAAAAAGGGAGAGGACCCAAACAAATAATATCAGAAATGAAAGAAGAGAAATAACAATTGATACTACAGAAATACAGAGGATTTTAAGAAATTACTATGCGCAATTACATGCCAAGAAATTTGAAAACCATGATGTAAAGGAAAAATTTCTAGAGAAATATAACCTTCTAGCACTGAATGAAGAAGAAGCAGAAAGCCTGAACAGACAGATAATAGCGGGTGAAATTGAAGCAGTAATCAAATAACTCCCAGCACACAAAAGCCCTGAACTGGACAGTTTCACAGGAGAATTTTAGAAAACATTTAAGGAACTGCTAACCACTATTCTTCTCTGACTATTCCAAAAAGTTCAAGAAGAGGGAAGACTCCCAAATTCTTTTTATTAGACCAGCATCATCCTAATCCCAAAACCAGATAAAAGAAAACTAAAGGCCAATATCACTGATGAACATAGATGCTAAAACCCTCAACAAAATATTGTCAAACTTTATCCAGCAATATATTAAAAAGAGCATCCACCATGATCAAGTGGGATTCATCTCAGAGATGCAAGGATGGTTCAATATTGACAAATCAATAAACATAATAGATCATATAAACGAAAGGAAAGACAAAAATGACATGACCATATCTATAGAGGTGGAAAAAGCATTTGATAAAGTACGGAATCCATTCATGATAAAAACACTCAGCAAAGTGTGAATAAAAGGGGCATACCTCAAAAGGAGGAAGTAAAACTATCAGCGTTTGCAGATGACATGATAGTGTACATAGAAAACCCTGTAGACTCCACCAAAAAACTACTTAATCTAATAAGTGAATTTGGCAAAACAGCGAGATACAAAGTCAATATTCAGAAATCAAAGGCATTTTTCTACACCAGCAGTGAAATAGAAGAAGAAGAAATCAGATTAAAAAAATACCATTCGATATAGCAACAAGAAAAATGAAGTACCTAGGAATAAATTTAACCAAGGAGGTAAAAGACCTGTATGCAGAAAACTATACAACATTGAAGAAAGAAATTAAGGAAGACACAAATAAATGGAAGCATATACCGTGCTCATGAACTGGAAGAATTAACATCATCAAAATGTCCATACTACCCAAAGCAATTTACAGATTCAACACAATCTCTATTAAAATACCAATGATGTATTTCACAGAAATAGAACAGACATTTCAAAAATTTATATGGAACCATAAACGACCCCGAATAGCTGCAGCAATTTTGAGAAAGAAAAACAACGTAGGAGGGATCACAATCCCGAACATCAAACTATATTACAAAGCCGCTATACTCAAAACAATCTGGTACTGGCACAAGAACAGACCCATAGACCAGTGGGACAGATTAGAAAGCCCAGAAATAAGCCCAGGTCTATATGGGCAACTAATATTTGACAAAGGGGGCAGAAGCATAAAGTGGAGCAATAATAGCCTCTTCAACAAATGGTTTTGGGAGAGCTGGATGGCTACATAGAAAAAAATGAAATTTGACCACCAACTTACACAATATATAAAAATAAACTCAAAATGGATAAAAGATTTACAAGCCACACCACCATAAAAGTCTTAGAGGAAACATAGGCAGGAAAATATCAGATATTCCATGCAGCAATATTTTCACTGTTGCGTCCCTTAAAGCGACGGACATAAAGGAAAGAATGAACAAATGGGAAGCTTCTTATTTATCAAAATAAGAACAAATGATAAGCTTCTTATTCATCAAAATAAGAAGCTTCTGCACGGCGAAAGAAAACATCAGCAAAATGAAAAGGCAGCCAACCATATGGGAAAATATATTTGCTAATGATACATCAGATAGAAGTTTGATCTCCAAAATATATAAAGATCTCTCATGACTCCACTCCAACAAGACAAATGATCCAATCAAAAAATGGGAAAAGGACCTGGGCAGACGCTTTTCCAAGGAAGAGATACAGAGGGCCCAGAGACATTTGAAAGGATGCTCGGCATCACTAGCCATCAGAGAAATGCAGATAATAACCACCATGAGGTACAACCTCACACCGGTCAGAATGGCCATCATAAACAGATCAACAAACAACAGGTGCTGGCAAGGCTGTGGAGAAAGGGGAACACTAGTACACTGTTGGTGGGAATCCTTTTGATCCAATGATTCCCCTGACACTTGGGAGTCTTAGGGACTATACCCTAAGAATCCCCAAACACCAATTCAGAAGAATCTATGCACCCCATAGCATAGCCAAGTGCTATGTTATGTTAGCTAAGTGTGTTCATAGCAGCACAGTTTATAATATAGCCAAGTGCTGAAACAATCCTAGTGTGCATCAGTAAGTGAGTGGATCAAAAAACAATGGTACATTTACACAATGGAATACTACGCACCAGAAAGAAAGAAAGAGCTATTACCCTTTTTGACAGCATGGAGGGAACTGGAGAATATTATGCTAAATGAAATAAGCCAGGTGGTGAATGACAAATACCATATGATTTCACCTATAAGTGGAACCTAATCAACAAAACAAATGAGCAAGGAAAATATAACCAGCAACACTGAAAGAAAAAAGAAACCAACAGAAATGAGAGGTAAGGTGGGAGGGGGGTAGCGAGGAAAAGAAGGGGAAGGTTCAAATCAAGGAACATGTATGCAGAACACATGGACAGACCCAAAGTGGGGAGGTATTAAGGGAGGGAGTTGGAGGTGGGAGGGGCAGGGGAAAGTGGTGGTGGGTAAATGGAGGCAAATGTATTTGAACAAAAATAAAGCTTCTTTCAATTTCAACTTCAACTCTGTAAAAATTTTCCAAAATAAATTTCATATTTCTATGTTTGTTTCATTAACTTAGCTCTTTCTTATTTAGTTTTGTTAGATTGTCAGTTACTTAATGAAAAAAGTATGATAATTTACATTAAAATTAAAATGTGATTCTAAAATCTTTTTTAGTACTAAATATATTTTTAAGAACTTTATTATTGCATTTAATGCTTTATTAAAATTGATTTTCTAACAAACATTTGCTTTACAATGTTAAAGTCAGCATTTATGAGATTGAAAACAATTGTTTAAACAAATGTCATTATGAGGTAGTGAATATAGCAATATTACCAAAATGATTGTCATAATTATTTTAAATTTATTAAAAAAAACCTCTAGTGACAATAACAATTGTTAATTACTGGAGACTTACTCTACTTTCATACTATGTTAGTGACTTTATATAATCATCACAAGAACCCTATAAAAATTGACATTTCTTTTCTAGTTGTTTTACATTTTTAAAAAATTTTTTTCAGGAAAAAATCTTTTGTATTAATTTTTTAATTCAATATTTTAATTTACATTTACATACTTGTTTGTATTATAATGGAATTTTAGCATTTGTTCTTTTTTTATGAAATCATTTTTATTCCAGTACAGTTGTCTAGATTTTTTCCTCCTTTTCCTTCCTCTACCCATCCCACCCGCACCCCTCTCCCACAGTCAACTCCCACTCTGTTTTCCATATCCATGGGTCATTCATACATGTTCTTTATTTAGGACCTTCTTCTTCTTCCCACCATGCCCTACTTCCCCTTCCCCTCTGGTCACTTTCAGTATGCTCCATGTTTCTATGCCTGTGGTTTATTTTTTTTCCTTAGTTTATTTTCTTGAATAGATTCCACTTATAGGTGAGATCATATGGTACTTGTCTTTCACTGACTGGCTTATTTCACTTAGCATAATATACTCCAGTTCCATCTATGTTGTTGCAAAAGGTAAGAGTTCCTTCTTTCTTTCCCTTTTAATTTTTTTCTTTCCCTTTTTTAAATGAAGATTGATTTTATTTATTTTTTAAATGTCAAAATCCATTATAAAATACTAAAAAAATTAAATCCATTATAAAGACTCAGCAATTAAAACAACATGACACCAGCACAGAAATAATCACTTTGATCAATGAAATAAAATTAGCATTCTAGAAACGAATGTATATATCTGTCTAACAATGTAATATATAGTTAAATTGATATTTCAAATCAATGGGGAAAATAAGGCTTATTCAACAAAAAAGGTTCATGGACCACTATTACTTGAAATTAAACAAATATAGAGCCCCATTTAATATATTATATAAAAAATATTCAGGTGAGTTCAAAATCAACATGTAAAATCTAGGGAGTTTTATGAGAATATACAAAATATTATTTTTCTTACACTGTGGTAAAATATTCAAACCGAGAAGCTATGTAGTAAAATATTGACAATATGACTATTTTAAACATTTAAGTCTATATAGTAATATACATATAAAAGAAGTTAAAGGACAAGTAATAGAATAGGAAAGCATTTGCACACATGTTAAAAAAGGGTTAATAGTTTTTTGGGTTTTATTTTAGGGAAACATTCCACAAACATTTAATCAATAAATGAATAAAGAATACCAAAAAGTCATTTAAAGCTTTTTAAAAATAATAGAAATAGACAAGAAATATACAAAACAGGTTTAATTTCAACAAATAATAAAGTAACACTTAAAATAGCACATTGTTGTCACAATCAGATTAATAAGTATTAAAAATATCGGTAATATCAAGTATTGGGGACTGTGAAAGGAACTGGGTATTCATAGACTCTTTTTCTTCATCTTAAAACAGTCCCTTTATCATATTTTGCAGTGCTTGTTTGGTGGAGGTATATTCTTTTAGCCTTCTTCTGTCAGGGAAACTCCTTATTTCACCTTCTCTTTTGATTGAGAGCCTTTCTGGGTAGAATAGCCTTGGCTGCAGGCTCTTGATTTTCATGACTTTGAATATTTCTTGCCACTCCCTTCTGGCTTGTAGTGTTTCTTTTGAGAAGTCAGCTGCTGGCTGTATCAGGGATCCCTTATATGTTACTACCTCTTTCTCCCTTGCTGCCTTTAGGATTCTCTGTTTGTCTTTGGTATTTGCCATTTTCATGATGATGTTTATTGGAGTGGGCCTCATTGGGTTCCTATTGAATGGGACCCTCTGTGCTTCCTGGACTTGTGTGACTTTTTCTCTCCTCCAATTAGCGAAGTTTTTCATCATTACTTTTTCAAACAGGTTCTCTATCCCTTGCTCCTCTTCTTCTCCTTCTGGTATCCCTATTATATGTATATTATTATGTTTCAGGTGTTCCTGAATTTCCCTAAATGCCTCTTCATTCTTTTTGAGTCTTTTTTCATTTTCTTGCTCTTTCTGGGAGTTTTTTTCTACCTTATTCTCCAGCTTGCTGATTCGATCCTCTGCTTCATTGAGCCTGCTTTTGATTCCTTCTACTGTGTTCTTTAATTCAGAAACTGTATTCTTCATTTCCTGTTGTCTGTTATTGGTAGCTTCTGTGTCCTTTTTCATGCTGATATAATTTGTAGCAAGTTCCTTGTATTTTCCTTGTAGTTTTTTTAAATTCTTTCTGAGCTCACTGAGCTAATTGAGCTTCCTTAGAACTGTTGTTTTGAACTCAGTATATGATAGTTTACTTGCCTCTATTTCATTTAGTTCTCTTTGTGAGGATTCCTCCTTTCCTTTTGATTGGGGGATGTTTCTTTGTCTTCCCATTATTTTTGAGGCCCTTCTTTTTTGCTTTTGTTTCTTAAATTGATCTGTCTTGATCCTGACTTTGTGGTTTTAACTTCTATGACAGGAGACCACTGTTTTTTCTTTCTGGATATGTTTCTGACGATGTCAGATGTTGACCCTGTCTGAGTTTAGACAATCTTTAAGAGACTTCCAGGAACCTACTGTCTGTGGCTGTCTCCTTCAGCTGTTAATCTAGTCACTCTGAACTTAACAGGTCAGCTTAAAGACACTACAGGGTGGGACCGAGTCCTTCCTGGTGGTGGGATTATTGTGTCCTCTCACGCTGCTGCCGCTCAGGGGAGTGGTCTGCCTGATCCAGATGGCTGCTGCCATATAGGGGATGAGTCATCTCTGGGATACCGCCAGCTATTCTCTTTGTTCTCTCCTCAAAGCCTCCATCTTCAGTCTCTTCTCAAGTGTCCCTAGAGCACTCTGAGCCACCTTTAGCCACGGGTCTACTATCTGTGACTGTCTCTCTGTACTCAGCAGTCAGACTTTAGCACTACTGGGCCAGGGCTGAGTCCCTCCTACTGACAGGGCTATTGTGTCCTGTAATGCTGTTGCTGTTCAGGGCTATGGTCTGCCTGAAAAAGATGGCTGCTGCCATAATGAGGAGGAGTTAGCACTGGAATACCGCTGGATATTCTCTCAGTTCTCTCCCCAAAGCTCCCTTTCCTGGTCTGTCCTAGGGTGTCTCTAGCCTACTCTGTCCCCTCTGCCAGAGACCAGGGTAAGTAGCTGGAAATAAATATTTATGCATTGGCCCTTTCAACGGCTCTTTGCCTTTCCAGCCACCTGTCCCTGGCAGAGAGCAACCCTTCTGTTTTTTGCGGCTGGCTGTTATCTGTGTACTTTTGGTGCTCTGGTGGTATAGGCTGGAGATCCCTGCTTATTGTTTAGACCCCTCTCTTCTCAGGTGGATCCAACCGGCTGTTTCATTATCATTCTGGTGTTGCCGCCTGTGGGTGCCCTGTCTGCATTCTCGAGTCTCTACCATAGTCCTTACTAGTTAGGTGTTGCAAAACGTGATTCTTCTGTCTCTCCAAGATTAGACGGCTCCTCTCTTGCTATTGTTCAGTTGTTTGTTCCAGGTGATTTCTCCCAATTTAGTTGTAATTCCAGATTGCTCCTGGGGAGAGGTTAGTGTGACTTCCACTCAATCCTTTGCAATCTTGATTCTCTTATTTCTAGTTATTATTATCTTAAATTTCATTTATACAGGAAATTATATAGATGATTAAAGTAAGTCCTACCCAGACCTTCTTATTAACTGACAGAGTCTGTGCCTTGCTCAGAGTCTCAGAGGTATTCACTGGTAAATCCAGAATTAAAACCAAGGCTTATTTGATTCCCAAGCCTGGGATTTTAACTAATATACTTTAAAAAAGTAATACTTTAGTTGTTGAGGTAAAAAGAGTTATATACATGCCTATAGTAGATAATCTTTAGTAGACCTTTAGTAGACAATCTCTATTTCTGAGAAAATGGTAAAATGGCTTGGGTTTGAGAAGGCCCCTTCCCTATAGGTGCCTTAAGTTACATTTAATTTATTCCATAAGAGTGTCATGAGTTTAAATAATTAAATTATTTCATTAGTTTAAAAATTAAAATTAGGTAAATCAACCCCATATTTATTTCCACTTTATAAAAATGTTGATATATACGAAGTTATAACAAATAATCTTATTGTAATTGAGACAGTCATCTATAGCTATTAATTGACAAAAAAGACAAACTTTTAAGAAATTAATAAAGGTGGAGAACAAAGCCTGAATTAAATGGACATTTATACATAAAATAAATCAATAACAAATCTGTACAAAACCTATAGGCATAATGCATCCTATTTAATAATACTATGTTTTTATAGAAAACTTTTTGTCATTTTAAGGTAAACTTTTAAAAATGTTATACTATATAAGAAGAATAATTAAAAATTCCATCAATTGGATTATTGGCCATAGACTGCAGTGTTTATGGCTTAAAATCATACCAAATACTAACCAAAATCTATGAAATGGCTTTCTTTTAATTAAGTGTAAAGACTAAATTTTAAATGACTTACCACTATTTCTGTTGTAACTTCATATCTGCTAAATTTATAAATTATGACATATGCAGAGACTCCTGAAACACAGAATATTCTGCTCTCTGGACACCAGTAAATCATCTGAATGGCATATGGATCTTCCTCTACAATTTCACATGCTTGTCTTCCTTCTCCTATCTTCTGTTTCTCAAACACTTTTGAAGTTTTTAGCTTGTACAGCATCTGTAGAGTTACTATAAGATATCGAAGGATGATTACCTTTTAATTTGAAATTAATTATTTTTTGAACTTAATTCTTAAATGTTGAAGTTTTATTTAAATATATTTGTTAAACAACAAAAGTAAAACAAATAGACAAAATAAATTAAATTTTAACTAGTAAGCATTCAATGTCATGCTCTTTTATCAGTACAGTTTACTTGAAGGAAGACTACAGGGAAAAAATATACATTTACTGAACATACAGTATATATCAAGGAATATGTAGGTCCTTTCCACTCATAGTCTTATGTTATTCTCAGAAAAAAAAATCCATGAAGCCCTGCCCAGTGTGGCTCAGTTATTTGGGTGTTGTCCTGCAAAGTTAAAGGTTGCTGGTTCCATTTTTGTTTAGGGTACATGCCTGGGTTTTAGGTCCAGTCCCTGATGGACGTTTCTCACTCACATTGATGTTTATCCCCCTCTCTTTCTCTCTCCCTTCTCCTCTCTCTCTCTAACAATAAATAGATGAAATCATTTTTTAAAAAGTCCTATGAGTATTATCCTCATTTATTCAACAGAAATGCCAGAGTTAATTCAGGAAGTTTATGATGGAAATACTAAACCTAATTCTCCTAAGCTCCCTTTTTTCCCCCATCTTCCCTTGGATTAGTAGGTGAGAAATTGGTGCTATTTATAGAGTGTTTACTCCTCTCAACAAATTTTTAGAAACTCCTTCAGATGAGAAACACTTGTAATATACCAGCCAGCAATACTGGGAATCCCATATGCTGTAATTATTTTAGAAGGAATATTTTCTGAATGGCTGTGTTAGGAAAGAGTCACTTATAATTTTAGGGAACCCTGAGTTTGTGACTTTTCAGGAATGTTTATTTGGGAAGAATCTCTTCCGAAAGGCTCATTGTTAGGAAAGAGTCAGTTATAATTTTAGGAAATTCTGGATTTGTGAATTTTCAGAAATATTTATTTGGGACAATGTTTTTTCCATTTTAGACACTCACAATGACCCTTCTATGAGAAAGCTCTAATTCAACAAAGGATTCCTGAGAAAATTTCTAAAAATTGCCAAAAATATATAATCTGAACCCAATCATGAGAAACATGAGTAGAACTCAAATTGGAGATTTTACAAAATAACTGGCCTGCTCATCACAAATGTCTTTTTCATGAAATAAAAGCTTGGGAACTGTTCCAGATTAAATAAAACCCAAAAGAAATGATAACTACATGCCATAAATGAGCCTAGGTTTCTTATAAAATATATTATTGAAACAATTGGCAAAAACTAAATAAAATCTGGAGGTTAGATAATAGTATTGTATAAATATTAATCTGATTTTAATGACTATAATTTATGTAAAAGAATTTATTTGTAGGAAATGCATACCAAGTATTTAAGGGCATTCAGTATCAGAGGAGTAGCATATTTGCAACTTAAGTGGTTACAAAACTTATGGGTATGTACATATTTACATACATGTGTATGTAAATATATAGAGGGGCAAGTGAGAGTAGGGAGTTGGGAGAGAGAGCACATGTGCATTTGTATAAGCATAGAAGAAATGTAGTATGCACTGACATTTAGAAATTGGGTTGAAAGCTATACAAATCTTCATACTTTTGTATTTTGCAATTTTTCAGTAAGTTTGAACTTATGCCAAAATAAAATAGTTTTCAAAATAGGAAAGATATATCAGGTACTCTATCCTTGCTTCTAGGTCAGAGGGATTATCACTCTTGTGATTATTTTATGTGATATGGCAATGGTAAAAGAATATTACAGACATAATTAAGGCTTCTAATTAGTTGATTGATTTAATCAACAGAGATTATCCATGATAAGGCTGATGTTCTCAGGTGCATCCTTTAAAAGAGAGACTCCCTGAGATTACATAGATACTCCTTTGCTGGCCTTGAGAAACAAGTAACCATGAGTTCTAAAGCTGCAAGAAAATTAAGTCTGCCAACAACCACATGAGTCTGGAAGAAAACCGTGAACCTCAGATGATATTGCAACTCTAGCTAATACCTTGACTGCAGCCTCAGGAGACTCTGAGCAAAGAGCCCAGATAAACTATGCCTAGATTTCTGATACACAGAAACTGTGAGAAAATAAATGGGTATTTTTTAAGCTGATAAATTGTAATCATTTTACTACTCAGCAGTTGAAAACATACACACAGTATCATAAACTCAATTATTCAAACACAGTATAACCTCACTTCCTATACTAGACAGTATTACACAAATTGGCAAACTAAGTGGTATTTCTTCAATGTAAAGAAACACCACTTTAATTTATTCTTATAATTAATTACATTAACTATATTAATATGCTACAAACCTTTCCAATACAGCGATGGGCAAAAGTAGGTTTACAGTTGTTCATAATAAACAATACAATAATTAATAAATAATAAAAGAATAAATTTTTGTGTACCTACAGCTGTAAACCTATTTTTCCCACACTGTATATGTTCTGAATGTGGTAAAATGATATTTTACTTAAAAATTAACTCTTTGGATACTTCCTGACAAGTTGGAGGTATAGATACACTGTCCCTCCTTGAAAACCAAAAGAAGGATAACAACCAATATAGAAACAAAAAACAACAAGAACTGCCAGAAAAATTGAACTGTATGGAAGTCTGACAACCAAGGAGTTAAAGAAGAAACATTCACTGAGACAGGTATAAGGGGTGGAGATGGGCAGCTGGAGCGGAGCAGATGGGTGACGAGGTGGCGGATAGTGGGCCAGGCAGTCCTACATTCACGTGCAGATAAAAACCAGGAGGAACATCTGGGGAGTGAGCAATATAGACCATACAACCCAGAGTTCCAGTACCTAGAAAATTAAAGCCTCATAGCCTCTGGAGGAAAAAACCTGTGGTGGTTGCGGCAGTGGAAGAAACTGCCGATCTCTTAGGAGAGTCTGTTTGAGGGGACCACAGGGTCTTAGAATGTACACAAGCCCACTCAACTGGGAATCAGCACCAGGGAAACATCTAGAAGGGTGCCAGTTGCTTGGAAGTGGGGGAAGTGTCTGAAAGCAGGCCAAGAGCTGATCAAGTGGCATTGTTCCTTCTTGGACTCCCCCCTGCCACATACACAGTGAAGTGGGTTGCCCGACCTTGGCAAATACCTAAGTCTTGCCTCTTACAATGTAACAGGTGTGCTGAGATGAAGAAATATGACCCAAAGAAAGAACAGATCAAAACTCCAGGAAAATACTAAGAGACAAGGAGTGAGCCAACCTATCAGATGCAGAGTTCAAAACTCTGGTAATCAGAATGCCTAGAGAAATGATTGAGTATGGATGCAAAGTAAAAGAGTGAAGGCTATACAAAGTGAAATAAAAATACACAGGGGACCATCAGTGGAGGGAAGGAAACTGGAACTCAAATCAATGATTTAGAACAAAAGGAAGACATAAGCATTTGACCAGAACATAATGAAGAAACAAGAATTCAAAAAAATGAGGAGAGGCTCAGGAACCTTGGGGACAACTTTAAACATGTCAAAATCTGAATGATAGGGGTGTGAGTGGGAGAAGATGAAGAGAAAGAAATTGAAAACTTATATGAAAAAATAATAAAAGAAAACTGCCCCAAACTGGTGAAGGAAATAGACACACAAGTCCAGGAAGAGAGTCCCCAAGAACATGGACCCAAAAAGGGCCACACCAAGGCACATCATAATTAAAATGCCAAAGGTTAAAGATAAAGGAAGAATCTTAAAAGCAGCAAGAGAAGAAAGTTACCTACAAAGGAGTTTCCATAAGACTATCAACTGATTTCTCAAAATAAACCTTACAGGAAAGAAGGGGCTGGAAAGAAATATTCAAAGTCATGAAAACCAAGGAACTACATACAAGATTATTCTATCCAGCAAAGCTATCATTTAGAATGGAAGGGCAGATGAAGTGCTTATGGATAAAGTAAAGTTAAAGGAGTTCATCATCACCGAGCCCTTATTACATGAAATGTTAAAGGGACTTACCTAAGAAAAAGAAGATGAAAACTATGAACAGTAAAATGACAACAAACTCACAACTAACAACAACTGAAACTACAAAGGACCTACACAGACTGAAAGTAAAGGGATGGAAAAAATATTCCAAGCAAATAGACAGGAAAAAAATGTTGGGGTAGTAATACTTATATCAGAAAAAAAAGACTTCAAAACAAAGGCGTAAAAAGAGACCCTGAAGGACACTTCATAATACTGAAAGGAAGAATCCATCAAGAAGACATAAACATTGTAAACCTATATGCACCCAACACAGGAGCACCCAAATATATAAGGAAAATCTTGGAAGACTCCAAGAAAGATATAGACAGCAACACACTGATAGTAGGATATTTTAAGAACCCACTGTCAACAATGGATAGATCTTCCAAACAAAACATCAATAAGGATATTGTGGAACTGAACAATGCATTAGATCAAATGGACTTAACTGACATATATAGAACCTTTCATTCCAAAGAGGAAAAATACATTCTTTTCAAATGCAAAAGGAACTTTTTCAAAGATAGACCACATAGTACGATATAAAACAAGCCTCAACAAATTCAAGAAAACTGAAATCATAACAAGCATTTTCTCGGACCACAAGGGCTATGAAACCAGAAACCAACCTGAAGGAAAAAACTCAAAAACATTTCAACTCATGGAGACTGAATTGTATGCTATTAAAAAACGAATGGGTAAATAATGAGATCAAAGAAGATGTCAAAAAGTTTCTGGAAGCAAATGATAATGAACACACAACTGCCTAAAACCTATGGGACACAGTGAAGGTAGTCCTGAGAGGGAAGTTCATAGAAATACAGGCCTACTTAAAAAGATAGGAACATTTCAAATAAATGACCTAACCCTCCAGCTTCAAGAACAGGAGAGACAACAACAAACAAAGCCCAGAGAAAATAGAAGGAAGGAAATAATCAAGATAACAGCAGACCTGAATGACATAGAGACTAAAAGAACAATTCAGAGGATCAACTAATCCAGGAGCTGGTTCTTTGAAAAGATAAACAAAATCGACCAGCCTTTAAGCAGACTCATCAAGGAAAAAAGGGAGAGGACCAAATACACAATACCAGAAATGAAAAATGAGAAATAACAACTGATACCACAGAAATGCAAAGGATTGTAAGAAATTACTATGAACAATTATATGCCAGGAAACTGGAAAACCACAATGAAATGGACAAATTTCTAGAAATATATATCCTCCCAACACTGAATGAAGAAGAAGCAGAAAGCCTGAACAAACCGGTAATAGAAACTGAAGCCATATTCAAAAAACTCCCAGCACAAAAAACTGGACTGGACTGGACAGTTTTACAGGAGAATTTTACAAACATTTAAGGGGGAGTTAACCCCTGATTTTCTCAGACTGTTCCAAAAAATCCAAGACAACAAAAGACTCCCAAACTCTTTTTATGAAGTCAGCATCATCCAAATCCCAAAACCGATAAAGACACAACAAAGAAAGAAAACTACAGGCCAATATTGCAGATGAACATAGATGCTAAAATCTTCAACAAAATATTGGCAAACCACATCCAGCAATACAATAAAAAGAGGATTCACCACAATCAAGTGGATTCATCTCAGGGATGCAAGGATGACTCAATATTCACAAATCAATAAACATAATACATCACATAAACAAAAGGAAAGACAAAAACGACATGATCATATCAATAGATGTGGAAAAAGCATTTGATAAACCACGGCATCGATTTATGATAAAAACACTCAGCAAAGTGGGAATAAAGGGGGCATACCTCAACATAATAAAGGCCATGAATGAAAAACCGACAGCCAACATCATACTCAATGGACAAAAACTAAAGACTTTCCACTAAGATTGGGAACAAGACAAGGGTGTCCGCTTTCACTATTTCTATTCAACATAGTATTGGAAGTCTTAGTCACAGTGATCAGCCAAGAAAAAGAAATAAAAGACTTCCAAATTGGAAAGGAGGAAGTAAAACTATCACTGTTTGCAGATGACATGTCAGTGTACATAGAAAACGCAATAGACTACATCAAAAAACTACTCGATCTAATAAGTGAAATTGAGAAAACAGCAGGATACAAAGTCAATATCCAGAAATCAAAAGCATTTTTGTACACTAAAAATGAAATATCAAAAGCAGAAATCAGGGGAAAAATCCCATTTGTTATAGCAACAAGAAAAATAAAATACCTAGGAATAAACTTAACCAAGGAGGTAAAAGACATGTACACAAGGAACTACACAACACTGAAGAAAGAAATGAAGGAAGACACACATAAATGGAAGCATATACCATGTTCATGGATTGGAAGAATTAACATCATCAAAATGTCCATACTACCCCAAGCAATTTATAGATTCAACTCAATCTTTATTAAAATACCAATGGCATATTTCGCAGAGAACAAACATTTCAAAAATGGATATGGAAACATAAATGACCCTGAATGGCCACAGCAATTTTGAAAAGGGTGAGAAAAGTAGGAGGGATCTCAATAACTGACATCAAACTATATTACAAGGCCACTTTAACCAAAACAGCCTGGTACTGGCATAAGACAGGCACATAGATCAATGGAACAGAATAGAGAGCCCAGAAATAAACCCATGTCTCTACGGTCAATTAATATTTGACAAAGATGGAAGAAGCATAAAATGGAGTAAAAACATACTCTTCAACAAATGGTGTTGGGAGATCTGGACAGCTACCTGCAAAAATTTGAAATTTGACCACCAACTGACACCATACACAAAAATAAACTCAAGATGGATAGAAAGCTTAAATATAAGTCGTGACACCATAGAAGTCCTAGAGGAGAACATAGGCAGGAAACTCAAATATCCTGTGAAGCAATATTTTCACCAATATGTCCCCTAGAACAAGGGACATAAAGGAAAGAATAAATAAATGGAACTTCATCAAAATAAGGAGCTTCTGCCCAGCTAAAGAAAACATCAGCAAAATGAAAAGAGAACCAACTGTATGGGAAAACATATTTGCCAATGATACCTCGGACAAGGGTTTGATCTCCAAAATGTATAAAGAACCCACATGACTCCACTCCAGGAAGACAAACAATCCAATTAAAAAATGGGCAAAGGACCTGAACAGACTTTTCAAGGAGAACTTACACAGGGCCCAGAGACATATGAAAGGATGCTCAGCATCAATATCCGTCAGAGCAATGCAAATTAAAATGACAATAAGATACCACTTCACAACAGTCAGAATGGCCATCATAAATAAATCAACAAACAGCATGTGCTGGTGAGGTTGTGGAGAAAACGGAACCCTAGAACACTGTTGGTGGGAATACAGACTGTACAGCCTCTATGGAAAACAGTGTGGAATTTCCTCAAAAAGCTAAAAATGGAACTGCCTTTTGACCCAGCGATTCCACTGCTGGGATTATATATACCCTAAGAATCCCAAAACACCAATTCAAAAGAACCTATGCACCCCAATGTTCTTAGCAGCACAATTTACAATAGCCAAGTGCTGGAGGCAACCTATGAGCCCAGGACCAAAAACTCTGGTACATTTACACAATGTAATACTATGCACCCGAAAGAAAGGAAGAAAGCTGTTACCCTACGCGACAGCACGGAGGGAACTGGAGAGCTTTATGCTAAGTGAAATGAGCCAGCTGGTGAAAGACAAATATCATATGATTTCATCTATACGTGGAACCTAATAAAAAAACAAACAAGCAAAGAAAATATAACCAGCAACATTGAAAGAAAAAAACAAACTGACAGTAATGAGAGGGAAGGAGGGGTTGGGTAGCAGGAAAAGAAGGAGAAATGTCAAATTAAAGAACATGTGTAAAGGACCCATGTTGGGGAAGGATTGAGGGTGGGAGTTGGGGGTGGGGGGGGCAGGGGAAAGCGGTGGCAGGAAAATGGAGACAAATATATTTGAACAATTAAAAGGAAACTGAACCTAAAAGAAGAAAAACAAACTAAGCAAAGAACTAGAACAGGGACCGAATTCCAGAAATGGAGATTACATCGAGGGTTATCAGCAGGAAGGGGGATAATGGGGGAAAAGGTACAGGGAAGAAGAAATGGTAGGTACAAAATAGACAGGGGGAGGTTAAGAATAGTATAGGAAATGGAAAAACTGAAGAACTTACATGTATGACCCATGGACATGAATTAAGCAGCGGGAGAATGCTGGGGGTACAGGGGTTCCCGGGGGAGGGGGACAAAGGGGAGAAAAAAACGTGACAATTGTAACAGCATGATCAATAAAATATACTTAAAATCAGCTTCTTAAAATATCCTGTATGCTTGAGGATGATACATACTCTATCATTAGAGTGTTACAGTGTCACATTTTAGAAGGTAGTGACTCTGAGGTGGAGTTAAAGGAGCAATGATGTTACTATGTTATTCATTTTGTTCCTGGAACACGCTCGGATTTGAATGAAAAGGTTCACCAAACGAACAAAAAAAAAATCTGCTCTCCTCTGGAATTTCCCTGATGCAATATTGCTTATTGCGTGGGATTACAAAGGGGCCTCAGAATTCATGGCTCTAAATCTTTTAATCATTTTCTCTTGCTAACAGTTTTTCTGAGGATTTAGCTTGCAGGTTAAGAGTATCATCAATAGTTAACTTTCTATTTTGTTGTTAGTTTAAGGGGGAAAATTGAGACAACTGTAATAGAATAACAATAAAGAATAAATTTAAAAAATAGTCAACCTTCTTCCTTCTGCTTTTATGTTTATCATAGTCTTCCTCAGGAACTGTTCACTTCTATAGCTTCAGTATCACTTCGATGCTGCTTCTTATTAGATTCCATTTTTTGACTATTCTCCTTGTCCCCTTAAACATCTTTACTTAAATTTCCTGGTGTTGCTACAAAATCCAAACCTCTAGCATTCTCTTGTATTCCTTATTTCTAAAAGAATTACTTACATCTTGCTGGTTACTTATCCTCAGAAATTTCTCCCATTCCTGACAGTCAAAATCTTAGCAATCTTTCAAAACTCACATTAAATGTTACCCCATCAAATACCTATCCTGGATCTACCTGATTCATATAAATCTCCCATTTTTTAGAACAAAAAGAATTAAAATTGTACTACATTTAGAGTTCTTATGTTGTTTGCCGTGTAGTTACATATGCGAAGCATTCCTTTATCTTGCAGCGACAAAATTTTCTGAAAGGTATGTATGGCTTAATTAAATTTTAAATATTTTTCTTTGCATGCCTTTCAACATTACGCGGAGTATCTAATTTCTTTTAAATTATGTAATTCTCAAGAATGTAAGAAAATTTTACATTTATCAAATAATTTCTTTTGATTTTCACATGACTTGGTAGACAAAGGGTGGAGACTAGTGGGATAGAAACACTCCTCCAATAGCACAGTTAGGAGGTAAAGGACATTCCTTAAACAGAGGTAATCTGACAAAATTTGGTACTTTTTCCACTGCACTTTGCCTTTATAATTTGCCTTTTATATATATAATGGTTGGTGGTAAAAAGTGACTTAAGTCCTGTTTATATTATAGAAGTACGGAAGAGATACTTTAAATTGAGCTAATCATATAGGAAACTGGATTTTGTAACACAACCATGTACAAATGCTAAAAATGTAACTGAAATGTTAACTGTCCAAACCAAAAAGTGGTGAATAGCTAGAAGTATATATTAACCAAGTGTTTTTTCTGTTATAAAAGGAGAAAGTTAAAACTTACTTGCAGAAGCATCCCAAAATTTTATCGATCCATCTGCATGACTAGGCAAAAAACAAATTAGTATTAATTAATGTATATTAAGCAAAATAAATCATTCCAAAAGTGTAAAACTTGAGTTAATATTACATTCAAAAATACTGTTCCAACGAAAACAAGTGTACACTAAATCATTTCTAAGCTCAAAACAATAGTTTACCTATAAAACACTAAAATCTAAACTTAAAAAAGAATAATTACTTAAATTTTATTCAAAGAAGATTTTATTGTGTAATAAAGAGCAATTAAAACCTACCTGTTGGAAAAAAACCCAATATTTTTAATATAAAATTGTTTACACTCAATAAAAAGATACCAGAAACAATTAGGATTATTTAAAGTAATTTTGAAATGAATATAATGGTGAAATTAAATTTAAGCTTCAAATTACAAAAATGAAATCTTTAAACCTATGAAAAGTTTTATCACTCTGAGTAAGAACTAAGAAAATAAAATAGGATAAAATACTTTCCAATACATTTTTTGAGGTCAGCTTTATTTTCAATCAAAATTAGAAAAAAATCTTCACAAGAAAATTACAAACCAATATTCTTTGAGCATGGGCATAAAAACTGTAAACAAAATTATTAGCAAATTGAATGAAGTTTCCTTTATACATCATGCATAAGTAGGTGGGATTTATCCCAGGAATGCAAGGACAGTTTAACATGAAAAAAACTCAATCACCATATTGTAATTCATCATACTGAAAGATTAAATACCACATGATCATCTCAATAAATGCAGAATAATCATTTGGCAAAAATTTACCATCCATTCATGAAAAATAAAACCTCAACAACCTAGGAACAGGAAACTACTTCAACCTGCTAAAGGACATCTAGGAACAACCTACAGATTCCACACATAAGTAATATTGCACAGTACCTGTCTTTCTCTGTCTGACTGACTTCTCTCAACATACCACTCTTTAGGTCCATCTATGTTGTTGCAAATGGCAAGATTTCATTCTTTTTATGGCTGAGTAATATTCTGCTGTTTAGATGTGCTATGTAGTCTGTCCATTAATCTATTGATAGACACCTAGGTTGCTTCCATATCTTGGCTATTTTAAATAATGCTGCAATGAACATAGGGGTTCTGTATATCTCCTCAAATTATTGTTTTAATTTTTTGGATAAATATGCATAAGTGGAATTTTGGATCACATATATGGTAGTTCTAGCTTTAATTATTTGAAAAATACCCGTACTGTTTTCCACAGTAACTCACTAATTTAAAATCCCTTTTCTCAACATCTTTGCCAGCCCTTATTTGTTGTCTTTTTTATAATAGCCATTCTGACAAATATGAGGTGATATCTCATTGTAGTTTTTATTTTATTTTATTTTTTTAAATACATTTGTCTCTGCCTACCTCCCACCACTTTCCCTTGCCCTCCCTCCTTCCCTCCCTCAGCTCTTCCTCTTTGGTTTTGTCCATGAGTCCTTGCTATATGTTCCTTGACTTTCCCCTTCCCTTCCTTTTCCCCGCCCCCTCCCTCCTTCCTCATTGTAGTTTTGAATTGAATTTGATGATTAGAGATGCTGAGCATCTTTTCATGTGTCTGTTTGTCATCTGCAAGTCTTCTTTGGAAAAATGTCTATTCAGGTCCTCTGTCTATTTTTTAATTGTTTTTCTTTTATGTTGAGTTGTATGAGTTCTTCACATACTTTTGATATCAACTCCTTATCAGATACAACACTTTATTCTTTTTTTTCTTTTTTCCTCTGACTCTATAATTTCATATTACCTATCTCCTAGTTCACTGATTCTTCTGATTAAGGCTGAAGTTGATCCCTTCTAGTATATTTTCTAATTCAGTTATTGTCATCTTCTACTCCAGAATTTATTTTTCATTCTTTATTATAATTTCTATCTCTTTGTTTTCATTTTGCTCATCCCTTATTTAAATTTTGTTTAATTGTTTATCTGTATTATCTTAGTGCCCTGAGATTTTTAAAGACAATTATTTTGAAGTGTTTGTCAGGTAATTCACAGATCTCTATTTCTAAATAGGACTAGTGATCAGTTTTTATAAGTTTATTTTGTCCCTTTGATTACCTGTTTCCTTGTGTGCCTTGTTATTTCTTTTTGGGAATTTGTCATTTGAAAAACAGCCACTGATTATGAACTGGCTTTGTACAGGGGAAGACCTTCACCAATCCGCCTAAATGGAAATTGTGGGGCCTCTCAAACCTTTAATGGAGATGTGTCTCCTCTGGGCCTGTGTGTTTAATTTCTCAATTAGAGACATTTGCTGGTTTTCTTCAGGGGTGTGTAGTCTTATATTCCCACTACTGTCTGTTTTTAGTACTGCAAATTTTTGATGAAGTTCAACAACCACTGAGTTCTTTTTTGCTCTCTGAACCCCCCAGGCATCCAAGTTCCATCAGTACTCGGATTCAGGTGAGACAGAAATTAATCTCTTGGGAAGCCCCCTGAAAAGCAGGAATATTTAATGTACATTCTACTCCTCTCTTTCCCTCTAATGAGAGAATGTACAAGTTGGGCATTCCTCCTAGACACAAACTACGGCAATTTTGTGGAGTGGCTGACATAGTCAAAATGAAATTAAATAGATATTTAAACCCATTTCAATGTGGCAGTTCTTGGCTTTAAGCTTGCCTGAGTACAATTTTTTACTGGTTTCTTGAGCATATATTGTTGTTTACATCAGTGTCTCTGTGGGAGAACAAGGTCTGGGGCCACCTATTCTGATATCCTGCCAATGTAACTCTCCATCAGATTTTTATAGAGTATTTTTCAATTACTTTTCTCTCAAAGTGATTGTTTTCTTTTACATGAAATGAATGTATTGTAAATAGCATATAATTGGGTCATAATGTTTAATCCACTCTGCCAATCTGTGAATATGAATTGGTGTACTTCGAGCATTTATATTTAATGTAATCATGGATATGTTAGGGCTTCAGTATGTCATTTTCTTCTTTCCCATTTATTCCTGCCTCCCTATGGGTTACTTGAATTATTTTAGTACATCCTTTTTGATGTGTATTTTTAGTGTATCCATTTGCATTGGGTTTTAAAAAAATGGTTGATCGAAGCATAACAATTTGCCACAATCTATTGGTGTCATCATACTACCATTTCGAGGAGAGTATAAAAATTTTATCTCCATTTCCATTACCTCACCTTCTCCCTCTTAGAATTGTCTAAATATTTCCCCATATGTACATAAAACCATACCAGACAATGTAACTATAATATTTTACTCAACCATCAAATATAATTTTAAAAACTCAAGAGAAGGCCTATTGCATTTACCCATATTTTTGCTTACTGTGTTTTTCCTTCCTTCTTAATAGTCCAAGGTTCCTTCTTTTATCATTTGCTTTACATTTACAGAACTTCCTCTAGCCACTCCTTTAGGGTAGGTCTGATGTTGACAAAATTTTTTGTTTCCTTCCTTTGAGAATGTGTTGGTTTTTCTTTAATTCCCGAATGATATTTTTGCTAGGTATAGCATTCTGGGCTGCCAGTTCTTTCCTAGAAACACTTGTAAAGTGTTTTCCACCTGGCCTCCATAGTTTCTAATGAGAAATTCACCATCATTCATATTTGTTTTGCCCTATTAAGAAAGGTGCCATTTCTCTCTTACTGTTTTCATTTTTTTCTCTTGGTGTTTAGTGTTCAGAGGTTTGACTATGATGTGACTTGTGGATTTCTTGTGGTTCATTTAGTTTCTGGAATCTATAGGCTGACATCTTCTGCCAAATTTGCAAAGCTTTCAGGCATTATTTCCTGATATACTTTTTCCAGCCCTATTCTTTTTCTTCTCTCCTTATTCACTAGATTTCCACTGACACAAAAGGTAGAGGGTGTGTGGTTCACCACTGCTTGGCTGTGATAGAAATTCTCCTCACATGATCTCCTCTGACACCACAGGTGATGGGTTTCATTACCACCCAGCAAAGTTAAAAGTCTCAGCATCTTACCCAGCCTTTGTTTAGTGTCTGAAAATGATACTTCTCTCAGGAGGAAGTTGAGGCACCATTTTTATAGCCTAATAAATGTGAAAATCTAGGCTCCTTAATATGCCTTGGCTTGAGTGGATTGGGGTGGGGCCATAGTTTTTTTTTCCCCCTGTGGAAGTTAGCTAGATTATTTTCTAAAAGTTTTCTGTCTTGATAGGCTACCCCTTTCACGTCCTTTGGCTAGAGAGAACTAATGTTGTTCATGTTTTGTTTTGTTTGTTTGTCTGTACCCATTGACAAATGCAGATTGCCAGCTTCTTCAACTCTACTTCTGGGATACAGGAGGCAAAAACCAAAAACATAAACCCTGTCAATGTTATTCCGTGAGACGGGGGCCTTGCCCGTCTGACCTCTCTCCATCTTTCCCAGTTATCTTATGTTTGTTTAATACATACTATTCAGGGTTTTGTTTTTTTTTTTGTTTTATTCATTGGGAAAAATAGGGAAAAGTTCATCTACTATATTGTCCCATAAGCAGATCAACTTACTATCTTTTAAATCTCACCTTTTTCTGTTGGTATGTCTCTATTTTTATTCCTAATATTAGAGCATCAAGTAGGCTACTACCAAAAGTGGTTACTTTTCTGATGCTATATATTTTGAAGCATACTTCAAATAACCACCTGATGGGGTTATAGAAGAGTCATTTGGCAGGAATTAAGAGATGTTGATAAGGGCCTTTCTGAGGCTAAAAATCTATAATTTTCACAGGAATTCTTCCTTGACTAGTCTCTTATGATTTTTCATCTTTTGACTTTCTCCTACTGTTATAATGTACACTTAATTATTTTTGTTATATGTATACGTTTTCAGTGGTTTCATTTTACCTTCCATCAAGGTTATAATCTTTGGACAAAATTTGTGTCTTATTTTTATTGTTGACACTATTATAGATGTTCCCCTTGCCCACCTCCACCAAGATCCTGTCCTCTTCTCCCTCTGGCCCTCACCACACTGCTGTCTGTCTCCATGGGCTATTAATATATGTGTCTTTTATTTTTACTTCTACTTAAACTGTCAGTCTGCCTAGGGCACAATTATGAGAAATTGTAAAAGCTCAATGAAACATTTTTGATGATGAATTGATAAATTTAAAAATCACATCCCACTTACCCAGTAATAATAATTTCTGGATATGTTTGTGTTCCAAGGTTCCAAGCTCCTCCACTGATTGGCCACTCCTAAATATATTATCCAGGAAAATTTTGTAAATTTATTTTTAATTTTAGAGAACTTAAAAATTTAAAGTGACAATATTTTAAAATAATGGTGAAAGATTTTCTTAGAAGTCAATAGCTATACAGTAAAGGAGGATAAAGTATGTAGTTATCTTTTAATTTTTTTATTCAGGAAAAGATCTAAATGTATAATTCCATAATCTTTAAAAACATTGATTTTAACAAAGATTACTATTCATATTAAAAAGTCAAAAAATATTTTCAATCATACAAATATAGTGCTGCTACATTTTCTACATGATCTACGTACTACCAAACTATTGTGGTGCCATTTAACACAGAATACTATGTTAATTGTGCTCCCCATACTCCCAGTGTTGTCCATCCCAATAGCCCTGTACAAATAACAGAAATCATAGTAGGTGGTCTAATACAATTGTAAGTATTTGTATCCTGTAGTAAATACAATAAAATGGAATTCCAGAAAGTTATTTAACTAATGACTTTTGATAATTATGTCTTATTGAACACCGGTTGATAAAAAATGATTAACTAGAAAAAGTTGACTTGAATTTATTAAAATATAATCTTTCATCCAAATTAATTTAAAGTAACATCTTAGAATTCAAATTTGTTACTTTAAATTTATACATAGTATATAAATATATATGAAATATAAGTACACCAATATATAACAATATACATATTATATAAGAAATTTATATTTCTATAGGTTTAAAGCTATGTACCATTTAGGAAATTTGAATTCCAGAGGTTATGTTTTTTATTGATTCCAGCTTCTGACTTCAAAAGAATTTAGTTCAAGTATTCTTTTATGGAAAGTAAGTAAATAGTTTGACAAAAAAGTGTAATCACATGATATGAATCCAAGACAATTTATTTTTAATTGTTACTTTTACCTTATTACTGTATCCTTGTTTTTTATGCTTAACTCCTATAGCGTAGAGTACTAGAATCAAATCTGGAGGGCAGTCAGCAAAGTAGGCTGTGCACGTTACTGGTGATTCATGAATGTCCATGGGATATGGATTTTCAAAGATTGGAAAACTAATAGATGAACACAATATATTAGGTTCATTTTGCAATGAAAAAAAAATACGATAAACTTATAAAGCAAATCCTGAAAACTTCTATATATTAATTATGCATTTCACTTGTTTTATGCATCATAAGAGTCATATGAACAAAAATGCTCTTTTGAAAATATTTACCTATAAAATATAATAAGGATATTGATAGAATTTTAAGTAAATTTTCTTTCAATAATTCAAAAATTCCACAATGATACTACTTTTACCTAAATATATAACATACTAAAGTATTAAAATATCTTAGTAAATTTGACATTTTTCACGGGAGATAATATATAAGTAAATGTTTTGTTTTGTTTTCTGCAGGAGTAATTTAAAGATGTATGTGATTATATCATGCTTGAGATAATTTCCTGCGTAAACTAGAGAACATACTGGGTATGCAAAATTATGGATGTAGTATATTTTATATCCTCAAGCCTACTAACAGGCATATAAGTATAGGACCAAATTAACAATTCTTATATCCATAATATATGTGTAGTTCTTACCAGATGTAACAGACACTAAAGAAATAGAATATTACCTTATGCTCCATCTGTTCCAGGTTTGTGTGATCATATTATTTCTGACATAATGTATGTTGCCTGGTGTGGGAGTTGGAGAGGGGCTACTAAAAATAATTTCCTTTCCCCACTGTTAGGAACTTAATTAGTAATTTAGTCCAATCTTCAGAGAGTATGGTATATGTGTGCACGTGTATGTGTGTGTATGCTACCGATGGTTTCCTAGATACAAATAGCAGTACATGCAAAATCAGATAGGAAGAACCAAGTTGTATTTAAAAAATGGCAAGTACGTTAAAATGGATGGAGTAGAGGTCCCTGTTACAGGGCAGAAATTATCAACATTTCTTAGATAGAACAATTGGAAGTAAAATAAATGAATCACCTTAAAGACCAGATCTACAAATTGGAATTTGATAATAGCAAGTAGTTGCTAGACCCCAGACAAGGTGAACAGTATAATACAAATGCTTGGAGAAAAATATCTTAGTATAATGGCAAAGAGTATGGAAAAAGATTTTTAAAAAGAAATAGGGAGAGGAAGATAGTGGGGATGTAGGTGGGAGCTGAGCCAACTTGCTCCTGCACCCAACTGGGACCCCTAGCCTATCTTCCAAAAAACAGAATGAACAGCCAAAGAATTCCAGATGACAGGAAGTTTAGTTAACAAAGCAGTGTTATCAGACAACCAGACCTACACCAGCAAGCCTATACACTTTTGGATTTTGGAAGCCAAAGTGTGCAGAGGATGCTTAAAAACAAGTGGAAAGGAGATTTTGTAGGCCAAAAGAAGGTCCCTGGACCCTGAGATGGAGACCGAGGCTGCCGCAGGAGCACTGGAGGAGAGCCAGGTCAGTGATAGCCACCAAGCAGTTCTCTGCCCTCCCAGAGTGGAGAAGTCTCACACCCATGCCAGTAGAGGCCTGGACATGTAAAGTCACTGGGGGTATAAAAAGGCAGTAAGTGACACACGACCAGCAGCGTACCATCGCTGCCAGCTAGGACAGTACCAGAGAAATTGTGGAGGCTGCCAGATAGGACAGTAACAGAGAAATTGGGGAGCTGGGTGACACCTGGAGCTGGGAGAAGAGATGGGATACAACTGGCCATGACCCAGATAGACTCTGGGCTGGTCAGAGAGTTGGACTGTGTGGAAAGTCAGGCACTTGTTAAGAGCAGCCAGCAGCACCCCAGGAAACTTCTCAATAAAAGAACTGAGCAGTCGTGTAGTGACCTGCCTCACACAATGGTCAGGCTAGTAAAGAGGGAAGATTGGAGGCACGATCTGCTATCACTCAGGGCACCTCGCAGATTGATCAAAGAGAGGGAAGCAGGGGTTCAGAGAGGCAGTGGCTCCCAGAGAGACTTCGTCCGATAGAGGAACTGAGCCACCATTCAGGGACCTTGTGGGCACACAGTGGTCAGGCCAACAAAGGAGGAAAAGGCACATGATTTGCTTCCACTCAATGTACCTCACAGACTGATCAAAGGGTTGCAAGATGAGGTGGATTATTGGTGCTGGCCTGGAGTAAATGTGCAGAGTGGACAGCATAGGCTGCACAGTGATCTGACGGTGTGGGCAGTAAACAGAGCACCTGTGTTATTGTAGCCCAGACCGAGCCCCATCCTCCTGGCAGAACAACAGGAAAGGAAAATAATGGAGCCCAGCCCCCTTCTGCCTGCAGGATTTGGAAAGACCTGCAAAACTGGTTTGGTCATGTAAAATTGGCATGAGGTTTTTTTTTTTTTTTTCTCAAAAAAAAAAGTAAGATCATAAAACCTGGAGCCCAGAGAAAACCAGAGACAATCTAGAAAGAAGTCAGAAGGCAAACACCAACAGCTGACACAAATTTCACTTTGCTATCTCTCAGAACTTGCATTTTTTAAATTTCTCTTCTTTCCATTTATTTAGTTTATTTTGTTTGGTTTGTTTCTGTTTGATTTGTTTTCCCCCCTGTCATATTGCATTTTAATTTTTCTTCTTTCACTTCACTCATATTCCAAATAACACACTATTCTTCATCTTTTACTCTTTATTGTTTTTAATCAGATTATATATTTCTTATCATACTATTGTTATTCCAAATCGCACAAAGCACCCTTCCCTGGTCTTAAACCATTTTACCATCTTTCTGAGCTTTATTACTGTTGTGGTTAACTTTATTTCCTCTCACACTACACCAAGTTTCTATCCCTCACTCTATTTCTCCTCCATCTAACCTTGTATAAGCATTCTCATTTCTTAAGTCAGATCACATTCTTTTACCCTTATTATAAGAGACATTTCTTTTTCAACTTTTATAAGCAGTGGCAAGTTGGGTAAAATATCATGGTTATCGCAGTACTCCTCCAAAAGGACTCCTATTTGTTCACTACTTGTTTGTACTTTAAATCCCATAGAATACTCTCCCACTGTCTTACTCCCTTTTGCCTTGGCCTTCTTCCTGATCAGTTGAATAAGGAATTTTATTTCATTGTTTTCTCTCTCCCTTTTGTTCCTTCTTCTTTTCTTTATGTATTCCCCCTCACTCAGCTGGGCTTTACTCCTTATATTTATTAGTTTGCTTCCCTGATCCTCATAATCATTTTTCTTTACTGTAGATATCTCATATTCACTTTTTGCTTTTCTACAATATTCTTATTCCTGTATCACCTTTATTAAACTTTATTCAGCAGTCATTGCTATCAACCCTGCTATGGTTTTTCTGCAATTTTGCTTCTGCTGGTCCAACATCTTTTCAAATTTACTTCAAACCTCACAGTATACTCTTCCCTCTTCTTACCCCATCATTCCCATGGCCCTTTTGTGTTTTGCTTACATTGCAAGTTTTTCTCTCTCCCTTTCTTCCCCTCAGTTCCATCCCAACTCTTACCAATTCTTCTCCCTCTTACCATACAACAACATTTCCCCCTCTTTTAGTTATCTCATACTCCCTTTGTCATATCTTATAATATCTGCAATCTCTCTTCACCTTTATTAATCTTATTTCAATTGAGGTAGAGACTGCTAATGTGGTAGGGGGGATTCTTTTTGCTGGTGTAGGTCTGGTTGTCTGATAACACTGCTTTGTTAACTAACAGCGGTAGAACGGCATACAAGACAAGGTGGGAGCTGTGAATACCAGTACACCTGTTAGAGGGGAGAACCCACCAACGAAGGAACCATTGACAGGTAAAGCCCAAGTACAACAAGAGAGCCTGATAAACAGAAGAAAGGGCAACCCTAGAGCGTCCAGGCAAGGAAATCAAAGAGCCTACACCACTGAGTCCCATAGAACCCCTACCACAGAAGTTCACCCTGAGAAGACAGCTGGCAAAGTAGAGCATCTGGAATCACAGAAACAAACAAAAAGAGTACCATAAAATGGGGGGAAAAGGAAAGAACCCAAAATTGAAAGGAATGGAAGTAAAAGAGTTAAATGAAATGGAGGCAAGGGAACTATCAGATATAGAATTAAAAAAAATGGTTATAAGGATGCTCAAGGAACTCACTGACAACTACAAGGAACTGAGTGAGAACTACAACAGTATTAAGTAGAAAACAGAAACAATAAACAATAACCAAGAAATGAAGAATACAATATCTGAAATAAAAAATATATATATATACTACAAGGAAGTACAAGCAGGTTAGATTAAGCAGAGGACCAAATTAGTGAGCAGAAAGACAAGGTAGAAAAAAATACTCAGGAAGTGCAATTACCTGGTAGAGCATGAAAAAAAATTAAACACCCAGGCAGAGCACAAAAAAAGATTTAAAAAATATGAAAATAGTTTAAGAGAACTGTGGGGAAACATGAAACACATTAGAATCATAGGATTACCAGAAGGGTTAGAAAAGAAGTAAGGTGCAGGGGATGGTAATGGCTGACGTCAAAAGCAGGTTGAGTGTTTGACAAAGCCATGCTTGACTGGCTTCCATCTGCAAAGTGGAGCAAGCCAGCAGCTGACAACAGCCAGAACCTGGGGGTGAGGGGGATTGGGTAGAAAACAGTTTACCACAAGCTTCAGCTGAATTGACTGCAGCCTTGGCAGAAGAAAGTTTTATCATTTAGGTAGTCTGGGAAATGAACAACCTTCACCTGCAGCTGGAAAACAATCTTGAGCTTCATCTAACCAACCCCCATAAAATAAATGCAGAGACCGTGTTCAGGCATTTTCTCTCCATCAGAGGACAATGACCCACCTGGCCCCCACTTTTCCTTAAACTGTCTTGTGTTGTATCTTTGAGTTGTGTTGTGTCTTTCTCAATCTCCCGTCGCCCCGACTCAAGGACCTCCACTCTGCGTGGGTTGCAGCAATAAGAAATAGTAAACTTGTTTGAAAAAACAGTAACAGAAAACTTCCCTAACCTGAAGAGGGGAAAAGCCATACAAGTTCAGGAAGTATAGAGGGTCCCAAACAAGAACCCAAAGAGGCTCACTCTAAGACAAATCATAATTAAAATGCCAAATCTGAAAGACAAAGAGAGAATCTTAAAGGCAGCAAGGGAGAAACAGGAAGTAACATACAAGGGAGCACGCATAAGGCTCACAGCTGATTTCTCAACAGAAACATTACAGGCCAGAATGGAATGGCAAGAAATATTCCAAGGCCTGCAACCAAGACTACTCTACCCAGCAAGGCTCTCAATTACAATGGAGGCAAAATAAGGAGTTTCCCTGATAAAATAAGGCTAAAAGAATACACCTCCACCAAGCGAGAACTGCAAGAGATGCTAAAGGGACTGTTTAGGAAGAGGAAGAAAAAGAGTGAGGGAGAGAGGAACTCAGGCACAAAGGGGAAAAAATTGAATAAGTACCAATCAATAATATCATTAAATGTAAATGGATTAAATGCTCCAATCAAAAGACATAGGGTAGCTGAATAGATAAGAAAACATGACCCACACATATGCTGCCCACAAGAGACCCACCTAGAAGAAAAGACCTACACAAATTTAAAGTGAAGAGTTGGAAAAAAATATTCCAGCCAAAAGCCAAGGAAAAAAAAAGCCATGGTACCAATACTTATATCAGAAAAAGTAGAATTCAAAACAAAGGTTATAAAAAGAGACACAGAAGGACACTTCATGATATTCAAGAAAAGAATCCATCAAGAAGACATAAACATTATAAACATATATGCACTCAGCATAGGATGACCCAAATATATAAGAAAAATCTTGGAGGACTTCAAGGAAGATATAGACAGCAATACATTGATTGCAGGGGATTTTAACACCCCACCATCAACAATAAATAGACCTTACAAACAAAATATCACCCAGGATATTGCAGCATTGAACAATGCTGGACTTAACTGATCAAATAGACTTAACTGAAAACATGTAGAACTCTTCATCCAGAAAAAGCAAAATACACATGCTTTTCAAATTACATGGAACATTTTCAAACATAAACCACATGATAGGACACAAATCAAGCCTCAACAAATTCAAGAAAATTGAAATTATATTAAGAATTTCCTTGGACCACAAGGGCCTGAATCTAGAAACCAGCCTCAAGGAAAAAACTCAAAAACATTAACATTCATGGAGATGCATGGCATGCTATTAAACAATGAATGGGTTAACAGTGAGATCAAGAAAAAAATTAAAAAGTTTCTGGAAACAAATGCAAATGAACATACAACAGTCTAAAATCTATGGGACACTGTGAAGGCAGTCCTGAGAGGGAAGTTCATAGCAAAACAGGCCTACCTAAAAATGACCTTACCATATATCCACAAGAACTGGAGGAACAAGAAACAGAGTCCACAACAAGCAGAAGGAAGGAAATAACCAATACGAGAGTAGAACTAAATGACATAGAGACTAAAAGAATAATTCAAAAGATCAATAACTCCAGGAACTGGTTCTTTGAAAAGATAAAATCTACAAGCCTTTAACAGAATTCATCAAGAAAAAAGGCAAGAGGACCAAAATAAATAAAATCAGAAATGAAAGCTGAGAGATTACAACTGATACCACAGATATGCGAAGGATTATAAAAAATTACTACAAACAACTACATGACAAGAAGTTTGAAAATCTTGATGAAATGGACAAATTTCTAAAAGCACAATCTTCCAAAACTGAATGAAGCAGAAAGCCTGAACAGACTGGTGAAATCACAGCAGGTGAAATTGAAGCTGTGATAAAAAAACTACCAGCACATAAAAGCCCTGGTCCAGATGGTTTCACAGGAGAATTTTACAAAACATTTAAGGAAGAACTAACCCCTATCTTTCTCAGACTATTCCAAAAAATCAAAGAAGAAGGAAGACTGCCAAACTCTTTTTATGAGGCCAGCATAATCCTAATCCCAAAACTAGATAAAGATACAACAAAAAAGAAAACTACAGGCCAATATTGCTGATAAACATAGATGTTAAAAACCTCAATAAAATATAGGCATACCACATCCACCATGATCAAGTGGGATTCATCTCAGGGATGCAAGGATGGTTCAATTTTCACAAATCAATAAATGTAAAACATCACATAAACAAAAGGAAAGGCAAAAATCACATGATCATATCAATAGAGGCAGAAAAAGTATTTGATAAGGTACTGCACCCATTTATGATAAAAACATTCAGCAAAGTGGGAGTAGAGGGAGCATATCTCAACACACAAAGGTCATATAAGAGAAACCTACAGCCAACATCATACACAATGTGCAAAAGCTAAAAGCTTTCCCACTAAGATCGGGAACAAGACAAGATTGTCCGCTTTCACCACTTCTAGTCAATGTACTAATGGAAGTTATAGCCACAGTGGTCAGAAAAAAGAAAAATAAAAGGCACCCAGATTGGAAAGGGAGAAGTAAAACTGTCATTGTTTGCAGATGACATGACAGAGTACATAGAAAACCCTACAGACTCCACCAAAAAACTGCACTACCTAGTAAGTGACTTGGCAGAACAGCAGCATACAAAGTTGATATTCGGAAATTGAAGGCATTTTTGTACACCAATGAACTATCAGAAACAGAAATCAGGGGGGGAAATCCCATTTGTTATAGCAACAAAAAAAATAATGTACCTAAGAATAAACCTAACCAAGGATGTAAAAGACCTATACTCAGAAAACTACACAACACTGAGAAAGAAATTAAGAAGGACACACAAATGGAAGCATATACTGTGTTAATGGACTGGAAGAATTAACATCATCAAAATGTCCATACTACCCAAAGCAATCTATAGATTTGATACAATCCTTATCAAAATACCAATGACATATTTCACAGATATAGAACAAGCATTTCAAGAAATTATATGGAACCAAAAACAACCCCAAATACCTCAGCAATTTTGAGAAAGAAGAACAAAGTAGGAGGGATCACAATACCTGATGCCAAACCATATTACAAGGCCACTGTAATTAAAACAGTGGTAGTGTACCTCTGGCCATGATGGAGATGCAGGTAGATACACTTTGACTCCTTGCACAACCAAAAGAAGGACAACAACACATTTAAAACAAAAAAATAACCAGAACTGCCAGAACATCAAACTGTATGGAGGTCCGACAACCAAGAAACTAAAGAAACATTCATCCAGACCAGTAGGAGGAGCAGAGATGGACAGCCAGGTGGCATGGCAAGGAGGTGGCTGGAGGACCAGGTGGGTGAGGCAGCACTGGTAGACCTGGCGGTCCCATATCTGCACGTGGATAAACTGTGAAGAACAGCTGTGGAACGAGACAGACTGCACAATTCAGGGTTCCTGAGCTGGAAAAGAAATTCTCAAAACATCTGAGGGTACAACCTGGTGGCAGTTGTAGCAGCTGAAGAAATTCCCAGTCTCACAGGAGAGTCTGTTGGAGAGGCTCATGGGTTGAAGAATGTAGAAAAACCCATCCACCTGGGAATCAGCACTAGAAGGGCCCAATTTGCTTGCGGGTAGTGAGGAAAGTGACTGAAAGCCGCCGAGAGCCGAGCAAGTGGCATTCTCTTTCGGATCTCTCCCAACAACATAGCGTCACAATGCAGCAACCTGGGTTGCCCCACCCTGGTGAAAACCTAAGGCTCTGCCCCTCCCAACGTAATAGGCATGCTGAGACAAAGAAATACAGCCCAAATGAAAGAAAGGATCAAAGCTCCAAAAACAGAACTAAGCAATTAACATACAGCCAACATATCAGATGCACAGTTCAAAACACTGGTAATCAGGATGCATGCAGAATTGGTTGAGTATGGTCTTGAAATGGAGGAAAAAGTGAAGGTTACATAAAATGAAATAAATGAAAATACTCATGGAACCAACAGTAAAGGGAAGGAAACTGGGACTCAAATCAACAACTGGGAGCAGTTGGAAGAGACAAACATTCAACCAGAACAGACTGATGAAACAAGAATTCAAAAAAATGAGGAGAGGCTTAGGAACCTCTGGGACAACTTTAAATGTTCCAACATCTGAATCAGGGGTGCCAGAAAGAAAAGAGGAAGAGTGAGAAATTGAAAACATATTTGAAAAAATAATGAAGGAAAACCTCTCCAATCTGGTGAAGGAAGTAGACGTCCAGGAGATCCAGGAAGCTCAGAGAGTTCCAAAGAAGGTGGACCCAAGGAAGCATACACTAAGGGACATCATAATTACATTACCCAAGATTAAAGATAAGGAGAGAAACTTTAAAGTAGCAAGAGAAAAGGAGACTCCTTTGTAGTTATCTACATATCCCATAAGAGTATCAGCTGGCTTATCAATAGAAACCTTACAGGCAAGAAGGGGCTGGAAAGTAGTATTCAAAGTAATGAAAAGCAAGGACCTACATTCAGGATTACTCTCTCCAGCAAAGCTATCATTTAGAATGGAAGGGCAGATAAAGTGCTTCCCAGATAAGGTCAAGTGAAAGTAGTTCATCATCACCAAGTTCTTATTACATGAAATGTTAAAGGAACTTATCTAAGAAAAAGAGGAAGATCAACAACTATGAATAGTTAAATGACAACAAAGTCACAACTATTAACAACGAAATCTAAGAAAATACAAAAACAAACTAAGCAAACAACTATAACAGGAACAGAATCATAAAAATGGAGATCACAAGACAGGGGGAGGGGAAGAATGGCAGGAAAGGTACAGGGAATAAGCAGCATAAATATTAGTTTAAAAATAGGCAGGCAGAGTTTAAGAATAGTATAGGAAATGGAGAAGCCTAAGAACTTAAATGTCCAACCCACAGTCAGGAACTAAGGGGGCTTCAGGTGGTGCAGGGTGGACAGGAATAAAGGGGAGAAAAAATGGGACAACTGTAATAGCATAATCAATAAAATATATATTAAAAAAACAGTGATAGTGGCATAAGAACAGACACATATATCAATGGAATAGAACAGATCCCAGAAAAAAACCTTTGTCTCTATGGTAAACTAATACTTGACAAAGGGGGCAGCAGCATATAAATGGAGTAAAAATAGACTCTCAACAAATGTTGGGAGATCTGGACAGCTACATGCAAAAAAATGAAATTTGACCACCAACTTACACCATACAAAGAAATAAAGTCAAGATGGATAAAACATTTAAATATAAGTCACAACGCCATAAAAGGCCTAGAGAAGAACATAGGCAGGAAAATCTCATATTCCATGCAGTGATACTTTTGCCTATATGTCCCTTGGAATAAGGAAAGAATGAACAAATGGGACTTCATCAGAATAAATAGCTGCATGGCAAAATGAAAAGGGAACCGAATGTATGGGAAAATATATTTGCCAATGATACCTCAACAAGGGTTTGATCTCCAAATTATATAAAAACTCACAGGACTCCACTCAAGGAATACAAACAATCCAATTAAAAATGGGTAAAGGACCTGAACAGATACTTCCTCAAGGAGGGCATACAGAGACCTCAGAGATAGATGAAAGGATGCTCAGCATTATTAGACATCACAGAGATTCAAATTAAAATCACATTGAGATAACACTTCACACAAATCAGAATGGTCATCATAAACAAATCAACAAACAACAAGTACTGACGAAGTTTAGGAGAAAAGGGAACCCTAGTACACTGTTGTTGGGAATGCAGTCTAGTGCACCAACTGTGGAAAACAGTATGGAATTTTCTCAAAAAACTGAAAATGGAAATACCTTTTCATCCAGCAATTCCACTGCTGGGATTATACCCTAAGAATCCTGAAACACCAATTCAAAAGAATCTAGGCACCCCAGTGTTCATAGCAGTGCAACTTACAGAGCTAAGTGCTAGAAGCAACCCAACTGCCCATCAGTAAATGAGTGGACTGAACAACTGTGGCACTTTTATACAATGGAATACTACACAACAGGAAGAAAGAAGGAGCTCTGAAAAAAAAATCAAGATGGTGAAGAAGTGAATGGGAGTCACACTGACCCCCTCCCAGGAACAATCTGGAATTACAATTAAATTGTGGAGAAAGCACCTGGAATAAACAACTGAACAATAGCAAGAGAGGGGCCTTATAACCTCAGACAGACAGAAGAATTAGCTTTAGCACAACCTCACTGGTAAGGTGGGTGGGGCGCCCACAGGCAGCAGCACCAGAAGGATATTGAAATGGCCACTTGGATCCCCCTGAGAAGAGCGGGGTCTAAACCATAAGCAGGGATCTCCAGCATACAGCACCAGTGCCCAAAAAGCACACAGGTAACAGCCAAGTACGACACGCAGCAGGGCTGCTCTCTGCCAGAGACAGTCAGCTGGAGATGCAAAGAGACTTTTAAAGGGCCAGCACATAAATTTAATTTGCAGCCACTTACCCTGGGCTCTGGCAAAAGCAGGGGCAGAGTGGGCTAAAGAGGCCTGAGGAGAGAATGGAGAAGGAGGCTTTGGGGAGATAACAGGAAGAGTAGCCAGCAGGATCCTGGTGCTGACTCATTCCCCATATGGTAGCAGCCATCTGCTTCAGGCAGACCACTCCTCTGAGTGGCAGCAGCAAGAGAGGATACAATAATCCTCCCCCAAGGAGGGACTCTGCCCCACCCTGTGCTGTCTAAGCTGGCCTGCTGAGTGCAGAGTGACCAGATTAACAGCTGAAGAAGACAGCCACAGAGAGTAGATTCCTGGAAGTCTCGGACAGATTGCTTAGGATCAGGCAGGGTCAACATCTGACATCATCAGAGGCAGATCCAAAAAGAAAAAACAGCAGTCTCCTTCCATAGAAGTTCACACCACAAAGTCAGGATATCAAGACAGATTGATTTAAGACGGAGAAACAAAAAAAAAGAGTCTCTCAAATAATGGGAAGACAAAGAAACACCCCCTAACTGAAGGGAAAGGAGGAATCCCAACAAAGAGAACTAAATGAAATAGAGGCAAGTAAACTATCAGATGCTGAGTTCAAAGCAATGGTTCTAAGGAAGCTCAATGAGCTCAGTGAGCTCAGAGAGAATTACAAAAAAAAACTCCAGGGAAACGATAAGGAACTTGCTTCAAATTATATCAGCATGAAAACGGACATAGAAACTATCAATAAGAGACAAGAGGAAATGAAGAATACAACTTCTGAATTGAAGAACACAGTAGGAGGAATCAAAAGCAGGCTCAATGAAGCAGAGGATCGAATCAGCGAGCTGGAGGATAAGGTAGAAAAAAACACCCAGAAAGAGCAAGAAAATGAAAAAAGACTCAAAAAGAATGAAGTGGCATTTAGGGAAATTCAGGACAACCTGAAACATAATAATATTCATATAATAGGGATACCAGAAGGAGAAGAGGAGCAAGGGATAGAGAACCTGTTTGAGAAAGTTATGATGGAGAACTTCCCTAACTGGAGGAGAGAAAAAGTGGTTGAGACATCCAGGCAGCAGGCAAGTCTTAGGGTGCTTTGGTCCTTTTTCTGATTTGCCCCAGGCCTGGTACTCGTGGCTGTTGATCTCGATTTGCAGCTTGGCCCCTCCCATACCCACACAGTTCCAGCAAAGGCAGCTACCTATCTTGGATCAAACTGTATCTCCCAACAGGTAGTACCAGGCTGACACCAGGCCATGTTTAACATTTTTCTGTGCCGGAGTCTCTCTCAAGAAGCCACAGAACAAATACACCCTGTGGGTGGCCTCAGGCCACAACAGCACACCACGCAACTAGCTCCACAAGAGGTGCCTCCAAAAAGAAGTCTGAGCAGGCATCAATTTCAGCTGGAGAAAATTCCAATTCATGGGGTGAACACTTATATATATAGGACCTCATATATTGTGATCTTGGCTACTACTCACAGCCAGCCAGCCTGAGGGTAAATCCCATACCTGATGAGCCAACAGCAATCAACACTCAACTACATCAAAAGGGAGCACATAAGTGACACAAGGGGCACTTCTGGAGCAGCAGGATCAGGTGATCAAGAAAACTGTGCCACTGGACCCCACAGGACACCTACTACATAAGGCCACCACACCAGGAGTTGGAGACACAGGTCTACCTAACATAGAAACACAAAGGGGCAGCCAAAATGAGGGGAAAAAAGAAATGTCCCAAATAAAAGAACAGGAAAAATCTATAGAAAATGAACTAAATAAAATGGAGTCAAACTCACAACAATGATTATAAGGACTGTCAAGAAAGTAAGTGAGAATTTCAAAAAAGACAAAACAAGCATTAAAAAACAATAGAAACCAAAAAAGAACCAGTCAGAAATAAAGAATAAAATGGCTGAAATGAAGAATACACTAGAAGGAATCATCAGCAGATTAGATGAAGCAGAGGATGAATCAGAGATCTGTAAGATAAAGCAGCAAAGGAAAAAAAACACGATCACAGCAACAAAATTTTTTAAAAATGAGGATAGTTTGAGGAACATCTGAGACAACATAAAGTGTAACAACATTCACATCATAGGAATATCAAAAGATGAAAAGAGAGCAAGGGACTCGGACTCTACTTGAAGAAATAGTAACTGAAAACTTCCTTAACTTGGTAAAGAAAAAAGAAGCACAAATTCAGGAAGTGCAGAGTCCCAAACAAGATGAACCCAAAAAGGCCCACAGCAAGACACATCATAATTAAAATGGTAAAGGCTAAAGACAAATAAAGAATCTTAAAAGTAGCAAGAGAAGGACAGCTACCTACAAAGAAATTCCCATAAGACTGTGAGCAGGTTTCTCAACAGAAAATTTTCATGCCAGAAGGCATTGGCACAAACTATTCAAAGTGTTGAAAAGGAAAGATCTACAACCAAGACTACTCTATCCAGCAAGGCTATCATTTAAAATTGAAAAAGAGATAAATCTTCCTGGAAAAGAAAAACCTAAAAAGATTCATCACTACCAAATGTTGAGGGGTTTCTTTAGGAAAAATAAAAGAATATTTTATACACCAATAATGAACTATCAGAAAGTGAAACTAAGAAAACAATCCCATTTAGCCCTAGCTGGTGTGGCTCAATGGATTGAGCACTAGCCTTGAATCAAAATGTCACCAGTTCGATTCCCAGTAGAGGGCACATGCCTGGATTGCAGGCCAGGTCCCCAGTAGGGGGCGTGCAAGATGCAACCACACAGTGATGTTTCTCTCTCTCTCTTTCTCCCTCCCTTCCCTTCTCTAAAAGTAAATAAATAGATAGATGATAGATAGATAGATGATAGAAAACAATCCCATTTCCAAATCCATCAAGAAATTAAAATACCTAGAATCAATTTAACCAAGGATGTAAAACACCTGTACTGGGTAAATTATAAAACACTAAAAAAGAAGCTGAAGAAAATACAAATAAGTGGAAGCATATACTGTACTCATGGATAGGGAGAATTAACATCATTAAAATGTCCAACTACCAAAAGCAATCTACAGAGTCAACATAATTCCTATCAAGATATGAGTAACATTTTTCACACAACTAGAACAAGTATTTCAAAAATTTACATGGGACCACAAAAGACCCAAATAGCCACAGCAGTCTTGCAAAAGGAGGACGAAGTTGGGGAAATCATGCTACCTGATATCAGATTATATTACAAAGCAACAGTAATCAAAACAGCATGGTATTGCCATAAGAGCTGACATGTAGATCAATGGGAAAAAACAGAGTCCAGATATAAACATGTGCCTAAATGGTCAGTTAATATATGACAAAGGAGACAAAAACATTCAATAGGGTAAAGACAGTCTATTCAATAAATGGTATTGGGAATACCAGACAGATACATGCAAAAATAAAACTAGACTATCTTCTTCTACAACATAAAACAATGGGGTTGGGATTGACTGGGAGCAGGGGTGGGGGCAGGTCAGGTTACAGCAATGATGAAAAATGTGGGAAAATTGTAACTGAACAATAAAAAAGGAAAAACCTATTATTTTAAAAATTAAAAATTATCAAAATGGATTAAAAATTTAAATGTAGACTCGAAACCCTAGATCTCCCAGAAGAAAACATCAGCAATAAACTCTGATATTTCTCTTAGCAATATTTTTTATGATGTATCTCCTCAGGCAAGGGAAACAAAAAATAATAGTAAATGAAAGAAAAACTACATCAAACAAAAAAGTTCTTGCACAGCAAAGGAAATCATCAACAAAATTAAAAGACAACTTAGTGAATGGAAGAAAATATTTGACAATGATACATCTGATAAGGAGTTAATATCCAAAATTTATGAAGAACTCATATAAGTCAACATTAAAAAAAACCAAACAATCCAATTTAAAAAAGGGAAGAGAGAAGAGAGATCCAAGATGCCAGAGGAATAAGTGAAAGCTACACTCATCTCTCCCCAAGACCAATCTGGAATTACAACTAAATTGTAGAAAAACCATCTTGAATAACCAACTGAACATTAGTTTGAGAGAAGCCTTACAACCATGCACATACAGAACAAAACACTTCAGCACAATGTGGCTGGTAGGGAGTATGAAGGAGACTTGAGAGGGCTGGCTGGGCTCCCACAGACCATAGCTGAAGTGCCAGAGGGATGTTTCAGTGGCCAGGGGTGCCCCCTGAGAGTGTGGTCTAAACCCCAAGGTGGGATCCTCAATCTACAGCATCAGAGGCAGAAAAGAACCTAGATAACATCCAGCTGTGAAAAGCAGCAGGGGTTCTATCTCCCAGGAAGAGTTTGATAGAGATGCAGAGAGCTATTAAGGGCTAAAGCAAAGTTTCATTTGCAGCTGCTTACCCTGGATGCTGGCAAAGGGAGGGCAGAATGGACTAGAGACTCTTGATGAAAGTTTGGGTTTGGTGGTTCTGAGGGGAGAACTGATGGAGCAGCTGCCAGGATCTATGTGCTAAGTCATCCCTCACCTTGCAGGAGCCATCTCTCTCCAGCAGTACACTCCTTTCTGAACAGCATCAGCTTGAGGAGAAGCAATACCCCCGCCTACAGGAATTACTCTGCCTTACCCTGTGGTGTTTAAGCCTGATGGCTGATAACAGATTGATTAGATTAACAAAATTATCAGATTAATGGCAGATTAATTTAACATCAAAGGCAGAAAATACAGAGAAGCAGCCAAAATGGGAAGGAAAAGAAATAGATCCTGAATGAAAGAACAAGAGAATTTTCCAGAAGAACTAGATGACAAGGAAGGAAGCAATGTATCATACAGAGAGCTTAGAGTATTGATTATGAAGATATTCAACAGCATGAAAAAAAACCCCCACAGAGAAACCACAAAAAGGATCAGTCAGAAATAAAGAATGCAATATGTGAGCTTAATAATACACTGGAGGGAATAAGCAGTAGGTTAGATGAAGCAGAGGACCAAATCAGTGTTTTGGAAGACATGCAGGAAAAAACAATCAGGCAGATTGGCAAAAAGAAAAAAAAAATTTTTAAATTAGGATAGCTTAAGAAAGCTATCCTTTCTTAAGGATAGTTAAGAAAGTTAAGAAACATCTTGGACAACATGAAGCATTACAACATCCTCATCATGGGAATACCAGAAGTAGAAGACAGTGAGCAAAGGATTGAGGACCTATTTGAAGAAATAATAACCAAAAACTTCCCTAATGTGGTGAAGGAAAAAGTTGCAGAAGTCCAGGAAGATCAGAGTCCCAAACAAGTTGAACTCAAAGAGACCTACACCTTGACACATCATAATTAAAATGACAAGGCTTCAAGATAGGAAGAGAATACTAACAGCTGCAAAAGAAAAGCAAGTAGTTGTCTACAAAGGAGCACCAATTAGACTATCATCTGATTTCTTATCAGAAAACCTTCAAGCCAGAAGGGAGTGATGTGAATATTCAAGATGATGAAAAGCGACCTAAAACCAAGGCTACTTTATCCAGCAAGGCTATCATTGAAAACTGAAGGAGAAATAAGGAGGTTCCCAGAAAAGAAAAAGCTAAAGCACTTTGTAAACACCAAATCAATACTGCAACAAATTTTAAAGGACTTGCAGGAAGAAGAAGAAGAAGAAAGAAGAAAAAGAAGAAAGTAGAGAGGAGGAAGAGGTGGGGAGGAGGAGAAAAAGATAAAGGAAAATAAAAACCCAGAGGAAAGCAGTCTGACAATTAAATGACACTACAAATGTATCTATCAATAATCACTTAAAATATAAATGGCTTAAATGTTCCAATCAAAAGACAGAGGATAGCCGATTGGATAAGAAAACAAGACACATATATATGTATATCGCCTTGAAGAAACCCATCTAAGATCAAAATATACACACAGGCTAGAAGTAAAGGGTTGGAAAAAGATATTTCATGCAAATGGAAAAGGAAAGAAAGCTGTGATAGCACTACTTATATCTAACAAAATAAACTTTCAAACCAAGGCTATAGTAAGAGAAAAAGAAGGATACTACATATTGATAAAGAGAACAATCCAACAAAGGGATATAACCATTGTATACATTTACATATCCAACATAGGAGCACCTCAATATGTAAAGGAAATCTTGATGGACATAAAAGGAGAGACTGACAGAAATACAATCATCCTTGGGGGTTATGACACCCCATTGACTTCAATACATAGATCTTCTTGACAGAAAGTCAACAAGGAGACAGTGGTCTTAAATGACACCCTAGAACAAAGGGATTTAATTGATATCTTCAGACCATTTCACCCCACAGCAGCAGAATATACATTTTTTTCAAGTACGCCTGGAACATTTTCTAGGATAAACCAACCATATGTTATGACACAAAACAAGTCTCAATAGATTTAAGATGATTCAAATTATATCAAGCATCTTCTATGACCACAACACTGTGAAACCAGAAGTCAACCACAAGAGGAAGGCTGAAAAACACACAAAGACATGGAAACTAAATAACATGTTATCAAACAGTGAATGGGTCAATGATAAGATCAGGAAAGAAATAAAAAGATACCTTGAAACAAGTAAAAATGAGGCCATAACAATCCAAAATCTACGGGACACTGGGATAGCAATCCTAAGAGGGAAATTCAAAGCATTATAGGCCTATTCCAAAAAACAAGAAAAAGCTCAAATAAACAATCTAAATTCACACTTTAAGGAATTTGAAAAGGAATAACAAACAAAGCTCAATATGAGCAGAAGGAAGGAAATAATTAAGATAAGAGCAGAAATAAATGGAGTCTTAAAAAATGATATTAAAGATCAATGAATCCAAGAACTGGTTCTTTGAAAAGATAAAGAAGATTGACAAACCTTTAACTAGACTCATCAAGAAAAAAAGAGGACCCCCCAAAATATAAAATCAATAATAAAAGAGTAGAAATAACAGCAGACACCAAAGAAATACAATGGATTGTAAGAAAATATTAAGAATAATTATATGCCAACAAACTCGACAACCTGGATGAAATGGAGAAATTCCTAGAAACATACAATTTCCCAAAAATAAATCAGGAAGAAGAGAATCTGAATAGACAGATTACACCTAATAAAACTGAAGCAGTAATAATAATAAAAAAATTCCTTACAAACAAAAGCCCTAGACCAGATGGCTTCACAGGTGGATTTTACCAAACATTCTGGGAACTAACACCTCTCCTTCTCAAACTATTTAATAAAATTCAAGAGGATAGAAGGCTCCCAAACTCATTTTATGAGGCCAGCATTATAGTAATTCCAAAACCAGATAAAGACACTACAAAGAAGTCCTAGAGGAGAACATTGGCAGGAAACTCTTAGATATCCCATGCAGCAATTTTTTCACCGATATGTCTCCTAAAGCAAGGGACATAAAGGAAAGAATAAACAAGTGGGACCTCATCAAAAGAAGAAGCTTCTGCATGGCTAAAGAAAACATCAGCAAAGTGAAAAGGGAGCCAACCGTATGGGAAAATATATTTGCTAATGATACATCAGATAGAGGTTTGATCTCCAAGATATATAAAGAACTCACTCAACTCCACTCCAAGAAGACAAACGATCCAATCAAAACATGGGCAAAGGACCTGGGTGGACACTTTTCCAAGGAGGAGATCCAGAGGGCCCAGAGGCATTTAAATGGATGCTTAGCATCACTAGCCATCAGAGAAATGCAGATCAAAACCACCATGAGGTACCACCTCACACCGGTCAGAATGGTCAGCATAAACAGATCAACAAACAACAGGTGCTGGCGAGGTTGTGGAGAAAAGGGAACTCTAGTACACTGTTGGTGGGAATGCAGACTGGTGCAGCCATTGTGGAAAGCAGTGTGGAATTTCCTCAGAAAGCTGAAAATGGAACTGCCTTTTGATCCAGTGATTCCCCTGCTGGGACTATACCCTAAGAATACCAAAACGCCAATACAAAAGAACTTATGCACCCCAATGTTCATAGCAGCACAATTTACAATACCAAGTGTTGGAAGCAACCTAAATGCCCATCAGTAGATGATTGGATCAAAAAGTAATGGTACATATACACAATGGAATACTACGCAGCAGAAAGAAAAAAAGAACTACTAAACTTCGCAACAGCATGGATGGAACTGGAGAGCATTATGCTAAGCGAAATAAGCCAGGGGGCGAAAGACAAATACCATATGATCTCACCTATAAGTGGAACCTAACCAACAATACAAAGATGCAAGGAAAATAAGACCAGCAACACTGAAAGGAAAAGAAATCAACAGAGACAAGAGGGAAGGCGGGGGGAGGCGGAGAAAAGGAAGGGAAGGGGAAAGTCAAGGAACATATAGCAAGGACACATGGACAAAACCAAAGGGGAAGAGCTGAGGGAGGGAAGGGAGAGGGGGAAGAGAAAGTGGTGGGGGGTAGGCAGAGACAAATGTATTTGAAAAAATAAATAAATAAATAAATAATTTAAAAAAAAAGAAAAGAAAATTATAGGCCAATATCACTGATGATCATAGATGCTAAAATCCCCAACAAAATATTAGCAAACTGAATACAGTAATGCATCAAAAAGATCCTAAACCATCATCAAGTGGGACTTATTCTGGGAATGCAAAGATGGCACAACATTGGCAAATCAATAATATGATTCACCTCATAAACAAAATGAAGGATAAAACCACATGATAATATCAATAGATACAGAAAAAGCTTTTGATAAAATCCAGCACCTATTTATGATAAAAACTTTCAGCAAAGTGGGGATAGAGAGAACATACCTAAACATAATAAATGCTATATATGACAAACCCACTGCTATCATCATATACAATGGGCAAAAACTACTGGCATTCTCCTTAAGATTGGGAATAAGACAGGAATGTCTGCTTTCACCTCTCTTATTCAATATAGTACTGGAAGTCCTAGCTGTGAGAAGTCAGACAAGAAGAAATAAAAGGCATCCAAATTGGAAAGGAAGTAGCAAAACTCCCTTTATTTGCAGACGACATGATACTGTACATAGAGAACCCCAAAGGTTCCACCAAGAAACTACTAGAAATGATAAGTGAATTCAGCAAAGTAGCAGTATACAAAATTAATACTCAGAAACCAGTTGCTTTTTTTATGCCAATAACAAAATAAAAGAAATGGAAATTAAGAAAGCAATCCTATTCACAATTGCTCCAGAAGAATAAAATACCTAGGAATAAACCTAACCAAGGGTGTAAAAGACTGGTCCTTGGAATATTATAAGTCACTGAAGAAAGAAATTAAGATACAAATAAATTGAAGCACATACCATGTTCATGGATAGGACAAATTAACATCATTAAAATGTCCATACTACCCAAAGCAATCTATGGATTCAAAGCAATTCCTATCAAGATTCCAATGACATATTTCACAGAACTAGAAAAAATATTTCAAAAATGTAGATGGAACCACAAAAGGCCCCACATAGCAACAGCGATTCTGTAAAAGAAGAACAAAGTTGGAGGAATCATGTTACCTAATATCAAACTGCACTACGAGGCCGTAAAAATCAAAACAGACTGGTACTGGCATAAAAACAGACACACAGACCAATGGAACAGAATAGAAAATCCAGAAACAATCCCACACCTTTACAGTCAATTAATATTTAACAGAGGAAGCAAGCACATACAATGGGCTAAAGACAGTTTATTCAATAAATGGTGTTGGGAAAATTGGTCAGATATGTGCAGAAAAATGAAATGAGACCACTTTCCTACACCATCCACAAGAATAAATTCAAAATGGATCATAGACTTACATGTTAGACCTGAAACCATTAAAATCCTAGAAGAAAACATAAGCAGCAAAATCTGGGATATTGCTTATAGAAATATTTTTACTGGATATAGCTTCCAGGCAAGGGAAACAAAAGAAAAAATAAACAAATGGGACTTCATCAAACTAAAAAATTTTTGTCCAGCAAAGGAAATTATCAGCAAGATAAAATGACAACCCACTGAATGGGAGGACATATTTGCCAATACATCTGATAAGGGGTTAATATGAAAAATTTATAATGAATTTACAAAACCCAACACCAAAAAACCAAACAACCCAAATGAAAAATGAGCAAAGGACCTGAACAGACACTTGTACAAGGAGGACATACCAATGGTTAATAGGCATATGAAAAGATGCTCAACATCACTAATCACCAGAGAAATGCAAAGTAAAACCACAGTGAGATTCCATCTCACACCTGTCAGAATGGCTGTCATCAATAAATCAACAAACAAGTGCTGTCAAGGTTGTGGAGAAATGGCAACCCTTTTGCACTGTTGGTCAGAATGCAGACTGGTGCAGCCACTGTGGAAAGTGATATGGAGATACCTCAAAAAATTAAAAATGGATCTGCCTTTTCCCAGCAATCCCACTCTGGGAATATATCCAAAGATATATTTGAAAGAATATAAGCACCATTATATTCACTGCAGCATTATTTACAATCATCAAGATATGGAAGCAGCCCAAGTTCACATCAATAGATGAGTAGATAAAACAACTATGGGACATTTACACATTGTAATACAACTTGGCTGTAAAAAAGAAGAAAGTTTTACCCTTTGTAACGGTATGGATGGACCTGGAGAACATTTTGCTAAAAGAAATAAGCCAGTTAGAGAAAGACAAATGCCATATGATTTCACTCATATATGGAATCTAATGAACAAACTGAACTAACAAGCAAAACAGACGCAGGCTCATAGATAGAGAACTGATGACAGCTGGTGTGGGGTTGGAGGTGGTTAAGGGGTAGAGGGATTGAGAGAAAAAAGAAAAAGGACTCCTTGACATGGACGACAGGGTGGTGATTGCTGGGGGAGGTGGGTATAAGGGATGAAATGGTAATGGGAAAAAATATTATAAAGATTATATATATTTTAAAAATGGGCAAAGAACCTGAAGAAACACTTCTTCAACAAGGACACACAGATGGCCAATATACATATGAAAAGGTGCTCTATATCACTAATAAAAAGAAAAATGAGAATTAAAATCACATTAAGATATCCCCTCACATTAAACAGAATGGCTATTATCAAAAAATCAACAAAGAACAAGTGTTGGTGAGAATATGGTGAAAAAGGAAGCCTACTGCTACACTGTTGGTGGCAATGCAGATTGGTGTAGCCACTGCGGAAAACAGATGGAAGGTCCTCAAAGTCAGAGAGAGAAAGACAAATATCATATGACTGTACTTATAAGTGAAATCTAAAGGAAAAATAATTGAATAAAGAAACAGATTACTAGATACAGAGAACAAATTGTTGGTTGGTAGATGGGAGGGGTATGAGGGGAAGGGTTAAAGTTAAAACAGTGAGGGAATTAAGTCATACAAACTGGTAGTTATAAAATAGTCATGAGGATATAAAGTACAGCATAGGAAGTCTAGTCATTAATCTTGTAATAACTACATTTGGTGACAATGGGTACTGGAAATATCAGGGAAATCATTTTGTAAAGTATATGACTGTCTAATTAACCACCGTGCTGTACACCAGAAACTAATATAAATAATGCTGAAAGTAAAGTGTAACTGAAAAATAAGAATTATAATTAATCTCAAAAAATTAATTAAAAAAATAAAAATATAGTGTAGAATTAAGAGAAAGAAAAAAAATAGTCAAGATGGCCAGTCATGATGGCAAAGTATGTAAAGACAGTATTTGCCTCCTCCCACAACCAAGTCAAAATTACAACTAGCCCTGGAAAATGCCTCTAAGTCTGATACTGTTGAAGACTTTTGAGCTTGGTACAACCATATATGGTTGTCTAGTAAGTTAGTGCCTTGCTGTGACTACTCAACTTTTGAGGATGGTATTGAGCCCCCGGGGGAAGATGAGAAAAATAAATAAGGAGGATGATGGTTAAGAGCATTGAACAAACAGCAGAGACAAGTGACTAAATGCTATTGGCTAAAGACACTGCTGTGCCTTATTGGAGAATCTTTTGATGACTACAATGATGATGTCTGTGAAGCTGTTGTCAATGTTAGAGCTAAAGGAGATAAGATAGCAATATGGACTACTTAATGGGAAAACAGAGAAGTTGTTACACATATAAGGAGGGTATACTAGGAAAAGTTAGAATTTCCTCCAAAGATAATGATTGGCTATCAGTCCTATGTAGACACAGCTACTAAAAAAGCTACAACCACTAAAAAATAGGTTTGTTGTTTAAGAATAAACCTTCTGTATTTCCATTTCTTTCGTTCTATTTTGCTTATTTGTTTGTTTTGTTGATTGCTATCATCATTTATAACAAACATGTGTAGCAGGGAAGACAGTGTTCATCAAATGTTCTATTGTCCATGTAAAGGAATGGAAAGCACCATTCTTACTGCAGTATTCTGTTTGTTCTTATTGCCCATAACATAATGAGAAAAAAAAAAGTAAAAGAGGGCCTCCATCTTGTCTGCTCCCAAAATGTGCCATTTTCCTTCAGTCAATAGACCAGCATATGGCCCCACAGTACATCGTACAAGTTTTCGTAACAGTTACTTTTGCTTAGGTAAACAACAGGAATGTGATCCATTTTGTTTGTCCTGTTTTATAAACATTAGGTGCTGCCTTTAAAATCTATGATTTTCTCAGTGTTCTGTTAACTCTTCTAGTGTAGTTTTCATTATTGAACCAAATTACGTATCTGTAATTATAGCAAAACAATAGTCCCCATAAAGAATATTTACCACCTAAAAATATTAGGTTGGCCAAAAATTTTGTTTATTTTTTTCCATACCATGGCTCTGTAGTGCTTTCTTGTCTTTAACTTCATTTGAAACAATTTTGTTAGACTGAATTGTGATAGATGTCATATCAATGTGCATTTAAATAAAAAATAAAAAAAACTGGTGAATTTTTGTGCAGCCATTTTAATATTGAAGATGGACGATGACACACAACATTTCTGGCATATTATGCTTTATTATTTCAAGAAAGGTAAAAATACAACTGAAATGCAAAAAAAAAAATATTTGTGCAGTGTATGGAAAAGGTGTTGTGACTGATTAAAGTGTCAAAAGTAGTCTGCAAAGTTTCTTGGTACTACTGATATTTTGGCGAAATAATTCTTTGCTGTGGGGCTGTCTTATGCATTGGAAGATGTTTAGCAGCACTCCTGGCCTCTACTCACTAGAAGTCAAGAGTGGGAGATAGCTGACATACTCAAAATATGCAAATCAATAGTTATTGGTGAAAATGAAAAATAAGTCTTTTATTTTACAGAAAAAACTAAACAGACTTTTTGCCCAACCTAGTACTAATGTCAATTATTAATAATGTTCTCCAGTATTTTAACTCTAATGAAAAGATTTCTAAAATGGTTAGCTTTATTCCGAACATGAATGACTTACTTGCTCTGTGTCAGATCAACCACAATGAGATCTTTCTCCAGAAGCACTATAACTGCATAGGGTTCTTGAAATTCTACAAATTTAAGGAAAAAAATGAAAGAGTTTTCATATTTCACATTTTATGAAGTCACCAAACTTACATTTCCTTTATCTGCTGTACAAATGTCATTTAAATTATTTGAGAAGACCAAAATATGAGCCAAAGAAAGAAGTATCAAGAGGATTTTTTAAAAAAGTGTTGCATTTCTCAAACTTAATGTTTATGATCATTATAGGGAAGGAGGAAAAGTAAGAAGTTTCGTAACATAGAGTTAAATATATCTCAAAAATAGGAGATGATGATGGTAGATTATTTGTGGAGAGTGAGTCTGTCATCTCCATCTCACAAACATTTATTTTATTCTTCCATACCTTACATTTTGATTTAATTTCATGTCTACAATGAAATATACTAAGGAAACAGTAGTTCTGCTTCTCTGATATCTGATACATATTCATCTCCCTATGGGAGCAACTCTCATACTAAAAATTTTACTTTCAATTCAATGGGTTTAATATGTATTTAAAGATTGCCTATAATATGCCCCATGATAGACACCTAAAAAAAAGCAGAGTAAGGACAGTTTAGAATTTTCAAGTTCTTAAAATTCAACTCTCCCTTTCTCATTTCCTCCTTTCCTTTCTTCAGTGCGTTCCAGAAACTTTGTAAGAACTAAAGGAATATGGAGAATAACATGACAAGTCCATGTGCTAGGGATGTATACAAACCATGAACAAGTAAACAAATGCGATTAATTCAAAATGTAATGTGAGCTATGCAAAAACTAACATGAGTGATGGTATAAGAAATGACATGGTTGGCATGGCAGAACTAATTTAGTTGTAGTGGTCAGGGAAGACATTGCTTATTATGTATAATAAAGGACTAAAAAGGGAAAGCCAAAAGTAAAGTGTTATTATTAATTTAAAGAAAAGGTATTTACACAAACATTTTATTTACATGATATTTGATTCTTAGTAGCTATAGCAGGTATTAATGCATTTGTATTTCATAGGGAACATTGAGATCCAAAAAGCTACAAGATTGGCACAAGTCTACAAAGCTAGTTAAGGTGATAGAGCTGAAATTTTAACCAAGAATTCCTAACTCTAAATTCCATCCTTCTTTCATTATACCAGCCATTTCCACTGGCCAGTTTAAGAGATATTTAATTGGGTATATTCAACAAACACTCAGCAGTAATTTTGTTCACAGTATTAAGTCTTGGATGGGAAACTAGAACAGATGGCTTTCACAGTTCTTCCTTCCAGTCCTTAGAAGCTATAGAGCCTATTCAAAGAACACATGCTATGAGAGAAAAACTAAAATCAAAAACCTCAAAACTCAGAAAGAGTATGCCATTGTTTGGATGCATATCTATGTGACATCATATTATTTGGTACTTAAAATGAGGCTCTTTCCCCCTTCTTCTGTATATCTTAAAGTTGTTTTACAACATTGTATCAATACTTATAGTTTGTTTTTGTTTGTTTTGTTTTTCAGTTGAGGACACTGTGGTTTTATATTACTGGTTTTCTCTTTTTCTTGTAACCCCTTCTTTGGGGGAGACTGCATAAGAAATTTAATAATAGTGGTTGCTTCTGGAAGGGCAGAAAGTTTTCATTATATACTGTTGTGTATTGTAGGGTGCTTTTCTGGCATTTTCATGTATTATTTTAACTAAAACTAGTTAGTAAAGCCCATTTATATTTAACTGAGTAAAGTTAAACTATTTCTCCTAGTCTCTAACAAATAAAAAGCTCCATTTTCATTACTACTTCTCTAAAAACAGACATGTATGTGGCTTGGAAGTGATTAGACTTGGTTTCAATACATGTATAATTTATTTAACATTACTAGAAACTGTCCTAATGTTTCTACTGACATACAGAAATTTATATACAAACACACACATAGTGTCTGATCTTTGCAAACACACATTTTGAGTTTTTGCTGCTGGTACACACATCTTTCTCCAGGCTCTTCAATTGGAAGAATGTTTAAAAGCTTAGCTTTTGGTCCCCTATTAGTTCTTTCTTCCTTTTTTTCTTTATTTGTTTGTTTATTTACTTGTTTCTTTATTATTGGTTGTCATAACTCCAGAGAACATCTATATTCTGATATTCACAAATAAACATTAAAGACCTTTCCTTCTCTTTTTCTGTTCTCTAAACAACCCCATAATCAGATTTATCTTTCTCTCCTTCAAAAAACTGTTATTACTACATATAAAGTCACTATTCTTAAAATGTTATCTTAGACTCACCTATCATGTTATTCCTAATCTAATTTTTTACCAAATTCAGTGGGTTTTCCTCTTTCCATTCCTACAGGCAGTACTGTTTCAGATCTTGACCGTTTTAAAGCACATTAGCACAAAAGCCTCCCAGCTGGAATTTGGAGTTTTTTAGATTTCAGTGTTCTTTTCTTTAAACCCACACACTCCTAGTGGGTAAATATTACTAAAACACTGCATTCTTTCATTTTTTTATTTCCTCAGAATTCCTCTGTACCTCCTCCCTATTCCCAAATACCTCCAAAAGACTTTCAATTTTTTTCTCTAAACTGACCTCAAGCTAACAAACCTCACAATTTCTAAAACCTTTACTAAATGTCCTTTCTCAAAGCTGAAGTCATTCTTCAAAGCCTATCTAAATCCTACTTTTCCACAAAGCTTTGCATGAATATTTCAGTCATCAACTATCTGACTAGCCTTAAATTAGTACATTTTAAAAACTCTTGACTTAAATAGCTCAGCACTTAAGATGCCATATTTTTTAAACTCATTAAACTTTTAATCTCCCTCATCTGACTAGATTTTATATAATTTGACATCAGAGATCACTTTCATACTTCATCCATATTCTCAACAGGTTCTTACAGTAGTGAGGCCATAGAAGCATCTAATAAATATTTGTTGATTAACAACACAGGTCAGTAGTCTGTCCCCAGCAACTCTAGAAATAAAGTGTCACATTGATTCTTATCTTCTATCAACTTAATCCAGCTTTTAAATATGAAATTAAAGAATTAAAACATATTAATATATAATAAAATTCATATAGTTTATAAAGTACAACCACTTTGGTCTTACAATAATCATTTGCTATCATTATTTTTATTCTCTGTCTACAAATGATAAATAAAACTCATAAATGTAAAGTGACTTACTCAAGGTCACATAGCTAGTACATGGCAGAGCTAAATCATAAACCCAAATATTCTCCAAGTCCAAGTCTCTAAGTCCAGTGCTCTGTCCTTATATGCTCCCTCTTGAAAATCTGGTAATGTATATATACAGTGAGGTGTTTTAATCATAAACTCATAAGTCCCTTTAGATATTTCACCCTCTTAAATGTTTACATTTCACTGTTAAAAATATTTCATTATAATTAGATTCCATTCTACAATTTGCATATAGTGTTTATGCTTACAAACAATCTTTATATTTGGGATGATAAAAATATGTAAGTATCTGTCCTCCCAAAGACCCTTCTGACAATTATTCTCAAAACTGAAATGAATCACTAACCACACATCAGCAATCCCAGAGTAATCAGAGGTGCTGCAGTTGTATCAGATGCAAAGCCAGATGTGAAACAGATGCAGCACCACCAGAGTTACAGATCACTGATATTAGGTAAGTGCTTTAACTTTGATTAGCATTAGAATGGAATGGGTGGAGCTGGTCTAGGAGAGGCTATTAGGAGACCTCAATTTCCCCAAGTGATTTCACCCTGGACCCCTATAGGACCCTCCCAGCTCAGCTTCCACCATCCTTATCAAAGTTTAAAGCACTTACCTGATATTGAACCTGAAACTTCAGCTTTGCTGAACTACATCTGTTTTACTTCCGGTTCGTCGAGTAGTTATAGTTGCAGAACTTGCTCCAGCACCTGTGGCTCACAGTGATGTATCACAGTAGATGTAAGCTGCCAAAACTAAAAATATTTAAGCTTAATTTTGTTAAGAATTTATTTCAAAAATGATTTTTCAACATTGTTTCATTTTTAGTTACTTACCATTTGGATAGGGTGTTTCACATAAAGTTAGAAATTCAACAATAGGATGATCCATTTCAAGTACTGTAATTGCTTTTCCATGCATGATGGTTAAACTTGGTCTTCTGCAAGCTTTGTCATAGGACAGTCCACCAGAAAATATTATAAATGGTTCACTAGATAGGGAAAAAAATTAATAAGATGGTGAAGTCTTTTAAGATGACACAATATCACAGGACTGAGCCAATTAGGAACAGACTTGGTGGAGAGTTTATACAATGTAATTACACAGGAGAACAAAAGTCTTTCCAGGCCCAAAATATCTCACCCAACAACTTACTATTCTACCATTTCCTTTTTTTCTGTATGTACTTTCTCACCATTAAAAATATTAATGGATCTGCCTTAAGGTGTTGAGGTAGGAGGGAGGGAAAGGCAGTGAGTTTGGAGGGAGGTGGAGGTGCTGACTGACTCCAAAAGACATCTTCACGTATACTGTTGGTTGGTTCCCCAAACTTTGAATAACTACCATGAAAATATAGGCTATGTTAGTTTATCATATTAACCAGTTGGTATGTGGAGCCCCATTTCCATAAAAGAAAAAAGAGGCAAGTTTCAATATGAAATAAAATGTGACAGTGGCAAAGGCAGAATGGCAGAAAGTAACATGAAAAGTCTATGTAACAGAGTTACTATGGGAAAAGGGTTATGATAAAAAGATGGAGAAAACTAATGTGTAAGTGAAAAATAGTTCACCAAAAATAACTGTGACCTTTTCCTCAAATTTACTTCCTGCCAGCCAGTTCTATTTAACTTGTAAAATTAACTTAAACAATATTTTAATTCTCTTTTAATTGTAAGATACAATTAGATAATAGAATAGGATTGACATGACTATAAGACATCACAGCTATTAAAAAATTATGAAATAGCTTCATAATTTTTCACTTTTGTTTCTCAAATTAATACCTATATCTCTAGTCTATATGTATAAAAGAAATGATGATATAATTTCAATAAGTAAATACCAAATTAAAAATGCTCTTCTCCAATTTTTTTAAAAGACCTAGAACTTTTATTGTACCAAATTCTTTACGAATATGCACTTTTCTAAATAATTAACTTCCATCCATTTGTTAAACTAAAGTATCTACTTATTTCTAGGAATCACTCTATGAGACTTCCCCTTCTCTTCCATTTTGTATTGTACATAGTACCAAACATTACCAATGGGACATTTGCTAATTTTATGCTGGCTATAAACAAAACAAAAAAATCTTTAAAAGATGCCATCAACACCTACATGTAAAATGCCTGTACTAATTTTTATTCATAATTCTGTGTTAATATTTTGACATAAACATTTGAGTTGTAAGCTACATAAGCAAAAATGCTCTACTTTATTGTCCTTAGGTTCTGCATCAGTTGACTTGAATTAACCTCTCCACAATAATTTGATATATAGATCACTAAACTACTAATGGTGGTGTCAAGAAACATTTTTGTTCTTTCTATAAACTATATACTTAGATTATTAAGATTTATCCAGATTTAAAAATCATTTCTAACGAAATTAGTATGGGTTTTTGTACCTTTGTTGGTTGCTTTGTTTTGCAACAGGGATCATGACTTAGTGAGCATAGCATCTTTTCATACATACTGACCTTAATATCTTCTCCAAATATTAATGAAGGCCGTAACTATTTATTTTCCACATGAAAACAAGTGCACTTACTCTCATCTCCTAGTACTAAATATAGATAAGGAGCAATTTACTCTCTTTTTTGTCCCATTACTCTCTCTTTTCAATGCATATTTAAAAATATGTCCTTTCTAATATTGAAAGGGAACAAATGTTTTCTGTTTTCATTATGACTGCATCAGAAAACACTGCATGTAAACTTAATTGTATATGCACCTTCTTGTAAACTACTGAATGATTGAGTAAAAAGTTATTTACTTAGGAAAATGCTCAGGGAATCACTCACAGATAATTACATTAGATATTTAACTATCACAGTAAATCCTCCAACGTATTGTCCTCTTTTTATTAATGAGGTTAAATAACAACTAAGCAGAAAGCCCAAAAGAAAGTTGAGATCAGACTTCAAGGCCTATACTACCTGTAGTAATAAATAGGTACAATTTACTGAATGATTACCATGCATCTTGGTAATATATTGGCATATACTGTGCCATGTGTGCATGTACAGTAAATTTCATGCAATCTTCAAAACGCTGTAATCCTCAACCCTGATGGGGAAAGTATTATTAGCCCCATTTTTGTAGCTAAGGAGTCTGGGATTAATGTGGATTGAATAACTTGTTACAGGTCAGATAGCTAGTGAGCGGTTAGAAAAAGATTCAAAACCAGACTCCAAAATCCATGTTTTTCATTTCTAGTATGTTTCTCAAACTGTGGAATACAACTTAACAGGTGTTTTTCAAAAAATAAAAATAAAAATGTTTTTAATAATGTGGCACTTGAAAACCACATCTCCTCTTTGAAATTTTATAATTCATACCATATATTAAAGATTCTGATAAATCATAAAAATCCAATTTACTTTTATTTAACTGAGAATTTCTCAGATTTCTCAAATTTATTTGACTACAGACTCTTTTTTTCCCATGAATGCAGTTAGTGATTAAAGGGACATAATTTGGTAAGTGCTGTACCATAAAAACTTTCTTTTTTATTACCTAATGCAAATGTATCTTGGGTTATTTATCAGATAGATTATTGTAAAAGAAATAAGTAACTATATAATTTACAATGTTTTAATACATAAGAAATCATTAATAAAATTTAAAGTTATCAACGCACACAACTTGGATAAATCTCAAAGACATTATGTTGGTGAAAGAAGCTAGTCTCATAAGGTTACATAATAAATAACTGCTTTATATGACATCTCAAAAAGCTAAAACCAGGCATAGCGATGGAGAACAGATTAGTGGTTGCATATAGAAGGGTTAGAAGTCAGGGAAGGGTTTGACTATAAGGGATAGCATGAGATGGTTTTAGGAGTGTGGAAATGCTGTGTTCTTATTGTGGTGGTGATTCTGAAAATTTATACATGTGTTAAAATCCATAGAATTTTACACCAAAAGAAAAAAATCTATTTAACTGTTTTTTTAAAATTTGTAGTAATAGACTTTTATTTATTTATTCATTTATTTCCCTGTAAATTATTCTTTTTTTTATTGTTGTTCAAGTACAGTTGTCTCCAATTTCCCCCCATCATTCCCCCTGCCTCACCCATCCCTGCCTATCACCCTTGAATCTACCCCCATTGGCTTTGTCCTTGTGTCCTTTATACATGTTCCTTGACAGCCCTTCCCCTATTTTCTCCCATTATCTCTCTCCCCAATCCCCTCTGGTTACTGTCAGCTTGTTCTTTATTTCAATGTCTCTGGTTATATTTTGCTTGCTTGTTTGTTTTGTTCATTAGGTTCCACTTATAGATGAGGTCATATGATATTTGTCTTTCACCACCTGGCTTATTTCACAGCTTAACTGTTTATTTTGTAAAATAGATGAAACATAATTAAGAAAAAGCATTAACATTTTGTCTCAATAAAGGCAACAGGATAAAAGAATAAATTGTGTAACATAATATATTATTTTTTAAAGGATAACATTTGTTAAGTATTTATGATGTTCCAGGTATTGTGTGAAGAACTTGACATGTATTCTATTATTTAATCCTTATGATATCCCAATGAGAGAACTACTGTTACTTTTCCTACTTAACAGATATGCATACTGAGGCCTGGAGAACTTAGTAACTACACATGAAGTCTGTCAGTAGGTGGCTGTAATAGGAAAGGATTAAAACAGTAGCAGAAGTAATTTCTATTTAACCAGAAGGAACTTGACAATGGTAGTGGTAGCAGGTAGAGAGATCTAGATACCTAATTTTGAAGAGGATAAAATTATCATGCCTAAAGGCCATTGTGGCTAGAGTGCCAGTAGGCAAATTGGTGATTGGGGACCAATGATTTATGAGTAGAATGATTGTTCATCCCTGGAAATGCAATGCCAAGTCTGTGAATGGCTGCTTTTAGATAAAATTGAGCAGAAAATATACCTCTTATATCTGCTACCTATGCAGTTCTTTAAAAGGTCTTATTGGTGCAATATAGGTAATACAGCTCTTTGTGAAGTTCCTGCTCTTGTCATAGCCATCCCAACTTTTGATTTCACAAAGTTTCTACTTTATGTTAGAATGGAGTGGAAATATAGCTATTTCTTTCCATTTCTATACTATGGCCCATTTTGCTGTTGCAATACCTTTCAGAACACTTAATTTCAGTGCTCCTCTGCTCTATACCCTCCTTTTATGATACAGTAGTAATTATAATAGGCACAATGTACTAAAGTATAAAGTAAAGGGGGTAATAGTAATTATGATTAATAATATGTATGTAATTATTTCACATTAGAAACCTGAAGAATTACTTCTACACAAACTTGGATTACTATTACTATAACAAATCATTAATTTAGGAGTAGTTTTTATAATTTTAACAATGTGATGTCTATGATGATGACAATAATAATTTTTTTGTTAAGAAATCCACTATGTGTCATTCTTAAAACTTACAACATTACAAACTTTATGCATAATTTCATCAATCTTCATAAACATCACAAATTAGTAAGTTAAAGTTTAAAAGAGTTAATTAAAAATTTCAAGATCAGCCCTGGCATCAGCAGATTGAGTATTGGCCTGTGAACAGAAAGGTCCTGGGTTCATTTTCTGGTTGGAGCACATGCCTGGGTTCGACGCCGGGTCCCCAGTTGTGGACATGCGAGGGGCAACCAATCTCTGTATCTTTTTCCCTCTCATCCCCTCTCTTTAAAAATAAATAAAAATAAAATCTTTTAAAAAGTTTCAAGGTCATATAGATGTCTTACTCTATAAGCCAATAATCATAACCATTAATTTACACTACCTTGACTTAAAGTCTTTATTGCTGAAATACCTTCTCTCCACCTTCACTCTTTTCCTCCCTTTGCCTGTCATCATCCTATCATTCCTTCAGTACTATCTCAGACATCTCAAAAGGAAGGCCAAGATGAAATTCACTGATTTCTCTCTTCACTGTTTTCTCTACTCCCTCTTGGATGATTTAGATGTTCTTTTGCTGTGCTCTCATAGCACACCTCTATACAAGCACCTCACAAATACAGAAAGCACAAGTTTGTGGCATTACTTCTGCTACTAGACAATAACAGATTCAAAATCAGGCAGTATTCTCTTTCATTTTAGTATACAAAACAAATTACACAAATATATATGTATGTTTTATACAAATTGTATATATATTAAAAAAACTATATATAAACTGACTGGTCAAACTGACCGTAATTTTACACTATTAAGTCCTTATAATAGCACGTATAAACAAACATTAAATGTACCTATGATGCCAAGAAAACATTCTAGTGTGAGCATATAAATAATACAAATTAAGATTATCTAAATTAGAGGAAAAATAAAATTAAAGTTTAAGCAATATTTGGAATTACGGTAATTCTGGATGACTATATTGCCACTAATTATTGCGATTAAAAAAGGACATTATTGATATATAGGATATGGCTGCTATATATACAGGTTAGAATGTTAATAAATATTTTTTCTTTAATTTGCTATATATTAAAATTTAGTACTATTTTTATGTCAACATACATAACTGTTTATCTTTCACACTAACTATATTTTCTCCTCCCTCCCTCCCTCCCTCCCTCCCTCTCCCCCCCCCCCTTCCTTCCTTCCTTCCTTCCTTCCTTCCTTCCTTCCTTCCTTCCTTAACATTGATTAGTTGCTTTCCATACATGCCTCAACTGGTTCTAATCCACAACACAGGCACATGCACCAACTGGAATCAAACCTATAACCTTCTGGTACATGGGACAACACTCCAATCAACTGAGGCATCCAGCTGGGCAAACTAACTATAATATTTTCAATTTCAAAGTGTAAAACCTGAATTACAGAGGCTTAATTATGTATGTAATTCTTTCATGTACAATTCCAATAGATGAATAGCTCTGCTTGATAACACTAAATGATTGCTACTTATGATGTGCCTGGACAAAAAGTCCTACATTGTTAAAATTAATGTGTATAATACTCATTTGAATATTAATAGAAAAATTAAAATAGTTGCTACTTGTAATATTCATAATAATGATCATCATAGATATTTTTATTAAACAATAGAAATCTATTATTGCTAATGTAAAGGATTCAGCTAGGTAATATAATTATGAAAAATAAACAAAACATAAACATTAAAAATTATCTGCCTTTCTTGTATTTGTTTATTACATATTTTCCTGTGTTTCCCAAAGTAAAAAAGCATACCTGTTTCTACAGGTCTTGTATTCTACTTTAAGAATTGGTTTGCAAGATTCAGATTTTCTTCCTTCTCTTTGGCTTTTTCCTAAAGAAAGAAAAAGAATTTTATTAAATCTGATTTAAATTCTAATCATCCATGAGAATTAAGAAATTGAACTAAAGAAACATAAAAATAATGTAATTATGTGTTTTTACTAATAGGATAAAGATGTCTATGCAGCCTAATATTTTTGTTGAATTTGTAAACAATTTACTGAATCCTAACAATTGACTGTGATCTAATCAGTAAAGTTATATGTAAAATTATCAAATCTGTATTGCTTTACATTTTCCATGTATAAAGTTTTATGTAAGATTATTTTAATTATTTAAGTTTCAATAAAATTAACAATTTCTGAATTTAAAATACACACATATTTATGTACACAATGAAATGTATTATTATGAAAATCCATACCAGACTCAACCTTTTATCTATAATACAAGCAAATCCCATTCATATGTAGAAAAATATCCTATTGAAAGCTGATAGACAATCATTGTACTTTCATTAAGTTCATTAAAAGAAAAGTCCGTTGGACCAGAAATGCAGATGGTACATTTCATAATTTTAAAAAGTAAATTTAATGATGTATTACTCTAATAGTATATAACAAAAATAATAGTTTCTTGTAAGGGAAATGTTATGTTGTTTAGATTCCATAAGACTTTCAATAATGAATCAAAAAGTATGAAATGGAAACAAGAGTAGTTACTTCTGCATCTAACATACTTATCTTGCTATTTATGCTTTTGCTTATATTCTGTCTCATTTTAATAAATTGAAATTTTTAGATAATACATATTTCAATGTTTTAGTAAGTATCCTTATTTATTCTCAGATCAGCACAGTTGTTTTCAGACAGATAACTATATATGTTTAAATATTCAAGATAGCTTTAGAATGGCACATCCAAATCAAAATAGGATGTCAAGATAGTTGGATTTTATTTGTTTGTTTATATTTTAAATATTTTTATTTATGATATTTTATAAGGCAAGGTATTTTAATTTTTTTGTTCAAATATATTTGTTTCCATGTTCCCACCACCACTTTCCCCTGCCCCATTCACCCCACCTCCCCTCCTCAATCCTTCCCCACTTTGGCTTTGTCCATGGGTCCTTTTTACATGTTCCTTGATTTGACCCTTCCCCTTCTTTTCCCAGTTCCCCCCTCCCTCCTTCCCTCTCGTTACAGTCGGTTTCTTTTTTCTTTCCATGTTGCTAGTTATATTTTCCTTGCTTGTTTGTTTTGTTGATTAGGTTCCACTTATAGGTGAAATCATATGGTATATGTCTTTTACCACCTGGCTTACTTAACTTAGTATAATGCTCTCCAGTTCCATCCATGCTGTCAGGAATGGTAGTAGCTCTTTCTTTCTGCTACATAGTATTCCATTGTGTAAATGTACCATAGTTTCTGGATCCACTCATTTACTGATGGGCACTTAGGTTGCCCATCAGTAACCTTCTAGCACTTGGCTATTGTAAATTGTGCTGCTATGAACATTGGGGTGCATAGGTTCTTTTGAAATGGTGTTTTGGGGTTCTTAGGGTATAATCCCAGTAGTGGAATTGCTGAGTCAAAAGGCAGTTCCATTTTTAGCTTTTTGAAGAAATTCCAAACTGTTTTCAACAGTGGCAGCACCAGTCTGCGTTCCCACAAACAGTGTACTAGGGTTCCCTTTTCTCCTAAACCTCACCAGCACTTGTTGTTTGTTGATTTATTTATGATGGCCATTTTGACTGGTGTGAAGTGGTATCTCATTGTGGTTTTCCCATATCTCTATGATCAATTAATATTCAACAAAGAGGGCAAAAGCATAAAATGGAGTAAAAATAGTCTCTTCAACAAATGGTATTGGACAGGCACATGTAAAAAATTGAAGTTCGACCACCAACTTACTCCATACACAGAAATAAACTCAAGAAGGATAAAAGACTTAAATATTAAGTTGCAACACCATAAAAGTTCTAGAGGAGAACATAGGCAGGAAACTCTAAGATATCCCACACAGTAATATTTTCACCAAAATGTCCCCTAGAGCAAGGGACATAAAGGAAAGAATAAACAAATGGGACTTCATCAAAATAAGAAGCTTCTGCATGGCTAAAGAAAACATCAGCAAAATGAAAAGGGAGCCAACCATATGGGAAAATATATTTGCCAATGATACCTCAGACAGGGATTTCATCTCCAAAATATATAAAGAACTCAAATGACTCCACTCTAGGAAGACAAACAATCCAACTAAAAAATGGGCAAAGGACCTGAATAGATACTTCTCCAAGAAGGAGATACAGAGGGCCCAGAGATATATGAAAGAGTACTCATCATCACTAGCTATTAGAGAAATACATTTATTTTATTCAAATGATAGGGTATCTGCATACAACATGTATTCTCTGTTCCATGGTATGCTTTTTAAAATTGCCTTTTCTTTTACCCTACATCAATAAAGAAGCAACCAATAATAAATTACTGGCCATAGTCACTCTCACTGTAAAAAAACATTTAAAAGTATCTCTATTATAAATAGAAAAGAATTGCTCAGGACTCACTATGAACAGTGGTATCAGGAGTGAGGAAGAGCTGGCTGGTGATTATTGTTTTGGTACTAAGTGATGATAGAGAGAAATGAAGGAAAGGACAGTATCAGGAAAGAGGCCCTTCCTTTTCATAGTAATGTCTTTTTCAGCCAGTGCTTCTCTAAAAATTTCTGAGCCATTAATTAACCAAAACAGCATATCTGTAGTTGTTTATATATATGAAAAGAGTTACTATTTTCAATCAATATTTATCAGTATTATGTAATTATTTTAGTAGAAAAAATTATCTAATTAATTGATGTTTTACTTCAATTTCCAACTCCAAAATTAATATTTGGGTGATGGACTTCTGCTTTGGTTATATTTTTATCTGTTAATAATTGAAATATGCTTAAATGTCATATTCTGTAAATCATAATAAAAAAATTGCATTTATTGAGACTCCTTCTGTTCAGAATACTGTACTAATTGTCAGGGTACTAAGAAATAACTGACTATCAAGAAGCTTAAAATTTACTAAATTAATCAAAACAAATACAAAAATGACAATACGAGGTACCATAGACAAATAAGAGACATAAAGTGTTATAAGAGTTGAGAATGAAACTGTAGTTTTCTTACTATAAAAGAAGACTTTCTAGAGTTCTATTTCAAAACAAAATTCCTAGAAGCTAGACTGAGATTTAACAGATAGAATTTAACAGATAAAAAACTCAACACAAAAAAACAAACAAATAAACAAACAATTTTTAAAAATGGGCAAAGGACCTGAATAGACACTTCTCCAAAGAGGACGGACATACAGATGGCCAATAGGCATATGAAAAGATGCTCTATATCACTAATCATCAAAGAAATGCAAGTTAAAACCAAAATGAGATACCATCTCACACCTGTCAGAATGGCTATCATCAATAAATAAACATACAACAAGTGCTGGTGAGGATGTCGATTCAAGAAAGGGGAACCCTTTTGTACTGTTGATGGGAATGCAGAATGGTGTAGCCATTTGGAAAGCAGTATAGAGAAACCTCAAAAATTAAAAATGGAGCTGCCTTTTGATCCAGTGATTCATCTTCTGGGAATTTATCTGAAGAAACCTGGAACACTGATTCTAAAAAATATAAGCATCCCTACTTTCATTACAGAATTTTTATAAGGACCAAGATTTGAAAGCAACCTGAGTGTCCATCAGTAGATGAGTGGATAAAAAAAGTCTGGTACATTTACACAATGGAGTATTACTTGGCTGTAAAAAAAGAAGGAAAATTTACCCTTTGTGACATAATGGATGGACCTGGAAAACATTATGCTAAGTGAAATAAGCCAATCAGAGAAAGACAAATACCATATGATTTCACTCATATGTACAATTTAATGAACAAACTGAACTAACAGGCAAAAATAGAGACAGACTCATAGATAGAAAGAAGGCTGACAATGCTGGGCTGGAGGGGTAAGGGAGCAGAAGGATCAAGCAAAGAAGAAGGATTCATTGACATTGACAACAGACTGTTGTGGGGAGGGATGAATGGAGGAGGAGGAGTGTATAAGGGGAACAATTAATAATAAAAATACAATAAAAATAAATTTTAAAAAATGTTAAATAAAAGAACATGTATAACGGACCCATGGACAAAGCCAAAGTGAAGAAGGGGAAAGTGGTGGCAGGAAAATGGAGACAAGTGTATTTGAACAATAAAAAAATAATTTTAAATAAGATTTAGGTAAACAGTAAAGAAAAAATGAAGAAGAGAATCAGATGGCGGAGGAGTGAGTGGAAGTCACACTGACCTCCTCCCAGAACCAACATGGAATTACAACTAAATTGTGGAGAAATCACCTGGAACAAACAACTGAAAAATAGAGAGAGAGGAGCCTTGTAACCTCGGAGACATAAGAATTGGCTTTAGCACAATCTAACTGGTAAGGAATTCAGTACAGACTCGAGAAGGCAGGTAGGTGGCCCACCAGTGGCAGGACCAGAAGGATATTGAAATGGCCATTTGGGTCCCCCTGAGAAAGGCAGGGTCTAAACCAAAAACAGGGATCTCCAGCCCACAGCACCAGAGCCCAAAAAGTACACAGAAAACAGCCAGCTGCAAAAAGCAGCAGGGTTGCTCTCTGCCAGAGACAGGTGATGGCAGATGCAAAAAACTGTATAAAGGGCCAACGCATAAACTTTTATTTGCAGCCACTTACCTTGGTCTCCAGCAAAGGTGGGGGCAGAGTGGCCTAGAGACACCTGAGGAGAGACTGGGAAAGGAGGCTTTGGGGAAAGAACTGAGAGAGTAGCAGGCAGAATCTTGGTGCTGACTCATCCCCCAAGTGCCGGCAGTCATCTCGCTCAGGCAGAGACCACTCACCCTGAGTGGTACCAGTATCAGAGGACTCAATAGCCCTGCCTCCAGGTGGGATTCCACCCTGCCCTGTGCTGTCTAAGTTGCCTGCTGAGTACAGAGTGGCAGCCACAGACAGTAGATGCCTGAATAAAGGGGACACAGAGAGGTCTGGAGGCACTTGAGGAGAGACTGGAGACGGAGGCTTTGGAGAAAGAATGGAGAGAGTAGCCGGTGGGATCCCAGTGCAGACTCCTCCCCATATGGCAGCAGCATGAGGGGACCCAATAACCCTCCCCCCAGGAGGGACTCTGCCCTGCCCTGAGCTGTCTAAAGTGGCCTGCTGAGTGCAAAGAGAATAGATTAACAGCTGCAGGAGACAGCGACAAACAGTAGATTCCTGGAAGTCGTGAACAGATTGCCTAAGGTCAGACAGGGATGACATCTGACATCATCAGAGGCAGACTCAGAAAATAACAGTGTTTGCCAACCATAGATGTTCACACCACAAACTCAGGAAATCAAGACAGATCAACTTAAAAAGCAGAAGCAAAAGAGAAGAGTCTCACAAATAATGGGAAGAAAAAGAAATATGCTCCAATCGAAAGGAAAGGAAGAATCCCCAGAAAGAGAACTAAATGAAATAGAGGCAAGTATATTGTCAGATATTGAGTTCCAAACAATGGTTATACAGAAGCTCAGTGAGCTCAGAGAGAATTACCAAAAACTATAGGGAAATTATGAGGAACTTACTGTAAACTGTATCAGCATGAAAAAGGACATAGAAACTATCAATAAAAGACAAGAGGAAACGAAGAATACAATTTCATAATTGAAGAACACAGAAGAAGGAATCAAAAGCAGGCTAGATGAAGTTGAGTACCAAATCACCAAGGTGGAGGACAAGGTAGAAAAAAGCTCCTAGAAAGAGCAAGAAAATGAAAAAAGACTAAAAAAGAATGAAGAGGCATTTAGGGAAATACAGGACAACCTGAAACGTAATAACATCCATATAATAGGGATACCAGGAGAAGAAGATGAGGAAGAGATAGAGAACCTATATGTAAAAGTAATGATGGAAAACTTCCCTAATTGGAGAAGAGAAAAAGCCAAAAAAGTCCAGGAAACACAGAGTGTCCCATTCAGGAGGAACCCAATGAGGCACACTCCAAAACACATCATCATGAAAATGGCATATATCAAAGACAAACAGAGAATCCTAAAGCAAGCAAGGGAGAAAAAGGTAGTAACATAAGGGAGCCCCGATATGGTTAGCAGCTGACTTCTCAACAGAAACCCTGCAAGCCAGAAGGAAATGGCAAGAAATGTTCCAAGTCATGAAAAGCAAAGGTCTACAACTAACACTGCTCTACCCAGCAAGGCTCTCAATTAAAATGGAAGATGAAATAAGGTTTCCCAGACAAAAGAAGGCTAAAAGAATATACCTCCACCAAACCAGCACTGCAAAACATGCTGAAGGGACTGCTTTAAGATGAATAAAAAGTTTCTATGAATACCCAGTTCCTTTCACAGTTGCCAAGACTTGATATTACCAATATTTTTAATACTCATTAATTTGATTGTGACAATCATGTTATTTTAATTGTTCCTTTACTATTTGTTGAAACTAAACCTGTTTTAGTATATTTCTTGCCTATTTCTATTATTTTCTTTAAAAAAAAGGTTTAAATGATATTTTGGTATTCTTTATCCATTTATTGATTTAAGGTTTGTAAAATTTTTCCCTAAAAAAAAAAAAACCCCAAAAATCAATTAACCGTGTTTTAGATGCATCACAAATGCTTTCCTATTCTATTCCTTGTCCTTTAACTTTTTTATATGTATATTACTATATTTACTTTATAGCTTCTGGGTTTGAATATTTTACTTCAGGTCATGAAAAATATTAGTTCTATTTTCTTCTAAAACTCCTTAGATTCTACATATTGATTTTTAATGCACCTGAATATTTCTTGCATAATGTGTGAAATGGGGCTCTATATTTGTTTTATTTCAATTCATAGTGGTCCATACACCTTATTTGTTGAATAAGGCTTATTTTCCCCATCGATTTGAAATACCAACTTAATCATATATTATACTGTTAGATATATACATTTGTTTCTATAATGCTCATTATATTTCATTGATCTACTTGATTATTTCTGTGCTGGTGTCATGTTGGTTTAATTGCTGAGACTTTATAATGGTATTACATTTTTTAAGATTTTGTAATTAACTTAGACATTTAAAAAATAAATAAAATCAATCTGCATTAAGAAAGAAAGAAAGAAAGAAGAAGAAAGGGAGAGATGGAACTCCTACCTTTTGTGACAACATGGATGGAACTGGAGAACATTAAGCTAAGTGAAACAAGCCAGTTGATAAAAGGCAAATATCATGTGATCTCACCTAACAGTGGACTCTATTCAGCAAAATAAACTAACAAAATAAACCACAGGCACGGAAATATGGAGCAGAGTGAAAGTGACCAGAGTGGATTTGGAAAGGGGAGAATGGTGGAAAGAAGGGGAAGGGACTAGACAAAGAACATGTATGAATGACCCATGGACATGGACAACAGAGTGGGAATTGACTGCAGGAGCAGGGGGTGGGGAGGGTTATGGAGGTAAAAACTGAGACAGCTGTAATGGAATAAACATGATTTATAAATTAAAACAAATTAAAATGTAAACACAAATTTAAAAAATCTAGTGTGCATTTTACACTTATAGCACATCTTATTGCAGACTAATCATGTTAAAAAATTTTTTGATTTAATAAAAATCAAGTGCTGAACCTATATTTTGGGCTCATAATTAATATATCCTGTCATGTCCAAAAATTTTAGATTCATACTTTTTTAGCCCCATTGTTTAAACATAAAAATCTTGCTTAGGATTAAAAGGAAAAAAAAGAAAGAAAAAAACAAAGAAATATTTTAAAAATCTCTCAGTAAACTAAAAATAGGTGGAAACTTGGTCAACTTGACAATAAATATCTACAAAAAAACCTACAGGTGACATCATACTTAATATTGAAACTGAAACTTGTTTCCCAACAAGATTAGGACTAAGGCAATAATGTCTCCTCTCACTACTCTTTTCCAACATTGTACTAGAGCCCTAGCTAATAAAATAGGAAAAAAAAGGAAGGTATAAATATTGGGAAAAAAAGAAAAAAATGATTAGCAGATGACACAATCACCTATATAGAAAATTTGAAAGAATCATTAAAAATATAGAACTAAGAAGTCTTTAGAGCAAGGTTGCAGGATACAATGCTATACAATGTTAGTACACAAAAAGTCCATTGCTTTCCCATACCAACAAAAAATAAGTGGAATCTGAAGTAAAAAACAATACCATTTACATTGGCATAAAAAAAAAACTTAGAAATGAGTCTAAAAAATATAAGATCTCTATGGGTAAAACAATAAAGCTCTGATTATTGAAATCAAAGAATTATATAAATGAAGAGCTATTTCATGTTCATGGATAGGAAGACTCAATATTGTCAAGATGTCAGTTTATCCTTACTTAATCTATAGATTAAATCACATCTCAATCAAAATCCCAGCATGCTGTATTCTGGGGATATTGACAAAATTATTTTAAATATTATATGCAGAGGCAAAAGATCCAGTATAGTCAAAACAATAATGAAGAGCAAACTCCATTAGCTATTTCTTGTCAGGGAGGCTCCTTAATTCTCCTTTGATTTTAAATGATAGTCTTGCTGGGTAAAGTGGCCTTGGTTATAGGTTCTTGCTTTTCATTACCTTGAATATTTCACATTACTCCCTTCTGGCCTGAAATGTTTTTGTTGAGTAATCAGAAGTCTAATTGGTGCTCCCATGTAGGTAACCACCTGCTTTTCTCTTGTGGCTTTCAGGATTCTCTCCTTGTCTTTAAGCCTTGTCATTTTAATTATTATGTGTCTGGGTATAGGCCTCTTTGGGTCCAACTTGTTTGGGACTCTCTGAGCTTTCTGGACTTGTGTGCCTTTTTCTTTGTCTAAATTAGGGAAGTTTTCAGTCTTATTTCTTCAAATAGGTTTACCATCCAGTGCTTGCTCTCTTCTCCTTCTGGTATTTTCATCACGTGGATATTGTTATGCTTCGTGTTATCCAAAATGTTTCTAGAGCTCTAGTATTTGCACCGCAAAGGAAATCATCAATGAAATAAAAAGTCAACCCACAAAATGGGAGACATATTTGCCAATACATCTGATAAGGGGTTAATATCCAAAATTTATAAACTACTTATCAATTGGTTCAGGGACTACCAGCCAAGACGGAGGCATAGGTAGATACACTTTGCCTCCTTGCACAATCATAAGAAGGACAAGAACAAATTGAAAAACAAAAAATGACCAGAAATGCCAGAAAATCGAACTGTATACAAGTCTGAAAACCAAGGAGTTAAAGAGGAAACATTCACCTGGACCAATAGGAGGAGCAGAGATGTGCAGTCAGGGTGGTGAGTACACTTGGCAAGGCAGCGGCTGGGGGACAGGATGGGTGATACTGCAACTGGTGGTCTCACATTTGCATGTGGATAAATAAGGAAGAACAATAGGGGAGGGAGACAGGCTGAGCAACCCAGGGTTCCAGCACAGGAAGAGAAAGCCTCAAAACCTCTGGCTGTAAAAACCTGTGGAGGTTGTGGGGGCGGGAGAAACTTCCAGCCTCACAGGAGTGTTTGTTGGAGGACCCACAGGGTCCTAGAGTGTACACAAACCCACCCACTTAGGAATCAGCTCCAGAAGGGCCTAATTTGCTTGATGGTAGTGGAGAAGTGACTAAAAGCCGGCTGAGAGCCAAGCAAGTGGCATTGTTCCCTCTCTGACCCCTCCCCCACATAGTGTCACAAGGCAGAGATGTTGAATTGCCCTGCTCTGGGGAATACCTAAGGCTCTGCCCTTACAACAAACAGGTGCACCAAGACAAAGAACGATGGCCCAAATGAAAGAATAGATAGAAACTACCTCCCCCCAAAAAAACAAACTAAGCAACAAAGAGAGAGCCAATCTATCAGACACATAGTTCAAAACACTGGTCATCAGGATGCTTACAGAAATGGTTGAGTATGGTTACAAAACAGAGGAAACAGTGAAGGCTATACAAAGTGAAATAAGGAAAATACACAGAGAACTAACACTGGATGGTTATCAGTGGAGAGGCAGAGGGGAGAGAATGAGGGAAAAGGTATAGGGAATAAGAAGCATAAATGGTAGGTACAAAATAGACAGGGGGAGGCTAAGTGTTGGGAAATGCCCGGCCCACTTTCAGAAGCTATAACCCTGCTGACATGCTGGAGGGCCCCAAGGTTGGAGATAATCAGGAGGCCTTGGAGAAACAGGCTCCTGAGGAGACTTGGGCCTGTCCCCTCCTGGCAATAGCATAGCTCCTGCCTCTCTGCTTTGCCATGGCTGGTCAATTAGCCCATGATGGGTAAGGGACCTCACACTGAGGTTTTCAACCTAACACAGGCGTTGGCAGCAGATGAGAAATTGGGGGATATGGAGAAGGGGTGAAAAGGCCCCCATACCCCTCGGCTTGGCTTGAACATGGCCAGAGTCCTCATTGCAGCCAAGAAGCAGTCTCCTTATCTCTTGGTGGTTCCTTCCCTCCCACCACCCCCCCGGCTCAGGCTTGAAACAATGTGGGGAAAAAACAGCCCTAAATTAGATCTGGTGGATCCCGGGTAATCAGGTCTGAAAATAAATTCTATAGAGTGTGCTTTGTTTCTCCCTCAAATCTCTGGTCAGCTCATGCTGTGAGGGACATTCACACTATTTACATCCCTTTCTTTGTCAAGACATCTGCTTTATTACACCTTTTACCCTATATCTTTAAGACACCTTTAAGTCTACTTCCCCCTTATCGATATTCTCTATTGTTAATTCTTGTTCACTCTCAGATCCATGAAAATCACTGATTTTCTGTCACGTGTTTTCCTAAAGGTATCTATTCTCTGTGAAACCTATCTTGCGAATGTAATGAGTATACGTATGCTTTCCTGTTATATACCACTGATAAGATTTTCAATAAAAACCTTGGAAGAAGGGGCAACGGGGCCTTTCCCATTAGGGGGATGTGCCACAGCCTTCTCTGGTAGGAGAGAAGTGCCCCCATCTGCTCTCCCAGCAAACAGAGAAGTGATTGTACATTTGCGTTTGTCCCCCTCATCTGTGACGACCCCGGAACAGGCTTTGCGGGTTTCAGAGCCCTGCTCCCACCTGAGCTGGCCCCAGACGGTTTCCCTCAGGTTTCAGGGAGCACTGCACTCTCTGTGGTGCTCCCTTGTGGCGGTATGTCCCCTATAGCTGGCAGTGCAGTGCGACAGCTAAGAATAGTACAGGAAATGGAGAAGCCAAAGAGCTTATATTTATGACCCATGGACGTGAACTAAGAGGGAGAAGGGGGGCAGGAAATGCTAGTGGGAGAGAGGGTGCAGAGCAGAGAGGAGTAAAGGGGAGAATAAAATGTGACAACTGTTATAGCATAACCAATAAAATATACTTAAAAAATAAAATCAATAAATTTTAAAAAATTGTAAAACTTAACACTAAAAAAACAAACAACCCAATTAAAAATGGGCAAAGGACCTGAATAGACACTTGTACAAGGAGGACATACAGATGACCAATAGGCATATGAAATGTCACTAATCATCAAAGAAATGCAAATTAAAACCAAATGAGATATCACTTCACACCTGTCAGAACAGCTATCATAAGTCAACACACAACAAGATCTGGTGTTTCTGGAGAAAGAAGAACCATTTTGCACTGTTGGTGGGAATGGAGATTCATGCAGTCACTGTGGAAAACAGTATGGAGATACCCGAAAAAATTAAAAATGAACTGCCTATGACCCAGTGATTCCACTTCTGGGAATTTATCCTAAGGAACCCAACACACTAATTCTAAAGAACATAAGTACCCCTACATTCATTACAGTATTATTTACAAGCATCTAGATATGGAAGCAGCCTAAGTTTTCAACAGTGGATGAGTGGAGCAAACAAGTATGGTACATTTACACAATGGAATACTGCTAGATCATAAAAAAGAAAAAAAATTTACCCTTTGGAACAGTATGGATGGACCTGGAGAACATTATGCTAAGTGAAATAAGCCAGTCAAAGAAAGACAAATACCATATGATTTCACTAATAATTGGAACCTAGTGAACAAACTGAACTAACAAGGGAATTGTGGACAGACTCATAGATGGAGAGCAGGATGAAAGTTAAGGGGGTGGAGGTTTGGAGGTGGAGGGACTGAGCAACTAGGAAAAAGGACTCATGGACATGGACAACAGTGTGGGGGCTGCTGGAGGGAGTGGGGTAGTACAAGGGGCCTAAATGGTAATGGAAAAAATATACAATAAATATTTAATCAAAAAAAGAAGAACAAAGGTGGAGGAGGGAAACTATGGGGACTTTACTTATATAAAGCTATAGTAATGAAAACAATGTGGCATAAAGTAAATATAGATAAAAGAGAAATGCAACAGAATATATATCCCAGAAATAGACACCTATAAATATGGTCAATTGTTCTTTGACAAAAGAGTAAAGGCAATAAAATGCAGCAAAGACAGTCTTTTCAATGAATGATGCTGGAATGACTAGACGTCTATGTGCAAAAAAGAAAAAAAATCTAGATACACACCTTATATTCTTCATAAAAATGAACCAAATAATTGACCATAGAGCTAAATTTAAACATAAAACTATAAAACTCCTAGAAGATGACATAAGATAAAATCTACGACAACAAAAAAAAGAGGCAATCCATGAAAGACAACACCAAAGACACAGTCCATGAAAGAATTAATGGATAAGCTTGTTTTCATTAAAAACTTCTGACTGTGGAAGATAATATCAAAAGAATGAGAAGTCACATATGATGAGAAATATTTGCTAAAGACACATTTGATAAACGATTTTACCCAAAATAGACAACATTCCAATAAAAACCACAATGAGATATCACTGCACACTTACAAGGATGGCTGGGGTAAAAAAGGTAGATATTAATAAGGTTGATGAGGATGTGAAGTTGGAAATATTATGCATTGCTGGTGGAAATGTAAAAAATAGCATGAGGACTCTTTTGAACACAATTTAGGAAGTTCCTTAAAATGCTAAGCATAGAATTATTATATGACCTATCAATTCTATGATACCCAAGAGAAAGAAAAACATATGTCCACATAAAAACTTAAATAAACATTCATAACAGAACTATTCAGAATACTCAATGTGGAAACAACAGAAATGTCCATCAAGTGATGAATGGATAAATAAAAGCTGTATAACCATACAGTGAAAAGGAATAAAATAGATTTTCTGTAATAACATGGGTTAACCTTGAAAACATTATTCTAACTGAAAAAAATCCACATGTAGTATGAGTCTATTTATATAAAATATCCAGAGTAGACAAATCTAAACACTGAAGATCAGGGGTTGCCTAAGGCTGGAGGAGTAGGGATGAAATAACTGCTAATGGACATAGGGTTCCTTTGGGAGGTGATGAAAGTGTTTTAAAATTAGATTGCTTTGAGAGTTGTGCAACTCTGAATATACACAAAAAAAACCCCATTGGATTGTACTCTTTAAACTAGTGAATTGTGAATTATATCTCAATAAATCTATATTTTAAAAAAAAAGAAGTTCAAGTTCTTCAAAGTGTAGCAGAAAACCTCAGAAGAAAATCTATCTTTACCATTTGCTTAGGGTTTTCAGTTTAACAATGTATTTTGAGATCTTTAAGTCTACCTCATTTTTTACACTTGTTTAGCAAAATGACATTTTTGAAAATTAAATATAGATAAATATTCAGAACTTCAATAAGAAATGTCTTCCAAACTAGCTGTAATTGACCATTATTCCTTGTTTAAATAATTTTCATATGTTCACGTTTACTTTTAAAACATATAAGCTCACCTAATTTTTAAAAGTCTTGTTATTATTTCCCTTGAGAACGCACTGAATTTTTAATAAATATGTGGGGAGCTAATATCTTTATAATATTGGCATTATATACCTAGGCATGCATAGAGTATGTTTATAAAATAATTTTTTTTATCCTTACCAAGGACATTTTTTCATTGTTTTTTAGAGAGAGAGGAAGGAATAGAAACATCAATATGAGAGAGAAAATTCAATCAGTTGCCTCTGGTACACAGCTAGACCAGGGGTCATACATACCTGGGTTGGGGATCAAACCTGCAACCTAGGTATATGCCCTGACTAGGAATCAAACCCTCTACCTTTTGGTTATGGGATGAACTCCAACCTATTGAGCAACACCAGCCAGGACTAAGGTATGTTCTTTATTTATTCAAGTTTTTTTAATGTCATTTAGTTGAAATAACACTCAATATTATGTTAAGGGTTACTCGCAGGTATTTTTGTAGGTGCTGTTATTTAATATGGTTCTGTTCATCCACTGTACAGTCATGCATAGCTTAACAACATGTATACATTCTAAGAAATGCATCTTTAGGTGATTTTATCATTGGGAAAACATCATAGAGTGTACTTAAACTTAGATGGTATAGCTTACTCATACCTAGGCAATAAAACCTATTGTTCCAAGGCTACACACCTATTATACAGCATGTTACTGTGCTAATACTATAAGTAATTGTAACACAATGGTATTTGCACATCTAAACATATCTAAACACAGAAAAAGTACAGTTAAAATACAATATAAAAGATAAAAAATGGTAAACCTATACAGGTACTTCTGTAGGACACTTACCATAAATGGAGCCTACAGGACTGGAAGTTGCTCTAAGTTAGTGAGTTGCAGGTAAGTGAAAGTGAAAGCCTAGTCCATTACTGTACACTACTGTAGGCTTTATAAACAGAGGCTACACTAAATTTATTAAAAAATATTTTATTTATCCCATAACAAATTAAGCTTAGCTTATTATAATTTATGCCTTAAAACATCTATTTAAAACTTTTTGACTATTTTATTATAACTCTTAGCATAAAATACAAACATGTTGTTCAGCTGTACAAACATATTTTCTTTATAGCTTATACTATAAGCTTTTTTCTGTTTTTACACTTCTAAATTGTTTTAGTTTTTTAAACTTTTTTTGTCAAAAACCAAGCAAAAACACACACATTAGCCTAGGCTTACACAGGGTCAGGATCATCAATATTGGTCTTCCATCTCCACATTTTGCTCCACTGGAAGGTCTTCAAGGGCAGCAACATACAAAGAGCTTTAGCTGTCATCTCCTATGATAATAATGTCTTTTTATGGAACACCTCCTAAAGGACCTGTCCGAGGCTCTTTTTGAGGAGATGTTTCTCTTTTCAGAAACATGTCCATAATCATTTATTTTGTTTGTTTATTTTTCCATCTTAGGTTTACAGATAATGGAACCATGAACATTCCTCTCTATTAATTAAAACCTTTTGATAATGGGATCCATAATTTTAAACATTTTAAGGAGCTTGTTGAGGTCTGCAAAAGCTCCTGCTAAAGCCTTCACTGGGAATTTTTGTGAGGGGTTCTTCAGCTTTTTCTCCCAGTTTCCATTTTCTCCTGCCTCTTCTTCAGCTATGTATCCCTGTTCTAATTCCAAAAACTCCTTCTTAGTCAATTCCTCAGGAACTACTTCTAGAAGCTCCTCATTGTCATCCTCATCCACACCCATGTTAAAGCTGTTTGTCATCTCAACCACAGCCTTGTTGATTTTTGTGACCTCCTTATCCATGGCAAGTCCTTTGAAGCCATGGGTGGACCTCTTGAGTGTCTTCTTTCAGGAGTCATTCATACGCTCCATGGTGATAACATCACAAGCCAAACATGGTTCTTGACACATTCATAGATGTAACAGTTTCAGAAATGCATCGGTGTCTTCTCAGTGTCTTCCTCAACTGCAGAAATAGCCTAGGCAAAGGCCCTCCTCAGGTCATAGGCCTTATAACCAGCTATAAAACCTCGATCCATTGGCTGGATCCAAGGAAGGTTATTTAGAGAGAGAAATACCACTTTGATATCAGGATAAAGATCATCAATAGATGCAGGATGCTGGGGAGCATTACCAGCAATGAGCTAAATCATAAAAGGTATGATATTCTCCCAACAAAACTTCTTCATTTTTCTGACATAACAATTCAGGAGGGCAGCCTGGAAAACAGGCTGGGTCATCCATGACTTCTTATTGCACCTGCAGTACACTCATAGTGTGTGCTTATTCATATGCTTCAAGGCCCTGGGGTTCTTACAGTGTTTGCCAGATCACAAAGGGTCTCAATATGTAGCTTAAAACATGCCCCCAAACAACACTTACCCTGTCCTTAAAAGCCTTAAAACCTGACATTAACTTGGCCTCCTCATGGATGAAAAGTCCTTTCTGGAATCTGTTTCCAGAATAGAGTGGTTTCCTCCATATTGAAAATTTGTTCTCCCAAGTAATTTTCCTCCAAAATCAGCTTATCTAGAGTTTCCAAAAATTCTTCAGCAGCCTTCACATCAGCACTTGCAAACTTCCTACTCACTTTCACATTATGTAATGAATAACAATTCTTGAACAGTTTAAAATACTCAGTAAATTCAGTATCATAGGCAGGTCCAGACTTTTCTTTCAGCATTGGAAACAAACTATTTACTTTGTTTGTGATCATCATGGTGTGGAAACGGATATGCTTTGGTGTCTGGTCTTCAACCTAGGTCATTAGAAGTTTCTCCATGTCTGTTATAGGCCCTTCTAGAATGTTCATTTGTCTTACTGTCTTTAATGAAGCAAATCCAGTAACAGCTTTTGTCATTATGTTATTCTTCAAGATTGTGGTTTTGATGGAATGGGACATGTCTGACTGGCAAGCAATAACTATCCCTGATTTTCTACTTTTGTAGTTCCTAATCACTTTAAATTTCATTTCCAGGCCAATCACTCAATATGGTTTCTTGGGACAACATTAGTGGTGGATTTTGTATGCTTAGGGGCCCTTATAAACAAAAAAACATGAGATTCAATCAAACACAAGAGAAAATGATGCAATCAAGAAAAACTGTAAGCATGAGGTATATGAGGCCACTGCTAGTATAATGTATAATATCGCGTACAGTTGTATAGCAATTTTTTTCATAAGTAGAAAGAGCACACTCTAAAATAACAACAAAAGTATTATAAATATATAAACTATTAACATACTTATCATTAAGTATTACATTGTATACATAATTGTATGTGCCATACTTTTATATGAGTGGCAATCAGGTAGGCTTGCTTACAGCGATATTATCACATGTGAGTAATGCATTAAGCTACAATATTACAGTGGCCATTTGGCTAGGTGGTAGGAATTTTTCAGTTCCATTATAATTTTAGGAGACCACCATTGTATATGCAGTCATTGTTGACCAAAACATCTTTAAGCAGTGCCTGACTATAGTTTGTTTTGTATTCAGAATTCTCATGTCATACTTAATAGTATTCCTAATTAGTTTTTATTTTTTAGGTGTGCAATTACATTATCAAAAAATAATTATAATTTTAAACTCTTCCTAAATTTTTAAATAAATAAATTATATTTATTTTCCAAGTCTAATTACATTGGATAGTATTTTCAGGAAAAATTTAAATAACAGTTGACACTTCTGTCCTGTTTTTGATAAACAACTGCACTTTTAAGTATTTGATGGGATTTGACTTAGGATCATGTATGTAAATGTGTGCGTCTGTGTGTGTCTTTAGCTGTGGGCATTGTGATTGAATAATACATATTTGAAATTATTACAACTCACTAAGAAAGAGAATTAATGTATACAGTCCTAGGGAAAACCAGTTTCAACAAAAGCAATGTCGTCACAGGGCTGATCTCAAGGGAAAAAGGTACTAATCTGGCCTCAATGGTTGCGGCCACCATCCTTCTCCTCCTACCATTTTCCAATAACCTAAGTTTTAGACAAAGCCTTCTTTTGTTGTATAAGAAATTTTGATTTGTAGAAAAATAATGAATCTAGATAGAATTTCCCTTCCTAGGAGACACATGCCTTAGGAGGAAAAGGGCAAAAAACCCCCACTATATTCTATAGTGTATATAACATAATGTCCACAATATGTATGAATATGTATGATACAGTCCAAATTATCAGACATATGAAAAAACTGGAAAATGCAAGCCATTCTTATGAAGAGGCAGACTTCAAGATGAAGTAGATGTTGGTATTATCAGACAAAAATTTAAAAGAGAGCAGTGGGGGGAAAATGGAGACAACTGTACTTGAACGCCAATTTTAAAAATGAGATATAAAAAGATAAAAAATAAAAGTTATTATAACTAAGCTCAATGTTAAAAAGAAAGGAAAAGAAAATGCTCATAATGAATGAAAAGAGGAAGTAACAGCAGAGAAGCAGAAGATATAAAAAAGTAGTAAGTGCAGAAATATCTGATTGAAAAATAACTGATGGGCTTAATAGCTAAATGAAGATTACAGAAGAAAAGAACAACTAAATGCATAATAGGTCAATAGAAATTATCCAATTGGAAATCCAGAGAAAAAAAAATTGACAAAAACAAAATAGAGGCTCAGAGACATGTGGGCCAGTACCAAAAATCCTGTAGGCAGTAAATGGTGTCCCAGAAAGAAGAGCAGAAAAACATATTTGAAGAAATAAAAGCCTGAAATTTTCCCAAATTTTGTGAAAGATATAAATTTATAAATTTAAGAAGCTCTGTAACTCAGTAGAACCCTACTTGAACAAAATTTGAAATAAGCCTAGGCAGATTATAGTCACATTGATGAATACAAAAAATACAAAAAAAATAATTAAATAGCCAGAGAAAAGAACTGACATATTATATACAGAGGAACCAAAAAGTAAACATTACACATTTCTTTGGAAACTATGAAAGACAGAAGATAGTGGAACATTGGCTTTAAACACCTTAAAAACAACACAGAGAATCAACCCAGAAATATATATTCAGCAAAAAATGTCCTTCAAGATAGAATTTTCAGAAAAAGAAATGTAAATTAATTTTCACTACAAGAAATGCTAAATCATTTTGTATCTTTAGGAACAAATAAAAAGCATTGAAAATAATAAGAGGAAAATACAAAAAATTCTCTTAATTAAAAAAACTTAAGTTTACTTAAAGCAAAAATTGTAACAATGTAATACATAAACCATTGTATGAGGGACAGTGGGTGAAGGTAAACAAATCTGTATGGTTGTGAAATTTCTACATTTTACGTAAAGTGTAACAATGTTAACTCTAACAGACTGTGAAAAGTTAAGTATATTGTAATTTCTAGGGCAACTAATTAAAAAATATGTGAAGATAAAGTGCTTATAAGTAAATTGAAATGGAATTCCAATAAAAAACATTAAAGTAATCAAAAGGAAGGCAAAGGGGAAGAAAAAAATTAACAAAAAAATGGTAAGACCAACCGAAACCAAAAATAAATTGTTATACCTAAACCAAAACCACCACAAAATTTAATATTAATGAACTAAATATGCCAAATAAATGATATAAGAATGATTAAAAAAGTAAGACCCAACTATGTGTTCTCTGCAGTAGATATAATGAATGCCTAATAATAAAGCCTCAAAATATATAAAACAACAAAGGAAGAATTAAAGTAAAAAGTAGACAATTCTGGAGAATCAAGATGGTGAAGGAGTGTGTGGAAGTCACACTGACTGCATCCCAGGACCAACCTGGAATTACAACTAAATTGTGGAGAAATCACTTGGAACAAACAACTGAAAAATAGCAAGAGAGGAGGCTTGTAACCTTGGAGACAAAAGAATCGGCTTTAGCGCAATCTAACTGGTAAGGAGTGCAGTAGAGATCTGAGGAGGCGGGCGGGGCACCAACGGATGGTAGCAACAGAAGGATATTGAAACAGCCAGTGGTATCCCCCTGAGAAGAGTGGGGTTTAAACCAAAAGCGGGGATCTCTAGCCCACAATACCAGAGCCCAAAATGTACACAGGAAACAGCCAGCTATGAAAAACGGCAGGGTTGCTCTCTGCCAGAGACAGGCGGCTGGAGACGCAAAGAGCCTTCTATAGGGCCAATGCAAAATTTTTATTTGCAGCCACTTACTCTGGTCTCTGGCAAAGGCAGGGGCAGAGTGGGCTAAAGATGCCCGAGGAGAGACTGGGGAAGGAGGCTTTGGGGAGAGAACTGAGAGAATAGCTGGTGGGATCTTGGTGCTGACTCATCCCCCATGTGGCAGCAGCCATTTTGCTCAGGAAGAGGCCATTCTCCCTGAGCGGCACCAATGTCAAAGGACCCAGTAGCCCCGCCCCCAATGGGATTCCACCCCATCCTGTGCTGTATAAGCTGCCTGCTGAGTGCAGAGTGGCAGCCACAGGCAGTAGATCCCTGGCTAAAGGGGGCGCAGAGAGGTCTGGCGACACTTGAGGAGAGACTGGGGATAGACAAATGAAAATGAACATAAAACAGTCCAAAACCTATGGCACACAGCAAAGGCAGTCCTGAGAGGGAAGTTCATAGTAGCACAGGCCTACTTAAGAAAGATAGAAACATCTCAAATTAATGACCTAACCTTCCAGCTTCGAGAACTGGAGAAAGAGCAACAAACAAATTCCAGAGGAAGTAGAAGAAAGGAGATAATCAAGATCAGAGCAGATTAGAATGACATAGAGACTAAAAGAACAATTCAAAGGATCAAAAAATCCAGGAGCTGGTTCTTTGAAAAGATAGACAAAATTGACAAGCCATTAAGCAGATTCATCAAGAAAAAAAGGGACAGGATCGAAATAAATAATACCAGAAATGAAAGAGGAGAAATAACAACTGATAACACAGAAATACAAAGGAATGTAAGAAATTACTATGAACAATTATATACCAAGAAAATTGAAATCCTCACGGAAATGGACAAATTTCTAGAAAACTATAACTTTCCAGCACTGAATGAAGAGGAAGCAGAAAGCCTGAACAGACCCATAACAGCTGGTGAAATTGAAGCAGTAATCAAAAAGCTCCTGGCACACAAAAGCCCAGATGGTTTCACAGGAGAATTTTACAAAATATTTAAGGAAGAGCTAACCCCTGTCCTTGTCAGACTACTCCAAAAAATACAAGATGAGGGAAGACTCCTAGACTCTATATAAGGCTAGCATCAGCCCAAAACCAGATAAAGACATAAATAAAGAAAAATAGAGGCCCATATTGCTGATTAACATATATGTTAAAATCCTCAACAAAATATTAGCAGACCACATCCAGCAATACATTAAAAAGATCATCCACCATGATCAAGTGGGATTCACCCCAGGGTTGCAAGGATGGTTCAACATTTGCAAATCAATAAATATAATACATCACATAAACAAAAGATAAAGACAAAAACCACATGATCATATCAACAGATGTGTAAAAAGCATTTGATAAGGTACAGCACCCATTAATAATAAAAACACTCAGCAAAGTGGGAATAAAGGGGGCCTAGCTCAACATAATAAAGGCCATATATAAAACACCTACAGCCAACATCATACTCAACGGGCAAAAACTAAAAGCTTTCCCACTAAGATTGGGAACAAGAGGATGTCCACTTTCACCACTTCTATTCAACATAGTATTGGAAGTTACAGCCACAGTAGTCAGACAAGAAAAAGAAATAAAAGGCATCCAAATTGGAAAGGGAGAAGTAAAACCGTCATACTTTGCAGATGACATGAAAGTGTATTTAGAAAACCCTAAAGAGTCCACCAAAAAACTACTACACCTAATAAGTGACTCTGGCAAAACAGCAGGATACAAAGACAATATTGAGAAACCAAGGCATTTTAGTACACCAACAACAAAATATCAGAAACAGAAATCTGGAAAAAAAATCCCTTTTGCTATAGCAACGAGAAAAATAGAGTACCTTGGAATAAACCTAACCAAGGAAGTAAAAGACCGGTACTCAGAAATCTACAAAACACTGAAGAAAGAAACTAAGGAATGCACACATAAATGGAAGCATATGCCATGTTCATGGATTGGAAGAATTAACATCATCAAAATGTCCATACTACCCAAAGCAATTTATAGACTCAACACAATTCCTATTAAAATACAAACGACATATTTCAGAGACATAGAACAAACATTTCAAAAATTAACATGGAACCATAAGCGAGCCCGAATAGCCTCAAAATTTTGAGAAAGAAGAACAAAGTAGGAGGGATCACAATTCCTGCTATCAAACTATATTACAAGGCCACTGTAATCAAAACAGGCTGGTACTGGCATAAGAATAGACACATATATCAATGGAACAGAATAGAGAGCCCAGAAATAAACCCATGTGTCTATGGTCAATTAATATTCAATTAAGGGGGAAGGAACATAAAGTGGAATAAAAATAGCCACTTTAACAAATGGTGTTGGGAGATCTGGACGGCTACATGCAAAAAAGTGAAATTTGACCACCAACTTACACCATACACCAAAATAAACTCAAGGTGAATAAAAGACTTAAATGTATGTTGCAACACCATAAAAGTCCTAAAGGAGAACATAGGCAGGATAATCTCAAGATATTCCACCCAGCAATATTTTCACTGCTATGTCCCATAGAACAGGGGACACAAAGGAAAGAATAAACAAATGGGACACCATCAAAATAAGAAGCTCTGCACCATGAAAGAATACATCAGCAAACTGAAAAGGGAACTAACCATGTGGGAAAATATATTTGCCAATGATACTTGTACAAGGGTTTGATTTCCAAAGTATATGAAGAACTCATATGACCACTCCAGGAAGACAAACAATCCAATTAAAAAACGAGAAAAGGACCTGAACAGACACTTCTCCAAGGAGGACATACAGAGAGCCCAGAGACATATGAAAGGATGCTCATCATCACTAGCTATCAGAGAGATGCAAATTAAAACCACAATGAGATACCACTTCATACCAATCAGAATGGCCATCCTAAACAAATCAACAACCAGTGCTGGTGAGGTTGTGGAGAAAAGGGAACCCTAGTACACTATTGGCAGGAATGTAGACAGGTGCAGCCACTGTGAGAAACAATATGGAATGTTTTCAAAAAACTGAAAATTGAACTGCCTTTTGACCTGGCAATTCCACTGCTGAGATTATATCCTAAGAATCCTGAAACAACAATTCAAAGAATTTACGCACCTGTATGTTCACAGCAATGTTGTTTACAATAGCCAAGCGCTAGAAAGAGCCAAAGTAACTATTGGTAAATGAGTAGATCAAAAAACTATGGTACATTTACATAATGGAATCCTATGCAGCACAAAAAAAAGAAGGAGTGACAGCATGGAAGAAACTGGAGAGCATTATTCTTAGTGAAATAAGCCAGGTGGTGAAAGACAAATACCATATGATCTCAATTATAAGCAGAAGCTAATCAACAAAACAAACAAGCAAGAAAAATATTACCGGAAACATTGAAAGAAAAAACAAACCAACAGGAAGCAGAGGGGAGGAGGGAGGAAAATAATGGGGAAAAGAAGGGGAAGGGTCAAGTCAAGGAATATGAATAAAGGACCCATGGACAAAGACAAAGTGGGGAAAGACTGAAGGTGGGAGGAAAATGGAGACAACTATACTTGAACAATTAAAAAATAAATAAATAAATAAAGTACATGTAAATGGAAAGAAAAGAAAAAACTAACAATAACTAGAGGGGACGGGGGAGGGAGATAATGGGGGAAAGACGGGGAACAGTTGTCAAGAACTATGTATAAAGGACCTATAACAAATCCAAAGATGGGTAGGATTGAGGGCGGGAGGTGGGCAAAAGTGCAGACAATGTGCTTGAACAACAAAAAAATACATAAATAAAAATAAAATATAATAATCTCTAAGTGAAGCAGTTTATGTTAATTGCATTAATCATTTGCAAATGGAACACGCAACTCTGTAAAGAAAATGGCAGATCAACAGAAGATTAAATAATTTCATCTTGTGATTTATAACTCCCCCATTATAAAAACATACCATTGTTTTTTAAATGTTACATTATAATAAGTGCTCAGAAACTATAAAATAGAATGTTTGTGATTAACCAGTAGGTTTTAGCCTCTCTATTCTAAGAAATAACCGTTTGAGATAAACATGGAGTTCAGATCATCACCAATATTCTTAGAAATAATATGGTCATCTGAGTGAAAAATATTCATACATTTAAACTTTTTATTCTGCCCATTTAGGTAGACAGGTCTGACATAAATGCTAAATATCTCTTTACAATGAGGAAGATAAGATAAATACAACCTATAATAGCACTGCAGTCCTCATAATTTCGTGGAACCAAATGGCAGAAATGGAAAAAAATGGGAGAACTAGAAAACAACAAACTAGAAAGAAGTATAAGAATTAGATCTGAAAGTCAGACCTAGGTAAAGCCATTCTCTCACTAGCACCCTAATGCTCAAAACTGGCCAAATATACTTTGTTTTCTACTCTGTTTCAGGTACATCAGCCTTCCATTATCCAATTTTTGGTTGGGAAGGTCTATATAAGAATCACTTACAAAGCAGGAAAGTGGATAGCCCAGAAGTTTGGGGCATAATAAAGGGGATCTGAAGGAGGTATAAAAGAGGTATTTAGAATCAGAAACTATGTACTATATCCTCTTTCTACCAAACACATTGAAACCATCTCATATACTTTAAACCAAAGCACTGTAACTCTACAGTTTCTTTATTTTGAAAGCATACATCTTACCATGTGGAACTGTGGTCTGGAAAGGACGACTTGGGTTTTTCAGGTTCCATAAAGTCAAGCTACCATCTGAATGGCTGCACATGAACTGTTTCCCTTCATGATGCCAATCAATTGAATGAATAGCCTAATGAAATAACAATTAAAAACAAGTGGGTGTGGTTAATATGTTACATCATTCTATATTCCAAAATAAAATATTCTGGCATAAACATATGTAATTTTTTTGACCTATATCATACTATCTTTGGCTTATCCTTTTATGGGCTTATAAAGGCTATAAAAACTAAATACCTGAAATAAAAAAAAGTAAAATATTAACATCATTAGATCTTAGAACTTTTTGTGATAAATTATCTATCCTCCCTGTATCACATAATCCTTCTTTGAAATATTATTTACATCAAAGTAAAAGCAAAGTTATCAGAAGATACTTTCTACAAGGTAATGACCTAGTTCCACTTAAAGTAGCTGATTAAAAAAAATAATTTACACAAGAGCCACCATCGGAGAACTTACAATATGCCAAACCAATGGTAAGCACTTTATGTACATTATTTTGTTAAACTCTATAAAAGTTATTTTTTTCCAATTTACACATGGCAAACTAGGCCTAGAGAGATTGATATACTTGATCAGGTCACATAACTCAAAGCCAAGGTCTACTTAACTACTTAACCTATATTCTCAATCACTGTATTATATTGCTTCCAGCATAAACAATTTAAATTGATTTGAAGAAAGAAGAGTTTATTTTTTTTTTTATATGTACAGGTTCACTCTGTAGTTGTGAATTAGATGAAATTAAAAAGTTCTATTCCAGTTTCCTAAATTTATTCCTAGTGGTAGCACAGTGTCTTCCATAAAGTAAATATACTCTTGTACAGGGGTTCCCAACTACCCCTCCCACCGCCCCCCGCCCCTGGGCCGCACAGCAGGAGGTAAGCATCCCAACAAGGAAGGGAAGCTTCGCCTGCATTACTGCCTGAGCTCCACCTCTTGTCTCTCTGCCATTGCCCTGTCTGTGGAAAACTGTCATATACAAAACTGGTGCCTGGTGCCAAAAATGTACTCACTGCTCCAGTAGACATAAAAGCTGAATAGATGTATACAACATTATCCTTTTCTTAAAGAAACTCAGAAAACAGAGAGATAGGGAAGACTGCTACAAATGAACTTCCAAACAATAAGTATAATCAAAGTTAAAGATAATTGACAACTAGAGTAATCTTTAGATATATCATAAAGAAAATAGAATATAAGTGATACATCAAAAGATAAAGTAAGATTTAATTAAGTGGAAAAAATAACATGAAACCTTGACTTATGTTTTTCTCTCACCCTGGTCTTCATTACTATACAGAGAAGACTTCTTTTTAGCCAAGGTTCAGAGGAGGCAATTAGAGAGAAACAAAAACAAAAGGCCCACTTTTATTTGTTTTCTCTTTTGCTTATTTCTTTTCATTTTTGTAGATGGCTCCAGGGGAATGCTATTTCTTCTTGACACCTGTACCTGTTAACTTGGATGAACTTCAATAAATTTAAAGTTCTCTCAGACTGCTTTTCTGCATATGGTGGGGGCAGAGAAAGTGTCCCCAGCACCAACTCTTCTTCCTATCCAGTGAATTTCTACCCTCTAGAGAAGACAGGTATTAAAATAATAGCTACAACACAAAACCAAAACAAGTAAGTACTATAAAAAAAGTAGTACACTTATTCTATGGAAGAGTGGTCATTTAAAATCAACTTATTAGAGAAGAGAATTTCAAATAGTACACTATTAAAGAGCTGTCATTTGAACTGACTTAATGAATAAATATTCAATTTCTATTTATTTGTTTCTACCTTTTTTTCCTTAAAAAGGACTTTAAAGGTCTACTGAAAAGCCAAATATGATACAATTAATTAAAAAATAATTTTAAAAGATAGAAAACAGAATATGGAAGTTAAACACTAACTAATTTGTCAGCTCAGTGGCAGTGACTGAATTTCTTGAGCAAAAAAGAGAAACTCAAAAAGCTGGGTAACATTATGAAAAAGAGAAAAGGCAGTTACTCAAGGGATTAAAACGTTAGCTTTGTGTCAAACTCTGAGGGCTTTCTCTGTGAGAGATAATTCAAGACATACTACTGTAATAATATAAAAATTTCAGAGCTAATGGGGAAGTAAAATCCACATAGTTATTTCTGAAAATGAGCTTGGACTGAAAAAAAACCCAAAACAACCTTTAATTCTTCAATGGCTATTGATCAAGGGACTAGTTAGCTAGTCCAAGTAGTTTTACAATGGCTAAAGAATTAATAAGATTTTGATATGCAGAAGAGGAAATGGGAATTCAGGATAAGAAATTAGCAGGGGCAAATATATGGAGGTGGTAATTAATGTAGCAGGGGTAATATATGTAGGAGATAGTGAGTAATATGGCTGAAATGTGAAGAGCATGTAGAAGGATGAAGTAAATTAAACTAAAGGCAAAAATGGCACTGGGGCCTTGAACCTTTTATCAAGAAATAAAGACTTTGTATTGTTGACAAATTCAGAGCCATTCAAAAGTTCAGAGGTAAAGAATACATGATCTATGTCTTAAAATGTTAATCTTGTTAGTAAAAGTCATTAAAAAAGCTAAGATACCAAAGGATATTATACATATATAAATCAATATTAAAAATGATTTCTAAGTATAAAGTAGATATAAGGAAGTATTCCATCGACTTATATAAACATGGTTAATCCTTATTTAAACATTTCTGTTTAAGGCGACAGGAAAATTATTTGACTCAGCATTTTTCTCTAGATTTCCTTTTTAGCTGCTCTACTCTAGTTTCAAATGGCTAAATTCCCAGATGGTATTTGGACTCTTACCCAGCTGCTAGTCTTGAGAGAGGGAGCAATCTCCAATCTCATCTTTATATTTTGTATATTTAACAAAAGGAAAGTTATTTTCTTATTATTTAAAATGCCTTTAAAGTTGACTATACAGAGCATATTTGTATAATATCACTTGTCAGAGTATTTTTCACCAATCATGAACACATTACTTATAAACTCTCAGGTATCTTTAAGCATCAAAATTTAAAATTTAAGCTGTTAAGAGGAGATAGGAGAGAGTAACAAAGAAAGTGTTGTAAATAAATGTGTTTTTTACATTTAGTTTTCTATCTCTATCAGTGTTACCTTACATTCTTCCACACTCTTCCAGTATAAGCATGGGTGATATCAGACAGTGATTTTTGACCTGTATATTCCTCATATCTTTCCCCAAATTTACCATTTTTATCTATTTATTTGTTTATTTCTCACCCAGAGACATGCTTATTGATTTTAGAGAGAGGGGAAGGGAGAGAGAGAAATATTGATATGAGAGACACACATCGATCAGTTGCCTCTCTAGCGCACCCCAACTAGGCATGAACCCACAACCCAGGCATGTGCCCTGACCAGGAATTGTACCTGTAACCTCGTGGTCTATGGGACGATGCTCCAACCAACTGAACCACACCATCCAGGGCTCCATTCTACCATTTTTTAAATGTAATTGAAAGCATAGATCTTGATCACCTTTATTTTCACAGCTAAAAAAGGCAGTTTCCCTTCCTCATCTTTTGTCCCCAGACTCACTGTCTTCACTTTTGACTTTCCTGACGGGGGAAATAATTAATGGCCTAGAGTTATCTGAACACCTGAAGTATCAATTCAGAGACTATTCCTTGGTAAATAGGAGTTCACTGCTTTCTCTAAATGAAATCCTTATCAGCCTCAACTATATAAAATAAAGCTTCAAGATCTTACTGACTCTTATTGTTAAGTATTACTATTTCCAAAATTTCTCTTTATTATAGGGCAGCAAGTATTGGAAGATAATACTGTTCAACTTGACCACTTGACCTTTATGCCATGAAAAAAGAATTTTCTAAGGAAAATGTGAATAGAGTCTTTAGCGACCCTAAGGACAATGAGTCAAAACAAAAGCACAGACCCTTAAGAAAGGAAAAGGAGTACAGATGAAGGTGGCTATACAGTATAAGTAATAGGCACCAAAGTATGTAAGATATCATAAAGGGCCTCAAAATGGGCAGTCAAGGCAGAATTCTCAACAATGCAGAGTTGGATCTCGTACAAGTATCAACAGGCATTGTGATCACTGAGTTAGAACCAGGCAATCTCCCATTAATAATACTGGTAACACACAAAGATTAAAAGTAAAAAACAGGCACAAAGTCATAACACTGTTTCAAATATTTCAGTAGAAATCACTTACCTCATCATAATAAACTCTCAGTTCAGCTCTTTTAGATTTCAAATCCCAGAATACCACAGTACCATTTTCATAACCTATTAGAAGCTGGAAAACATTAGAACAATCATTTTGCAATTCTAAAATTAATTTTAACTTGGTCAAAATAAAGTTTAATGTTAATACAATAAAGTAAAATCATACTACATAATACAACTTTATTTAGAGTACCAGTTTTTCCAGATCGTGAATATAGGCCACCTACCTTTTTAAAAATTGGCAAATAAGCTACTTCAATATAAACATTTACCAACTTAATTTGCTTCATTCCAAAGAGAAATCGAGGAAATATGTAAAAATACATGACATTTGAAATAAGAAAACTGAAACAAAAGAAAAAAGGGATTAAAAAAAACAAAGATGAAATCAAGGATGAAATGAGGTAAGTAATAAATTATGTATAATGCCATTCAGCCCTATGCACTTCAAAGATGTGGCCACAAATTTGACATTGTTTCTTTATATCAAATCCTATTTATTCCTTGATTTATAGTAACATTTTAAACTCAGATGTATGAACCCTCAGAAGTTCACAAAGGTATCCTAGAGATTCAAATAATTTAAAATTTGTTTATAAATCAAAAATACTATTAAAATACATGTTCTTCATTTTAAAATAAAAGAATCTGAGAACAGATGATTAGATCATATTCAAGACTCAAGGGAATGGGGGGACAGGGGTTTAAGAGGAGGTGGGCAAAGTGGAGGGAAAATGGGGACATCTGTAATAGCATAAACAATAAAAATAAAGTTAAAAAAGACTCAACCAGTGTCAGCCATGCTGATGATTTCTGCTATGGTTCAGAGTACTATGTTTCATTAAATTTAATCTATCATTGGTTAGAAAAACAGGAAGGATAAAAATAGGCCAATGTTCAAATGACACTATTTCCCATGGGTTTGCCTTCAGATGACTTTCTAGAAATTTATTAGTAGTATTTTCCTGATGAAACTGTTTTACAGTGCAAAGTTCCAATAGTCCAAAAAAAAAAAAAGTGGTAAAATAGAAAATACTGTTGTAATTATAAGCTATTCCTACATAGCATCCTGAGACTTAATCACTTACCTCAACATTTAATAACATAACACAAAAAAATAACAAACCAGCTAGTAATAGGAAATAAACAAAATTTCAAATATCAGGTCAAGAAAACCATATATATTTATTTTTAAACCTGTAACAATACTTAAATGTTTTGAAAAATAATTGAGCTTCTTTACAAGCTAAATTAAAATAAATGGAGTAATGACTCACTAAATTAAAAAGACAAAATCAGATGTGAATTTAAAGAATATTTCTTAAAATAATCCCATTTGTTTATTTTTTCCTTTATTTTCCTTGTCTGAGGAGATATATTGGCAAAAATATTGCTATGTGGGATATCTGAAATTCTACTGCCTATGTTTTTTGTTGGACCTTTATGGTATCATGACTTATATTTAAGCCTTTTATCTATATTGAGTTTATTCTGGTGCATGGTGTAAGTTACTGTCAGTCTAGTTTCCGTTTTTTTTGCATGTAGCTATCCAGTTCTCCCAACACCATCTATTGAAGAGGCTATCTTTACTCCTTTGAATGCTCATGACCCCTTTGTCAAATATTAATTGACCTTTGAGATTTAGGTTTATTTTTGGGTTCTCTATTCTGATCCATTGGTCTATGTGTCTATTCTTAAGCCAGGACCAGGCTGTTTTGATTACAGTGGCCTTGTGATAGAGTTTGATATTGGGTGTTGTGATCCAGCCTACTTTTTTTTTCTTAAGATTGCTGAGGCTATTTGGGGTCTTTTTTGGTTCATGTATTTGAGTGTCTTTGAGTTTACCTTGAGGTTAATTTCTACTTTTATTCCATTGTGATCTGAGCACATGCTTCATATGATTTCAATCTTCTTGAATTTGTTGAGGCTTGTTTTGTGTCCTACCATATGGTTTATTTTGGAAAATGTTCCTTGTGCATTTGAAAAGAATGTATATTTTGCTTCTTTGGGTTGAAAGGTTCTGTATATATCAATTAAGTCCATTTGATCTAGAGTGTCATTCAGTGCCACAATATTCTTGCTGATCCTTTGTTTGGAATGTCTATCCATTGTTGACTGTGGGGTGTTAAAATCCCTTATGATGACTGTGTTGTTGTCAAAATCATTTTTGACATTCTCCAAGGTTTTTATATATTTAGATGTTCCTATGTTGGGTTCTTAAATGTTTACAAGGGCTATATCTTGCTGTTGGATTGTTCCTTTAAGTGTTATGCAGTGACCTGCTTTGTCCCTTTTTATGCCTTTTGTTTTGAAGTCTATTTTGTCTGATATAAGTATTGCTACCCTAGCTTTCTTTTCCTGTCCATTTGCTTGGAATATTTCTCCATACCTTCACTTTCAACCTGTGTGAATCTTTTGTTCCTATGGTGTCTTGTAGACAGCATATATGCAAGTGATGTTTTCTTATCCAATCAGCTACCTTACGTCTTTTAATTGGAGCATTTAATCCATTTATATGTGAGGTTATTATTGGCAGGTACCTCTTCATTGCTTTTTTTCCCCATACCTATCTCTCTCCCTCTCTTTCTTCTCCTTTTTATAGCAGTGCCTTTGGTAATTCTTATGTTGCTGGCTTGGTGAAGATGTAGTCTTTTAGCTTTCTATTGTCTGGGAAGCTCTTTATTTCATCATCCATTTTATATGACAGCTTCGCTGGATAGTATAGTTTTGGTTCTAGGTCCTTGCTTTCATTACCTGGAATATTTCATGCCAGTCCCTCTTGCTTGTAGTGTTTCTATTGAGAAATCAGCTGATAGCTTTATTAGAGCTCCCTTGTATGTTACTTGCTGTTTCTTTCTTGCTGCCTTTAAGATTCTCTCTTTCTCTTTAAAATCTGGCATTTTAATTATGATGTGTCTTAGAGTAGGCCTCTTTGGTTCATCTTGATTGGGACCCTCTGGGATTCCTGAATTTATGTGATTTTTTACCTCACCAAGTTAAGGAAGTTTTCTGTCATCATTTTTTCAAAGAGGTTTTCTGTCACTTGCCCCCTTTTTTTCTGATATTCCTATGATGCAAATGTTGTTACATTTCATGTTGTCCTAATTACCCTTAAACTATCCTCATTCTTTTTTAGTTTTTCCTTGTTTTGTTGCTCTGACTGGATATTTCTTTCTACCTTGTCTTCCAGCTTGCTGATTCAGTCATCTGCTTCATCTAGCTTTTTTTAAATTCATTCTAGTGTATTTCTCATTTCAGATATTGTAGTCTTCATTTCTTCCTGGTTCTTGTTCATAGTTTCTATGTTCTTTTTTATGTTGCTGTTGTTCCAAGTTCCTTGTACTTCTCACTGAGTTCCTTGAGCGTCCTTATAACCATTATTTTGAATTCTAAGTCTGCTTAAATTGCTTACCTCAATTTCTTCTAGCTCTTTTTCTGGGGATTCCTCCGTTCCTTTTGATTGGGGGTTCTTTCTTTGGCTCTCCATTTTAGGTGATTCTTTTTGTTTGTTTCTGCCCCTCAGGTTGGTCTGTTTTGTCTGCCTGTCTTTGTGGGGTGGACTTCGATGGTAAGAGTTCTGTGGGACTGCAGTGATGCAGTCTCCTTGATGTCCTGATATGGATGTTCTAGGGTTTCCCTTTATTCACTTTATGTAGGCTCTCCTCCTATACTTGGGCTCTGATTATTGGTGGCTCATTCATTGTTGGGTTCTCACACCAATGCTGGCTGACTGAAAGTCATAACTTCTGACACAACTTGTATATTGTTGTACAAGTGCTGATGAATCCCACGACTATTTAGCAAAGGCCTATTGGCCTATGAATGCCTAGGGGCATCCTTAATCTCTGTGAGTAGGTAGCATAGCCTGGGCCCTGAAAAGAAGAACCCAGGAGGCTGTCATGTCCTGACCAGGCCTCAGAGAGGCACTCTGGACCCACAGCCAGCATAGTCAGGTGGGTTGCTGGACACTGAACCACACTGACTTCTGGTAATGCAGCCCTGGGTTATGTAGCCCCAGGTGCAATGGCAGCAGCAAACACCTTCACCGCCTGTGAGAGGACGTGCGGAGCAATGGGAGGTGACAGCACAAGACTTGGAGTGACTGGCAGGCAGGCGTTGAGAAGCTGGTTCCTATTTATAAACTTGATATCTGTAGGAACAGTTCATTCATTTTCTTTTCTCTCTCTTTTTTAATTAATTAAATATTAAGTATAATTTGACATCTGTAAAAACTGCAAAGTGATCACCACTAGAAGTCAAGTTACCATCCCATTCACTTTCATTATTATAATAGTTCATTATTTGGGTATGACATGACCACAATTTATTCACTTTATAGGTAATGTATATAAATGTGTCTATGAACAATCTTGTATATGCTTTGGTAAACACATATATACATTTCTGTCAGGTATATACTTACCCAAACTTATCCATGGTGTAAGAGTATGTTTAACTTTAATCACTACTGCCAAACAACTTGCCAAATTAATTGTACCAGTTTTCATTTCCACAGGCTGCACAAGAGAGCTCCAATTCTTTCTCATCTTCTTTAACAACTAATATTGTCAAAAGCCATACAATGTTAAATAGAAGATGTACATAGTTGGCATCTTTATTTCATTTCGTATTGCAGAAGGAAAACATTAATTCACCATTAAGGAGAATATTTTCATAGCTTTGGGTAAATCAGCAAAGTTCACATTAAGTTCCTTTCTTTTCATAATGTAATAAGAGATTTTTATTTATCATAAAGGGAAGTTGAATTTTATCAAACGCTTCTTATGTATCATTTTATTGTCATACATTTTTCTCCTTATTTTTGTTAATATAGAAATTACATTGATTGATTTTGAAAAGTTATAACAACTCTGTATTCCTGAGATGAATGCAAATTTGTTGTGCTTATTTGTGCTTTTTCTCTTCAATTTTTAATCAGCTTGCCAGAGATGCATCAATTTTATTTGCATTTTTTACAAAATCAACTTTTGACTTTACTAATGTACTACATTTTTTCTATTTATTTTAATTTATGCTCTTACATTTTGTATTATCCAGAGTTCTCCAGAGAAGTAGAACCTATGGGATGTACATATAGAAATAAATTGTTATAAGGAATTGGGTCACATGACTAGGGAGGTCAACAGGTCGCAAGACCTGCAGGGTAAGCTGGCAAACTGGAGACCCAGAGAGCCAATGACAGAGTTCCATCTGAGTCTGAAGGCTTAAGAAACAAGAGAACTGGTGGTGTAATTCCAACCTGAAGGCCAGCAGGCTTCAGATTCAGGGAGAGCTGATGTTTTAAATCAAGTATAAAGGCAGAAAAAAAGTAGATGTGCCAGTTGTAAAGCAGTCAGGCAGTAGGGACTGTCTTCTCCTGGAGAAGGATCAGCCTTCTTGATATATTCAGGCAACAGACTGAAGGAGGCCCTCCCACATTAGGGAGGCCAATCTGCTTTACTCAGACTATAATTTAAATGTTAATCTCACTCAAAACACCACCACAGAGACAACCAAAATATCTGACCAAACCTCTAGGCACCCTATGGCTCAGTCGTGTTAACACAATATTAGCAATCACATCTTTATTATTATCTTTCTTCTTTCTTTCAGTTTAACTCACTATGTTTCAATATTCACACTAAGATCACTGATTTTCAGCTTTTCTTCAATTTTTAATTAATACAAAAATAGTCTATAAATTTCCCTCTAAGTACAGCTTTAGCTACAGTCCACAAGTTTTGATATATCACCTTTCTATTATAATTTAATATATATTTTCTAATTTCAATTCTGATTTCTTTGACATATTATTCAGAAGTATAGTGCTTAATTACTAAGCATTTAGAAGATTTTCTGTTTCTATTTGATTGATAATCTTGCTAAATCATCCTGTGTTTAACAGAATATGTGGTGTATTATGTTAACACTCTGAAATTTGTTCAAACATGTTTTATGGATCAACAAATGTACAATTCAGTAAATATTCCAGATGCACTTAGAAAATAATGTGTAGACTGGAAGTTGAGGAGAGAGCTAGATGGTAGAAGAATGAATAGAAGTCACACTGACCTCCTCCCAGGACCAACCTGGAATTACAACTAAATTGTAGAGAAATCACCCCGAACAAACAACAGAACAATAGTGAAAGAGAAGCCTTATAACCTCAGACAGACAGAGGGATCAAATTTAGCACAACATGACTGGTAAGGAGTGCAGTGGAGCCTCAAGAAGGCAGGCTGGACACCAACAGGCAGAGCGATATTTAAATGGCCAGTCGGATCCCCCTGAAGAGTGTGTGGTCTAAAACATAAGCAGGGAATCCCACCTACAGCGCCAGAACCCAAAAAGTACACAGATAACAACCAGCTTTGAAAAGAGGCAGGGTTGCTGTCTGCTAGAGATGCAAAGAGCCACTTAAAGGGCCAATGCAAAGATTTTTATTCGCAGCCACTTATCCAGAGCTCCAGAAAAGGCAGGGGCAGAGTGGGCTAGAGATGCCTGAGGATACTGGGGAAGGAGGCTCTGGGGAGAGGACGGAAGGAATAGCCGGCAGAATCCTGGGGCTGACACATCCCCCATACAGAAGCAGCCATCTTCTTGAGGCAGACAACAACCCTGAGCAGCAGCAGCCTGAGAGGAAACAATAGCCCTGCCCCCCAGGAGGGACTCTGTTTTGGTCCTGTGGTGCTAAAGCCTGACTGCTGAGTACTAAGTGACTTGATTAAGAGCTGAAGGAGACAGCCACAGACACTAGATTCTGGGAAGCCTCAAACAGACTGCCTAAGATAAGATGGGATCAACATCGAACATAATCAGAAGCAGATCCAGAAAGAAAAAAACAGTGGTAAATACTAGAGGCTACTGAAACAAAATCCATTGCGGTCTTCTCCATGATTTGCGATATTTTCTTAACTACATAGCTTTTTAATGTTCATTTCAGGTCCATCAAGTATGTGCATACTGTCATTAGATTTTATACTAATAGTTTATTTCTCTCCTTTCTTATAATAGTCTTAAACTCTTTACAGTCTTAATAACACTGGTTCGTTTGCTGTTGATAGTGGAAGTGCAGGGAGGAGTTATTTTTGCAGATGTGGGTTTGTTTCTTGGGATTTGTGGTTTTGTTCTGGCAGCAAGTGCACAAAAACACACAAGACATGGGGGACAGAGAGACTGTCAGTCAACCAGCTGGAGGGTAGGACATACCAAAGGATGACCAAACAACATTCAAAACCTAATTACTTCCAGAGAGTCAACAGAAAAGGCATAAGAGGCATCCAAAGAGCATCAAGTTCAAGAAACCAATGAGACTTCACCACTGAATCTCACAGGTCTCCTACCATACAAGTTCATACCACAAAGTCAGGAAGTTAAGAAAGATAAATTGAAGAAGCAGAAGAAAAACAGAAGAGTCTCACAAATTATGGGAAGGCAAAGAAACAGCTCCTAATTGAAGGGAAAGGAAGAATCCCAGAAAAAGAACTAAATAAAATAGAGGCAAATAAACTGTCAGATACTGAGTTCAAAACAATGTTTCTAAGGAAGAAAAGTGAGTTCAGTGAGCTCAGAGAATTACCAAAAACTATAGGGAAACTACAAGGAACTTACTGCAAACTATATCAGTATGAAAAAGGACAGGGAAACTATCAACAAGAGACAAGGGGAAATAAAGAATACAATTTCTGAATTGAAGAACACAGTAGAAGGAATCAAAAGCAGGCTAGATGAAGCAGAGGATCAAATCAGTGAGCTGGAGGACAATGTAGAAAAAAATTTCCCAGAAAATGAAAAAAGACTCAAAAAGAATGAAGAGGCACTTAGGGAAATGCAGAACAACCTGAAATGTAATAATAACTGTATAATAGGGATACCAGAAGGAGAAGAGGAGGAAGGGATAGAGAACCTGTTTGAAAAAGTAATAATGTAATACTTCCCTAATTTAAGGAGTGAAAAAGTCACACAAGTCCAGGAAGTACAGAGGGTCCCATTCAAGAAGGACCCAAGGAGGCCAACTCTAAGACATGTCATAATTAAAATGGCAGATATCAAAGACAATCAGAGAATCCTAAAGGCAGCAAGTGAAAAACACTTTTTTTGAAAGTCACTAAAGGTAGTAACATACAAAGGGACCCCACTAAGGCTAGCAGCTGACTTCTAAACAAAAACACTACAAGCCAGAAGGGAATGGCAAGAAATATTCCACATCATGAAAAGCAAAGGCCTGCAACCAAGACTACTCTACCTGCAAGGCTTTCAATTAAAATGGAAGGCGAAATAAGGAGTTTCCAAGAAAAAAGTTTAAGAGAATACACCTCCACCAAACCAGCATTGCAAGATATGCTAAAGGGACTGTTTTAAGAAGATGAAAAAAAATAGTGAGAGAGAGAGGAACACAGGTACAAAGGGAAAAAATGATTAAGTACCTATCAATAACCACTTTAAGTGTAACTGAATTATATGAGCCAATCAAAAGACATAGCATAACTGAATGGATAGGAAAACATGACCGGCACACATGCTGCTTACAGGAAACCCAACTCAGAACAAAGGACATACACAGACTGAAAATAAAGGGATGGAAAAAAATATTCCAAGCAAATGGACAGGAAAGAAAACCCCGAGGGTAGCAATATTTATATCAGAGAAAATAGATTTCAAAACCAAACCCATAAAAAGAGACCCAGAAGGATACTTCATAATACTCAAAGGAAGAATCCATAAAAAAACATAAACATTGTAAACCTATATGCACCCAACACAGAAACACCCATATATATAAGGAAAATCTTGGAGGACTCCAGGAAAGATATAGACAGCAACACACTGACAGTGGGGGATTTTAACATCCCACTGTCGAAAATGGATAGATCTTCCAAACAAAACATTAAATATATCATGAAATTGAACAATGCATTAGATCAAATGGACTTAACTGACATATATAGAACCTTTTCATCCCTAAGAAGCAAAGTACACATTCTTTTCAAATGCACAAGGAACATTTTCAAAGATAGACCACAGGATATGACACACACACACAAAAGCCTCAAGAAATTCAGGAAAATTGAAATCATAAGAAGCATTTTCTCAGACCACAAGGGCTTGAAACTAGAAACCAACCTCAAGGAAAAACCTCAAAAACATTCAAACTCATGGAGACTGAATAGCATTAAACAATGAATTAAACAATAAATGAGATTAAACATGAGATCAAAAAAGAAATCAAAAAGTTTCTGGAAACAAATGAAAATGAACACACAGTAGTCCAAAACCTATGGGACACAGTGAAGGCAGTCCTGAGAGGGAGGTTCATAGCAATACAGACCTACCTAAAAACGAAACATTTCACATAAATGACCTAACTCTCTGGCTTCAAGAACTGGAGAAACAACAACAAACAAAGTCTAGAGCAAATAGAAGAAAGGAAATAATCAAGATCAAGTCTGGACTGAATGACAGAGACTAAAAGAACAATTCAAAGGATCAACTAATCCAGCAGCTGGTTCTTTGAAAGGATAAACAAAAATGACAAGCCTTTAAGCAGACTCATTAAGAAAATAAGGGAGAGGACCCAAATAAGTAATATCAGAAATGAAAGAGGAGAAATAACAACTGATAACACAGAAATACAAAAGAATGTAAGAAATTACTATGAACAATTATATGCCAGAAATTTGAAAACCTCAATGAAATGGACAAATTTCTAGAAAAGTATAACCTTCCAACACTGAATGAAGAAGAAGCAGAAAGCCTGAACAGATCCATAACAGCTGATGAAATTGAAGCAGTAATCAAAAAACTCCCGGCACACAAAAGCCCTAGATGGTTTCACAGGAGAATATTAAAATAAAACATTTAAGGAAGCACTAACCCCTGTCCTTCTCAGGTTATTCCAAAAAATCCAAGAAGAGAGAAGACTCTTACACAATTTTTATGAGGCCAGCATTGTCCTAACCCTAAAACCAGGTAAAGACACAACAAAAAAAGAAAACTACAGGTCAATATCGCTGATGAACATGGATGCTAAAATTTTCAACAAAATATTGGCAAACTGCATCCAGCAATACATTAAAAAGAGCACCCACCACGATTGAGTGGGAATCATCCCAGGTATGCAGCATGGTTCAATATTTGCAAATCAATAAACGTAAAACAATACATAAACAAAAGGAAAGATGAAAATCACATGATTCTATCAATAGAGGCAGAAAAAGCATTTGATCAGGTACAGCACCCATTTATGATAAAAACACTCAGCAAAGTGGGACTAAAGAGGCATATCTCAACGTAATAAAGGCCATATATGAAAAACATACAGCCAACATCACACTCAACAGGCAAAAACTAAAAGCTTTCCCTCTCAGATCAGGCACAATACAAGGATATTCACTCTCACTACTTCTATTCAACATACTATTGGAAGTCCTAGACAGAGCGATCAGACAAGAAAAAGACATTAAAGGCATCCAAATTGGAAAGGAAGAAATAAAACTGTCATTGCTTGCAGATGACATGAGTGTGTACATAGAAAACCCCATAGACTCCAACCAAAAAATACTCGACCTAATAAGTGACTCTGGCAAAATAACAGGATACAAAGACAATATTCAGAAATCAAAGGCATTTTTCTACACCAACAATGAAATATCAGAGTCAGAAATCAGGAAAATAATCCCATTTGCTATACAAACAAGAACAATAAAGTACCTAGGAATAAACTTAACAAAGGAGGTAAAAAATCTGTACTCAGAAAACTACACAACACTGAAGAAATAAATTAAGGAGGACTCAAATAAATGGAAGCATATACCATGTTTATGAATTGTAAGAATTAACATCATCAAAATGTCCATACTACCCAGAGCATTTTATACATTCAATGCAATACTTATTAAAATACCAATGACATATTTCATAGCTATAGAACAAACATTTCAAAAATTGATATGGCACCATAAATGACCCCAAACAGCTTCAGCAATTTTGAGAAAGAAGAACAAAGTAGAAGGGGTCACAATACATGATATCAAACTATATTACAAGGCCACTATGAACAAAACACTGGTAGTGTCATAAGAACAGACACATGGATCAATAGAACAGAATAGAGCCCATAAATAAATCTATTTGGTCAATTAATATTCAATAAAGGGGGTGGAAACATAAAATGGAGTAAAAATAGTCTCTTAAACAAATAGCGTAGGTGATCTGGACAGCTAGATGCAAAAAATTGAAATCTGACCACCAATTTACACCTTACACAAAAATAAACTCAGGATAGATAAAACACTAAAATATAAGTCGCAACACCATAAAAGTCCTAGAGGAAAACATTGGCAGGAAACTCACAGATATTCCACCCAGCAATATTTTCACCGATATGTCCCCTAGAGCAAGGGACATAAAGGAAAGAACAAACAGATGGGACTTCATCAAAATAAGAAGCTTCTATACAGCTTAGGAAAACGTCAGTAAAATGAAAAGGGAACCAACCATATGTGAAAATATATTTGCCTATGGTACCTTGGACAAGGGTTTGAGCTCCAAAATATATAAAGGACTCACATGACTTGACTCCAGGAAGACAAACAATCCAACTGAAAAATGGGAAAAGGACCTGAACAAACACTTCTCTAAGGAGGACATACAGAGGGCCCAGAGACATGTGAAAGGATGCTCATCATCACTAGCCATAGAAAGATGCAAATTAAAACCACAATGTGATACCACTTCATACTCATCAGAATAGCTATCTTAAACAAATTAACAAACAGCAAGTGGTGGCACAGTTGTGAAGAAAAAGCAACCCTAAGTACACTGTTGGTGGGAATTCAGACTGATGTAGCCACTGTGGAAAAGTTTGGAATTTCCTCAGCAAGCTAAAAATGGAACTGCCTTTTGACCCAGCAATTCCACTGCAGGGATTACACCCTAAGAATCAAAAAATACCAATTCAAAAGAACCTATGGACCCAAATGTTCATAGCAGCACAATTTACATTAGCCAACTGCCTGAAGCAATCTAAGTACCCATAAATAAATGAGTGGATCAAAAAACTGTGGTACATTTACACAATGGAATACTACTCAGCAGAAGGAAATAAAGGGCCACTACCTTTCACGACAGCATGGGTGGAATTGGAGAATATAATAAGTGAAATGTGACAGGGGCTGAAAGACAAATACCTTATGATCTAACCTATAAGTGGGACCTTATCAACAAAACAAGGAAAAAAATTATAACCAGCAACATTGAAAGAAAAAAAAAAACAAACCGAGAGTAATGAGAGGGATGGAGGGGAGGGGTAACGGGGAAAGAAGGGGAAGGTCAAGTCAAGAAACATGTATAAAGGACCCATGGACAAAGCCAAAGTGGGGAAGTACTAAGGGTGGGTGGTGGAGGTGGGTGGGGCAGGGGAAAGTGGTAGTGGGAAAATGGAGACAAATGTATTTGAGCAGAAAGAAAGCAAGAAAGAGAGAGAGAGAGAAAGGAAGAAAGGAAGAGAGAAAGAAAGAAAAATAAATTGCCAAGTAGAAAGTAATTTTTGTTTTTTGATTTTTTATTATGTGTTTCACCATTCATATGAAATACACAATCATGTATCCACTTGCAGACCAATCAATTTTCAGGATTTTTCTTCATCACGGTCACCCCTAATTGGAAATGTGATTAGTAGTAGTCTTTGGCAGATAGTACCAACCAATCATGTGGCATCTAAGAGCCAGACCTGAACTCTGTCCTTTTCTATAAGTTAGTTTTAGCTACTCCCCCACCCCCCATCCCATGATGCCATATATGCAGGCTGAGAAATAGGTATTGTTGCAACAGATTAAATTCTGGGATCTCCATTTATCCAATTTATTTACACATTTTGAACAGCTCCAGGCTGATTTCCTGAATATACCACTTCCACTATAAAATGTATTGCCACTTCTCTCACCAAAAGGTCTGATTCAATGAATATGGTAACATCTAACTCATGGTGGACAGCTCAAGTTTCATCGTCATCTGGTATCCCATGGTTAGGTATTCAGTCTTTACAAGGGTTCAGCAGCATACTAAGACTTGCTTTGAAAATGGAGAGTAATATTGTGACTCGCTTACTGGGCTTTCCAGTAGAGCATTGTTATCTACTAGATACATTAATCTCCATCAGATCTAATAGATTATAGATACTAAGTGGTAAAGTATCTTGCAAACTAGCTTGTACTTAATGAAAAGCCTTTTTTTTTTCTGGGTCCTATTCAAAACTATCAGAATTTTGCATAGCCTGTTAAAAATTTATTAAAACGGTAATTTCAAGGGGTTTTACATACTATTATCCCAATCCAAAAAGGTTCACCAAGTGATATGCTACTTTCTTAGAAAAATAAGAAAGCTTATATTCTACATTAGAAGAGATGTCCCTGCATACCCCATACCTTCAGACCCTCAAAACCATCACATACAGGACAAGGTCCAAGACCTTGTAGGATTTTCTTCCTGCTCTCTGACCCCTGAGTCTTATGAGCTATATAGATACTTTCCACTTCTGCTAACTAGATACAATTAGTATCATATAGAAAATAAAGTGAACTAGTATCCTTTCTAAATAATGTCAAGATGATCAAGGCTCCTGAGGAATATATTATGACAGAGAACAAGAAAAATAATAGTCCTAGGAAAAGATTGTGAAGTTACATGTTTTTGTTTCTAGAAAAGCAAGCTGCTTTTCATCCTTCCTGCTGATGGACATTGAGTTCACGAAATCAATAACTGTCTACAAGTGACAAAGTTCTCAAATATGCTGATACTCATCTTTGAAGAGCATTCCTTATTAGATAGATTAAGTGAAGACAGTGTACTTACGAGCCACCTAGGAAGTGCAGCCAGGAAGTAAGCTGCCAGGACAAATACAATATAACCATTTTAACATTCTCTTTTCATTGTCCTCTGGCCCCTTTTCTAACTATATCAAAAGGCTCTGGCATCTCTACTTTATTAACCATATGCCTTTGTTGAGTCCACCTTCAAGGAGCCCCTCCAGCAAATGATTAACACCAGATTCCCGTGTTCCAAAGCATTAACTCTCAAATCATCGTTCAGTGACACACTGTAAATGAACTCTCCTATAAGTAGCTGCCCAAGGTCAAATCCTTAAAAAACACTCTTACACAGTTGGAGTGGGAGGATGGGTATTCTATTAGTTTCATCTGTAGTCTATTTCTTCCTGGAGGAAGATATATGCTCTGTTAAGTTTTGCTGAGATCTGGGATGTAACCTGTTTATTGGCCTGAAGGTAATGAGATTAGTGGTTGGTCTTGCAAGGATAAACACCATCAGGTAAAAAATATACCTCAGGTGACATCATTGCACAGTCTCCTAGAAGAGGGAAACTTCTTTAGAAACAGTGAAAAAAGTACTTTTGCTAAATAGGAGAGTTTGAAGAAATTCAAGGAGGTGGAGTTTATAGTATTCTCAGGTATAGTGGTTGCATAATATCCCTCAAAATTAATGTCCACCCAGAACCTCAGAATGTTCTTTATTAGAAAACAGGATCTTTGCATATATAATTAGTTAAGAATTTTGAGATGAAATTGTTGTTGTTTTAAGGTGGGCCCTAAGCCCAGTTACTACTGGCCCTTTTAAAAGAAAAAAGAAGACAGAGAAGAAGGCTATGTAAAGGCAGAGGAAAAAACTGGAGTTATACTGCCACAAACCAAGGAAAATCAGGACCATCAAAAAGTAGAAGAGGAAAAGAAGGATTCTCTCCTAGAGCCTTCAAAGGAAGCATGGCCTGAAGACCTTGATGATTTAGGACTTCTGGCTTCAAAACTGTAAAATAATAAATTTCTGTTATTTTAAGTCCCCCCTTTTTTTCCTGTTTTAAGTCACCAAGAAAGAGACTTTGCTTGCGGTAATGGGTGCAAGATGCAGTATGCAGATGATGATTTATTGAGTTGTACACTTGAAACTTGTATGGTTTTGTGAACCAATTTCACCTCAATAACTTCAATTAGAAATCGAGTTGAATAGAATCTGACAACTATGAAATTAAAGAAACCACATCCATCCAGACTGGTAGGAGGGGAGAAGACATGGATGGACTGGGCCCACACCCACGTATGGTTATAAAAATTTGGGATGGATATCTCAGGAGCAAGAGGTCCCAGCCCCATACCAGGGCCCCCCAGCCCAGAGTCCCAGTGCCAGGAAGGTAAATCCCCATAACTTCTGGCTGGAAAAACCAGCAGGGATTGAGTCAGCTGAAGAAACTTCTGGAGTCCCAAGTAGTTCCTCTTAAAGGACCTGCACATGGACTTATTCAGACTCATGTACTCTGAGCTCCAGCAGAGGGAGCAGCTTAAAAGGCAAGAGGGACATTTGGGAAGGAGCAAGAGTTAGGGGATAGCTTTCTCCCAGAGAGAACTGAGAGCAGAGGCCATTGTTCCTTTTCTGAATTATCCCCCTACAGAGCCACAGAGCTGGCAGGAGGGTGCCATTTCTGAGACTCCATCAACCTGGCTAAAACCATTCACCCCACCCCGGTGATTCCCTGAAGCTCCGCCTCACCCAACTTATACACCAAACCAAGCTGTTAACAGTGGCTTTTCCATATGAATGGCTTGTTTTTGCTCGTGCCTCACATTTTCCTAAATCTTCTCAAACAAGCAATAGCCAGTCCTCTGCTAGCCCTGAACTCCCATTCCTCTTGCTAAGTGGACCCAGGCCTGGCACTAGCAGCAGCCAGCCTAGGTTCACAGCTTGCCTTCACCTGGGAATCTCCAAGCCCAGCACAAGCAACAGCCATCTGCACATTGCTTTGTAGCTCATACTGGATGACCTGGGGTAGAACACAGATAGGGGCTGACATTGGCCTGCATCACCCAGGAAATCTCAGAGCCTGTTCACCCTATGGACAGCTACAGATCATATTGTAGTACCAACACCCTTCCCCTACACAGCTTATCCTTTATGGAGATTGGTGGTCAGAGGTTACAGAGAGTTTTTCCATCTGACTAGCCTGGGAAAATTCCTCCCATTGACCTGCCAACAGCAATCAAGCCTGAATCACAAGAGGAAGGTATACTCAGTCCACATGGAGGGCACACTTCAAGTACCCAACCTGAGTGATAGGGAAGTCTGTGCCACTGGATCCTACAGGATACCTACTACATTAGGCCACTCTACCAAGACAGGGAGTCGTAGCAGCTCTACCTAATACATAGAAACAAACACAGGGAAGCTGCCTAAATGAGGATACAAAGAAACATGGCCTAAATGAAAGAACAAATCAAAACTCAAGAAAAAGAACTACACAAAATGGAGATAATCAATCTACCAGATGCAAAGTTCAAAACACTAGTTATAAGGATGCTCCAGGAACTTAATGAGGACCTCAACAGCATAAAAAGAATCCAGTCACAAACAAAGGAAATATTCATTGAAATAAAGAACAATTTACAGGTAATGAACAGTAAAGTGAATGAAGCCAAGAATCAAATCAATGATTTGGAATATAAAGAAGCAAAAAACAAGCCATCAGAACATCAAGAAGAAAAAAGAATAAAAAAAGAAACCAGGATAGTGTAAGGGTCCTCTGGGACAACTTCAAATATTCCAACATTTCCATCATAGGGATGCCAGAAGGAGAAGAGAATGAGCAAGAGATTGGAAATCTATTATTGAAAAAATAGAGAAAAGTCCCCCAATTTGGTAGAGGAAATAGGAATGTCCAGGAAGTATGAAGAGTCCCAAACAAGATGGATGCAAGGAGGCCCACACCAAGATCCATCATAATTAAAATAACAAATTTTAAAGATAAAGAGAGAATCTTAAAAGCAGCAAGAGAAAAACAGTTAGTTACCTACAGGAGAGTTCCCATAAGACTGTCAGCTGATTTTTCAAAAGAAACTTCATAGACTAGAATGGGATTAGCAAGAAATACTAAAAGTCATAAAAAGTAGGGACTTACAAGCAAGACTGCTCTACTGAGCAAAGCTATCATTTAGACTTGAAGGGCAGATAAAAAGCTTTCCAGACAAGAAAAAACTAAAGGAGTTCATCATTACCAAAACATTATTATATGAAATGTTAAAGGAACTTATTTAAGGAAAAGAAGATCAAAACTGTGAACAATAAGATGGCAATAAATACATATCTATGAACAATTGAATCTAAAAAACAAACTAAGCAAACAAGAAGAACAAGAAGAACAGAGACAGAATCATGAATATGGAGAGCATGCTGATGGTTGTCAGATGGGAGGGGGTTTGGGGAAATGGTTGGAGAGCTGAGGGGATTAAGAAGTACAAATTGGTAGTTAAAGAACAGCCATGGGGATGTAAAGTACAGTGTAGAAAATGGAGTGACTGAATAACTTACACACATGATCGATGGACATGAACAATGGTGTTAGGATTGCCTGAAGGAGTAGGGGAGGGTACTGGAGGAGGGAGGAAAAGGAGGAGATTGGAACAATTGTAATAGAATAATCAATAAAATATAATTAAAAATATCTATCTATCTATCTATCTATCTATCTTCTGGGTCTATTTTTATCACAGTCTTCCTTAGAGCATCAGAAGGTAAGATTTCCTTTAAAGCTGCCTTTGAGAGCCTGAGGCATGTCCGAAATAAGTAATTAACTTTTCTGAGTTGATTATCTTATTTTCGCACAGTGTCCAATGTTTTGCTAGGCAAACTAATAGCCTCACAAAGATGTCTATGCCTTATATCCATAATCTATAAACATGTTACCTTACTTGACAAAAAAAAAAAAGAGTTTTGAGATATATGGTTTGTGGAAGTGGGGAGAGTATCATGGATTATCCAAATGCTCCCAATCTATCAACTGCATGAATTCTTAAGAGTGGAGAACCTTTCCCAGCTATGGTTAGAAAGAGATGTTATGATGGAAGAAGGTGAGAAAGATACGTTGTCTCTGAAGAGGAAAGAAGGGGACTATAAGCCTAGGAATGTGTATAGTTATAAAAGTTGAAAAAGGCAGGAAAACAGATTCTCCTTTAGAGATACCAGAAAGGAATGCAACTGTGGTAATATCTTGATTGTAGCCCAGTAAAATCTATATTGGACTTCTGGCCTACAGAACTGTACAATGATACATTTACATTGTATATTATACAATTGAAATATTATATTTCTGATCATATATGTTGGAATAGAAAATAATATAGATGGCATCAAAGAAAGCTATTTTATTTCATCATGATTATAATTATCATTGCTTTTTATCAACTAAGCACAACGAATACCTGATCTCCCATTGTTTTACCTTTCCATCAGCCCCTCATCCCGATTAATTATAGGAGAATGCTCAAGTAATTGTGATGTCACTGTATGATAGGGTTTAATACCCTTTAACTTGGCACCTTCAATGGGTTCCTAAGATTTTCGATAGGAGACAATCCAATTCTAAAATCCCATCCTCTGGGTCTGCAATTTGTAATAGGGGTCAGCAAACTTTTAACATAAAGAGCTAGATAACAACTATTTTAGGCTTCATAGGCCATATAGCACTGTCACAACTGCTCAGCCTTACTCTTGTGGTAAGAAAGCAGCCACAGACAATATGTTAATGAATGAGCATGGCTGTGTTCCAATAAAACATTTACAAAAACAGGCAGCATGCTAGATTTGTCCCATGGGTTGCAGTTTCAAATCCTTGATCTAGAACGTTTTGACAACTATTGTCTTAACCAGGATCCTGTAGAAAACAGCCTGAGGCAAGGCTTAAATGCTAATATTTCACTGAGAAGTACAACCTCAGAGCTGCAATAAAAAGGAAAAATAAGGTAAATAAGTAAACGAACATTTATTATCACACTAACCACTATTTCATTGAGAGAAACAGAAGAAACAGCCAATTACTTTACAGGTGTATTTACTTGGCATTGTAGGATGTCTCTAACAGTTTATACGGAAAAACCATGATTCAGAATAGCCCAACCATAGGGAGGTAGGGAGGGGGAATTATTTCATGTGTCTTGTCTAGTATAGGTCAAGGTTTTCTCCGTAACTTAAACACCCCTTCACTTCAGAGCTATGTCACTTGACCCCTTTGTCAGCTGTGAGGGAAGCCAGAGCTCATGTTTTACAGGGTAATTCATAATCTGCATTCAGAATTAAAGGGAGGAGACAGAGACACAGTATAGCTACTCAACTTCAGGAAGTAGTACTGCATGAAGTTTATTAAACCTGCCAAAACTGAGGTGAAGCAAACAGCCAAGAGCTTAGGGGAGAAGCAAGGCTTAGAAGCAAAGGCTTATGACTTTGAGGAGACATACACAATATTATGCATAATACAGACATCTCTCATTTTAAGAGCACCCTCCCCTATTTGGTAAATTAATATGAAGTTTCTTTAGTAAATGTTATCTTAGGGAGAGGGTGGTCTATCTTCTGATTTTATAATACAATCTTGCTTGAGTTGGAACCTTAACATAAATAATTTGTTCCTCCTTTCATTTCACCAACAAGCCTCAACAGAAGCTTTCCTCTTCCAGGTTGAATTATCCAAGAAATGCAAAAATGTTTAAAATTAAAAGATCTATTAACATATTTCAACAAAATAACATAATAAGGAATAATCATCTTGTAGTCTAAATGCCTGAGTTATCTTTTTTATTGTAATATAAGTGCCTGACACAAGCTTTTAAATGCAAAGGCATCCATCTCCAATAAACTCATTGTCAGCTATAGGATTAGATAAAGACCTGCCCCACCCATGAGTTTCTTGTTTTTTGCTTTTGTTTTTTTTAATTGAATTTATTGTGGTGACATTGGTTAAGAAAATTATATAGGTTTCAGGTATACGATTCTACAATAAATGTATCTGTATATTGTATTGCATGTTTACCACTCACCTCAACTCAAGTCTCCTTACATCACCATTAATCCCTCCTTTACCCTCTTCTACCTCCCCTTACTCACTTGTTTTTTAAAAAGCTTCGGTTGATTTAGATAACTGACAATTTGACTGATAGTTGTCTTTTCCCTTTCTGCACTTCACTGCTCTTACATTTTAAATTCTCCAATGATGAGTGAACCTGCTAAACCCCACACTCAACCCCAAGAAAAGCAGAACCCCAGGTCCATAGGTTTCTCTCCATACTCAAGACCTAACTTATATTACCCCAGGCATGCCCTATGCCCTCCAGGATCTGTGAGTACTAAACCTTGCTTGTCAAAGTTCCCTGATGGTTGTTGCTGAAGTTATGTTTTACAATCATAAAAAACCCACAAGGGCAAGTCCAGCCACAGCATTGACTCCAAAAGGAGGAATGTCTGTGGGGTCTCACCTCAGACTCAGATGTTTGTCCCCAGGTATTTATAGCCAATAGCATCTCTATCAATAGGCTGAGACCAGCACAAAACACATCTCAATAAATGTGGCAAAGCATTTGACACCATTAATAATTTAATACTTTATGGATATTAAAAATAAATGAAAACTTTTTAACTTCATAAAAGCAATCAAAGACCTGAAGCAAACATCTTACTTAATGTTAAAACATTGGACACATTTCCTTTGTGGTTGGAAACAAAATAAAGCTTTCATTAAAACCACTTATATTCAACACTGCACTGAGTTCATATGTAACAAAACAAACACACACATTAAAAAAAAACTATAATATTGAAAGGAAGAAACAAAATTTGTCTACATTTGCTATACTTTTATATAGAGAATATTCCACCCAAAACTTAGGATAGCTATTAAAAACAAAACATTCAGTGATGTAGTTGAATACAAAATAACAAACATCAATATTTCATACACTAAAATTCAAGTAAAAAATTGATTTTTAAAAAGTTAATCACAGCAGCAACAAAATCTATAAGACACTTAGAATTAAGGTAACGAAAGATATGGAAGACTTTTGTGAAAAAAGTTATAAAGGTATATAGAAAGACATAAAACCAAGCCAAGATAAGTAATTACAACGTGGAGCAAGCTGTGGGTATACAAAATAGTTTATTCTCGTATTATTATTTATTATTATATTATTTTCCATACTAATAACTGTACCCACTTTTCCCCCACCCTGCATATTATCCTTATATCTTAATGATGTAAATTTTCTCTAAATTAACCAATATGTCCAAGTTGCAAACAAAATCCCAGCAGAGATATACAGAAAACTTGATAAACTGATTCTACAATTCATATAATAATAAATGGTAGGAAAAAGCTAATATAGGAAAGGGAGGAGGAGGAGGACCTATAAGATATTAAGATATTTTGTGAGGTTATTAAAATGTGTTATTAGAGAGAATAAAAATGGTGGAGGAATGAGTGGAAGTCACACTGACCTCCTCCCAGGACCAACCTGGAAATACAACTAAATTGTGGAGAAATCCCCTGGAAGAAACAACTGAACAATAGTGAGAGAGGAGCCTTGTAACTTCTAAGACAGAAGAATGGGCTTTAGTTCAATCTAACTGGTAAGGAGTGCGATAGAGACGCAAGAAGGTGGCGGGGGGGGGCGCTGACTGGTGGCAGCACCAGAAGGATATTGAAATGGCCAGTGGGATCCCCCTGAGAAGAGAGGGGACTAAACCAAAAGCGGGGATCCCTAGGCCACAGCACCAGAACCCAAAAAGTACACAGAAAACAGTCAGCTGCGAAAAGCAGCAGGGTTGCTCTCTGCCAAAGACAGGCAGCTGGAGACGCAAAGAACTGTTTAAAGGGCCAACATAAAAATTTTTATTTGCAGCCACTTATCCTGGTCTCTGGCAAAGGCGGGAGCAGAATGGGTTAGAGACACCTGAGGAGAGACGGGGGAAGGAGGCTTTTGGGAAGAGTAGCCAGTGGGATCTCTGTGCTGACTCATCCCCCACACAGCAGCAGTCATCTTGCTTAGGAAGAGACCACTCCCCCTGAGCAGCACCAGCATCAGAGGACCCAATAGCCCCGCCCCCAGGTGGGAATCCACCCTGTCCTGTGCTGTCTAAGTTGCCTGCTGAGTGCAGAGTGGCTGCCACAAACAGTAGATCCCTGGCTAAACGGGCTGCAGAGAAGTCTGGAGATACTTGAGACTGGGGAAGGAGGCTTTGGGGAGAGACTGGAGAGAGTAGGCAGCAGGATCCCAGTGCAGACTCCTCCCCCATATGGCAGCAGCGTGAAAGGACCCAATAACCCCACCCCCAGGAGGGACTCCGCCCCACCCTGAGCTGTATAAGGTGGGCTGCTGAGTGCACAGTGACTAGATTAACAGCTGCAGGAGATAACAACAAACAGCAGATTCCTGGAAGTAGTGAACAGATTGCCTAAGATCAGACAGAGTCAACATCTGACATCATCAGAGGCAGATCCAGAAAGTAAAAACAGCGATCTCTAACCATAGAAGTTCACACCACAAAGTCAGGAAATCAAGACAGATCAACTTAAGAAGCAGAAGCAAAAAAGAGTCTCACAAATGATAGGAAGACAAAGAAATATGGCCCACTTGAAGGAAAAGGAAGAATTTCCAGAAGGAGAACTAAATGAAATAGAGGCAAGTAAACTATCAGATTGAGTTCAAAACAATGGTTTTAAGGAAGCTCAATGAGCTCAGTGAGCTCAGAGAGAATTACCAAAAACTACAGGGAAACTATGAGGAACTTACTGCAAAGTATATCAGCATAAAAAAAAGACATAGAAACTATCAATAAGAGATAAAAGGAAATGAAGAATACAATTTTGGAATTGAAGAACACGGAAGAAGGAATCAAAAGCAGGTTAGATGAAGTTGAGTACCAAATCAGCAAGGTGGAGGATAAGGTAGAAAAAAAGCTCCCAGAAAGAGCAAGAAAATGAAAAAATACTCAAAAAGAATGAAGAGGCAATTAGGGAAATGCAGGACAACCTGAAATGTAATAATATCCGTATAATAGGGATACCAGAAGGAGAAGAGGAGGAAGGGATAGAGAACCTGTTTGAAAAAGTAATGATGGAAAGCTTCCCTAATTGGAGGAGAGAAAAAGTCACACAAGTCCAGGAAGCACAGAGGGTCCCATTCAAGAGGAACGCAATGAGGCCCACTCTAAGACACACCATCATTACAATAGCAAATATCAAAGACAAAAAGAAAGGCAGAAAGGGAGAAATAGGTACTAGCATATAAGGGAGTCCCGATATGGCTAACAGCTGACTTCTCAACAGACACATTACAAGCCAGAAGGGAATGGCAAGAAATGTTCCAAGTCATGAAAAGCAAAGGCCTGCAACCAACACTGCTCTACCCAGCAAGGATCTCAGTTAAAATGGAAGGTGAAATAAGGAGTTTCCCAGACAAAAGAAGGCTGAAAGAATACACCGCCACCAAACCACCACTGCAATATATGCGAAAGGGACTGCTTTAAGATGAAAAAAAAGTTTCTATGAATACCCAGTTCCTTTCACAGTCACCAATACTTGATATTATCAATATTTTAATACTCATTAATCTGATTGTGACAATGATGTTATTTTAATTGCTCCTTTACTATTTGTTGAAACTAAACTGCCTATTTCTATTATTTTTAAAAAGCTTTAAATGACTTTTTGGTATTCTTTATCCATTTATTGATTTAAGGTTTGTAGAACTTTTTTCCCTAAAAAAAAGAAAACCTATTAACCATGTTTTAGATATGTTGCAAATACTTTCCTATAATATTCCTTGTCTTTTAACATTTTTTGTATATATATTACTATATAGTCTTAAATGTTTAATATAGTCATATTGTCAATATTTACTTTGTAGCTTCTAGGTTTGAATATCTTACTTCAGGTCATGAAAAATATTAGTTCTATTTTCTTCTAAAACTCCTTAGATTCTACATATTTATTTTTAATGCACCTGAATATTTCTTGTATAATGTGTGAAATAGGACTCTGTATTTGTTTATTTCAAATAATAGTGGGCCATTCACCTTATGTGTTGAATAAGCCTTATTTTACCCATTGATTTGAAATATCAACTTAATCATACATTATATTGTTAGACAGATATATACATTTGTTTCTAGAATGCTCATTATATTTTATTTATCTACCTGATTATTTCTGTGCTGGTGTCATGTTGGTTTAATTGCTGAGACTTTATAATGATTTTAAATTTTTAATATTTTATAATTAACTTTACCATTTAAAAAATAAATAAAGTCAATCTGCATTGAAGAAAGAAAGAAAGAAAAAGAAAGACAGAGAGAGATGGAACTTCTACCTTTGCGACAACATGGATGGAACTGGAGAATATTAAATTAAGTGAAATAAGCCAGTTGATGAAAGGCAAATATCACATGATCTCACCTATAAGTGGGCTCTATTCAACAAAATAAACTAACGAAATAAACCACAGGCATGGAAACATGGAGCAGACTAAAAGTGACCAGAAGGGATGGGGAAAGAGGACAATGGTGGAAAGAAGGAGAAGGGACTAGACAAAGAATATGTATGAATGACCCATGGACATGGACAACGTAGTGGGAATTGACTGTGGGAGCCAAGGGTGGAGGGGATAAAGGGGTAAAAATTGAGACAACTATAATAGAATAATCATGATTTATAAATGAAAAAATAAATAAAATATTGTGGAAGCTCAAAAGAAAAAAGAAAAAAGAAAAAGATTAGGACACTGATACACACAGAGGGAAGACCATGTGAGGACACCTGGTATAGATGGCCACCTGCAAGCCAAGGAGAGAGGCCTTCAGAAGAAAAACTCTGCCAACACCTTGAATTTGAATTATTAGTTTCCAGAGTTGTTAGAAAATAAATTTCTGTTTTTCAAGCCAAAAAATAAAACAATAAAAAATAAAATGTGCTATTAGTAAAACCATAAATATAGCAGAGCAACAGAGTAAAAAGGCCAGAAAAAGACCTACCCCAATACGGGAACGTGATATATGGGTCAGATTTCCTTATACATCAGAGGAAATAGAACTGATTATTTCTTTTTTTTTTTTGCTACAAAGACTGTTTTTCAATTTAAGAAAATGTATAACAAGAGAATTCTATCACAATCCCGTTATACAGCTACTGACATTTCCATATAGTCCCTCCCACACTTGATATGTACATGGATTTTTACGAAGTTGGAAAATAGTGTATATGCAATTTTATATTCTACCAAAATAAAACAAGGTGATGCAAATTACATTAGATTAAAACAATGATGTACTATTTTTCATCTGTGACATTGGCAAAGATTTTTTTATTTTTAAAATTTATTTTTTTAATAAATGAATTATTTATATGTAAAAATAACAGTATATACTCACCTCAAACCAAAATAAAATAAATTATATATACAGATTAAAGTGGAAAGCCTTAAAACTGATAGGAAAAACACAGGATTATATTTTCCCTCAGAAAGGGATTTACTGAGAAACAAAAGGCAGGAATCAAATTAAAACTGGTAAAATTAAGTAATTAAAATAAAAACTGTCTATGTGACAAAAGGCTACTGATGAAAAAAATAATCTACAAGAAGTCAAGGACTTATTCAAGGATATATGCTAATAAGTAGTAGAGCCATAATTCAAACACGTAAGTTTCTGACTCTAATACTAATTTATTTTTATTTACACAATTAACAGAAATTGTATTCCTTCATAAAAATTTTGAAAACACAAGTAAGGATAATTTTGATCATTTTCTGATCTCCAGCATATTCCCCAGATTTATACATACACTGTTAGGCTTTTTTCCTTTGGGAATTTGAATATACAACTAAAAATATGTGTATTATTTAAGCGGTTTTACATTACACTTACAATTCTGCAACATTTTTTTTTTAAATATGGCTTAAAGAACTTCCCATATCAACACAGTATTCTACACTGTGGATATATAATCATTCATTTATTCAACTTTCTATTAATAGACTTTTAGGTTGTATTCAAAATTTTGTCTCTTGGTCATATACACAGGTTAGATATCTGAAATGGATTTTCTAGGTCATAATAAATACATGTTCTAAATGTTGGTAATGCCAAATTGCTCATATTGCTGATTCTATATGCCCACTTCTCAATGCTTTTTCCATTGTCTAATATTATTAATATTTTGCCACTCTGATTAGGAAGAAAATGGTATATTGCATTTCCTTAGTGATTTCTAGTGAAATTATTTCCTCCCCACTGCCAAATCCTGCTTTCTAAAGGTAAAAGGCACCACACTTTCAATTCTTACAATCATCTTTTTTAGTTTATTCTTCCATGTTTCTAAATATATGTATATTGCCATTTCTTGTTTAATTAATTAGACATTATTTATTTCCTATTATGAAATAAAAGGATTTAGTAAAGTTATTTACATATTTTGCAAGTTCATTATTTGCCTGTTGTATATGTAGCAAATACTGCCTCCTACTTTGTTGCTTGACTCTTACCATGATAATCTTGTTATGGTATAGTCTCTAAAGCTTTTAGGCTTTGCATCTTGCCTTGAGCATGCCCTTATTCCACCGTAACAACCCATTTCCTACAGTTTCTTCTAAAACTTCCTGAGTTGTGATTTTAATATTTATGTATTTTCTCCCTTTGGAGTTTATTTCTGAGTGGTTTGAGATCTTACCATTTTATTTAAAATGAATAGCCAATTGTCCAACACCATTTATTCAATAATATATCATGTTCTAAAACATCTTTAAAATGCACAAAATTCCCCCAAATGCCTGAAACATTTCTGAATATCTATTTAGATCTATTGATTGGTCTTTATTATCCCCCTGTACCAACCACTGTCACAATGTATTACTTTTTTGAAAATGTCTTAATAATTTTTAAACTTTTTCTTATGAATTTTAGAATCAGCTTTTGAGTTCTTTAACAATAAATAAATTCTAATAACACCTGGTTGGAGTTATACAATATTTGTGGGTGAATTTGAAGAAATCCAATGTTCTTTCTATTGCCATGAGGCCAATTTGTTTTTCAAGTTCAATATTTATTAGGCTAGTTAAGTTTCTATCACTTAAAAATAAACAAAGAACCAAACCTAAATTAAATAATTTATTCAAGTATTTTTACACTACATAGCCAAAATCATATACTTGAAGGAACAATATTTACATGAAAGTGACACCAGGTCTTTTTATGTTCTTAACTTTGTTTCCTTATCATCAAAAGAAAATAATGAATAATCAAGGTGAATAGGATTTTTTCTGTAATCTGAGAACATTTTCTATATTATCACCTACTTATAAAAATCAAGATTGGCTAATTTATGGTTATTTAATATTGATTACTTAAAACTATCAAAACTGAATAGCAGAGGCCAATGATTAACAATACTACCAATTATATTGTTAAATACAAGCACGGACTATCCAAAAATTAAAAGTGTTCCACATGTTACACATCTTACTCAGCATTTTAGAATTAAATATCAACTTTACCTTTAGGTAAAATAAAGACTTAATTTGTTACCATTATTAGAGTAAACCATTCATTTATTAATATTTGCTCATTCATTCAACATATTTTAATATTAAATTACACTGAATTTCATGAATTGCGCTGGCAATGTTAGGTATCAAACAATAGTAAGAAATACCTTTATTCAAGTACAAAGAAAATAAATGCAAGAATAACAGTATTGTAATACTCACTTTCCCTTCATCTCTTGGGCTATCACTTAAATGTACAACTGGACCTGGATGAGTCTTTGTGGATCTGTTAAATCAATTTAAAACAGTGATTAAAAAAAAAACATTAAAACAACATACCACTAGAGACTGGAACAAAAAAATTAAGATTATACTGGAATACACATCCAGTATTCTAGGGTTTAGCATAGACTCATTTGACTTTTGTGCTCTTTTTCTTTAAAATTACTTTTCTCTTTCCTATTAATGCTATTAAAGTAGGTGTGATTTAAAAAAAATCAGGTTTAAAAACTTAGATCCACATAACAGTAGGATTCTTTACTATCTTATGCGTTTGTTGCCAAATCAGGGCCTCTGAAAATTTGAAATTATACACATACTTATAAAGACAAAGGAAAACTTACACTGCCACAAGAGTGATGCTATAAACATGTTTCAACCAAATTGCAAAGTACATATCTGATTTAAAATTTCATTTTGACATAAAATCTCTGATTTAGTGCCTACAGAAAGTACAGTTTCCTTTTACTTAAAAGAAAACTCTCTCTCTAGTGATAACCAGCATGCAGGACACTGATCAACTAGGGAAACAAAATTCATCAGTTTATCTCATTTATCTGGATTCTAGGGTAATGAGTAACAGAGCATATTGTTAAAGAGATCTGTATTCTGTCAATATGACTTTAAATTTATTCTACTATGATATCTGGCATGTTTATTTTATATTTCCTACTTTAACTTAGATCATTGTTGAATGTGATTGTGTCATGGTTAAATATGACATGACCTGATATGACCACTGATTTATTATTGTTCAAAACTCCACATTCTTTCTTCAATGACCTAAGTGTGCCAGATTAATTCTATTATGATTATATTGGCATAGTATAATTTATTTTTAAAAAACACACAAAAATCATCAAAGATTCTGCACAAAGCAATAAAGATTTAAATTTCAGAAACTCTTTGGAATCAGAGAAAAGTGACAAATTATGTAACTCCAAGTTCCCCAGATACTTGACTCCCCTAAGTGACTCAAAAGAATAAATATAAAGTTACTAGATATTTTGTTAATGGTTTTGTCTTATATTTTCCATCTAAAAATGGAGGTAATAGTACTAACCCTACTGAAGGATTGTGAGGATTAGAAGGTACATATAGCGCTTAATATAATGCCAAAACATAGTAAGTACTCAATAAATAGTATGTATTATCATTGTTGTAAATCATTGGAATAACTGGAAATCAGACTTACTATTTGCATTCTAGAATATATGCAGGAAGAAGGAAACTAAACAAGGCTTTATAAAAAGTTTACAGAGCTTTTAGCAGTCACATCACTTACACATAAATGCAGTGTTTTATTATAGTATAAATGCCTCTGAAAAGGGACAATGTCCCTTGATTATCTTTTATCTTTTTTGCTTTTTTAAAAATTTATTTGTTTATTTAAATTTACAAATTACGCTTATTTTTCTTTCAGGAACTAATAATATACAATAAATCATAAACTCCTACCTGTCTCTTGGGTTTGATTGGAGCAACAAATACCAAAGTGTACTCCATGATAAACTAGTGAACATACAAGGCATTTCACAGTGTTTGATATAAAAAAAAGTCTGGGAACCCTGAATGGGACAATTAAATATTTTCTTTTTCTATAGAACTTCTTAGGGCTATAAGATACAAATCAGCATTGCAAATGTTCAATATTTTCCAAAATTATTAGTCAACAGAATCCTTTTTTGTTGATTATATTATAGAACTCACTGAATATACTTTTTTGTCTTAAATTGTTTTTATTTCTTTAATTTTAATAATTAAAATATTTTTAGAACAAGATTAGAGTATAGATTAAAATTTGATTGGGAAAGGAATGCCACTTTTTTTTTGCCAACAGCTATTGGAAAAATCAGGCACTCACTATGTTGGTGCATGTGTGAAGTGCAGGGTAGAGATTTTTTTTTTTGTGAAGTTACCTAACCAACTAGATGCTCAAAGTGTATCAGGTGGACTTATCTGTTAGTTAATTCTCACTGGGAACCTCTGAAGGTCCTCAGGCTGTGGAGCTTGCATCAGAACCCCTGGAAGGCTTATTGCAACCCAGATGTTGGGAATATATTTTGAGAAACACTAATTAAACTATTTGCAAGACTTCTATTCAGGTTCTCAGACTCTAGAAAACATTGAAGTTCACAAAATAATTTAGCATTAAATCTCCACTGTTTGTAATGATTTTTATAACTATATAAGAAATAAAGCTTATTGTAAAAATAAAACTCAGAAAATACAAAAGTTAAAAGAAAAAAATCTCTCATTATTTCACTGCCTAGGTATAATGACTGACATTTTGATGTATTTTTTCTGACCTCTCCCCTAACATTAACTTCCAAAAACCACCAAGCATTCCCTGCAAAACTTATGGCCATTAAAAATTGACTTTAAGAAAAACATCTGTACCCCAGATTCTGTGAATCCCACAAGAATTACTTCAGATAAAATTATCAATAAATTCAAATTCATATAATACTTATATAAATAATGCCCAGTAATTCTTCTAAGTATCCCTATTTATTTTTCTTCCTCCCACTCACCACAATGGCTCTTGATAGTTTCCTTCGTGAACTTTCTGTTTCTATACCTTAAATATTGGTATTCTTTTGTCTTCTGTCTTAGACTGCTATCCATTCCCATATTAGATGTGGTCATGAATTCAAGCGCCCACAGGAGCCAGGCAGGTATTGCAAATGAGTTAAACAGGCTGAATAAGAATTGTACTAAACTGGTTAGCACATTACCCATCTCATAAAGGATAGCTGTAACTCATTTCCAGTTAATCACAGACGGCCATGCAAGAATAGTGGATGAGAATAGTCTCATTATAAATCTTTTTCATGAAAAGCTGAATTTTTATCTCTACTAATTTTTAAATATTACCAACTAATAATTCAGACATATTTGAATACTCTGATGGCCAAATAAAACATATCTGTGAATTGGTTCACTGTGAATTGGTTCACTAGTTTGCTACCTCTTTCCTATAAATTCTTCATGCACAATCTCATCTATTCTCATGGTTTCAATGAGAATGTAAATTCTGTTCTCATTAACAATACAATAACTAATAAGTGATACAAGAATAAACTCTGTTTCACATACAACTGTAAACCTACTTTTGTCCCACCCTGTTTACCACTCCCTACCATTTTCACATATCAATTCCAAGTGAATGCTTTATAAACATATACAATCAACCAACCTAAAATGGAACTCATTATTTTATTTCCAACTTATTCAATATCTTGCATTCTTTCACTAAGTAGCACCCTAACCTACACAGTTGCTTAAACCAAACAAGGGGTCTTTAATTCTCCCCTACTGTCTTTACATCTTCCCACAATACCTGTCTTTCTGTTTCACTTTTATTTCTTTAACAATGTCAGCTTATGTCCACTTGAATATTCACAATCATAATTTTTTACCAAGAATAGTCTTTCTCATTTCTCCATACCTGCATTCAGAGTAATCTTCTGAAATGTAAATTTGATCCAGTGAATTCTCTGCTTAAAATCCTTCAAAATCTAGCTCCTGGACTTATAAAAGTCCAAACTACACAAATTGTCTCATAAGACCTGTCATATTATATACCCAGATTACTTACTCAACTTTATCTTTTGCCATCCTCTCCCCCAGCCATTTCAACCAAATAAACTACTTAAAATTCCTGGGTATGGAAAAAAAACCTCTCACATTCCATCCTTTAAGCCTCTGTTCCCTCTTCCCGTAATACCCCTTCACCTCTTCTCAATTCTTCACTCATCTAACTGAAACATCCTTCAGATCTCAGCATATATGTAACTTACTTCACAGATACTTCTCTGAGACCACATGTCTGTATTAGGTGTCCTCCTCATGGAACTGCCACATTATATTTCCAATACATTGTAACTGCCTTTTTACATAATCTCATCCTAATTAGAATGAAAGTCTCCAAAAAAACAGAAATTCTGTATTTACCATATCATAGTACTCAATAAATGTTTGAATGAGTAGTAGTTAAATATTAATACAACCCTTATACTTATGATTTAATTCTGAATTTTATGGTCACATTTTAATATGTAGAAAAAATAGGTTACATTTTTTAAAGAGCTAGGGCTACCTTACAGAACCAGCTATTTCTGTGCTATAAGCTAGAATATATTTTCCCATAAAAATATTTCTTCGGTTTTGTTCTATGATATTATTTTATGAGGTATTCTATAAACATCACTGTTTATATGGAAAATGTCTTCCAGTTTCCAAATAATATAAATAAATAAATGAATGAATGAATAAATAAATATTATATATACATATATAAAGAGAGAGAACTGAATATAATTGCAATTAGGAGATCACAAAAATAGAAACAAGCAGAATAATAACAAAAATTAAATAAAAAAGTATTTCAAGTAAGGATTTCAAAATAATCTCATATATCTCTTAAAGGCAATTTTGCATTTGTCATACTTAGAAAATGTATTGTTAAAATTTGTGTCTAAAATTCTATTATAAATGACTTTAATAAAATGCATATTTTTACTGTCCCATATACTTGACACATATTTATAGTAAATAGCATGCACTTTCTTATGTGTCTCAAGAGGTAGAGAGCATTTAAAAGCCTAGGAGATTGGAAGTTGGCATTTAAAATTATATCTAGGTTCTCCTGTATCTGCCTAGAAAGCAAAGATCCTATATTTTTAAAAAAAATATTAATGTATTATATTGTATAAATCATGTTCTCAGTTACTTAAAAACCCATATTCTTTATCCTAAGAATGAAAGTTTTGCTACTCTATATTTATGTTTGATACCTTTATTGTCATTTTGGATAAATAAATAATTTAATATTATTCCATAATGATATATAGTCTTTTGGTCAAATATGTTTGAAAACCTACCCAGGGTTTAACTTTTAAGAGACTTTTCTTGACCTAAAATTGGCTTTGAGTCATTCTAATGGGTCTCTGGAATGCCACAGGGATTAGTTCTTTTTCCTTAAGAAGAAAAAATTTTGAACTAATTAGGACTATTTGGTATGTTTAAAGTACATGGGAAGCTTTGTCAAATAAAGACACAATAACTATGTTCTATTTATGTATACATATTTTATTATTAAAATGGATGTTCTGGATATTATATAAAAATCTCCGGGAGTCTAAAAAAATAAAATAAAATTATATCTATAAAAATGAAAATATACTTTTGGAAATCTAGTGAATAAACCGAAAAACAGTTAGAAGGAGAATATTTCATGAACATTTTCAGAGGCATGCACAATTCTATAAAACACTGGATTCACATAAATGTTAGGTTCTATTCTGATGCCAAATTACATGTGTACAATCATATTATGAAAAATAAAAGTGTTTTATTTTACTTCTTTAATTTCTCATAAATTTCCCCTCCTTTATATGTTTTAAAACTCTTCACTAGTCCTGAAATCATAAAGTATGGATCACATATATATAAATAGGTAAAGTGTAAGTCACTATTTCAGGTAGTATTAATTTGAAGAAAAAAATCTGTTAAGTAAATGAACATGGAAACAGCACTGAAAAAGTGGTAAAATATTTTATCTGTTCAGAAAAAAAACTCATCTGAATTATTTTAGCATCATTTGACTGAACACAAATAATACATCTATTATGATTTATACTATGATTAAACTTTATAAAAGTTCTATAATTGGATCTCTCAAGTTTACTTGTGATTTTATCATATACTAAAACAACATTATGAAAACAAGCATTAAGTTCAGCCTTAATGCTATTTACAGTCTGTTATTGCTATTACAGGACTAAGATTATAGGGGGAAAAGCCTTTACCAAATAGCTTAAAAAAGTAAATATCTTTTTGAGGGGAGACATAATTGTTTATGGGATAAATGTTTTTAAAAATACACATACAGAATGCTGAAATATATGTAATCAAAATAGCTATAGCAACTATAATTATAATTACAAATGAAAACTGTAAGTCAATAGTAGTGTGTAACTATCATACCAACTCCTCAGTAATGTCAGTCATTTAGTAGCCACTCTATAGAAAGCACCAAAATAAACCAAGGATGAAGAAAGAGAAAAGCAATAAACAAAGATTCTGCTCTGAAGCAGCTCTTAATCTAATGATGGAGGGAAAATTATCATTAATAAAAGACTCATTAAGACATAATACAACAGGAATATTGTAACAAGAATATAACTAGTAACTTCCTTATTAAGTAATATATTTGTACATTGAAACACTGGGAGTATGGAACAGTCAAGAGTCAAACTTCATGAAAATAGGCTGTTTTAATCAGAATTTTTGGGACAAATAATTTATGTAACTTGTGAGAGAATACAAGAGAATGAGCCAGACTCAAGTTAAAACTCTATATACTAAGGAACTAATATGTACAAAAAATAATCATTTATTAAAGAAAAATTGTTTTTCTGATTAACCAGGAGAATAATCTGTCTATAGACTATAAATAGATGGCTTAGAATTCCATGAAATTTCATGTTAGGGATTTCATATTTTATACCTGCAGAAATGTAAATATCAGTGCCAAAGTGGTAATTACCATCAACCACATACCCAAACAGTTGTATACACCAGAGCATAAAAATATTAATAAATTGATTCTGCTTTGAACCCAGAAAAATATGTTAATAAGGCAAATGAAAAATAAGCTATCAGTATTAAAAAAGTAGGTTTACAGGTATTCATATGGAAAATAACACAATAATTAATAAATAATAACTCAAGAATAAGCCTCTTTGCATACTCACAACTATACACCTACTTTTGCCCCACCTTGTATGTGAACTGATCATGATTATTTTTATATAAAACTAAATGTGGCCACAATCCACTTCTCAATGGAGGTGGCTATACTAAGGTTGACTGTAAAGAATGTGATGAAATTTCCATGTGCAACTTTTAGAATATTTTATCATCAAATTTGGCACACATATCCTTAATTACTAATAGTATTTCGAAAATCTAAAATCAGCAAATGTTAATACTACAATATCTATTTTAAAAACCTTTATGGTTTCAGATTATTTTGGCTGAACTTTTCACTCACATTAATCATAAATTAGTTATAATGTTTCAAATAACTCTGCAATTTTATATGTTATAAACCATGGGAAATATTTAAGCTAAATAAAGGGATATTCAAGTTTAAACTTACAGTTCAATTGCCTTGTTCCACATGATAACATATCCAGAAAGAATGAAAGATTCAATATTTACAATATGTGTATTTCCTCTTTCTGTTCCAACATAGAGCCATTTACTCTGGAAAGGTAGATGACAGTAAGTAATTCTGAAAGAAAGAAAATTATAATTAAAATATCTAAATTTACATCTGGTCAGCATTATACTTTCTTTATACTTATTATGCAATGACAGCTATATAAACAATCAAATGTACTATATACTCAAGTAGCATTTAATTATTAGGATATAGGATAAATAATATATTAAAGTCATAATGATTATACCCATTATTAAATAAGTATTTATACCCTGGCTGTATGGCTCAATGGACTGAGTGTTGGCCTGCAAACCAAAGGGTCACTGGTTTGATTCCCAATCAGAGCACATGCCTGGGTTGCAGGGCCAGGTCCCCAGTAGGAGACCCATGAGAGGCAACTACACATTGATGTTTCCCTCTCTCTTTGCCTTCTTTCCCCTCTTTCTACAAATAGATAAATAAAATCTTAAAAAAAAATAAGTATCTAACATAGGCACTAATATTTCTAATTCTGAAAATAGCACTACAAGACAAATATATACCTCTATTTTACAAAGATCAAAGTGAGGTCAAGAATTTTTATTTTTTCCAGCCAAGTTGGAGGCATAGATAAATATGCTTTGCTTCCTTGAACAACCAAAAGAAGGAGAACAACCAACTTAAAAACAAAAAAACAACCAGAACTGCCAGAAAATCAAACTGTATGGAAATCCAACAACCAAAGAATTAAAGAAGAAATATTCATCCAGACTGGTAGGTGGGGCAGAGATGGGCAGCCAGGGTAAAGAGGACACACAGCAAGGTGACAACTGTCAGATCAGGCAGTTGCACATTCACACGTGGATAAACAAGGGGAAATAACTGGGGAGTGAGAGAGATTGTATAACCCAGGGTTCCAGTGCAGGGAAATAGAGTCTCAAAACCTCTGGCTGTAAAAAACTGGCGGTGGGGGGTGGGAGAAACTCCCAGTTTCACAGAAGAGTCTGTTGGGGGAACCCATAGAGTCCTAGAATGTACACAAACCTTTCCACCCAGGAATAAGCACCAGAAGGGCCCAAATCACTTGTGAGTAGCAGGGGAAGTGACTGAAAGCCGGTGGAGAGTTGAGCAAGCAGCATTGTTCCCTCTCTGACCCCTCCCCCACATACAGAACCACAAAGCAGAGAAGTGGGTTGCCCTGCCCTGGCAAATACCTAGGCTCCACCCCTTACAATGTATCAAGTGCTCCAAGACAAAGAAATATGGCCCAAAGGAAAAAACAGATCAAAACCGTAGAAAAAGAACTAAGCAACAAGGAGATGGCCAACCTATCAGATGCAGAGTTCAAAACACTGGTAATCAGGATGGTCATAGAAATGATTAAACATGGATGCAAAATAAAAGAAGAAGTAAAGGCTATACAAAGTGAAATAAAGAAAAATATACAGGGAAACAGTGAAAGGAAGAAAACTGGGATTCAAATCAATGATTTGGAATAAATAAACATTCAACAAAATAGAATGAAGAAACAAGAATTCAAAAAAAATGAGGAAATGAGGAGAGGCTTAGGATCCTCTGGGACAACTTTAAACATTCCAACATCTGAATCATAGGGGTGCAAGAAGAAGAGGAGGAAGAGCAAGCAATTGAAAACTTATTTAAAGAAATAATGGAGAACTTCCCCAATCTGGCAAAGGAAATAGACATGCAAGTCCATGAAGGGCAGAGAGTCCCAAACAAGTTGGACTCCAGAGGGAACACACCAAGGCACATCATAATTACATTACCCAAGATTAAAGATGAGTAGAGAATCTTAAAAGCAGCAAGAGAAAAGGAGACAGTTACCTACAAAGGAGTTCCCATAAGACTATCAGCTGATTTCTCAAAAGAAACCCTGCAGGCAAGAAGAACCTGCAAAGAAACATTCAAAGTCTTGAAAGGCAAGGACTTACATCCAAGAGTACTCTCTCCAGCAAAGCTATCATTTAGAATGGAAGGGCAGATAAAGTGCTTCATAGATAAGGTAAAGTTAAAATAGTTCACCATCACAAACCTCTTATCATATGAAATGTTAAAAGGACTTATCTAAGAAAAAGAAGATGAAAACTATGAACAGTAAAGTGACAACAAACTCACAACTATCAACTGAACCTAAAAAAAATCCAAAAAACAAAAACAAAAACTAACTAAGCAAACAACTAGAATAGGAACAGAATCACTGAAATGGAGATCACATAGACGGTTATCAGAGGGAAGGGGAAGGGGGAGAATGGAGGTAGAGGTAAGGGAATAAGAAGCATAATTGGTAGGTACAAAACAGAAAGGGGGAGGTTAAGAATAGTATAGCAAATGGAGAAGTCAAAGAGCATCTATGTATGACCCATGGACATGAACTAAGAGGGCAGGGGAATGCTGGAGGGCAGGAGGTGGTGCAGGTTGGAGGGGGATAAAGTGGAGAAAAAAAATGTGAAAACTGTAATAGCATAATCAGTAAAAATATACTTTTAAAAAGAATTTTTACTTGAAATAAAAATATATATCTTTTTATTTTTAATGCTGGCGGCAAATAAGTGGCAAAACTGCAATGAAAATTTATTCTTGTTTGGTTGCAGAATTACGATCTTTCTGTGAAGCTACATTGCTTGTTATTTTTTCAGTAATGTTAAGTTCAAGTAAAAATTAGGTAAATTTGAAACAAATTTCAGAGTTGTCATAGAGTTTGTAGTTCTGTCTATTTAAGGTGATAAACTATTCTTTATTCAGATGCTTGGCATCTAAGTAATATAAAGAAAATGTATAAGTTCAGAGATTCACTAGAATATGACCTTTTTTGCTGTTCTGCCTCATCTTCACAGTGGGCTTTCTGACTATCTATGGGAGCCTGTTCCATAGTCAGAGCAACCATGACTACTATATTTGAAATCTGGAAATTTAACAGTCTTCTCTTCACAGCATCATCACTCTTACTAGGTTGTCCTATTTATGCTCTTCAATCATTCTTTAAAAAACATGAGTAAGTTCACAGTTATCCCTTGCCAGAATTTGTTATTGAATCATAAAATTTCCTTGAGTTCACTAAGAAAAGGAGCTAGTAAGTTGTTAAAAGAGCTAGACATAATTCTGATGCCAGAGAAACAGACCAATTTAAAAAAAATGCAAATGATCAATTCCCAACAAGAGTCCATCATGTATTTTATTTATTTATTGTTCATTTTTTACTGTTGAATTTATTCTTGTGTGCAGCTAAAAAGGCAGTCTAGTTTCATTCTTCTGCATGTATCTGTCCAATTTTCCCCAACACCATTTATTGAATAAATGAATTTCTTTAGCCCATTGTACGTGCTTGCTTCCTCTGTCAAATATTAATTGACTATAAAGGCATGGGTTTATTTCTGGGCTCTCTGTTCTGTTACATTGATTAATGTGTCTGTGTTTATGCCAGTACTGTGCTGTTTTGATTGCTATGGTCATATATTATAGTTTCATATTAGGTAGCATGATTCCTCCAACTTTGTTCTCCTTTCTCAAGATTGCTGTTGCTATGCATGGCCTTTTGTGGTTCCATATAAATTTTTGAAATACTTTTCTAGTTCTGTGAAACACACCATTGGTATCTTGATAGGAATTTTCTTGAATCTATACCTTGCTTTGGGTAGTATGGACATTTTAATGTTAATCTTTCCGATCCATGAACATGGTATGTGCTTCCACTTATGTGTATCTTCTATTTCTTTCTTCACTGTCTTGTAATTTTTCAAGGACAAGTCTTTTACATCCTTGGTTAGATATATTCAAGGTATTCATAGGTATTTTATTCTTTTTGAAGCAATTGTGAATGGGATTATTTTCATAATTTCCTTTTCTGATAGTTCATTTTTGACATATAAAAATACAACTGATTTCTGGATATTAATTTTGTATCCTTCTAATTTGCGGAATTCATTTATCAATTCTAGTAGTTTCATGGTGGAGTATCTGGGGTTCTCTAACTACAGTATCATGTCATCTGCAAAAAAAGACAGTGTTAATTCTACCGTTCTAATTTGGATTGCTTTTATTTCTCCTTCTGTCTGACTGCTGTGGCTAGGACTTCCACTACTATGTTGAATAAGAGGATGAACACAGACATAACTGTTTTGTTCCTGATCTTAAGGGGAAGGCTTGTAGTTTTTGCCCATTAAACATGATGCAGGCAATGCGTTTGTCATACATGGTCTTTCTTACTTTTAGGTGTAGTCCCTCAACATGGGAATCCATGTTGCCGGGAGTTTTGATCATAAATGGGTGCTGGATTTTATCACATCCTTTTTCTGCATCGATTAATATAATCATGTAGTTTTTAATCCTTCATTTTGTTTATGCGGTGTATCACAGTTATTGATTTGTGAATAGTGAACCAAACTTGAATGCCCAGAATAAACCCAACTTGGTGTATAATCTTTTTGATGTATTGCTGTATTCAGTTTGTTAATATTTTGTTGATGACGTTCATCACAGAGATATTGGACTATAATTTTCTTTATTTGTTGTGTCTTTATATGGTTTTGGAATTAAGATTATGCTGGCCTTAAAAAATGAATTTAGGAGTCCTCCATCCTCTTGAATTTTTTGGATACTTTGAGAAGGAGGGGTGCTATTTCTTCTTGGAATGTTTAGTAAAATTCTCCTGTGAAGCCATCTGGTCCAGGGATATTGTTTGTTGGGAGTTTTTGATTAGTGCTTCAATTTCACTAGGTGTAATCTGTCTACTCAGATTCTCTGATTCTTCCTGATTTAGTTTTGAAGACTGTATTTTTCTAGGAATTTATCTATTTCATCCAGGTTGTCCAATTTTTTAGTACACTGTTGTTTGTAACATTTTCTTACAATCTACTGTATCTCTTTGGTGTCGGGTGTTACTTCTCCTCTTTCATTTATGATTTTATTTGGGTCATCTCTCTTTTATTCTGAATGAGTCTGGTTTAAGGTTCAATTTTGTTTATCTTTTCAATGAACCAGCTCCTGGATTCACTATGATTTAAATTATTTATTTATTTATTTTTAGTCTCTATGACATTTATTTCTGTTCCAAACTTGATTATTTCCTCCCTTCTACTCACTCTGGCCTTTGTTTGTTGTTCTTTTTCTAGTCATTTAGATGTACCATTAGGATGTTTATTTGAGTAGTTCTTGTTTCTTAAGATAAACCTGTAATGTTGTGACTTTCCCTCTTAAGACTTCTTACACTGTGTCACACAGATTTGGGGTTACTGTGTCTTCACTTTCATTTGTTTCAAGGTATCTTTTGATGTCTTCCTTGATCCCATTGTTGACCTCTTCATTGTTTAATAGCATGCTATTTAGCTTCCATGTTTTTGTGTATTTTTTTGTTTTTGTCTTGTGATTGATTTCTAGTTTCAAGGCATTATGGTTAGAGAAGGTGCTTGATAAGATTTAAATCTTCTTAAAGTAATTGAGACTTGTTTTGTGTCCTAACATGTAGTCTATCTAGAATATGTTCCATGTGCACTTGAAAATAATGTATATTCTGCTGCTTTGGGATGAAATGCTCTGAAGATATCAATTAAATCCATTTGATTTAGAGTGTTGTTGAAGATCACTGTTTCCTTGTTGATTTTCTGTCTGAAGGATCTATCCATTGAAGTCAATGGAATGTTAAAATCCCCAATATGACTATATTTCTTTCAGTCTCTCCCTTTATGTCCATCAAGATTTGCTTTACATATCTAGGTGTTCCTATTTTGTATGCATAAAAATTTAGTAAGGTTATATCCTATTGTTGAATTGTTTTCTTTATCATTATGTAGTGTCTTTCTATGTCTCTGCTATAGCCTTGGTTTCCAAACTCTATTTTGTTAGATACAAGTATTGCTACTCCATCTCTGTATTCCCTTTCTATTTGCACAACGTATCTTTTTACATCCCTTTACTTTTAGTCTGTGTGTATCTTTTGTTTTGATGTTGGTCTCCTAAAGATAGCATGCATATGGGTCTTGTTTTCTTATCCATTCAGCTATTCTATGTCTTTGGTTGGAACATTTAAGCTTTTTACATTTAAAGTGATTATTGATAGATACATATTAATTGCTATTATGTTTTAATGATTATCTTTCTTTTTTTTTCTTTTTCTTCTTTTTGTTAAAGCGAGCCCTTTAACATATGTTGCCATACTGGTTTGGTGGTAACAGAATCATTTATCTTTTTGTCTGGGAACCACTTTATTTCTCCTTTATTTTTAAATCATAGCTGTGCTGTGTAAAGTAGCCTTAGTTTTAAGGTCCTTGCTTTCCCACACTTTGAATACTTCATGCCGATCTTTTCTGGTCTGAAATGTTACTGTTGAGAGATCAAATGACAGTCTTATGTGAGCTATTTTGTAGGTGACTAACTACTTTTCTCTTATGGTTTTTAAGATTATTTCCTTGTCTTTATTTTTCTAATGCAAATATGTTTTTTAAGATTTTATTTATTTTTAGGGAGAGGAGAAGGGAGGGAGACAGAGAGGGAAACATCGGTGGGAGAGATGTCAATCGGTTGCCTTTTGCATGCCCCCAATTGGGGGCCTTGCCTGTAACCCAGGCATATGTCCTGACTTGACTGGTGACCTTTTGGTTTGCAGGCTGGTACCCAATCCACTGAGCCACACTAGTCAGTGCTCTCTTTTTTTTTTTTTTTTAAGCTATGTCATTTTAATTATGGTGTGTCTTGGTGTGGACTACTTTGGGTCCATCTTATTTGGGACTTTCTGAGCTTCCTGGACTTGTGTGTCTTTTTCCTTCATGAGGTTAGGGAAGTTTTTGGTCATTATGTCTTCAAGAACATTCTCAATCACTTGCTCACTCTTTCCCTTCTCCTGGTATCCCTATGAGGAGGATGTTGTTGTGCTTCACGTTGTCCAAGGTCTCTTAAACTATCCTCATTTTTTAAAAAATTCTTTTTCTTTGTGCTGCTCTGTGTTTTTTTTCCAACCGTGTATTACAAATCACTGGTTCAATCCTCTGCTTCATCTAATCTACTGTTTATTCCTTCCAGTGTATTATTTTCTTCAGATATTGCATTCTTCAATTGACTGGTCCTTTTATATTGTTTCTATGTCTTTTATAATGCCTTTGAGTATCCTTACAATCATTTCTTTGAACTCCATATCAGAATTCAATGAATTGCTTTCTTCCATTTCATTTAGTTCTTCTTCTTGAGAATTTTATCATTCTTTCATTTGGGGCCTGTTCCTTTGTCTTCCCATTTTGGCTGCTTCCTTGTGTTTTTTCTATGTGTTAGATAGATCTCAAAGATTTGCTTGCAGTCCTATGACAGATGCTGCCTGTGACTGGTCCTGGGAACCTGTTTGCCGCTCTGAGATATCCACAGCTTGTGGCTCCCTCTACAGGCACTGGGGGCATGGAGAATGAGCCAGACTGCTCACCAAATCCAGCTTTCACCATCACTGGGTCCAGGAGAGGGTCATCTAAAGCCTTAAAGTTCCCAGAGATGTGCTTCCACCTGCAGGCTCTCCGTTATGGTTAATCACTGGAAGTACTCCTCAGCAACCAGTCTTAGGCAAGACACAGTGGGGTACAGGGGGTCCATGAGGGTTGAGCTATTGCTTACCCTGAGGCTGATTTTGCATGGAGGGGAGTACTCTGCCTGAGAAAGATGACTTCCGAAGTATTGAGAATGACTGAGAGAGAATCAAGGTGGCAGAGGAGTGGGTAAAGTCACACTGACCTCCTTCCAGGACCAACCTAGAATTACAAACAAATTGTGGAAAAATCACCTGGAACAAACAACTGAACAATAGCAAGAGAGGAGCCTTTTTACCTCGGAGACAGAAGAATTGGCTTTAGCGCATTCTAACTGGTAAGGAGAGTGGTAGAAACTCAAGAAGGTGGGCAGGGTGCCCACAAGCAGCAGCACCAGAAAGGTATTGAAAAGGTCCATTTTCAATGGATCCCCCTGAGAAAAGTGGAGTCTAAACCAAAAGCAGGGATCTCCGGCCCACAGCACCAGAGCCCAAAAAGTACACAGAACACAGCCAGCTGCAAAAAGCGGAAGGGTTGCTCCTGGCCAGAGACAGAAAGAGCTGTTTAAAGGGCCAACGCATAAATTTTTATTTGCATCCACTTACCCTGGTCTCCGGCCAAGGCAGGGGCAGAGTGGGCTAGAGATGCCTGAGGAGACTCTGGGGAAGGCGACCTTGGGGAGAGAACTGAGAGAGTAGCCAGCGGGCTCTAAGTGCTAACTCATCCCCCAGATGACAGCAGCCCTCTTGGTCATGCAGAGACCACTACCAGCATCACAGGACCCAATAGCCTCGCCTCCGGTTGAGATTCCAACCCACCCTGTTCTAAGCCACCTGCTGACTGCAGAGTGGCTGCCACAGATAGTAGATCCCTGGATAAAGGGGACGCAGAGTGGTCTGGAGACACTTGAGGAGAGACAGGGGAAGGAGGCTTTGGAGAAAAAATGAAGAGAGTAGCCTAGGGGATCCCGGTGCTCACTCTTCCCCCATACAGCCACAGCCATCTTGCTCAGGCACAAACCACTCCCCCAAGCAGCAGCAGCATGAGAAGACCCAATAACCTCGGCCCCAGGAGGGACTCCGCTCTGCCCTGAGCTCTCTAAACTGGCCTGCTGGGTGCAGAGTGACTAGACTAACAGCTGAAGGAGACACCAACAGACAGTAGATCTCTGGAAGTCTAAAACAGATTGCCTAAGGTCAGACAGGGACAACTTCTGACATTATCAGAGGCAGATCAAGCAAGTAAAAACAGCAGTCTCCTACCACATATGTTCGCATAAAAAAAGTCAGGAGATCAAGACAGATCAACTTAAGAAGCAGAAGCAAAAGAGAAGAGTCTAACAAATAATGGGAAGACAAAGAGATATGCCTCACTCAAAGGGAAAGGAGCAATCCCCAGAAAGAAAACTAAATGAAATATAGGCAAGAATACTATCAGATATTGAGTCCCAAAAAATGGTTATAAGAAAGCTCAATGAACTCAGTGAGCTCAGAGAGAATTACAAAAAAACTACAGAGAAACTATGAGGAACTTACTGTAAACTATATCAGCATAAAAAAAAGACATAGAAACTATCAATAAGAGATAAGAGGAAATGAAGAATACAATTTCCGAATTGAAGAACACAGTAGAAGGAATCAAAAGCAGGCTAGATGAAGCCAAGGAACGAATCAGCACGCTGGAAGATAAAGTGGAAAAAAGCTCCCAGAAAGAGCAAGAAAATGAAAAAAGACTCAAAAGGGATGAAGAGGCACTGAGGGAAATGCAAGACTACCTGAAATATAATAATATCCGACTAATAGGGATACTAGAAGGAGAAGAAGAGGAGGAAGAGATAGAGAACCTGTTTGAAAAAGTAATGGTGGAAAACTTCCCTAATTGAAGGAGAAAGTCACACAAGTCCAGGAAGCACAGAGGGTCCCATTCAAGAGAAACCCAATGAGGCCCACTCCAAGACACATCATCATTAAAATGGCAAATATCAAAGACAAACAGAAAATTCTAAAGGCAGAAAAGGAGAAACAGGTAGTAACATATAAGGGAGCCCTGATATGGCTAGTAGTTGACTTCTCAACAAAAACACTGCAAGCCAGAAGGAAATGGCAAGAAATATTCCAAGTCATGAAAAGCAAAGGCCTACAAACAAGACTGCTCTACCCAGCAAGGCTCTCAATTAAAATGGAAAGCAAAATAAGGAATTTCTCAGACATAAGAAGGCTAAAAGAATATACTTCCAAAAAACCAGCACTGCAAAACCTGCTAAAGGGACTGCTTTAAGATGAAAAAGAGTCTATTAATATCCAGTTCCTTTCACAGTTGCCAATACTTGATATTACCAATATTTTTAATACTCATTAATTTGATTGTGACAATCATGTTATTTTAATTGTTCCTTTACTATTTGTTGAAACTAAACCTGTTTTAGTATATTTCTTGCCTATTTCTATTATTTAAAAAAAAAAGCTTTAATTGACTTTTTGGTATTCTTTATCCTTTTATTGATTAAGGGTTTGAAGATTTTTTTTCCTAAAAAAAAAGCAAGCTATTAACCCTTTTGCAGATGTGTGGCAAATAATTTGCCATTCTATTACTTGCCCTTTATCTTTTTTATGTATATAACTGAATAGTCTAAAATGTTTAATAAAGTCATATTGTCAATATTTTACTTTATAACTTTTGGGTTTGAATATTTTACTTCAGGATAAGAAAAACATTAGTTTGTATTTTCTCCTAAAACTCCTTAGATTCTACATATTGATTTTTAACTCACTTGAATATTTCTTGTACAATGTGTGAAACAGGGCTCTATATTTTTTTTATTTCAAGTAATAGTGGTTCATGCATCTTATTTGTTGAATAAGCCTTATTTTCCCCATTGATCTGAAATATCTACTTAATCATATATTGCATTGTTAGACAGATATATATATTTTCTTCTAGAATGCATATTATATTTCATTGATCTACTTGATTATTTCTGTGCTGTTGTCATGTTGTTTTAATTGCTGAAACTTTATAATAGTTTTAAATTTTTTAATATTTTATACTTTGACATTTAAAAAATAAATAAAATCAATCTGCATTTAAAAAAGAAAGAAAGAGGAAGAAAGAAAGGTGCAAAGAAAGGAAGAAAAAGAAAGAAGAAAGAAAGAAGGAAGGAAGGAAGGAAGGAAGGAAGGAAGGAAGGAAGGAAGGAAGGAAGGAAGGACTCACTGCTACCTTTCATGACAACATAGAAGGAACTGGAGAATATTATACTAAGGGAAATAAGCCTGTTGTTGAAAGACAAATACCATATAATCTCACCTATAAGTGCAATCTAGTCAACAAAATAAACTAATGAGCAAAGTAAACCACAGACATGGAAATATGGAGCAGACTCAAAGTGATCAGAGGAGATGGGGAAAGAGGACAATGTTGGAAAGAAGGGGAAGGGAGAAGACAAAGAAAATGTACGAATGACCCATGGACATGGACAACAGAGTGGGAATTGACTGTGGGAGTGGGGGGTGGGGATGGAATGGGTGGAGGGGGGTAAGAGGGAAAAATTAAGACAACTGTAATAGAATAAACATGATTTAAAATTTTTTTTAATTAATTAAAAAATAAAAGAGAATGACTGAGCACTACAAATTTGGCAGCTGATCCTTCAGCTCTCTCCCCTGAGCCACCAACTGCAGACTTTCCTCATGGTGCTCTAGTTAACTCTGCCCTCCCTCCACCAAAGCTAGGGCAAGTGGCTGCAAAATAAAGTTTGGGTGTTGGTCCTTTAAGAGGGTGTCTGAGTCTCTAGTTGTCTTTTCCTGGCAGGCAGATACCGCGATGATTTTCACAGATGAATGTTATTGGGCACCTGTGCTGTTCTGGTGCTCCTGGCTGGGGAGACTGTCTTGGGATTTAGACCCCACACTTCTCAGGGGAAACCCCATGGCCGCTGAAATAATCCTTCAGAACTTCAACTGCCATTATTGGTAGCCCAGCCAGCCCTCTACTGCCTCTGCTATTCCTACCGGTCTCATTGCAGTGATGTGGTTTCTTCCGTAAGTTCTTGGTTATAAGGTTTTCTCCAGCTAATGTTCAGTTCATTATTCAAGGTAATTTTTCTATAATTTAGTTGTAATTCCGGTTTGGTACTGGGAAAAAGTTAGTTTTGCTTCCACATACTCCATTGATATCTTTGATCTACCGCTGTACCACTTTATATAAGCGTGAATATCTGGTCCACCAAATTTCTATTTTCAGAGAGTAAATTGAATTACTTAACAGCCTACTTCTCTGAACCTATCTTCATCTATTTAAAAGTATTAGGCTGAAAGTGCCTTGTACACTGTGTCTAAAAAATGAGAAGCTATACTGTATCAGAGTTATTGGAAAATCTAAAAGTTTTCTTCTTTTTCTTTTTTTGTAAGTTTATTTATTTTACTTTTTCACATACATTTGTCCCAATTTACCCACCACCACTTTCCCCTACCCCACCCAACTCCACTTCACCTCCTCAATCCTTCCCCAACCAAGGCTTCACCCATGTGTCCTTCACACCTGTTCCTTGAACCAACCCTTTCCCTTCTTCTCCCTGCTACCCTTCTCACTCCCTCCCTTGCATCTCCATCAGCTTGGCTACTGTCAGTTGTGCTGCTATGAACATTGGGGTGCATAGGTTCTTTTGAATTGGTGTTTTGGGATTCTTAGGGTATAGTCTCAGCAGAGGAATCTCTGGGTCAAAGGCAGTTCCGTTTCTAGCTTTTTGAGAAAATTCCAAACTGTTTTCCATAGTGGCTGCACCACTCTGCATTCCCATAACAGTACACTAGGATTCCCTTTTCTCCACATCCTCGCCAGCATCCATTGTTTGTTTATTTATTTCAGATGGCCATTCTGACTGGTGTGAAGTGGGATCTCATTGTGGTTTTAAATTTTAATTAATTTTTTCAAATACATTTGTCTCTGCCAACCCCTCACCACTTTCCCTTGCCCCCTCCCTCCTTCCCTCACTCAGCTCTTCCCCTTTGGTTTTGTCGATGAGTCCTTGATATATGTTCCTTGACTTTCCCCTTCCCTTCCTTGTACCTGCCCCCCTCCCTCCTTCCCTCTTGTTTCCGTTGATTTCTTTTCCTTTAAGTGTTGCTCGTCTTACTTTCCTTGCATCTTTGTATTGTTGGTTAGGTTCCACTTATAGGTGAGATCATATGGTATTTGTCTTTCGCCCCCTGGCTTATTTCGCTTAGCATAATGCTCTCCAGTTCCATCCATGCTGTTGCGAAGTTTAGTAGTTCTTTTTTTCTTTCTGCTGCGTAGTATTCCATTGTGTATATGTACCATCACTTTTTGATCCAATCATCTACTGATGGGCATTTAGGTTGCTTCCAACACTTAGCTATTGTAAATTGTGCTGCTATGAACTTTAGGATGCACAGGTTCTTTTGTATTGGCGTTTTGGTGTTCTTAGGGTATAGTCCCAGCAGTGGAATCACTGGATCAAAAGGCAGTTCCATTTTCAGTTTTTTGAGGAAATTCCACACTGCTTCCCACAGTGGCTGCACCAGTCTGCATTCCCACCAACAGTGTACTAGGGTTCCCTTTTCTCCACAGCCTCGCCAGCACCTGTTGTTTCCTGATCTGTTTATGCTGACCATTCTGACCGGTGTGAGGTGGTATCTCATGGTGGTTTTGATCTGCACTTCTCTGATGGCTAGTGATGCCGAGCATCCTTTCAAACGCCTCTGGGCCCTCTGTATCTCCTCCTTGGAAAAGCGTCTGCCTAGGTCTTTTGCCCATTTTTGGATTGGACCGTTTGTCTTCTTGGAGTGGAGTCGAGTGAGTTCTTTATATATCTTGGAAATCAAACCTCTATCTGATGTATCATTAGTGAATATATTTTACCATATGGTTGGCTCCTTTTTCATTTTGCTGATGTTTTCTTTTGCCGTGCAGAAGCTTCTTCTTTTGATGAGGTCCCACTTGTTTATTCTTTCCTTAATGTCCCTTGCTTTAGGAGACATATCGGTGAAAAAATTGCTGCGCTGGATATCTGAGAGTTTCCTGCCAATGTTCTCCTCTAGGACTTTTATGGTGTTGCGACTTATATTTAAGTCTTTTATCCAACTTGAGTTTACTTTTGTGTATGCTGTCAGCTGATGATCCAATTTCAATTTTTTGCATGTTGCCATCCAGCTCTTCCAACACCATTTGTTGAAGAGGCTATTATTGCTCCATTTTATGCTTCTGCCCCCTTTGTCAAATATTAGACGCCCATAGAGACCTGGGCTTATTTCTGGGCTTTCTATTCTGTTCCCCTGGTCTATGGGTCTGTTCTCGTGCCAGTACCAGACTGTTTTGAGTATAGTGGCTTTGTAGTAGAGTTTGATGTCCGGGATTGTGATCCCTCCTACTTTGTTTTTCTTTCTCAAAATTGCTGAGGCTATTCGGGGTCGTTTATGGTTCCATATAAATTTTTGAAATGTCTGTTGTATTTCTGTGAAATATGTCATTGGTATCTTAATAGGGATTGCGTTGAATCTATAAATTGCTTTGGGTAGTATGGACATTTTGATGATATTACTTCTTCCAATCCATGAGCACGGTATACGCTTCCATTTATTTGTGCCTTCCTTAACTTCTTTCTTCAAAGTTGTATAGTTTTCTGCGTACAGGTCTTTTACCTCTTTGGTTAAATTTATACCTAGGTACTTTATTTTTCTTCTTGCTATATCGAATGGTATTTTTTTTTCTGATTTCTTCTTCTTCTGTTTCATTGCTGGTGTAGAAAAATGCCTTTGATTTCTGAATGTTGACTTTGTATCCTGCCGTTTTGCCAAATTCACTTATTAGGTTGAGGAATTTTTTGGTAGAGTCTACAGGGTTCTCTATGTACACTATCATGTCATCTGCAAACAATGATAGCTTTACTTCCTCCTTTCCTATTTGGATGCCCTTTATTTCTTTTTCTTGTCTGACTGCCCTGGCTAGGACTTCCAATACGATGTTGAATTGAAGTGGTGAAAGCGGACATCCTCGTCATGTTCCCGGTCTTAGTGGAAAAGCTTTTAGTTTTTGCCCTTTGAGTATGATGTTGGCTGTAGGTTTTTCATATATGGCCTTTATTACGTTGAGGAATGCCCCATTTATTCCCATTTTGCTGAGTGTTTTGATCATAAGTGGGTGCTGTACCTTATCGAATGCTTTTTCTGCATCTATCGAGATGATCGCATGGTTTCTGTCTTTTATTTATGTGATGTATTACGTTTATAGACTTGCGTATATTGAACCATGCCTGCATGCCTGGAATGAATCCCACTGGATCGTGGTGGATAATCTTTTGAATGTATTGCTGGATGTGGTTTGCCAATATTTTGTTGAGGATTTAGCATCTATGTTCACCCGCGTAATTGGCCCGTCGGTTTATTTCTTTGTAGGGTCTTTATCTGGTTTTTGGGATTAGGGTGATGCTGTCCTCATAAAAAGAGTCTGGGAGTCTTCCCTCCTCTTGGATTTTTTGGAATAGTCTGAGAAGGACAGGGGTTAGCTCTTCCTTAAATGTTTTTTAAAATTCTCCTGTGAAACCGTCCGGCCCTGGGCTTTTGTGTGCCTGGAGTTTCTTGATTACTGCTTCAATTTCCCCAGCTGCTATCGGTCTGTTCAAGCTTTCTGTTTCTTCCTCCTCTAGTGTTGGAAGATTATACTTTTCTAGAAATTTGTCCATTTCATTCAACAAGGTTTTCAAATTTCTTGGCATATAATTCTTCATAGTAGTTTCTGACAATCCTTTGTATTTCTGTGGTATCAGTTGTTATTTCTCTTCTTTCATTTCTGATATTATTTATTTGGGTCCTCTCACTTTTTCTCTTGATAAGTCTGCTTAAAGGCTTGTCAGTTTTTTTTATCTTTTCAAAGAACCAGCTTCTGGATTGGTTGATCCTTTGAATTGTTTGTTTCATCTCTATGTCATTCAGTTCTGCTCTAATCTTGACTGTTTCCTTCCTTCTACTTGCTCTGGGATTTATTTGTTGTTGTTTCTCCAGTTCTTGAAGTTGTAGTGTTAGGTCTTTTATTTGCAATGTTTCTATCTTTTTTAGGTAAGCCTATATTGCTATGAACTTCCCTCTCAGGACCGCCTTTGCTGTGTCCCATAGATTTTGGACTGTTGTCTGTTCATTTTCATTTGTTTCCAGAAATTTTTTGATTTCTTCTCTTATCTCCTTATTGACCCATTCATTGTTTAATAGTGTACTGTTGAGTCTCCATGAGTTTGCAAGTTCTTGAAGTTTCTCTTTGAGGTTGATTTCCAGTTTCAAGCCCTTGTGGTCCGAGAAAAAGCTTGGTATTATTTCAATTTTCCTGAATTTGCTGAGGCTTGCTTTGTGTCCTATCATGTGGTCTATCTTTGAAAAACTGCCATGAGCATTTGAAAAGAATGTGTATTTTGCTTCTTTTTGATGTAAGGTTCTATATATGTCAGTTAAATCTATTTGATTTAGTGTGTCATTCAGGTGCACAATATCCGTGTTGATGTTTTGTTTGGAAGATCTGTCCATTTTTGACAGTGGGGTGTTGAAATCCCCTACTATCAGTGTGTTGCTGTCTATATCTTTTTTGAAGATGCCCAAAATTTCTTTATATAATTCGGGGCTCCTATATTGGGAGTATATAAGTTTACTATGTTTATGTCTTCTTGATAGATTCCTCCTTTAAGTATTATAAAGTGCCCTTCTGGGTCTCTCTTTATGGCCCTTGTTTTGAAATCTACTTTGTCTGATACAAGTATGGCAACCCCGGCCTTTTTCTCTTGCCCATTTGCTTGGAATATTTTTTTCCATCCCTTTACTTTCAATCTGTGTAGGTCTCTTGCTCTGAGGTGGGTCTCTTGTAGACAGCATATGGGTGGGTCTTGTTTTCTTATCCATTCAGCTACCCTGTGTCTTTTGATTGGGGCATTTAGTCCATTCACATTGAGAGATATTACTGATAGAAACTTACTCATCTTTTCTCTTTGTACCTGTGTTCCTCTCTGTCTCATTCTTTTCCTTCATCTGCTTAAACCAGTCCCCTTAGCATATCTTGGAGTGCTGGTTTGGTAGAGATGTATTCTTTTAGTCTTCTTTTGTCTGGGAAACTTTTTATTTCCCCTTGTATTTTAATGGAAAGCCTAGCTGGGTAGAGCAGCCTTGGCTGTAGGCCCTTGCTTTTCATGGCTTGGAAAATTTGTTGCCATTCTCTTCTGGCTTGTAGTGTTTCTGTTGAGAAGTCATCTGCTATCTGTATTGGGGCCCCCTTGTATGTTACTTTCTCCTTCTCCCTTGCTTCCTTTAGGATTCTTTCTTTGTCTTTGACATTTGCCATTTTAATGATGATGTCTCTTGGAGTGGACCTCCTTGAGTCCCTCTTGAGTGGGGTCCTCTGTGCCTCCTGGATCTATGAGAACCTTTCTCTCCTCAAATTAGGGAAATTTTCCATCACTACTTTTTCAAAGAGGTTTTCTATCCCTTGTTCCTCTTCTTCTCTTTCTGGTATCTCAATTATATGGATAGTATTGCATTTCAGGTTGTCCTGCATTTCCCTAAATGCCTCTTCATTCTCTTTGAGATTTTTTTTCCATTTCTTGTTCTTTCTGGGAGCTTTTTTCTCACTTATCCTCCATCTTACTGATTCAGTCCTCAGCTTCATCAAGCCTGCTTTGGATTCCTTCTACTGTGTACCAATTCGGAAATGGTATTCTTCATATCCTCTTGCGTCTTCTTGATAGTTTCTAAGTCCTTTTCCAAGCTGATATAGTTTGCTGTAAGATCCTGATAGTTTCTCTGCAGTTTCTTAGTTATCTTTGAGCTGGCTGAGCTCATCGAGCTTCCTTAGAACCATTGTTTTGAATTCAGTATCTGTAGTTCCCTTGCCTCTATTTCATTTAGCTCTCTCTGTGGGGAGTCCCCTTTTCCACTCATTTGGGGGGAACCTCTTTTTCTTCCCATTTTTGTGAGAGTCTGTTAAGTATTTTTGTCCTTTACTTTTCTTTCTGGGCCTGCCTCTGATGATGTCAGTTGTTGACCCTATAGGACCTTGGGTTGTTTGTTTGAGCCTTCCAGGAGTCTACTGTCTGACTCCTGCTTGGGGCAGCTCTGTGACCCCATCCATCAGGGCTGGGCTATTTTTTGGGATCTCTCTGCACTCTCACACCGGCTCCCTGAGCGCGCTCCCAGCGCGGCAGGATCCCCCGCCTGCCTGGGCTCGCATGTGCTTGCCCCAGACTAGGGGGCTTATTCAAGACCTCGCGTACTCATCTGGCCCCCCTGGCTGGCGAGCTCCCTGGCACTGGTCAGTTTAGAATCTTCTATTGTGTGTTTTCCCCGCTTTTGGCTCTTTGGGTGCGTTGCTTGCCCTCGCCAAATGGGGACTACGGAAATGGGAGGAAGTCAGCTCCGGGACTCTCCGGTTTATCCTGTCTCCGGTCTCTCCTCCAGGGATTCTGGGCAGCTCTACTAATTTTGTGGGCCCTTCCGCAATCTCGGGCGGGTGGGTCAATTTATGCCTGCCCTTGCCGCTCTGTGCACTCCCTCGCAGGCCGTATCAGTGCCAATCTGTGAGAGGCCTTGCCAGCCGGTGCAAGCATTCGTCAGCCTGCGCAAGTCACACACACGCTCGCCAACCCTCGCCGGTCACTCGGCCCAAGTGTTTGCGCCTGCACTGGGTGTTTTTGGGGTGTCTATGTGTGCTTTTCAGCTTTTGGCTCTTTGGGGGTGTGGCCTCTTCCCACGCAATGAAGACTACGGCAAGGAGAAGAAGTCGGGACTCCCTGGTTCCTCCTCCCGTTCTTTCCCCAATGCCTCCGTTTCCAGACTCTCCTCAGGGGCCTCCAGGCAGTTCCCTGACCCCTTCGGCCAAGGATCCACCCCCTGTGTAGACTGCGTTTCAATTGCAGGCAGTCTGGTTCATGTGCCCCGCTTCTGCCTCTTTGGGGTCGTGCCTTTCCAGCCCACAATGGAGACTACAGAACGGGAAGGGAGTCGGGACTCCCAGGTTCCTCCTCCTGTTCTTTCCCCAACGCCTCCATCTCCAGTCTCTCCTCAAGGTTCTCCCAGCCAGTCTGCACTGAGCCCCGCAGCTAACAGGCCTACAAGCTGTGTGTGGAGCGCACAAAATGCAGGTTAATTGATTCCCTTATGCCTGAGTGAGATGGTAGCTGCAGAGTGGGAGGTGTATTATCACTAGGGCTCCACTGGCCGCCGTGTCAGTTCTCTTCACAAAGTTTTCCTCACCAGTCTTTTGCCAGGCACCAGCCCACCCTGCTGCCGCCTCTGCCGAGAGATCAAGGAGGGTGGCTGCCACTGCAATTTTTGCATTGGCCCTTTAAATGTCTCTTTGCATCCCCAGCTGCCTGTGTCTGGCAGAGAGCGCCCCTAAGCTTTTTGGGGTTGTGTTTTGTCTGTATTTTCTTGGTTTTAGCTGCTGTAGTTTGGGGGTCCCTGTTTATGATTCAGACCCCATTCTCCTCGGGGGAAGCTAACTGGCCGTTTCAATGTCCCTCTGGTGCTAGTGCAGGTGGGCACCCAGCCCACCCTCTCGAGCCTCCACCGCAGTTCTCGCCCGTTGGGATGTGTGAGAGTTGAATCCACTGTCCGTGGCACCAAGGCTCCTCTCCCACTATCATTCCATTTTTTTCCAGGTGATTACTCACTATTTAGTCTCAATTCCAGTTTGGTCTTGGGAGGAGGTCAGCGTGACTCCCATTCACTCCTCTGCCATCTTCTCTCCCATTTCTCATTGTGGTTTTAATTTGCATTTCTCTGATGGCTAGTGATGCTGAGCATCCTTTCAAATGCCTCTGGGCCCTGTGTATGTCCTCCTTGGAGAAGTGTCTGTCAGGTCCTTTGCCCATCTTTTAATTGGATTGTATGTCTTTCTGGAGTGGAGTTGTGTGAGTTTTTATATATTTGGAGGTGAAATCCCTGTCTGAGGTATCATTGGCAAATATATTTTCCCATATGGTTGGTTCCCTTTTCATTTTGCTGATGTTTTCCTTAGCCATGTAGAAGCTTTTCTTTTCTTTTTTTTTTTTTGATACAGTCCCATTTGTTTATTCTTTCCTTTATGTCCCTTGCCCTAGGGGACATATTGGTGAAAATATTGCTGCGTGGGATACCTGAGAGTTTCTTGCCTATGTTCTCCTCTAGTACTTTTATGGTGTTGCAACTTATATTTAAGTCTTTTATCCATCTTAAGGGTTTTTGGAGGTTTTTTTGGTGTATGGTGTCAGTTGGTAGTCAAATTTCAATTTTTTACAGGTAACTATCCAGCTCTCACAACACCATTTGTTGAAGAGTCTATATTTATTCCATTTTATGCTCCTGCAACCTTTGTCGAATGTTAATTGACCATAGAGACATGGGTTTATTTCTGGGCTCCCTATTATGTTACATTGATCTATATCTCTGTCTTTTGTCAGTACCAGACTATTTTATTACAGTGGCCTTATAATATAGTTTGATGTCAAGTATTGTGATCCCTACTACTTCGTTTTTATTTCTCAAAATTGCTGCAGCTATTCAGGGTCATTTATGGTTCCATATATATTTTTTAAATGTTTCCTTTATGTGTGTGAAATACGCCATTGGTATTTTAATAGGGTTTGTTTTTAACATATGGATTGCTTTTTGAATCTATAAATGGGTATTTTGATCACGTTAATGCTTCCAATCCGTGAACATGTTATATCCTTCCATTTATTTGTGTCTCTGTTAGTTATTTCCTTCAATGTTGCATAGTTTTCTGTGTACAGGTCTTTTACCGCTTTTGGGGTAGTTTATTCCTAGTTATTTTATTTTTCTTGTTGCTCTGGCAAAGGGGATTTTTATTCCTGATTTCTGATTCTGATATTTCATTTTTGGTATACAAAAAAGCCTTTGATTTCTAAATATTGACTTTGTATCTTGCTATTTTGTCAAATTCACTTATTAGGTTGAGCAGGTTTTGGAGAAGTCTATGAGGTTTTCAGTGTACCCTATCGTGTCATCTGAAAACAATGATAGTTTTACTTCCTCCTTTCCAACTTGGATGACTTTTATTTCTTTTTCTTGTCTGACTGTTGTGGCTAGAACTTCCAATACTATGTTGAATAGAAGTGATTAAAGCAGACATCCTTGTCTTATTCCTGATCTTAGTGAGAAAGCTTTTAGTTTTTGCCCATTGAGTATGATGTTTGCTGTAGGTTTTTCATATGTGGCCCCTATTATGCTGAGGTATGCCCCCTTTATTCCCACTCTGCTAAGTGTTTTTATCATCAATGGGTGCTGTACCTTATCAAATGCTTTTTCTGGATCTATTGATATGATCATATGATTTTTTTCCTTTCCTTTTGTTTATGTTTATTGATTTGTGAATGCTGAAACATCCTTACATCCCTGAGATAAGTCGCACTTGATCATGGTGGATGATGTCTTTAATGTATTGCTGGATGTGTTGAGAATTTAACCGTCTATGTTCATCAGCGATATTGGCCTCTAGTTTTCTCTCTTTGTTGTGTCTTTATCTGGTTTTGGGCTTAGGATGAAGCTGTCCTCATAAAAAGAGTTTGGGAATCTTCCCTCTTCTTGAATTTTTTGGAATAGTCTGAGAAGGACAGAGGTTAGCTCTTCCTTAAATATTCTGTAAAACTCTCCTGTGAAACCATCTGGTCCAGGGCTTTTGTGTGCCAGGAGTTTTTTGATTACTGCTTCAATTTCACCAGCTGTTATGGGTCTCTTCAGGCTTTCTGCTTCTTCTTCTTCATTCAGTGCTGGAAGGTTTTATTATTCTATAAATTTGTCCATTTCATCAAGGTTTTCAAATTTCTTGGCATGTAATTTCTCACAGTAATTTCTTACAATCCTTGTATTTCTGTAGTATCAGTTGTAATTTCTTTTCTTTCATTTCTGATATTTTTTATTTGTGTCCTCTCCCTTTTTTTGATGAGTCTGCTTAAAGGCTTGTCAATTTTGCTTATCTTCCCAAAGAACTGGCCGCTGGATTAGTTAGTTAATCCTTCAAATTGTTCTTTTAGTCTCTATGTTATTCAGTTCTACTCTGATCTTGATTATTTCCTTTCTTCTACTCCCTCTGGGCTTTGTTTGTTGTTGTTTCTCCAGTTCTTGAAGATGAAGCGTTAGGTACTTTATCTGAAATGTTCCTATCTTCTTTAGGTAGGCCAGTATTGCTATGACCTTCCCTCTTAGGACTGCCTTTGCTGTGTCTCATAGGTTTTGGAATGCTGTGTGTTCATTTTCATTTGTTTCCAAAAATGTTTTGATTTCTTCTTTGATTTCATTAGTGACCTATTCAGTGTTTAATAGTGTGCTAATCAGTCTCCATGACTTTGAATGTTTTTTAGTTTTTTCTTGAGGTTGGTTTCTAGTTTCAAGCCATTGTGGTCTGATAAAATCCTTGTTATGATTTCAATTTTCCTGAATTTCTTGAGGCTTGGTTTGTGTCCTACCAGTGATCTGTCTTTGAAAGTTTTCCCTGTGCATTTGAAAAGAAAGTGTATTTTTTTCTTTGGGGTGAAAGGTTCTATATATGTAAGTTAAGTCCATTTGATCTAATGCATTGTTCAGTTCCACAGTGTCCTTGTTGATGTTTTGTTTGGAAGATGTATCCATTGTTGACAGTGGGGTGTTAAAATTCCCTATTATCAGTGTGTTGCTGTCTATCTCTTTCTTGAAGTCCTTCAAGATTTTCCTTATATATATGGGTGCATATAGGTTTACAATGTTTATATCTTCTTGATGGATTCTTCCTTTGAGTATTATGAATTGTCCTTCTGGGTCTCCTTTTATAGCCTTTGTTTTGAAATCTATTTTGTCTGATATAAGTATTGCTACCCCTGCTCTTTTCCCTGTCCATTTGTTTGGAATATTTTTTCTATCCCTTTATTTCAGTCTGTGTAGGTCTTTTGTTCTGAGGTAGGACTCTTGTAGGCAGCATATGTGTGGGTCATGTTTTCTTATCCATTCAGCTATCCTATGTCTTTTGATTGGGGCATTAATCCATTTACATTTAAAGTTATTATTGATAGGTACTTATTCATTTTTCCCCTTTGTACTTGTGATCCTCTCTTTCTCACTCTTTTTCTTCATCTTCTTAAAGCAGTCACTTTAGCACATCTTGCAGTGTTAGTTTGGTGGAGGTGAATTCTTTTAGCCTTCATTGTATGGGAAACTCCTTACTTCATCTTCCATTTGAATTGAGAGCCTTGCCGGGTAGGGTAGTCTTGGCTGCAGGCCCCTGCTTTTCATGACTTGGAATATTTCTTGACATTCCCTCTGGCCTTTAATGTTTCTGTTGAGAAGTCAGCTACTAGCTGTATTGGAGCCTCCTTGTATGCTACTACCTGTTTCTCCCTTTCTGTCTTTAGGATTCTCTTTGTCTTTGATATTTGCCATTTTAATGATGGTGTGTCTTGGAGTGGATCTCAATGGGTTCCTCTTGAATGGGACCCTCTGTGTTTCCTGGACTTGTGTGATTTTTTTTCTCTACTCCAATTAGGGAAGTTTTCCATCTTACGTTTTCAAGTAAGTTCTCTTATCGTTGTTTCTCTTCTCCTTCTGATATCCCTATTATATGGATATTATTACATTTCAAGTTGTTCTGCATTTCCTTCAATGCCTCTTCATTCTTTTTAAGTCTTTTTTCATTCTCTGGCTCTTTCTGGGAGATTTTTTTCTACCTGTCCTCCAACTCACTGATTCGATCCTCTGCTTCATCTAGCCTACTTTTGATTCCTTCTACTGAGTTCTTCAATTCAGATATTGTATTCATCATTTCCTCTTGCCTAATATTGCGAATTTGTATATCAGTTTTCATGCTGATATAGTTTTCAATAAGTTCCTCCTAGTTTCCCTGTGGTTTTGGTAATTCACTTTTAGCTCACTGAACTTCCTTATAACCATTGTTTTGAACCCAGTAACTGATAGTTTACTTGCATCTATTTCATTTAGTTTAGTTTTTTTGTGTGTGTGTGTGATTTCTCCTTCCCCTTCAAATGGGGGGTGTTTCTTTTTCTTCCCATTATTTGTCAGTTTCTTCTCTTTTGTTTATGCTTCTTAATTGATCTTTCTTGACTTCCTGACTTGGTGGTGTGAACTTCTCTGGTAGGAGACTGCTTCTTTCTTTCTTTTCTTTCCTTCCTTTCCTTCTTTTCCTTCCTTCTTTTCTTCCTTTTCCTTCCTTCCTTCCTTCCTTCCTTCCTTCCTTCCTTCCTTCCTTCCTTCCTTCCTTCCTTCCTTCCTTCCTTCCCTCTCTTTCTTTCTCTTTCTTTCTTTCCTTTCCTTTCTTTCTTTCTGGATCTGCCTCTGATGCCAGCTGTTGACCCCGTCTTATCTTACACAGTCTTTAAGGAACTACTAGGAATCTACGGTCTGTGTCTGTCTCCTCAAGTTGTTAATCTAGACACTCGGCCCATAGCAATCAGGCTTAGGCACCACAAGGCGGCTCTGAGTCCCTCCTGTGGGCAGGGTTATTGGGTCCTCTCATGGTGCTGCTTCTCAGGGGAGTGGTTTGCCTGAGCAATATGGCTGCTGCCATTGTGGGAGGAGTCAGCACCAGGATCCCCCCCAGCTCCTCTCTCTGCACATTCCTCAATCCCTCATTGCCTGACTTTTGTCAAGCATCTTTGACCACTCTGTGTCCCCTTTAGCCAAGGATCTACAATATGTGACTGCTGCCTGTACTCAGCACTCAAGCTTGCCCAACACTAGGCCAGGCCGAGCCTCCTGGGGGCGGGGCTATTGTGTCCCTTCAAGCTGCTGCCACTGGGGGGAGTGGTCTGTCTGAGCAATAAGGCTGCTGCCTTATGGGGGTGGAATCAGCACCGGGATCCCCCCTGCTACTCCCTCAGTTCTCTCCCCAATGCCTCCATCCACAGACTTTTATCAAGCGTCTCTAGACCACTCTGTTTCCCCTTAGGCAGGGATATACTATTTGTGACTGCCACTCTGTACTCAACACCTGGGCCTGCGCAACACGAGGCTGGGGCCAAGTCTACTGGGAGTGTCGCTATTGTGTCCTTTCATGCTGCTGCTGATCAGGGGAGTGGTCTGCCTAAGCAACATGGCAGCTGAAGAATGGGGTGTGAGTCAGCACTTGGATCCCACCATCCATTTTTTCAGTTATTTTCCCCAAGCCTCTTTCTCCAGTCTTTCCTCAGGCGGAACCTGCCCACTCTGCTCCAACCTCTGCTGGAGCCCAGGGAAAGTGGCTACTGCTACAAATTTTTGTGTTGGCTCTTTAAATTGCTCTTTGCATCTCCAGCCATCTGTCTCAGGCATACAGTGCACTGCCGCTTTTCACAGCTGGTTGTTATCTGTGTGCTTTTTGGGCTCTGTGCCGTAGGCTGGAGATTCCCACTTATGGTTTAGACCTCAGTCTTCTCAGGGGGATCCAACTGGCTGTTTCAATATCCCTCTGGTGTTGATGCCCATGGGTATGCAGTCTACCTTCTCGTGCCTGTACCACATTCCTTACCAGTTAGGTTGTTCTGAAGCCTATTCCTCTGTCTGTCCAAGGTTTTAAGACTCCTCTCTCACTATTGTTCAGTTGTTTTCCAGGTGATTTCTCCACAATTTAGTTGTAATTCCAGATTGGTCCTGGGAGGTCAGTGTGGCTTCCACTCACTCCTCCACCATCTTGATGTTCCCAATCTAATTAAAGTTTAACTAACCTATATGATGTTGGGTAATTATGATTAAAACCTAAATGTTAACAATGCTGTTGCCAAAAAATATTTAATAACATCTCACAGGAAATAACTTGATGGTCACGTTTCCAGGCCATCAATTTTCAATTCAATCTAAGTAAAAAGAGGAAACTTGTGTTAAAGAGGATTTAAGATCACCCTTTCTGAATCAAAGAAGAATAGAAAAACACTTATTCCATATAAAAAGACATAAGTATAGAAGTTCATGTAGAAGAAGAATAAACTCAATATAGTCATTTACAAGATGAAAGGGAAAATTCTAAGAACTGCCAGGTTTCAGTAATAAGATCTGAAGCAACAGGCTTTATTGTACAATAACAACGGAATACACAAAGAAGATCCAAACAGGATTAGAACTATTCCTTTAACCAATACCACTTTCTCCCTCATTCTTATTGATAAGAAACTAGGCCATTGATGATAAAAGGGTTTCATCTATGTTCAATGTCCAAATGATGATTAGTTTAGTTAAACAACTAATTAAGAAATGTTCCCAGACTTTATCTGAGCCCAAAGAAAGAGTAATGTGAAATACTTACAATGATTGACACAGATGAGGGAGAGGGCATTACACTGCTGCTATATATTTGATGACTATAGTAAGTGACTAAATCTATACCTTTAGAGAACTTAACTAATTGTATTCAATAGTTACATTTTCATTTGTAATGTATTTCTACTACCCCTTCCTACAAGATGAAGAATTTTCTGTTATATGTGAGCCTTGGAAAAATAATCTTGTTCGTAAATCCATATTTACTGTTATTCTTCTGTAGTAAATCATCTAAGATAGTGTTCCATCATTCATTTGTTTATTCAACCTTCACTGAATAATTCTTTATAAAAGCTCTTTTCTTTTATTACAACACACCTACTCTTTTTCCCCTTAAAAAACATACCATGTAATAGAAGAGGTAAGTAGACAAGAAAAATAGAAGTTAAATTGTTAATTACTATAAAGAGTTCAAAAGAGGAAAGAATTCCAGTAATGGAAATCAAGGCTAATGTAGAAAATTGTATTTGAATTGGGGCATTACTGATCAAATAACCCTGTAACTTCATAAATACAACTGCAATCTATTTATATACCAGAAAGTATCCAGCCATGTAATATGAAAAATAGAGACATTTATTGAAGAAGATACAAGATACAAGAAACATTGTACATAGGACAATGAGGCCTCAGTCCCCTTCAAAGTAGACATCTTGGAACCTCACACAGTTCTCCCAAATGCCATCAACTGTGCCATCATATTTTCATGAATCTCATTGATGGCCTGAAATCTCTTCCCTTTCATGGTGATTTTAATTTTGGGAAAAGCCAGAGATTGCATGGCGCCAAATCTGGGCTGGAGGAGTGCTGAGTCACCTGGGTAATTTAATGTTTTACCACAAAAATCTGCACAAGACACAATGCATGACCAGGAGCATTGTTGTGATGAAGCTGCCAATCACCAGTTCCCCATAGCTGCAGCCTTCTGAACCATCCAAATAGTTTCTGCAGAGGAATGTTCAATCTTACCGCAAAATTGGATGCAGGTTCATTGCTGTACTCACTCAATCATTCTGAATGTGACAGCCATGCCCACTCAACAGCACCTTCCACCCCCACTGACTGATCCAGTGAAGTCATCATTGTTCACATATATGCATTCCAGTCCAATCTCTTTGGCTGCCAGGTTACATCAATGTTGTGTAAACCATTGTGAGAGACCTTTTATTATATTAACTGTATGGTGTCAAATGGGTGCTAGACTTAGGGTGATCTTCACAAGATATATAAATGTCTAAACACTATATTGTATACCTAAAACTAATATAATATGTCAACTAAAACTGAAAAATAAAATTTTAAAAAGAAGAAAGAACCATTAAATTATACAAACAATTCTTAATTTTTGGTATAAATAAATATGCCATTAAAATGTATATCCCCAGGTTCCAGCTACACAAATGTGACTCCATGGGATGTGATATATGACTGATATTTTAACAAGTATCCTCAGTACCTGCTATTGAAAATTAAGTCCATAGACCAGCAGCATGGATATCATCTGGAAACTTAGTGGAATTTAGAATCTCAATTTCTACCTCAGAATCAGAAACTGCATTTATAAAGAGCCTTCTGGGGAGTTGTATAGACACTGCAGTTTAAGAAGCACTTCTCTAGGCAATTCTGATATAAATAATCTATGTACTACTTTGTAAGGAACACCGTTCTATGGTTGAATGCTGCTTACTTACTCTTAAGTTTCAGGATAAGAACCTAAATTGCTATGTTAATAGTGAGGATAAAGTCTTGTGACTATGTACTTCCCCTAAACAGCTAATGATAATTATAATGATGATAATAACAACATAGCTACCCTGAGATTTCCTAATCATCTTAAGGCAAAGGACTCATAATTAGGAATTTTTATAGAAAAATTCAAAATTATGAAAGAAAAGATAAAGAATTAAAATTTGAAGAAAAGAATCTGATAATTTGGGATGATCTGTACCTAGCTAGAACTATAATACAATAGACAAAATTAAACAGATAAGTAAAAATTTCATTGAATTTCATTCACAGTCTTAATGGGCTATTCATCAACTAACTGGACTCTATAAAACTGGGTCAATATTGTTGTCTATAGCTTTTTGGAAAACTATCAAATATAAGTCAAATTTTAGTAATAAGTCTAATCTCTGGAGTTCAACAAGGAATAAGATGCACTCTGAGAAGCTTATGCTCATTCTCCTACAGCAAAAGAAATATTTTCTACCATCACTTAAATTCATAGAATACTTCAATTTTTAAAGTATATTTTATTGACTATGCTATTACAGTTGCCCCATTTTTTTCTCCCCTTTATTCCCCTCCCCCCTGCACCCTCCTCCAACTAGTATCCCTCCCCTTTAGTTCATGTCCATAGGTTGTACATATAAGTTCTTTGGTTTTTCCATTTGCTATACTATTCTTAACCTCCCCCTGACTATTTTGTACCTACCAATTATGCTTCTTATTCCCTGTACCTTTCCCCTCATTCTCCCCTCTCCCTGCGGATAACCCTCCATGTGATCTCCATTTCAGTGGTTCCGTTCCTGTTCTACTTGTTTGCTTAGTTTGCTTTTGTCTTTTTTTAAGGTTCAGTTGTTGATAGTTGTGAGTTTGTTGTCATTTTACTCTTCATAGTTTTTATCTTCATCTTTTTTTAGATAAGTCCCTTAAACATTTTATATAATAAGGGCTTGGTGATGATGAACTACTTTAACTTTACCTTATCTAGGAAGTACTTTATCTGTCCTTCCATCTTAAATGCTAGCTTTGCTGTGTAGAGTTATCTTGGATGTAGGCCCTTGCTTTTCATGACTTTGAATACTTCTTTCCAGGCTCTTCTTGACTGCAAGGTTTCTTTTGAGAAATCAGCAGATAGTCTTATGGAAACTCCTTTGTAGGTAACTGTCTCTTTTTCTCTTGCTGCTTTTAAGATTCTCTCCTTAACTTTAATCTTGGGTAATGTAATTATGATGCGCCTTGGTGTGCGCTTCCTTGAGTCCAACTTCTTTGAGACTCTGACCTTCTTGGACTATTTGGGTCCCAGTTTCCTTCCTTTCACTGTTGGTTCCCTGTATATTTTGCTTCATTTTACTTTGCATGGCCTTCATTTTTTCCTCTATTTTGTGACAATACTCTATTTCTGTGAGCATCCTGAGTACTAGTGTTTTGAACTCTGCCTCTCATAGGTTGGCTATCTCCTCATCACTTAGTTCTTTTTCTGGAGTTCTGATCTGTTCTTTCTTTTGGGTCATATTTCTTTGTCTTGGCACACCTGTTATATTGTAAGGGACTGAGCCTTAGGTATTCGTCAGGGTTGAGCAACTCACGTGGTGTGTTGTGGTACTGTGGCGGAGGGGTCAGAGAGGGAACAATGCTGCTTACTCACCTCTCCTCCAGCTTTCAGTACTTCCCTCGCTACTCACAAGCAAATTGAGCCCTTCTGGTGTTGATGCCCTGGTAGATGGACCTGTGAATGCTCTAGGACCCTGTGGGTATCTCCAACAGACACTGTTATGAGGCTGGGAGTTTATCCCACTCCTGCAATCCCCACAGGTTTTTACAGTCAGAGATTTTGAATACTTCTTTTCAGCTCCTTCTTGCCTTAAGGTTTTTCCTGCACTGTGCTGGAACCCTGGTTTGTGCAGTTTCTCTCACTCTCCTGTTGTTCCTCCCTGTTTATATGTGTACAAATCTGGGACTTCCAACTGCCATCTCACCCACCCAGTCCTCCAGCTGCTCCTTGATGCGCATGCTCTCTGCTCCAGCTGACTGTCTCCATCTCTCCTACAAGTCTGGATGAATGTTTCTTCTTTAACTCCTTGGCTGTTGACCTTCCATACAATTTTATTTTCTGGCAGTTCTGGTTTTGTTTTTTGTTTCTTTCTTTTTTTTTTTTTGTTTGTTGTTGTCCTTTTTGTTGTGCGAGGAGGCAAAGTGTATCTACATATGCCTCCCTCTTGGTTGGAATTCCTCAGGATATTTCAATTTTTGAATGAGAGAATTGTGTTGGTGGAGGCCATATGAAAAGCAGGAATGATTCACCTGATCAGTGTGATAAAAGTAGAAGCATAATGGGGAGCCATAATCCCACCCAACCCAGCAGTAAACAAAGTGCCTCTACCTATCTTAGGTGTTAGTTAAGGACACCTAGGGAACCTAAACTTCTATTGATACTTCCACTTGTTAGTAACAAGAATACATGTGTCATTCCCCTGCCAGAACAATGTCAAAACAACCCACCCAAAACAGAAGGTTTAAATAAGACTGATGGTGTCACAACACAATATCCAAAAAATCCAGTTTTAATTTATCCTCACCTGAGGACACTTTTTCATTGTTTTTTTAGAGAGAGAAGGAAAGAGAAAAAGAAAGAAAAAAAAGAAAGGAAGGAAGGAAGGAAGGAAGGTCGGTCAATGTGAGGGAGAAACATCAAATAGTTGCTTCCCATATGCACCTCCACCAGGGATAAACTTGCAACCTTAGTATGTGCCCTGGCTGGAAACAGAGCCTGAGACTTCTCAGTCTATGGAACGACGCTCCAACCAACTGAGCCACACAAGCCAGGGCTAAAATGTCCAAATTTAATTTTTAAAAAAATCACTTAGTACCAAGAAATAGGAAAATCTCAATTAGAATAAAAAAAAAGATGATACCAGAGAGGAGAAAAGATGGTGGAGGAGTGAATGGGAGTCACAATGACCTCCTCCCAAGACCAAACTGGAATTGAGACTAAATAGTGGAGAAATCACCTGGAAAACAATGGAACGATAGAGGGAGAGGAGCCTTGGAGCTGCAGACAGACAGTGGATTCAACTCTAATACATCCCAACGGGTGAGAAGTGTGGTGGAGGCTCGAGAGGGCGGGCTGGGTGCCCACAGGCACCAGCACCATAGGGACATTGAAATGGCCAGTTGGATACCCCTGAGAAGAACAGGGTCTAAACCATTAACAGGGACCTCTAGACTACAGCAGCTGAAATTAGGAAAACGCAGACAAAACACAACCCCAAAAGCTTAGGGGTGCACTCTGCCAGAGACAGGTGGCTGGAGATGCAAAGAGACATTTAAAGGGCCAACGCAAAAATTCGCAGCGGAAGCCGCCTTCCTTGATGTATGTGTAGAGGCGGCAAGAGAGTGGGCTGGTGCCTGCGGAAAGATTGGCGAGGAAAACTTTGTGAAGAGAACAGAGACAGGGGCCAGTGGAGCCCCGGTCATAACTCACCTCCCACTCTGCAGCTACCACCTCGCTCAGGCGTAAGAGAATCAATTAACCTGCCTTTTGCGCACTCCATGCACAGCTTGTGAGCCTGTGGACTAGGGGCTGAATGCAGACTGGCTGGAAGAAATAGAGGATCCCTGGCCAAAGGGGACACACAGCTGCATAGAGACCCTTGAGGAGAGACTGGAGACAGAGGGGTTGGGGAAAGAACTGGAGGATTATCTGAGATCCCTGGAGCAGAGTCCCTCCCCATTCTGTAGTCCCCATTTGTGCAGGGAGCCCGTGCCCCCAAAGAGGCAGAAGCGGCATGGGAGCCAGAAGGCTTGCAATTACGGTCCGCAGAAATAGTGGATCCCTAGCCGACAGGGTCACAGAGCTGCCCAGAGACCCTTCGGGAGAGACTGGAGACAGGATTAACTGGAGAGTCCTGGAGCTGACGTCTTCCCATTTCCGTAGTCTCCATTTCGTCCAGGCAGGCCACGACCTCAAAGAGCTAAAAGCGAGGAAAGCACACAATAGAAAATCCTAAACTGACCAGTGCTGGGTGAGCACCGGGCGCCAGGCTAGCGTGAGGTCAGGCAAGTACACTAGTCCTGGGGCCAGGGTGAGTATGCTCAAAGAACCAGCGTGAGATGCAGAGCGATCCACAGAAATAGTGGATCCCTGGCAGAAGGGGTAACAGAGCTACCCAAAGCAGGAGTCAGACACAGACAGTAGATTCCTGGAAGGCTCAAACAAACAACCCAAGGTCATATAGCGTCAACTACTGATATCCTCAGAGGCAGGCTCAGAAAGAAAAGTAAAGGAAAATAAATAAATAAATGCATAAATACATAAATATATAAATACATAAAAAGACCCGCCTACTACAATAGAAGTTTAATCCATGAGTAAGGAAATCTAGATGGATCAATTGAAGCAGAAGCAAAAATAAATAAATTAATTAATAAACACTCGCAAAAATAGGAAGAAAAAGAAATTTCCCCCATATTAATGGAAAAGGGTAATCCCCACAGAGAGAGCTAAATGAAATAGAGGCAAGGGAACTATCAGATAGTGAATTCAACACAATGGCTCTAAGGAAGCTCGATGAGCTCAGCCAGCTCAAAGATAACTATCAGAAACTGCAGAGAAACTATCAGGATCTTACAACAAACTATATCAACCTGGAAAAGGACATAGAAACTATGAAGGAGACTCAAGAGGATATGAAGAATACCATTTCTGAATTGAGGAACACAGAGGAATCCAAAGCAGGCTAGATGAAGCAGAGGACTGAACCAGAAAGCTGGAAGATAAGGTAGAAAAAAGCTCCCAGAAAGAACAAGAAATGGAAAAGAGACTCAAAAAGAATGAAGAGGCATTTAGGGAAATGCAGGACAACTGAAATGTAATAATATCCACATAATAGGGATACCAGAAGGAGAAGAAGAGGAACAAGGGATACAGAACCTCTTTGAAAAAGTAATTATGGAAAATTTCCCTAATTTGAGGAGAGAAAAGGTATCATGGATCCAGGAAGCACAGAAGGCCCCATTCAGGAGGGACCCACGGAGGCCCACTCCAAGACACATCATCATTAAAATGGCAAATGTCAAAGACAAAGAAAGAATCCTAAAGGAAGCAAGGGGGAAAGAAGCATTAACACACAAGGGAGCACTGATACAGATAGCAGACGACTTCTCAACAGAAACACTACAAGCCAGAAGGGAATGGCAACAAATATTACAAGTAATGAAAAGCAAAGGCCTACAACCAAGGCTGCTCTACCCAGCAAGGCTCTCAATTAAAATAGAATGGGAAATAAGGAGTTTCCAGGACAAAGGAAGGTGAAAAGAATACATCTCAATCAAATCAGCACTACAAGATATGCTAAAGCGACTGCTTTCAGAAGATGAAGGAAAAGAGTGAGAAAGAGAAAAGCACAGGTACAAAGAGAAAAAATAAGTAGGTTAATGTCAGTAATAACTCTCAATGTGAATGGACTAAATGCCCCAATCAAGAGACACAGGCTAGCTGAATGGATAAGAACACATGACCCACACATATGCTGCCTACAAGAGACCCACCTCAGAGCCAAAAACCTACACAGAATGAAAGTAAAGGGATTGAAAAAAATATTCCAAGCAAATGGGCAAGAGAAAAAGACCAGGGGTGCCACTTGTATCAGACAAAGTAGATTTCAAAATAAGGCCATAAAGAGAGACCCAGAGGGGCACTTTATAATACTTAAAGGAAGAATCTATCAAGAAGACATAAACATAGTAAACTTATATACTCCCAATATAGGAGCCCCGAATTATATAAAGAAATTTTGGGCATCTTCAAAAAAGATATAGACAGCAACACACTGATAGTAGGGGATTTCAACACCCCACTGTCAAAAATGGACAGATCTTCCAAACAAAACATCAACACAGATATTGTGCACCTGAATGACACACTAAATCAAATAGATTTAACTGACATATATAGAACCTTACATCAAAAAGAAGCAAAATACACATTCTTTTCAAATGCTCATGGCAGTTTTTCAAAGATAGACCACATGATAGGACACAAAGCAAGCCTCAGCAAATTCAGGAAAACTGAAATAATACCAAGCTTTTTCTCGGACCACAAGGGCTTGTAACTGGAAATCAACCTCAAAGAGAAACTTCAAGAACTTGCAAACTCATGGAGACTCAACAGTACACTATTAAACAATGAATGGGTCAATAAGGAGATAAGAGAAGAAATCAAAAAATTTCTGGAAACAAATGAAAATGAACAGACAACAGTCCAAAATCTATGGGACACAGCAAAGGCGGTCCTGAGAGGGAAGTTCATAGCACTATAGGCTTACCTAAAAAAGATAGAAACATTGCAAATAAAAGACCTAACACTACAACTTCAAGAACTGGAGAAACAACAACAAATAAATCCCAGAGCAAGTAGAAGGAAGGAAACAGTCAAGATTAGAGCAGAACTGAATGACATAGAGACGAAACAAACAATTCAAAGGATCAACCAATCCAGAAGCTGGTTCTTTGAAAAGATAAAAAAAACTGACAAGCCTTTAAGCAGACTTATCAAGAGAAAAAGTGAGAGGACCCAAATAAATAATATCAGAAATGAAAGAAGAGAAATAACAACTGATACCACAGAAATACAAAGGATTGTCAGAAACTACTATGAAGAATTATATGCCAAGAAATTTGAAAACCTTGTTGAATGAAATGGACAAATTTCTAGAAAAGTATAATCTTCCAACACTAGAGGAGGAAGAAACAGAAAGCTTGAACAGACCGATAGCAGCTGGGGAAATTGAAGCAGTAATCAAGAAACTCCAGGCACACAAAAGCCCAGGGCCGGACGGTTTCACAGGAGAATTTTAAAAAACATTTAAGGAAGAGCTAACCCCTGTCCTTCTCAGACTATTCCAAAAAATCCAAGAGGAGGGAAGACTCCCAGACTCTTTTTATGAGGACAGCATCACCCTAATCCCAAAAACCAGATAAAGACCCTACAAAGAAATAAACCTACGGGCCAATTACGCGGGTGAACATAGATGCTAAATCCTCAACAAAATATTGGCAAACCACATCCAGCAATACATTCAAAAGATTATCCACCACGATCCAGTGGGATTCATTCCAGGCATGCAGGCATGGTTCAATATACGCAAGTCTATAAACGTAATACATCACATAAATAAAAGACAGAAACCATGCGATCATCTCGATAGATGCAGAAAAAGCATTCGATAAGGTACAGCACCCACTTATGATCAAAACACTCAGCAAAATGGGAATAAATGGGGCATTCCTCAACGTAATAAAGGCCATATATGAAAAACCTACAGCCAACATCATACTCAAAGGGCAAAAACTAAAAGCTTTTCCACTAAGACCGGGAACATGACGAGGATGTCCGCTTTCACCACTTCAATTCAACATCGTATTGGAAGTCCTAGCCAGGGCAGTCAGACAAGAAAAAGAAATAAAGGGCATCCAAATAGGAAAGGAGGAAGTAAAGCTATCATTGTTTGCAGATGACATGATAGTGTACATAGAGAATCCTGTAGACTCTACCAAAAAACTCCTCAACCTAATAAGTGAATTTGGCAAAACGGCAGGATACAAAGTCAACATTCAGAAATCAAAGGCATTTTTGTACACCAGCAATGAAACAGAAGAAGAAGAAATCAGAAAAAAAAATACCATTCGATATAGCAAGAAGAAAAATAAAGTACCTAGGTATAAATTTAACCAAAGAGGTAAAAGACCTGTACGCAGAAAACTATACAACTTTGAAGAAAGAAGTTAAGGAAGACACAAATAAATGGAAGCGTATACCGTGCTCATGGATTGGAAGAAGTAATATCATCAAAATGTCCATACTACCCAAAGCAATTTATAGATTCAACGCAATCCCTATTAAGATACCAATGACATATTTCACAGAAATACAACAGACATTTCAAAAATTTATATGGAACCATAAACGACCCCGAATAGCCTCAGCAATTTTGAGAAAGAAAAACAAAGTAGGAGGGATCACAATCCCGGACATCAAACTCTACTACAAAGCCACTATACTCAAAACAGTCTGGTACTGGCACAAGAACAGACCCATAGACCAGGGGAACAGAATAGAAAGCCCAGAAATAAGCCCAGGTCTCTATGGGCGTCTAATATTTGACAAAGGGGGCAGAAGCATAAAATGGAGCAATAATAGCCTCTTCAACAAATGGTGTTGGAAGAGCTGGATGGCAACATGCAAAAAATTGAAATTGGATCATCAGCTGACAGCATACACAAAAATAAACTCAAGTTGGATAAAAGACTTAAATATAAGTCGCAACACCATAAAAGTCCTAGAGGAGAACATTGGCAGGAAACTCTCAGATATCCCGCGCAGCAATTTTTTCACCGATATGTCTCCTAAAGCAAGGGACATTAAGGAAAGAATAAACAAGTGGGACCTCATCAAAAGAAGAAGCTTCTGCACGGCAAAAGAAAACATCAGCAAAATGAAAAAGGAGCCAACCATATGGTAAAATATATTCACTAATGATACATCAGATAGAGGTTTGATTTCCAAGATATATAAAGAACTCACTCGACTCCACTCCAAGAAGACAAACGGTCCAATCCAAAAATGGGCAAAAGACCTAGGCAGACGCTTTTCCAAGGAGGAGATACAGAGGGCCCAGAGGCGTTTGAAAGGATGCTCGGCATCACTAGCCATCAGAGAAGTGCAGATCAAAACCACCATGAGGTACCACCTCACACCGGTCAGAATGGTCAGCATAAACAGATCAGGAAACAACAGGTGCTGGCGAGGCTGTGGAGAAAAGGGAACCCTAGTACACTGTTGGTGGGAATGCAGACTGGTGCAGCCACTGTGGGAAGCAGTGTGGAATTTCCTCAAAAAACTGAAAATGGAACTGCCTTTTGATCCAGTGATTCCACTGCTGGGACTATACCCTAAGAACACCAAAACGCCAATACAAAAGAACCTATGCATCCTAAAGTTCATAGCAGCACAATTTACAATAGCTAAGTGTTGGAAGCAACCTAAATGCCCATCAGTAGATGATTGGATCAAAAAGTGATGGTACATATACACAATGGAATACTACGCAGCAGAAAGAAAAAAAGAACTACTAAACTTCGCAACAGCATGGATGGAACTGGAGAGCATTATGCTAAGCGAAATAAGCCAGGGGGCGAAAGACAAATACCATATGATCTCACCTATAAGTGGAACCTAACCAACAACACAAAGATGCAAGGAAAGTAAGACCAGCAACACTAAATGAAAAGAAACCAACAGAGACCAGAGGGAAGGAGGGAGGGGTGGGCGAGGGAAAAGGAAGGGAAGGGGAAAGTCAAAGAACATATATCAAGGACTCATGGACAAAACCACAGGGGAGGGATTAAGTGGGGGGCCAGGGAAAGGGTAAGTGGTAGGCGGAAGGCAGAGATAAATGTATTTGAATAAATAAATTAATTAATTTAAATTAAAAATAAAAAAATATATTATTAAAGATCTTTGAAAAAAAGATGATACCAACACCAAGATAATAAAAATGTTACCGTTCTCTGATAAATATTTAAGAGAAGCTATCACAAAAGTACAAGCAATTATAAATAAAATGAAATGAAAAAATTAGTCTCAAAAAAGAAATAGGAGAAAAAAAGAGAACCAAATGAAAATTTTACTGCTGTAAATACAATTAAAAATTTTAAACTTTTGTTATAAATAGGTATATTCTCAATTGCATAATGGAGGAAACAGATAAAAGAGCCTGTGTACTCAAAGATAAAACAATGAAAATTATCCAATCTGAAGAAACAGAGAATAGATGTGAAAAAGTGCAAAAGACTCAGAAACCTGTGGGACAAAAACAAGATACCATTATGTTATAGAGCCCAAGAAGGAGAGGAAAAGAGAATGGCATTGAAGAAGTAGTCAAAGAAATAATGTCTAAAAATCCCCAAATTTGACAAATGACAAATAATATTCAAAACACTTGAGAAAACCTATACAGGAAAAAACCTGAAGAAATAAAATCAAGGCAGATCATAACCAAACATCTGATAACTAAGAAAGAAGAAAAAATCTTGTAAGCAGTAAGAGAAAAACACCTTAATTATAAAGGGAAAAATTGCAATGATAGCAGATATCTCATCAGAAAACAAAAGGCCAGGAGGAAGTAGAATTCTATTCAAGTGCTTAAGGAAAATAATTCTCAACCCAGAATTCTATGTCCCCCAAAAGTATCTCTCAGGAAGAAAGGAAAAAATCATAACATTATTAAGTGAAGCTATACTAAAAATATGTCATTAGAAGAATAACTCTAAGGAAATGGTTTAAAAAGTTCATTAACCCAAAAGGAAATGATAAAAGGATAAATTTTTAATATCAAGTATGAAGAAAAAACAGAAAATAAAAATGTGAATAATAAAATATATTTTTCTTCTCCACTTAAATTTCCTAAATTAAATTGAACTGATAATTGAAGCAAAAACTATAATGCATTCTGATGTGGTTCTAAATATATTTAGAGGAAAATTTACTATAAAGGTGGGGCAAAAGTATGTTTACAGTTGTGAGTACATGAAACACAATTTATTCTTGTCTTATCATTAATTATTGTATTATTTCCATGTGCACAACTGTAAATCTATTTTTCCCCACCCTGTAAATAAGGGAAATGAATAAAGGACATATTCATTCAAACTGGGAAAATGCAACAGCAGTAGACTGTGATGCATTGTTTATATATAATGAAATGTCCACAGCTACCAGTAAAAAAAGTGGAGTGATACAAAGAGATACAGCAAAAATTTAAAAAATATATGTAAATTAATTAATTTTTAAAGACACTAAAAATTAAACTATAGATAAATCAAAATAGAATTCTAAAAAAGATGTTCAATTAAACCACATGAAGACAAAAAACAAATAAAAATAGAACAAGTAGACAAAAAATAAGAACTTAAGTCCTAAAATATCAATAATTACATAACATATAAACAATTAAAATACCCAGGCAGAGTGAGTAAATGAATAGATCAAAAAACTGTTACACTTACACAATGGAATACTATGCAGCAGAAAAAAGGAAACCCTACCCTTCTTGACAGCATGGATGGAACTGGAGAGCATTATGTTAAGTGAAATAAGCCAGGCAGTAAAAGACAAATACTATATGATCTCCCTATAAGTGGAACCTAATTAACAAAACAAACATGTGAAAAAGACTGAACCAGAGACATAGAAATAAAGAACAAACTGACAGTGATCAGAAGGGAGGGAAGAGGAGGGTAATGGGGGAAAGAAGTGAAAGCGTCATCAAGGAACAAGTATAAAGGACCCATGGACAAAGACAACACATGGAGAAGGATTAAATGTGGGATGTGGGGATGGGTGGGGCAGGGGGGAGTGGTAGGGGGTAAATGAGGACAACTGTAATTGAAAAACAATAAAAAAATAAATATTAACATATTGGAAAAATCACTCAACTATACACTGTATAGAAGAAATTGAATATATTGACATAAGTGGCTGAAAATAACAAGAAGGACAAAAATATATCATGCAAACATTAAAAGAAAGCAGGAGTGGCTATTTTGATATCAGATTTTTAAAAATTCATTGGAAAGACAATCACCAGAGAGTGAGAGGTTACATAAATATAAGAAGGTCAACCTACTAAGGAGAAATACCAATTCTAAATGGGCAAACAACTAAACAACAGGTTTGAAAATATGTAAAGCACAAAATGATATAACTGAAAAAAGAGAATCTGAGATTCTAGGATGAAATTTCAACAGTTGTATGGAGCAAATCAGTAAGGATACTGAAGAATCGAACACAACTATCAACCAACAGGAACTAATCAAGCTTTATAGAATAATCTGACAAACAATAGGGAAAGAGACATTCTTTTCTAGCATCCAAAAACACATATCAAGATAGACCATATCCTGAGCTGAAAAATAAACATCAATAAATTTAAAATAATTCAAGTCACATAGAATGTGTTCTCTAAAGACAATAGAATCAATATAGAAATCAATTTACTAAAAATGTGAGAGAAAAAGATATCTCCAAATACTTGGGCCCTGGACAGGTAGCTCAGTTGTTTGGAGCATCATCCCACACACCAAAAAGTTGTGGGCTCAACTCCTGGTCAGGGCACATACCTAGGTTGCAGGAGTGATGCCTGGTCACACTCTCTCTGTCCCTCTCCCTCTTAAACCCTGGTGAGAATTTAAAAAAAAAAAAAGGTGCAAAAATCTCCAAATACCTGTAACTAAGCAACACAATTCTAAACGATAGGTCCAAGAAGTCATCAGCACAAGAACATATTTGCCAATGATACCTTGGGCAAGAGTTTGATCTCCAAAATATAAAAAGAATTCATATGACTCCACACCAGAAAGACAAACAATCCAACTAAAAAATGGGCAAAGGACCTGAACAGACACTTCTCCAGGGAGGACATACAGAAGGCCCAATGACACATGAAAAAATGCTCAACATCACTAGCCGTTAGTGAGATGCAAATTAAAACCACGAGATACCACTTCACAGCAGTCATAATGGCAATCATAAACAAATCAACAAACAAGTGCTGGCGAGGTTGTGGAGAAAAGGGAACCATAGTACACTGTTGATGGGAATGCAGACTGGTGCAGTCACTGTGGAAAACAGTATGGAATTTCCTCAAAATACTAAAGATGGAACTGCCTTCAAGCCAGCAACCCCACTGCTGGGATTACACCCAAAGAACAGTGAATCACCAATTCAAAAGAACTTATGCACCCCAATGTTCATTGCAGCATTACTTACAATAGCCAAGTGCTAGAAACAGCCTAAGTGCCCATCGGTAGATGAGTGGATCAAAAAACGGTGGTACATTTACACAGTGGAATACTACTCAGCCACAAAAAAAGGAGAAAATTTTACCCTTTGTGGCAGCATGGATGGACCTGGAGAATATTATGCTAAGTCAAATAAGCCAGTCAGAGAAAGACAACTACCATATCTAATCTAATGAACATACCAAACTAACAAGGAAAATAGACTCATAGAGAGCAGAATGATAGCTACAGTGAAGGTGGGATTTAGAGGGTAGAGGGAGTGAGCAAAAAGGAGAAAGGACTCATGAGCATGGACAACAGTGTGGTGATTGCAGAGGTCAGAGGGTTAAAATGGGTATAAATGGTAATGGAAAAGCAACTAAAAAATTAAAAAAGAAATATATCTAATATTAAAAAAAGATAAAAATAATATGATCACCAAATCAATTGATGCAGAAGGTAGCATTTGACAAAATTCAACATTTATTTATGATTAAAAAATATCAAAAATCATATTAGAGGGTATTTTGTCAACTTCATAAAGGACAGCTACAAGAAAACCTACAGTTAACACTATATTAATAGTGAAATGAATGAATCCTTCCCACCTAAGATTAAGAACAAGCAAAAATGGCCGCTCTAATCACTCTTCTTCAACAAAGTATTGGAAGTTCTACCCAGTGCAAGAAAAGGGAGAAAAGGAATTAGAGGCATGTAGATCAGAAAGGAAGAAATAAAGCTTCCCTATTTGCAGATAACACGATGGTCTACTTAGAAAATGCACAGAATCTACAAAGAAACTCTCAGAACTAGTATGAACTGAGTAGCATTTCATCATATAAGATTAACATACAAAACTCAATTGTGTTTCTATATTAGCAATGAACATGTGGAAGCTGAAATTTAAAGTGCAATACCTTTTAAAATCACTCAAAATATGACATACTGAGATAAAAACATAAAAATCAATTATAGAACTTACACGCGAAAAAGTACAAAACCTAGATGAAAAAAATGAAAGACCTAAGTCAATAGATATATTGTGTTCATAGATTTTAATACTCAATATAATAAAAATGTCAATTCACACTTTTTAAAAACTCTCCAAATATATTTTTGTAGATTTTGTAGACATGCTCATTCTAAAATTTACATGAAAAGGCAAAGAAATTAGAATAGCTAAAGTAATTATGAAAAAGAATAATAAAGTAGAAGGAATATGTCTACCCAATTTCAAGACCTAATATACAGCTATAGTAATCAAGATTGTGTGGTGTTGACAGAGGGATAGACACAAATATCAATGGAACAGAATAGAGGACACAGAAAAATAAACCTACTTAATATGTCCAATTTACTTTTGACAAACATGTGAGGCAATACAATGAAAGATGTCAACAAATGGCACTGGAGAACTGGATATCTACTGAGACAGAAATGAATCTCTAGCTAAACTTCAAACCTTATACAAAAAATAAAACAGAGCATACAATTATATGTAAAATATAAAAGTTCAAAAAAATAGGAGAAAATTCTTGGGATCTAGGACTAAACAACAAATTCTTAGATTTTATGCAAAAGTATGACCAATAATGAAAGAATTAATACACTGGGCTTCATAAAAATTTCAAGTATTTTCTCCATGAAAGACTCTGTTAACAGGGCCTTAATGAACTACTGACTGGGAGAAAACATTTGCAAACCCCATATCCAACAAAGGACTAGAAAATTTATCTAGAATAAATATTAAAATTCTCAAAACTGAATGGTTAAAAAAATAAGAGAAAGGCCTAATAAACTGAAAATCATTGCTTTTATTGAAGTCTCGGGAAAAACTAAAACCCAAAATCTCTATATAGAAAGTTTTCAGGAAAACCAAAAATCAAAAGGAGACAAAAATCAAGGACACTAGGGAAATTGGAAGCAGAATACCACATATAAAAAAAATTAACCCTGCTATAATATATACAAGTAATATAAGGTCTGTATACCATAGCCTACACATAGGATTTTACTTGAAAAACCATATAAAACAACTCTATGCTTTCCCCAACATTATATAATACAATTTATGATCAGGGATAGCAAAGGCTATTAATATGCCCAAAATGTGAACGTTTGATTTTATTTGTTTTCCAGATCATGCATTACAGAAATCAAAACAGTTTCTCTTTCACATTTAGGTTTAAAATGAGATTTGAAAGGAATCATCCATCAGAAGCAGCTGAAATATCTAAACCTAGTTCTCAAAAATCTAAAGCTGGTTGCTGTCTTTAAGGACTGTAGGACCAAAGGCTGAAGGTGCCTTAAAAAAAAAACCCTAAAATTTATAGCATAAACTATATATATGGCATAAGCATATATAGAAATTCACATGATTAAATGGCTAATTTAAGAGGACTTAAAGTTCCAAAAGATGCTTGGTTAAATTTTCCTTTGTAGATCTAATTCTATCATTCACCCTATATTTGAAGATATTTTCTCCCTCCACAGTAAATTGTGATAGTTAATAATTATTCTCCATTCAAGAGTGTCAATGATTATTCTCAATTTCAGATAGTGAATTTCTTTTTCTTTATATCAGGTTCCCAGACAGAGCCACTGGAGCTGGATGTGCTCCCAAATCAGTACGGAAAAGCAGCTCCCTCGTGTGGATGGAAGGGCGGGGAGCGGGGAAGGGTTAAACCTGGGGATGAGTTGAAAACTGGAAGTCAGACTCCCAAGTCCCAGGACCTCTGCCTTCCAGCATCCCTGCAGCCAGCCAGAGTGGGTGGACCCTCCAGGTCAGTTGCCTGAGGCCGGCCTTCTACCTGGAGCTCCCTTGCCAGCACCTGCCCAGAGTGGGCAGATTGAGAGAGGCAGGAACCAGTTCTTCCTTCTGGGGCAGCAGGACAACTGACGAAAATGGTCAGGGACCCCAAAACAACAGTGGTGAGGGGCCAGCCAAGTAGAGGGGGTCCCCTGCCCCACGCGCTAATATATCCTTTCCCCAGTTTCTCCCTTTAAGTGTTTTCTGGTAACCATGGATATTGATAATTTCATTAATGGACTTCCTACCCATAGATCCTGCAGGATCATCAACACCTCCCCATTATTCACCCAAATAAAGAAATAAAATACTGGGGGGGAAAAAGATATATATCACATTTTTGTAGGCATTAAAATAGGCAATGCTTGCAAGGTTTCTATTATTTAAACTTGTCCAAAATCTGCCAGCTTACATTTTTATGTTGCTTCCAATTAAATCCACCCCAACTGAGATAATAAAATTAAAATTGTCAATCATCACCACCAACCATTCCTTCCCCTGTAAAAGGGGCCAGAACATTTCCATCAACATTCCAATTGTGAGGGAAATGCAACTCATTATGTCCATCTACACAAAAGTGCATGGCCAAAATATTCAAACCATTGAAACAAAATATTAGGATGGCAATATCTGAGTAGGTAATATATTCAGTGTAAAGAAAACAAAAATAGTATAACATCTCTTGACTGAGCTTTCATTTTAGTATTCTAAATTTTCTGTTATATTACTTGTTTTATAATTTAAAAAATAACCAAAATTAGGTCTAAACTAAAGAAAGAATTCCTATCTAATATTAGCAAATATCTAAAATATAAACATCCTCATCTGAAAAAATACTGGACACAATAAAAATTTCTATTGACCCTGAATCCTAAAATACTGCAGATGTAACATTCATGAATACTACTCAAAATATTGAAAGTTAATAATTTAAATAGTATTGTATGTTTATGAGGAGAAAAGCAAAAAGCTTCAGAAAAGATTATCTGTATACCTGCCATCCTTTTTTCTAACTATTCCTATGAAAACGGGTTTACTTCATTACGCAGTGTCTAAAGTGATAATTCCTTATGAATTATGCCCATTCAATAAATAAAATTAATACTATCTTGAACTCTCAGTAATGACTGCCTGCCTCTATTATTCACCTACATCAGTTTGAATAATACTTGCTAATCTGTGTAAATTTATTTCTTAGAGGTTTCTTTTTCTTTCATGAACATCAAGCTTTCCTGAGGTGGCCCTTCCCATGAACTGCAAATCATATGCTTGTTCTCCAAATAATAAACAAATATTAGAATATTTTATAGTTGTATAAATATTCTTTATAAAAGAATATTTTATAGACAGACAATAAAATACAGTTTTACTTCAAGGTATATTATTAATTAAGTGGATGTATGTTATGTTCCAGGGCTGATTGAATCCAATATTAGAAACATTAAAATTTGGTATAAGTTATTATGCATAAAATCTAGTAACAGTTTATATCCATTCATATAGTTTTCTCTTTTTGATGATTAATATTTCATTCTAAAATGGGGAATCAAAAGTTTGATCAAATTGCCATCTTAAATATGAAACTTGAATATGTAGAGTTGTTCCCCAGTTAGTACCAACAACACTTTTTGGTATCTAAAACTTTGTCTCAGTATTTCTTTAATGTAAAAAATAATTACACAAAAGGGCCCTAGCTGGTGTGGCTCAGTAAATTGGTCTCTGGTTCAATTCCCAGTGTAGGGCACATGCCGGGATTGCAGGCCAGGTCCCCAGCAGGGGGCATATGAAATGCAACCACATACACGTTTCTCTCCCTTTCCTCCCCTCTCTAAAAATAAATAAATAAAATCTTTAAAAAGAAATTTACACAAAAGGATGCAACTATAGGAAGTAATAGGAAGTAACTGCCATGACCAAAGGTATAAAAATAAGTTTACTATTTACTTGCCTCAAATTTTAGGTCAGGGTTTGCAATACCCTGCTTAGGGAAAAGAATACATCATTGTTGAAGTGCTGCTTTATAGCAAGGAAAATAGAAATGTTAGAAACTTTCCATTAGCAGATGATGACTAAATATCAATTATAAATTTTCTATGAAAATTAACAATTATAAAAACAATCATAAACATTACATTACTTCCAGCTATTAAGATTAAGGAAAAAAGTCTTTCAAAAGTTAACCTGTAACTTGCTCAGGAAATAACTTTATTACACCTTAGTAAATTGTTTAACTCATAAATTCTTACCGTTCTCTATTAAATTTAAGAGAATGAAGAATAGCTGGTCTTTTTTGTCTAAGGTTCCACAAATGAAGTGTATCATCTGAACTTGCACTGACCAAAGCACCCTGGAACAAAAAGAAGACAAATTTAGCAAGTGATTTACTTAATTTAGGGTTTATTGTGAAGCAAAAACAAGCAGCAAATTTACTGAACTTGTCACCGCTTGAAGAGTGATTTCTATCTATATAACCTAGAAATATATGGAAGGTCAACTGCACACACTCCAATCAGGAAGCCCAAGAACACTGAAGTGGAAGAAGCAAGTAAACTACAGCATGGGGATTGGTCAGAATGACTAGCTCAAGAAATATGCATATACTTATATAGAGGAAAATTATTGTAAGCATCATTGTGACTATTAAGGATTTGTTTCTATTGTCTTTGGGAAAAATTAGTTTAATTTTTTTGTTGTTTTTACTATTGACACATATACTGTATAGCTTTGCAGAGAAGCAAATATCTGACCTAGTTTTAAAATTCAATCTAGTTACATAAAAATTCTCCATCTGTAAAAATTTTTTCAATATACTATAGTAGGGAAGTATATGTTCTTCCTAAAAAAATATATTTGGTATAGTTTAATTTGTTTCTATAGTTCAAGAAACTTAATCTATGATAAAAGAAACCATCTATAATAAAACACTTCCCCAAATAGAATTTAGTATAACTTTAAAAATATTGTTAAGATTATTTTTATATGGTGGTGGGGGAAAGGCAGAGACAAATGTATTTGAAAAAATAAAGAAAATAAATTAAAAAATAATAAAAAAAGATTATTTTTATACAAAAACTCCAAATACAAATAAATCCTATTTCAAATACAATGTTTTCTACTTAATATGGCAGACACTATATGGACAGATAACTAGCAGCCATGTATGATATGTACACACACACACTTAAACTATTTATTTCACTGAGTTCAGTAATATAATCTTAAACAATGTCAGAACTTTTACTATTATGAGTTCCCCAGCTAAACATATCAGTGCTTGCCCTTTGACAGGGCCTGAAGCTACTTTAGAGTGTTGAAATGTGTTCTTTAAAGGCAATCTTGCAGAATCATGGTGATCCTGAGACACTAAAAAATATTTCATATTTTCCAAAGTATTCTGTTACAAGTAACCTTTCTTAGTTTATAATATCAATCACAGATATCAAGATCATCATCCCATTTAAATGCTAGGAAAAACTATATTGAAATTTCTAAAATTGATTTCTTTTTTAGGAATTAGAGAAGAAGATAGGAATCTAAATGCCTTTCCAAAACAATTCCTAAGACAAAAATACTCATGTATCCTGTGATGGTTCCCTTAGCATTCTATACCTGTGATTTTAGTCTCAAGGAGAACTTTTAAAACACCAACCATAATCATAGCATATCCATTAAAAATGTTTAAAATTTGTATAATTTTTGCATTTGTATATAAATGTATAAATACACACATTCAAAGAGGAACATTAATATATACACTCTAACATGAACTCACAGGTAATTACTTTCCCATAAAATGTACCTATACTTGCCTTGAGGATTTTTATGTTTGTTTGCTTGTTTTATTTGTAAACCATTCCCAAATGTTTCATATATACTGTAAACTGTAAAATTATTAGGATTGCTTGTAAGTGCTTAAGGAGCTACAATTATTTTTTGAGATATAAAATACTGATCTCATTTCTCAGGAAAGTGGAAATTGACTTGTGATAGGGTGAAGATAAAATGTAACATAGGAAATTAGTAAAACATTCTCCACAATAAATAGTTATGGGCTATATAAAAGATATAATATGCCAAAGGCAATAGAATTAAAGCAACATCTATGAATAATATTTTAGTATAATACCTGAATAAACCTAGGGAAGAAGTCAGTATTATTAATTCTATGTAAAAACTAGAAGGTGACATAGCACTGGAGGGAAATGAATAGGATCTCTGAGCATAACAGACGAAAAGAGATAGGACACATGAAAGTAAGCACATCATCAGTGTGTCTAGGGCTCATTTACAAGCAAAGTGAATCTACAAGAAGCACTACTACAGAAAATCTATGAAAAGATTAAAAACTGTGATCAAAAACACCAGTGAAAAGGTCAGAAACTAGGAAGTTTGGAAAAAAAGTACAGAAGCTGAGTGTGAGGTAGATCAAGGTAAGTAGTTTAGGACAAACAATGTAAACAATGGAAAGATGTTAAAGGCTTGTCTTTATATATTCTCAGTTATGTAGCACAGAGGAAAACATAGGACCTTGGAGACAATTCTCAGAAAATCATACCCAGGGGGAATACTGCAAAACAACTTATGCCTGCCAGTACACATTGATGTAGAAGGCAAAAGGCTGAAATCTCTAAACCAGTAACACTGAGTCTTAAAAAAGGTTGCCATTATAAATACTAATGACTAGGAATTATAATAAAATATTTTTAAAAATATTTTCCCTTTTCTTCCTCATCTCTCATTTTGGTATCCAATAGCAAGTATGCCTATAAAGTGAAATACGCTTGTTCCGTCAATAAGGAGAATCTCACAAACTTATGAGAAAGATTTTAAGCCAAGAGAAGTAAAATGTGGACATTTGCCAATATCATAAATTCTTCATGCCTCAGATGTCTCTCATATGAAGTTCCATGAACCACTATATTCATGTTTATGATTAATTATAAATGCTTAGAAAGAGGTATAACACAAGTATATAAACACATTGAGTTAAAAATAATTGTTCATGTCACAAGAGAGCAAGCTGTTTTTTCTCATTTTTTTCTCAAGGCACTGAGTTCAGTCTGCTATGTGCCTTAGCAGATTTGATATGGCACAAACTCAAAGCATTTTTGCATTGACTGGCTCAACTAACATAAAAGAAGCTCCAGATCACTCAATGATCCACTGTAAAAATTTGAGTCAAGAACTATTGGAAAGAGGTATTTTAAAGAAACAATCCCATTTATGATTGCATTAAAAAATGCTAGGAGTAGAAGAGAATCAAGATGGTGGAGGAGTATGTGGAAGTCACACTGACCTCCTCTCAGGACAAATCTGAAATTACAACTAAATTGTGGAGAAATCACCTGGAACAAACAACTTAACAATAGTGAGAGAGGAGCCTTATAACCTCAGACAGACAAAAGAATCAGCTTTAGCACAGCCTCACTGGTAAGGAGTGCAATAGAGACTCAGGGAAGGCAGGTGGGTCACCCACAGGCAGCAGTGGCAGAGGGATATTGAAAGAGCCAAATGAATCCCCCTGAGAAGAGCGGGGTCTAAGCCATAATCAGGAATCTCCATCCTACAGCACCAGAGCCCCAAAGTACACAGATAACAACTAGCTTCAAAAAGCAGCAGGGTTGCTCTCTACCAGAGACATGCAGCTGGAGATACAAAGAGCCTTTTAAAGGGCCAACACATACATTTTTATTTGCAGCCACTTACCCTGGTCTCTGGCAAAGTGGAGGCAGAGTGAGCTAGAGATGCCTGAGGAGAGACTGGGAAAGGAGGCTTTGGGGAGAGAACTGAGAGAGTACCTGGCAGGATCCTGTGCTGACTCCTCCCTGATACGGCAGCAGCCACCTTGCTCAGGCAGACCACTTCCCTGAGCAGGAACAGCATAAGATGACACAATAGCCCTGCCCCCCAGAGGGACCCCACCCTGGCCCAGTAGTGCTAAAGCCTGAGGATTGAGTACAGAGCGGCAGCCACAGAGAATAGATCCTTGTCTAAAGGGGGCATTAGTGGTCTAGAGAAACTTGACCAAAGACTAGAGACAGAGGCTTTAGGGAGAGAACTGAGAGAGTAGCTGAAGAGATCGCAGTATTGACTCCTTCCCCGCGTGGCAGTAGCGATCCAGCTCCGGCAGACCACTCCTCTGAGAGGCAGCATCATGAGAGGACCCAATAACCCCACCCCCAGGAGGGATTCAGCCCTTCCCTATGGTATCTCTGAGCTGGCCTACTAAGTGCAGAGTGACTAGATTAACAGCTGAAGGAGACAGCCACAGACAGTAGATCCCTGGAAGTCTCGAACAGATTGCCTAGGTCAGACAGGGTTAACCGCTGACATCATCAGAGACAGATCCAGAAAGAAAAAAACAGCATTCTCGTACCATAGAAGTTCACACCACAAAGTCAGGAAATCAAGGCAGATCAATTTAAGAAGCAGAAGCAAAAGAGAAGAGTCTCACAAATAATGGGAAGACAAAGAAACACCCCCCCAATTGAAGGAAAAGGAGGAATCCCAACAAAAAGAACTAAATGAAATAGAGGCAAGGGAACTATCACTTACTGAGTTCAAAACGATTCTAAGAAAGCCCAATGAGCTCTGTGAGCTCAGAGAGAATTACCAGAAACTACAGGGAAACTATGAGGAATTTACTGCAAACTATATCAGCATGAAATGGGAATTAGAAACTACCAACAAGAGACAAGAGCAAATGAAGAATACAATTTCTGAATTAAAGAACACAGTAGAAGGAATCAAAAGCAGGCTAGATGAAGCAGAGGATCGAATCAGCAAGGTGGAAGGTAAGGAAGGAAAAAAGTTCCCAGAAAGAGCAAGAAAATGAAAAAAGACTCAAAAGGAATGAAGAGGCATTTAGGGAAATACAGGACAACCTGAAACGTAATAATATCCATATAATAGGGATACCAGAAGGAGAAGAAGGGGAGCAAGGCATAGAGAACCTGTTTGAAAAAGCATTGATGGAAAACTTCCCTAACTGGAGGAGAGAAAAAGTCACACAAGTCCAGGAAGCACAGAGGGACCCATTCAAGAGGGACCCATTCAAGAGGGACCCATTCAAGAGGAACCCACTGAGGCCAACTTTAAGACACTTCATAATTAAAATGGCAAATACCAAAGACAAACAGAGGATCCTAAAAGAAGCAAGGGAGAAACAGGTAGTAACATATAAGGGAGCCCTGGTACAATTAGCACCTGACTTCTCATCAGAAACACTACAAGCCAGAACGGAATGGCAAGAAATATTCTAAGTCATGAAAAGCAAAGGCCTGCAACCAACATTGATCTACCCAGCAAGACTCTCAATTAAAATGGAAGGTGAAATAAGGAGTTTCCCAGACAAAAGAAGGCTAAAAGAATACACTTTCACCAAACTAGCACTGCAAGATATGCTAAAGGGACTGCTTTAAGAAGATGAAGAAAAAGAGTCTATGAATATTCAGTTCCTTTCACAGTCACCAATACTTGATATTACCAGTATTTTTAATACTTATTAACCTGATTGTGACAATGATGTGTTATTTTAATTCTTTATTCTTTGTTGCAACTAAACCTGGGGTTTTTTTTTGTATATTTTTTACCTATTTCTATTTTTAAAAAGCTTTAAATGACTTTTTGGTATTCTTTATCCATTTTCTTATTAAATGTTGGTAGAATTTTTTCCTTAAAAAGCAAAGAAAAAAACTAAAAACTGTTAACCCTTTTTTAGATGTGTTGCAAATACTTTCCCATTCTATTACTTGTCCTTTAACTTTTTTTACATTAATATCACTGTATAGTCTTAAATGTTTAATATAGTCATACTGTCAGTATTTTACTTAATAGTTCTGGGCTTGAATATGTTACTTCAGAGTAAGAAAAATATTATTTTGTATTTTCTCCTAAAACTCCTTAGATTTTACATATTGATTTTCAACTCACTTGAATATTTCTTGTATAATATATGGAATAGGACTCTATATTTGTTTTATTTCAAGTAATAATGATCCAAGCACCATATTTGTTGAATAAGCCTTATTTTCCCCCATTGATTTGAAATGTCAATGGAATCATATGTTACATTCTTAGATATATACATTTGTTTCTAGAATGCTCATTTTATTTCATTGATCTACTTGATTATTTCTGTGCTGGTGTCATGTTTTTTAACTACTGAGACTTTATAATGGATTTAAATTTTATAGTATTATATAATGGATTCTGACATTTAAAAATTAATTAATTGATTGATTAAATCTGCATTTACAAAGAAAGAAATAAGGAACTTCAACCTTTTGCGACAACATGGATGGAACTGGAAAATATTATGCTAAGTGCAATAAGCCAGTGGGTGAAAGCCAAATACCATATGATCTCACATCTATGAGTGGAATCTATTCAACAAAATAAACTAATGAACAAAATAAACCACAGGCAAGGAAACATGGAGCAGACTGAAAGTGACCAGAGGGGATGGGGAATGAGGACAATGATGGAAAGAAGGAGAAGGAACCAAACAAAGAACATGTATGAATGACCCCTGGACATGGACAACAGAGTGGGAGTTGAGTGTGGGAGCGGGGGGTGGGGTGGGATGGGTAGAGGAGGGCAAAGGGGAAGAAATTGAGACAGCTGTTATAGAATAAACATGATTTAAAAATAAAATGAAATACCCTAGGAGTAAATTTAACCAAGGAGGTAAATAACTATATTTGAAAAACTATAAGATGCTGAAGAAAGATATTTAAAAAGATACAAATAAATGAAAGCATGTACCATGCTCATGGTTAGGAAGAATTAACATAGTTAAAATGTCCATACTACCCAAAGCAATCTACAGATTCAATGCAATCCTTATCAAAATACCAGTGTCATTTTTCACAGAACTAGAACAAATAATCCTAAAATTTATATGGACTTACAAAAAAAATCCCAAATAGCCAAAGCTATCTTGAAAGAGAAGAACAAAGTTGGAAATATCATGCTACCTGATATAAAATTGTACTAAAAGTCTACAGTAATCAAAACAGCATGGTACTGGCACAGCTCAATGGAGCAGAATAGAGAACCCAGAAATAAATCCAGGTCTATATGGTCAATTAATCTATGACAAAGGACACAAGAAATTACAGTGGGATAAAGACAATCTCCTTCAAATAATGGTGTTGGAAAACTGGACAGACAGATGAAAGAGAATTAAACTGGGTCACTCTCTTACACCACATAAAAGAATGAACTCAAAAGGGATTAAAGTCTTAAATATAAGACCCAAAATCGTAAAACTCCTAGAAGAAAACACAGGCGATAAACTCTTTGATATTGCTCTTGGCAGTATTTTTTTAGATATGTTTCCTTCACAAGGGAAATAAAAAAAGTAAATGAATAAGTGAAACTACCTCAAACTAAAGAGCTTTTGCAAAGCTAAGGAAACCATCAACAGATACAACCTACTGAATGAAAGAAGGTATTTGCTAATAATATACCTGATAAGCGGTTAATATCCAAAATATATAAGAAACTCATACAACTTGACACAAAAAAAAATTCATTTAAAAATGGGAAAAAAGATGGCGGAAGAGTGAATGGCAGTCACGCTGACCTCCTCTCAAGACCAAACTGGAATTGAGACTAAATAGTGGAGTAATCACCTGGAAAACAATGGAACTATAGTGGGAGAGGAGCCTTGGAGCCGCGGACAGACAGTGGATTCAACTCTCACACATCCCAAAGGGTGAGAAGTGTGGTGGAGGCTCCAGAGGGTGGGCTGGGTGCCCACAGGCATTAACACCAGAGGGACACTGAAACAGTCAGTTGGCTCCCCGCGAGAAGAATGGGGTCTGTATCATAAACAGGGACCTCTAAACTACAGCAGCTAAAACCAGGAAAATACAGACAAAACGCAACCCCAAAAAGCTTAGGGGCGCTCTCTGCCAGAGACAGGTGGCTGGGGATGCAAAGAGACACTTAAAGGGCCAACGCAAAAATTGCAGTGGCAGCCACCCTCCTTGATCTCTGGGTAGAGGCAGCAGCAGGGTGGGCTGGTGCCTGGGAAAAGATTGGTGAGGAAAACTTTGTGAAGAGAACTGAGACAGTGGCCGGTGGCCGGTGGAGCCCCGGTGACAACGCACCTCCCACTCTGCAGCTACCATCTCACTCAGGCATAAGGGAATCAATTAACCTGCATTTTGTGCGCTCCACACACAGCTTGTGTGCATGTGAGCTGGGGGGCTAAGAGCAGACTGGCTGGGAGAGCCCTGAGGAAAGACTGGAGACGGAGGCTTTGGGGAAAGAATGGGGGGAGGAACCGGGGAGTCCTGACTCCCTCCCCGTTCCGTAGTCTTCATTCTGGGCAGGCAAAGTGCACCCCCAAAGAGGCAGAAGCAGGGCGCGCATGAACCAGACTGCCTGCAATTGAAACGCAGTCCTTACAGGTGGTGGATCCTTGGGCGAAGGGGGTCACAGAACTCCCCAGAGATCCCTGAGGAGAGACTGGAAACGGAGGCGTTGGGGAAAGAACGGGAGGAGGAACCGGGGAGTCCCGACTCCTTCTCCTTTCCCTAGTCTTCATTGTGGGGGAAAAGGACACACACCCAAAGAGCCAAAAGCCGAAAAGCACACGATAGAGAGCCCAAAACCACCCAGTGTAGGCGCCGAGTGGCTGGCGAGGGTTGGCGAGTATGTGTGTGGACCCACGTGGGCTGGCGAGGGCTTGTGTGGGCTGGCAAGGCCTCCCACAGGTTGGCACTGATGGGGTCTGTGAGGGAGTGCACAGATGGGCAAGCACCGGTATAAATCGACCTGCACGGGCCCGTGAGTGCAGAGCAGGCCGCAGAAATAGTGGATCCCGGGCCAAAGGGGTCACAGAGCTGCCCAGAGTCCCTGGAGGAGAGACTGGAGACAGGATTAACCGGAGAGTCCTGGAGCTGACTTCCTCCCATTTCCGTAGTCTCCATTTGGCGAGGGCAAGCAACGTATCTAAAGAGCCAAAAGCGGGGAAGGCACACAATAGAAGACCCTAAACAGAGCAATGCCGAAGTGCCCGCCGGCCTGGGGGTCCACACAAGTATGAAAGGTCGCGAAGAAGCCCCCTGGCCTGGGGCAAGCACCCGGGAGCCCAGGCTGGTGGGGGATCCTGCCGGGTCGGGGTGCTCAACCAAGGAGTCGGCAGAGGAGTGCAGAGTGACCCACAGAAATAGTGGATCCCTGCCGAAGGGGTCACACAGGTGCCCAAAGCAGGAGTCAGGCACAGACAGTAGAATCCTGGCAGGCTCAAAAAAACGACCCAAGGTCCTATAGGGTCAACAACTGACATCATCAATTTGACAACTGAAGGAGAAGCAAAAATAAATAAATAAATAAGTAAATTACTTAACAGACTCTCACAAAAATGAGAAGAAAAAGAAGTTCCCCCCAAATGAGTGGAAAAGGGGACTCCCCACAGAGAGAGCTAAATGAAATAGAGGCAAGGGAACTATCAGATATTGAATTCAAAACAATGGTTCTAAGGAAGCTCGATGAGCTCAGCCAGCTCAAAGATAACTATCAGAAACTGTAGAGAAACAATCAGGATCTTACAACAAACTATATCAACCTGGAAAAGGACATAGAAACTATGAAGGAGACTCAAGAGGATATGAAGAATACCATTTCCGAATTGAAGAACACAGTAGAAGGAATCCAAAGCAGGCTGGATGAAGCCGAGGATCGAATCAGTAAGATGGAGGATAAGTGAGAAAAAAGCTCCCAGAAAGAACAAGAAATGGAAAAAAAACTCAAAAAGAATGAAGAGGCATTTAGGGAAATACAGGACAACCTGAAACGCAATACTACCATATAATAGGGAACCAGAAAGAGAAAAAGAGGAGCAAGGGATAGAGAACCTCCTTGAAAAAGTAATGATGGAAAATTTCCCTAATTTGAGGAGAGAAAGGCTCTCCTGGATCCAGGAGGCACAGAGGACCCCACTCAAGAGGGACTCAAGGAGGTCCACTCCAAGAGACATCATCATTAAAATGGCAAATGTCAAAGACAAAGAAAGAATCCTAAAGGAAGCAAGGGAGAAGGAGAAAGTAACATACAAGGGGGCCCCAATACAGATAGCAGATGACTTCTCAACAGAAACACTACAAGCCAGAAGAGAATGGCAACAAATTTTCCAAGCCATGAAAAGCAAGGGCCTATAGCCAAGGCTGCTCTACCCAGCTAGGCTTTCCATTAAAATACAAGGGGAAATAAAAAGTTTCCCAGACAAAAGAAGACTAAAAGAATACATCTCTACCAAACCAGCACTCCAAGATATGCTAAGGGGACTGGTTTAAGCAGATGAAGGAAAAGAATGAGACAGAGAGGAACACAGGTACAAAGAGAAAAGATGAGTAAGTTTCTATCAGTAATATCTCTCAATGTGAATGGACTAAATGCCCCAATCAAAAGACACAGGGTAGCTGAATGGATAAGAAAACAAGACCCACCCATATGCTGTCTACAACAGACCCACCTCAGAGCAAGAGACCTACACAGATTGAAAGTAAAGGGATGGAAAAAAATATTCCAAGCAAATGGGCATGAGAAAAAGGCTGGGGTTGCCATACTTGTATCAGACAAAGTAGATTTCAAAATAAAGGCCATAAAGAGAGACCCAGAAGGGCACTTTATAATACTTAAAGGAAGAATCTATCAAGAAGACATAAACATAGTAAACTTATATGCTCCCAATATAGGGGCCCCCAAGTTTATAAGGAAATTGTTGGATGACTTCAAAGGAGATATTGACAGCAACACACTGATAGTAGGGGATTACAACACCCCACTGTCAAAAATGGACAGATCTTCCAAACAAAACATCAACACGGATATTGTGCACCTGAATGACACACTAAATCAAATAGATTTAACTGACATATATAGAACCTTACATCAAAAAGAAGCAAAATACACATTCTTTTCAAATGCTCATGGCAGTTTTTCAAAGATAGACCACATGATAGGACACAAAGCAAGCCTCAGCAAATTCAGGAAAATTGAAATAATACCAAGCTTTTTCTCGGACCACAAGGGCTTGAAACTGGAAATCAACCTCAAAGAGAAACTTCAAGAACTTGCAAACTCATGGAGACTCAACAGTACACTATTAAACAATGAATGGGTCAATAAGGAGATAAGAGAAGAAATCAAAAAATTTCTGGAAACAAATGAAAATGAACAGACAACAGTCCAAAATCTATGGGACACAGCAAAGGCGGTCCTGAGAGGGAAATTCATAGCAATACAGGCTTACCTAAAAAAGATAGAAACATTGCAAATAAAAGACCTAACACTACAACTTCAAGAACTGGAGAAACAACAACAAATAAATCTCAGAGCAAGTAGAAGGAAGGAAACAGTCAAGATTAGAGCAGAACTGAATGACATAGAGACGAAACAAACAATTCAAAGGATCAACCAATCCAGAAGCTGGTTCTTTGAAAAGATAAAAAAAACTGACAAGCCTTTAAGCAGACTTATCAAGAGAAAAAGTGAGAGGACCCAAATAAATAATATCAGAAATGAAAGAAGAGAAATAACAACTGATACCACAGAAATACAAAGGATTGTCAGAAACTACTATGAAGAATTATATGCCAAGAAATTTGAAAACCTTGTTGAATGAAATGGACAAATTTCTAGAAAAGTATAATCTTCCAACACTAGAGGAGGAAGAAACAGAAAGCTTGAACAGACCGATAGCAGCTGGGGAAATTGAAGCAGTAATCAAGAAACTCCAGGCACACAAAAGCCCAGGGCCGGACGGTTTCACAGGAGAATTTTAAAAAACATTTAAGGAAGAGCTAACCCCTGTCCTTCTCAGACTATTCCAAAAAATCCAAGAGGAGGGAAGACTCCCAGACTCTTTTTATGAGGACAGCATCACCCTAATCCCAAAAACCAGATAAAGACCCTACAAAGAAATAAACCGACGGGCCAATTACGCGGCTGAACATAGATGCTAAATCCTCAACAAAATATTGGCAAACCACATCCAGCAATACATTCAAAAGATTATCCACCACGATCCAGTGGGATTCATTCCAGGCATGCAGGCATGGTTCAATATACGCAAGTCTATAAACGTAATACATCACATAAATAAAAGACAGAAACCATGCGATCATCTCGATAGATGCAGAAAAAGCATTCGATAAGGTACAGCACCCACTTATGATCAAAACACTCAGCAAAATGGGAATAAATGGGGCATTCCTCAACGTAATAAAGGCCATATATGAAAAACCTACAGCCAACATCATACTCAAAGGGCAAAAACTAAAAGCTTTTCCACTAAGACCGGGAACATGACGAGGATGTCCGCTTTCACCACTTCAATTCAACATCGTATTGGAAGTCCTAGCCAGGGCAGTCAGACAAGAAAAAGAAATAAAGGGCATCCAAATAGGAAAGGAGGAAGTAAAGCTATCATTGTTTGCAGATGACATGATAGTGTACATAGAGAACCCTGTAGACTCTACCAAAAAACTCCTCAACCTAATAAGTGAATTTGGCAAAAACAGCAGGATACAAAGTCAATATTCTGAAATCAAAGGCATTTTTGTACACCAGCAATGAAACAGAAGAAGAAGAAATCAGAAAAAAAAAATACCATTTGATATATCAACAAGAAAAACAACGCACCTAGGAATAAATTTAACCAAAGAGGTAAAAGACCTGTACGCAGAAAACTATACAACTTTGAAGAAAGAAATTAAGGAAGACACAAATAAATGGAAGAATATACTGTGCTCATGGATTGGAAGAAGTAATATCATCAAAATGTCCATACTACCCAAAGCAATTTATAGATTCAACGCAATCCCTATTAAGATACCATGACATATTTCAAAGAAATACAACAGACATTTCAAAAATTTGTATGGAACCATAAACAACCCCAACAAGCCGCAGCAGTTTTGAGAAAAAAAAACAAAGTGGGAGGGATCACAACACCAGACATCAAACTGTACTACAAAGCCACTATATTCAAAACAGTCTGGTACTGGCACAAGAGCAGATCCATAGACCAGGGGAACAGAATAGAAAGCCCAGCAATAAGCCCAGGTCTATAAGGACATCTAATATTTGACAAAGGGGGCAGAAGCATAAAATGGAGCAATAATAGCCTCTTCAACAAATGCTGTTGGGAGAGCTGGACGGCTACATGCAAAAAATTGAAATTGGACCATCAGCTGACAGCATACACAAAAATAAACTCAAGATGGATAAAAGACTTAAATATAAGTCACAACACCATCAAAGTCCTAGAGGAGCACATTGGCAGGAAACTCTCAGATATCCCGCGCAGCAATTTTTTCACCAATATGTCTCCTAAAGCAAGGGACATAAAGGAAAGAATAAACAAGTGGGACCTCATCAAAAGAAGGAGCTTCTGCACAGTGAAAGAAAACATCAGCAAAATGAAAAAGGAGCCAACCATATGGGAAAATATATTCGCTAATGATACATGAGATAGAGGCTTGATCTCCAAGTTATATAAAGAACTCACTTGACTCTACTCCAAAAAGACAAACGATCCATTCAAAAAAATGGGCAAAGGACCTGGGCAGATGCTTTTCCAAGGAAGAGATACAGATGGCCCAGAGACATCTGAAAGGATGCTCGGCATCACTAGCCATCAGAGAAATGCAGATCCAAACCACAATGAAGTACCACCTCACACCAGTCAGAATGGCCAGCATAAACAGATCAACAAACAACAAGTGTTGGCGAGGCTGTGGAAAAAAGGGAACCCTAGTACACCGTTGGTTTGAATGCAGACTGGTGCAGCCTTTGTGGAAAGCAGTGTGGAATTTCCTCAAAAAACTGAAAATGGAACTGCCTTTTGACCCAGTGATTCCACTGCTGGGATTGTACCCTAAGAATCCGAAAATGCCAATTCAAAAGAAGCTCTGCACCCCAATATTCATAGCAGCACAATTTATAATAGCCAAGTGTTGGAAGCAACCTAAATGCCCATCAGTAGATGATTGGATCAGAAAATTATGGTACATTTACACAATGGAATACTACACTGCAGAAAGAAAAAAAGAACTACTAAACTTTGTGACAGCATGGATGGAACTTGAGAGCATTATGCTAAGTGAAATAAGCCAGGGGGCGACAGACAAATTCCATATGATCTCACCTATAAGTGGAACCTAACCAACAATACAAAGATGCAAGGAAAATAAGACCAGTAACACTGAAAGGAAAAGAAACCAACAGAGACAAGAGGGAAGGAGGGAGGCGTGGCAGGGGGGAAAGGAAGGGAAGCAGGAAGTCAAGCAACATATTTCAAGGACTCATGGGCAAAACCAAAGGGGAACAGTTGAGGGAGGGAGGGTGGGAGGGGGCAAGGGAATGTGGTGGGGGGTAGGCAGAGACAAATATATTTTTAAAAAATTTTAAGAAATTTGAAAAAATAATTAATTAAAAAAATTAAAGTTGTGATTTAAAAAAAATGGGCATAGGACCTGCATAGCTAATACTTTAATGAAGACAGGTAGATGGGAAATAGATGTATTCAAAGATACTCAACATCACTAATCATCAGGGAATTGCAAATTAAAAACACTATGAGATACCTGTCAGAATGCCTATCAAGAAATCAACCAACAATAAGTGTTTTCAATGATTTGGAAAAAAGGCCTTGTGCACTGTTGGTGAGATTGTAAATTGATAGAGTCACTATGGAAAACATAATGAAGTTTCCTCAAAAAATTAAAAATAGAACTACCATCTGATCCAGAAATTACACTTTTGGGTATTTATTCAAAGAAATCCAAACCACTAATTCAAAAAGACATGCACCCCTATATTCATTCCAGCATTATTTATAATAGCCAACCTACGGAAGCAACCTATGTGTCCATTAATAGATGAATGGATCAAGATGTGGTAGATATATACAATGAAATATTACTTGGCTATTAAAATGAAATCTTGCCATTTGCAACACCATGAATGGACCTAGAGGGTATTATGTTAAGTAAAATAAGTCAGACATAGAAAAATACCACATGATTTCATTTGTATGTTAATTCTAAAAAACAAAATAAACAAACAAAACAGAAAAAACTCAGAGAGACAGAGAACATTTTGATGGTTGCCAGATGGAAGGAGGGTTGAGATTATAGGTAAGAAGGGGTAAGAGATTAAGAAGTACAAATTGCCAACTAGAAAAACATTCACAGGAATATGAAATACAATGTAGGAAATATAGTCAGTAACATTGTAATAATTATGCATGGTGTCATAGATGGGTACTAGACTTATTGGGGTGATCACTTTATAACCTATATAATGTCTGATCACTATATTATACATCTAAAAATAATATCATATTGAATCTCAATTGTAATTGAAAATTTTTTAACTTTTTTTTTATAAAAAAGGTCTATGAGAGGGCTATTCAAACTAAATAAAACATCTTTCCACTCAAAAAAAAAAATATGTGAGTCAAGCCCTGGCTAGTTTGGCTCAGTGGATTGAGTGCTAGCCTGCAAACCAAAGGGTCACCAGTTTGATTCCCAGTCAAAACACATGCCTGGGTTGTGGGCCAGGTCCCCAGTGAAGGGCACACAAGAGGTAACCACACATTGATGTTTCTCTCCCTCTCTTTCTCCCTCCCTTCCCCTCTCTCTAAAAATGAATAAAATCTTTTAAAAAAATGTGAGTCAAAATGGTCTTAAGTAGCCCTTAACTAATGGAAGATCATCAACCTTTCTGAGCTTTGTAAATACATATTTTGTCTTTAGAGAGTTCCTAACCACCAAAGGTTTATAAAAATAGGGAGAGGGTAGGTAGCTAATTGTCATAATAGCTATGGATACATAAATAAATACAAATTCTTACATATACCAACAAGTGCAAATGGAGATATACACAAATAAAAGAGCCGATAAGTAAATAAATAAAAAGATTATTTCATGGAAGATAAAGACAAAACATTAAATTAGTGTTCAGTTAGAAAATTTAAGTTGGTGGGATGAGAGTGCATAGAAGAAAAGTTTTATGGTTAGTAAAGCAATCAAAGAATTTTAGTAATATTTCTAAAAACATTTAAATAATCTAATTTTACACAATAATGATAACAGGATTTTCTAATACATGCAACTTTTTCTTTTAAAATTTAATAAACTGACAAATATTGGAGGACAGACTTTTATGAAAAATTTGACCATGAACAATATTGCGCACATATATATCTTCAAGCATTTAGAATCAAAATAGAGAAAAGATTACATGAATGAATGGCAGTGTGCATGTGATAGTCAAGGAAAGCCTTACCTCATTGATTAAGAACTGGAGCTGCAGAACAGCTGCACCACTTTCATGTTGGCAATAACAATCAACTCCAGGTCTCCCGAGTCTAATATGAATAAAAGTCAAGGATTCTAACACTTTAATTAACACTAATATTAATGAGTAAAAAATAAACTTAATAGCTGATGTTTTGCTTTTTAGTTATCTTATTTTTGGAAATAAAGTTGAAAAATCTTGATCTTTGTTGATGCAAATTGCATTATGTAGCACAGTATATCAGCAAAATGACCAAATAAAATGTCCCTTGCATGTATTTCCCCCTTAACAAAAATAATTTGGCACATACACAGACAAAATGCCTTTCATGGGAGCTTCCAGAGTCAAGAAGACTGTGAAACCCTGGTGCGGTCCCAGAATGAATAAAGCCATTTTGAGAAAGAAGGCTCACACCCAGGTGGCTGATACAGAAATAGCTTTGTACCCCTGAGAAGTCAGCTACAGCTGTTTGAATTTGCATTTGTCACCAGCAAATGCCACCAAGGGACCCATAGGAGTCAAGCCCACACATGAATCAGGTAATAGGCATAGAGACCTTGATCCTGGCTGTGAACTCAGAAATGGCCTTTCAACCAGCTCCAGCCCCTCTCAGTTACATTGCAGAAGCACCTGGAGGTAAGACTGCCAAATCTGATCAGATTATAGATTTTGAAATAGCCCTGTAACTCAGCTTCAGCCCATCCCACCCATATTTCATAAACAGACTCACTGGCGTATGGACCCATTTATCTGTACCCCTAGAGATCCTGAAAGGGGCATATAATAGGCATCAGCCCCCTCACTTAGTCTATGCTGAGCTGCTGTGTGTGCCAAGCAGGCTTTGTTGGCACAGGTGCCAAACATAAATTTCTGTCCATGCCCTGAGATTCTGATAGGACCCTATACCTGGTTCCATCTTCCTTACAGCCACAGTCCGCCAGTCTTCCAGAAGTCTTGAGGGGCAAGGGTACCAGAAGTAGACATTCCCATCTGAAGATCCTAAATGAGTCCTATACTTTACTCCAGGCCCCTTCTAGCTACAGTCCATGAGCAAGCCTCCTAGCATGGTAGAAAACACTCCCTTCAGTGCCCCTGGAGAAACTAGAAGGACCTATTCACAGCCCCAGCCACCTCACAGCCCCAGTCAGTCAACAGTACTGATGGTCCAGAGTCTCTGTGGGAAACACTCCTGTCTGCAAACCTGGAGACTCTAAGATGGCCATATACTTAGTTCCAGACCCACCCAATTGCAGTTTGTGAATAGTCCTGCTGCTATAGGGAACCAGCAAGCAACACTCCTGTCTGCATTCCTGGAGATCCTGAAAGGGCTCTACACTTGGTTTCAGCCCCTCCCAGCTACAATCCACAAGCAGTTCTACTAGCACAGGGAACTGGTGGGAGACATGACTGAACCCCAGAAGATCCTGCAAGAACCCTACAGGCCATTCCAGCCCCTCTAGCCATGGTCAGAGACCAATCCTATCCAGTAACATGGTGGGAGATATGCTCATCTTTGCCTGCAAAGCCAGGTCTGAAAACCTTAATCTTGGCTGTGGAATTTGAAACAGCCCTGACAGCCACAGTTCAGGGTCAGTCCTGCCCACCCAGGCAGCAGTTCTCCTAGGAACCTGATGGATTCCATACCTGCAATTTACCTGGTAACCCACTCTCTGAGGACCCAAATATGGATTCTTATACAAATGGCACCCTACTGAACAAGGTACTGGAGGCAGTCACATCCACCCAGGAACCAGAAGGAATTCACACCAGCCTGTACCCTGGTTATGAGCCCACAAACAATAGGTCTGAGCCCCATTACAGACCTAGCAACAGCCTCATAACTAGCTTCAACTCAGCACAACTGCATTCCACAGGTAGTCTTATCAGCCCAGGGAACAAACTTAAGAAGGCCTTCATATTTTGAAACCAGTCTGTAACAACTGGAAGAAATGTTTGCTCTAACAAATGCACAGGCACCAAAGAAAGGTTACATGATTCATGAAGATATATGATACCACCAACAGAAACTAAAACAGCTCTGGTGACTCCAAAGAAATGTAGATCTATGATTTGCCTTGGCAAAAAATTCAAAACAATCATTTAATGAGAATGAATGAAATGCAAGAAAATGCAGGTAGACAAATAAACTAAATCAGGAAAATAATTCATAACAAAATTCATTTAACAAAGAAATAGAAACAACAACAACAGCAAAGAACCAAACAGAAATCCAAGAGCCGAAGAATACAATGATAGAACTGAAAAACCCAATAGAGAATTTCAACAACAATTTGAAAAAAACCCAAGAGAGCCTTAACAATTCAGAAGAATTGGAAAACTTATAGACAAATCACTTGAAATTAGCCAGAGAAATAAAAAGAAAAAAGAAAAAAATAGTGAAGAAAGCCTAAGTGAATTATGGGATACCATTAGGCACACAAATATTTCATCATGAGAGTCACAGAAGAAGACAGAAAAGGGGCAGAAAAATTTAAAGATAGAGTAGTGAAAAACTTCTCAAATATTGGGAAGGAAATGGACACCCCAAAACACATTATAATCAAAATGTTAAAGATCAAAGACAAGAGGAGAATTTTCAAAGCAGCAAGAGAAAAACAACTTGTCACATACAAAGCTATCTCCATTAGCTTAAAAGTGGATTTCTCTGTAGACCAGGATGCAGTGCAATGATATATATTCAAAGAAGTGAAATAAAAAAACTGCCAACTAAGAATACTCTACCCAGCAAAACCATCCTTCAGAAATGGAGAAGAAAGACATTTTGAGAAAAACAAAAGTTGAGGGAGTTCATTACTGCTAGATCTGCCATTACAAGAAATGCTAAAGGGAGCTCTTCATGTTGAAATGGAAGGATACTGTGTAATAACACGAACATATAATACTGGCTTTGCCAAAAAGTTCATATGGTTTTCTCCATAAAATAAAAAACACATTTTTCATTTTTTACCAATAACTTTACTGATTGTATATTCTGAGTATGTCAGCTATCTCTTGTGCAGTACAACATTACTTGTTCTCAATTAATGTCTCAATTTGATCGCTATCAACTTCAACTGATGTACATGACTGTGGAGCATCATCCAGCGAGAAATTTCCAGCACAAAACTTCAAAAACTGCTTCTGACACATCGATCAGTCAGGGCACCTTCTCCATACTCAGCACAAATCTTTTTTTGCATTTCAGTTGCACTTTTACCTTTCTTGAACCAATAAAGCATACTATGCAGAAAATGTCACTTATTTCCTTCCATCTTCAATATTAAAATGAGTACACAAAAATTCACCAATTTTGATAAGTTTTTGAAAAATACATGATGATATGACAGCTATCACAATACAATCTAATAAAATTGTATGGAATGAAGTCAAAAACAGCTAAGTGCTGCCAGAGCCATGTTACAGGAAAAAAATCAAATGAACTTTTTGGCCAAGCCAATAATATAAAACTCACTGGTAAGAGTAAATATATAGTTGAATTCAGAATATACTAATACTATAATGGTGGTATATAAATTACTTTTACCTCTATTATAAAAGCTAAAGAAAATATTAAAAACAATGATAGCAACAATCCTCTGTTAAAGGGCTTACAATATAAAAACATGTAAAGTGTGACAAAAATACCATAAAATGTTGGAAGAGGAGAAGCAAAAGTGTTGCGTTCTTGGGTGATTGAAAGTAAGTTGTCAGTAACTTAAACTAGAATGTCATAAGAAGTTTTATGTAAGCCTCCTGGTAACCACAAAGAAAAAAAATTGATAGTAGTTAAAAAATAATTAATTAAAAAAATAAAAACAAATAGCACAAAAGGATAAAATAATTGCATGAGTGGGATGAAAAAAAGTCTTCCAATATTACAAGAAAAACAAGAATTTTGTGAAATCTGAATTTTAAATGTTGATGACTCATAAAAGTTTCTACTTTATACCTGTAGATTCCAAATAAAACCTATTTGGCTCTAATAAAAAAAATTAAAGAGAAAGCAACTAAGACATGCAAAAAACAAATACAAATAATAAATTACAAAAGAATACAGTAACATAAAAAGAAAGGAACAAAGAAACTAAAAACTTTCAGAAAACAATTAAAGAAATGGTAATAGTAAATGCTGGGTTGGCTAAAGAGTCCATTTAGTTTTTTCTGTAAAATAAAGGACATTTTTCATTTTCACCAATAACTTCTTTTATTTGGATATTTTGAGCATGTCGACTATCTCCTGTGTGGTACAACATTGATTATTCTCCAGTAGTGTCTCGATTTGATTGCTATCAACTTGAACTGGTCTACCTGCCCATCCATGGAGCATAATCTAGCAAGAAATCTCTAGCACAAAACTTTGCAAACCACTTTTGACACATTCACAGCACCTTTTCTATACATTGCAGAAACCTTTATTTGCTTTTCAGTTGTGTTTTATCTTTCTTGAAATAATAAAGCATAATATGCCAAAAATGTTGTGTATTTTCTTCCAATATTAAAAAGGTTACACAAAAATTCACCAATTTTGATGTTTTTTTAAAATGCACACTGATATGATAGCTGTTACAATACAATCTAACAAAATTGTTTTGAGTTAAGTTAAAGACGACTAAGTACTACCAGAGCCATCTTATGAAAAATACCAAATGAACTTTTTGTCCAACCCAATATTAGAATACCACAATGAAATATCACTACAAAATGATCAGAATGGATAAAATATTTTTTAAAAAAACACAAAATGTAGTTAATGATGTAGGAATATAGAATCACTCATATACTGCTGGTGGGAATGTAAAACATTGCACCCACCCTGGAAAATAGTTTGGCATCATCTCATAAAACTAAACATGCTACTACCATACAAACCCCAACTGCAGTCCTGGGCATTTATGCCAAAGAAATGAAAACTTACATTCACATAAAAACGTGCACACAAATGTTCATAGCTGCTTTAATCATGATAGCCAAGAAACTGGAAAGCAGATGTCATTCAATAAGTGAATGGTTAAACTGTGATATATCCATACCCTGGAATATTACTCAACAATAAAAATATGAAATATTGATATATACAACAATTTGGATGAATTTTCAGAGACTTATGCTGAGTGAACAAAGCCAATCCCAAATGTTACATGTTTTATAATTCCATTCTTAAAGTGGTAAAATTATTAAAATTAAAAAAAATTAGTGATTGTCAGGACTCATATGTGGGGGTGGGAGAACTGGAGGGGTAGGATATGACTATAAAAGCACAGCATGAGCACAAATCACTGTGATGATAGAAATGTCCTCTACCTTGAGTATATCAGTATCAATAACCTCATGATGCTACACTAGAATTTTATAAGATGTTGGAAATTGGATAAAGAGTACATGGGATTTCTCTATATTACTTCTTACAACTACAATTAAATCTGTAACTATCTTAAAAAGTTTAATTTAAAAATGGGATGACACTAAACCAAACTTGGGAGGAAATTTATACTACTACAAGCATATTTTAGAAAAAAATAAAGTTAAATCAATTACCTCAGTTTCCACCTTTAGAAATCAGAAAAATGTTAAATTAAACCCAAAGTTAAGCAAAGTAAAGAAATAAAAAAAGATCAAAGTGAAATCAATAAAACAAAATATGGAAAAACAGTACAGGAAAGCAATGAGACCAAAAGTTGGTTCTTCTGAAATCCAATACAGCTGATCAGCTTCTAGCCACACTGATTAGGAAAAAAGACAATACACAGATTACCAATATCAGGAATTAAAGAAGGGATAGCAATATTTATCTCACAGACATTAAAAATATGCCAATAAACTTGACAATGGAGTTTTCACACTTGTTACTCACATCTAAAGAAACAATACATTTTATTTGGTCACAAATATATTCACTCACCTGAATATTTAAAAAGGTAATTGCTTTTAATATAGCAAATAAGGAACTGAAAATTAAGGATACATTCGTATAGCACCTGTTCTTGTTCCAATAGCCAAGATTTTCTGAACTGGATCAAAGGCTAATGCTGTGGGTTGATAAGGAAAACCATGCCGCACTGTCTGAAAGAGAGCAAATAGTAAAATAGTCATCAGGAAAACTAAAATTAAAATCACAAAATAACACTATCCAACTATCAGTATGACTAAAATAATCTTTTAGTTTTTTGTTTAAAAAGAAAAAAAACTATTACCAAATGTTGGTAGAAGTATAAAATGACACAACCACTGTGGAAAAATGTCTTGCAGCTTCTTGTAAAACCAAATATATAATTGGCTTATGACCTAGAAATTCCACTCATGTGTGTATGTACCCAAGAAAATAAAAACCATGTCCAACATAACAATTTGTATACGTATAACCCTAACAACTTTAAACACAACAAACTAGAAACAGTCTGGATATTCAACAACAAGAAATTAAAAAAACAAAACAGTGATATATGCATACAATGAAAAAGTACTAAATAATTAAAAACTGACAGATGCAACAATTCTCAAAAATATGCTAAGTAAAAGAACCAATATGCAAAAGAGTGCATATAGTATAATTATATTTGTATTAAATTCTGAACAAGCAAAACTAAAAATGGTGAAAAATATTATTAGATCAGTGGTTGACCTGAGCAGAACTGACTGGGAAGGGATATGAAGAAACTTTATTGAGTGAAGGTAATATTCTGTATCTTGGTAGAGATATGGATTATGTAAGTGTATACAGTAGTCAAAATTAATCAAATGTTCAATAAAATTTGTGATTTCTCTGTATGAAATTGTATCTCAAAAAAGATAAGAAAAAATTATTATAAACAAATATTAAACTTTTAAGAAGTAAAGTGTACTGACATCTGCAACTTATTTTAAAAATGCATCAAAAAGTAATATGAACAGATGGATGGATAGGTAGATGATAAATATAGCAAAATGATAATTATCAAATCTAGGTGGTATGTATGTATGTATACTTATACACACACACATACATATATAGGTATTCACAGTATAATTCCTTTAACTTCTCTGTATGTTTGAAAGTTTTTATAACACAATGGAAGATGTATGTGTGTGTGTGTGTGTGTGTGTGCGCGCGCGTGCGCACGCGCGCGCGCACATACATACACAGTTCATTATATCATTAAGGAGATGAGAATAACATGTAAAAAGGGAATATGTAATATTAGGAAGGACTTTAATTCAATATAAAATGTGCTATAACTTCTCAAAAAATTAAAGAACCACATAGGTAAAAATAAAAAATAGATTCTATATCTTGTTCAGCCAGATATTTAGTGTCAACATTGGCTCTAATGGTTCAAATATAATTTATTTAAACAAATACAGCTCCCTTCCCCCCCCCTTGCCCCCTCCCACCTTCCCTCCCTCAGCTCCAAGAACTATTTTAATGGAAATATTTTCATTAAAAATTACATTTGTAAATAACAACTGTAAGTAGATGAAAAGAAAGATCAACTACAGCATGTAGTTCATCTAAAACTCTTATTCCAGTAAGCCAGGGGGCGAAAGACAAATACCATATGATCTCACCTATAAGCGGAACCTAACCAACAATACAAAGATGCAAGGAAAATAAGACCAGCAACACTGAAAGGAAAAGAAATCAACAGAGACAAGAGGGAAGGGGGGGCGGGGAAAAGGAAGAGAAGGGGAAAGTCAAGGAACATATAGCAAGGACTCATAGGCAAAACCAAAGGGGAAGAGCTGAGGGAGGGAGGAAAGGAGGGGCAAGGGAAAGTGGTGGAGGGTAGGCAGAGACAAATGTATTTGAAAAAATAAATTAAAGTAAAATTAAAAAAAAATAAAACTCTTATTCCACAGAGAAAACACTGTAAGGAGTTCATTGCATAACTTCCTCATTTTCTTTTAAAGCATGTAAGAGCCTATATACATATGCATATTATATAGTATATAGCCAGATCTATAATCTGTTTTTTTCACTCAACAGTGGAACATGGAAATAGTTTCATAAAAAAATGTGTAAATATACTTCAATCTATTTAAAGTTGCAGAGCTTATTATAATATGAAAGAACGATGATATCCTTAACCAACCAACTACTGTTCTATAAAATCTAAGAGTTATCAACTAAATTGATAAAACAAATAACAAAAGACAGGACCTATTTTCTAGTCATGTTTCCCACTTGATTCTAAACTGTCTTCCTTATTTAGGCTTATAAACATAACATTGTCATGAGAAAAAAAGCTTTAATCTTCCTGCAGAGCAATGTGGATAACAAAATCAGAATATAATTGCTCTCCAAAAAAACAAAAGAGGGAATACTTCCCAACTCATTCTAGGAGATTAGTACTACCCTGATACTAAGAATTGACAAAGATATCCACAAAAATAGAAAACTAAAGACAACTGATTCTTATTAATAGAGATACAAAAATCCTCAATAACATATTTATATTATTTATATAAATATATAAATTTATATAAATTTATAAATCCTCAATAATATATTTATAATATAATAATATATTTAAAGGATACACACCATGTCTTGGTGGTATTTATCTCAGGAATGCAAGGTGGGTTTAAGATTTAAGAAATTTCTTAATATAACATACTATATAAATAGAATAAGGGCAAAATCACATGACTTATTTCAGTAGATGCCGAATTTCAGAAAATCCAACACCCATTTATATTAAAAAGCACTCAAAAGTGGAATTGTATAGAATTTCCTCAATCTGATAAATGGCATAAATGAAAAATCTGTACCTAACATCTTACTAATTAGCCAAAAAAATAATTCTTTCTCTCTAAGATCAGGAATGAGACAAGTAAGTTCTTACCACAGCTCTTGTCTTATGCAGGGCAATTAGGTGAAAAATAAATAAATAAAAGACTCCCAGATTAGAAAGGATAAGACAGCTGTACTTTACAGATTGCTGCTACCTGTTATGAATGTAATCTTTAGTCTCTAAGGAGTCTATAATCCTTATTAGTTGTGTTACTTAAGAATGTGTTCCCTGTAATTTTCTCTAAAAACTAAAAATGGAACTTTATTTTGACCCAGCAATTCCACTGCTGGGATTATACCCTAAGAATGCTGAAACACAAGTTCAAAAGAACTTTACTCCTATATTCATAGCAGTGCTATTTAAAACAGTCAAGTGGCAGAAATAGCCTAATTGCCCATCAGTAAATGAGTGGGTCAAAAAACTGTGGTACACTTATATAATGGAATACTACACAGCAGAAAGAAGGAACTCCTACCCTTCGCAACAGCATGGATGGAACTGGATAGCATTATGCTAAGTGGAATAAGCTAGCCAGTGGAAGACAAATATGATATGATCTCACCTATATGAGGCACATAATGAACAAAATAAACTAAGGAGCAAAACAGAATCAGAGGCATGGTAACATGGAACAGACTAAAAGCAACCAGAGGGGAGGGGTGAGGGGCATGAGGATATAAAGAAGTGGATTGGACTACTCAAGAAACATGTATGAACGGCCCACGGACATGAACAACAGAGTGTGGAATGATTGTGGGAGCGAGAGCGAGTGGTGTGCTGGGTGGAGGAGGGCAAAAAAGGGAAAAATTGGGACAACTGTAATAGAATAACAATAAAGTATTTATCCATGAGACCTTGCTACATGTTCCCCGACCCTCCCATTCCCTTCCTTTTCCCCTGTCCCCCCACTTCCATCCCTCTTGTTTGTGTTTGTTTCTTTTCCTTTCAGTGTTGCTGGTCTTATTTTCCTTGTATCTTTGTATTGTTGGTTAGGTTATGCTTATAGGTGAGATCATATCAGAGACAAATGTATTTGAAAAAATAAAGAAAATAAATGAAAATAAAAGAATAACAATAAAATATTTAAAAATTTTTAAAAATCTACTTAAGAGTGACAGATATTAACACGAACAAAATTAACAACACATAATACCAAAAAAGCAATAAACTATAGTCATGCCCATTAAAATCAGGAAGAAAACATATATGTTCATTATGCCCATTACTAATTAGCTTTGTTTTATAGATTCAAGATAATTCAGTAAATCAGGAATTGAAATAATACATATAAATACAGGAAGCTAAGAAACAAAATAAATCTTACCCTTTGCAACAGCATGAATGGACTTGAAGAGTATCATGCTAAGTGAAACAAGCCAGTCAGAGAAAGACAAGTACCATATGATTTCACTCATATGTGGAATATAATGAATGAATAAAATAAACTAACAAAAAAATAGAAATGAGACTCATAGATAGAGAACAGACTGACAGCTGTCAAAGGGGAGGAGGTTGGGAGGCTGAGTGAAAAAGTAAAGGGATTGAGAAAAAACAAACAAACAAAAAATTCATAGACACAGACAACATTATGGTGATTACCAGAGGGAAAGGGAGGTTGGGGGAGATAGAATAAAGTATGAGGGGACAAACAACGACGGAAAGAGACTTGACTTGGGATGGTGAACACACAATAAAAGATACAGATGGCATATTATAGAATTGTACACCTGAATCCTATATAATTTTATTAACCAATGTCATCCCAATAAATTCAATACAAAAGAAAAACCAAAAAATAACAAAAGCAACAAAAAGTCTTTACTCCTTTAAGACTGAAATCACAAAAATACACACCGTTTCAATTGTATCAGGAAAATTTTCTTGAAAATGTTAATTTGTGATTCGCTGAAGTATTTCAAAATCACAAAAGGACAAAACTCAGAGACGTACTTTTGTTTTTTCCTGCCGTCATACACATATGCAACTATTTAAAAGGGTAGGTCTGTCCTAATGAGAGCATTTAGACAGGAAAAAGGAATAAAAGGGATCCAAATGGGAAAGGAAGAAGTAAAAATGTCACTATTTGCAAATGACATGATTTTGTATACAGACAACCCTAAAGACTCCATCAAAAAAAGAAAACTGTTAGAAATAATACATTCAGTAAAGTTGCAGGATACAAAATCAATATAAAAAAATCTGTTGCAGTTTTATATTCTAACAACAAACTATAGGGAAGAGGAATTAAGATTACACCATTTATAATTACACCAAAAAGAATGAGAGATAACTGAAGAGGTACAAAAAAAAAACCCAAAGTAAATTAAGTTTAAAAAGAAACAAGATACATCTCAAACATGTTTAGAAATAAAAGAATGTGATAACTTGTTTAGATAGAAATCCAATAAGCAAAAATCAAACTTTTCTATTAGTAAAAACCAGTTGCCAATAAAATTAGATGGAAATCCTCATTTACATTCTTTGTTGTTAATTTAAAGTTCATAGAATTTGTTAAAAATGTAAAAAACAAATGTTTTATTTGGTACATTGAATATTTTTTTAAAATATATAAAGTTGGTAAGTAGGCATTTTTCACTAGACGGGGACTTAATCTAATTAATAGGAGGATTATATTCCTATATCTCAAGTTTACTTAACACTACAGAAGTTACAACACAGCTGTTAGAATTCCATTAGAAATAAAGAGCTGATGTAATTAGCTTGGGTGGTAGCTATGACAACAAAATCCCATCAGAATTTAGTATATAAGAAGCACTTATTTGTTTATATAACTCAAAAACTTTTTCATTATTTGTGATTCAAGCTGCTAAAAGTATCTCTTTTCAACATATCTGCAAAAACCTAATAACAGAAAAATTATTTCTAAAGAATGATAAACAAATGAGGTCCTACTTAACATTTTGCAAAAATAAAATATTCACCAACTTATCTCTCAAGTCTCAGGTGAAGGACTCACTCCTACATGAAATAGCCATGTTTGCTAAAATTCTAAGCCAACACCAGAGTTTAGAATTTACTTTAAATTAGTGAAGATTTATAATGGGTCTTTGGTCTCTCTAAATACATTTTAAGCTCTTTTGTGAGCAGGGAACATGCCTTTAATTTGTACCCTTCAATTAAGCAGATCAGGAACAAAAATAATAGGTATGGGGATCATTTGGAGGATTATCATTTGGGAGGGGGAAGGAGAAGAAAGGGGAAAATGGTGTAGAGAAAAGCATAATTGGTAGAAACAAAATAGATAGGGGGATATTAAGGATAGTATAGGAAAGGGAGAAGCCAAAGAACTTACTTGCACAACCCATAGTCATGAACTAAGAGTTGGGGGGTGGGGGTACTGCTAGAGGGAAGGGCGGTACTGGGGGGAGGGGGGCAAAGGGAAAAAATTGGGACAACTGTAACAACATAATCAATAAAATAAACAAAAAAAGTAAAAATTGGTAGTTACAAAATAGTCACTGGATGTAAAGTACAGCATAGGAAATATAGTCAATAATATTGCAATAACTATATATAGTGCCAGATGGATACTGGAAATATCAGGGGGGGTCACTTTATAAAGTATATGACTGTCTAATCACTATACTGTACACCTTAAACTAATATAAAATAATATTGAATATATACTGTAATTAAAAATTAAAGTTTAAAGTTCTTCCAAAAAAATAATTTGTCTCCTTCACTTAGCTCAGTGCTATGACTAAACAGGTTCTTTAAAGTTCATCAGTATTTGTGCATATAAACAGTATTTCTTTCTAGAACTATTCTTATATTTTTAAGAAAGACAAATGATTGTAACAAAATATTTTGCACATGTGGAAATAAAATCTTTAGAATAATGATAAATCAACATAAAATTATTTCTGTATTTGCAGTTGTTGTTTCAACTTTCCGTATTAATGAAAGCACATTTGAGAATGGAAAAAGAAAAGTTCGACAGCTATTATTCTTACCCTTTCCCTCTAAGCACCTTTGTGATTACTATAACCATATGCAATTTAATATTATATATTGATAATTCTAAGCTGTTAGAATAGTACAAGCATCACATTTAGATATTTTAAATATATTTAATTATTTTATTCATATGTTATAGATATTTATATATCACTAAGTCTAATTTAAAAGTAGGTTATTCTTTAACACCTAATTGGGTTTCTTCCTACCATACTATATTATAAATCACTTTAGGTTAGAGACTCTGCTGTTTCAAGCTTACAAACTTTATAGGCACTCAAAAAACTACTGACTTTTATCACAACAGTTTAACACATAGAGTGAGTCATTATAATTCTATAGTTTACACTATTAATCTTACCAAAAAATTTAAGACTCATAATTGAGATAGTCCATGTACATATTTTTAGAAATTGAGCATACTATGTAAACATAAGTTTACAGTATTTAAACTTTACGGAGGAGGATTCAAGAAGGTGGAGCAGTGAGTGGAAGCCACACTGACCTCCTCCCAGGACCAACCTGGAATTACAACCTGGAAAACCCAGGCAGCGAGCGCTGCTACAAGGTCATCGTGACCAACGAGAATGGGCTCCAGGCGGCCGACCCCAACAGCATCTTCCTCATCGACCACGCCTGGACCTGCCGCGTGGCGCAAGCCCGCCAGCAGCTGTACCAGGTGCCTGGCCTGCTGCACCGCATGGCCAACCTGATGGGCGTCGAGTTCCACAGGGAGCTGCCCAGCGCTGAGGCTGTGGACCAGGTGCTGGAGGAGATGTGGAAGTTCAACCAGACCTACCAGCTGTCCCATGGGACGGCCGAGGAGAAGGTGCCGGTGTGGTACATCATGGACGAGTTCGGCTCGCGCATCCAGCACTTGGACGTGCCCAGCTTCGCCACCGCTCCCTTCTTCTACATGCCCCAGCGGGTCGCCTACACGCTGCTGTGGCCGCTGAGGGACCTGGTCACAGGCGAGGAGGTGACCCGGGACTTCGCCTATGGAGAGGCAGACCCTCTGATCCGGAGGTGCAGGCTCCTGCCATGGGCCCCCGCCGACATGCTGGGCCTCAGCTCCCGCACGCCCGAGCCGCCCGAGTCGCACTACCAGGCCATTTTGGAGGAAAACAAGGAGAAGCTGCCAGTGGCCGTCGATCCAGTGGCATATCCCTGTGACCACATCTTCAAGGTCTACACGGACGTGCAGCAGGTGCTCAGCCACCTCACCCACCCCCGCTTCACCTTCACCCAGCAAGCGAGGCGGACGCCGACATCCTCTACAACTTCTCCCACTTCAAGAACTATAGGAGGCTCAGCCAGGAGAGGCCGCATGTGCTGCTGAACCAGTTCCCCTGCGAGAACCTGCTGACGGTGAAGGACTGCCTGGCCTCCATCGCGCGCCGGGCGGGGGGCCCCGAGGGCCCAGCCTGGCTGCCCCGCACCTTCAACCTGCACACCGAGCTGCCCCAGTTTGTCAGCTACTTCCAGCAGCAGGAGAGACAGGGCGAGGACAACCACTGGATCTGCAAGCCCTGGAACCTGGTGCGCAGCCTGGACACCCACATCACCAGGAGCCTCCACAGCGTCATCCGGCACCGCGAGAGCAGCCCCAAGGTTGTGTCCAAGTACATTGAAAATCCTGTCTTGTTCCTTCGAGAAGACGTGGGGAGGGTCAAGTTCGACATCTGCTACATTGTGCTGCTGCGGTCGGTGAAGCCCCTGAGGTTGTTCGTGTATGACGTGTTCTGGCTGCGCTTCTCCAACCGACCCTTCGCTCTCAACGACCTGGACGACTACGAGAAACATTTCACGGTCATGAACTACGACCCAGAAGTGGTGCTGAAGCAGGTGCACTATGATGAGTTCATCCCCGAGTTTGAGAAGCAGTACCCAGAATTTCCCTGGAAGAGTGTCCAGGCCGAGATCTTCCAGGCCCTCACGGAGCTGCTCCACGCGGCATGTGCGAAGCCACCGCCCCTGGGCCTCTGCGACTACCCCTCGTCCCGGGCCATGTACGCCATCGACCTCATGCTGAAGTGGGACAGCCGTCCAGATGGGAAGCGAGTGATGCAGCCACAGATCCTGGAGGTGAACTTCAACCCGGACTGTGAGCGAGCCTGCCGGTACCACACGACCTTCTTCAATGACGTCTTCAGCACCTTGTACCTGGATGAGCCCAGTGACTGCCATGTCACCTGCCTGGTGTAGGTGCTCGCTGGCCCTCCTGCTTTTTCTTGCGGCGGATTACAGCCTCAGACCCCTGAGCCGCTTCTGCAAAGCCCCCCTCCTCCCTTGGGCACAGGCGGGCCATGTCCCGGCTTCACACCGGGGCATGGCCAGGAGCAGGGCCGCCGCACTTCCCTCTGCCCCGCCCGTGTGGCAGCGGGTCCTCGAGGCTCAGCCGGGGCTTGACCGCCGCGCGCTTGGTTTCTGGACCGCCATGTCTCCCAGGGTGCTAACGCCAGAGTGGTTCTGGGGAGCGCGGCAGGGTGTCCTCTGGGAGCCCCGACGTGCACGGGGCCAGGCCGGCTCTTGTCCACGAGTCTGCTCGGGCACCACAGCTCCCCCAGAGCGAGGGTCAGGCTCCCACGCTCCTCCCCAAGGGCCCTGTGTGACAGGTGTCCCCAGAGCACATCGGGGAACCTGCTTGCCAGACCCAGCCTTGTCACCTGTCCCCACCCCAGCTCAGCCAGAGCCTTCACCAGCAAACCAAGGAGTCCAGGGCGGGAAGCCACGGCCTTTTGCTGCTGATGCCTTGCCATTTAGCGAGGGCCAGCCTGCCCTGGTCCCTCTGGCCCCAGGGGCCCCGGCACCACCATGGTTCCGCCCTGAGTTTGGGTGGCGCTTTGTGGAGGGGACCGGCGTGGGCAGCAGAGCGCCAAGCTGTGGATGGCTTCGGAAGCTGGTTCCACAGAGGACTTCACGTTGGTCTGACACCATCTTCTACCGGGCTCTAGAGTCAAAATGCTGGATCACTGTTGCTCTTTCATTTATGGGAAGAAAATACACAATTCTCGTTCTTAATGTGGTTTCTGAGACGTGGAGTCGGAAGGCCAGCGTACTGCGCAGCACCATGCGCCAGGGCCTGGCTCCCGGTGGCTCCCAGCAGCTCCCAGCAGCGGGAGGCTGCCCGCTGAGCTTGCTGTGTCTGTGTCGAGGGTGGAGCGCTTGTTTCCACCTGAAGCCGAGAGCATTCCCTGTAGCAAAACTGGACCAGATTGTGCCTCCCATCTCTGTGTGGCTGTGTCTGTCCATCCTCTCTGTTGACCACAATAAACCTCAGCCCGTCCCTCCAGCCAAGCAGAGGGGTAGCAGGGGGACACCTTGTCTCAGCTGCTGGCGTTCTGTCCCCTTCTCAACTGGATTTGTACCACAATAAAGTATGCTTTCCGTAAAAAAAAAAAAAAAAAAATCACCTGGAAATCACCTAGAAAACAACTGAACAATAGCGAGAGAGGAGCCCTAAAACCTCAGGCAGAGAGAGGAATCGCCTTCAGAACAACTTAATGGGTAAGGAATGTGGTACAGGCTCAAGAAGGTGGGCTAGGCGCCCATGCGCAACAGGCCCGGAGGGATATTGAAATGGCCAGTTGGACCCCACTGAGAAGAGAGGGGTCTAAACCATAAGCAGGAATCTCCAGCTATAGCACCAGAGCCCAAAAAGCACTCAGACAACAGCCAGCTGTGAATAGCGGCAGAGTACTCTCTGCCAGATATAGGTGGCTGGAGACACAAGGAGCCATTTGAAGGGCCAGCACAAAAAATTTGTAGTGGCAGCCACTTACCTTGGGCTCTGACAGAGGCGGGAGCAGAAGGGGCTAGAGCCGCCTGAGGAGAAACTGGAGAAGGAGACTTTGGGGAGGGGACTGAGAAAGAGGCTTGTGGGGTCCCAGTGTTGACTCACCTCCCATTCTGCAGCTGCCATCTTGCTTTGGCAGACCACTCCCCTGAGCTGCAGCAGCGTGAAAGGACACATTTGCCCACTGCCAGGAGGCTCTGCCCTGGCCTGGCATTGCGCAGGCCTGGGTGCCGAGTACAGAGCAACAACCAGAGATAGTTGATCCCTGGCTAAAGGGGACGTGAAGTGGTCTTGAGTTCCTTGAGGAAAGTCTGAATACAGAGGTTTTAGGGAACTGAGGGAATAGCCTGGCAGATCCCAGTGCTAACTTCTTCCCCATATGGCAGCAGCCGTCTTGCTCAGGCAGACCACTCCCCTGAGCAGTAGCAGCGTGAAAGGACACATTAGTCCATCCACAGGAGCCTCAGCCCAGGCCCAATCTTGGGCAAGCCCCACTGCTGAGTACACACAGCAGTTACAGATAGTAGATCCCTGGCTAAAGAGGACACTGAGTGGTCTACAGATGCTTGAGGAAAGTCTGGATATGGAGGTGTTGGGAAGAGAACTGAGGGAGTAGCCATCGGACCCTGGTGCTGACTCTTCCCCTATATGGCAGCTGCCATCTTTCTCAGGCAGACTACTCCCCTAGGTGGCAACAGCCTGAAAGGACTCAATAGCCCTGCCCACAGGACGGACCTTGCCTGGCCCTGACAGCTGAGGGCAGAATGACAAGTTTAAACACTGGAGGAGACAGACACAGGCAGCAGATTTCTGGAAGTCTCTTAAAGACTGCCTAAGGTCAAACAGGGTCAACAGCTGACATCGTCAGAGGCAGATCCTGAAGAAAGAAAGAAGAAAAAATGCAGTAGCCAACAATAGAAGTTCACACGACAAAATCAAGAACTCAAGACAGATCAAATGAAGAAGCAGAAGAAAAAAAGAAGAGGAAGAAAATAATAGGAAGAAAAAGAAACACCCTCAATTGACAGAAAAGGAGGAATCCTCACAAAAAGAATGAAATGAAATAGAGGCAAGTAAACTATCAGATACTGAGTTCAAAACAACAGTTCTAAGGAAGCTCAATGAGCTCAGTGAGCTCAGAAAGAATTACCAAAAACTACAGGGAAACTGTGAGGAACTTATTGTAAACTATATCAGCATGAAAAAAGACAGAAATTCTCAATAAAAGGCAAGAGGAAATGAAGAATACAATATCTGAATTGAAGAACAGAGTAGAAGAAATGAAAAGCAGGCTACATGAAGCAGAGGATCGAATCAGTGAGCTGGAGGACAAAGTAGAAAAAAGTTCCCAGAAAGAACAAGAAAATGAAAAAAGACTCAAAAAGAATGAAGAGGCATTGAGGGAAATGCAGGACAACCTGAAAAATAATAATCCATCTAATAGGGATACTAGCAGAAGACAAACAATGGATAGAGAACATATTTGAAAAAGTAATGATGGAAAACTTTCCTAATTGGAGGAGAGAAAAAGTCACACAAGTCCACGAAGCACAGAGAATCCTATTCAAGTGGGACCAAATGAGTCCTACACTATAACACATCATCATGAAAATGTCAAATATCAAAGACAAAGAGAGAATCCTAAAGGCAGAAAGGGAGAAACAGATAGTAACATACAAGGGAGGCCCAATATAGCTAGCAGCTGACTTCTCAACAGAAACCCTACATGCCAGGAAGGAATGGTAAGAAATATTCCAAGTCATAAAAAGCAAGGGCCTGCAGCAAAGACTGCTAGACCCAGAAAGGCTCTCAATTAAAATGGAAAGTGAAGTAAGGAGTTTCCCAGACAAATGAAGGCTAAAAGAATTCACCTCCACCAAACCAGCACTGCAAGATATGCTGAAGGGACTGCTTTAGGAAAATGAAGGAAAAGAGTGAGAAAGAGAGAAAAACATATAAAAAAATGAAAAAATGAGTAAGTACCTGTCAATAATAACTTTAAATGTAAATAGATTAAATGCCACAATCAAAAGACATAGGATAGCTAAATGGATAAGATAACATGACCCACACATATGCTGCCTACAAGAGACCCCCCTCAGAACAAAGGACCTCCACAGACTGAAGGTAAAGGGATAGAAAAAAAATACTCTAAGCAAATGGACAGGGAAGAAAAGCAGGGGTAGCAAATACTTATATCAGACAAAATAGATTTCAAAAGAAAGGCCATAAAAAGAGATCCAGAGGAAACTGTAATACTCAAAGGAAGAATCCATCAAGAAGACATATACATTGTAAACATATATGCACCCAACATAGGAGCACACAAATATCTAAGAAAAATCTTGGAGGAAGTCAAGAACGACATAGACATACACACTGATAGTAGGGGATTTTAACACCCTACTGTCAACAATGGATAGATCTTCCAAACAAAACATCAACACAGATTTTGTGGAACTGAATGACGCATTAGATCAAATGGGCTTATTGGACATATATAGAAACTTTCATCCCAAAGAAAAATACACATTCTTTTCAAATGCACACAGAAAATTTTCAGACAGACCACATGATAGGACACAAAACAAGCCCCAATAAATTGAGGAAAATCAAAATCATAATAAGCATTTTCTCAGACCACAAGAGTGAAACTAAAAACCAACCTCTAGGAAAAAACTCAAAAAATTTCAAACTCATTGAGACTAAATAGCACGCTATTCAACAATGAATGGATTGATAATGAGATCAAAGAGGAAATCAAAAAGTTTCTGGAAAAAGATGAAAAGGAACACACAACAGTCCAAAACCTATGGGACACAGTGAAGGCAGTCCTAAGAGGGAAGTTCGGAGCAATACAGGCCTACCTAAAGAAGATAGAAACACTTCAAATAAATGACCTAACCCTCCATGTTCAAGAAGTGGAGAAACAACAACAAACAAAGTCCAGAGTGAGTAGAAGAATGGAAATAATCAAGATCAGAGCAGAATTAAATGACATAGAGACTAAAAGAACAGTTCAAAGGATCGAAAAAATCCAGGAGTGGGTTCTTCAAAAAGACAGATAAAATTGACAAGCCTTTAAGCAGACTCATCAAGAAAAAGACGGACAGGATCCAAATAAATAATATCAGAAATGAAAGAGGAGAAATAACAACTGATACCACAGAAATACAGAGGATTATAAGAAATTACTATGAACAATTGTATGCCAAGAAACTGGAAAACCATGATGAAATGGACAAAGTTACAGAAAAATATAACTTTCCAACACTGAATAAAAAAGAAGCAGAAAGCCTGAAGGGAGTGATATCAGCAGGTGAAATTGAAACAGTAAACAAAAAATACCTGGCACACAAAGCCCTGGACCAGATGGTTTCACAGGAGAATTTTACAAAATATTTAAGGAAGAGCTAACTTCTGTCCTTTTCAGACTATTCCAAAAAATTCAAGAAGGGGGAAGACTCCCAAACTCTTTTTATGAGGCCAGCATCATCCTAAACCCAAAACCATATAAGACCCAACAAAGATAGAAAACTACAGGCCAATATCACTGATTAACATAGACGCTAAAATCCTTACCAAAATATTGGTAAACCTCATGCAGCAATACATTAAAAAGATCATCCACCATGATCAAGTGTCACTCATCCCAGCGATGCAAGGATGTTTCAACATTCGCAAATTAATAAATGTAATACATCACATAAACAAAAGGAAAGAAAAGAATCACATGATCATATCAATAGAGCCGGAAAAAGCATTTGATAAGGTATAGCACCCACTGATGATAAAAACACCCAGAAGAGTGTTAATAAAGGGGGTATGCCTCAACATAATAAAGGTCATATATGAAAAACCTACACCAACATCATACTCAATAGGCAAAAACTGAAAGCTTTCACACTAAATCGGGAATAAGACAAGGATGTCCACTTTAACCACTTCTATTCAACATCGTATTGCACATAGGTTTCAAGATCGTGGAGGAGTAAGTGGAAGTCACACTGACCTCCTCCCAGGACCAACCTGGAATTACAACTAAATTGTGGAGAAATCACCTGGAACAAAAAACTGCACAATAGCGAGAGAGGAGCCTTGTAACCTCAGAGACAGAAGAATCGGCTTTGGCGCAGTCTATCTGGTGATGAGTGTGGTCCAAACCTGAGAAGGCAGATGGGGTGCCCAGGGGTGGCAGCACCAGAAGGATATTGAAATGGCCAGTTGGATCCCTTTGAGAAGAGTAGGGTCTAAACCAAAAGCGGGGATCTCTAGCCCACAACACCAGAGCCCAAAAAGTACACAGAAAACAGCCAGCTGTGAAAGGTGGAAAGCTTGCTCTCTGCCAGAGACAGGTGGCCTGTAAACAAAAAGAACTGCTTAAAGGGCCAACGGATAAATTTTTATATGCAACCACTTACTGTGATCTCCAGGAAAGGTGGGGGCAGAGTGGGCTAGAGACTCTGAGGAGAGACTGGGGAAGGAGGCTTTGTGGAGAGAACTGAGAGAGTAGCTGGCAAGATCTTGGTGCTGATTCATCCCCCATTCAGCAACAACCATCTTGCTAAGGCAGAGACCACACCCCATGAACTGCACCAGTGTCAAAGGACCCAATAGCCCCGCCCCCAGGCGGGATTCCACTACGCCCTGTGCTGTCTAAGCCGCCTGTTGAGCGCAGAGTATAAAAAAAGTCAGGAAATCAAGACAGATCAACTTAAGAAACAGAAGCAAAAGAGAAGAGTCTCACAAATAATGGGAAGACAAAGAAATATGCCCCACTTGAAAGGAAAGGGGGAATTCCCACAAAGAGAACTAAATGAAATAGAGGCAAGTAAACTATCAGATATTAAGTTATAAACAACAATTCTAAAGAAGCTCAATAAGCTCAAGGAGCTCAGAGAAAATTACAAAAAACTACAGGGAAACTACAAGGAACTTACTGCAAACTGTATCAGCATGAAACAGGACATAGAAACTATCAATAAGATAAGAGGAAATGAAGAATACAATTTCTGAATTAAAGAACACAGTAGAAGGAATCCAAAGCAGGCTAGATGAAGCAGAGGATCGAATCAGTGAGTTGGAGGACAAGGTAGGAAAAAACCTCCCAGAAAGAGCAAGAAAATGAAAAAAGACTCACAAAGAATGAAGAGACAGTAAAGGAAATGCAGGACCACCCAAAACGTATTAATATCTGTATAATAGGGAGAGCATAAGGAGAAGAAGAGGAGCAAGGCATAGAGAACCTGTTTAAAAAAGTAATGATGGAAAGCATCCATAATTGGAGGAGAGAAAAGGTCATGCAAGTCCAGGAAGCACAGAGGGTCCCATTCAAGATGAACCCAGCGAGGCCCACTCCAAGACACAACATAATTAAAATGGCAAATATCAAAGACAAACAGAGAATCCTAAAGCAAGCAAGAGAGAAAGAGGTAGTATCATATAAGGGAGCCCCAATACAGCTAGCAGCTTACTTCTCAACAGAAATACTACAAGCCAGAAGGGAATGTCAAGAAATATTCCAAGTCATGAAAAGTAAAGGTCTGCAACTAAGACTGCTCTACCCAGCAAGGCTCTAATCAAAATGGAAGGGGAAATAAGGAATTTCCCAGACAAAAGAAGGCTAAAAGACTATACCTCCACCAAACCAGCACTGCAAAATATGCTAAAGAGACTGCTTTAAGATGAACAAAAAGTTTCTATGAATACTCAGTTCCTTTCACAGTCGCCAATAGTTGATATTACTACTATTTTTAATACTCATTAATCTGATTGTGACAATGATGTTATTTTAATTATTCCTTTATTATTTGTTGAAACTAATCTGTTTTTGCATACTTCTTGCCTATTTCTATTATTTTTTGTTAATACATCTGGCAATTTATTGTCTTGTGTTCCTCTTAAAATACACAAACTATGAAAATAACAAGAGAACTTATTTCTATTATTTTAAAAAAAGCTTTAAATGACTGTTAGGTATTCTTTATCCATTTATTCATTAAAGGTTTGTAGAACGTTTTTCCCTTAAAAAAAAAACCCAAAAACCTATTAACCACATTTTTGATGAATTGCAAATACTTTTCTATTCAATTCCTTGTCCTTTAACTTTTTTATATGTATATTACTATATAGTCTTAAGTGTTTAATATAGTCATATTGCCAATATTTACTTTATAGCTTCTAGGGTTGAACATTTTACTTCAGGTCACGAAAAATATTAGTTCTATTTTATTCTAAATCTCCTTAAATTCTACATATTGATTTTTAAGTCACCTGAATACTTCTTGTATAATATGTGAAATAGGGCTCTATATTTGTTTTATTTTAAGTAATAGTGGCCTATGCACCTTATTTGTTAAATAAGCCTAATTTTCCCCATTGATATGAAATATCTACTTAATCATATACTATATTGTTAGACAGATATATATGTTTGTTTCTAGAATGCTCATTATATTTCATTGACCTACTTGATTATTTCTGTGCTGGTGTCATGTTGGTTTACTTCCTAAAACTTTATAATGGTTTTAATTTTTTAAAATATTTTATAATTAACTTTGACATTTAAAAAGGAAATAAAATCAATTTGCATTTAAGAAAGAAAGGAAGGAAGAGAGAGATGGAACTCCTACCTTTTGCGACAACATGAATGGAAGTGGAGAACATTAAGCTAAGTGAAATAAGCCAGTTGATGAAAGACAAATACCATATGATCTCACCTATAAGTGGACTCTATTCAACAAAATAAACTAATGAACAAAATAAACCACAGACATGGAAACATGGAGCAGACTGAAAGTGGCCAAGGGGCTGGGGAAAGAGGACAATGGTGGAAAGAAGAGGAAGGGACTAGACAAAGAACATGTATGAATGATGCATGGATATGGACAACAGAGTGGGAATTGATTGTGGGAGCAGGGGCTGGGAGTGGGCTAGGTAGAGGGGGATAAAGAGGTAAAAATTGAGACAACTGTAATAGAATAAACATGATTTAAAACTCAAAAAAAATTTTAAAAGACTAGAATTGTAAAAAAAATAAAAAAAATTAAAATTAAAAAAATCCATACCTACCCAGGAAAAAGAAAAATCACCAAGTAAAATTAAAGTTTTCAAAATCGCCTATGATATTACTCAATTTTTATATGAAGATAAATGTAATGTGATATCCTTAAAAAAACAAAACAAAACAAAACATAGTATTGGAATTTCTAGCCACAGCGATCAGACAAGAAAAAGAAATAAAAGGCATCCAAATTGGAAAGGGAGAAGTAAAGCTATCATTGTTTGCAGATGACATGGTAGTATAAATAAAAATCCCATAGACTCCACCAAAAAACTACTCAATCTAATAAGTGAATTTGGCAAAACAGCAGGATACAAAGTCAATATTCAGAAATCAAACGCATTTTTGTATACTGAAAATGAAATTATCAGAAGCAGAAATCGGGAAAAAAAATCCCTTTTGCTATAGAAACAAGAAAAATAAAGTACCTAGGAATAAACTTAACCAAGGAGGTAAAAGACCTGTATGCAGCAAATTAATACAACACTGAAGAAAGAAATTAAGGAAGACACAAATAAATGGAAACATATATCATGTTGATGGATTGGAAGAATTAACATCATCAAAATGTCCATACTACCCAAAGCAATTTATACATTCAATGCAATCCTTATTAAAATGCCAATGACATATTTCTCAGACATAGAAAAAACACTTCAAAAATTTATATGGAACCATAAATGACCCTGAATAGCCACAGGAATTTTGAGAATGAAAAACAAAGTAGTAGGGATCACAATACAAAGATGCAAGGAAAATAAGACCAACAACACTGAAAGGAAAAGAAATCAATGGAGACAAGAGGGAAGGAGGAAGGGGGGTGGGGAAAAGGAAGGGAAGGGGAAAGTCAAGGAACATATAGCAAGGACTCATGGACAAAACCAAAGGGGAAGAGCTGAGGGAGGGAAGGAGGGAGGGGGCAAGGGAAAGTGGTGGGGGGTAGGCAGAGACAAATGTATTTGAAAAAATAAAATAAATTAAAAAAAAAAACAATACCTAACATCAAACTATATTACAAGGCCACTGTAATCAAAATAGTCTGGTACTGGCATTAGAACAGACATAGATCAATGGAACAGAATAGAGAGCCCAGAAATAAACTCACGTGTCTATGGTCAATTAATATTCAACAAAGGGCACAGGAGCATAAAATGGAGTAAAAATAGTCTCTTCAACAAATGGTGTTGGGAGAGTTGGACAGCTACATTTAAAAAATTGAAATTTGACCAATAACTGACTCCATACACACAAAAAACCCTCAAGATGGATAAAAGACTTAAATGTAAGTTGCGACACCATGAAAGTCCTAGAGGAGAACATAGGCAGGAAACTCGTAGATATCCCACACAGCAATATTTTCACCGATATGTCCCCTAGAGCAAGGGACATAAAGGAAAGAATAAACAAGTGGGACCTCATCAAAATAAGAAGCTTCTGCACGGCCAAAGAAATCATAGGTCAAATGAAAAGGGAGCCATCTGTATGGGAAAATATATTTGCCAATCATACCTCAGACAGGGGTTTGATCTCCAAAATATATAAAGAACTCACATGACTCCACTCCAAGAAGACAAACAATCCAATTAAAAAATGGGCAAAGGACCTGAACAGACACTCTCCATGGAGGACATACACAGGGCACAGAGACATATGAAAGGATGCTCAGCATCACTAGCCATCAGAGAAATGCAAATTAAAACAACAATGAGATACCACTTCACACCGGTCAGAATGGCCATCATAAAAAAAATCAACAAACAACGGGTGCTGGCGAGGCTGTGGAGAAAAGGGAACACTAGTACACTGTTGGTGGGAATGCAGACTGATGCAGCCACTGTGGAAAACAGTTTAAAATTTCCTCAAAAACTAAAAATGGAACTGCCTTTTGACCCAGCAATTCCACTGCTGGGATTATATCGTAAGATTCCCAAAACACCAATTCAAAAGAACCTATGCACCCCAATGTTAAGAGCAGCACAATTTACAATAGCAAAGTGCTGGAAGCAATCTAAGTGCCCATCAGTAAATGAGTGGATCAAAAAACTATGGTACATTTACACAATGGAATGCTATGGAGCAGAAATAAAGCTAGAGCTACTACCCTTGGCGATGGTATGGATGGAACTGGAGAGCATTATGATAAATGAAATAAGACAGGCAGTGAAAGATAAATACCATATGATCTCACCTATAAGTGGAACCTAGCCAGCAAAGCAAGCAAGAAAATATGACTAGCAACACTGAAAGAAAGAAGAAACCAACAGGGACTGGAGGGAGGTAGCAGGGAGGGGTTGGGAAAGGGTCAGATTAAGGAACAGGTGTGAAGGACACATGATTGAAGCTGAGGTGGGGAAGGATTGGTGGGGGAGATGTGGATGGGTGGGGCAGTTGAGAGTGGTAGTGGGTAAACAGAGACAAATGTACTGGAACAATAAAAATTTTTTTAAAAAAATATGGTGAGAAAAGAAGATTTGAATTTGAATGGTGGGCACACATGCAATATACAGATGATGTTATCATAGAATTGTACACTTGAACCTATGTAAACTTACTATCCAATGCCATCCCAATAAAGTTAATTAAAAAAAAAACTTTATAGAAAAGTGTCCTTTCAAAATATGAAGCAATCACCCTCGGTGGTGTGTCTCAGTGGGCTGAGTGCCAGCCTATGAACCAAAAGGTTGCTGGTTTGATTCTTGGTCAGGGCACATGCCTGGATTTCAGGCCAGGTCCCCAGTTGGGAGCAACGGATCAATACTTCTCTCTCACATTGATGTTTTCCTCTTTTTCTCCCTCCCTTCCTCTCTCTCTATAAGTAAATAAATAAACAAATAAATAAACAAGTAAATAAATAAATAAAATGTTTTAAAAATATGAGGAAATCAAGTTTAATTTAGATTCATTTACCTTCTCTACTACCATCATTTCTCATATTATCATACTCAGGATAGTCGGGAGACCTAATCCAAGTCCTAGCTCTGTCACTGACTATCTAACCTGGACATATTACTTAAGCACTCAGCTTCATCTATAAAATAAAGAGAACTAAGAAAATAAAGAGAAGGACATTATTTTAAGGTCTTTTCCAATTCCATACTATATTCCTAATACGAATACTGGCACTAAAAACCATGGTAAACTTAGAGACACATGATAGGCAAATAGATTGTTCTATATTCCTCACTAAAAATGCATTCCTTAAAAAAAGATAAACTTGTATTTCCATTATTTTGGTCTATTGCCTGAAATTCAATTCTCTGAAGGACAACAAATTTTCAATACCACAGTGACTAAAACTCAAAAACAAATGCCAGGGAGAGGTATTTTATAACACACATATTACACTGACTAAATAACCTTTTAATAATGGGGCTATCATAATGAATAGCAGTGCTTTTACTCCAAAAGGGGAGAGAGATGTTGATATAATACAGGGAGGAAAGTTAAGAATGAGACAACTGGAAGCTGAAGACAAAACTTATCTATTGAAACAGAAACTATGAATGGAGATATTTTTCATGTTGGAAAACATTAATCCCAAACATAATACTTAAAAAATGTGTAATCCCTGATCCCCTGGCAGCAGAAAGCTAACTAGAAAGATACTTCAAGAAAGCCTTTGGTATACAGATCTTTCACTTCCTTGGTTATATTTATTCCTATTTTATTCTTAGTACTGCTATTGTAAATGGGATTTTCTTAATGCCTTTTTCAGATAGTTCCTCATTAGTGTATAGAAATGCAAGTGATCTTTGCATTTTTGCATATATGTTAATTTTTATATCCTAAAACTTTATTGAATTTGTTTATTAGTTTTAACAGTTTTTTAGTAGAGTTTTCAGGGTTTTCTGCATGTAAGATCATGTCAGTTGCAAACAGAAACTATTGTACTTCTTCCCTTCAAACCTGGATGCCTTTTATTTATTTCTCTTGTCTAACTGTTCTGGTTAGGACTTCTAGTACTATGGTGAATAGGAATGGTGATAGTGGGCACACTTGTTCTAATCTTAGATAAAAAGCTTTTAGCTTTTCACCATTTAATATGATGTTAGCTGTGGGCTTGTCAAATATGGCTTTTATCATGTTGAGGTATATTCCTTCCATATCTAATTTATTCAGAGTTTTTTATCATGAAGAAATATTGAATTTTGTCAAATGCATTTCCTGCACCTACTGAAATGATCATATGATTTCTATCTTTTGTTTTGTTAATGTAGTATATACATTTATTGCTTTGTGTATGTGGAATATCCTTGCATCCCGGGGTAAATCCAACTTGATCAAGGTGTATAATACTTTTAATGTACTGTTGAATTCAGTTTGCTACTATTTTGTTGAGGATCTTTACATCTATATTTATCAGGGACATTGGTTTACAAATTTTTTCAAACACTGATGAAAGAAATCAAAGGAAATACAAATAAATAAAAAGATATCCTGTGTTCATGGACTGAAAGAATTAATACTGTCGTAAAGTCCATTCTACACAAAGTGATCTACAGATTCAAGTCAATTCCCCAACAAAATTTCAATGACATTTTTCACAGTAAGAGAAAAAATATCCTAAAATTCACATAGAATCACAAAAGACCTGAAATAGCTAAAGCAATCTTGAGCACGAAAAACAGCTGGAGTCATCACACTTCCTGACTTCAAACTATATGACAAAGATGTAGTGATCAAAACAGTATGGTACTGACATAAAAACAAACACATAGAACACTGGAACAGAATAAAGAAGTCAGAAATAAACCCATGCATACACAATAAATTTTCAACAAAGGTGCCAAGAACATTCAGTAGGGAAAGAATAATTAGTCTCTTTAACAAATGCACTGGGAAAACCGGAAAACCACAAGCATAATAATGATATTAGACCCTTGTCTTATATCATATACAAAAATCAACTCAAAATGGATTAAAGACTTCCATATAACACCTGCAACTATAAAAGTCCTAGAAGTAAACATACAAGAAGAGCTCCTTAACACAGGTCTTGGTAATGATTTTTTTAGAACTGACACCAAAAGCACAGGCAACAAAAGCAAAAATAAACAAGTGGGACTACATCAAACTAAAAAGTATCTGCACTGCAAAGAAACCATCAACAAAATAAAAAGACAACCTATGGAATGCGAGAAACTATTTGCAAAGCACCTATCTGTTAAGGGGTTAATATCCAAAACATATTTTTTTAAAAAACTCAATGAACTCAACAGCAAAACACACACACACACACACACACACACACACACACACACACACACACACAAGATAACACAGCTTAAAAAAAGCAAAAAGCCTGAACAGAACTTTTTTTTTTCCCTAAAGAAGACATACAAATGGAACAACAGGTATACTCAACAGGTATAAAAGGATGCTCACTATTACTAATCAGCAAATTGAAAATCAAAACCACAATGAGGTATTACTTCACATGTGCCAGGTTGGCTATCATCAAAAGGTCAATATATAACAAGTGTCGGTGAGTATGTGGAGAATAAGGAAACTTTGTGCATTGTTGATGGAAAGCTAAATTGATATAAAAATTATGGGAAAGAGTATGAAGGTTCCTCACAAAATCAAAAATAGAATTACAATATGATCCTGCAATCCCACTTTCCCACTTCTGGGTATACAGGGTGGGGCAAAAGTATTGGGTTGGCCAAAAAATTTGCTGGGTTTTTTTCCTGCAAGATGGCTCTAGTAGCACTTAGTTGCCTTTAACTTCATTTAAAACAATTTTGTTAGGCTGTACTGTGACAGTTGCTACATCAGTGTGTATATATAAAAAACTTACCAAAATTGGTGAATTTTTGTGTAGCTATTTTAATATTGAAGATGGAAGGAAATACACAACAATTTTGGCATATTATTTCAAGAAAGGTAAAAACGCAACTGAAATGCAAAAGATTTGTGCAGTGTATGGAGAAGGTGCCGTGACTGGTAGAACATGTCAAAAGTGGTTTGTGAATTCTCGTGCTGGAGATTTCTCACTGAACAATGCTCCATGGTCAGGTACCACTTGAAGCTGACAGTTATCAAATTGAGATATCAATTGAGAACCATCAACATTATACCATGCAGGAGATAGGCGACATACTCAAAATATCCAAATCAATAAAGTTATTGGTAAAAATGAAAAGAGTGCTTTTTACTTTATGAAAAAAAACCAAATGGACTTTTTGTCCAGCTCAATAGGTTTACAGTTGTGAGCATGTGAACCACAGAGTTCATTCTTGTGTTTTTATTAATTATTGTATTGTTTCCCATACAAACAACTGTAAACTTACTCTCGTCCCACCTGTATATCCAAAGGAAATAATATCACTGTATCAGAAGAGTTATATGCACTGCAATGTTCACTGCAGCATTTTTCACAGTAACCAAAATATGGAAACAACCTAAGTGTCTGCCAATGGATGAATGGAATAGGAAAATATGGCACGCACACACACATACTCAGAAACCTCAAGACCATCATGTGATCCAAGCCCAAGCTAGCCTGCTAGAGGATAAGTAGCCATAGGGGGAAAAACCAAGGTATCACAGCCAACATAAACCAACTGACATATGAGTGAGTTCATGTTAGGTCATCCAGTCACCAGCCAACCTACCAGGTGATCCTAGACACAGGAGAGAACTGAGCCTGTTTATGTTCTACTTTACTCACTTGTCTTTCTCGAGCAAGATAAAGCAGATGAATCAATAATAATTAGCCTCTGCTTCTATATAAATTACTCTTAGGAGAATAAGCTAATGAAAAATAATTCATTTTTTAATAAAAGCTTTAGGACTAGGAACAAGACAGGTCACATCTGTATTAGATGGAGTGAAATATAATTATAATTATGAAACTATATTATGATCATATACTAAAAAAAATTGTTATAGTAATCATCATGCTAGTTCGAATGATATTTTTAGATTGGACTTGGTACTTTTGCCAGACTCTAGAATAAGTACGTCTGGCAGACACTGAAGAGCAAAGCCAAATCAGGATTCAAGAGTCCTCAACATTATCACAATCACAAAGAATGCCTTGATCATGAAAATAACATGCCCTGGAGACAAGGGTGTATATCAAGGAGAATAGATGATTTGTGCCATTATTTCCTTGTTAAGCCACTGCCCCATATTTTTAAAAAGCATTGTTAAAAACTACTAGCCAAATACAGAATATAAGAAATTGTATAAAACAAACTATCAAGCTTCTTCAACTATCAATAGTATGGGGGAGGAAGAAAGAGGAAATATTATCCATTTAAGAAAATTCTAAGGGACATATGCAAAGAAATAGAATGTATCATTCTATTGTATCATTAGTCAAACAAATTTTCCCTGACAATCAGAGAAATAATGTTAAATAATAAGGGTTAGATATTAAATAATATTAAGAAATTTTTATTAATTTTGCTAAGTGATATAGCACTCTGGTTGTTTCTTTTAAATCCTTACATGATTTCACACACACACACACACACACACACACACACACACCCTTATCTGAGGACCTTTTTTTATTGCTTTTAGAGAGAAAATAAGGGAGAGACAGAGAGATAGGAAGAAACATCAATGTGAGGGAGAAACAGCAATTGGTTGCCTTCTTGTACACACCTCAACCAGGGATTGAACTGGCAACCTGGGTATGTTCCCTGACTGAGAATCAAACCTATTACCCTTTGGTCCACAGGACGATGCTCCAACCAACTGAGCCACACTGGCCAGGACATTAGAGATAATTAAGTAATTTTCAGGTGAAGAAATAAATATATAAAGCTTAGTTTAAATTACTAGTAAACCCAAATTGTTCTTATATAATAACTAGCTAATACTTTTCAAATATATCAAGATGATAGAATTCTAAGAAAAACTGAGTACTTGTCCTGTTTTAAAGAACATTAAAAAGACATGACAGCTAAATATAACATGTGCTCTTGAACTGGATTCTGACTCAGAAAAAAAATTTATTTTGCTGTGAAGAACATTAATGGGACAACTTGCAAAATTTGGATGAAGTCTATGGAATGGATAATAATATTATACTATTATAAATGTCCTGATTTTGATCACTGAACTGGGGCTTTGTCTAAAAAAATTAAAAAACACTTATTTCAAGGAAATAAAACCTCTAGGGACAAGGGATATCATGTCTATAATTTTCAAACAGGTCAGGTAATGAGAAAGAACAGTAACTCAAATGTGGTAAAATAGTATTTGTGGAACTGGGGTGAAGCTATATGGAATTCTCTGTACTGCTTTTTCAAACCTCCTATAAGCCTGGAGTTATTTCCTAATGAAAGTTAATAAAATACTCTGAAAAAACATGTATTTGAAGAAATAGGGAAGAAGTAGATGAAATAAGAAGAGCAAAATGTGATAATTATTGAAACTGGGTGATGGCTTACATATAGTTTTTATACTCTTATTTTTTACATGTTTAAAATTCTCCATATAATTTTTTGGTTAAACAATGTTCAATTGGCCAAATGGGTGCATCAGAGGGTGAATACGCTTTCTCTGTCTTTCAATTTCTTTATCTATTTCAAAGGCCCTCTGGAATATAGACTATTCTACCAATCAGGTTAGTACTGTCCTTTAGAGAAATCAGAAATAAAATTAAAATATCTTTAACAAATGAAAGAAACTTCAAAAACCTCACTAAAAAGAGTTGTCCAATACTATACCATGTAGAAAAGATTCAATGAGCTTATTAGAATTGGTTTTCATAAGGAAAACATCAAATGTATATCATATTTTCAATTAGGAAGGATATTGTATAAAGGGTTATTCATTCCATAACAAGGTATTTTTTCCCCTAATATGCACTTTTCACAATTTTATTTTATCAGTGTCTTGGGGTTTACAATATGGGTTTTGCTTTTAGAAATTGTTTTAACTCAATGCCAACAAAAGCTAAAACTGGAGGTGGCACTGTTCAATTTAGGTTAGCAATTGTGAGTTTAGCAATACCACTAACAACTAAAACTCACCCAAATTACTTTGTAAATTAGCATATTATGTACCATAGTGCTTCCTATTACCATACAGTGCTTCATATAGTAACCAAGGTTCCCTTCATCCAAAACAGAAACCATCTCATATTCCCTCATCACTTTTTGAGCACAGCCTTAACTACAGAAACGACTAAGAATCATTCCAAGACAACAGTTAAAATTTACATAAAGAGTTCAAACACATTTATATTTCCCCAAAATACAATGTTAGGTTTCCCAGTCCCCCACCCAAAGGCCTTATGGGCTGACTGCATTGACCCATAACTTCTCTTACTATTTCCAGCTCATAAAATGCAGTAGAGTTCATTCACCAAATATCCACTGAATCTTAATTCCTATGTCTTAAATTCTTCTTTTCTTTTGTTAAGAAAACTAAGAGAAGAAGGCTATCTAGTTTTCCTTTCAGAGCCAATTCCAAATATAAAAACCAAGTAATAATTAAGTTGTTTGCAAAGCAATTATCAGTTGCTAATTTACTATGAAAGGTAAGGTAGAAAGCAGAGAAAGGAATATTAAATGGATTTACCTTTACATAGTATACCTAGCAATAATAACTTTCAATTTAGTTTTCCTCTTTCACTTAAGTTCAAACATCTCAAAAGGCATTTTCAATGGCTTATACCTGAACCAACCATTGAAAGTAAACAGCATACTTGATATAAGCTATCAAAAACTTGGTGTCTAGTTAACATTTCTAAATCAAAATTTTTCTCCTTTGAAATCTGATATTTTATACTCTAGACAATGACATGCAATATACAAGAAGCAGGCATTTTATCAATGTGATGATAAGTATACTGTCATACCATCACATAATTTTAAACAAAAAAAGTAATTCTTTATAATGTCAACAGAATTTTTAACAACATATCACAGGCTCTTTTATTTAAAAATTTAAATATAACAGTTATTCCAAAATTAAATTTGATTAAAGTACAGTTTTATAAAACAGCTTGTTAAAGGCAGAGACATATTGAAGCCTTACTTTCATACAACTGAAATTTAGGAGATTAACATTAACAAAAGGACATTGATGGGATATGGAAATATATTGTTGAATTAAACATTATGAGGGTTTATTTACAGAGTTCAAGCTATATCTCTAGTTCAAGAACATAAAATGGGTTATTTTTACTTGCAAAAACCTGACAAAAACATAACATAATCTTAAGGTCTTTGAGCTTGATTTCTGTACTTGTAAAAGTGAAACACTTTATTTGATTATCTCTAAATTCTCTTCCAAGTCTAAAGTATTGTGAGCATTTTGAATTATTTCCAAGGGATTCAATGGTTTCCCCAAGATTTGGAAGTCTTCAACATGGACCCCATATGCTTATGCCAGAATACTCTTGAACTCAATTTATGTATTCACATATTTAATAATATACTGCATAAAGAAATTAGTTATGGATAAAATACACTGAATAATTATTTCCAAAGTATATTCTTTGGAGTACTAGTTATAAGATATTAAGTGGTATTATATCAAAAAGGTCACATAGCTACCCACATAAATCATACAAGTTTGAAAATTGGTCACAAAATTTGCCATTAGTCACCTAAGTTTGGAAATGTTCAGTTAAACACAGGTAAATGACTTTATGTTCCACAAGACTTCTTAATACCATTTATCATATAAAAAGACAATTCAAATTTCCAAGAGAAAATGATATATTACCAATATAGTCATACCTCAAAAAATTAAAAATGGAACTGCCTTATGACCCAGCAATTCCACTTCTAGGAATTTATCTGAAGAAAACCAAAACATTAATTCAAAAGAATCTATGCACCCTTGTGATCATTGCAGTGTCATTTACAATGGCCAAGATTTCGAAGCAGCCCAAGTGTCCCATCAGTAGATGAATGAATAAGAAACCTGTGGTACATTTACACAATGGAATACTGCTCAGCCATAAAAAAGAAGGAAATTTTATCCTTTGTGACAGCATGGGTGGACCTGGAGAGCATTATGCTAAGTGAAACAAACCAGTCAGAGAAAGACGCATACCATACAATTTCATTCATATGTGGAATCTAATGAACAAAATGAACTAAAAAGCAAGAGAGACTGACTCATAGATAGAGCAGGCTGACAGCTGTAGAGGTGTGACTTAGAGGGGTTAGGGGGTTGAGCAAAAAGAGAAAAATAAAAGAAAGAACTCATGGACATGAACAACAGTGTGGTGATCGCTAGGGAGAATTAGGGTTGGGGGAGGTGGAGGAGGGTATGGGGGGATAAATGGTAATGGACAGAGACTTGACTTCGTGTATTGAATACACAATACAGCGTACATATGATGTGTTGTAGAAGTGTGCACCTGAACCCTGTATAATTTTGTTAACTAGTGTCACCCCAATAAATTACATAAAAAGGAAAAAACTGAAAGCAACACATGAAGAAACAAGAAAAACGAACTCGTAGACAAAAACAATAGGATGGTAATTACCAGAGGAAAGAGAATTGGAATAGTAAAGGATAAAGGGGTCAAATATACAGTGGTGGAAGATTTGGCTTTTGGTGGTGAGCACAAAATGCAATATACAGATCATGACGTACCGTCTAATTGTACACTTGTAACCTACATAATCTTATTAACCATTGTCACAGCAATAAATTTAATTTAAAAAATAAAAAATAAAAGTAATCCTTTCATTATATTAAGAGGATTAAGAAAAACTTGACCAATAGACTTGGTATTGAGTTAGCTTTGTTGATCATACCCCAATGTTCTTTTATCCCAGTTCCTCATGATCAAACTGAGTATCTGAATTATTGTCAATATCATAGTTTTTCCTGCATCACTCTTGCCTCCATTCTTCCAGGTTCTGTAGCTTTCATCTTGAATCTTAATCTCTGCCTATTTTTGATCACACTAAAGCAAGAAAATACATTTAGTGAAATTGTATTCAGTGACTACGCCCTATGCACTCCCTCCATGTATCTCCTCCAGACTCAATTACTTTCTTAGTATGATTCATTCACCAGCCTGGCCTAATACCATATACAATGTTCTCCTCAAGATAGACATTTGCTAAGGATATTATTTCATCTCACATACTTTTGTTGTATTAAATAATCTATGTTTGCCAGGATAGAAGTGATTGAAAAGGTTTAGAAAATAGAAGTCAGACTACTTCAGCATTGTAAAAATATTTGCAGTGATGCAGACCAGACAATAATTTTTCTTCTGGAACTTAGTTAAAATTAGCTGGTTTAGCTGATGTCATATGGTTCAGATAAAAAAATTGGAGTATTATATATAGGCAGCTTGCATCACTCAGACTAATACAGACACAAATGAGATTCCTATAAGGTTTTTTGAAAATTAATTTTATTTATAATTTTATTTTTGAAAAATAGTTTTATTTCCACAGCAAATGAAATTTTGTGCATTTATACAATAATACCAAATTCATTTGCTCAGTTGAACTCTCAGAAAAACAAAAGTTACTTCAAATCTTTTATTTACCTGCTAGAGTTATAGCTGCCTTCTAGAGAATAGTATGTGGAGGAAATAAAATCTGTGTATTTTCTCAAAAAGGAGAAGAAAAGAAAATAAAAACTGGAGAAATAGTACAAATAAAATTAGCACAAAAAATTGTTATACTTAGTACAGGTGTTTTCAAATATATTATTTCAAGTAGATAATTTTACTAAACAGTAGCGGTTATATATTACATATTATATATAATTACATAACACTTTCAAATTATTTTGAATTACTAATTATATAACAAATTCAAATCAACAAATATGAATTGTAGGTTCTTGATCAATAAGAATTTCTCTTATGTAGGTATTGAAGCAGACCTGTTTAGCAACATATTGAAATAACTTTAGATACAATGTTGCTTTAGAAGTCATAAACGGCTATAAGAGGAAAAAGTCGCCTCTAACAGTTATTAGCTTGAGCTTGTCTGGCACTAACAGCTAGGCCATGGTGTTCTTCCACAGAACATGAACTATTTCACACACACACACACACACACACACACACACACACACACAAATCAAACAAGGATCTTCTATGACCATGTTGAAGCAAGACAAAAACAAAATCACTTCAGGATTATGTCTGGGTACTGATAAATGTAAGAACCTTGCATAAACCACACTAATGATTAAATGTTCCCCTCATCCAACTAATATAACTGCTGCTTCTTTAGTAATTATAGCTTTAGTCCGTGCTCTTCCTTTTGCCTCATAGATAAATATTCTTAGTTTACAAAATGATAGAATTGTCCCCTGCTTTCTGACAACAGTTATGCTCCTTTGAACTTTCCTAAAATCACCTAACACAAGCTCAAATCCTGCAACAAGCCCCTTCCTAACACCCTTACTGAGATGTCTCATGGTTGGTACCCTGTGGTGCATGATCTCCCTTGCTGTGATAAACCGAACTTCCGCAGTATTTGGTTGATAAGCACAAGCACTGCATTTCCTTTCAAATATTCCAAAACCCATCCTACACATTTTTTGACCAGTCTTTTTAACCTGAAATTTAAATCAGTATGATATTGGTATGAGAATAGGCAGAAAAGTGGAAGAACACTGTTAACCCAGATACAAATCCTAGCATACAACAGAAGTTCATACATGACAAAGGAGTATCACAACCAGTAGGAAAAGAATCAGTTAATAAATGGTATGATAAAACTAATTGGCTACTTGAAAAAAAATCACTTTAGAGCTACATTGTACACCGAAACAAATTCTCTAGATTGAAAAAAGTTAAAATATAAAAAATTGAAGAACCAAAAATAAAATAAAATAGAAATGAATATTTAATCAAAACTGGATTTTAGAGTCATTTCCTTGCTTAGGGGATAAAAAGGAAGGGATCAAAGACTTAATTATACAAAAAATATAACTGTCATTATAACTGAAATCTTTAATAAAGATCATTATTTGACATGAAGGGCTGCTACTTGAAATCTTTAATGAATACAAAGTTATTGCTATTAAACTAATATGTAAATGATTTATAGACTATAATGTGGGACACCAATACAATTATCCTATCATTAAAAGTAAACTATGGAACTTAATCCTATGATTTTTGACAGGCACATCTTCAAGTGAAGGCAGAGAAGTATACTAAACTTAAAAAAAATAGGAATTTGTTTTAAATAATCCTATGGATAAATTTGGAAATTATGTAAGATGATTTTAAATTAGCTCTATACTGAGACATAAACAAAGTATGACAGCACTGTTTTTAAGAACATAAGAACCACCATATTAAATAAGACTAATAACCCAATTTGCTGACAATACACTAGCATCAAAGCACCTTTTTGTGAGAAAGTGTGATTGTCTTCTATCATAACTTAAAAAAATTATAATCATACTTCCTACAAGTCTTTAATCCCTTACTCAAATCTGCCCCTGTACCCTAGGATAAGCAAAGTAGAGAACCTAGAGTACTGAATAATTTGGCTTTGAATTTTAGTTCTAAAATATATATATATATAAATTATAATATATATAATATATATATATTAATTCTATATGGTTTTTAAATTTGTTACCATCTCAATCATAACAAGGTAACTTAATTTTTATGGTTTCTACCCATTACTATTATTAAAGATGCCCTTCCTCTACTGTTCATTTTAGTAATAGGAGCATGAAGTCATTGTCAATGCTTTATCCATAATAAAGCATATTATCCTGTAGTGTCAATTGTACTACCTTTTATTCTGCCAGTTTATAAGTATAGGATGAGACAAGTCCACCCATCTCAGGGAATCTTGTATAGTTCTTTTAATGAATGACAATTGAGGAAATGAGGAATTATGTTAATAGTCTTATGTTAATTTCATTTACAGAAACCCCCAAGTAAAAAAAATGTAAACTTAGAAGAATGTGGAGACATTAAAAAACCTGAAGAGATAATAGGCAAGCATATCTAGGTACTTAATTTTCCTTTCATCTTTCCAGGGTCCTGGAAAGTCCAACTCTTCACAGTCTATACCTATGTTTCTGATTTTATACATATTTATCTAGCAATATCTGATATTATGCCTGGTATGAGATCATGACTACAAATCCATTTCCCTGAAGACATTACACTAGTTATCTTAATGTTGTCACTGACACCACAACCATGTATAAAAAAAATAGTTTAAAAGTGTTGATGAATACTGAATTGCCTAATTTAAGAGTTTATTAGAAACTTTAGGGGTTGTGCCATCTGATTCTGGTGATATATTTATTTTTGTCTATTTTGTTAATTAGGTCTTGAACATTCCTAGAACATCCTATGTGTTTGTCACTGTCCATCTAATACTTCTGAATTGTCCCCCTATAAAGATAATTGGAAAACATGAATGTTCCTAATACCTTCTTCAGTAAAAATTAAAGCAAATTTAAATGAATCTTTCTATGATCTCCTTTTCCATATCTTTTTGAAAATTATATACCGTGTTCCTAAAGTGGTGACATTCTTTCACTGAATGGTTCCTTGCTTTTACGTAATATAAAATTTATATAATAAAAGCATTTTTTTAAAAGGTCATTCAAAATAGTATCTAGTTTGTTCTTAACATATCACTCTACCAGAGTGATTTTAAGCCTTTTTCATCTATGGCACACATAAACCAATTACTAAAATTATGTAGCATATCAAAAAGTATATTAATTTTTTGCCAATCTCACAAAAAAATAGGTATAATTTTGATTCATTCACACTAGATGGCTATTGTTGTGTTGGCTGTCGTCATTTTTTTTTATTTGACAATCTAAGGGAAAAGAGGTCACTACCTCTGACTAAACAATCAGGCACCACATATTTTAAAAATTCTTGCTGCACACCAGTTGAAAATCAATGCTTTATCAGCTTTCTTGTGCTCATTTACTAATTCACTCATTCAAAAAATATTTGACTGCCTTCTATGTGGCAAGCACTGCTCTATAAATTGGTGAGACAGTTGTGAACAAAATGAAGTGCCCCCCTTTTGGGGTTACATTGTTAGAGGAGAAGCAAATAAATATATAATTTAATAACAGGTACTAATAAGTGTTATCAAGAAAAAAAGTTATCAGGATAAGGGTTGAGAATAAAGGGAGTGAACAGTGGTCAATAAAGATCTCCCTGAGAGGATAACAGCTGAATTAATAATTGAATGATGCTCTGACTGGTGTGGCTCAGTGGGTTAGGCATCATCTTGCAAACCGAAAGTTCACCAGTTTGATTCTTGGTCAGAGCACATGCCTGGGTTGCAGACCAGGCCCCTGGCTAGGGGAGAGAGCGTGAGAGGCAGCTGATCGATGTTTCTCTCTCACATCAATGTTTCTCTCCTCTTTCTCCCTCCCTTTCCCTCTCTCTAAAAATAAATAAAATCTTAAAGAAAAACAACTTAATGATGCAAAGGGAACAAGTAATGTAATCATAGGGGCAGGGGACATGCTTCATATAAAGGAAAAGAGAAAAGGCAAAAGCTTTGAGGCAGGAAATCATGTCTGAGAAGTAGTAACGTACTTGGTAAAGTAACAGAAAGAGTAAAAAATAATGTCTTGTCAGTAGCCAAATCTTAAGAGTTTTAGAAGACACAATAGGACATGGTTTTATTTTGAAGAGAAATGAAAAGTCATGAGAGTTCTGAGCAAATATTGCATGATATGATATAAATTTTAAAAGGATTTTTCTATCTATTATGAGATAAGATTGTAGTGTGACCTGAGTGAAAAGAGAGCACAGGAAATACTTAGAGTAGTACTCTAGGAAAGAGAGGTGGTGGAAGTAAAGAGATATGGTTATATTTGGATGGAAGCAAAAGTTAACAAAATAGTCTTATCCTCTCATAGTTTCTGTGTTTACTAAGGAATTTACCATGTTGCCTTGTTAAATAAAAAAGATGAAGCAAAAAAAGCACTGGATTTGAGGCTCAAAGGACAGTATGCTAAACTTAGCTATGTCTCTTAACAACTAACTTGGAGACCTAAGGATATAATTTTAATTCTCTGGCCTCAGATGTCTTATCAGTAAAATAAAAATATTAACACTTTCCTTGCCCTCCTTACAGGAGTGTTATGAAGGTCAAATGAGATATCTAACACTTTAAGCTCTGTAATTTTAATTTAACCAACTTGCTAAATTAAGTAAAACTCCGTTCTCTTTGTAAAACAGATTGATACTGATGGTTTTTCACTGAATGCTTGAACTAGTCAACTCTGTAGCTACAATACTCTCAACATTCAGATGCTCCCAGCCTAATTAGGTGTGGGTTAGTTGACTATAGGAATGAATGTATATATGTATGTTATATATAATTATTGTCATTTCCATTAATTTTTTAAATTAATCAACCAACCATGCATATATGCTGCTTCATTCATAAAGTATATCAAGTGTCTACTATAATGGTTCTCAATACTGAGTGTACATCAGAATCTTCTGTGAGGCCTCTTTAAAAAATGCACGTGCCTAGGCCCCATCCCGAGAGATTGTGATTCTCTAAAACAAGGGTGGAGCTAGAAATCTTTCTCTCAGACAGACGGTTGAGAACCACTGGCCTGTTAGGTAACAAACACCTATCGGTGATAAGGAAACAAAATATATTTGCCTCTCAAAGAGTTTATAGTATAATTACAGTAACAGAAAAAAAATTTTAATCATAACAAGGTGCTACATTAATTCTCCAGGTATATGCCAGGTGCTATAGGAAAACAGAGAAGGGCAAAAACTCTGCTTGCGGCAGGTAGATGAGGAAGAGTAGTCTCAGCTTGTTTCACAGAGGCAGTGTTTGGCCTTTGATGTAAAGGGTAACTGGGAATTCTCCAATTACACTAAAGCTGGAAGAGATATTCTAGACAGAAGCAACATACTGAGAAAAGAGAAAATATGGTGCTTTCAGGGAATACAATATGCTTAGGGAATCAAGGAGATAAGGATGGAAAAGTGAACAGGAGCCCTTTCTGAAGAGAATCGCATAGAGATGAAGTACTTTGAATTTTATTGTATAAAGCAGTGGTTTCAAATTGTTTCATAGAATTCAAATTCATAAAAGGCAGTTCATGTATGTCACAAATATGTGAACATGAACATTCAAATGCATACATACTAAACTTAAAACAGATTGTAGTAAACCAATGCATTAACCTGGCTGGGTTTTTTTGCTGATGATGAACCAAAATTTCTTCTACCATTTTTGTGGTTTTTAACTTCATATAGAAGTATCACTGATTATAACAGCAGTAGCTTTGTACATTTATTTTTTTAAGGCTAGTAAATGTTTTACTATCTGCTTATAGATAATATTACACAACAAGAACCAATAATAATAATAATGCAGTAAGTATAAGTATATACCTATAGAAATTGTATAATTTATTATTATTTACTTTAAAGTGTATGCCAATTAACTATCATATTTATTTAATAAATATTACTTACTAGAGTTTCATATAAGACTTTTTTGTGGAGCATCATTGCTCTAGAAATACCAAAACGGAATTTTTATCAGAGAAATGACATAATTAACATTGCAATTCAGAAATAATAATTATAACAACAAAAATGAATTGGACTAGGGTAAAACAAGAAGTGAGAAGATCAATTAGGAAGTGATTTCAAGAGACCAGGCAAGAAAATATGATGGAAGGACAAGGAGTGGAGACGGCAAAACAGGAGAGAATTTAATGACTATTCAGATAACAGAGAGAAGGGTGGTTTTCAAAAAAGCAGATTCTAGATTTATACTTTAATTTTGACCATGTTAAAAAGGTACAAGTATCCAGAAGGTGCCAGCTTCTTAGTACTCAGAATAGAATGTTCTTTGCACATTTAATCAGTGAGTCCAAAAGAAGTCCCCATTTTAGCAACAGTGCTAATTTTGAAATTTCATCATCCATTTTTATATATTTTATTATAGTCCCGGTAATGTAAACCACTCATTAAAATTAACTATATTCCTACCCAAAGATGCCATAGTACTTTCCCCATTTAGTAAGATTTCAATACTATTAGTGTTCAGCTTATACAGCTATCCCTATTATTTCTTTGAATACTGTTACCTAAGGCTATTACAACCCACTGGTGATAGTCATTCCACCAAGAACAAAGTGATTTTAAAACTTTTACAGTAATATAAATATACATTTTATTGCCTTTTCCAGTTAATATACTGCCTTCACCTAATTGTCTTGTTTCATCTTCTTGATAACCTTCTTAAGAAAGAAGGGCAAAAATACTTAATACCATACTACAGATGAGAAAATCCAGGCTCAAGGCAGATAAAAGTGTTTGCCAACATTATTTGGCTGGCAAGTGGCAGAGCTTTAAATAAAACACAAATTTTCCTATTCCAAGGCCACTGCTCTTCCTACGACACCATGACTATCTCTTGTCTGAATCAATAAGAAGATGACTATAATCCCATTTTCCTCTCTTGCATTCACTCATTTCTTCTGAATATTTTTATTTAAAACTTCCCTCAACCAGCTTTATATAACCTCAACAGCCTAATGCCATTTGGTTTCAGAAGCCTACCTTTTCTACACCCATTATACATCTACTAAAACTCTCTTCCATCACTACCACATTCACGAACTCAGAGAATGTGAAAATTTTTTCAGAATCTTGAAATGGCAATAGTAATACATCAAATATTAGAGAATCAGGGCATAATTCCCTTGCCTAGCAGTCCAAATTTGATCTCTAGGACCCTTTTACATATTTATCTCATGATCAGTATTTAATCCCTCCCTGATCTGACAAAATATCTATTATTTCAAATTTAAGACAAAACTGTATAATATTTTGTACAAAATTGTATTGTATACAAACTTCACAGCATAGGTTATAATTTAATCTATTTATATAACCTAATTATAAATAAATGTACTTTTATGTAAACTAATTTACAACATTTTAATAACCAGGGAGTTAATGTTTTATAATAACTCTACTGGGAATGGAGACTAACACAATAATTAAAACTTACTTTATTATACATAATTTGCTTACTACAAAACCAATTTTAGTAATTTTAAAAAACCTATCTGAAGTGTGTAAAAATTTAATACTTAATTTCTGTGATTTCAAAAATTTACTGTTTCTTCATATGCATTTGAACACATTTATAAAAATATATTTATTTATATCATATAAATGACTTAATAGTTTTTTATTACACAGGTCAGGCCAAAAGCACACTCCTAGGACACCATAAAAAAGGACAATAAAAATTACAAATCATTCTATTTCAGAAAATATAACAATACCTCTATATATTAACATAATGCTTATTTTGTAAGTTCTCATCTCTCTCCATCAGGAACTCTCTTCTGCTTGCTCATTAGAAAGTTCAACATTAAAGTATAATTACCTAAAATGTTTCCCTACTAAACCAGAACACAGGCTACTTTTGAGTTTTTATGAGTATTAAAAGTTCTTATTTATTAAACCCATGACATTTGTTTGTTTGTTCATTTGTTTGTTTAGAGTTCAAGACTCTAGAAGTGTTTTTATTCAAAATTTAAACAACGATTTTAAAGCAATGCCATTCGATCTTTTAAAATGGATATATTCATCTAGCTGTTACCTACTTGATTGTAACATCTTGATAGCTGAACAGTGAAGTAAAATAACAGTTTATTTGAATGACATCACAGGATTAACCAGAATGACGATTTTTCTCCTTCAATTTACGACTTATACATAAATATTACATCAAAGATTTTCTCCACTATTGAACCTTAACATTATTTGCAAATTCTACTTTGTATGTTTGCTTATTTCCCCCTTAAACTACCATTGCTCTTTAAGTTGATGCTGGAATATCTTTATTAATTCAAACTGACCTATCTACAGAGTTCCCCGTACCAGACTCTCCGATGCTGGCATCCCAGCGATTTCCAGTCCTGAGTGTGTGTGTATCTGTGTTAACAGTTCTTTCCTCACAACAGTAAAATAAAAAAACTAATAGGTTTTAAACCAATTCAAAACTTACCTTGCAGATCTGGAAATACTCTGAAGTCAGGGTTTCCTGTATCTCTTCTCTGAGAACCCCCGCAGCCCCTCCTGAGTGCACCGAGCCACTTCCAGCCCCACCACCACTGTTACTGCCACTGCTGCTACCACTGCCAGGGGAGGACGCAGTTAAGCCATCCAAAACTTTTCGGAAATTAAACTTCTTCATTTTTTAAACTGTTGAGAAATTCACAGGAAAGGATGACTTAACACATGTAATTATATCCAGGTTAAAGTGTTTAGCTTTTCATTAGTCAACGCAGTAGCCAGTCCCCATTTTACTAGCATTGGCTATAAAGGACCAAAGAGAGATGGGGCGGGGAACGGGAGAGGGGGAGCTACATATTGTCAAATTTTAATTCTAAAAAGCAAATCTTAGCAAAAACACACAACTCAGAAAACAACAATATATTCTCCTCATACATCAAATTTTCAAGGGCTTTATCGCCAGCTGTGGCTACGCTTTATCAGCAGTGGAGTAAAAATAAAAGGCAGTGTCATCGTCGTCATTAGCATAGTATCATCATTATTATACAATCAAACCAGAATCCAACAGACCAAGACTGTCTCCCTCCTAAGGGCGGGCTTTCCAACTGAGGTTCAGCTCAGAATATTTTATTTTCAGAAAAATGGTGTGTGGGGGGGAGGGGGGTGGGGGGGTGGGGGGGGGGGTGCGGTACCACCACCTTCCTGGCTGTGTCCCCATCGTCGTCAACGCTCTCATTATTTCAATGGGAAATGGGGGGGACGCTTTTTCCATTCCCCACCTCCAACAACCGGACCCCAAAGCATCTGCGGGTGACCTACAGCAAAAGCTAATGGGAGGGGCGAGTGGCGGCGCCAGCTGCCCCCGCTTCCCCCTCCCCTCTACCTCCGCTATCCCTCCTCCCCTTCCCGCGTCTCCGGCCCCCTCCCTCCCGGCTCTGCTGCGACCGCCGCCGAGATCCCCCGCCAGTCTGCTCTTCCCGCAGCACAGCAGTGGCTCTTGCGGGACAGAAAGCAGTGGCGGCGACGGCTGCGGCCGGAGTCTCTCCTCTGCCAGCTGAGCGCACACAGCCGCGGCTCCCGCGGCCCCCCCGCCCCCGCCCCCGGCCGAGCGCCTAGGCGCTGGGCTCTCTCCCGCGGACGCGCGAACACACAGACGCTGCCGCGCAGACATCACGCGCGGGCGCTCATGCTCACAGACACACACACACAGGTGTGAGGGAGCCGCGGCTGGACGGCGGCGTCCGCGTCCCAGAGGGATGACTATCTGATTCCAGACATAAGCACCTTCCTCAGCCGTCGCTAGCCGCCTGTCAGCCGGGGAAGCTCAGGGTGCAGAGAAAGGCTGGCTCGCACGCGCTAGTCCAGCCCGGTGCTGGCCGCTTCTCCCGTCCGTTCGGTGGCGGCGCCTGGCGCTCTCCGAGGTCCTAACCGAGCAGTCAAGCTCCACCACAGGCTCCGCCCTCCCGCTGTGGGAGGCAAGCCCCGCCTCAGGCAAGCCCCGCCTCCAAACCACCGCCTCTGTCCCCCCACCCCCTCCTGCCCAGGGAGCCAAGAGCCCCTGAAAGGGGCGGAGAGCAGCTTCCTCTCCAATCCTAGACTTGATAGGGCCAAGGTCCATGGTTGCAAAACGCGGAAGAAATTTGGGGATAGGCCACAGGAAAAGTCCTTGAAAGGGGGAGGGAAGAAATTGGAAAGGTAGCTGAAGTATTTGATTGACAGAGGCATTGGCCAGTATGCTGGGCGGCAATGCTTTAGGGGTTGTAATTGGCGCTACCTGTTGAAGGACGCTAGTGCGAATCAATAGAATGCCTGGAAGCGTGTGAACTTAGGCTATTGAGTCCGAGGGTTTCGGAACGTTTGTCCCTAGGTATGGCTCTGGACAATTTTGTGAATTGACAAGTGTTTTCCAGTTAATCACCTTTGTGAGCCTCTTCCCGCTCTCCAAGTGCAAGTATTGGGCTCCCTTCGCTGCTCTGCTACTTGCATAATGGTTTAATGGGTGACCTCAGCCAGAGGGAATTGTATTTCAATTGAGTTTTGGGATATACTGTATAGCCTTAGATACTAAATAATTATTCACCGTGTTCCCTCTAATACGTAGAATTACCCCTTCCTCCCTTTTCACATATACATTCAAAAATTTAAAAACAAACAAAACAAAAAAAACACATTTCTGTCCGGTAGACGGTGTCAGGAATATATTTTAGGTTTTTTCTGAGTCACAACAACCACTGAAAGATGCACTATTCGGTGCAGGGGTTTTTTTGTTTGTTTTTTTTTTTAAACAGCATCAGGGTAGGAAGATTCGGTTCTAAGTCCTGACGCGCTCCTGAATTGGGGAAAGTTAGTACCTGATTTCTTTGTCTGTGAAAATGAAGGGCAGCCCAGTGGGCCATAGCTAGCTGTAGACTTCAATGTGGGCAATACAACAGAGCTCATTATTATTATATTTTAAAAATTTAGAATGACATCGTCTTTTTTTCCATGTGTGTGGGGGGGGGGGTGGAGGCGGCGGGTAGGAGGGATAAAGAGGGAGACCTGAAAGAGAAATGAGTTGCTCAAGGTCACTTATCAAGGAAATGGCAAAGATGGAATAAAGCCCAATTTTTCAGATCCTCAGCTCAATGCTCACCTTCTCCTTTTAAGTTTTTCAGTACTTAATGTACTTTTGAATCCTCCCAAAGACCCCCAATACTGCCTGGTAGTCTCTCTTTGTGACAGCTGGACGATAAAACTTTCAAAGGCAGGCGTACAATTTTATATATATATCCTATCTTGTTTATCAGCTAGCACAATTTCACATAGAATAGGGACTTACAGGGTCAACAATTGGCTTAACGGTTATTAGTAAAAGGTTTATGAGACGGTACCAATATCCTGTTTGGGCGGGGTAAAAATAAGGGTGCAAACAAATGCCCTGTCTGATGTTAACTGGATTTTGGGAGAGTTCCAAACAGTATATTGGATTCCTAACAAAATGTATCTTTGTCTTTACAATCTTTCTATAATTTTTTTTCCTTTTCTTCTTTCTGGCCCATTTCACCTCCAAGCATGGGTGCCTATTAAGGCTAAAGTAAAGAGTTTGCTTTCCTCATTTTTTGTCCGGCTTTTCTTTAAATGGCTGGTGGGGTAGGGCGGGGTTGCTCTAACTCTGTGGGAAGTAGGTATTGTTGTCTAAAATAATGGATTTAAATGTCTTCCTTCCCTTCATCAGGAAGTCTGTTGGCAACTATTTAATTTTCAAGTGAATGAAAACAAGCCTATACCAAGTGGTGGTTTGGGCTTTTGGTAAGAGTGAAGGAAAAAAAAAAAGCAAAACTAGAATATCCCACTTCAGCAAAGTGAGATATAATTTTTGCAAGAAAACCCCTTAAAGCACCCATCACTAACACTGCAGAATCTTAGCAAACGAGGTGGTGATTTTTATTCTAAGAATTGGGGGAGAACTGAGAATTAAAAATACACAAAACAGATTGACAAAAATTCTGTTTAGGATCCTGAAGGGAATTCATTGGCCTACTTGACTTAAAAAGGAGGTGACTGTAGATATCCTTTCAGATGGGACAGCAAATAAGAATAAAAGAAAAAGCCAAATTAGAATATATGTGTTTACAAACAAATACATGAAACCTAAAAATAAAATATGATTAGAATGCTGGACTGTGGACTCTTTGGAACTATTTTAAATATCTTAATTCCTCCGCAACAGATCTTGAATAGCAGAGTGCTTCATACATAGTAAGTACCCAGTAAAACTAATTTGAATAAAAGATAGCAAGTAAAAACCTTAGCATAATTGCAATCTCATAGAGTGAGAGAACCTGTGGATGGAGAATATTGTGATGCTAGTTCACAAACTGTAAGCAAAGAAAACAAATGAGCAAGAAACAGAGTGCATTTTGTGTACGTGAAGGGGCAGGACAAACAATTATAACCTAAAAATCTTGCTAGGTGAGAGAAGCACAATTAAATATTCATGGAAAGAAATTCCATTCTTAATAAATTAAAGAGAAGTAAGATGTAAACCATCTGGTAAAGGGAATGAGGCGAGACCATGAAATATACATGATAACTAATATAGGGGTCTTTAGAATTGGGTCAGATAACGATAATGGAAAGCTGTGATAATTTTACTGCAAACTAGAAGACTGCCTCATTGAGAGGAATTTCTGATAAGCCATAATGTCTTCCTAAAATTACAAGTATGAAGAACTGCAAGAGAGAAAAATAGAGTCTAAGCTTAGGCCTTGGAGCAAAATCATGAGATTATTCAAACAAATCTAATACATTGGGAAGATTATTAGAATACATGTAAAAGATGCATTACAATTCACTCTAAAGGATTGTGATGTTGTATTCAAGCCAACAGTGAGCCTAATATAAGCTGCTTTTTTACATCCTAAAGATAATGAACTAAATGTACAAAGTTTGTACATCTTTTGCACTTCACACAAAGATTTGCTAAACTGACTAGGCTTGGAGAAAACAAAGCCAAACTTACTGGGGTTAGAACTTCAACATGTGAATTCTGGGGAAATGCAATTCAAATAATAACAAATGACAATTAAATTCAACATTCTTTGAGCAGAGCATCTGCAATAAGTTGGAACTGGATGAACTGTTTTACATTTAGTTTCTCATATAATCCTCATAACAATCATGTATGATAGCTATCGATAACTTTATTTTATAGGTTAAAAAAATAGAAGCAAAGAAAGGGTAAGCAGTATGCCCAACATCATAAGTTTAATGCAGTTATTTTCAACCTTTTTCATCTCATGGCTCATAAACTAATTATAAAATCTGTGGCACACACAAAAAGATATATTTTTTGCCAATCTGACCAAAAAAAATAGGTATAACTTTGATTCATTCACACTAGATAGCTATTGTTGTGTTGGCTGTTGTCATCTTTTTTAAATTTGACAATCTAAGAGAAAAGAGCTCAGTGCCCCTGACTGGTCAAGTATTGCATGTTTTAAAAAATCTTGTGGCATACTTGTTGAAAATCGCCAATTTAGTGGGTTGTAAAATAGAAATTTTGGTTCGCATAATCCCAAAGCTCTTTCCTCATGCTATTAGCTTTCTTTGGAAAAACCAAAGAAGTCCTATTATTTAGTTATTTGTTATTAGAAAAGGGGATTATTACAAAATTTAGCTTGCTTCCAATCAGTAGATGATTGGATCAAAAAGTAATGGTACATATACACAATGGAATACTACGCAGCAGAAAGAAAAAAAGAACTACTAAACTTTGCAACAGCATGGATGGAACTGGAGAGCATTATGCTAAGCGAAATAAGCCAGGGGGCTAAAGACAAATACCATATGATCTCACCTAGAAGTGGAACCTAACCAACGATACAAAGATGCAAGGAAAATAAGACCAGCAACACTGAAAGGAAAAGAAATCAGCAGAGATAAGAGGGAAGAAGAGGGGGGCAGGGAAAAGGAAGGGAAGGGGAAAGTCAAGGAACATATAGCAAGGACTCATGGACAAAACCAAAGGGGAAGAGCTGAGGGAAGGAAGGAGGGAGGGGGCAAGGGAAAGTGGAGGGGGGTAGGCAGAGACAAATGTATTTGAAAAAATAAATTAAAATAAAATAAAAATTAAAAAAAGAAAAGGGGATTATTAAAAAATTTAAATATTAGAATACCAGAATTTTTAAAAGGGAAAAGAGCTGCTAAGGAGTTCGGACACTAGAACTACAAAGGAATTTTAGAGATGGGGAGTGAGTACTAGAAGCAGAGAACTTTTGCGATAGTAAGCTAATAGAAGGTTCTTATCTCACAAGAAATCTCAGTATACTTTGAAATATATTGAGTCCCAGGGAGTATCCCACTGATATAGAATAAATCAGTAACCCAATACCTAGTTGGATGTAGAAAGGCAGTACTAAATTGCTCAGAGAGGCGGTAGTGTCAGAGAATATCAAAATATCTGGAAGGAGAATTTCGGTAGAGAGAAGGTGATGACTCAAGGCTTACTGTAAGTCCAGGATGGTTATTATTAGTAAATGTGGACATTTCTAACCTGCTTGCTATGAGGTACCAAGTCTTGGACTGAGCTAGCTAATTTATCATTTACTTCTGACTCCTCCGTCAAGTTATAGCATCATCTTTTATTATTTGCCAGTCTAGGAGTTAGAGTTTTATTGAGAGAATACCGTCAAAATACAGGTTCCACCTGTATCCTTTCTGGCAAAATTTTGAAGAGGATTAGGAATTCTCTTTCCTTCCCAAATCTTCATCCAAACTTTTTTTGACCTTCTTATACATTCTTCATGAGGGGTACTGGTTGATAAGTGACAGCTTTCTGTCCTATGGCAGGAATTAGCCATATGAGTATTAAAATACCTTATTCAGCCTACTCCAAGACTGCAATGGGAGAAATCACTGGGTTAATTAAATAATGTCATAGCTCTCAAGAGTTTCAGATAGTCAGGGGCCATTTGGATAGACCCAAAACATACAAAGCATGGTTCAATGCACAATCAAAGATAGAACTGCAAACAGAACTCATCCCTTCTAGGACAAAACTCAAATATTTGCTATTAAACATGTAATTAAAACCAGCTCTTTGTGCATCTTTTAAAATAGATTTTTCACATATCAATCCATTACATTGAAATATGGAAAGAGAAGGGTTTTGTGCTGGGACAAGACCAAGTTTTCTAGCTGGGGCACTAACATGTCCTTTTAGCCTCTAAGTTATTATAAAGGCTATTATAAGGAACAAATGAGATGCTTATAAAAATGATTTGCAGACCACTTTATAAATACATTGTTACTCATTATTTTTTGCTTAGTGAAACAGTTTATAAGGATTGACGTTAGAGTTGAATCTACTTTCCCATTATTATTAATATAAAAGTCTCTTGCATCTGTGGATTGACTGCTGCTGAAATTGAAGGGGAGTAAAAGGATTTGGACTAGATGAATTTAGGTTCTTTCCAATCTAAAATTCTGTCTTTATATGATTTATTTATCAAAGTTCACTGCATTTTCTACTTCAATACACAAAGCCTCATTGAAAAGGTAATTAATAAACGAGTCAGAGAGAGACAAATACCGTATGTTCTGACTTATATGTGGAATCTAATGAACAAAATAAACTGATGAACAAAACAGAAACAGAGGCATGGATACATGGAACAGACTGACAGCTGTTGGGGGGAGGAGAATTGGGGAGTTGGATGAAAGAAGGTGAAGGGATTATGCAAAAAAAACATATATGTGTGTATAGACACACATGTATGTATATACACACACACACAGTGTGGTGATAGAGGGAAAGGAGGATGGGTGATAGCTGGAGATGGGCAAAGGGGGAGAAATGAGGATGTAAAGAGACTTTGCTTGACACAATAAGTGCACAATGCAGTGTGCAGATGATGTTTTATTGAGCTATACAGTTGAAACCTGTATGGTATTGCAAATGGATGTCACCCCAATAAATTCAATTTAAAAAAGGAAAAGAAAAGGTAATTAAAAGAGAATCTATGTAGGTACCAACAGATGAACTGAAGTCTACAGAGGAATCCTAAGAAGGATCTATCTACCAATGAGAGATTCCTGGAGATCACATTTTTATTAATATTTACAAGCATGTACATGTATATCTGATTGTAAAAGTAAGGTATGTTAATTACAGAAACTTTAGAAAATATAAACATTTATTTCTAGTCCTCTTTAAGACATTTTTAAACAAATTGGAAGTGTCCAAAATACATCATTTTGATTTCTGTTTTATTTTTAACTAAACATTTCTGTAATGAGTTTTCCAAATTTCATTAAATATTCTTCAGAAATACATTTGAATATCAATATTATATTCAATCATAAAGATATTTATAAATGTATTAAGTCATTTCCATATTATTGAATATTTATTCTCATATGTAAAAATAATAGTGAACTTTTTATTCCTAAATATGCTTTGCTTATTAAAAGTTTTATAATATTAAGTCCTCAGACAGGTTCTCCTCAATCAGATTTTGTTATAGAGGATATTGCTATGTCAAAATAATATGTTTTTATTAGTTTTAAATTTTATTTTTAAAAAGTTGTTCCAATTTATAGCCTCCTTAAGACCTTAGGTCTCTGTAGAGAACTCATGTTACAATGAACCTTTTCAAGGGATGTCCCATACCACCTACATTGACATTTTTTGTTTAGATGTTAAAAATATTCAGAGAGTTTTAAGATGATAAGAATTGGTAAGAACAGTCAACTAAACTGAGCAGAAAACACGGCAAGGTAAAACATGTAATTTCAGTAAAGCTTGTCATTTCAGTTTGAAGGAAGAAAACATAAAAGTTTTTATAGAACTTCAAGGTTAGAAAGATACTCAGTCTTTCATCAACTGACTTATTTCACTTAGGTTAATATTCTCCATTTCCACCCATGTTGTCGCAAAAGGTAGGAGTCCCATCTCTCTCTCTTTCTTTACTTCTTAAATACAGATTGATTTTATTTAATTTTTTAAATGTCAAAGTTAATTATAAAATATTAACAAAATTTAAAACCAATATAAAGTCTCAGCAATTAAACCAACATGACACCAGCACAGAAATAATCAAGTAGATCAATGAAATATAATGAGTATTCTAGACACACATATATGTCTATCAATGTATGATTAATTTGATGTTTCATATCAATGGGTAAAATAAGGCTTATTCAACAAATAAGGTGCATGGACCACTATTACTTGAAATAAAACAAATATAGAGCCCTATTTCACACATTATACAAAAAATATTCAGGTGAGTTAGAAATCAATATGTAGAATCTAAGGACTATATATGACCTCACCTAAAAGTGGACTCTATTCAACAAAATAAACTAACAAACAAAATAAACCACAGGCACAGAAACATGGAGCAGACCGAAAGTGACCAGAGGGGATTGGGAAAGAGGATAGTGGTGGAAAGAAGGGGAAGGGACTAGACAAAGAACATGTGTGAATGACCCATGGACATGGACAACAGAGAGGGAATTGACTGTGGGAGTGGGGGATGGGGGTGGGACAGGTGGAGGGAGGTAAAAGAGTAAAAATAGAGAGAACTGTAATAGAATAAACATGATAAAAATTAAAATAAAATACATAAAATTTAAAAAAAGATAGTAATTCACGTTTGATTTCTAAATTTAAAAAGTAGTAACACAAACCTCCATTCAATTATATCAAGTTAAATTTTACTATGTTATGCTATTTGAGGGGAAAAAAAGAAAATAAGAAAAGAGAGAGCTTAAAGGGCAGAGAAAGAAATATATAGGAGTGAACAAAAATAGGTTTACAGTTGTGAATACACAAAACACAGTTTGTTTTCATAGTATTTATTATTATATTATTTATTTGTATTACAATGGTAAACCTACTTTTGCAAACCCCTGTATATAGACCTAAGGAAGGATAATTTTTGGAAGGAAACCAAATCTTAAAAGAATATTTAAGACTTTTAAAAATAGTTTGGATTTTTGCCACTATAGACTAAATAGAGATATGAACACTTGGTATTTGTTTGAACAAATGAAGCTGAGAGCAGGATTCAGACCACAGATCATAGATTCTCTAACCTTGATCTAGACAATAAAAACTACCAAGGCATTACAGTTTTTCTTTGGCTTGGGATATGGAGACAAATGGAAACAATCCCTTTTAGACCCAGCCTCTCATTTCCTCAAGTTTTGATTCATCATGACTTGTGATGATTGTGCCAGTTTAAATAGGAATGTGCCTTTGTTTTCATGATGGCAATCATGAAATTTAATAATGCCATTACTGAATTACTCTTTGATAATGGCTAACAAAAGGTTAAGATGTGAATATTCCAAAAATATTCATATTAATTGTTAGCTGTGCTAAAATTGGCACACTAGAGTTTTAGAGAATAATCCAGGATGCAAGCATGATTCTGCTTTACTAACAAGAAAACTCCCAAAACAGAGTCATGTGAGTGGTAGGACAACGACTTCTTGCCTATCCAAATCCTTTAAGTGGGTCCTCCCTGGCCATGCAGGATAAGCTTTCCATTTCAATCAGTACCTTGGCTAGCTTGGGCTGGCAAAACATTGACATTCTCTTAACCTTGGTCATACTGAAAAACTTTACAAGTATTTTTTCAGTAATAGCCAGAGTGATTTATGGCTTCTTCTACATCTCCTCAGTTAGAAAAACAGGTATTATTTCTCTGCTCATTCTTTTCTTTTCATTATTCCCACTCTGTTGTCTTTAGCCATAATCCCTTTTTAATGCAAATATTACTTTGTGTTGCATAGTTTTTCAAATGTGTCTGTGTCTAATGTGCTTTAATTGTGGAGACCAAATTTCTTCAATTTTCTGGGACAGTTTTCTATTTAAAAAATTCTGTACCATTGTTCTCATAAACCATCAAAACCATTTCAAACACTATCCAATTCTTCAACAAAGCACTGTTTTCCATGATGTTTTTTTAAATATTTGAGTGGCAAACCTATGGAGGAGGGAGATACACAATAGAGTATTTTTCAGAGCAGGAACTCTGATTTCAGACAGACTTGAGGTTGTTACTTATTGTGTGTGACCTTGCACAAGTTACTTAACATCTTTGCATTTCAATTTTCTTATCTATTAAAGAAAGATAAAATTACCAACCTCATAGGATGTTGTGAAAATTAAGTGAGAGAATTCTGGCACTCAACACTCTGCCTGGCACATAGAAAACCCCCTACATATGTTAGCTATCATTATTTTTCAGCACCAAAGTCTCACATGAGTATTGGTGGTCATAAAAGAATTATGAAATTCTTGAAAAAAATGTAATTTTATCATTCAAGTAAAGGACACTAACATGAAAACTACTAAAATGCTGTTTGTTATGATTTAGCTGGGTATTTGTAGCTTAATAATTAAATAGTCCTTTAAAAAGGAAGTCTTTGTAGAAACTGTAAGTTCGGAGGAGTTCACTTGGGAAATCCCAGAATGGTAAACCTTAGAAAATAGGCAATTAAGTTAGTCATAATATCTGTTTAATAAACACTATATCCTTAAGTCATATCTTAATGAGAACTGGTTAGCAAAATGGGACAAAGAAAAATGTATTCATAGATCAAAGATAGTTGAATATGTTTACGGGTTTTCAACATGAGAACCTTATTCTTTCAAACAGAGAGAAAACCTATGAACTCAGACTCTCTCTGCCCATCCTCCAGGATGGAGAAGAGTTGTTACTGTTTTTGTTTGCTTGCTTGTTCTTTTTTGCTGTTTTTGTTTTTCTTTATTAACAACTTTTGAATATTGGAATAACCATTGGCAGCTATTGATATTATAAAATTTTTCCTGATAATCCACATAAAATGCTCAGACTTGCCAAGAAATGCTGTGAAAAGACTGAAAAGAATAAACAATTATTAAGCAAACTGAGTTCTTTAAACAAATGTGAGGGGAATAATATGACATCATTTCAACAGCAAATGATGAAAATGACAATGCAAATATTGTATTAAGTAATATACATCTTTGTTGAACTTTTTATTTCTCTTCATGTAATTGTATACTTTTAAAAAAATTTTTTGTAAACATTTTATTTATTTATTTATACATGTTTATTCTATTACAGTTGTCTCAATTTTCTGAGACAACTTTACCGCCCTCTACCCATCCCATGCCCACTCCCCGCTCCCACAGTCAATTCTACTCTGTTGTCCATGTCCATGGGTCATTCATACATGTTCTTTGTCTAGTCCCTTATCCTTCTTTCCACCACTGTCCTCTTTCCCCATCCCCTCTGGACACTTTCAGTCTGCTTCATGTTTCCGTGCCTGCAGTTTATTTTGTTCGTTAGTTTATTCGGTTGAATAGAGCCCACTTACAGGTGAGATCATACAGTATTTGTCTTTCATCAACTGGCTTATTTCACTTAGTTTAATATCCTCCAGTTCCATCCATGTGGTTGCAAAAGGTAGGAGTTCCTTCTCTCTCTCTCTCTCTTTCTTTCTTCCTTAAATGCAGATTGATTTTATTTATTTTTTAAATGGCAAAGTTAATTATAAAATATTAAAATAATTGAAAACCATTATAAAGTCTCAGCAATTAAACCAACATGACATCAGCACAGAAATAATCAAGTAGATAAATGAAATATAATGAGCATTCTAGAGATAAACGTATATATCTGTCTAACGATATAATATATGATTAAGTTGATATTTCAAATCAATGGGTATAATAAGGCTTATTCAACAAATAAGGTGCATGGACCACTATTACTTGAAATAAAACAAATGTAGAGCCCTATTTCACACATTATACAAGAACTATTCAGGTGAGTTAAAAATCAATATGTAGAATCTAAGAAGTTTTAGAAGAAAATAGAACTAATATTTTTTATGACCCGAAGTAAAAATATTCAAACCCAGAGTTATAAATATTGACAATATGAGTATATTAAACATTTAACTATATAGTAATATACATATAAAAAGTTAAAGGACAAGGAATAGAATAGAAAAGTATTAGCAACACAACTAAAACATGGTTAATAGGTTTGGGGTTTTTTAGGGAAAAGAGTTCTACAAACCTTAAATCAATAAATGGATAGAGAATACCAAAAAGTCATTTAAAGCTTCTTTTTTTTAAATAATAGAAAAAGGCAAGAAATATACTAAAACACGTTTAGTTTCAACAAATAGTAAAGGAAAAATTAAAATATATCATTGTCACAATCAGATTAATGAGTATTAAAAATATTGGTAGTATCAAGTATTGGTGACTGTGAAAGGAATTAGGTATTCATAGAACTTTTTCTTCATCTTAAAGCTGTCCCTTTAGCATATTTTGCAGTGCTGGTTTGGTGGAGGCATATTCTTTTAGCCTTCTTTCTCTGGGAAATTCCTTACTTCACCTTCCATTTTAATTGAGAGCCTTGCTGGGTAGAGCAGTCTTGGTTGCAGACCTTTGCTTTTCATTACTTGGAATATTTCTTGCCAGTCCCTTCGGGTTTACAGGGATTCTCTTGAGAAGTCAGCGGCTAGCCATATTGGGGCTCCCTTCTATGTTACTACCTCGTTCTTCTTTGCTTGCTTTAGGATTCTCTGTTTGTCTTTGATATTTGCCATTTTAATGATGATGTGTCTTGGAGTGGGCCTCAATGGGTTCCTCTTGAATGAGACCCTCTGTGCTTCCTGGATTTGCATGACCTTTTCTCTCCTCCTATTAGGAAAGTTTTCCATCATTACTTGATCTCCTGACTTTGTGGTGTGAACTTCTATGATTGGAGACCACTGTTTTTACTTACTGGATCTGACTCTGACGATGTCAGATGTTGACCCTGCCTGACCTTAGACAGTTTGTTCGAGACTTCCAGTAATCTACTGTTTGTGGCTGTCTCCTTCAGGTGTTCATCTAGGTACTCTGCACTCAGCAGGCTGCCTTAGACAGCTCAGGGAAGGGCAGAGTCCCTCCTGGGGGTGGGGTTATTGGGTCCACTCACACTTCTGCCATATGGGGGAGGAGTCCATACCGGGATCCCACCAGCTGCTCTCTCTGCTCTCTCTCCAAAGCCTCTGTCCCCAGTCTCTCCTCAAGTATTGCCAGACGTCTCTGCACCCCCTTTAGCCTGGGATCTACTGTCTGTTGCTGCCACTCTGTACTCAGCAGGCAGCTTAGACAGCACAGGGCAGGGTAGAATCCCACCTCCAGGTAGGATATTGAGTCCTTTGATGCTGGTGCCGCTCAGGGGATGTGGTCTCTTCCTGGGCAAGATGGCCGCTGCCACATGGGGGATGAGTCAGCACTGAGATCCCACCGGCTACTCTCTCAGTTCTCTCCCCAAAGCCTCCCTCCCCAGTCTCTCCTCAGGTGTCTCCAGCCCACTCTCCCCGCCTTTGCCAGAGACCAGGGTAAGTGGCTGCAAATAAAAATTTATGTGTTGGCCCTTTAAACAGTTCTTTACCTCTCCAGCTGCCTGTCTCTGGCAGAGAGCAACCCTGCCCCTTTTTGCAGCTGGCTGTTTTCTGTGCACCTTTTGGGCTCTGGTGCTGCGGGCTAGAGATCCCTATTTTTAGTTTAGACCCCGCTCTTCTTGAGGGGTGGGAGGGCCAATCCAACTGGCTGTTTCAATATCCTACTGGTGCTGCCACCTGTGGGCGCCCCGCCTGCTTTCTCAGGTCTCTACCGCACTCCTTACCAGATCGATTACTTTAAAGCCGAATCCTCTGTCTACAAGGTTACAAGGCTCCTCTCTTGCCATTGTTCAGTTGTTTGTTCCAGGTAATTTCTCCACAATTTAGTTGTAATTCCAGGTTGGTCCTGGGAGGAGGTCAGTGTGACTTCCACTCAATCCTCCACCATCTTGATTCTCCTCCTAATTGTATACTTTTTAATGTAGGTTGTTCATTGTATATAAAATTGTGATTTAAATTTTTCACCATTAGGAGACTTGATGTAAGCAGTTTACAAATAGAAAATAATAAATCTTTTGTAAGAATAAATGCCCTGATTTGTAAATTTTAAAATAGGGTTCCCATATTTATATCATCAATTCTTATAGAGATTTCCACAGTCCAGGAAAAGAAGACTTTAAGAATAACAGGTAGCAGCTACAAAAGCAGGTGTTCCACAGGGTGTGAGAAGCAAAGATGAGGATGAAGCCTTATTTCCCTTTTGCATACCAGGCTTAATGAAGTCTTAGGCTTTGAAAATACAGGATGAGAAAAAGGGAAAAGTACCAAAAATAGATGTAAGAGTAGTTTTATGACCTGAAAAATGGCCTGTAAGTATCAATTTTTGTCTATTTTGATCATGGGTATTTCCCCATCACTGCCTTGCACAAAATAGGTATTCAATAAATGTGTGCTGAATGAATGGATACTAGTACATGATATCCATGCTTCACGCTAGAATTTTAGGCCTGAATTTGAATACATAAGTAAGTCACAAATTAAATAAAATGCTTCACTTATTAAAACAGTTATAAGAGTAATGTAAATGGTATAAGCAGAACCCTGTGATTGCATTGAAAGAAGAGCCAATTATTTCTTCCAGATGCCTCAGTAAAAAGAGGTAAATAATTTGAGAAGGTTAGTTTTAGCTCTTCATGAATCATTCCCTATACTTAGCTTCCTCAATACAGCTCTATGATGCTTTGCCTTCTACCTCTTTGAGGTCTCTTTCACCTCCTTCACTGGGTCATCTCTTTCCAAACCCCTAAGGATTTAAGAAGCAAATTCAACATTAGCAAGAATTAATAGTTATCATAAATTACTATTTCAAGAAGTTTGGTAGTAAAGGAAAAGGAGAAAACAGAGAAAATATGAAATTGAAGTTGCTGAAGGGAATTGGAATGAATAATATTGAGGAGCAGAGAACAAACTATAAAGATTCAACAGTAAAATAAGATAACCAATGAAACAAGGTCATAGTTTGCAACAACTATTTCATAACTTTCCTACTTTTTTCAACCCTCCAGCTTCTCTCCCATCACAACCCTGGCTCCTGGCTTTGCCCTGAATAGAGAAAATGAAGCCATTAAAAGAGAATGTCCTAGCCCTCCTACCATGAAATCTTCAAGACAATAATAAGCACCGGTCCATGACTTCTCAATTTCACTCTACCTGTTTGGCAACTAAAAAGGTATCTCTCCTACTAACAGCCCCTACCTCCCACCTTCTTTGCACATTCTCCCAGATTTCATATATGGCTCTCTGTTTATCAGTATGACAGTTAAGACTCCCTGGGAACCTCTCATTTTCTCTACATGCAAAATTATTATTTTCCTGATTTTCCAAATTATGGGTAATGTTGGGACAAAATTATCCATGAGAAAGAGTTCAACACAGTTATAAATGAACATGAGATATTTGTTCTATAATAGAAATTATAAAGTTGTGGTGAAGAAAAGATTTTTTTTTTGTCAAACCAAAGAGCATGCTTTATCAAGTAGGAAGGAAGAACTAGAAGATTCCAACCTAGCAGGGTTAAAATAGGCTTTATTTATTTAGATTCAGTAAGAATAACAGTTTCAGCTCTGACCGGGTAGCTCAGTTGTTAGAGCATCCTCCTGTTATGCCAAGATTGTCGGGTTCAGTCCCCTGTCTGGGCACACACAAGAATCAACTAGTGAATGCATATATAAGTGAGATAAATAGTCAATGTTTCTCTCTCTCTCACTTCTAAAAATAAAAAGAAAAGCAGTTTCCTCAGCATATCATTTTTAATCATTTAAAATTTTGAAAATATCATGGATTGATACTTTAATTGCTTTAGAGTTTGAAATGGTGTTTAGATTTTCAGATAAAAATAACCAGAATCCCAGTATTCTTTTCACTTTGGCATTTAGATTTTTTAAAAATACAATAAAAAGTAGGCCTGCCTCCTGGGTGTTAGAACTTCTAGCTATAAGAGTCAATCAATCAGGAAGAGCATTTGTGGGTAGGAGTTGTGAAAAATTGCCAACTTGACCTTGAAAGTAATGAAAAATAATTGAGTCTAGTGGCAATAAGCATTTATTTCCCACGTCCTGCAGTGGGAAATAAATATTTTTTTTTTGGTTTAAAATTCTGTCCTCTACCAGCTACTCACACATATTCATGTGCACTATTAACTTCATAATATATATTAACAAGCCCTCATAGCTGGTTAAGATGCTTCTTCTAGCAGGCTAAAAACATGTTTGACTTAGTGATGCTGTGAATAATGTAATCTAATAAAACTGTGTCATGTGCACTGAAAAGCAGTCAGAATGAAAGAATAGTTTACCCAAAGAAGCAGCAACTAGGAATACAGTTACACTAGCAAAATCATCGATTTATCTGGCTCAGTAGAATTTTGTCTATATTTCTTTTATTCCATATATATGCATTGTGGTAGAATCTCAAGGTTGGGAAAGATATAAAAGGCCATCTATTCCAATCAACTGTATAATATTTAAATTATCTCAACATTTGTTCTAATTGATCATCTAGCATTTTTGTGAAACACATCCCCTTACCCAAATATCCTATCCTTACCTATCCCCCAAAATGGCAAGAAGGAGTAAAATACCTCTAGAGAAGATGTTTTCAACCTTGGCTGTACAATGGAACATCCATAAGAGTTTTTTAAAATCTATATCCTGAGGCTACGACTAAATCAGAATCTCTGGGGTTGGGTCCAGAAATCAAAATTTGTTAACACTTTCCAAGTGATTCCAAATTCAGCCAAGGTTGAGAATCACGTCTCCAGAGTCAATATATCCTAGAAAAAAATTGTTTTTGTAGGAAGCCAAAATCAGTCACTCTGCAAGTTTCACCTATTGGTCCTAAAAGAAGTTTTCTTGGGAGTTCTCAGCTAGAGCTCAGAGAAAGACTCTTCTCCTTGACAGATCAAAAATGGAATAATTAGCCTTTTGACCTAGCAATTCCGCTGCTGGGATTATGCCCTAAGAATCCCAAAACACCAATTCAAAAGAATCTATGCACCCCAATGTTCATAGCAGCACAATCTACAAGAGCCAAGTGCTGGAAACAACCTAAGTGCTCATCAATAAATGAGTGGATCAAAAAACTATGGTACATTTACACAGTGGAATACTATGCAGCAGATAAAGAAAGAAAGAGCTTCTACCCTTTGCGACAGCATGGATGGAACTGGAGAGCATTTTGCTAAGTGACATAAGCCAGGGGGTGAAAGACACATACCATATGATCTCACCTGTAAGGGGAACCTAATCAACAAAAGAAATAAGCAAGAAAAATATAACCAGCAACATTGAAAGTAAAAAAGAAACCAAGAGAAATGAGCTGGAAGAGGGGACAGCAGGGAAAGGAAGGAGAAGGGTCAAATCAAGGAATATGTATGAAGGACACATGGACAGAGCCAAGGTGGGGAGGGATTGAGATAGGGAGGTGGGGGTGGGAGGGGCAAGGGAAAGTAGTGGCAGGTAAATGGAGACAAATGTATTTGAACATTACAATTTTTAAAAAATTAAATAATTAATTATTTTTATAAAGCATAAGTTAAAGGTTCAGAACTATAAGTTACAGCCATCACATATAACTCCCATTTGTTTTTTTTAACTCCTGAAGAAAATATCCCTTTCCTTAAACTTTTACACATCTGGGCAAAAGGGAATTGGACAGAAAAAGTTTCATCTAGAGTCTGGCTCTATGGACATGATTCTTTCAGTTTCTCTACTCAGGAGATGCCTGTCCATCTCTTTCTCATGTGAGATATGATAACATCCAAGTAAACATTTTATTTTAGGACACTGAATAATGCACTTTCTCTGTACTCTAGTAGAGATATTGTAAAGTTATAATCATGCAAAATCCCCAGGATATATAGCAAGGTATTGAGACTATAAGACATCTCAAGATATTGTTCCCTTCCTTTTTTGTTTATATATAAAAGTATTGGCAAAAGTTGGTTTATGCAGAACACAGAGTTTATCCTTGTATTATTATTTATTAATTGTTGTATTATTTATTTTTTATTAATCTACTTTTACCACCCTTGTATAATGATATCTTGAAAACTAAGTGACCTAAGTCTTGTTTATATATATTATATCAGCAATTTTCAACCTGATTCTCAATTGCAGCACTATTGTGCTGGTATGCTGCAACACACTAGTGCACTGCAAGAATTTTTAAAACATACAGTACATGACTATTTAGTCATGCACACTGACCCCTTTTCCCTTAGATCATTAAATTCAAAAAATGCAACAGAAAACACAATAGCTGTCCAGTGTGAATGAATCAAAATTGTACCTATCTTTTTGTCAGATCAGCAAAAAATATATTTTTTGGTGTGTGACAAAATTTTAGTAATAAGTTTATGTATATGATGAGATAAGAAAGGTTGAAATTCACTATTATACATATTATATTTAATATATAGTATATATTATATAGTATGTGGTATATACATTACATACTGTATAGTATATACTATATATGAAAATGATATCTTGACTAAATGGTCTAAGTCTTGCAGTGTCATACTGCCATATTCTCCTAGTGGCTGATTATCAAGTCCATTCACTCTTAGAAGAAGAAAACATTGTTTCATTTCTAATGGTCAAACTGAACCCAAGATGGACAGTGTGGTTATCACCCTTCCACATGAAGGATTCTAGAAAATTTAACAACAGATATCACTTCTTCAATTTCTTTCTTCCCTAGGTTAAATATATCCTCAATTCTTTCAACTACCCTTCATTAAACATGCCTTTACTTTCCCTCATTATCTTGGTCACTTTCTTCCTATTACTCTCTAGATACATCTAGCCCTCTTTAAATTACAGTTGCCAGAAATATGGAGATTTCCTTATTCATCCTAGATACCTTAATATAGAAGTTGTCTTACTTTAAAGACTGAGATAAGCAGTTGATCAATAATTGAAAAAATTACTAATATGAAGAATCATTAAATAAATGATAATTCACTAGCACATGATGGTACACTATTACTAGAAGTTTATAGTGTCAGGCTTAAGCAATGAAAGAATGGAGTTGCCATTAACTTTTTAGGAGAAACTTTAGAAAGGAGAAAGTTTTGCAGGAAGGACAGATCAGAATTTAGTTTGGGACTGTTAATATTTTAGTATCCATCAGTTGGTATTTGGATATTTAAGTCAGGTATTCAGGGGAGAGGTCTGAAGATATAAATATCAGAAAGGCATAAATGTATGAGTCACCAGAATTTAGATGGCACTTAACGGCATGATTTTGGATGAGACCACCAAAGGAATGAGTAATATAGAAGAGAAGAGGTACAAAGACTGAGCCCTTAGACATCCTGACTTAAAGAAGGGAGTAATAACCAAGAAATAAGAATTAAAAGGAGCAACCAATGAGTTAATTAAAAAAAAACAACACAAACCAATATGGTGTTTTCTGCATGCCCAGTGAAGGGAGGAAATGTTCAGCTGGGTCAAATACCACTGGAAGTCTAATAAGATCAAGATTTGAGGCCATGAATGATATTGATAGAGTGGTTGTGGTAGAATTGCAAGAGCAAATAAAGAAAGCATATATAAATTGGAATTGGATATCAAGTGTACAGATATTTTTTTCTTGGGGTTTTGCTGTAAAGGAGAGAAGAGAAATGGCACGTAGCTGGAAGAAAAGTTAAATCCACAGAAGGGTGATTATTTTTTCGGAGGTAGAATACAAACTGTACATTTGTTTATTATTAGGAAAAACCCATTAGAGAGAAGGAAATTGATAAGTGAGAAATGGGGAGAATAGTTGGAAGATATTTTTGGGTGTCAGAGAAAGATCTAAAACAGAAGTTGAGGGACTGGCCTTATCTAAAAGTGCAGAGAGTCTATTCATAATAACAGGGGAGAAAGCAAAGTATATGGTCAGAGATGCATTAAGGTGAATAGAAATGGTGGTGTTGCTTTTGAAAGCTCTCTAACTATTGTCCTATTTCCTCAGGAAAAGGGGAAGGAAGATCAGAAGCTAACAGGAAGTAGGAGGGAGGAAGTGTTGGAGGTTTAAGGAGAAAGGAGAAGGAATGAAATAATTAAATCTAACGGTATGGGAGTTTAATTGCTACGTAGCATCAAGGGTCCACTTAAGGTTAATTATCATGAATATAAAGTGAGACTAGTCAGTATGGTTTTGTATTTTTCCTTAGCTATATCAACTAAACAAATATAGGTATGCAAGAGACATAAAATTGATTTTAACCAGGATTGAAGACAAGTGAAAACAATAAAGAAGTGGAAAGAGGCTGAGAGCATTTGCAAGGGAATTAGTATAATGACTAACTACAGAATTCAAGCCAAATAACAAAGAATATGAAGACATGACCAATGAGATAGTGTAAAAGAAGTAGGATAGGTACTTCATTAGTCCTGGTAGGTTCAAAGAATTGTTGGAAATGAGATACTGGAAGAAATAAACTAGAAAGGTTAGAGGAGGGGCACTCGGTGTGGAAAGCTTCAAAGTGAAATCATGCAAGGGTTTCAGTACTGATAGATACAAGGTTTAATACATGATCTATAGAGTGGCTGAGGGAATGTGGAAGAGAGGTCATTGGAGAAGAGGAGGTTCAGAAACTGAAAAATCAGGCAATTGGAAGGATCGTCTATGTGTATAAAGAAATTACCAAGAATCAAGACATCTGTGCTATCTAAAAGTATGACAGAAATGAGGAGGAGTTATTTTCTGGGGGTCAGTATATGACTGCAACAGGCAGGGTAGTGGGAGGAATAGACATCTGATGACATAAGAATAAAATTGAGAGGGAGGTGGTTTAGAGATTGTTTTAGGTATTTTTCTTTATGCAACACACTTGGTTTCACCTTCAGCTTATCATTGATATATTTGTTTAATATACATTCTACATTTTCATTTGTGACTTGGATGAAATTAGATAACAAAACAAGTCTAAGGATAGAACTCTGAACTATACCACTAGAAATCTCCTTCTAGGTTGATACTGGCCTGTTAATAAACATCTAATTAATTATGCTATGATTTAATAATTTTATTATCTTGTTTGTAAAGATGTTCTGTGTTGTGATACATGTCTTGCTTAATTGAAATTTTGATATTTTATATCAAGTGCAGTGTTTTTCAGAGTAGCATATGGTTCCTTTAGTAGTCCGCAGATATACCCACAAAGGTCCTCAGCTTCCATAGGAGGATTATTCCAGTGTTGTCCTTTTATTTTAATAAAAATATTTTTAAATCAATGCAAATATATTCAATATAATTTGGATGACTTCTTTATAATTGAGGACTTCCACATGTCTTTTATTCCTGGGTCTATGTTTATCCTCACATTGGTACCAAGAAGTACTACTTTAATTATTTTAAAAAACAGAGGATGCTTTTATACTTAAATGATGCATGCATACAAAAAACAAGCCAGATAAAATTATTATGCCTTCTATAAGTGATGATTTTGCAGTGTTTCAAATAAAGAAAAGGCATGCGTGATAGAGCATGTGGTAGAATCAGGAGATTAAACCCATGGAAATCAGTACCATGTTCACATTGCTACACAGCAATTTCAGTTTATCTAAACAATGTCAGCTATCACATGAAATTAATGGGATGAATTTAAATAATACATTTATAGCTTTATTAGCATTTATATGAGCTTGGTATATAGTTTTATGTATATTTAATTATCATTAAAATACAAATAATTTAGTTAGATTTTAATCTTCTTTCCTCTTAATAGGCTTTAGTTATTACTGAAGTCTAAGAAATAGCTGTCTTTTCCATTATCCTTATATGTCTACTAATGACTCTGATTTAAAAAAGGAGTAAGATAACCAACATGCCTTGTTCTTTATGGGTCCATGCTGGCAACCATAAAACTACCAATTTTTCTACATCCTCTAAAGTTACTCCTGTATTAGTCAGTTAACATTCCCTCCAATCTCAACAGCTTTACAAAATTATATATGTACTTCATGTGACAAGACTCATGCAGATCCCAGAGAGGCTCTCCTCATTACAGTCACTTAGAAACCCACACTAATAGACTTTATGTGGACACTAGATCAGTAACAAAGTGCACACTGGCTTTTTAGAGTTTCTACCTCGAATTGCTACATATTGTTTTCAATCAAATTTCATTGGTGGATAATACTAATGACTGCCCATATTTCTAGAATCTTACAGGATAAATACCATATTCATCAATTTAGAATGAGCAAATTAGAGTTCTTTGTAAACAATAAAAGTTGACTCTAGCTAATTTAAGCAATTAAAAAAATCATTTAAAAGACTAAAAAGAGACCATTAAATAACCAGGTTCAGAAAAGTCAAAACCCAGAGAAGTTCTGGGTGTCTCAGTAGTAAGAATAAACAAATGGCCTCTTCAAGATGCCTCTTCTGGGGTGAGTGAAATTCACAACAATTCAGTCTTTTGGACGTTCATTGAGGGAGTGAGAATTGATTGGTAATAGAGTCATATGCCCACCCCATGGATAGGGGATATCAAGCACTCTAATACTCCATTCCAGTGAGGAGAGAGGTAATTTCCTAAAAGAAAAATTAGTGTTGTTATGAAAGAGGGGCAATAGAAACCAAAATGCAACCTTTTCTTCTGTTTGAAAATTTGAACATTATTAAGCTGTCTCCTGGCATCTCCACTATTTTTGATTTCTCAGAAGTTCACTATTGTTCTCATGACCATAAGTTGGGAGACTGACAAGAGATCCTGTCTGTCCACAGTTATCTTTTCTACTGATGTGCCACATAGCTGGTCTTTTTCATTACAGACATTGTTTTGTTTAGCCATCATTGCCAGGAGGGGTTTCACACCTAACAATCATCAAGTTGTGAAATTAGACAGCCATTTATCAGAGAAAGATGGTGTGGGAAGGAAATGAAGGACCATGAGGACATTTTTAAATGCCTGCATCATGGGAAACTTCCTGGAGAATGGTGATTTGAGGGTGGCAGCAGCTCTTGAGAGAAGTCCTAGGCAGTCTTAAGTTGCTAGTAATATGATTGGGAAAAGGAGCCACAGGAAAATTTTACAGTAAGAATATGAACACAGACGAGATCGGGCGCGTTCAGCACAATTTACAATAGCCAAGTGTTGGAAGCAACCTAAATGCCCATCAGTAGATGATTGGATCAAAAAATTATGGTACATATACACAATGGAATACTACGCAGCAGAAAGAAAAAAAGAAGTACTAAACTTCGCAACAGCATGGATGGAACTGGAGAGCATCATGCTAAGCGAAATAAGCCAGGGGGCGAAAGACAAATACCATATGATCTCACCTATAAGCGGAACCTAACCAACAATGCAAAGAAGCAAGGCAAATATGACCAGCAACACTGAAAGGAAAAGAAATCAACAGAGACAAGAGGGAAGGGGGGGGCAGGGAAAGGGAAGGGAAGGGGAAAGTCAAGGAACATATAGCAAGGACTCATGGACAAAACCAAAGGGGAAGAGCTGAGGGAGGGAAGGTGGGAGGGGGCAAGGGAAAGAGGGGGGGGAAGGCAGAGACAAATGTATTTAAAAAGTAAATAAATTAATTAAAAAAAAAAAAAAGAATATGAACACAAAATACCTTCTCTCCACATTGGCACCATCTGACCTTTGAAATTTGGCTACTACTGAGTTCTTCTTGAGTACCACCTGTTTTTCCTACTTTGGAGTATCAGTTATAAATAAAATGAGTTATTAATATTTGGCAGTGCAGCTTCAAACACTAAATAGAAAGTTTTACCAACTATTCTGCTGAGTCTTTGAAGACAGATGGACTAAGCATGTGTGCATCACTTGAACTGGCAGCAGTTTGCAATGGAGGGCCAAAATCTCATTCTGTCCACCCCGCCCCCATGCACACTGCTTCAGTGGGCTGAGCTCTCCAGATAATCAGAGAGCATTCTGCACATTTAAGAAAAAGATAATAGAAGAAGTCTGGGATGAGTTGGAATTATATTTAGTTACTTTTATTTATTTAATTTTTTTAAAAATGGCTGAAGCCAAAGAGTCTATAGTTACGTTTATAATATAGAACATGTTGTGATGAACTAATTCTCCCTGTAGAATCTTTCACTAGATGTAAGTTAAGTTATCTAGATGCTGCACTTACCCTTTCAGGCCTTAAATAACCACTACTTTACAGAATGGCCCAGATGTAGAACAAATACAAAGAGAAGGAAAGAAGCTTCTGTTCCAGTTTGCTAATAAATTGCCAATTCAGTTCCCTAAATGAATTTCTAGTGGCTTAAAAGAGTTTACATAGATTCTAAACTCTGTCAAACTTCAAGAGAGGAGCTTAGAAACTAGTAGAAAATGGATAAATTATTTAGACTTTAAAAGACTGAAGATGAAATAATGAAAACAGTCACTGTATTTACTCCTTAGGCCAAGCAGTTTAAGACCATTTTTCTAGTAGACAATGAGGGACACAGTGATCCTATATTTTAGGGGCTCACACTAAGTATGGATTTAGGAATGCATTATATACAATGCTACAGATTACAATATAGAAATGTATTATATGGAATGCTGCTAACTGCAGTATAGTGGGCTGAGGTAGCTATTTACTAATGGCTACATACCTTCATGGGGTCACAATAGACTAAAAACTGGATCTAAACCTCCTAATTAAAATACTGCAATGGTTTCTAATTAATCTTAGAGTAAATTCCAAAATCTGTGATATGGCCAGCCACACCCTGGCCTCATCTAGTCCTTGTTTATCGCTCCAACATTAATTCATGATACTATGCTGTAGCCACTCTGACCTCTTTTCAGTTCCTCCAATACCCCAAGCTCCTCCTCACTTCAGGTTATTTGTAGATACTGGCTCCTTTGACAGAGACACTTGCTCTCCGTTTGTTTGAGACTAACTCCTACACATTTTTCAAGCCCCAGATTAAACTTCTTTAATCTTTACTAACTCCCAGATGAGATCAGGTCTCCTTATTACACTCTTTTTTTCCCCAAAGATATTGAAGCCAGGGTGATTATAAATTAATGATGAACAATAATTAATACTAGTGCTAGGACAAGGATATTTCCCAAATTCAGAAACAGGTTGTTTCCAAAATCTCATAGATTTTTTTAAGTATGAAATTTGTTTTTCAGTTGTACTTGGAAGTCCCAGGCTAATTCTAAAAGATTGACCCACCCAGAAACATGCTCAAATATGGTGTTTTCAATACTACATTTAGCCACAGTTTATAATATTATTTATATAGAAAAAGACACTCAGAATTTTACCTAAAGATACCAAGAACACATTTATTCCAGGACAGAGATGGCAGAGGGACCTAGGGAAGAAGAAGTGGGAAGAGGAAGACTGCTATAGGAGCAGTCACCTGAAACTCAGCTGATATTTCTAGACACCTATAACATTTAATTTCCAACCTCTATACTTCACTTCTTATGTGACCTTCAATAGAAGAACAAATAGTAGGGATATCACATCTGGAAAGAGAAGTTGTGAGTAATGTTGAGAAAATATCCCAAAGGTACCAGCTGTTTATAAATCAGATGTTCTTACTTCAGGGAGTATTTATCCTCATGTCTAGTGGCTAAGACACACTCTTCCCAAAATAACAACTAGATTTTTCTTAAGCATGAAGCCTGAGGGAAGGTATTTGAATAATTTATGGAAAAGTCAGAAGATTTATACCTTCTCTGTCCAGAGAACACCTTGCTGGTAGCTGGAATTCTTGTGTCTATCTGACAGACACACAGTGCCTGTTTTCTCTAGATGCTGCTAGCTAAAGATTCATAGTTTTCTTTTTTTACTTTCCTTCTCTTTTTTTTAATATTCCCTATTAACCCACAAAGTGCTTTAATCATTACAGCTTTACATCTTAATGTGATTTCCAAAGTTAGAGTTTATCCTTGATCACATTTTCGATTGACTTCCTGATGAGATGTTAAGAAAGCAGACACCCTAAACTCACCAGAAAGAGGTTTATAAGTCATATTTAAAATGGATCTCCTCTGTGAAATTGTTTCACAAATAATGCTACCTCCTATATTTTGATTCCTGTGCCTGACTCCTAAATTTAAAACTATAGCTTACATTGGCAATTTTTGCCATTTATCCTCATCTTACACTTCTATTTTTACATTTTCCACATTCATTGTCTTAAGCCTATGTTAAAACTACATAGTAATCTACACCGCTTTCCACAATGGCTGCACCAGTCTGCATTCCCACCAACAGTGGACTAGGGTTCCCTTTTCTACACAGCCTCGCCAGAACCTGTTGTTTGTTGATCTGTTTATGATGGCCATTCTGACCACTGTGAGATGGTACCTCATTGTGGTTTTGATCTGCATTTCTCTGATGGCTAGTGATGCCGAGCATCCTTTCAAATGTCTCTGGGCCTTCTGTATCTCTTTCTTGGAAAAGCGTCTGCCCAGGTCCTTTGCCCATTTTTTGATTGGATCATTTGTCTTCTTTGAGTGGAGTAGAGTGAGTTCTTTATATATTTTGGAGATCAAACCTCTATCTGATGTATCATTAGCAAATATATTTTCCCATACAGTTGGCTCCCTTTTCAGTTTGCTGATGTTTTCTTTAGCCGTGCAGAAGCTTCTTATTTTGATGAGGTCCCACTTGCTTATTCTTTCCTTTATGTCCCTTGCTTCAGGAGACATATTGGTGAAAAAATTGCTGCTGAAAATGGAACTGCCTTTTGATCCAGTGATTACTCTGCTGGGACTATACCCTAAGAATCCCAAAACGCCAATTCAAAAGAATATATGCACCCCAATGTTCATAGCAGTACAATTGACAATAGCCAAGTGCTGGAAGCAACCTAAATCCCATCAGTAGATGAGTGGATCAAAAAACTATGGTACATTTACACAATGGAATACTACGCAGCAGAAAGAAAAAAAGAACTACTAAACTTCACGACAGCATGGATGGAACTAGAGAGCATTATGCTAAGTGAAATAAGCCAGGGGGTGAAAGACAAATACCATATGATCTCACCTGTAAGCGGAACCTAATCAACAATACAAAGATGCAAGGAAAATAAGACCAGCAACACTGAAAGGAAAAGAAACGAACAGAAACAAGAGGGATGGAGGGATTGGGGGACGTGGGAAAAGGAAGGGAATGGGAGGGTCAGGAAATGTGTAGCAAGGTCTCCTGAACAAAGCCAAAGGGGAAGGACTGAGGGAGGTGTTGGGGGAGGGAGCAGAGGAAGGTGGTGGGGGGAAGGCAGAGACAAATGTATTTGAAAAAATAAAGAAAATAAATTTTTAAAAAACTACATAGTAATCTAAACAAAGGGGCTGATAGTTGTGTCTATTGGAGGGAGTGACCCCAGTATACGTTTAGAGAGGAGTACCTTAGAAGCACTAATCTGATTCATAAGGGAAAAAAGGAACTTCTCTTAAAGCTGCAACTATGAAGCGAAAACACTGTTTTTTCTAGGTCCTTGAGTTTATTTGAGGGTGGCTGTGGCCCTTTTGGTTGATTTTTGTTTGTTTCACCATTCTTGATAGTACTGATATGGGTAAAGAAAAAACATTTTCTTTACTATAAAGAAACATTTTTCTTTACTATGGGGAATACCAGCAATCCCAGTGTGAATATAAATGGCAATTGACATTGGTCTTGGTCTCAGGGAGGAAAAAGGAGTTATAGAAGTTGTTTGTTTGGGGGGGTTCCCCCCCCCCACAACAGAGAATGCTCCACCTAAAAAAGGTAACTGCTACTTGGGTTCAAGCAGACTGTTACCATTTAGGAATGTAGGCACTGTTATCAGTCTTTTTATTTTTTTCTAAAGAAGCCAGACTTTTATGTGAGCTCTCTGTTTTTTTCAATGTTGGCTCACACTAATCCTTTTTTTTGTGTGTGTGTGACTTTACAAGACGGTATATGACATGTATTTTTCTGGAGACATTGACGTTCATTCTATCTTGACTGACTCATTTGGTGGGAACAAGAAGTCCACAAGCCAATGCATATAAAAAAGGGGAAGAGGATTAGGAAGAGGGGAGAAGTAAGGTAGACATTCTGTGATATATGAAGATAATGAGAATTGGTGCTTTATTTCTTACCAAAATATCTATATTCCATCAAACTGAGTTCTTTAGATGTCAAAAGCATGTATGATATTGAGAAACTTACAATTTTAAAAAGAAGTACTATAACCTTTAAAACAGGCAATAAAGAAAGACTATTAGGATATATAACTGTTGAAAGTCTAGGAAGACCTATTCTTATAAAGAATTGATACTCATTAGTAGCAAAAATACAGAGAAATGCCATGTATGAACAATGACAAAATCCAAAACATTGGTTACCTAAGGTGCAATTTGGGAGGAAGTACCATGGTGTTTTAATTGTGTTGCTGGTGTTTTATTTCTTAAGATGAGTGATAGGTATGTAAAGATTCCCTATAATTGTTATAAATTTTTATATGTCTGAACTATTTCATAATAAGCACATTTTAAAAGAATAAATGTTAGGCCTCTTTCAGGACTGTGAGTGGTTTTTCTGTCAAAAAATTACATTTTCTTTTCAAGAGCAAGAAGGCAAAAGGCTCTTAGATTCTTCTTCTCACACTAAAAATCTCTCACCCTCTGACAAATGACAATAGTCTGCAAGCTGAAAACTACACTTCAGATTGGCAGGAACATGGAGGCGTTACCAAAAATGTGCTAGCTGATAGCATGCTATGATTCCAGCAATTGAACCCTAGATTTCTGTTTGCTCTCGGAACCCAGCAAGATCTTTACAAAATGGCAGGGCTTAGGAGTCTGCATGATTTCTATAAGAAAGCAATTAAGTGAGAGTAAATTCTGAGTAATAACCAGGCATTGCACTGGGCATATGAATTACCATCATCATCATCACCATCCTCATAACAATTAACATTCACTGTAACATTTAACAGTATATGAAAAGATATACATTACTTTACTTTATCTCAGCTTAGCAAAAACCATGGAAGGAAGAGAGGAAAAGTAATATTATAGTCATGGAGAAAACTGAGTATTAGAGTACTTTTTCTCAAGATCAATGAGTTATTAAGTGTCAGAGCACTGACCTCATACCTTTATTTTTATTTTTTATTCAAATACATTTGTCTCCACATTCCTGCCACCACTTCCCCCTGCTACCCTCCCCCACCTCCCTCCCTCAATCCTTCCCCGCTTCAGCTTTGTCCATGGGTCCTTCTGATTTAAAAAATTTACTTTCTGTATATGCTCTACGTCAGCTAAGTTTTTGAGCTTGTCTAACATCTAATAGTGATAGGTATTTGATGAAGGGGTTCCAGGATTTCAACCCCCCAAAAATTAAAATTTAAAAATTAATCAAGTATCTCTAATTCCCATAATAAGTTGATAGGGATCTATAGCCATGACTTTATCAAAACCCTTTCTGGACAACTATTTGCCAGTGACTTATGTTCCCTAATCCCATAGTTTGAGTCCACAACCTGGCTAAAACCATGGATTTAGCCATGCCTATGACTTGATGACTAATCCTGTTCTTAATCATGTGTATTTTTTTTTAAAAGAAAACACCTCACATACGAGAATATCTTTGCACTTCAGCAATATCTGGATGCTAATCCCATCTAACATACTACCTATGTTCATGTAACTATACATGTTCTTTAAAGAAATTATTTATTCTTTTTTCTGACTGAATTTTATTTTTTTATTTTTTTAATTTATAAATCATGTTTATTCTATTACAGTTGTCTCGATTTTTACCACCTTACCCTTGCCACCCATCCCATCCCCTACTCCCACAGTCAGTTCCCACTCTGTGGTCCATGTCCATGGGCCATTCATACATGTTCTTTGTCTAGTCCCTTCTCCTTCTTTCCACCATTGTCCTCTTTCCCCATCCCCTCTGGTCACTTTCAGTCTGCTCCATGTTTCCATGCCTGTGGTTTATTTTGTTCGTTAGTTTATTTGGTTGAATAGAGTCCATTTATAGGTGAGATCATATGGTATTTGTCTTTCATCAATGGGCCTATTTCATTTAGCTTAATATTCTCCAGTTCCATCCATGTGGTTGCAAAAGGTAGGAGTTCCCTCTCTCTCTCTCTCTTTCTTTCTTTCTTTCTTAAATGCAGATTGATTTTATTTAAACAGTTTAAAACCAACATAAAGTCTCAGCAATTAAGCCAACATGATACCAGCACAGAAATAATCAGGTAGATAAATGAAATATAATGAGCATTCAAAGACAAACATGCATATCTGTCTAACAATATAATATATAAGTTGATATTTCAAATCAATGGATATAATAAGGCTTATTCAACAAATAAGGTGCATGGACCACTATTACTTGAAATAAGACAAATATAGAGCCCTATTTCACACATTATACAAAAAATATTCAGGTGAGTTAAAAATCAATATGTAGAATCTAAGGAGTTTTAGAAGAAAATAGAACTAATATTTTTTGTGACCTGATGTAAAATATTCAAACCCAGAAGTTATAAAGTAAATATTGACAATAAGACTATATTAAACATTTAACTATATAGTAACATACATATAAAAAAATTAAAGGACAAGGAATAGAATAGAAAAGTATTAGCAGCACATCTAAAACATGGTTAATAGGTTGATATTTTTTTTAGGGAAGAGAGTTCTACAAACGTTAAATCAATAAATGGATAAAGAATACCAAAAAGTCATTTAAAGCTTTTTTTTTAAATAATAGAAATAGACAAGAAATATACTAAAACAGGTTTAGTTTCAACAAATAATAAAGGAAAAATTAAAATGACATCATTCTCACAATCAGATTAATGAGTATTAAAAATATTGGTAATATCAAGTTTTGGCAACTGTGAAAGGAACTGAGTATTCATAGACTGTTTTTATTCATCTTAAAGCAGTCACTTTAGCATATTTTGCAGTGCTGGTTTGATGGAGATGTATTGTTTTAGTCTTCTTTTGTCTGGGAAACTCCTTATTTTGCCTTCCATTTTAATTGGGAGCTTTGCTGGATAGAGTAGTCTTGGTTGCAGACCTTTGCTTTTCATGACTTGGAATATTTCTTGCCATTCTCTTCTGGCTTGCAGTGTTTCTGTTGAGAAGTCAACTGCTAGCCATCTGGGGCTTCCTTATATGTTACTACCTCTTTCTCTCTTACTTGCTTTAGGATTCTGTTTGTCTTTGATATTTGCCATTTTAATGATGATGTGTCTTGGAGTGGACCTCATTGGGTTCCTCTTGAATGGGACCCTCTGTGCTTCCTGGACTTGTGTGCCTTTTTTTCTCCTCCAATTAGGGAAGTTTTTCATCATTACTTTTTCAAACAGGTTTTCTATCCCTTCCTCAACCTCTTCTCCTTCTAGTATCACTACTATATGGATATTATTACACTTCAGGTTGTCCTCCATTTCCCTCAATGCTTCTTCATTCTTTGTGAGTCTTTTTTCATTTTCTTGCTCTTTCTGGGAGCTTTTTTCTACCTTATCCTCCAGCTCGCTGATATGGTCCTCAGCTTCATCTAGCCTGCTTTTGATTCCTTCCACCGTGTTCTTCAATTTAGAAATTGTATTCTTCATTTCCTCTTATCTCTTATTGATAGTTTCCATGTCCTTTTTCATATTGATATAGTTTGAGTAAGTTCCTTGTAGTGTCCCTGTAGTTTTTGGTAATTCTGATCTCACTGAGTTCATTGAGCTTCCTTAGAACTGTTCTTTGGAACTCAGTATCTGATAGTTTACTTGCCTGTATTTCATTTAGTTCTCTTTGTGGAGAGTCCGCCTTTCCCTTCGAGTGGGACATATTTCTTTGTCTTTTCATTATTTGTGAGATTCTTCTCTTTTGCTTCTGCTTCTTAAGTTGATCTGTCTTGATCTCCTGACTTTGTGGTGTGAACTTCTGTGATTGGAGACTGCTGTTTTTACTTTCTGGATCTGCCTCTGATGATGTCAGATGTTGACTCTGTCTGACCTTAGTCTGTTCGAGACTTCCAGTAATCTACTGTTTGTGGCTGTCTCCTTCAGGTGTTCATCTAGTCACTCTGCACTCAGCAGGCCACCTTAGACAGCTCAGGGTGGGGCAGAGTCCCTCCTGGGGGTGGGGTTATTGGGTCCTCTCATGCTGTTGCCTTATGGAGGAGTAGTCCGCACTAGGATCCTGCCAGCTACTCTGTCCGTTCTCTCCCCACAGTCTCCATCCCCAGTCTCTCCTCAAGTGTTGCCAGACATCTCTGCACCCCCTTTAACCTGGGATCTACTGTGTGTGGCTGCCACTCTGCACTCAGCAGGCAGCTCAGACAGCACAGGGTGGGGTGGAATCCCACCTGGGGATGGGAATATTGGGTCCTTTGATGCTGGAGCTGCTCAGGGAGAGTGGCCTCTGCCTAAGCAAGATGGCTGCTGCTGCATGGGGATGAGTGAGCACCGAGATCCCACTGGGTACTCTCTCAGTTCTCTCCCCAATGTCTCCTTCCCCAGTCTCTCCTCAGGTGTCTCTAGCCCACTCTGTCCCCGCCTTTGCCAGAAACCAGGGTAAGTGGCTGCAAATGAAAATTTATGCGTTGGCCATTTAAATGGCTCTTTGCATCTCCAGTGGCTTGTCTCTGGCAGAGAGCAACCCTGCCACTTTTCGTGGCTGGCTCTTTTCTGTGTACTTTTTGGGCTCTGGTGCTGTGGGCTAGAGATCCCCACTTTTGATTTAGACCCCGCTCTTCTCAGGGGGATCCAATTGGCCATTTCAATATCCTACTGGTGCTGCCCTCCATGAGCACCCCGCCCGCCTTCTCAGGTCTGTACCAGACTCCTTACCAGTTAGATTGCGTTAAAGTTGATTCTTCTGTCTCTGAGGTTGTAAGGCTCCTCTCTCGCTATTGTTCATTTGTTTGTTCCACGTGATTTTTCCCCTATTTAGTTGTAACTCCAGGTTGGTCCTGGGAGGATGTCAGTGTGACTTCCACTCACTCCTCCGCCATCTTGATTCTCCCAAAATTATTTATTCTTATGTTTTAATATTATATCCCTGCAACATACTTAATAATCTTCTTATTTGTAGTGGGTTTTGTCATTCGATTCTCATGGGTTTTCCCATAATGCAATTATATTGTCAGTAAATAGAATTTTTCTCATTCTTTCCAGTTTTTAAACATCTCATTCAATTAAACGAGTAATACCTCCATTTAAATGTTAACTAGTAATGGTGACAGCAGACAACCTAGTAACATTCCTGACTAGCAGAGGCTCCTCAGGAAATCCTAATTAAGATGCTGCTCCTGTGACAATGGCCACCCTAGAAACTTGAGGAAGTTCATATCTGTTCCTTTTCACTGAGGGAGAGTGTATGTTAGGGCCTTTCTAGCCACTTGCAATATCATTGACATATAATATGTAAAGGTGTACAATGTGATGATTTGATATACAAGTATGTTATGAAATGATTACTGCAATGTCAGTCAACTTCTCTCACATTATTACAATATGTGTGTGTGTGTGTGTGTGTGTGTGTGGTTGGAGAAGTTAAGGTCTACTCTTAACAACTTTCAAATATATAATACAGTACTGTTAATTATAGTCACCATGTTGTATATTAGATCTTCAGAACTTATTTATCTTTTTGCTGGAATTTTATATCCTTTGACCAACATCTCCCCATTCCCTTCCCCTGCAGCACATGAAAAGCACCATTCTACTTTATTTCTGTGAGTTTAACATTTTTAGATTCCACATGTAAATGAGAGCATAGAATATTTGCCTTTCTCTGAGTCATTTCTCTTAGCATAATGCCCTCAATTCCATCCATATTGTCATAATGGCAGGATTTACTTCTTTCTCATGGCTTAATATATATATTTTTAACAACTTCTTTATCCATTGATCCATCAGTGCATAGTTAGGTGTTTCCATAGCTTGGGTGTTGTAAATAATGCTTCAATGAACATGGAAGTGTAGATATGCCTTCAGGATGGTGATTTAGTTTTCTTCAGGTATATATTCAAAAGTGAGATTGCTGGATAATATTGTAGTTCTAGTTTTAATCTTTCGAGAAGCCTCCATAATGTTTTCCAACTTAAATTCTTGCCAACCATGCACCAATGTTCCCTCATGTCCACATCCTCACCAACAATTGTTATCTCTTGTCTTTTTAATGATAGCCATTTTAACAAATTTATGGTGATAGCTCATTATAGCTTTGATTTGCATTTTCCTGATACTTAGTGTTCCTGAGCATCTTTTCACGTATCTATTGGCCACTTGAAAAGACATCTATTCAGGTTCTCTGCCTATTTTTAAAATTAGATTGTTGTTTTGCTGTTGAAGTACATGAGCATCGAGGGGCTTGTCCCTACTAGTTTTCTCCTACTAGTTTTACAGTTTTGGGCCTTCCTTAACTCTTTAATCCATTTTGAGTTAATTTTTTGTGATTAGTGTGTGATGGGGTCCAATTTTATTTTTTGCATGTGAATATCTATTTCTATATACAGAAAATATCCAATACTACTTATTGAAAAAACTATCTATTCCCTTCCCAAATAAGTATTCCTGGCTTCCATGGAAAAATATTACTTGAGCAAATACGTGTGGGCTAATAACTGTACTCTCATTGGTTTATGTGTCTGTCTTTATGACAATATCATACTGTTTTGATTACTATACCACTGTAATAAAGTTTGAAATAAGGAATTGTGATGCTTCCAGCTTTGTTCTTTCTCAAGATTGCTTTGGCTACTTGCAACCTTTTGTAGTCCACACAAATTTCTGTGAAAAGTGCCATTGAAATTTTGATGAGGATTGCATGACATCTGTAAATCACTTTGTGTATAATGGACATTTTAACAGTTTTAATTCTTCCAACTCTGAACACAGGATGCTGTTCTATTTATTTGTGTCTTCTTCAATTTCCATTGCCAATGTCTTATAATGTTCAGTGTACAGATCTTTTATCTCCTTGGTTAAATTTATTCCTGAGCATTTTATTATTTTTCATGCTATTTTAAATGATATTATTTTCTTTAATTCTTTTTCAGATACTTTGTTGTTAGTGTATAGAAACACAACTGATTATATATATTTCATTATATTAAATTAATCTGAGTGACACTGGTTAATAATTATATAAGTTTAAAGTGTACAATTCTATAATACATCATCTGTATATGAGGAAGACCCCAAAATGGAATTTATTAAAAACTGTGTATTTATTCTTACATGTTTAAACTTCAGTCACCCTCAAAGTACTCTCCATTTGATGTATCAAGACATTTGATCCACGGCTCAAAACAGTGTTTGAGCCCTGGCTGGTATGGCTTAGTGGATTGAATGCTGACCTGTGAATCCAAAGGTTGTTGGTTTGATTCCCGGTCAGGACACATGCCTGGGTTGCAGACCAGGTCCCCAGTTAGTGGCATGTAAGAGGTAACTTAATCAATGTTTCCCTCGCACATTGATGTTTCTCTCTCCTTCCCTTCTTCTTTCTCTAAAAACAAATAAAGTCTTTAAAAACACCAAACAGATTTTGAACTCATCAATTTTGATGCCTTTTAGTGCTTCTGCCATTTTTTGTTTCACCTCTTCCACGGTGGCAAAACATATCCCTTTGAGGACTTTTTCCATCGGTGGGAAACAAAAAGAAGTCACTCAGGTTGAGATTGGGTGAATAGGGAGGGTGGGGTATGGGGGTCATGCCATTGTTGGTAACAAACTGTTGAACTCTCAGTGCAGTGTGGGCAGTGAGCTCATAAATAACACATCATGAAACGGCCAAATGTGTTGAAGAAACCTTCAGAAAAATTCACTGAAGCCGAACTCAGCCTCTCACAACAATGGCAGCTAAGATACACTGATATACATGGGTTCCTAGATCACTCACCTAGTGGGGAAAGCCTGTACTACAAGGAGCCTGCCCTCCAGAAGAGAATTCTGAGTTTTTCTGTGTTCCCTCTCATATTGCATTGTGTGCTCACCACCCAAAATCTAGTCTCCTGTCACCACATATTTGGCCCTTTTTTACCCTCTTCATCCTCTCCCCATCCCCCTTCTCTTTTGGTTACCATCATGCTGTTGTGTATCTATGAGTTTGTTTTGTTGATTTGTTGCTTTTTGTTTTACGAGTATATCCCACATGGGTTAAATTATGTGGTTCTTGTCATTTTCCAACTGACTTATTTTGCTTAGCATGATACTCTTAAGATCCATCCATGTTGTCCCAAATGGCAGTATCTTATCTTTTCCTGTGGCTGAGTAGTATACCATTGTAATATGTGTACGACATCTTCTTTTAATTAATTTTTTTTTATTTTTGCCAGCAAAAGAGGAAGAAAGGAGGGAGAGAAACATCAATGTGTGGTTGCTGCTCACGTGACCCCCACTGGGGACCTGGCCTGCAACCCAGGCATATACCCTGACTGGGAATTGAACCAGTGACCTTTTGATTCACAGGCAGGTGCTCAATCACAGAGGCACACCAGCCAAGGCAAGTACCACATCTTTTTTATCCAATCATCCATTAAAGGTCACTTACATTGTTCCCATTTCTTGGCTACTGTGCATAATGATGCAGTCCACATAGGGGTACATATATGTAGGGTAAGTGGAAGCAGTCTGGCTTCCTCCTCCAGGTGTCTGGGTAACTAAGGGAAACAGTTTCTCACAACTTTAAGGGGTCTGATATAGTGGTGTTCTCAAAACCTTAAATCTGGGTCTCATAGCCTTGAGACTGGGTCCAATAAATGGTTCCCATAGCATGAAGTGGGCTCGCACGTGCAGCTCATGCTATGTTACCTAACAATGTGGCCTGTAGCCAGCTTTATTCTTTCTAGTACTTAAGAAATTAGGGGCTTCTTAGTGTGCATGCAGACATAGACACTGGCTTGTGGCCTGTGTGGCTACCTTGAACAAAGGCATGTCAAGCATCCCCATGGCTCTGCACATTTCCTTCTGTCTACCTGAGTCTCAAGAGGACCTGCCTGTCCTTGATAGGCTTGCAACACAATATATCTCTATAAGTAAGTGAAATGCAACTGATTTTTATATTTGATTGTGTGTCTTATACTTTTTTTTGAAGTTACACAACAGTAATTTATTAAAAGCTATATAAACATTCAAATGCAAAAAAACAAGGAACAAATAAAGATATATTAAGAACCAGAAGCTGATGTATATAACATTTGTATTTTATATTTTCTCTCAATAATCTGTTTTTGGCTGTATTAATAGACCCAACTCTCTCCTTGGTCTAGCAACTTCATAAGAGGAAATTAAGTATAGTGATTAGAAAACGAACTTTGGAGCATCAAGTATTGGTGTTGAAATCCAGCCATACTTCTTACTTAGTGTGGATGTTGGACAAACTATGTAACTGATTGTGTGTCATAATTTTACTGAATTTGTCTATTAGTTCTAACATATTTTTGGAGGGTGGACTTTTTAGAATTTCCTACATATAAGATCATAACTTCTTCAGAGACAAGTTTACTTCTTCCTTTATAATTAACATGACTTTTATTTGTGTTTCTTGCCTGATTGCTCTGAATAGGACATCCTGTTTTATCTGACTAGATGAAAATGAGCCCATGTTTTATTCCTGGTCCTAGCAGGAAAGCTTTTAAATTTTCACCATTGAGTATGATGTTAGCTATGGATTTGTCATATAAGATCTTTACCATGTTGAGGTCCATTTCTTCTATATCCAAATTGTTAAGAATTTTTATCATGAAAGGATGTTAAATTTTGTTAAATGCTCTTTTTAATCTGTTGAGATGATCATAATATGATTTTTATCTTTTTTCTATTAATATGATATATCATATTTATTAATGTGTATATGTTATACCATCCTTGCATCTCAAGAAAACTCCCATTTGATCATGGTGTGTGAACCTTCTAGTGTGTTGTTGAAATAGATTTCCTAACTTTCTTTAAAGAATTTTTGCATCTTTATTCATCAAGTATATTGGCCTATAGTTTTGTTTTGTTTTGTTTTGTTTTGTTTTGTTTTGTTTTAGTGTCCTTGTATCTTGCTTTGGTACCAGGCCTCATAGAATGAGTTTGCCAATGTTCCTTCTTCAGTTTTTTAGAAGAATTTAATAAGGATTGGTGTTCATTTTAAATGTTTTTTAGAAGTCACCAGTGAATTCATATAGTCCTGGGATTTTTTGTTTTTGCTGTTGGGAAGTGTTTGTTTGATTATTGTTTCAGTCTCATTATTCGTTATTTGTTTGTTCAAATTTTCTATTAATGATTCCATTTAATACTTTAAAAAACTCACACATGATTTTTCTTCAGTAAATGGCAACAGCAATTTTTTTTACTAAATGATGTGTCCTCATTTTTCCCACCTTCAAAATTCTCCCTTAAACTCAACACCAAAATGCATATAAATCTTGTTTTCCATACTCTGTTTTGGTCAAGCAATGAAAGAAAGATATGCATTGGACAATCTGGTATAAGTTTTAAATATGTGTCAATATGTTTTCTATTTTTCTCTCTGCATGTATTGTCCAAGTTTTTGAATGTTTCTGAAAACACTAGTTCACCTGCTCAGCAATGCCAAGGTTCTAGGCACTTTTTTCTTTTTCTTTTCTTTTCTTTTCTTTCTTTTTTTTTTTTTTTTTGCTGTATCATCTAAAGTGTGTTGGATTTTATCTTCATACTAATTACTTCATAGTAGCACATATCTTGTGAAGCTCTAAACTCAGTATTTGTGTTCAAAGTAGAAAAAAATGGGGGTGGGAAGTAGACAGGAATAAAGGGAGAACAGTCCCAGAAGCATACGTCCTTTTTTATTAGGAAAATATTTCCCCAGGAACTCCATAAGCAGATTTCATCTTAGGCCTAATTGGCTAAAACAGGATGACATGGGCATCCTGAGCTGTAAGACAGACTAAAAAAGAAAAGTTGTCAAAACTGGCTTACCAATCATGCTTCATTGTCTGGAGCTGGGCATAAAGAAAGTCAGGCTTACACTGGCACTGCTCTGAAAATTCACTCATACTGTCACTTCCATTATAACTTCTAGAGGCCACCATTAAGCCCTAATTAAGAAAGCCTGATCACAACACACACACACACTCTCTCTCTCTCTCTCTCTCTCTCTCTCTCTCTCTGAATTGGAAATTCAGTTTATCCAAGAAGGACAAATTACTTTATATTAATGTTACAGAGAATATAGGTTTCTTTCTCTTTGCAACATTTTTCTCATAAGTAGATGACTACTGTTTTATGGTTTTATAAAAAAGTGCTCCCGCCATTATCTAACATGTCAACCGCCACTTTGAACAGGTTTGGAATGCCTGGTGCTCTAAAAACTGATAAGAAAAATCAGAACCTATTTTGACTTTTCAAAAGCTTCTTGGCACTCCAGGGGACAGATATCTTTATCATGGATTCCTCTTCTAAGTAAAATCAAAAAGCAGACAAGCTGTAGTGCCAAAGTGAGACACTGTATTAATGTTCCTATCCCCAACATGAGGATTTTGTCTTTTAAAATTGTTTGCTTGCAGGGATGTAAGAATTTTCCAAAAGGGAACCCTAGTACACTGTTGGTGGGAATGCAGACTGGTACAGCCACTGTGAAAGGCGGTGTGGAGTTTCCTCAAAAAGCTGAAAATGGAACTGCCTTTTGATCCAGTGATTCCCCTGCTGGGACTATACCCTAAGAATCCCAAAACGCCAATACAAAAGAACCTATGCACCCCAATGTTCATAGCAGCACAATTTACAATAACCAAGTGCTGGAAGCAACCTAAGTGTCCATCAGTAGATAATTGGATCAAAAAATTATGGTACATATACACAATGGAATACTATGCAGCAGAAAGGAAAAAAGAACTACTAAACTTCCCGACAGCATGGATGGAACTGGAGAATATTATGCTAAGCGAAATAAGCCAGGGGGCGAAAGACAAATACCATATGATCTCACCTATAAGCGGAACCTAACCAACAATACAAAGATGCAAGGAAAGTATGACCAGCAACACTGAAAGGAAAAGAAATCAACAGAGACAAGAGGGAAGGTGGGAGGGGCGGGCAGGGAAAGGGAAGGGAAGGGAAGGGAAGGGGAAAGTCAAGGAACATATAGCAAGAACTCATGGACAAAACCAAAGGGGAAGAGCTGAGGGAGGGAAGGAGGGAGGGGGCAAGGGAAAGTGGTGGGGGGAGGCAGAGGCAAATGTATTTAAAAATAAATAAAGGAAGAAAGAAAAAAAAGAATTTTTCAGTTTTTCATGGTTTCCTCTCTGTTATATAAAGGAATTAAATGTACTTTTCCAAATTTAATGTTATATGTTTAACTTTTAGAGATTCAGATTTGAACCTTTTAAAGTTCAATATAAAACCCATTGGCTCAACATTTAACAAATATTTTTGGTTTGTTCATGCATTGTGTACATGCCCTTTAATAAGAACTGAAGACACAATAGTGAATAAGATAATGGTCTCTGTCCTTACTAGCTTACAGTAGAGTAGAGGAGACAGATATTGTCAGTCAAAGAAGGTTTCCCAGAGATATTTAAAACTAAGCTATGATTTTGTGTTGCTTAAGGAAAACACTGCCAGCTGCAGAACCAAAGGAACCTTAATTTCTCAGCAGCTTAATAAATTAAAGAGTTATTCCTTGTTTATGTCACAAGAAATGAAAGTCTTAGACACCTTCATCTTAGTCCTTTGTCCTCCTCAAAGTCCTCTGAATCCTTTCCAGTCGGGTGGTGGGTGGAGAAAGAGTGCAAGGTTTACTTGTGGCAGGGTTTTATGGACCAGGTCTGAGAGTAACTGATCACTTCTACCACATTTTATTTAATTACACAGTCACACCTTACTGCAAAGGAAGCTAGGAAATGTAATCTATGTGCCAAGAATGAAGAAGGGAAGGTGGATATTGGTAAGCACAAATAGTGTCTGCCCAAACCTGAAGGGAAAGTAGCAAGAAGCCATGAAAGTTAAAGGGGAAGAGAGGTAATGAAGAATGTTAGAGGCAGAGAGAACATAAAGTGAAAGACACAGAGGTGAGAAAGCATGGTATGTGGGAACTGAAAGTTGGCCAGTGGGGCTGGAATGTGAAATTCAAATTGGTGAAGTGAATGGTAGGGAGGTAATGAACATCTTTGTAGAACATTTCAAGGAATGTGTGTTTTATTCTAAAAAAAAAAAAAAGTGAAGCTCCATTAAAGGTTTTAATTAGAAAAGTGAAATGATCAGGTTAAACATTTAGGAAAACAATGTAACTCTTTACAGCATTGAAGACATTGGAAGAAATGAGGGAAAGCAAGACCAGAGGCCAAATAAAAAGCTGTTTCATTAATACAGGTGATGAACCCTAAACTAGGATGTCACTAACAGGTCTAGGGAAAAAATGTGGGTTGATTTGGGAGATACTTAGGAGGCAGAATTGAAATAATATACTTTATGATTAGGGTTGCAGGTAGCATCAACCTACAATGTTTCAGATATTTTTCTGTGTTTTAGCTAGTATACTAACATGTTCACCTATGTAAGCTAGAATAAATACTCCAAGTTCATGTAGCAATCCATTTGTCAGTCTTTGGAATGAGGTTATGGTGTTTCAAACTCAAAGAGTAAGATATTATACCAATATATCCATTTAGAATTATAAATGTAGCTGCAGACTTTATTTCTCACCCAAGGCCATTTGCCTGAAATTATTACATAGATCAATAACTGAGATGAATGAGGAAGTCCCCAGTTGACTCTGGGCACCTAATATCTTATTTTTCCCATTCCATAGACTTCTACATATTATAGTATTGCCCAAATTGAAACAATTTTTTGCTTCATCATGAATTAAGTATGTCTTGGTTTCGAGTGAATTTTGAATTTTGTCACTGGCTAAAGAAGTTGGGGGCATCTTAGACAAGAACCAAGGGGTGCCAATACCTTGCTGTGCATAGGCCTTTCCAGCATATTTCAGGACATATTTGTTTGGCAGAATCCCAGACTGTGTTCTGGGACCTACTACCTGAATACATTCTGCTGTTGCAATATCAAATCTCAAGGGTGCTGCTGGCCAAGACTCACACTATTATCTACCTGGCCAGGCCTGACTACTTTAAGACTAGACAATAGCAGGCAGAAGGTCCTGTCTGACATTGTGAAAATTAGGCCATGCCCACAAGTTCATCTTTAGAATTAACTGTCTGCTAGATTCTAAAGTCCCACAGTGCATCCCCTATTCCTCTCCTCATCATTGATCCCGACTGATGTTATGTTGTTCCTGGCTCTGTTTCTTGATTCTTCTCTCTTTTAAATGTGCCCAGCTACTTCTTAATTTCTCATCCATCCTACTTATTTCCTTGTGCATCACATGTGTTCTGGGGCCACATCCTGATCTTCAACTTGTCTGAACCTGGTCTCTGGCTCCTCCCAAGGAAAAAGATATGTATTTCTTGTAGGTACTGTACTTTTTCATTCTGGAGCTGCTCCTACATCTCTCACTGGGGAGTCTTTGCATTATAACTGCTGTTGTAGCCTCACATAGTCATCATAGCTCTTCTTTGCAACTGTAAGTATCCATAGGATCCCATCTGTCTCTTCAAGGGTGATACTACTTGATTTCTAGTCCTGTAAAGTGTGATTTTTGTGCCACCTTCATATTTTTTTTACTTTGGAATTTAAGAAGTTTGCAAAAGCAGGAATTGACTAATGGCAATTACTCCTGTTTCTAAATGAAAGTCTACTACTTAGTTCTTTGTTTCTTCACATTAGAAACATTTTTTGAGTCTCAAAATATATTTTAAGTTGATTTTTATTCATTATTTAGTTGAGAAATATCTAACAAGTGCAGGATTTGATTCAGACGCTAAATATCATGGTTTTACAATATTCTGGAGTTTGTAACCCTGCAATTAAACTAAAAAAATACTACATTGAGTGGTTTGCTCCTGTTTTTCTGAGTACGTTATGATCATCTATAACTATTGCTATTTCTTTTACTATTCATAGTTTTTGATCTTCTTTTTCTTAGATAAGTCCCTTTAATATTTTATATAATAATGGCTTGGTGATGATGAATCCCTTTAACTTTACCTTATCTGGGAAGCACTTTATCTGCCCTTCCATTCTAAATGAGAGCTTTGCTGGAGAGAATAATCTTGGGTGTAGGTCCTTGCCTTTCATGATTTCAAATATTTCTTTCCAGTCCCTTCTTGCCTACAAGATTTCTTTCGAGAAATCAGCTGATAGTCTCATGGGCATAATCAATAAAATATACTCTAAAAAAAGAAAAAATAACTATTGCAATTTCTTGAAGGTTTTTTAACTTTAAAAGGAGATTACTACTTCACTCTATCAAGTTTTATAAGGTTTTAATGTCACTTTAGCATTCTTTGCATTTTTGCTCCTTTGCTTCTTTTTTTAAACAAGAGAAAATTTTTAAATAGCTTTTCTAACAAATGACTTTTTGTTATGAGTAGTGCTTAGGTGTTTTATAACTTCTAGTCCTCTAAAGATCTTTGGGCAGCTTTCAACTTTATGATGATGTGAAACACAAAGAAGCAGATTTAAGGCCATGAGATGTAGAGTCCTTTGAAGGAAAAAGAATCCATGCATATGATTTTCCAAACAGCATTCAAGTTACTTATGTCACTATTCAATAAAGATTCTCAACTACTGAAGAACATATAATTTGACAACTCAATGTACAGGTGTTGCTCTCCCCTGTTTCAGGGTATCCTCCAGCCCACTTTTGACAGTTTAATGATGCTTTATTCCTGAATATCCACCCATTCACCAATAAGTACTATAAGACAAAATTTCTCATCAATTCTTCCTTTCAAGTTCCTATTACCTGTTTATATTCTGATTCCCAAAGGAGCCTTGATTAAAAATAAAATGTGGTATAAAAATGGAACAGTAGTCACTAGGAATTTAAAATACCTTAGTAATAGTTATACTTATTGAGTATGTAATATATACAATGCATTGTTTTAGGTGCACTTACAGATATTGTTACTAATCCTCATAGTAATAGGTATTCCCTAATATCTCTCTTTTGTAAATAAGGGAAAAAACTGAAGCTCAGAAAGATTAAGTGATTTATTGAAAGTCATAGAGCTAGAAAGTGGCCAAACCAGAATTTGCAGTCAAACCTGGCCCCAATGCTCATGCAAACTCTAATGCTTTACACCGTATTGCATCAAATGCCTATTTATTCTAAGGTTCAAAGTGGTGTGAGAATGAATTCGTTGGAGGAAACTCTAGTACTGGGGGAACAGGAGACCTTTCCAGGTCATCCAAAGACTAATGTCTAAACCTTAAGGGCACATCTATGAGTTTTCAATGCTTTGGTGTATTTGTGTACTACTGCTGCCATAACAAATCACCACAAACTTAGTGCTGTCAGGAAGGCTGTGTTCCTTTCTGGATGCTCTAGGAAAGAATTTCCTTGTCTTCTCCAACTTTAGAGGCCATTTGCATTTATTCACTCACAGCCCCCTTCCTCCACCTTTAAAGCAGCAACACAGCATCTATTTGACCCTCTTTCCATAATCACATACTTAACTGTTTTGTTTGACCTCCTCCTTCAATTTTTAAAGACCCTTTGATTGTATAGGGCCTACCTAGATAACTTAGATAACCTCCCTATTTTAAGGCCAGCTGATTAGCAACCTAAATTCCACCTGTAGCTTCAGTTCCTCTTTGCTACAGAACCTACCATATTTACAGGTTCTGGATATTAGTGTTTCTATATCTTTGTGGGTTGGGGGAAAGCATTATTCTGCTCACTACAAAGGGCTAGGCATAATGAGATATGAATCCCATGGTAGGTATAGACCTAGATCATTAATGTCCTCAGGAGAAATGAGGAAGATCACAAGCATAGTCAAGGGAAGTTCTCGTCAAATCAAAGGAGCCTATCAAAGAATTTGTTGCAACAAGAGAAAAGCAGAAAGTTACCAAATAACTAACTAATAGCATAAGACTTTCAGTTGATTTCTCAAAAGAAACTTTGCAGGCAAGAAGGGTCTGGCAAGAAGTATTTAAAGCGATGAAAAGCAAGGACCTACAACCAAGATTACTTTATCCAACAAAGCTATCATTTAGAATGAAAGGGCAGATAAAGTGCTCCCCAGAGAAGGTAAAACTAAAGGAGTTCATCATCACCAAGCCATTATTATATGAAGTGCTAAACATAATTATATAATAAAAAGAAGATCAATACTATGAACATTAAAATGGCAATAAATTCACAACTATCAATCACTGAATCTAAAAAATAAACTAAGTAAATTAGCAAAACAGAAACAGAATCATAGATATGGAGATCATTTGGAGGGTTATCAGTTGGGAGGGGTAAAGGAGAGAATGGAGAACGAAGTGCAGGGATTAAGAAGTACAAATTGATAGGTACAAAATAGACAGGAGGGATGTTAAAAACATGATAGGAAATGGAGTAGCCAAAGAACTTATATGCATGACCCATGGACATGAACTAAGTGGGGATTGCAGAAGGGAATGGGGGTACTGGACAGAAAGGGAGAAAGAGAGAAAAATTGGGACAACTGTAATGGCATAATCAATAAAATACATTTTAAAAAATAAAAGAATTTGTTGAATAAGCAATCAAACATGAGCCATGTACATGCCATTGATAGAAATCAAGCAGGTCGGCATTTAGAAACTAGAAGGAGTTAGTAAGCTGATATGAGTTGAATTGTGCCCTTCCCAAATTCATGTTTTGAAGTCTTAAACACCAGTACCTCAGCATGTGACCCTATTTGGAAATAGGGTTGTTGCAGTTATAATTAGCTAAGATGAGGTTATACTGGAGTAGGGTGGGCCTCTGATCCAATATGACTGGTATCCTTATAAAAAAAATGCCATGTAAAGAGACAGACACATACAGGGGAAACATTATGTAAATATCAAGGCAGAGATCAGTGTGATGTCTCTACAAGCCAAGGAACACCAAAGATTACCAGCAACCCATAAAAAGCTAGGAGAGAGACATGAAACAGTCTCTCTTTCATAGTTGTCAGGAGAAAATGGCTCTGCTAACACCTTTATCTTGAACTTCTAGTCTCCAGAACTGTGAGAAAATATATTTCTGTTTAAGCCATGTAGATTGTGGTACTTTGTTACAATGGCCCTAGAAAACTAATAAATAAGCTTCTGAGAACAGATAAACATGGTATTTGGAGAAACTAGCAAAGAAGCTCCGTTAATTTTGTAATTAGGAAATAGGAAATTAACCCAACCAAGAGCAGTTGGGATGGTCAACAGGGTTATAAAGGGGCCATTAGCACATTTAACTTGATCTCAGGTCAGTGAATTGGGTAACACTTATTCCAAGACCTAAGAGGAAGATCTAGGTGAATTTGCAAAGGAGTAGTCATCTGGGTTGGATGAATCTGGGAACAGAAAGCCAGTCAGGTAAACAACACAGTCCTGTGAAAAATATAATCTTCTTACAAGTGCTTAGTCAATTTACTTGTTTCTTTGTGGTTACCTTGCCTACAAATGAAAGTTGCTGAAAGATTTGTGTGTATTTACTTGTTTTAAATATTTGGTGAACTCAAAGTTAATTGAGTACCTCTCTGGAGTTCACTTTGCAGAAGGAACAACAGAACATGTGATAGAATAGTGGGAAAAACAACTTATCTTTGTGATTCTTCCTCTCCTATCCATGAAGGATTCCTTCATGAAAAACAAACTGCAATACAATTCTTACATACAAAAATGTGCTTGGTCATCCTGGTAGCACTGAGATTTTACATTTTATTGGACAGTATTTGTTAATCTTATTTTTTTAAATTAGAATTGCATTTATTCTGAGAATTATACATGCAAGAAATTGGTTTCCTCATTCCGCTGTAGGGGAAACAAACAAAAATATAAATAGTTTTATATTTTGTATATAAAAATAAAGAGAATGTACCAATATAAGGATGGGTTTCCACAGAGATAAATATAAATGAATTTCTAGTCCTACAGGCTCACTTTATTGCCAAGGTCGAGCAGATAATTAAGCAATAATAGCAGATTAAAAGAACTTCAGTGACAATTTAAATAGACAAGGAAAGTATGCTAATGTTGTTAAAATAAAGTTTAGTATTGTCATTCACATATATTAAATTCTTTCTTGTCAATGATGATCTTTCAACTTCTTTGTGGATCAAGAAAAGTCATATATTACTCTATTTGTAAATTTATTCTCTCTCTTCATTTTTCTCCCCCCCCCTTTTATTTTCTCTTTCTCAATATTGTTTGAAAATTTAGGGCAATATGCTTCCTGATCCCATTCTCTAGGGGAGTTGATGTTTGTTGCAACCTATGTTTAACTCCAGGCTTCAAGGCCTAGTCAGTAGAAGAGGGAAACTCCACAACTTTTAAATTATAAGACTACAAGCAAATAAAGCCCTTAAATCTTTCTTTTCTTCCACTTGCAGAAATGGAAAGATATCCTAAAATTTACTTTATTTTTGCATTTGAGTACTGTGCTATGTTTCTTGTTACCTGACACCGTGCAGGGTTTTACATAAAAAAGACTCCTTCTGAATTTGGGAAATGCAAAGATGAGGCATCAATAAAGAAAAGCCTCTTTTGAAACATATTATTTATTTTAAAAACAGTTTTAGTATCAATATGTTTTTAAATTTTGTGTTTATAACATAATTATTAATTTTTCATCTCCATTTCTTTCACAAATCATTTGAGGATTCTCTCTCTTAAGAAAGAATAACAAACAAAAATAAAAAGACTGCATTCCTCTAATATTTTGTTCAAAGAAGTGGGATCTCTAGGTAGGAAGAGTCGTCTGACTCACATTACCCCAACTGTCTCCTAGAGATTCACCCTTCCTCTCACATCACCATTTTGAATCCTCAAGGGTCTACAGGTAAAGTTCCAACCCAAGTAGGATCAAATCCCTTTCCTTGCTTCCCTTTGTCATAGCTTAGTCAAGATAGAACTTTCAACACAACTCTATAAAATAAGAAAGAAAGAAGAAAAAGGAAAAATAAATGCAGAGTATAAACACATAAAAACAATGCAGTTTATAAACCACAGGTTTCTGACAGTCTTAGGTCCCGCTTGCTTTCTGTCCTATTCCATCTGTATCCATTCTCTGAAAACACATAATTAGCCTCAAAGTCCTCTCTTTTTAAAAAAAATTCTTTTACTCCTCACCCAAAGATATGTTTTACTGATTTTAGAGAGAGAGGAAGGGAGGAACGGAGAGACATCAATGTGAGAGAGAAACATCAATTGTTGCCTCCCATACATGCCCTGATGAAGGATCCAAGCTGCAAGCTTTTGGTGCATGGGATGATTGATCCTCCAACCAAATGAGCCACCCAGCCAGGGCTCAAAGCCCTCTCTTAATAACCCCATACCAACTACCATTTTAATCTTCGGTAGCTAGGCGAAGCTAGTCTGAGTGCTTTAGCCTTTCAAACTGTCATTATTCCAGGTCCAGTATGAAAATCTTTTCTTATCTTCAATTACAAACATCTGTAATAATCTCACCTTTCAGAGGAGATTGCAATTCCTTACATACATACAATGGTGTAGCTAGAAGTATAACCATATTTTCTCAGACACATGTAAACTTAAAGTTTAAGACAAATTACCTTCCACAACAAGAGACTTGTTCCTTTACACTGTTCTTTGTTACCATCTGAGGTAATAAACAGAATGCCACATTCAGAATTAATCCCAAACCATTATTTACTAGTTGTTTCATTTACAAGAAGATATAAAACTTCATTGAGGGAAGAATCAAGATGGTCAAAAGTGAGTGAAAGTCACACTGACCTTCTCCCAGGATCAATCCAGAATTACAACTAAATTGTGGAAAAATCACCTGGAACAAACAACTGAACAACAGTGAGAGAGGAGCCTTCTAACTTCGGACAGACAGAAGAATCAGCTTTAGCACAGCCTAACTGATAAGGAGTGTAGCAGAGACTCAAGAAGTGGGGCAGGGCACTCATGGGCAGCAGCACCAGATGGATATTGAAACAGCCAGTTAGATCCCCGTGAGAAGAGTAGGGTCTAAACCATAAGTGGGTATCTCCACCCTACACACCAGAGCCCAAAAAGTACACAGATAACAGCCAGCTGCAAAAAGCACAAGGGTTGCTCTCTGTCAGAGACAGGAAGCCAGAGACACAAAGAGACTTTTAAAGGGCCAATGCATAAATTTTTATTTGCAGCCACTTACTGTGGTGTCTGGCAAAAGTGGGGGCAGAGTGGGCTAGAGACGCCTGAGGAGAGACTGGGGAAGGAGGCTTTGGGGAGAGAACTGAGAGAGCAGCTGGAAGGATCCCAGGGCTGACTCCTCCCCCATACAGCACCAGCCATCTGGCTCAGGCAGCATCATGAGAGGACCCAATAACCCCACCCCCAGGAGGGACTCTGTCCTGCCCTGTGATGTCTAAGTGGGCCTGCTGAGTGCACAGTGACCAGATTAACAGCTGAAGAAGACAGCCACAGACAGTATATTCCTGGAAGTCTCTTAAAGACTGCCTAAGTCAGACAGGGTCAACATCTGACATCATCACAGGCAGATCCAGAAAGAAAAAAAACAGCGGTCTCCTACCATAGAAGTTCACACCACAAAGTAAGGAAATCAAGACAGATCAATTTAAGAAGCAGAATCAAAAAAGAAAAGTCTCACAAATAATGGGAAGACAAAGAAACACCCCCCCCAATTGAAGGAAAAGGAAAAATCCCAACAAAAAGAACTAAATAACTCATGGACAAAACCAAAGGGGAAGGAGTGAGGGAGGGAGGGAGGAGGGGGCAGGAGAAGGTTGTGGGGGGGAGGCAGAGACAAATGTATTTGAAAAAAATTAAAAAATAAATAAATACATACATACATGAATACATAAAGAACAAAAGAAAAAAAAAGAACTAAGTGAAACAGAGGCAAGTCAACTAACAGATACTGAGTTCAAAACAATGGTTCTAAGGAAGCTCAATGAGCTCAGTTAGCTCAAAGAGTATTACCAAAAACTACAGGGAAAGTATGAGGAACGCACTACAAATTATATCAACATGACAAGGACATAAAAAAGACATCAATAAGAGAGAAGAGGAAATGAAAAATACAATTTCTGAATTGAAGAACACAGGAGAAGGAATCAAAAGCAGGCTAGGTGAAGCAGAGGAACAAATCAGTGAGCTGGAAGATAAGGTAGATAAAATCTCCCAGAAAGATCAAGAAAATGAAAAAAGACTCAAAAAGAATGAAGAGGCATTGAGGGAAATGCAGGACAACCTGAAACATAATAATATCTTTATAAAAAGGATATCAAAAGGAGAAAAGGATGAGGAAGGGATAGAGAACCTCTGAAAAAGTCATGATGGGAAACTTCCCTAATTGGAGGAGAGAAAAAGTCACACAAGGCCAGGAAGCACAGAAGGTTCCACTCAAGAGGAACCCAATGAGGCCCACTCCAAGACACATCATCATGAAAATGGCAAATATCAAAGACAAACAGAATCCTAAGGCAGAAAGGTAGAAACAACTAGTAACATATAAAGGAGCCCCAGTACGACTAGCAGCTGACTTCTCAACATAGACACTACAAGCCAGAAGGGAATGGCAAGAAACATTCCAAGTCATGAAAAGCAAAGACCTGCAACCAGAACTGCTCTACCCAGCAAGGCTCCCAATTAAAATGGAAGGGGAAATAAGGAGTTTCCCAGACAAAAGAAGGCTTAAAGAATACACCTCCAACAAACCAGCACTGCAAAACCTGCTAAAGGGACAGCTTTAGGAAGATGAAGAAAAAGAGTCTATGAATACCCAGTTCCTCTCACAGTTACCAATACTTGATATTACCAATATTTTTAATACTTATTAATCTGATTGTAACAATGATGTGTTATTTTGTTACTTTATTATTTGCTGAAACTAGATCTGTTTTTGTATACGTCTTGCCTATTTCTATTATTTTTAAAAAGCTTTAAATGACTTTTTGGCATTCTTTATCCATTTTTTTATTAAATGTTAGTATAATTTTTCCCTAAAAACATCCTATAAAACTACTACCTTTTTTTAGATGTATTACAAATATTTTTCTATTCTATTCCTTATCCTTTAATGTTTTCTATATGTATATTACTACATAGTAAATATTAAATATTTAATATAGTTATATTGTCAATATTTTACTTTATAGATTCTTGGTTTGAATAATTTACTTCAAGTCATGAAAAATATTATTTTGTATTTCTTTTATTTTTTTATTTATTTTATTTACTTTTTAAATACATTTGTCTCTGCCTCCCCCCCACCTCTTTCCCTTGCCCCCTCCCACCTTCCCTCCCTCAGCTCTTCCCCTTTGGTTTTGTCCATGAGTCCTTGCTATATGTTCCTTGACTTAAAATCTCTTAGATTTTACATATTGATTTTTATCTCACCTTAATATTTCTTGTATAATGTGTGAAATAGGGCTCTATATTTGTTTTATTTCAAGTAAGAGTGGTCCATGCACCTTAAATGTTGAATAAGCCTTATTTTCCCCATTGATTTAAAATATCAATTTCATCATATGTTACATTGTTAGATATATGCATTTGTTTCTAGAATGCTAATTTTATGTCATCGATCTACTTGGTTATTTCTGTGCTGATGTCGTGTTGTTTTAATTGCTGAGACTTTTTAATGGATTTAAATTTTTAAATATTTTATAATTAACTTTGACATTTAAAAAATAAATAAATAAAATCAATCTGCATTTAAAAAACGAAAGAAAGAATGAACTCCTACCCTTTGCAACAACATGAATGGAACTGGAAAATATTATGCTAAACGATGTAAGCCAGTGGGTGAAAGACAAATACCATATGATCTTACTTATAAGTGAAATCTATCAACAAAATAAACTAACGAACAAATGAAACCACAGGCAAGGAACACGGAGCAGACCGAAAATGACCAGTGGGGTTGGGAAAGGAGGACAATGGTGGAAAGGAGAAGGGACTAAACAAAGAATATGTATGAATGACTCATGGACATGGGTAACAGAGTGGAATTGACTGTAGGAGAGGGGGGCGAGGTGGGATGGGTGGGGGAGGGCAAAGGGGGAAAAATTGAGACAACTGTAATAGAATAAACATGATTTAAACATAAAAAATTTAAAAATAAAACAAAAAACAAAAAACTCCTTCATTGAGCTTTATCTGGAAAATGGGGATAATAACATCACCCCCACCAACCTCACCATAATGCCCTACCAAAAAGATGTATTAAAAACAGTTTTACAATTACACATCTTTAAACAAATACAAGATATTGACATTATTGTCATCTCTGAGCCACCTTAAATAAAACATTTTAGAGGTGTACACAGGATAAACAAATAAATGTACAAATACTTAATCTAAATCTCAGTTTTGGCATGGCATCACTGAAAGAAACAAAGTTTAACAACCAAAATAGTAATTATAGTGACAATAATAATTTAAAAGCAATTTAAATTTTTACAGAAATCTCTCAAAAATATCAGTTTTATCCTAAGCATAGCAAAATCTCTTAAAATTTTCTTTCTTCATCCTCTCTCTATATACCTTTCACCTTCCTCAATTATATCCTCAAGCCACTTTCAAAACTCAGAATAAATCTTTTCCTTCCCAAACCAGCCCATTCTGGCTCTTATCCCACATTCTTTCACCTTTTGAGCCTAAAATGTTATTCTTTCAACAACCTTCTTCTCTTATGCCTGTAGAGCAAGCCTTCCTATGTGGGTCTCTTTCAATCCTTTTCTTTAACTCACACTGATTCTGTACAAAAAGAAGAGAATTAGCTTAGATGGTGAACACATACCTCTCCTTATGGATCAAAAGAAAACATGTTCCTGATGCTCATAAGTTATTTTTTCCTGTCACAACTGCTGTTATGTTTATTACCATTGCATCTTACAAATTTAGAGTGAAACATATTTTCTAGAGTTTCCTCCAGAACACTGTTCATGGATGAGGAGTCATCTGGCTGTCCATCAGTCCATTGGCACCATCCCATCTATATTTGTTATTTACTTTGACCAATTTCCTTTTGTTTTTTCAGAACTTTTTGGTAGCTCCTTTTTTAAAAACAAATTTTAATTTAGTGACACAGAGAAAGGCAGAGACAGAGACAAGAAAGAGACAGAGATAATGTGATGCAGAAGTAATTTCCACTGTGGGTCACAGTTTAAAAAATTGTAAAAGTCACTAAACAAATCAACTCCTCTTGTTTTCCAGGTCAGTAAATTGAATACCAAGAAGGGGAAGTGACCACAAAAGGAATAGTCTGAGTTCTTCTTCCAACCAAAGATCATGCTCTCTGGACAAAAAACTCAGGACACATGACAAATTTATATGAACTTACATGAATTTTATGTGAAATTTTATGAATATATATAAATACTCTTAATAGACATCAAATAAAATTACATTTTTTGTGCATTTAACAAATTATGCTCATTGAAAGAGTAAAGCTGCACAAAAGCAAGACTTTCTCAGAAAAATTTCAGCTATATGGTTGTTAACTATATAGCTTGTAACCTCTCAATATTACTAAAACTGTAACCTGTAGGCTGCTTTTCCCACAAATAAAAAATAATGAACCTGTAATTTAGATATTTGACCCCTAGGTGCCAGGCCATAGAGATACATTTTGAACAACAATGCTCCAAAATTTCCTTTTTCAATAAAACAATAAAATTTGATATTAAAACTCATAAATAACAGGGTTCTCTTTCCCTCTCTAAAAAGCCATAAAAAAAATGTCTTCACGTGAGGATTAAAAAAAACAAAAGCTTCTGTAGTTTGTTTATTCTCAACATCTAGGTTTTGTTGGCACCAAGCCCCCTGCTCAGCACCAGTAAATCTAATATAAAGCCATTTCTTTCTAATATAAAGCCACTCCTAACATCATTAAAGGAAAGAACTTTGTTTTTTTCAAGTTCCCTGTTCTCAAAGTCTTCCTGCTTTTCACTCCACTGAGCAGAAGAAACAGATAGAGGAGGCTTCAAATGACATGAAGCCATAATACCACCCACAGTCTTGACCCATCCCCAACACTTTTGTACTTCTTTTGTTCTTTCTCACCCCTTCAGTTTTCCCTACTTGGACTTACACTAAATGTGTATCCTGTATTCTATACGTTAATAAGTCACATCCATTATCCAATGTAATTCTTGGAACAATACTGGGGTATCCTATCCCAGTTTATAGATAATGAATTTAAATTTGGAAAGATAAGATGACTTTCCAATGTGTTACCACTAAGAAAAGTGCAAAGACAGTCTGTGGCCATAAGTGAGTGTTCTTTCTTCTGTTTATTGTATTAGCCAGGATTCAGTGAGGAGACAGAATCTTCACAGTAGTTCGAACAAGGAAAGTTTAATATAAAGAATTATTAATGGTAACAAGGAGTTAATTGCTAAAGGATAAAGAGAACTCTGAAGGGATGGCAGGCATAGGGATCAGTCAATACTGTTAGGGTCAGGGCAGAGTATCTAAGGAAGCAACCTGGGCCCAAGGTGGAGAGCCAGACCTTGTTATAGAAAGTTGGCTGTTGCCCACTGTATGGCAAAGAGGTTGGGGTGCTGCATGCTGGGGCTGGCGGGCACTGGTGAGACTCCTGGGATGCACTGACTTGGATACCAGTAAAACTCACTGGAGGGTGAGTACCAACAAGATGGCCTGCAAGTCATTGGCCACAGGGCAGGAGCAAGAAAGCAGCAGCACACCAGAACCAAGAAGAGAGGCCCCTGCCTGCTGCAGTGGCCTTTCAGAACACTCTACTAGCAAGAGTAATATTGCACCAGCTGGCAAATTAAAAATGTTCCAGCATCCAGCTCCAGCACCACAAAGCTGGGCAAAGGGGACTGAATTTGGAGCTGAGAGACAATGAATCAATAACTGGTTACACTTAGCAATCCAAATGTAAGTGGTGTTTGATAAATACAGTATACCTGCAATCTCTTTGAAAAGCAATTTGCAGAAGTTCATTACTTTGGAATTTGAGGGTAGTGAACCAGTAGTAATGGAAGAGGGTACTATTTCTTTTGCATGATAACAACATGGGGTTTTAAAAGAGTGTGAAGCCAATGGGAATTGTAGAATTGGTTATCCCTAAGGGAGAGATGGGGAGGGTGCCCAGGAAGGGACATATAGAGAGCCTTCAACTGTGTTCAAGCAGTAGGAAGGCTCATGGTTGTTTGTTACATGTTCTTTAATAAATGAAATAAAATAATTAAGTATAAATATAAGTTTTAGACACAATAAGACAAAGAATCAGAATTGCTTCTTTAAGTTGGTCAATATCCTTCTTAATATCTTTTGTAGTTTCTGTTCCCGAGATTAGCCCTTAAAACTAGTTTTTCTCAAGGTTCTGTCCTGATCTCTCTCCACTATCTCTGCATAATTTTTATCTAATTTTAGTACTTTCTTCTCTAAGAGAATAATATCCAAATGCTATATTTCTCACCTAGATAGGGCTCCTGAGCTAGAACCCTTTCATCCAACTGTTTCTTGAACATCTCAGTTTGGATTGGCCACAGGTACATGAAAGTCAATATGTCCAGGCTGAACGCTTTCCCCTACATCTGCCCTCTTTCGTCTCCTACCTCAGTAGCTAGCATCACCATCCACTTAGTTGCTCAAACAAGAAATCCAGGCACTGTCTTTAATGTTTCCCTCATTCTCCAAATCCAACCACCAAGTTCTGTCAAGTCCAATTTTTTGATTTCTTAAATTGATTTTCTCTCTCTCTTCCTACTATAAATTTCCTGGTTGTGACCATCATGAGCCCCCACATAGGTCACCCATACTTCTCCCTTTGCCTCCCCGTGGTCCCCTCACAGCCAGTGTGCACACTGGTGTCAGACAAAATCAATTATGGGGCCAGTGATCTAGAAGCTTCCTGGGGTGCTTCTTGAAATCACTCTTTTGCATTATATTTATCAATTCTTTTTACAAGTGAGATCACAAATACATGGGCTACTCACTGCCACTCCTCCCTCCCATATTCAAAGTGGACATCACTAATGGATTACTATGGTTTTTTTTTCTCTAATGAGCTCCAATTAGAATCTTCCTTAATACAATGCTCTAAGACAGTTGTTCTCAAACATTCGTGTGCTTCAGAACCACCAGGAGGGCCTTTGAAAGAAGAGATTATCTCAGAGTTTCTGATGTAGAGGTCTGAGGTAAGGACCAACAATCTGCATTTCTAACACGTTACCAGGTAATGCTAATGTTGCTGGTTGGGGAACCACACTCTGAGAAACACTGTTTTAGTCAATTTCTACCATAACTAAACACAGCTGGCACATAAGATGGAACCTATTTGCTATCCCTTATTAGGATACTTTATCTCCATGGATCTTCAGAAAATGGGTAATAGCCATCCAGAGCAGATAAGAACTCTTAACAGTTCATATTACAGGTGTCCTATAAACACTCTCTACCCTTCAATTCAGAAAACTTCTAGTTTTTCTTTCTAAGATGCTTCTGCTTGGTATCATGCATTCCCCACACAAATCCTTTGTCTTGGACTTAGTTTCGGGTATTTGAAATGTGCCTTTGTTCCTAATGCAGTGAACTATCAGTTTGATTTCCAATCTCATCTTGATCAGAAGAGAGCAAGTAAATTGGGTTCCTGTTTACCTTAGAAAAGAATTTGAACAGATATCACAGGGTTTCCTAATGGGGAGAGCGAGGGGAACAGTACAAACAGGACCCAAGTTGATGGAGAAAAGTTTTGCTACACTTTGCTTGTTTCTGTCCCATCAGGCAGTCAATGTGGGAAACAACCTAAATGATTAAAACTTAGAAAATTAAATATGTCAGTCTTGGGGAGGGGAAAGGAAATGAGGAGGAAAACTTGAAGTAAGAAGAGAATACTAAAGGCAATTAATGTCTTCTCTCTAATAAGCTGCAAATAGAGAGTTGAGGGATTTTAACACTACTCTCAAGCACAGATGTGCTTGAGGTATACATCCACACAGATACAAAGCTATGTCCAAAACGCAATAAAACACAGGACTAACACCTACTGAGTGCCCATTTTGTGCCAGACTGCTAAAAGACACAATTGAAATAGAGGCTAGACATCAATGACAAGTGACCTGTTAAACTGATGTAAACATCTATTTAATACAATTAAAAATCATCCAGTGGTTATCATTTAATGTACTGAGTTGGCCAAAGAGTCCATATAGCTTTTTCCATAAAATAAAAGACGCATTTTTCATTTTCACTAATAACATTATTGATTTGGATAATTTTAGTGTGTTGGTTATCTCTCCTGTGGTATAATGTTGAGTACTGAGAATACTCAATTAATGTCTTGAATTGATAGTTATTGACTTCAACTGGTCAATCCAACCATGAAGCATAGTGCAGCAAGAAATTGTCAGCATGAAACTTCGCAAACCACTTTTGACATGTTCAGTCACAGAACCTTCTCCATACACTGCACAAATCTTTTTTTGCATTTCAGTTGCATTTTTACCTTTTTTAAGCATAATATGCTGAAAATGTTGCATAGTTTCTTCCATCTTCAATATTAAAATGGCTACACAAATATTCACCAATATTGGTGTTTTAAAAAAAAAATGCAGCCTGATATGACAGCTGTCACAATACAATCTAACATAATTGTTTTGAATGAAGTTAAAACAACTAAGCACTACTAGAGCCATCTTATGGAAAAAATCAGATGAGCTTTCTGGCCAACAGAATATTTGGGTAGCCAAATCTCACACATGGTGTAATGCAGAGATGACTCAACAACATTAAACAAATATCTACTGAGTACTGAGTTGACAAACATCAGTGCACAAGACAAAAAACAATCTTGCCACTATGGAACTTATATTCTAACTGGAGGAGACAAAAAAATAAGCAAGATATGTAATAAATAAATTATATGGTACAATAGAAAGTGATGGGTGCAGTGGAGTAAAGAAAACAAACAAAGTAGGGCATGATAGACCAGAAACTCTGCAGGATTGCAAGTGAGTGGCAGTTTTAAGTAGGTCAGGGATTGATCTCATTGAGAGCATGACACATGAGCCAAAATTTGACGGAGGATCTCCAGCATTGGTAACTTCCTCAGCAAACTTCTGCTTTCTAAGCCTTTTGTATGGTACGCTTGGCTAAATTTACTGCTGGCACCAGGGAATCTCTGCTGGCACAGGATACATATTGGTTCACTATAGATCTTTGGACACAATAGCTGATTTAAATACACTGACAAGCTCCAGGAAGAAACAGGTATGGTGTCTGTCTAAGTGAAGCGCTTGTTACTTCCCCACCCAGACCTTTATGTTACAAACTACTATTTCTTCAAAATGTTAACTTTTGCTGGCTTGATATATTCTTTGCATTGTTGTTGTTATTATTATTATTATTATAAATAAAGGCAAGAGTTAAAGTTTATTGGATATCAAGTTAAATATCAAGGATAGCACTCTATATACATTATCTTATTTAATTCTCACAATAATTCCATGAGGGCCTTGGCCAGTGTGGCTCAGTTGGAGTGTCATCTTGGTAAAACAAAAGGTCTTGGGTTTGACTCCCAGTCAGGGCACATGCCTAGGTTGCAGTTTTGATCCCCTGTTGGAGGTATGGGAGGCAACCTACTGATGTTTCTCACATCAATGTTTCTCTCCCCACACCCCCTGCCTCTCTCTCCCTCCCTTTCCCTCTCCCTAAAATCAATAAGCATGTCCTCAGGTGAGGATAAGAAACTATTAAAAATAATAATAGTTCCATAAAGTAGGGAACATTATTACAATTTACCCTTGAACAATGCAGGGTTAGGGGCATCAACCACCTATGCAGTTGAAAATTCATGTATAAATTTTGACTCCCTAAAAACTTAACTGCTAATAACCTACTCTTGACCAGAAGCCTTATCAGTAATAAAAACAGTTAATAAACCATATTTTGTATATTATATGTATTATATGCTATATCCTTTTTTGTTTGGACATTTTAATTTCTTTTTAACATAAGTCACTTTTTGCAAGCTAGAAAACATAATCAAACTAAGGCAGTCTAGTCCCCTGAGGATCCAGGCCAAATCTTGTGATCTTCAGCAGAATGACATCTTAACACGGGTGTTAACAATGGGATTATAAACTCTAAATAACAACCACTTATCCACCTTTTTCCTTAGAAAACAGCCAAAAGTCCAGTCATTAAAGGCATTATTTACAGAAGACCTTTTTAAAAAAATTTTTTAACTTTTATTGAATTTATGGGGGGTGACATTGGTTAATAAATGTATATGGGTTTCAGGCGCACAATCCTTTAACATCATCTGTATATTGTATTGCATGTTCACCAACCCAAGTCTCCTTCTATCACCTTTTATCCCCCTGTACCCTCTTCTACCACGCCTAACCCCCCTTTCCCTCTGGTAATCACCATACTGTTGTCTGAGTCTATGAGTTTTTTTTTTCTTTCCTTAATCCATTTTTCACTCAGCAGAACATCTTAATCTATAAAGGATAGAATTACCCAAATTATATGCTGCCAAAACTATTGGTGAACCAGATCAGAACTGGCCGAGGAGTGGTGAACAGATAAAGGATTTACATTTTCAAAACTTGCTCTAAGATTTAAAAAACTTCTCATTGTTCTTAATAAGAAAGCAAGTACAAAGTAGTACAGATGCATTTACACTAATATTTTATTTTGCCAAGGTCTTCCGCTAGAACGTGAAGTTAGAGCATAGGGGATAAGATACTTAGATATTTTCAAAATATCTAGTATCAGAAAATTACTTAGTAATAAGACATTTGACATACTGAATTCTTCCATTGCCATAAGAACAAACTGACAATACAGACTTTTTTTAAAAAAATGCTCAACTCTAAAGAGGATAATGGCAGTAACACTTTCCACTACAGAATAACCACCTGCTTTTTCCAGTTAGTATTGTTATCCTTCAAAGATACAGGTTCATCTAGAAAAATTTGTCAGTTTTTTGTCAAGGCTAAGAGATGAAAAATAGAGAATGCCCTAATTAGCTAATTATAAGCTCAGTTAATGTCTTTAGGATGGACCCATAAAACCTGGCCATTATTTTGTTAAACATATGCAAACTGCAGGATTCCTTAGCCCTTAGCCATAGTTTCTGCTTAATATCTTAAAGATGAGCTTAATCCCATCTGACTGCTCCTCAGGACTGAGGTGGGTGCTGGTCATCAAAGTCTGGAACATCATTGCAGAAGTAACCCCCGTAGCCTTTGGATGCATAGTAGGTGATGCACAGGTGGTAAAATCCCGGCAGGAACACTAAGATGCTAATAATCAGGACAGAAGTGCCTGGTCTGCCACCTCCCTGCCCCCTTGGCTGACACAGCCCACCAGCAGTAGGGAGTCTATGATAATGAGAAAGGTGCCAATCAAAAACAGCACTGTAGCAAGCAAAATGGCCTTATAAGGGGTCTTAGGAGGGCTTTTCTTAAACTGAAGGTTAATGTAACCATCACCTGTGCTAGAAAGCCTTGAGTATCTCACTTTACTACTGGGGATTCCAAGTAGCCAGGTTGGCACGAGATGACACTGTAACACGCTGACACAGCTACAGTCCACACGACATGCCAAGTTTCCACACAACAACAGCTCACTCCTTCACGACTGGAAACAGAGACACTCATGACAATGTATACTATATTCTTACAATCAAGTATATTAAAGAAAAGAAAATGTTATTAAGAAAATTGGAGATCAGGAGAATCAAGATGGCAGAGGTGTCAGTGGAAGGCACATTGACCTACTCTCAGGACCAACCTGGAATTACAACTAAATTGTGGAGAAATCACCTGGAACAAATAACTGAACAATGGCAGAGAGGAGCCTTGTAACCTCGGAGACAGAAGAATTGGCTTTAGCACAATCTAACTGGTAAGGAGTACCATACAGACCTAAGGAGGTGGGCAGGGCACCCACGGGCGGCAGCACAAGGAGGATATTGAAAAGGCCAGTTGGATCCCCCATGAGAAGAGCGGGGTCTAAACCAAAAGTGGGAATCTCTAGCCCACAGCACCAGAGCCCAAAAGATACACAGAAAACAGCCAGCTGCAAAAAGAGGCAGGGTTGCTCTCTGCCAGAGACAGGCAGATGGAGATGTAAAGAATTGTTTAAAGGGCCAACACATAAATTTTTATTTGCAGCCACTTACCCTGGTCTCTGGCAAAGGCAGGGGCAGGGTGGGCTAGAAACGTCTGAGGAGAGACTGGGGAAGGAGGTTTTGGGGAGAGAACTGAGAGAGTAGCCGGTGGGATCTCGGTGCTGACTCTTCCCCCATGCGGCAGCGGTCATCTTGCTCAGGAAGAGAACACACTGCTTGAGCAGCACCAGAGTCAAAGGACTTAATATCCCTGCCCCCAGGTGGGATTCCACCCCGCCCTTTGCTGTCTAAGCTGCCTGCTGAGTGCAGAGTGGCAGCCACACACAGTAGATCCCTGGCTAAAGGGGGTGCAGAGATGTCTGGCGACACTGGAGGAGAGACTGGGGACAGAGGCTTTGGGAAGAGAGCAGAGAGAGCAGCTGGTGGGATTCTGGTGTGGACTCCTCCCCCATATGTCGGCAGTGTGAGTGGACCCAATAACCCCACCCCCAGGAGGGACTCCGCCTGCCCTGAGCTGTCTAAGGCGGTCTGCTGAGTGCAGAGTGACTAAATGAACAGCTGAAGGAGACAGCCACAAACAGTAGATTACTGGAAGTCTCGAACACACTGTCTAAGGTTAGGCAGGGTCAACATCTGACATCATCAGAGGCAGATGCAGAAAGAAAAAACAGTGGTCTCCAACCATAGAAGTTCACACCACAAAGTCAGGAAATCAAGACAGATAAACTTAAGAATCAGAAGCAAAAGAGAAGAATCTCACAAATAATGGGAAAACAAAGAAATATGTCCCTCTCAAAGGGAAAGGAGGAATCCCCAGAAAGAGAACTAAATGAAATAGAGACAAGTAAACTATCAGATATTGAGTTCCAAAGAACGGTTCTAAGGAAGCTCAATGAGCTCAGTGAGCTCAGAGAGAATTACCAAAAACTACAGGGAAACTACGAAGAACTTACTGCCAACTATATCAACATGAAAAAGGACATAGAAACTATTAATAAGAGATAAGAGGAAATGAAGAATGCAATTTCTGAACTGAAGAACACAGTAGAAGGAATCCAAAGCAGGCTAGATGAAGCTGAGAACCGAATCAGCAAGCTGGAGGACAAGGTAGAAAAAAAGCACCCAGAAAGAGCAAGGAAATGAAAAATGACTCAAAAAGAATGAAGACACATTGAGGGAAATGCAGGACAACCTGAAATGTAATAATGTCCATATAATAGAGATACAAGAAGGAGAAGAGGATGAGGAAGGGATAGAGAACCTGTTTGAAAAAGTAATGATGGAAAACTTCCCTAATTGGAGGAGAGAAAAGGTTATACAAGTTCAGGGATCACAGAGGGTCCCCTTCAAGAGGAACCCAATGAGGCCCACTCGAAGACACATCATCATTAAAATGGCAAACATCAAAGACAGAGAATCCTAAAGCAAGCGAGGAAGAACAAGATAGTAACATATAAGGGAGCCCCAATATGGGTAGAAGCTGACTTCTCATCAGAAACCCTACAAGTCAGAAGGGAGTGGCAAGAAATATTCCAAATAATTAAAAGCAAAGATCTTTTCATTACTGCCAACCAACACTGCTCTACCCAGAAAGGCTCTCAATTAAAATGGAAGGCAAAATAAGGAGTTTCCCAGACAAAAGAAGACTAAAACAATACACCTCCACCAAACCAGCACAGCAAAATATGCTAAAGGGACTGCTTTAAGATGAAGAAAAAGTTTCTATGAATACCTAGTTCCTTTCACAGTCACCAATACTTGATATTACCAATATTTTTAATACTTATTAATCTGATTGTGACAATGACGTTATTTTAATTGTTCCTTTACTATTTGTTGAAACTAAACCTGTTTTAGTATATTTCTTGCCTATGTCTATTATTTTAAAAAAATCTTTAAATGACTGTGTGGTATTCTTTATCCATTTATTGATTAAAGGTTCATAGAACTTTTTTCCCTAAACAAAACAAAACCTATTAACCATGTATTAGATGTGTTGCAAATACTTTTCTATTCTATTCCTTGTCCTTTAACTTTTTTATATGTATGTTACTATATAGTTAAATGTTTAATATAATCATATTGTCAATACTTATAACTTCTGGGTTTGAATAATTTACTTCAGGTCATGAAAAATATTAGTTCTATTTTCTTCTAAAACTCCTTAGATTCTACATATAGATTTTTAACTCACCTGAGTATTTCTTGCATAATGTGTGAAATAGGGTTCTATATTTGTTTTATTTCAAGTAATAGGGGTCCATGCACTGTAGTTGTTGAATAAGCCTTATTTTCCCCATTGATTTGAAATATCAACTTAACCATATATTATATCGTTAGACATATATATGTTTATCTCTAGAATGCTCATTATATTTCATTGATCTACTTGATTATTTCTGTGCTGATGTCATGTTGGTTTAATTGCTGAGACTTTATAATTGTTTTCAATTATTTTAATATTCTATAATTAACTTTGCCATTTAAAAAATAAATAAAACCAATCTGCAGTTAAGAAAGAAAAAGAAAGAGAGAGAGAGAGGGAACTCCTACCTTTTGCAACAACATGGATGGAACTGGAGGATATTAAACTAAGTGAAATAAGCCAGTTGATGAAAGACAAATACCATATGATCTCACCTATAAGTGAACTCTATTTAACCAAATAAACTAACGAACAAAATAAACCACAGGCATGGAAACATGGAGCAGACTGAAATTGACCAGAAGGGATGGGGAAAGAGGACAGTGGTGGAAAGAAGGAGAAGGCGCTAGACAAAGAACATGTATGAATGACCCATGGACATGGATAACAGAGCAAGGGGTGGGAGTGGGATGTGTAGAGGGCAGTAAAGGGGTAAAAATTGAGACAACTATAATAGAATAAACATGATGCATAAAATAAATAAATAAATAAATGTTTACACAAAAATAGAAAATCATACTGAAATTACATTTACAGTATTTTTTTAAATAATCTATGTACAAGGGGACTCCTGCAGTTAAAACCTGTATTGTTGCTCAACTGTACTTTATTTTACAAAGGAGAAAACTGAGGCTTAGAGAGGTTAAATAACTTACTCAAAATCACACAGATAGTTAAGTGTCAGAGTCTGGATTCAAGTCTATGTTATTCCAATCATTTTAGCCTCTATTTAGTAATTAAATTTAGTAGTGAATTAAATGTATTCCTCAATAGAAACTTTGAAATTTATGCTAAAAATCATCTAAGTTAATGATGTTTTGAAGGTATTGCTTCAGCCATCTTGGGTATTGACACTCACAAAGAATGTGCATTTGTTCTTCTAATGCTTCTGATTGATCTAGTGTTACGGTTTTCCAAATTTCATTTAGAAGTAGGCTCCTTTACTAAACAAAATCTTACAAGAGAGGACTAAATCAGTCACAGTCCTAGTATGGAAGATTCAACCACAGATGGACAACTCAAAAAAGAGTGAATGAAGAGGGTATAATGAAAGAACTATTCAAAAAAATTGGGTAGGGTAAAGGGAAACTTGCAAAGGAAATGAAAGTACCACAGGGCTAGCCCCAGTAGGATGGCATGGGCACCTCCAGACCTGAAGGGGTAAGGGAATGGGTAGAATGGTTACCAGAACTAGGCAAGAACTGAGGCTGTATGAGGGGACCATCAGATGGAAACTGTAGACTTTGGCAAAGGAATGTACCCATTACCAAACCACAGCCTAGAAGGGAAGGAGTCAGGGGGATAAATACTTCTGCTTCTCTCTCCTGCCCTCAGTCCCCTGCAATTCTTATCACTGTCTGAACCCAGGGGGAAGCTAGAGGGCAAGGTAAGCCGAAAGACACAGTCCACAGAAGTAAGCTTCCAGAAGGCAAAGAGCAAGATGGGGAAGGACAGAGAATGCATCTAAATAGGCAAACAGAGAATATCCAGCACAAAACCAAATATACAAAACTCATAAAGCAGTGTTCAGTTGGGGTGGGAGGTTCAAAGGCTCCAGCTTGCCTCTCTCTACACTCATTCACAGCAATCTCTGGGGCACCCCTGTCAAACCCTAGTGCTCTGGTCTAGTTCTTATGTTAAAAATATCTTGATCACAATCAACAACAGATCTATGTGCTTTGCAAAATTGATATGCATGTAGGTAAAATTACCTGGATGTAATAGGGCAATGAGAGACACCAGACATGATCCTGGTTCAGGATCCCAGTCTCTGGAAATAATGTCCGATTGTCCCTGAAACTGGAAAGCTGAGGGCTGAATGACATGTCTACAGAATGTATAGGTCAGCTGATGACCCAGGCTAAGGGGCTTCCTTTGAGTAGCCTCATCTATTATTAAATAGAACCCTCCCAAAGGAATTCACAATTAAGCTTTATTGTCCTCCTACTAGAGAGAGGATTTTATGTCCAAATACATTGCAATTTGCAGTTATTCACAAGAACAAATAAGGAGATGGGTGAGAGGGGAGAAAAGGGTAAATATACAGGGTAATCAGGAAAAGAGTTATGTAGACAAGAGAATTTATTAATCTGAAAAGTGACCTCAGAGTTCCCACCACTAACAAAATACAAAATATGATGCTGTTACTGTCAGCCAAGAAGCAATACCCTCCAAATGTGCTCTGAAGTCTGAATCACAACCTGGCCTCCTCATCGGGGGCTGCTGCAGGTCCATCTGTCATTGGGCAGAGCTGCTGAGCACACTCTCTGCTGCTAAGCAGAGAAATCTGACTGGGAAGCCAGAACTAGGATGGAGATGGGCGGGGGTGGAGAGGCACCAGCACATAGGAGCCAGACAGCCAGATATGCTGTCACGGGTGCTGCTGCCACTAAATCTCTTGGTTCACTGGAGAGAGGGGTCTTTTTTTCCAGGGGAGAGGGGGGAGATAAAGGGGTGTTTTAATCTCAGTAGCTAACATGACCTTCACAGGGAACAAAAATAAGCTGAGCAGATGAGAAAGGTGCAGCTGTTCTTTGCTTTCTGAGGAGACTCCAAATCTCTTATTTTTATTACATGTTGGTGCACCCACCCAGCCAGAAGAGCACAAATTACTTCTGTCACAGGTAAAGGTAGAGAACAAGGCAGTCTGAGATGCAGCTTGCAACTACCCCATATCCCCTTCCATGCTATTGCCCCAGGCCCTGTTCCTTCACTGCATGTCCCTCCTCCAGGTTGGCAAGATTTATTTCACTGATATAAAACATTTGTCACACATGAGCTAGAATCAAATCATTTTACAGCTGTTATCACATTTAATCCTCAAAGCAATATTATGAGGGAGGTAATATTATTACCATGTGTCTATTCAAATGGGAAGTTAGGACTTGAAGAGGTCAGGAAACTCAGTACATAAAGGGCAGGCTGGAGTTTGAGTCCCAGTACCCTGATTTCAGTACCTGTGCATTTAACTACTAGACCATTCTATCTTGTTCTTGTATGGTTATTGCTTTGCTGCTTCTGTTCTCTGAGCCAGCCTGGACTTCCTGTTTCTGACCCTGGACCAGTCACTTAATTGTTGATTTCCAATTATTTCTTCTGTCACAGATGCTGGAAAGGGAAGGCCAAATCCCCCTCGCCTAGCTTTTCTCTCCTCCACCTGAAAGTCCGTTGGAGGGCCATCCTGGAGGAAAGTTGGTCCTGGGTCAGTGAGCAGGAAAGCACCCAGACCTCTCCCTCATAGAGTCACACCCCATCAGCTTAGAATCCCATGTTCAGATCCTAATTTTAAATGCAGGCCCTGCCTAGAAATGCTCCACTGAATCCAGAAAGCCTCCCCAAACCTTCTTACAAGGGAAAGGAAGCTGCATTATTAGCCTGAATCTATGGGAATGTCCATAAAAAGTAATGCTCATGTGGCAAAACTGAGTCAGAGAGAAGAGGAAAATGAATCATACACCAGAATCACCTCACTAAGTATTTTCAGAAAATGAAGACTGATTAAACTACTTACATACAGGAATTTGAATATAATTCAGAAAGCTATTTTACTTGATTAAAATAATATGTGGGTTTAGAGAGGACTTTCAATTGGTTATTTAAAGCTGTTAAAATTGCTGAAGAAAATAAAATACTTTGCCATCTATTAGAATTTCCTGAAAAAAAGTTAGACAATGTTTATGTTTCATGTGCATTTTAGTATTATCAGAATAGATTTTAAATTGTTTGCTTTCCATGTATGTCATGAAACTTCACGATGCAATTCCATGTCCTCTGCCTTCTTTTTTTTAGGTAACACCCTATTTTGGTATATTTTGCATATGCATATATTCATACCTATGTGTTTACTCACATGTAAATGAAAATATTAATTTAAGAAGATTTGAGAGAAAGTTTACGTGAAAGCAGCTACTTCACCACTTTTGTTTTTCTGGCTCTATCTGCCCCCTCTATATGGCACAGACTTTATTCTCTGCTTTTAAGAATAAAAGGATATATAGAATTATATATACATTTACATTTATATATAGAATTACATTTTGGGACATATATCAGTGGTTATTCATGGGCTTTAGTATCTAAAGCTTAATCTCAGCCCTAGAATTTATGTTTTGTATTAGGGCACATCTGGTTGTAGGGAAGACAAATATACTTAAAATAGCTCAAGTAAAGGGGGATTTGGAGTTTATTATAAGGATACAGAAGCTTCAGAAGAACCAAATCAACAAACAATAGCAATAGCCATTCTCAGTTTTCAATCTAAGACTTCACCATAAACATTATTCAGTTGCCAATGCTCTCAACTTCTAGGCTTCTTTATAAACTAACTGATCCTTTTCAAAATGACTAATGTGATTTTTGTCGTTTCCTGCTTGGAGGACTCCTCTAGTTCCATAACACCACACTGTGAAGTCCAAATGCCTCCCATAGCACACAGCTTCTCACAACAAGCTCCAACCAGTCTTCCCAGCCCCACCTCCGCCACTCTTCTAACCCATGCGCAAGATGCTTGGACACCTGACTGGCAGCCTGTTGAGAAATTTGGACATCATGTATTTAATGTTCTTACTGACCCCATGTGTTTAAACAAATTTCTCAGTACTTTGAAGGTGGATAATGTTCCACATTATTGCATTCTACCATTCATTACTTGTATATCTATTACAATTACATTATAAGTTAAGCAGGATTTTAACTAGTCTAAGAGCCTAATCCATTGTTCCTAATTAGTTCTGTATTTGTAAAGCACTTACCATATGCAGGAATTCTCAAGATTTATTACATAAAGATGAAAAGTGAAATCCTTGATTTTTAGGACATTCACAGTCTAGCTGGGAAAGAAGACAAGTAAACAAATAACTGTAATACAATGTGACAAGTTTGGGGATAGAAATATACATGCAGTACTCTAGGAATGCAGGATAAATTAATTTTTCCTGAAGTGTCACAGAAAACTGCAGAGACGAGACTTGAAATCTAGGTTGGGAACTCAATAAGAGGGAGAAGGGAGTTTCAGGCACAGAGCAGCAAAAGCAAAGGTATGAGACATATACAGACACCTGCCAGGAAGTCAGCTGACTGAACCACTATCCTTTTTCTTTCTCTGCAGATCTGCAACAAAGGGTTGAGAAGGCTTTTCTTTTCTTTCTTTTATTGTTCAAATACATTTGTCTCCATTTTCCTGCCAACACTTTCCCCTCTGCCACCCACCCCCACCTCCCACCCTCAATCCTTCCCCACTTTGACTTTATCCATGGGTCCTTTATACATGTTCCTTGATTTGACCCTTCCCCTTTTTTCCCCTTTACCTCCCTCCTTCCGTTACCTCCCTCTCTCTTGCCCTCTCTTACTGTTGGTTTCTTTTTTTCTTTCAATGTTGATAGTAATATTTTTCTTGCTTGTTTTGTTGATTAGGTTCCACTTATAGGTGAGATCATATGGTATTTGCCTTTCACCCCCTGGCTTATTTCACTTAGCATAATGCTCTCCAGTTCCCTTCATGCTGTCAAGAAGGGTAGTAGCTCACTCTTTCTCCCTTCCTCCCTCCCTGCTTCCTTCCCTCCTTCCTTCCTTTCCTTTCCTTTCCTTCCCCCTCCCTCTCTCCCTCCCTCCCTCCCTTCCTCCCTTCCTTCCTTCCTCCCTCCCTCCCTCCCTCCCTCCCTTCCTTCCTTCCTTCCTTCCTTCCTTCCTTCCTTCCTTCCTTCCTTCCTTCCTTCCCTCCTTTCTCTTTCTTTCTACTGCACAGCATTCCACTGTGTAAATGTACCATATAGTTTTTTGATCCACTCATTTACTGTTGGGCACTTAGGTTGCTTCCAGCACTTGGTTATTGTCAATTGTGCTGCTATGAACATTGGGGTGCATAGGTTCTTTTGAATTGGTGTTTTGAGATTCTTAGGGTACAATCCCAGCAGTGGAATCACTGGGTCAAAAGGCAGTTCCATTTTCAGCTTTTTGAGGAAATTATAAACTGTTCACAATGGCTGCACCAGTCTGCATTCCCACCAACAATGTACTAGGGTTCCCTTTTCTCCACAACATAACCAACACTTGTTGTTTGTTGATTTCTTTATGATGGCCATTCTGATTGGTGTGAAGTGGTGTCTCATTGTGGTTTTAATTTGCATTTCTCTGATGGCTAGTGATGCTGAGAATCTTTTCATATGTCTCTGGGCCCTCTGTATGTTCTCCTTGGAGAAGTGTCTGTTCAGGTCCTTTGCCCATTTTTTAATTGGATTGTTTGTGAGTCCTTTATATATTTTGGAGATCAAACCCTTTTTGAAGGTATCATTGGCAACTATATTTTCCCATACAGTTTGTTCCCTTTTCAATTTGCTGATGTTTTCTTTATTCATGCAGAAGCTTCTTATTTTGATGAAGTCCATTTGTTTATTCTTTCCTTTATGTCCCTTGCTCTAGGAGACATATCAGTGAAAATAGTTCTGCATGAACTATTTGAGAGCTTCCTGCTTATAATTTTCTCTAGGGCTTTTATGGTATCGTGACTTATATTTAAGTCTTTTATCTATCTCGAGTTTATTTTTGTGTATGGTGTAAGTTGGTGGTCAAATTTCAATTTTTTGCATGTAGCTGTCCAGCTCTCCCAATACCATTTGTTGAAGAGGCTATTTTTACTCCATTTTATGCTTCTGACCCATTTGTCAAATATTAACTGACCATAGAGACATGGGTTTATTTTTGGGCTCTCTATTCTGTTCCTTTAATCTATGTGTCTGTTCTTATGCCAGCCCCAAACTGTTTTGATTACAGTGATCTTGTAATATAGTTTGATGTCAGGTGTTGTGATCCCTCCAACTTTGTTCTTCTTTCTCAAAATTGCTGAAGGTATAGAGGGTCATTCATGGTTCTATATAAATTTTTGAACTGTTTCTTCTATATCTGTGAAATGCATATTTTAAGATTGCATTTAATGTATAAATTGCTTTGGGTAGTATGGACATTTGGATGATATTAATTCTTCCAATCCATGAATATGGTATATGCGTCCATTTATTTGTGCCTCATTAATTTCTTTCTTCAATGTTGTATAGTTTTCTGAATATAGGTCTTTTACCTCCTTGCTTAACTTTATTCCTAGGTACTTTATTTTTCTTGTTTCTATAGCAAATGGGATATTTTCCTGATTTCTGCTTCTGATACTGCATTTTCTGTGTATAAAAATGCCTTTGATTTCTGAATATTGACTTTATATCCTGCTGTTTTGCCAAATTCACTTATTAGGTCAAGTAGTTCTTTGGTGGAGGCTATAGGATTTTCTATGTACACTAACATAGTGTACATAGAATCCCACTTTACCATGGTGGATGATCTTTTTAATGTATTGCTGGATGCAGTTTGCTGATATTTTGTTGAGGACTTTAGCGTTTATGTTCATCAGCAATATTGACCTGCAGTTTTCTTTCTTTGTTGTGCCTTTATCTGGTTTGGGAATAGGATGATACTGGCCTCATAAAAAGAGTTTGGGAGTCTTCCCTCTTCTTGGATTTTTGGGAACAATTGGAGAGGGACAGAGGTTAGCTCTTTCTTATGTTTTTAAAAATTCCCCTGTGAAACCATCTGGTCCAGGGCTAGTGTCCCAGGAGTTTCTTCATGACTGCTTCAATTTCACCAGCTGTTATTGGTCTGTTCAGGCTTTCTGCTTTTTCTTCATTCAGTGTTATATGAATGAAGTGTAATATGAATTTAGTAAAACAGCAGGACACAAAGTCAATATTCAGAAATCGAAGGCATTTTTGTACACCAACAATGAAATATCAGGTTATATGTTTCTAGAAATTTGTCCATTTCACCGAGGTTTTCAAAATCTTGGCATATAATTGTTCATACTAATTTCTTACAATCCTTCGTACTTCTGTGGTATCAGCTGTGATTTCTACTTTTTCATTTCTGATATTATTTATTTCGGTCCTCTCCCTCTCTTTCTTGATGAGTCTACTTAAAGTCTTGACAATTTTGTTTATCTTTTTAAAGAACCAGCTCCTGGATTGGTTGATCTTTTGAATGGTTCTTTTAGTCTCTATGTCATTCAGTTCTGCTCTGATCTTGATTATTTTCTTCTTTCTGCTCCCACTGGGTTTTCTTTGTTGTGGTTTCTCCAGTTCTTGAAGCTGTAGGGTTAGGTCACTTATTTTAAATGTTTCTTTTTTAGGTAGGCTTCTATTCCTATCACCTTCCCTCTCAGGACTGCTTTCTCTGTGTCCCATAGGTTTTGGACTGTTGTATGTTCATTTTCATTTGTTCCCAGAAAACTTTTGATTTCTTCTTTGATCTCATTATTGACCCATTCATTGTTTAATAGCATGCTATTCAGTGTCTGTGAGTTTGAATGTTTTTTAGTTTTTTCCTTGAGGTTGGTTTCTAGTTTCAAGACCTTGTGGTCTGAGAAAATGCTTCTTATGATTTCAATGTTCTTGAATTTGTTGAGGCTTGTTTGGTGTCTTCTCATGTGGTCTGTTTCTTTTAAAATGTTCCATGTGTATTTGAAAAGAATGTGCATTTTTACTTCTTTGGGATGAAAGGTTCTATATATGTCAGTTAAGTCCATTTGATGTAATGCGTCATTCAGTTCCACAATATCCTTGTTGATGTTTTGTTTGGAAGGTCTATCCATTATTGACAGTGGGGTGATAAAATCCCCTACTGTGAGTGTGCTGCTGTCTATCTCTTTCTTGAAGTCCTCCAAGATTTTCCTTATATATGTGCGTGCTCCTATGTTGGGTGCATATATGTTTAAAATATTTATGTCTTCTTGATGGATTCTTTCTTTGGATATTATGAAGTGTCCTTCTGGGTCTCTTTTTATAGCCTTCGTTCTGAAATCTACTTATAAGGATTGCTACCCCAGCCTTTTTTCCCTGTCCATCTGCTTGGAATATTTTTTCTTCCATCCCTTTACTTTTAGTCTGTGTAGGTCCTTTGTTCTGGGTCTGTTGTAGGCAGCTTATATGCAGGTCATGTTTTCTTACTCATTCAGTTACCCTATGTCTTTTGATTGGAGCACTTAGTCCATTTACATTTAAAGTTATTATTAATAGGTACTTATTCATTTTTTCCCTTTGTACCTGTGTTCCTCTCTCTCTCACTCTTTTTCTTCATCTTCTTAAAGCAGTCCCTTTGACACAGCTTGTGGTGCTGGTTTGGTGAAGGTGTATCCTTTTAGTTTTCTTTTGTCTGTGAAACTCCTTATTTTGCCTTTCATTTAAATGAGAGCCTTGCTGGGTAGAGCAGTCTTGGTTGCAGGTCTTTGCTTTTCATGACTTGGAATACTTCTTGCTATTCCTCTCTGGCTTGCAGTGTTTCTGTTGAGAAGTCAACTGCTACCCATATCGGGGCTCCCTTTTATGTTACTAGCTGTTTCTCCCTTGTTGCCTTTAGGATTCTGTTTGTCTTTGATAGTTGCCATTTTAATGATGATGCATCTTGGAGTGGACCTCATTGGCTCCTCTTGAATGGGACCCTCTGTGCTTCCTGGACATGTGTGACTTTTTCTCTCCTCCAATTAGGGAAGTTTTCCACCACTACTTTTTCAAGCAGGTTCTCTATCCCTTCTCCTCTCCTTCTCCTTCTGGTATCCCTATTATATGGATATTATTACATTTGAAGTTGTCCTGCATTTCCCTCAATGCCTCTTCATTCTTTGTGAGTCTTTTTTCATTTTCTTTCTCTTTCTGGGAGCTTTTTTCTACCTTGCCCTCCAGTTCTCTGATCGATCCTCTGCTTCACCTAGTCTGCTTTTGATTCCTTCTACTGTGTTCTTAAATTCAGTAATTGAATTATTCATTTCCTCTTGCCTCTTCCCTGTCCCTTTCATGCTGATATAGTTTGCAGTAAGTTCCTTGTAGTTTCCCTGTAGTTTTTTGTAATTCTCTCTGGGCTCACTGAACTCATTGAGCTTCCTTAGAACTGTTGTTCTGAACTCAATATGTTAGTTTAATTGCCTCTATTTCATTTAGTTCTCTTTGTTGGGATTCCTCCTTTCCCTTGATTGGGGGGTGTTTCTTTGTCTTCCCATTATTTGTGAGATTCTTTTTTGCTTCTGTTTCTTAAATTGATCTGTCTTGATTTCCTGACTTTATAGTATGAACTTCTATGGTAGGAGACCGCTCTTTTTCTTTCTGGGTCTGCCTTTGATGATGTCAGATATTTACCCTGTCTTACCTTAGGCTAACTGTTCAAGACTTCCAGGAATCTACTGTCTTTGGCTGTCTCCTTCAGATGTTAATCTAGTCACTCTGTACCCTCTTAGTTATCTACCCATTGTCTCCATCTCCAGTCTCTCCTCAAGTGCCTCTAGATCACACTGTACCCCCTATAGCCATTAACCTACTATCTGTGGGTGCCACTCTGTACTCAGCAGTCAAGGTTAAGCACACCTGGGCCAGTGCAGAGTCCCTCCTGGGGTTGGGGTTATTGTGTCCTCTATGCTGCTGCCACGCGGGGAAGTTGTTTGTCTGAGCTAGATGGCTGCTATCATATGTGGGAGGAGTAAGCACCAGGATCCTGCTGGCTATTCTCTGTTTCTTTCCAGAGTGGGTTGTGTAGGCTTTTCTTTTGAACATTGAAAACTGAAGACATCTCATTGTATTCCCTTTTTCTGTCAACAGCAACTGTTGAGTTCAGACTCAAGTGGCTGCTCTACACCTGCATGTCTGAAAGAAACCTCCCTTAGAGTCCAAGGTGCTTTATGGTACCTCTCTTTCTAGAGAAAAGAAAAAGAAACTTACTTTCTGAAAAGTTTCCCTGTTATATATGTGCATTTCTCTTCAGAACATTGGCTCTCATCCTTGACTGTTAGATTAAACTAGGCAGATTTTTAAAGATCATGATGCCTAGCTGGACCCCAGACCAATTAAACCAAAGTTTCTAAGAGTTGAACCCAAGCATCAGTATTTTTTTAAAGCCCCACCCCCAGATGATTCCAATGTGAAACTAAGGTTAAAAGGCACTGGTTCAGAACTTATGGGAATTTCCCCCTTTAATATAGATTTTTAATGATCATAACTTTTTAAGGGTTTTTAAAAAAAATTTTATTGTTCAAATATATTTGTCTCTGGTTTCCCACCACCACCTTCCCCTGCCCCACCCACCCCCACCTCTTACCCTTAATCCTTCCCCACTTTGGCTTTAACTATCACAACACTTAAGCTTCTCTGACAAGAATTGGATTACTTGTTGATTCAGAGGTGATATGAAAAAACATTGCTTTTATTCATCCAAAATAATATTTATCTCTTCCTGTTTAGGTTTATTTCAGTCATACAGTCTCCCTCAATGACCCTTTCTTGATATGCTTGTATCTTTCTCTCATGCTCATGCTTCACGTTAAGATACAGGTTTTAGCCAAATGGGTTTAAGAGAAAGGTCTGCAGCCTCTCCCATCTCTGGTTCATTACTTCTGTAACAAGGGACCTCTTGGTTACAGAATGGTTTAAGTATGAAAACTCCTGGATCTTTACCCTACTTGAGGGTATTCTTTAGGACTAAATGTCCACAGTTCCCTCCTCATGTCCAGCCTTGTCTGAGGCCCTGACCCATAGGTTGAAATCTGGATCAGTGTAGGCCTTTCCACTGTCTAATCCTCCTAATGTGCTATGAGTGAGGGAATGAGGGGAATGGAGACAACCTGACCCCAGAAGACTAGGGAAGAACTTTGGGTTAGGAGGAGATGAACAATCAACCCTCATCCCAAGACATGAGGCCTGATCTCTACCCCTCTTTCTCTCTGATATGAGGGGAGAGATTGTGAGAAGGCAGACTGCAAGGGGGGATGAGCAGAGGAGAGAATAGTTAACCAATTATCTAAGTACACCAAAAAGTCAGAGGCATAGTGGGGAATGGAGAAAATCAGAGCCCAAGCAATCTTTGTGACAGTGACAGGAAAACAAAGCCCAGGCCAGATGAGAGTGCTGATGCAGCAGTCCATTCAGTCAGAAAGACCTGATTTCTCATCAAATTAACCAGCTAAAGTCTGTGGATGAGGCCACCCACACAAGTGTTGCCTGTGGCCAGGCTGCTCATTTGTCAGCACTAAAGTGACATTATGTAAATTCACAGGCAGACGCCAAACTTGATGAAAACTCATGATTCACTCAGTGTCTGTTGGGCATACGCAGTTAAGTGCATGACCCCTAAGGTCCCTTCTGGCTTTTTAATTTTAAGGTTCTGCGATCCCAAGTGACTGTCATGAACCTGGCATGTCCCAGAAAGTGCACTTGGGAGAATTTCCAAAGAGCTCTGTCCAGATGCTTAAGTGTGTTTCATGCAAAAAATGAGGGGTCACCATGCCAAGAGAAGGAAAGTGTACAGAGGCAATTTTCCCCAAGGGGATGGTTGCTTCTACATGCCATTCTTCCTAAGCGTCCCTCTGAACAGTGTAGTACTGCAGAGCCAGTGTCTCTGATTAGTTCCTACCCAGACAATGAGGTTTTGTTTGTTTGTTTATTTTGGTAGAGATTTGACTCTTCTTCTTCCTCGTTGCCTATAGATAGTATTCCTTGGGGGCTATACTCTAGAAGGCATATCCACCTCCTGTTGCTATTAGCAATCTGTCCACCCTTTTCTGGCTTTCTAAATTTACTTGCTCAAAGGCTCCATGGGAGCCTTGGTCTTTATTTCTGATCCCCCTAGGTAGTAAACACTGTGCCAGTTCCTTCTGGACTGAGAACTAGAGTCAGCAGAGACTCAGTGGAAATGGGGGCTCTGCAAGGATGGAAGCAGACCATGTGTTCCCCCAAAGTGCATAACAGGTCTCTGTTCTCATGCTGAGGTAACAGCTGCATCACCGCATTCTATCCCCACCAGACCCTTGCCTTGTTCTCTTTTTAATCACTTATTCTGGCTGTTTTCCTTCCTGCCAAAAACAGTTCATAATGATTTCTCATATAATGCTCCTCTCATCATGGTGCAGCATAAATAGTGAAAGTACATTGAAAAGGATAAACAGAAAATACACCTACAAAATTCTTTACCTGCTTGTGAAAAACAGGTGAAAGACAAAATATTTCACTTCCAATCATGAGTTGGGAGCACTGATAAAATTTGGATTGTAATAACTTAAAAAAATTTTTTTCTATTTCATGAATTTTATTTTTTTAAATTAATTTATTTATTTTTCTCAAATACATTTGTCTCTGCCTTCCCCCTCCACCACTTTCCCTTGCTCCCTCCCCCCCTCTCAATTTTCTTATAGTAAAATCTCTCTTAATACAATCCCAACTACTGAGATTGGGTTCACCTGAGGATATTTTATATGGCTCTATATTTTTAGGAGACAAAGTACAAGAAAAAATTAGATGTCATGCATTTAATTTTTTTAAGAGTAACTTTAGGAGAAAAAAAGATGGCGGAGGAGTGAAAGGGAGTCACACTGACCTCCTCTCAAAACCAAACTGGAATTGCAACTAAATAATGGAGTAATCACCTGGAAAGCAGTGGAGCGATAGTGGGAGAGGAGCCTTGGTGCCGCGGACAGCGGATTCGACTCTCACACATCCCAACGGGTGAGAATTGCGGTGGAGGCTCGAGAGGGTGGGCTGGGTGCGCACGGGCACTGGCACCAGAGGGACATTGAAACAGCCAGTTAGCGTCCCCCGGGAAGAACGGGGTCTGAATCATAAACAGGAACCCCTAAACTACAGCCGCTAAAGCCGAGAAAATACAGACAAAACGCAACCCCAAAAAGCTTAGGGGCACTCTCTGCCAGAGACAAGTGGCTGGGGATGCAAAAAGACATTTAAAGGGCAAACGCAAAAGTTGCAGCGGCAGCCACCCTCCTTGATCGCTGGGTACAGGCGGCAGCAGGGTGGGCTGGTGCCTGGGAAAAGACTGGTGAGGAAAACTTTGTGAAGAGAACTGACTCTGCGGCCGGTGGAGCCCGGGTGATAACGCACTTCCCACTCTGCAGCTACCATCTCGCTCAGGCATAAGGGAATCAATTAACCTGCCTTTTGTGCGCTCCGCACACAGCTTGTGCGCCTGTGACCTGCGGGGCTGAGTGCAGACTGTCTGGGAGAGCCTTGAGGAGAGACTGGAGACAGTGGCGTTGGGGAAAGAACGGGAGGAGGAACCGGGGAGTCCCGACTCCCTCCCCGTTCGGTAGTCTCCATTGTGGGCTGGAAAGGCGCGACCCCAAAGAGGCAGAAGCGGGGCGCGCATGAACCAGACTGCCTGCGATTGAAACGCAGTCCGCACAGGGGTTGGATCCTCAGCCGAAGGGGACACAGAACTGCCCAGAGGCCCCTGAGGGGAGACTAGAAACGGAGGCATTGGGGAAAGAACGGGAGGAGGAACCGGGGAGTCCTGACTCCTTCTCCTTGCCGAAGTCTCCATTGCGCGGGGAAGAGGCCACACCCCCAAAGAGCCAAAAGCCGAAAAGCAAACATAGACACCCCCAAAACACCCAGAGCAGGCGCGCACACTTGCGCCGAGTGACTGGCGAGGGTTGGCGAGCGTGTGTGTGACCCACCCGGGCTGGCAAACGCTTGCACCTGCCGGCAAGGCCTCACACAGACTGGCACCCATACGGCCTGCGAGGGATTGCACAGAGGGGCAAGGGCAGGCGTAAATTGACCCGCCCGCCGCGATTGCAGAGCGGCCCACAAAATAAGTAGAGCTGCCCAGAGTCCCTGGAGGAGAGACCAGAAACAGGATTAACCGGAGAGCTGATTTCCTCCCATTTCCATAGTCCCCATTTGGCAAGGGCAAGCAACGCACCCAAAGAGCCAAAAGCGGGGAAAACACACAATAGAAGACTCTAAACTGACCAGTGCCGCGAAGCTCGCGTGCCAGGGAGGTCAGATGAGCACGGGAGGTCGCGAATAAGCCCTCTGGTCTGGGGCAAACACATGCGAGCCCAGGCAGGTGGGGGACCCTGCCGCGCTGGGAACGCGCTCAAGGAGCTCTCGTGAGAGCGCAGAGAGATCCCAAAAAATAGCCCAGCCCTGACCGAAGGGGTCACAGAGCTGTTCCAAGCAGGAGTCAGACACAGGCATTAGACTCCTGAAAGGCTCAAACAAACAACCCAAGGCCCTATAGGGTCAACAACTGACATCATCAGAGGCAAGCCCAGAAAGAAAAGTAAAGGACAAAAATACTTAACAGACTCTCACAAAAATGGGAAGAAAAAGAAGTTCTCCCCAAATGAGTGGAAAAGGGGACTCCCCACAGAGAGAGCTCAATGAAATAGAGGCAAGGGAACTATCAGATATGGAATTTAAAACAATGGTTCTAAGGAAGCTCAATGAGCTCAGCCAGCTCAAAGAGAACTATGAGAAACTGCAGAGAAACTATCAGGATCTTACAGCAAACTATATCAGCCTGGAAAAGGACATAGAAACTATCAAGAAGACACAAGAGGATATGAAGAATACCATTTCTGAATTGAAGAACACAGTAGAAGGAATCCAAAGCAGGCTGGATGAAGCTGAGGATCGAATCAGTGAGATGGAGGATAAGGTAGAAAAAAGCTCCCAGAAAGAGCAAGAAATGGAAAAACGGCTCAAAAAGAATGAAGAAGCATTTAGGGAAATGCAGGACAACCTGAAACGCAATAATATCCGTATAATAGGGATACCAGAAGGAGAAGAAGAGGAGCAAGGAATAGAGAACCTCCTCGAAAAAGTAATGATGGAAAATTTCCCTAATTTGAGGAGAGAAAGGCTCTCATGGATCCAGGAGGCACAGAGGACCCCACTCAAGAAGGACCCAAGGAGGTCCACTCCAAGACACATCATCATTAAAATGGCAAATGTCAAAGACAAAGAGAGAATCCTCAAGGCAGCAAGGGAGAAGGAGAAAGTAACATACAAGGGGGCCCCGATACGCCTAGGAGCTGACTTCTCAACAGAAACACTCCAAGCCAGAAGGGAATGGCAACAAATATTCCAAGCCATGAAAAGCAAGGGCCTACAGCCAAGGCTGCTCTACCCAGCTAGGCTCTCCATTAAAATAGAAGGAGAAATACGGAGTTTCCCAGACAAAAGAAAGCTAAAAGAATACATCTCTACCAAACCAGCACTCCAAGATATGCTAAGGGGACTGGTTTAAGCAGATGAAGGAAAAGAATGAGACGGAGAGGAACACAAGTACAAAGAGAAAAGATGAGTAAGTTTCTATCAGTAATATCTCTCAATGTGAATGGACTAAATGCCCCAATCAAAAGACACAGGGTAGCTGAGTGGATAAGAAAACATGACCCACACATATGCTGCCTACAAGAGACCCACCTCAGAGCAAAAGACCTACACAGATTGAAAGTAAAGGGATGGAAAATAATATTCCAAGCAAATGGACATGAGAAAAGGCTGGCGTTGCCATACTTGTATCAGACAAAGTCGATTTCAAAGCAAAGGCCATAAAGAGAGACCCAGAGGGGCACTTTATCATACTTAAAGGAAGAATCTATCAAGAAGACATCAATATTGTAAACTTATATGCTCCCAATATAGGAGCCCCCAAGTTTATAAGGAAATTGTTGGATGACTTCAAAAAAGATATAGATAGCAACACACTGATAGTAGGGGATTTCAACACCCCACTGTCCAAAATGGACAGATCTTCCAAACAAAACATTAATAAACATATCGTGGAGCTGAATGAAACACTGAATCAAAGAGACTTAACTGACATATATAGAATCTTACATCCCAAAGAAGAAAAATACACATTCTTTTCAAATGCTCATGGCAGTTTTTCAAAGATAGACCACATGATAGGACACAAAGCAAGCCTCAGTAAATTCAGGAAAATTGAAATAATACCAAACTTTTTCTCAGACCACAAGGCCTTGAAACTCGAAATCAAACTCAAAGAGAAACTTCAAAAACTTGGAAACTCATGGAGACTGAACAGTACACTTTTAAACAATGAATGGGTCAATAATGAGATAAGAGAAGAAATCAAAAAATTTCTGGAAACAAATGAAAATGAACAGACAACTGTCCAAAACCTATGGGACACAGCAAAGGCGGTCCTGAGAGGGAAGTTCATAGCAATACAGGCTTACCTTAAAAAGATAGAAACATTTCAAATAAAAGACCTAACACTACAACTTGAAGAACTGGAGAAACAACAACAAATAAATCCCAGAGCAAGTAGAAGGAAGGAAATAGTCAAGATTAGAGCAGAACTGAATGACATAGAGACAAAAAGAACAATTCAGAGGATCAACCAATCCAGAAGCTGGTTCTTTGAAAAGATTCATAAAGTGGACAAACCTTTAAGCAGACTCATCAAGAATAAAAGGGAGAGGACCCAAATTAATAATATCAGAAATGAAAGAGGAGAAATAACAACTGATACCACAGAAATACAAATGATTATCAGAAACTATTATGAACAATTATATGCCAAGAAATTTGAAAATCTGGATGAAATGGACAAATTTTTAGAAAAGTATAATCTTCCAACACTGAAGGAGGAAGAAACAGAAAGCTTGAACAGACCGATAACAGTTGGGGAAATTGAAGCAGTAATCAAGAAACTCCCAGCACACAAAAGTCCAGGGCCAGACGGTTTCCCAGGAGAATTTTACAAAACATTTAAGGAAGAGCTAACCCCTGTCCTTCTCAGACTATTCCAAAAAATCCAAGAGGAGGGAAGACTGCCAGACTCCTTCTATGAGGCCAGCATCACCCTGATCCCCAAACCAGATAAAGACCCTACAAAGAAAGAAAACTACAGGCCAATTTCGCTGATGAACATAGATGCTAAAATCCTCAACAAAATATTGGCAAACCGCATCCAGCAATACATTCAAAAGATTATCCATCACGATCAAGTGGGATTCATCCCAGGGATGCAGGGATGGTTCAATATACGCAAATCAGTAAACGTGATACACCACATAAATCAAAGAAAAGACAAAAACCACATGATCATCTCGATAGATGCAGAAAAAGCATTTGACAAGGTACAGCACCCATTTATGATCAAAACACTCAGCAAAATGGGAATCAATGGGGCATTCCTCAACGTAATAAAGGCCATATATGAAAAACCTACAGCCAATATCATACTCAACGGGCAAAAACTGAAAGCTTTCCCACTAAGATCGGGAACACGCCAAGGATGTCCGCTCTCACCGCTTCTTTTCAACATCGTATTGGAAGTCCTAGCCACAGCGGTCAGACAAGAGAAAGAGATAAAAGGCATCCAAATAGGAAAGGAGGAAGTAAAACTATCATTGTTTGCAGATGACATGATAGTGTACATAGAGAACCCTGTAGACTCTACCAAAAAACTCCTCAACCTAATAAGTGAATTTGGCAAAACAGCAGGATACAAAGTCAACATTCAGAAATCAAAGGCGTTTTTGTACACCAGCAATGCAATAGAAGAAGAAGAAATCAGAAAAAATATACCATTCGATATAGCACGAAAAAAGATAAAGTACCTAGGGATAAATTTAACCAAAGACACAAAAGACCTGTATGCAGAAAACTATACAACATTGAAAAAAGAAATTAAGGAAGACACAAATAAATGGAAGCATATACCGTGCTCATGGATTGGAAGAATTAATATCCTTAAAATGTCCATACTACCAAAAGCAATTTATAGATTCAACGCAATCCCTATTAAGATACCAATGACGTATTTCACAGAAATAGAACAGACATTTCAAAAATTTATATGGAACCATAAACGACCTCGAATAGCTGCAGCAATTTTGAGAAAGAAACACAAAGTAGGAGGGATCACAATACCGGACATCAAACTCTACTACAAAGCCACTATACTCAAAACAATCTGGTACTGGCACAAGAACAGACCCATAGACCAGTGGAACAGAATAGAAAGCCCAGAAATAAGCCCAGGTCTCTATGGACATCTAATATTTGACAAAGGGGGCAGAAGCATAAAATGGAGCAATAACAGCCTCTTCAACAAATGGTGTTGGGAGAGCTGGATGGCTACATGCAAAAAATTGAAATTGGATCATCAGCTGACACCATACACAAAAATAAACTCAAGATGGATAAAAGACTTAAATATAAGTCGCAACACCATCAAAGTCCTAGAGGAGAACATTGGCAGGAAACTCTCAGATATCCCACGCAGCAATTTTTTCACTGATATGTCTCCTAAAGCAAGGGACATAAAGGAAAGAATAAACAAGTGGGACCTCATCAAAATAAGAAGCTTCTGCACGGCTAAAGAAAACATCAGCAAAATGAAAAGGGAGCCAACCATTTGGGAAAATATATTTGCTAATGATACATCAGATAGAGGTTTGATCTCCAAGATATACAAAGAACTCACTCGACTTTACTCCAAGAAGACAAACGATCCAATCAAAAAATGGGCAAAGGACCTGGGCAGATGCTTTTCTAAGGAGGAGATACAGAGGGCCCAGAGGCATTTGAAAGGATGCTCTGCATCACTAGCCATTAGAGAAATGCAGATCAAAACCACCATGAGGTACCACCTCACACCGGTCAGAATGGCCATCATAAACAGATCCACAAACAACAGGTGCTGGCGAGGCTGTGGAGAAAAGGGAACTCTAGTCCACTGTTGGTGGGAATGCAGACTGGTGCAGCCACTATGGAAAGCAGTGTGGAATTTCCTCAGAAAGCTGAAAATGGAACTGCCTTTTGATCCAGCGATTCCCCTGCTGGGACTATACCCTGAGAACACCAAAACGCCAATACAAAAGAACCTATGCACCCCAATGTTCATAGCAGCACAATTTACAATAGCCAAGTGTTGGAAGCAACCTAAATGCCCATCAGTAGATGATTGGATCAAAAAATTATGGTACATATACACAATGGAATACTACGTAGCAGAAAGAAAAAAAGAAGTACTAAACTTCGCAACAGCATGGATGGAACTGGAGAGCATCATGCTAAGCGAAATAAGCCAGGGGGCGAAAGACAAATACCATATGATCTCACCTATAAGCGGAACCTAACCAACAATGCAAAGAAGCAAGGCAAATATGGCCAGCAACACTGAAAGGAAAAGAAATCAACAGAGACAAGAGGGAAGGGGGGGGCAGGGAAAGGGAAGGGAAGGGGAAAGTCAAGGAACATATAGCAAGGACTCATGGACAAAACCAAAGGGGAAGAGCTGAGGGAGGGAAGGTGGGAGGGGGCAAGGGAAAGGGGGGGGGGAAGGCAGAGACAAATGTATTTAAAAAGTAAATAAATTAATAAAAAAAAAAAAAAAAAAAAAAAAGAGTAACTTTAAAACATATTCTGAAGTCCATAATGAATTGGCACTGGAAAGAAGTTTGCAATAATAAGTGATGGACTGCCAGAAAGATTCACTCATGCTACAAAATGCTCAAACTTTGAAGAGACATTACATTTTCTGTTAATTCCATGTCTTCAAATTATTCAGAGTTGTGAGAATCAATAATTGGAGCTCAAAAAGGAAACATATGTCAGTTACTGTTGCCATGCCTGCAGATAAGGTACATTTCTCTGACCAAAAATCCAGGCTAAATGAGAGAACTCAAAGAATCTGGGAGTTTTGAGTCAGAGAAAAAGAAATTTTCTCTGATAGGGTTTGAGTAGACCAGTTAGGTCAGTTTCTAAGAAACAATATAACTGGACCCCCAGAGTCCATATGTATGGTCAAGATAAGGCTGAAGTTTGAAAGGGAAAGTAGGAGACATGAATTTGCACTGTGCCTTCAGATCAAAGTGTACTTATTCTAGGATAAGGAGATTTGAGAATTAAATAAATTTTTGCTATCTTTACTAGGATCCTTATGGCCAAAAATATATACTGTACTTTAAAATGAGATCATTGTAAGATGATCATTCTTATTTATTTTCCCACTTCATTAAATTACAGAGTCACCTTTATCCATTATCTTTTTAAAAAAATTTTCCTGCCTTACTTTATATGTAATTACAGCCTTTGGTTTTGGACTATATCTCTCTGTCCTACTTGGCCCACTATTATATGACTGCATTTACTGAGATGGAAAAGAAGGCTATTATGTAAAGAGTCACATGTAAGGTTGAAAAATTTTCCTAACTAAATTTGCAAGAAAAGTCAGTCTCACAGAACTATAACCAATTAATGTTTAATAATCACAGAAAATAGTAAGTTAGCCTAAAGATTAGGAACAGATGACTTTTCTCCAGTCAAAAATAGTGGCAAGGTTAAAGAGAGAGTAATTCCCTCTATGACAAGGAGCTATGGACAAAGTATAAAATTAAAACAGATTTATTTATAATAATGTGTAAGCACACAGATAAAGAAGTGATCTCAGGAGCCAGCATGGGATCCTAAAAAAAAAAAAAAAAATCATTTCTTTATTAAGATTAGATATTTGCTAAATAAAAGGAATTATTGAAACAAATTATAATTTCAAGTAATTCTCTTAGAATGTCATAGACAATATGATTTGGTTTGAGATAAAATGATTTGGTAAGTGGGTTGAAATTTCTTCAGAATATGTCACTTTTTTCAACTAACGCTGCGAGCTCAATGACAGAAAAGAGCATGTTTTATATTTCTTTGTACCTCTGGCACTTATTTCAATGCCTGACAAATAGTAAGTACCCATTCCATTTTACCTGAATTCATAGGAACTTAAACAAGTGTACTCAAAATGAACTTTTTAATGGATTCTCATTAACCACAGAAGAATTCTTAAGTGGCATGTTTAAAATTCTGTGTCTGACCATTGTCCTGTTCAATATCCTAATACCACCAATAAATAAATACAATTTTAAGGGCAAGTGGTCCAGTGCATAAGAATCAGAAACTAATAACCAGAAAGAGGATAGTGGTCCTATGTCTTATAATACCTAATATAATATGGATACAGACTAGATGTTCAATAGCTACTTTCTTAACTTTTTAAACATTAATTATGTTATTCTCAAGATTTAACATCTATGGTGGTTGGGACCACTAGATATCTACATTTGAACCCTTATTTACACCACATACTAAAATTAACTCAAAATGGATTAAAGACATGCATGTAAGGGTTAAAGCTATAAAATCTTAGAAGAAAACATCAGTATAAATCTTCATGACTTTGGATCACAGAGTGGTTTTTTAGATATTACAACAAAAGACTCAACAACAAAAGAAAAAAGTAGATTAAATTGTACATAATCAAAACTTAAAAATTTCTGTGTTTCCTGAAAGGAAAAGAAACCAATAGAAACAAGAGGGAAGGAGGGAGGGGTGGGTGGGGGAAAAGGAAGGGAAGGGGAAAGTCAAGGAACATATAGCAAGGTCTCATGGACAAAACCAAAGGGGAAGGGTTGGCGGGGGGAGGGGGCAAGGGAAAGTGGTGGGGAGAAGGCAGAGACAAATGTATTTGAAAAAAAAAATTTCTGTATTTCCATGGACATCAACAAGGAAGTGAAAAGACAACCCATAGAATGGGAGAAGATATTCTCAAATTGTATGTATGATCAAGGGCTTGTATCTAGAGTCTATATAGAACTATTAAAACTCAATAATAGAAGAACAAATAATCCAGTTTTCAAATAGGCAAAGAATTTGAATAGACATTTCTCCAAAGAATTTTACAAATGACCAATAAACATATGGAAACATGATCAACATTATTAGCCATCAAATAAATGCCAAACAAAACCACAAGGACATACCATTTTATACTACTAAAAGACAAAACCAAAGGGGAAGAGCTGAGGGAGGGAAGGAAGAAGGGGGCAAGGGAAAGTGGTGGGGGGGGTAGGCAGAGATAAATGTATTTGAAAAAATAAATTTAAAAAAATAAGTATTATTTTATAAAAATTAAATAAATACATAAATAAATAAATAAATAAATAAATAAATAAAAAGAAGTTAGTGGTTAGGGTTCCTTGAGATATATTCCCAAAAGTGAGATTGCTGGGTGAAAAGGCAGATCCACTTTTAATTTTTACGAGGTATCTCCATACTACTTTCCACAATGGCTGCACCAGTCTGCATTCACACTAACAGTGCAAAAGGGTTCCCCTTTCTCCACATCCTCTCCAGCACTTGTTTGTTGACTTATTGATGATACCCATTCTGACATATGTGAGAAGATATCTCATGGTGACTTTCATTTGCATTTTCTGATGATTAGTGACATTGATCATCTTTGCATATGTCTATTGGCCACCTGCATGTCCTCTTTGGAGAAGTGTCTATTCAGGTCTTTTGCACATTTTTTAATTGGGTTGTTTGTTTTTATGGTGGTGAGCTTTGTAAGTACTTTATAAATTTTGGATATTAACCCCTTATCAGATGTATCAGCAAATATGTTCTCCCATTCTGTGGATTGTTTTTTTTATTTTGTTGATGTTTTCATTTGCTGGGCAAAAAATTTTAATTTGATGTAGCCTCATGGCATATTTTTCCTTTTATTTCCTTGACTGGGGACAGATATCCTACAAATTATTACTACAAGCAATGTCCAAGATTTTGCTGCCTATGTCTTATACAATTTTTATGGTTTCCGGTATCACTTTTAAGTCTTTGATCCATGTTGAATTTATTCATGTGTGTAGTGTAAGAAGGTGGTCTAGTTTCATTTTTCTGCACATATCTGTACAATTTTCCCAACACCATTGAATAGACTATCTTTAGCCCATTGTATGTACTTGCTTCCTCTGTCAAATATTGATTGACTATAAAGGTGTGGGTTTATTTCCGGGTTCTCTATTCTGTTCCATTGATCTATGTGTCTGTTTTTAGGACAGTACCAGGCTAGTTTGATTACTATGGACTTATAGTATAGCTTCCCATTAGGTAGCATGATTTCTCCAACTTTATCTTTCTCAGGGTCGCTGTTGTTATGCAGGGCTTTTGTGGTTCCATATAAATTTTAAAATATTTGTTCTAGTTCTGTGAAATATCATTGGAATCTTAATAAGGCTTGCATTGAATACATAGATTGCTTTGGGTATTATGGACATTTTAATGATGTTAATTCTTTCTATCCATGAACACAGTATATACTTTCACGTATTTGTATCTTCTTCAATTTCTTCACGGTCTTATAACGTTCCAAGTACAGGTCTTTTACATCCTTGGTTAGGTTTATTCCTAGATATTTTATTTTATTATAGAAATTGTGAATGGGATTGTTTTCTTAATTTCCCTTTCTGTTAGTTTGTTATTGGCATGTAGAAGTACAACTAATTTCTGGATATTAATTTGGTATCCTGCTACTTTGCTGAATTCATTTATCAGTTCTAGTAGTTTCTTGGTGAAATCTTTGGGGTTTTCTATGTACAGTATCATGTCATCTGCAAATAATGACAGTTCTATTTTCTCCTTGCCTTTTATTTCTTCTTGTTCTATGGCTGTGGCTGGACTTCTAGTACTATGTTGAATATGAGAGGTGAAATCAGACATCTCTGTCTTGGTCCCAATTTTAGGGGAAATGCTTGTAGTTTTTAACCATTGAGTTGATGCTGCCAGTGGGTTTGTCATATAGGACGTTTATTATGTGTAGGTATATTCCTCCTATTCCCACTTCGCTGAGGGTCTTTATCATAAATGGATGCTGGATTTTATCAAATGCTTTTTCTTCATCTATTGATATTATCATGTGATTTTATCCTTCCTTTTGTTTATGTGATGAATCACATTTATTGATTTGTGAATGTTGGACCAACCTTGCAATCCTGTAATAAATCCCACTTCTTCATGGGGTATGATCTTTGAGGCACTGCTGTATTCAGTTTGCTAATATTTGTTGAGGATTTTAGTGTCTATGTGCATGAGGGATATTGGCCTATAATTTTTCTCCTCAAGTGTCTCTAGTTCACTCTGCCCCCTCCCTTTGTTGGCAGCCAGGGCAAGTGTTCACAAATGAAATGTTGTGCTTTGGCCCTCTAAAAAGACTTTTGCCTCTCCAGTTGTCTCTCCTGGAAGACAGAACCCCCTTTAACTACTAAAGAAAAAAAATACAATGAAGCAACCAAAATGGGAAGACAAAGAATAGACCCCAAATGAAAGAACAAGAGAACTTTCCAGGAGAACTAGATGAAATGGAAGTAAGCAATTAATCAGATAAAGACTTTAGAATAATGATTATAGGGACACTCAACAGTATGAAGAAAGACATAGAAACCATAAAAAAAAAGCATCAGCCAGAAATAAAGAATGCAATGCCTGAAATAAAAAATACACTAGAAGGAATAAACAGTAAGTTAGATGAAGCAGAGGTTTGAATCAATGTTTTGGAAAACAAGGTAGGAAAAAACACCCATGCAGAGCAGCAAAAAGAAAGAAGAAGTTTTAAAAACTGAGAAGAGCTTAAGAAACATCTCGGACAACAAAAAGCGTAACAACATCTGCATCATGGGAATACCAGAAGGAGAGAGAATGAGCAATGTATTGGAGACCTATCTGAAGAAATAATGACCAAAAACTTTCCTAATGTGGTGAAGGAAAAACTTACACAAGTCCAGGAAGATCAGAGAGTCCGAATCAAGTTGGACCCAAAGAAGCCTATACCAAGATACATCATAATTAAAATGACAAAACTTCAGATAAGGAGAGAATCCTAATAGCTGTAAGAGAAAAGCAGATAGATACCTACAAGGGAGCACCAATTAGACTGTCACCTAATTACTCATCAGACCCATTTCAGGCCAGAAGGGAGTGACGTGAAATATTCAAGGTGATGAAAAGCAAGGACCTATAACCAATGCTACCTTACCAAGCAAGGCTAGCATTTAAAATTGGAGGAGAAATAAGGAGCTTCACAGACAAGAAAAACCTAAAGGACTTTGTTAACACCAAACCAACACTGCAACAAATGTTAAAGGGCTTGCTTGGAGAAGGAAAAGGAGAAGAAGGAGGAGGAGGAATGGGAAAAGAGGGGAGGAGGAGAAAAGAAAAAGGAAAAAAATACCCAGAGGAAAACAGTCTAACAATAAAATGGTACTAAATATGTATCTATCAATAATTACCTTAAATGTAAATGGTTTAAATGCTCTAACCAAAAAACAGGGTAGCTGACTGGATAAGAAAACAAGACCCATATATATGCTGCCTCCAAGGGACCCATCTTAGATTGAAAGATACACACAGACTAAAAGTAAAGGGTTGAAAAAAGATATTTCATTCAAATGGAAAATAAAAGAAAAGCTGTGGTAGTAGTACTTACATCCAACAAAACAGACTTAAAACCAGGGCTATAGTAAGAGATGAAGAAGGACAATATGTAATGATAAAGGGAACAATCCAACAAGAGGATATAACCCTAGTAAACATTTACACACCCAACATAGGAGCACCTAAATATGTGAAGCACATCTTGATGGCCATAAAAGGAGAGATCAACAGGAATAGAGTCATATTTGGGGATTATAACACCCCATTGACTTCAATGGGTAGATCATTCAGGCAGAAAATCAACAAGAAAACAGTGAACTTAAACAACAAACTAGATCAAATGAATTTAATTGATATCTTCAGAGCATGTCACCACTAAGCAGCAGAGTGTACATACTTTTCAAGTGCACATTTCAAGTGGAACATTTACTAGAATAGACCACATGTTAGGACACAAAACAAGTCCCAATAAATGTAAGAAGACTGAAAACATATCAAGCATCTTCTCTGGCTACAGTGTATGAAACTAAAAATCAGTCATGTGAAGAACACCAAAAAACACACAAAGACATGAAAGCTATCTAACATGTTATTAAACATGAATGGGTCATCAATGAGATCAAGGAAGAAATCCAAAATACCCTAAAACAAATGAAAATGAGGACATAACAATCTGAAATCTATTGGACACTGGGAAAGTAATCTAAGAGGGCAATACATAGCAATACAGGCCTATCTCAAAAACAAACAAGAAAAATCTCAAACAGACAATCTAACTTCATTCACTCTTAAAGGAACTTGAAAAGGAACAACAAGCAAAACCCTTTATGAGTAGAAGGAAAGAAATAATTAAAATCATAGCAGAAATAAATGATATAGAGTCTTTAAAAAAATACAAAAGATCAATGAATCCAAGAGCTGTTTCTTTAAAAAGATAAACAAGATTGACAAATATTTAACCAGACTCATCAAGAAAAAAGTAGAGAGGACCAAAATAAATAAAATAAGAAATGAAAGAGGAGAAGCAACAACTGACACCAAAGAAATATGAAGAATTGTAAGTAAATATCATGAACAATTATACGTCAACAAACTGGGCATATTGGATGAAATGGGTAAATTCCTAGAAACATACAACTGTCCAAAACTAAATCAGGAAGAATCAGAGAACCTGAATACACAGATTACACCTAATGATATCGAAGCAGTAATAATAATAAAAAAAAAAACTCACAAGAAACTAAAGCTGTGGAACTGAATGCTTCACAGGTGAATAGTGCCAAACATTTAGAAAACTAACACTTCTCCTTCTCAAATTATTTCATAAAATTCAAGGGGAGGGAAGGCTCCCAAACTCATTTTATGAGGCCACCATTATCCTATTTGCAAAACCAGATAAAGACACTACAAAGAAAGAAAATTATAGGCCAATATCACTGATGAAAATAGACACTAAAATACTGAAGAAAATATTAGCAAACAGAATATAACAATGCATCAGAAAGATAATGCACCATAATCAAGTGGGATTTATTCCAGGGATGCAAGGATGGCACAAAATTCACAAATCAATAAATGTGATTCATCACATAAACAAAAGGAAGGATGAAATCACACGATTATATCAATAGATGCAGAAAAATCTTTTTGTAAAATCTAGCACCCATTTATGATAAAAACTGTCAGCAAACTGGGAAGAGAGGGAATATGCCTACACATAATAAACGTCCTATATGACAAACCCACTACCAGTGTCATATTCAATGGGCAAAAACTACAAGCGTCCCCCTTAAGATTGGGAATAAGACAATGATGTCTGCATCCATGTCTCTTATTCAACATAGTAGTGGAAGTCCTAGTCACAGCAACCAGACAAGAAGAAATAAAAGGCATCCAAATTGGAAAAGGAAGAAGTAAAACTGACTTTATTTTCAGATGACATGATACTGTACATAGAGAACCCCAAAGATTCCGCCAAGAAACTATTAGAACGGATAAATGAATTCAGCAAAGCCACAGGATACAAAATTATTATTCAGAAATCAGTTGCCTTTTTATATGCCAATAACAAACTAACAGAAAGGGAAATTAAGAAAACAATCCCATTCACAATTGCTACAAAAAGAATAAAATACCTAACCAAGGATGTAAAAGACCTGTTCTCGGAAAATTGTGAGACACTGGAGAAAGAAATTGAAGAAGATACAAATAAGTGGAAGCAGATACCATGTTCATGGATAGGATAGATTAACATCATTAAAATGTCCATACTACCCAAAGCAATCTATGGATTCAGTGCAATTCACATCAATATTCCAGTGACGTACTTCACAGAACTAGAACAAGTATTTAAAGAATTTATATGGAACTACAAAAGGCCCCACATAGTAACAATGATTCTGAAAAAGAAGAACAAAGTTGGAGGAATCATGCTACCTAATATCAAACTATACTACAAGGCCATAGATATCAAAACAGCCTGGTACTGTCATAAAAACACACACATAGATCAATGGAACAGAATAGAGAGCCCAGAAATAAACCCATACCTTTATAGTCAATTAATATTTGACAGAGGAAGGAAGCACATACAATGGGCTAAAGATAGTTTATTCAATAAATGATGTTGGGAAAATTGGACAGTTGTTTGCAGAAAAATGAAACTAGACCACCTTCTTACACCACACACAAGAGTAAATTCAAAATGGATCAAAGACTTAAATGTGATACCTGAAACCATAAAAATTGTCTAAGAGAACACTGGGAGCAAAATCTCAGACATTGTTTGAAGAAATTTTTTATCATCTATATCTCCCGAGACAAGGGAAACAAGAGAAAAAATAAACAAATTGGCCTTCATCAAACTAAAAAGTTTTTGTACAGCAAAGGAAATTGCAAATTGTCAATAAAATAAAAATTCAACCCACAGAATGGGAAAACATATTCATTGATGCATCTGATAAGGGGTTAATGTCCAAAATTTATAAAATACTTACAAAACTCACCACAAAAAAAAAAAAAAATTAAAAAAATGGGCAAAGGACCTGAATAGACACTTTTCCAAAGAGGACATACAGATGGCCAATAGACATATGCAAAGATCGTCAATGTCATTAATCATCAGAAACGTGCAAATTAAAACCACAATGAGATAACATCTCATACCTGTCAGAATGGGTATCATCAATAAATCAACAAACTACACTTGCTGGAAAGGATGTGGAGAAAGGGGAACCCTTTTGTACTGTTGGTGTGAATGCAGACTGGTACAGCCATTGTGGAAAGCAATATGGAGATACCTCGTAAAATTAAAAATGGATCTGCCATTTCATCCAGCAATCCCACTTCTGGGAATGTATCTCAAGGAACCCAAAACACTAATTCAAAGGAACGTAAGCACCCCTATGTTCATTGCGGTGTTTTTCCAATTGCCAAGATAAGGAAGCAGCCCAACTATCTATCAATAGATGAGTGGATAAAACAACTATGGGATATTTACATAATGGAATTTTACTTGATCATAAAAATGAAGAAAATTTTACCCTTTGCAACAGTATTAACGGACCTGTAGAAGAGTATGCCAACTGAAATAAGCCAGTCAGAGAAAGACAAGCACCGTATGATTTCAGTCATATGTGGAATCTAATGAACAAAGTGAACTAACAAAACAGAGACAGACTCATAGATGGAGAACAGAGGACAGCTAGTTGACAGGTGTGGTATGGGGATGTAGGGATTGAGCAAAAAGAAAAAGGACTCATGGACAGGGAAAACAGTGTGGTGATTGCTGGGGGAAGAGGGGTATAAAGTGACTAAATGGTAACGGAAAAAATATAGTAAAGATTATATATTTTTAAAAATGACCTAAATAATGAGGAAACAGCATAGAAGAAACAGTAAAAATGCAGGAGGAGGAAAAATTTTCTCAAAACAGAATATGCATAACAATATCTTTAAGGGGAAAAATAAAAATTATTGCAACTATGAATCAAAAATGGGAAAGGAAGAATAATTGTATGCTGTGAGAACTTTTTGCAATTAAAAAATGATAAAAATCAAAATGTAATAGAAGACTTGGAAGACAAAGGCATGGAAAGCTCTCAAATATAGAATAAATGACAAAGAAATGGACAGTAGGAGGAAGATGATTTTTAAAAAGACTGGGGCAACGACTTAGAAAATAACAGCATAAGAAATAAGAGAAAATTTGGGGGAGGAAAGAATCATGAAGAAAAGATTAGAAATGATTGGACTTCTCTTTTTTTTTTTTTTTTTTTTTAGTTTTAAAAAAAAAAGTTGTGTTTTTTTTTTTTGTGAAACATCAACTCACCCAGCAAAGGGCATAACCACCATCAACAGTTTCATAGTATCCACCAGAAACATTTTTTTTGCATACATATGATATACATACCTATTATACTCAAATAAGATACTGTATTCACATTGTTCTGCACCTTTTTGTTTTTTCACTTAATAACATATTTTTTTTTCAGTTTTTAAAGTTTATTTTTATTTTTATTTTTTTTTAATTATTTTATTTACTTTTTAAATATATTTGTCTCTGCCTTCCCCCCACCTCCTTCCCCTGCCCCCTCCCACCTTCCCTCCCTCAGCTCTTCCCCCTTGGACTTCTCAATATCAACACTGGAAGGTGTAAGACATTGGAGAAATACCTTCAAAAGTCTATGGGAAATTTTAACTTTGAACTTCATACTAAGTCAAGTTAGCAATCAATTATAGGAATAATCTACAAATATTTTTAGGCATTCAAGGACTAAAAAAAATGGACCTTCCATGTATCCTTTTTTTAGGCTGCTTCTGCAGGGATGTGCTCCCCTAAAAGCAATGGAGTAAACTGAGGAATAAAAGATACAGAATTCAGAAAACATGACCTCCAACACAAAAGAACAATGAAAGATGACAGTAGAGCAATTGATCCAGACTGAAGCTGGAGATAAGGGCAGAGAGAGGTTCTCAAGGGGGAAAAAAAAAAAACTGATAGGTTAGGCCATGTGGAAATAGTACTGTGAGATGTTCTCAAAAATCTTTGGAGCATTTAGAAAAAATGAGCAATAGGTAAACAGAAAACAATCATTTAAAAAACTAAGACAATCACTCCCCCCAAAAGAGGAAAGTTATATAACGGAGCACAATGAGGGAATATTAGCCAGCTTGGCAGTAAACAGTATTTATATCACCATCATAATATAAACACTAAACATAATTTACCTCCCAAAATTATATATTGTTGAGAGGACGGAGTGGAAAGAGGAAAAGAGGTGGAAGTATATAAAAGATAAATCCTCATCTATGGAAACAAGATATCAATAGATAATGTTTAAAATATTGAAACAATAGTCAAGCATATCATTTTGAAGTACAGAAAATGAGATAAAATTTTAAAACTAAAGGAAATGGATATGGTTGCCTCTGAGGAATAGTACCTTAAGATGGGGAGGGAAGGGAGGGAACAGCTAAATTTTATGCTTATGCTTGACTTTTTCAAATATTTGAAAAAACTATTTGCATATATTACTCTGACACAAATAAAATTCAATTTAAAAAAACTATAAATACTTCCAACTTCCTAGTATAGTCAATCTAAACTACTTGTTATTCAAATTATGAAAAGGGAAAAGAGCATGAAATGCAGATTCAGACAGATGTGTCACTTATTAGCTGTGTGACTTTGGGGAACCTTTTAATCCTGTTACTGCAACATCTAAAAAATGATTTGTAATACTTTCTCACAGAATTTTTGTGATCCTAAAATATGATAGTGCACTATGATATCTAACAGAGAGCCCAGCGTATAACGCAGGCTTGACCAATGCTAGCCGTTGTTATTATCAGCCTGGCCTTTAGGAACCTCCGTCAGTTCACTCTTTCCCAATCTCCATTTTCTTTTCTCTCTATAACCAGACATGGTTTTCCTTCTGCGTTAGCCACATCTCCTTTCTTCTTACTTATTCCTGGATTTGTATAAACCTCTACCTCCAACTGGAAAAGTATCTCAAAACTTTTCAATGAAATTCTATATAGGTCATTTTCTTCGAAACTCAATTCCTCTTAGTGTATCTCCAGGATTTCTCAATTTGAAGAGCTTGGGTTATATGGCAACTTGATCTGAGGGGACTAGTTAGGGGGGCCTTATTCTAAAACTGAGATTAGATAGAAAACTCATTTTTAAAAAATCTTGGATTGTATGTTTATTTGGAGCAGTAAGGGAATGAGTGTTGATGGAGATTATTGGGAATAAGCCTACCTAAATCACCAACTGACACTGTTTTCTCTCTTTCCTAAAAGCTACCCCTTTGTAACCTCACCTTCTTTCTTTACTATGAGTTCCTTTGATTCCCCTGTATGTGCTATCACATATAACATTGGGGACATATTTAAAAGTTGCTTTTTTTTAGGTGATCTCATCCTTTACTTTCCAAACCAATTGTGACGATAATTGAGGGAAGGTAGAGCTGTTTATGTTTTGTATACACCTGATCAAGAAATCCTGATGACTATGTTTTTGCTTCTTACTGATACATGGAGAGAGGTAACCCATACTACAGAAGAAAAAAAAAGAAATTTAAGCAATCTTTTGGGAGAAATCAACTGTCAAGAATCCATGGGAATACACAGTGTTCCTTTCAAAAGAGAATATGGCTGGGAAAGTAGGAAGCAGAGTATCAACACAGGTATGGGGACAGCAGGGATTAGGTTGGAGACACTGCATGAATGACAGAGAAATGTATAAACAGCTTAGTGGCTACAGCTCTCCTTCAAGTGAAGCTCAGGTGCTGCAGTAGTACTAGGGCTGGCAGCATCACCATCACTATTATTATTTAGAGCCTTAAAATGTGCCCATCACTGAGCCCTGAGGCACAAACACATGTTTCAATATTTACTCTCTGGGGCCTGAATCCATGGTGGTACAGTTGTCGATCCTCCCACAGCCATCAGGCACATGCTTCACTAAACAGATGGCCTTGTCAGAATTTTTTCACTTGGGTAGGAGGGTGGAGGCTTGTACAGCCAGAATTCTTGATTCAATATGTCTTCCTGAGTATATTCTCTTAACAGTCTACCTTAGAAGCACCATGTGGACTGGGGAGAGCAGATGATAAGGGTGGGACACTAAGGAAGATGAGGGGAAGCAGCCATGGTATAGCATTAAGAAAAAAAGAAAAGGAAAGGAAAAAAAATAGAACTTAGAGACCAGAAATCTACTTTCAAGTTGCTTTTGCCACTAAATTGTTACGAGGCTGTGCAAAAATGTCTTTACCCCTCTTAGTATCAGTTTCTTCATCTCTGAAATGGATATAATAATGTTTCTCCTGCTTCTCATACTTTTATAAGCAAATTTCATTTCTGTTGAAGTACTTCGTAAACTGTAAAAGATTATATTCTCATTTCATGATACTCTAGTGTCTAAGATAATTCTAAAATCTGGCCTTTTCCCCAAAGGATAAAAATAAATGCTTTCTTATTTTAAAGACTTTGTTTAAAAAAATAATGTAACAAAATATTTACTTACTACCATATATTCTTTAAATTTCCACAATTATTAGAGATTAAGGGGGAGAAAATAATTCATTTACATAAATACTGTTTAAAAAAAATTTGGTCATACCACCATGGAGTCTAAGAAAGTTCTCTAAAATCACCATGCACTCAAAAGATTTCTGGTCTTGATTTAAAATGTGTATTTTCTGCTTACATTTTGTTCTGATTTGTTTCATTTTTGCCTTATAAAAGTTCACATTCTTAAAACAATTTGTTGCTATGAGTTAACATTACACTATTTTTTAAAATTCTCTTTTCACTATTTACTTTGCATTTTTACATTTTGGTGCCAATTAAACAATACTACCACAATGATTAAGTGGTAAGGAGTTAAAAACTCAATAAATGACTAAAAGAAAAAAAATTTGGTCACAGTATTTAAAGAACAGCTAAGTTTAGTGTTTTTGCATATATTAAGGAATAAATGAAGAAATTGTATCTAGTTTAAGTGTTTGATTTAAAAACTACAATCTAATGTTTGTTATTGAGTGTATTTCCCAGAGTGGCCATTGAATAGCTAACTGATAGGAAAATAAGTAAAATTTTCAAAACAGTGCAGGTGGTGGTTTATAAAAAGCTGCACTGGCTTATTTCGCTTAGCATAATGCTCTCCAGTTCCATCCATGCTGTCGCAAAGTTTAGTACTTCTTTTTTTCTTTCTGCTGCGTAGTATTCCATTGTGTATATGTACCATTACTTTTTGATCCAGTCATCTACTGATGGGCATTTAGGTTGCTTCCAACACTTGGCTATTGTAAATTGTGCTGCTATGAACATTGGGGTGCATAGGTTCTTTTGTATTGGCGTTTTGGTGTTATCAGGGTATAGTCCCAGCAGGGGAATCGCTGGATCAAAAGGCAGTTCCATTTTCAGCTTTCTGAGGAAACTCCACACTGCTTTCCATAGTGGCTGCACTAGTCTGCATTCCCACCAACAGTGGACTAGGGTTCCCTTTTCTCCACAGCCTCGCCAGCACCTGTTGTTTGTGGATCTGTTTATGATGGCCATTCTGACCGGTGTGAGGTGGTACCTCATGGTGGTTTTGATCTGCATTTCTCTGATGGCTAGTGATGCCGAGCATCCTTTCAAATGCCTCTGGGCCCTCTGTATCTCCTCCTTAGAAAAGCATCTGCCATATGATCTCACCTATAAGCGGAACCTAACCATCAATGCAAAGAAGCAAGGAAAATATGACCAGCAACACTGAAAGGAAAAGAAATCAACAGAGACAAGAGGGAAGGGGGGGGCAGGGAAAGGGAAGGGAAGGGGAAAGTCAAGGAACATATAGCAAGGACTCATGGACAAAACCAAAGGGGAAGAGCTGAGGGAGGGAAGGTGGGAGGGGGCAAGGGAAAGAGGTGGGGGGAAGGCAGAGACAAATGTATTTAAAAAGTAAATAAATTAATTAAAAAAAATTTTAAAAAAAAGAAAAACAAAAACAAAACAAACAAACAGAAAAAGCTGCACTGAAGATGGTGACTCCATTTCCTTCTTTTTATCCTTTCCTCCACTTTTATTCTTTCTCTTTTCCCCATTCAGTCCATCTTCCTGACAAAGCCCCCAGGACTGGTACAACCTTTCTACTCTGTGATGGCTAGATACCAGAGGAAAGATGGCACCCATTTAAGTTAGAAGTTTTAATAGCTCAGTCACCAGAACAAAGTGATGAGGGCTGACAATATGTGACAGAATTTTTCTTTGCTTTCTTTCTTCCTTTCTTTCTCTAATCTTTCTTGCTTTCCCCTCTCCTTCCCCTTTTTAAAAAGCTTTCTTTGATTCTCACACTTTTCATTTAGGTTTTTCCATTTAAACTATTGCTTCTTGTTCCTCTATTAAATGTTCAAGATACCAACCCCCAACCCCAAAAAAATGAAGCAGGGAGAAAAAAAGGGTAACTATTTGATAGTTGGGGAAATAGAGAATCCTTAACCTTAAGGAGAACTGTGTTTTTAAAAATTATTAGGAAAGTACAAATGTCATAAGCAGACAGCTTGATGAATGTTCACAAATTGAATATAGTAACTACTTAACCAATACCCACATCAAGAAAGAGAATAGCAACATTCCAGAAACCCTAAACCCCATTGGCCCTTTCTAGTCTCTACTTTCCTCTTCAAGGGTAACAACTATTCTAATTTCTAACAGCATAGATTTTCCTGTGTTCATAGTTTATGTCATTTGTATCATATCATATGTACCCTTTGCCTCTATTTCCTTTAGCTCAATGTTACATTTGTGAAGGTTTTGTTTCATATCGTGTGTACAGTTTTAGATCTGAATTTCCATGGCAGGGTATTATTCCATTTTGTGAACATTTCATAATTTATTTTCCTTTCTATTTTTGTTGGATATTTGGGTAGTTTCCAATTTGAAGCTACAATAAATAATGCTTCTATATATGTTCAAGTGCATGTTTTTTGGTAAATATATGCATAACTTTCTATTGGGTATATCCTGGGATGGAAGTGCTTAGTCATATGGGACACACACATTGGCTTTAATTCTATGAGGCACTTCTGAAGGGTTTCACACTCCAGGGAAGGTACTTTGGTTTTTTGCTGTGCATGCAAAGAATGACTTTCTTCTTCTCTCCCTTTTATAGTTACACTTACCCACACTCATGTATGTGTTATTCATTTACATGAAGCTTATTTGCTTTTCCTAGGTTTAATAATGTCCAACGTCTAAGCCTAATGAAATCTTCTGAGAACAGAGACTGAGAATGTTGTATAAAAACCTTCACTATGCTCCTGTTTTCCCTTCTCACTACCATGATAGAAAATTATTTTCATTTTTTTCAGTGCTCTTTTCAGGGAGCTCTGACCATACTTTTAACTTCCCTAAAACCATGCAGTTCTGTTCCCTAATCATACCAGGCAGTATTTCTTTCCATTCACCGAGAGACCTCACATCTGTTTTTTTAACTGTACTGAAAGAAAAGTAAAAATTAATAAGTGATAATCTTTCCAAGCAGATACAGGAACTATGGAAAGTAATTTAAGGGCAGAGAAAAGAGAATAATCTTTCAAGGGACAGACTAAGAGAGCATGAATGTCTTACAACAGCTTTTCAAACCATCTAAACCAGGGGGCTTTGTCTGTTAATCCAATAATTGGTTATGTTTGACAGTCTAAGGAGGGATTTCAGCAAAAACTAAGTCAATGGACCAACTGTGCTTGATTGCTAATTAGTCTTTAGGCCTATCTGGGGTTTCCAGAATTACAAAACTCCACATGACTCTATAAACTTCCCATTCAGTCTATTTAACTCAAAGTTTGGGCCTCTACTGTCACTAAGGGGCCTTAAAACACTCTTTTGGTTTAATTAATGATGACATATTTGTCCCTACCAAGGTTAGATCCCATTCAAACATCCATTCGCCAAATATTTATTGAACACCTACAACACAGCATGCTGATTTATGTGTATTTAAATCAACATGCTCCTGATTTAATATTGGACTATCCAGATATGGTTCCTGTGCCCCTGTAGAAATTACAGCCTATTGAACAGATTGAAAAATAAACTAGAAGTGAATAAATATATAAACACAACTTGTGACTTGGCTAAGAAGAAAATACACAGAATAAAGTATCCATGTATAGTGACACAAAAAAGATGGAAACTTCTTAGATAGGATCTCAGGGTCTCTGGAAGTTGATGTTTAAACTAAGACATAAGCAGTAGGGGGAAGTGCATATGCAAAGTGGAGGGAACAGCATAGGCAAAGGGGCCAGTGCAGTTAGGAAATAGTATTCCCTCTAAATTTATTTTGAATCTATATTACAAAATTTAGGTTTTCCAACTCTTTTAAACAGTTAGTTTGTTAATATTAAGTCTTGTACAAAGGTGAGAGATATCCCTAATTCCTGTATGCTAAATACTTGTTGTTTGGCAGCAGGTCTGTGGATTGGAACTGGAAGATGGGTACAGGGACAAGGAGTCCAAATTAAGTGGCAGAAAATAATCATTTCAATGGCATACATAAGCAGTTGACAAAGGCATAATGCTAATACAGCCAAGGCTCAAAGTACTTCCCAGGAGCCAGAGCTGCAGTCAAGAGGAGTAAAGTCAAGTACTATCATAAAGGTCAGTATTCTACAATATCTGAAAAGATTGCTGTCAAACCAAAAGGCTCTCCTGCTTCCTTACCTTCTTGGAGGAAACAAAATAGTGAATTGGACAGGCTGGAGCAGGCAAGGGACCAGAAGTAAGAAGTCAAAGTCAGAATATACGGAAAATAAGAGTCTTAAGAAGATGGGTCAGATATAGGAAAGTAACTAAGGAAGGAGGTCACAAAATCAGAGAAACAAGAGGAATCAAAAAGATAGTGTAAGGCATCCAGAAGAAAGTAGGACTTTGATAACAGAGGGAAGAGATTTTAGACATCCATTTTATAATTGCAGAGGAAGATAACTGCTGTTGCAAAATAGGAATCAAGATTTTAAGAACTTAAGTCGACATAAGGTCCTTATGCTTATAATTTTTACTATAAACCATAATAAAATTATTTTGCCAAAACAAATAGAAGGAACACCCTTAAAATCAATAGGGCCTGTGGGCCTCAAAGAAGCTAAGGCATCCATGTCCCACTCTAGCCAAGCAAGAGATTAAACAGATCTCCAAAGATGGCAAGAGCTGCAGGACCACACACACACACACACACACACACACACCCTGCTTTGGAAACCTTGTGGCTGAGCAGGAGAAGGGCCTGTGCAAGGTTTCCTGACATTTGGTGACCGGACATGATGGTTCCCCGAGAGGCCCAGCTGGAAGCTCAAAGATCAGGAAATGTGGGCGAAAGGAAGCATAACTGGGTCAGGCATATGCAGTGATGACCACCATCTCCATTTCAGATAAAGTAGCTTATGTAGATCTGACCCCTTAGGGTAAACAGCCAAGAAAGTCTTTAGAACCTTGCTACTTAGAATGAGAACTATGGACCGGCAGCATTGGCTTCACCTGGGAAAATGTTAGGAATTCAGAAACTCAGACCTCAGTCCAGACCTACTGAATTAAGATTTGCATTTTAACATGACCTCAAGGGATTCCTATGCAATTTAAGATTTGAAAAGCACATGTCTAGGATATCTCTGGACTATCCAAAAAAGCATTACAAACTATAAAGAGAGGACAGAAGGAAGGGGCTAATCTGTGGATTTGGAAATGGATGATGAGTTGCACTTTGAACCAAAGCTAGACTTGGGACAATCTGAGGGCAGAGCTGAAAGTGACAGGATGGCCCCTCTTGCTGAGAGAACAGACTCCTTTCCTTGGCCAGCAAAGCAGCTAAGAGTAAAAACAAAACGAAACAAATCAGAACGAAAAAAACAGGAAGCTCTAGAGATCCTTACCAAAGGAGACAGTGTAAATGCCTGGAGATAGATGACTGGAGGGAGGTTACCTAGCCATGAAAACCCAGAGATTAGATTGGTTAGAGGCTCTGTCACAAAACAAAAAAGAAGAGAGAGATACAGAGTCCTAAGGAGGCAAATGGCAACATTTCATCCAAGGAAGCCTCGCAGCTCACACCAATAGATTTCCAAGTATGTGGAACAGAGATCTGTTTGCTTTTCTTTATTCCTGTGAATAAACAGTAGTCTTCTGAAATATTCCTATGAACTAGGTACTGTTTCATAAAAGCAAATTATGAACAAATATTACAGAAGCCACAGAGGTTCAGTATGGATTTCTGATATCTCCCTGCTTGACCAGGCTCATGTGTCATTCCATATTTTATATTCTAACAATAGATATTTTATATTATAATGACTTCTAAGGAAACCTAAACAACTTTGAAGGCTTTTGGAAAGGGCTAGATTTGCTGTTGAGATGGTTGGGGACAGAGCTAAAGACATGGTTTTATGATGAATTTTGTACCCTAAAATTTACCCTTAAGCCTGATGACTAAGTAATTTGGGTTTTACTGATAATTATCATATTTTGTAACTATTTATTTGGATGACTACTAAGAGATCTTTTTATCTTTATCTACAACACTCAGCATTCTTGACACAGAGGAGGTATTCAGTTCATATCACTTGGATAAATGAATAAATGAGAGAATTGCCTTGCTTCAGAGGCTCAGACAGCCTTCTTTTAATTCTTTTTTAAAATTTTATTTTATTGTTTATGCTATTACAGTGGCCCCAGTTTTTCCCCCTTTGCCCCTTTCTGCTCAGCTCCCTGCCCTCAGGCAGTCTCCATACCGTCTTCATGTCCACGGGTCCTGCATATATGTTCTTTGGATACTTTATTCCCTATACTATATTTTACATCCTCATGACTATTCTGTGATGGGGGGCCTCACATTGGGTGCCAGATGAGGGGGGTACTGTGTCCTGCACAGAGTTCCCCCAGGTCTCCGTGGATGGAGGAAAATAAAATAAATTGTTCCAGACACTTCACAGTTTGCCAGGAAAAGGGAGTGGTGATTCCCTCTAGTAGAGAATGCCCTGAGCCCTTCTCTTGAAGTAGCTTTTACTGAGAATGATATGTGCAGGGGGAGACAGCACACATGCAAAGCTCATCAATCAATGCCAGAAGGCTATGTTTACAGAAGATAGATAAAGATCATAGATAACAATTGAAGAAACAGAGATTTGCCTCAGATCAGGGTCTGGTAGATGGGGTAGCACCCATTTGGCCCTGAAATTTGGGAAACTGATCACATTCCATGCTCGACTCCAAACATCAGTAGTCATTAACTGGAGGACATTCTTAGCTAAGTAAGTTTCATAGGATTCAATTCATTCTTTTTCCAGGCCTTATTCTCACCAGGACCCCCGGATCCAGTTTAGGGCTGTATCTGCCTTTAGTATTGTTTCAAGCCTAAGCCAGGCAGATGGAGCAGAGCAGCCAAGGGATAAGGAGACTTCTTTTAGACAGAATGAGGACTCTGGCCTTGACAAAGCTGAGGTGTGAGGGTCTTTTGCCCCTTCTCCATGTCCCCTAAGTCCTTCCCTGATGGCCCCTATGCAACTGTGCCTGTATTAGGTTGCCCCTGACATCAAGAGGTCTTACCCGTCATTGACTAAGTAGTCATCCTCCAGGGCCAAGCAGGGTGATGTGAAAAAACCCTGGGGGACAGGTTTTGTCTGCTCAGTGGCCTATTTTCCCAAGGCCTCCTTGCTCAGCTCCAGCCCTGGAGCCCTCTCACCTGTTGGCAAGGCTACAGTTCCTGAAACCAGGCGAGATGGTTCCCAACAATTCTGTAACCACCAATTTGTACTTCTTAATCCCTTCACCTTTTCCATCTATCTCCCTGACCCACCTCCCATCTGGCAACCATCAAAACATTCTCTGTATCTATGATTCTGTTTCTGTTCTGCTTGTTTGGATCCAAAAAAAAAAAAAAACTTTTTGTTTTTTGGATCCAGTTGTGGATAGATATGTATTTATTGCCATGTTATTCTCTTCTTTTTAAAGATGACCCTTTAAGATTTCATATTATACAGGTTTGGTGGTGATCAACACCTTTAGCTTTTTATTGTTTAGGAAGGTCTTTATCTGTCCTTCAATTCTAAATGATAGCTTTTCTGGGTAGAGTAATCTTGGTTGTAGGTCCATACTTTTCACCACTTTGAATATTTCTTGCAATCCCAGCCTGCAAAGTTTCTTCTGAGAAATCAGCTGATAGCCTTATGGGAGCTCCCTTTTGGGTAACAAACTTCTTTTCTCTTGCTGCTTTTAGGATTCTCTGTCTTTAACTGTTGGCGTCTTAGTTATGATGTGCCTTGGAGTGGGCCTCTCTGGGTTCATCTTGTTTGGGACTCTTTGTGCTTTCTGGACTTTGTTTCACTGAGTTAGGGAAGTTTTCTGTCATTATTTTTTCAAGGAGGTTTCAATGTCTTACACTTTCTCTTCTATTTCTGCCACCCCCATGATGTGAATATTGGTAATCTTGAAGTCATCCCAGATGTTCCTTACACTAGCCTTATTTTTTTGGATTCATTTGTCTTCTTGCTATTCTGTTTGGTTGTTTTTGCTTCTTTATATTCCAAATCACTGATTTCATTACCATCTTGATCCACTTAACTGTTGACTCCCTGTAAATTGTTCTTTATTTCAATTAGTGTACCCTTCATTTCTGGTTTGTTTGTTTTTTTAAATGCTGTTCCTCACTAAGTTCTTTGAGAATCCTTATAACCAGTCTTTTGAACTCTGCATCTAGTAGATTGCTTGTGTCTATATTGTTTAGTTCTTTTTCGGGAGTTTTGTTTTGTTCTTTCATTTGGGCCATGTTTCTTTGTCACCTTATTTTGCAGCCTCCTTGTGTTTGTTTCTATGTATGAGGTAGAGCTGCTATGTCTCCTAGGTCTAGCAGAGTGGCCTAATATAGTACGTGTCCTGTAGAATTCAGTAGCACAGCTGTCCCTATCACCCAAACTTGGTACTAAAGGTATGACCACTGTGTAGACTGTGTACACCCTCCTGCTGTAGTTGAGACTTAACTGGTTTTCTATGAAAAAAAAAATTTTCATTGTTCAAATATATTTGTCTCCATTTTCCTGCCCCCACTTCTAACAGCCCCCTCACCCCCATCTCCCACCCCCAATCCTTCACCACTTTGGCTTTGTCCATGGGTCCTTATACATGTTCCTTGATTTGACCTTTCCTCTTGTTTTCCCCATAACCCCCCTCCCAACTCCCCTCTCCTTACTGTTGGTTTGTTTCAATGTTGCCTGTTATATATTCCTTGCTTGTTTTGCTGATTAGGTTCCACTTATAGGTGAGATCATATGGTATTTGTCTTTCACCCCCTGGCTTATTTCATTTACCATAATGCTCTGCAGTTCCATCCATGCATGTCGTGAAGAGTAGTAGCTCTTTCTTTCTTTCTGCTGCATAGTATTCCATTGTGTAAATAAACATACCATAGTTTTTAGATCCATTCATTTATTGATGTGCACTTAGGTTGCTCCAAGCACTTGGCTATTGTCAATTGTCCTGCTATGGACATTGGGGTGCATAGGTTCTTGAGAACTGGAGTTTTGGGATTCTTAGGGTATAATTTCAGCAGTGGAATTACTGGGTCAAAAGGCAGTTCCATTTTTACTTTTCTGAGGAAATTTCAAACTGTTTTCCCCAGTGGCTGCATCAGTCTGAATTCTCACCATCAGTATAGGAGAGTTGCCTTTTCTCCAAAATGTTGCTAGCATTTGTTGTTTGTTGATTTCTTTATTATGACCATTCTGATTGGTGTGAAGTGGTATCTCATTGTGGTTTTAATTTGCATTTCTCTGATGGCTAGTGATGGAGACCATCCTTTCATATGTCTCTGAGCCCAGTGTATGTCCTCCCTGGAGAAGTGCCTGTTAAGGTCTTTGGCTCAATTTTTAATTGGATTGTTTGTCTTCCTGGAGAGCAATCCTGTGACTCCACTCCTTTATATATTTTAGAGATCAAACCTTTGTCAAAGATATCATTGGAAAATATATTTTCCCATACAGTTTGTTCCCTTTTCATTTTGCTGATGTTTTCTTTAGCCATGCAGGAGCTTCTTATTTTGATGAAGTCCCATTTGTGTATTCTTTCCTTTATGCCGCCTATTCTAGGGGACATATTGGTAAAAATAGTTCTGCATGGAATATCTGAGAGCTTCCTGCTTATGAGCTCCTCTAGGGCTTTTATGGTATCGTGACTTATATTTAAGTTTTTTATCCACCTTGACTTTATTTTTTTATATGGTATAAGTTGGTGGTGGAATTTCAATTTTTTGCATGTAGCTGTCCAGCTCTCCCAACACCATTTGTTGAAGTGGCTATTTTTACTCCATTTTATTCTTCTGACCCATTTGTCAAATATTAATTGATCATAGAGACATGGGTTTATTTCTGGGCTCTCTATTCTGCTCCTTTGATCTATGTGTCTGTGCTTATGCCAGCCCCAGACTGTTTTGATTAGAGTGGACTTGTAATATAGTTTGATGTCAAGTATTATGATTCCTCCTACTTTGTTCTTCTTTCTCAAATTTGCTACAGCTATTCAGGGTTGTTTATGGTACCATATAAATTTTTGAAATGTTTGTTCTATACCTGTGAAATACATCATTGATATTTTAATAGGGATTGTATTAAATCTATAAATTACTTTAAGTAGTACGGATATTTTGATGATGTTAATTTTCCCAATCCATGAACACGGTATATGCTTCCATTTATTTGTGTCTTCCTTAATGTCTTTCTTCAGAGTTGTGTAGTTTTCTGAGTATAGGTCTTTTATCTCCTTGTTTCTCCTAGGTACTTCATTTTTCTTTTGCTATAGCGAATGGAATTTTTTTATCCTGATTTTTTTATTCTGATATTTCACTGTTGGTGTACAAAAATGCCTTTGACTTCTGAATATTGACTTGTTTCCTGCTGTTCTGACAAATTCACTTATTAGATTGGGCAGTGTTTTGGTGAAGTCTATAGGGTTTTCTATTTACACTATTATGTCACCTGCAAACAATGACAGTTTTACTTCCCCCTTTCTGATTTTCATGCCTTTTTTTTTTCTTGTCTGATCATTGTGGCCAAGACTACCAATATTATGTTGAATAGAAGTGGTGAAAGAAGACAAGCTTTTCTCATTCCCAGTCTTAGTAGGAAAGCTTTTAGTTTTTTCCCATTGAGTATGAGATTGGCTGTAGGTTGGTTGGTTTTCTTATATGGCCTTTATTATTTTTGAGGCATGCCTTCTTTGCTCTCACTTTGCTGAGTATTTTTTTCAAAAATGGATGCTGTACCTTATCAAATGCTTTTTCCACATCTATTGATATGATCATGTAATTTTTGTCTTTCCTTTTGTTTATGTGATATATTACATTTATTGATTTGCAAATATTGAACCATCCTTGCATCCCTGGAATGAATCCCACTTGACTGTGGTGGATAATCTTTTAATGCATTGCTGGATGCAATTTACCAATATTTTGCTGAGAATTTTAGTGTTTATGTTAATCAGCAATATTGGCCTGTAGTTTTCTTTCTTTGTTGTGTCTTTACCTGATTTTGGGATTAGGATGATGCTGGCTTCATAAAAAGTGTTTGGGAGTCTTCCCTCTTCTTGAATTTTTTGGAATAGTCTGAAAAGGACAAGGCTTAGTTCTTCCTTTATTGTTTTGTAAAATTCTCCTGTGAAACCATCTGTACCAGGGCTTTTGTGAGCCTGGAATTTCTTGATAACTGCTTCAATTTCACCAGCTGTTATTGGTCCATTCAGGCTTTCTGCTTCTTTAACATTCAGTGTTGGAAGGTTATATGTTTCTAGAAACTTATCCATTTCACCCAGATTTTCAAATCCTTGGCAAAAAGTTGTTCATACTAATTTCTTACAATCCTTTGTAATTCTGTGGTATCAGCTGTGATTTCTACTCTTTCACTTCTGATATTATTTATTTCAGCCCTCTCCCTTTTTTTCTTGATGAGTCTGCTTAAAGGCTTGTCAATTTTATTTATCTTTTCAAAGAACCAGCTCCTGGATTGGTTGATCATTTGAATGGTTCTTTTCGTCCCTATGTCATTCAGTTCTGCTCTGATCTTGATTATTTCCTTCCTTCTACTTGCTCTGGGATTTATTTGTTGTTTCTCCAGTTCTTGAAGTTGTAGTATTAGGTCATTTATTTGAAATGTTTCTATCTTTTTTAGGTAAGCCTGTATTGCTATGAACATCCCACTCAGGACCGCCTTTGCTGTGTCCCATAGGTTTTGGACTGTTGTATGTTCATTTTCATTTGTTCCCGGAAACCTTTTGATTTCTTCTTTGATCTCATTATTGACCCATTCATTGTTTAATAGCATGCTATTCAGTGTCTGTGAGTTTGAATGTTTTTTAGTTTTTTCCTTGAAGTTGGTTTCTAGTTTCAAGACCTTGTGGTCTGAGAAAATGATTCTTATGATTTCAGTGTTCTTGAATTTGTTGAGGCTTGTTTGGTGTCTTCTCATGTGGTCTCTTTCTTTTAAAATGTTCCATGTGTATTTGAAAAGAATGTGCATTTTACTTCTTTGGGATGAAAGGTTCTATATATGTCAGTTAAGTCCATTTGATGTAATGCGTCATTCAGTTCCACAATATCCTTGTTGATGTTTTGTTTGGAAGGTCTATCCATTGTTGACAGTGGGGTGATAAAATCCCCTACTGTGAGTGTGCTGCTGTCTATCTCTTTCTTGAAGTCCTCCAAGATTTTCCTTATATATGTGCATGCTTCTATGTTCGGTGCATGTAGGTTTACAATGTTTATGTCTTCTTGATGCATTCTTCCTTTGAGTATTATGAAGTGTCCTTCTGGGTCTCTTTTTATGGCCTTTGTTCTGAAATCTACTTATAAGGATTGCTACCCCAGCCTTTTTTCCCTGTCCATCTGCTTGGAATATTTTTTCTTCCATCCCTTTACTTTTAGTCTGTGTAGGTCCTTTGTTCTGGGGTGGGTCTCTTGTAGCCAGTATATGTGCGGGTCATATTTTCTTATCCATTCAGGTACCCTATATCTTTTGATTTGAACATATAATATAGTTATATATAAAGTTATCATTGATAGGCTTATTCATTTTTTCCATTTGTACTTGTGTTTTTCTCTCTCTCTTTTTCTTCATCTTCTTAAAGCAGTCCCTTTGGCACAGCTTGTGGTGCTGGTTTGGTGAAGGTGTATTCTTTTAGTCTTCTTTTGTCCGGGAAACTCCTTATTTTGCCTTCTGCTTTAAACTAGAGCCTTGCTCGATAGAGCAGCCTTTGGTGTAGGCCTTTGCTTTTCATTACTTGGAATATTTCTTGCCATTCCCTTTGGCTTGTAGTGTTTCGGTGAAGAAGTCAGCCACTAGGCGTACTGGGGATCTGCTTGTATGTTACTAGCTGTTTCTCCCTTGCTTCCTTTAGGATTCTCTGTTTGTCTTTGATATTTGCCATTTTTATGATGATGTGTCTTGGAGTGGGCCTCTTTGGGTTCCCTTGAATGAGACCCTCTGTGCTTCCTGGACATGTGGTACCTTTTCTCTCCTCCAATTAGGGAAGTTTTCCATCATTACTTTTTCAAACAGGTTCTCTATCTCTTCCTCCTCTTCTCCTTCTGGTATCCCTATTATACGGATATTATTATGTTTCAGGTTGTCCTGCATTTCCCTCAATGCCTCTTCATTATTTTTGAGTCATTTTTCATTTTCTTGCTCTTTCTGGGAGCTTGTCCTCCAGCTTGCTGATTCGATCCTTGGTTTCATCTAGACTGCTTTTGATTCTTTTTATTGTGTTCTTCAATTCAGAAATTGTGCTTTTCATTTCCTCTTGCATCTTATTGATAGTTTTTAACTCCTTTTCATGCTAATATAGTTTGCAGTACATTCCTCGTAGTTTCCCTGTAGTTTTTTGTAATTTTCTCTGAGCTCACTGAGTTCATTGAGCTTCTTTAGAACAGTTGTTTTGAACTCGATATCTGGTAATTTACTTGCTTCTATTTCATTTAGTTCTCTTTCTGGGGATTAGTCTTTTCCCTTCCATGGGGGAAAAGGTGTTGCTTTTCTTTCCATTATTTGCATGACTCTTCTTTTTTGCTTCTCCTTCTTAAATTGATCTGTCTTGACTTCATGACTTTGTGATGTGAACTTCTATGTAGGAAACCTGTGAGATTCAGCAGTGCAATCTCCTTGATCTCTTGAACTTGATGCTCTTGGATGCCTTTTAAGCCATTTATGTTACCTGTCGCAGTTTTTTCTTTCTGTATCTGCCTCTGATGATGTCAGACGTTGACCCTCTCTTACCTTAGGCAGTCTGTTCAAGAATTCCAGAAATCTACTGTCTTTGGTGTCTTGTTTAATTGTTAACCTAATCACTCTGCACTCAGCAGTAAGGCTTAAACCCCACAGGGCAGGGCATAATCCCTCCTGGGAGTGGAGCTACTGTTTCCTCTCACACTTCTTCCACTCAGGGGAGTGGTCTTTCTCAGCAAGATGGCTGCTGCTGTATGGGGGATGACCCAGCGCCAAGACCTTGTGGGTCACTCTCTCAGTTCTCGCCCAAAAACCTCCATCCCCAGTCTCTCCTCAAGTGTCTCTAGTCCACTCTGTGTCCACTTTAGCCATGGATCTACTACTATCTGTGTCTGCCACTCTGTAGTCAGCAGGCAGGCTTAAGTACCACAGGGCTAGGGGAGAGTCCCTCTTGGCCTTGATTGTTGGCATATCCAAGGTCAGCCACCAACTGTGTTCTGTCCAGGGTCACACAGCATAAGATACAAAGCAATCTGCATATGGCTGCTACTTGTCCTAGGTTTGTAGGTGTCCAGGCAAGGCCAAGCTATGGACCAAGGCTGACTGCAACTAGTACCAGACAGGGAAAACTTAGTGGGCACAAGACTTCCTGAAGCTAGATGCTACTTGTTTGAGAGAATTTAGGAAAATCTGAAGCATGGGCCAACACAAGCTATTTCTATGGAAAAGACACTGGAAACAGCTTGGGTGGGCCAAAAGTTGGGTGGGGCAGGGCTTTAGGGAATCACCAGGGTGGGGCAAACAGTGTGAGCCAGGTTTTTGAGTCTAGATATGGTGCCCAACTTCCAGCTCTGTGGTTCTGTTTGGGGAGTGCTCAAGAAAGGAACAATGGCCTCTGCCAGCCCTTCTGTCTGGGAGAAAGGTGCCCCATGGATGCCCAACAATTCAGTACCTCCCCAAATGTCTCTGATGCCTTTCAATCTACTGCCCTTACACTGGAGCTGATTGGACCAGAGGGAGTAAGTCCAAGTAAGTCCATGTTCAGGCCCTTGTAATTGCCTGAGACTCCAGCAGTTCCTGTCTTTCACAGCCTCAATCCCTGCTGGTTTTTACAGCCAGAAGTTATGGGGACTTTTTTCCCGGTACTGGAGCCCTGGTCTGGGGGCCTGGAGTGGGGCTGGCATGAGCTTCTTCCCTGTCTCTGTCCCTCCTACCAGTCTCAATGTGATTTTTTTCTTTAATTCCATAGTTGGTTTCTTCTTTAATTATGTAGTTGTAGGATTTCCATTCAGCTCAATTCTGACAAATCTGAATGATGGTTTTTCTATAGCTTAGTTGTAATTTTGATGTGGTTGTTTGAGGAGGCAAGTACCATGTTTACCTATGCCACCATCTTCCAGACAGCCTTCTTATAAGACAGCAAATAAAAACCAAACAAACAAACAAAAAACAACAAAAAAATCCATCATGGAGTAGAGAAGTAACCAGGCTGAGAGAAAAATAGAATCAAAGATTAGCCCTGACTTCTAGTCAGTCCCAAATTTCCAGTTCCTTCCAAGGGTAGCTATTATAATGATACTAAAACTTAATAGATCAAAAACTGTTACCTTCAAAATATTATACATTACTAAATTCTCCATTATCATTAATGATATATGTGTCCTCAATTTACCCATACTCACAGACTCAAGTTTACTTTTACTTTTCTTTGGTCCATGTATACATCTTGCTACAAAGTTCTGTGGTTTGTTTCAGTGAATGTCTTTCATGTATCTTTTTTACTGAATGATCCCATAGTCATCACTCTTGTATTGACCCCATCACTTCACCTTCATGTCATCACAATATCCTCCTGGCTGGACTTTCTTCTTCTGTCATAGTTCTTCCTGACACAGCTTTCAAAAATAAAGAAAAAACCTTTCATCTTGTCATTCTCTTGCTTAACAACCACTTTTTCTTCCAATTGCCTACTGACTCAAACATAAGATAGGTAGATTTGTATTAATATTTCCTCATCTGTTACTATTCTATAAATGGTGTGGGTCAAATTGAATTTCTACCATTTTTTTCTCAACTCTTGATCATTCCCATTTTTGCTCATTTTTTAAATGATTTTTTTTCTTTGCCTTGATGGTACTTAACACTTCTCCATCAATTCATAGCTACCATTCAGTAAAATCAGATTCAAGATTCACTAGCTACCTTCCTTGTTTGACCTGGCCACACCTTGGTTAAGATGATCATCTTCATTTTCATTTCCATATACTATCATGTGTATATAGATATATATACAAATATATAAATACATATACATTATACATATAATTCTTTTTATGTATTATTATTTTATCTTCCTATATATTTATCTAAATTTATACATAAATTTATATATATTTATATATAAAGGAACTTTGTTTCTTTAATGTTTCATTAGTTTATAGTAGAATTATACACAAACTTGATTGTTATTAATGATTTTAGAGAAAAATGATTTTACTTTGAAATATTAATATTGCCACTTATTTCTCCTCATGATCAATAGATTATTTAATTAATTTGTTTAAAGATTCACTCAATTACTGGTCAACTACCTATTGAATACCTTTTGTTCAAAGCCTAGAAGTGAGACCTGGAAATCCCAAGATGAAAAAGATATGGTTACTACCTTCACGGCACTTACAGACCAGTGAGGGAAACAGAGAAGAAACCAGATAGTTGAAATTATATCAGACACCTGGAATTGTTGTATACTTTTAGGAACTCTCTTCACCCACAAAAGGCAGTATTACCCTCCCTTCTCTTAGCCAAGGTGTTTGATCCATCAGTAAAGAATTACCTCAGAGGTACTTTACATTTTTATTGAAGCAATAATTCATCAGACCAGTGGAAAAGTTTACATTCCCTCCAGTTAGAGTTTTATTTGGTGCTCAGCAAGGCAAGTGCAGTTAGGTTGAGTAACTCACCAATGGTGGTATAGGTTTTAAAAAATGAGAGTAAACATGGTCAAATACATGGACAGAAATAGATGACTTTGGGTGTTGAACACAAAATGCAATATACAGATGATGTATTATAGAATTGTACACTTTAAACTTATATAATCTTATTAACCAATGTCACTCCAATAAATTTAATAAACTTAAAGAAAGAAAGAAAGAAAGAAAGAAAGAAAGAAAGAAAGAAAGAAAGAAAGAAAGAACCTTTGGAACCTGAACAAGATTTACTCTCCATTGTTCTCAAAGAAAAGTGCTCTGAATAAAAGAGCCCAAACCAAATTGCTCTCTACTAGATGGAAGGGGACTTCTAAACAGTATATTTAGTGAGATAATGCAGATTATATAATTTAACTTGGGATACCTAGGAATTATTTAATTTTCAATAAATTCTGTCCTTTCTTCTTCCCTGGTGTTCTGTAGTAAGTGGCTACTGTCTGGTTTTCAGTTACTGACTTCCTCATAATCTCACATTCTTTGCTCCTACTCTTCTGTATTCTTCAGTGAAATCTGGTTTCTCTTGGCTCACTATTGAAGCATATATTTTAGTAGTTCACAGTTTATGGCATTCTGATACTGCAGGTTCAGAAACATATCTATTTGCTAAGGTGAGGTGAAAGAAAAAACATTGACAATGACCTTGATAAATGAGAAATAGAACAAGATAAAACTCAATAAAGAAAATTCAAGGTAGTTTATCTGTAGACAGAAGCACAAAAATATAACCACAAGGCAGGGAACAATACTGTGCGACTGTAGAGCTTTACAGCTAATACAGAGAGTTGGAGAAAGGGAATAAGAAAAATGAATTGCATTCAAACTCCTTATAGTATACTTGAAAAATTTTAAGGGACCAGTGTGCTTTAGTTTTTCTGCATGGACAAGAAAATAAAATTGGCATAGAATAGAGATTATTTTTGGTTGTATACCACAAGTTTTTCTTTACTATCAGAGGGATGAAATACTAAGATGGGCTTCTAAGAGACATTGTAGAATCTGTAGTCCACACATAAAAAAGTATTTATTGTTACATATACATAATTGCCAAATATAAATAAGTATTTATTACACAAGTAAACAAGTATTTATTGCAATCTTTGGGGAATCATCATAACAAGAACAGAACACTTGATGAGCAGGAGGATGTAGTTCTTTTCCTGCTTTCAGAAAGGTAGTTGAACAATATTTCAGTGTCCTTCCTTGCTCTAGAATACTTCCAAAAACAGGATTCATGGGAACTCAGGATTCTAAAAAGTGAACTGTTTAGAAGCATATGTTGAATTGATCACATGTTATATCATTACGTATAAAAAAAAAAGAGGTTCCTGTATTTTACATAGCCCTTTCTCCTAATTTGAAGTTTGACACTCCAGAGTTTGTTGACCTCTGAGAATAGCTGTGGTTTGGAGAAATGGTTCTTATTTTATACATGCATTACCCTCATTTACCACTTTTGACAGTTAACATGTTTTGTCATCAAGTTCAGAATGAAGATTAAAGATAGAAGTAACTCACTCTAATTAGTATAGCAACCAAACCAAAATGGTGGGTCTTACAGTTTCTACAATGTGCCTTACCCCAGAACTTCTTTTTCTCCCATCTCTTCCAAACTGTATCTTAATTATAGCCCTAAAGTACCCTGAATTCCAGAAGTGTGAACCCTGCAATTGCACTCCTTGACCCAGAGGCCACAGGGAGAAGACTTTTGAGGAATGCCAGAGGAAAACTATCCAGCAAAATGAGAGGTGACTTAACTAGCAAGGCAGGACTGACATTTGCTCTAATAGCAAAACCTCCATTTCAAGTTGTGCATATGAGCTGCCTAGTAGAAATATAATGTGAACTATATGTATAATTTTCAATTTTCTAGTAGCTATATTTAAAAAGTAAAAATAAACAATTTAAATGCACTTTTAAAATTTATTTAACCCAACAGTCAATATGAAGACATTAATGAGATATTTTATATCCTTTGAAGTCTTGTTTATATTTCACACTTACTGAATATCTCTATTTGGAATAGCCATATCTCGAGAACTCAACAGTCACAGATGGTTGTGCCATCTCTGCGGTGTTCGCTCCAGCACTTCTCTAATTCTCTAATTCTTTTCCCTTTACTACATAGGAAAAAAATATTCTGAGAATGCACCAGACAGGACTGTCAAGTCTTTGCTTAAGTGGCACTTTTTCAGTCTCACCTGATCACTCTCTGTAAAATTGCAACTCCTCCCCATCTTAACCTCCTGATTCCCCTTTATATTATGCTCTTTAGCAGTACAACCTTCTAATATATGTTGTTTATTATTATTATATACAATATAATATATTATTATTAAATTAGTATTATATATTATTAATATTATTATATTATATATTATTATATAGTGTTATTATTATGTTTATTGTTGGTCTTCTGACCTATAGAACACAAGAGAAAAAGAGACCAGGAATATGTGTCTGTTTAGGTCATTAAGATAACCAAGTAACTGGACCAGTGACTGACATATAGTAGGTCCTCTAACAATATCTGATGGATGTTACAAGAATGAGTAGGACTTTAAAGCTTGAAATTTTATAAATGAGGACAAACAAACTGGCCAATGGTAGAGCCAGTCCTAACATCCAAGTTTCAGAACCACTCATCTGAAGCTTTTTACACCATTCCATGTGTAAAAATAAAGAAAGGTAGAAACATAATTCAGTTATTAGATATAAAATACAAACTATGGCATTGCTAGTACAAAAATTTGTGCTGGATTAGGAATACCTAGCAGGCAGACACTGTGTCTTACTTAGTTTTGAATCTTTCTTTCCACCCCGCCTCCCATCACTGCAAAGAATATTTTAACACACTGTAGGTGCTGAATAAATCAAAGAATCTGGTATGTGGTATAATGTGTGGTGTTCTTTTACTGGGAAGGCAGCAGAAAGAAGTTGTTGTGTTCACCACAGATTATTAGTTTTTCATCATGGCCTACAGAGTTTGGAATGAGGTTGACATATCTTCTGTAGCTAATAGCAACTAGCCTCTGGAGCTGAAACACTAAAATCTTAAGAAAAGGGATTTTTCCAGAGACATATTTTTACAACTACCTGGTTTCTAATTCTCCTTGAAGACCTGTCAGGGCTGTGAGGGTTGCTAATTTGAATCAGATTTCATGTTTATGTTTCTGAGAATCTGGCTTTTCAGATTAAAATCAATGTGGTGATGACAAATAATGAGGCTGACTAAAAGAGCAACAAAAACTTCCCATTGTATGTACTTCTACTGTCATGATGTCATTATATTCATGGGATTGTTATATAGTAAAATATAAACTCTTTTTTTTTTAACAGCACACTTCATGAATTTGCGTGTCATCCTTGCAGGGCCCAAGCTAATCTTCTCTGTATTGTTCCAGTTTTTAGTATCTGTGCTGATGAAATGAGAACTATAAACTCTTTTTTAATACTGTTCACATCTTTAATCCTTTGATATCCCTAAGAAAATGGAAAGAGATAGTTGTTATCTTCCTTAATTGGAGAAGGAAACAGAGATGGAGAAAGACATCTGTTGGTTATTCAGCAAGTTCACAGCAAGATCACAAATCCAGACCTTCACCCCTGAGGACTCCTAAGGAAGACTTTGAATAATAGCCTAGTAATCTTTGCTATCTCTTTGAACTAAAGGTCATGTCCTCATTTAAAACCAACACTAGCCAGGACCCTGAGAAGTCCTATTTGCATAGGAAATCTACAATCAAAAGTTTACAGAAACATACTATTGGCATCCTAGTAGCTTGCTCAGCTTGAACATATGCTATCTTATCCTTTTTTAGAATCATAGAAAAAAACCGAAAACAGTGCTGGAACTTTGGGTGCAGTTTAAAGTACAAGCCTAGAACAATTAGGAACAACACCCCTATGAATGAATTTGAATGAAGAATTTCAATAACTTTGAAACGAATTGTGGGCACCCCACCATCAGGTTTTTTTAAAATTTAAAGTTTCCTTTAATGGGCTACAGATATAAAGCTATTAAAATTAAGCCATAATTTGCAGATTAATTTGGCTGAACATATTAAAAAATCATTTGCCATGGCTGGAGTCCAGGTTAAGGGAGACAGTCTTCAGGGGCTAATGCTGTCCTGGTAGTATTTTATTGTCAGGCAGGTGCTACATAAATGCAATCTGAGTACCTATCAATGGATTCCATCCTGTGTTAATCTGATTCTGAGACAAGCTGTTGTGGCTAAGGGAAGAAAGCACTCTTTTGAGGATCAGAAGAATAGATTTAAATCCAGCTCAATCATTTGCAGTACAACTTGAGGAAAATTGTTCAACTTCTCCAAGCCTTGGATTTTTTATCTGAAAAAAAGGAAGATTCTTGAATTATTGGGGGGAGATCACTTTGAAATTGTATAATTGTTTAATCACTATGTTGTATACCTGAAACTAATATAATATTGAATGTCAAAAAATTTGAGAAAATTCTAGAGGAAGAGAAGCTGATGAACAGACACCTGGAGGTGAAGGAAAAAGAGGACCCTGGAATTGACTAGGGAAGAGTCAACATGTTGGGGGTGAGGAATAAAAGAAGCATCATAGATAAAGTTAGGTAAGTAGGGCCAGAGTAAGGATGTGGACTTACTTCAGTGGGACACTGGTAGATGAAGTAATATGAGAAAAGGGTATGTAAAAGGTTGGCCGAGGGTGGTGGCAGAATGCATCAAAGAGCCAAGTGCCTGGAATTGGGGAGGCTGCCTGAAGTAAGTTACAATAATTCATATGTGAGGTGAGGAGATCTGAAGTAGCATTGCAGTAGAGTGAACATAGGGAAGAAAATCAGTAGGACTTGGTACTTGGTAAGTCTCTCTCTCTTCCATATACTTGAAGAATGAGTCATAGATGACTACCAGTGTTTAAACCTAGGTGATGGCTAAGATGATGATGTAATACACAGAGAAAGAAAGTGGGAGAGGAGAAGCGAAAGGGTTGCCAAGATGTTGAGTTAGAGAATATGGATAGCAAGTCATCCATGGAGAAACACTGATTGAGCTTTCAGAGTGGACATGGTAATGTGAATATCCAGATTTAGTATGACAGTGATAATTGAAGCCATTGGAACAGATGAGTTCCTCTGGTGAACAGAAACAGTATAAATCAGTATCCAGGATGGAACATTGGAGAATGAAATGTGACAATGTATGTGAAGTGCTTAGCACAGTGCATAGCATGTAGTAAGAGATCGATAAATGGCAGTTTTTACTATAGTTAAGAACACACAGATTTAAAACATAAGGAACACAAGGAGTTTTCAGAGGAGAGAGGCATGCATGGTGAGCTCTCATGTTCTCATACATGTTCCCATACAGTAGCTCCCCTTTCTGTCTATAGAGTGTAGTCTCCATGGTAAGAGTCAGTCCAGGTTTCCCAAGGGTCATCTTCCACAAAACTCCTTACCAAATACAGAATAGAACCAATTATTTACAGCTTTGTTGGTGGGTTGAATTTCTGAGAAGTACATATTAATTGACCATTCAGTCATTAGATGGAAGTGACATAAAATATAACTCAGAGATCTACTTTTTTTTAAGCCAAAGTTTGTAAGAGACTACCATTACTCTTCTCCTAGCCAGTTAAGATCACCTTTGGGAACACAAAGTGTGGGTCAAATTGTTCTTGCTTGGGTGGAGTCCATGGGCAGTTAGCATCTGCTGGAACAGGGACATCTACTTTGCAGTATCCCTCCAACTTCCTGGAAACTTAACATTGGCTCTATATACCTGAACATATCTCTAATTAATCAGCCCTAACATGAAGCCCCTTAAATACCATAGTAGTCATGGTACTCATATAGGCAGATAGTCCTAAAAAATCATTCATTTGTTTGTTAGCATATGTTGAGCACTTTCTCTGATCCAACCACAATATCACCCACACTCAAAAATAAAACAAACTAAAAAACAGGAGTTCTAAAAAAAAATTAAGTCAATGAATAGATAGAGAACTGGAGAGAAGATAATTAGTAAGGTGTAAAGTGATAGACTGTTAATAAGATGCCACAAAGAATTTTACTGTTCATCTGTCTTCATAAGCTCTTTCCACTTTACAGCAGAGAAGACAATTAGATGTGTAGGCTATTCAATCCTGACTTCTGAATTCAAGAAGTAACTAATGATTCCAAAAAGAAGTTTTTCTACTTTTCCTACATTAATCCAACATGAGCACAAATGTATCTCTGTTAAGGCTTGGGGGACAAAAAGGGAAGGAGAATATGATTACTGCCAGAACAAGCTCAACAGACAGGAACAGAAAAGAACTTTACTGGCAGAAATTAGAAATTGTTCTTTCTCACTCCACCAACACATAAGTAATCAACGCAGAACTACCTTCTGCTGCATTTATAAGCTGTGTTACAAAAACGATGCCTCAAGGGATACCAGTAGAATCTGCTATGCAATAAAACTGTACTGCCCTACCTAGCACACCTGAAGCTATTTTTAAAATATTTAATTTTTGCTCATGATATTTTTGATATAGACCCAATAGTCTAAGTTAGTTAATACATGAGGCTAAAACATTTTGGCCACAGGGCTTTGTAAACCTTCCATAACAGATTGAAAAGTATTTTCAGTTAGAGTTAGTTAAAATTTGTCAGAATAGTACAACCAAAAGGAGAATTAGTGCATTGCAATGTGATGACTCTTTGCTCTCATGATTGCTTTGAATTTTGTATTAAAGTGAAGTTTGCAGTAGAGAAGTAAAGAGAGTTGAAATTAGTGATTGGTTTGAAGTTAAATACTTAAGGTTTTGCATATTTACTTGCAAGCCAAAATAAACACTGTGTTCTCTAGTGACTGCATGTTAGTAATGTACATTTTGTTAAAATTGTACACAAAATTACATTTGTTTGAAATTTAAAACTATACATGGAGATATAATGATACTTTTGAAACAAACCAATTTCCAACTGTGTTCAGGAGTGCATTCTTTCAAATGAAGAAACATTTTCTTACTAAGAAATGAGTGTAATATGGCAGCAGTTAAAATGTTCTCTGTATCTATGAATCTGTTCCTGTTCTGCTTATTTGTTTATTAGCTTCCACATGGAAGTTGGATGGAAAGGTGAAGGGGTTTAGAAGTACAAATTTATAGTTACAGAATAGTCATGGGGATGTAAAGCATAGCATAGGGAATACAGTCAATAATACTGTAATAACTTCATATGGTGTCAGATGGGTTCTAGGTTTATCAGGATCATCACTTTTTAAGTTAATATAATACTGTATGGCAAGTGTAATTTAAAAATAAAGAGAGAAAAAGCAAAAAGAAAAAAAATTTATGAAGACAGTACTTGATGTAGGGGAGTAAGAGTGAATGATTAACCTAATTAAAAAAAAAAAAGAAATGAGTGTACAGTCTACTACTTGATGTGTAGTTTAATTGTTTCTGAAATCTTAGATACACATGAGTATTTCATGCGTGAGACATGTAATGTTTCAAAGGGCACAATTAGATATGTGTAATGAGATGTTAAAATGAGACTGTATGCCTTTGGCCAAAGCCCCTGGCTTTGAACACCAACCACTCCCACATTCCAAAGTAAGGTGCTAGATCCTCCAAGAAGGACTTACTGTTTTGTAACCATTCATTGATCACCCATTCTTTGCCTTGGAGATACTGAAAGATTTTTTAAAGACAAGACAAACATTTCTTGTAGAGTTAGTTGTGAAAGTGTGGTGACATTTTCCTTTTCCATCACACCTGCCTTGTACTATCCTGGAGCTCTGTATTGTACTTCACACCCAGTCAGAGGGGTATCAAGGAAAATGCCCAACTTCAGTATGTTTCCAGGTCAACCGTGAGAAATCTAAAGGGTTAGAGACTGCCTGAAGTAACTTGAGGCAGCAGAATAGAGCACTTCAGCTGGTAACTACATCTCCTTTGACAACAGACTCAAGGTCTTGTTTCCTATAAGTCAGTTGTAGACATCACAGACCAGAGACTACTCACCAAGAACTTGTTAGAAAAATTCACAGGAGGGTTTTCATTGAGGAACAAGACAACTGTCAGCAGAAAGAGGCTCAGGTTTATCACTAACTTTACAAGGTCTGAAGAGGTACACAGATAGGTTGTCTGAAGCAAAGGCAAGGGGCTACAGTTGAGAGCCAGAGGATCTACAAGGAGACCACAAAAGCATCTCTCCAGAGTTTGTTTGTATCTCTGTCCCAGCCAGAAGAAATTAAGACCGTTACGGCGGTGCCAGTCAAACTTTTGCTGTCCCACCCTCTTCTGCCTTCCCACGCTTCAGTATTAAAGGAGCCAGAATAAGCCTAGTGAGTGGGGCAGAAGAAGAAGGAACAGACACTCCACAAAGTCAGGAAATCAAGACAGATCAACTTAAGAAGCAGAAGCAGAAAAGAAGACTCTCACAAATAATGGGAAGACAAAGAAATACCACCAACTCAAAGAGAAAGGAGGAATCCCTGGAAAGAGAACTAAATGAAATAAAGGCAAGTAAACTGTCAAATATTGAGTTCCAAACAACAGTTCTAAGGAAGCTCAATGAGCTCAGTGAGCTCAGAGAGAATTACAAAAAACTACAAACTACAGGGAACTTACTGCAAACTATATCACCATGAAAAAAGAACATAGAAACTATCAATAAGAGACAAGAATAAATGAAGAATACAATTTCTGAATTGAAGAACACAGTAGAAGGAAGCTGAGGATCAAATCAGTGGACTGGAGGACAAGGTAGAAAAAAAGCACCGAGAAAGAGCAAGGAAATGAAAAATGACTCAAAAAGAATGAAGACACATTGAGGGAAATGCAGGACAACCTGAAATGTAATAATGTCCATATAATAGAGATACAAGAAGGAGAAGAGGATGAGGAAGGGATAGAGAACCTGTTTGAAAAAGTAATGATGGAAAACTTCCCTAATTGGAGGAGAGAAAAGGTCACGCAAGTCCAGGAAGCACAGAAGGTCCCATTCAAGAGGAACCCAATGAGGTCCACTCCAAGACACATCGTTATGAAAATGGCAAACATCAAAGACAAACAGAAAATCCTAAAGGCAGCAAGGGAGAAACAGCTAGTAACCTATAAAGGGCCCAAACACAGGTAGCAGATGGCTTCTCAACAGAAACACTACAAGCCTGAAGGGAGTGGCAAGAAATATTCCAAGTAATGGAAAACAAAGGCCTGAAACCAAGACTGCTCTACCCAGCAAGGCTCTCAATTAAAATGGAAGGCGAAATAAGGAATTTCCCAGACAAAAGATGGCTAAAAGAATACACTTCCACTGAACCAGTGCTGCAAAATATGCTAAAGGGACTGCTTTAAGATGAATAAAAAGAACCTATGAATACCCAGTTCCTTTCACAGTTGTCGATACTTGATATTACCAATATCTTTTAATATGTATTAATCTGATTGTGACAATGATGTGTTATTTCAATTGTTCCTTTATTATTTGTTGAAACAAAACCTGTTTTTGTATATTTCTTGCCTACTTCTATTATTTTTAAAAAGCTTTAAATGACTTTTTGGTATTCTTTATCCATTTTTTAATTAAATGTTTGTAGAATATTTTCCCTAAAAACAAAAAACAAACAACAAATCATTAACCCTTTTTTTAGATGTGTTGCAAATATTTTCCTATTCTATTACTTATCCTTTAACCTTTTTTATATGTATATTACTGTACAGTCTTAAATGTTTAATATAGTCATATTTTCAAGATTTTACTTTATAGTTCTGGGCTTGAATATGTTACTTCAGAGTAAGAAAAATATCATTTTGTATTTTCTCCTAAAACTCCTTAGATTTTACATATTGATTTTTAACTCACCTAAATATTTTTTGTATCATGTGTTAAATAGGGCTCTATATTTATTTCAAGTAATAGTGGTCGATGCACCTTACTTGTTGAATAAGCCTTAATTTGCCCATTGATTTGAAATATCAATGGAATCATATGTTACATTCTTAGATATATACATTTGTCTCTAGAATGCTCATTATATTTCATTGATCTACTTGATTATTTCTGTGCTGGTTTCATGGTGGTTTAATTGCTGAGACTTTATAATGGTTTTAAGTTTTTAAATATTTCATAATTAACTTTGACATTGCACAATTTACAATAGCCAAGTATTGGAAGCAACCTAAATGTCCATCAGTAGATGACTGGATCAAAAAATTATGGTACATATACACAATGGAATACTACACAGCAGAAAGAAAAAAAGAACTACTAAACTTCATGACAGCATGGATGGAACTGGAGAGCATTATACTAAGCAAAATAAGCCAGGGGGCAAAAGACAAATACCATATGATCTCACCTATAAGTGGAACCTAACCAACAAAACAAAGATGCAAGGAAAATAAGACCAGCAACACTGAAAGGAAATGAAATCAAAAGAGACAAGAGGGAAGTGGGGGTGGGGAAAAAGAAGGAAGGAGAAAGTCAAGGAACATATAGCAAAGACTCATGGACAAAACCAAAGGGGAAGAGCTGAGGGAGGAAAGGATGGAGGGGGCAAGGGAAAGTGGTGGGGGGTAGGCAGAGACAAATGTATTTGAAAAAATATATATCCTTATTCTTAGAAAAAAATAAATAAAATCAATCTGCATTTAAGAAAGAAAAAAAGAGAGAGAGATGGAACTCCTACCTTTTGCGACAACATGGATGGAACTGGAGAATATTAAGCTAGGTGAAATAAGCCAATTGGTGAAAGACAAATACCATATGATCTCACCTATAAGTGGACTGTATTCAACAACCACAGGCATGGAACAAAATAAACCACAGACATGGAAACATGGAGCAGACTGAAAGTAACCAGAGGGGATGGGGAAAGAGGACAATGGGGAAAAGAAGGAGAAGGGACTACACAAAGAACATGTATGAAAGACCCATGGACATGAACAACAGAGTGGGAATTGACTGTGGGAGCGGGGGTGGGGGTAGGATGGGTGGAGGGGGGTAAAGGGGGAAAAATTGAGACAACTATAATAGGATAAACATGATTTAAAAATTAAAAAATATAAATTAAGTTTGGCATTTAAAAAATTCATTAACCCTTTTTTAGATGTTAAAAATGAAGAAGAAACAATTCACACCCACTTCAACAGCAAGTTTCCAGTTGAAGTAGGTCCAAGTTGAGTGAAAGAAAAAGGTGTAACATTAGAGTTCAAAAATTTTACTATTGTACTGAACAAGACATATTAATTTCTGAACTAAGGCTGTTTTAGGAAATCAAATAACCAGAGGAGACAAGATTTTATTATTTAATTGTGAGCATATAAACTCTGAGGTCTGCCCAAGATTTCATCTGAGCACGAAGGAAGATCTAACTGTACAGAATACAGGCAATGAAGGAAAAGTACCAGGTTGTTTTCTGATTGCACCCTTCTCTTTTCCTATATGTCCACAGCTCCTGCTGAGAGGACAGACCCTAGGGAGCCATGTTTTGCCCCTTGTGACTTCATTTTAATTCCAATTCATGGCCATAGTAGATTAGACCAGGGAAGAGTATCTGACTGAAGTCAGCTAAATAATAGATCAGCCAGACCTGTGACATGCCCTTGAGTGAAAAGGTAAGTAAGGGCAATTAGTTTCCTTTGCATGAGCATATAAGAAAAAGAAGAGAATGACTATACTCAACCATGGGAGTTGAGGCTCAATATCATTCATTCATTCAAGAAATATTTAGTGAGGGTGCTACCATGTTATAGTAAAGAAGATGAAACATAAAGCCCCTGTTATCAAGGTGCTAACATTCTGGTGGGTAAGCAGACAAAAAAAGCAGTTAAAAAAGTAAATAAATTAGATAATGACTGATTAATATTATTGCCATGAAGGAATAAATAGAGTAATTGGATAAGGAATAGCCAGGAGGAGGGTCCTATTCTAGATAAGGTGGTCTGGGAAGGGCTTTCTGAGGTATGATATGTGAACTAAAATCTGAAAAATTATATAGATCCAGATTTGTGAAGAGTCAGGAAAAGTGTGTTCCAAGCATAGAGAAAAGCAAATGCAAAGACCCTGGGGAAGGAAATTGCTTGGCATATTCCCAAAAATGACAGACGGCCAAGACAACTAGATCAGAGAAAGCAAGAGCGAAAGATGAGCTCAGAGAGGGAGACAGGAGCCAGACCATGCTGAGACTGGGAGGCTATTGTGGGTACAATGTGACCTAATGAAACAGAGTTTAGGCCACTGTGAGCTATGTGAAATACACCTTTAAAAAAATAACAGAGACTAAACACTAACTTTGAGCTGTGAGGCAAAAATGATAGCTCACAAACATTCAGTTCCTTCTTTCATGTCTGTCAATGTACTATATTTTAGGTCAGCACACTTTTTCTAAAAATTACTAAATAATAAATATTTGAGGCTTTTTCGATCATACCAACTTAGTCACAACTATTCACCACTTCTGTTTTAGTGGGAAAGCAGCCAGATAATATGTAAATGAATTAGCATGACTTTGTATCAATACAACTTTATGGACACTGAAATTTGAATATCATATAATTTTAATGTGTCAGGAAATATTACTTGGATTTTAAAACTACTTAAGAATGTGAAAACCATCTTTAGCTCATGGACCCTAAAAATTAAAAAACAGTGGGCAGGATTGTTCCATAAGCCATTGTTTACCAAGCACTACTATAGATGATTTACTTGTGGTTAACTCACATAAGATAGGTGCTATTAATATAGTCACTTTATAGAAAGAGAAAATGAAACAAAAGCTCTCACAGTTACAAATTGGCAGAACAAAGATATGTACCAAGCAAATCTGGTTCCAGATTACATGCTGTTAATTTTGCAATCCTGCCTTATGCTAATAAATAATGCAAATTTAACATATTCAGAAGAAATACTTCTGTAATGGTATCCATTCCATTCCAGCAAAGAGAACACTAGCCAAAAATAGTCAAAATCAACTTTTTCAGAACTCTGGAAATTAACCAATTCCAATGGCATTTTTCACAGTTATAAGAAAAAACAACCTAAAATGTGTAGAACCACAAAAGATTCCAAATAGTCAAAGCAATCTTGAGAAGGAGAAACAAAGTTGGAGGCATCACATTTCCTGATTTCAAACTATATTACAAAGCTATATTAAATCAAAAATAGTATGATATTGGCATTTTTAAAAAACCCACATTTACCAATAGAACAGAACAGTAAACCCTGAAATAAATCCCTGCATATATGGTAAATTAATTTTTAACAAAAGTGCCAAAAATATACAATGGGGAAAGGACAGTCTTTTCAATAAACAGTGTTGGAAAAAAAACTGGATATCCACAGGTAAAATAATGAAACTGGACCCCTCTCTTACTGCATACAGAAAAACCTACTCAAAATAGATTAAAGTCTTGAATGTAAGACCTGCAACTGTAAAACTGAGGAGGGATACCCCGTCCCACAGAGTCCCCCCAGGTTACCACAGATAAAAGAAATAAGTCGTTTCAGACACTCTTGGTCTGCCAGGAAAAGGGGGTAGTGATTCCCTCTAGTAGAGAATGCCCTGAGCCCTTCTCTTGAAGTGGCTTTTATTGAAAATGATATGTGCAAAGTTCATTAATCAATGCCAAAAGGCTATGTTTACAGAAAATAGATAGAGATCATAGATAACAATTAAAGGAGCACAGAGATTTGCCTCAGGTCAGGGTCTGATATATAGGGTGGCACCCATTCACCCATTTGGCCCTGAAACCTGAAAAACTGATCACATTCTATGCTTGACTCCAAACATCAGTACTCATTACCTGGAGGACATTCTTAGCAAAGTAAGTTTCATAGGATTTAATACATTTCTTTTCCAGGCCTAATTTTCCCCAGGAACTGCTGGATCTAGTTTAGGGCTGTGCCTGCCTTTAGTATTGTTTCACTGACCCAGTCAGGCAAGTGGAGCAGAGCAGCCAAGAGATAAGGAGACTTCTCTCAGACAGAATGAGGACTCCGGCCATTACAAAGCCTAGGTGTGAGGATCTTTTGCCCCTTCTCCATGTCCCCTAAGTCCTTCCCTGATGGCCCCTATGTGACTGTGCCTGTCTTAGGTTGCCCCTGCCATCGAGGGGTCTTACCCATCATTGACTAAGTAGCCATCCTCCAGGGCCAAGCAGGGTGATGTAAGGGAGGTAGGGGCTGCGCCCCTTCCAGGAGGACAGGTTTTGTCTCCTCAATGTCCTATTTTCCCAGGGCTTCCTTGCTCAGCTCCAGCCTTGGGGCCCTCTCGCCTGCTGGCGAGGTTACAGTCCCTGAAACCAGGAAGGATGGTTCCCAACATAAAACTCCTATTTTGGGGGATTTGACACTAAAAGCAAAGGCAATAAAAGCAAAAATAAGCAAGTTGGACTGCCTCAAACTTAAAAAACTCCTGCACAGAACAGCCATCAACAAAATCAAAATATAGCCTATGAAATAGGAGAAAATATTTGCAAATCACATATCCTAAAAAGTTTAATTTCCAAAATTTACAAGTAACTCCTACAACACAATAGCATAAATAAACCAATTTAAATATGGGCAAAGGCCCTAAATACACTTTTTTTAAAAAGATGACACATACATGGACAACAGGCACATGATAAAGGTGTTCAACATCACAAATCATGTGGGAAATGCAAATTACAACCACAGTGACATATCACTTCACACCTGTTAGTTACCAAAGGACAAGAGTTATCTAATGCTAGTGAGAATGTGGAGAAAAGAGAACACTTGTACATCGTTGGTGGAAAGGTAATGTGGTACAGCCACTATGGAAAACAGTAGAATGGTTTCTCACAAAATTAAAAATAGAACTACCATATAGTCCAGCAATCCCACTTCTGGGTATATTTCCAAAGAGAATTAAAACAGGATATCCCTACGTTTTACTCTTCTCCGAATGTTTTCCTTCTCAGTAAATGAACCATTCAGTTTCTCAGGACAAAAATAAAAAATAAAAAAGTTGTCATCGTTGATCTCTTTTCTTTCCGTTAGTATTCAATATTCAATGCACAAGCAAATTCTTCAGAATTTATCCCAACCCATCCACTTTCTACCTCCCCAGCAGTAGCAGATAGCATGCTAGTATCATAATCTCTCTTCTGGATTCCTATGTTAGCCAGCTGACTGGCTTCTCTGTTTTCATTCCTGCTCCCATACATGCTAGTCTCCACACAACAGTCAGAATGACATTTAAATTGCAAATCCAGTCATGACTGTTTTTACCATGCTCTATAGGGCCCTATATAATCTGGCTCATGGGTAGCTCCCTACTATGTATGAACTTCCTCCCTGCTCTCAGCACTCTAGCCACAGCTGATTACTGTGTTGATCCTCAAACAAGACAAACACATCCTTGCCTTAGAGTCTTTGCACTTGCTGTTTCTCCTTCAGGAACATCCTTCCCTCATTGCTCTCTCAATTCATTTGGGTCTGTGCTCAAATTTTACCTCCTCAGAAATACTTCTGGTCATTCTGTCTAAAATAGCACCACGCTACTCTCTATCCTCTTACCCTGATTTACTTGTTTTCATAGAATTTATTGCTACTTGACATTACACATTTATCATCTGTTGAACTCTGTGATTTTTGTTTGTTTTGTTTTTTGCTGCCTTCTTGGTGCCTAGAGCAGTACCCAACATGTGGTAAGTGATCAATAAATATTCAGTGAATGAATGAAAAGAAAGTCAACCAGGAGACCAAAAAGAAAGTAACAGAGACAACATTATTTACAGAAGCCATACATCTCTAGGACTGCTTTGACTTCCACCAGATTTCCAGGCTCAATTACAGTTCAAATATATCTTTAGAATAGCCAGCCCTCCTCCTAATTTGTCTCTGTTCTTAAAAGGAAAATAACAATTAAACCTGAAATTGGTACCAGGAATGGGGAGTCAAGTAATAAACCCAAAGCAAGTGTGGCAATCAGTGTCTCTGGTTTATCCTCAAGGTAAGGAGCAGTAAGTATCATCTCACCATCTTAGTATGAGGAGGCAGTATACAGTTGAGGAGGAACGGCTATAAAGGTAAGCCATAGACTGGGATATATTAGGCCCCTGAAAAACAAATCTTTCAGGAAACTTGTGGCCACTGCCTTGGAGCATTTCTGAGGAGTGAAAGTAAAGAATATTACTAAATAAAGATTTATTATTGGGTTGGCCAAAAAGTTTGTTTGATTTTTTTCCATAAGGTGGCTCTAGTAGCATGTAGTTGTCTTTAATTTCATTCGAAATAATTTTGTTAGATTGTATTGTGACGGCATACATTTTTAAAAAACATCGAAATTGGTGAATTTTTGTGTAGCCATTTTAATATTGGAGATAGAAGAAAATATGCAACATTTTTGGCCTATTATGCTTTATTATTTCAAGAAAGGCAATAATGCAACTGAAACACACAAAAAAAGATTTGTGCTGTGTTTGGAAAATGTGGTGTGACTGATGGAATGTGTCAAAAGTTGTTTGCAAAGTTTCTTGCTGGATATTTCTCCCTGGATGATGCTCCACAGACAGGTAGATCAGTTGAAGTCCATAGCAATCAAATAGAGACATTAATGAAGAACAATCAACATTATACCACTCAGGAGATACCCGAAATACTCAAAATATCCAAATCAATAATGTTATTGGTGAAAATGAAAAATGTGTCTTTTATATTATGGAAGAAACCTTACAGAGTGCCCTCAGCGGTCCTGGGATCTGTCTCTTTCTTCAACAGGATTTGGATGGGACAGACTTAGGGACGTCTTTTCTTTCCAACTACCCTTCATCCTCTTTTCTAGTCACCACCTTCGAAATCACCTCAGCCATCCTCAGCCTCTGAGACCAACCATCACTGTTTTTTTGTTTTGTTTTGTTTTGTTTTTGACCTTAGTTCTTCATTGCCAAACACCCATGAGCTCCCAAATTCATCAGAATTCTTCCACCAAGGCAGCGGCTGCTGTCAACCACCTAGCCAACCTGCATCTGGGGGCCTCCTACACCTACCTCTCTCTGGGCTTCTATTTCGATCGCGACAATGTGGCTCTGCACAGCATGGGCCACTTCTTCCAAGAGTTAGCTGAACAAACTGTAATGGCTCTGAGCAACTCTTAAAGCTGCAAAACAAGCACAGTGGCTGCTTTCTTCTCCAGGACGTGTTGAAGCCTTCCAAAGATGAGTGGGGTAAACCTTAGAATGCAATGGAAGAAACCTTGGCCTTGGAGAAGAACCTGAACCAGGCCCTTTTGGATCTGCATGCCCTGGGTTCTGCCTGCACAGACCCTCATCTCTGTGACTTCCTGGAGAACCATTTCCTGGATGAGGAGGTGAAACTCATCAAGAAGATGGGCAACCACCTAACATCCACAGGCTGGGCCTCCAGGCTGGGATGGGCAAGTATCTCTTCAAAAGGCTCACCCTCAAGTACAACTAGGAAGCCTTTGGAGACCAGAGGCCTTTGAGGGGCCCCTCTGCATTTCCCTCGTATCTGGCTTTTGCTTGAGCCTCTCCCTGAAACCCTACCCTGGAACCCTCTCCCATGCATTGGACCAAATAGAAACAATAAAGCTTTTTGCAGAAAAAAAAAAAAGAAAGAAACATACAGACTTTTTGACCAACCCAATTCTTTTCATTTTTTTAAGTAAAGAACAGCAGGAAAGGGGCAATCATTGTTTCAGGTTGCCCAGCTAGTGGCAGATAGCGAAAAATGGGGCCAGCATCCAGCCTTTTTGAATCTGTCCTGTGTCTTACAAATCAGCATGGCAGGAAACACCACACCAAGTGCAAAGAAGGAAAAAGATAAATTATGCTGCTCAGTATTAGAATAACACGTGGGAGATTACTGCTCTGCAGGGCCTCCCCTCCTACAAAACTCCTACAGCACTGTGAGAACTCAGACCTGATTGGTGACCAAAGGACAAGAGTCTCTCCAAAGAATCAAGACTCTTACTAAGCTGATACCTATGGGATTCCCTGGTCCTATCATATATATCCTACCATGCACAAGAAGCTGGCCTTGGAGTGCAAGCTTGTGGTGGATGTAGGGGATGGGTACAGAACAGGCATAACTGCAGATTGCAAGCCTGGAGTGCAAATAGGCAATGAGTGAACTGCTCTCAGCTCCCCTGAGAGATACTGCTCTGTTTAAACACCTTGATGGTGTCAATTTAATCTGCTCACAGAATATAACCTTTGACCTGTCGCTTAACAATTGTTGCCCAGAGAACCAGGCAGGCTCCAGATCCCAGAACTATTTAACGTACTAGTAAATGTACCTCAGTTGTCTCCCTTTGTTATTTAAATTCATAAGAAGCAATAAAAGTTTACATGTTACAGTACAATGGTCTAGTAAATTCAGATAGACACCTGTGCTCTCTTCTGTCACATTTAGCAATCATAAATATTCATTGATTTAAATCTGGGAATGGTCGTTGTTTACTTTTAAAAAGTCATTTTAGGAACTGTAATGAAGCTCATTTCAGTCCATGTTTCAAAAAAATCCTTATTTAAAATTTGAAAGAATCTGAATGAATTCATTAGGATTAAGCATGGCTTCAAGTAACAGTGACTTAAACAAGGTAGAAGTTTATTTCTTCATCAGGTAAAAAAGTCAATCTAAAACTGGTATGAGAATCCACAATCCTCAGGTATTAATAAATGGTCCTTCCAGCTCATTGATTTGACATCCTTATGACAAAGTCCTTGTCCTCAAGGTCCAAGAGATAGCTGGAGTTCAGTCATCACGTTGTTTTTCCATGTAGCATCATGGAGAAAAACATGAAGAATGGGAGAAGACACTCACCGGCTGCCTTTTAAAATGATTTACTGGAAGGTGCTGCACAATATTTCTGTTCGTGTCACTTTAGTTAGAACTTAATCACCTGGTCATACTCAGCTACAAAGAGACTGGGAAATGTCTATATTCCAGGTGGCGATAAGCCTAGATAAATATTGGAAGTTATATTACTAAGGAAAGAGAAGAATTAATATTGAGGTTAACAACTAGCAATCTATGCCACATTTCAGGATAGAGCTCTAGAAATTCTGTTTCCACAGCAGCTTCGCCACAGTGGTTGCTAAGGATGAGAAGAGTAATCCATGTAACTGTTAAGATACACTTGGCTACAGGTAGGAAAAAAAGGAGATGGAAATTTAGTTTGGAAAGTAAGGATAGATTACGGAGGTGGAGGAGAAAGGGGAGTGGGTGAAGGTGGAAGAGGGCATGGGGGGATAAGTAGTAATGGAAAATATACAACAAAAAATGAACAAAAAAGTAAAGATAGAATGTTTTTATTTTAAAATATAAAAAGAAAAGGGTGGATTAGGAAATACGAATGGGGGGCAGTGTTGAAAGAAGGGCTAGGCTCTTAACAGACACCTCCACTGCCCTCCAGGTTACAGAAGTGGGAGGGTAGCAGGCTCGAGGAGAGTCATGTGAAACTGAGGGCTGAAAGTAGGGGTCAATAAATGATGGTCCTAGAACCAAATCCAGGTCACTGGTTCTGTAAATAAAGTTTATTACAACACAGCCACACTCATCATTGACATATTGTCTATATCTGCTTTCCACACTGTAATGGCAGAGTTGAGTAGGTGTAACAGAGACCACATGGCCTGCTAAGCTGAAAATACTTGCTATCTAGGCCTTTACGGAAAATTTTTGCTTACCTTTGGTTAAAGCACCTGGGTGGAGGGGGTCCAACCTCTGACTTTAATACTTGTTATGTCCTTAAAGCAATTTCACATTAAAAATAACTGAATTATAAATACAATCTAAGCTCTGATCACAAGATGCAATAGCTGCAAATTACTGGGGAAGGGGTAATATTGCTTTTCTGAAATAATGTGTTATCAGTTGCCCTGAAGGAGTTCCCATTTCTTATTGTAGTTTGTTGGGTTCTTCCCAGACACTGCAGCCTCTTGTTTCCAGAAGACCCATTGCATGGCTATTGGCAATTGAATGTGAACATTAGCTCTGACAGATGATGGTAATATCCCCAAGTGTCATCTATCACACATATTTTTGCTGCTGTTGTTGTAATGTAAAATAGAGAAATTTAATTTTCTTAAGCTAGTAAGTTTATTCAAATAAGCAAAACATCAATGCACAGAGCACAGGAAAAGAAAATCATCTTTTGAATTCCAGATCAAATGTCATCTCCTCCAAGAGGGTTTCCACGATCTGCTTGGGAATACCCAGGGCCCAGCATAATGCCTGGTGCCTAATAGATGCTCAACAAGTGTTCATTGAGTTGAAATGTGAAAAGGGTAGACCACCAGCCTTACCACATCTTTTCTCTTTCCTCTCCATTATAAGGCTGGCAGATCTGCCTCCAGTCCACATTGTTCTGGCCATTGTATTCCCTTCTCAGTTTATTTGCTCATTTATAGATCTACATAAATTATAAATGCACAAAAATGTGTCTCTCACACTGAAATTTTCAAAATCTGGATTTTTATTCCATCTGTAGAAATTCTCATTCTGTTATACTCTTCTTCTCCAGACATTATTTCCCCTCACCCACTTCTCAGCCATAAATTACATTAACCTTTATGTACTCCACCAAGTGGTGAAGCAGAAAAGAGAGAAAAGGGGTTTTATTTTCCTATATTCCCTAGCTTCCTTCCTCTTGCTTCATTGATCCAAAACACCTGGACCTATTTTGGCAAGGACTGACTCTGGTAAGAAATGCAGCATCTTCTCTGCCCTGAATTTTAAACTTTATAATAGAGGAATTCCTCTTCTTACCCCACTCTCATCAAAACATGACCTTAGTTACAAGGACATATGATTCCTATACTTAAAAAACAAATGTATGAAAAACCAATTGTAATGAAAATGGAAACCCATAAAAATAAATACTCCCAAGATGCCCTTCCTAGGGCCATGGAGTGGCTCTGCCTTTGTTAGCAAAGAGCCTATGACAAGGGTCAAAGAATGAGCTCCCTTCTGGTTCCAGCCCTGTGTCTGTGGACCCTTTTGCCTTTTACTAGTGCTCCAGCTTCTTAGGCACCCACCAGATGCTGCTGCCAGGCTGAACTGAAAGAGAAATTGTTTTCAGCCTCCAACTTGAGGATAACCTTACTGGGCTGACCTTGAACAGGGCTATTTTACTTTCTTGCCAACCTTCAGTCTATAGCCAGAGATTTTTTTGGATTTTTTAAAAGATTTTATATATTTATTTTTAGGGATAGGTTAAGGGAAGAAGAAAGAGAGGGAGAGAAACATCAATGGTTGCCTCTTACACACCCCCAACCAGGGGCATGGTTCACAACCCAGGCATGTGCTCTGACTGGGAACCCAACCTGCTACCTTTCAGATTGCAGGACAATGGCCAGCCCACTGGGCCACAGCAGTCAGGGCCCATAGCCAGAGTTTTGCTCTCAGCACTGTTTTAATGCATTTCCCCAGGATTTCTTTGTTCATTTCTTCTCTGTGGCCCTATGCCCTGACCCTCTCCAAATCCAGAAGGGTCTCCTCACTAACCAGGACAGTAATGGGCACTAAGAGAGTCGTGGCACCAGCTCTTGACAGGATGTCAGGCATGAGGGAGGACCACTGGCTGGGAGAGAACCAGGGTTACCTTACCCGTCTATCCTAGCCTAAGAATCCCTTGACCCTTGTAAACAAAGAGATTGGTGCTAATACTGAGATGGTTTGACCCATGTTAAGACCTATTTTTGCCTCCTTTTTTCAGTTATAAGATGAAAAGAACAATAGGAAGGTACAAATATTCACACAGAGACAGCGTCGGCACAGTGGCTAGAGCTCTTTGGAAGAAAGTAGTGATTGCTTTAGTCTAGAACTATTGAAGATATGAGAAACTCATGCAGGAGAACTCAAATTTTGTCAGGCTTTCCAACAGTAAGATCAAACTAGATTAGGTAACTCTGTAGACAAGCAATTATATCTTTCAGTGAATATATCTTATTTTCAGAAGTCAGAATTGTCTATGAAACACTGATTCTTGCACAGTTCTGCTGTTCTAGAATTTCTTATTCACCTCCCATGGCCCAAGCCTCTCTCACTGGGCCACATCCCAGCAAAATGTGGTTGCGTGACTCTCTCTGAAGCAACATTTAACCTTACTGGCAGGAAGCAAAATAAAAAGCTTTAGTTTCTTCTGCAGGCTGAAAGACAGGAATGCAGAGACATGTGATATTGTTCCAGTTATACCTCTGCTGCTTAGATAAGCTGCTTTGTTTCTCTTGGCCTTAATGTCTTCCCCCTACAAAATAAACAGGCTAAATCTTTTTCTGAGGTTCCTTGCAGGCTCCCTTGCAATAATTCATTCTTAGCTGCACCAAATCCATTACACTCTAAAAGCAAGAGGAAAAATGATTGGCTCTCACATGCACAGATTTCTCTTGGCAGCACGAATGGAAACTTTCCAGAGGACAATGCCATATAGACTCAGGCATGGGTGGAGGGGAGTTATGATCAAAGAAAGCTGTGCTCAATAGTTCTGGGCATGGACTGTAGGCATGAACCTCTTGAGAATCCACAGAATTGACTCATATTCCTCTGCCAACATCTATAGAGGCAGCAAGAATCACCTTCTTTGAGCATCATCCCTGCTCTTCACCATCCATCCAGTTTACTACACATGGGGTGAGCACTTTTGTGTGTCAGGCACTATTAGAAATACAAAAATTAATCAGGTAAGATCCCTTTTCAAATCAAGCACACAATATTTGGTAGGAACAAGAACCAGGAAGGTAAAAACCCAAAGGTCCTAATTGAAAAGTCATCTGATCCTCTTTTTTACTGCTCAGGAAAGGAAGTAAGTAGAGGTTCAGAAGATCTTTGACATCAAACATACCTGAAATTAAATTTGGGCAAGTTAATCTCATTCAGTTTTCTCACCTTCAAAATGGCACAATAATGGAAACCCTCTCAAATGATTAGTGAGATAATGCATGTGAAAAGTAAATTCCTTGCCACAAATAGTTTCTGAGGGCTCTTTGAGGTGGTCCCTCTCCTCATGAATTTTTCAGTGTGCTGTAAAAATTAATTATATATTAAACAAATAAATATATAGGTTTAAATGCTGATAAATGCTATGTGTCATTGGGTCCTCCAGGAAGCAGATGCAAAGCCAGAATTAGAAGCATAAGAAATGAATTGGGGTTAATGCCTGAGAAATGTTAAGGGCAGAGTAAGCAGACTTAGGAAGACCCTTAGTCTGCAATGCAGATTTGTCAAAGCCTGAGCCAGTTGAAGAGGGTACAAAGACTGCCCATAAAGGAATCCCACATTGAACAGAAATAACCAGGCATGAGGACACCCACCATGTCTTAGTCATTAGATTAGGGGTGGCCCGGATGTGGCCTTGGCTAAAAAGCTGAGGCAGGTCCTAAGGGCACCAAAAGTAGGCAGTCAAATTCACTTTTTGCAGATAAATAGAAAACACCTGAAAGGAGATTCACTTGTACCTCCATTGCTGTCCTTGCTATAAGAGAGATTAATGTAGAACCTAGCCAAGGCTTTCCAGACAAAGTGTCATTTAAGTGGAGATGTAGAGGCCAAGGCAGTGTCGACTGCACCAAGGGGTACAAGCAGGAGTGGTGCAGATTAAGAAAGAGCATCTGTGAAGAACTGAGGCAGGAGAGGGCAGGACTTGGGTTAAGGGGCCAAAAATAGAACAAAAATTGAAGCTGAATGGGCTGGAGCCAGATCTGGCAACACCTAGTAAGTCACGTAAAGGATTTTGGTCTTTTTTATAAAAGCAAAGAGAAGCTGGTGAAGGATTTTAAGGAGCATGGAGGAGTCAGGAACATAACCAGATTTGCATTTTTTTAAAAAATTACTGTGGCCACTGTGTTAAGGATAAGATTAGTAGAGGAGCAAATACAGGAAAACCATTTAGGAAGTTCTTAGACAATATCTCACACATAGTAAGCCCTCCAAAAATAAGACCAATGATCATTATTTTAAATAATTATAAGCCTAAATTACATAATCTTACTTTTGCATACTATATTAAATCTAGACACTTTTGCATTTGTTTCAAATTCTCTACCAATTACCTGTAGACTAGCCTTCATTTATCACAAAGTATACTGTTTAATAACCTCACATTTCATTACTGTGTTTCAGAAATTCTGCTTCATTATAACAACCTTACTATTTCCAGAACATAACTTCCACATTTGTGTTCCAAACTACAGTTTACTCCCATCTGAATGCCCTTCTCCACTCTCTGCCAAAAATTATCTCTCTTCCTAAGCTCTGCTGAAGTTTTCCTGGCCCACCCCAGCTAGTCTGTGTCCCTTCCATCCCATCATCCTCTGGCACTAAGAGCTCTGTAAGGCTATGTCACATATTGCAATGAGTTCTTCTCATGTTATTTTCCCCTTTTTAATCCTAGAAATTAAAGACTCGAGGAGGTAGTAGGAATTCAGAAAATAAAAATGTAGAGGAATAGCTTATCTTTCCAAGAAGCTTATCATTAAACAAAGAAAGAGAATAGTTGGAAATAGTCCATTTAGATGGCTTAGAATAGAAAATAGAAGAAAATGGGGAATAAAAAATTGTTAAAAAGAAAATAAATGTGACATGCCAGTTAAAAATATAGCTAACAATAATAGGAACTAAAATGTATTTTGCACTTACCTTGCATCAGTCACTGTTCTAAGAACTTCATATATAATATAATCTAAGAAATTATATTATCTCACTTAATTCTTACAATACCTCTATGAAGTATGATTCTTGTCCCTATTTTATAATGTTGAATGATAAATATAGAGAAAATTTCCTTTTCTGACCTCTAAAGAGAAAGAAATTTTTACTGACAGCTAATTATCATTCCTTGTGACCATGTGGTAAGGAGGGGAGAGGGTCACTGGAAAAGGTGATGGAAGACAAAGGGCCTCAGGAGAAGTAAACTCCAAGAGGGAAAGATCAGGTAGTGGGAAGGAGGAGGAGGGGATGGAGGTAAGAAGGAAGAGGGATTTGGAAAGGAGAAAAGTTCACAAAATATTTTAAAGAAGTTTTGCTTATCCCTTTTTTTATCTCCTTAAGAAACTCTAGTGAAGATGTATTATACATTGCCCTTTAGAATTTTCTGTTTTGGGTTTTCTTCAGTCTCCAATATTGTGCTGAGTCTGGCCATGAGATGAGCTAGGTAGCCCAGAGAAAATGTCCCCAGGAACTCTGGAGGGTTGTGAATTACAGGAATTAATTTTAGATGGAGGGGCACCTCTGTCTCTGGATCTGCAACAAGGATGGAAAGGGTTTTCTCTATGTCGCAGTAGAGGAAGATTTTGAAAGAGCAGTCCATGGAATAATGTCAGTGCTGTGTGCTGAAAATGAAAGCAGAGACTGGGAGCAGAAGCCTTGGAACCCCCGAGTTTATCCAAGGGTTCGACCCTGAAAGCTCAGGCTTAGGGAGACCAAAGAGTGGAGGCTGCACTGAGGCCACAGCGAAGGTGAAGAACCTGAATATTCACCAAATTGGGGCTAAATTTATACCGTTCTGCTTCCTCTTTAACATTCTGTTCATTGACTTCCCCCAGCAACCCAGGAAACAAACTTTAACTCCTTATTTTCAAGTTGCTGGTGACATAAAGAATAGCAAAAGCTTTGCTCCAGGAAGAGCAATTATAATGAAGTAATTGTAATTAATGTGACAGTGCAGGGAGAGAAGCTCCATTTCTTCTGCAGAACTCAGGGCTTTATTTGCATTTGAAAAACAATCTCATTAAAGCAATATATTAGATTATAAGGTATTTTTGAAGAAAAAATTTCAGGAGAACCATAGCAATCTCTTGCATGTGTACACACAGAAACATATGCGCATTCTAAATTTTCCAATAAAAGTACATAATAAATTTTCAATTAAAAAGCATTCAGAAAGTAAAATACTGACCACTAAATTTGAAGAGGATAAGACTTGTGGAAGTTTAAAGAGAAAAGAACTGAGAGTTTGCTGGAACAGACATAAAGGAAAGCTATATGGCAAGGTTAGAGAATTGTGGAATTAATACAATTTAAAAATAGCTGAGTTAAGAGAATCAAGAAGGTGGAGAAAGGAGTGAATGGAAGCCACACTGACCTCTTCCCAGGACCAATCTGGAATTACAACTAAATTGTGCAGAAATCACCTGGAACAAACAACCGAACAATAGAAAGAGAGGAGTCTTATAACCTCATACAGACAGAAGAATCAGCTTTAGTACAATCTCATTGGTAAGAAGTGCTGTAGAGACCTGAGAAGACAGGTGGGGCACTCATGGGCAGCAGCACCAGAAGGATATTGAAACAGCCACTTGGATCCCCTGAGAAGAGCGGGGTCTAAACCATAAGCAGAGATTTCCAGCCTACAGCACCAGAGGCCAAAAAGTACACAGACAACAACCAGCTGCAAAAAATGGCAGAGTCACTCTTGGCCCAAGACAGGTGGCTGGAGATGCAAAGAGCCATTTAAGGGCTAACACATAAATTTATATTTGCAGCCGCTTACCCTGGACTCTGGCAAAGGCAGGAGCAGGGTGGGCTAGAAACGTCTGAGGAGAGACTGGGGAAGGAGGCTTTGGGAAGAGAACTGAGGGGATAGCAGGTGGGATCCCAGTGCTGAGTCATCCCTTTACATCAGCAGCCACCATGCTCAGGCAGACTGCTCTCCTGAGTTGTAGCAGCACAGCGAGATGCAATAACTCAGCCCCCCCAGGAGGGACTCTGCCCCACCCTGTGGTGCCTAAACCTGACTGCTGAGTGCAGGGTAACCAGATAAACATCTGAAGAAGACAGCCACAGACAGTAGATTCCTGGAAGTCTCGAACAGTCTGCCTAAGGTAAGACAGGGTCAGCATCTGACATCATTAGAGGCAGATCCAGAAAGGAAAAACAGTGGCCTCCTACCACAGAAGTTCACACCACAAAGCCAGGAAATCAAGACAGATCAACTTAAGAAGCAGAAGCAAAAAAGAAGAGTCTCACAAATAATGGGAAGACAAAGAAACACTCCCAAATGAAGGGAAAGGAGGAATCCCCAGAAAGAGAAATAAATGAAATCAGGTCAAGTAAACTATCAGATATTGAGTTCAAAACATTGTTTCTAAAGAAGCTCAATGAGCTCAGTGAGCTCAGAGACAATTACAAAAAACTGCAGGGAAACTATGAGGAACATATTGCAAAACTATATCAGCATGAAAAAGGAATTAGAAACTATCAATGAGAGACAAGAAGAAATGAAAAATACAATTTCTGAATTGAAGAGCACAGTAGAAGGAATCAAAAGCAGGCTAGATGAAGCAGAGGACTGAGTCAGCGAGCTGGAGGGCAAGGTAGAAAAAAGCTCCCAGAAAGAGCAAGAAAATGAAAAAAAAAAAAAAGACTCAAGAAGAATTAAGAGGCATTAAGGAAAATGCAGGACAACCTCAAACGTAATAATATTCGTATAGTAGGGATACCAGAAGGAGAAGAGGTTGAGGAAGGGATAGAGAACCTGTTTGAAAAAGTAATGATGGAAAACTTCCCTAACTGGAGAAGAGAAAAAAATCATACAAGTCCAAGAAGCACAGAGGGTCCCATCCAAGAAGAATTCAGTGAGGCCCACTCCAAGACACATCATAATGAAAATGGCAAATATCAAAGAATCCTAAAGGCAGCAAGGGAGAAACAGCTAGTAACATACAAGGGGGCTCCAGTATCCCTAGCAGCTGACTTCTAAACCGAAACACTACTAGCCACAAGGGAATGGCAAGAAATATTCTAAGTAATGAAAAAAAAAGGCCTGCAACCAAGACTGCTCTACCCAGCAAGGCTCTCAGTTAAAATGGAAAGCAAAATAAGGAGTTTGCCAGAGAAACAACAGGTAAAAGAATACACCTCTACCAAACCAGCTTCGCAATATATGCTTTAAGAAGATGAAAAAAAAGTGTTGATGAATACCCAGTTCCTTTCTCAGTCACCAATATTTGATATTACCAATATTTTTAATATTTATTAATCTGATTGTGACAATGATGTGTTATTTCAATTGTTATTTTATTATTTGTTGAAACTAAACCTGTTGTTTTTGTATATTTTTGCCTATTTCTATTATTTTTAAAAAGCTTTAAATGACTTTTTGGTATTCTTTATCCATTTTTTGATCAAAGGTTTGTAGAAATTTTTCCCTAAAAAAAAACAAAACTATTAACCTTTTTTAGATGTGTTGCAAATATTTTCCTATTCTATTACTTGTCCTTTAACTTTTTAATATGTCTATTACTGTATAGTCTTAAATGTTTAATATAGTTATATTGTCAATATTTTACTCTATAGATTCTGGGTTTGAATATTTTACTTCAGGGTTAGAAGGGTGAGAGACAATTACCATATGATCTCACCTATACATGGAATCTACTCAACAAAATAAACTAACAAACAAAATAAACCACAAGTATAGAAACATGGAGCATACTGAAAGTGACCAGAGGGGATGAGGAAGGAAGACAATGGTGGAAAGAAGTAGAAGGGACTAGACAAAGAACATGTATGAATGGCCCATGGACATGGACCACAGAGTGGGAATTGACTGTGGGAGCAGGGGGCAGAGTGGGATGGATAGAGGAGGACAAGGGGGGAAAAATGGACACAACTGTAATAGAATAAACATAATTTAAAAAATAAAATAATAAAAATAAAAATAATTGATTTAAAACCTTTCTAGGGGAATTAGTCCATTTCATTGACTTGGGTAGTTATAAAAGTAATTCCTTTTTTCAGAAATTTTAATTAGGTGGCTGCAACCCAATGCACATGAGGATGTCCTCCTGATGTTAGAATTGCAGTCAGCATGTTTAGTTCACCAGTGGGGTAGGTGAAATACCCCAACCCAAAGTGCTACCATGTACCTAAAATAACTCTCAAATGGCTTCTATTCTTCATGTTCCTCTTCCAAGTTTTTTTACTCTTGACTAAACCTCTTCACATATTAGGCCAATTTCATTCCTCCATACACTTACCCGTCCCGTATCCATATTTCATAGTTTTTTTTCTGGGTTCAACAATCACAGAAAATAAAACTGTTTAGGATTGCAAAGAATTTTAATGATTATTTTGTTCCTATTCTCTCATCTTATAGTTAAGAAAACCAGTAAAAAGTGGGTTAATTTTCCTAAGATCCTGCAGGTAGTTAAAGGCAGGAGTGGTAAAAGACCTAGAAGCCAGGCCCCCTTCCCGCAGGCCACCTGGTTTGTTACCCACTCTTCAGTAACTTTCCCAGGGCAGCTCTCTTATTTTTCCTCCTAGGGCCTTAGCCAGCTCACTATAGTTCACCCTATGGGCTCAATATAACAGACACATAATATGCTTATTCAAGGGCAACCTCAAACTGGCTGGTTTGTTTCCTAAACACATTTTGTGACCTTTTGACGTACTTTGCACATTGGGCATATGCCTTACTTTAAGTAGCCTGGCCCAAATGTCTTCCCTCTTAAAAAAGGAAAATAGAGAATCTTCTATTTTTTTTTAAAGAAAATTTAAAATAAATGCAAAATAGATGCTCTCCTAGGCATCCCTTTTTAATATCGTTGTTATCTGTCCTTAACCTGACTCAGCTCAAACCAACTGTTGAAATACATTAGCTATAAAACTGTCTTGCTCTTCCTCAGAATCAGTGAAAGCACATCCAGGGAGCACCAATATATCTAAAGCCTCACCCAACACATAACTGGGTGTTGCAAATTACTTTTCTGTCATTCTGTGGTTGCGGGGTCATGGCAGAAACTGCTACTTGCTTACTGTATTTTGCCGTGTATAATGTGCATCCACGTTTTTGGCCCAACCTTTCAGGAAAAAAAAATCATTTAATTCAATTATGTATTTATTTTTATTTAGATACTTTTTTATTATAAAAAAATAACATTTATTTTTAACATATTATGGTACAAGAAATTTTATGTAACAAATAATTATAAAACACAAGAACAGGTACAAGGTATTTCAGGTATTACACATGTATAATACATATCCTTATTTTTCCCTAAAAATTTTGGGCAAAAAAATGTGCATTATACATATAAAAATATAGTATTTAATATCTATAATTCCCTTTTACTTTATTAAGAGAACTCTAATTTTACTTAAGGTAACTCAATGTTAAGCTTAAAAACTATATTTCTGCCTCCTTTCTTTTAGTTAGGATTGGTCATGTGAAACAGACTTGGTGAAAAAATGTAAGCAGAAATCAGGATGGCATATTACAAGGAATGCTCTTTAAAGGGGACTGGCTCCCTCAATATGTTTGCTCTCCCTCTTCCTCCTTCCTCCCACCTGTGTGGTAGACGTGATGGCTGGAGCTGCAGAAACCCACTGTGAGCAGGAGGTAATCTTGAAGATGGAAACTACAGGTTAAGGATGTAGACACCTCAAAGGATAAGATGTGGACATCAACAATGTTGTGATGCTGCCATGCCAGCTCTGGACTACCCATTTCCCCACCTTATGTTATTTGAGAGAAAAGTATGGATCCGTCATGTTTAAGCCACACTTTTATTAGAATTTTTTTTTACTGGAAGTTAAAAATTACTGATACAAGATCCAAACAAGCGTGAAATGCTTTCAGAGAATGCCCTCTTTGGATTCACTAGTCATTCCTCTGAGTCTGGATCTTTTAGTTTCTTAGGATTTCCCAGGCCTCTCCATGTACCCTACCCTCCTTCATTGGTACCTTCGCAAGGCCAGAACCTCACCCCTTGGATCTTTAGATTTTACTCTCTAGATTCCCAGGGCAGGGCCCTTTTTCTCTTACCTTTGCTTTTTTCCTAGCTGCATTCCCTGAAACGGCCTGGCTCTGCCTGGCAACCTGCTGCTCCTTCTAAGCCTCACCTCTCACTCCCATCTCCTCCTCAGTTTAGTTTGTGCACCTACTAGGGGTTGTCCTGGCCAGCTTCTAATAACTGTTTAACAGAAAATTTACATGTAATATTTCTTCGTAGAATATTTACGTGTAATATTTTCCCTCAAAGATGTGCTCAGTTTTTACCTTAAATTTCAAGATTTGTCTCCCCTTCCTAATAGACTTTATCAAACTGAGTAACTAGTTCTCCATAGTACCAGCAAGGGATAATCATGGCTGATTAGACCCAGCTGAAAATCTATCCATAGGTGGCTAATGAAGAAGATTTTGACTGTATGATTCCCCCCCCACCCAAAGGTTAGCCATAGAAATAGATAAGGTCCTTATTCCATTTTAATATTTTTACCCATTAATTTTTCTCTTTGAGTTCTGATTCTAGCAACCCACAGGACCTGCAATCTTCAGAGTCCAGATTTACTTAATGGATAAGTGATAACTTTCAAACCAATCTAATACATCCAACTAGTGGATATAAATAAGAAAAGTAAATTACTAAATAGCAACGTTGGTGCCTGGATTTTAGTGGTAAGTAATATTCTTCCCTAGGCTGTCACTGAATGACATTAGTTTATCATTATAAATTAGCTTGGTCAAGTATTTTCTCCTTGGATCCTGGTACTGTCTTTAACTCAAGCCCTCAGGGAAACAATCTTCCTGGTCACATTCCCTACCGCTAAAGCATTCACAGAACAATTGACTAATGTGATTTAAGCTGGCTCAGCCCAAAGTGAGATAGGAACACATGGAAGAGACCACTTTGGCTGCCCCTGAAAAGAATGAGTCAGAGCAGAATGATGTGGCGGGGATGGAGGGCTAGATAAATGGCTCTCTGCATGCATGCCTGTGGCTCAGCTGTCAGAGAGTCTACATTCCTGGCAACAGATTGGGAGCTGGTGTGAAAGACATCACAAAGGTAGTCCATTTTGATTGGGACAGTTCTAATTCTAACATCTGGGGCCCTCAATGGCTTCCTTCCCTGTCTTAAACACTGACTGCTAGAAAACCTAATTCAGAGATTAAGTCATTTCTCTCCTTGGCATTCTCATTCACCTTTCCGTATCATGCAGAGCAATTCTGCACACACATACATACACCCCAATTTTTACCACCCTATTTTATCCCCACCACCCATCATGACTCTGCAAAAAGAGGACATTCTGCCTACAAGGAGTTCCTCTCAGAATTATAAACAACAGAAAAGTAAACATTACTTTCTCTTACACACAGGTAATAAACAAAAATGAAAATAGCTTAAAATCAACTCAGGTGGTGGAACTACTGGTGTTTTCTTATTTCTACCTTGTCCTCCCACATTTTCTTTGATTATAATACATATTAATAGATGCTAACACTTCCTGAGCACTGTCTCTGGGCCAGTCACCTCACTTAAGCACACTGCATATTTTGTCTCACTTAATCTACAAATCTATGGATTTACATATAAGAAAACTAAAAAAAATAAAGCAATTTATCAGTGGGTAGCCTGCATCTGAGTCTAGGTTTATGTGACATTAAAGTCAGGACTCTTAGCTACTACACCATAATTTTTATAGTGAAAAATGTACACATGTTTTAAAAAGATTATAAGATGTTGAAACTAGAAACTTTAGTCATGGATTTATCTTAAGCAATTGCAGTCAGTATTCTAAAAATGAGAGGGTACATGGTATGGTGGTATATAAAGCATGGTGGTTAGGAGCCTAGGTTCTGGAGCCAGAACTCATGAGCTCAACTCCCCAGCCCAGACTCCCCATCCTCTGAACTCTGTGACCCAGGGCAAGTTACATGACTTCTCTATGTCATACTTTCTCCATATATAAAATGGAGATAATAATAACACCCATCAGAGGGGTTTTGTGAAGATTAAATAAATTATGAAAATGCTTAAACAGTGCCTGGCATATGGTGGGCACTATGAAAGTATTTGTTGTTGTCGTTATTTTATTCCAAGAGATTTTGAAGCCTGTCTTGTGATTCTCCCAAAAAATGAAATATGCGCTATAATTCTCCTAAGCTCCTGGAACAAGAATTTTAAGAATGAGACTGCCTCCCTTTCTTAACAGAATAGACATAAGGTAAGAGGTGATTGGGGCATGGTCATCAATCTCTTTCAGGGCTGCACAGATGTACTTTGCAGGGATAAGTTTCCCATTATTTCAGCTGAAAGCCTTAGAGCAAAAACGTTCCATTCATCTATTTTTCCTTTGTACAATAAATGTAATTATTATTAAAATTATTATATTATCAAAGTTCTGTGCCTAGGAATTACCATATGAAACTCAAAGAAATAAAAGTACAATATATGAAATAATAAAAATATTTCTGCAGCAGAAACAATAATTGCTTAACATATGCTTAAAAAGCAAAGTGAGTCGTTCTGTTACTAAGCAAATGGATGAGTACAAGAGCTTGAGTTTCACTGTGGGAAAAATTCCTAAGAGGATCAGGTTTCCCATACTGATGTTCCCTGCTCAGAAAGTCACAGGCTTTGACCCCTTAGGCATGGTCCTCCAGCTGATGTTTGTGTCTCCCAAGTCTAGGTCTAAGGCAAAAATAGGAAACAATAGGGGAAATCAGAGAAATGAATTTAACTGTGGAAAAGCAGAGACAACGGTGGCTCCTCTGAACTAGGGAGTATAAATAAAACAAGTAATTCTTCCCCACTTCTCACCTTATCCCTGCCTACTGTAAGGCTGACTTAGCCGTAGTAATTTCTAGAATCTGGGAGCTCCCTCTCTCTGGGACAATGGCTTAGCTGTTTAGCAGCTCTTATGCTGGACTGAATTAGGCTTTCTGAACTTTTATTTCTTGGTCTAGCTCTACATCTTGACAGGGAAAGACAAATTTATTCAGCCTGTCACATGAGAGCTTTTGAAATATTTACAGACAATTATATGGTGTTCCTTTTGTTGATTAATTTTCTTCTCCAGGCTAAATGTAACTATTTCTATCAATTAACTCTGATGTCCTGACTCGCACCATAGTATATACCTTGCTCTAGTTGGTCAATATCCCCCAAGAATTGTGGTACTACCACGGAACCCACTACTTCAGTGTGGTCTGACCACAGCCCACTGATGACCAGGGCTGCCTGTGATCTCCATCCCACTTCCCTTCATACCGTCAAAGACAGGGTAGATTTTTTTTTTCAGCAGACATATTATAGTTTTGGCAAATATTCAACTTGTAGTTAATTAAAACCCCCAATTCTTCCATATGAACAAACACTGTCCAGGTAACTCCTCTATCCTGAATAGCTGGTTTTCTTTTTAACCCTAAATATAGAAATCTGCAATTATTTCTGATACATTTCATCTTATTAAGTTAGATGAGACACTCCAGAATGTCTATACAATTTTGAATTTTGGTTTAGTTCGGTAGCTATATTTTCCAGGTTTGTGTCACCTGTAGGTTTAGTAAATAAATAAATAAGTAAATAAATAGCCATTTAACCTGTTGATGCATGCATGGCAAGAGTGAAGCAAACTTTTCCATCATTGAAAGCGCAGGTATAGAATGGCTTCTAAATTAGTTTGAGCAATTTATTGACAGCTTTTAAAAAAATTCTCTCTGACCTACCCGAACAACACAGAATATAAGGCACACAAAGGAGAAAAAGAGACCTTTTCGATGTACTGAAAACAGAAACAAGTGGTGACCTTACCCACACCTTCCTCCCTATTCTCCTACCCCTGGTTCCCAGGTTCGACACTCTTGTGGTCTGATCCTGTGGGGCTGGAAGGGGCTAATGATGTGTTTATAATTCCTCCTAGACCATGGCTCAGCCTAGCTACCCTGTCCAGGAAGATGCCAGGCAACAGATTACATCAAGGCATCATTTGAACAGGATGGATGTCAAAAGCAGCATGCTCAAGTATTTACAAGACTCAGCCCTTTGATAGTTCACTATCTTCCTCTTCCTCCCTTTTACCTTCACTTTCATGGGATCAGTACCAGACAGAAAAAGAGTTTTCCCTCATTGATTTATTTCTTGCTGTTTAGATCTAGTCAGGGGAATTGGGGCCTTTTAGAAGCCTAATGTTGGAAAAACAAAACAAACTAATAAAACTAAGGAAAAGTAACAACTTTTTTGTCAGGGCCTGATGACCAGTATAATGTTTCCACTGTTAAAAGGTGAAATGAAAAAATATTCTGCGAACCTGAGCATATTCAGTCTGACTTTTACAGCTGCCCCTCCCTGAGGGAGATAATTATAATCATAGTCTCTAGGAAATTCTCTTACATGGGCTCATATGGGCTCCTTTTTCCTTATATTCCAAGGTCAGGTAATCTCAACTGGAACTTTAAGAAATGTCCTACACAGTCATCCAAGTGGGAAGCATAAAGCAAGATAGTAGAGGATAGGACCATATTTAGCTGATGGCCCTAGAATCAGGCCTGAATTTTAGTAGTGGCTTCTCTACCTAACAGCCATTGGATCCTGAACAAATTACTTATTTCTTTGTTCCTAAGAGATGGACAAGTAAAAATTGGTTTAATGTGATAAGAATGAATCAAAAGTTTGTAGACTAATTAGTACAGTCCCTAGCATCTATAAAATGCTCAATAAATATTAATATATATTAGTTATTTTAAAATAATCTATCTTGCGTATATATTCAACATTCTTTTTTTCTAACATTCATTTCCTACGCTTTGATCTAAAACAATTAAGAAACATGATAACAGTTGTCATCAGAATTGTAGCATGTTAGAGATCTAGTCTAATCTAGAAATCTAAATTAGATTCTTTTTGCAGATGAAGAAATTGAGGCCCATGGAGGAAAAGCGAGCTTTCCAAGACACACAGTGAGTGAATGGCAGAGCCAGGACTATAAACCAGGTATCCTGACTCCCAATTCTGTCTACAGTTATGGCTTTTTTTATCCCCAGAAAGGAATCACAATTAGCTGTATAACCAAATGCATGTTGAAATGCCAGTATATTTTACATGTAGAAACCTAGTAATTGTCATTGTAGAATACATAAAAAGATATATATATATATAATGTATAATTCTGTATAGAAAAACTTAAGTATCATCTGTAAATACATATGCATATCACAATTAATCTTATGCTCAAAACACCCACTTCCAAACCCCCTGTTCACTAAGCAGCAAGGGATCATGGAAAGAACATAGAACTTATAACCGAATGGGCTTGGATTCAAATCCCAATTCTACCACTTATACTTGCAAGTAACTTTTTAGCAAGATAACCACTTTTTTATCTGGAAATGGGGCTATTAACCCCTATCAGTAGTTTTTGTGATGCATAAGGTATATCAACTATGAAAGCACAATGCCTAGTATATTGAGATGCCCATCACTCATTGCCCCCCCCTTATAAGATTTTCACTTGATTTCCCTTATTCTGGTGCTCTACTGCAAGTAAGACACTGACAGATGCTAGTGAGATGGGAACCACATTTGAGAGGAAAAACATCTGTTTTCTTTGCCATGAGTGAAATGGGGGCATGTAGTTTCCATCAAAGTCAGTGGTGAGCATAAGGTTGTTTCCTAGAGGACATCAGCACAGGAAGCATGCCAAGACACAGGGTTACTTACCACAGGGAAATTGAGTCTAGACTGTTCAATGTCAGGCCTTGGTTTCATTGGCTGACCTTAAAGCACCAGGATTATGTGTCCTAATCCTCAAAGTCTATTAACACCTAAAAGCAGCTCTTGCTTTTGGCACTTGGAGTGTCGATTGACACAACCATCTCTAATTAAGCTTTCTTATGCATTAGGTATTTATAAATATTTATGGAAAGAAAGAGGGAGGGGAGGAAGGAAAAGAGAGAGGGAGGGAGGGAGGGAGGGAGGAAAGTTGGTTTAATGATGCAAGAGTGACTGGCCCTTAAGAACTAGGAAATAACATTTTGTTCTGAGAGTTGATGTATACAATCAATCCATAATGGATCAGATCAGAATATGCAAAGTCATCTTAAAGCAACAGTATAATTCTTAGCCAAATAAAACTTTTATATCAGCAGTTCCCAGATCTGGCAAATGATCAGAGTCACATGTGGTCCCTGTAAACATTAAGATTCGTAAACCTTTCCACAAACCTGATAAATTAGAATTTTTAGTACAGCTAAAAAATAAAAAAAAAAGTCTATACTTTTTTATAACAGCTTCCCCCTACCCCCAGGTGCTTTTGTGGCAGCAAACTGGCTTTGGGAACCACAATTATACTGCAAGAGGTCTGAGAAGAATTAAAACATACAAGGAGCAATGCGTAGGTCAGCAGAGGGTTGGTCAGCCAAGGAAATGTGGGCAAAGGGGTACATTTGGTACATTCTGGCTCATGCAAACAGGCTTCTGGAACTAGGTTCCCTGCCAGGGTGCCAGAAACATCTAGACCATCTGGAGAATGGATTCCTGTTGAGAAGATAGCAGAGCCAATGAGCAGAGCCTGATGTTATTAAACTTTTGAGTTGTCTAACCACCCTGCTCATGTCAAAGTCCCTTGCTAACGGTGTGACCTTCTGATAATCTCTCTTCTCTCACAATTGGCCTATATGGAGAAAAGGGGCAGATCAGGTCAAATGTTTCCCACTCTAGATCAATCAGCTGGCACTCTGGCTATATATCAGTCTCTTGTGAGTTAGTATGAGTCAGCATCCCTGAGCCTGATCAACTCAGAGGCTCTGCCAAGATCAAATTTCTGAGGCTGCAAAGCTGAGGGCCTGACCCTGGTCCCCAGTGAATTCATCAAAGTAAAAGTGTCCCATTCAGGCCCAGGATGCCAGCCAGTTAGCCTCTCCTTGGGGAGGGAGGTGAGGAGGAGCCCCCTTCTGCGGGAAATTCACTATGGAAGACTTTCCTGATAATATTACATGTGCTTTACTGGGTATGTTAACTTGGAAGAAGGGGTTAGGAACTTACAAGAACAGTCACCCAATAATGCTTTTTCTGTTCTCAAAGGGCTTTCAAATATATTAGCTCATCTGACGCTTGCACCAACCTGAGAGGTAAATCAGACATATATTATTCCTATTATTTTAGAGATGAGGAATCTGAGCTTACCTCATATTCAAAGTGGCACAGCTAGAACCAGAATCCAGGTCTTCTGACTTTTATACTCATCTCAGTTCCCCTCTCATTTAAAAAAGAAAATACCCTAAATAAAGCCCTATAGGAACAATGGCAACACCTGGGTGGGATCAAGTGGGACTATGTTTGCATGTGTTTGGGGAGCTGGGTTTAGGACACATATGGACGGGCAAGTTGATAGGACAGTAGAAGAAAAATCATACCAGTGTGATAAGAAAGCACATCAAACTTTTTTCTTAACCAGGAGAACTGAGACATGATTCAGTTTAACAGACTATTTACTGAGAACCTATTATGTGCAAGGCCTTGTGTGCTAACTGCTAGCAGGAGGAGTAGAGCACAGGAAAGAACAGTTTTCAACATGTGTTTGGTGTGGGGAAAAACGACACCCCCAAAACTTTTTTCCTTCTTTGATGGCAGTATCAAAGAGTGCAGTCCACACCCACGGTATTTACAGAGAGGTAGGGAAAGGAAGATGTGATAGTTGAGAAGTTGACTGTGACTAGGACTCTGGCAGCCAAGACAATCTGGAAATGAAGACTTGATGACATCTCATCAGGGATGGATGTCTGTGCAGAATCCTTGGCAGGGAGAGGGTGGGGTGGGAAACATATGCAGCTTCCTTAATATTTCTCCATCATTGTATTTTATCTTAGGTCTTTAGGTCATTGGTGACTTCACCAGTGACAGTTTCCAAAATAAACCCTATTCTTTTTAAGTGTTTTTTAACAATTGTGTGAAAACAAAATCTAGATTCCAGAGGTGCAGGAATTATGAAAGGAGCAATCCCCAGACTCTTCTTTCTCCTGTTTCCACAAATGCTTCAGAATGATCCACAGCTGGGACAAGGAGCCCCAGCCAGACCTCTGATAATTAGCCCACAGACACTGCCCTGTGGCTTGCTTCAGCGCTCATGTGTTCCTAACTGTTTGATGCTGCTTTCTCTTATAAATCTGTATGTTCTCTTGTGAGCACTCTGCAGTGGCAAAAGGAGAGTGCTGCCTGTTCCCCATCGGATCAGTTCATGTCTGGCTGGATCAGCCTCCCACCTCTCTCGCTGATTCATCAGGCTCAGTCTATTCAAACAGATGGGGCTTCTATTTAGGTATTTTAATAACATGTAGTTAAGATACCCTATTGAGAATCTGATCTGACAGAGGTATGATGAAGTGTTGATTTGCTGAGAAACCAGGCTCAGTAGGCAAATACTTCTTCCAAAACCAGATAATTTGAATCAATTCAAACAGGTATTAACTAAGGACCTACTGTGTGCCAAGAACTAGGTTAAAAGAGCCAGAAAAGGAGTAGAATTCTTGGCAGACAAGCCCTTAGAAGCCTCTTTCTCTGGGGACGTGCATGGAAGAATGTCTTTGTAATTTTATAAACATCTTTGACTGCCTACTGTGTGCAAGAGATTGCCTACTGTGTACAGCTAAATAGTCAGGGTAGTGGCTACTTCTTTTATATCAAGCCTACATCAAAAAAATTCTAGAGAAAATGGATCTTTTTTCATAAGAAAAAAATCTAACACTTATCGAGCACCTCTATTGAATGATCTTCATTGCATCATGTTTCTCGTTGCTTATCACCTTAACACTATGTGAAATCCACTCTCTCACTCTTCAATATTATTTGATCATTTTATTTTTAAGATCAAATCTGACCTTCTCCAAAAACCTTTTGCTCCCAACCTTCAGACAATAACATCCTTCCTTCTCAGTCTTTACTATTTGTTAATAACATGCCTTTTGGAACTTCAGTTTAATACCTAACAGCTTATACTCTCTTGCATTGATCTCTAATTTTTCAAGATTGTGAGACTTGATTTATATTTGTTCAGTTAATCAATATTTGTTGAGCACCTATTTTGCATAAATCACTATTGTGGGGAAAACAAATACAAATTCTAAAAGATTTCTGCTCTCAAGGAGCTCATACATGTATTTACTACACTGAAATGGAATCAGAATCTCTTTCTGGAGAGCACTTAGCATAGTACCAGACACATAGTAAGTCTTCTATAAGTGAACACTATTATTAGTTATTATTTCTCTGATACTAGATTGATTAGTGGGAAGTAAAAATAAGAACTTAGAAAGGAAGTTACAAACTGTTAGTTTGCTTTTGGAGATATGTAATGGAAAATCCAACTCAAATGTCTTAAACAGTAAAGGAGATTTAGTGGCTTTTCCCACTGAAAAAGTCCAAAGGTAGTATAATAATTAGATATGACTCATCAGAGCTTTGGCATCATTTCTTTGTCATTCTTTTGGTATTACTCTCCCTGTGAGCTGGCTTTATCCTCAGGCTGGTAACAAGAATGACTTATTAATTCCAGGCTTTACATTTACATGTAATGTCCAGAAGAAGAAAGAGTCCATCTCTTCTGGTGGCTCTCTTAAAAGTGAGGAAACTTCTTTCCTCAAAGCCCCAGCAAACCTCTCTTCTCAGTGTACCAGCAGCCACAAAATTTTTTCTCATTCAATCCCTTGACCAAGGTATTCCTTGAGGCTAGGTTCCTAATCCATGCACTGGTTAGGGGATACAATTACTATATCAGTGAGGAGGACCTGCTTATACCGCAGTAACAGCCAAGCCCCATGTCTCAGCGGCTTCATACAGCAAAAATTTATTTCTTGCTCACTACATGCCAGTAGAAATCGGCAGGGGGAGCTCTATCATTATCACTCAGGGACCCAGGCTGATGGAGGCTTCACCTTGGCACATGCTTTAGCAATCACTGCAGCAAGGGGAAAGGGACCTGGTGAATCATACACTGGCTCTTAAAGGCTTCTGCCTGGAAATGACATGCGTCACCTCTGTTCATATTTTATTGGCCAAAGCAAGTCACATGGCCATACTTAACATCAACAGGCTAGGAAATACACTCCTACTATGTATCTAGAACTGGAGTATTTATGAATAGTCTCAATTAATACTACAATACAATTACCCTTGACTCAATCAGAAACAATGTACAGATGACTATATAGAGTTACCTTCTCCAGCAGCACACATACTTCTGTTGGCAAAAATCAGGTAGTATTAGGAAAGAGCAATGGATTCTGACGACACAACAAATAATGTTTACTATAGAAGTTGTGTAAAAGCAAACTGATCTCAGACATGAAAGATTATGAACAGATTGGTAAAGATCAAGGAGAGAAGCAACCACTGTAGCCATCTAGAGGAAGGGCCTGGATGAAAACAAGCAGCAGGGCTACTAGTGCATGAATTAGTCTCTTTGCTGCAACACGCACCAGCCCAGGCATGGAGCATAAAAAGTAGGTCAGGAAGATATGTAGGGATGAAAGATGATTTGAGGGGCCTTGTGGGAGGTTTTGGGATTTTAAAGAAGATGGAAAGTTAAAAGAGTCAATGGGAAGCCAGGTCATAATATAACTCAGAACCAGGCATATTCTTATACTAGGTTAAATATTTGAGAAATAACCTATTACAGTAACAAAGAATTGTGGCAGGTGGTACGGACAGATGAAATGGAATCCAAATGATGGAAAATGGATGAGAGCCAATCTGAAAGAGATACAGAAACAAATATGAAGCCTTCTGTCCCATTGGGCCTACACGTTTTATTAAAAGGAGGTTTCCATGGGAGAGGACAGTCTGAATTTACATTGGAGCCATGTTTCTACCCAGGGGAGGCAATGCAATATGAAAGAAAGAATTCTTCTAGATCAGCAGTCAGGAAACTTGGGTTTGAATCCCAGCAGTTACTATAAATAAGATATTGGAAAATCATCATAAATTTCTCTCAACTTGTTTTCTGAAGAAAGAAGATTATAATGCCTCCTCTACCTTCCTAAGAGATTTGTGTGAAAATCAAGTGAAATTGAAAAACCCTAGATAAACTGTAAAGCCTGTATGCATGTATGTATGGGATTATAATACTGATGAGGGTCATGGGAAGAGTTGAGGAGGTTTAGGATATAGGTGAGACACTATCGCCAACTGAATAGGGCCCAGAGGGAAAGACAGAGTCAATATGAAATGGATGTATCAGTGGGCTGATAGGCATTGTCTAAGTCAAGACTTTTAATTGCAAAGGATGGAAATCCAAGTCAAATTGACCTAAGAATAAAATATATTAATGCATATAACAGAAATAATTGCAATGGAAAATTGGCTTCAAATGTGTCAGGATTCAGGCACTCAGGTGTTATGGTTGGAAATCTGTCTCTCTCCATCTCTAGTGTCTGCCTGCCATGTTGGATTCATTTCCGAGCAGCTTATCCTCAAATGATGACAAAGAATGGGCCCAGCAGCTATCAGTTATACTGGTTAGTTACCTAGTAGTCAGGGTTAGTTTAACTCTAGTAGGAAGAGAGAGTGCTTTCTTCTCATTTCAAAAAAAATCCTGAAGAAACTCCTATTGTCTGGCCTGGATTATCTGAATCAATCACTCTGACTGGCATCATCCTCAGCTGAATGAATCACATGGATGGAGGGTGAGGAGAAATACAAACTGTTGGGGAGCAAAAGAAAAACATCCATATCCTTCACCATAGAAGTGAGCTGAAGGGGCTCTTTTCAGAAGTGATGACTATAGAGAAGAAGACACAGCACAGAGAAAAGAAGAAAACCAAGGGCGAACCTAAGGCAGAGGTGAAGTAGCACTTATTGGAGAAAGGCGAGTTTAAAAAGGGATCACCAAGTACACTCTGGGGGTTGGGGGGTGGTATGACGACACAGGTGCTGAAACACAAAGATCTGTCAGTCAGAACACTGTGAGGACATGTTGAAGAATGCCCAAAGTGGCCCAATGCACTCCTTGATAAATAGTAGTTTAGGAAGCAAAATAGTCACTGTCACAAGCTTTCAGTTAGTTCTTTGCTTGGTAAGTGTTTTTGTCCCTAACAGCTGGGGGTAAGGGAGGGATGGATGGAAAAGACTGTGTTCATTTCAAAAGAACTAGACTAATGCAGGATACATGGACATAGATGCCCACAACACTGCCATAATTTTTTTTGCTTAGTGAGTCTCACTGGGAAAAGCAGCAAAGAAATTATCACCAAGTTTACTGGAAGTTACAGCTTGTCAGAGCTGTGAAATGTGACTGACACACACAGCACAGCAGGTCCTCTCCACCCACCCACTAAACATAAAGGCCCATCCTGTCTTGCCTTTTTCCACCCTCCTACATACATATTATACCGGCACACAGGCACATAACGGCAGGGAAATATTCTTTTGGAACAGTTAGAATTGTTCTTTAGACCTCCCAGGTAGGATACTACCCTGAAATGAGAAGCTGCCAGCCTCCCGTTTTTAAAGCTGGTGGAATAGGGCTGATTAAAATTGACTTCATACTGAGCAAATACTTATGAAAGGCAATTCAGGTCTGGATCCATCCTCTGGATCTTAACAACTGCCATCACCACCAGCCTGGATATAGGTACACTTCCAAGCATGTTCACACAGAAGGGCAGCAAATGTTTAAGCAAATGAAGACATTCGCCTACTCTGACCCTGGACTTTAAAGCCTGGCTATGTGACAGAGTTGGAGCCCAGAGGCCGCAGTTCCAGATTAGCACTCTAAAAGGCCAAGAGGAGTCCATATTGTGACTTAGAGTCTGAATCCCAGGAATGAATATAAAGGGCAATTCTGAAAAGCTAATTCTTTCAGGAAAGGGGATTCAGGACTCTTAAATTCTTACATCACATTCATGCTTTCTATTATTCTGTCCACTGTAGTTGTTGCCAGGAAAGTCTCTCTGATCACAAACCCTAGAGTCCTGGTAGTCTCTGTTGACTCTCACATCCAAAAGAGACATCTTGGTTGCAATGCCCTGTCTACTCCCCAGAGAATTACAGTAATTATTGCACACAAAGCTGGGAGAGGCATTACTTTAAAAAGAAATAGCACATAAGCATAGTATTATCATATGACCCAACAATTTAACTCCTAGGTATACACAACCCAAAATTGAGAAAAGATGTTTAAATACTTGTACATAAACAAGTATTTAATAGCATTATTCTTGTTCATAATAGCATTATTCACAACAGCCAAAATGTGGAAACGATCTAAATGTCCATTGAAAGCTGAATGAATAAATTGTGATATGGGCACAAAACAGAATACTATTCAGCCATAATGAGAGTACTGATGCCATAATGTGGATCAACTTTTAAAGTGTGCTAAGTGAAAGAAGCTAGACACAAAAAGTTTCATATTGTACAATTCCATTTATACAAAATATCTAGGGTAGGTAAATCCATCGACAGAATTGTGAGTTGCCAAGGTCTGGGAGAAGAGGAGGTTGGGGAGCAATTGCTTAATTAATAAGTACTGGGTTTTCTTTTGTGGTGATGAAAATGTTTCGAAACTTAATAAAGATAGTAGCTGCTCAAGATTATAAATGCACTAAGTGTCAATGAATTGTTCACTTTAAACTGTTTCATTTTATGTCACATGAATTTCATCAAATAAAAAAATCCAAAAAAGGGTGTGGGGATAATGACTCAGCTAGTATATACATTTATCCCCTTACACCTGCCCTTCTTTCACCTGAAGGTGTAGGTGGATCAGCCATAATGTGACCATGGAACATCAAACATTTCCCAAGAATGGCTGAGCATAAAGATAAAAGGAATCTGGGTCTTAGATATCACGAAGGAAACCATGGTATTATCAGTTTTACTAAAAGACAAAATTCCTAGTCAAAGAAATAGCAAAATCTTTCTTCTTTACAAATTTTCCCTTAAAAAAACGACCTTAACATAGACTAAGTGAACAAATTCACACTGAAGTCTGGGTTAGTGTGAAGTCTGGGTGAAGATGCATATGTTATATGTACCTGTGGTTAAATGGTTTCACCAGTTGCTGGGAAATGCCCTTTGCTACACAGATCAGCACTCACCATCTGTAAGCATTCCAAACAGGAAGATAATTAATATAAAACAGCATCACAAACATTAGGTATACAAGTAGCAACAGAAACAGAAAATAAAAGTCTTTTATATAAAGGCCATAGATTACTCAGGGACTAAAAACACAGAAGTGTTTATTCATTCAATATGTAGTGATGACCATTTACTAAGTGCCAGGCACTGAGCCAGGGATATGAGCTGGAATACTACAAGAAACAAGAAAGATAGATCAAATCTAGATGGCAGAGGAGTGAGTGGAAGTCACACTGACCTCCTCCCAGGACCAACCTGGAATTACAACTAAATTGTGGAGAAATCACCTGGAACAAACAACTAAACAATAGCGAGAGAGGAGCCTTACAACCTCTGAGACAGAAGAATCAGCTTTAGTACACGCAATATAACTGGTAAGGAGTGTGGTAGAGACTTAAGAAGGAAGGCAGAGCACCCATGGGCGGCAGCACCAGAAGTATACTGAAAGGGTCAGTTGGATACCCCTGAGAAGACTGGGGTCTAAACCAAAAGCAGGGACCTCCAGCCTACAGTACCAGAGCCCAGAAAGTACATAGAGCCAGCTATATGAAACTTTTTGTGTCTAGCTTCTTTCACTTAGCATATTTTAAAGGTTGATCCACATTATGGCATCAGTACTCTCATTATGGCTGCCAAAAACTGCAGAGTTGCTCTCTGCTAGAGATGGGTGGCTGGAGACACAAAGAGCTATTTAAAGGGTCAATGCATAAATTTTTATTTGCAGACACTTACCCTGGTCTCTGGCAAAGGCGGGGACAGAGTGGGCTAGAGACTGCTGTGGAGACAGGGGAAGAAGGCTTTGGGGAGAGAACTGAGAGAGTAGCCAGCGGGACTCGATGCTGACTCATTCCCCATGTGGCATCCATCTTGGTTGGGCAGAGACCACTCCCCCTGAGCAGCAGCAGTATCAGAGGTCCCAATAGACCGCCCCCCACCACCGCCAGGTGGGATTCCACCCCGCCCTGTGCTGTCTAAGCTGCCTGCTGAGTGCAGAGTGACTAGATTAACAGCTGAAGGAGACAGGCACAGACAATAGATTCATGGAAGTCTCGAACAGACTGCCTAAGGTAAGACAGGGACAACATCTGACATCATCAGAGGCAGATCCAGAAAGTAAAAACATCTGTCTCCTACCATAGAAGTTCACACCACAGTCAGGAAATCAAGACAGATCAACCTAAGAATCAGAAGCAAAAGAGAAAAGTCTCACAAATAATGGGAAGACAAAGAAATACCCCCCACTCAAAGGGAAAGGAGGAATACTCAGAAAGAGAACTAAATGAAATAGAAGCAAGTCAACTATCACATATTGAGTTCCAAACAACAGTTACGAGGAAGCTCAAGGAGCTCAGTGAGCTCCGAGAGAATTACAAAAAAACTGCAGGGAAACTATGAGAAACTTACTACAAATTATATCAGCATGAAAAAGGACATAGAAACTATCAATAAGAGACAAGAGGAAATAAAGAATACAGTTTCTGAAAAGAAGAACACAGAAGAAGGAATCAAAAACATGCTCGATGAAGCAGAGGATCAAATCAGCGAGCTGGAGGACAAGGTAGAAAAAAAGCACTCACAAAGAGCAAGAAAATGGAAAAAGACTCAAAAAGAATGAAGAGGCATTGAGGGAAATGCAGGACAACCTGAAAGGTAATAATATCTGTATAATAGGGATACCAGAAGGAGAAGAGGATGAGGAAAGGATAGAGAACCTGTTTGAAAAAGTAATGATGGAAAACTTTGCTAATTGGAGGAGAGAAAAAGTCACACAAGTCCTGGAAGCACAAAGGGTCCCATTCAAGAGGAACCCAATGAGGCCCACTCCAAGACACATCATCATGAAAATGGCAAATATCAAAGACAAACAAGAAATCCTAAAGGCAGCAAGGGAGAAAGAGGTAGTAACATATAAGGGAGCTCTGATACAGCTAGCAGCTGACTTCTCAACAGAAACATTGAAAGCCAGAAGGGACTAGCAAGAAATATTCCAAGCCATGAAAAGCAAAGGTCTGCAACAAAGACTGATCTACCTAACAAGGCTCTCAATTAAAATGGAAGGTAAAATAAGGAATTTCCCAGACCAAAAAAAAAAAAAAAAAAAAAGCCTAAAAGAATACGCCTCCACCAAAACAGCTTTGCAAGACATTCTAAAAGGACTGCTTTAAAATGAATAAAAACAGTCTATGAATACTCAGTTCTTTCCACAGTTGCCAATACTTGACATTACCAATATTTTTTAATACATATTAATCTGATCATGACAATGATGTGTTATTTCAGTTGTTCCTTTATTATTTGTTGAAATTAAACCCATTTTTGCATATTTCTTGCCTATTTCTATTAATTTTTTTTAAAAAGCTTTAAATGACTTTTTAGTATTCTTTATCCATTTATCAATTAAAGGTCTGTAGAATTTTTTCCCCTAAAAAAAACGAAACAAACTATTAACTCTTTTTTAGATGTATGACAAATACTTTCTCATTCTATTACTTGTCCTTTAATTTTTTATGTATATATTACTATATAATCTTAAATGTTTAATGGTCATACTGTCAATATTTTACTTTATAGCTTCTGGGTTTGAAAATTTTACTCCAGGGTAATAAAAATATTATTTTGTATTTTTTCCTAAAACTCCTTAGATTCTACATATTGATTTTTAACTCACCTGAATATTTCTTATATCATGTGCGAAGTAGGGCTCTATATTTTTATTTCAAGTAATAGTGGTCCATGCATCTTATATGTTGAATAATCCTTATTTTCCCCACGGATTTGAAATATCAATTTAATCATCTATTACATTGTTAGACATATATATATTTGTTTCTAGAATGCTCATTATATTTCATTGATCTACTTATTTATTTCTGTGCTGGTGTCATGTTGTTTTAATTGCTGAGACTTTATAATGGTTTTAAATTTTTTAATATTTTATAATTGACCTTGATATTTAAAAAAATAAAATCAATCTGCATTGAAAGAAAGAAGGAAGGAAAGGAAGGAAGGAAGGAAGGAAGGAAGGAAGGAAGGAAGGAAGGAAGGAAGGAAGGAAGGAAGGAAGAAAAAGAAAGATGGATCTCCTACCTTTTGTGACAATAGGGATGGAACTGGAGAATATTATGCTGAGGGAAATAAGCCAGTTGATGAAAGACAAATACCATATGATCTCACCTATAAGTGGAATCTGTTCAGCAAAATAAACTAACAAACAAAATAAATCACAGGCATGGAAACGTAGAGCAAACTGAAAGTGATCAGAGGGGTCGGGAAAGAGGACAATGGTGGAAAGAAGGGGAAGGGACTCAGAGAACATGTATGAATGACCCATGGACATGGACAACAGAGTGGGAATTGACTCTGGGAGTTGTGGGGAGGAGTGTTGGGTGGAGGGAGGTAAAGGGGTAAAAATTGAGACAACTGTGATAGAATAAACATGATTTAAAAATATTTAAAAAAATAAAATAATTAAAAAAAGATAAAGTCTCTTGCTTAAGGAGTTTATATTCTAGTGAAGGGGAAATACAGAAAATAAACAATTAAGCAATTTTCATGTACATTAATATAATGCATATAAAGCAATATGCTGAGCTTCCAACTCTCCTCTGATTTAGGACTGGCTCCTAGATCCTCCAGCTCCAACAGATCTTCACAGAGTACTCAGGTCCCGCAGTTACCCAGAAGTCAGCAGCACTTTCAATGTCACATTGGTCTCAGTAGTGAAAATTGCTCAGTTCCTTCTCACCATTGTTGACATCCCTACATTTCACATTTCACCCTACTTCAAGAAACAAACAAAAAACACCTCATCTCAACAACTGTCAGCCCTAAAAGGGGAAAAATTAAACCAGCAAAATCCATTCTTGTCTCAAGAACTAAGAGCCTACAAACAAAACAAGCCCTGGTAGAGGGGTTGGGGAAGAGAGGCAAGTGGGCCAAACATTCAGGTAAAAAACTTGTATGTAAGGAAAAATGCAAATAATTACTAAACACAATACATGTAACACTAGCACCTGAAGAAAATGCCTAGACCAATGCTGTCCAATAGAAATATAATGCAAGCTACAAACAGGAAGCATATATGCAATTTAAAATGTTCTGATAGACACATAAAAGGAAGAAAAAGAAACAGGTGAAATTATTTTTAACAATATGTTTCCTCTAACCCAACATATCAACAGAATTATATTTTCAACATATAATCAATATAAAATTATAAATAATAAGATATTTTACATTCTTTAGTCCTGTACTGATTCTAAAATTTGTTTTTTGTTTCTTTTTAATTAGGCATACATTTTATTTAATGCTATTTTTAAAAAAGTTTTGTTATTGTTCAAATACATTTCTCTCCATTTTCCCACCACCACTTTCCACTGCCCCACCCACCCCCACCTCCCACCTTCTGCCCTTTGGCTTTGTCCTTGGGTCTTTTATACATATTCCTTGATTTGAACCTTCTCCTTCTTTTCCCTGTTATCTGCCTCTATCCTTTCCTCATGTTACTGTCAGTTTCTTTTTTCTTTCAATGCTGCTGGTTATATTTTTCTTGCTTCTTTGTTTTGTTGATTAGGTTCCATTTATAGGTGAGATCATATGGTATTTGTCTTTTACCCCCTGGCTTTTTTCACTTAGCATAATGCTTTCCAGTTCCAGCCGTGCTGTTGTAAAGAGTAGTAGCTCTTTCTTTCTTTCTGCTGCATAGTATTTCATTTTGTAAATCTACAATAGTTTTTTCATCCACTCATTTACTGAAGGGCTGTCAGGTTGCTTCCAATGCTTGACTATAGTGAATCATGCTACTATGAACATTGGGGTGCATAGGCTCTTTTGCATTGGTGTTTTGGGATTCCTACATGTAATCCCAGCAGTGGAATTACTGTGTCAAAAAGCAATTCCATTTTTAGCTTTTTGAGGAAATTCCAAACTGTTTTCCCCAGTCTGCGTTCCCACCAACAGTGTAGTAGGGTTCCCTTTTCTTGACAACCTCACCAGCACTTGTTGTTTGTTGATTTGTTTATGATGGCAATGAAGATCACTGTGAAGTGGTATCTCATTGTGGTTTTATTTATTTTTATATGCGATTCACTCAGCTTTTATTAATGAATATTCACTACCAACACATATTATCCTAACAACAATAATAATCATTCAAAAACAATCAGCAATAGCATCACACAGGAGATTTGGGGATAATGAACCCAAGTCCAAGTTTTTAGATCAGGTCCAGATGCGTAAAGCAACGGGCTGGGCGGACAGTGTCCTCGCAGGCAGAGTCAGAGGAGCAGAGTCACAGTGGAGCTCTTTTTCTCCCCATCACTGTGGTTTTAATTTGCATTTCCCGAATGGTTAGTGAGGCTGAGCATCCTTTCATAAGTTTCTGGGCCCTGTGTATGTCCTCCTTGGAGAGGTGTCTGTTCAGGCTCTTTGCCCATTTTTTAATTGGATTGTTTGTCTTCCTGGAGTAGACTCGTGTGAATTCTTTGTATATTTTGTAAATCAAACCCTTGTCCAAAGTATCATTGGCAAATATATTTTTCCATACAGTTTGTTCCCTTTTCATTTTGCTGATATTTTCTTTAGCCATGAAGAAATTTCTTATATTGATGAAGTCCCATTTGTTTATTCTTTCCTTTATGTCCCTTGCTCTAGTGGACATATCAGTGAAATATTGGTGCATGGAATATTTGAGAGTGTAGTACTGATGTTCTCCTCTGGGACTTTTATGGTGTCACAACTTATATTTAAGTCTTTTATCCATCTTGAGTTTATTTTTGTGTATGGTGTAAGTTGGTGGTCAATTTTAATTTTGTTTGTTTTTTGTTTTGGGGTTTGTTGTTGTTGTTGTTGTTGTTGTTTGCATGTAGCTGTCCAGATCTCACAACACCATTTGTTGAGCAGGCTATTTTTACTCCGTTTTATGCTTCTGCCCCCTTTATCAAATATTAATTGACCATAGAGACATGGGTTTATTTCTGGGCTCTTTATTCTGTTCCATTGATCTATGTGTCTGTTGTTATGCCAGTTAACAGACTGTTTTGATTACAGTGGGTTTGTAATATAGTTTGATGTCAGGTATTGTGATCCCTTCTACTTTATTCTTCTTTCTCAGAATTGCAGCAGCTATTCAGGGTCATTTATGGTTCCATATAAATTTTTGAAATGTTTGTTCTATATCTGTGATATACGTCATTGGTCTTTTAATAGGGATTGCGTTGAATGTATAAATTACTTTGGGTAGCATGGACATTTCGATGATGTTAATTCTTCCAATCCATGAACATGGTATATGCTTCCATTTATTTGTGCCCTCCTTCATTTCTTTCTTCAGTGTTGTGTAGTTTTCTGAGAACAGGTCTTTTACCTCCTTGGTTAACTTTATTTCTAGGTAATTTATTTTCCATGTTGCTTAGCAAATAGGATTTTTTTTCCTGATTTTTGATTCTGATATTTCATTGTTGGTGTACAAAAATGCCTTTGATTTCTGAATATTGACTTTGTATCTTGCTGTTTTGCCAGATTCACTTATTAGGTTGAGTAGTTTCTTGGTGGAGTCTATGGGGTTTCCTATGTACACTATCATGTCATCTGCAAACAATGACAGTTTTACTTCCTCCTTTTCAATATGGAAACCTTTTATTTCTTTTTCTTGTCTTATCACTGTGGCTAGGATTTCCAATACTATGTAGAATAGAAGTGGTGAAAGCTGACATCCTTGTCTTGTTACCGATCTTAGTGGGAAACCTTTTAGCTTTTGCCCATTGAATATGAGGTTGGCTGTAGGTTTTTCATATATGGTCTTTATTATGTTGAAGTATGCTCCCTCTATTCCTACTTTGCTGTGTATTTTTTATCATAAATGGATGCTGTACTTGATCAAATGCTTTTTCCGCATATAATATTATGATCAAGTGATTTCTGTCTTTCCTTTTCTTTATGTGATGCATTAAGTTTATTGATTTGTGAATATTGAACCATCCTTGGATATGTGGGATGAATCCCACTTGACCATGGTGGATGATCTTTTTAATGTATTGCTGGAAGCCATTTACCAATATTTTGTTGAGGGTTTTAGTGTCTATGTTCATCAGTGATAATGCCCTGTAGTTTTCTTTCTTTCTTGTGTCTTTATCTGGTTCTGGGAGTAGGATCATGCTGGCCTCATAAAAAGGGTTTGGGAGTCTTCCCTCTACTTGGATTTTTTGGAATAGAGTCTGAGAAGAATAGGACTTAGCTCTTAAATGTCTTGTAAAATTCACCCATACAACTGTCCAGCCCAGGGATTTTTTTATTTATCACTGCTTCAATTTCACCAGCTGTTATAGGTCTGTTTAGGCTTTCTGCTTCTTCAACACCCAGTGCTGGGAGGTTATATTTTTCTAGAAATTTGTCTATTTCATTGAAGTTTTCAAATTTCTTGGCATATGATCGTTCATAGTAATTTCTCACAATCCCTTGCATTTCGGTAGTATGAGTTGTAATTTATCCTCTATCATTTCTGATATTACTTATTTGGGTCCTCTCTCTTATTCTCTTCATGAGTCTGCTTAAAAACTTGTTGATTTTGTTTCTCTATCAAAGAACCACTTCCTGGATTTGTTAATCCTTTGAATTGTTCTTTTAGTCTCTATGTCATTCAATTCTGCTCTGATCTTGATTATTTCCTTCCTTCTACTTCCACTGGGGTTTCTTTGTTTTTTGTTGTCTCTCCAGTTCTAGAGATTGTAGGGTTACATCATTTATTTGAAATGTTTCTATCTTCTTTAGGTAGGCCTCTATTGCTATGAAATTCCCTCTCAGGATTGCCTTACTGTGTCCCTTAAGTTTTGGACTGTTGTATATTCATTTTCATTTGTTTCCAGAAACTTTTTGATTTCTTCTTTGATCTCATTATTGACCCATTCATTGTTTAATAACATGCTATTCAGTTTCCGTGAGTTTGAATGTTTTTGAGTTTTTTCCTGGAGGTTGGTTTCTAGTTTCAAGACCTTGTGGTCTGAGAAAATGCTTCTTACGATTTCAATTCTTTTGAATTTTTTGAGGCTTGTTGTGTCTTATCTTTGAAAATGTTCCATGTGTATTTGAAAAGGATGTGTATTTTGCTACTTTGTTATGAAAGGTTCTAAATATGTCTGTTATGTCCATTTGATCTAATACATCACTGTTAAACTATATCCTTGTTGGTATTTTGTTTGGAATATGTATTCATTGTTGACAGTGGGATGTTAAAATCCCCTACTGTCAGTGTATTTCTGTCTATCCCTTTCTTGAAGTTCTCCAAGATTTTCCTTATATATTTGGGTGCTCCTATGTTGGGTGCATATAGGTTTATAATATTTATGTCTTCTTGATGAATTCTTCCTTTGAGTATTATGAAGCGTCCTTCTGGGTCTCTTTTTATGGCATTTGTTTTTAAATCTATATGTCTGATATAAGTATTCCTACCCTGGATTCTTTTCCTGTGCATATGCTTGGAATATTTTTTTCATCCCTTTACTTTCAGTCTGTGTAGGTTCTTTGTTCTGAGATGAGTCTCTTGTAGGTAGCACATGTACGGGTCATGTTTCTTATCCATTCAGGTACCCTATGTATTTTGATTGGAGTATATAATCCAGTTACATTTAAAGTTATTATTGATAGGTACTTACTCATTTTTTCCCTTTGTACTTGTGTGCCTCTGTTTCTCACTCTTTTTCTTCATCTTCTTAAAGTAGTCATTTCAGCGTATCTTGCAGTGCTTGTTTGGTGGAGGTATATTCTTTTAACCTTCTTTTGTCTGAGAAACTCCTTATTTTGCCTTCCTTTTTAATTGAGAGCCTTGCTGGGTAGAGCAGTCTTGGCGCAGGCCTTTGCTTTTCATGACTTGGAAAAACTCTTGCCATTCCCTTCAGGCTTATAGTGTTTCTGTTGAGAAGTCAGCCACTAGGCATACTGGGGGTCTCCTCTATGTTATTATTTGTTTCTTCCTTGTTGCCGTTATTATTCTCTGTTTGTCTTTGATATTTGCCATTTTAATGATGATGTGTCTTGGAGTGGTCCTTCTTGGGTTGCTCTCGAATGGGACCCTCTGTGCTTCTTGGATTTGTGTGACTTTTTCCCTCCTCAAATTAAGGAAATTTTCCACCATTACTTTTTCAGACAGGTTCTCTATCCCTTCCTCCTTTTCTTCTCCTTCTGGTGTCCCTATTATATGGATAGTATTACCTTTCAGGTTGTCCTGCATTTCCCTAAATGCCTATTCATTCTTTTTGAGTCTTTTTTCATTTTCTTGCTCTTTCTGAGAGCTTTTTTCTACCTTGTCTTCTCGCTCGCTGATTCAATCCTCTGCTTCATCTAGCCTGCTTTTGATTCCTTCTACTGTGCTCTTCAATTCAGAAATTGTATTCTTCATTCCTTCTTGCCTCTTATTGATATTTTCTATATTCGTTTTCATGCTGTTATAGTTTGCAGTAAGTTCCTCATAGTTTCTCTGCAGTTTTTGGTAATTCTCTCTGAGCTCACTGAGCTCATTGAGCTTCCTTAGAACCTTTGTTTTGAACTCAGTATCTGATAGATTACTTGACCCGATTTCATTTAGTTCTCTTTCTGGGGATTCCTCCTTTCCCTTCCATTGCGGGGGGTGTTTCTTTGTCTTCCCATTATTTGTGAGACTCTTTTTTTTTTTGCTTCTGCTTCTTAAATTGATCTGTCTTGATTTCCTGGCTTTGTGGTGTGAACTTCTATGGTAGGCGGTCACTGTTTTTTCTTTCTGGATCTGCCTCTGATGATGTCAGATGCTGACCCTGTCTTACCTTATATGGATAGTATTATCCATATAGGCAGACTGTTCGAGACTTCCAGGAATCTACTGTCTGTGGCTGTCTTCTTCAGATGTTTATCTGGTCACTCTGCACTCGGCAGTCAGGCTTAGGCACCACAGGGCGGGGCAGAGTCCCTCCTGGGGGGCGGGGGTTATTGCATCTTGCCATGCTGCTGCAGCTCAGAGGAGCGGGCTGCCTGAGCATGGTGGCTGCTGATGTAAAGGGATGACTCAGCACTGGGATCCCACCTATCTCCTCAGTTCTCTCCCGAAAGCCTCCTTCCCAAAAGTCTCTCCTCAGGCGTCTCTAGCCCACTCTGCCCCTGCCTTTGCCAGAGTCCAGGGTAAGCGGCTGCAAATATAAATTTATGTGTTGGCCCTTTAAATGGCTCTTTGCATCTCCAGCCACCTGTCTCAGGCCAAGGGCGACCTTGCCGCTTTTCGCAGCTGGTTGTTGTCTGTGTACTTTTTGGGCTCTGGTGCTGTAGGCTGGAGATCTCCGCTTATGGTTTAGACCCCGCTCTTCTCAGGGCGATCCAAGTGGCCATTTCAATATCCTTCTGGTGCTGCCACCCATGGGCGCCCCACGTGCCTTCTTGAGTCTCTACCACACTCCTTACCTCTGAGGTTGTGCTAAAGCTGATTCTTCTGTCTGTTTGAGGTTACGAGGCTCCTCTCTTGCTATTGATCAGTTGTTTGCTCCAGGTGATTTCTGCACAATTTAGTTGTAATTCCAGATTGGTCCTGGGAAGAGGTCGGTGTGACTTCCAATCACTCTTCCATCATCTTGATTTTTTCCAGTTTTAATTTTCTTTTTCTCAATCTTTGTTTTAATTTTATATTTATTTTAAAAAAATTTTTGGCAATTATTCTTTTTATTTTAGTTCTAGTTTTTTTCTCAATTTTTCAATTTATTTTATTATTTTTGTTTTTTCACAATATTTTTCTTTGTATTGTTATTTTTCTTTTTTCTCATTTTTCTTTTTGTTATCTTTGGGGTTTTTTAAAATTTTTTAAATTTTCCTCAATTTTTTTTTTTTTATTTTGAGATCACCATGTCTAATGTCTTTGCAGCCATCTCCGCTGAGAAGTGCCATATTGGCAATTACATACTACTGAACACCATCAGCAAGGAAACCTTTGTCAAGGTGAGGTTGGTCCAGCACATTTTGACCAGCACAGAGGTGGCTGTGAAAATCATGAGTTGATGTGGCTTCTCTGAAGTTTTTTGTGAAGTTCATTGTCTTCAGAGTGTAAATCACCACCACATCACGAAGTTATTTCAGGTGATTGCCACCTGGGACCAATATTTTCTCTTCATGGAACAAGTGAGCAAAGGTCACTTATTTGACTTTCTCAAGAACTGCAGCTGCAGAATCAAGGAGGAAGCTGGAGGCATGTTCCAGTCACTGATATCAGTGGTACAGTACTACCACCAGAGGAGAATTGTGCACCAGGACCTGAAGCCAGAGAACATATATCTAGAGAGTGAGCTAAGTATCAAACTAACAGACTTTGGCTTCAGTACATACTTTTCAGACCATGAACTGCATACCTTCTGTGACACCACCTCCCAAATGACCCAAGAGATCTTGCAGCTCTATGACAGCCCTCCCCTGACTCCAGCAGTGGTCTTTTCACAACCTAAGAGGTTCAGGCATTATAGCAGAAAACCATAAGTCCGCCAGTCCTCCAGCCAACCTGTTGTCAAGGATGCCCAGTCTCCCACCCAACCTGAAGTCAGTGATCAACACTCCCCTACTCCTGGTCTGAAGTCCAGGACTGCCATCCCCAGCCCAGCCCTCCAGCATCCCCCTGGGGGCTCCTCCACTACTCACAGCAGCAGCAGCAGCAGTGGTAGAGCCCCAGAGGGAACCATTAATGAAAATTGCCTCCAAGCTGCTTAGCCTGACGGTGGGACCCCGGCTTCTCCCTCTGGACCCAGTCAGGGTGGGCAAGAGGTGGCTAGGAGGGTCTTCAGGTTTTTCTTAAAATGTATGTGAACTAACAAGCAGCATCTCAAAAGGACAAGAGTCAAGCCAATATAATTCTTTTATTACATATTTTATGTATTTTAAAAATATTGTTTATGTTATTACACTTGTTAAGCCAATATAATTTTAAAAATTTTGGATGGCCAAGGGAGAGCCATGGTCAAAGATGCTGGGAAGATCAAGCTACACTCCATTTTAAATGGTAAACCTGAAGATGCTGAGCTCCATGGAGGCCAACCACATCGTTCAGGAGATGAGCCAGAAGCTGGATGCAAACAGCTGCAGGTGAGAGTGTTGCCAGGAACATATGCTGTGGGTGCAGGTAAGAGTAGGTGTGCAAACTGCAGCAGCATTCTCTGCCTGGGATTCACATCAGTAGGATATCTGGCATCTCTGTGGCCTTCAGAAGCACCTTATCCAAAATATCTGTTAAGCTTGGAGCATGGCCTAGAACCCCCAAGAGGTCAGCAAGAGTGGCTGCCTTCACTGTGCGTCCACTGCTCAGTCTCCACCTGAATGAAACTTCAGAGACTGAACTGTTTTCCTGAGTTCCTTCTCCCTTCCCCTGCTCTTTTATGCTCCAATGTTTGTGGGAGTTATTATTAAAGCACAGGGTCCAGCAGAAGTAATGCCTGCTTGAGTATGGTTGGCAAAGTAGTAATATGGATGTAATAATTTATAGTTTTAATTTGAACATTTCACCTAAAATATCACATGGCATGCTTGACTGTGATATTGTTATACTACAGAATTACATGCTTATGATTTTGTAATAAAAGATTTTGTAATAGAAAAGGGGCATTATTTGTGCCAGACCCTTTATCTGATTCTCCCTCCATCCCCCAAATAAAGTACACTTTAAATTTGATTTCTTATTACTTTTACCACAAGCAGCCTACTCCAAGCCACATCAGCTCTCACCTTGGCTATGGCAGCCTTTCCGCTGGTCTCCCCACTTTTACTCTTAACACCCCACCTCCAGGAATGTTGATCACTCCACACACACAAGTTTTTTAAAAAAAATGTAAATCAGATGATCATCTTTCAAACTCCATACCCTCTTAAAACCCTTCACTGATTTTTTCCCCCTTAGAATAACATCTAAATTACTTACTCTTTTCTATGGGTCCTCAGTGGTCTGGCCCCTTGCTGCATTTTGACCAGGTCTCCTACTATGTATTCTTTTCCTTGTTAACTACTCTCTAACTACTTTGACATTTTCTCTGGTTTGCAAATATGCAAAGCTTTTTCCTATCTGAGGCCTATGCCCTAACTATGTTCTCTGCATAAAACATTCTCCTTCACTCTTGTCCTTGTTATTTCATTCTCAGCTTAAATGCCACCTTCTCTGTCTGGCCTATCTAAAGGGAATCTCTCCCATTCATGATCATGTTTTCCTATTTAATTTTCTTCATAGTAACATTGCTCTTTGAAATGAAATTATTTCTTATTTAATTATTATGTCTATCAACCCTTCCTCCAAAAGACTAAGTTTCTTGAGGGCAGGATGCTAGCACATAGAATTAATTCTGGTATGTAGTGAGCACTCTGTTGAATGGATGGATAGACTGATGAATCTGCACATTGTGAACATAACCTTTTCTGCACCAAGGCTGATCATTTTGTTCCTGAAGAACTACAATTATGTGTATATTTCTTTAATAAGTTAATTATGTTCATTAGTGGTTCATGGCACCCAGGGCTGTGTCTCCAGGACTAAACAGTAGAGGGTGCCAGAATGTAGCTTCTTGGGAACAGCCAATGAGATAGCTAGGAGCTTCAGTTCTGCGGAGCCATTAGCTTTAATGTTTATGGAAAAAAGAGTCTAGTGAGTACTTTGTTTACAACTGCACCTTCCAGGAAGGTAGCCTCTAGGCACAGAAAGATATTTGAGTACATGAAATATATCTAGTCCAAACTAAGATGGGCTATAAATGTAAAATATACAACAAATTTTAAAAACTCATGAGGGAGAACAAGATGGCAGAGGACTGAATTGAAGTCACACCGACCTCTTCCCAGGACCAATCTGGAATTACAACTAAATTGTGCAGAAATCACCTGGAGCAAACAACTGATCAATAGCAAGAGAGGAGCCTCGTAACCTCAAACAGACAGAAGAATCAGCTTTAGCACAACCTCAGTGGTAAGGAGTGTGGTAGAGACTCAAGAAGGCACGTGGGGCGCCCATGGGTGGCAGCACCAGAAGGATATTGAAATGGCCACTTGGATCGCCCTGAGAAGAGCGGGGTCTAAACCATAAGCGGAGATCTCCAGCCTACAGCACCAGAGCCCAAAAAGTACACAGACAACAACCAGCTGCGAAAAGCGGCAAGGTCGCCCTTGGCCTGAGACAGGTGGCTGGAGATGCAAAGAGCCATTTAAAGGGCCAACACATAAATTTATATTTGCAGCCGCTTACCCTGGACTCTGGCAAAGGCAGGGGCAGAGTGGGCTAGAGACGCCTGAGGAGAGACTTTTGGGAAGGAGGCTTTCGGGAGAGAACTGAGGAGATAGGTGGGATCCCAGTGCTGAGTCATCCCTTTACATCAGCAGCCACCATGCTCAGGCAGCCCGCTCCTCTGAGCTGCAGCAGCATGGCAAGATGCAATAACCCCCGCCCCCAGGAGGGACTCTGCCCCGCCCTGTGGTGCCTAAGCCTGACTGCCGAGTGCAGAGTGACCAGATAAACATCTGAAGAAGACAGCCACAGACAGTAGATTCCTGGAAGTCTCGAACAGTCTGCCTATATGGATAATACTATCCATATAAGGTAAGACAGGGTCAGCATCTGACATCATCAGAGGCAGATCCAGAAAGAAAAAACAGTGACCTCCTACCATAGAAGTTCACACCACAAAGCCAGGAAATCAAGACAGATCAATTTAAGAAGCAGAAGCAAAAAAAAAAAGAGTCTCACAAATAATGGGAAGACAAAGAAACACCCCCCGCAATGGAAGGGAAAGGAGGAATCCCCAGAAAGAGAACTAAATGAAATCGGGTCAAGTAATCTATCAGATACTGAGTTCAAAACAAAGGTTCTAAGGAAGCTCAATGAGCTCAGTGAGCTCAGAGAGAATTACCAAAAACTGCAGAGAAACTATGAGGAACTTACTGCAAACTATAACAGCATGAAAACGAATATAGAAAATATCAATAAGAGGCAAGAAGGAATGAAGAATACAATTTCTGAATTGAAGAGCACAGTAGAAGGAATCAAAAGCAGGCTAGATGAAGCAGAGGATTGAATCAGCGAGCGAGAAGACAAGGTAGAAAAAAGCTCTCAGAAAGAGCAAGAAAATGAAAAAAGACTCAAAAAGAATGAATAGGCATTTAGGGAAATGCAGGACAACCTGAAAGGTAATACTATCCATATAATAGGGACACCAGAAGGAGAAGAAAAGGAGGAAGGGATAGAGAACCTGTCTGAAAAAGTAATGGTGGAAAATTTCCTTAATTTGAGGAGGGAAAAAGTCACACAAATCCAAGAAGCACAGAGGGTCCCATTCGAGAGCAACCCAAGAAGGACCACTCCAAGACACATCATCATTAAAATGGCAAAATTTGGGAAACCGTCCCACCTGGCATCAGTAGGGGCTGTAGCCTCGCCAACAGGCAAAAGGGCCCCAAGGCTGGAGCTGATCAAGGGGGCCTTGGGAAAATAGGCCATTGAGACAAAACCTTTTCCCCTGACGAGGGCACAGACCCAGAAAATGGCTGGTTAGTCAATGACGGGTAGGACCCTTCAATGGCAGGGGCAACCTCAAATAGGCACAGTTGCATGGGGGCCAACAGGGAAGGACTTGGGGGACATGAGGAGGGGCAAAAGACCCTCAACCCTTGGCTTTGTTATGGCCAGAGTCCTCATTCTATCTGAGAGAAGTCTCCTTATCTCTTGGCTGCTTTGCTCCACCTGCTTGACTGGGTCAGTGAAGCAATACTAAAGGCAGTTACAGCCCTAAACTGGATCAAGGGGTTCCCTGGGGCAATTAGGCCTGGAAAAGAGTGAATTAAATCCTATGAAACTTACTTTGCTGAGAATGACCTCCAGTTACTGAGTAGTGATGTTTGGGGTCGAACACAAAATGTGATCAGTTTCCCAGGTTTCAGGGCCAAATGGGTGCCGCCCTGTCTACCAGACCCTCACCTGAGGCAAATCTCTGTGCTCCTTCAATCACAGTCTTTGACATTGATTGATGAGCTTTGCATGCATGCTGTATACCCCTGCGCATGTCATACTCAATAAAAGCCAGTGCAAGAGAAGTGCCTGGGGCATTCTCTACTAGAGGGAATCACCACGCCCTTTTCCTGGCAGGCAAGAGTGTCTGGAACAACTTATTTTATTTTCTTCCATATTCGGCGACCCGGGGGGACTCTGCGGGAACAGGGTATCCACATCAGCAAATATCAAAGACAAACAAGAGAATCCTAAAGGCAGCAAGGGAGAAACCGCTAGTAATATACAAGTGAGCCCCAGTACGCCTAGCAGCTGACTTCTCAACAGAAACATTACAAGCCACAAGGGAATGGCAGGCAACATTCGAAGTCATGAAAAGCAAAGACCTGCAACCAAGACTGCTCTACCCAGCAAGACTCTCAATTAAAATGGAAGGCAAAAAAGGGAGTATACCTCTACCAAACCAGTACTGCAAGATATGCTAAAGGGACTGCTTTAAGATGAAGAAAAAGTTTATCAATACCCAGTTCCTTTCACAGTCACCAATACTTGATATTACTAATATTTTTAATACTTATTAGTCTGATTGTGACAACAATGTGTTATTTTAATTGGTACTTTATTATTGTTGAAACAAAACCTGTTCTTGTATATTTCTTGCCTATTTCTATTATTTTTAAAAAGCTTTAAATGACTTCTTGGTAGTCTTCACTCACTTTTTGACTAAACGTTTGTAGATTTTTTTCCCTAAAAAACTATTAACCTTTTTTAGATGTGTTGCAAATACTTTCCTATTCTATTACTTGTCTTTTAACTTTTTTATATGTATATTACTATAGTTTTAAATGTTTAATATAGTCATATTGTCAATATTTTACTTTATAGATTCTGAGTTTGAATATTTTCTTCAGTGTAAGAAAAATATTTGTATTTTCTCCTAAAACTCCTTAGATTTTACATATTGATTTTTAACTCACCTGAATATTTTTTGTACAATGTGTAAAATAGGGCTCTATATTTGTTTTATTTCAAGTAATAGTGGTCCATGCACCATATTTATTGAATAATCCTTATTTCCCCATTGATATGAAATATCAATTTAATCATATATTACATTGTTAGATATATATATATGTTTGTTTCTAGAATTCTCATTTCATTGGTCTACTTGATTATTTCTGTGTTGGTGTCATGTTGGTTTACTTGATAAAACTTTATAATGGATTTAAAGTTTTAAATATTTTATAATGGATTTTGACATTTAAAAAAATAAATAAAAATCAATCTCAATCTGTATTAAAAAAAAAAGAAAGAAAGAAAGAAAGAAGGAACTCCTACCTGTTCTGAGAGCATGGATGGAACTGTAGAATTTAGGCTAAGCAAAATAAGCCAGTTGGTAAAAGACAAATACTATATGATCTTACCTGTAAGTGAAATCTATTCAACAAAATAAACTAACAAACAAAATAAACCACAGGCATGGAAACTTGGAGCAGATTCAAAGTGACTGGAGGGGGTTGGGAAGGAGGACAATGGTGGAAAGAAGGGGAAGGGGCTAGACAAAGAACATGTATGAATGACCCATGGACATGGACAACAGAGTGGGAATTGACTGTGGGAGCGGGGGTGGAGGGTGCGATGGGTGGAGGAGGGCAAACGGGGGAAAAATTGAGACAACTGTAATAGAATAAGCATGGTTAAAAAATAACAAATAAATTTAAGAAAATTAAAACTGAAAAAACCAAAAATACAAATAAGAAAAATAAAATGAAGGAAAAACCAAAAAAGTAAGAAAAAGTAAAAAAAAAAAAAAAAAGGAAAACAAGCAAGCTTGTACAAATCCAACAGGTCATCACAAATAAACTTCCTGGGCTAAGACAGACAGAAACCTCAGCGTGGCCAGAATGTTATATAGGAGTGGTTTGTAATTCCATCACAGTGGTGCCTCATGAGGTCAGAACAAGAAATGGACCAATCACTGCTGGGGATAGACTACAGAGGTTTTCTCACTATTTGGTCTCATGACAGTTTTACTTTGAAAAAATGAAAAAGAATCCCCTAAAGCATTTTTTATGTAGGATATTAAAGATTGATATTTACTAGAAATGAAAGTCTGTAAGATCCAAAAAACAAAAAAGGAAAGAAATGAAAAATGTGACTTATTCTCATGTTCCAGGTCTCTGTACAAATAGTACCTGCTTGGAGAGGGCTTCCCTGATCCATCTAGTCCTACCTTCCTCACCCAGCCCATCGTGTTTGTTTTCTTCACAGCACTGACCACAGTGTACCTGTTTACCGTCTGCCCTTTCCATGGAGAAGCATGACGACAGTGGTCACTGTGTCTAACACAGAGTGGCAACAAAATAAGTGTTTAATAAATGTTTGTTCATTTGATTAATAGAAGAGTTTGGGGAACAAAATAAAATATGACCAACTATTTGTTTAATAAAAGTGATTCATGATGTATCTTTAAAAAATTAATGTCTGTCCTCATTCAGTTTTTAAGGCCCATAATAAGATAGGAAATAGGAAGGCTGAAGTCTGGGTTTCCAGGTATGTGGGCGCTTGATGAGCCTGAGGAAGAGCCAACTGGAAGGAGCCTTGCAGTCTTGATGCGGTGATGTGGTTTCTTCCATAAGTCCTTGGTTATAAGTCTTCTCTCCACCTAGTGTTCAGTTGGTTATTCAGGATGACTCTTCTATAAATTAGTTATAATTCCAGTTTGATTGTGGGAGGTAGGTAGTGTAGCTTCCACCTACTCTGCCACCATCTTGGATCCTTAAAATATACTTTAAATTTATCAGCAAATCCTGTTAGCTCTACTTTCAAAAGTAGATTATATGTTAGTTATATTTTGAGTCTGAAAGGATTTGCTAATGAATTGGATGTGGAAAACCACTCTGACCAACTCTTAAGACAATTGGCTCCAGCATGTAAGTGAAACGGTGGTGACATTTACAGAGACAGGGAACTGAAACAGGAGCAAAAACCTGCCCCTCTTCCTATATTTCCATCTAGGTAAATGGAACAGCTATCTGGTCACAAACCTGAGCTTTATCCAAGGCACTGGCCTCTATCCGGTCAACAAATCCATTAATGATACTTCCCCAAAGTTTCCCAAATCTCTGCTCCTCTCCAACCCCACTTACTTTGACAAATTTTTAGACCAAATTACTCACCAAGACTTATGAAATGGCCTTCATAATCTCCAGGTTTAAACTCTTAACCCAACATCAATGCTATAAATTGTTCCCCTGCTTAAAATTCTCTAACAACATTTTCAGAAATCAATTTAGCAATAGCTATCAAAGTTTAAAATGGATGTGCTGTGCCCTTTGGCTCTTTTATGGTTTTATCCCATAGAAATACTCAGAGAATAAAAATAGGAGGGTAATTCATTATGTTCTAACAATTGAAAAACTGGACTCTTACCCCAATGCCATTCAAGAAGGAAATTGTTACACAAACCATAATACAACTATAGTGTAAAATTCTACCTAGTCATTATCAAAAAAATTGATGCAAATCTAAATATCCTGGTAGGAAAGATTTTCATCTTTTTAAAGATGCCTTAAAGGCAAATGTCAGTGTGTATGTAATTGCATTTATTTAAAGATCATTGCAGAATATGTATGTATGTGTACATGTTTCTTAAAGGCCTAGAAAATGTCTGAGATGATACACATTCAACTTAATATTAACAAGTTACCTTGGGGTGGTGAAATAGGAATGAACTGTGTAGAGAGTTTTCATTTTTTATTATGTATATTTTACTAGATGAATTTTTTTTAAAGTAATATGTATATAACCATAACCAAAAAACTGTATGACCATCTTGTATGCCTTAACATGATGCAAGGCACTTTAGGACCTGGTACCAGCCTTCTATCCAAACTAATTTCTCAGATTTATTTATATGAGGTAGGCAATAATTTATTTTTGTTGACAGGAAATGTGGGGTTGACTTCAAACTGGGTCATGTACTAGGCCTATCTGCTTTGCAACTGGAATAGGAAATGCAGCCTGCGGTACTCAGAAGGACATGAAGCTCTTTCTCAAGAGACGGTAAGAGTACCCACTCATTCCTTGGAGGGTGCACTTGAATCAGCTCATTCCTTTAGCTTTTCAAAGGAAGGAGTAAAACTTCATGACTCTTTCTTTCTCAACCTATTTGGCTTTACATGTTTTGAAAGTAGCTGTACTTACTTTTTTATTTTGCTCCCTGTATAATATAAAAAGCAGAAATTATAGATAGTAAATTTATCATAGTGCCAGTGTCTTTCTGAAAATCTTTTTCATTTTCCCAAGATTTTAATTAATTTATTTAAATATTGTATTTATTTTTAGACAGAGGGGAAGGGAGGAAGAGAGGAAGAGAAACATCAGTGTGTGGTTGCCTCCTGCGTGTCCCCTGCTGGGGGCCCAGCCTGCAACCCATGCCTGTGCTCTGACTGGGAATAGAACCAGCAATGCTTTTGTTCACAGTCTGGCACTCAATCCATGAGCCACATCAGCCAGGGCAAGGTTTTTAGATTTTTTTTTTTAAAGTGATAACTCAGCTCAACTAAGATTACACATGTGAAATAGCTTTGGTGGAAACAACATACTAAACAAATAGAATACCAATTTCTAAATTCTAAAGACTTTCATATTTGTTATTTGATTGTCATATCTTAGTTATTCTTTTGAAATTCAGAAAAAAAGAAAAAAGGAAGTACATATGTTAAGTCTTTCTATTGTGGCTGGGAATCTAGCCATAAAGCCAACTGGTAGAAAAGAAAATGAACTGCTTTTCCCAATCCTATTCCCATTCGATGTCCAATTCTTTCAAAACGGTACCAAAGAGTTAAAAATATTGTTATGTCTTCCTCAGTCGAGTACCTTGCCAAGATAGAAAAAGAGAAACCTAATTAGCAATAGTTTATTCTGTGGTTTGCTACATTTTAAACCCTAAACCTGCCGCATACTGTAGTCGCTCTGCTAAAATATTCACTTGGTTTGAATTGCTGTGGCATATCAGAAGCCATACTTTTATTATTGTTCAAGTACAGTTTTGTCCATCTTCCCCCCACCCCTCCCATCTCCACCTCCCACCCTCAATACTACCCTCTTTTGGCTTTGTCTATGTGTCTTTTTTTTTCCAATTTTATTTACTTTTTTTTTATTTTTTTTTAAATTTATTTACTTTTTAAATACATTTGTTTCTGCCTCCCCCACACATCTTTCCCTTGCCCCCTCCCACCTTCCCTCCCTCAGCTCTTCCCCTTTGGTTTTGTCCATGAGTCCTTGCTATATGTTCCTTGACTTTCCCCTTCCCTTCCCTTTCCCTGCCCCTATGTGTCCTTTATACATGTTCCTTGATTACCCTTTCCCTTTTTTCCTGTTTTCTTTTTTGGTTATGATTACTTGGCCCCATTTTAAAATGTATTCCCTCCATAAAATATCAGAGCAGGACTCATTAGGGATCCTAGCATAATCCTCTCATTGACAGCCGAGAAACCAGCCCAGAAAGATTGTATCAGGTAACAGAGTCACAGTGCAAGTATCTAGTTAACTGGAGCTGGGACTATAGAATTGTCTCGGCTTCCACACTATGCCAAATTGGATATTTTCTTCTAATCATTTAAACTTAATACTCCTTAAGGTGTTTTAGGAAAAAGGGGCATCTTAATTTTAAAAAAGGGCTTCAACTTTAAGGAAAATAGCATGGATGTAGTTTTCAACCAGATACAAGGTTATGGATCACTTGGGGCAAAGGCCATTTATACATCACCTTACTTATAACAGTGTGATGAATAATATTTTTTAGTGCAGTGGGAAGAAAATAAAGTTCTTCCTAAAGACACAATTAACCTCCAAGAAGTGAGAAGGCAGCTCTTTGATTAGGGAAACATCTTGCTAAATGCTTTGGGTGTGACAGGGGCTTTCACAGCATTATTTGGAATACGAATAAAATGAAGACAAAGTTGCTCCCTCTGATACATTTATAGCTTTCCAAGGACTTTGGAAAGAAAGGGATAATTGAAGAAAAGAAAAAAAGGTGTGGAAATTTTAGCAAGATTTAAAGCCAGGATTTTACTTGAGATGAAACCTGTGAGAATGCAGAGATTCAAGAACAAGAATGTGTATGATTCACTCTTATATTCCTAGACTATGCAATACTGAGGCAAAAACCCTTCTTATTGCCTGTCCCCTGTCCATTACTAGATAAACTTCAAAAAAGATCTTGCACTGATGAGTCTGGGAGCCAGTATAGGTGGTGCAGAGGAGAGGAGGAGAAGCCAAGGAAACAGAGAGGCAGAGCAGGGTGATAAAAACCACCAACCCTTTCCACAACTCCCCCCACTGCCGCCCCCTGCCGCCCCCGCCACAAAATAAAAATATCAATACTGAAGAAGTGTCCCATGATATTAGGGTAAAACTGTTTTTTAAATCTTAAAGAACAGTGGGACACCTGGGCAGCTGACACTGGAGTTATACTAACACAGCCAATCTCACTCAGAGACAAGTTACTGGCTATATACATAGGCTGTGGGTGGTACAACTCCAGATATCTGAGGTCAACAGCCACTGTGACCACATCGACCAACCTTGGGTGCGAGTCTCCCCTTTTGAGAGCTTGAGGCTGCTAATTGGCAGGGCGCCCATTTTGGGCCATTCTGTGGCTGACTGGCTTTTTCATCAGATTATTGTGCCATTCAACAGACATAAAGCTGTTGGATAAAGTAATATCAAACTCTGTTGAATCACTAGATATGTTACTGAAATTTTGGGTAGTGTACAAAATTTTATATATTAAGCTATATTTTCCTATTAATTTTGAGAATTCAGAATTTTAAAAAAGGCATACCTTAAAATTCTACCATTAATATAAAAAGGTTGCTTTTTGTCACTCTTTAATTTTGCCAGATATCTTCTACATGAATTTAAATGTCCACTTGATTCTTTTTTCAAAATGGAAATATCTTTTCCATTGTAACACATTAAGATCACTGTAATCCTCAACTCTAACCATACATATCTTTGTACACATATACCTACCTGTTTATAAAGATTGAATGAGTCAATATATGTAAAATATTAGTGTCTAAAGACATATATTAGCTACTTTTTTTCTTTACAAACACATACACAAACATAGCCACAGGTAGCAAAACAGAATCCTTCTATACTTAACAAATTACAGATGTCTTTTCCTATCAATACATTCTTCTAAATGGCTTCATGGAAAAATAATTAAATTCCAGATTAATTCCTATTTAGCATACCTATGTATCTATTCTATTTGAAACGCTGCTGCAATGAATACATTTATTCACATTTTTGTCTTCATTTCTGATGTTTTTCCATTATATAAATCTCATACGCACACACAGAAAGGAAAAAAGGAGGCCTTGAGCTATAGTGATACATATGGCAGAAGAAAAAATGAAGTCTAAAGACAGAAGGAACAGCTAATGAGGTAAGGAGAACCAGGTCAGTATAATGGCTAGGGTACCGAATGAAAGCATTTCAAGGAGAAATAATGAGTTGATAGCATCAAATAATAAAGAACAGCCAAAGAAAAGGAAGAATAAAGGGCTGTTAGGTTGGACAATTAGGATTGGAGAAAGCTGTTTCATCATAGGAATTGGGCACAAACCTAGACTGCATGATGGAGATGAAAGAAGTATGTAAGCCTGTATGATTCTTTAACAAGTTGGTAGATAATGGGAAAGAAAAACAGAATACTAACTTTATGAAATAGAACTCATGCAAGTCAGATTCAAGAAAAACTAGTGAGATACATTTATTCATTTAAAGAGCTGATAGTTAACCTATGACTGTTTTAAAACTTAACATCTGATTCCTATTTTATTTAAGTGAACTTCATTCTAGAACTATAAAAGTTTTAAAAAACAATGTATAAAAATTAAATAGCCCATGTGTACAGGGTACATACATAAAAGTCATTCTTAAATCAACTACTGCCAGGAAAAAAAGTTTAGACCACATACAACTGCATCTATTATTTAAAATATGAGTAATAAGAGAAAAAAACCTGAAACTCTTCTTTAATGGGACAAGTATTCATTTTAATTATGCTTCAAGATGTTACAGAGCTCAAAATTAACAAATTTCAATCAGTACAAAACAGTTTGTCAATACGCAGTCATTAATACAACTCAGGTAAATGAAACATCACTTCATACAAGGCTCAGATAACTCTAAAATCTATCTTAATTCACACAGGTACTATAAAATGATAAATACTTAAAAATTACAATGCAAGGGGAAATATTACAAAATATACAACTGTTATAGATCCTTGTATGAAAGTTCTTTATTTTTAAAGTTCTGCCTTAGAGAATGATACCATGCTACATAACAGAAACGAAAATAAACTATGTTCCTTGAGGTTACAATGCTCACCAATATACTGGATGTACTCTAAAATACCATGTCTGACAACAATCAAGAGAGAGACAAAGATGGTGTTTAATAGTGTTAAGAGAAAAAGAGGGGAGTGATCAATTGTTATATGCTGATTTCTGCTGAAATGCCCTCATGAAACAATTCATAGCACTGTATAAGAAGGAAAAAAGAACCAGTCACAGCTTTCTATAAAGGATTTCCAAATCACACAAACTCAGCACTTCTAAAGGGTTCTATTCCCAGTGCTCTTCATTTTTCAACCCTTTACATGGACTCCTTGACCTATGTCCATGTTTTTTTCTAATTTCTTCATAAGGGTTTACCAAGCACACTTTCTGTTTTCTATCATCCAATATACAAACCAAGAGGCAATAAGCAAAACCTTAGAATCAACCAGTCAGGTCAGTTCTAAACACACAAATTCTGGTTTAGATATTAATCATCAGATTTAGGCAAATCCATCCCTCTTTGGCACACATTCCCACTTCCCCTTACTTATTGACACCATCCTCAATTGTGAGGCAATATGAAGTTTTAAGATTGTTTTTTCCCTCATCAAATGATTTGCTGTTGGCAAGCTGCTTTTTATCAGGAATTGTTCAGAATGCTTGCTTAGAATAGGTTTAAAAACTGTGGTAAGTGAATTACTGTAATCCATCATAGTGGGCTTCTGCAGGCAGACAGGAATAATTTACCTTATAGACTTCCTTCACTTATTTCACAAGGAAGAAGGATGTGTCTTAAAAAGAAAATGAAAAGGATTAGATTTTTTAAAAAACACAGTAAAATATTAATACTGTAGTAATACCAGGGAAGGGAATGCTTACAGCCAACCTAACTTTTGGGAAAGTTTCTGTCATTGATTTTAGCAGAAGATTAACAGTCACTTTACATCAAGAAGGGCAGAAAGCCACTTAAATACTTTTCTTCAAAGGTAAGAAATTTCTTTTTGAAATGGACATTAACGAAAGAAGGAAAGCTCATTCAAAGAGGTCCTCAAACATGCGTTGTCCCATTGCAATGTATGCTTCCTTCTCCTCTGGTGTCATCTGTGCCACCAGCTCTGGCCGCTGGCTCACTTCACTGTAGGAGAATGGACGACCAGCCACCATGACAATGGGGTCATCTGCTACCTCCTCAAACTCATCGTCTTCTTCGTCCTCTTCTCGATGATGTGCAGCCACAGCTGCTGCATGAGGCGGAGAGTCATCATCTGACTCACTGGTCTCACTCTCTGAGTCACTGCCATTAGCAGTGGTCACAGGAGCAGCCGCCCCCACTGAGCCTGCAGTGGCAGAGGGGGTCTTCTTCTCATGAATGAGCAGTGCTCGCATAACCTCTTCATTATCATCCAGCCCTGCACGGCCTTCCTCACGATCTTGAAATGCATTTATATCTATGCCACCTGGGAGGAAAAACCCAGAAAGTCAATATCCTTAAATATAAAAGATATTTCCTTATAATAAAAAATATATTTTAATGTACTATGTTAAATATACCATAATATTATAAAATAACACTGGTAAGACTTCACTGATTCTATTTTTAGAGCTGCTGTCCATAACATATTCAAAATGGCTCTCACAAACTGGAACTTAAATAGCATAATGGTTAAGTAATATAGCCTGGAAATGAATACTGATTCTTTCATATGTAAGCCGGACCGCCTTGGTCAAAATTTCAGTACCTGTTTCTATAAAAAGGGGTGATTAAAGCATCTACCCTCTAGGGCTCTGGGGAAGAGCATAGAAAATAATGTCTATGAAAGACAATGTATAGTAGCTGGCATAATAGGAAATCAAAATATGGCTCCTCATTTTGCCCATAGTAAAAGCCAGAGGTATAAGGTCCTCCACTATGTGGGACCCCTCTTTACCACCAATACATCATTTCCTTCCCCTTGCTCATTCTGTTCTAGCCACAGTGGTTTCTATGGTATTCCTGTACACATTACACACAGTCCTACCTCAGGGCCCTTGCACTGCCTGTTCTCTCTACCTGGCATATTTACATCTAACTCCCTCAGGTCTTACAAATCTTTCTTACAAGTTTTACTCATAAATATTTGTCACCTTCTTTCAATTCACCTCTATATTCCTAACAGTCCATTTCTTCCCATAGCACAATATTTCTAACACAATAAATAACTTATGTCTATTGTCTTTGGTACGCTTTCCCAGCTAAAAAGATAAGTATCTGTTGTAGGTTCTCCACAACAGATACTTATCTTTTTTATTCAGTGATATATCCAAAGCACCTCGAATAGTGCCTACTACTTGTTAGGTACTAAGTAAATATTTGATGAATGAGAGAATATATGGCAGTTTTCACTTCTTGAGGCAAACTAAGCACATTTTGAACTCTTCATATAGAGGAATTTGGTATCACGAATGAAACTTCTCTCACCATATATCTCCTATCTATCATTTTGTATACACATCTTGCCTGATATACTGAAGATGAAAAATTTAAGACAAACATTTGTATTCTATATTCAGAAAATAATAGCAAACATACTGCCATTTAAAATGTATAACAGGATTAAAACTATTATTTGGAACTGACTCGATTCAAATCCTGACTCCTTAGCTGTGTGATTTTGGCCAAGTTACTTCATTTCTTTCTGCTTCAATTTTCTCAAGTACAAAAGGAAAAAAAAAGTATCTATCTCACTGGATTGCAGTAAGAGTTAGTGAATACCTGTGAAGTGCTTAGAATAGGCCTGGCCCTTAGAATAGTATTATCTATCTATCTATCTATCTATCTATCTATCTATCTATCTATCTATCTATCTATCAATCATCTGTCTATCTCTCAATCATCTATCTATCCTCCACCACCACCACCACTATCAAGAAAAGGCTCAGAAATCATCAATCCTGGCTAAGGTGAAATGAAAGCATCTTCTCATTAACATATTAGAATGGGTTAGTTGCAACCCTGGACATTTAAAAAAGTATCTAACTCCTGAGATGAAATATTCAGCAGGTAAGAGAATGGGAAACAGGAACTGAGAAGTTAAAGTTTTAGGTCAGACAAAACAGGCTTTTGACAACACAGATGTAAAAATGAGAACTGAAATCTAACCTAACTAGTTTAAAACACTGCCAAAGACTAAACCTACTCCTAGAACCCTTATTGTCAATGCAGGAATTAAAAAAAAAAAAAGAAGGAAGACGACAAGAAATACACATGAGTCTCTAAGGCAACCATTGCTTCTTTTACAATTTTTCAAATAGCTTATTATTACCAAAATGGTATTTTGATTAGTGTTAAAAATAAATATAAAATGAGGGGGAGAGCAATTTAGTTTTGTAAACGAAATGAAATTATTATCTAGAAGATTGCTGACAAGGATCATGAGAAGCATGAGGAAAAAGGAATTGCCCTGTTATAGATGAAGACAAAAATAGAATATGAAGATAAATGAGTAAATCTCTGGATGGTAAAGTTGAAACCCTCGCTCTAGGAATAGTGTTATAAAAGAGAATTACAAATTAAAAATAAAAGATATACATTGGCAAATTGTCATATTCACTAATGACGCTAATATTTTAGCAATATTTAGAAATATTCCTAAATTTCTAAAGCAATTCTAGGTACTTAAGGGTCAAGCTGATAGCAATATACATATATATACACACACGCACATACACACACATATACATATATACACATATGTATATATGAAGAGCTGAAGGAGATAGATAGATAGATAGATAGATAGATAGATAGATATATATATATATATATATATATATATATATGTGGATGGAAAAGTGGGAGATCTAATTCTACATGGGCAAGAGTGAAAAAAATCTGCCTCTAGTAAAATAATCTCAAATATACTGAAAGATGTAGTCCAAGCTGTTGGACACAGGGTAGGAAAGGTTTTTCAAAAAACCCTGCACATGTTTTCTAAAGTTGTTATTCTTAATACGCTTCCAGAACCAAAGCAAAACAAAACTGTCAGGTAAAAACTAGAAGGATATTAGAAATAAAATTCAAATCATTAATGATGAATCCATGCATGAATAACATGTATTCTTCTGATCAGTAGGTTTCAAGTAAAGTACATTATGATTGGAGACTGTCCAGAAAAAAGGTGACTAAAATTAAACAAAAACTATCGGTGGAGGAGGCTGGGGGATGAGGACTTATCTGCAGGGAAAGTAGAAACAAAAGAAATGAGAAGTTTCTGTAAGGTAATGAGGACACGATTGAAGTCTACAAAATTCTTAAAGATATTAAAATGACTTGAAGTCTGAGGAAAATTAAGGGTGGACAAATAAGACTAGTAAGACTCAATTAGCACATTCACTGGATAAGGCCAATTATATTCTCATAAAACTTAATGAAGACAAATTCAGATATGACGGCTTATTATTTTATTTTATATAGAAAGAGATATTCACAAAACTTAACTGGGCCGACTATGGCTTATATAAGGTCCTTATGATTCAAATTCTATCATTCTAGGAACTGTAAACATCGAACATTAAACTTATGAGCCTAATTGTATATAATACTGGCTAACAATAGTTTTATTCAATTTTGTTTCTAAGTTCAAAGAAATGGAGGTTTGGTTGTCTCAAGAATAGGCAGAAAAAAAAAAGGCAAAAAGCCAAGTTGGAGAAAACAAGCCTATTAAATAGCTGACAGCTTAATTACTATATGATCTAGAACAACTTGAATCAAAATAACTAAGCATCATAGCCAAGTTAATCATTGGGAAGAAGGAAGTGTGAAATATGGTTGCCAAAAACAAACTTTTTTTTCCTGGTTGGAATAAAAATACCAAAGAGAATCACAGTAGAGGTATAACCTGCTTTTATTATCACTACTCAACTCCACAGTACTTTTACAATTCTTATCATACGCAATAAAGAAATGTTAACTGTGAAGGTAAAAGAGGTTAGAAGAAAGGCCAAAAAAAAAGTGGTTTTCAATTACTGATAATTCTTCGCTACTAAAGAATCATACTCAGGTGACATGTTAATGATGATTCACTGAGGCATGCAGATTCGAATGCTGATGAATTCCAACCAGAGGTACATACTGCCTTTCATCTCTGCTTCTCAGTTTCTGAGTAATCTTTGCCCACAGTCTTAACCTCCAATTTTCTATGTACTTCTAAATCCTTATCCCACAAAGTTTTCAAATCCTGTATCTTAAGACTAAAATTAAAAAGTAAAATCTTGCCATTCTCAAACTTATGATTATTTAATTTTTTATTACTTTTATTTTATATTATTTTAATTGTATTTTATTGTTTATGCTATTACAGTTGTCCTAGCTTTTTCTCCCCTTGCTCCCCTCCAGTGCCTCAGGGAATCCCCCCACCATTGTTCATGTCCATGGGCCATACATATATTTTCTTTGGCTGCTCTGTTCCCTATGCTGTACTTCACATCCCCATGGCTATTCTGAAACTACTAATTTTTACTTCTTAATCCTTTTACCTTCTTTCATCCAGTCCTCCTTATTATGAAATTCTTAAACCTTTAGTGCTCACAGAGATTTCTAAAATCTTCTAGTACAAAGTTGCATCAGTCTTCATGGAAGGTGAGTATCTTTAATCCTTTATTCAAGTGGTATCTTGCTATATATTTCAGGCAGCACAAACTCCTTGGTATTTATGAGACAACATAAAAAAGCTTGGACTAGTGTATCGTTATTGTTCGCAATTCAGAGAAATAAAAGTGCACATAAATTAGGGCAACAAAAGAAAAAATTAAGAGATGAATTTGGCCACCTTTAACACAAAAGCACTTGTTCAAAAAAATTAAGAGAAGCAGATGGCTATTTCTTAAATCTATGGAAGGAGATTTAGAACAGTTCAAGAGGGCAGCATAGGAGATCTTGATCAGACCTACTCCCATGGAAACAAGTCTACAACTACATACGGAAAATATCCTCTGACAAAGACCTGAAAATTAGGTGAATAAAGCCTCTACAATGAAGGATAAAAGGGCAACATCAAGATGGGTAGGAGGTAGCCCTGGCCTCGGGTGCAGATGGCTCAGTTGGTTAGAGTCATCCCATGCACCAAAAGTTGTGAGTTCGATCACGGTCAGGGCACATACCTAGGTTATGGGTTCAATCCCCAGTTGGGGTGCAAACGGGAGACAACTGATTAACGTTTCTTGCTCACATAAATGTTCCTATCTCTCTCTCTCTCTCCTCTCTCTCTCTCTCTCTAAATAAAAACATATCCTTGGGTAAGGATTTAAAAAAAAAGATGCGTGGAAGGCAGAGACAAGGTCTTGCAAAAACAAACAAAAATACAAACAAACAAAAATAAACCCAGGTACAGATATCCACACTTGGGAGGGATCCTGCTCTTGCACAGAAGATACAAACCACAAAACACAGCTTTGAAAACCAATGAGGGGTATGTCAAGGAACTCCACAGAATCGTAGGGAACAGAGAACCTGCACTTAAAGGACTTCTGCACAAACTCTCTTGTCCTGGGAACACTACAAAACCACCAGTTTGAAAAGCACTTTGACCATATATGAAGGAAACCTACTTACTAATCTTAAAACATCTGCCAGAGAAAAAGAAAACTGTTGGGAATTTCCTTGGGAATGGAGACACTGGTGGGTACCATTTCTGTAATCCCCTACTACGTTGCAATTGTTGGTACCGAAAGGCACCATTTTGTAACTCACCTTCTAACATGTTAGCACAGGTAGGCATGACCTCATGAGAGCCCCACTTACCCTCAGGTGGCAGCTGATGCATGTTTTAGCCAGGCCAGATGACAGCCCTACCCTCCACCATGGCAATTCAGAAATAAGGACACACAGATACTGAAAGTAAAAGGACGGTCAAAGATACTCCCTGCAGAAAGCATATTACTGTCCGTTGAGATCTTGCTTCCAGGTATATCCTCTATTTGACTCAAATAAACTCTTATAAAAAATTTTTTTAAAAGATATCCCAAGGAAATAGAAAGGAAAAGAAAGCTGGCGTAGCTATATACATTTCAGGGAAATAGACTTGAAAACAAAGATTGTAACAAAAGACAAAGAAGGGCACTACATAATGATAAAGGGGTCAATACAACAAAAAGATGTAACATTTATAAATTTATATGCACCCAGCACAGGAGCAACAAAATATACAAAACAAATATTAACGGACAAAAAGGGAGAAATTAACAGCAATACAATAACAATATGGGACTTTAACACTCTACTTACATCAATGGATAGATCATCCAGACAGAAAGTCAATAAGGAAACATCGACCTTAAACAACGTATTAGATCAGATGGATTTAATATATACATACAGAACAATCTATCCAAAAGCAGCAGAATACCATTCTTCTCAATTGTACTCAGAACATTCTCCAGAACATCACATTAGGCCACAAAATAAGTCTCAATAAATTCAAGAATATTTAAATCAAATCAATCATTTTCTCTGACCACAATGTATAAAACTAGAACTTAATTACAAGAAAAAAATGAAAAAAAACGCAAAAATGTGGAGATTAAACAACATGCTATGGAATCATCAATGGGTTATCACAAAAATATCAAGAATAAATTAAAAAAATACCTAGAGAGAAACGAAAACACAAATACAATACACCAAAATCTACAGAATACAGCAAAAGAAGTTTTAAGAGGGAATTTCACAGCAAAAAGGCCTATCTTAAGAAACAAGAAAATCTCAAAACAATCTAACTTTATACCTAAAAGAACTAGAAAAATAAGAACAAAGTCCAAAGTGAGAAGGAAATATTAAATAAAGATCAGAGTGGAAATAAATAAAATAGAGACTAAAAAGAAATTAGAAAAGATCAATAAAACCAAGAGCTGATTCTTTGAAAAGATAAAACAACTGACAAATTTTTAGCTATATTAACCAATAATAAAACAGAGAAAGCTCAAACAAAAAAAAATCAGAAATGAAAGAGAAGTCACAACTAATACTACAGAAATACAAAGGATCATAAGAGATTAGTATGAACAATTATATGCCAACAAAATGAACAATCCAGAAGAAATGCCTACAAACACACATTCTTCCTAGACTGAGTCATGTAGAAATAGAAAATCTGATTTGGCTGATTACCAGTAAGGAGATCGAATCAGGACTCAAAACACTAGCCAAAAACAAAAGTCCAAGACTAAGATGGCTTCACTGGTGAACTGTATCAAATATTCACAGAAGATTTAATACATCTCCTTCTCAAACTCTTTCAAAAAAATTGAAGAGGAGGGAATGCTTCCAAACTCATTGAATGAGACCATCATTATACTGATCAAAACCAGAAAAAAAAAAAAAACAAAAAAATGTATAGGCCAATATCCTTAATGAACACAGATGCAAAAATCTACAAATGTGAACTATGACACATTGTTCTTCAGACAATGGTGTTGGGAATATTTGACAGCAACATGTAAATAAAAACTAGACCACTATCTTACACCATACACAAAAATTAACTCAAAATGAATTAAAGGCTTTAACATAAGACCTGAAACCATAAACTTTCTAGAAGAAAACATAGATAGTACGTTCCATAACATCAGTCTTAACAATGTTTTCATGGCTCTGACTCCAAATGGAATAGAAACAAAAGCAAAAACTAATGGGACTACATCAAAGTAGAAAGCTTTTGCACACAGTGAAGGAATCATCAAAATGAAAAAGGCAACCTACTAAATAGGGGGATATGTTTGCAAATCATACATCCAACAAGGGGTTAATATGCAAAATATACAAAGAATTTATACAGCTCAACAACAAAAGACAACCAACCAATCTGATTACAAAATAATCAGATTAAAAAATGGGCAGAGGAACTGGAGACATTTTTCCAAAGACATACAGATGGCCAATAGGGAAATAAAAGTATGTTCAGCTTCACTAATAATTAGGGAAATGTATATCAAAGCCACAATGAGACATCACTTCACATCTGTTAGAATGGCTATTACCAAAAAGACAAAGAAAATAACAGATGGAATGCAGATAAAAGGGAACCCAGTACACTGTAGATGGAACTGTAAATTGGTGCAGCTACTATGAAGAACACTATGGAGAGTCCTCAGAAAAGAGTCTCGCGGGGGAGGGGGAGCCTGCAGGGGCCGGGGAGCGCGCGCAAGAAGCCTGCGTGAGAGTGCAGAGCGATCCACAGAAACAGCGGATCCCTGGCTGAAAGGGTCACCAGAGCTGCCCAAAGCAGGAGTCAGACACAGGCAGCAGATTCCTGGAAGGCTCAAATAAACGACCCAAAGTCATATAGGGTCAACAACTGACATCATCAGAGGCAGGCCCAGAAAGAAAGAAAAATGAATGAATGAATGAATGAATGAATGAATGAATGAATAAAAAGACCAGCCTACTATTTATAGAAGTTTAATCCACAAAGACAGGAAATGTAGACGGCCCAATTGAAGCAAAAGCAAAAATAAATAAATAAATAAATAAATAAAGACTCTCACAAAAATGGGAAGAAGAAGTTCCCCCAAAATGAGTGGCAAAGGGGACTCCCCACAGAGAGAGCTAAATGAAATAGAGACAAGGGAACTATCAGATATTGTATTCAAAACAATGGCTCTAAGGAAGCTTAATGAGCTCAGCCAGCTCAAAGACAACCATGAAAAACTGCAGAGAAACTATCAGGATCTTACAACAAACTATATCAACCTGGAAAAGGACATAGAAACTATCAACAAGACACAAGAGGATATGAAGAATACCATTTCTGAATTGAAGAACACAGTAGAAGGAATCCAAAGCAGGCTGGATGAAGCCGAGGATCGAATCAGTGAGATAGAGGATGAGGTATAAAAAAGCTCCCAGAAAGAACAAGAAATGGAAAGAAGACTCAAAAAGAATGAAGAGGCATTGAGAAAAATGCAGGACAACCTGAAACGCAATAATATCCACATAATAGGGATACCAGAAGGAGAAGAAGAGGAGCAAGGGATAGAGAACCTCTTGGAAAAAGTAATGATGGAAAATTTCCCCAATTTAAGGAGAGAAAAGGTCTCATGGATCCAGGAGGCACAGAGGGCCCCACTCAAGAGGGACCCAACGAGGCCCACTCCAAGACATCATCATTAAAATGGCAAATGTTAAAGACAAAGAAAGAATCCTAAAGGCAGCAAGGGGGAAAGAAGTATTAACATACAAGGGAGCACCGATACAGATAGCATATGACTTCTCAACAGAAACACTACAAGCCAGAAGGGAATGGCAAGAAATATTCCAAGTCATGAAAAGCAACGAACTACAACCAAGACTGCTCTACCCAGCAAGGTTCTCAATTAAAATAGAAGGGGAAATAAAAAGTTTCCCAGACAAAAGAAGGCTAAAAGAATACATGTTTACCAAACCAGCACTACAATATAAGCTAAAGGGACTGATTTAAGAAGATGAAGGAAAAGAGTGGGAAAGAGAAAAACACAGGTAAAAAGAGAAAAAATGAATAGGTTTCTATCAGTAATAACTCAATGTAAATGTACTAAATGCCCCAAAAAAAGACACAGGATAGCCAAATGGATAAGAAAACATGACCCACACATATGCTGCCTACAAGAGACCCACATCGGAACAAAGGACCTCCACAGACTGAAGGTAAAGGGATAGAAAAAATTACTCTAAGCAAATGGACAGGGAAAAAAAGCAGGGGTAGAAAATACTTATATCAGACAAAATTGATTTCAAAGAAAGGCCATAAAAAGAGATCCAAAGGAAACTGTAATACTCAAAGGAAGAATCCATCAAGACATATACATTGTAAACATATATGCAAGCAACATAGGAGCACACAAATATGTAAGAAAAATCTTGGAGGACTTCAGGAACGATACAGACATACACACTGATGGTAGGGAATTTTAACATCTCACTGTTAAAAATGGACAGATCTTCCAAACAAAACATCAACAAGGATATTGTGGAGCTGAATGACGCATTAAATCAAATGGGCTTAACTGACATATATAGAAACCTTACATCCCAAAGAAGCAAAATACACATTCTTTTCAAATGCGCATAGAACTCTTTCATACATAGACCACATGATAGGACACAAAGCAAGCCTCAGCAAATTCGGGAAAATGGAAATAATACCAACCATTTTCTCGGACCACAAGGGCTCGAAACTGGAAATCAACATCAAAGAGAAACCTCAAAAACCTGCAAACTCATGGAGACTGAACAGTACGCTATTAAACAACGAATGGGGCAATAATGAGATAAGAGAAGAAATCAAAAAGTTTCTGGAAACAAATGAAAATGAACATACAACAGTCCAAAACCTATGGGACACAGCGAAGGCAGTCCTGAGTGGGAAGTTCATAGCAATACAGGCTTACCTAAAAAAGATAGAAACATTTCAAATAAATGACCTAATACTACAACTTCAAGAACTGGAGAAACAACAAGTAAATCCCAGAGCAAGTAGAAGGAAGGAAATAATCAAGATCAGAGCAGAAATCAATGACATAGGGACAAAAAGAACAACTCTAACGATCAACCAATCCAGGAGCTGGTTCTTTGAAAAGATAAATAAAATTGACAAGCCTTTAAGCAGACTCATCAAGAAAAAAAGGGAGAGGACCCAGATTAATAATATCAGAAATGAAAGAAGAGAAATAACAACTGATACCACAGAAATACAAAGGATTGTCAGAAACTACTATGAACAATTATATGCCAACAAATTTGAAAACCTCGATGAAATGGACAAATTTCTAGTAAACTATAATCTTCCAACACTGAAGGAGGAAGAAGCAGAAAGCTTGAACAGACCAATAACGGCTGGGGAAATCGAAGCCGTAATCAAGAAACTCCAGGCACACAAAAGCCTTGGGCCGGAAAGTTTCACAGGAGAAATTTACAAAACATTTAAGGAAGAGCTAACCCCCGGTCCTACTCAGACTATTCCAAAATATCCAAGAGGAGGGACGACGCCCAGACTCTCTTCATGAGGCCAGCATCACCCTAATCTCCAAACCAGATAAAGACCCTACAAAGAAAGCAAACTACAGGCCAATTTCGGTAATGAACATAGGCACTAAAATCCTCAACAAAAGATTGGCAAACCGCATCCAGCAATACATTAAAAAGATTATCCACCACGATCAAGCTGGATTCATCCCGGGGATGCAGGGATGGTTCAATATACGCAAATCAATAAACGTAATACATCACATAAATAAAAGGAGAGACAAAAACTACATGATCATCTCTACAGATGCAGGAAAAGCATTTGATAATGTACAGAACCCATTTATTATCAAAACATTCAGCAAAATGGGGATAAATGGGGCATTCCTCAATGTAATAAAGGCCATATATGAAAAACCTACAGCCAACATCATAATCAACGGGCAAAAACTAAAAGCTTTCTCACTAGGATCGGGAACACAACAAGGATGTCCGCTTTCACCACTTCTCTTCCACGTAGTATTGGAAGTCCTAGCCATAGCAGTCAGACAAGAAAAAGAAGTAAAAGGCATCCAAATAGGAAAGGAGGAAGTAAAACTATCATTGTTTGCAGATGACATGATAGTGTGTATAGAAAACCCTGTAGACTCCACCAAAAAACTACTCAACCTAAATAAGTGAATTCGGCAAAACAGCGGGATACAAAGTCAACATTCAGAAATCAAAGGCATTTTTGTACACCAACAATGAAACAGAAGAGGAGGAAGTCAGAAAAAAATACCATTCGATAAAGCAACAAGAAAGATAAAGTACCTAGGAATAAATTTAACCAAGGAGGTAAAAGACCTGTACGCAGAAAACTATACCACATTGAAGAAAGAAATTAAGGAAGACACAAATAAGTGGAAGCATATACCGTGCTCATGGATTGGAAGAATTAATATCCTCAAAATGTCCATACTACCCAAAGCAATTTACAGATCCAACGCAATCCCTATTAAGATACCAATGACGTATTTCACAGGAACAAAAAACAGACATTTCAAAAATTTATATGGAACCATAAACGACCCCAAATAGACGCAGCAATTTTGAGAAAGAAAAACAAAGTAGGAGGGATCACAATACCGGACATCAAACTCTACTACAAAGCCACTATACTCAAAACAATCTGGTACTGGCACAAGAACAGACCCAGAGGCCAGTGGAACAGAATAGAAAGCCCAGAAAGAAGCCCAGGTCTCTATGGGCAACTAATAGTTGACAAAGGGGGCAGAAGCATGAAATGGAGCAATAGCAGCCTCTTCAACAAATGCTGTTGGGAGAGCTGGACGGCTACATGCAAAAAATTGAGATTGGATCATCAGCTGACACCATACACAAAAGTAAACTCAAGATGGATAAAACACTTAAATATAAGTCGCAACACCATAAAAGTCCTAGAGGAGAACATAGGCAGGAAACTCTCAGATATCCACGCATCAATTTTTTCACCGATATGCCTCCTGAAGCAAGGGACATAAAGGAAAGAATAAACAAGTGGGACCTCATCAAAAGAAGAAGCTTCTGCACGGCGAAAGAAAACATCAGCAAAATGAAAAGGGAGCCAACCGTATGGGAAAATATATTCGCTAATGATACATCAGATAGAGGCTTGATCTCCAAGACATATAAAGAACTCACTCGACTCCACTCCAAGAAGACAAATGATCCAATCAAAAAATGGGCAAAGGACCTGGGCAGACGCTTTTCCAAGGAAGAGATACAGAAGGCCCAGAGACATCTGAAAGGATGCTTGGCATCACTAGCCATCAGAGAAATGCAGATCAAAACCACAATGAGATACCACCTCACACCGGTCGGAATGGTCTTCATAAACAGATCAACAAACAACAGGTGCTGGCGAGGCTGTGGAGAAAAGGGAACACTAGCACGCTGTTGGTGGGAATGCGGACTGGTGCAGCCATTGTGGAAAGCAGTGTGGAATTTCCTCAAAAAGCTGAAAATGGGACTGCCTTTTGATCCAGTGGTTCGCCTGCTGGGACTATACTCTAAGAATCCCAAAACGCCAATTCAAAAGAACCTATGCACCCCAATGTTCATAGCAGCACAATATACGATAGCCAAGTGTTGGAAGCAACCTAAATGCTCATCAGTAGATTACTGGACCAAAAAATTTACACAATGGAATACTACGCAGCAGAAAGAAAAAAAGAACTACTAAACTTCGCGACAGTATGGATGGAACTCCAGAACATCATGTTAAGCGAAATAAGCCATGGGGCGAAAGACAAATACCATAGGATCTCACCTATAAGTGGAACCTAACCAACAAAACAAAAATGTAAGGAAAGTAAGACCAGCAACAGTGAAAGGAAAAGAAACCAACAGAGACAAGAGGGAAGGAGGGACGGGTGGGCAGGGGGAAAAGAAGGGAAGGGGAAAGTCAAGGAACGTATAGCAAGGATGCATGGACAAAACCAAAGGGGAAGGACTGAGGGAGGGAGATGGGGGAAGGGTTAAGGAAAAGTGGTGGGAGGAAGGCAGAGACAAATGTGTTTGAAAATAAAAAAAGAGTTACAAAAATATTAATTCAAAATGACATGTGAGGGGGCATGTGGAGGTTCTGGAGGGTTTAGGGGGAATAAACGGTGAGAGATGGAGATTCGGGGTGGTTGATACAGTGTACATGGTATATTGTAGAATTGTGGACCTGAAACCTATTTATTTTGTTAACCAGTCTCTCCCCTATAAAGTCAATACAAAGGAAAAAAGATATATCTACCATTACATTCATTGCATCCTTATTTATAATAGCCAAGAAATGAAGACAACATAAGTATCCATCAACAATGAATAGATGAAGAGATGTGGTATATATACCTAATGAAATACTACTCAGCCATAAAAAAGAATGAAATCTTGCCATCTGCAACAACATGGAGAAAGACAAATACTGTATGAGTTCATTCATATGAGAAATCTTAAAAAAATAGAAACAAAACAAAAACTGATACAGAGATTCGCAATCACCTACCAGAGTAGAAGGAGGTTAAGGGATGGGCAAAATGGATGAAGGAGGTCAACGTATGGTGAAGGATGGTAACTAGATTTTGGGAGTGATCACTTTGTAGTCTATACAGATGTAGAATTATAACGTTTACACTTGAAACATATAATGTTATATACCAATTTTATCTCAATTAAAAAATAGGCTGAAAAGCTATTTGTTTCTTCAACTAAGTCAAAGAATAATGCAAGCATATTGTTTAGTTTTAATGTTTATTGCTTAATTTTCTACTTCCTGCTATAATGCAATTGTTTTTGGAAAACAGATATAATGGGTTACCAATAAAACTCAGAATTGCCCAGGCAATTTCCCACTAAATCAAACTCATTTTCTACTGAACTCAGACATGCTCACTTTAATGACTTCTCTTACCTTCCTTCATCTCTTCAGCACTATATGCTCCTTGTACAGTGCTCTCTCTCAACCAAATGGGTCTCTCTTTGACAGATTTCCCCTCCAGTGAGGCTCGATGAAGATCTTCTTGGTCATCCATGTTAATGACAACATTCTGAGTATATAAGTCCTCATAGGAGGAACCTTTGGTGGCCCATGCTTCCCGGTGGTGCCCACCTGCCAGGCCAGCAGCTCCAGCAGTAGTTGCTCCACGGTCCTTGCTATATAAAAAGATTAGAAGAGGACAGGAAGACAAATATTAAAGTCTCGGTGTTGGAAAAGGAGGGAGCTGCGCAGGTGGTTACTGAATAAATGCTATCTAGCAATCATGTACACAAGTTTTGGGGTTTTTTTTAATTAATTAATTTATTTTTTCATATACAGTTGTCTCTGCCTACCCCCCACCACTTTCCCTTGCTCCCTCCCTTAATTCTTCCCCTTTGGTTTTGTCCATGAGTCCTTGCTGTATGTTTCTTGCATGTACACAAGTTTTAACAATTCTGAGAAACTGCTCTTACACCTACAGTGAAAATTGCATGGGTTGTAAGAACACATCATATTTACATTTAAGTTCCTCAAACAGTGGATCAGATCATGGGGTGTATATAAATGACTGAAGTTTTATAGTTTAACATGCTGCAATAAATCTACTTAGGGAGAGGAGAGAACGGTGGTTTAACATACTTAAAAGACACTAGCCTGGCAAAAAAACTCTCCCACGTATATTTTCCAAGTACCTTTCCCCATACCTTTTGCTGTGTTCCTTTCAGTGTCCACTAACTTTTTTTGTCCCATGTTTCTCCTTTACTTCTCTTTCATTTTCTCTAAATGTTTTCCATGGACCTGAATTGCTGTCTAGTGTGGAGTCCTGTCTCATTTAAGCCTAACCAATACTTCTTCACTTGTCTTTATGTCCTGTACCACTTCTCTCTCATGAGCCATTCAATATTTTTCTTCTCTTTGATCCCACTTCATTTCTGCTTATTCCATTGCATTTCATCTCCTCCCAGGCCCACTTACATCTACTTGAGTTTTTTGCTCATGCTTCGTTGACATTTCTTTGATGGGTATCTGTCAGTGTATGTGATTGGCTCGTTATATCTCTCCCTCCAAACACCATGTTTCTGGCCATATTTTACAGGTAATCTTGAGCTTATCCCATCCCTCCTATTCTCCCTCTGGCTGCCTACAGGCCCACTGACACTTCTGTTATACAAAAATGCCCTCTCTCCAGTTGTCCAATTCAAGCTGATTCAATCATTTAATCGATGTCTGCCAGCTATTGCCTCTAGCTATATCTAGGGCTGCTATAAACTTTCTTTCCCATAGCCTTTCTACCAGTTATAGGCTAAGCTTATTAGGTATCTCTCTGTACCCAATCTATTTGTCTTACTATGTTGTAAAGTGTTATGCTACAGTTGCAAATAACTGGTTTCTATCTTTTCTTTCTGCATTTATCTAATGTTATTTTTTGCACTATTTACTATGTTTGTCTCAATTTAATCCTTATCTGTCTTTAGTCATTCTCTTCCATCTTCCACCTGTTCTGATGTCTTCTAAAAGGCTTGTTCTCTGACATCACTATAATCTGAGTCCGCTTACTCTGGTGCAAATTGGGTTTTTGAATTTTAGTCTCCCTCAAGTATTCACTTTTCTTTCCCTTCTCTTCTCCCTTGACCTGATCTGTGTTTATATGTTTATGTGCTCACTTTACATCCTGAGTCTCTCCTCTCTCACCTAGCTATCTCTGTGACTCCTCTGTCTCTATCTTTAGCCAACATCCTTATCTTGTGTTGCGCCTGCTCTACCTGCCTGTCCGCCCCCAAATGCGTCTCCCTGAGCCAGCCATACCTTTTCTGTCTCTCTCTATCCAGTCAATGTTTCTCTAACTCTGACCCGGCCAACTCTACCCCTGTCCTTCTCTGTGTCTCCTTCATCCTGACCCTTAAATGATTCACTCACTCTCTCTGAAGCTACTGTTTCTCTCTATAAAAAATTTTGAACTCATAGCTTTCATCTATGCTCTGTCTTTAGCATTAACCCTGAAGGTCAACACATGTTCGGTACTTTTGGGTAGAGAAGAACAAGAAAAGTGGGGAAAAAGAACAGGACAATTAATATAAATATTAGCATCAGACTACTTTCTTATAAAAGACTGCGATGTCTTTTGCCTTTTGTACTCCATTACAGAAACTCAAAATTGGTTTAGTTCCAGTTTGAAACACCAGAGATGTGACCACAAGTCAAACAAATTTTAAAATCTGGAAGAATTTTTTTAAAAGATATTTTTAACCATGGAAAGTTGACTATACAGGTTTTATTTCTACCTTTACCATGGACACAGACAAATCTAAAATTATCAGCAAATGTTACATTAAAAATCTAGATGAGAGACATGTAGCTTCACTCCTTCTGTATATTTAAATTTCTTCTGTGGAGAGAATGCACACATTTTACTTAAAGATGACAAAAGGGATGATTCAGTTTTGAATCTTTTTACATTATTTAAGAAATTTTAGAACTTTAAAAAGATATAACTCTTGCTCAGGAGTGGGGGTGGAATATTATTTCAAACTAAAATTTTAAAGATCTTTAAGATGAGTGTTAAAAAGAAATGATGGAAAAGGAGAGGCTACAGGCTACAGGCAAGGAATTCCATTTAAGAAAGACTGCTGAAAAGCTGGAACCGTCCATCAGCTCTTGGGTTAAATCTACTAATTCTACAGAGGCAGCTTCTGGCTCCTGCTCTAGAGATCAGCTAGAATTTAACTGATTACAGATCAGTAACCAAACTAACAATGAAGCTATTTATTTTTTAAAAATCATCATGAATCACTATCATCTCCGAGCTCCCATTCCACTCTGCTGTAGTTTCTTTTCTTGTATTTGGGGCAGAATGGCTATTACAGATCTGTCCTGTTCTGAAACAGACCCTATAGTACAGAAAGACTAAATCAATACCATTTCCAAGACGTTATATTCAGGCTTGTCAAATGCTTGGTGAGGCCTTCTCAGCTGGGTTAACACCTGATAACCTAGCTCCAATGGTCTTTTCCTGACTTCATGGAAGCAACTGCACTTTGTTCTGGCTGGAACCTCCAGATACCCCACTCTCTCTTTTGCCTGCCTCCATTCACCCTTTCTTTCCTAGAGACCAGACTGTTGGATAGCTTCTTTCTTGATCAATTTATTTCCTCCATTTCCTGATTCTTCTTCATCCCTGGATTCATCATCATTCCTAATGAGAAGCCAGGTTATTTGATAGAGTGAGCTGCTAGGGCCTCTAGCATCACTGCCTGACTCAGTCTGGTCTCCAGCATGGAGCAAGGAATATCTAAATAAAGATTTGGAATGGGAGGTGGACAGTGGTAAGTGGGAACATTAGAGGCACGATGCCAGTAGTGATGGTGAAAGAATACCATTGTAGTGGGAAAACATCTTGATAAACAGGGAAATAACTATAGTTAGAAGAGGAAACACAAGAATAATTCATGAGTAGTATTATATTGTGTAGAAGGCAACCTGAGAGAATACTAAAGCATACTTCAACCTGAAAAAACCCACAGGCTTAGAATAGTATGTATTTTTATAAAGTTACTATGCCTCGTAGGTTTCTATGTTAGGGCTATAGTATCACTTAAATGGAGAAAAAAAGATATAAAAAAATAAATTCTTGATAAGAGACCAAATGACGAGCAACAGAAATGTAAGGCTATCTGTGATGTGGATGATATTAGCTCCTACCAACTGTGGCTTCTCTCCTTTGCTTATTGATTTTATTCAAATACTGATGATCATTTGCTCCAGAGGACTCAGACTTTCCCCAGCCCTGGGAGGTAAACCTTAACTATCAATCATGTGATCTCATAACCTTTGCCAGACACTGGTTTAGAAATAAACATATAAACATAAACATATAATTCTGGCTAGTGAGACACCGAGGGATAGGTAGGATAAAGGCAGTCCTCTGGGAAAGCCTTCTTCAATCTTAAAATAACATATAGGAAGGGATGGTCCATTTTCCTTCATTTGGAGAGTTTCATCTACATGTGATACCTAGAAAAACACGACCATCTTAGGCTAGCTCCTGTTGTGCTCCCAAGAAGACAACAGACAGGCTGAATTTGACAGATTATAAACATGGAACAAATCTAGATTCTTGAGGATGTAACTGAGCTGTGAAATTAATCCTGAACCTCACTCCTCAGGAATTCTGGTCATGCTAAATAGGTTTTTCTTATTGTTGAAGCTACTTCTGGTTCAGTTTTCAATTACCACACGTAAAGGCAGCCTAACTGATCCTTACTGCTAGAGTAGAAAGTTCATAACTTGTACAAACACAAGACTTTCTGTACAACTGGATTGTTTTTAACCATCCAAAAGAAACTCAATTTGCTCAGGACTGCCCAGAACTGCCTCTTCCATGACACTAGTACCAGAAGGTATAAAATACTAAGAGTGCTCTTAAAAACTGGACAGTTACAACTTGGACTACTGGATTCTATGAAAGGGTATAAAATCTAAGCTCTTAGCTTTTTACTTAGTTTGACACTAGAAGGAAAAAGAAAAGAGGTAGAGCAGGCGAACACTCGCTGACCCCAATTCTCACTTATGTAAAACTAAGGCTACCTCTGCAATTGAAATATTAGGGTACACTCAAGAAAAATATAGGAAGCATGGTAAGAAGTACTAACCCATAGGTAACACCTAATTCACTTTGAAGGAAGTTGCACTGAAAACAGGCAGGCAAGAAAGGTGTCATTAATATGCTTCAAAAACAAAAAAGCAAATGCTGCATTCCTTAAAGAACTTCAGCCTTCAAAACTCGGCTAGGAAAATTCAAATATCCCCAAGAGGCACAACTAATTTAGGATTAGCTAACAATTGGCTGAGCTGCAGTAGGCAAAAGCAGGGTGAGGACTTGAAGTCAAACCTGACTATTTAAAGATTTTTGCCTAAGGTCCACACTGTTCTGCATTCAGTACAAATAATCTTCATTATAGGCAAAAGTTAGTAAGACAAGTGTGACAGAGCTTAGACTCTATGAACACATTAGTCTGTAGTCTCCTGGCAAATTAATTACCCACTCTTTCTCTTCAAAGTACAGGTAGTTAAAACAAGGGCAAACTTAAAATTGTTCCTGAGCACAGGGACTATCCTCACCTCTGTTTCAGGGCTGGTATTTCTGTAGGTTCCGGCTCAAGTATTTCATAGGCCAAGTTTACATCCTCTGTCTCCCGAAGCAAAGCATAAATGGGTTCAATTTGTTCATTAAACCTTGCCAAAAGTGTGCGTGCATCTTTTTTGGGCATTGCTGATTCATCTTCTTCTACTTCTGTGTCGCAAAAAGTACAGCGGAAAGTTCCTACAGAGAAAACAAGTCTCAGGTCAGGGAAGGGAAATTCTCAAGACTAGCCTTTAGCAAACTGTTTATATCTCCACAACTCCTCTAACATGTTATTATTAAAATTTTCAAATATACAGAAAAGTTGAAAGACTTTTACAGTGAACATCCATGTGCCTACCATCGAAATTCTAAAATAAACATTTTGTTAAATTTGTTTTATCACATTTCTATTCATGTGTCATTTTTTACACATTTGAAACTAATGTCTAACCCCCAAATGCAGCATGGCAAACAGTTTTAAATCATATTTCTAACAAACTTATACTTATTTTTTAAAAGATTTTATTTATTTTTAAAGAGAGGAGAGGAGTAGGAGAAAGAGAGGGAAACATAAATGTATGGTTGCCTCTCGTGTGCCCCCCACTGGGGACCTGGCTGGCAACTGGCGACCCTTTGGTTTGCAGGCTGGCACTCCATCCACTGAACCACACCATCCAGGGCGTCCTATTTTAACTTGAAACCAAATTTTATACAGCTTACCTGTGAAACCTGTACCTTTTCCCAAAAGCCTTCTGTTTTGCACACAAATTTTGCCAAATAAATACCTGAAACCAAGTTTCTAGCCATCCTGCACATTGTTACAAGGCTATTTTTTCAAACTTATTAACCATTTATATCCAAACAAATTTAACCAATCATTTCGAAAATTAAAGTTCAAGAAGGCTTTATTGTTCTTCTTTCTATATCCCTCACATCAATTTGTAACTAAATTGCAGTGATTCCTTAGACACATCTAAGATTTTTCACTTCTGTTGTCATTTCACTAATCAAGGCTACTATTATTTAGCGTGAAACAACTTCCTAAATCTGGCCTTTGAACCTCTGGGTTCTTCCTCTCCAATTCCACCAAGTTTTCTATGCCACCACTTTTTGTCTTCTCCTTGCCCTGCTCTGAATCCTATCTGGTAGCTAGATTTCTAAAGCCCACAGCATCAAATCTAAATTTTTCATCCTAACATTCAAGATCCTGTATAATTTGGCACGAAACATCACAACCCAACCACAGTCCTTTACCTGTCAAGTAAATTCAAACATTTGAAAGAAAATATATTAGACATTAATATTTATATTTATATAGTGCCTTGTTTCTAAAATGCTTCCATGTATATTTTTTGATCCTTATACCAATCCTGCAAAGTGATGTCAGAACTGAGGTTCTGAGGAGTTTTCTGTTTTGTCCAAAGTCACATGGCCTGTAAAAGAAAAGTAGTAACAGCTGCTGCTGTATACTGAGTGCTTACCAAGTATCACCAACTCTCTGAGGCTTGTACAATTATTGCCCATTTAAATCAGTAAAATACAGAGGTTCTAAGGGGTTAAGTAACTTAGTCAAGGTTGATACAACTAACTACTAATTGTGAGGAGGGTAACAAGAATCAAACCCAAGCTCTTTTGTTGAAACTCACACTCTTAAACATTATGGTCTACACCACCAGCACCACTTGGATCTCCAGTTTGGTTCTTATTCCCACTGACAGGGACATGTATCCTTCATTTCTATCCCAGTTTACCTGAGTAATGGATTAAAAGAGACCATACAAGTACTGGCACACTGTAAATATGCAAATATTTAGCTTTAAAAAGCTCCATATGTGATTGATAACGTCTCTTCCCTGGTAAGGAATAAACCAAGTAGACATCTCTGTCTCAACACAACACTAGAGTCTACTGATTATTTCAAACAATAAGTTTTTTACTGCTTCTCCCACATAAACAACCAATATCATGTACATTCTTTGTTCATATATCCTGTCTAAAACACTCTTCATCCATCTTCCCACTGTCCAAATTGTACCTAATTTTTTACACCTATTCCAAGTAAGTGAGAGAGAAAAACCACCCATCACAGCTAGAAGGAGGCCCAGCACTGACAGTTAGGTTGTGATGTATTTCTATCAAAAAGAATCTCACAGATTACCAATAGCAGATAAGGAAGGTCCTTCATGACCATTATGGAAGTGATGCAAAGCCAAGTCTGTTTGAGTCCAAGTACAAACAAAAGCAAGGTCTCTGTCCAAAAACAAAACAAAACAACAAAAAACTCAGCTAACTGGGACTATTGCTTCTTTATCAATTACAGCTTTAGCCTGACTTTGTTCTTCTCATCTCCTAGTTAAGATTTATTAAGATACCCAAATCATAGAATTATCCCTAGTTCTTCATAGCACTGAATCCAGAGCAAACCCCTACCATTTCCCTGAATCCTCCCCAAAATTATCTAACAAAAGCCCAAATCCTCTGTCCAGCATTACCTTACTGTGACATTCCATGGTTCCCCATGGCAAGTGGCTTTCCTTTTTGCAAAAAGCACTGATAAACCCAACTTTGTTTACCTATGTGTTACTGATGGTCTTTGACTAGTGGGCATGAACATAAAGACTCCAGGCTTAACCAACTGGACAAGCATACTATTTACCAAAATAAAGAAAGAATAAGTCCTTTTTTTCTTTGTGGGGAAAAGATACAAATTTGCTTTAAATATCTGAACCCACATTGCCTGTTTGTTGTAAAAGGTATGTTAGAAGCCAACTTATTACAACTGCTTAAAGCTGAAAAGAAAGATTTAGACTAGAAATTCTGTTATGAGAATCAAGAAGATATAAATGGTAAGTGAAGCCAAAACGAGGTCAGAGTATCCAAAGAGATTGAGGAGAGTGAGAAGCATAGGCAGTCAAGGCATAAATCCAAAGAAAGAGGAATCCTGAAGACAGAAATGGAATAACCACATGGAATTTCAAGGAAGAAATGATTTGTGTTCATTTTTCAAGGTCAAAAACTGAAAATTAGTGAACTTGGCTAGTGAGGTTTTAGTTGGTATGCTATCTTAGATTATTTTCTAATTATTTCAGGCTGTCTCAGCCTCTTCCCTTCAACAGAAATAGAAAGAATATCATCCATGTGGGATCATGTAAAATAAGGTCTACATCAGCTCTCAAATACCTACTGAATTAACAAAAAACCCAGCTGATGTGGGACTTACATTAAATGTTGAAAAATGGATGCTTACGAAGACTGTCAATGAAAACTAGAAACTACTGCAAAACATTATCTAATTCAATAGTTTTCAAAATTATACTTAAAGCAAGAAATCCACTCCACAAGTAAGGAAGTAACTGATATATAAACATACAAAAGCAGGTATTCTAATTGAAGTTCAGAAAGAGAGCTCTGACAAAGTGCAACACTATAGTCCTCTCAACATATGTCTTCAAAGCCCTATAAACTGGGTTTCTCAAAGTCTTGTACTAATCACACTTTGCTGCAGAGCCTTTGACCTTGCTGTTTCTTCTATCCAGGATGCTTTTCCCCCAGATAGGTAAAGGGCTAGTCTCCTTACTTAGTTTACTTCTTTACTCAAAAGTAACCACAGGGAGGTCTGTCCTAACCAACATTACCGAAAATTTCAATACTGTGCTAGATCTTCCAAACAAAACATCAACAAGGATATTGTGGAGCTGAATGACGCATTAAATCAAATGGGCTTAACTGACATATATAGAAACCTTACATCCCAAAGAAGCAAAATACACATTCTTTTCAAATGCGCATAGAACTCTTTCATACATAGACCACATGATAGGACACAAAGCAAGCCTCAGCAAATTCGGGAAAATGGAAATAATACCAACCATTTTCTCGGACCACAAGGGCTCGAAACTGGAAATCAACATCAAAGAGAAACCTGAAAAACCTGCAAACTCATGGAGACTGAACAGTACGCTATTAAACAACGAATGGGGCAATAATGAGATAAGAGAAGAAATCAAAAAGTTTCTGGAAACAAACGAAAATGAACATACAACAGTCCAAAACCTATGGGACACAGCGAAGGCAGTCCTGAGTGGGAAGTTCATAGCAATACAGGCTTACCTAAAAAAGATAGAAACATTTCAAATAAATGACCTAATACTACAACTTCAAGAACTGGAGAAACAACAAGTAAATCCCAGAGCAAGTAGAAGGAAGGAAATAATCAAGATCAGAGCAGAAATCAATGACATAGGGACAAAAAGAACAACTCTAACGATCAACCAATCCAGGAGCTGGTTCTTTGAAAAGATAAATAAAATTGACAAGCCTTTAAGCAGACTCATCAAGAAAAAAAGGGAGAGGACCCAGATTAATAATATCAGAAATGAAAGAAGAGAAATAACAACTGATACCACAGAAATACAAAGGATTGTCAGAAACTACTATGAACAATTATATGCCAACAAATTTGAAAACCTCGATGAAATGGACAAATTTCTAGTAAACTATAATCTTCCAACACTGAAGGAGGAAGAAGCAGAAAGCTTGAACAGACCAATAACGGCTGGGGAAATCGAAGCCGTAATCAAGAAACTCCAGGCACACAAAAGCCTTGGGCCGGAAAGTTTCACAGGAGAAATTTACAAAACATTTAAGGAAGAGCTAACCCCCGGTCCTACTCAGACTATTCCAAAATATCCAAGAGGAGGGACGACGCCCAGACTCTCTTCATGAGGCCAGCATCACCCTAATCTCCAAACCAGATAAAGACCCTACAAAGAAAGCAAACTACAGGCCAATTTCGGTAATGAACATAGGCACTAAAATCCTCAACAAAAGATTGGCAAACCGCATCCAGCAATACATTAAAAAGATTATCCACCACGATCAAGCTGGATTCATCCCGGGGATGCAGGGATGGTTCAATATACGCAAATCAATAAACGTAATACATCACATAAATAAAAGGAGAGACAAAAACTACATGATCATCTCTACAGATGCAGGAAAAGCATTTGATAATGTACAGAACCCATTTATTATCAAAACATTCAGCAAAATGGGGATAAATGGGGCATTCCTCAATGTAATAAAGGCCATATATGAAAAACCTACAGCCAACATCATAATCAACAGGCAAAAACTAAAAGCTTTCTCACTAGGATCGGGAACACAACAAGGATGTCCGCTTTCATCACTTCTCTTCCACGTAGTATTGGAAGTCCTAGCCATAGCAGTCAGACAAGAAAAAGAAATAAAAGGCATCCAAATAGGAAAGGAGGAAGTAAAACTATCATTGTTTGCAGATGACATGATAGTGTGTATAGAAAACCCTGTAGACTCCACCAAAAAACTACTCAACCTAAATAAGTGAATTCGGCAAAACAGCGGGATACAAAGTCAACATTCAGAAATCAAAGGCATTTTTGTACACCAACAATGAAACAGAAGAGGAGGAAGTCAGAAAAAAATACCATTCGATAAAGCAACAAGAAAGATAAAGTACCTAGGAATAAATTTAACCAAGGAGGTAAAAGACCTGTACGCAGAAAACTATACCACATTGAAGAAAGAAATTAAGGAAGACACAAATAAGTGGAAGCATATACCGTGCTCATGGATTGGAAGAATTAATATCCTCAAAATGTCCATACTACCCAAAGCAATTTACAGATCCAACGCAATCCCTATTAAGATACCAATGACGTATTTCACAGAAACAAAAAACAGACATTTCAAAAATTTATATGGAACCATAAACGACCCCAAATAGACGCAGCAATTTTGAGAAAGAAAAACAAAGTAGGAGGGATCACAATCCCGGACATCAAACTCTACTACAAAGCCACTATACTCAAAACAATCTGGTACTGGCACAAGAACAGACCCAGAGGCCAGTGGAACAGAATAGAAAGCCCAGAAAGAAGCCCAGGTCTCTATGGGCAACTAATAGTTGACAAAGGGGGCAGAAGCATGAAATGGAGCAATAGCAGCCTCTTCAACAAATGCTGTTGGGAGAGCTGGACGGCTACATGCAAAAAATTGAGATTGGATCATCAGCTGACACCATACACAAAAGTAAACTCAAGATGGATAAAACACTTAAATATAAGTCGCAACACCATAAAAGTCCTAGAGGAGAACATAGGCAGGAAACTCTCAGATATCCACGCATCAATTTTTTCACCGATATGCCTCCTGAAGCAAGGGACATAAAGGAAAGAATAAACAAGTGGGACCTCATCAAAAGAAGAAGCTTCTGCACGGCGAAAGAAAACATCAGCAAAATGAAAAGGGAGCCAACCGTATGGGAAAATATATTCGCTAATGATACATCAGATAGAGGCTTGATCTCCAAGACATATAAAGAACTCACTCGACTCCACTCCAAGAAGACAAATGATCCAATCAAAAAATGGGCAAAGGACCTGGGCAGACGCTTTTCCAAGGAAGAGATACAGAAGGCCCAGAGACATCTGAAAGGATGCTTGGCATCACTAGCCATCAGAGAAATGCAGATCAAAACCACAATGAGATACCACCTCACACCGGTCGGAATGGTCTTCATAAACAGATCAACAAACAACAGGTGATGGCGAGGCTGTGGAGAAAAGGGAACACTAGCACGCTGTTGGTGGGAATGCGGACTGGTGCAGCCATTGTGGAAAGCAGTGTGGAATTTCCTCAAAAAGCTGAAAATGGGACTGCCTTTTGATCCAGTGGTTCGCCTGCTGGGACTATACTCTAAGAATCCCAAAACGCCAATTCAAAAGAACCTATGCACCCCAATGTTCATAGCAGCACAATATACGATAGCCAAGTGTTGGAAGCAACCTAAATGCTCATCAGTAGATTACTGGACCAAAAAATTTACACAATGGAATACTACGCAGCAGAAAGGAAAAAAAGAACTACTAAACTTCGCGACAGCATGAATGGAACTGGAGAGCATTATGCTAAGCGAAATAAGCCATGGGGCGAAAGACAAATACCATATGATCTCACCTATATGCGGAACCTAACCAACAAAACAAAAATGTAAGGAAAATAAGACCAGCAACAGTGAAAGGAAAAGAAACCAACAGAGACAAGAGGGAAGGAGGGAGGGGTGGGTGGGGGAAAAGGAAGGGAAGGGCTAGTCAAGGAACACATAGCAAGGACTTATGGACAAAGCCAAAGTAGGGAAAGACTGAGGGAGGGACGGGAGAGGGGGCAGGGTAAAGTGGTGGGGGGAAGGTGGAGACAACGTATTTGATAAAATAAATAAATTTAAAAAAGAAAACAACAAAAAAGATTACTCTCAGAAAAATAAAATTCAAAACTGTCCTGTCCTTCCCTTTTTCTTAATCTTTGTCTATCAAACATATTATGTTTTAATATTTATCTAGTTTATTAGATTACTTATCATTAAAATTATACCAATTTTTTAAAAATGTCTTCCCAAATACCTCATTTCTCCTTTGAAGACAAGATACATTCCAAACATTAGTTTTAAACAAATAAACACGCTTGTTAGTATCACTCATCCACATAAAATAGCAATGCTTTTATTTTGGGAAAAGAAAGTTCACTGTTATCATCATTTGTAGAAGGGCATTCTCAGAATAACAGTCCTTTTACTTGAATAAATTTGGTTTGGTGGGGAAAAAATAGGGGGTAAAGAGAACACAGTGTATAGTCACCAGGGACCTGAATTCTAGACTCATTTAAGTAACTTTTTGAAGACCTACATTTAATTAGATTAAGATTTACTAACAAATACTTGTAGAAGGGCCCATTTTGCAGAGAAGAGTAGCTTAAATATTACTGTCAATAACTGCAACCTGGGATTTTATCCTACTTATAAGCTTATTATCTTGCCAGTTTCACAGGTGTTGCAGAAAGACACAAGACTACTAGGTCAGTGACAAAGAACTTGATTACTCACAAAATAGCAGTAGCCAGTGTCAGCTTTATGACAGTTTCGTAAACCCCCAATTCCCATATGGTGACACACAGAGGCCCAGGTAATGACTGTACATGCAGGGGGTTATGTTACAGGATAGAAATCCTGAGGTTAAGGAACCCAAGTATTTTATAATGGGCATAAATATACCTGTCCTTTCCTCTGGACAGTGATGTCACTTTGGCTATACTGAACTGAGCAAACATGCTCTGGAGGAAGACTATTATTTTTTAATTTCATTTTTTAATTACAGTTGACATTCAATATGCAAGACAACAGCAGTGAGACAATCATAAAATTTACAGAGTAATCCCCCCCCATATTTCAAGTACCCACCTGGCAATATACATAGTTATTACAATATTATTAACTATATTCCCTGTGACTATTTTGTAACTACCAATTTGTACTTCTTAATCCCTTCACCTTTTTTCACCCAATCCCCTAATCCCCTTTCCCATTGGATAACTCTGTTTGTTTTTTGTTATCTATCAGCCTGGTTCTACTTTCTTCATTTGTTTTGTTCTTTATTCTCCACATAAATGAAATCACATTATATTTGTCTTTATCTCACTTATTTCACTGAGCATAATACCCTTTAGGTCCATCCATGCTGTTGCAAATTGTAAGATTTCAGTATTTTTTATGGTTGAGTAATATTGCATTGTATATATGTACCACTACATTTTTATCCACTGGTCCACTAATGGGCACTTGGGTTGTTTCCATATTTGGCTATTATAAATAACACTGCAATGAACATAGGGGTGCATATCTCTTTTAGAATTAATGTTTTAAATTTCTTTGGATATATACCCAGAAGTGGAATTGTTAGGTCATAAGGTAGTTCCATTTTTAATTTTTTTGAGGAACCTCTATACTATTTTCCATAGTGGCTATACCAATCTGTGTTCCCACCAACAGTGCATAAGAGTTCTCTTTTCTCTATATCCTTGCCAACACTTGTTGTTTGTTGATTATTGATGGTAGCCACTCTGACAAATGTGAGGTGTTATCTCATTGTGGTTTTAATTTGCATTTCTCAATGATTAGTGATGTTGAGCATCTTTTCATATGGGGGGGGGGGTGTTGGTATTTTTACTATACTAAACAGTAAGCAAACTTGCCTTTTGCTCTGGAAACAATATCTGTACCTTCCAAGGCTGCTCACTATATAAATATCCTTGATATCCTTCAAAAAATAATGCAGTCTAGGAAAAGGGTAATCAGACAGTACGTCTCCTTGCAAGATGTGCATAACATGTGAGAGACTCAGGAGAACTGTCATCTCCCAACAATTACTATGCCTGGCAAACAATACAAGAGGTAAAGCTGACCTGACATCTCTGAATCCTATGTTTATCACAAAACACAAGTTGTAAACAAGAATAGGCCTGTCAACAGCTAGGTCTGGAGTCTAAAATGAAAGATAAGAAATACTACATTTTTATGGAATGACTTAAGACTAGCTTAACATACCAGTAGCATTTTTACAAATTTCACTAAACACTAAAAAATGCAAATAAGCTTTCCCAAAATCAAAGATGGGGTTATGGAGCTTAGCACATGTTATGTAGAAAGTACCATTCTATTGAGTGAGTGGTGGTGGAACACAAATAGAATCTGTCGTCAATAAGCTTAAAGTTTAGTAGAGATGAAAGGTATCTGGAGATAAACATGATCAGGGATTCGTGCAAAAATAAAGCACATAAGTATCTGAGTTAAAAGAAGGAATATGACTTCTAGCTTGAGTGCACTAGGGAAAGTTTATCGAGAAAGTGTGACTTTTGAGGTAGACTTTAGAAGAAAAGTAGTTGTTAGAGATCAAGGAAAGGGAGAAGAGAACAGGACTTCTAGATCATCATGAGAGAAACAGGTAGTTGAAAATAATGCTAAACTGCAATTTCAGTCTTCTAGGAATATAATTATCAAAAAAAAAAAAAAAGGTAAACAACCAGAATTAACATGATAAACTAGGGTGGCCATAAGTGGGTCTTCAATGTCAAGCTTCATTTTGACTTTATTCTTTAGTAACAGAAAAGTGATTGAAGGATTTTGGGAAAGAACACAAAGTAATCAAAACTAGTATTTATAAAAAGTGATCTGCCTTACTGGTTTGAGATGGTCTTCCAATAAGTCGGTTCTTAACTGTTTTAAAAAAATCACTAGTAAAATTTTAAAGTAATATCCAGGCCCCACCCCAGACATGCTGATTCAGTAGTTCTGGCGTGGGGCCCAGGAATGTAAATTTTCAAAGTTCACATGCAATTCTAATGCACACCCTTGGTGGAGAGCTGCTGTTAAGTAACCAATATGATAAAAATTCCAACTCTTCCTGTAACTGGATCACTTTGCATGAAGTAGTGTGCACAGAATACAGTGCTCAAGCATGAGAGAAGAAACTGAAATCGAAGCTCATAGCTCTGCCAGTTTTTCCTTCCCTCACATAAAACCAAGTAGGCAAAAATTGCAAATAGCAAATTCAAGCCAAGGAAAACATGCAAGTTAAATCCAAGAATGTAGCAGCAGGGGAAAAAACAAAGACTACAAAGATTCTTTAGGCAAAAGACAAAAAAAAAGACAAAAGAGCTTGACAAATGATAGGAGTAAGAAAAAAAAAATTTCAATGATAACACATTTGTTGATCATCTACATTCACAAACCACAAAAGAAATGAAAGCTATGTCACTGATATTCTCATATGTTCATCACAGCCCAGTCTATGTCAATAGTATCATCCGAATCTAACATATTAGGAAATAAAGACTCAGAGAGGTTAAGTTTACTAGGTCATGACTAAAAAAAAAATCATAAGCCTGATTCAAATACAAATATTTCTGACTAAAAAGACCAAATTCACACAGTACCATCCTGAATTACACCTCACTTTCGCAACATCTATCATCCTGCCAGATGCAATTTAGCAAGGTCTCCCCATGTATATACAGAGGTTCCAATTTCTTAAAATATGAAACAGAAGGAGAGAGGATCAGTAACAAAGAATTTACTTAACAAACATTAAGTGCCTATCACATACTTGGCATTTACTCAGCTGAGGCTTTTTTTTAAAGCTGAATCTTAAAGTAGAAAGTTTGCCAGATGATCAAAATTTATCTAGTTGTAACTAAAGGCTTTGAAAATAGGGAGAAAAAAGACCTTATACAAATAGATATTTCAAAACTCTATTTGTGGGTTGTGTATTCAGTAGTATTCAATATATGCAAGTCCCAATTCTATGACTTAGGACTCTACTAATGAAAGTATGTATCTCTGAAATGAGAAAAGAAATGAAGTCCTCCTTAGTTTGAAAAGAGGAAAATGTTTTGGAACCTTATCTTAATTGAGGAAAAGAGCAAAAAGCATATTATGAGTCAATTCCCCAATTTAGGACTGTATTTTTCCCTCTTCACTGCAGTATATACTGGGTTGGCCAAAAAATCCATTGGGTTTTTTCCGTAAGATAACCTTAGTTGCACTTTGTTGTCTTTAACTTCATTCTAAACAATTTTTTTTTAGATTGTATGATGTCAGCTGTCATATCAGTGTGCATTTAAAAAAAATCAAAATAGGTGAATTTGTGTAGCTGTTTTAATACTGAAGATAGAAGAAAATAAGCAACACAAAAGCAACTTTTGGCCTATTATGCTTTATTATTTCAAGAAAGGTAACAACACAACTGAAATGCAAAAAAAAGAAAAAGATTTGTGTATTGTATGGAGAAGGTGCTGTTACTGATGGAATGTGTCAAAAGTGGTTTGCAAAGTTTCGTGCTGGAGATTTCTCTCTGGATGCTGTTCTAGAGTCGGGTAGACCAGCTAAAGTTGACAGTGACAAATACAGACATTGAGAATAATCAACAGTATATGACATGGAGATAGCCAACATACTCAAAATATCCAAATCAATAAAGTTATTGGTGAAAATGAAAAATGTGTTTTTTATTTTACGGACTTTTTGGCCAACCAGATACAATGACTAGGTCATCAGCTAATGTTCAGAATTCACTGTGAAAGATTTGTCAAAGGTACTACTTGCAAATAGAATATTATTCAGCCATTTTCCTACCAAAAGGAGGAGGAGAAGGAGGAGGAGGATAAGAAGAAATCAAAATAAGCCCAATTCCTTTGATACAGCACAGGTGCTGCAGTGGCAGTCATGTCGCAATCAAGTCCTCAAGGCTGGCTAAGGAACCGGGGAGGATCAAATATCTGTGGCTGCAAAGCCCTGACCCCCAGCACAACAGGACTGACGTCCCAAGGTGTCCCTACCATTCTGCCTTCCTAAGTCTAGCCAATCATCTTCTGAGTCTCTTCTGTGGAAACTCACGTTCTAGTCTACACAGTAATGAAGACAAAGTTACATCACGTGTTGATAACTATAATGAAGAAAAACAAAGTAGGGAAAGAGGATGAAAAAAAAGGAGGGCGCTGGAAAGGGATATTGCTCTAAAATACAGGATGGAGCAAAAGTAGGCTTATAGTTGTGAATATGCAAAACAGAGTTTATTCTTCTATTACTTTCCATACAAACAACTGTAAACCTACATTTGCCCCACCCTGTATATAGGAAAATCAGGGATGGCGTCTTTGATACAATGAGTGAGTCAAGACTTAAAAGACCAGTATACGGACATTCGGGCAAAATGAAACAGCATGTAAAAGGCAAGTAAAGTGAAGGCATGCCTGGTGCATGCAAGATGCAAAGATGGTCTGTGAGGATGTTGTGGAGTGAAAGTGGGAAATATTGTTAAAAAAAAAAAAAAAGCTTCTGAAATAAGAGGTGAGGGTCGATTAAAAAAAGACCTTCCAAGTTAGTTCTATTAAGTTCCCTGACTTTTCTAAGTGAGGGGGGAAGGCTTTGGAGAGTTTTGAAAAAAAATAGGGACATTACCTGATGTGCTTTTCAGAAAGGTCACTGGCTACTATGACAAACAGTCCGTAAGAACAAGAGTGAAAGCAAGGAGACTAGGTAAGACAGTAGTGTGAAATCTAAGCAAGAGATAATGGCTTAGAAAACTTTCCTGGATGACTCTATTTAAAAAAAAAATAATAATAATATATATATATATATTTTAATAAACTCACCCTCACCCAACAACCTTCCAGAAAAAACAATGAAACAAAAGATGAACAGTTCCATGTTAAAACCAAGTAACCAGGACCACATCTCCTATTTTAGTGAGATAAAGAGGGAACCATAAAACTCTGAAGACATATCACTAACATGTGATTGTTCCAACCACCATATATAACTTAGGAACTTAGGAAGCATATATGGATACTGTTTCACCTCCTACTGAATATTTTATAGAATATATATATTCTATAAAAAAATATATTCTATATATAAAATATATAGAATATATATTCTATATTTTACATAAAATATAGAATATATATTCTATAAAATATTCAGCAGGAGGTGAAACTGAATATTTTATATATATATATATGGAAAAGGAAAGAACTAAGAGCTTAGGAAAATGAGTGTCAAAAAACTGTAAATATTATTCTCCACTATTCCATCCACAATGTGTTTCTGAAGATGGCATAATTAAACAGAGCATATTTTCTATATGAACACTACTATAACCATGAGTTTCAGTTCCTAACCAAGATTTTCAAATTATCCATCTTCTAAGAACAGTGATAAAACAACTCCAAGCTTCTTTATACTTTTAAAATGTCAACTATTCTCCAAATGAAAAGGTGTTATGAAATTAAAATTGAGAGAAACCATATATGGTATAGAATAGACTGAACTTAACATTTTATACATGCTAAAAAAAGCCCTAGAATGATTAAAGGATTTGTCCAAGGTAATAGCTACTAACATAGTCCAAGACTAGAAGTCAGGGCTCTGGAATCCTAATACATTGTCACTTTACTGTCTTATAACTATTGCTTTAAAAAAGGAAAGGAAAAAAAAAAGCCTTCCAGAAATGACATACTAACTGAATATACTGACTATAGAAAAGGACTCAGTATAATAAGTGCTCTAAAAAACTCTGACAATACTATCATAAGTTGACCGAGCATTATAATAACCATAGCTGTTATAAGAAAATATTTAATTAAGAATCACTTTGCTTTCTTAGATTTCAAAAGGGCTTTGAGGGTAGGGGCTCTTGGTGTTTAGTGGGGTTGGGCTATAAGGTGAAAGGACTGGAAGAATAACTAAAACTGAAAGTTGTTAACACACTAAAGCTGATGAGAGTGGGGACTGGGTTGAAGGGGAGAACAGAGAGGAAAAACTAGGTTTGCCATTTTATTCTACATATTTTTTTAAATTTACATTCATATATTACTTATGTAGTTTTAGAAGAAGGAAAACAAATGTTATCTTGAATCCTCCAAAAGCACTCAACTCCTTCTTAACTGACATGAAGAAGTTATAGTCATTTTTCAGCTACTCTTTGAAAGCATTATCAAATCCTGTGTTAAAACTTTCATAACTCTAAATGTACAGGTGCCATATATATTAAAATGCTAATCTCAAAAAGTCACCTTTTATTCTAAATTCCAAACTTTATTTGATAAAGTAAATCTCTTCAGCGTTAATTGGGCAAGGGGAAATGTATAGAAAAAGGAATTGCTATTATAAAATAGTAAAAAACACGACAGGTATATAGATATATATTTATATTATTTTACCTGTAATAAAAAGGAATTTAAAAAACCATCCTTTAACAATTCACTGCTCAACATCTAACACTGTAAAATACTTATTCACTTGCATGCAAAAGGAAAATAAGACAGTTTAATGTATTTTTAAATTCCAAATATCTCAAATGTTTATGATATACACAATAAAACTCCACACACCAAAACTCAATCTATCAATGAAATTGGCTTCTGTTCTTTCTTAAATAGATACATCTAAATTTGGTCTAATCAAGGCATCATTCCTAGATTCTGTAACACTTTTTATACAAGAGAAAAATATACTGTGCCTGGGAGGGAAAACATACGTAAGTATGGTACTTAGGTGAATACTAAAGCTAACAATAAATTCTATAAATTGGGCTTAAATCAAATTCATCTCAACATTCAGTGAAGAGGCAAAAAGCCTGTAGCTTTGATATAACCATTTGAAAGATAATAATTAATAGAATATTGCATGCCAGCATCAAAACTAAAAGCAACTCTTCACAAATAAATTAGGTCATATGAAATCAGCATCAACATACAACAAAGAAAAGGTAAATGACTTTTTTTTAAAAAGCTCTCAAATCTTCAAGATCAAACACAGCAAATTAAAAAAAAAATCAGCTTTGAAGTAATTTTTGGGGAAGCAAAGAGGAGGTAAAAGAGGGAAAGCACTTGTTACTTATTTTCTTTACATACTTGTTTTTATATTTTTAAACTTTTTCTAATAATAACACCCTCCTCCCAAAATCCACACCTTTGAATTTTCCAGAATCATTTTCTAATAAATCCATTCTGGGCAAGATTCCAACTCAGCAAAATTGAGCAAATAATCACTGAAAGATTTCTTTTGGTATTTGTTTGCGTTTTGGGCATTGTAGGAATTGAAAGTACTGCTTTCATAAGCTATATCCTGTCATAAGTAAAAGGAGATAAAGAAAAAGTAGCCTGCTCTACAAAGATAAACATTAACAAATATTTTAGGTTAAGGGAATTGAAGAGGAATTCTTTTGTTGTTGTTGTTGTTGATGATGATTTCCTTTGCTGTACAAACACTATTTAGTTTGATGTAGTCCCAGTTGTTTTTCTTTTGTCTCCCTCGCCTAAGGAGATATATCAGATAAAATACTGCTATGTGCAGTGTGTGAGATTTTACTGCGTATGTTGTTTTTCTAGGATTTTTATTATTCCTAATAAAAATTTAAGCCTAACATTTAAGTCTTGAATCCATTTTGAATTTATTCTTGTGTGTGGCGTAAGAATGAGGCCTAGTTTCATTTTTCTGCACATATCTGTCCACTTTTCCCAACACCACTTATTAAATAAACTGTCTTCAGTCTATTGTTTGTGCTTACTTCCTCTGTGAAATATTGACTGATTGTAAAGCTGTAGGTTTATTTCTGGACCCTATATTCTGTTCCATTGATCTATGTATCTGTTTTTATGATAGTACCATGCTGTTTTGATTACTATGGCCTCATAGTACAGTTCTATATTAGGTAGTTTGATTCCTCCAACTTTGTTCTTCTTTCTCAGGATTGCTGTTATTATGGGGGCCTTTTGTGATTCCATATGAATGTTTTAAATATTTGGTCTTGTTCTGCGTAATACATCATTCATATCTTGATAGGAATTGCATTGACTCTATAGATTGCTTTGGGTAGTATGGCCATTTAAATGATGTTAATTCTTCCTATCCATGAACACAGTATGTCCTTCCCTTATTTGTATCTTCTTCAGTTTCTTTCTTCAGCACCTTATAATTTTCTGCACAAGGTATTTTACATCCTTGGTTAAATTTATTCTTAGCTATAGTATTCCTTTTGAAGCAATCATGAATGGGATTGTTAATTTTCCTTTCTGATAGTTCAGATTGGTGTATAAAAAGGCAAGTGATTTCTGGATATTAATTTTATATCCTGCTACTTCACTGAATTTACCACTTACAGTAGTTTCTGTGTGGACTCTTTATGGTTCTCTATGTACAGTATCACATCATCTGAAAATAAAGACAGTTTTACATTTAATTTCCCATTTGGGTGCCTTTTATTTCTTCTTCTGTTCTGATTGCTATGGCTAGGACTTCCCATAGAAGTGAGAACATACATCCTTGTCTTGTTTCCGATCCTAAGGGTAACACTTGCAGTTTTTGCCTTGGTATGATGCTGGCAGTGGGTTTGCCATATATGGCCTTTATTATGTTTAGGTATATTCCCTTTATTTCCACTTTGCTGAGAGTTTTGATCATAAATGGGCTCTAGATTTTATCAAATGCTTATTCTGCATCTATTAATATGATCATGTGGTTTTTAGCCTTTAAGTTTTTTATATAGTATATCATACATATTAACTTGCAAATGTTGTACCAACCTTGCATTCCCAGAATATACCCAACTTGATCATGGGTTATGATCTTTTTGATGCATTGCTGTATTCAGTTTGCTCACATTTTAGCATCTATGTTTATCAAGGTTATTGGCCTATTTCTTTATTTGTAATGTCTTTATCTGGTTTCAGAGTTAGGATAATGCTGGCCTCATAAAATGAGCTTGGGAGCCTTCACTTCTCTTAAATTTTATGAAGTGGTTTGAGGAGAGGTGTTAGTTTTCCTCGAACTGTTTAGTAAAATTCATCTGTGAAGTCTTCTGGTCCAGGGCTTTTGTTTGTTGGGAGTTTTTTGATTATTGCTTCAATTTCACTAGGTATAATCTCTCTATTCAGATTCTCTGCATCTTCCTGATTTAGTTTTGGAAGATCTTATATTTCTAGGATTTTACCTATTTCATCCAGGTTGTCAAATTTTTTGTCATATAGTTCATAACATTTTCTGATACTCTTTTGTATTTTTTTAATGTCAGTTGTTATTTCTTCTATTCATTTCTGATTTTATTTATTTGGGTCCTCTCCTCTTTTCTTGGTGAGTCCAGTTAAATGTTTGTTAATCTTTTTTATATTTTCGAAGAACAACTTTTGGATACATTGATCTTTTGCATCATTTTTTTAGACTCTACTTCATTTATATCTGCTCTAATCTTTATTATTTCCTTCTATTCCCTTTGGGCTTTGTATGCTATTCTTTTTCAAGTTCTTTTTTTTATTTTTATTTTTTTAATTTTTTTGTTCAAATACATTTGTCTCTGCCTACCCCCCACCACTTTCCCCTGCCCCCCGCCCCCACCTCCCTCCCTCAAGCCTTCCCCACTTTAGCTTTGTCCATGAGTCCTTGCTGTATGTTCCTTGTTGACCTGGAGAGGAATTCTAATCAGGAAACTGATCTGTATATAGATCAAAAAGTTGTGCCTGCAGTCACTCCCAAGGCAAGAAGAGCCTCATATAACTTAACCCCAAATTTATACATATGAAGTTTACTTGAATATTCCGAGTTACTCAGAACTAACCACTTAAATTACGACAATTTCCATTATTAGTTATTTTTAACACTTATTAGGTACTGTACTTATTTTACTTACAAGTTAGTTGTGAAAGACTTCTTTTACATTAATTCTAAAATCTGTCTGTCTCTAAGTAATTTTCTTGGAGCGAAAAAATAAGCTAAATCTCCATGAAAGCTATCATATCCTTCTCTAATGTTCAATTTAAAACATCTTAGAAATCTATATAGCCCTAGGTTTATTTATTACTTTGTAAGAGTACTCCAAACCCTAAAGGACAACATAGTCATGTATACATGCACTCACACACAATTTGATGAGCTGAACAAGATAAATTAATCTCTAAATTCTTATTCCTAAGATTTTATTAAATATACACTTAAAAGATTTCTTTTTTAAAAATTTAACTTATTTCAGGAGCTATCCAGTCACAATGGAGGCATACATAAGTAAACGCGATTTACCTCCTTGTACAACCACAGCAAAATTACTGCTAAACTATAGAACAACTATCATTCAGAACCATCAGATAATCAGGCTGTATCAAAGCCCAACAACTAAGGAATTAAAGAAACCAACTACATTCTTCCAGGCAGGTAGTATGTGCTGAGAGACAGAGACGTGGAGTGGGTTGGTCCCCAACCCACATGTGGTGGATATAAAATGGAGGGATATGTTGAGAGTAAGGGATCACAGCCCCACATCAGACCACCTAGCCCAGGGTTCCAGTGCCAAAACGACAGGTCCCAATAACTTTAGGCTGTAAAAACCAGTGAGGGTTGGACTGGAGGAAGAAACTGTGGGTCTCTCAGGTGTCTCCTCTTGGAGGACCTCACACACAGACTTACTCAGACTCACTCCCTCTGGGCTAAAGAAGTGGAGCAACACCTTGAAGGGAACCAGTGGCATATGGGGAGGAACTGTAGTGTCTGGCATCAGGGCAAGAGCTAGGGGACAGCCTTCTCCCAGACAGAACTGCAGACAACAGCCATTGTTCCTTTTCTGAGCCCTCCCCCATACAGAGCAACAGGCAGCAGCACCTAATCTGAGTCTCCATCAAACTGGCTCATATGTTAGCACTACCCTGACAGTTACTTAAGGCTCCTCCCCATCCAACCTGCAGACCCACCCAAGCTGGTAACAGTGGCTTTTCCATATGAATGGCTAGGCTAGGCACAGGCTTCAGACCTTCTTAAATCCACTCAAACAAGCAACAGCTGAGCCAAGCCCAGCCCCACACCTCTGCTGAGTGGCCACAGGCCTGCTGGGCACTAGCAGCAGCCATCTGCAGATCACTTTATAGTTTATGTCAAGGAGTCCCAAACTGAACACAGGTCAGGGCCGACCTTGGCCTACACCACCTAGAAAACCCAGAGCCTGTGCACTCAGCAGATGTTTACAGACCATGTAGGGTTACCACTACTCAATCACTTCCACAAGCCATGGAAGGAGATGGTTGATAGCCAGTGGTCACAGCCAGTCCCATCAGCTGTCTGGTAAGAGTAAATCGTCCCAAAAACCTACTAACAGCAATCAAGACTCAACTACAAGAGTGTACTTGGCCCACACAATGTGTATACCTCGAGTACCCAGCTTGGGGGATAGAAGAGTTTGTGCCACTGGACCCTACAGGGCACTTATTACATTAGGCCACACTACCAAGACAGGGAGTCGTAGCAGCTCTACCTAATACATAGAAACAAACACACGGAGACTGCCAAAATGAGGAGACAAAAAAATATGGTCCAAATGAAAGAAAAGAACAAAACCCCAGAAAAAGAACTAAACAAAATGGAGGTAAGAAATCTATCAGATGCAGAGTTGAAAACATTGGTTATAAGGATGCTCAAGGAACTCTGTGGGTATTTCAACAGCATAAGCATGATCCAATCAGAAATGAAGGAGACACTAAATGAAATAAAGAACAATTTATAGGGAATCAACAGTGGAGTGGATGAAGCCAAGAATCAAATCAATGATTTGGAACATAAGGAAGAAAAAGGCATCCAATCACTACAGCAAAAAGAAAAAAAGAATTAAAAGAAAATAGAGGATAGTTTAAGGAGCCTCTGGGACAACTTCAAGCATTCCAATGTTCACATGATAGGGGTGCCGAAGGAGAAGAGAGAAAGCAAGAAATTGGAAACCTATTTGAAAAAATAATGAAAGAAAACTTCCCTAATTTGGTGGAGGAAATAGATGTATAAGTCTGGGAAGCATAGAGTCCCAAATAAGATGGACATAAAGAAGATCACACCAAGACACATCTAAAATGCCAAAGGTTAAATATAAAGAGAGAATCTTAAAATCAGCAAGAGAAAAGCACATAATTACCTACAAAGGTGTTCCCATAAGACTGGCAGCTGATTTCTCAAAAGAAACTTTGCAGGCTAGGAGACGGGCAAGAAGTATTCAAAGTCATGAAAAGAACCTACACCCTAGGTTACTCTGTCCAGCAAAGCTATCATTTAGAACTGGAGGGCAGATAAAGTGCTTCCCAGACAAGGTAAAGCTAAAGGGGTTCATGATCACCAAGCCATTATTATATGAAATGTTAAAGGGGCTTATTTAAGAAAAATAAGATCAAAACTATGAACATTAAAATGGCAATAAATACCTAACTATCAACAACTGAATCTAAAAAAACAAACTAAGCAAACAAGCAGAACAGAAACAGAACCATAGCTGTGGAGAACAGTGGGATGGTGGCCAGTTGGGAGGGGGTCTGAGGGAACAGGGAAAAGGTGAAGGGATTAAGAAGTTCAAATTGGTAGTTACAGAATAGGCAGGGGGATGTTAAGAGCAAGTATAGGAAATGGAGTTGCCAAAGAACTTATATGCGTGACCAAAGGACATGAACAAAGGAGCGGGGACTTGCCAGAGGGAGTAGGGAGTGCTGGGTGGTGGGGGACAAAGGGAGAAAAACTGGGACAACTGTAATAGTATAATCAATAAAATAAAATAAAATTTAACTTATTTCAAAGTTTATTTAAAATGGGATTCCCAGGTCTCTAGATGATTTCAGTAATAGGAGCTCCCAAACTTTGTGTTTCAGAAGACCTCATTATTTTATCCTATTCGCAATACAGAACAGTACTATATATACCTTTACAGAAGCTGTAAAACTATATTCTCTCACCCCATATCGCCACTTCAGAGAATTCTTAAGAAAACACTTGAACAGGAATAAAACAGTATATACACAAGAGTATTCCAAGCATTGTATCTACACTAGGAAAAAATAGATAAAATCCAAGTGCTAAAAAGATGTAGAAAGGAAAATGGAGGGGGGGGGAATCTTACCTATTAAAACATTTTTTGAACACTAGATAGGAATAAGAGTTTGGTACATTAAGGAACCAAGAGATCACAAAGTATTTTTGGCTATGATTATAATTATAGGTAGTATGCAAAAGCTAGTGGTTTGTGGGTAATATTTTCTCTTCAAAATTATCTCTGGCCTTATGGCTGCATAATTTTTAAATAAAAATGGAAAAATATAAAGCCATTTCCGTATCATCCGGCCTTAACATCCAAAAAGAGAATACAAACTCCCCTTTTGAAGAAGCAAGTTGCTGAATTTAACTTAGAAGTGCCATTAACTAAATTACCCATGGCTGAGATTGCTAAAGAAGAAATACTAAGACTATTTACATGTCAGAAAACTTGCTAAATCTAAAAGCATGTATTTTTGAACCATGAGATGCTATTTTACTGATTTGAGGAATTTCATGTCATGTTGTCTTTGTTTTGATTACGTAAAAACCCAGTATTTCAGAAAATAAAACAGTTGGTTTTGCCTGATTAAGTTTTTGAAACCAGGGACTAGTGGGCAAAGGCTAGGTAATTCCATTTTAATGAAATTAAGTATCTCTGCATACTGTAATGGAAAAACCTCAGTCTTTTTTCCTTTCTGTGTAGGGAAAAACCCAGTTCTTTTCTATTTGTGTTTCTTTACTGTGTGTTTCCTTTACCAGTCACACGTAACACATCACTTCTGACACTTCTGGTCACCCAATGTGTGGAGGTTTTACCCCACACCAAGCAATTCTCTGTAATACCAGGTGTGTGTCCTACCATTCAACTCAATTCTGACACTGTCTACCTAGAGATAGAATCAGATTCTACAGATTAAGGGCTGAGTCCCACAAGACTGCTCCCCAGCTCCTACTTCAGAAACCAGTTTGCAAGCTCAGGTTATCATCACCTGTGCTTCTGAATAACTGGCTATAAATCAGAGGTTCCAATGACACCCCCCAACCTTGGGTTCAATTACTTGCTAAAGTAGCTTCAAAATTCAGGGGAACACTTACTTACATTTACAAGTTTATTAAAAGATGTGATAAAAGATACACATGAATATCTAAACAGAAGAGCTGCGTAGGGTAAGGTATATAGGATGGGGCTCAGAACTTCCATGCCCTTCCATGCCCAGGCATGCCACATTCTCAGCACCTCCATGTCCATGTGTTTACCAACTTGGAAACTTTCCAAACCTCATACTTGGCAGAGTTTATGGAGGCTTCTTTACATAGGCATAATGGATTATTAACTCCATTTCAATCCTTCATCTTCAGAGAAGGGGGAAATGGGGCTGAAAATTCCAAGCTTCAAATCATGACTTGCTCTTGCTGGTGACCAGCCCTTATGCAGGAGCCCACCACAGTTGCCTCATTAGAACAACAGACATTTCTGGCATCCATGAAATTACAAAGATTTCTTTTCAGGAGCCCTGGTTCAGGAGCAGGGGTCAAAACCCAAAACGTACAAGAGATGGTTCTAGTGTTCGTATCACTTAAGAAATTACAAGGGTTTTACGAGATCTGTCCAAGGAACCGGGCAGAGACCAATATATATTATCTATTACCTCATACATACAACCATCAAATATCTGGAGAGAGTTCAACTTGAGAACACCAAAGGCAAAACCTAATAGAAAGTATGGAGAGAACCTACAATCGTTTTTTTAAAAAAGATTTCATTTATTTACTTTTAGAGAAGGGGAGGGGAAGGAGAAAGAGATGGAAAAAACAGTGATCAGTTGTCTCTCGCATGCCCACAGCAGGGGACCAGGCCCGCAACCCAGGCAGGTGCCCTGACCAGGACAGAACCGTCAACCTTTTGCTTCACAGGGTGATGCCCAACCCGTTAAGCCATGCCCGACAGGGTAGAATGTACAATCTTTGGAGGAAAAAAGATAGATGAGGTAGGGAAAGTTGTAAACTGAATAGGAAGATTTTCTGGCCTACGAGTGAATTAACCTTGATAAAATAATTCTTGTTGGACTCAGAATTTCCTAAGCCCAGAATTTCTAGGTGCCCATCTTAGAGTCACTACCCTCTGGCAAGTATCAAAGAGTTGCCCATACATTTGATTTAAGAACTTCTTATCAGGGAAGCAGTAAAGTCTACAAGGCTTCAAATCTAATTCCTGAATACCCCCTTATTTGATAATGTAAGAGTCCAACCTAATAACTGTTGAGATGGGAATGGAGAGAGCTCACCAGATACCCCCATTATTTGGTCAGAAATATCATCAGTCTCCAACAGCAGCCAGGAAATAGAATAGCTTTGTACAAGACTGGGCTTAGAATGAAAACTGTAGTCTATTAATTTAAACAGAGCATAAATATTACAATATTACAGCAGCAGAAGTCCCCTCTTTCTCTGATACCAAACACATACCAAATGTTTGCTTCCCATCTTCTTCAAAATGAGCGGGAAGGGAATGAATACTGGGCAAAAAAAGGAAGGAAGGAAGCAGGGAGAAAAAGATCAAAGTTTCTAAAAAGAAAGTATAGACCATAGGAGCATATCAAGTTATTAATAGTACAAAACAAAACTAACAAGCAGGCTAGGTCCTAATATATCACCCAATCAGGACCCCTTAAAGGAAAGTCCCAATGAAAAGCCAAACTATGTCCTGGCTGGTGTGGCTCACTGGACTGAGTGCCAGCCTGCGAACCAAAGGGTCGTCAATTGGATTCCCAGTCCGGGCATATGCCTGGGCTGTGGGCCAGGTCCCCAGTAGGGGGCGCGCTAGTAGCAACCACATATTAATGTTTCTCTGCCTCTTTCTCCCTATCTTCCCCTCTGTCTAAAGATAAAATCTTTAAAAAAATTGGAAATTGGGGAAAATTTAAAATAAAAATTTTTTAAAAAAAGAAAAGCCAAATTATAATCAAAGGTAAAATGACTTATTCTCGCTTTCCTTGAATCACTTCCTTCCACCTTCATGCTGACCATAACTTTCTTATTAAAAGTAGTCTTTGCTCAGACTGACAACAAAACAACTATTTCAGTTTTAGCTCTTCTCTCATAAAATTTTTTCATGCCCCCTACCCTATCTCAACTCCCTGATTCAAATAACCTTGACTATATTTGGGTGTTAGGCTATCTCTTCCACAGGCCACTCACCAGTTGATTACAACTAGCTTCACTCAGACACTGACTTTAGGTGAAATTCAAAGAGCATCATGGATCAATCTCCTAAACACTGATCTATAAGTAGTGGAGTAACTTCCTTTTAGAAAGCTTCATGAAATTAAACAAGAATCAACTGATGAATAAATGTAGTAGAAGCACATTACTTTGGATTACCCTCTCTGAGGGAATGGATAACACCTTCCACTGGAGTCAAGAGAGGTGAAGACAACCACTATACCACCACCACCTGTAGAAGATCACAAAACCAAAACCCAGAGCTCCTTTAAGAAATCTGTTAGAGTGAACAGCAAAAATAAGGAGATTTTCCTAGTCTGTTCTGAAAGAGGCCCAGATATACCCTACAAATTTCGTCTCTAGTACACTCAAACAACTGTTATACTCAGGAGGGTTAAGATTTTGTTATAACCAAGATACTTCCTAGTTAATTCTGTTCAAGGTAAACAGGTTCAGACAAAATAGTTTGGACAAAATAAACATTTAACACAAATGAGAATTCTTTAAATGACTTTTCATCCAAAAGGAGTGCTTCACAATAACTGAGGGAAAAAGAGTCCCAGTCTCTATCTTTAGCTCTTTTTTAAATAATCTTAATTGATATTGAGATTATTCCCATTTAAAAATAATTAAGTTTTTGACTTTTGGCCAAGATGGAGGTGCAGGTAGATACACATTGCCTCCTTGAACAACAACAAAAAAAAGAAAAACATTTAAAAACAAAAAATAATCAGAACTGCCAGAAAATCGAACTGTATGGAAGTCTGACAACCAAGGAGTTAAAGAAGAAACATTCGTCCAGACCGGTGGGAGGGGCAGAGACTGACATATAAGGCAAAAGGAGCAGAGCAAGTGACTTAGTTCCTTCTCTGAGCCCTCCCCTACATAGCATCAAAACGCAGCGATGTGAGTTGCCCCACCCTGGTGAACACCTAAGGCTCCATCCCTTCCAACATAACAGGCCTGCTGAGACAAAGAAATATGGTCCAAATGAAAAAACAAATCAAAACTCCAGAAAAAATACAACTAAGTGATGAAGAGACAGCCAACCTATCAGATGCAGAGTTCAAAACACTGGTAATCAGGATGATCATAGAGTTGGCTAAGTATGTTGTAAAATGGAGGAAAAAGTGAAGGCTATGCAAAATATAATAAAGACAAATGTACAGGAAACCAGTAGTAAAGGGAAGAAAACTGGGACTCAAATCAACGATTGGGAGCAGAAAGAAGACACAAACATTCAACCAGAACAGAATGAAGAAAGAAGAATTCAAAAAAATGAGAAGAGGCTTAGGAACCTCTGGGACAACTTTAAATGTTCCAACATCCGAATCATAGGGATTCCAGAAGGAGAAGAAGAAGAGCAAGAAATGGAAAACTTATTTGAAAAAATAATGAAGGAGAACTTCCCCAATCTGGCCAAGGAAATAGACTTCCATGAGATCCAGGAAGCTCAGAGAGTCCCAAAGAAACTGGACCCAAGGAAGCACAAACCAAGGCACATCATAATTACATTACCCAAGATTAAAGATAAGGAGAGAATGTTAAAAGCAGCAAGAGAAAAGGAGACAGTCACCTACAAAGGAGTTCCCATAGGCTGTCAGCTGATTTCTCAAAAGAAACCTTGCAGGCAAGAAGGGGCTGGAAAGAAGTATTCAAAGTCATGAAAGGCAAGGACCTACATCCAAGATTACTGTCTCCAGCAAAGCTCTCATTTAGAATGGAAGGGCAGATAAAGTGCTTCCCAGATAAGGTCAAGTTAAAGGGGTTCACTGTCACCAAGCCCTTCTTATATGAAATAAAGGGACTTATCTAAGAAAAAGATGAAGATCAAAAACCATAAACAGTAAAATGACAACAAACTCACAACTATCAACAACTGAACCTAAAACAAAAACAAAAACTAAGCAAACAACTAGAACAGGAACGGAATCACAGAAATGGAGATCAGAGGGGAGAGGGAAAGGGGAGAATGGGGGAAAAGGTACAGGGAATAAGAAGCATAAATGGTAGGTACAAAATAGACAGGGGGAGGTTAAGAGTAGTATAAGAAATGGAGAAGCCAAAGAAATTATATGTACTACCCATGGACATGAACTAAGGTGGGGGGTGGGGGGGGTTGTAGCAGGGAGGGGAATAAAGAGAAGAAAAAAATGGGACAACTGTAATAGCATAATCAGTAAGATACATATATTTTAAAAATTTTTAAATAAAGTTTTTAAATGTACAATACATAACATATACTAAAATTAGAAAATTAAACATGTACACAAATCTGTGAATTCCTTACAATAAAATATTTCATGTGTTGAAGTTTAAATTACATTTTGATAGTTTTTTAAAAGGCAGACCCAAGAACTAAAAAGAAACCTGTTACTCTTGAATTCAGGCATAACAAAGGGAAAATCTAACTTAACAGCATTGACTTTCTATAGATTTTTTACCTCTCAAAAAAATACCAAATTGATCCATTGAGTAATTAGCATAACTATAGTCTCTTTACCAGTTTATCAGTGACAAGACAAAATAACTAACTGTACAACCCAGCACTTTAAAGTTTTTCATGTTAATGCAAGCCATATTGTACTTTTGGAAAATGTGTCTTTTAAATTCTGGTTGATAGATAAATCCTTAAAACTAAAGTATTAAAGTGTAGCAAATTATGTATCTTGTTGACAATTTTCTTCCACTAATTAATGGCTAAGAGATTAACTATCCACTTTTTAACTTGCAAAGGATGCCCTTCTTATTTCATCTGGCTCTTACCTTTTAGGTCTCAGCTGTTACTTAAGCTCTTCCAGAGGCCTTTCCAGATTAAATGCCCTAGTTTTGTACTCCTGATAGCACTTCACACTTCTATTAACATAACATTTATATACACTGAATTGTAACTGTCTGGCAGTGACTGGGACAAGTAGGTGCTCAAATACTTGTTGAATGAAGAGGTCAAAAGTAAAGTTGTCAGAATAGCCTCAAAATGGTAGAGAAGTGAACCCTCTTCTGGGTTCATGGTAAATGAGGGATAGAGGTGGGAGCAGAAGTAGGAAAGCCATGGGTGGAAGAGTGCACGTCCTTGTGAAGTTAGAATGACAAACAGGACAGTAAGACTAAGAAAAAAACATGGTGACTTACTTTTATATATCCATTCACTTTTATAATGATATACATAACTGGTTTAAAAATTAGATGAAACAATTTAAGGAAAAGGATACATATTTTATTTTTAAAAATTACTAAAAAGATTCATAAACTAGAAAAATCTCACCTGTCATGGGATCAAAGAGCTGATTAGCTTCTAAATCTGTAAAAGTATTAGAACAGACAGGACATTTGAAGGAAGCCCGGTTGGTGGAATCTCTCTCATCAGTTTCAATCCTCCTTCTCATGTGGTCCAATTTGTACTTTACCACATTTACAAGAGTACGATAATTGATAAAGTAGTAGTTATGGCGAGTGGTTTTCCCATCTGCAGCTGTCTCTACTCTCATTCTGCATTTGATGAACTTGTCTCCCTTCAAATTATTCAAAACTGACCGAAGTTGCTTCCGATCAAACTTGAGCAGCTCCAGCATATCCTCTTCTTTCACACAAGGGTTCCGGATCAAGATGTCCAAGGCCAAAGCATGCTCAATGCCATAAAACCCCCGGATCACATACTTGGCCAACCTCTTCAATGCTGCAGGAACCTCCGTGAGGACATCTGGGTCTGCCATCTTTTAGCAGCAAACTTCACTTTAAATGTACTGAATTCAAAAAAAAAAAAAAAAAGATGATTACCTAGGCATAGTAAGGACATGGTGATCATTTTAAGTCTAGAATAATCAGCCCATTAGGGAGCTACCACTACTCTTGGAGTGCCACAAAGGTACTCGACCATTGTTTTATAAGACTTACAATGCTTAAGCATTTAACAGGGAACAATAGTCTCTTCCAGGGTACACAAAAAGATTACACCTAAAAAGCTTGACATATTTCTTAAATGGCTATTTTCATGATCTACATGTGCTTGATTAAAAAAATTAACTTATTACTTATAGCAATCATACCAAATCCACTTTATTTCAGAAAGAGAAACACAGAAAAATTAAATGAAGTCTCACTATTCTTAATGCTATAGAGCTGTGATTTTCAACCTTTTTCATCTCATGGCACACATAAACTAATTACTAAAATTTTGCAGCACACCAAACCAAAAAAAAAAAAAAAGTGTGTGTGTGCGCGCGCGCGCGCGCTTTTGCCAGTGTGGCAAAAAAAAAAGGTAAAATTTTGATTCATTCTCACCAGACAGCTCTTGTTGCATTGGTTGTTACCATTTTTTATTTGGTAATTTAAGGGGAAAGGTTTCAGTTGCCCCAACTAGTCAGGTATTGCATGTTTTAAATATTATTGCAGCACACTGCTGAATATCACTGCTGTATGTCTTTGGGAATATTGGAAACCCCCCTCCCACCCTGCAAGAAGTCTAGCAGTTAGTTAGCATATCCTTAGACTGTCTTTATTTCTTGAGTAAAATTTTTCTACCAAGATAGATTTTGGAATGTTTTGCATAGTCACGCTCTCACAATAAAATCACAAGAAACCAATAAACACGTAATAAACACGTAAGTAATCACCAACTGGAGTGTTTAGCAAAATTACTGTTTTACGAAAGAAATGAACACTCAGATACAGACAACTTTACCAACCTTGCAACGTTAAATCTGATGACCAATTAAGTAAATACCATACAGTACTTTAAAAAAAGAAGCCCAAGATATCCTTAAATACTAGATCCCTTGCAGAACAAAGCAACTGTACCCAATTCTTATGCCATGGCCCAGAAAGCTGTCTTATAGAAGCTCAAAATGGCACGGGGTAGACTTTTCATGTGATTGCTAAAAAGCATGGGCTTTGGATTTCAGATTTAGAGAGCCTGTGTTTTAGTAGCTGTGTGATCCTCAGCAAATCCCTTAAACCACCAGCCATACTTTACTCTCTGAGAAATAACAATAATATTAACTATCTCAATGAGGTTGTTGTGATGAAAAAATGAGAATGTAAGCAATGCACTTATGAAGCTCTTGTTAGTAATAGATTCCATATTGACTTAATATGTCCCAAACTAAATACGGTCAGGCTATCCACGTACACTATGTCAAATGAAATTCCCTACACCATATGGAAATTTTTAACAGACATCCCATTTAACTAATCCAATAAAGAATCATATTCAGTTATTAGCACTAGTTTCTACTGAATCTTTTATTTAAAATCAGTGGTTATCAACCCTATCAGATTTAATATCTCTTTATGAGAAACATTTTTATTCCACAGTACTGCACTAAAAAGATATTCCTAAATAACCTATCTATATACCCATCCAGGGGGAGGGTAGAAAATTAGTTGTAATAAAATACAGGGTCTGGCACAAATAACACCCCTCTTTTAATTACATAAAAATCTTTTATTACAAAATCATAAGCATGTAATTCTGTAACATAACAACATCACACTCAAGCACACCATAACATTTTAGGTGAAATGTTCAAATTGCTGTCCATCTTGTGTGAGACATTCATGTACCCTACCAACCACACTCAAAGGTGTTACATCTGCCAGACCCTGTATATATTTCATATTGTAAATACTCAGGCATGACTATACAAGAGACAACAAAGTAGCACCTAGATCCAAACCTGTGATCCTACAGCCTTCCTGTTGTCCCAAGGGTCAAGGGTGCCAAACAAGTGCCTGGTTTCAACACCAAAGTAGTATCATATCATACTGTCAGATGCATTTTGTTCTCCTTTCCAATATGATTGATACAACTTGTTTTCAATGATTGGTAAAACACAAAATTCAGCTTCAGAAACATCAAACACACCGAAGAATGGCAACAAATATCAAAATAACCTAAACAACCTACTTTTCTAATATTATTTCCTACGACTGTATTCCCCTCTCTGAACTCCCACCACATACACTCTGTATCTGGAATCAATGGTTCTCAACACTGGCTGTAAAGTAGGATCATCTAGGGAGCATTTTCAAATACCCACTTGGGACCCATTCCCAGAGATTCTATTTCAGCTGGTCTGGGAGGGTCAGATTAGGCATCGTCTTATTTTAAAAGTTCTTTAGGTGACTCCAACACACAGAAAAATTCACTGACCACTACATCAGACAAATCTGGTGACTGGCTATTACATATCCTGCTAATGCATGTCCTGCACTTGAAGGACAGTTATTTAGCCTGTTTCCATGGCCTGAAACTGAGGTGGTCTTAAAGGTTTGAGCAAGGGAGTGACATGAGGACTCTGAAATCCAATAGTTTCAGGTTTCGATTTCCAGTTCCACCATTTCTGCACTTGTGGCCCTGAAAATTCTCAGTCTGTTTCCTCATGCATAAAAGTGATCAACAGTACCTTTCTCATAAAGTTGATGTACGGGTTAAATGAGATAATTCATGTAAAATATGCTGCTTAAGTACTGGCATTCATAATACAACCCCCTATTTAGAAAAGTGACCCTTATGACAATATAAGGAATGGACTGAGAAAAGTGAAGGTGGACACACTGTAGAAGTATTAGGAGCTATAGTAATCAAACCTGAACTAAGAGAGCAAAAAATTGCAAGAGAACAGGACAAATGAAACTTACTACAGTAACAAAATGAAAAGGACCCACTAATATATTGGAAAGGGAGCAAAAAAAGTAAGAAAATTTTACATATTGATACTTATTTGGTTTTTTAAAATAAACCTTTTACTGTGGTAAATTCACATAACAAAACTTACCAATTAACCATTTCTAAGTATACAGGTCAGTGGTATTAAATATACTCATAATGTTGTGTAACTATCACCACTATCCATTTCCATAACTTTTCATCTTGTAAAACTGAAATGCTATACCCATTAAAAAAAATAAGATACAGCTATTTGTTTTGAGTGAGTGTAACTAGGAAAAGCACTACTATGAAAAATAGTATAATACCTGAAGGGGAACAGGTTTGGAAGAAATGAAGCATTCACTTTTAGTTGCTTGCCTTTGAGGCAATGCCACAGAATATTCCTGTGAAGAGGTCCAGCAGGTAGCTGAACAAGTGAAATCATGCCACCTTGTTCAAAATGTCTACCTTCTAATAGCATCCTTCCTAACCACTGTCTTCTCTTCCTCTATCACTTCTATTTCCCCACATATGCTCAATCTCCTACTCAATCTCTGGACTTCTTACATTATTTAAGTCAGAGGTCCCAAACTGGCAGCCTCTGCCACATTGTCTGACCAAAAGAATGTCTTGGAAAATTTTTTGAGTTAGTTGTCAAGATTTAAAAGTAGTGGGATTTCATATAAATTTCAACTTCCAGCTCCTCTTGAAAACTGGAAAAGTGAGACCAGGATTCCACATGGAAACAATAAGCTGAAAAGCATTTGTCACTTTTAAGGAAGGAAAGAGCTTGGCTTGCTGGCCTCTGGAAATTTTAGTGTGTGACCTCTTTCTTTTCTTTTCTTTCCCTCTCTTTCTTTTGGCCTCAGAGTCTCAATCCCTCCCAGTCTCACCTACCTCCCGATCCAGCACAGATCCGCAAAGATCTTGTTTTTACATATGTACTGTAACCCCACAAACACTGAAGAACTACTGTGTACCAGGCACAGAGCTGGAGAAACAAAGTTGAAATGAAAGAATTCTCTGCACTGCCTATCCCTGTTCAGTCTTATCTCCAGCCACACTGGCATGTTCTCAGTTCCATCAGCCTCACAGGCCTTCCCCACTTCCAGGCCTTTGCACATTCTGTTCTCTGCTCAAACTCTCTTCTCCTAATCATCTTTCACATCTCAAAGGATATTTCCTTAGAGACCGTTTCAGATTCCCCTTAATACCTTTAACAAGTTCCCATAGCTCTTTCCCAACGTTCTTCAGTGCAGTGGATAAACTTGTTACTTCCCCACATCTATCTCTGAGAACAGGGATATCGTGTTCATCTTGACTTTGCAGAATCCAGGACAGCCAGTCAAGTACTTTCATAACACTTTTAAAAGATCTCCAAAGCACGTGTTCTTCCAACATGCCCACCCTGCCAGCTTCCCCCCAATTTACTTTTTCCACTGCTGCTTCCAGAATAGAAAAACAGGCTATTAGAAACCTTCTTCTTAAACTCCAAATAGTGTTAAGCAGGTAGCAACAGTCTCAAATTCGAATTTTAAAAGATTATGCTGACTGCCGGGTATAAAATAAAAAGAGAAAGGAGAGGATGCGGGGGTCCAGTTTATTAATCCAATAGATTATTTCAGTATATTACTATTCCAGTTCTATAAGAAAGTGGATCCTAAGCATACTATACATTTAACTGTAGTTTCCTCAGTTACCATGTTTCACTCATGGTACTCTCCAAGCCTTCAAACGTAAGACTGCTCCATACCACCAAACCTCTGGTCGCAGCTGCCCTCCACGAGCCCGGTTCAGTACTGTTCAATCCTCCCCACACTGCGAGACCCCCAGTTTCCGCGGATTCGGCCAGCTGAGTCCAGGGACCACACTCGGTGGAACCAAGCCCGTCATACCAGAGGTCGCACACGGGCCGCTCCGGGGTCAATGGTTCTTTGGAGGATCAAGTCAAGAGAGTAGCTGAGGGGACAAGGGTAGCTAAGGAGAAAGGAGCGAAAAAGAGGAGAAACCCTGAATGCGACTCCGGACCAGAGAACCTAGAACAAGGAACAGGGAGCAAGGTTTACCAAAGCGAATCCTCGAACTCTCGCACTACAGCTTTCCTCAGCGCCTCAACTACCGGCTTAAACGAGCTTCACCACTCAAGCGACAAAGAAAACGCCTTATTCCTGCGACCAGCTTTGGTAACCACCACCCGCTACTTTTAATCAGGCCGGCCAATCAGCACAGTGAATCCGTCAATGAAGATAGTCACACTCTGATTGGCCAATGAAATTGAAAGCTCTCCCCTCCATACCCAGCTTTGATTGGCTTACAATCCGGAACAGGCGTTAACTCCCGGAAGGCTCTGGCAAGATGGCGTCCCTGGATCGGGTGAAGGTACTGGTGTTGGGGGACTCAGGTGAGCAGCTTAACTCAAATCTAGGGCTCAAGATACTTTTAAATTATCCGATAACTGTTACTCCCTCCCTCCGCCAACTAACAGGCTCCGGCCTGCGGCTAAAATCCTTCTCAAGTCCTAAAGACTACACTTCCCAGAGGACTTTGCTCTGTTTGACGAAGCGTCGGCCTCGAGCGGATGGGGGGCGCGAAGTCCTGACCCTTCTCCGCCTTCGCAGCTTTCCACGTTTGTCTCCTGGACGATCGTAACTTAGCGCATATTGTCAATTCCTTTGCTTTAAAAGATTTGCGGACAATGAGTGTTCTGTTGGGCGCGGTGCTAAGGAAACAGAAGTTAGGACCGTGCCTGCAAGAGAAAAGTGTGGCGGAGAGATGTAACTGACAACCGGTTTGAACCCAGAGCCCGCGTACTTAAATACTAAGCTATACTATGAAATGAAATATTGGATAGTAGTCCAGTTTTACTCTTAACTGGCCTTGATTTGTTTGTTCTTTTTGATCTTAACTGAAAACCTATTACGTACTAGGTTGTAAGAAACAGATTAAGATAAGGGCCATAATTTTGAAGTAGCTAGGACTTAATGCTGAGCCCAGTGTAATCCTAAGGTTAAAATTCTTTTGACACCTTGGACATTTGAGAACTCAAAAGTCTGCATTTCCCTCTCCCACCGCACTGCCCTTTCTCTCCCCATAAGGTCCACTCCTATGCCTATCAACTTGGAATTGCTAACCTTGCATTTCACAGATGTATTTTTCTGGAGTTGACCTTTGAATGTGTGTTGTGAGCAAAGACATTATGCCAGATGCTTGAAAGTGGACAGAATATACCCCAAAGAGCTTGAAAGCTACCCTTAAAGAACTGAATGGCATTGTTGGGAAAGGAGGAGGTCGAAAACGTTTTCACTTTGCCTGAAGATTTCTTACATTATAAAATATTTTACAGAGCACAATCTTTAAAATTCGCCTAAGAAAGTTACATTATGAAATAAAACATTTATGTCAAGTCCAGTTCTTTAGCTTGAAGTGGTGCTAAAGTTATCATTAAATCACTCAGTTTTACATATAAAGAATGTAATGGTGGTCTTAAGGGTTTTGGCAAGAGACTCACCAAGTAGGATTTAGAATAGAACTGGAATACAGAGCTAACACAGTTTCATGATACGTGAAGTGGGTATCTCTTTTATAATTCCCTTTTCTATTGCATTGAACTATTCTTTCATGTTAGATATTGTTGGAAATAGTCAATTTTCCCCTCCCCAAAAAACACCAGATGTACTACAGACCAGGCATTGTATTAGGTGCTAGGGTTTATAACTGTGGAATCAACGCATTACGTAATAGATTTGAATTGGCTGCTGTATTCAATGTGGAAAAGTGATCAGGTAGTTAGTAAGCTTTTTTTGTTATTGTTCTTCATTATAACTCAACTGTAAAACAAAAGACAGTATGTCCACCAGGAAAGTGATTGATCTTGTTACATGTTCAGTGATGTTAGGCTGCATGTGCAAAGTAAGTTATTTTTTATCATTTCCCTTTTAACAGTGATTTGCTTTCAGACAGCTTAGAATATACTTCTTACGCTTCATCTGCCTTTGTATTCAAACTTCAAAGTTTACTTTTGAATAAAGGGTTATTTCCCTTGTGAAACATGGAGGATTTCACAAATATATAAAGGGGTTTAGAGATTTGTTTTGTATCAGAGAGATATTTGATGATTTAACAAGGAATTCTGAAAGTCCACTAATATGCACATACTAACTTCTCTTTGTTCTTTCAGATATAAGGGACAAGCTTAATAAATTACCGACTATATTTGGAGTTGGTATTTATTTCATTGTATTGGGCCTTTTACCCCCACCCCCAGCAAATCAATACATTTTTTAATCTAATTTAGTTCTAATAGGGAAAACATACAATCAGAACTTCCCAAAATTCTTTTTATTTATTTATTATTTTTTAATTGTTCAAATACATTTGTCTTCATTTTCCCGCCACCATTTCCCCTGCCCCACATATCCCCACCACCCACACTCAATCCTTCCCCACTTTGGCTTTGACCATGGGTCCTTTGTACATGTTCCTTGGCTTGACCTTACCCCTTCTTTTCCCATTACCTGCCTCCCTCCTCCCCTCTGGTTACTGTTGGTTTCTTTTTTATTTCAATGCTGCTGGTTATATTTTCCTTGCTTGTTTCTTTTGTTTTTTTTTTTGTTTGTTTTGTAGATGAGGTTCCACTTATAGGTGAGATCATATGGTATTTGTCTTTCACCCCCGGCTTATTTCGCTTACCATAATGCTCTCCAGTTCCATCCATGCTGTCATGAAGGTTAGTAGCTTTCTTTCTGCTGCGTAGTATTCCATTGTGTAAGGGACCAGTTTTTTATCCACACATTTATGGATGAGCACTTAGGTTGCTTCCAGCACTTGGCTATTGTAAATTGTGCTGCTATGAACATTGGGGTGCATAGGTTCTTTTAAATGGGTGTTTCGAGATTCTTAAGGTCTAATCCCAGCAGTGGAATCACTGGGTCAAAAGGCAGTTCCATTTTTAGCTTTTTGAGGAAATTCCATACTGTTTTCCAAAGTGGCTGCACCAGTCTGCTTTCCCACCAAGAATGCACTAGGGTTCCCTTTCTCCACAACTTCACCAGCACTTATTTGTTGATTTGTATTCTCTATTCTGACCCTGTGAAGTGGTACCTCATTGTGGTTTTAATTTACATTTCTCTGATAGCTAGTGATGCTGAGCATCCTTTAATATGTCTCTGGGCCCTCTGCATGTCCTCCTTGGAGAAATGTCTGTTCAGGTTCTTTACCCATTTTTTAATTGATTGTTTGTCTTCCTGGAGTGGAGTCGTGTGAGTTCTTTATAGATTTTGGAGATCAAACCCTTGTCTGAGGCATCATTGGCAAAAAATGTTTTCCCCTATGATTGGTTCCCTTTTCATTTTGCTAATGTTTTCTGTAGCCATGCAGAAGTCCCTAATATTTTGATGAAGTCCCATTTTTTTATTTTTTGCTTTATGTCCCTTGCTCTAGGGGACATATCAGTGAAAATATTGCTGTGTGGAATATCTGAGTTTCCTGCCTGTGTTCTCCTGTAGGATTTTTATGGTGTTGTGACTTATGTTTATTTAAGTCTTTTATCCATCTTGAGTTTATTTTGGTTTATGGGGTAAGTTGGTGGTCGAATTTCAATTTTTTGCATGTATCTGTGCAGATCTCCCGACACAATTTGTTGAAGAGGCTATTTTTATTCCATTTTAGGCTTCTGAGCCCTTTGGTGAATATTAATTGACCATAGAGACATGGGTTTATTTCTGGGCTATTCTGTTCCATTGATCTATGTTTCTGTTCTTATGCCAGCCCCAGACTGTTTTGATTACAGTGGCCTTCTAATATCATTGATGTTAGATATTATGATCCATCCTATTTTGTTCTTCTTTTTCAAAATTGCTGCAGCTATTTGGAATTGTTTATGGTTCTATATAAATTTTTGAAATGTTCTATATCCGTGAAATATGTCATTGGTATTTTAATAGGAATTACGTTGAATCTATAAATTGCTTTGGGTAGTATGGACATTTTGATGATGTTAATTCTTCCAATTCATGAACATGGTATATGCTTCCATTTATGTGTCTTTCTTATTTCTTTCTTCAGTGTTGTGTAGTTTGCTGAGTACAAATCTTTTACCTCCTTGGTTAACTTTATGCCCAGGTACTTTATTTTTCATGTTGCTATAGCAAATGGGATTTTTTTCCTGATTTCTGATTCCGATATTTCATTGTTGTTGTACAAAAATGCCTTCAGTTTCTGAATATTGACTTTGTATCCTGCTGTTTAGCCAAATTCAGTTATTAGGTCATATAGTTTTTTGGTGGAGTGTATGGGGTTTTCTATGTACACTATCATGTTGTGTGCAAACAGTGACAGTTTTATTTTCTCCTTTCCAACTTGGATGCCTTTTATTTCTTTTTCTTGTCTGGTCATGGTGCCTAGGACTTCCAAAACTATGTAGAAGTGGTGAAAGCTGACATCCTTGTCTTGTTCCCCATCTTAGTGGGAAAGCATTTAGCTTTTGCCCATTGAGTATGAGGTTGGCTGTAGGTTTTTCATATATGGCCTTTATTATGTTGAGGTATGTCCCCTTTACTCCCACTTTACTGACGGTTGTTATCATAAATGGATGCTATACCTTATCAAATGTTTTCTCCACATCTGTTAATATGATCATGTGATTTTTGTCTTTCCTTTTGTTTACATGTTGTATTATGTTTATTGACTTGCGAATATTGAACCATTCCTGCATCCCTGGGATGAATCCCGCTTGATCATCGTGGATGATCTTTTTAATGTATTGCTGGATACGGTTTGCCAATATTTTGTTAAGAATTTTAGCATCTATGTTCATCAGTGATATTGGCCTGTAGTTTTCTTTGTTGGTTGTGTCTTTATATGGTTTTGGGATTAGGATGATGCTGGCCTCATAAAAAAAGAGTTTGGGGAGTCTTCCCTCTTCTGACATTTTTTGGAATAGTCCAAGGACAGGGGTTGTCCCTTCCTTAAATGTTTTGTAAAGTTCCTCTGTGAAACCATCTGGTCCAGGGTTTTTGTGTGCCAGGAGATTTTTTGATAACTGCTTCAATTTCACCAGCTGTTATCGGTCTGTTTAGGCTTTCTGCTTCTTCTTCATTCAATGTTGGAAGTTTATATATTTTCTAGAAATTTGTCCATTTCATCGAGGTTTTCAAATTTCTTGGCATATGATTGTTTATAGTAATTTCTTACAATCCTTTGTATTGCTGTGGTATCCGTTGTAATTTCGCCTCTTTCATTTCTGATATATTTTATTTGGACCCTCTCCCTATTTTTCTTGATGAGTCTGCTTAAAGGCCTGTTGATTTTGTTTATCTTTCAAGAACCAGCTCTTGGATTTGTTGATCCTCTGAATTGTTCTTTTAGTCTCTATGGCATTCAATTCTGCTCTGATCTTGATTATTTCCTTCCTTCTACTCCCACTGGGCTTTCTTTGTTTGTTGTTTCTCCAGTTTTTGAAGCTGTAAGGTTAGGTTGTTTATTTGAAATGTCTTTTTAAGGTAGGCCTGTATTGCTATGAACTTTCCTCTCAGGACTGCCTTTACTGTGTCCCACTGTTGTGTGTTCATTTTCATTTGCTTCCAGAAATTTTTTGATTTCTTCTTTCATCTCACTATTGACCCTTTCATTGTTTAATAGTATGCTATTCCATCTCCATGAGTTTAAACGTTTTTGAGTGTTTTCCTTGAGGTTGGTTTCTAGTTTCAAGCCCTTGTGGTCTGATAAAATGCTTCTTAGGATTTCCATGTTCTTGGATTTGTTGAGGCTTGTTTTGCATCCTTTCATGTGGTCTATTTTTGAAAATGTTCCATGTGCATTTGAAAAGCATGTGTATTTTGCTCCTTTGGGAAGAAAGGTTCTATATATGTCAGTTAAGTCCATTTGATCTAATGCATCATTCAGTTCCACAATATCCCTGTTGATATTTTGTTTGGAAGATCTATCCATTGTTGACAGTGGGGTGTTAAAATCCCCTACTATCAGTGTGATGCTGTCCATCTCTTTCTTGAAGTCCTCCAAGATTTTTCTTAAATATTTGGATGCTCCTATGTTGGGTGCATATAAGTTTACAATGTTTATGACTTCTTGATGCATTCTTCTTTTGAGTATTATGAAGTGTCCTTCTGGCTCTCTTTTTATTACCTTCGTTTTGGAATCTATTTTGTCTGATACAAGTATTGCTACCCCGGCATTTGTTTCCTGTCCATTTGCTTGGAATATCTTTTTCCATCCCTTTACATCCCTTTGCTTGGAATATCTTTTTCCATCCCTTTACTTTCAGTCTGTGTTGGTCCTTTGTTCTGAGGTGGGTCTTTTGTAGGCAGCATATGGTGCATCATGTTTTCTTACCCATTCGGCTACCCTATGTCTTTTGATTGGAGCATTTAATCAGTTACATGTAAAGTTATTATTAATAGGTACTTATTCATTTTTCCCTTTGTACTTATGTTTCTCTCTCTCTCACTCTTTTTAAAGCAGTCCCTTTATCATATCTTCCAGTGCTTGTTTGGTTGAGGTGTATTCTTTTAACGATTTTTTGTCTGAGAACTGCTTATTTCACCCTCCATTTTAATGGAGATCCTTGCTGGGTAGAGTCGTCTTGGTTGCTGGCCTTTGCTTTTCATGACTTGGAATAATTCTTGCCATTCCCTTCTGGCTTGTAGTGTTTTTGTTGAGAATTCAGCTGCTAGCCATATTGGACCTCCCTTATATGTTACTCCCTGTTTCTCCCTTGCTGCCTTTAGGATATTCTGTTTTTCTTTGATATTTGCCATCCTCATGATGATGTGTCTTAGATTGGGGCTTTTGGGGTTCTTCTTAAATGGGACCATCTGTGCTCCTGGACTTCTGTGACTTTTTCTCCTCTCAAATTAGGGAAGTTTTCCATCATTACTTTTTTAAACAGGTTCTCTATCCCTTGCTCCTCTTCTCCTTCTGGTATCCCTATTATATGGATATTATTACATTTCAGCTTGTCCTGAATTTCCCTCAATGCCTCTTCATTCTTTTTGAGTCTTTTTTCATTTTCTTGCTGTTTCTGAGAGCTTTTTCCTACCTTGTCCTCCAGCTCGCTGATTTGATCCTCTGCTTCATCTAGCCTCCTTTTGATTCCTTCAACTGTATTCTTCAATTCAGAAATTTTATTATCTATTTCCTCTTGCCTCTTACTGATAGTTTTTATGTCCTTTTTCATGCTGATATAGTTTGCAGTAAGTTCCTCTTAGTTTCCCTATAGTTTATAATTCTCTCTGAGCTCACTGAGCTTATTGAGCTTCCTTAGGACCATTGTTTTGAACTCAATATAGTTGAACTCTGATAGTTGACTTGCCTCTATTTCATTTACTTCTCTTTGTGAGGATTTCCCCTTTCCCTTTGATTGCGGGATGTTTCTTTGTCTTCCCATTTTTGTGAGACTCTTCTTTTTTGCTTCTGCTTCTTTGATTGATCTGTCTTGCCTTCCTGACCTTGTGGTGTAAACATCCATGTGAGCAAACCTGTGAGATTCAGTGGTGCAGTCTTCTTGATCTGTTGAACTTGATGCTCTTTGGATGCCTTTTATGCCATTTATGTTTACTTCCTGGAAGTAATTGGAATTTGATGTTTGGTCATTCTTTTGTGAGTCCAGCCCTCCAGCTGGTTGGCCTAGGGTCACTGTGCCCTCCTCAATCGTGTGTTTTTGTGCAGGTGCTGCCAGAACAAAACCACAAGGCTCAGGAAACAAACCCACTTCTGCAAATATTACTCCCCCTTGCTATCCCTCTATCAATCATAAACAAACCAGTATTAATAAGGTTGTAAAGAGATTAAGACTATTAAAAGAAAGGGGAGAATAGACTATTAGTATAAAATCTAATAACTTAATATGCACAAACTTGATGGATGCAAAATGAACGTAAAAAGCTATGTAGTCAAGAAAATACTGCAAATCACAGAGAAGACCACAGTGGATTTCGTCTCAGTAGCCTGTAGTATTTATAACTGCTTTTTCTTTCTGGATCTGCCTCTGATAATGTCAGATGTTGACCCCATCTGAATGTAGGCAGTCTGTTGGAGACTTCTAGGAATCTACTGACTGTGGCTGCCCCCTTCAGTTGTTAATCTAGTCACGTTGCACTTAGCAGTAAGGCTTAGGCACCACTGGGCAGGGAAGAATCCCTCCTGGAATTAGGCCACTGTTTCCCCTGTTGAATCCTCAGAGGGGAGTGGTCTGCCTGAACAAGATGGCTGCTGCTGTATGGAGGATGACTCAGCACTGGGATCCTGCTGGCTACTCTCTCAGCTCTCTCCCCAAAGCCTCCATCTCCAGTCCCTCCTCAAGTGTCTATAGCTCACTCTGCGACCCCTTTAGCCAGGGATCTACTATCTGTAGCTGCCACTCCGCACTCAGCGCTCAGGCTTAAGCACCGCAGGGTCACAGTAGAGTCCCTCCTGGGGGTGGGGCTATTGTTTCCTCTCACGCTGCTGCTGCTTAGGGGTTTGGTCTGCCTGAGCAAGCTAGCTGCAGCCATATGGGGGATGAATCAGCATCATTGGGATCCTGACAGCCATTCCCTCAGTTCTCTCCCTAAAGCCTCCTTCCCCAGTCTCTCCTCAGGTGTCTCTAGCCCACTCTGCCCCGGCCTTTGCCGGAGCCCAGGGTTAGTGGCTGCAAATAAAAATTTATGTGTTGCCCCTTTAAATGTCTGTTTGCATCTCCAGCCACTCATCTTGGCAGAGAAAAATCCTGCCACTTTTCACAGCTGCCTGTTATCTGTACTTTTTGGGCTCTGGTGCTATAGGCTGGGGATCTCGGCTCATGGTTTAGACCCCACTCTTCTCAGGGAGATCCAACTTGCCATTTAAATATCCCCCTGGTGGAGCACCCAGCTTGCCTGTGGGCGCCCAGCTTGCCTTCTAGAGCCCAGCTTGCCTTCTAGAGTCCTTGCCAGTCACTTTGTGCTACAGTCGATTCTTCTGTCCATCTGGGATTATAAGGCTCCTCTCTCACTATTGATCAGTTGTTTGTTCCAGGTGATTTCTCCACAATTTAGTTGTAATTCCAGATTGGTCCTGGGAGGAGGTCAGTGTGACTTTCATTCACTCCTGCACCATCTTGTTCGCCCCCCCCGCCCCAAGAAATTCTTAAAGAAATGAATAATTAGTCATTGTTTCTGGTATGTCAGTTTTTCGTACTGTTCAGAATTCACTCGGTGTTAGCTCTTTTCTTTTTTAAGACTTTATTTATTTATTTTTAGAGAGCAGGGAAGGGAGAGAGAAAGGAAGGGAAAGAAACCTCTATGTATGGTTGCCTCTCATATGCTCCCCACTGGGGACCTGGCATGCAACCCAGGCATGTGCCTTTATTGGGAATCAAACTGGTGACCCTTTAATTCACAGGCCGGGACTCAGTCCACTGAGCCACACCAGCACAGGACAATGTATTAGCTAACTCTTATCACCCTAAGTTAATTCAGGGAGAGCTATATGTGTTACTGCATAAAAATGCTTACTCTGATACAGTTAAGCTTAACTAGAAGCTCAAGCCTTGCATCAAACTGATAACTAATGTCTAGATATATGCTTCTAACATAAACAAACTTATATGCTAACACAAAAATCAAAACTATGCCCCAGAAATCACAGATGCAATGCAGTCAATACAAAGACAAAAACTAAGTTTAAGTGACAAAAATCTTAAATTTTTGTATGCAAAAGAATAAAAGGAAAACCTGGGAAAATGTTTGATTCAATTACATGAGACGTCTAATCTATAAAGAGGTCATGAAAATTAATAACACTAAGCAACTACTTAACATTGCTGAGGTGCAACAAGAATTGCATGCTTATGCGTATGGCTGGTAACACAGTCAGCAGATGAAAGTTACCAATGTATATTAAAATCTTTAAATGTTTATTTCCTTTTACATATGAATTTCACTTCTGGGAAGGTATACTAAGGAAATAATTTTAACTTTAAGCAAAAGTTTAAATAGAAAATGTTAACATAATGAAAACTTTAAAACATCCTAAATATCTAATAATGAGTGAATGGTTAAGTAAATTGTTATGTCAGTGTTCTGAATTACAATGGAGACATTAAACATATTTAGAAAGATTCTGTAATAATGCAAAATTTTAGTCACTAAATAAATACTAATCAAGGACCTGTTCTGAGTACTGGATATGGGGCAGGGTGGAGATAAGTAAAACCCAATCTGAATCCTCAAAGAAATTAAAATTAAATGGAGTAAATAAAACCTATGAACAAATATAATAATGTTATAAGTATTGTGTAAAAAATTTACAGGATACAGTTGGGGGCCCAGAGGGTGGTAGATTATGCACTTAGTTCTATCTGTGTGGAGTCAGAAAAGACTATAACTAGAATGATGCTGAGTGTTGACAGATTAATTCATCAGGCAGGGGGTGGAGGAGAATGGGTAGTATATTCCAGACAGAACCAGATCTGTAAACAAAGGCTTATGATTTACTGGTTTTAAGTATACCATGTATATGTTCACAATAACAATATGCTTATAGTAAAACTGCTTATGGAATTAAACCTACATGTTAACAGTAGTGCTCTTCAGGTGATTTTTTTTTCCTTTTTTAAAAATACTTTCTGATTATCAGTAAATATAACTTTATGTAATAAAAAATAAACACGAATGATAGGTTCATACATAAAAATGCACACAAAGAAATGGTCTATATATTTTTTTAATCCTCACCTAAGGATATGTTTATTGATTTTGGAGAGAGAGGAAGGAAGGGAAAGAGAGAGAGAGAAACATTGAAGTGACAGAACTATTGATTGGTTGCCCCCCATTTGCCCCCGAATTGGTGGATTGAACCTGCAACCTAGGTATATGCCCTGGTGCTCCAATCAAGTGTGCCACTTGGCCAGGGTATCTAAATTTTTGATATAACTCATGGTGCATAAAGATTCACCAACCATGCTTGACATAGTGGTATCAAAATGTTAATTGAATGAATGACTCCATCAATGCACAGGGAGAACTCATTTTCTTTCTCCTTCATACAGATTCCTCTGAACCCAGGAAAACTAAAGGAAAATAAAGTGCTGCCTTAAAGTTAAGTGTTGTGATGTAGAAGAGGGAGTAGAGTTGTTCTTTTTTCCCAGAGGGTAAAGCTGGGCCAAGTGGTTAGCTGCCTTTTAAAAATTATTGTATAAGAGAATTGGCATGTCCAAATGAGGAATTGTGAAACGGTGAGTCCCTGTCACTGACAGTGTTCAAGCACAATCTGGAAGACCATCTAACAGGGTGCTATGGAAGGGACCTCTCCATTGGTGATCAAGATAGAGGATTACCTTGAAGATCTGTTAGTATTCTACAATTCTAAAATACACTGAATATGCCCTGACTGGTGTGGCTCAGTTGGTTGAGCATTGTCCAGCAAAGTGAAAAGTCATCAGTTGGATTCCCGGTCAGGGCATGTGCCTGCGTTGCGCCCAGTCCCCTGTAGGGTCATGTGGGAGAGGCAACCTACTGATGTTTCTCTCATACATCGATGTTTGTTTCCCTCTCTTTCTCCCTCCCCTTCTCTCTAAAAATAAATAAATAAAATCTTTAGAAAAAGAAAAAATAAAGAGGTTGAATTGATGACATTACTCAGAAGGAAAAGATTAGTTCATATGAAATTGCCCTAGAACAGCAGTTCTCAGAGTGATTCCCCTGGACCAGTAGCATCAGCATCACCAGAGAGTTTGTTAAGAGTGCAAAATTTGCCCTAGTTGGTGTGGCTCAGTGGACTAAGCGCCGGCCTGCAAACCGAAGGGTTGCTGGTTCAATTTCCAGTGTAGGGCACATGCCTGGGTTACAGGCCAGGTCCCCAGCAAGGCCCGCATGAGAGGCGACCACATGTTGATGTTTATCTCCGTCTCTTTCTCCCTTCCCCTCTCTAAAAAAATAAGTAAAATCTTAAAAAAAAAAGTGCAAAATTTTGAACTCCACGACAGAGCTGCTGAATAGCAAACGGGGGGCAGGACCCAGCATTCTGTGCTTTAACAAGCCCTCATTAAGTGAATTTTAGAGAACACTTTCCTTGACCATCTATTTACTGATAAAGCTTATTAAATGGTATGGTGTGAACACCCTTGAAACAACCATACTTTACATAGCACTATTACTATATATTCTCAATAATACTTTTGCCATACTAGATTTCACCATGTCTCTTTTATGACTAGAGTTCTTATATCTTTTACAGGTGTTGGGAAGTCTTCACTAGTTCATCTTCTATGCCAAAATCAAGTGCTGGGAAACCCATCATGGACTGTGGGCTGCTCAGTAGATGTCAGAGTATGTTTCCTATATTTTAGCTTTTTAGTAGTCATATTTAAAAATAACTTGTTCAAACTACAGGGTTCAGCACAAATAACAGCCTTTTTTATTACAAACTATTTTACTACAAAATCAGAAGAACGTAATTCTGTAACAACAATACCACACTCAAGCACATCATACAACAGTTTAGGTGAAATGTTCCAATTAAACCTACAGATTATTACACCCATATTATTACCCTACCAACCACACTCAAGCAGGCGTTACTTCTGCCAGACCCTGTATGTAATCATAGTACTATGGTCAAAATTAAGTGATGATAATACCTGGGCTTTATTAAACACCTACTCTGTGCTAGATATTATGCCAAATGCTTTACATGTCTTTGCTTATTTAATCTTTTAAAATTGCCTAGACATAGACATAGTAGACATAGAAGAAGTAAAGTAATGTGACCAAATTGACTCAGTGCTTAAACAGGCAGAGTCAAGATTTGATCCCCATTAGTCTGATTCCAGAGACTTCAGTTTTCATTACTATGCTTTATATGTAAAGTTCACTTTATATCTCCATAAATAAATCTGCCTAAGCCTCTGCCACTGAGAAATCCAACTTTTGGCTAGAAAGAGTATACAGGCAAAAGCTTCTGGAGCCTTATGTCTAGGTCATCTGTTCTACCTCACATTTAGGAAACAGGTACACTTTCCACTGAATTAAGTGTCTTCCCAGATATTGTTGGTGTTTGGTAATTCCATCTACTCTGGTCCAAGTGTCTCTTCTTCTGGCATACATCTCTCCATTGAGTTAAGAAAGAAATAAGGAAGGGATGGTAATTAGCTGGATTGAGTTATTTTTCTTTACTTCCACAGGCCATGACTTATTTTGCTGCTGATTAGAAATCTTTCGCCAGAAATGTTTGATGTTATGTAGTTTCGCTAACCTATGTCTAGGTGTGAATTGGTTATTAGTCATTCTATTAAAAAGTTGTGCTTCTCATGGTTCTCTTCATTTTCCAAAAATTTTAGCCATAGTCTATTTTCCTTCATTCCCTCAACTCTCTCTTTTTGAACTTAGATTTTTGTCTTCTATATCTTTTCATTGAACTTTCATATTTTCTGTTCTTTATTTCTCCTCAGTTCATTCTGGATAATGTACTCCTATCTATTTTCCAGTAAACTAAGAGTCTCTTCAATTATGTCTAATTTGCTTTTAATGTATCCACTTGAGTATTCATTTTAGTGACTATAGTTTTCAGATGTTTTGATTCTTTTGCAAATGTCAGAATTTTCCAAAATCTCCTAATCTTTTATTATGGTTTTACTTTTTAATTTTAATCCTTCTAAACATATTATTTTATGGTTGTTCTTGGAATGTTCTTTTTTTTCTGGGTTGATGACAGATATCCTACTTGTATATGCTGACTGGACTTCATGAAAATGTATCTTTTTGTATGGTTTGTAATTTTTTGAAGATGATCACATCTTCAGTGAAGTTTTTCTTTCCCTCTTCCCTGTGGAAGTCCTGTATGCTGTGTTGTCAAAGTACAGGCAGTGCCTTTTAATTTCTGTTGCTGCCAGAGCCCTAGGGATTTCAGTGGTCCTTGTATTTTCTCGTGTAGGAGTTTTCATGCTATCTAGATCGTGTAAATTTCCCTAATGTTTAATTATAACCTGAGCCTCTGGTTCCATTTCTTGGGTCCTCTTTATCTGCTCTCTGCCACCCCTCCTTGAGGTCCCTCCCTGATAGGAAGTTTGCTGTTTTCCTGAGCCATTGTATCGTGTTTTTCCTACTCTCTTTCATGACTGGGCAGCTCATCCAGGGTACAGATTTCATGAAGAGAACTACAGTCTGGTCTTTGTTACTCACCCACATATACTCTTGCCTTAAAAGCTGGAAAACAAATCTCCCTTCCTAGATGGGCACTAAAGCTCCAGGGACCAGACCCTGAAGCTATATTTGAATCTAGGTCAGTTCCCACCTCTCACTCTGATTTTAAGTTCTTGTTTCATTTCTAGCATCTAGGGATTTTCCTTTCTTTTGAGCTTGTCCTCTTTATTTTTTAATATTTTATCATTTCTGTGCATGTAAAGTCAGAGCAAACTTGTCTGCCATTTCAGCTGACCATGTTCCCAAACTCTTAGATAAGGGAGAAAAGCAAATTCTAGATAATGAGTTCAATGGCAACTTTATTTAATTTTGGGAGACCCAATAGCAAGTTCCAGACAAAATTTCCCTTTGCACTTCTCTAGCTCCCCTCATGTGAGATTACGTATTGAGACTTGAACACCAACTTACACCACACACCAAAATAAACTCAAGATGGATAAAAGACTTAAATATAAATTGTGACACCATAAAAGTCCTAGAGGAGAACATCAGCAGGAAAATTTCAGATATCCCATGCAGCAATACTTTCACCAATACGTCCCCTAGGGCAAGCATTATAAAGGAAAGAATAAACAAATGGGACTACATCAAATTAAAAAGCTTCTGCACAATTAAAACAAAAGAATCAACAAAATGAAAAGGGAACCAACCATATGGGAAAACATATTTGCCAACGATACCTTGGACAAGTTTTTGATCTCCGTAATATATAAAGAACTCATATGACTCAATGCCAGGAAGACAAACTGTCTAATTAAAAAATGGACAAAGGACCTGAACAGACATTTCTCCAGGGAGGACATACAGAGGGGACCCAGAGACATATGAAAGGATGCTCATTAACACTAGCCATCAGAGAAATGCAAATTAAAACCACAATGAGATACCACTTCACACTGGTCAGAAAGGCCATCGGAAACAACAGAAAACAAGTGCTGGCAATGTTGTGAGAAAGGGAACCCTAATGCGCTGTTGTCGGGAATGCAGACTGGTGCAGCCACTGTGGAAAACAGTATGGAATTTCCTCAAAAAGCTAAAAATGGAACTGCCTTTTGACCCAGCGATTCCACTGCTGGGATTATACCCTAAGAATCTCAAAACACCAATTCAAAAGTACCTATGCACCCCAGTGTTCATAGCAGCACAATTTACAATAGCCAAGTGCTAGAAAGAGCCAAAGTACCCATCAGTAAATGAGTGAATCAAAAAACTGTGGTACGTTTACACAGTGGAATACCGCGCAGCAGGAAAAAAGAAGGAACTCCTACCCTTTGCAACAACTTGGATGGAACTGGATAGCATTATGCAAAGTGACATAAGCCCAGCAGTGAAAGACAAATACCATACGATCTCACCTATAAGTGAAACCTAATCAACAAAACAAACGAGTAAAATAGAACCAGAGACATGGTAATAAATAACAAACTGACAGTGACCAGAGGGGAAAGGGTCAGGGGAATAATAAGGGGAAGGGCAAATCAAGGAACGTGTATAAAGGAACCCATGGTTATGGACAACAGGGTGCAGATTGACTGTGGTGGGGGCAGGGCAGGGGAGAGCAACGAGGCAATCATTGGGACAACTGTAACTGAACGACAATAAAAAAGTGACAAAGAAGTAAAAATAAAAATCTATTGAAAAAATAAACCTTAGATATAAACTTCCATTTTCTGGGTCAGTCCTCATATTACTTTTTGCTTCTTAAAAATGTGACTTTAGACTACTCAAGTTTACTTTCTGAGCCATAGTATATTATATGCAAAGTAAAAGTAAATAATACCTTCTTTATCTGGCTTATAGGTTTGTAGAGAGAATCAGAGAAGCTTAGAAGTGAAATGAAAGTGCTTTACAATTTAAAATTGAAGTTCAGTTCAGTCTTCTGTGCCCCTCCCTCCCTGCCCCTTTACCCTTGTCCTGCCCCTTTTATTACCACCCAGAACTCAGTCTGCTCACATAATTTACTTCCTGGGTTTTCCTCACTTATTGAATTGGCTAAATCTTTGGTATAGTCTTGAGTAGAAGTGGTGACAGTGGGCATCCTTGTCTCATTCCCCATCTCAGGAAATACTCGATGTATTCTTAAGTCTGGTGTTTGCTCTAGGATTTTTTGTGCATATGCTTTATCAGAACACAGAAGTTCCCTCTGTTTCCGTTTTGACGAGAATTTGTATCATGAACTGGTGTTATATTTTATCAGTTGCTTTTCCATGATAATATTTCAGCTTTAATTTGTTAATATGATAAATTATGTTGCTTGATTTTTAAATATTAAACCAACTTTGCAATCTTGGAATAAATCCAACTTGGTCTTCTGTGTCTTTTCATATATCACTAGATTCAGTTTGCTAATATTTTTTCAAATATTTGCAACTGAATTCATCACAAATATTAGTCTGTCATATTCTTTCTTACTGTCTTGTGGAGTCCGGGTTATGCTAGCCTCATAAAATGAATCAGGAAGTGTTTGTTATTTATGTACCTAGTCTCTGGAAGAATATATGTAAATTTTATGTTATTTCTTTCTTACCTATTTGAAAGAATTCACAGGTGAACCCACCTGGGTCTAAAGTTTTTTTTTGTGGGAAGTTTTTAAATAATATTAAAGAAAATATGAAAATGACTATGTTCTCCTTATGTCAATTTTGGTATGTTTTTGAAAGAATTTGTCCATTTCAGAAAAGTTATCAAGAATTTTTTATATCCAGTCTTTCTATATATATATATATAGGCTCTTTAGTAATACTACATTTTTTCATTTCTGGTATGGGTAATTTGTGGTTTTTCTCTTTCATTCTTGCCAAAGGTCTATCAAGATTGATTTTCTCTATTATATATTTGTTTCCTATTTCATTAATTTTTACTCTTTCCTTTAAGATGTCTATACATTTTGGGGGTTTAATTTGCTGTCTTTTTTCTAACTTCTTGAAATGGGTAGTTGTTTCAGTGATTTTTTTTTTTTCAGGCTCCCTTTTAGAACTCTAAGGCTCTAAATTTTTAACTGCACAGCTTTAGCTGTACCTCTGAAGTTTTGTTCATTATTATTCATTTCAAAATGTTGTCTAATTCTATTGTGATTTCTTCTTTGACTCATGGGTTGTTTAGAAATATGCCACTTAATTTCCAAGCATTTGAGAATGTTTATTATTTTTTAATTATTGCTCTGTAGTTTACTTTCATTGTCTTCAGAACACATGCTTTATTATTTCATCCTTTGAAATTTGGTGAGATTTGCTTGATGTCCCATTATGTGGTCAATTTTGGTAAATATTTAATGTACACTTGAAAAATGTATATTCTGTAGTTGAGTACAGCATTCAGATATGCCAGTTAGGTCAAGTTTGTTAATTATTTTGTTCAAACCTGATTTTTTGTCTGCTGGTTTTATCAGTTGCTAAGGAGTGAGTGTTATAGTCTTCAACTATTACTGTTGATTTGTCTACTTCTCATTTTAATTCTGTTAATTTTTCATTTATATATTTTGAGGTCTTACTACTAGATGTGTACTAATTTAAGATTGTTTAAACTTCCTGAAGGACTTAACATTTTTTCATTGTGATATGTCCCTCTCTAAATATGGTAGTACATTGTGCCTTGAAGTCTGTCTTGTCTGATAATAAAATAGCTAAACCAACTTACTTATATTTTCCAGCTTTATTGAGTTATAAATAGCATTTAACTTTGTATTAGTTTAAGGTGTGCAACATAATGATTTGATATGTATATAACAAAATGATTTCTACAATAAGTTTTATTAACATCTATCACCTCACATAGTTACACATTTTTTTCTACGATGAGAACTTTTAAGATCTAAGTGTCTATCAACAGATGAATAAAGGAAATTATACACATACACAAAAAATGGTATTTTATTCAGCGATAAAAAGAAGGAAATCCTGCCATTTGCAACAATAAATGCATATAAATATATATCTCTTCTAAGTAGGATGTAGTTAAATTTTGTTTTGATAACCACTCTGACAGTCTCGGTTATTTAATTTGATTCTTGGACCTTGCACTGTGGTATTCTGATTCAGAGTTATACATGATGCCCGAGAATCTGCATTTTAAAAAGCACTTGAGATGATTCTGGTATAGGTGAATAGTATTTTGAGGAACACTGGGTAAGATGTAGAATCAGTCCTCCAAGTGGCTATTGAAATGGTTAATGACAAGACTTGCAGCACAGGGATAAGAGTATGAATCTTTTACAGATAGGAAGCTAGTAGTTTATTAATAAGGCAAGGGGAGAGGGGAAATAGTACAGGTGGATGGTACAAAACCTCTACATAATACAGTTTTTTAAAAATATAAGGGCAGAAGAATAACATACTGGAAATAACTTCAAAGCATAAGCCAGGCATTTTTTTTTAATATTTCAATTCGAAGGTAATTAGAATAAGAGACAACAGCATCCATCCGAGAGGGCAGCAGAAGTTGTGTGTTCAGAGAAGAGGCTGGCATTAGTTAATCCCATGAAGTTAAGGATAAGAATAATTTGGAATTTCGTAACCATGGAGTAAGATTCCAGGAGAAAAGTGAAAAGATTTAGAAGGAGAAAATAAATGAGGGTTGAATGATGGATAGGGGAAGCAGAATGCAGTTTGGGGATGAGAATATGAAAAACCAGTTAAGGCCCAAAATGTTTAGCTGAGGATAACAAGGATGCTGGTGGCAAGATTTCCAAAAGAAACTTTGTCCCAACAGTGCATGGTATATGAAAGTGAAGACTTGGTTGTGTCTGCAAGGGTGGTTCTATGTAAGTCCTAGAGAGCAGATCAACATAAGATTAGTTAGTTCTCCAGACTGCAACCAAGTTTCAGAAATAGCAGTAGTAATTCACTTTGGAAACTATGCTTTTGGAAGAACTGAAGTTGAAGTTCTCTTTAGTTATTTACTTATGCTAGACTTCAGATTTTTGAACTTCCTTCGTAGTTCCAAGGAATACTGAATAAAGACTAGAGTAGTCAAAGGAAAATGTCATGTAATGTGACTGATTTTACAGTATAGCGTATGGTACTAATTACTCCTTTAAAGCCATCCTGGCCTGGGAAAATGGAGTATGTGGGACTGAAAGTGACTTTGCTCTTAAAACTCTTCATTGTATCTTGGGCTGATTGATCTCTGTCTTCAGTTTTTGAGAAGAATGCATTTCTTGAGTGACAATGTAAGTAAAAGGCATATTTAACTTATAATCTTAAGTGGTCATAGTCATATAAATCCTTTTGGCTATTGTTATAATAAAGTGAAACATTTCTTCCCTTTAGGAAGAATAATTAAATCTGATAAAATTTTTCCCTCAGTAGCTTGTAAGAACACTTCTTTTATATTGCAATTATAGCTTCCTTGTTATTGCCGTCTGTGAAAGGGGGAATCCAGAATCAGTGTAGACTCACGAATACACAAACAGTTGTCTCATTTAGCTCATTTCACATTTGTTTTAAGAGCCAACTAAAAATAGCAATGATAAAGGTAATGTAATTGTTTAATTTCAATTAGTAAATGAATCTAATGAGCTTAATGTATGTATTCAGCAATTATTAACATTTGGATTTAGGGTACACTGCTGAAGTGTTTATAACTGAACAGAAGGCAGAAAAGTTTTATTCTGTTGTATTCTTCATTCCTGTCTTCTAATTTTGTTGACTCCAAGTCTAACGGGACTAATATAAATGCATGGATACTCTTATTTATGAAATTTACAGAATTTAATCTTTTCACATATTATAAATAAAGAAATTGATTTGTCTTTTCTAGTTCACTTTACTTGGATTTTAATTCTAATTTACCCATGGCGTACAATCAATATTTATTGAATTTGGAGAGCGTAACAATATGCAAGCACTGGGGAAAAGTTTATTTTAAAAAAAAGCAGTCTCTATCCTGAGTAAGAACATGAAGTAGGATTTAGTAAGTGAGACAGGTTTCTAGATAAATAATCTTTATTTTTAGCTCTTTATATAATCTTTATTATATTTTTCCCATTACCATTTAGTCCCCTTATTCCTACTCCTCTCAGTAACCAACTCTCTGATGTCCATGTCCATGAGTGCTTTTTCTTTTATGCTCAATCGCTCTACCACCTAACTTCCCCTTCCCCTCTCCCCCTACTAACTGTCACCTGTTCTCCATCTATGAGTCTGTCTGTTTTGCTTGTTAGCTCAGTTTGTTCATTAGATTCCGCTTATGAGTGAAATGATAATGGTATTTGTCTTTCTCTGATTGGCTTACTTCACTTAACATAATGTTCTCCAGGTCCACCCATGCCATTGCAAATGGTAAAATGGCCAAGTTTTATTCCATTGTATAAATGTCCTGTGGTTGTTTTATCTACTCCGCTATTGATGGACACTGGGGCTGCTTCCATATCTTGGCAACTGTAAATAATGCTGCGATGAACATAGGGGTGCTTATGTTCTTTTGAATTTGTGTTTTGGGTTCCTTGAGATATATTCTTAAAAGTGGGATCGCTGGGTGAAAAGGCAGATCCATTTTAAATTTTTTGACGTGTCTCCATACTGCTCTCCACAGTGCAGTATGCACAGTGGCTGCAGCTGTCTGCATTCCCACTAACAGTTCAGGAGGTTTGCCTTTTCTCCACAACTTCACCAGCACTTGTTGTTTGTTGATATACAGATGATAGCCATTCTGATAGGTATGAGATGGTACCTCATTGTGGTTTTAATTTGCATTTCTCCAGTGATAGAGATGTTGACTGACTTTGCGTATGTCTCTTGACCACCTGTTTGCCCTCTTTGGAGAAGTCTCTGTTCATGTCCTTTCCCCATTTTTTAATGGAGTTGTTTGTTTTTTTGGCAGTGAGTTTTGCAAGTGCTTTATAAATTTTAGATATTAACCCTAAATCAAATGTGTTAGCAAATATGTTCTCCCATTCTGCAGGTTTCCTCTTCATTTTGTTGACAATTTCCTTTGCTGTGGAAGAACTTTATCTTGATGAAGTCCCAGTTGTTGTTGTTTTTTTTCTTTTATTTCCCTTGCTTGGAGAGATGTACTGATAAAAAATTTCTGTGAGCAGTGTCCGAGATATTGCTGCCTATGTTTTCTTCTAGAATTTTTATGATTTCGGGTCTAACATTTAAGTGTTTGATCCATTTTGAATTTATTCTTGTGTGTGTTGGGCAGGAAGGTGATCTAGTTATATTTTTCTGCACCTATGTCCAATTTTCCCAAAACCACTTATTAAATAGGCTATCTTTAGCTCATTGTATGTGCTGGCTTCCTCTGTGAAATATTAATTGACTTTAAAGGCATGGGTTTATTTCTGGGCTCTCTGTTCAGTTCCAATGATCTGTGTGTCTGATTTTATGCCAGTACCATGCTGTTTTGATTACTATGGCCTTATAGTATAGTTTGATATTAAATTGTGTGATTCATCCAACTTTGTCCTTCTTTTTCCAGATCGCTTTTGCTATGCAGGCCCTTCTGTGGTTCCATATAAATTTTTGAGATACTTGTTCTAGTTCTGTGAAGTACATCATTGGAATCTTGATAGTAATTGCATTGAGTCTGTGGATTGCTTTCGGTAGCATGGACATTTTAAGGATATTAATTCTCCCTATTCATGAACATGGTATATACTTTCACTTATTTGTATCTTCTTCAGTTTCTTTCTTCAGTGTCTTGTAGTTTTCCAAGTACAGGTCTCTTACATCCTTGGTTAGGTTTATTCCTGGGTATTTTGTTCTTTCTGAAGCAATGGTGAATGGGATTGTTTGTTTAATTTCATTTTCTGTTAGTTATTGGTTTATAAAAATGCAGCTGATTTCTGGATATTTTGTATCCTACTACTTTGCTGCATTCATTCATTAGTTCTAGTAGTTTCTCAGTGGAGTCTTTGGGGTTCTATATGAACAGGTATCATGTCATCTGCAAATAAATACAGTTTTACTTCTTCCTTTCCAATTTGGATGCCTTTCATTTCTTCTTCTTGTCTGATTGTTATGGCTAGGACTTCCAGTACTGTGTTGAATAAGAAAGGTGAAAGCAGATATCACTGTCTTGTTCCCCATCTTAAGGGGAATGCTTGTAATTTTTGCCCATTGGGTATGGTGCTGGCACTGGGTTTCTCATATATGGCCCTTATTAGGTTTGAGTTTGTTCCCTCTATTCCTACTTTGCTGAGAGTTTTTATCATAAATGGGTGTTGGATTTTATCAAAAGCTTTTTCTGCATCTGTAGATATAATCATGTGGCTTTTATCCTTCATTTTGTTTATGTGGTAAATCACATTTATTGATTTGTGAATATTGTATCATCTTTGCATTCTGGAATAAATCCCACTTGATCATGGTGTATGATCTTTTCGATGCATTGCTGTATTTGGTTTCCTGATATTTTCTTGAGGATGTTAGTATCTGTTTTCATCAGTATTATTAGCCTATAATTTTCTTTATTTGTAATGTCTTTATCTGGTTTTGGAATTGGGATAGTGCTGGCTTTGTAAAATGAGTTTCAGAGACATCCCTCTTGATTTTATGAAATATTTTGAGAAAGAGAAGTGTTAGTTCTTCTCGGAATGTTTGGTTAAATTCACCTATGAAGCCATCTGGTCCAGGGATTTATCCATTTGTTCCAGGATGTCCAGTTTGTTGGCGTTTAATTGTCTGTAATATTTTCTTAAAATCCTATGTGTTTCTTTAGTGTCAGTTGTTATCTCTCCTCTTTTGTTTCTGATTTTATTTATTTTAGTCCTCTCTCTTTTTCTCTTGATGAGTCTGTTTAAAGGTTTGTCAATCTTGTTTCTCTTTTCAGAGAGCCAGCTCTTGTGTTCATTGATCTTTTATGTCATTTTTTTTAGACTCTATTTCATTTATTTCTGCTCTAACCTTATTTATTTCCTTCCTTCTATTCACTTTGGGCTTTGTTGTTATTTTTCAGGTTCCTTTAAGTGTGAAGCTAGAATGTTTATTTGAGCTTTTTCTTGTGTTTTGAGATAGGCCTGTAATACTATGAATTTCCCTCTTAGGATTTCTTCCCCAGTGTCCCACAGATTTTAGATTGTTGTGCCCTTGTTTTCATTTGTTTCAAGGTATCTTTGAATTTCTTCCTTGATCTTCTTGACCTGTTTATTGTTTAATAACATGTTATTTAGCTTCCATGTCTTTGCATGTTTTTAAGTGTTATTCTTGTGATTCGTTTCTAGTTTCATAGCATTGTGGTCAGAGAAGATACTTAATATGATTTCAATCTCCTTAAATTTACTGAGACTTATTTTCTGTCCTATCATGTGGTCTATCCTAGAAAACGTTCCACATGCACCTGAAAAGTACATATGTTCTGCTGCTTTGGGGCTGCTGTAGGGGGTGAAATGCTCTGAAGATACCGATTAAATCCATTTGATCTAGTATGTTGTTTAAGGCCTCTGTCTCTTGTTGATTTTCTGCCTGGAAGATCTATCCATTGAAGTCAGTGGGGTATTAAAATCCCCAATTGTTACTGTATTTCTGTTGATATCTCCTTTTATGTCCATCAAGATGTGCTTTACATATTGAGGTGCTCCTATGTTGGCTGCGTAAATGTTTACTAGGATTTTATCATCTTCTTGGTTTGTTCCCTTTATCATTATGTAGTGTTCTCCTTTGTCTCTTACTATAGCCTTGTTTTAAAGCCATTTTGTCAGATACAGTACTGCTACCCCAGCTTTATTCTCTTTTCCATTTCATGAAATATCTTTTTCCATCCCTTTACTTTTAGTCTGTGTGTATCTTTCAACTTGAGATGGGTCTCTTGGAGGCAGCATATATATGAATCTTGTTTTTTGTCCATTCGGCTACCCTCTGTCATTTGGTTAGAACATTTAAGCCATTTACATTTAAGGTGATTATTGATAGATACATATGTACTGCCATTTTATATTTAGACTGTTTTCCTTTGGGGTTTTTTTCTTCCTTTTCTTTTTCTTTTTCTTTTTCTTCTTCTTGAAGTAAGCCCTTTAACCTTTGTTGCAATATTGGTTTGGTGTTAACAAAGTCCTTCAGCTTTTTCTTGTCTGTGAAGCTCCTTATTTCTCCTTCAATTTTAAATGATAACCTTGCTGGGGAAAGTAGCATTCGTTGTAGGTCCTTGCTTTTCATCACCTTGAATATTTCACCCCACTCCCTTCTGACCTGAAATGTTTCTGATGAATAATCAGATGACAGTCCACTTGGTGCTCCCTTGTAGATATCTACCTGGTTTTCTCTTGCAGCTGCTAGGATTCTCTCCTTATCTTAAAGCCTTGTCATTTTAATTACGATGTGCCTGGGTGTAGGACTCTTTGGATCTAACTCTTTGGTCAGTTTCTGAACTTCCTGGACTTGTGTTTCTTTTTCCTTCGCCAGATTAGGGAAGTTATCAATTATTATGTCTTCATATAGGTGCTCAATCCCCTGCTCACTCTCTTCTCCTTCTGGTATTCCCATGATGTGGATATTGTTATGCTTCATGTTGTCCAAATTATTTCTTAAACTCTCCTCATTTTTAAAAATTCTTTTCTCTTTTTGCTGCTCTAATTGTTTTTTTCTACCTTGTCTCCCAAAACACTGATTTGATCTTCTCCTTCATCTAAGCTATTGTTTATTTCTCTCAGTGTATTATTTATCTCAGATACTGCATTCTTTATTTCTGACTGATCCTTTTTTTATAGTTTCTTGTTCTTTTTTCATGCTGTTGAGTGTCCTTATATTCATTACTCTAAACTGTCTATCTGATAAATTGCTTACTTCCATTTCATCTAGTTCTTCTGGAAAATTCTCTTGTTCTTTACATTGGGATCTATTTCTTTGTATTCCCGTTTCGGCTGCTTTTTGTATTTTCCACCTTATGTATTAAACTAATTAGCTGTTAGACTGCTTAGTTGTCAATCTAATCAATATGTGATCAGTAGTCAAGCTTATGCACTACAGTGTGGTGCAGAGTAATTCCTGTGGAGAGGAGCTGTCGCTTCCCCTCAGGCTGATGCCATTCAAAGAGGAAGTGCTCTACCTGAGAGACCTGGCTCCTGCAATTTGGGGAATGACTCAGCACATGTAGTGGTGACTGTTCCCTCAGTTCTCTCCCCAAAGCCACCAACCCCAGACTCTCCTCAAGTGTCTCTAGTCCACTCTGCCCTCCCTTTGCTGGCACCAGGATAAGTGGCTGCAAATAAAGTTTTGTGCTTTGGCCCTGTAAAAGGCCCTTAGCTTCTCCAGCTGTCTCTCCCTGGCCAACAGAACCCCTGGTGCTTTTCACAGCTGAATTTTATCTGGGTTCCTTTCTGGCTCTGGTGCTGCAGGCGTGAGAGCCCAGCTTGAGGTTTACAACCAACACTTCTCAGGGGGAACCACTGATGTATCCCTGATGTACCCCTCTGACATACCCCTCTGGCACTTGAGCTGCCACCTGTAGGAGCCCAGCCAGCGCTATCGCATTTCCTCCACACTCCCTACCAGTCACACTGCTGAAGTGTTTTCTTCTGTCTGTCTGGGGTTATAAGTCTTCTCTCCAGCTAGTGATCAGTTGGTTATTCAAGATGATTTCTCTACAATTTAGTTGTAGTTCCAGATTGGTCCTAGGAAGAAGTTAGTGTAGTTTTCACTTACTCCTCCTTCTTACTGGATTGATAAATGATCTTTAAAATAACAATAATAATGAATGATGGCTAACACTTTCATTAGACTAAGCACTTATTTTACATACTAGTATTTTATTCCCACAGCAGCTCTTCGAGGTAGTTACTATTAGTGTCCCTATTTGCCAATGAAGCAGTTGAGGCGCAGAGATGTTAAGTGACTTGTCCAGGGCCACATTGCTAGTAAATGATGGCATTGGGATTCAGACCCAGGCAGTATAGTCCAAGAACCTGTGCTCTTGATCACTATTCTATACTGCCTCTTGTTCCAGAATGGCAGTTAGAAAAAGTATTCTAATGCTGATAAATACAGTAATGACTAGACTCATGTGTTAAATATAAATTTAAATTAACTAAAATTAAAAATTTAGTTCCTTAGTTGAACTGGCCACATTTCACTGTCCAGTAGTCACATGTTGCTAGTCATTACTATACTGGACGTTTTCATCATCACAGTAAGTTCTTACATAAACAACACTTATATAGAATATTAATGTTATAGCAGTTCAAGAGAGAAAGTGAGATGTTTGTGAAGAGTGGGAAATTATACAGGGCATTCACGACTGAATGGGTGGCCCGGGCAACGGGTGAATGGGAGATAATATATTTTTTAGGTGAAGAGAAGGCAATGGTAATAAATTCAGTTCTGGACATGACGAAGGGCAGTATCTGAATTATTCACTGGGAGCTATCCAGAAAGCATTTGAAAATGAGGTGTCATAGCTCAAGAGAAAATTCTGAGTTGGAATCATCTGTATAGAGTGAATCCTGAACCATGAGAGATGATGAGATTTCCAAAAAAGAACATTTAGAAAGAGAAGAGCTGATGGAGAACTTTGGAGTATATTTAGAAACATGAAGGTGAAAGAGAGGACAGAGAAAGGTTGATCAAATGGTAGATGGACAGCCAAGATGATGAAATACCACAAGAGCAAAGAGGTGAGAATTTCACAAAGGGAGGATGGATTTTTAGTATGAAATACTATAGAGATGTAAGGACTGAGAGAGGGAAAAAATGAATGTGGTGATGATGAAGTCAGTGCTGACCTTTGAAAGTACAAAAATGTTAGTGGCAGAAATCAAGTGATATGAATAGGCTGAGAGGAAATAGAGACAAAGGTTTAAATCAGTCTTTCACAAAGGACTGAACAGATACAGAATGGAAGGGAAAAGTGAAGGTTTAAAAAAAAGGAGGAAATGAGCTTCAGTGAAGGCTAAACAAGATTACTGGAAAGGAGAGGTAATTAGCAGCAAACTCTATACTCGTCATTCATTAGTCTGTTCATTTAGCACATATATTGCATACATACTGGATCTCAGACACTGTAAGGAATTGAAAGTGCAGGCATACCTCATTTTATTGTGTTTTTTTTATTGTACTTCACAGATGTTATGATTTTTACAAATTGAAGGTAAGACTCTCTACCAGCAAAAACATTAGGACTCCCCTTAGTATGACACTCGCTTTATTGCCATGGTCTGGAACAAACCTGTGATGTCTGTGAGGTATACCTGCACAGCAGTGAATAAGACAAATTGACTTCCTGCTCCGTGGTGCCCTTTCCTAGTTGCTCTTCTGTATCCTCCTCTTTTCTCTCAACTCTCTTCTAAGACTTCCTACCTTTCTGCTTCCCTTTAATAATAATTCTTCAGGCATTTATGTTAAACCAAACTTATTAGCATCAATAATGGCCAGTGTTCTTTCTCAATGTGCATGATTTTCTTTACTAAATTTGTTTTTGTTTTTTTAAAGTTACAAACAATGAATAAACTTCAAATGAGACAAAACCTTTTGTACTTAGTCTTGATTTGGCTTCAAATAAAAGTCAAGAGATAAGTATATGAGAAGGACCAAGGCAACAGCAGCATTGAGGAATATGGCTCCTTTTCCCATTTGATGATCAGCAGATACTGTTGCTACCTTGTACAACTAAAGTCTCTAATAACTTTAAGTATTAAATCCTTGATAACCTATTTAAATATAAAACACATTGCTTATAATTTGGCATTGCGCCCAACCATCATGTTGGGCTCTTACTTTAGCTCCAAGGAACGGCTTACTGTGTTAAGAGCAATATCTGTTATAATGTCAAGTCTTACATTGGAGATCCCTCACCTGTGTAAGTGATACAATGTTATAGCTACAAACTACAAACCACTGGTTTCAAGTTCTTAGGATTCATTCCATTTGAATTGAGTTAAACAGTATTAATTTGAACAAGCTAGAAAGGAAGAAGGACACCTTCTCTTCTAGTTCTAGAGGAAAGCAATGAAAGATTTTATTAGGGAAGGTATTTTGTCAGTCTGACTTGGTACTGTGTGTAGCCAAAAGGGATCTGTGTAGCAGACCTGTTACATTGCAAAGTTAAGAGGGCATGCTACCTGGGAACTGTATTACATGGTAGCTATTCTTAGACGAATTATATATAGTCTTTTAAGAGAGGTTAACAGAGACATTTGAAATAATTTTCGAGATGAAAGTAGTGTACTGCAATGGTTGCTAAACTTAATTATGTAAGAGAGTCACCTAGGGAACTTTCTTTAAAAATACAGATTTTTGAGCCTCACCCTAGAAGCTTCAGGAGAGATCCAAGAATCTGTGTTTTTATCGAGCTTACCATTAGTTCTAATTTAGTTACTTCTCAGAACTGTACTTGAGAAGCACAGGTATTTCAGTAAAATAATAAACTGAATATAATAAAACCACGGATGATGCGATATCCTAAATTTATTCATTGATTTAAACAAACATAGGCAAACATCTAATATGTATTAGGTACTGTGCTATTTTCTAGGCCTGCAAAGATGAATAATACATGATCCCTGTCCTTACGCTCAGAGTCTAATTGAAGAGATATTGGCAGATAAATAAAACAATGTGGTTAGCAATGATAGATGTGCACAGGATCTTATAGGAACATATAGGAGTACCTAAACCTCCCTGGTTGGTTTTGGGTCTTGGAGGGTAGGGAGACAGGATCAAGAAACTTTCATGAACATGGCTGAGCTTTTTGATAACAGATAACGGACTCCTTATAACACACTTGGATTCTTTGTCTCAATGGTTTTGCTTAGAAATCTTGCTAAAATATGTTTTCTTCCCTTCTTTTTTATATTTTTTAATATTTTATTTTTTATGCCATCACAATTGTCCTACTTTTTCCCCATTCACACAGCTCCACCCCGCCTGACCCCCACTTTCATAATCATTCCCCTCATTGTCCATGTCTATGGGTCATTCATACCTGTTCTTTGACTAATCATTTCACCTTCCTTCAATCAGTCCACACCTCGACCCTCCCCTCTTAGAGCTGTCAGTCTGTTCCATGATTCAATGTCTCTCGTTCTGTTTTGCTCTTTAATTTATCTTGTTCACTAGATTGCTATTATGGGTGAGATCATATGGTATTTGTCTTTCACTGACTGGCTTATTTCACTTAACATAATAGTCTCCATCCATTCCGTTGCAAAAACTAGGAGCTCCTTCTTCCTTACTGCTGCATAGTATTCCACTGTGTAGATGAAACACGTCTTTTTTATCCACACCTAGGCTATTTCCAAATATTGACTATTATACGTAAATACCGCTGCTAGGAACTTGGTGGTGCATAAATCTTTTGAATTGGTGTTTTGGGATTCTTAGAGTATATTCCCAGCAGTGGAATCACTGGGTCAAAAGGCAGTTCCATTTTTAATTTTTTGAGGAAATTCCAGACTGTTTTCCTCAGTCTGCATTCCCACCAACAGCGCACCAGGGTTCCCTTTTCTCCGCATCCTCGCCAGCACTTGTCGTTTGTTGATTTATTAATGATAGCCATTCTGACAGGTGGGAGGTGATACCTCATTGTGGTTTTAATTTGCATCCCTTTGATGGCTAGTGACATTGAGCATTTTTTCATATGTTTATGGGCCCTCCGTATGCCCTCCTTGGAGAAGTATCTGTTCAGGTCCATCGCCCATATTATAATTGGATTATTTGTCTTCCTGGTGTCGAGTCCTATGTGTTCTTTATATATTTTGGAGAGTAAACCCTTATCCAGTGCATCATTGGCAAATACGTCCTCCCATGTGGTTGGTTCCCTTTTCACTTGGATGATGGTTTCTTTAGCCATGCAGAAGCTTTTTTATTTGATATAGTCCCATTTATGTTTTCCTTTATTTCCCTTGCCCTAGGAGATATATCGACAAAAGTACTGCTACCTGGGATATCTGATACTCTATCGCCAGTTTTTCCACTCGGACTTTTGTGGTATCACAACTTATGTTTAAGTCTTAATCCATTTTGAGTGTATTCTGGTGTATGGTGGAAGTTGGTGATCTAGTTTTATTTTTTTTGCACGTAGCAGTCCAGTTCTCCCAACAGCATTTATTGAAGAGGCTCTTTTTATTCTACTGTATGCTCATGCCCCTTTTGTCAAATATTAATTGACCATAGAGACATGGGTTTCTTTCTGGGCTCTGTTCTGTTCCATTGGTCTATGTGTCTGTTCTTATGCCAGCACCAGACTTTGGAATGCAGTGGCCTTGCAGTATATATTTTGACATCAGGTGTTGTGATCCCTCCGGCTTTCTTCCATTTCTCCAGATTGCAGAGGCTATTCAGGGTCGTTTTTGGTTCCATATAAATTTTCAGAATATTTGTTCAGGATCTGTGAGATATGCCATTGGTATCTTAATAAGAATTGCATGGAGTCTATAGATTGCTTGGGCAGTGTGGACATTTTAATGACATTAGTTCTTCCAACCCATGAACAGGGTATGTGCTTCCACTTACTTGTATCTTCCTCAGTTTCTTTCTTCAGTGTCCTATAGTTTTCCAAGTACAGGCCTTTTACCTCCTTGGTTAAATTTATTCCTAGGTACTTTTTGTTGTTGTTGCAATAGTAAATGGGATAGTTTTCTTGGTTTTCTCTGATGGTTCATTACTGGTGTATATAAATGTCATTGATTTCTGAATATTGACTGTGTATCCTGCTTCTTTGGTGAACTCATTTATAAGGTCGAGTGGTTTTTTGGTGGAGCCTATAGGGTTTTCTATGTATAATATCATCTCATCTGAGAATAATGACTGTTTAATTTCTCTTTTCTAGTTTGGATGCCTTTCATTTCTTCTTCTTGTTTGATCACAGTTGCTAGGACTTCCGGTACTATGTTGAATGAGAGTAGTGAAAGCGGACATCCCCGGTTTGTTCCCGATCTTATGGGGAAGGCTTGTAGTTTTTGCCCATTGAGTATGATGCTGACAGTGGGTTTGTTATATATATCCTTTATTATGTTGAGGTACGTTCCCTCTATTCCCACTTTGCTGAGAGTTTTTATCATACATAAATGGGTGCTGGATTTTATCAAATGCTTTTTCTGCATCTCATATAATCATGTGACTTTTGTCTTTCATTTTGTTTACGTGAAGTACCACATTAATTGATTTACGAATATTGTACCATCCTTGCATCCTTGGAATAAATCCCACTTGATCACGGTGTATGACCTTTTTAATGTATTATTGGATCCAGTTTGCTAGTATTTTTTTGAGGAGCATCTATGTTCATCAGAGATACTGGCCTGTAATTTTCTTTCTTTGTTGTGTCTTTACATGGTTTTGGGATTAGGATAATGCTGGCCTCCTAGAAAGAGTTTGTGAGTCTTCCTTCTTGAGATTTTTTTTTTTAGTAGTTTGAGAAGGAAGGATAGGAGTTAGTTCTTTAAATGTTTGGTAAGATTCACCTGTAAAGCCGTCTGGTCCTGGGCTTTTGTGTGGCAGAAGTTTTTTTATTACTGCTTCCATCACTAGTTGTTACTGGTCGATTCAGGTTTTCTATTTCTTCCTGCTTCACTTTTGGGAAATTGTATGTTTCTAGAAATTTGTCCATTTTATCCAGATTGTCCAATTTCTTGGCATATAGTTGTTCATAGTAATTTCCATTTTATTTTTTTATTTTTTGTAATAATATATATATTTTTAATTTTTATTGTATTTTTTCATTACCATTTAGTGCCCTTATACGCCCTCCCCCCCCGTGATCACTACATTGTTGTCAATTCCCATGAGTTCTTTTTCTTTTTGCTCGATCTCTACACCTCCTAACATCCCCTACCCTTAGCTGTCATCCTGCTATCTATTAATCTGTCTCTATTTTCCTTGTTAGTTCAGCTTGTTCGTCAGATTACATGTATGAGTGAAATCATATGATATTTGTCTTTCTCTGACTGGGTTATTTCACTTAGCATAATATTCTCCGGGTCCATCCATACTGTCACAAAGGGTAAAATTTTCATTTTTACCGTTGAGTAGTATTCCATTGTATAAATGTCCAATACTTGTTTTATCCACTCATCTGCTGATGGACACTTGGGCTGCTTCCGTATCTTGGCAATAGTAAATAATGCTGCGGTGAACATAGGGGTGCTTATGTTCTTTTGAGTTGGTGTTTTGGATTCCTTTGGATATACTACCAGAAGTAGGATCACTGGGTCAAAAGTCAGAACCATTTTAAATTTTTTTGCGGTATCTCCATACTGCTTTCCACAGTGGCCGCACCAGTCAGCATTCCTACCAACAGTGCAAAAGGGTTCCCCTTTCTCCACATCCTCGCCAGCACTTGTTGTCTGGTGATTTATTGATGATAGGCATTCTGACAGATGTGAAGTGATATCTCATTGGGGTTTTAATTTGCATTTCTCTGATTATGAGTGACATTGGACATCTTTTCACATGACTATTGGGCATCTGTAAGTCCTTTTTAGAGAAGTATCTGTTCAGGTCCTTTGCCCATTTTTTAATTGGGTTATTTGTTGTTTTGGTGTTGAGTTTTGTAAGTTCTTTATAAGTTTTGGATATTAACCTTTTATCAGATATATCCATGAATATGTTTTCCCATCTGTCGATTGTTCTTTTTATTTTTATTTTGTTGATACTTTCCTTTGCTGTACAAAATAATTTTTAGTTGATGTAGTCCCATTTGTGTTTTTTTTTTTCTTTTTGTTTCTTTTGCCTGGGGAGATACATCTGATAAAGTATTGCTATGAGCCATGTCTGAGATTTTGCTGCCTGTGTTTTCTTCTATGATTTAAATGATTTCGGATCCAGCATGTTAGACCCAAAATTGCCCTGCTTTTCAAATGAGAGCCTTGTTGGATAGAGTAGCCTGGCTTGCAGGCTCTTGCTTTTCACTACTTGGAATGTTTCATTCCAGTCACTTCTGATCTGTATGGTTTCTGTTGAGAAACCAGCTGACAGCCTTATTGGTGCTCCTTTGTAGGTAACTAATTGTTTCTCTCTTGCTGCTGTTAAGAGTCTCTCTTTGTCTTTAAAATTTGCAAATTAAATTGTGATGTGTCTTGGTGTAAGCCTTTGGATTCATCCTGATTAGGACTCTATGTGCTTCCTGAACTTATGTGACTTTTTCCTTCACCAAATTAAGGAAGCTCTCTGTCATTATTTCTTCAAACAGATTTTCTATCTCTTGCTCCCTTTCTTCTTCTCCTCCTCCTCCTCCTCCTCCTCCTCCTCCTCCTCCTCCTCCTTCTTCTTCTTCTTCTTCTTTCTTCTTCTTTCTTCTTCTTTCTTCTTCTTTCTTCTTCTTTCCCTATGATGCAAATATTGTTCAATTTCATGTTGTCACAATGCTCCCTTAAACTTTCCTCCTCCTTTTTAAGTTTTTTCATTTTGTGGCTCTGACTCGGTGTTTTTCTACCTTATCTTCCAAATCGCTGGTTCGATCCTCTGCTTCATCTAGCCTGTTTTTAATTCCTTCTAGTGTATTCTTCATTTCAGATATTGCATTCTTCATTTCTGTCTGGTTCTAATTGATGGTTTTTATGTCCTTTTTCATGCTGATGTAGTTTTTACTAAGTTCTTATAGTTCTCACTCTGTTCCTTGAGCATCTGTATAAGCATTACTTTGAACTCAATGTCTGATAATTTGTTTGCCTCAATTTCATTTAGCTCTTTTTATGGGGATTTCTCCTTTTCTTTTGTTTGGAGGTTGTTTCTTTATCTCCCCATTTTAGCTGTCTCTTTTTAATTGTTTCTGTGGTTGAAAGAGATCTGCTTTGACTCCCTGTCCTGTCGGGTAGCCCAATGTGGTAGGAGTCCTGATTCCCAGTCCCAGGGGTCCTGATTCCTTGGCCTCCTGATCTGGAGGCTATAGGAATGCCATTTGCGTGGGTTATGTTGGCTTCCTGTTGTATTTGGGTCCTGATTGTTGTTGGCTTGTTCATAAGTGGGGTCTCCCCTCAGACTGGCTGATTGAGAGGCTCAACCCCCACCACATCCTGTATGCTGTTGTACTGGCGCTGGCTGAACAAAGCAAAACAACACAAAAAATGAAACCAAAACAAGCAATCACCCTCCCACCAACCACAACAGCAATTTCAACAACAAAAGATCAGAGAATATTAAACGTGGAAAGAGAAATGGAATGTTAGGAAAAAGGGGAAATAAAAGAAAAAGAATAAGGGAAAACTTAAGGACAGATAAGTGATTATAGTAGGAGAAAGGGAGAGAGAAGTAATAAGAATAATTAATTAGAAGAGGAAAACAAGAAAAAGGGAGAAAGAAAGAATAACAAAAATAAAAGAATAAGAGAACAATGGTGTAATCAATGATAAGAGTAAATAAAAAACAGGACAAAAAATATAGAGCAATAAATATAGAAGAAAAAATAGAAAAAACTAATGAAAGGCTATGAAAAAGAAAAAATAACAAAAATAATGAAAAAGAACAATGTGGAATTCATCTCAGCAGAGTTCAGTGCTTGCCTGTTGGAGTCTCCCTTTGGCTGAAACTCTGCTGTGGTCTGAGTTAGGTGCTTTCTACATCTAGCCGTCAGCAGTTTTTTTGGAGGTACTAGTGATCCACAGTTTGTGGCTGATTCCTCCAGGCTTGGCTGTGCCCAGGATAGGCCAAGCCGCTCTGCACAGCTGGGTTTTAATAGCACTGGGTCCAGGGGTATGTCAGCAGATGACCCAAGTCACTGGCAGATCCCCCTCTGTCTGCCTCTCCCTGTCAGCCAGCTGTCAGCCTTAGACTAGTCATAGACCCAACTGTTTCTGAAAGGGCTTCTGGTGAGATCTGGGGGATGGGACTTCTGGATCTCCCAAAGGCAGGTACCTTTCAGACTTCAAGGAAGGTGGTGGCTGTGTTTCCCCTCCCCAGAGCCACTGGTCTGAGTCTGTTTGGGATTATTTCTGTGTACTCACCAGGCTGGGGCCCCTAGTAGGCTATTGGGTGGGGCCTCTGGAGTGTTGGCTATGGCTCTCCCATGAGGGGGAAGTGCCAGTTTGTTTCCTGGGACAGTATATGATACGGCGGTGTCTACAGCCAGTCTCTGACACGCCCTGAGGCTGTATATGCTGCTGTCTCCTCAACAGGGGTTAAGAATCAGGATGGGAGAAAAGAAAGAATAAAAGAAAACAAAACCACAAAATAAAGCAAAAAAGTGAACAAACTATATAAAAGGGGGGAAAAAGGCAGGGTGGAGGGAGCATCATTCCAGAGGGAGGATGCAGGGAGCAGTATCCCACAGGGTTAGGTAATTGCTTTCCCCCAAGGAGGGGCTTGTTCTTCTCAAGGAAGACAGCTGCTGCAGAATCCATGTATATTCTGGCATGGAAAACCCCACAACCACTCCCCCACATTGCACCCCAGTGGTTCCCACCCTAGCCTCTCCTCGCTAGACTGAAGTCCACTCAGCCTTCCCTTCACTGGGGCCCAAGGTGAGTGGTTGCAGACACAACACCTGTGCTTTGGCCCCTTTAAGAATTTGAAAAATAGTGGCATTTTCTCCAGCAGGTCTCATCTCTCCCCAGCAGAGACAAACCCCACAGCCTTTCACCACTGGGTGCCATGTGGTCTGCTGATTCTAGCACTGGTGCTCTGTTTGGGAGCCAGGTTTATGTTCCCCGCTTGTCTCCTTTCAAGAGGAAGTCCCACAGCTGTGCTGCCACTTCAGCACACTGCCCTTGTGAATGGTCTGGCCCCTCTAATAGCCTCACCCTTCCTATTGTGGTGGTGTTTTCTCACCGCCCCCCACCCCCATCCTTGGTTAAAAGCCTCTTTTTCAGGTAGTCTTCTGTTTATTTCAGGTGCCAGGTCCTCTCTTTAGTTTTATTTCCAATTTAGTTCTGAGAGGAGGTGTGTGATACATCCTCCTATACTACCACCATCTTTTTTTCCCTCCTGTTTTCTTCCTTTCTTTAATAGAATCCATATAATTTAACTTTTTTATTGATGCCTTAGTCTGATCACATTATCAGTTACTGATGCCATATAACAAAATAGTGATATCTTTTATCACAGTATACAGAATTTTGATTATCCAAAATGGTCCCCAGCTGCTATGATTTTCCTGTCCTCTTTGTTGTTAGTATGATAATTAAGACAATTATGACAGTTTGACATTAAGTCTCTGAATGACAGTTTGGCTGTCTGTGAAGTATCTTAATCTAAAAGTTTAATTCACTTAAACTTTTCCTTAGGCAAAAGGGTTTGGACAAAAAAATTGTGAATAAGTAAAAAGTGTGAAGCATTTTGCTAAATATAGTATGTGAGTTTTAGTGCATTTTATGATACCTATTTTTACTACTGGGCTATCTTTTTTTTATTGTTTCAAAGCCACATAATGTAACTCCTTCATTCTATAGATGAAGAAACTGAGACCCAAAGATATTGGGGTTAATCAATGGCAATCAAGGAAAAAAATCTAGGCCTCCTAAATACCAGCATAGGTATTTTTATACTGATTCTATAAAATCAGCAGTTCCTAACTAGGAGTTTCAGCAGAATCATTCAGAGAAATGTTCAAAATATGCATGCCTAGGACTGAACCTCAAATGTTCTTATTCAGTAAGTCTGCCATGTATATTTCCTTTCTTTTTTTTTAACTTTTTTCTCTTTGTTTAAAAGTGTACTTGTGATGATTTCATATACATGTACATTGTGTAAGGATTTCTCCCATGCAGTTAATTAACACATCCCTCACTTCACATATATACCTTTTTTTATTTTTTATTTTGGTGAGAACATTTAACTCCTCTTTCAGCATATTTCTAATGCAGTATTACCAACTATAGTCACCATGTTATACTTCAGATTCTCAAGTCTTATTCATCTTATAGCTGAAAGTTTATGCCCTTTTACCAACCTCTTCCTATTTCCCCTATTTTCCAACCCCTGTGAACCACTTTTCTACTCTGTTTCTATGAATTTGACCTTCTATTTAGATTCCATATATAAGTGATACCATGCAGTATTTTTCTTTCTCTGTCTTGCTTAATTCACTTATTATCATTCCCTCAAGGTCCATCCGTGTTGTCACAAAAAAGCAGAATTTCCTTCTTTCTCACGGATGAGTAATATTCCATTGTATATAATATTCCATTTTATATATACCACATCCTTATCCATCCATTGATGAAGACTTACATTGTCTCCAAATTTTGGCCATTGTGCATAATGCTGCAAGAAACATGGGAGTACAAATATCTCTTTGAGATCCTGTTTTAATTTCCTTTGGATATATGCCCCAAAGTAGGGTTGCTAAATGATATGGTAGTAATGTTTTTAATTTCTGAGGACCCCCCCTTACTGTTTTCTTTTTTTTTTCCAAATTTTTATTGTATTTTTTATTGCCATTTATCCCCCTTATAATCCCTTTCCTCTGCAATCACCACACTGTTGTCCATGTCCATGAGTCCTTTTTCCTTTTGCTTGATCCCTCACCTTCACATCCTAACCCCTCCCATAGCTGTCATCCTGCTCTCTATATACGAGTCTGTGTTTTGTTTTGTTTGTTAGTTCAGTTTGTTCATTAGATTCCACATATGACTTAAGTCATATGGTATTTGTCTTTCTCTAACTGCTTATTTCACTTAGCATAACGTTCTCCAGGTCCATCCATGCTGTTGCAAGGGGTGCAATTTTCTTCATTTTTACGGCCAAGAGTATTCCATTGTGTAAATGTCCCACAGTTGTTTTATCCATTTATCTACTGATGGACACTTGAGCCTCTTTCATATCTTGGCAATTGTAAATGACACTGCAATGAATATACGGGTGCTATGTTCTTTCAAAAAGTGTTTTGGGTTTCTTCAGATATATTCCCAGAATTGGGACCATTGGGTCAAAAAGCAGGTCAATTTTTAATTTCTATACTGTTTGCAATAATGCCTGCACTAATTTTCATTCTTACCAACAGTTCACAATGGTTCCCTTTTTTTATTACATCTTTGCCAACAAGTTTTCCCTTGTCTTTTGTATTACAGCCATTCTAACAGGTGTGAAGTGATGTCTCAAAGTGATTTTGATTTTCACTTCCCCAATGATTAGTGATATTGAGCACCCGTTCACGTACTTGTAAGGCTTTATTGGAAAAAATGTCTATTCTGTTCCTCTGCCCATTTTTTTATTGGATCATTTTGTGGGATTTTGCTTTTGTTTTGTTTTGCTATTGAGCTGTGTAAGTTCTTTCTATATTTGGATATTAAACCCTAATCAGCTATATGATTTGCAAATATCTTCTCCCATTGCATTGTTTGCATTTTTATTTTGGTGATGGTCTCCTTTGCTATGTAGGAGCTCTTTCATTTGCCATAGTCCCACATGTTTATTTTTGCTTTTGTTGGCATGTGTATTTTTTTTTAAGTCTCGGAAGTTTCTGAAAATATGTTCCTGAACCACCATATTAAAATCTGGCTCTTGACTTTATTCTAATAGATAAGGTTGCCATATGTCAGAATTTGTTTCTGAACAGATATATAGTACAAACCTATAGAGTCTACATGATGAGAAAGGGGTTTTACTCTAAGTAAGAAAGTCATTGGAAGGTTTTGAACAAAAGGCTGATATGATCAAACTTGTATTTTAAAAGAATTACTCTAGCTACTGTATGGAAAACAAATGGTGGGGGGAGAGTGGCAAGGGACCTGTGAGCCAAGCAATATTCTAGTGGGAAGGTCAGTTAGGAGATGATGGCGTTAACTCAGGCAAAGAAATGGATAGAGGCTTTGAGCTGGGTGGCAACAGTGGAGATGGTGAGAAATGAACTGATTTGGGACAGATTTTTAAGGCAAAGGCAATAGGATTTGCTGACAACTCAGATGTTCAGTATGAAAGGAGTTAAGGGTCACTGTTAAGTTTTTGGCCCTTCAAGTAACTGAAAAATGGAATTGCCTTTTACTGACACAAAACTGGGAGAAGAATGGGTTTGGGAGGATGATCAGGAAATTATTTTCATATATTAAATTTAAGGTATCTATTAGACATCCAAATTGTATTCTGGTGGCTATGGTAGTCTGAAGTTCAAGGAACTGGTCCAGGATGGATAAAAAATTGAACTTCATCAACATAATAATGACATTTAAAATCATAAGATTAGATGAAATTGCCAAGACAGCAAGTGTTGACTGAGAAGAAAAGAGATCTGAGAACTAAATCGTAGGGCGTTCCAACAATTAGAGAGTAGAGAGGTAAGGACAACACAAATGGAGACTGAAAAGGATTAGCCAGTGAGGTGGGAAGAAAACCAGAAGAGTATGGTGTCCAGGAAGCTAAGTGAAGAAGGTATTGCAAGGCAGAGGATTGATTAATTGGGTCAGATGGCAGAGTAAGATGAAAACTGTTTATTGATCATTGGATTTAGCAATGTGGAAGCATGGTGACCCTGATACGAAATGATTCAGTGGGGTGGTTGGAGCAAAAGTGTGACAGGAAAGAGTTCAAAAGAGAATGTAAGGAAAAGAATTAGAGACTTTGAGGATAGACTTGAAAGTCTTTGGAGGGCTTTCACTCTAAAACAGATCAGAGAAACCCAAATGATCAATTTGAAAGAATATATGCACCCTTATGTTCACTGCAGCATCATTTATAATAGTCAAGATTTGGAAGCAACCCAAGTGTCCATTGGTAAATGAATGGATAAAAAAGCTGTGGTACGTTTACACAATGGAATACTACTCAACTGTAAAAAAGAAGGAACTCTTACCTTTTGCATCATATTGATGGACCTGGAGAACATTATGATAAGTGAAATAAGCCAGTCAGAGAAAGACAAGTACCATATGATTTCACTTATATGTGGAATCTAAGAAACAAAAGAAACAAACAAAATAGAAACAGACTCATAGATACAGAAAACAGACTGACAGTTGTCAGAGGGGAGGGGTCTAGGAGGCTGATGGAAAAGATGAAGGGTATTAAGCAAAAAAGAAAATAACTCATAGACATAGACAACAGTATGGTGCCTACCAAAGGGAAAGAGCTGTGGGGGGAGATCAAAGAAAAAGGTAAAGGAGGGAATAAATAGTGACAGGAGACTTGACTTTGGATGGTGAATACATACTAAATAAATAAATAACACATGATACAATATTAATTAATTAATGGAACAGAGAAGTGGCATGATGACTTAAGGAAGTAGGAGACTATTTTTTTTCCTAAGATGGGAAAAATTATTACATGTTTGTATGCTGGTGGGAATTAGCCAACTGAGAGAGAAAATTTGATGATGAGAGGAGCTCCTCTTCGATAAGAAAGAGGAAATAGGATCTCATGCCTTAGGGACACAGACAGCCTATTTCTCATAGCTGGAGGTAAAGTGGATCATACAGGCACAAATGCAGGGAAGTAGATGGATATGGGAAGAACAGGTTGTAGGAGTTCTGATTGTTTCTGTTAGGAAGCAAGGTTATTAGCTGCGTTTGAGGATAAGGAAAGGATACTAGAAATTTTAAAAAGAAGATGAAATAGTTGTCTAGAAGAGAAAAAGAAGAAATGAACTATAGGCAATGACTGGAAGCTCCGAAGATATACTTGAATTTAAAATAAATTCAGTCAGTTTGAATGTGTATTTTTCTGAGCTTTACATTCAGCTAGCTGGGTTGTAGACATGGAAATCAGGGAAAAGGTGGATGTTAATTTGGGTTGATATCTTGTCAGGTGAATGCAATGTGAGAGAGTGGTAAACCAGTGACTAAAATGACAAATATGGAATTTATGCTTAGTCAGAAAAGGAGGATTTGAAAGTGGAAGGGGAAGCTGTGAAAGGTGTTAGGATCAGTTAAGAACATATTGAGTCCTGTGAGGTCAAAGGTTATTATTAGTATTAGAGTATTAGAGGGAGAAAGCTTGAAAGATAGGAGGTTGTTATCAGAGGGTGAGATAATGATATGCAATGTCCGCTGCTTTAAACTATTATGAGGGTGCTAACCAGTTTGCTAAGTGGCTATAATAATTATTTTTATCGATTGATATTTTTTTAGGTTCATGACTACAAAGAAGGAACCCCAGAAGAGAAGACCTACTATATAGAATTGTGGGATGTTGGAGGCTCTGTGGGCAGTGCCAGCAGTGTGAAAAGTACAAGAGCAGTATTCTACAATTCTGTAAACGGTAAAGTATTTTTATTTCTACATTTGTTAATAATGGCCTAAGAGTACAGATCCTCTAATGTGGAATGCTTTGGGATGCTGGACTTATCTTAATTTAAGAAAGATTTAATTACTCAGAACTCTTAATTTAAATCTGCATATCACATTCCAGTTTGTGTTTCTAGATTCTAACCATGTAATTCAGAACATTAAATACTTGCTTTGTCTAAGTGTCTCTATTTATATTATTGTCATAAAATAAATAATAGAAATACAATTGTATTTTGGATACTTGACATAAAATATGGGGCTTTCAAAACACTGTCCCCTGGCTATTTCTCCAGTAAGTTGGGTAAGTACAATAGAACTATCAGGAATCCCATAGTCTAAGCCACAGATGTCACAGAGTTACAAAGATTTCTTTCATCTGCCCCTTAGAGAGAGTCCTATGTAATTAATTATAAAGAGATACCTAAGGGTGTCTTTAGGGCTGCAAAAATTTCCTCCAGCCACAAAGATTCAAAAACCTGGAACAGATTTCCGGATAGAGACATATAATAGAGAACATAATTGCAATTCATAGAAGGCCTACTCTGTGTCAATAGAATAAACCACTGACTCCTATGATTTACCAGTAGAGTTTCTTTATCTTTTTCTCTTAAGTTAATTTTTTAAACCTTTTTTTTTTTTACTCTGAAATATAATTTCAACTTGTCTCTGATTAATATACCAAAAGATTTGGCATCTCACCCCTCCTGGTCTATGCATTTATCATTCACTATTAGGTAAGTGTTGCAATCACTAAGTACCTTCTTCATTCCTTATATTCATCTTTCATTATCTTATCTTTCCACATCATAAGCTGTTGTGGATACTATAAAAAGAAGTACAAAATGTTCTTGTCATTGGATTTATATACCATAGAATATAGGATGAGTCGTGTTAAGTCAGACCTGTGTCCCATTTAGCTCATAATTCTGCAGAAAGTGTCCCAGTCTAACTGAAGTAACAATATGTAAATGTAAATATTAATAAGTGAAACTAACCACAGTTATAAAATGACATTAATGTATGATATTGTTATGCAAAAAAGAATATGATAATGGGATATAGTAAAAGAATAAATGAAAAAAACAGTTAAGATAGTCTTAGGTGACCTCTTAGAGATAAGGAGAGAAAGAAGAGAAGCTTGGTTTAGACTTAGAATCAAGTGATAAAACTCAGTTAATATCAATCAACCAAATGACTTGTCAAAGTTGATATTATCTGGTAAAGAGAAGTTTGGATATATAACACTTTTGAACTTTTGTTTAGATCTTTTTGAGAAAAAGTTAAGAGCAAAATAAATGTAAAGATAAAAAAATTATAAATAATAAGTTAAAAAACCATTCAAATCCTAGAAACTGTATGTAATTAAGTCACAAACTGTATGTAATTAGGTCATAAACTTATTAAGTACAAAAGAAGAAAGCCATCTTAATCTATTTGACTAACTTTTCTATACCTACTATTCATTCGTGATTTGTCTCTTCCTTGAATGTTACTAAAATGATTGTATACATTTTGTTGGTTTTATAGATAAGACTGAGATATATTCCCATTTCTTAAAGTTTAAAAAAATTCTGTTATATAAATGAATTTTAATTTTTTTTACCTTAGCTCTGGAACATTTTTCTTTGTAGAAGCACTCAAGGTTCTCAACTCCATCTACCATCCTTAGTGTCCTAAGAAATGGAAAATAAGGATCACTCCATTTAAATGCAGTCTTCATTCTTAGTAATAATATTCTTCCCTCAATACCCTACCTTCTTCCCACTGTGATGAACTAGGCTGGTAATCAGTCCCCAAAGGAAACCTCTAAAGTGTGTCTTTGCCTCTCTCTCTCTTAAGGTTAGGACATACTGTGATCAGCCATCACCCTGATTTCTTTCCTCTGGGCCCCAGTGTAGCCCTCCTAGCTCATAGCCTACAGAACAAGAACTCTCAGCCCAAATGAACAAGGGAGAATAGGGAAAAGGGTACTCAAATGCCTTTAAAAATCCCAGAGTCTTTAATAGAGATCTTCAAAAAAATAAACTCCCAGTCCATGTAATCACTCATCTAGGCCTTTATAATCCTTTCATTTTGCCAACCAGAAGTCTCGCCCATAGTTTTGTATTATACCTGGGAAATAGGGATCTGCCACTCCTGTACCCTAAAGAGAGGCTATTCTGCTTTTCCTCAACCGTCTACTATCAAATTAGCTGAGTTCAAATTCTGGCTACCCCACTTACCATGTGACCTAGATAGAGCAAGTTACCTCTCTGAGCCTCAGTTTTCACATGTGTAAAATAAAGGTAAATCTTAATTCATAGGACTGTTCTAAAAATCAAATTAGGTAATACATGTAAAGCACAGTACATAGCACATAAGTGATGAATAAATGTTATATTCTTTAATGGTAGCTCCATATTCCTTTTTAAAAATCTGTCCCCTGTGGTGTGTCCTGATGCCTAATAGCATACCTCACTGAGGAAGGTAGAGTGAATGCAGGTGGATATGGGGGCAACTGTCAGATCTCTGTTTATTCCAGATGCTAGGAACGAGTCAGCTGTAACATGCGCAAGCATCTTCATTGAACAAACATCTTTAAAAACTAGAGAAGCCAAATAATTCTAGCTCTGCTGCCCTTCTTTTTCAAATTGACATTTCTCACATCTTGAAGATGGAGGAATCGTCAGTTTTATATCCTTTCTTCACAGTAGAATCTGGGTAATACAAAAGGGTTGAAGGTTTAAAAACCTATAGTCTTTTAACCACAAGATATCCTAAATTACACTAGGCATTAAAGCTTTTCCTTTTCTGTCTGTAGCTTATACTAATTAACCTGCTCTGCCCTGCTGTCTAGAATCTTATCTGATTCTGAGCCTCACTACATTTTATTATTTTTCTCAATCTCTCATAAGTCCATCTATTTTCAACTATTCACATCTCTTGACTGTCTCTTTCTACCCCCTTCTAGTGGCATATTTATTTTGCTCTTTTAACTAAATCTCCCAAAGAAAAATCAGATTTTTTAGTTGATTGGGCAGGCACAGGAAATCAATAGACAAACATATTTTTAGTTAAAGAATAACAATTGTATCAAATTAAATCCATACTGTTTTAACATTTTATTATTTAATATTTTTAGTGAGAATAAGTAATATGTGTATGTATGATGTCTATGACAATACTATGCAGACTGCAAAAACAATTAGTTTTTGGATGCATATAATGTATTTAATTATTTTTAAACTATATTTTATTGATTATGCTATTACAGTTGTCCCATTTTTTTTCTTACCTTTATCCCTCTCCACCCGCCCTCTGTCCAGCATTACCTCCCCTCTTAGTTCATGTCCATGGGTCGTACATATAAGTTCTTTGGTTTCTCCATTTCCTATACTGTTCTTAACCTCCCCCTGTCTATTTTGTACCTACCATTTATGCTTCTTATTCCCTGTACATTTTCCTTCATTCTCCCCCATCCCCATCCCTGCTGATAACCCTTCATATGGTCTGTGATTCTGTTCCTGTTTTAGTTGTTTGCTTAGTTTGTTGTTGTTTTTTAGGTTCAGTTGTTGATAATTGTGAATTTGTTGTCTTTTTACTGTTCATAGTTTTGATCTTCTTTTTCTTAAATAAGTCCCTTTACCATTTCATATTAGAAGGACTTGGTGACAATGAACTCCTTTAACTTGACCTTATCTGGGAAGCTCTCTAACTGCCTTTCCATTCTAAATGAGAGCTTTGCTGGATAGAGTCATCTTGAATGTAGGTCCTTGCCTTTCATGACTTGGAATACTTCTTTCCAGCCCCTTCTTGCCTGCAAGGTTTCTTTTGAGAAATTAGCTGACAGTCTTGTGGGAACTCCTTTGTAGGGAACTCTCTGCTTTTCTCTTGCTGCTTTTAAGATTCTCTCCCTATCTTTAATCTTGAGCAATGTAATTATGCTGTGCCTTAGTGTGTGCTTACCTGGGTCCACTTCTTTGGGACTCTCTGAGCTTCCTGGATCTCCTGGAAGTCAATTTCCTTCACCAAACTGGGGAAGTTCTCCTTCATTATTTTTTTCAAGTACATTTTCAATTTCTTGCCCCTCCTCTTCTCCTTCTGGCACCCCTATGATTCAGATGTTGAAACGTTTAAAGTTGTCCCAGTGGTTCCTAAGCCTTTCCTCATTTTTTTGAATTTTTGTTTCTTCATTCTGTTCTGGTTGAATGTTTATTTCTTCCTTCTGTTCCAAATTGTTGATGAGTCCCAGTTTCCTTCCCTTAACTGTTGGTTCTCTATATATTTTTCTTTATTTCACTTTGCATAGCCTTCACTTTTCCTACTATTTTGTGACCATACTCAACCATTTCTGTGAGCATCCTGATTACCAGTGTTTTGAACTGTGCATCTGATAGATGGCTATCTATATCTCATCACTTAGGTCTTTTTCTGGAGTTTTGATCTGTTCTTTCACTTGGGCCATATTTGTTTGTCTCAGTACTCTTGTTATGTTATAAGGGGCAGAGCCTTAGGTATTTGCCAGAGTGAGGTAATCTGCCTCTCACTGCATTGGGGCCCTGGGGTGGGGGGGGCGGAGAGGGAACAATGCTGCTTGCTCAACTCTTGGCTGGCCATCAGTCACTTCCCCACAAGCAAATTGGACCCTTCTGATGCTGATTCCTGGGTCGGTGAGTTTGTGTACATTCCTGGACCCTGTGGGCCTCTCCAATGAACACTCCTGTGATACTGGGAGTTTCTCCTGGCACTGCAACACCCACAGGTTTTTATAACCAGAGGTTTTGAGGATTTATTTCCTCTCATTGGAATCCTGAATTGCGTGGTCTGACTCGCTCCCCAGTTGTTCCTCCTGGTTTACCCACACATGAATGTGGGACCGCCTTGTCCGCCAGCTGCCTCCTTGCCTTGTCCTCTCTGCCCCGGCTGCCTATCTCCACCCCTCCTACCAGTCTGGATGAATGTTTCTTCAACTCCTTGGTTGTTGGACTTCCATACAGTTTGGAATTCTGGCGGCTCTGGTTTTTGTTTTTGTTTTTTTCATTGGTTGTTGTCATTCTTTTGGTTATGTGAGGAAGCAAACAGCATCTACCTACACCTCCATCTTTGCCAGAAGTCTGGATGCATATAATTTATTATACACATGTACTTAAAGTAGTTTTGATTTTTTTTTAATTGATGAGATGTTTCTGCAATTATTACGAGGCAGAGTAGGCACACATTAAGTGTTGAATGAAGAAGAAAAAGAGAGACATTCTAAAAGTTTGATGACATTTTTGTCACCCCTTGTAGAATTAAAAAAATTAGACTGAAAAAGAAAATTTGATAGTTAATTTGTAAATAAAAATTTGTAAGAATTGGTAGAGAAAATTTAATTTTTTTCAGTCTATTATTCCTTTATGTTTTAATTGCCCTCTCTCTTAAGAAAAAAAATTACCTCAAAGCCAGAAGGAGAAGTGCTTATTTTCGATTTTGAAAGCTTCTTTTTTTTCTTTTCTTTTTAATTCTTCTTTGTTCTGTTACAGTCGTCCCAGTTTTTCCCCCTTCACCTTCCTCCATCCAGCCCATGCCCACACACCCAAAATCAGCCCCACACCATTGTCCAAGTCTGTGGGTCATTCATACATGTTCTTTGTCTAGTCCCTTCCCCTTCTTTCCACCATTGTCCTCCTTCCTTTCCTCTGGCAGCCATCAATCTGTTCTGTTTCCATATATCTGGGTATGTTTTGCCTGTTAGTTTATTTGGTTCATTAGATTCCCCTTATAAGTGAGATCATATGGTATGATCTTATTTCACTTAGCATAATAGTCTCCAGTTCTATCTATGTTGTCAAAAAATGTGGGAATTCCTTCTTTCTTTCAGCTGTATAGTATTCCATTGTGTATATGTACCACAGTTTTTAATCCATTCATCTACTGATAGGTACTTAGGTTGTTTCTAAATTTTGGCTATTATAAATCGTGCTGCTATTAACATAAAGGAGCATAAGTTCTTTTGAATTGTTGTTTTGGGATTCTTAGTGTATATTCCCAGCAGTGGGAATATATTTCTTCCTGCTTCACTTTTGGGAAATTGTATGTTTCTGGAAATTTGTCCATTTTATCCAGATTGTCCAATTTCTTGGCATATTGTTGTTCTTGGTAATTTCTTACTATCCTTGTATTTCTGTGTATCAGTTGTAACTTCTCTTCTTACATTTCTGATTTTATTTATTTGGATCTTCTCTCTTTTTTTCTTGATAAGTCTTGTTAACGGTTTGGCAATTTTGTTTATCTTTTCAAAGAACCAACTCCTAGATTCATTGATCCTTTGAATTGTTTTTTTAGTCTGTGTCATTTAATTCTGCTGTGATCTTGATTATTTTCTTCCTTTGCTTGCTCTGGGCTGTTTGTTGTTGTCCCTCTACTCCTTTTAGATGTAGTGTTAGGTTGTTTATTTGAGATTGTTCTGAATTCTTTAGGTAGGCCTGTTTTGCTAAGAACTTTCCTTTCAGGACAGCCTTCGCTGTGTTCCATAGGTTTTGGATTGTTGTGTTGTGTTTTCATTAGTTTCCGGGTACCTTTAATTTCTTCCTTGATCTTATTGTTAACCCATTCATTATTTAATAACATGTTATTCAGCCTCCATGTATTTGAATGTTTTTGAGTTTTTTTCTTGAGGTTGGTTTCTAGTTTCATGCTATTATGATCTGAGAAGATGCTTGATATGATTTCAGTTTTCTTGGATTTGTTAAGGCTTGTTTTGTGTCCACCATGTAGCCTGTCTTTGAGAGTGACTCATGTGCATTTGAGAAGAATATGTATTTTGCTTCTTTGGGGTGAAATGTTCTATATTTATCATTTGAGTCCGTTTGATGTGAAGTGTCATTCAGTTCTGCAATATTTTTGTTGATTGTTTGGAAAATCTATCTACTGTTGACAGTGGGGTGTTAAAATACCCTACAATGACTTTATTGTTGTCTGTCCTTTTTTTAAAGTCCTCCAAGGTTTTCTTTATGTATTTAGGTGCACCTATGTTGGGTGCATATATATTTATAAGAGTTATATCCTCTTGTTGGACAACTTGTTTCTCTTTATGAGTAGAGGAAATTTTAAAATAATTGTTAGTCATACTAGAATGCCAGATTCACTAAGAAGCTTGTTACTTATGAAGACTCATTTTGTCAATTCTGAAATGAAGAAGAATTATTGCCATATTGACATTATTTTCTCTGATTATTTTAGGTATTATTTTAGTACACGACTTAACAAATAAGAAGTCATCCCAAAATTTGTATCGTTGGTCATCAGAAGCTCTTAACAGAGATTTGGTGCTAACTGGAGTCTTGGTAACAAATGGGTAAGTCCAGATTACTTCACAATTGGTTTAAAATGTTATAGCAGTCACAGAAATACACCCTCCAAAAAAACACCTTGTAAGATGTTTGATGTGTAAATATTTTCTCCCAGTCTGTAGATTGCCTTTACATTCTCCTAACAATGTCATTCACAAAACAATAGTTTTTATTTTATTTTATTTTTTCAATTTACAAATCATGTTTATTCTATTACAGTTGTCTCAATTTTTACCCCTTTACCCTCCTTCACCCATCCCACCCCCATGCCCCGCTCCCACAGTCAATTCCCACACTGTTGTCCATGTCCATGGGCCATTCATACATGTTCTTTGTCTAGCCCCTTCCCCTTCTTTCCACCATTGTCCTCTTTCCACATCCCCTCTGGTCACTTTCCATCTGCTCCATGTTTCTATGCCTGTGGTTTATTTTGTTCATTAGTTTATTTTGTTGAATAGTCTACTTATAGGTGAAATCATATGGTATTTGTCTTTCGTCAACTGGGTTATTTCACTTAGCTTAATATTCTCCAGTTTCCATCCATGTTGTCACAGAAGGTAGGAGTTCCATCTTTCTCTCTTTCCTTCTTTCTTAAATGTAGATTGATATTATTTATTTTTTTAAATGTCAAAGCTAATTATAAAATATTTAAAAAATTTAAAAACATGATAAAGTCTCAGCAATTAAACCATCATGACACCAGTACAGAAATAATCAAGTATATCAGTGAAATCTAATGAGCATTCTAGAGACAAACGTGTATATCTAACAACATAATATATGATTAAGTTGATATTTCAAATCAAAGGGTAAAATAAGGCTTATTCAGCAAATAAGGTGTATGGACCACTGTTACTTGAAATAAAACAAATATAGAGCCCTTATTGCACACATTATACAAGAAATATTAAGGTGAGTTAAAAATCAGTATGTACAATCTAAGGAGTTTTAGAAGAAAATAGAACTAATATTTTTCATGACCTGAAGTAAAATATTCAAAACCAGAAGCTATAAAGTAAACATTGACAATATGACTACATTAAACAATTAACTATATAATAATATACATATGAAAAAAGTTAAAGGACAAGGAATAGAATAGGAAAGTATTTGCAATACATCTAAAACATGGTTAATGGTATTTTTGTTTGTTTGTTTTAGGAAAAAAGTTCTACAAACCTTTAATCAATAAATGGATAAAGAATACCAAAACGTCATTTAAAGTTTTTTTTAAAATAATAGAAATAGGCAAGAAATATACAAAAACAGGTTTAGTTTCAACAAATAGGAAAGGAACAATTAAAATAACATCATTGTCACAGTCAGATTAATGAGTAGTAAAAATGTTGGTAATATCAAGTATTGGCAACTCTCGAAGGAACTGGGTATTCATAGAATCTTTTTCTTCATCCTAAATCAGTCCCTTTGTCATATTTTGCAGTGCTGGTTTGGTGGAGGTGTATTCTTTTAGCCTTCTTTTGTCTGGGAAACTCCTTACTTCGCCTTCCATTTTCATTGAGAGCCTTGCTGGGTAGAACAGTCTTGGTTGCAGACCTTTGCTTTTCATGACTTGGAATATTTCTTGCCATTCCCTTCTGGTTTGCAGGGTTTCTGTTGAGAACTCAGATGCTAGCCATATTGGGGCTCCCTTATATGTTATTACCTGTTTCTCCCTGGCTTCCTTTAGGATTCTGTTTGTCTTTGATATTTGCCATTTTAATTATGTTGTGTCTTGGAGTGGGCCTCACTGGGTTCCTCTTGAATGGGACCCTCTGTGCTTCCAGGACTTGTGTGCCTTTTTCTCTCCTCGAATTAGGGAAGTTTTCCATCATTACTTTTTCAAACAGGTTCTCCATCCCTTCTTCATCCTCTTCTCCTTCTTGTATCCCTATACGGATATTATTACATTTCAGGTTGTCCTGCATTTCCCTAAATGCCTCTTCATTCTTTTTGAGTCTTTTTTCATTTTCTTGCTGTTTCTGAGAGCTTTTTTCTACTTTGTCCTCCAGCTTGCTGATTCAGTCCTCAGCTTCATCTAGCCAGCTTTGGATTCCTTCTACTGTGCTCTTCAGTTCCAAAATTGTATTCTTCATTTCCTTTTGTCTCTTATTGATAGTTTCTATGTCCTTTTTCATGCTGATATAGTTTGCAGTAAGTTTCTTGTAGTTTCCCTGCAGTTTTTTTGTAATTCTCTCTGAGCTCACTGAGCTCATTGACCTTCCTGAGAACTATTGTTTGGAACACAATATCTGATAGTTGACTTGCCTCTATTTCATTTAGTTCTCTTTCTGGGAATTCCTCCTTTCCCTTCAAGTGGGGTGTATTTCTTTGTCTTCCCATTATTTGTGAGACTCATCTCTTTTGTTTCAGCTTCTTAAGTTGATCTGTCTTGATTTCCTGACTTTGTGGTGTGAACTTCTATGGTTGGAGACTGCTGTTTTTACTTTCTAGATCTGCCTCTGATGATGTCAGATGTTGACCCTGCCTTACCTTAGGCAGTCTGTTCAAAACTTCCAGGAATCTACTGTTTGTGGCTGTCCCCTTCAGCTGTTAATCTAGTCACTCTGCACTCAGCAGGCCACCTTAGACGGCTCAGGGTGGGTTAGAGTCCCTCCGGGAGCAGGGTTATTGAGTCCTCTCACACTGCTGCCATATGGGGGAGGAGTCTGCACTGGGATCTCACCAGCTACTCTCTCTGTTCTCTCGCTAAGCCTCCATCCCCAGTCTCTCCTCAAGTGTCTCTAGACGTCTCTGCGCCCCCTTTAGCCAGGGATCTACTGTCTGTGGCTGCCACTCTACACTCAGCAGGCAGCCTAGACAGGACAGGGCGGGGTGGAATCCCAGCTGGGGGAGGGGCTTTTGGGTCCTTTGACGCTGGTGCTGCTCAGGGGAGTGGTCTCTGCCTGAGCAAGCTGGCCATTGTGGGATAGGGGATGAGTCTATCCCAGCACCGAGATCCCACCGGCTACTCTCTCAGTTCTCTCCCCAAAGCCTCCTTCCCCAGTCTCTCCTCAGGCTTCTCTAGCCCACTCTCCCCTGCCTTTGTCAGAGACCAGGATAAGTGGCTACAAATAAAAATTTATGCATTGGCCCCTTAAACAGTTCTTTGCATCTCCAGCCACCTGTCTCTGGCAGAAAGCAACCCTGCCGCTTTTCGCAGCTGGCTGTTTTCTGTGTACTTTTGGGCTCTGGTGCTGTGGGCTAGAGATCCCCACTTTTGATTTAGACCCCGCTCTTCTTCAGGGGGATCCAGCTGGCCATTTCAATATCCTTCTGGTCCTGCCGCCTGTGGGCGCCCCACCCGCCTTCTCAGGTCTGTACCGCACTCCTTACCAGTTAGATTGCACTAAAGCCGATTCTTCTGTCTCCTAGGTTACAAGGCTCCTCTCTCACTATTGTTCAGTTGTTTGTTCCAAATGATTTCTCCACAATTTATTTGTAATTCCCGGTTGGTCCTGGGAGGAGGTTAGTGTGACTTCCACTCACTCCTCCCCCATATTTATGCTCCTAGTTTTTTATTTTAATAAAGTCTAATTGCTCAGTTTTTTATGTATTGTATGTTTTGGTATTGTATCTAAGAAGTCTTTACCCATTTCCCAAACATTCAGATTTCTTCTGTATTTCTTCTAGAAGTTTTATATTTTTAGGTTTACTTTTATCTTGCTCCATTTTGAGTTACTTACAATGTGAGAGGTTTTAATTGAGGGTGACTTTTGCATATGAATATCTGATTGTTCCAACACCATTTATAGACAAGATTATCCCTTTTCCATTGAATTTCTTTTACTCTTTGGCCAAATATAATTTGCTGTATTTACATGGGTCTGTTCCTAGATTCCTTAATTTCATTCCATTGATCTGTGTGTCTATCCTTTCCCTGGTACTACAGTCTTGATATTGTAGCATTATAGTAAGTCTTAAAATTAGAAAGTGTGATTCCTTCTACTTTATTCCTTTTCAAAACTGTTTAACTAGTCTAGTTTGCTTTCCCATATAAAATTGAAATCATCTTGTCTGTATTGACAAAAATTATGCTTGGATTTTTATTGGAATTGCAATAAACCTATAGATCAAATCAGGGAGAATTTTTGTTGCATCTTCCAATCCATGAACAAAGTATGTCTCTTCATTTATGTTTTGAAGCAAGTCCTAGACATAATATTGTTTCATCTACATGTGCAGTATTTTAGTGTGTAACTTTAAAGGTTAAGAACTTTTTGAACATAACCAAAATATAATTGTCTTGCTTAAAATGAACAATAATTCTTTAATATTGAATATTAATTTAATTTCCTCACAAATGTTGTTTTATTCAAAACTGTATCTAAATAAAGTTCACTCATTGCATTTGGTTTCTTTTCATCTTAATTTCCCCTTCCTTTTTTTATTTTAATTTTTACCCTGTATAAGTTTATTTGTGAATAAAAGATGACTTGTTTGTCCTGTAGAGTTTCCTGTATTCTGGCTTTTGGTGATTGTATGCCTGTAGTGCCTGTTAAATTTGTTTCTCTGAATCCTAAATCTTCTCTAAAACAGTAATTAAATATAGTGGTCTGAAAGATGCGATTTTTTTTGTTGTTTTTGCTGAAGTCAAATTGGATGTAAGACTTAATAAAAGAGTAAAAAGAGCAGCTTGGAAGAGATATAAGAGAACAAATTATATGTTTATTGTAATATATGTTGTTTACATATGTAATACATATATATGTTGATATGGAAGACTACAGGTGACTGAGATATATGTGTATCAAAGATGATGTTTGATAAACTTACAAAAATTTGTATGTCAGCCAGAGTTAGTGAGTATAGGAAAAAGAAATAGTTGTAAAGGAGGACAGTCTCAACACTTTATTCTTTAATAAAGCAAATTTCAGTTTTGGACAGTGTCTCCTAAATCAGGGTTGATGTTGGTAAAAAGAATCAACGACCTTGAACTCAAGCTATCATTGGCTTTGATGCAAGAAGAGAATGATAACATTTTTATGAAATGGGAGGTTATATAGTTCAAAACAGGTGTGTTCAAACGCTGAACAGTAACTGAGGCTCAGCAAGATTACTATGAAGGGCAAAAAGATTTGATAATTCTGCACACATATCCCCAATTTAGATTATTCAAAGAGAAAGAAAAATAATGTCAAAGGAAAGAAAAAAAGCTATCCTCAACTGGGTTGCATTGATTGGATTATGCAATATTAATTTACTGTCATAAAGTGTTCAAAACCAGATTTTGCTGACTGTTGTAAATTGGGTTTATAATGTGTCCAAAATCAAAACCTTTTATTTCTTATATGTGAATAGAATTTAAACTAAGTCAGCAACATTGGGCTGTGTGTTCATTTAGTAATAGAAGGAATATCACTCTATTCTTTGGATAGAAATAGAAGAAAAGAATTGTAATGGCCAGTGACCCTAAGGGATTTGTATTGCCCATCCTCTGTCTTCCTGTCCTGTGTCTCCTACAGCTCTCATTTCAAGACAAACATCTTTTTGGTACTTAATTATTTCCTTTTACTATTCACTTTATGGTTCATCTGTTTATTTCCCTTTCTATCTGTTGAATCCATCTCTCCCTAGTCTGTAGGATCACCTGAGGTTGATTTATTCTGGCCTTTATCACCCCTGTTTCCTGTTTTCCTTAACCAATTTTTTTTTTCATAGACAGAAATGTATATGGTAGTATAGAGTATATGCATACCCCTGAAGGTACCCAGAAACTTGCCATTTTCCCCTGTGACACAAGACTTCAGTGCCATGCTAGGTTCCAGGGTTTTCTCCCCACTGAGGTTTGAATCCACTCTCTGCATCTGTATGTGAAGGTTCCTGAGCCTTAGAAGACAGAGGTTTGGGAGAAGTCAACTCAACTTACCTTGGTATACCTAGTGGGCACTCAGTTATTCAAGTAGTCTATAAAAACTCATGGGGACAAATTTTGAGGAGTTAGATGAATAGTTGGAACTCTGTAAATGGTGAGGATGGATTGATAAACAAGTAGATGTAAGAAATGAGGGGGAAAAGTAGGTTTATAGGTGATGGGTGAGCAAGAGTCAGTATTATAAAAATTGAAAGCAAAATTAACTGTTAACAAGATGTAAAGGAACTCAAAGTGGTGATACTTTGGCATACACAGTCTCCACAGAGTTCACATACAACATACTTTTGGCCTTTTATCCATGTATGGCTTCAAGGACACAGCAGAAACAAGGGGTCTTGAGTTATCAGTAGAATAGTGTAAGTGATTTTACACATCTACATCAAAAAGTCAAATTCTGTTCACCTCTTCATTATTTATCACAGGGATTATGACCGGGAACAGTTTGCTGATAACCAAATCCCACTGTTGGTAATAGGGACTAAACTGGACCAGATTCATGAAACCAAGCGTCATGAAGTTTTAACTAGGACTGCTTTCCTGGCTGAGGATTTCAATGCAGAAGAGATTAATTTGGTGTGTATTTTCACTAATGCACATTTTTATTATTATCTGTTGAAAGCAAAATCAAAGACTTCCCAAGTCATGTAATTCTCACAAAAGAAGCTTTATACTTGAAGTCAGCTATTTTGGTTCTACTCCAAAATATGGTGAAAATTGGAATCGACAAACTGTTTGATGGACACAGTCACTTCAGCCTCCTTGTATGCTGATCTGTTGGAATGTTCAAACTTTGTTATGTGAATAATGTGAAAATTATGGGCTTTTTCTTGAAAAGGTTTTTCAAAGTCACACCAAAATCAAAATAAGCAAATTAAGATGACAAAGAAAGGTTATTGATACTGTAACTTAATTATTCTTGCTTTAGAAAAGCCTCTTAGCTTCTTAAATTACAGAATTTAACTTACCTTAAAGGGCAAACAGCTAGGCAAATGAAAAAAATTACAAGAGATAAACTAGGAGTGCTTCATAGGCATTAGTTTATACAATCTTATATGTGTACAGAGATTGAATCCCTTCCTGAGATATTTACCTCCATTAGAACTTAGCACTAAAACAGCTAAGAAAAGTCCTCAAAAACCAGTTAGTGTTGCCCAGAGAAGGGTATGTCATTGCTCACAAGTAAGATTTGTGCAGCATACACATACAGTGCACTGGTATTAAGACATGTAATGGTTTAATAATACCAGTTGCTACCACTTATTGAGCATTTATGTGCCGAGCACTATTCTGGTGCTTTACATACATTATCTCACATGCATTGTCCCTATAAGTTAGGCGCTATTATTATACCCATTTTAAAGATGAAGAGTAGTAGCAAAGAGAGGTAACTAGGCCAAGGTTACACAGGTCAAAGCAGGCACTCTGACTTCAGAGCCTGTGTAGTACAATTAAGCCTCTTTTCCACTTAATTATCCTACAGCTAACATTTAGAGTCGTGGAGCTGAAAGAACTCTTAGAAATCACCGAGATTTACAATTACCCAAACCTGACCACATATTCATATTACCAGCGAACAGTACCTGTGAAATTTTTTGAGTAATTGCCACACAGCAGGAGATTTTTTATTCATAAGGTCTGGCAGCAAGACCAGGACTCTAATTTTAACAAATGACTCAGGTGATTCTGATGTCCTTACTCTGTGCACCAGTATTTGTGAACACTGCTTGGTTCAATCCCACTTCTGCCCCCGTAACTGAATCAGCATCTGTCTGCCATTCCATTGTTTTTTACATTCTACTTTGCAATGGAGGTGCCTTATTTTTCTCAGCTGCCAACATGGAATGTTAAGCATAGGTGCCCCAGATGGTCAGCACTGGACCATGATATTCCAGAGGATTCCTGCTACTTAGAATATATAATATCCTTGTTGAAGAAATGCTGAGGTTACCTCATTTGAAAATTATTTCCAAAGTGAAATTTTCCATTAAATATACTTAATTCACTCCATTAAATATCTGTTTCTAGTGGCTAGATAGATGATTTTCCTTCTTTTCTTGCAGAGTCAGGGCCAATTTTTAACAAGGTGTGAAGGAACTCAAGTGGTGATACTTTGGCATACACAGTCTCCACAGAGTTCACATACAACATATTTTTGGCCTTTTATCCATGTATGGCTACAAGGACACAGCAGAAACAGCTAGGGGTCTTGAATATGCAGGGAATAAAAAATAAGGAGGAAAATTAGAAAGAAGTTTCAAAAAGAGATAATAAAAAAGATACAGCAAGTAAATAAAAAGCCTCAAATTAAAAAACTAATGTAACAATATTAGTGCTGGCATCTTTGGTCAAAGAAAGAATCAGAGTTATTCTTGTGCCTGAAAAAAAGGCAAAGTGTTTAAATCATAAAGAAGGAGAAGATTGTTTATTTTTTTAAATCCCATTAGGCTTATTTTGTCTAGTATAAATTTTTCTCTGTCATGCATGTACTTCAAAGTGATCATATTGAAGCATCTTTCCTAGTTATTATTCCTTTCTCAAGCTTAGACAAGCTTTTTAGAGCTATTAATTTTCAGGCTTTGCCTCAGCCATGATCAATAACAGATGGCCCTTTGAGTTTTAAAATTGTTATCCTAAAAATCATAGAATTTTTCTAGCCTGGTCAAGCTAAAAATGTACAGCCTTAGACTTAGGCCTTTGGGAGGTTTTGTTTGTTTGCTGCTTGGTTTAGTTTCTGTGTTTAGTACTTTAACTCTATTTGGAATAGTCTCTGAAGTACTTTCACATTCTGATAACTGTGTCAGCAGTAACATTTTGTAAAACACCTAACACAGGTCCATCTAAGCTTTGTCTCTCGTATGCCCCAACTGCTGTGTAAATGTGCTCACACATTATTTCAAATACAGTAGTTTCCACAATGATATTTCAGTATGTTTAATCCGTATATGGAATTATCTTTTATGTTAGGTGTTTTGAATCTGAAAATTCAGTCTGATAGCATTTTCTTGAGATGATGAGAGAAGGGGGAACTGATATTTCAGTACCTGCTATGTGCCAGACATATATTATCTCATTTAATTTTCACAGAAATCCTATGGGATAAGTATCATTATCCCCATTTCATAAATGAGCTCCACTTTAAAGATTTAGTAACCTAATCAATGTCACACAATCTAGAAATGTCGTGACAGATATTTGGATCCAGAGCTTGCTAGCTTCTAGTATTCTATGATCTTTAAAACGTTTGTTGTAGTCGTGTGTGTATGTATGTGTGTGTGTGTGTGTGTGTGGTTTTGAGAATGTATTATAGATTCTGGCCAAAATTAAAAATGTGAGCCTTGAAATGTTGTATATGGATAAAATATAAGTGACTGTTAACAAGATGCATTGGAAAGGAATCATGTAGGCATATAGATTACAAAACAATAAATGCAACACCAATAATTTCTGTAATTTCCCAAGGGACATAGCCTGAAAGACAAGTATCATTCTTGCAGGGAGCCTACATAATATCCTCATAGTTTGGTCTTATATGCCATTTGAGCTAAAAATTAAAGTACTCTTATCTCTTGAGGGGGCAAATCAGTAATAATAAGCAAAGACACCACAACACTGGAATTTGAGTAAAAGGATAGTAAGTCTTTTAAGGTGTTTACTAGTCATTATAATGATTTAATGTTCCAGATTATTTTGTTTCTTCTGGGCCCCATTTTTTTCTGATTTTTAAAAAAACTTGTTTAATAATAATATATCTGTTGTTCCTTATTGTTTATTTAACTATTGTTTAATAATAATATTTAATGACATTTAATAATTCATTGTTTATTATCAAAAATATACCTATTGTTTATTTTTATCTTTATGACTTACCAAGAGGTGTATTACTTTATATTTAATGAGTGAGAAATCCCTAGTAACTACTCTGTTCTTTGCTCCTTTTCACTCATTATTTTCATGCTTCCTACTGTTTATATGAACTGTGTAGAACTCAGTTGAGCACTAGTGAGTAACTAGTGCTAAAAAGTGAAGGGTTGACTTTTTAATGCTTTTTTAGGGTAAATGTAGGTAGGTTCCCTGATTAATATCTTGGTTTTATTAGTAAGATATTAGCAATCCTGTCTTCCCTTATGAATTATTTGATGGTGAATGCATTGGTTCAGTGTCCTCTAAAATTGTTTAAATAATAAAAAGCAGCATTACCCTCCTTTAGCACTTTCTTTGTGCATCATAATTTGAAAATTATATGAATATTTTAGGAGAGTATTATGACTAATATTTTACTATAGAAATGTGCAACAGGAGCAATGATAACTAACAAGGAGCTTATGTTCCCTGACTTTTAATTGCAGGTCTTATGTTTTACCTTCTAGGATTGCACAAACCCACGGTACCTAGCTGCCGGTTCTTCCAACGCTGTCAAGCTTAGTAGATTTTTTGATAAGGTAATGGCCTCAATTAAGTTATTTTTAAACTTAATTTATATATTATGAGACTTTAAATTTTTTGTAGAATGCTTTGTTCTTTTATGTCTTCATCCTGAATGTCACAGACTGAATAATACTTGTTTTGTTATCTCTTATCTGTTGATGTAATTGCTCAAGGCCTGCTGACGTATTTATTCTATCACCAATGTTCTCTAAGCAAAAGATGAAAGCTACTGGACTTAAATGGGCTTTTTTTAAAGATACCTAATTCCCGCCCTTAAAACAATTTATGCTTCCCAATTTTCTAGCTCTTTTTGTATTTATTCTCCCTTAACCCCTACAAAAGACACTGAACTGAGGAGATTCTACTTGGTTAAAGCCCTGAGTTCTTTTTGCTCTCCTAGCTATTAATAGTTGTCACTGTTATTTTTAAGGTAATGTCATCTACTCAAGTCCCTGTTGTTTGCCTCTCAAAAAACCTTTGCATTTCAATTATTGACTCTTGCTGGCATCATCTTACTGTAGAATGAAAATGTAGAGTGATTCAGCATGCTGGTAGATTAGAGCACTGGTCTTTCCTTCACAAGGCCATACAGCTGCATTGCACATAGAATTGACCAAGTTTAAGTTGCTTACCGAATGCTGATACTGTGGAGTAAAGTAAAATAGGATGCGTTTCTGTATGTGTTATTGAAAAAGGTTCATTTCTATATTATATTTCCTTTTAAGTGTATTTCCCCAAGAAACATTTCTCTCCTCATAGGTCTTTACTTCTAGCAATTTAGAGATCTGCTATTTGGCCCATTATCTAATATGTAGAAGATCAGCCCCAAACCCCTCCCTGTTTAATATGAGATCACTGGGAAATTTTTGCTTCATTGCAGAACTTCCCAACTGATGTGTCGCAAATAGGGTACAGGTATGCTGAGATATTGATTTCCCCTCAGTTCTCAGGGCAACCAGAGCCCCTGGGGCTGGGTGATTGGCAACCTCTTCCATTTACCCCAGTGTGCTGTACAAATATTAGCATTTTCTAAATGGGATACACTGCAAGGAACCACATTTTCTCTCTACATTGTTTTCAAACTTAAATGTAAGAAGTTACATTTGATTTAGATCCCTGATCCCATCTGATACAAAATGCTATCCCCTAAAAGCAATATCTTATAGACCTGTGTCTGACAGGGAAAGTTCCCACAATATACTGTTTAAATTTTTAAATAATTTAATAGTTTTGAAATTGAAATATTAAATAATTTAATAGTAAGTTATATCCTAGAGATTCATTGAGTTATAGACCAGTGTGACCCAAATTGTCAGTCAAGGCTTAATTTAAAAAAAAAAAAAAATCAGAGGGAACTTGACTGGTTTTAAGAAGAGTGCCAAATTTAGTATGAAGACATTACAAGTTGAAGGTAGAGAATCATGAGCAAAAGGAAAAAGGGTAACTTCTCTCTCCATTGCCTAAACACAGCAAGAGGTATGTACATTAGGAGGTTAGCCAGACCTCCAGACTGAGGTGGCTGCCTGAAGTCAAGGGACATAACAGCTAAATATCATCCAGTTTTCTGTACATCATATCTGCAAAAATTTTATGTAAAGATTTCTTTTCCAAGATGGAATCTGACACTCCTCCAGACTCCCTTGGCTAGCATTAATTCGTCCCCACTCTAGAATGATAGGATTTTCCTTTCCTGCTCTGGAGACAGGAAAGAGAATCAGTCCCATCTTGCTTTCTGTAAGACCAAGTATTTTGAGATGTACATGTATTTTAATTATGAACCAACTTTTCTACCTCTGGGGCCAGTGAATGCAACCTTACCCTGTATCTCTTGTGGCTAACAGTGACCCAGCCATATTCTTAAAGATAGAAAAATCCAGATATTTTGGCTGTCAGGTAGTTCACAGTAAGCTGACGCAGGACTGGAAGAAGGTACTCAGTGCCTATTGAGAGGAATTTTCATTTTCATAATTCTGGATTTCAGTGTCTTAGAGATAATCTCCAGCCAATCTCTGTGTATTATCTGCTTAATTTTTCTTAATCAAAAGTTCTATATTAAGAAGACAATACTGCCTCTGCAATCATTGCAGTTTTTCAAGTGTTAGAACAGAACTCATCATTTTTTAAAAATTTTTCTTATCACCTCAAAATGCGGTGCTCCTTAAACTCACTATATTAGGGCATGTCATTTGAGGGCTTCTTTACGATACTAGGGATGGAGTTGTGTGATACGTCCACTGCTTTACTGTGTTTCTCCTACTAACTGAATACAGACAGTTCTAAAACTACTGAATCAAGATTAAGTCCATAAAAAGCAGCTAACTGACTACTTTTGATGTTATGTTATCTGTCTCCGTTGAGGCCCTGCAGAATTTATCACTGTGTTTACCAGAGGGATGTGGTGGTTCATTGCATTGCAGAGATTCTTTTTTAAGGAATAGCTGTTCAAATTAGTAGGCAAGTGCTTTGCTTTGATCTTATAGATTCTATTTGGTACCTTTTGGGGCTGGAAACTTAGAGCTAAATTTTCTACCATATACTAGAATTATTACCATATACTAGAATTTTCTACCATATACTAAGAATTACATGGGATTATATGTCATTCTCTGATTTCTGGAATGAGACAGGCTCTAATGGAAATATTCCCACAATCCTTATCTCATTAGCACCAGATCCAACTCACTGTATCAGATGTCTACAGCTATTGGAAAGGCTCTTAATTTGGATATGTGCCTTTTAGCCCCATGAGTTACCATTACAGTTAGCCACTTTTTCCAGGTATGTGTGCTAAAACCTTAAAATCTTTGTTTCTCACAGGTCATAGAGAAGAGATACTTTTTAAGAGATGGTAATCAGGTCAGTATATATCTTCTCTTCATAAAATGCGTTCTTAAATTTGCAGAGAGGTGATTTCCAAATTTATTATCAGAAGTAGCTAAAAAAATGTGGGGGAAATCCCTTTGTAGGCATAAGCTGCTGCTATCCCTCTGCTAAATACAAAAGAAAATCAGATCATGGGAAAGTAAGGGTGCAAGAGACAAAAAATATGTCTATCTCTATATATAGAGATATATATTCTTATATATCTCTATATATATTCTTAGATCTATCTATCTATAGGTCTATCTATAGATAGATCTATATATGTATCTATCTATCTATAGGTCTATAGATAGATAGATCTATATATATATCTCCCCAGGGATAAGGTTACATTATAAAATAATAGAAGAAAATCATTTACTTGAGACTCTAAAGGTATATATTTAAAGTTTGTCACAAGCAAACAATTCATATAAAGTCCAATAGGTGAATATTATGAGATTCACCTTCATCCTCTCTGATTTAGATAACATTCACCAAATTGTTGACAAATGTTTTCCATTTTGGTAGAACTTATTTTTAGTATTTAATCTGCTGTGGTTTTCTGAGTAAAACCACAGATTGGTGGTTCTTTCAGGAACAAATGACTGACGTTTTAAAGGAAAAAGAAATAAAGCTATTAGTATTTGAACTCTGCCTACTTGAGATTTAATGTGACTATCTTTTTTGCCTACAGATTCCAGGCTTTCCTGATCGAAAGAGGTTTGGGGGAGGAACATTAAAGAGCCTTCATTATGACTGAATTACATTTTTCCTTTGGAAAAGTGAGCAAGCAGTGGCAGTTTTTCACAGCATTCTTCTTGCTGTGTCAGTTATTAATGTCTCAGACTTTTAATGATCATCTTAAAATGCCACCCTTCACCCTCACCCTTTAACGGAAAACTGAAAGAAAGTGAGTGTGGGAGGTCCAAACTTTGTCCCCATTCCCTGTTTCTCACCTTTCTGTCGCTGTTTATAGATTATGTAAAAGCCTTGTGGAAATAGGAGATGTCAAAATGATGCAGCAAATGAGAAGTGACAGAGTGCTGCAGAGAAAATTTACTCTTGCCTAGAAAGGAGGGTTTTTAATAGGTCTGTAATTTTCCCACACTCCTTGCTGAAGGCTTAATTAAGTGCTTCAAAAATGGATCTCTTTTGTTTTACCTTCTTGAGGGGAAAGGTTATGTTAACCAGCCCTGAGTGGTCCACCGCAAATAATCTCTGTCATTTTCAAAGAAGCAAAATGGTGTTATTTAATTGTCCCCACCCTCATCACACACAAGGATGCCTAATAATAGCAACCCTGCTCCCTCTCCGCTCCTTTGCAGATAGTTCAGTGGCTGGAAGAGGAGGACTAATGGCTGGAGTTAAATATAAGTAGATTAATAATACATAGAGAACAGCAGTGCCAGAAAAGAATTCTGCAAGAAACTGACAGCTCACTAAATCCTTCACTCTTTAGGTTACAGCTGTCTGCATTCTCTCACTGTTTTCTTTTTGGAAATGGGTAGGGTGAAATCTAAGGCCTGCACAAAGGCAGTAAGAAAGATTAACAGCCTCTTCAGATTGTATTTTTTTAAAGGAATAATTAACTCCTGAAGTGTCTCTTAACTGTAGTCTGTAAATTAAGAATAATATTCTTTATGTCAATAATGTATTTATGGAGAAAAGTAAAAGTAAGTTCCACAGCAACACATTTACATGAGTTATATACTAGAATTATTGGATTTCATAAGCCAAAAAAATTCGGGGGGGGGGGTGTATGCATAATTGTTCATTACTTTTTCTTACCCATCTTTTTTGCTTGTTTAACTTTTTCTATACTGGTTATTCTTTAATATATAAACCTGGTTTCCAAAAACTAATTTGCTGCCTTATTCAGCAACACCTTTTCAACCATATTATCTCTCTGGCTGTCCTGTGGATCTCTGTACTTCTGAATTTGTTCCATATTAAAATATAATAATAATAACAAATACATAGTTTCAGCTACTCATTTTAAAACTGGGAGAAAGAATAAATTCACTTTCTACTCCATTTTAATAAAATTTCAGAAGTACTGTGGAAATCAAGATATGCTGAAAAAGGATGTTAAAATAACAATGTTAGTGCTTTTATAAAGGCAGTCTTTGGAATTTGGAAAAAGATGTTTAAAACACTTTTTCATCAGCTAGAATATTCTCCAGTCTTTCTTCACATCCTCCCCCACAAGACTTGGTCCTGATTTCTTTTTTGACATTAAGAGAGCTATGCAAATCAGGATCTGTATGTGGAATTTGGCACAAATGCATTGTGACAGAGGCTGTGCAGTCAGGAAGTAGACACCAAATGAATACATAAAGACCTGAACCAACTAAAGCTTTTTGTATTCTTCTTTTACCAAATAAATCAATAACTCTTTCCTTACCCCATCTTTCTTCCTCTTTGCCGTAATTTAAAAATCTATCCTGGCCCTGGCTAGTGTGGCTCAGTGGATTGAGTGCTGGCATGCAAACCAAAAGGTCACCAGTTCAATTCCCAGTCAGGGCACATGCCTGGGTTTTGGGTCAGATCCCCAGGTGGGGGAGTGTGAGAGGCAACCAAGCAATGTATCTCTCACACATCAATGTTTCTCTCTCTTTCCTCCTTTCTCTCCCTCTAAAAATAAATAAATCTTAAAAATTAAAAAAAAATTATCTCTTTATGTTCTTCCTTATTAAAAAAATAAAAGTAACCCATCACTGATGGCTTCAGGGTCAACTTTGAAAAATTTACATTACTCCTCAACTCTGTATCTTTTTGCTGTCAGGCTTGACTCTCTGAATTATAGTTTTCTAAGAAAAAAATAATTTTGAATAGCCTAAGTTTGTTGCAAGTATCAGTAGCAACAAAATAAGGCTATTTTCCACAATGAATGTTATTAGCCAGAGTTCTTCAAAAAGAATGTTTTGAAGGATAATTTTTGCTGAGACTTCCTGAGACCTACCTGCTCATAAAAATTGCTTTTAAGTGACAAGTGTAAATGCCAAAATACTTTCTAAAGGGTGTTAATTAAATCTTTCATTGTCTTACTTTCTGATGGAACAAGTTGTTAGCAATAGAGATTTTTTTTTTCTTGTGATTTAGATGTCTAGCCAGTGTCCTTACTCATCGTGGAGGCAACCAAATGTGCAGACATGTGGCCAGTTATCTGTCCCTCAGGTGGCAGCACCCTTAGTTGGAAAGGATTTGGGTTAGTCTCTTCACCTGAGTGCTCTAAGAAGAGCTGCTCCCAAAGGGTTTGATCCATATCAGTTTTGGGCTCTCAGAAGTCCCTGCAATTCAAACATCCATGATATAATCCAAGTGCCTTAACACTGCTGTTTTTCTGTCCATTCTGAAAATGGACTGCATGTGCTACGCCACTGAACTGAAATGAAGAGCTTCTAACTGCTGCCATAATGAGAGCTTTTGAGCCTTCATTTCAATAGTGTGGGCAATAGCACCCAACCTAGGTAGGGCCTGAAATTGGTGTTTAATAAATGTTGGTTTAATTGAAGATTTCAAAGCATAGGTAGCATCTATTTGAAGAAGATTAAAGGTCTAACAGGATGTCTGCATTGATTTAATATCTATTAAAATTCAAAGGAGGATACTATTTTGGAAAAAGGAAGAGAGGGAAATAAATAATTTATCTCTCCATACTCCCAAAACTGAGTTAAATCACTGTGGCAGGATACGAAGAGTTCCAGGAAGTCTAGCGCTGGGAGAACCCTAGCCTCAAATATTCCACAGTATGCCTGATGCAGAATTGGAGCTGGAACCTCCCAGGGCTGCTCCAGAGAGTAGGAAAGGAATCTGAATTCCAGTTAAAATTAATGAGCACTTCCATTTAAGGACTTAAAGCAATAGTTTTCAAACTCAAAAGTACATTAAAATCCTATGAGTTTTTGTTTAAAATGCAGATTCCAGATCCTGGCCAGTGTGACTCAGTTGGCTGGAGTGTCTTCCCATAAACGAGAGGTTCTGGGTTTGATTCTCGGTCAGGGTACATACCTGGCTTGCAGGTTTGATCCATGGTCTGGAAGACCGCCAATCAGTGTTTCCCTATCACATTGATGTTTTTCTCTCTCCCTTCCCCTCTCCCTTAAAAAAAGCAATGAAAAAAAAAAAAAAGTCATTGGGTGAGGATAAAAAAAAAGATTAATGCAAATTCCAGGATTTATCTGACCCCTTCTCCCAAGTCTACGTATATGGGATAGAGCTAGGATTTTGTACAGTTGACCCTTAACATGGATTTGGACTGTATGGGTCCCCTTAATAAGGATTTTTTGCAACCAAACACTACCACATTTATTCTCTGAGCAGGCTAACTGCTAAGCTTTACCAAGATCTCAGTAGGTAATGGTGAAGAAGGAAACCCCCCAACTCTAACAAAGGTGTAAAATCTAGCTCAGTGCCATCAAGTACATCAGATAATTTTTGGAGACACCTGTCCTCGAGTCCTTCATTTTCTTAACTCCATTCTGGAGTGACTGCTCTGTAAGTCCATCACACTCTCCTTAGGTCACCATGTAACAGTCCCCAGCTTCCTGAATGGCATGTTGTCCATTCTCTTGGTGTGGTCTTCCAACTGGGATGAGTTCAAATATCCCCCTCCAAGAGGTACATGGGCACAGATAGTTTTACAGGAATAATTTTCCAGGTCATCGATTCCCCTCTGTATTTTAAAGTTGAAATGCTTGTGAATGCAGATCAATGCTAGTTCTCACTCTCTACCTCTACTTGCAAAATCACCCTCTCCCACCACAGAAAAGGAACATCTTACTAGTAGTACAATAGAAGCATAGTATATTGCCCCAAGCTCCCCAAGCTGTAAAGGTCTTAAGGATGCCAACAAAAGTACAATTCTGAATTTTAGTATTATTTAAGGACTTTTTCCCATTTCAAACCTACATGCATGGTTTTTTACATAGTTGTATCAGTTATCTATCACTGCTTACCAAACCACCCTGAAACTTAGTAGCATAAAATACAGCATTCTATTTGCTCACAATTCTGTTGGTCAGCCATTAGCACTATGTTTAGCTGCTGGTTCTCCTACTGGTCTCACCTGGGATCACTCATGTGTCTGAAGTCATCAGGCAGCCAGATTACCTCGTTCACATGTCTGGTACTTAGTGCTGGGCTATTGCTTCTGCATGTGGTCTCTCATTCTCAAGGAGGCTAGCCCAGTTTTTCATGGCAGTCTCAAGTAGAAAGACATGGACAAATCCTAAGGCATAAGCACTTTTGGAGCCTCTGCTTGTTTCATGTTTGCTATTAGCCACAATAAGATCCAAGGAAGGTAAAAAAGAGAGACCATCTCCTGATGGGAAGAGCAGAAGAGTCACATTGCAAAGGGGCAGGCATACAAGGATGGAAGGGGGAATTTCTGGCCAAGATGGAGGCCTAGGTAGATACATTTTACCTCCTCACACAACCAAAAGAAGGAGAACAACAAATGTAAAAACAACAAACCAGAACTGCCAGAAAATTGAACTGTGTGGAGGTCCGATGACCAAGGAGTTAAAGAAGAAGCATTCATCCAGACTGGAGGAGAGCTGGAGACGGGCAGCTGGGGCAGAGAGGACACATAGCAAGGTGACAGCTAGAGGATCAGGCGGCCCCACATTTGCATGCAGGTAAACCGGGAGAAACAGCTGGGGAGTGAGATAGCACACAATCCAGGGTTCCAGTGTGGGAAAAGAAAACCACAAAACCTCTGGCTGTAAAAGCCTGCTGGGGCGGATGGAGGGGACGAGTGTTGCAGCAGCGGGAGAAACTCCCAGCCTCACAGGAGACTCTGTTGGAGAGACCCACAAGGCCCAAGAATGTACACAAACCCACTGACCCAGGAATCAGCACCAGAAGGGCCCAATTTGCTTGTGGGCAGCAGGGGAAGTGACTTATGGCCATCCAAGAATTGAGCAAGCGGCATTGTTCCCTCTCTGGGCCCTCCCCCACATACAGAGCCCCAGTGCAGTGAGGTGGGCTGCCCCGCCCTGGCAAATATTTAAGGCTCTGCCCCTTAAAATATAACAAGAGTACTGAGACAAACAAATATGGCCCAAATGAAATAATAGATCAAAACTCCAGAAAAAAATACAACTAAGGGATGAAGAGCTAGCCAACCTATCAGATGCACAGTTCAAAACACGTAATCAGGATGCTCACAGAAATGGTTGAGTATGGTCACAAAATAGAAGGAAAAGTGAAGGCTATGCAAAGTGTAATAAAGAAAAAAATACAGCAAACCAACAGTGAAGGGAAGGAAACTGGGACTCAAAGATTTGGAGCAGAAGGGAGAAATAAACATTTAACTGGAACAGAATGAAGAAACAAGAATTCAAAAAAATGAGAGCCTTAGGAACCTCCAGGACAACTTTAAACGTTTCAACAGCCAAATCAGTAATGCCAGAAGAAGAGCAAGAAATCAAAAACTTACTTGTAAAAATAATGAAGGCAAATTTCCCCAATTTGGCAAAGAAAATACACTTCCAGGAGATCCAGGAAACTCAGAGAGTCCCAAAGAAGTTGGACCCAAGTAAGCACACACCAAGGCACATCATAATTACATTACCCAAGATTAAAGATAGGGAGAGAATCTTAAAAGCAGCAAAAGAAAAGCAGAGAGTTAGTTACCTACAAAGGAGTTCCCTTAAGACTATCAGCTGATTTCTCAAAAGAAACCTTGCAGGCAAGAAGGGGCTGGCAAGAAGTATTCCAAGTCATGAAAAGCAAGGACCTACATCCAAGATTACTGTACCCAGCAAAGCTCTCATTTAGAATGGAAAGGCAGTTAGAGAGCTTCCCAGATAAGGTCAAGTTAAAGGAGTTCATTGTCACCAAGCCCTTCTGATATGAAATGTTAAAGGGATTTATCTAAGGAAAAGAAGATCAAAACTATGAACAGTAAAATGACAACAAACTCACAACTATCAGTAACTGAAGCTAAAAACAACAAACTAAGCAAACTAGAACAGGAACAGAATCACAAAAATCAAGATCACATAGAGGGTTATCAGTGGGGAGATGGTAGGGGGAAATGGGGGAAAGCTACAAGGAATAAGAAGCATAAATAGTAGGTACAAAATAGACAGGGGAAGGTTAAGAATAGTATAGGAAATGGAGAAGCCAAAGAACTTATATGTAACATAAACTAAAGGGGCGGGGTGGGGGGATCTTGGAGGAAGGGAGGTACAGGGCGAAGGGGAATAAAGGTGAGAAAAGAATGGGGATAAAAGGATGGAAGGGAATTGTAGGTATTTTTTTGCAATCTACCACAGCAGTTTTACTCATTCTTTTGTTTGTTTGTTTAGTTGCCAATGTTTAAAAATTGGAGCTTCATATAAAAGTTCTATTTGGAAAAATCACCTAGCCTACTTAACCCATTTACATTTCTTGACTGGCCTGTTGCATTTGAGTTTGTAAAAACTGGCAAAAAAAATCTGGCAAGAACATACATTTGATATATGGTTTCTTCCTTCCTGAATACTCTTAGCCATGAAGTTGATACCGTACCATGGCTTAGAATAGCCAAGATGAAGGACGAAGGAGTCATGGGGAAAGTGACTGGAAAATAATCCCTTAGTCTGTTTTCAGAGAAATAAAGGCATTAGGAAACAAGATTATTAAAGAATTTTTTTAAATTTAGGCAATTAAGAGGAGCAATAATAGTAAACATCAGTGCTTCAGGCTCTGAAATGTTCACCTAGCTCATCCTTGGGAGACACCTGTGGAGAGCTGTCTAGATCTGGTCCCTGTTTCAGGCAGCTATGTGTAAATCCGAGTCAGAGCACAATTCATTTTCTCACTGCTCTCTAGAGAGTGAACACTCTTCCCTATTCATTTCTCACCTGAGACAGGACTGAGTAGAGAAGTCTCTGCCACACACAGAGTAGACACTAACTACTACAGTAAATTCTCTGCCATTAGTAATAAGTGTTTTTTCAACTGGAACAAATCATTAGCTAATCTTAACATCAGGAGAAGAGGAGGCAGGCCTCAGAAAACTCTTCCAGAAACAGCCTGAGGTCAGTAAACAGAGGCAGTTGTGTAAGCAGTTAGTTGAAATTAAACATTCTGGACTTTCTCCCTACTTTATCAGTTAGGCAATTCTTGTCATTAGTTTGGGTGACCTGTTGACCAGTGAGCACAGCGAAGTGGTGAGCATAAGAACATTTGGAGAGTGGTTTGAAGAAGAAACAAGCGTTTTGGCTTCATACTCTCTCTGGGCTTGAGTTTCCTGAAGTCACCAGTCCTCAGCAGAAGGAAAATGGCTGAATTGAAGGTAAGAAACTATAAAGTTTGCTATGGCTACTTCAGCCAGAACTTATGGAAGCTCCTGAAAATCCTGTAGCATCAGATTGGAAACGACTTAGGCCCTGGTCCAAGCCCCTGTCTTCAGTCTTCACTGTGGTGTCCATAGGCATGGCTGGGAATGGGGGAGTGGAGGAGGTCGATGGGGAAGAGATGACTTTAAGAGCGATAAAGATCTTACTATCAGTCTCTTGCTTTTGTTCATTTCAAATATTGTCTTGGGAATCTGTAGATATCAAAAGTGTTCCTTCCCACTATGGACAGATTTCTCACTGTTTTCTTTTCCAGTCTCCCACTCTCCAACACCTTTCTATTACTGCAGCTTCCTGGACTGCCTCTAGCTGACCAATTAGATATGTTTAATCTACTCAGTTATTTTGAGGCCCACAAGCAACCCTTGGCCAGGAGAAGTCCTAGCACTTCTGTGAGAAATAATTCCTTTTTAACATTTAATGTGCAACTGAAAAATATGCGTGGATTGTGTGCAATGGCACAGCACACACAGAGAGCCCTGCATGTTCTGGGGTCCAAGAATGTCTCAGCTAAATTTCAGTTGTTGCAGAGACAGCCGAGTTGAGATCCCCTGGAGGTGGTCAGACATATGGATCTTGATCTCAGGGGAGTGGGTAAGGCTAAGAGAACAGATATGGGACGTCATCATATCAAAGGCGTAGTTGAAGTCTTGGAAGAGGGAGAGTGCATGAAAACTGTGTTTCCTGATGAAAATCCTATGGGGAGTTCAGCAGGGGTTGGAAACATCCTTACCATTTATGAATAAATTATATTTAAAATCCTATCCTGCTGAAATCTGCAAGTAACTTATTATGCACAGAGCCCGCGCACCAATGTAAATTGCATGCTGGTCTTTGTTCTCAGTTTCAAAAGCATTCTTTCCAGCCTGCTGTCTGATCTCCAAGAGAAAAGGTTAGTTCTAGAGATCAGGATCCAAACACAGAAAGCCAGATTGCATCATTCTAATCAATAAGCATTATATGTTTAAATATATTTCTCAGTTTTTATTTTAATGGATATGTGAACACAAAGCCTCAGGTAAAATCACATTTACATAAAAGCACAACTGGGGGAAGAAAATTCAAAAGATAAAACAATAAAATTAAATTTAAAAGACCACTATGTTCTTAAATTACTTCACTTTTACAAGTCTTGATTTCCCCATTTCTAAAACAAACAGCTTCAACATGCAGACTTTGGGCCCCACCAACAAGTATTGATTCACTAGGTCAGGGTCTGCATTTAACAACCTTCTGAGGCGATCCTTACAATTAGCCAAAGATAGGTCCCACTGGTCTACATAATTATTGTATTAATTTCTTGTTTCTACTGTAACAACTTACCACACATTTAGTGGCCTAAAACTATGCATTTATTCTCTTACAGCTCTCTGGGTTAGAATTCTGAAATCAGTTTCCCTAGGCTAATATCAAGGTGTTGGCAAGGCACTTCCTTTTGGAGACTCAAGGGGAGAATCCATTTCCTTGCCTTTTCCAGCTTCTAGAGGCTTCCCTCATCCCTTGACTTGTGGTCTCTTCCTTCATCTTCAGAGTGCATCAGTCCAATCTCTGCTTCCAACACATCACCTTTCCCTTTTCTGTAGTCAAACCTCCCTCTACCTCCCTCTAATAAGGACACTTACGATTATATTTAGGGCACACCCCCCCAAAAAACTAGGCTTTGTCCCCATCTCAAGATCCTTAACTTAATCACATCTGCAATATAAGGTCAGCAAAAATCACATCTCTTTTGCTATATAAGGTAACACTTTCAACTTGCAGGGATGAACGTATAAATATATTTGAGGGTCATTTTCAGCCTACCGCAATAAGCTGCAAGTTTCCTAACAATCTATAGTCTATGTTCCCAACAAGGTGAATTAGATATACCGGACTCTTTACAGAATAAAAATGGTAGCTGTAGCTCCACCTCTACCCTGACTTCTCTCTCCCTCCTACATGCCCAGGAAAAGGAGATGAGGTGCACCATCTGCTCATCCCATCAGGGTGTTACCCTGGATCAGAGTCAATAGAAAACACCTCATAAAACTACCCTTAACAAATAAATCATATCCTGGGGACAAGGTGAAAATTAAAAAGCTGTATACGAGGGAGCTGCCAAAGAACTGATGGTACTGAAGTTACATGAAGCTCAGTAATTCGTTCATTTATTTAGAAAAGACACATATAATTCTCTTGGAATGAAATGAAATCATATTTTTATGTTGGATGAAATTATTCAGAAATCTGGACTGCAGAAAACATACAAACACACTCACTAAATGTTAGGCTTTTTTGGTAAAAGGTATATTTGTACACAGTCACCGAATCAGCTGGAGTTGAAAGCTTGGATTTCCACAGCAGATAAAACCAGAGTTTAGATTTGGTTCTTGATGTCAAAGCCTCAGGAAAGCAGCTGCAGAAAACTGTTTCCTTAATTCAGATACCTTCAGCAATGAGGGACATGGAATTTTAAATCTCTAACAAACTCATTTGTAGTTTTTCTCTCAGTGGATTAGGAAAACCAACTGATTTGATGGTGACTCAGCAGTTTCCACTATCCTCTTCAGTCAATTCGCCACAGCTAAGATTGAGGAAGTGATTCAGAGCTCACACATCTCTGGGAGCTGGGTAGCTCCCTTCCAAACTACCAGCTGTTTTTTCTACCTTCTTTGCCATTTTTTAAAGCAATATGAAGCAAATGCTTCAGAACTCCATATACTAAGTCCCTTTTCCCTTGTTCTGAACATATCCAACTGTGGACTGTATTCTGAGGCCAGTAGTTGCAAAGAATGGGGCAGGCTAATGAGTAAATTGACCCGTGCCTGCCACAGAGATGGGCTGCATTCCTCAGCACTCACACCTTCCTGCCTCTCAGGAAAAGAGAAACAACGAGGCAGCTGAACAAAATAAAGGCACTGTGACACACTGTGGCTTCATTCACAGATTGGTCTAAAATTCCATTTTGCAAAATTTAGGGTCATTACCATTTCTCAGCAGCTCAAATTCAATCGTGTTGATGGTGAGCATGAGGTTCACTTACAGAGAAGAAAATTGTGTTCCGTGGAGAGTCAGAATGCTGGAGAGTCTCTACCATTTCCCCTGCAAAAGTAATTCCAAACTGCATGCTGCTGGTGTTAACCAATTTGTATATAATAGAACTGCATGTTTTTAGTGCTGATAGATTTTCAAATATACCAAAAAAAAAAAAAAAAAGTGTCGGGAGGCAAAAAGAAGAATTTCACTTCCATTGCTTTCTAAGTCACAACACTTCACATTTGATACCCCTTCCAAATATAGACAGCTGTTGGCCAGATCATCACTTACACATGCAGGCGCATTGCATCAAACTCATCCTTCTCCATGCTGCTGAGAAGTCTGGAGGGTTTACCCTCCACCCACTTACATACTTCTTATATCTCTTAAACACTTGTGCTGGGATGGTGGCATTTCACTCCCTGAGCAAGGCTGAGCTTTCCTGAGCTAAAATTAAGTACATTTATTAGGAACAGCTATGGGGAAAAAATAGCCACTTGTTTTGATGTTCAAGTTAGAAAAAAAGGAGATTCTAACCTCACAACGGCATACATATGTTCATATTATGATAGGGTCTAATGACAACTAAATCAAGCAATAGGTATCTATTGAGTACCTTCTATAAACCAGGCACAGGGCGTATAGAGGTACACAGGGGTGCTACAGTCTCAGACTTCATGGAGCTTATAAACTAGCAGATGGGGCAGACAGTGAACAAGAGGTGTGTTAAGTGTTGTAACGATGAGTTTTGTGGGCTCCACATACGTTACTTTGTTGAGAAACTCCCCTAAATTTATTTTCTCTGGGTGCAAACAAATGGCAATTAAGATAGACTCCATGTTGCTATGGTGGACAGATTCTGGTCTGTCATCTCTCCTGAAAGCCACCCATATCTTCAAACTTCATTTATATATTCATTCCATAGATGAGCCAGATAAAAGTAGTCTTCTACCTGCAGTGAGGATAATTTGGAAAGCTTTCTCTCAAGGGCTTTGCTATCAGACTGGAACCATGCGCGTCTTTATAGTTGCTTGTTTCTGATGGGTAGGGAGTGGAGCTCCCCAAATTCAAGGAGGTTGTAATCTAAGCCCAGCAAGATCCTACAAATCTGGATAAGGTGATGCATGAGCCAATCAGGAAGTCCCTCATGGAACCAGAATTAAAGAACCTGTTCTTGGAGTAGAATAATTAAGAACAAGCCCATAAATTGACTAAGTATAGCAAAAGATGAAGAGTCAATATCCAGCACTCTTCCCCCAACTAATTGGCAGTCTTTAAAATTCACACAGAACATATTATCTTCCCTAAGTTGTTCACAGGCCAAGACATAACAAATCATATATTACGTATGAAAAATCTACACACGTGTCCATATAGAAACTCCTACCTTTGTAGGCTGTCAATTTGTGAAATGCTCTTTAAATCCCATTAATGGTAGTCTTTGTGTCTGTCACATGCAGTACATTTCTGGATTTGGGAACGAATGTGCCTCAGAGGACCCTCGCTGCCCTGGTGCCCTGCCAGAAGGACAGGTATGAGTAAATAGATTATCAGCTTGCAGAGCTCTATATTATAGGAAGGAATGGCTGGCCCTCAGGCAAAGCACCTCTACCCATCACAGCTCTTATAATTTAGCCTGTGAAGTGTCTTGGAGTTTTACAAATCATTAGGACAACTGGGATACAGAACAATGACAATACAAAGAATATAGTTGGATGGTGGATATTTTATGGCAAAACACCCAATCCAAAATAGTAAGACTAACTTTAGGACTTTCAGGAGGATCCCCTAGGTCCAAGGCTAAGGGAACTTTTTTGTAATTCCCTTGTACAGCATGAGACATGACAATGATGACAAAATAATTAGTCCTAAAATTGTGTGCACACTAGTGTGCACATTAGTGTTGATTCACACTAGTGTTGGTTACAACTTTAAAAAAAAAAAAATTTTTTTGAATACTATTTTATGGCATGAACAAATGCTCATGATTTAGGGTTTCCTCTTTTAAAAAAAGTTTGGATTATTACAGAACCATACATATCATAATATCCCTTACATTTTGGAGGATAAAAATGGAAATATACCAATATGTCAAAATTGGGTTATTTCTTTATTTGAAATAATGGGCTTTATTTTATAAATTTTTCTACAATTAGCAGGTATTACTGTTCTAATCAAGGGAAAAAGTCACCTAAAAGTTATTACAAGAAGTATATATGAGTTGGGGATGGTCATATGTAGTGCCCAGGACATCCTCATTCAGGACAGAATTTTCCCATGAGTTGCTTGTGGGAAGGTGGGATGCATTTCTGGTTGGAGTGATGTTATTTATTACCTTCTTTGTTTTAGAACAATCCTCAAGTTTGTCCCTACAATTTGTATGCTGAGCAGCTCTCCGGATCAGCTTTTACTTGTCCACGGAGCACCAATAAGAGAAGGTATGAGGATTAGGTTAATTCTGACTTGCAGACTGTGGGAGCTATGACTGCTACTTACTGCTGCCTCGTGCACCCTGGCCACAGCCTCACAGGGCTGCCCAAGATCTAACTTCATACCGGCTGTGCTCTGGATCATGGTCAGAGGAGGACAGACCTCGTCTCCAGCTGCTGTGACTGGTGGAGGAAGCTGAGAGAGCAGATGCATAGAGCCTGGAAACACACATGTCCAGGTGCATCTACAAATTCTTACTTGTGCTCAGAAGAAAATGTTGCTAATAATCTGGCCTTACCTTAAGGATTGTCTGATTGAATTTTGGATTTTGGTTTACTTGTTTGTTTTATACAATGATTAACTCAAAATTATAGAAGATTGAGCACAGTATCTTCCTCACCTGAATGTTCTTTGTATGACAAGTTTGATAATCCAAGCTTGGGTAGTAAAAAGGTCATGAACTACAGCCATTTGTGGTTTGAGTTGGTAAGGTTTTTACTCTTTGGAATTTGCCTTTGTTGGAAATCAGCACATTTATATTCCATGTTTACCCTAACCTTGCAAGCCAGGTCAATGAACTCACTCCCTTGATTTACTCCTAAGGGGCAGGTTAATGCAGTAGCTGTTGTGGTTTGGGGAGGCAGTAACTATTTTGATTTAAACATGCAGCAAATTTTAGTCCAGGGCACCTGTGCGGAGGTCTGCTACTGATATTGGAGAATTGGATAGGTGGGCAGGTGGTCTCGTACTGCTTCATGGAAGGGACAGGGTTTATCTCCACAAAGTCTTCCTGAGAAGTAAATAAGATAATGAGTATAGAAACATGATAGACCACACAAATGATGGATTGTTCCCCTTAGTGGTTAATCACGCCCACTCTGGGGTCAGGCCCCATGAGTTTCAATCCTGAGTCCTACTCTTTCCAGCTATGAACTTGGAAAAGACATCTACCCTCTCAGAGCCTCAGATTCCTCACTTGCCAAAAAGATAAGAGTGGTATTTCATAGTTGTTGTGAGGATTAAAGGAAAGAATGTATGTAAAGTGCTTAGCACATTGCCTGGCACAGGATGAGTGCTCGGTTAATATTAATTATGAAAATCATTATTATTGCCGTCATAGCAGAGTTTCTGCCTCTAATACAGGGTATCCCTAAGACACTGTCAGAGAACTGAGTGTGAGATATGGCAGGGGCCATGCTACCATGCCAATATCAATATGGCTTCACTCTTGTTAGATATTCACATAGAGGGAAAAAGAAATAGTTTCCCATACTTGTCAAAAATCAGTGGCTAATTCTATTAATTTCTATTTCATCATCTCTGTGCAAGCCCAAATAGTCAAGGTAAGGTAAACATAGACAATTCCTGTCTAATCCAATTTATGACAACCTGGCCTCTATGACTTTGTGTCCTATTCACTAAAGGGACACCTAGACTCTGGACTCTGTTGCCTGCCCCCATTATTCAGCAATATCTTCAGCCAGCAGGAGCTAAACTCTGATCCAGGGGGCTGAAAATGAGCTATTGGCATTTCATTAAGGAGCTGGCACCAGTCTCTGAATCAGAATTAAATTTCTGTCCAGCCCAATATAGTGCTGCCTAGAGCTTTTTATAAACTCAGCTAAAAAACAAGGGACACTAGACATGGCTCACCCATCTGTTTAGAACTTTTCAATGATATCCACAAGAATTTTGTGAAAATTATAAAAATTTCCAGTGGGAAGGTGGAGCCAATCCCATCCATAGGTGAGCAAGCCTAAAATTCTTAGTTAGTTGCTACTCATTAAAACCACAGAATGCAGAACCCCCATGAAACTATCTCTCAAGGATTAATTTTTTTTGTATTGGATAACTAATCCCTTAGCTCCTTAAAAAGTAAGGTTAGGACAGGGAATGTGGAAAATTTGGACTATCATAAAAACCCAGAGGATTAGAGGTTGACAGTCAATTCAACATGAATCTGATCATTGAGCACTCCCTGTGTACCAGGCATTCTAGGGACATAAATTCTGAATCCTCACAACCACCCTAGGAGATAAGAATGAAAAACATGAGGTCAAGAAAGTTTTTTAACTTGCTCGTGATTTAAGATACATTCACACTCTCAACTCCATAGACTACCAAAAACTGAAGCAGCTTATTTTTTGATGCCCTAAAGTCCAAGGTCTGAGGTCATATTATCTAGAAATCAAATGGAAACTGAACAAATCTAACCTTTTGATCTCTCCAATGGCTCAGTGTGCAGCTAGGTCTACTCCACCCCCTGAAGTAGACTCTCCTAAGGCTTAAAGGACCAGAGCCTGTTCAAGCTTCTCTGGTCTTCTATTGTCAGAGGTAATATTCCTCTTCCTTCTGTACTGTGTCAGGGAAATGGTCTCTGAAAGGACTTGAGTTCCTTCTAGTGTTTTAGTGTTCCTCTCAACTTCTGGAGGGTTGTCCTCCTGGTGTCCTTTAAAATTTCTTCATCAGTCTTCTTTTCCTCCTGAAGCCTGAGCTCTGGGTCCTGGCAGCAAAATCGTTGTCTAGTATATATAGTATAGTATATATCAAGAGGGAAGGAAGGAAGGAGGGAAGGAAGGAAGGAAGGAAGGAGGGAAGGAAGGAAGGAAGGAAGGAAGGAAGGAAGGAAGGAAGGAAGGAAGGGAGGGAGGGAGGAAGAGAGGGAGGGAGGGAGGGAGGGAGGAAAAATGTACTGTAAGAAAATAAGGACAGATGGTCTTATAATTTTGAAGTACAGAAGTGTTCATTTCGTAAACCTCTTACAAATTAATATCAAGGAGACGAATAACCCAAGAGAAAGATGTAAAGGACTTGTAAAAGTAATTCATAGAAAAATTACAAAGGTCTAATAAATATACAGATTCTCAACCTTACTCATAATAAAGAAATTACAAAATTCAAGTAAAATATTTTTTACCTGTAATGGAAAAAATTATTAATAATACCCCATATTTGTGAAGAGGTGGGTGATTAGGCTTCCACATATTTTTGTTGTGAGAATAAAGCAGTACAATGATTTGGCAGTTTTGCTCATATATGCATTAGACATATCTGAGAAGATATACAAGAAAACTGTTGAACTCTGGTGCCTCTGAGGATTGGCCCTGAAGAAGCTGGAGGAGAAAGCCATTTACCTTTCAGGGCTTTTTGAATTACTTGAATTATGTTTACCACTGGCATGTATTATGTTTATAATTTTAAAGAAGAAAACTGATTTATATATCAAAAATATAAAACAAAGAAAGCACCCATATCTTCTCAGTCTACGAAGGAGTCATTGTCCTCACCTTCCAGAGCAAGAATTGGTGTCCAGTGATATATATAAGCTAATATTTTTCCATGGACTTTCCTACACAGATATCCTTCAAGGCACTTTCTTTTCCTTTATAGTTGACATTATGAGAGACAATTCTTCATCCTTTGTCAGTGTGGGAATAAACAAGAGCCAGAACCTTAATGTGAAGAGTGATGGGTAGAGTGGAAAGGTGAGAAGAGGCCAGGGTTATGGGCAGCAGTGGTTGTTAAGAAGTGGAGCTATGTCATTGCTTGTAAAGTCCACAGATCGTGTTGACTTGGGCATTTTCCTGATGGTACTTCCTGATCCAGTCTGTATATCACTCATAACATCTCCCTAAGACATGTGTACTTGTTTCCTCCCAGCTGGCTGTATAGGATTCTGCCTTCAGTTTCTCATAAGCCCTTTGAATCCATTGACCAAGGCCATGTCACTCACAACTGGGATGAAGTTGATCCTGATCCTAACCAGGTAACTGGATTCTATGAATTAGAACATACTATGTATACAAAGCCCTGAATATAAATATTTAAGTTAAGCCTGGGTCTTTGAGAAATTAGACAATTTAAAAATATAAATACTAAATTGTATCTGTTGTTTGCTCAAACTTGGGTGGGAATTTTGGATTTGATTGTTTGCATGAATGCGTGTGTGTGTGTGTGTGTGTGTGTGTGTGTGTGTGTGTGTATAAACTTGTGTTTTTCTAGCCTAATGGCATCTGGGCAGTCACACAAGTGGTTCAGACTCGGCAGGAGTGCCAACATGAGTTGGATGAATGGAAACTATATAGGCTAATGAAAATATCTACATAACCATAGATTGGTTTGTTTGCTTTAATCTAAATCTACCATAATGTAGAAAACACACTGAACACTCATATCTGAGAAAAGGTTTCTGGTATACAGATGAGAGACTTGTTGTCTGAGCTGTATTCTGTAAATTTATTGTGGTGACAGATTGCTGTTACATTCTCTGTCTAAGTTTCCTAGGAACTTACATTTCTTGCCTAAGTTTCCTTCTTTTGTTTGAGTGACCAGAGGGCTTTTCCTTTGGGCATCAGTATTTATGTGCTTCACTTTCAGTAATGAGTCCGACTCGATACTATAATGGACTAGCTATATATATTTTTTCCTTCTGAGAACTCCATTATATGCCCTTTGTCCCTGAGCTTAGGTAAATGTCACTGATAACAGGTATATAGTGCAGGCAGAAAGACAGACCTGGGTTTGCATCCCTGTCCTTCTACTACCTGCTGTGTCTTTGAGCCATGGTATTTTCCCTGTAAATTGGTATGATAACCTGCTGTGCAGTGCTATTGTGAAGATTATGTAACAGAACAGGTGTGAAGGTGCTTCAAACAGTGCCTGGCACACAGTCATTTGATGTATTCACCTGATGGCAGCGGTACTACCTATAAATTGCAGAATTTAGATTTAGATAAATTTGTTTTTCCATTTTACATCATTTTTTATTCTGAGGTGCTGTCTGCCAAGCCAGCAGAAAACAATTTCATCTTCATCTTGACTGGGAATTGCTGGTCTTAAAGGATCGGAAAGTAGGAGTGAGGGTTGGGCCTTGCTGCTTGGTCCTTCCCACCAGGTAGAGTTTGAGACACCTGTTGTTCTGCTGCTGTTATACCAGGTTGGTCATGGAATCACCTACAAGGCCACTTCTGGTCCTGTTCTCCTGGATATGCCACACACGCATTCCCTCCTTCTGGGAGTTGTCAGGTCACAGATTCAAGAACCCTGCTCTGTACCAAAGTCCACACAAAACAGTCCCTCTCTCTACCTCCATCCCCTTTCCAAAGCCCAAGAAAATCTGCTGCCTCCCCTTGGTTTACCAAGACATTTGTCTATACCTACAAATCTTCTTCCTCTAAATGCTTAGATGTTTTTGTAGAACCAGAATAATTCATAGTCACTTTTGATTTTCTGCTCTGTTCCATCTCTTCCCTAGTTATGGAAATCTCAGAGAATTAAGTACTGCTTGAATGCTACTTACTCCCCTCCATCAAAGACAGAAAAGGAGACATTCAGAGTGGGGAAAATGTGAGCTAACAACTTCAAAAACCATCCACCTCACCGCCATTTTGAAACCAGGATATTTTGTCTCAGCTTCCACTTGTGTGAAGTTTAATGCATGAAGCAGCATCCTTCCCAGTTTACCACTAGCCTGTATGCTGCCCTTGAGCATATTGGAAAGAGTCAGTCCCTGCTCCAACCACCAACTCTGCAGACACAGTCCCCTGCCAAAGCACAGGGTTGGGCTTTCAGCTCCTGCCTCTTTTTCCTTCTGCTGTTCAGAGCCCTTGTGTGGGACACAATTTGTACAACCAACCTAAGGATCCTTAGTTCACTTCGTCCTTGAGTTTCACCAGGGTTTCTAACCCAATACCATCTTACCACCTTTTCTTCCACTCTGGGTTTAGGAATGCATCTGGTAGACCATCCTCAATTAATCACTTACCTCACTCATTTAACCATTTACCGCATTCATGTAACCATTTACTTCCCTACTCATCTCATAAAGGACCATAAAACATTCTAGCCAAAGTCACTGCTTGTTCTCTGAGAATTTGCTTGACTTCTTGGTGGATTACATCTTAAATTCTCTAATTTCTCCCTTACAGTTACAATGGCCATATTTGTTTGTTTTTGATTAATAAATAGACCAGACTGATTAATAATGTGATTCCATCTTCCATTAGAAAATATAAAGAATTAATAACTGTACTTTGGCAGCTTTCCTGGTTGGGTAAAATAAATTAAGCATTTATTATATACTATTTTTGGAATGTTGAGAGGGTATTTGGACCACAATAAGTTTTCTATTTTCTTCAAGCAGTATGGAGAATCCCCAATTAAGTTTCTGATAGTTCTCTCAAGTAGTCAAATTGCATGCTATGCAAAGGAACAGGGTGTTTGTAAAACAGCAAGTAAGACAAAAATTAAGTATAAGTAAAATTATAACTGAAAAAAATTCCTTAAATCATCCATAAAATATAAGATACATGGTTTTGTGCCTGCTGTTCTGTATGTGCACTAGATTTGAGAACCACTGAGCTAGACTAAAAGAAGGATTACAGAAAAGGCCCATAGGCAGATGTTTGGGAATTCAAATCATGGGCACTTTAAGATAACTATCAAAAAACAAACAAACAAACAAACAAAAACAACTAGTGGTTATTTAATAACTAGGAGTAGAGTGGGGATTTTTAGTGTCCTGACTGCTTATCACATCCACATCAGTCATCCAAGCCTCTATAATCTTAATAAGTCTTCTAAGATTTGATTGTGGTTGTGTGGGCAACAGCGGAGCCCCACTTGTTTTATATTTTATTGAATGTTTAGGGTGGGGGGTAGATTTTAAACCTAGCCTTTAAGGAAAATGTGACTCTAGTGTGAGTGTAACATGTAATATATGCAGTATTATTCTTTTGTTACATATTATTATTTCTATGACTATTATTGTTACATTTCATTTAACATAAATATGCCTTTTTATAATATTATTTTGGAGTACAGGTGGCTTACCAATGGAAGCTAACTTTATCCCAACAGAATTTTTCTGGTTTCATCTTATTGTTAAGGTATTATACATTTATAAAAAACTCAAATGACATAGAACAGAATCAGAAATGGAAATCTCCTACCATAGGTGAGATTCAAGTATGCCATTTAGGCATGTTAATCAGTATTTCATAAATAATTAACATAAATCTCAGGAGGGGAGTTTGAGGCAACTGCATTAACAAACACAGGTTAATATAGAGGCATTAAAATAGCTGTATCAAAGGTTTCTGCTTACTTTTTAGTATATCTTCAATACATATTTATTTTCTCTGCCTTACCCCATATGTCCCATTTTAAACTTTCTTTGCATTTCTCCTGAACTTGTTACCTTTCCCATTTTGAGTTCCTTCAAACAGTTCTCCTATGGTGGCCACCAAATGAATTTCTTCTCCAATATTTCCCCTGCTCATTTTTGACTTGTGCTGACATACTTTGGGATTGGTGCTCCCCAGAACTCAATAGTGTCTCCATGAACACCAGCCCCATCGAGGCAGTAGTTTATCATCCGCCGTCCCGCTTCTGTTGCCCTGGTACACACACCCTGGCTGTTCATGCTACATCTATGCTTTTGTCTTTTCATTTATAACTTCTTGATGATTTAATATTTCTTTCCAATTTGATGCTTCATTAATAACCAAAGCAATCTGTATTTATCACTTTCCCCCCACCCTTATAACCTCTTCCAAATATATATTCCAGACTCTCACCAAAAAAGTCTTAAAAAATCATAATGAGGTTCCTATCTGACAATCTTTCTAGCTGAAGTCTGTATGATAGGCTTGTCTTCACCTGTCACCAATCAAATCAAATAATCCATCAGTTTCAACTCCCCACATTAGTCATCTCTGGGAATCAGAAGATCTGAGAATTACCTTATGTTTCCTCCATGAGAACATCATGGAATATGCTATCATCATTGTCATCTCTTCGATACCCTCCCAGGAAAAAGAGGACTATACCCACAAAATAATCATTTTCTTTTAGTGTATATTTAATGAACTCTCTAAGAATCAATGCAAACCCTTTTTAAGTGTATTTAGCTTTAGCCTGCGCACATAAAACAAGCTCAATCCATTAAAGTCTTATGTAAGAAATATAACCACTCTGACTGGTTGTGTCTCCGTGGGTTGGGCATCATCCTGCAAAACGAAGGGTCACAGGTTCCATACCCTGCCAGGGTCAGGGCACATACCTGAGTTGTGGGTTGTGCAAGAGGCAGATGATCAATGTTTCTCTTACACATCGATGTTTCACTACCTCTAGTTCACCCTCCCTTCCTCTCTCTAAAAATAAATAAGTAAAAGCTTTTTAACAAAAGAAATATACCTAATTTTGTTCATTATTCACCTTCTCCTAACTTCTGGAACCTCAGAGTTTATCAAACAAATCTGAGTCTGAGCTACCTAATTTTACAGGTTTCAATTAGTATTCCTTAATCAGTATTCCTCTTAAAGATAAGAGTCCTTTAAAGTTTATCTTTTTTATTACTACATCCTCAACCTCTTGATTGTTGGAAAGTCAGACTCTTGACCCAGTGAAGCCTCAGCTGAGAAGTTACCTTCTAGTTCTCTGTATAACTTGGACCAAGTGATAAACATTTCAAAGCTAATTCAAGACTACATCATAAAGTTCCTTCTGCCTCCAGGATATGCAAATTATCAAAAACATTTCAAAGAGTACACCTTTACAAGGTATTTACTGTCTAATTCACCATACTGTTCAGGTCTCACAATTCCAAACCAACCCCTTCCCTCCAAAAATGTCTTGGGTTTTCCACCTCTTCAAGCTTTTAATTCTTTATAATTCAGCGACCATGACCACTCTATTGAAACTGTTTATACCTTCTTTAAACAACAATGACAGCCCCCACCATTAATACATGTTTTTATTTAAAACTTACATAAAATCATCAATGCTCAATAGCCCCACCAATGCAGAGGTAACAACTTCTAATATTTTGGTTTCTTTCCAGTCTTTCTCTTTGTGTGTGTGTGTGTGTGTGTGTGTGTGTGTGTGTGTGTGTCTATGTATGTAAGTGTGTGTGGGTATATATATGTATATGTGTGTATATATGTAAATGTATAGGTGTATATTATATATAAGTATATACATATATGTATGTGTGTATATATGTATGTGTGTATGTATATATTGCAGTGTCCCACGCAACCAGAGACCAAAAATAATTGAAAATAATTTCAATTTTCATTTGTTTTTCCTGAAAATATTCAAGTTCTCATATATAGCCTACAACATTACTTTTTAAAATCTCCTTTCCTCACTTTTTCCCAGACTCCTACTGTCTCACACCCTGAGTTCTACGTCTCTGTCATCTTCCTATGTCCCGAGGTGTCCAGCACATGCCTTCTTTCAAACAGAATTACAAGTATTTGTTGAATATACTCCCTGATAGCTTGCATCCCATCAGCCTGTAAACAGTCTAGATTCCATATCCCTAAATGCACTCACTGGCATTTGCCAACCTTGCAGGGCACACTGCCCTGTCCAGCCCTTTCAGACAGCTTTCTGGCTCTTTTTGCAGTATATCTCCATCAACTTGTATTTTACTCCTTAGAGAGATGTTGGAGCTATCTGCAAACTAGATTATTGCATTGTATCTGTCTCTTATTTTCCATGTGTAAGAAATTAAATAGAACTTGTGCCAGGACTTATTCCTAAGGGAACATTTCTGTTTATATTTCTCTTCCAAGTCATTTCTACTTATCCATTTCCTTGTTTTCCTATCAAAAAGTGTTCACATTTCTAGGGTCTTCTGTAATAGGTCCCCTGACGGCAGAGACTGTCCTGTTCATCTCCAGCACCTACAATAGAACTTGGCACACAGAAAGGTTCAGTAAATCATTTGAATGAATTAATATAAAAAGATTGGATAAGAATGCTGACACGAAAGGGCCTTACCAGAATTCATGTCTCAGGAGTCAGACTGGGCCAGGGCGACTCAGCATTGGAAGAGCAGTAAAAAAGGTCAGATTGGAGGACCAAGCACAAGACCATTAAAAAGAGGCAGAGCCTGGGTTCAGGAGCCAAGATCATGAATAGTCTGGGAAGCCTATCCAGACAGCCTGAGAGTAAAGGGCTGTATGTTATTAAGAGAGTCAGAATATTGGCATAATTTCTTAGTTGAAAAAAATGACCTTCTGTAAACCATCTGTGTTTTCACTCCTAAAACAAAGGTGATGGTAATCAAAGGAGTCTCAGAGAGTTATTATGATAATTAAATGTCATCTAACTAATATTTATTGTGTGACTACTATGTTTCATGCTCTATGCCAGGTGCTGAGTAATGGATTTAATGCCCTTAGCTCTATACTCAAGGGCAAGGCCAAATGGGAATCCAGGGATTTTTTTGCATTAAAAAAAAATGTTATCCAAACCCCATGAAAGCTCATCTCCTTTGTGGCCTCATGAAGAACTTTTGAAAGTCCAAATAAAGCACAGTGACTTGAATCCTCCTTACCTATGCTCCTGCCTATTATCTCGGAGTACTACAAAGAACACAAAGCCTGATTTTTCCCACATCAATCATGTTGCCTTTTTCCTCAAATTGCTAGATATGCTGAGGCATTCCATGAGTTGCTGTTTTATTTTATTTACTGTCCTCCACCCCCACCATCCTTGGCACCTTCCCTAGACTGGTCTGAAACTCACTGTAGTGGATTATCCTGGGCCTCTCATAGCCATAGCTGAGCTAATAAATGCTGACACAGTGTAACTGCTACTATACCTGCAAGTTATTTCCAAATTCTTGGGTAGATGGCACCAACTTTTAATGATATACATACCTCTAACCAGCCAATGGTGTTGAGAGTATCTAACCTAATCTAGATGAGTCCAAAGCAGCTTTATAGAGAATCTCAGTAAATCAAAGTCTTAGTGTTGAAAAGTATACTTGACTCATCCAGTCCAACTCCAGATCATCTGACTCTGGAAATGACTGCAGTCAATTCTCATTTCCATTTTTGTTCCTGGGTGTAAATTTCAAATCTTGATTATTAAATGTTGCCACTGATTCCTAGTCTTTCTCCTTTGGTAATCTTAAAGAATTTTTAATTCTAACTTTGGACACCCTTGAATGTGCTTTTCAAATTATGTTTGACCACCTCATTTCTAGCAAGTAAAAGTTTATTTTCCAGTAGAGTTTGTAAAACATAGCTGCAGTATGTGAAGCAATGATAGAACTGAAAGGAGAATTCGAAGATTCCCCAGTTGTAGATGGAAATACCAGCACCCCTCTCCCAACAGCTGATAGAACAAATGGACAAAAATCAGAAAGGACATGAAAGAATGGAGAGGTTTTCACATGTATAAAGAACTGATTTACACTTTAGAAATAATCTTTGAACTTCTAGAAACACTTATCAATTTACTAGCTTTTGTCTGAATGTCATTTTAACTTCCAAAAATCTCACGAATTTGCTTTAGTCTTGTTCTTTGAGATATTAACAATGTTCTCAGTACCTTATATTTACTCCTTCAATCATTCAACACAAATTTATTGGGTACTACAATGGATTTCATTGTTTTTGAAGTGTTTAATAATTAAATTCTGTGGGGGTTATTTAGCAATAATATATAGTATGAATAAAATAAACTTAAAAAGTTATAGGAGTAAATCTGTTAATGAATCCCCTTTATTACTTTCAGAAGCTCTTCTCTGAAGAGAACTATGGAATTATAGCTTACTCCAGCACCCCATTGTTACATGTAAGAAAAAAACACAACCTGAAGAGAAAAATGACTTATCTGAGTTCACAGAGTAAATGGGAACAGAGACAGTAGCAAAACCCAGGTCTCCTGACTCAGTCCAATGCACAGCCCCCTCATGCTGGCTGTGGATCAGACAGTAGCTACTCCACAGCATGCAATTTTGCTGCACATCTGGATTTAGCAGATGACTTTACCCTTCACTCTGTGGACTCTTCCTGTTTATCCTTTCCCCTGTTCTCCCTCCTTCCATTCAGCAAGATCTCACACCAAAGCTCCTAACCAGAATTTCTTGCCTGAAGATTCACTTTTTTTTTTAATACTGGGTTTGTCGTAACCACCTTGGAGGTCTTTATTATCATCCTTCCTGATATGTTGAGTATAGGTCCTGTACAACCTGCTGCCATCTGATCCAGCAGATAAATTATTCCTTTCCCTAGAATTGCTTGATGCAAAATGCCAATAGTGCCAAGGTTGAGAAACCTTTTCCTAGATCCTTGCTCTCAGGTTCCCCCGCCCCCTCAGGAAATATCATCCTTAATGAATTAGACTGAACCTTTTCTTTTTTAAGTAGCCCCAGAATGTGACAATCTGTGTTTAAGAAATAAAGGCTGCTATCTGACTGGGTATATTAGAGAGACAGAAAAATACCAGTGCTGTTGTTTCTAGTTGCTGCTTGCTTCCCCCTGTCCGGTTGCCTCTCTGAAATACAGAATGAGCTGAGCCCAGTGGCTTAATGGAGGCCCTACCTAGCAAGCCTTGACCAGGCAGCCAGTGGAGCCAGTCTTTGGGTTGCAGGTCATTCCATGATATGTCCTGAAGCTGCTGGGTTTATCAGCTGCCAGTCTAGCTGGGTCAGACCTGCTGCCAAGTTGACTAACAAGTACCAGGCTGACTCTTTGAGTAGGGCGTGGACCTGCTGACTTTTCTCCCCACTGCCTTAGATCATTTCACTGTTAAATTAGACTATGGTGATTTAAATGGAACTGTCAGGCAACCTGGAGACAAACGTGGGGTTTGGTAAAAGAAAACAAAAATTGAACCTGGTACTGCATTTACCAAATTCAGTCTCAGCTGGGTGCTTTTTCCTTCTCTTCAAGAAATAATTCAAAACTCCAAGGGCTGGAAGTAGAATAGAACCTTCCCCGGCAGTGTCACACAGAGAGGCTGGCATGCCAGCGAAGGGAGCTGATTATAAATAGCATTAAAAGCAGCATCAGTCAAGACTCACTGTCGTGCCTGAGCAAAATGTTTTAAGAAACAGTCTCTGAAATAAGACATAATGACCTTTTTTTTAATTTTTGTAATTTAAAGTGGTAATGAACAAAGACTATTCCACACACACACACACACACACACACACACACACACACGGGTTAAACACACACAGAGAGAACCCAGCTGAGCCCTTTTAAGGAAATTATGGATAATTATTAAATTTAAAATAACAAAAACTGAAGTAGTCAGAGCCTCGCAGGGAGCAGCTGTTCTTTTTCTGTGTAATCGATGCTTTTCATATAGAAAGCTACAGTTTCCCCTTGCAAAATCATTTTCCTGTTTGTGTACTTTTTTTTTTCCAGCTTAGATGGAAACCATTTGAGATTCCAAAAACATCTGAGAAGAAAGTGGACTTCGTGAGTGTAAGTCAATGCTACCCACACCTTCCCACTGCTCATTCTCCTCTCTTCTGCGGCGAGTGATCCCGCCGTTTGCGAGCTGAAAGCCAAGCAGAAGCAGCGTAAGAGGCAGGCAGCCGAGGCAGGCAGCCGACATAGCGCTATCTGCCTCTGCTTTTGGCTGAAGGGCTGTCTTACAGGCACCATCTCACCCTTGACACCAACGGGCACTCGTGAGCTATTTGCTACATCTCTGAAAGTCATGGAAAGGCAGGAAATTGAACTTTTACTTTCCCAGATTCCTTTGTTTTTGGAACAAAGACTCCTTTGATAATTTGATGAAGCTTGTGTTCTTAAATGCATAAAACAAATTCCATAAAATTGCAAAGAAGTTGATTATATTGAAATACAATGATAAAAATAATAAAACAAATTTGGTTTGGTTTATAGTAATATGTATGCTTCCTGATTAATGCACTAAATCACAAAATCTATGAGAAAGCCTAATAACTCTGGTTATTAGAAGTATGAGCAAAAATTACATTTTGGGATGTCTATATCCACTGTAATGTAATATAAAAATATCCCTAATTTCTGTCAGTGTCAAAGTTACAGGAACTTCTAATACTCCTGTAGTTTGTCACTTATGTTCACATTAATTGAAGGAAATGATAAATTTCAGTCAGAGATTAGTGAAAATAAATATATAATTTTTTCTCGTCCAAATTCAGGAACTCCCTGACATAGACCCCTGGGCTAGAATAGGATCAACTCATGCTAGCAACTAGTTAGCAAAATGCTGATTAGAAGTTCTGCTTGGTAGTAACAGGTGCTAAGAGTATAGGAGTATCTGTGCTCAGAGCAAAGAATATGTAGGGGGAAAGGAGAGGAGCTACAAGGAGGTGGGGCTCAAAGAAGCTAGTGGAAGATTCTTCAGACCAACCTCAGTTCGTGGTTTATTTAGGGAGAATCCAGGTGTCCGGCCATAGGCCAAACTATTTGGATCATGTTGAACTCCTTATCCATATTAAGTGCTCCAAACCCTGTGCAGACTCACTTAAATAGAACCCAAACTTTCAAATGCAAGAAATCCCAACCCCTGTGTGAATTATGGATATCTGGAGGAGCAGAACTCCCTCCTTTTGGGCTCTCGGTCTGCAGGTCTGGGGTAGAGGGCTGTTTTAGAAGGCCTGTCCGTTATGGTTTCTTGGACTATGGATGATCAGCAGAGGATTACAGTTGGTCAGATTGCTCTCTTTTGCTGTGTTCTGGAGAGATTGGGGATGACCCTACTCATAAACAGAGGGCTGCCCACATGGTCTGATGTATTTGAGAGGCCTTAACTAGTCCCTAATGTTGCAAACTTTCCCCCCAAGCCTCCTGGATACCTGATTTTACTTCCAGTAGAAACATTCCTTCAGGATGATCATAAGTAGGGAAATTATAAAATGTCAAGTAATGAATCAATGCTTTGGAAGTTCATCTGATGCAGCCATTAAGACAGCCCAGATCTAGAGCCATGGCTGACATTAGGGTGAGACGCCACCCACCAAACATAAGTCAATAAATTCTGGGGTCCCCAGAGGTAGCCTGGATCCAAAATGCCCCACTGGTCCCAAAGGGAAGATGCTACTACTAGACCCTTGTCTCATGGTGCTCATGGACCAGGAGGAATGATGGCCTCTTAGTCACCATTCATGTTCACCCTTCCCTCTCCTGCGGGTCTCTCCCAGGGCCTGCACACCTTGTGTGGAGCTGGAGACATGAAGTCCAACAATGGGCTTGCGATCCACATTTTCCTCTGCAACACCTCCATGAGGGACAGGTGAGTGGCTCGGTGCTGATGCAGGACTTTCCCATTCCCCAAAAGCTGCTGACCAGAGGGTAAATTCCAGGTTTTTATTTTTGTTCTTGTTTTTCTCCCCAGAACAATGTTGGTATGCATTTATTAATAATGACAATAAAGAAGTATTTCTATCTCGATTGGCTCCTGTGCCATAAACAAGAATGTCACGTAGCAATGCAAATAAAAAAGGGATGATGGGACCCTGGAAAGCAGCAGTAGACCAAGACACATTTTGACTTTAACTCATTTTAGGTTAGAATATTCTTAATTTCTAAGGTTCCTAGGACTTTTCCCAGTCCAAAGTCACACTGCATGAACAGCCACTAGGACCAGCTGTTGGTGGCAGGTCAAGCTGACAGACTTTGGCTTCAGCTAATAACTTTGTATAAGCTTAAAATTCCTAAATAGAGGAGCCTCACTCTGGCATGTGTGGTTCAGTGGATTGAGTGTCGGCCTGCGAACCAAAGAATCACAGGTACCATTCCCAGTCAGGTTATGGGCCAGGTCCCCAGTGCGGGGCTCATGAGAGGCAACCACATATTGGTGTTTCTCCCCTTCTCTTTCTGCCTCCCTATCCTTATCTCTAAAAATAAATGAATAAAATTTTTAATAAATAAATAAGTAAAGGAGCTTCGATATGTGAAGAGCATTCCTGCCTTTTCTTTGGGAAGCAGAATGTCATAATGGTTTTTGAACCAGACCGTTGTGTGCAAAGGTAATTCCACTCTTCCTGGCTGAGTGATCATGGGCAAGTCATTTAACTTAACTGAGCCATGGACAAGTCCTAGATAGGACAAGGCACAGGACTTGTCCCTTTGGGTCCAACTGCATATCAAGCACTTCCTCTCTCTCCACTTGAACCACACTCAGTTTTAACCTGCCATGTGCCCACCTGCCTCAAAGCATTTGCAACGCTGTTCCTTCTGCCTGGAATGTTATCCTCCCTCCTTAAACCCTGGCCTAGATGATTCCTTCAGAACACAGGACAAATGTCCCTTTTTCAGGAAAGCTTTTGCTGATTCCTCAAGCTAGATGATGTTCATTATTCTTTCATTCTCCTGGACTTGACTTTTACAGTGCCATTACAGTTTATAATGCTATAGTTCTGTAAATGTTTGATTGTTGTCTGACTTCCTACTAGACTCTAAGCTTCAGGAGGGCAGAGGCTGGGTCATTCTGTACATCATTTCATACCCAGCACTAAGCCTGGCACAGAGTGGGTACTGAACAATCATTTGTGCAGTAAATTAATTTGTCTGGAGGTGTTAAAACTGAAAATCACAGGGATGATTATATATGTTTCAGGTGCTTTTACAATTCAGATGGGGACTTCTTGATTGGTGAGTTTTGAAGAGTTCAGACCCCTTCACTGTAAATTTAGCCCTAGTCACAAGCTGCTTTTTAATTTTATACATATTATTTCCCTTCATCCTTTAATCTGTCTTACTTAGTGGAATTTATAGACTAAGTTCTAAAGACAATTGATGGTCTGGAAATGATTCCTAGTGTACCTCAAAGGCCCTATTCTATGTTCTGGTCTGTCTAACAGAAAGACCCATTTCTATAGGGTCCTTCCACTATGGGAGATCTGAGCATCTGGAAAAAAAAAAGAAGAGTAATATCAAGATGTGATTAACTTATTAAGATAACTGTTTGCCTCCTTACTCTCCCAAGAAAAGACTGTCATTCATATCTGCAATGTACAAACAGGTTTTCATGACAGCACCAAAAATGGATTGCCTATTTGAGATTTCTCTGGTCTGCCCATTCCCTTTTATGGTTTTAGTACCAATATTTTGGAGTGAACACTTTGGTATAGACATCAGACATGCAAATCACAGCCTTCTGCTGGAAGTATCAGAAATAGGTGATTTCCTATCCTATTTCAGCTGCCTGTTTTGGTCAGTCCACAGAATTGTGCATATACAATCTCCTTACCTGACAACTAAAAAAAAAAAAAGTCAGTTTTTTCATTCACATTCTTCTAGATGTTTTCCTCTTAGGTTCAATAAAGCTCTTTTCATTGGGAATGAAAAAACAAATGCAGTCCTTAAACCTTTTACTCTTCATGAAGTGGTTCTTGCATGAAAAGAGATACTTACTGCTGCCCTGTCTTTTTTGTTAGTTCCCCAGAAAGGGAAACTTCTCATTTACACTGAGTTTGGCAAGATGCTTGTGCAGCCCAACGAGATCTGCGTCATTCAAGTGAGCAATGTGCCCCCTTCTCCTTGCCTCTCTCTAATTTGGAAGCAATCAGATGTTGCAGCTGCTGCCATTTCCAACTCTAAAATTCCTCTGTTACGACTAGGCAATAGAGCAGAGGGGAGTTTGAGTTACACAGAAGGCTTCCTGTGCAGAAGTGTAAACAGGCTTGGGTGCCTACTGTTTTAAGATAGCACACTGTCACAGAACAAAGAGCATTGTCCACTCACTTTCCTAAATATCTACACACACTCTGGATAAGGCCCTGGATGTGGGTGGAGGGCAGTGAAGATGGATTTCTTAAAAAATTTGGCTAAATCAGGGTCCTGTTATCTCTGAACCAAATAAAAGGATGGACTAGGGTTGGTTTGGGTCACAGGCATGATTAGGATTTAAAGTTTTATTTCTGACTCATCTTTGAGTTGGTTATCTCTCAAACCTAGCTCAATAGACCATAGCTTTACTTGTGCATGTGGAGCTGGCGGTGCCTCTGGGGCTTCTTTATAGCTACTGGTATTTGGGAGGGTAAAGTTCCTGCTTCCTATTCCAGAGAGGAATGCGGTTCAGCATAGATGTCTTCGAGGAGACCAGGGGCTACATCCTGGAGGTCTACGGTGTCCACTTTGAGTTGCCTGACCTGGGACCGATTGGTAAATCTTCACTACAAGCCTCTAAGCCTGGCTTGAGATATATGACACAAATAATTGCATGAGAGTTCAACACCCTGCTCCCCTCATTCCTGCTCCTGCTCATCTCACTCAAACTTTAACTTTCCTCTAGATAACTTCTTCTCTAGACCAAGTGTAATTGGGAATTTTAGGAACCCAGCAGAACTCCCTGAGCAATGCCAGACTTTCTTTTCAGACCTCTAAGCTCAGAGGTTCCATGCAGCATGGCTAACCCTAATGAAAAATGATATCTTCATTTATTAGCTCATCTGTGTATTCATCCATCAGTTTGTCTCACTTCCAGTGTTGTGCTGAGGGTAGTGGCAGAAACTTCATCAAGAGTAACACAGCATCTTCCCACTCATGCACGACATACATAACAGAAAATGACTCAATGTAACTGTTATAAATTTCTCTCTAGAATAGTACCTAGACGATTGGAGAGCAGTGTACACCCCACAGGATGTGGAAGTTTGGGATACTGTGGGCCAGGTCACAAGGAACAGCTTCACAGAAAAGATGAGATTTGGCTGATTCTTGATGAAAAGTTGAGGGAAAATAAAGAAGAAAGGGAACAGCTTAAGCAAAAGAACACAAGTGGGGATGGGCCTTGGGAATAGAAGGGATATCATTTTCTTAAATTAATTCGTTGTGTGTAGAGAAAATAGTGGGGAAGCCATAAAAATGGCAGGTGCTATATTCCTATGGAAAGGAGGAACAGGCCAAGAGGCATGTAGTCTATGAAACTCGCATTCCTACTGAGCACACTAAACAACAGTCCCAAAATGTACATCACAGAGTGCTATGAAGAAGCTGAAAACCACAGCTTCCATGAACAGATTAAAACTTTCAAAGGTGAACTAAGATCCCCCAATCCTGATTCTTCTGGCAAGACGGAGGCAGGACCTGTGGGAGAGAACTGAAAGTGGTAGGAGGGGTTGTTCAAAACCCCTCTGGAGTGAAAAGAGTGGCTGGGAACTTCGGCCCTTGGTTTGACCTTTGGCATGTTTGCTGAAGGTGGTGGCCGCACCTCCCAATTCTTCTCTTCCTTGTCAACAGCTTTTTTAGAGCAAAACAGGGACAGGCCAGTATGTGCCTTCTGGTCACTCCCCTGGGAGGATCCTAATAATCAGAGGAAGGTGGGAGGCAGCAGAGAGGCAGCTGGAGCCACCGTGAGCCGTCTGTCGTCCTGCTCACCATCCGCTCTTCCCTCTTTGGTCTGGCTTCCAGCTGCTCTACAGTCAGCATAGCTTCCAGGTTCCACAGAATATGCACCCTCTGGAAAATATATATAATTTTCTAATCAGCTGGGGGCCTATTTTTTTAACCCCAGGAGTTGGAAATAATAAAATACACCCCTTGTCTCTCCTCTCAGAGTTAAATTATATTTTTGCACTTATGCTTTTCATTTTTGGTCTTTTGGTTTATTTTCTTTTCTCTGGAGGGAACACTTGCAAAGCAAAGGTAAGCAGGGAAGTCCTGAATGCTTTTCTCCCTGGTGGATTTGTCAGGCTAGAGAGCAGTTTTACAGACTTGGATTGATTCTGAGTTCTATCTGAGGAACAGAGGCATACCTGGGGCAACAGTACTTAACCCTTTCTTTCTCAAAGACTATAGATCAAGAACTGTAGGTGAGTTCTAGAGTCATCAGGGTTTCCTTGGAAAGAAAAGGGTCTAGTATTCCTATCAGATCTTTCCTTTTCCTCTTTTCTAGTCTGCTCCTCATCTCTCCCCCACTCACTTTCAGTGATGACATAATGTATGTAAAGGCTTTATAAATTATACCCACTCTACAACTTTGGGAGATGATGATGACTTTCATGATTTTTTTTTCCTTATCAAATTCTTTGGACCCTCTTAAAAAGGCACCATGCTGGGAATCCAGTGAGCCTTTGAACAATGAAAGTGAATTGTAGAGTGGCTCTTGACATAGCCCTTTTTCTTTGTGCAACCATGATCCTCTTTCCTATGTGACTTCAAAAGTGTCTAAAAAACTATGGGTCATTATATTCTAGGAGCCAATGGCCTGGCCAATCCTCGTGATTTCTTGATACCCGTTGCCTGGTATGAAGATCGCCAAGTGTCAGGTGGCTACACTGTGATTAATAAGTATCAGGGAAAGCTGTTTGCTGCCAAACAGGTAAAGAGGGTCAGTAGACGGAAGAGGGAATGAATAGTTATTAAGCACCAAATAATTGCCAAGGCCAGTGTTAAATATTTTATACATATTGTATTCTTTCATCTTTACTATACTGCTAAGATACTACAAATGAAGTACTATTTGCATTATTTGTAGCCATGAAAACAAGTCAGATAGTGACAAATAATTTACCAAATGTCACAGTAAATGGTAGAACCATATCTGTTGGTCATGCTCTTTCTACTCACCAAGTAATGAAAATCCCGAAGACAACATAATATGCAAACAGGGTAATATGTTCTGAAAAGGGAAATGAGTTAACAAGCAGATCACCCAAGATTTATATTCATCAATGGCCACCATATTTCAAATACTAGCAATGACTCACACAGAACAGGTAGAATTAGCTTGATTTGATTTACACCTTCAGCCTGGTAAAACTCAGGAGATAAGCAAAGGCATACATAATAATAAAAATAATAATTGAAACATAATATGTAATCTATAATATAATGTATACTAATATTAATATATCTTTTATATAATATATAGTATAAAATTAGTATGTATTTTATGATTCCTTAATATACTAAATATATAATGTATTAGTATAGAGTAATCATATAAAAAACATAATCCAAAGATCTCTTCCACTTACCATTATTTGCTTGCTTTATTTTTTGCCCATTTGACTTGCTGCTTATGTATTTTGCCAAGACATGTTATTGGACAGCATCTAGAAGATGTGCTTACCAGCAGAGGCCAACTAGTTTGGCACTTAAAATTAAGACCTGAGGGTTAAACTCATTGATACATTGTTACCCTCACATTCTCTGGGTCAGGACTTCTCAAAATGTGGTTCAGAGACCATTTGAATCAAATTATCAGGGAGGCTTCTTTAAAATGCAGATCCATAGATACTACTCCAGCCTGGCAAAAACGATAACCTCTGGGGATGGGGTGTGGAAACCCGCATTCCCTTAAAGCATGTTCTCCGTATTACTATTGACATACCGCTGACGGAGAACCATCATTCTAGTTGCAGCCAGCAGCCCCAGTAGTTTCCACTTTCTAAGTGGCTCCTGTGCTGGTTCTTCTCTGTGTGAGCTCCCACTGATCCATTCTCCCTCGTCTGCCATGGTCTGTGCTCTGGGAACTTGACCTATGTGAACTGTTACCACCCAGGCTTCCCAGCCGGCTGGCTTTGGGTTAGATCCAACTAGTGGGAGATCCTCAAAGAAAATTAGAGGGATGGAGAAAAGACAAGTTTGGATTTTTCTTCCCCTGTTTCCTCCCTATTTGGGTCTGCACCCTTCCACAATCTCATTTGGTGTTGAGTAGTCCCAGAGGCATGCTGGAGCCAGTTCACAGTGGCTTGGCATCTTCTCCCAGCTTTGTGCTTAGTGATATCACATCAGTAGCTTAAAAATGATCATGGGGAGAGTATTTATACCCCAGAAATCAGAGTTTTTATATTTTTTCCAGATTGCTGATTGCACAATATTTACCAGTGCACCACTGGGCAGCCCTTCTTCATGGTTCTGAGCTCTTCCTGGAAATCTGTGACATTTCCTTCCTATATCCCACAGGCTTAGGAATGGCAATGTCGTCTCACTATTCCTAGGCTCAGATACCACATTATCCACCTCCAGTCAGTTCACTTAACGTCAGTCACACCTCTGTGAGTAGTCCCTCCAGTAAAGTCTTTAGAACGTTCTGAACTGGATGCTGTTTCCAGCACAAACCCTGTCTGCAGCGGGGCGGCCTTCCTATGATAGAACACTGGTTCTCTCCTACCCCACGGCAGGCTCAAGACACATCACCTTAGGGTTGCCCTGACATCTCAAGTCCCTGGGGTTGGAACTCTTAGAGACCTCACCGTCCCGCACTCACCACCCAGGCCCTGTGTCTCCTGGAAGCTCCTCTAAGCAGCAATTACCTGGAGAAAAGTCACAGCAAGGGCCTGCCCTTCGCACCCAGAGGAAACCCGGAGGGTGGCCCAGATGGTCTGAGGATTGCTGGCATCCACGGGTTCTCACAGTTGTGTTAAAAATCGTTCAAAAGGCACTGCTTGGAGAATGTGCCATGCTTCTTTTTGTGCACATGTGATAAGAGGAGCTGCAGCTTAGGAACTAAAAAAGTAGCGTTAGAGGATAAATGAAGGATACTTTGAGGCCATGTGAAGCAACCACAGAATGATTCAGGGTTATACTTTTCCCAAAGGATGGTATCATTAAATTATGAGAACAAAATCAAATCCCAAAACAGAGAGTAATGCTAAGTACAAGCTGGAATCACAGCTACAAAATCATTAGGTGCTGAGATGGCCCTTTTCTGCTTCTTTTGCGATCAGGATGTCTCCCCGTTCAATGTTGTGGCCTGGCACGGGAACTACACCCCCTACAAGTACAACTTGGAGGACTTCATGGTCATCAATGCAGTGGCCTTTGACCACGCGGTACGTCTGGCCCCTGGAGGGTCCTTGGAGCAGGGGGAAGCCCTTAGGTGAGAGGGCTTTACAGTAGACCCCTAAGATTCACAGATGTAACATTCCCAGTGTCACCCTTGGAAACCTGCAATGTAGTCATTTGTCATTGTGCTTACAGGAATTTGAATCCTCTGCAGCAAGGCTTTGGCGAAGGGGTAAATGACACAGCTGGTGAGGAAGCCAGGCCAGACACTCAACATTCGCATGCGAACACAGCCCCATTCTCTACGTAGAGTAGTCAAGTAGATGGCTAAAAACTGATTTTCTTCATGCAAAGTCTATCCCCTAAATAAAACCAACTGCTAGTGTTAGCGATGGAGTGATAAGAAAGGAACGTTTCTGGATTTGGGAAGTTCTCTGTCCTGCCCACAAATACCAAGGGGCAACTTTCTACGGCGCCCACTTTAGCATCTCCACTCCTAGCTGTTTCTGGAAGTGAAGGAGCAGACGGCTCTCTTAGGAAGTTACTCATAATGTTCAGAGCCTAAATTTAAACCAAAGAAGTTCTGGAGTATGAACTTGGTTATACGTTTCACTCAGTTCAAGGGCCCCAAAGAGGTTCCAGACCTACAGTGCAGGCCCCCGAGGCCCCACATTCTTGATAAAGTGCCAGTTTGGGGGGCCTGGGGGAAAGTTCATTTTGCAGCCTAGTTCATAATAGATTAACCTAACCCACAAGTTGGAGAAATAATTAGAGCAGAAGGCAGAGAACCAAAGACAGAAAGGTCACTCTGAGCCAGTTCAGCTTATCTTTGAGACAGGACAAACTACCTTTCTGAAGAGCAACAGCTCTGAATAAAACCAAAGGGAAAAGAAAATGAGGCATTGACCCCGAAATCGCATGAAAAGGCAGCCTGAGACACTGATAGAGCTTTGTTTAAGCCTTACTACCTTCTCCTTAGCTGTTTTAGATCATTTCTCATGACAGATGAAGAAGTGTTAACTCTCACAACAATAAGGGTTGATTTGTTGACTTGTCTTTACCCAGGTTCAATCTCCTCTGTACTGCTGCTATAGTTATTTTTCCAAAATTCAGGTCTGATCGTTCTACCACCGCACCAGCAAACCTTTGCAGGCTTCCTGTGGTTCAGGATTACTTCTGAGCTCTGAAGCGTGGTATTTGATGCCCTTTGCCATCTGGCCATAGACTTGTTTTCCAGTGCCACCTCTTGCCTCTCTCCCTTCTGCCAGTGCACCCCAGGCTTTAGCTTTCTTGCCTCTTAATAAAACCTGGGTGCATTTTAATGTCTTTCCTGTTTTCTGTCCTTAAAATACCTTTTTCTTTCCTCCCTCCCTCCCTCCCTTCCTTCCTTCCTCCTTTCTCTCTTTCTCCTTTCATTCCTCAATGCCTATCTCAAATGCCACCTGCTCTTTGAAGCCTTCCCTGATCCTCTCAGGTAGAGGTGGGCACTCTTTCGTTTGTACTCCCTTGGATCTCTATTTATACAGCTAGATTGCCCTTGGAACCCTGCTGTGATTAGCTGTTCATGCATCTATTTTATTAATCCTTCAGTCCTCCTTCCTCACTCCTCCACCAATAATGCTAAAGGGGCAGGAAATAGATCTCAGTCATCTTTGAATCCTGATCCTAACATGGCTTACAAAAGCAAACGTGGTCATTGATTTTAACTGAATTGAACCTCCATCTTTTCACTGAAGGATTTTAAAGTTCTTTTAAAATCATTCTAGTGTCCCCCTACTCCCTTCTATGCTACCAACACTCAGACTAATGGTGTGCGTGGTGCGTTTTAAATCTGAGAGTCAAACAAAGGTCAGAAAGCAATAATACCATCTAGAATCTCTGCAATCTGCCCCCCCCCAAAAGAAGCAGATTCTACGTTTGTACCAAAGCGTGGATTTTTATTTCTATCTCCACCCTATTCTGAGCATCCTTTCTGCCAAGAGCTCCCTGATGTACAGCCTCACTCTGGTCACCCTGACTTCAGGTTGGGAGGCGAGCACCACTGGTTCGCAAGCCCACAGGGTAGTACTTACATGAAATGGGCTCAGCAGGATGAAGAAGCAGCTCAGTCCTCTTAGCTGGTGTTAATTCACTTTGCTTCAAGCACAGCAAGAGGGGAAATGCAGAAGAGTGATTACTACGCCTACGTGACAAACCCAGACTTCTTAGCCTGGCCTGCATGGTTTGATAAGAAATTAGAGTGTCACTCAAAAGCCCCTTCATGTGTGGGCGACGTATGTCATTGTCCAGTCACGTCCCTTTCCTCATGTGTTCACCTCTCCTTGTACTTTCACAGGACCCGTCCATTTTCACAGTATTGACGGCCAAGTCTCTCCGCCCTGGAGTGGCCATCGCTGATTTTGTCATCTTCCCACCTCGCTGGGGGGTTGCTGATAAGACCTTCAGGCCTCCTTATTACCACAGTAAGTCTCTCTTTTGCCAACCACATTTGGGAACCAAAGAGACAGCACAGGAGTGAACATTGCCCGTTGGGAACACCGCTGGAGGGGTTTCTATGTGCCCTGCCCCGGCTGGAGTTCCAGATCCTGCCTCCCAAAGCCTGGTGCTGCTCCCCAGACTTTTAGCTGCTTAAATACCACAGCCTCCCGTGGGATGGCAGTGATGTGTTGACTCTGAGAAGAAAACATTTTGTAATGCCTAAGCCCAGTTCTTCTGGCCCTAAAGAGAGGTAGAAAGCAGTTTCTTTTCTTATTTTTTCAATTTTTTTCCATCACTATTTATCCCTCCTATACCCTCTTCCACCTTGTTCCTCCTCTTCCCCTCTCCTACAATCACCACACTCTTGCTCGTGTCCAAGAGCTCTTCCTCTTTTCCTTTTTGCTCAATCCCTCCACCCCACAGTACCCCCCACCCAGAGCTGAAAGCAAGAAGTTTCTTTATGTTTCAGATGCTTCTTTGCAGAGAGGGAGAATGTTGGTTAATTTGTTGTTTACTTAAATCTGACTCAAGAACTAATAAAATGTGCCTTCTTCAATCATTTTGGCAGGGTAGAGCAGACTGCAGTCCACCCTAGGGGATGGGCCCTATTCTGGAAGCAGTTTCTGCAAAGCATTTGTTGCTTAAAACAGAACTTTTGAGATCTATCTTATTAATATTATTATTATGAACAGCTAACAATTATTGACTGTTTTCTATGACTCTGTAATAAATTCTTTAAAAGTATTAACATTTAATCCTCATAAATTTGTCAGAGGTAGGTAGTATCATTATCCCCTTTTTTTCCCCAGGGAATGGAACTGAGATAAGAAGGATTATGTACTTGCTCAAACCCCACAGATAATTAAATGGTAGAGTCAGTATTTAATTGCAGGCAATCTGATGCCAGGGCAGACACTCATGTCTAATGACTGATGTGCCCAGCTCAGTGCTGGCATGTGATACGTACCTAATAAACATTGACTTAATACATGAATCCATCACAAGAATAAGGTACTTCACAGCTGTACCTAGTGAGGTTGGAAGTTTTAATTGGGCAGTAGCTAGCTGTAAATGCAACCTAAAGGTCAATGTACAATTCCACTTTCTGGAGCGTGCATTTTTATGCATAGAGTTCTGGAAAAATCTCTGAGCTGAAACATTCTTAGAAACAAATCCTTGTCACCCTGGCTGGTGTGGCTCAGTGGATTTGGGCATCATCCTGCAAAGTGAAAGTTCGCTGGTTTGATTCCCAGTCAGGGCACATGCTTGGGTTGTAGGTTTGGTCCCCGGTCATGGCACATTTTAGAGGCAGCTGATCAATGTTTCTCTCGCACATCAATGTTTCTCTCCCTCTCTTTCTCCCTCCCTCCCTTCCCCTCTCTCTAAAAATAAATAAATAAAATCTTAAAATTTATTTTTTTTTGGTAAATCCTTTCCTTAGTTAACCTCAGAGCCTTCTGTCTACATGAGGCTCCCCTCATAATACCAGCTCCCAAGAAGCCAGGGCTCAACAGGATAAGAAGGTGCACTGAAGGGATAATTTAGGCATTTGTAAAGGTCTGCAGGATAGAAGGCTACTTCATGATCAAATCCGAGCACCTTTTCTGGTAACACCATTATGATTGAAAAAAGGATACAATTAGTTACCACTACAAAGAACCCAGATGCTTTATGAATAACAAACTATGTCCTTTTGGACAAGTGTCAAGCCCATCACAGAGAACCTGTCATCAAGGAAAGAGAACTGCTCTGGCTTAGAGCCTGTACCTCATGGGCTAGCCCTCAGCCATTCGTTGTTTCACATAGTCCTTGTGCTGAGGTTGCTTTATGTGCCTGAAGGAATGGTGTCAGCATGCTGTCTGAGCCACCTGAAGGGTTTATAAAAACACACATCCCTGCGCCCACCTCAGACTTTCTGCTTCAGGAGGTCCAGGGCAGGGCCCAACAATTTGCATTTATAACAAGTTCCCAAGTGAAGCTGATGCTACTGTTCCAGGGACCTCAGTTTGAGAACATTAAGGGGCATGAGTATCACTTAGAATGCCTTTTTCTTTTTCAGTGTTTATTCCTAGGGAGTTTAATTAGTTGGTTTTAAGGTGGAACCTCAGAATTTGCATTTTGCACTAGTAAGCCAAGGAATTCTGATGCAGGGGGTGTACAGGTCACGTGTTGAGACACAGGGAGAGCGGGCACAGCGCCGCCTGATGGGCAAGGCAGCTGCCGTGCCATAGCTCTCAACCAGCTCCTTGATTTTGGTGTGTAGTTCAGGTTACCTGAAATGAATGGCCTTGTGAAGTGCTTCTTAATCATTTTTTTTGAGTCTCAAGTAAATTGGGTCCTGGATAGACAGAGCCCAGGAAAGATATGGTTGCCCCAAGTTAGTTGGCAAAACCACAGAACCCCAAGTGAGAAATGATATTGTACTAGCGGTATTTAAAATATTGCTTTAGCAAAAATCAAAATCTTTGCTATTTTGATGTGACTTTATAGAAGTGGAGAATTGTTGGTATAGAAACCTTGCATCTAATCATCTTAACGCACCTAGGTCAAGTGGTTTCCGTATTAATCAGAAAGGCAAGGTTTACCATCCACTGCCCTTTGAAATATAGAAAATGATACAGAGGTGTCATCATCAAACTCATTGCTACTTAAATTCATATTCAGATCAAAGCTAAATTCTATGTTGCTCTCTTCTTAAAATTAGGCCATGAAGGGGACCCTGAGGACACATACTGGAGTGAGGAGTGTGGCTGCATATTTAAATCACGAGCTTTTAAAATAGAAAAACTTCATGCTTACAGTCACTTCTCTTCTTCTATTTCTGCTTCATGGATTAACAAGGGGAGCTGTGACCTGGGTCTTACCTTTTTGCAGGGGCCTGAGCAGCATTTTGTTGTCTGGGCAGGTTGGGTATGGCTGCTTAGTCAATTACAGAAGTAGTTTACTTTTGGTTACACTTCACCTGCAAGGAAGAGGGGTGGGGCTTTAATAATGTCAAATGTGTGGCTTTGCGAGGGTTGCCACTGCCATATCTTTCTGCTGTGTTCATGATTTGTACTCTTAGCACTCTCTTGGGACAGAGTATGAGTAATTTTAGACAGGCTATTTCTTATGCATCTCCATCAGTACTTAGCACAGTGTCCAATTATACATATTTGATGGATGAATAGATAGATGGATGGGGTGGGGAATGGACAGAGGAATCAATGGATGGGTAGGCGGGTGGAGGAATGGAAAGGCACTTAAATTTACTCAGGTGTTCATTTAGGTGCTCTAAATGTGTGGCTATTCTACCAAACAGTTTTATTCAAATAGAAACAAACTTTTGAAAGAGTGGGAACATGATTCTTTTCAAATTTTGCGTGACTCAAGAAAACACTAGTAGGACCAATGTATTTAATTTACATGAAAGCAAATTTCCATTTAATATAAGAGATCTTTTTAACACCCTGAGCTTTGTTAAGTAGAGAGCTTGGGTAGCTGAGAGCTCAGGTAGCTCATTTGAGTAGGGAGCTTGCATTCGCAGGAAGCATGCCAGCAGAGCACAGGAGATGATCTGTCAGCAATGATAGAGAAAATTCTTCTGTATTAAGTAGAAGTTAAGATCCCTTCTAATTTTAAAATTTTAGAATTCTATGAGGATAATGTCAATGGAAAAAGAAAGAAAAGAATTAACCTAACAGGCATTTTTAAGATTGGAAGAATAGGATGATATCAGACACAGACATAGAATATAGTATTTGTTAGAATATAGTATCTATTACACCCCTCTTCTGCCAACACACACACACACTCACACACATGCGCGCACACACACACACACGCACTTCAGTTTTCTAGATTGGGAACCGGAAATATAGTGATATATGTATACTGTGGGGCTATTTGGGAAGGGTTTCAAGTCACAAAAGAAGATAATTTTGATATGAGGCTTGTTAAGACTAAATGATGGAGCACATCGACTCTTTATTATAATTTAGATTTTAATTATTATTAAAATTCTTTTCTGGCATCTGACTTTCTTTAGATATAGCCTAAGTTCCTTCAGGAAGAGGAATGCAAGACCTCTGCTAATCCACATGGCCAGGGAATAGAGCTTTGCCTACCAAGAATTCCACATTAATGAATGTTTGGTGGTTGCTTTATGTCTATCTGTATTCTTTATTGATCTTAATAAAATGTATCAGGTAATCTTATCTTCTTGTCATTCTCCAAAAATAATGTTTGAAGGGTCTTAATGTTTATGGGTCTGCCTTAGGTAATAAAAATAATACTGCTTCAACCTTCCCAGGGAACTGCATGAGTGAATTCATGGGACTCATCAAAGGCCACTATGAGGCAAAGCAAGGCGGGTTTCTGCCAGGAGGCGGTAGCCTGCACAGTGCGATGACTCCCCATGGGCCCGATGCCGACTGCTTCGAGAAGGCCAGCAAAGCCAAGCTGGCACCTGAGAGGATTGCTGATGGCACCATGGTAAGCAAGTTAAATGCTGGGCCCTGGTGGCCTCTGGCCTCCCCAGTCTTGTTAAGAGAAGAGTCTATTTTTCACTTCTCCAAAGTCACAGAGGAGTCAGGAGAGGAGAGTGTGTGTCTGTGTGTCTGTTCTCACGTGTATATGCATACACCCCTGTGTGTATACTAGGCTTCTAATGCAGTGAGCATAGAAAAAGCTTTAGACTTGGAGTCAGGTCTGGGTTCAAATCCTACCTCTTAGTTCCCGCATGACCTTGAGTAAGTCACTTAACTTCTCTGCTTCATTTTCCCCATCTGTAGAATGGGTATGGTGCCCAACCCAGCGGGTGCCTGTAATTTAACCTCACAGACTATCCAGCACTGTTCAAATATAAGGGAGGGGGTATATATACAGGAAGGGTCTTCCCTTACCTGCATGCATGTGTATACATGCTTTGTCTCAGAATCATATCCTGTTTTTTGAAGTGATCCTTGTGTAGGGCCACAGTAGCAGAGGATGCAGAATGTCACCTTCCTGCAGGATGTCAGGCCAAGGAGGGTCAGGAAGGCTTTGCATCACTGTAGTCAGGACTGTGAGCAGCAGTTCTTTGCTGTTTTGTCATTTTCTTTTGCTCTCCTCTGGTATGGGATGAAACCGATGGGATTTAAAATCTGTTTTGTATTCCTCCTGTGTCAGGCTGTAAACATTGAGGCTGAACACAATTGCAGACTGCTGCGCTACTTGATTTTATTTTATTTTCTCATTCTTGGAAGTAGAGTTTATGGATCACTAGGAGTAATTTTATACTAAATTAGACACAAATTTGCATTACATTTTTAAATAAAATACCTTCAATGCTACCTGACTTTAAAATCAATAGCATGGACCCACCTGACTCCATGCCCAGTTTGCAAACTAAGCACACAGCATGATCTGTCCCTCTGTCTAGTGCAGTTTGCTTTTAGTCCAAATCCTGGGGCCAGAGTTAGTGGGGCTTGTCTGCAGGGAAAAGCTGAGAACAGTCCTGTCTGCTTCACCTCAGCTGTATTGCCCCTCGGAAGGGCCTCTGCAGAGCTTTTGTAGACCCCTGCTTCTCTATGAGACATAGGTTGAGAATCTTAGTTAAGCTATTGCCTCTGAAGGCTCCTGGGAGTGCACGGGCTACTCAGTAACCTTTGGGATAGTCAGTGTTACCAGAGAGCAGTGTTCTGCCGCAGAAGGCACAGGACAGAGCTGTTTCTATAAAAGCAAGACTTTGGGTAATGCCTAGGGCTCGGAGCACTGATGAGAAAGAGCTCTTTTATGTTGGGGCTCAGGAACTGGGAGGCCCTGCGTAGCCAGGAAGCCCACACTACCTGGTGGGAGAGGGCCCAACACTTTATGTAGACCTAACCCTGGGCCTCCCTCACCATTTCCCATTAGATAATTTGGACCCAGGCCCATCTACATGCCTCATCATTGTTCCAGTTTGCAATAAATTAACTTTACACAATACTGTCTTCATAGCTCAGCTGGGATGGGGTTTTCTTACTCCAGTCAGACAGCAAGGCTCCTGAGAAGCAGTCAGCAAAGAGACAACAATAATAATGGCCATGATAACAATCCTTACATCGGAATAGTGCTTTATAGTGAGTAGGGCACTTGCACTTGATCTCATCTGGTCCTCACATCAAGCCTGTCATGGGAGGTCAAGCAGGGACAATCATCTCCACTGTTTTAAGCAAAAAGAAGTTAATGTATATTAAACACCAAACATTAATGTGGGTTCTCTGGACTATGGCACAGAGAATATTTAGTTTCCTTTTGCTGATCTATAATTTTAAAATTTCTGTCAATGTGAGGACATAAGAATTGTAGGATTTTATTATTATTATTATCATTATTATTATTATTATTTCTCTTACAAGCCACAGTGACCAGGAAAATTGGCACTCAGCAAAGCTGGAATGCCTACAATGTGCAAAGCACTTACATACTCTTACTGTTGCAGACAAAAACCTCCTGAACACAGCAGGACCACCATGCATTCCCTTCTGGGATAGGGTTTCTAAAAATGCTACGGCCATTCCTGCCTCCTACTCCCCTCCTCCTCCACCCTCTCTCGTTCCTCCTTTTCCTTTTCCCAGCTCATCTCTTGGTCAGAGTCCTGAAAAAGAAAGACTCAAATCCCAGCTCTGCCACTTCTTGTTACCATCACTTTAGTTAAGCCACTTCCCAGCTCTGAGCCTTAGTTTCTACCTCCACAAAATGGGGACTGTGACCTCCCTCTCCTGGACATAGCCTAAGTAAGTGATGGCCCCTGAGAAAATGAATATTACTAGGCCTCTCCCACCTCTGCCCTTGGATCTGGCAAATTTAGCTCCGTAATGCTACAAGGACAATGCGAGGCTCATGTGCCCAGTTTCATTTTATAGAATGAAAGTTGAGGCCCTTAAAGTTCATGGTCTTGCATAAGGTATCACTCACTTACAAGGGGTAGGGTCAGATCCAGAACCTAGGTCTGGGGCCTACTCTCCTCACCATGCTAGCACACATGATTTAGTATCCAAAGATTCTGCCTACTCACCTCTTCGCTCTAGACATCTAATAAAATGTGTTTTGTTATCCACCGCACCTCTTCTTTCTTGTCATTTCCTACAGGCATTTATGTTTGAGTCTTCTCTAAGCATGGCCGTCACCAAGTGGGGGCTCAAGACCTCTCGTTGTTTGGATGAGAACTACTACAAGTGCTGGGAGCCTCTCAAGAGCCACTTCACACCCAATTCCAGGAACCCAGCAGGACGTAATTGAGACTGGAGCACTGCTGCCGTAGTCTTTCCTCTAGAATCTTGTGACTTCGGGCACTATTGGGGGAGGAGGTGGGTTAAAATGAGAACTCACTTTTTTATTGTCAAGTGACTGAGACATTTGTAGAAACATATCTGGAAAGTTCTGTGTCTGCAGCATAATTACTAAATAAATACTTGCTGGTGTTGTGTGGAAGTAGCAATTGGTCATAATCAGCACTTGATGGAGCAGACCTGTAGCAGCCAGGACTGGAGTCCATGCAATTGGACCAAGATCTCTCTGCATGTGCTTAGTTTTTATTCTAGAAGCACAGTCCACTTGAGTACCTTTATTCAGAAGCACAGTTCAGGGCATCTACTACAGACAAAAAGACCAAGTCACAGGAAGCACAAGCCAACATAAGGACCATGAGTTTAGGCTGGAACCAAAGCAAAGGCCTCAGGAGTCAGTTCAAGCACAGGGAAGCAAACTGGGTCAGCAGAGTTAAACATCTAATGTCATCCTTAAACAGAGGCATCCAGGTCAGCAGGCTGTCATGTAGCAGACAATAAGTGATAATCGACAAAAAAGCCCATCCACTCAGAGTGAGCATTACTCACTGAGAGTACCAACTACCCCCTTTTCACACTGCAAACCCCACATCCCAGAAAACTCCCTCAGTCTTAATCCTAGCAGGATAGTTAGTCACCCTACTATTCACTCCCTTATCAGTCCATTAGATAGCCGTGATTTCAGTCCTTAATATGTGCCAGCTACTCAGTGAGACACTGGGGATGAATGATTGAAAAGAAAGAAGTCTTTTCTTCCTTTTAGCAAGCTCACAGTCTGGGGAGATCTGGGCCAAAGAAGACCTAGGGCCACTGTATTCAGACCACAACAAAACAGAGGCAGTGCTGGATAGGAAAGCTGCTCTTAGCATCTCCCTTCCTGTGGCCGGCACCCTCCCAGGACACTGAGCTGCCCAAGACTTTAGATGAGCTGATGGATTTCTCCTGGAATCAGGAGACAGGCACATCAGAATAGAAAGGAATAGGAAGTGGTATTTGTCATTACTTTAGTTCTGTAGTTTTAGCACATTTCCACCACTTTGTTGCCATAGTAGCAACTTTGATTTGCTGCTATCTGATTTTTATTCAACAATATGTAGTGAGAGTCAGCCATGTGTCAGGTCCCAGGAAGTAGGGTTGCCAGATAAAATACAAGATGTCCAGTAAAATTTGAATTTCAAATAAACCCTGAATAATTGAATATGTCCTTTTGACATACTTATACTAAAAAATTACCCAGGATTTCTCTGGAATTGAAATTTAACTGGGAAGCCTGTATTTTTATTTGCTAAATATGGCAAACCTAGGAAGGTTATGGTGGTCAAGCAGATAGACATATTCCTTACCCTTACAGAGGTTACATTCTAAAGAGTGAGACACATGAGATAAACAACATAATTACAAATTGCGAAACATGCCAAGAAGAAAACAAACAGAAACTGAGTTCGGAATAACAGGTGGGACTAGGAGATTTTTTTTTTTTTAAGATTGTATTTATTTTTAGAGTGAGGCGAAGGGAGGGAGAAAGACAGGGAGAGAAACATTAATGTGTGGTTGCCTCTCACACTTCCCCTATTGGGGACCTGACCCACAACCCAGGCATGTGCCCTGACTGGGAATGGAACCGGCATATCTTCGGTTTACAGGCTGGCACTCTATTCACTGAGCCACACTGGCCAGGGCAGGACATCTTTCTTTAGAGAGGAAAGTCTTCAATAAAGAAGTGACATTTAGCCAGACCTAAAGGATAAGGAGGAAGCCTTTGGAGGGGTGGAGTTGGGCTTCAGTGGGGTCTGGAGCAGGAGCATTCCGAGAAGCCTTGTGGGTTCAAGAAACTGAAAGGAAAGTGGATGTGGGGAGCCCAGAAGGAGACATGGCAATGGTCCAGGAAAAAGACAATGTTGTCCTAATGAGGTGGCATCAGGGACAGAAGTGGATGAATTCCCAAGTGTTTTGCAGTAAATCTGAAAGAACTTATTAGTGGGCTGGATGTAAGGGGTGAGGGAGAGAGGAGCGGAGAACAAGGCTGGGTGACTGCCGGTTTTCTGACAGTATTTCATGGTCTCGGACAACAGTGTGAAGCTATCTTTGAGAGTGGCAGAGACTGGTGTGCCTTCCTAAAGTTCTTTAATATAATCTTTATTAAAAATTAAAGATTGTTAACTAGTAAAGCAACTAATTCCTTAACATAAAATTTAAAATTGATTACTGTAGCAGGCATTGCCAGTGGCCCACCGACCTGTCTCCCATCAGCAACCGCCATTCAGTGCCAACTAAATGCTTCCAATTGCCAGCACCACACGGGCAACTCTGCCTGAGGCCCAAACCGGAACCTGGCAAAAGTGCTGAGGATTGAACAGAGCTAGACACAGTCCTCAGCCAATGACGAATGAGAATCAGTGGATTAAAAACGCCTGCTCTCTTGTCCCATATCTTGGAGGCTCATGTTTGACCGTGGCTCCCTGCAATGTCCATTGAGATTAAGTTCCACGTGCCCACGGCCACGATTCTGCTAATGCAGCCCTTGTTAGCTTCCTTTCCTCTCACTTCCCCACTCACCTCTGGTGCTTACTGGGCTTGTCTCCCAAATAATCCAAATAAAGACAGCCACTAAAATACTTTATTCCCAAACTCGGCCTTTTCATAATGAACTCTATCTACCCCTACCCTTATACATACCTAGACTCTCACCTATTTAGGTTCATTTTATCATCAGTTTGGCAGCAAAGCCTTCCTAGAGCTAAAGCGACATACTGGAGTTACATCTGTTTAGCATCCAAACCGTTGTAATTTGTCTCCGCTGCTGGCAGCAACTCGTCAGATGGAGACAGTATTTCACCCAAGCCAGGCTGTTCACACTAATTTTAAAAAGATTTTATTCTCTTTTGCTATGCTTCAGATCAGCTAGAAAGATCTGTATCATTTCCTCAATTCCCTAATCTCAAATATCATCATTTTGTTCAATGTTGTTTTGTTATAACATTGAGGAGATGCCATAGCAACTTAACTCTTATTTATATCAATTAACCTATGGTAAAATTGGCTTAATTATTTGTTGAGTAGCTTCAAATTGCATAACCTATTGACAACATTAAATGAGCACTTACTATACCTTCCTCTACTAGGCTCCCCAAGAAATATATTATTTCTTTGCTTAGAAACAGGAAAACTTTTTAAAAATGTGGGGAGCACCCTGATTAGATTTCCTCCAATGACAGGAGGGTTTTCTGCCAGATCCCCTTGGCGTCTTTATATATTTTCCTCTTAGAGAGGGTGCAATAGAAGCCACCCTTCTCTTTTTTCTTTTTGGTAGGCTTCCCTCACATCCCAGGCTACTAGTAATGTCTGTATACCAATGGTTCTCAACAGGGAAGATTTTGCAACCTCCACCCGCGACATCTGGCAAAGTCTGGAGACATTTTTTGTTGTCACAACTGAGGAGGGTACTACTGGCATCTAATAGATAAAGGCCAGGGATGCAGGTAAACATTCTATGAGAGAATTATCTGGAGTAATTGCAGAAATTCAGAAAGAATTGCCGAATGTCAATAGTTCCAAAGTTGAGAAACCCTACTCTTTACACAGTGCTTGTCAGCTTCAGCTGAACATTAGTTCTCCTGGCAGCATCTAAAACTCCAAGTGCTCAGGGTATATCTCAGACCAACTAAATTAGAAACACTAGGGATGGAGCCCAAATAGTAAGTTTTTCTGAAATGATCTCAATTGTATAGACAAGTCTGAGGACCATTGTTTTAGAAATTACCTTAAAATCAGTATCCCAGAACACCCTCTGTTCCAATCTCAGATCCTGGTCCAAACCAAGGGTTTCTAGGGTGAACAGAAAGAGGGTGAAAAAATATCCGTAAAGCTCCCAAGGTTCCAGTAAACATGGAAGGGGTTGGGATGTGTAGAGAGGGACTACCCAGGAGGCAATGCAGGCTACAGTGAGTGGGAGGGGCACTGCCTCCCACCAGAAAGCACCAGGCCTGCAAGGGTGCCCAAGTGGGGCACAGGAAGGGTGCGGGGCGTAAGGAAAAGAAGAGGGAAATTAAGAAACCCAAAGCCGAGATGTGGACTGTTTACAAGTTACTGTGCATTTTCTGTGTTGTGGTTTTCCAGAGTGATAATAAAGTCTTCACTTCTGGAGTTTTGTCCTTCTGGGGGGATATTTTACAACTAAAATAAAAATGAAAAAAGAAAAGAAAATTTGAGAGCTGACATTAAATGTCAGAATAGTGATCAGCTAGACTTCAAGCTGATATAATCAACTTAAATAATTGTATCACTAATCTGAAGTATGTCCAAATTTATTTTGTGTGTGTGAGGTAGCATGGTGCATAGTTAAGAGTGTAAGTGCTAGAGCCACACTGCCTGGGTTCAAATCCAGGCTCTATCCCTTCTTAGCTGTGTGACCCTGAACAAATTACTTAACCTCTCTGAGCCTCTGCTTCCTCAGCTGTAAAATGTGGGTAATGATAGTACCTACTTCATAGTGTTAGTGTGAGTATAAAATGAGCTAATATAGGTAAATTGCTTAGAATAGTACTTGCCACATAATAAGCACTGAAAATCAAGCAGCTATTATTCAGGAGTTTGGTTTTTCTTTTTGGGGTGTATTTCGATCTTGATATGTTTGTTTTTTAGTATAATTATTAGATACTGATTAATACAATAGCCATTACATATGAATTTGTCTGGAAGTATAGTAACTAAGGAGTCCAGACCTGCTTTCATAGCTGAATGAGTTTGAGCAAGTGACCTAACCTCTCTAAGCCTCACTTTTCTCATTTGAAAGAAGGAAATGATTTATTTCACAAGGATTTGATAGGGGTTAAATAAAATTAGGCTTTAAAGGCACCCATGCTGCTTTTGGCACAGTGAGCACGGGCAAATATTAGCTATTTTCATTGTTATTGTTTACTGTTGCTATTGTTACTCAGGGGAGCTACCATGCTAACTGTAGGAGACACGGGATGAATAAGCAAAGGTCCCTATCCCCAAATAAACCAGCAGTTAGCTGAAGATTAACGCATGTACCCTTCTAATGCAATAAGTAACAGAAGTTCAAAGTACGGAAAACTTAGAAGTACTGCCTCCTTTTCATCACCTTTTAGGTCTTAAAACAAGAAAACAATATTGCACTTCAACTTAAGACTTCAGCAATGCATATTAAAAATTCAGTTAAAGTGAAAGTTCAAGCAGAGTCTGAAGTGGCTTTGACAAAAGAAAAAAAATAAACAAATGGGACTACATCGAACTAAAAAGTTTTGCACAGCAAAGGAAATCATCAACAAAAGATAACCCACAGAATGAGAGAATATATTCGCCAATACATCTGATAAGCAATTCATATCCAAAGTGTATAAAGTACTTACACAACTCAACACCAAAAAAAACCCCAAACAACCCAATTAAGAAATGGTCAAAGGATCTGAACAGGCACTTCTCCAAAGAGGACATACAGATGACCAATAGACATATGAAAAGATGCTCAACGTCATTAAGCATCAAAGAAATGAAAACTAAAACCATGATGAGATACCATCTCACACCTGTCAGAATGGCCATCATCAACAAATCAACAGACAGCAAGTGTTGGAAGGATGTGGAGAAAGATGGGATGCTTTTGCACTGCTGGTGGGAATGCAGACTGGTGCAGCCACTGTGGAAAGCAGGATGGAGATACCTCAAAAAATTAAAAGTAGATCTGTCTTTTGACCCAGTGATCCCACTTCTGGGAAAAACATCTGAAGGAACCCAAAACACTAATTTGAAAGAACATAAGCACCCCTATGTTCATTGCAGCATTATTTACAGCCACCAAGATATGGAAGCAGGCCAAGTGTTCATCAGTAGATGAGTGGATAAAACTATAGAATATTTATACAATGAAATTCTACTTGGCCACAAAGAGGAAGAAAATTTTACCCTTCGCAGCAGTATAGACTGACCTGGAGAACATTATGCTAAGTGAAATAAGCCAGTTAAAGAAAGGCAAATACATATGATTTCAATCATATGTGAAATCTAATGAACAAACTGAACTAACAAAGCAGAGACAGACTCATAGTTGGAGAGCAGGTGAAAGCTAGTTGGGATAGGAGGGTTAGGCGCTGGAGGGATTGAGCAAAAAGGAAAAAGGACTCATGGACATGGATAACAGTGTGTGATTGCTGGGAGGAAGGGGTTATAAGGGGATTCAATGGTAATGGAAAAAATACAATAAACATAAAAAATAAAGTGGCTTTGATATGAGTACAGTAAGTCCTCACTTATCTTTGTCAATAGGTTCTTGGAAACTGTGACTTTAAACAAAACGACGAGTAAAGAACCAATTTTGCCATAAGCTAAATGATAGAAACAAATTAAGTTTCTACAGCATATTTTTGGCCACAAAAATATCACCAAACTTTGGGTCTAAATAAAGACCCAGAACGCTTCTAATATTAAATATTGAAATAAATGCAAGCTATACATACATTTAATAAAGATTAATAAGATCATTATTTTTCAGTTCTGGGCCTCAGGTGGCTGGAGCCAATGCAGGCGGTCAGGGCACAAGGCAGGACCCAGCCCTGGACAGGACACCAGTCCATTGCAGGATACAGATAAAAGGGTTTCCACAAGTCTCCTGAAAAAACTGGGGTTATAGCAAAAGGAAAGAACGGAGAAGGGGGTGTCAGTGGGCGACAGTTAGTGCCCATCATGGATACCTTCCTGTGAGAAGTTGGCAAGAATAATATAGGAGGCATTCAGTTTGAATCTAATATCTTCACTCTCACAGCCCCCAAGACACAAATCTGCTAATACTTGCTTTTTACAGAAAACGCTCCAAACATCTGCCTGATTTTTTCTCCAAATCCATCCCTGCTAAAATGACTTTTCAAGCCTCCTATATGTATGAGGGAAGGAGGTTGGCTGGCAACTGTCTCAGTTGTCCCGAAAGTCTCATTTCTAATCACAGACAGGTGACATGGGCCCTCAGAACAGTTCTTCTACATCTTCTTTTTTCTTTTTTTTTATCTTCTCCAAAGAACATTTTTTTCATTGCTTTTAGAGAGAGAGGAAGGGAGAGAGAGAAACATTGATGCAAGGGAGAAGCATCATATATGCCTGGACCAGGAATGGAACCCACAACTTTTTGGTTGATGCTCTAACCAAGCCACACCGGCCAGGGCCACAGATCAGTTCTCGTTACAAGCTGCATGCCTAATCCTCAAATTGGCAGGGTTCCTTAAAGGACTGGACAAGTCATTTCTCCTGTCCAAACCTTTCCTAGAAAATCAGGCTGTGAGACTGGCGGTTCTTTAAAGATCCGTCCAGCTCTAACATTCTATATACCTGTGAATATGCTAGAAAAGCTAAAAGTGCAAGTGAGAGTCCCTGATCTCAAAGGTGTTTTCTTTTTCTTATTTTTGATTACAGTTTGCATTCAAGACTATTTTGTATTCATTTTAGGTGTACAGCACAGCAGACAGAGTGTTTATATAGTTTACAAAGTGTTCCCTTCAATAATTCAAGGGCCCACCTGGCACCATAGTTCTTATGATATTGTTCACTATATTCTCTATGCTGTACTTTACATCCCTGTGCCTATTTTGTAACTACCAATTAGTACTTATTAAGGCATTAGAACTTAAACCCTCCAGGCTCAATTAGATGTCTTTTCTCAGTAGTGGTAACCCTACAGCATTGGTCTTTATCCCTTACAAGGAATGGTTGAAGTCATGCCCTTTTCTAAAGTCAGGCTGCCCAGATTAAGTTCTATCTCAGCACTTATTAGCTAGAGGACCCTCTTTAAATCTCATCCGCATAATGGGGATCTTTAAGGTATGTTGGGAGATGTGTAAAGCTCTTTAGCTTAGTATCTGGAACTCAAGTAAAAGCTTTGTGTTGAATGCTATAATTGTATTCCATCATTTTGAGTTCCTCCAAGGAGCTGTACCTTCTTCATACAATATCCTCAGTGCTTAGTAAATGACCAGGGCTCAATAGTGTTTGATCAATGCAGAGGAGACCTAATGGCCAATATTCTACTAGGATTTCATAGGACACAGGCTCTTCTACCCTAGTGGCTCCAGGAAACCAACCATCCTCGGTACCTGCAGGCTAGCAGCAGCTCATTCTTCTTGCAACCTGCATAGGTATCTCCTCCCAAAAGCCCTGATGGGACTAAGTCACTTCTGTGTCACCCCCGCTGCAGAGCATGATTTTGGAAGAGGAGTTGCCTATCCTGCTTCTAATAGATGGCTTTAGGGAAACTGACCACCCCCCTCTCCACCTACCCTCACCCAAGCCACTCCATATAAAACAGGGATACTCTCTGATGCTGTCTCCATCTGCTATGAAGTATGAATAAAACCCTGTTTAGAAAACTGTTATTGATATAAAACACATACTGTAAGTAGAAAAAAAATGTGCTAATTGTGCAAATGTAGTTTCAAGAGAAGACCCTAACACCTTCTCCTCCTACCCACAATTTCATCTCTTATTGCAGCCTGAGTCCCTCCTATTAATATCTAAAGCAGCCTCAGCCAGTTGCCTCCTTCCCTACCCCCAAGATCGTTCCAGAGCCTAACTATCAAACAAGAAATGAATTAGTTAAATCCAATTGGTGATAGAAGAATTAACTCAAAAGTGAAAAGGCAATAGTTTTTGTGATTATGGGGGAAATGAATTTGAACTTTAGTGATAGGTTTGCTCCAAAAATCGCAATGTTTCACCAGCCATCCACTTGCAGGGACACTCAGAGGTCAGATGGCAGACTTTGAACTTGACTCTAATTCTTTAAATTCTGAAGTTTGGCAATGAGATCGATGCACACCGCATTTTCTTGGGATGGTGTCCAGGTAGATGACACTGCTCAGTGTCTCTCCAGGCCAGAGCAGGCATCAGCAGGAAAAGGACTCTACTTCAGCTAGAGAAATGACACTAAACAAGGCAGCCAAAAGGGAAAATTTTGGAAGTATCACAATCATAGTTATAGGTGCAAGTGGGTCCTGTAATACAACCTTTGAAAATACTTACATTTTTACTAATCTTAAAGTACTGTTCCCATTTTTAATTATGTATATTTGATGAAGGTAGTTTCTTATACACATCTCTAATTTCTTCAATACCCCATCAATAGTCCTGAGAACGTAGAAATAATCAGTATTCTGTATCTCCTCAAAATTATTAGATTTGTCAGGTGCCAGCAGGAATGAGAAAAAATTAAAAAATAAGTAAATCGGGACTGAACATGATAGGACTTTGATCACAGCATGAATGTAATCTTTTTCTCCAGGCAAGATTCATAATAAAGTGTAAAAAAACATAGTATTTATACAAACCAGCCTGTTAGAAATGCAATTTTATTTCAGAGAGGGGAAGAGATGTCATACAAGGACAAGGATTTAAGACTGGCTCCTCATGCATTTGCATAAAGGGGAACTAATAGAGGTAACATAGTTAGACTTTCATAAAGCTTTCATCAAGTTCACATCCCAATGAGTCATCCTGGGATTTGCACAGGTGGCTTTGTGCTGCATTGAGACTGTCTCAAAAATTGAAAATCATTTCTGGTCTAAAGCTTTACGCAGCCTTGGATTACTGGTCATCATCCAAGATCATCCTCCAGGATCCAGAATGACCTTACAATAATGCAAATCCAATCAGGTTACTCCTGCTTAATACCTCCAGTGGTTCCCACTGTCATCAGGATGAAGGTTCCTGGTTACCTTCCTTAGAACACACTTGTCACTTTGTTGGATGCTCAGCATTTGAACCATTTTGTTTGAGAAGTCCTTACCTGTCTCACGCTTTACAGCTAAACATGTCTTTCAGCCTCCCTTGCAGCTAGAACTTAGGCACTTGACCTGGGCTTGGCCAATTACATACCCCTGGACTCAGGAGCGATAATGAGAACAGAAACCTTGAGGAATTCTTTCCAGTGGGTGTGACTGCAACGTTGATGAGTTCATGGACCAACAGAGGCAGCATAACCAGTGTAGGATCCTGTGCCCAGTGCCCAGAGCTAGCAGCGTCAGATACATGGCAGTATTTAGTATTCAGACAACATAGCAATTACTGTTCTCACCAGATCACTTCTAAAAATCTTTAAAAATTAAACTCTTAAGAACACATTGCAGTAATTCTCAATATTAAAAAAAATGTTTCAAAAATTCTAACTATGCCTCTCTGGTTATTGTCTTCTTTCAAAGTTTAGGAACCAAAGATACACTATAAATGTCTTTACTAATACTAAGGCATACTAGAATAACTCCCAATAAAAGAAGACTAGTATGATAATGACTAGTCTCTTTATCTTTAAATCCTAAAATCATGAAGAAAAAAGACATATTACATCAGAAAAATTGGGCAGTGGATTTAAACAAGCAAATAACAAAATAAATGTAGGTGAACCAAAGTATATGAAAAAAGTTAGACTTCAGTAATAAATGAAATGTAAATTAGTTTTCATCAGGTTTAAAAATAATAGTAAACACTTACTGAGATCTTAATGTGTGCTTCTGCTCTAAAAACTAGGTAATAACTCACTAAATGAGCTTAACATAATTAGTTGTATATCCATTTTAAGGGTGAGGAAACTGAGACAAAGAAAATTTGAATATTTTCCAGCTCACTTAACTATTAAGTGGCTGAGCAGGGATGCAACTGCAAAGAGATAACGGGGTGGGACTCAAAGTTCCAATCCTCCAGTCACAAGGCTGGCTCTCCTGGCAATTAGCCCCCATCCTTAGGTAGGGTCCTAAAGTCACCTGATTAACGCAAAGACACCTTTATCTCATCATTTAGGAAATCCCAAGGGTTTTAGGTATGTGACAGAAACAAGGACAAAAACCAAATATATATTTATTATAAATCACAATGTCGTAAGACTTCATTATCTGCATGCTATAGTGTAGGAAATGCAAGCCTGGTATTCCAACTGCTAAGCTCAAACTAGGATTCTAGCCCCTATCTGTCCTCCAAAGTCCATTTTCTAAATTAGTTTGCTTCTGTTCCTCAGGATGGCTTCCACCTTCCCTGTCTTCTCATCACACAGTGGCCCCCAATCATGCCACACCCAACACACTTTGCCCTCTCATGCTCCTGTTTTGCCCTGTCAACCCTGTGAACTTCAGCACCTAGATCAAATGCCAACTCCCTACACACTGTTCTCCTCTCAGCTTGCCTACAGCACTTTTCTGAATCTTCAGCATATCTTTCACCACAGTGTTGTTACTCTTCTGCTGCACTTATCACTGGGGTTAGGCATTAAGTAGTACCAGACATATAATAAGCACTCAAAATAATAACTGTTAAATAAACAGTTATCAGAGAGTGTATTCCGTAAGAAGAGGGCCTAAGTTTGTCTAATTGACTGCTGTATTCCCAGCACATAGCACAATGCCTGGCTCATAGTAAATAGGCATTTGCTGAATGATGAGTGAACACATACCTGTTTCTTCATTAAACTGTGAACTCTCACAAAGTAGGGATTCTACAATGCCCGGCAAATGTTTGTTGAATCAAGGTAACATAAAGAAAGAGAAACTATTTAATGATTAATAGAACATTTATTTAAACAATAATATATATAGTCATCATTGCCGGATTTAATATGAGATATTAAATGTTCGGTCCCATTTTCCTTCCTTGATAAGTTTTTCTTTCCTGTCCTGAAGAAACAGGAAAATAGAAAAACATTATAAACAATGCATTCTGGCACAAACCATGATACAACTCTAAAAATCAGGAACGAAACACTACAAACCTAATTCCAACCCCCCACATCATCTAAAAGCTGTGGAGTAAGAGTGAGGAAGTGGTAGTCTGAAAAAATAAAGGAACAATAAGAAACTAGTGTTGCTGAAAAATATCTTACCCACATTTAAGTAAGTAAAATTGTACTACTTACTTAAAAAGCAGCATACATCAAAAGCAAAATGCAAACACCTTCTGGGTAAGTGTGGCCTACCTTCCTGTTAAGCAGTATTATCAGATAATCGAAATCTATATGTTCTAACAGAAGAGTGGATTGGCTGGTTTAAGGCAGAGCCAGATAGGCGGGCTTCAGTCTAGATGGCAATATGAAGCCTGGAAGCTGGGGCTGGGGTTCTAGTACCAAAGTGGTCTAGTGTCAAAGATAAGCTTTGCTTTCTCTGCAATCATGTACCCAGGCCTCTGATGGCAGAGATTCCCAGAACAGGCTGCTTTTGCTTTTCTTTTCTTAGGGTATTAGTAAGTTTTAACATTAAATTGCAAAATGTGACCTATATATACAGAATTCACACAAATAGGAAACACACTAAATGATTTCTATATTTTGCTAATACTTAACCCCATAAACATCTCTTTTTAAAACAAACTAAAAAAACTAAATACAAAAATTTGCAAAGATAATATAGAAAAGTTAATCAGAATAAGAAAGTTTAACTTCTGCACATCTAATAAGAAAAAAGAAATTAACTTTTTAAAAGTTACTTTTGTATTCTCTTGCTTAATATTCATTGTATAATTTCCTTATGTTATCTAAAATACACCAGGAAAACTATTTCATGAGCTATGCTCAATTACTAGAAATTTAAATTGATCAATTTATTACTTTATATGCTAGAGCAACCATTAAATTTGAAACACCCACAGACTATAGTAATTTTTAACAAAGCATATTATTGTAAGTCGACATGATAAAAAAGAAAAAACAAATACATGACTCAAATTATGTTTTATCTCTTGCTGGAAAGGAACAAGGTAAAAGAAGAGACGAAGTGAAGGAAAAGTAAAGGGCCAAGATGGGAGGTGCACTGGTGCAATCATCAAGAGAAACAGCTGCAGCCAGCACAGGATGAACCTGTCACGCAAATACTAAACCTCGGGTCCTAATATTAATACTTACTCTGTCAGTTTTAAAAACATAATACCAGAAGAAAAGGGGCCCAAATCCAATCACAGCTCCTAAGAGTGAGGTCTTGGGAGTGGGTCTGAAATTAGGATAGACATTTGTTGATCTTGCGTAGGTCCAACGAGTCAAAGCAGGATCTTCCTAGAACAACAAAATGTTGCAGGTACTTAACACAGGGCCACACTGAGAAACTATCTCATTTGTACTTTTGTGCGGGAGCATAGGAGATGCCTCCCTTTTGTTCTCTACTACAGCTAAGGGTATACTCTGAATATTCCTAAATAGCTTCAGGGAAGATCTTTCACATCTAGTATTTGCTGAATAATTCTCTGATGATCGTGTTCAAACCCTTAGGAATTTAAAAGACTTTTATAACATCCTTTGGCTTTCTATTTATTTCAACTTTTTAAAAGCTGCCAGAGAAGTTGCTTTTTCTCTTTGATCTTTTTTATCTGTTTTCTGGATTGTTTTCAGCTTCATTGTCTTTCTTGAGGTGTGACCAACAGAACCACATAATATTCCTGAAGACAATGAACAAACACATTTCATAAGCTCTATAAGGCTTTGTACTGTTTATAGACCCTTTATAATGCTACTCCACGTTGGTCTTTCCAGGCTACAAATAAGCTGCAGAAAAGTTAAGACTGAAGTAGACTAACTATGAACTTTAATTTTTCAGCTGACTTGGCTGATATTTTAAGAACAAGATATTACATTTCACACTATTACAATAGTTTAGTGGATGAGACAAGGTTGTTGTTAAAGAAAAATACCCTTGCTGGTGTGGCTCAGTGGACTGAGAACTGTACTGCAAAGCAAAGGGTTGCCAGTTCGATTCCCATACAGGGCACATGCCAGGGTTGTGGGCCAGGTTCCCCATAGGAGACTCACAAGAAGCAACCACACATTGATGTTTCCTTCCTTCTCTTTCTCTCTCCCTTTCTCTGTCTCTAAAAATAAATAAAATCTTTAAAAAGAAAAAAGAAAAGAAAAATAATCATTGTCTTGGTTAAGAAAAATCCTAATTGTCCATTTCAATATTTATATTAGAATAACTATGTAAGAATAGCAACTGTACCCCACACATAATTAATTAGTTAAATCTCCAAAATGATTTCACAAAACTATTCATTCAAATTAACTAATATATAAAAATGAGCAAATGAAATCAGATTTAAAATCTTAATACTAAGCTATAAGGAGAACATTCAAGGTCCTAACCAATATCAAGTCATGACTGGTAGGACTAAATTACTTAAACTGGATCTTACACAGTAACTTTTTAAACCAAACTGCAGAAACAGCAAAGGTGAAGACATAAGATATAGACTCAAGGGGGAGGTTTGAGCTCAATACATCTATTATCTATCCCTTCTGCTCCTACTGTATTTGAATGACTCTCCCATTAATTCTCAAAATGCTAGTCACCTCTCTACACTTTGATATCTGACAGATCTGTCTTCTAGAAACACATTTCATTTCAGAAAATTATCAATAGCCCCATGACCATAATTCATTGGGTTCTCAGTACTGTTGTTAAGAGAAGTTCCAATATAGCTGCCATGGGGCATAGTTCTTTGACACCACTTCACATCTGGACTACTGACAGAAAGTGACAGGATGAATACTCCTTCCTGATATCATGCCTTTCAGGGCACATACCAGCTTGGTTTTCCTCCTCTCTGGCCAGTCCCTCTTCTGTCTCTTTTACTCTCTTCTTCCTTACTCACCAGCCTCTGAAGATTGGACCTCGGACTTTGTTGGTCTTTCTTATCAACATTCAATCCTTTGGTGACCTCCTGCAGTCACATGGCTTTAAATATCCATCTATATGCTGATAACTCCCAAAATTATATCTTTAGCTCTAGACCTCTACCCTAAACTCCAGACACAATATCCAACTACCTGTTCAACAGTGACATGTTGTCCAACAGGCATGTCAAATGTGATGTATCTCAAACTGATTTCCCAATATTCCACTCCACCCCGATCCCTGCTCCTCTCATTTCATTCTTCTCTATCTTGGCAAAAAAGCAAGTTCCTTCTTCCAATAGCTTAGGTCAAAAACCTTGGAATCATCCTTGATCCCTCTCTTTCTCTTATATCTCACATCCAATTTGCCAATGACTTACAAGGTCTGGTGTGGTCTAGTTCCAGGTATCTTTCTGCCCTCACCTCTTTCTACTCTGCCCTCACCTTTCTCCATGTTTGCCACAATCTCTTTAGTACTTTTGCAATTAACTAGGCACACTCCTATCTAAGGCCTCTTGAAATTGCTGTCCTCTCTGCCTAAAATGCTACTTTCCCAGCTCCCTTACCTCACTTCCTTCAGATCTTCTCTCAAATGTCACCCTGGGCCTATCTAAAATTGCAGCTGCTCTTTCTTCCTATTATATACACATATTCCTAATCCCTTCATTGCTTAATTTTTCTTCTTATCATGTATCACTAACATGCTAAATGATTAATTTTGTTACCTTACTACTTGTCTCCCCCACTAGAAAAAAAGCTCTATAAGGACAGGGGGCTCTGTCTGTTTTGTTCTCTACCATTACAACATCCAAAACAGGTCGTGGCCTGTAACAGATGCTGAGCAATTATTTATTCACTGGTTTAATCATTCTTAAAGATTAGGCAAGTGATTTCCATGTATTGATCAATATTTGATTATGTGTGCTTCAGACACAGATTTAATGGACAAAACAGTTATTACTACCTCTGTTCTACATGACAAAACTGAAACAGCCCTAGGTCACAGAACTGGAAAAGAGAATGGAGTTTAAATTTCCCCTTTGTCTGGCTCAAGGCCTTATTCTTTTTTACTGTATCATACTATCTAGCACACCAAGCCTAATTGTGTGAGAATGTATATAATAATGTCTCTGTCTGCACCTTCCTCCCAAATAAACAGTTCTGGCAGGAGATGGTATAGCCAACTGGTTAATCAGATGCTTAGGGTTACTTAGACCAAGGTTCAAATTCTGCCCTATCGCTTGCTAACAGAGTATCACTCTATGAACTACTTGTCTTTCCTATGCTGTCTTCTCATCTGTAAAATGGGGATAGTAATAGAGTTTAACTGTCTAAATAGTTTGATATTTGAATACTATTCAGAAATAGTTTAGATAGTGCCTGGGACATTGTAAATTTCCTTCAATTCTCCTATCTTCTAAAAATTCCTACAGAATTCCAATGCAACTGTTGAGAAAAGTATTTTTTTAAATCATATCTGATATCGTATTTAAACAGTTCCTGTACAGAAAGTTATCGAAAAGCATGCTTGTTAAATAATTATCAGTTTGCTGGACATATGTGGTGGCAATTTTACACAGACCACCTTATTTAACCTCAGAACAATTCTATAAAAAAGGTAATACCATTCCCATATGTGAAGATCAGAGAACAAAGGTTCAGAGGGTTTAGGCAAATTGCCCAAGGTCATATACAGGGTGAGGAAAAAGTAGGTTTCAGTTGTTTGTATGGAAAATAATACAATAAATAATAATATAAGAATAAACTTGTGTTTTACATACTCACAACTGTAAGTCTACTTTTGCCTTATGCTGTAGTTTGTTAGTATGTAGCATCTTGAAGTCTGCCTCCAAAGTCCAAAGCTTGAACAAGCTGCAGGGTCTTTGGGTCTTTCGGTCTTAAAAAACAAAGTGAAGAATCACTATAGTCCCATCAGAAGAGAGCAGCATTACTATGAACTGTGCACTGAAAGGTGGAAAACAGCTTTAAAAAAAATACACATTTTCGAACACTCATTATAAGCCTGGCACTGCCGTTCACGGGCCTTTTCTCATTTAATCCTCATAAGAAAGGAATTATTATTCCCATTATTCAGATAGGAAAACCTAGGGTAAGCAGCAGAGTTGAACAACTTTGCCAAGACCACCCAGTCGGGAGGTGATCAAAGCCTCCCACCAGGCGTCGAGTCCAGACCCATTCTAGGAACCACCAAACTATCTGCCTAAGATCAAAGGGCTAGTGAGTTGGCCTGCTCTATGGGCCTGGACAAGGACCAATGCATAAATTACTGATCAGGAACGGTGGCCGCCCCGCTACGAAGTTCCCCTTGGCCGGTCTGGGCTGCCCAGCCTGAGCGGACCGTCCGAACTCTGGCCTTCGATGCCCGCCCGGCCGACCTCCACTCACGATGGGCCCGTGGCGGCTGGGGTCGTTGTATTGAAGCAGGTACTCCCTTTTAAGCCGGGCTCTAATGGCCAACCGCTCGGCTTGCGCCTTCCGGGTTTCCGGAGATATGTCGTATTCAGCCGGGTCAAGGGTAGGGGGCAAGGTGGCCAGGCGCGACGGCTTGTACTCAGGGGACGACATCTTGAGAGCCTGGCGCACGACTGCGCCTGCGCGGCCCCCCTCCCCGTCCTCTAGTCTAACCTTAATCCCGAGGAAGTGCGCCTGCGCGCTAGCCAGAGGTTGGAGACAGGGTTACTTCAGCTTCCTTTCTCACTGTCCTGACCTTCTAATAGCGACCTGCGCATGCGCAACGTGCTTTCTTCACCTAAGCGCCTCCCCTACCTATTGCCCCTTCAATCGTCTTTCTTTCTAGCAGCCTTCTCTACTGACGTGACAGAGTTTGTTACGTGAAGTCGAGTTGTGTGCAGCTGGAAGAAACAGGAAATAGGACTAGTTGTCAAGTCTTGTTGCAGTGTGGATCCACAGAAGCTGTGTGATCTTGGACAAGTCACTTAAAGTCTCTGAGTTTCCTCATCTGTATCCAGGAGATAATGCCTTCTAGTCTGTCCACCGAGCAGGCTATTGTGAGGATTAAATCAGATAATGAATAGATGCCAAAATGCTTTGCAAAATCTACTTTTCCAGTCAAGAAAAAGAATAAGCTTTTCTGTATGTTGCCACATTAGATCCATATAACATACGTAGAAGAGTGTTTTTCATAGGCACGAAATAATGTTTATCAGGAGAATGATGTTATAAGAGACGTGTAGCCTGCTTGACTATAGTAGGTCAGACAAAAATTGAAAAAAGCTTGTGAAGAGACAATGTTGGTTAAAATACTAACACCTCTTACCTAAAATCCTTAGCACTCTACAGGTGCTAATAATGAAAAAAAAATCCTTAGAAATATGAAAATATGCACAGGGGCATTGTGTCTTACTGTGAAAAATGATTCAGGGAGAAAAGGAAGGTAACCCGAAATGAAACCTTCTCCATCCCTATTGTCTTTCTCCCTCCTTTTTATCCAAGGAAAAAGATCAACTTCAAGTTGGATAGCAGGGTCTTTGGGTACCAATCAGATAGTCCTCAGGAGAAAACATATAAACAGTATTTCTAGAACTCAGACAAGGAAAGCTGGATCAAAAGAGAGCTTCAGGTTGGATGAACTGTCTAGGGACATGCAGGTATGTTTGGAAAACGGTTGCTAGGCAGAGAAAGGACCTGGAAAGTGTTGGCACTTGAAAGTATTGAGGATCAGCACTGCTGTCAAATTTATTCAACATTTTAATACTGTTTTAAAATAAATTTATTAAGTCCCCACAGCATGAAACGTGCTGCATACTAGTCAGTCAATCTTCCAGACTCACTGGGGGAAATACAAAAGAAATGAAGGATGGGATATTTGTCTTTGAGGAGCTGACAATCAGACAGTATAGAAAGAACAGACAGAATATGATAATACTTACAAGGCAGTTTAATGTCCAAATGAATAGAGAACAAAATGGACTCCTGAGAAAGCGGGCTGAGGGAATGTAGAAAAAAGGAACTTGAGACGAATCACTCACACTCAATTTTAAAGGAGAAAGAAAACAAAAGTTCTGTTTTTTTTTTAAGGTGTTTTAAAATATTAAGAAAACAAAACAAAATGAAAAGCAGGAACAGGTTATAAATTCTAAAAATACTAAAGACTAAATTGATAAAGTTTCAAAAACTGTTTATAGATTAGAGACTAAGCTAGGAAGAAGGGCATGTAAAAAGAATGAAAAAAAAAAAGGAAAGGTGTAAAATGAGTATAAACCAGCTGACAAAGTTATAAAGCACTTTTAAAGTTTAGAGAACGGGAGACAGAAAATAAACATCATTTTGCCGTAAGGTAGTTATTCCCACATTTGCTTAATTATCATAAGAACCCCATAAGGTTTTTTGTTTTTGTTTTTGTTTTTTGCTCTTGGAGATTCAGAATTGGTTTGGCAGGGGATCCCAGGAGTCTGTAGTTTTTACAATTTCCTGGGGGGATTTTTACAATATTGCATTTTTAGGAAACATAGAGATGAAACACACAGAAAAGAGGTCTTCTTTTCCTCTTCCTTTTCCCAGAAAAGGCCCTCTTAGAGTGAATCTATTGAAGATGGAGACCTAGATTCCAGAATGAAAGAAAAAGTCTTGATTAGGAATTTATTTTGAAATAATGCAACCAAAAATTATGAAAATGAATTATCTTATATTTAACACATTTTAGGTTACAATTACAACTGTGTGCTAATTCTGATCAAGCAAGTATTAATTTGTGGGGACTTTATTTATGTATAGCTTATTACCCTTCATTTTGCATTTGATTTTTGCAATAGGGTCATATTTCCACAAGTTTTGAAGGGCTTTATCCCATTTTCCTAAGGCCCTCTCTTAATCCTTTAAAACTAAATTATTTCCTTTACAAGCATTGGTGTAACTATCTTTCTTACTGATTTTCTTTTTTTCATGTGTTACCTGGTCTGATTCTGTAAGATCTTCCTTTACTAGTGACTTTGCATGTGGATCTGGCAGTTAACCAATATTGTCATTAATTTCATGAACTTCCACATCTTTTGCAAGATTTTCGACACACTCCTGTTGTATTTTAGGGTTGGATATTTCCAAATGGATGACCAAGACCTTGATAGGGGTGAGTGTAGGCACTAGGATTCATAGATGGAAGAGTTTAAGTGAGCAGCAATTTAATAAGTGGTCATTGCATCAATGAATATTTTATGTTTTGAAAACTGTTAATTTTCTAAGAAATCTCATAATAGAATTTATTGGGACATGGGTTACAAAGACTATGTATATTCACCTGCATTTGGCTGGAAGGAGGGGTCAGATGTGCAGGGGTTGTCAAGTTATGTGAGTGGGGTGAGGTTTCAGGGAACAGAAGACGGGCAGGTAAGTACAAAAACTGTAAGAAGCAGTTAAGTTTCACCTTGCAACAATATGAAGAGCATTCTTTCTCTTACTTGAGTAGGGTCATAGGTATATTTGTAAATAAACTCCTAACTTTGGGTTGAGAAAATGTAAATGATCAAAATTGGTAGAAGCCCTTTATCGGGTTAAGAAAATTTCCTTATGTTCCTTGCCAAAAGTTTCTTTTTAATCATGAATGAGTAATAATTGATAAAGTGCTTTTTCTATATTTTTAATCTACTATCATATTTTTTTTCTGCCAACCTGATTAAAAAAGATGGAAACCTTTGGTTAGTTGTTCTGATGTGGAGTCATTTGCTTTCTGGAATTGCTCTAGTTCATAGCCATGGTATATTTTTTTTAATGTACTGATGAATTAAATTTATTAAGTTTCTTTTTCATAAATTTGAGTAATACATTTCCATGAAATTAGTAAGATAGACTTCCTTCTTTTTGTTTTTTAAACTCTTCAAAACAATTTGTAGAATGTAGAAGACAGGGACTATATTCCTTAAAGGCTTGACAAATTATCTTGTAAAACTCTTTGTGTCTTCCATCTTTTTTCAGTGGAGAGTTTTAGCTTTCAGTTCAATTTCTGCAGTGATTGTGGGTTTGTTTAGGTTTTCTACTTTTTTTGGAATCAATTTTGGTAATTTACATTTTCTAAAACATCTTGCTTTAAACTTATTGCCATTGAGTTTCTAATCTCATCTTTTAATTTTTATTTTTATTGTACTTTTTTCCAACCACTTAGTCCCCTTGTACCCCACCTCTCTCAAAAATCACCACACTGTTGTCCATATTCATGAGTCTTTTTCCTTTTTGCTTAATCCCTCCACCCACTTCCACCCCCAAGACTTTTCCACACACCCCTTAGCTGTCACCTTGCTCTCTATGAGTCTGTCTCTATTTTTCTCGTTAGTTCAGTTTGTCTGTTAGATTCCACATATGAGTGAAATCATATGGCATGTGTCTTTCTCTGACTGGTTTATTTCACTTAGCATAATGTTCTTCAGGTCCATCTGTACTGTCACAGAAGGTAATTTTTTTTCTTTTTGATGGCCGAGTAGCATTCCATTGTGTAAATGTTCCATAGTTGTTTAATCCATTCATCTACTGATGGACATGCGCTTCTTCCATATCTTGGCGATTGTAAATAATGCTGCAATGAACATAGGGGTGTTTATGTTCTTTCAAATCAGTGTTTTGGTTTCCTTCGGTGTATTCCTAGAAGAGGGACTGCTGAGTTGGAAGGCAGATCCGTCTTTAATTTTTTGAGGTATCTCCACACTGTTTTCCACAGTGGCTGTACCAGTCTGCATTCCCACCAACAGTGCAAAAGCATTCCCCTTTCTCCACATCCTTACCAGCACTTGCTGTTTTTTGATTTATTGATGATAGCCATTCTGATGGGTGTGAGTTGGTATCTCACTTTGGTTTTAATTTGCATTTCTCTGATGATCAGTGATGTTGAGCATTTTTTCATATGTCTGTTGGTCATCTGTATGTCTTCTTTAGAGAAGTGTTTATTCGCTGTGCCCATTTTTTAATTGAATTTTTTTTGGTGTTGAGTTTTGTAAGTGCTTTTTAAATTTTGGATGTTAAACCCTTATATATATTGGTGAATATGTTCTCCCATTCAGATTGTCTTTTTATTTTGTTGATGTTTTCCTTAGCTGTGCAAAAACTTTTTAGTTTGGTGTAGTCCCATTTGTTTATTTTTTTTCTTTTGTTTCCTTTGCTTGAGAAAATATATCTGAAAATACATTGCTATAAGCAATGTCTGAGATTTTGCTGCTTATGTTTTCTTCTAGGATTCTTATGTTTCCAGTGTAACATTTAAATTTTTTATCTATTTTGAATTTATTCTTGTATGTGGCATAAGAAGGTGGTCTAGTTTCATTTTTCTGCACCTATCTCTCCAATTTTCCCAACACCATTTATTGAATAAACTATCTTCATCTCTTTGTTTGTACTTGCTTCCTATGTCAAATGTTAATTGAATATAAAGATGTGGGTATATTTCTGGGCTCTCTGTTCTGTTCCATTGATTTATGTGTCTGTTTTTATGGCAGTACCAGGCTGTTTTGATTACTATGACCTTATAATATAGTTCGATATTAGATCGCATGATTCCTCTAACTTTGGTTTTTTTTCCTCAGGATTGCTGTTGCTATGTAGGGCCTTTTGTGGTTCTATATAAATTTTTGAAATATTTCTTCTAGTTCTGTGAACTACATCACTGGGATCTTGATAGGAATACAACATGATGATAAAGGGAACAATCCAACAAGAGAATATAACCGTAGTAAACATTTATGCACCCAACATAAGAGCACCTAAATAGTTGATTTGTAAATATGTAAAGCAAATATTGATGGACATAAAGGGAGAGATCAACAGAGATACACTCATAGTTGGGGATTTTAACACCCCATTGATTTCAACAGATAGATCTTCCAGACAGAAAGTCAACAAGGCCTTAACCAACACAATAGATCAAATGGATTTAATTGATATCTTCAGAGCATTTCACCCTAAAGCAGCAGAGTGTACATACTTTTCAAGTGCTGATGGAACATTTTCTAGGATAGACCACATGTAAGAACAGAAATAAGTCTCAATAAGTTTCACATGATTGAAATCATATCAAACATTTTCTCTGACCACAATGCTATGAAACTAGGACTCAATCACAAGATGAACACTGAGAAACACACAAAGACATGGAAGCTAAATAACATGTTATTAAGCAATGAATGGGTCAACAATGAGATTAAGGAAGAAATCAAAAAATACCTTGAAACAAATGAAAATGAGGGCACAACAATCCAAAATCTGTGGGACACCGGGAAAGCAATCCTAAGAGGGAAATTCACAGCATTACTGGCCTATCTCAAAAAAAAAAAAAAAAAAAGAAAGAAAGAAAACCTCAAATAAACAATCTAACTTTACACTCAAAAGAACTTGAAAAAGAAAAACAAACAAAGCCCTATGTGAGTAGAAGGAAGGAAATAATTAAGATCAGAGCAGAAATAAACTAGAGTCTTAAAAAACAATACAAAAGATCAATGAACACAAGAGCTGGTTCTTTGAAAAGATAAACAAGATAGATAAACCTTTAACCAGACTCATGAAGAAGAGAGAAAACCCAAATAAATAAAATCAGAAATGAAAGAAGAGAATTAACAACTGACACCAAAGTAATACAAAGGATTATAAGAAAATATTGTGAACAACTATATGCCAACAAACTGAACAACCTGGACAAAATGGATAAATCCCTAAAAACATACCAACTCCCAAAACTAAATCAGGAAGAATCAGAGAATATGAATGGGCAGATGACACCTCATGAAATTGAAGCAATAATCCAAAACTTCCAGCAAACAAAAGCCCTGGATCAGATGGCTTCACAGGTGAATTTTACCAAATATTCCAAGAAAAACTAATACCTCTCCTTCTCAAACTGTTTCAAAAAACTCAAGAGGAGAGACAGTTCCCAAGCTCATTTAGGCCAGCATTATGCTAATTTCAAAACCAGATAAAGATGCTACAAAAAAAAGAAAATTGTAGGCCAATATCCCTGATGAAGATAGACGCTAAAATCCTCATCAAAATATTAATAAACTGAATATAGCAATACATCAAAAAGATAATACACCCTGTTCAAGAGGGATTTATTACAGGAATTCAAGGTTGGTACAACATTCACAAATTGATAAATGTGATTCGCCACATAAACAGAATGAAGTGTAAAAACCACATGATCATATCAATAAACACAGAAAAAACATTTGATAAAATCTAGCACCTATTTATGATAAAAGCTCTATTGCCACTCAGCAAAATGGCAATAGAGGGAACATATCTAAACATAATAAATGCCATATATGACAAACCCACTGCCAGCATCATACTCAATGAGCAAAAACTATAGGTGCTCCCCTTAAGATCGGGAAGAAGACAGGGACATCTGCTTTCACCTCTCTTATTCAACACAGTACTGAAAGTCCTAGCCACAGCAATCAGACAAGAATAAGAAACAAAGGCATCCAATTGGAAAGGAAGAAGTAAAGTGGACTTTATGTGCAAATGACATGACACTGTACATGGAGAACCCCAAAGACTCTGTCAAGAAACTACTAGAACTGAATTCAAGGAATTCAGCAGAGTAGCAGGATACAAAATTAATATCCAGAAACCAGTTGCATTTTTATATGTCAATAACAAACTAACAGAAAAGGAAATTCAGAAAACAATCCCATTCACAATTGCTTCAATAAGAATAAAATACCTAAGAGCAAACCTAACTAAGAATGTAAAAGACCTGTTCTTGGAAAATTATAAGACACTGAGGAAAGAAATTGAAGAAGATACAAATAAGTGGAATCATTTTTAGCTTTTTCAGTAAATTCCAAACTGTTTTCCACAGTGGCTGCAACAGTCTGCATCCCCACCAACTGTACTGGGTTCCCTTTTCTCCACAGCCTCGCCAGCACTTTTTGTTTGTTGATTTATGATGGCCATTCTGATCTGTGTGAAGGGGTATCTCATTGTAGTTTTAATTTGCATTTCTCTGATGGCTAGTGATGCTGACCATCCTTTCATATGTTTCTGGGCTCTGTGTATGTCCTCCTTGGAGAAGCGTCTGTTCAGGTCCTTTGCCCATTTTTTAATTGGATTGTTTGTCTTCCTGGACTGGAGTCATGTGAGTCCTTTATATATTGTGGAGATCACACCCTTGTCCAAGGTATCATTGGCAAATATATTTTCCTATACAGTTGGTTCGCTTTTCATTTTGCTGATGATTTCTTTAGCCGTGCAGAAGCTTTTATTTTGATGAAGTCCCATTTGTTTATTCTTTCCTTTATGTCTCTTGCTCTAGGGGACATATCGGTGAAAATATTACCACATGGAATATCTGAGAGTTTCCTGCCTATGTTCTCTAAGGCTTTTATGGTGTTTTATGGTGTTTTATGGTTTTATGGCAACTTACATTTAAGTCTTTTATCCATCTTGAGTTTATTTTTGTTTATGGTGTAACTTGGTGGTCAATTTTCATTTTTTTGCATGTAGCTATCCAGATATCCAAACACCATCTGTTGAAGAGGCTATTTTTACTCCATTTAAAGCTTCTGCCCCCTTTTTCAAATATTAATTGACCATAGAGACATGGGTTTATTTCTGGGCTCTCTATTCTGTTCCACTGATCTATGTGTCTGTTCTTATGCCAGTACCAGACTGTTTTGATTACAGTGGCCTTGTAATATAGTTTGATGTCAGGTATTGTAATCCCTCCTTCTTTGTTATTCTTTCTCAGAATTGCTGCAGCTATTCAGAGTCATTTATGGTTCCATATAAATTTTTGAAATGTTTGTTCTATAGCTATGAAATACATCATTGGTCTTTTAATAGAGATTGCATTGAATGTATATTGCTTTGGATATTTTGATGATGTTAATTCTTCGAATACATGAACATGGTATATGCTTCCATTTATTTGTGTCTTCCTTAATTTCTTTCTTCAGAGTTGTGTAGTTTTCTGAGTACAGGTCTTTTTCCTCCTTGGTTAAGTTTATTCCTAGGTACTTTATTTTTGTTGTTGCTATAGCAAATAGGATTTTTTTCCTGATTTCTGATTCAGATATTTCATTATTAGTGTAAAAAATGCCTTCAATTTCTCAATATTGACTTTCTATCCCACTGTTTTGCCAAATTCACTTATTAGGTTGAGTAGTCTTTTGGTGGAGTCTATGGGGTTTTCTAGGTACACTGTCATGTCATCTGCAAATAATGATAGTTTTACTTCCTCCTTTCCAATTTGGATGCCTTTTATTTCCGTTTCTTGTCTGATTGTTGTGGCTAAGACTTCCAATACAAAATGGAACTGCTTTTTGACCCAGCAATTCCGCTGCTGGGATTATACCCTAAGAATCCCAAAACACCAATTCAAAAGAACCTATGCACCTAATGTTTATAGCAGCACAATTTACAATATCCAAGTGCTGGAGGCAACCTAAGTGCTCATCAGTACATGAGTGGATCAAAAAAGGATGGTACATTTACACAATGGAATGCTACACAGCAGAAATAAAGAAAGAGCTACCACCCTTCATGACAGCATGGATGGAACTGGAGAGCATTATGCTAAGTGAAATAAGCCAGGGGGTGAAGGACAAATACCATATGATCTCACCTATAAATGGAACTTAATCAACAAAACAAAGCAAGAAAAATATAACAAGCAACATTGAAAGAAAAAGAAACCAACAGTAACAAGAAGGAAGGAGGGAGGGGGGTAACAGGGAAAAGAAGGGGAAGATTCAAATCAAGGAACATGTATAAAGAAGCCAAAGTGGGGAAGGATTGGGGGTAGGAGGTGGGGATGAGTGGGGCCGGGGAAAGTGGTGGCGGGAAAATGGAGACAAATGTATTTGAACAATAAAAATAAATAAATAATCAACTTAAAAAAGAAAAAAAAAGTGCAATCACATACTGTGTTCAGGGATAGGAAGAATTAACATGTTAAAATGTCCATAGTACTCACAGCAATCTATAAATTCAACACTATTCCTATCAAGATTCTAATCTCATGATTTTTTCTATGTCCACTGTCTTTGTAGTGATGATACTCCTTTTTGTTTCTAATACTGTTTATTTGTTGCTTCATTTTTTTCTTCATTCTTCTAGAGTGTTGTCTACCTTGTTTTTTCAAGAAATGCATTTTTGTTTTGTTAATCATCTCTAATGAATAATTTTTCCTCTTATGCTATAACTTCTATTTTTCTTGAGATTAATGTCCTTTCTTAAGCTTCTTAGGCAGAATGCTTATTCATTTCTTTTAGTATTTTTTATGGAAATAATTTGGCACATTTCACTTTAGTTACATCTACACGAGTTTTTATTAGTATCATTGTCATATAGTTCTGAGTATTTCATAATTTTTCTTAACTCATGAGTTTAGAAATACATTTTTTACTTTCCAGGAAATGTTGTCTATCTTTTTATTGTTAATTTTTAATTTAATTGCATTATTGTCAAAGAACTTTGTATATTAGTTCTTTGAAATTCCGTGAGACTGTCTTTGGGACTTGATTGTGGTCAGTTTTTTGTTATTAACAAACATTTTTTAAGTTTAACATAAATATTGAAAAATGTGCAAGTCATACATATGCTGTTCAATGAGTTATTACAAAGTGAACACACCCTTGTATTCATACATAGTCATTATTATAATAGTTCCATGTGAACTTAAAAAGAATGTATATCCTGTAGTCATTCAGTGCACGGTTAGATCAAGTTTGTTAATTGTGTGATTTAGATTTCTCATATCTTTATTCATGTTTGTTTACTTCAGCTATTTCTGATATAGAAGTTTATTGTAATTTCCCAATGCACTGTGGTTAAGTTCTCCTTGAGCAAGATTAGAATACACAGGATGACATGAAGGTGATGCTGAAACATTTTAATGCCCATGTGTCTGTGAATTGTTTTTACCATAAATACAGAGCCACTCATGCATAATGATTGGTTCACTCCATCCATTTACTGTGCTGTATAGGAACCAACCAGGCCAAAAAAAAAAAAAATTCTTCTTAAAATACACAGTATACTTGGAAACACATCTGTCATATAGCTATATCCAAAAGCTTATGAATATTACATTTTACATTCCTCTTCTTCAAAGACAATTCTTTCATCTTAGCCTTAGCATAGTCCTTTTCTTATTACTAAAGTAGCTTATGTAAGCACATAGTTGTACTTGAAAGGAACAATACATTTCTTACAAAGTGTAAGGTGACCTTTTCTTGCACATTGTCCATTTAACATAACATTAATCCTCTTAGCTGAGGCCATGTCATGTGGCCATCTCGGGGGGAGGGGATAAAGCACTACCTTATCATCGTCCTTTACTTGGTGAGAGCAATGGCCTCCTAGCTGGTTTTCTTACATTTATCCACACTTGTCATACTCTGGCTTCTTTTCCATGCAGCAGCCAGAGTGACCTTTTTAAATATATATTATCCTAGCACCCCTAATTAAACCCATACATGACTTGAAGACCCGGGGAGGTCTGCACCCTGCCTCCTCAGCTACTCTTGTCTCCATGCTTCCCATCAATGTCTGTGCCCCAGCTACACCAGCCTCTCTTCAGTTCTTTCCTTTCACAGGGGATTTGATTTACTCTTCACTCTGCCTTGAACATTGTGCGCTATATTCTTATTCATCCTTTAGAACTTACTCAGTTCTAGAGCCCCTTCACTGACTGACAAAGTCAAATCCCTCTATGAGCTTTCAAAGCACTGTAGACTTCTCCTTCATAACACTAATTGCAATGCTAATTTTACATTTTTTATTATTTAGTTAATCCCTGTCCTCTACCCCACCGCTCTAGAATGTAGGCTCTTTGAAGACCAGGGCCACATTAGGCTTGGCTCACCCTGCATCCCAGCACTAGAATTTTAGAATTATAGTCAATGTTATGGTTTGGTTCACCCTGTATCCCAGCACCAGCACAGTGCCTGGCACATCACAACTGGGGTGAATGAATAAATGGCCAGTTGCCTGTCTTCACTTCAAAGTGAATGTATTAACCAAATATGCCTACATCTCTCTTGCTGCCTCTGCTTTCATCCCATGCTCACCTCCAGGCCATACTCCATGCTTAGCATTCCTCTCCCTTCCACCCCCCCCCCATCCCTAAATTAAAAATGCAGCTCCAAAAACATTGTCCAGTAATGTAGATTTTTACTGAAGATTTTGTGTGATTACAGAGGACAGACTATATCACAAAGCAAAGTGCCCCAATAAATGCCCTTTCAACATCTCTGCTTTCCTCCTGGTCCTATATCTACAGCAGCAGGGGCTCTTTCATCCCTTTTCTTTTGTCCCCTTACCAAGTCTGATTTGGGAACATCCCCAACTAATCTGCCTCTTCCTCCATCTGCCTCCCAGTCTAGACTCAGCAAAACAAATCGCAGCCATAGGCCATGCCATAATGCCTAGGGTCCTTATTTCATAGGGCCACTTTCACTTTTAAAAACTTGGAACAGAAAGTGGTGTCCTTCTTTTTCACCTTTTCCTTTGTTTGATGATATTCTTTCCTCCATCAACATCATCCAATACTCTCCCTGCTGTTTGTAGCCGACAGAAATCTTCTGTTGATCAAGGTTCACCTCAAATGCCCCATCATCTGGAAACCTTTCCATAAACCCCTTAAGTAGTACTCGCTTCGGCAGCACCTGTACTAAAACTGGAATGCTACAGAGAAGATTAGCATGGCCCCTGCGCAAGGATGACATGCAAATTCCTGAAGTGTTCCATATGAAAACAAAAAACAAAAAACAAAAACAAAACCCCGAGCAGAGGTGATTTTTCACTTCTCTAAATACGCCAACTACTTCTTTTCTTCTACTTAATATTACAGTCAACATTATGGTTGTTTTTTTTCTCTTTCCTTTGAGAGCAAGTCCTGTTTCTTACTCTACATATCCCCTGACGAGTCTGGCTCAGGACCCTGTGTATGGCAGGCTCCAGTGCTGGCTGAATTATAAAGAAACTTTTTGTATTTCTTTTATTAGGCTTTAGTAGAAAGCCTTTCAAGAAAGCTACCTAATGTCATATTTCTAAATGATACGTTTCCAGTATTTCAGTTTCAGAGTCAGCCATTAGCAACTACTCTCCCTTATGAAGGAACTCTGTAATATTGTGGGTGGGTGTACTGTATTTGGTGTAACAATCTTAGAGAGTAGGTTTCTATCAAGGTAAAAGATATATTTGACATTTTTTCCTGGTTTGACTCTGACTTTCTAAAATGTAGCACCAGCCTGGCCCTGAAAAACCATCAGAGCCCCTGAAAGAGTTACAGTCTAATTCTTGTGACTTGTTAAAAATGCCAAGGAGATGGCTAACTAAAAACATTGGCATAAGAATTTAACCTACTGAGGTATATAGAGACACCTATTGCTACTAGTCAGTTGTTCTTGTTAGTGTGATCTTCAGCTGAACAGATCTCTCAATGTCTCATAGTCACCTGATTAGTGAAGGTGGAAGCCCAGTGATGAGGTTTGCTTCATGTGTATATGGCTGACTGAGGGCAGCTAGGATACAACTTACTTTCTTAGATTTTCTCAGATTTTCTTTCTCAGATTTTCTCCCAAATTATATTTATCTCCTCAACATGAAACCATAAACATCTTAAACTTCTTTTGTTCCCATAAGTGTTTTCATTACCCTGGATAAAACAAAGATAACACATAAAATCAAGTTCTTTGGTTTATTTTTGAACCCTTTTTAATTGTAAATTAATACATTTAATTGTAGGAAAATAAGAAATGGAATGAAAATGTAAAATATTTTAAAAATCTATATTCCTACAACCTAAGATTTTTTACATTTTTTCTTCCAATTGTATTTTCCATGTAGGGGATGTTTTTAGAAAATTGTAATCATGCTATACTTATACCACACTCTACTTTTTCAGTTAAGTTTTTAAATAAGCATTTTTCTATAGTCTTTATTATAGATAGCATCCATAATATTATGGATACATATACTCTAAGAAGAGGAAATAATTATAATTCACAACTTACTTAACTCTTCTTTGCTGAACCTTAAATCTGACTTTAGAAATATGTAAAAACTTAAATAAATGCTGTTTTTATAAACATTTTACCTTTACTGATGAAGTTGCTTTTTTTCGCAGTTCAGTTTATCTTTGCTTCTTAGACCTGTTGGCTCTTCCCGGTGCTGCTCCCATCTCCAGCTATTGGCTCCCCCTGTCGATCCGGTAAGGTTCTGGGGTAACCAGGATCATGCTTCCCTGACTCTCCCGTCACGTGGTCTGTGAATTTTTATCGCCCTATCATCATCCCTGGCCAGGGGGTATACTCTTAATTTCTCTTGGTTTAGGCTCATTCTGATCAGAAGCAGGTCAATTCCCCAGAAGTCAGTTCAGTGGGGACCCGTTTGTGAATGACTTCTCTGAAGGCAGGCTGAGTTACTACCAACCACTGAGGTGAGCAAATCTGAAAACTATGCAACAGAACAGACTTTGGAGCCAGTCACATGGAGCTTCAGACCCAGGCCCCTCTCCCAATGCCCTGTTTATCAATCTGTGGTCTTCAGGCAGAAGACCTGACATCTCTAGCCTCAGTTTTCTCATCTGTGAAATGTATCCCTAGACAAAGTTTTGGAGATACAGTGAGGTCATGCATACAAAGTACCTGACATAGGACCATCTTGGTGAGGCATGATCAAAGGTCATCTTCCTCTCTGGAGAATGGTGGTAAGGATTAAACAGTTGGCAAAAGGTGTAAAATTCTACATCTGAATCCTAGTTTCTTCTCTCTTTTAATATACAGCTCCTAACAAGTCTGTTTCTTAAAAGGACAAGCCTGCCTTTTCTTGTAATACTCTAAAAATATAAAACCCTACCAAAATTTTAAAACACATTTTTGTGGTTGTTTTTCACAAGTTTTAAAGATAGATGAATATGATATCCTCTCAGGAGCATTTTAAAAATAACAGGGTAACTTTTAATTTTTTTATTATGGAAAATTTCAACTATACAGAGAAGGAGACAAAATGGTATAATAAATCTCTTGTACTCATCCTTGAGCTTTTATAATCTTAAATATTTAACCAATGTGTTATTTTATCTATTCCCCCTACATATACATTTCACTTTCCTTTTTGCTGAATTATTTTAAAGCGATACCTGACAGTGTTTCATTTTATCCACGAATACTTCAGCATGGATTTCTAACAGTTAAGAAGGGATTTTTTTTTCCTACATAACCACAATGATATTATATTACACATAACAAAATTTTCAATAATCTCAGGAGTACTTTAAAAATAGGATTCTGGAAAAAGTAAGCCAAATAAATGAGGAATATAGAATTTCAAGCACTATGGTAAGCAGCTTGGGAAGATGCTTTTGGCAAAGGTGGCGCTTTCACTCTTGCAAATAACATCACAGAGCTGGATGCCACTTTCTCCCACTTAAATGAAATTGGACTTACTTCCTTACCCCAGACCTAGTCCCTAGTTCAATTCAAGGCATCAGCACCCACCCAGGAGTTCAAGCTCAAGATGCAGAGTCCTTGTAGAGTTGTTTTCCCCCTCACCTCTCTCTGACATGTCATTTGACCATTTTTGAAGTCCTAAATTTCAGGGTAAATATTGCCCATATCATCCCCTCCTCCCACAACCATCTCTACTCACTTCATCCAGGCCCCCATTATCTATCTCTGCACTGAGGTATTGAATGGTCTTCATTTGAGTTCCCCCAGAAACAGAGCCTGAGACAAGGATTTGGGTAGAAATAATCTATTTGAGAGGCAATCCCAGAAGACCCTGGCAGCTAAGTCAGAGAGTGAGACAGGGAAGCTAAAAGAAGCCAACACAGCGTGTGCTATCAAGCACTGCAGGGCCCTGGGACTCCAGGGAAGTTCTGGGAGACAGTACATAAGATACCTTGGAGTTATCTGTCAGCTCTCCACCCATCATTGCTTGATGGCTGCTGTCAAGGGCAAGGACTCCCCTGCACTTCTGCACTGCATGGGGCTGGGTGTGCTGCCTGCCAGGACACAGAGGGTCCCAGGCCTTCATGGGTAGTGGTGAAACCAAGGACACATGGGCAGGGCATGGGTAGCACCCACTGCGTTGGCTCTCTTCTTGCTCTCTCCCCACACAGAGGCCAGAAGTAACTTCCCAAAGTACAAATGTGATTCTGGCATTCCTCTGTTCAGCGAAAAAGGTTATGTGGTTGATGCTGAATACCAACCTTTCTTATATCTCCTGATGGAGGTGACTGTCCTGAGCGGTACTGAATCATCTGATCCTGGGCACCTTTGGCATTCCTTCTGCAAATGACCAAAGTTTGGATTGGACCTTGAATAACTACTTGTGAATTCGATGGATGGATAGCTTTATTCATGGTTTATTTAAAACCATGTTTATTTACAGAACAAGTTGGGAGGGGAAAGGACAAATGATTGTCTCATATAGACTTCGCTAGAGCACCCGCCATTTCTCAACAGTTTTGCATAACCCTTCCCAGGCAGTGGGGTGTCTCTCTCCACTGCTGCCACTGCGCCACAGTTATCGTGGCAATACTTTCTCTTCCTTTTGCAGTCACATTATCTGGGAATCTCGATGTGATTTACAAGCTTACATAACTTCCCAAATGAGTCAGCATGCTCAAGAAGGAGATAGCAGTGGTAGAGTGGAAAGAACATGGCATTTGGTGCCGGATGGAACAAGTTCAGTTCCTGCATCTGCCACTTCCTAACAGTGGGTGTGTTGTTAGACAAGTCACTCTACCTCTCAGAGTCTCAGTTTCTTCCTCTAACAAATAGGGGTCAAAGTACTATCTGAGAGACTTATTATAAGGATGGAATGAGGTAAAGAGCATTCAGTGTGATAAATAACAATCCCAACCCTGTTCCCCTTCTCCATCCTTTACCTGATTTCACACGTCTAGCAGCAAATTCTTGAACCTTACTGACCTGTAGTGAGTATAAAATGCTGCTTTATCTCTGTCTGCTTTTAGCACTACTGAATTTAAGATAAAAGTCCAAATCAGTCCTTTGTCAAGGAAGATTGCTCTTGCTCCACTCCAGGCAAAGCAGACACATTATATGAAATAAATCCGTACCAGAAAGGGCCCAGTGGTCTAGGAAGGGCTGGGCTCACACAGTCTGGCTCAGCCCTGACTGCAGTGGCAGCCAAAGATCATGAACATTCAAAGGCGACTTTGCAAACCCAGACAGTCAAGAAAACAAAATGTACAGGAGAGAATGTGCATAGCTGCTTACCGCGGTGGGGAGCAGGGAGGGCGGAGTGGCAGAGTGCCTTTCCCTTGACGAAGCAGCAGCATACAAATGAGGGTGCTGCCGTGCCAGCCAGGGATGGGGATGGTTCTCGGACTGTTTTTTGCAAAGTGGTTGGAACAAATGCCTGCAAGTTAAATAAATACATAAATAAATAAATAAAATTCGCGGTCAGCAAATGAGCATTCCTGCAAATGTTCTTCCCTGCTGGTGGCAGTGCTATTAGGGCAGGATTACCAGACGAGCTCATTTCCAGGATCTTTACAACCAGCTTAATACATAGTGCACAGTCAGCCAAGGTCAGCAGAGACAGTATTTATAGTTAAGGGTGATCGGTGAGCAGGTCCATAAAGCGAAGAAACCTCTAAAAGAAAAATCAAGAGCCAATCTTTGAACTTAAAAATTATAGAATGTTAGAACAAGAAAGTTTCTTTCAGATCATCTATGTTCTGGTGATTTTTAAATGCTAAAAATAATAAATAAATAAAAACCAGCAGGACCTTTCTTTCAAATAAAATCCTACGCAGACTCTCCCCCAGCTCTGAGTCGGGAAGGAGAGGAGAACCAGAAGGCAATGTGGTTCTGGAGCCCAGCCTCTGAGCTTCCACTAGACCTTCAAGCATATGGCCCAAAATGTGTCCTGGACTCTTGAGGGCCCCCTGACCACGGTGTGGAACCCGTAGTCTAGTCCACCCTACACATTGTAAAAATGAGGAATTTAGGCTCAAAGCAGAGAGGTGATTAGTCTAAGGCCACCCAGCTGAATCATGACTAGAGTATAAACCTCTTAATTTTAAGTTCTTTGCTCTCTCCTAAAAACCATCCCATTTTTTTTTTAAAAAGGTGTCTTTAAAGAGAGAGTTACCTTATGAAATAGCTTGTTAAAGTAAATAATAAAGCCAGAGACATCCAAGTGCAAACACTGGCTTTGGAAAGAATCCAATTTTATCTGCTTATATGCTGATTCAAGTGCAGCTTCCTATTACATTTATTTATTTTTAAGACTTTTAGCATGGCCATCACAAAATCCAAGGAGATTTGATAAATGAATGGTCTCTTAAGCCAGGATAAGTTTAACCAGTTTATGCCTCCTAGAAAACAACAACATGAAATAACTATAACAGCTTAGTATCTTGAAAGGTTTTTAAAATAAATGTTTAGACTTTAAAAAAATTATTGGTTTTAGAGAGAAAGAGGAAGGAGGAGAGAGAGAATCTTTTTTCTGTTGGTCTAATCATTTAAATAGAGCAGGAGCCTGACCTAAGCAAGGACCAGGTGAACTTGCTTATAGTTACCTGTATTCCCTCACCTCTCTTCAAAAAGTTAGTGTGTCTTAGCACGTTGAATAGAATCATTTAGCCAGCTCCATCAACACACATAACAAAACTGAAGACCAGGGAGGTGGCTTCCCAACACATCCTGCATGTGTGAGCTTAATGTTTCCAGAAACCAATACTCTAGTCAAATCCACCCCTGAACACGAAATAGAGGAAAAGAGCACTGGGGCAGGAGTCTGAGATTCCAGCTCTGCCACTGATGAACTGCTCAACTTGGCCCAACCACACTGAGCTTCAGTTTCCTCATATATAGAATGAGCAGTTGGATGTAATGCTATTCAAGACAAGTGGCAGTCCTGAAAATTGATGTTCTAAGAGTAAGACAAACAAATAATAACCTTTACCACGCACCTATTATGTACCAGACACTGGCTTTATGTGTAATATCTCATTGAATTTCCCATCAACTCCAAGAGGATGCAGTTATTAGCCCCACTCTTCAGAGGAGGAAATGAAAGCTTAGAAAGGTTAAATAATTTGCCCAAATTAGTAAGGGGCAAAGTTGATTTCTAATGAAGCTCTCTTGGATACCAAACCTATGTTCCCAGCTACAACACATACTGTTTAATGGACTTGTTTTGATGTTTCCACGCAAAACCCTGGCCCAGTCAGTCTCATTTTAGGCCAGAAGTGTTCAAATAAATGTAGTAACTCATGGGAGCAAATAATAAATTATACCAAGAGGGGGTACAGAAGGGAAAAGAAGCACCATTTTTTAAAAGTGCAGTATCCTGGGCATTTTGTTTATGTCATTCAATTTAAGCCTTACTATAAATTTCAAATTAGATATCTTTTTTCCTCCCATTACTGGATGCAGAGAGGTTCAGCAACGTTTTGGGACTGTGCGCTCTCCAAGGACAGAGACTGACTTTCTCATTCGTGCGTCTATTGTCATTGCCTAACACAGTGCCTGTCCCGCAGTAGGTGATCAATACCTTAACTTAAGAAAAAACGGTAGGAAATAGTCAAGTGTTAAATGCAGACCCGCCCAACTCCCAAATCCAATTCTTTCTACTACTGAGCTCATGTAATTTGTTACAAACCATCAGTATTTGGCCAGTTGTTTTTAACCCTATTTATTGCACAACAGGAAGCATTTTGAGCTCTGGCTCCAATGCCTATTTGAAACTCTAGCTACATAATTAGTTACTGAGTTCCCATCTCTTAACTGAATCTATAATTAAGCAGGTTTTGTAAAACAGTTAGACACAGTCTCTGGTTCCCTAAAATGCATAACATTCACCCAGAGGACCAGTCTTAGAGAAAAACACAGGACTGGAAAATGTTTTATTGTATTCCGATATCATTGCATTCATTGGTTACCACAAGCAATTACAGAATAGAAAGGTATTTTTTTTAAATCACTAAACACAAATTTTAAAAGGTATTTTCATTGAGTTTCTTTATAGAAGTGAATTTTAGAAGTGAAACCAATTAGGACTGAAGAGCACAAAATGATATTAATGTGTTACAGTTTCTGTCCAGGAATCAGATGAAGATAAGAAATGAAAGCTGTATCAAGCATGCTGTGCTGGAAAGGTGTGCTCAGCTGTGCTCAGGTGTGCCTGGGCCTTTATTGTGCTTAATGCTTGGGACTCAACAAGGCAGGCCCCGTAATCTGTGAATGAGCCATTCTGATAAAGAGCGGTGGATGGTAAACTCATTTCTCCTAATCTTTCTCACTCAGGGATATTTCCTCTCTGATGTATTGGCCAAGGCTATACATGGCTCCAATCATCCCAGAGTACTTCATCAGGCCTTTTCAGTTGTGTGCTCATCTATTTTTTTATTTCTCCACTTTTCCAAGTACTGTATTTATTTACTAAAGGCTCTCATGAGCTCAGCCTTTGTAAGATGCTGTGGGGGCTACAGGAGGAACAGAGGATGAGCTCTAGGCTCTGTGGACATTCTTAACAACATACCTGGGGCTCAGGTGTGACCCTGAGGCCCCAGCAGCTGAGCTGGTGACTTAACTATTATTATCTCCTTTCCTCATGAGCTCTTAAGAACCTGGGAAGTCTTTCTTGCTATTGTGGCTGGAGAAGTGCAATCCTCCCTTATTTCCTTCTGCGTAGAAAATCACCACGACGTCAGCACAAACATAACCCTCTTGCCTGGAGTGAAATAGCACCCACGTTACCACGGCCATTCAATCAGAGAGATGAGCTCTTTACAAGTCAGTCAGTAGGAGAAAATTCAGGGTCAGTTCAGTCTTGTGGCTAATTCTCCTTGCTTTCTATGCTGAGTTTTGCTTTCTCTATTTTCAACCTGCACTAAATCTACTATTTTCATCTAAAATATATATACATATTTTGCTTGGAGCTAGGACAGACTTTCCCGGAATTCAAATATCTTCTTTATATTCTCCTATTTTTTGCTTTGTTTCCCTTTATAACATCTGCCCTTGTTTTATTGGGATAATTCACCCCTTTAAAGTCTACAATTCAATAATTCGGTGATTTTAGTATGTTTGCACAGTTGCGAAACATCACTTATTTCAGAACATTTTATCCCCAAAGAAATCATATGTTTAACAGTCACCCCATGCCCATTCTTCCCTTCCCCAGCCACTGACAACCATTAATCTATTTTCTGTTTCTGTGGACTTGCCTATTCTGGATATTTTATGTAAATAAAATCATACAATATGTAGTTCTTTGTGACTATCGTCTCTCAATTAGCATGAAGTTTGCAAGGTTCATCCATGTTATAACATGTATCAGTACTTCACCCTTTTTTTTGACATAATAATATCCAATTTGCATGGATATACCACATTATCCATCAATGGACACTTAGGTTGTTTCTACTTTTTAGCCATGAAGAATAATGCTGCTATGAACATTCATGCAGGTGTTATGTAGACATATGTTTTCAATTCTCTTGGGTATATATCTAGAAGTGGAATTGTTTGGCTGTCTCAGGTTTTAAGGAAAAATTTCTAATCCCTATCTCTGTTTCCCATGGAATAAGTTTCTCTACATTCATTAAACAAAAAGGAATGGCCAGCAACAGGAACTCCTTCACCAAGTCCTAGACACAGCACATGCTTTTCCGAGTCAAATACAAAGACCAAACATCTCCACTCGAAACAGTATGTGGCTTTGAGTTACTGTAGCAAACTCAGGATGGGTACAAGTCACTGCAGTGACTCACAGTAAATAGCAGCTTGTAGCTCCTTAAGGATGCAGAACCAGCCTTTTCTGGCCAGGTCTTAATCTTAGAAACGAAGGCACATTTACAGTCATGCCATTCCCCAATTATAACCGATTCTTTGGAATCTAGTCTCTCATATCTTGTCAGACATCTTGGACTGTGACCTCTGGGATGTGTGTAGAATGGATGGACTCAGCAGTTGACAACCTTGGAATCCTAAATTGCCCTTTTCCTACCCTCCTCTCTGCAGCTTCCGTTTGTAACTGAAGTCTGCCCTCTGCTGGTCATGGGCAGCCCAGACCCACAGCACAGAACAGCTGAGCAGGTTTCTTCTAAAACAGCTCTTCTCCAGCAGCATTTTGGAAATTGCTACGATTTTTTCAGCTGTAGCAATATAGAGAAATAGCATCTTCTACAGAAAGTTCCTCTTTCATTTTTTGCATTTTGATGTTTGTGGATTTTTTTCCCTTTTATTCAACAGAAGCAGGACTGGGCCAGTTTCAGTTATGAGACACCCTCATCCAACAGTTATTTGTATTTAGGCAGTGGCTGCCAAGGCTCCTATAGACTCATAAGTTACTAAGATACTTCTCTATGGTAGAAGTGGACAAGGGCTAGTTGGTATAGGAGAAAATACAATTTACGGGCTGTCTAGTTTTTCAGAGATGGTTTATAGACTGCATGTTGAGTAAAGAAAGACCCAGAGCCTGATTCTTCTCAAATTCTGTTGATATCTCTCCGCCGTGTTAGAACTCTACAGGGCATCAGACATTTGCTCACCCCAAGCAGACATGTCAACCCATCCTTCCACACTAGGACTCTGACCAGGGAAGCAGATCCAAAGGGGATTGAAAGTTGAGTGGAGAAGAAAGTGGGATCTTGGGGGAGACCACAAGACAGTGTGAGCAAAAGACTGAAGCAGTGATAAGAGAAAAGGAGAGAAACTAGAGGAGGGAAGGCAGATAAAGATAGAAACAGTGGCAAAGGGCGATCAGGGACTAAAGAATACGTGACTCTATTTCCCAGAGAGCTATTACTGCTTTCAGAAATGCAAATAACTGTAACTAAAAAAGCAAAGGGAATCCTTTCACCTAGAGTACTTGAAAATAACCTTATGCCTCTGATCTAATGTTTTAGAAACATTTAAACTTTCTGCTCTGAGAGAAACACAGCACTTTTATGGAAGTAAGCTCAATTTTTCAAAGAAATGACTAGGGTTTCTAATCTCTGAGAAGAGGTACTAGGATTCTTTATTGTGAGCATTACCCTAGCCAGAGGTTCAAAATCTGTCCATCTCTCCCAAGGTGATCCCATGTACAGCCAGAGCAGTGCTATGGGGTACAGAGAGTGAGGGAGTGGTTCAATATATATAGAGCTCTAGCTGGCTCCACCGCTGCCTCCGGGGCTGGCCCTGACAGTCTGCTTGGGGCTGCAGAAGCCAGGGCTCAAGGTGCAACAGAGGTCCCTGTGTCCCTGCCCTTTCTCTTCCTCCATTTCCCTCTTGCCTCCTCCCTCCCCTCCTTCCCTGATCCTTGGGACTTTTGTACTCTCCGGTCACACTGCCCCTCCTCAGGCTTCATGACTCAGAATTCAATCACTTCAGAAAAGACAGGGCACACTGTCTTTCCATGACTGGGTGCTGTCCCTTTAAAATCAACCGTCTGCTGAGAGGGAGAGAGGAGAGAGGACCAAGTCTTCTGCCTTTCTTCCCGGAGATAAAAGCTATTCATAGCAGAAAAATTCACTTAGCATTAGGGAAGACTTGTGTTTCTCTCTTTCCTGTCCCAAAGGGCTTTGCACATTGCAATTCCTTCTCTTCATGCAGAGAAGATGAAAGGAGTGAAAGAGAAGGAAATGAAAGAAGACTGAAGGGTCCTCTCAAGACTTATTTTTGAAGGCTTCTCCAGTTGGTCAGATCTGGACAGGGAGTGCCCTCACCCCAGCCCCAGGAGGCCAGTTTAATTGTAGCAGTCACCTTTGAGGCAAGAAGACTAGAGGCCAAATGAGCTGCCTTCAGGCCTTTCCACAGTATTTTGTGCATGGCACGTGTTCAATGAATGTTTGTTCAGCCAGCCTCCTGTGGTCACCCTCATTAGGATGGGTCTCTCAGGATCACCCTCACTGGGCGATAAGACCCCGATAATCAATCAGGAGGGCATTCAAGCCCCTGCATGAGATATCAGGTTTAGGAAAAAACAGTAACGCGGAGGGAAAAAATTAAAAGAAAGAATAAAGGAAAGGGAGAGGGGAAAATGGGCAAAATTCAAAATTTACGTAATCTCACTACACTTTGGACCCAGATGCTGAAATTCTGCAGAGCTGCCAGCAGGGGGCGCTCAGGCAGTGTCTCAGAAAGCCTGCGCCGTTGTTGCCAGGAACCCAAACCTCCAAACAAAACAATGAGCTTTTTCTTGAGGTCTTTATCCAGGACGCACTTACCTTCCTTCTTTGGGACCCAACTAGCTTCTCGCAGAATACCGGGTTGTGGTGGTGGTAGTGGTGTTTGTTGTTGTTGTTGTTAACTAAAAAATTTTATTGGAACAATCTAGAAAATTTGGGAACTGATTCATCTTTGGTATTTATAAATGTAGTAATTTCTGTGGGTTAGTCTATAGAGGGACTTACAGGATCAGAAAATACAAATAGAAACATTCTAATACCTTTTAATATAATTAGAAATGCACTGATGCAGAGGTAAAAAAAAACTTAGAATTATTTTTGGGAAACTATAAATGAAAACGCCGTTTTAATAGGTTTCAATCTCTCTCTCTCTCCCTACCTCCCTCCCTCAGATTGCTTTCTCTCTGTGTTCCTCTGCGTGTAATCTCTTTTCTCAAGCTCTCTCAGTATCTCTCTCTGTGTATTTCTTTTTGTACCTCTGGTTTTCTCTGAAACTGGGTTTCTGTCTAAGCTTCTGTCTTGTTATTTCTCTGTATCACCCGGGGCTCACTAGTAAATGTTAATGAAAAATAAATAGAGATGAACCCACCCACAGGCTGAGCTCTGAAAGATTTTGAGATCTGGCAAAAACTAACACTTTGAAGAAAATGTAGACTATGTAGAATAGACCATACAGCAAAAGTGGCTGATTGTGCTGCCACTTAGCTGCACAGTCACGTCTTTATCCTGTGTATTCTCCCATCTCTGCCCTCCCCTTGCCGGCTGATGGTCTCTCTCCTGTCTAGGGGGCTGCCAGGCGCCTGCCCACCTTTACCAAACCATTGACTCCAGCAGTCATCTCCCTCCTCAACTGGCAAGACAAGGCCTTCCGGGTCTTTTAGAGAAGATGCCCACACCAGAAGAGTTGTACATCTAATGACACAGTTTTGTTTCCTAAGACCCAACACCCTCATTTCCAGAACACATGGGAACTCTTAGGATTGGGTGCTAAGGGACTCCAGGTGAAAAAAAGAGGGACTCAGCTTTGCCTTCCACCTGTGATGTCTTGTCCAATATTCAGGTGCTCCAGCCGGATCTGATCCACTATGCCAGGGTATCTTCACTCATGGTGACTTTCTCTTGGGGATCTTCCTTATTGTCTTTCTCTCCAGATTGACTTCTGGGGACCAACTCCTGACACAGTCTGTATATAACTAGCCCCTTAGAGGGGACAGAGTTTAAACTTTTTTCCTGGGCATTTGGGCTCTGGAGAATCAAGAAATGTAACTGAGAATGTGTTTTAAGGTTCCAGAACATTCCATGACAGTCAAGAATCATCCCCAGCATCTAATGGAAGGCCACTTTGCCTGGAGCCCAAAAAAGCCCAATGAGCACCCTGAGCATGTACAGCCTGCAGATGGCTCCAGAGCAGTGTTATTAGCAGGAGCCTGTCTCAGGTCCAGCCCAGATAGAACTAAGGATGTGGTGGCTATGTATCCTACCATTTCTACATTTCATGGTCCCTACCTTCAAATCTACTGTTATATCCAGGTTCTCATTATTTTTGGACCCTAATCACGTGTGTCCCTTAGGGACAGATGGTCACGTTAGGTCTACTGAGACCTGATACTCTTCAGTCTTAGCACTTTAACTTTGTTTAATCCTCTGGAACATGGTAGAACTATGATCTGATTAGATCATACCTGACTCTGCCATATTCAACACTTGGTAACCATTATCACTTCCTAGTTCTAGAACCATTTGGACCAAGTTTAAGACCAAAGTAGGACATGTTTGGAGGTGGGGGAGGAGTGCCGAGAGGCAATACAATGCAATCCAACACTTAAAGACATTTAGTGCCCATTTGCCCTTGCTAGGCCCTGGCCATACAGGGAGATTGAACAAGACTTGAACTCTGTCCTCAAGGAGCAAATGCTTCCAGAGTAGACTGACCCGCCATGCCTCTGAACAGGAATAGAAATGAAACGGCTGCAGAAAAACCCAGTGCTGCAAAGTGCTAACATCATCAGGTCGGGTACCTCTGCAGCACAATCCATAATCTCTGTGACTGCCAGAACCCAAGAAGTGCTACATGACTTTCTAAATTAAGCTTCACATTTCTCTGGAAACTAACAAAGCAATTCCTTCCCACAGACACCATTCCCAAATTAAACATCTTGTACTTCTACAGCTGTTTAAATGCTGGTGAATTGAAGATGAAAAAGTTCTTAGGGGAGAGAGGTGGGTGCCTAGAAAGGAGAGGGGAGAACTATAAAGGGTGTTTTGGGGTTTTTGAAGAGCTGGGGGTCAGGTAGAAGAGATTATAAAACAGTTGGAGAAGATTATGATCAAGTAATTGAGTGTATAAAATTTATTTTAAATGATTAGGTCTAGATAAGTGTAGGTTAAAGGGGACCATTATGATCAAGTATTTGAAAGCATACTTTTAAGTGGAAAACTTGGTGAGTGGCTATCACCCACCTCTAATCAGTATGAGCCAGAGGAAATAAACAAACTGCCAAGCTGGTGCCCTGAGGTCACTGTGAGGCCCACTTTCCAAGATCTAACAGCAGTTAAACCCTGGAATAGGTCACAGAGAACAGCTGGGCCTTCTGCTCTGGAGGCGTTTATTGAAAGAACAGAGCCTTGCGTTCTGCAATGCTGCCAGTCACATTCAGTGTAGAGACAGAGGCAGGACATGAGTGAGCCACATCCTCAGGTTCTCTCCTAGACTGGGAAAGAAAAGACCTCATTGAGTATTAGACTCCTTTAGCAGCAGCTGAGAGACATGGACCCATGAAAGGCCCATGGTCGCCACTGGCCATATCTCACCAACATGCCAGGGCCTCTACTATCAAGCTGCCTTGTGTCATTTGTTTCTTGAACCTTTAACTAGATGTTGGCTGGCAAAGATGTGAGCCATCTTGGCAAATGGTGTTTTAGAAAGCCCTTGCTCACAAAAATTCTGTCTGCAATATTTGCATTGTCCTGCAATATTTGAATTGGCTAGCAAGTCTCTCACTCTTCCACACAAGCTGTCCCCAACTTATGCCTGGCCCTCTCCCAGAAGGGCATCGATTATTTGATGGTTATGTAACATGAAACCCAGATTCTCTTTGGACACTTTTCCACGAGTGTTGGCTGAGAAGTAGGATTGGAAAGAGGGTTGGAGCAGAGAAGGGTGAGGAAGTGAATAAATCCAGGTTTAGCCAGATAGTATTTTCCATGAGGCTGATGGAGGAAAAGGCCTTGCCTGCAGTAAACAGGACCCTTGCTCACAGAGGCAGCACGCTGCTCTGGACACCGGCCACCTGGTGCCCACCAGCAGAGCCTTGGGGGGCTGTCCTCTGGTCTAGGTTCTGCCTCAGATTAGCTATTTGTTCCTGAGCCATTTATCCTCTCTGGGTCTCAATTTCATAGTCTGCAACAGGAAATATCGACATAAACATCTCTAAGTTTCCCATAAACTTTATGTTCTGTCATTTTGTATGGCATCGTATTTTTGGTTTTAAATATTAATGATACCTACTACCTATATGGTGTATTATGGTTTATAAACCATTTTCAGATACTTGTCTCATTTGATCCTCACAGCCACACTATGAGATAGGAAGGACATAAATTATTCCCTCATTTTAGAGAGTAAGAAACTGAGGATCAGGGAGGTTAAACAATGTGCTATCACACAGTTAACAAGTGGAAATCCAGGACTCCACACCAGGTCTTCTAACTTGAGCTCAGTTGATCATTTTGGAGGTCCATCGTGCCTTTTGAAATCAGACAATTATGAATCATCTACCCAGAAAAATAAACTTGGGATTTTTAAATGCTTAAGCTCAACATGGATGCCAGGTGCAATCCTCCTACTGATGGCCGCCCTCATGAACTCTTGCAAATGTGTGTATGCCTGTGTCTCTGACCAGAATGCGAGATCCTTGGTAGTTAAGGCTATGTGTTTTCTCTTCCCTCCCACTCCCCTCCAGCAAGTGTCACAGAGCTAAGCACCCAGCAGGGGCTGTTGCATTGCCAGGAAGAGGGAAAGCAAAGTAATAATGTGAAATAAGTAAAAGGGCAGATGCCTATTTCCATGCTTGACCAATTGTACTACAAGAACTGATGTTCTTGTTCTGCCGTAATCAGCCACCCACCTGTCACACTGTTCCCCAGACCCTAGAACACAGCAGAGTTTCCCATGCTGACAGCAGCAATATTCTCCTCCTCAGCATGAGTTTCCAGGCACAGGATGGGCTCCTAAGCACAGAAACATGGCTGCAGTGGTCTCATACCCCAGGAGCCTGGTGTAAATGAAGAGGGCAGACTAGCTGTCTTAGCTAGGGAATAGATATGAGTTAGTGGGACAGGCTACTATGAGCTTCCTTTGAGAGAGAGAAGTGGTGCTAGAGCAGGAGCTGCCAGGAGCATCTAAGGAGAGCTGCAGAGGGCATCTGGGTAACCGGAAGGAGAGAGTGCCTTCTGGCGGTGGGAGGGGCAGGCAGGCCTGGGAATGCACCAATAAGGCTGAACCTAAGGCCTGTGTGGTTGTTTGACCACTTGTGCAGACTTGGCACCAAGCCTCCGTGCAATCTTGCTTCATCTCCCTGGAAGTCTATCTACCTTCATAGCAACTGTGACTTCAGACCTCTCATCGGGACTGTAAAGAGGGAACGCTCAGTGATAATTCAGAGGCAAGTACAATTGACCATATAAATAGAGATGGCTCTAGTTTAAAACTCATACCCCATTCTTACCCTGCCATTTCTTCATTATCCTATATCCCAAGTCCTTACTTTTTCAGAGTTGGTGGAGATGGAGAAGGATTCCAAGATTGTTGTAAGCAGGGCCACACCAATGAATGAGACCATTCCATACTCTAGGGACTGACTCACTTGAGCTTCACTGGCCAGAAGAATCTGAACTCTGACTAAACGAGGTCTCTGTCTGTCTCCTTATAGATGCCAGTGACCCAACTAGGAGATGAATTTTAGAGTGATAGAATTTTAGAGACAGCAGGGACCCTAGAGGTTATGTGTTGATCCAACAGCCTCGTCGGCATATCAAGAATATAGCCACGACATAATTCTCCAAGGCCACCCAGAAAAATAGTAAAAGAATCTGGACTAGAACCTGGAAGTCTTGACGCAATACCACCCTGCTTCCTCACGTATCTTACCTGACCCTGGCCCTTTTAAATGCCAAAGCTTTCCACCCACGGGCAAATCTGAGTAGCCAAGGAAGAAGTTCTTAATTTGGAAAACTTTGTGGAAGCAACTGCTCTTTAAGAGACCTCTTTGTGTTACAGCCAACACTGGGGAGTCTCCCTGCCTCCCTGCATCCTGATAATTGCTGGTCTAAAAAACCCATCTGTCTGCCAAGCCTTCTGCCTTCTGGCCTCAGTACATGTTCAAGCTAGTAGATCTCCACCAATCAGACAGTCCTTGTGTCTCCTTCTGACAGGTGTAAGGTGGAAGTGGAGCACCTTGCACAGATACTTTGTAAGTGTTCTATATAAGAATAACAAAGATTCCAACTCTTCTACTCTCCCTTTAGCTCATCACTGCCAAAAGCATTCAACCATGGATCCAATCAGGTCAAATAAACTTATATTCATCGGGCCGCTATTGGGAGACAATGTACCAAGTGCTGAGGTTTGTACAAAGACAAACCTGAGTCATGTTGTCAAAGAACTCACAGGATAACTGGGGGAGACCAGGTGAAGACACATATGAAGTTAATATCACAAGATGGCAATACAGGAAGGCCATGAAGCAACAAATGGCCATTTGCAAAATTACTGGAATAGATAGTAAGATACTGTCTGGTACACAGAAAAGAAGAAGAGAAAGGTCCAGTAATATTTGGGAAAAAAGAAAAATCTGATCAGGACTTGAAAGGATAGGAAGAATTTAGAGGGGTGGAGAGAAGGGAAGAACATTCCAAAAATTGGTAACTGCAAGAAAAGGTACAAAAATAGAAAACTGTAAATGTTTAGAGGATAATGAGTAATCATAATCATAATAGTAGGTGATGTTTATCATGTATTAGACATTGTTCTCAGCAGCTAACATTTATAATCTTCTTGATTTTCATGCAATCCAAATTATTTCCATCATCCCATTTTTACAGTTAAAGGAACTAAGGCATAAAGAAGTTTAAGGAACCTGAGGACACAACTTGTAGGTGACTGAGTTGGGATTTGAGCCTAGGGGCTACATACTTAGACACCGTATTTACAGCTTCTCTCATTTTGGCTTCAGGAGTTGATTTGTTGGAAGGGTGTGTTAGAAGGAAGTCACAGAGGATTTTGAATACTATGTAAACAAACTTGGACTTAATTTTGTGAGTAGTAGGGAATCACTAAAGGTTTCTGAACTGGGAAGTAAATCTGAATTTAGGTTTTTTAAATTGAGATACACACAGGAAGAAAATTCTAAGGACACATTCACATAGAAAAAAGCACGAAAATATACTAGCACATGCAGATTCCTTTTCATAGAGTGCCTTGTCCAGAGCAAGCCTGTCCGATCTTAAACTAGCAGAAGACTGAATCCTTGGTGTGTGGCACTGAGTGAACACCAAAAAGTAAGCAGCCTTCAAGTCGACCAGGCATGTACTCAGAAACAGAGGCAGACTGGGAGGACAGTGTACTCAGGGAAACATCAGGAGAGAGTGGGAAAGATGGAGGGACAGGAAGGGTCAGCAAGTGAGAGGGCAACAAAGTGAGTTGGGACCTTGGGTGTGTAATTCAGAAATATTTAAGCATGGTTAAATCAAAGCTTCTGGAAGAACAAAAAAAAACACAACATCATCAGCTATCTTCTTGATTATTTTGTAATGGCAGATATTTTCTTTTTACCTGCTAAAATGAAAAATCTTTTCTCATGCAAAGAATGCTTTTCTTTCTCACTTTTTTTTTTTTTACTCCATTTTGCTAATACATTCCATCAAGGACTATAAAACCAAACTTGTTCTTATGACCACTACCATCATGAATATGGGACAAATGAAGTAATGGGACCTCTGAAAGGGTGATAATTGAAATAAGAGCTTTTTTTTTTTTTTAATTTTCCAGGAACTGGCTGCACAAAGGAGCCTGCTCAACCCAATGTAGTGAAACCATTAGGTAATTCAAATCCTGAGCAGGGATTAGATAATTGTCTTGGATGGAGCTTTGGGAACAGTCACAGGAGACGAGGCATCATCCTGTTGAGATGGCCTCTGAGGAATACTGGGTCTGTGACAGTGTTGTCCTGCTCCTGAGTCACAAAGCAGGGCCTGTGGGGCTGGCCTTAGTCTGGACTCCAGGCAAAAATATGTGCATACCCTTGCAAATTGTGGTCTTCAGTATAAACAATGCCTCAAATTATGGCCCTGCCTTCATGACCCCACTTTTGGAAATGGATTCCAAACTTGAGTTCAAAGCAACTGTTTTACTTCCACCCACAGGAAACCAACAGATAGATGGTGTGGAGGGTGCTAAGGAATTGTTTGTAAATCCCCAAATCTTGTCCTCTCAAGCATGTATTTTTGTTTGAAGAATGAGTTGATTAGTTTGTGTTAAAATGAAAGCAAAGCCAGTCTAAGATAAGAAAATCAAATGTCATTGTACAGACATCCCCTCTTCAATCACATGCCTGGCCCTGATAAACTCAGGCAGTTGGGCTCTCCTGCTTTTGCTCTGTTCTCAGCCGTCACTATCTAAAAGTACTTAAGCCCAGGACACTGAATCATTTCTGGGTGGGGCTGTGCATAGGGGATTGGAAACAAGTCACATTACCAGGCCCAACTTCTAAGAACCAAGTCACCACTTCCAAGTTCCTATGTGGACCCCAAATTATCTTCCCTTTCTGCCATATCTGGGGTATATGGCACCAAGAACAAACCTGGGTCCCCATGTGGCCCTAGAGCCATAGTTCTGTGTTGACCATTGGCCCTTTCAAGTCCCACAGGTGAACTCTTACCCCAGTTTTCCCTCATAAGCTCTGACTTATTGTCCTGCCTGAAACTGCTTCTCCTTCTAAACTTAGTTATTCTACCCCAGTCTTACCCAACCTAGTCCCTTCTTCCTGCTAGCCAGGGCTTTCTGCAACGTAGATCATGGAATGATTGCGTCATAGGACAGGGAACCTTTGCCCTGTTCGACCCTCATATTGATTCCTGTTTGCTTAGTTTTCTCAACAGGAGAGATACCATCCCCTAGGGAGTGTATTGGAAACTTGAGGGGGCATTTTTGATTGTCACAGTTATTGGGAGGGGCACTAGGGGCATTTAATGAGAAGGAACCATGGAAGCTAGCTGTCTAGTCATGTGCAACAGAGGCATCGCAATCAAAAAGTGTCATGTGTCCTGTGTAACCTGTGAAAGTCTCATTGGACATCTGTTCAGAAAAACCTGTTTATAATTTTCTGGGTGTGAAACTCAATCTCATTTTACTTGGAAATATAAGATTCTTCTGCACAGTTTTAATATACACTGAATTTTTTCATAAATGTCTTGTAAGTATTTTTAAAAACCAGATTCCCCTCCATCCCAGAGTTTGTAATTGTTGCTGGTTTTTTGTTGTTTTTTTTTTAGTGACTTCCTGAACTAATTCTGTAGAGTCTCATGTGACCACTGAAGTGTTTTGTCACTTAGCTTAGTGGTCAGCTGATGACAGAACAGAGATTTCCTTAAATGGCTTACATCCATAACTTTTTCATTCTGGTAGCTTCTCCCTATTCTTCCCTTATCTGAAGGCCCATTAACCAATCATTAACCAAGATTGTTGTGTTTATATGACTTTAATTGAATTTGGGGGAGTTTTAGAGGGATAGAGATTAGCTAAGACCAGCCAACAACCTAAAATTCAATATGAGGTATCACTATGTTTATAGATCCTTAGCTTTTTCTGCTGCTAGACATTTCTCATTGGCTAGTTTCTCTGAATTCCATTTTAACTTTATTTTTTATTGTTGACACTATTACAGATGTCCCCATTCCTCCCTCCTTTTGCCCACCTCCACCCAGCCCCCTCCTTCCTTTCTGCTGTCTGTGTGTATGGAGCATGCATATATATTCCTTGGCTAATCCCTTTATCTTCTTTAGTCCAATCCCCCATCTTTTCTCACCTCTGACAGCTGTCAATCTTTTCCATGTATCTATGCCTCTATTTCTATTTTATCTATCAGTTCATTTTGTTCATTAGGTTCCATATATAAGTGAGATCATAAAGTATTTGTCTTTTTCTGACTGACTTATTTCACTTAGCATAATAATTTAGTCCTCAAGGTTTATGGGCTCTCTCCTTTCTTCCTAATACCCTCTCCACTCTCCCAGGGTTCCAAACCCTTCTGAAGAAGCCAGGATTGAACTTTGAAATCTTACAGCTTCATTATTAAATAGAATAATTTAGTTATCTTTATCATAATCTTTTCCCATTTGAATGAGCCCAGGCCCTGCTTTCAAAATAAAACAGATCCCTTGAGGTGTTTTTCTAAATAAAAGAGCCACATAACCAGGACAGTAAGATAATTATGCCACTCTTCTGAAAGGTGAAGTGGCTAAAGTCAGGTTTCTTTGTCATTTAAGTAATTTTGTTTGGTTTTGCGAGAAATGATTATGAAAACCTCCTTTATTTCTATCATCCCTCTAAGCATTTTAAAAGCAAGAGGAGACTGTACTTTGTTTGACTTTTATCCACAGTAGTTAGAAATCTGGAGGCACCTCACTGGCAGCATGTCACTCTTAGTGTTGGAGTTGCCAGCACACGTCTCTGTCTACATTTGTCACATTCAGTGATTCTGAAACAACTGACTACTTCATTTTATCATTTGCTCATCCACAAACAATAGTATACTCCAATTCATATTATCTTTGTTACAAATTATTCCTCTTCACCCATGGACAGAAAGTCACTAGATTGATTCCCAGTCAAGGCACATGCCGGAGTTGCAGGCTACCAATTGATGTTTCTCTCTCACATTGATGTTTCTCTCCTTCTCCTCTCTCTAAAAGTAAATAAATAAACTCTTCTGAAAAAAAAATTATTCCTCTTGTACCAGTATTTTTTCTTTTATAGTTAGGATATTATACCGAGTTTTTAAAAATATGTGTGTATGAGATTTATTATTTGTGTATTTCTTTTCAAAATAAATGAAATCTACCAAAGCATTCACTTAAAAAATAGGTCATTGGGTCCAATTGGGGTAAGGAGTCTTGACCTAAGTGCCCACTGTGGACTGTCTGCTGAAGGCACAAAAGGACCAGAGGTGGGATTGGTGCATTCCCAGAAGAAGGCTGTAGCTGCCCTCTGAGAGACCTCATGGATAGGAAGCCCTTGAAGAATGGGCAACTTTCCAAATTCCAGCATTCACCCTCATCAGCATCTCAGAAGTTTTCATAATCTAGGGTCACCTGAGTCGATCAAATTAATGAGGTTATTCGCAGTGTAAACTTATAGTGGGAGAGACTTCTTCCCAAGGACTGAAAGCTTATGTCCACTGCCCAGGGCAGCCAGTTCTAGAATCAGAGTGCCTGCAGGCCAACAGTGGATGAACACAGATGCTGAGCAAAGGACACACAGGTGTTGAAGAGAGCACAGAAAGGGCACGGCTGTCCCCCCCCTGAGCTTACTTCAGCAACCATGAAGTGGGGTCTCTCCTCTGCACACACTGTTTGGCCGGGTGCTGCTGAGTTAACATTCCTCGGGTTTTCATTTTGTGTAACCCAAAGTGAACATTTCCCCTCTGTCCACCCTCCACCTTCACTTAGTCTTCCTCTTGGCAACGTACAATTCAATTGACTGAATATCTTCTCCTAAATGACATTCATGTTCTGGACCTGGTTTCCTCTGTTTACACTGAGATCACCTACCTTAATTAGAGTTTCGTGAGGTCCACACATTTCAGATTGTCTCTTGCTTTACTCCCACAGATGACTAATCACATCCACTGTCTGTGAATTTTACTATTTTTACTCAGAAGGTGACCTTGTGTCCCTGATCTTCAAGTTCATGGAGAGGGAGACTTCCTACTGCAGCTTCCATATGCTGCCAAATCCAGTGTCAGAAATGAGGACTGAGACTGTCTCAGACTCCTTTCCTGCCCTGCACTAGTCCCTATAGCTGGGACAGGTTTCCTGATTGTTTTCTCAATTTGACAGGGAATATTCCTGCCTCACTCCAGCTCCCACTGACCCCCATCCACCCACCGCAGATGGCAAAGTTCCAGTATAGTTCAAGCTGGAGACCACCTGAATTATGAGCATAACTGATAATGGTTCCCAGGAGATAATACAGGCAGCAGGCTACTTGGTTTGCTGGTTTGTTTATTGTCGTTGTTTTTAAATAAACAGTGACTCTCACTTATATAGAGTGGTTAGAGATGGAGTGAGAGCTGATTAACAGTCTAGTAATTAACATAGGTGGACAATGATTTTCAAAGAACTATTAGTGGTATGCTGTTAATTCAAAACCCATACTACATAGTTTAATAGTTTTTTCATAGTACAAAAGGGACAAGCTCAGAGAAGCATGCTTGATCCTCTGCACCTTTCATTATTACATTGCAGACTGAAACAATGTTTCCTTAAGCTTTTCTTTTCAATAATCCAAATCCACTCAGCCCTTATCAGTGTTCTCTGTACCCTTCCACTTCCCAGAGTTGAAACTTTTACTATTATGTCTGCACCAATAAGAATTCATGTCATTTTAACTTCTTTGTAGCTTCAGCCTACTCTCATATCACTTTCAGTAAGTTTATTGATTGAGTGTGAAGAAGCTCCCTCCCCAAAGCAAGAATTTATGTCTGTGTATTTCCACAAGGCTTTAATGTAGGGCATTCCATTCTTTATTAGAAGATCCAGTAACTATAGCACACATTCATAATTTTCTCCAGAAATTTTTAAATATTGAACAAAGGTTAAATTTATATTTAAGTATAAGAATTTTAAAAAATTGTACCTTATATATTCACTCATTTAACTTTCTATTGCATGAACATTTATTAAGCATTCATCATGTGGCAACCCCTGTATTAAGCATTGGAGATACCAAGAAAGCAAGTCATGGTCTCAGTTCTCAAGGAGCTCATAGTTGTAAAAAGGAGAGAAAGGCATATAAAAAAATTTCAACTCAGTGTAATGGGTGCTACTATGGAGGTTTGCTGAAAACTCAACGGCGGCACAAAGGAACTAAGCAATCAACTCTCCTTAAGGAGGAGGGCTACAGAGGTTCACAGAGGAAGATGCTTATCCTAAGTTTTGAAGGAGTGGTGGAAATTTGCCCACTAGACACAGCAAAGAGGAACTTTCCAGAAAGATGGAGGAGCATGTGCCAATGGATATAGGCAAGTAGCAATAATGAACCTTCTGGCCTCTGGAAGCAATTGATGGGACTGATGCTTAAGACAAAACCTTGTAGGAGATGGATTCGAAATGGTCTTGAATGACTTGGTAAAAGATGTGGACATCTTTCAGCTGGCAGTGGAGAACAATTGATGAGTGATAAATGGAGAAGTAACAGTTATATCTATGTTAGGAAAGATCACAGTGGATCTCACGTGGATGGATGTGTGGTAAGACCAGAGGGGAGGAGTGTAGCTGAAATAGCAGGCTGACCACTGAAGATTTGTAAGCCCCTTCTAGAGTATAGAGTTGACGTTGAGAAGCATTTGCTCAATGAAGGTCAACATTTCCCACTCTCTAAGTGGTACCATGTGACTAAGCTCTGGCTAAAGGAACATGAGTAAAAATGTGTAGGTCATTCTGGTCCAACGTGGTTAAATGAACCTACTTCATGCTGTTTTTACCTTCCACAGAAACCCTGGAGAGCTCATGTTGAGGATATTTATGTCACAAGGTGAAATGAATGTCAGCCCCTGAGTCAAGAAGAGATGCCCAGCCCTGGCTGGTGTGGCTCAGTGAATTGAGTGCTGGCCTGTGAACCAGAGTGTCATCGGTTCAATTCCCAGTCAGGGCATATGCTCGGGTTATGGGCCAGATCCCCAGGAGGAGGTGTGTGAGAGGCAACCACGCATTGATGTTTCTCTCTCTCTCTTTGTCTCTCCCTTCCCCTCTCTCTAAAAACCAATAAATAAAATATTTTTTTAAAAAGGAGTTTAAGGATACACACACAACACGTAATTTTTTTAAAAAAAAGAAGAAGAGGTGCCCGGAAGAGCCACTCAACCAAGAAAATCTACATTGAACTTTGCATGAGTAGAAAAAAAAATCGATGTTAAGCCTCAGAGATCTAAATATTGTTAGAACTGCTAGGTTGCTCTGGTTAATATAATAGAAGTATTAGGAGATATTTACAATACCTGAAATAAGATAGAGACTTTCCATGTTACTAATACGTAGAAGTATACAACACATGTTAACAATAGCACAAACTATGGAAAGGTGGTAAATGCAGTTAAATTTTGCAAAGATTCTTTCTTGCCTTATTTAGGAAATGGTAAAGCCAAAAGTTCTCATTTAAGGTAGACTGTCATACATGAAGGATGCTTTTGTAATCTCTAAAAATATCATGTAAGAATATATGACTAAAAAGCAAATAAAAAAGAAAAATGAAATAAAGTATGTTTTTGTAATCAAGAAGAATGTAAGAAATGAAATAAAGGAATAAAGTATAAGAGGACAAATAGAAGGCAAATAGCAAGATGTTAGACTCAAACTATATCATTAATTATTTTAAATGTAAATGATATGCAATCCAATTAAAATACAAAGTTTGTCAGGTTGTATTTTTTTTAAACCCAGCTATATACTACTTATATTAAATAAAAAGATAGAGAAAAGTTGGAAACAAAATTATGAGAAAAGATATATTACACAAACAGTAATCAAGGTAAGTCTGGTATAACCAAGATTAATATCAGACAAAGACGATTTGAGGGAATAAGTATTGCTAGAGATTAACAAAGAAATTTCATGGTTATAGAAAGACATTTTTAAATATTACCATTTCTATTTTCTTTGTGTGTGTGTGTGTGTGTGTGTGTGTGTGTGTGTTAAGTATTATAATTATCAAATAATAGAATAACTACCTCAGGTAAGATGATGATTCCAAAATGCCTTGTCAATTCAAGCACAAAAATATGATGAAACCAATTTTTTAAAATCCTAACCCAAGGATATGTTTATTGATTTTAGAGAGCGAGGAAGGAAGAGAAAGAGAGAGAGAGAGAGGAAAAGAGAAACACTGATGTGAGAGAGCAACATCAATCAACTGCTCCCAGTAACTGCCCCCACCAGAGATCAAGCCTGCAACGGAGATCAGTGCTCTGATGAGAATCAAACTCGCAGTTTTTTTGTGTACCAGACAATGTTCCAACCAACTGAGCCACACAGCCAGAGCGATACAATTTTTTAAAAATTATTGCTCATCCATGACATTAGACTTTTAAGATTGATGCCTTTGAAAATGTTAGGACTATTACTTTGCTGATCAACGAAGGTTTTATTTGTGCCTATAGCATCAGCATAGGTAAAAATTACTCAGTGTATTTATCCCACTGAATAGTATGCTTCTATTTCCTTTTCATTCTTCTAAAATCATAGGTAATGACTTCACTCAGGAAACAGGAGCTAGCACTGCCAAAACAGACCAGTTCCATTAACTTAATGAAATAGTTCAGGGACAAGACCTTCATCAGCTATTATGTGTCTTGATAGGAATTCACTCATTTCCTGTCTTTAAAAATATAATTTTACTGTAGCTTCATGTTCAGCAATTTTTTTCTGGATACACATCTAGCTTCTAGTATATCCTTTACAGGAAATTTATGAGTGTAAGCCGTGGAATTTCTTAGAAATGTCAGGTTCTGTCATAATTTTTCACCAAATTCTGAATGTCGTCATTCAGAAACCACATATGCCTCAGTGAGGTGCTTTTTCTCATAAAAACCGTTTAGTCTTTTTGAGTTAGAGCCATAAAGACATTCTCTAAATGTTGAAGTCCATTCTCTAAACATCTGAAGTAACGACATTCTCTAAACATTGTACCAGAAGGTATTCAGACAGAAAACTGTAGGATGAGCCGAATGTGTCCATCATTAAACAACTGAATTTGAGTTAGAACCAACAACAACAAAAAACCCAGCCTTGGTGTCTTATTAATTAGCCAAGCTAAATTTTACTATAGCTATATGGCATACTGAAAACTGGGTGATTTGAGAAGATGTGGTCAGAGAGCAAGGCTCTCAGAAGAAGGAGAGGTTATCAAAACCCCCAAGGAAACATTCTATGTGGCAAGGAACAAAGGCTTTTGGTTGATGGAGAAGACAACTGGGGAGGAAAGCATAAAAACCTTGGCCTCAATCTCCTCCCTCATGCTCACCTCCTGCCTATACTCCCCATTGACCAAACACAACTCAGAACCAGAAGGAGAGATGGGGCAGCCTCCTTGGGCACAGTGTGAGCTGGAGAAGGGGACAGAGGGGGTCTGGAGGAGCATAGGGAAACTGTCTAGCACAGAGGCTGCTGCAACTGTGTAGGTAAGAGACCTACTGAATTTGAATCTCAGCTCTACCATAAACTGTAGGCAGTGTGACTTTGTGGAAAACACTTAACACTGAGCCACAGTGTCCTATTTTGTTAAAACAAGGGCAGTATTTGCTATCTACTTCACAGAGTGACTGTGAGGGTAGGGCTAACATGTGTAACATATAGTATAGTGCCTGGTCACAGTAAGTGCTAGGTAAGCAATGTTACCTACCCTTCTCTATTAAAATTATCCTCTGCTTGCTTCTTTTAAGCGAAGCCTAGATGATTATTTTCTTTTTCAACATTATCATACTTTAGAAAAATCCTCTTATTCCTAAAGACCCTAGGGAAGTGTCTGGATCATGCCTATGTCAGATACATTACAACAGTAATTGCCTGGGTCAGGATACTATTTAAGCAGAAAAGGATTTATTTCTTTGTTCTTTAGAAATGTTTTGCACACTACAAGGAACTAATTTGGCCCTTAGCAAATAATTCTACATAAATTACCATCTATTTATCAGAAGCAGCAGTTGATTTCCTAGGAATGCTAGACCCTCACATCAGCTGTACCCTGTTTGTCGTGCCAGGTAACGAGAGGCTGGGCATGCAGAACACTTTCATTGGACCATTATTTGGGGAAGCTCAGATTTGCTGTAAGCCAATTGCTCATTCCAAGGATCAGAGCATTTTTTATTGTAAACCAAATACCAATTTGCAATGTCATTTCCAAGTTCTGATGGAAAGTCTATAATGTATTCCTATAATCATCTAATGTTTTTATACACAGACCTCCAGACTGGAATATTTTCTGCTACTTCGTTCACCCAGAGTAATTCCAAAACAACAATGGTTGCTCTGCTGGCTAGGCTTCCAGGGGAGTCTGGACCATGCCCAGCCAGGCTGCAGGCCTTTTGTGTGGGGTGCTCTGATGACAAGGGAAAAAGACTGAGGGTATTGACAAAGGCTCACAAAATAATAATGTTTACATGTGTCCTCACTTTGCACAACACTTTTTTTCCTCACCCTACAACATGTTTATTGATTTTAGAGAGAGGGGAAGGGAGGGGGAGAGAGAGAGAGAAGCATGAGAATGAGATGAGAAAAAATTGATCGGTTGTGACTGACACGTACCCCAGCGGAACCCACAACCTTTTGGCCTGCAGGATGACCAACTGAGCCACACCAGCCAGGGCTCACTTTACTAGGCATTTTCACAGCCTTTATGCCAATTGAGGTGGGGATAATTATCTCCTTTCTTTTTGCAGATGAAAAAATTGACTAACAGAGATGTGTAGCTTGCCCAAAGCTGTCCAACTATTTCAGTTAGCACAGGAATTAGAATATAGGCCTTCTGATTCTGAAGTACTTGTCCAGGGATGAAAGAGTAAACTTACCTCCTAGGGTCATTTGCTGACTGCTTGCTCTCTGTAAAAAAATAAAATAAAGACCACCAGAGCTTAACAGTAAAAGAGGTAGAGTTTAGAGTTTGTTTATTTGCCTGACCAAAAAATACTCATTCATTGTCTAGTTTGCTAAGTGAGGAAAGTCATAATTTTTTAAGTGCTTTAGAACAGTGGAAGAAATTCAAAGTGGTTAAACCCCATAAGCATTGAAAATTAATAGAACAAAGCCAAATCATAGATCTACACGATTGGTTAAAACAATTCCCATTGTTCATTGGTCTGGAAAATTTTCATTTAAGCCCCATAAGGGTGTGGATGAGGGGATCACTAGAGAAGTCGATATATATATATTTTTCAGCTTCAGCTGATTACAACAGTTAAGCACAGCATTCAGTTTGGCATCTTCCCAAAATCTCAAACTTCTCAAACACTCATCAGAATCACCAGGAGAGTCTGCTAAAACACAGATGGCTGCTCTCAACCCGAGTTTCCTATTCAAGAGGTTCAACATAAAGCCTTAGAATCTGCATTTCTAACAAGTTCCCAAATGAAGCTTTGTGGTTGGTCCAGGGTCTGTGCTTTGAGAACCACAATCCTAGATACATGATGATATAAGAGGGCAGTTTAATTTTATACCTCTTTGATACCAACCTCTCCTTTAAGATCTAACTACCACATGATTCCCACACACCCAGGAAGGACAGAGGTCTCTCCTGATAATAACCTTCTTTCTCCACATATGGAAGATCTGCATTTTCTTCCAACAGTAGTTCTCAGAGGAAGGAACTATTTTTATTGGGGTTGGAAGGTGGGTAAAGAAATTGCTTCTGGGATCTAAAGTCAACACAACCTCACATCACAACCTCTTTTTTTTCTTTTTTTTCTAATTTATTTTTTAAAATACATTTGTCTCTGATTACCCCCCACCACTTTCCCTTGCCCCCTCCCTCCTTACCTCCCTCAGCTCTTCCCCTTTGGTTTTGTCCATGAGTCCTTGCTATATGTTCCTTGACTATCCCCTTCCCTTCCTTTTCCCCGCCCCCTCTCCTTCCTTCCCTCTTGTCTCTGTTGATTTCCTTTCCTCTTAGTGTTGCTGGTCTTATTTTCCTTGCATCTTTGCATTGTTGGTTAGGTTCCACTTATAGGTGAGATCATATGGTATTTGTCTTTCGCCTCCTGGCTTATTTCGCTTAGCATAATGCTCTCCAGTTCCATCCATGCTGTCGCGAAGTTTAATAGTTCTTTTTTCCTTTCTGCTACGTAGTATTCCATTGTGTAAATGTACCATAATTTTTTGATCCAATCATCTACTGATGGGCATTTACGTTGTTTCTAACACTTGGCTATTGTAAATTGTGCTGCTATGAACATTGGGGTGCATAGGTTCTTTTGAATTGGCGTTTTGGGATTCTTAAGGTATAGTCCCAGCAGGGGAATCAGTGGATCAAAACGCAGTTCCATTTTCAGCTTTTTGAGGAAATTCCACACTGCTTTCCACAGTGGCTGCACCAGTCTGCATTCCCACCAACAGTGGACTAGGGTTCCCTTTTCTCCACAGCCTCGCCAGCACCTGTTGTTTGTTGACCTGTTTATGATGGCCATTCTGACCAGTGTGAGGTGGTACCTCATGGTGGTTTTGATCTTCATCTCTCTGATGGCTAGTGATGCTGAGCATCCTTTCAAATGCCTCTGGGCCCTCTGTATCTCCTCCTTGGAAAAGCGTCTGCCCAGGTCCTTTGCCCATGTTTTGATTGGATCGTTTGTCTTCTTGGAGTGGAGTTGAGTGAGTTCTTTATATATCTTGGAGATCAAGCCTCTATCTGCTGTATCATTAGCGAATATATTTTCCCATATGGTTGGCTCCCTTTTCATTTTGCTGATGTTTTCTTTCGCCATGCAGAAGCTTCCTATTGTGATGAGGTCCCACTTGTTTATTCTTTCCTTTATGTCCCTTGCTTTAGGAGACATATCAGTGAAAAAATTGCTGCGTGGGATATTTGAGAGTTTCCTGCCAATGTCCTCCTCTAGGACTTTTATGGTGTTGCGACTTATATTTAAGTCTTTTATCCATCTTGAGTTTATTTTTGTGTATGGTGTCAGCTGATGATCCAATTTCCATTTTTTGCATGTACCCGTCCAGCTCTCCCAGCACCATTTGTTGAAGAGGCTATTATTGTTCCATTTTATGCTTCTGCTCCCTTTGTCAAATATTAGAAGCCCATAGAGACCTGGGCTTATTTCTGGGCTTTATATTCTGTTCCACTGGTCTATGGATCTGCTCTTGTGCCAGTACCAGATTGTTTTGAGTATAGTGGCTTTGTAGTACAGTTTGATGTCCGGTATTGTGATCCCTCCTACTTTGTGTTTCTTTCTCAAAATTGCTGCATCTATTCAGGGTCGTTTATGGTTCCATATAAATTTTTAAAATGTCTGTTCTATTTCTGTGAAATACATCATTGGTATCTTAATAGGGATTGCATTGAATCTATAAATTGCTTTGGGTAGGATGGACATTTTGATAATATCAATTCTTCCAATCCATGAGCACAGTATCGCTTCCATTTATTTGTGTCTTCCTTAATTTCTTTCTTCAATGTTGTATAGTTTTCTGCATACAGGTCTTTTACCTCCTTGGTTACATTGACTCCTAGGTACTTTACTTTTCTTGTTGCTATATCGAATGGTATTTTTTTCTGATTTCTTCTCTTCTATTTCATTGCTGGTGTACAAAAATGCCTTTGATTTCTGAATATTGACTTTGTATCCTGCTGTTTTGCCACATTCACTTATTAGGTTGAGGAGTTTTTTGGTAGAGTCTACGGGGTGTTCTATGTACACTATCATGTCATCTGCAAACAATGATAGCTTTACTTCTCCCTTTCCTATTTGGATGCCTTTTATCTCTTTCTCTTGTCTGACCGCTGTGGCTAGGACTTCCAATACGATGTTGAAAAGAAGCGGTGAGAGCGGACATCCTTGTCGTGTTCCCGATCTTAGTGGGAAAGCTTTCAGTTTTTGCCCGTTGAGTATGATATTGGCTGTAGGTTTTTCATATGTGGCCTTTATTACGTTGAGGAATACCCCATTTATTCCCATTTTGCTGAGTGTTTTGATCATCAATGGGTGCTGTACCTTATCAAATGCTTTTTCTGCAGCTATCGAGATGATCATGTGGTTTTTGTCTTTTCCTTTATTTATGTGATGTATTACGTTTATGGGCTTGCATATATTGATTCATCCCTGCATCCCTGGGATGAATCCTACTTGATCGTGGTGGATAATCTTTCGAATGTATTGCTGGATGCGGTTTGCTAATATTTTGTTGAGGTTTTTAGCATCTATATTGATCAGTGAAATTGGCCTGTAGTTTTCTTTCTTTGTAGGGTCTTTATCTGGTTTTGGGATCAGGGTGATGCTGGCCTCATAAAAAGAGTCTGGGAGTCTTCCCTCCTCTTGGATCTTTTAGAATAGTCTGAGAAGGACAGGGGTTAGCTCTTCCTTAAATGTTTTGTAAAATTCTCCTGTGAAACCGTCCGGCCCTGGGCTTTTGTGTGCTGGGAGTTTCTTGATTACTGCTTCAATTTCCCCAGCTGTTATCAGTCTGTTCAAGCTTTCTGTTTCTTCCTCCTTCAGTGTTGGAAGATTATACTTTTCTAGAAATGTGTCCCTTTCATCCAGGTTTTCCAATTTGTTGGCATATAACTGTTCATAGTAGTTTCTGACAATCCTTTGTATTTCTGTTGTATCAGTTGTTATTTCTCCTCTTTCATTTCTGATATTATTAATTTGGGTCCTCTTTTTTTCTTGATGAGTCTGCTTAAAGGCTTGTCGATTTTTTTATCTTTTCAAAGGACCACCTTCTGGATTGGTTGATATTTTGAATTGTTCTTTTCGTCTCTATGTCATTCAGTTCTGCTCTAATCTTGACTATTTCCTTCCTTCTCCTTGCTCTGGGATTTATTTGTTGTTGTTTCTCCAATTCTTGAAGTTGTAGTGTTAGGTCTTTTATTTGAAATGTTTCTATCTTTTTTAGGTAGGCCTGTATTGCTATGAACTTCCCTCTCAGGACCGCCTTTGCTGTGTCCCATAGGTTTTGGACTGTTGTCTTCATTTTCATTTGTTTCCAGAAATTTTTTGATTTCCTCTCTTATCTCCTTATTGACCCATTCATTGTTTAACAGTCTACTGTTCAGTCTCCATGAGTTTGCAAGTTCTTGAAGTTTCTCTTTGAGGTTGACTTCGAGTTTCAGGGCCTTGTGGTCCGAGAAAAAGTTTGGTATTATTTCAATTTTCCTGAATTTGCTGAGGTTTGCTTTGTGTCCTATCATGTGGTCTATCTTTGAAAACCTGCCATGAGCATTTGAAAAGAATGTGTATTTTTCTTCTTTGGGATGTAAGGTTCTATATATGTCTGTTAAGTCTATTTGATTCAGTGTGTCATTCAGCTGCACAATATCTTTATTGATGTTTTGTTTGGAAGATCTGTCCATTTTTGACAGTGGGGTGTTGAAATCCCCTACTATCAGTGTGTTGCTGTCTATATCTTTTTTGAAGTCGTCCAACAATTTCCTTATATACTTGGGGGCTCCTATATTGGGAGCATATAAGTTTACAATGTTTATGTCGTCTTGATAGATTCTTCCTTTAAGTATTACAAAGTGTCCCTCTGGGTCTCTTTTTATGACCTTTGTTTTGAAATCTACTTTGTCTGATAGAAGTATAGCAACCCCGGCCTTTTTCTCTTGCCCATTTGCTTGGGATATTTTTTTCCATCCCTTTACTTTCAATCTGTGTAGGTCTCTTGCTCTGAGGTGTGTCTCTTGTAGGCAGCATATGTGTGGGTCATGTTTTCTTATCCATTCAGCTACCCTGTGTCTTTTGATTGGGGCATTTAGTCCATTCACATTGAGAGATATTACTGATAGAAACTTACTCATCTTTTCTCTTTGTACCTGTGTTCCTCTCTCTCTCATTCTTTTCCTTCATCTTCTTAAACCAGTCCCCTTAGCATATCTTGGCGTGCTGGTTTGGTGGAGATGTATTCTTTTAGCCTTCTCTTGTCTGGGAAACTCCTTATTTCCCTTTCTATTTTAATTGAGAGCCTTGCTGGGTAGAGCAGTCTTGGCTGTAGGCCCTTGCTTTTCATGACTTGGAATATTTCTTGCCATTCCCTTCTGGCTTGTAGTGTTTCTGTTGAGAAGTCAGCTCCTAGGCGTATCGGGGCCTCCTTGTATGTTACTTTCTCCTTCTCCCTTGCTGCCTTGAAGATACTCTCTCTTTGTCTTTGATAGTTGGCATTTTAATGATGATGTGTCTTGGAGTGGACCTCCTTGGGTCCCTCTTGAGTGGGGTCCTCTGTGCCTCCTGGATCCATGAGACCCTTTCTCTCCTCAAATTAGGGAAATTTTCCATCATTACTTTTTTGAGGAGATTCTCTATCCCTTGCTCCTCTTCTTCTCCTTCTGGGATCCCTATTATATGGATATTATTGCGTTTCAGGTTGTCCTGCATTTCCCTCAATGCCTCTTCATTCTTTTTGAGTCTTTTTTTCCATTTCTTGTTCTTTCTGGGAGCTTTTTCCTACCTTATCCTCCATCTCACTGATTCGATCCTCGGCTTTATCCAGCCTGCTTTGGATTCCTTCTATTGTGTTCTTCAATTCAGAAATGGTATTCTTCATATCCTCTTGTGTCTTCTTGATAGTTTCTATGTCCTTTTCCAGGCTGATATAGTTTGCTGTAAGATCCTGATAGTTTCTCTGCATCTTCTCATAGTTCTCTTTGAGCTGGCTGAGCTCATTGAGTTTCCTTAGAACCATTGTTTTGAATTCAATATCTGATAGTTCCCTTGCCTCTATTTCATTTAGCTCTCTCTGTGGGGAGTCCCCTTTTCCAGTAATTTGGGGGGAACTTCTTTTTCTTCCCATTTTTGTGGGAGTCTGTTAAGTAATGTACTTACTTATTTATTTATTTTTGCTTCTGCTTCAATTGAGCTGTCTATATTTCCTGATTTTGTGGATTAAACTTCTATGGTAGTAGATGGGTCTTTTAATTAATTAATTTATTTGTTTTCCCTTTACTTTTCTTTCTGGGCCTGCCTCTGATGATGTCAGTTGTTGACCCTGTATGACCTTGGGTCATTGTTTGAGCCTTCCGGGAGTCTACTGTCTGTGTCTGACTCCTGCTTTGGGCAGCTCTGTGACCCTTTTGGTCAGGGATCACATCACAACCTTGATCTGTTCATTTCACTTCCTTGGGAGGAATCAGCACTGCATTATTTGACTTGTCTCTCTAAAATAGCATTGCATGCATTGATTCAGTCCCATTTCATTTAGGGTTTCCTTTTATTACCTTACCCTCCCTGATCAATAATCACATTTTTCCATGCCTATAACTTTCTCCCATCTAATCTTTGGTCAGTATAAAATCTGATTTATTGCTGCTATGACTCAGCTTTATAGTTCTTCAAGCTTACAACTCTTCTTGTAAGACTCTAGCATTTTCCAATTATATCCACTTTGTTACTTTGCTGTGCACATATCCCTCACTGCCATGGTAGTTACTTGTTACCTGTGTATGTCTTCCAGTGGATTAGTGTCTACAGAGAGAAGGAACTGACTGAGGCTTTGTTTTCCTCATACCACCAATCCAGACCCTGCTCTTAATAGGCACTCAGTAAACATTGATTTGGATCCATTGGCAGTTTTAAATCAGATATGCCTTAACTGATTCTTTTTTTATTCACATAATAAAATTTATATTTTTTTGGTATATCATTCTGACTCATGACAAACACACAGAGCCATGTAACCACAACCACAATTAAGATAGAGAATAGTTCCGTTACCTTAAAAAATTCCCTCATACATGCTGCCTTCTTGTTGGCAAAAACTCCCCTTTCCCTTAGTCCTTGGCAAACCAATGGTCGGTTCTTTGTTCATGTAGTTTTCATCCTTCCTGACTGTCATATTAAGGGGATCATGCAGCATGTAGCCCTTTGATATGACTTATTTCACTCAAGAAAATGCATTTGAGTGTCATCCATTTTTATAACTGTATCAATAGTTCATTCTTTATTGTTGAGTAGTATTCCATTGTGTGGATGTACTACAGTTTGTCTCTCCATTCAGCAGCTGAAGGACTTTTGGGTTGTTTCCAGTCTTTGGCAATTATGAATAAAGCTGTTGTAAATATTTGCATACAGGTTTGTGGATGAATATAAAATTTCATTTCTCTTGGATAAATACCTAAGGGTGGGATTGCAGGGTGATATGCTAAATCTATGTTTGACTTTATAAAACACTGCCAACATTTCTAATAAAGTAGCTATACCATGTTATATTCTTATCTCCAGTATGTAAGATTTCCAGTTGTTCCACATCCTCATTAGCTCTTGGAATTATCAGTTTGTTTTGCTTTAGACATTGTAATAGGTGTGTACTGTTACCTCTTTATGGTATTACTTTTCATTTTCCTAATAAATCATAATATTGAGCTTCTTTCCATCCATGTATTATCTTCTTTCATGAAATATCTGTTCAAATCCTTGCCTTTTTTAAAATAGTTGTTTTGTTTTGTTTTTTTACTGGTAAGGTAAAAATCCTTTGTCAGATATGTGATGCACAAATATTTTCACCCAGTTTGTAACTTATCTTTCACTCTCTTATCAATGCCTGTACAAAACAAAATTTTTAATTTTGCTCAAGTCCCATTTATCGATACTTTTTCTTTAGAAATTGTGCTTTGCTATTCTAAGAACACTTTCCCTAACTTAAGCTCACAAAGATTTTCTCCCATTTTCTTTTAAAAGTTTCATAGTTTTACATTTTATATTGAGGTCCATGACCCATTTTTAGTTCATTTTTGCCTAAGGTTTGGAAGATAGTTTGAGGTTCTCTTTGCTGCATATGAACATCCAACTGTTTCTGCATCTTGTATTGAAAAGAATGTGCTTTCTCCATCGAATTGCATTTGAACTTTTGTCAAAACCCACTTGACAATAGACTTGTGTGAGTCTATTTCTGGAGTGTGTATTCTGTACCTTTTTCTTTTTTTGCCAATAAGATACAGTTTTGATTACTGTATCTTTATAGAAAGTCTTGCAACCAGGTAGTATGAATCTTCCAACCTTGTTCTTTCACAAAATTGTTTAGACTATTCTAATTCCTTTGCCTTTCTATATAAATTTTATAATAGATTGTGAACATCCACAAAAAATTCTACCCTTGGTTGATTATTAACTTATGCTATTTACTTTGGTAGTGTGTGGTTCGCAAACTTCAATGTGCTTAAGAATATAAAAAATGCACATGCCTAGGATGGACTCAGAATATTCTCATTTAGTAGTTCTGTCAGGAGCTTAGGCATTTGCCTTTTTGTACTACCCCTAAGGTGAGCTAAAGTGGTTGGTTATGCACAACGATTTGAGAAACATCTTTCTAGCTTCCCCAGAACCTAGGAAATGCTCCACAGGCTTTGAGGAATCTTATATCTATTAAATCCACAAACTTGGTAAAAGGATGTGACATTAGGTTAAATCTAATAGCTGATAACATACATCATATTGCACAATATTATTGCCAATCAATATTATCCAGCCAGAGTTGGAACACAAACCAAAACCTTACATGTGTCTAACTGCTCTCCTTTAGGCAATGAGAAAAATAATGTGGGTTTCCTTTTCTTGCGAGTAGCTCTTCTGTGATATTTATCCCATGGGCCAATTCCATGAACATTTTCTTAAACTCAGGGCATAATTTTTAAACCATTCTCAAACAAGAAAAAACTATACTGGAGAGATTTACAGATAAGTGGGAGAGTTACAAGAAAAAACATTGATCAAATAAATAGATTCTCTGGAGAAAAATTAGATTCATGACCATAAATGTTAACTTTATTATACATTGAAATATGGATTGACCCTCTTGCTCAAGGAATTGTACATTCTTGTTAATTTCATTTTGTATGTAATGGGAGATGGAAGATTAACTGGGAAAACCTTCCATTAGAAAAATCTTTCTAAAATGAATTAGTATGCTTTTCACATTAATTTGTTACTAAGCATTCATTGCTTTGCTTGTTTCCTAAGGGTAGAGCATAACAATTTAGAAAAGACCAAAGTGAATTTAAGAGGCTACTCACAGATCCTTAGACCCAGAGACTCGCTGGGCAGTCCTGGAAAATAAGTGCAAAGAAATAAATTAAATGATCATAGAATGACACTGGGGAAGTAAACTCCTTTAGATCAAGGCTGCTTATAAAGGGGAGGCTGAGGGTAACAATATAAAGGGAAGGCAACCTTCACACTTAAAAGAACCTTTTCAGAGAAGCCCCAGAATCAGCGCCCTAGTGGAGAGACCAGACATAGGCAGTATTGGTTCCCATTGGAAGATGCAAGCAGGAGATCCCACCCAGCACAGGACCCTCCTTTGGCTGAAATTTTACCAAGTAACAACTTAGTTTTGAATCTTCCTGTAAAGTTTCTCTAGACACCACTGGGGGATTTGATAAATATCTTTCAACAGGGAGTGTATTCTAGGGGTTTCTCAGCGGACTTAGAACTAGGCTGCTTTGTTCTGCACCTTGGCTTCACAGCCTGCTGGTGACTTTGGAGAAGTCACTGTATTTCTCTATTCCTCAGTTCCATCATTTACAAAATGGGGAAATAACAACACCTACCTCATAGAGTTTATTGTTATGAAGAGCAAAAGAGTTAATGTGTAATTATAAGATCCTCAGAACATCCCTGGATAGTAATCACTACTTAAGTGTTAGCCACTACTACTAATAAAGTTATTTACTTATGAGAAAGGATTTGAGACAGAGAAACTATACTCTCTGAGGAAGATGTGGTAGCACTTGAAAAGTGGGTGCCCCCTTTTTTTTTGTTTTGCTTGAGTTGCTACCAAATATCGCTGTATATGTACAGGTGGTCACCGTCTTGGGAGAGAGAATGCTAAGGTCTGAGGAAGAGCCCTGTGAGAAATGTGCCATCTTTAAACCTGACAGAAGAGAACATCCTGATGAGAGTCACTTTGCCTTTAGGGTCTGCCCTCTTATACTGAGCACCTCCTTTTCAAAGGCTCTGATCAAAGAATAGACAAAGGATCTCTCCCCTGAAAGCTGTAGCACAGCATCTGTGAAGCAGGATAGTTCAAATAAGGCTGAACTACAGATTGGGAAATAACAAATGGGAAATTGAACACAGAGAATACCACCAATCAAGACAACCTAAGTCATGAGCATGGCTTGTTCTCCAGGCTTTAAATCTCCCACTCCTTTGGATCTTAGAATAAATGAGTTCTTGCCTAGGTCCCTTTACTCAGATAATAACGTCTTTAACCGCACCCAAACTGCAGCCCACTCAGGAAAAATGAAGTCCGTGGGAGTCTAACCAAGGACACGATAGCTCCCTCCAGCCTGCCTAAGGCTTACCGTCTCAATTAAGTCATGCATGCCTAATTTCCAGCCACTTATTGGGAAATAGGTGACTGTCTTCTGGAACGTCCACATCTACCCGACATTCATGTTAGCAGCAGAAGTATTTTCTTTCAATCTCTCTGATGTTATGACTTACCATTAGAAAGGGAAAGGCTCCCCAAATAGTCTTAAGTAAATTGTACTAGAAAGAAGTAAAAAATATTCTGAGGAGATGGAGATGATACAAAATGACTCTCAAGAGGTTGAAAAGTGGCAAAAGGTGCCTAGTGGAACCAGAGAATCATGAAGCTTCCCCCTGGGAGGGAGATCCAGGAACACAAAGGCAACAGCAACATGTCCCACTTCACTGGGTGCTAAAGAGCACATGTTCTCTTAGTATCCTAGAAAAATCGCTTCCCCATCAAGTAAACTGCTTTATTTTAAAGACGAGCCCCCCTTCCCTCCACCTCAAACTAGACCTCTAGGCAGCCTGATAATACATCACCTTGTAAAACCATGATTAAGCCAGGATAAGTGACTGAGCCACAAGAGGGTCTGCATGTTGGTTCACTGGTGTCATGGAGCCTGAGCTGGCATGCTTAAGCAAGGTGCAGGGGCATGGAAGTGTGCTGCTCAGATCTTCCTTCAAGAAAGAACTTGCTCCCAGCTGCTAAAATCCAGTTGGCTGCAGAGACCCAGCAGCGGACAGCCTACAGCTTCGGTGCTAAGGCCATGCTCTTCCCAGGTAGCCCCCAGTCAAGAGCGGAGCATGGCTGGGGCCAGGGCCTGGCCGTCTCTATCGAAGGCAGAACTCCTCCAACAGACCATCGTTGATCCAGGGCTCCCCCAGGGCTGGCTGAGACTGTCAGATCTGCATTGCAGCCTGACGCTCTTGTTTCCCAATTCTGCTTTCCTCTCCCTTTCTTTTCACAGATGCCAGATCTGCACTTTGGTCAGAACGCTTTCCCTACCCTGTTGGATTTCTTTCCTTTTATCTTCCTCAGGTGTCGGTTGTCCCCACCTCTCCCCTCCACAAACATCTTGCACTCCCAACTGTGTCTCAGCATCTGCTTCCTGGAGGACCCAAATGTCAACAACTCATATGGACAGTGGTTCAGGAAAGCAGATGATATGATGAGGTTCTGGGCCTGGGTCACCCACTACCCCCTGGCAATGGGAACCCCACTATGGACAGTATTGTGAGTGATGGGGGCTGCATTTTGTCCCACTAACCTCCCTCTTCTAAGTGTTCCTTCAGGAAGAAGGGCCCACTGGAATCCTGGAGGGGTTGCCCCTGAATAATAGAAGAGGCTCTAATGGTATATGGAGAACTGTGGCAGCCATTGAACTCATACCACTTGGATCTCTCTTCAAGAATAACTTGGCATTCAGCTACAAGGAGTGCAGCTGGCTGACAGCCTTAAGCTGTGGCACCATTAGTTTCAAGCCCAGACCTTGCTCTTCCCAGGCAGCCTGGCCTTTCCTGCATATTGCAAGATGCCTCTAACAGCATTCATTGCTCCCATCTCCCCATTGGGTTGGCCAAGGCTTTTTCAGATCTGTAGCTCTGCCTGAGGCTCTCCTTGTCCAACTCTGCTTCTTCCCAATTTTCCTTTCATAGGTGCCAGGTCTGCCTCACAGTCTGAAAACTTTTCCTGCCCTAGCTTGCTTCCTCCTCTTTTATCTTGACTCTTGAACACTTGATTCTGTCCCATCATCCTTCCCATAGGGCCCAAACTGACACCCAGGGTTCACTGGCCCCTGAGAACTCAGAGGATATGGGCCTACTGAGCCCCCTCTTGAGAGGCACTGCCCGCACTGAATCCCCTCAGCAGGGGACACTCAGAAAGAGGCCCCTGAGCTTCTGGTTAGGGAGGCTAACAGGTGGAAGACTGATTACATCAGCATTATCTCTGCTCTTCCAGTTGAAAGCGGTGCCTTTGGAGAATTAAGAAGATTACTGGAATGGAAAAGGTACCTCAGAAGAATGGTGTCAATATTTCTTTTCAATTCTGATTTAGACTGAAATGATAGATTCCCTGCAAGCAAGGAATGCATGTTAGGAAGATCAAAAATTGTTTTAGTGACAAAGGTTACTAGTTAAACAGCTTCACATGAAGTTTGAAGGGAAAGAGAAAAAGGTTCAGAAGAACTTCTAAATCACATAAATGGATGCTAATATGAATAGCATAGAAAGATTTACAGCAAAATAAAGAAAAGCCCAGTAATTCTTAGAAAGAAGCCCAGTACTGGGAATAATATTTAAGGCACAATTATTCATATTTAATGCACAAAATAAAACAATATAACTGAAACTTGAAGACAAGCACATTGCCCTAGGTTGTGTTTCTGAAGAAAAAGACCCTGAGGTGGAGATCAACTCGCAGGAAGTTTATTAGGGAGTGCTTTTGGGATTAATAATACCTGTGTTTATGTTGGGAGGTGGGGAAGAGGCAGAACTGAGCAGAAGGAGGGAGAATTGGAGTTCCATGTTGTGTCAATAGAATGTCTCAGCCGGCCCTGCTGAGGAGTTCTGAGATGTCACTTCAGAGCTGTCCTGAACTGGGGCAAGACCCTTTATCCCCACCTCAGTCACTGAAGAAAGGCCACTATGGACAGGGCATGGCTTTGGAGCTGAGGTTGCTCTCTTCAGCGGAGGCGGTCCCCAAAAAGACCGGCTTGGGTGACACTCCCAGTTGCTGGAATAATAATTCCTTTATTCCTGAAGCGGAACAGGTGGTACATCACAGCATCCATTACACAGATAAATACAATTTCCTAGATGTTCCTGAGACTTGGGAAAATGGAATTGGTTTAAGTGGTGAAATGGTATATGTTTTTCAATATAAATAAATCTGATAAAAATGAATATACAGTACCACCATGTGTCAAAACTGCAAACGTATGAACCCAAAAGTACAGCATGCAGCATATGGAGAGGATTAAATGAGAGTGAGAGAGTACTGTTATTTGTGGGAGCACACTAGGACTGCCAGGCTAAATGAAAGAGCCAAAGGATGCTTTTCTAAATCAAATGATAAAAATGTCACATAGGCAAGACGTAATATTGATGTGTTACTTCCAGTACTTAAGTATCCATTCAAAATCTCTACATTAAAATTTAATAAATTTAATACATTTTTTAACCCTCACCCAAAGATACGTTTATTGATTTTAGAGAGAGAGGAAGGGGGAGAAAGAGAGAGAGAAACATTGATCAGTTGCCTCCCAAACATGCCCCAACCAAGGACCAAGCCCGCAACCCAGGAATGTGCCCCGACCAGGAATCAAACCTGTAACCTTCTGATGTACAGGACAACGCTCCAACCAACCGAACCACCTAGCCAGGACAGAATTTAATACAGTCTTAACTTGCCTTCCTAATAATTTCATCTTTAAAAGTACATAAAGGAATGAAGGGAATTGTTACACTAGACTCAGTTCTGACTAGCAAGGAAGGATTTGTTTCTGATGTTTACATTATGGAAATCTTTCAACAAACATATGAAGTGAAATGCATCCCTCGCTTTCCTGAAGATAAAAGAAAGGGATCCTGTCAGCCTAGAATCTGTAATAGGGGAGAAAAGACATGTAATTGAGGCTTTAGGAAAATAAATTTCAGTAAGTTCACATAAATATAACCCCAGGGCAATAAAAAGGAATATATTGGGTTTTTTAAATTGTGAAACTGAGAAATTGCCCTGACTGTTGTGGCTCAGTGGATTGACTGCCAGCCTGTGAATCAAAGGGTCGCTAGTTTGTTGGCTGATTCCCAGTCAGGGTACATGCCTGGGTTGCAGGCCAGGTCCCCAGTAGGGGACATATGAGAGGTGACCACACATTGATGATTCTCACCCTATCTTCTTCCCTTCCCCTCTCTAAAAATAAATAAAATCTTTTTAAAAATAGAAATATTTTTTAAAAATTGTAAAACTGTGAAATTAAACTTTGTGCTATAACGATTACCTGTAGAAGTTGATATGACCCAACATGGCATTCTCTGATGAGTCTATATTTTGAAATGACGCATCCAAAAGATGAGAGAAAGGACACAAACCAAGCTGAATAAGAAAGTTATACAAACCCTGTAAGAAAGTGACAGAAGGCAAAAATCCAGTAGGAGCTGAAGAATGCTAAATGACGAGGACCACAGAAAGGACTTTAAAACACACACACACACACACACACACACACACACACACACACACACACACAGTCTGAAGCAAGAAGATGAAGGAAAGGATAAGCTGACTGCTTAGAGAAGATTGTGTTAAATGATAACAGAGAAAAAGCAGAGCTAGTCAATTGCTTCTTTCTTCCCCAGCAAGGAACATGATCTTCAAACCGAGAAATGTATAACAACAGATATCACAGAGAATAAATTGAAGCCCAACCTAAATGAGGAGCGAGTCAGACAGAACCTGGTATACAGGCTTCGCAGGCTGAACAAAAGATTGTAAGTCTCAGAACCACTGCCTCTCATCTCAGGGAAATTGAAAATAGGACAGGTGCCAGAAATCTAAGCCAGACAAAAATATAGATTTTCTAAAAGGAAAAAAAAGGATTATGGAATTTATAGAGTGAGCAAGCTTAACATTACTTTCTGCAATATTCTAGGATACATATTATGTAAACATCAGTGAACTAACCATTAAAACAGGCTAAACCAATTTCACATTATTATTATTTTTTAAAGATTTTATTTATTCATTTGTAGAGAGAGGGGAAGGGAGGGAGGAATAGAGGGAGAGAAACATCGATGTGAGTGAGAGCACTGATCGGTTGCCTCTTGTATGTGCCCTTACTGGGATGGAACCTACAACCCAGGCATGTGCCATGACCAAGAATTGAACCAGTGACCTTTCACTTTGCAGGACAATACCCATCCAACTGAGCTACACCAGTCAGGGGACATATTATTTTTTTGATAGAGCTAAAAGATAGATTGATTATAAGAATGCCAGGCACAACCAATCATTTTTTTCAGCATAATATTTTGCAAAGATGTTCATAACATTAATTTGAACAAGATGGAGGGACATCACTCAGTTTGTAACTGATTAGAGGGACTCACTGCTGGCTAGATGATTGTATTCAAATGTCTGTTAATACATCCATGTCCACCATGGAGGAAGGCCACTGAGGTTGTTTATACCTCTGTATATGTTCTTGTCATATTAACTACTTTTGGGGGAAAGTTCATATGAAGATAATATAAAGTGTAGTAGAGAGAATATTATGAAAAGAATAAGAATAAGCAATTCATAGAAGAAGAAATGTAAGATAGTGAAATCTAGTAATAACATTTCAGATTAGTGAAAACTAAAGCAATTAGTACAAAATAATATTAATAAAAGTGTGGGACAATGCTACCTTTGTACACGTTGCAGGAAATACATGAGTAGGCCTCTTTGGAGGACAATTTTGGTATTTGTTATCAGATTTTGAGTGCATGTATCTTTCAAGTAGCAATTTCACTTCTAGGTAACTAGCCTAGAGAAATTCCCAAACATGTATCCCAGAGTCATGTATCCCAAACTGAAAACAATCTTCATTTCTTTTTTAAATTATATTTTATTAATTATGTTATTACAGTTGTCTTGACTTTTCCCCTTCTGCTGCCCCTGCACCCAGCAACCCCCACTCCCCCAGCCAATTCCCCCACAATTGTTCATGTCTACTGGTCATGGGTATAAGTTCTTTGGCTACTCCATTTCTTATTCTTACTTTACATCCCCATGACTATTCTGTAACTACCTATTTGTACTTCTTAATCCTCTCACCTCTTCAACCATTCCCCCACACCCACCTCCCAACTGGCCACCATCCAAATGTTCTCCATATCTATGATTCTCTCTCTGTTCTGCTTGTTTGTTTAGTTTGTTTTTCAGATTCAATTGTTGATACTTATGTATTCATTGCCATTCTAATGCTCATGGTTTTGATGTTCTTTTTCTTAAATAAGTCCCTTTACCATTTCATATAATAATGGTTTGGTGATGATGAACTCCTTTAGATTTTCTTGTCTGGGAAAGTCTTTATCTGCCTTTTGATTCTAAGTTATAGCTTTGCTGGATAGAGTAATCTTGGCTGTAGGTCTGTGCTTTTCATGACTTTGACTATTTCTTGCCAATCCCTTCTAGCCTGCAAAGTTTCTCTTGAGAAATCAGCTGGCAGTATTATGAGAATTTGTCTGTAGGTAACTAACTTCTTTTCTCTTGCCACTTTTAAGATTCTTTATCTTTAACCTTTGGCATTTTAATTATGATGTGTCCTGCAGTGGGCTTCCTTGCCTCCATCTTGTTTGAGACTCTCTGTGCTTCCTGGACTTGCATGTCTATTTCCTGCAATGATTAGGGAAGCTTTCTTCATTACTTTTTCAAATAGATTTCCAATTTCTTGCTCTTTCTCTTCTCCTTCTGGCCCCCCTATGATGCAAACGTTGGACCTCTTGAAGTTGTCCCAGAGGCTGCTTATACTATCCTCATATTTTTGGGTTCTTTTTTCTTCCTGTTGCTCTGATTGGTTATTTTTTGTTTCCTTATGTTCCAAATCACTCTACTGTTGTTTCCCTGTAAATTGTTCTTTTTTTAAATTAGTGTATCCTTCGTTTCTGACTGGATCTTTTCTATGTTGTTGAGGTCTTCACTAATTTCCTTAAGCATCCTTTTAACCAGTGTTTTTAACTCTGCATCTGATAGATTGATTATCTCCATTTCATTAAGCTTTTTCTGGAGTTTTGTTCTGTTCTTTCACTTGAGCCATGTTACTTTGTCTCCTCATTCTGGAAGCTTCCCTGCGTTTGTTTCTATCTATTAGATAGAACTGCTTTGACTCTGTGTCTTGGTAGTGTGGCCTAATGTAGTAGGTGTCATAAAAGCTCCAGTAGCACTGCCTCCCCTTTCACCCAATCTGGGCACTTGAGGTGCACTCTCTGGATGAGCTGAATACACCCTCTGTTTGTAGTTGAACCTTCGTTGCTGTTATCATATCAGTAGAAGGGATTTACACAGCCCAGTCAGCTGCAAGGATTGGCTGTGACCACTTACCACTAACCTCCACCCTCTGTAAAAGATCAGCTGTGCAGGGGCATGGTGGTGGTGCTCCAACATGGTCTATAGCTGTCCACTGGGTACACTGGCCCTGGGTGTTTCTTGGGTGGCTCAGGCCAAGTTCAGCCCCCATCTGTGTTTTTTCTGGGGCCACCCTGCCTGAGCTATAAAGCAATCTAATATGGCTGCCACTTGTGCTGGGCTTGGAGATTCCCAGTGAAGCCAAGCTGTGAATATAGGATGGCTGTTGTTTGTGCCAGGTTTAGGGCTCACTGAGGCCAGCTGTTGCTTGTTTCAGAGGATTTAGGAGCTATGAAGCATGAGCCAAGACCAGCCATTCATATGGAAAAGAAGCTGGGGTGGGCCAGTAAGTTGGGTGGGGTAGAATCTCTGGGGATCTCCAAGGCAGGTCAAACAGTGCTAGCGACGTTGATGGAGTCTCAGATGTGGCACCAGTTTGCCAGCTCTGTGAGGGGAGGGTTTAGAAAGGGACCATGGCCTCTGTTTGCCTTGATGCTAGACACTTCAGTTTCTCCCTGCTCTCCACTAATGCCTTTCAAGCTGCTGCCCTGGTGCTGGAGCTCAGAGAGAGGGAGTCTTAATAGATGAGTCCATGTGTAGGTTCTTTAAGAATAACTGCTTGGGGCTCCAGAAGTTTCTTTCTACAACTCAATCCATGCTGGTTTTTGCATCCAGAAGTTGTGGGTACTTATCTTCCTGGCACTGGAAGCCTGGGCTGGGAGACCTGGTATGGGTCTGGGACTCCTTCCTCCCAAGATCTCTCCGGAATTCTTATTCACCACACATGGGTGAGGGACTAGCCTATCGAAGTCTGTGCTCCTTCTACCAGTTTGGATGGATGTCATTCCTTTAATTCCATGGTTGTCAGACTTCCATTCAACTTGATTTCTGATGGTTCTGAATGATGGTTGTTGCATATTTTAGTTGTAATTTTGAGGTGGTTGTGTGAAGAGGTAAACCATGTCTGCCTATGCTGCCATCTTGACTGGAAGTCAACAATCTTCATGTCTATCAACAAGGGGAAAGTTAATTAGTTGTACAATCCCTACAATGGAAAACTGTGCATCAGATAAAACATAAGTAATATATGTAAACACTGACATGGAACATTCTCTAAAATATATTATGAAGTAAAAAGGGCAAATTTCAGAAGAACAAGAACAATATAAAACTCCCAAAATGAACTGTTTCCAGAAGGGAAAAAGTGCATCAGAAAAAGTCTTGAAGAATACATTTCAAGCCAAGCTGGATGAATTCTACTGGAGAGGGGTATGGCATTAGAGGAAGGGCCAAGGGGAACGTTCACTTAATCTATGTTTGTTTTTATGCAATGTTAATGTTACTTAACATATTACTTGTAAAACTGAGAATAAACAAAAAGACCTCTTTTTAAAAATATAATGTTTTCAAGAAAAGGAAGGGCACCAGGCACAAGTCTGAAGATATATGTCCTGGTCCTGGCTCTGCACTTGCTCGTAAGCCACCTTGCTGCTCTGAGCTTCAGTGATCCCACCTATAAAAACTGATGCTAAAATGAGGTGACATAAAAACAAGATTTAATGAACTTTACAGTACACCAAAATTCTTTATAATTAAGATATATATAAATTAAAATTTCAGGTGACTGAAGTCAGGATGGGGAGCAAATAAATGAAATAATCAAAACAAGGTCTAAATTCTTTTAATGAATTGTAACATTGGGCCTCAAACAACCAGAATAATTCAATAAGGATGAGTATAAAGTTTTATTTATAGCTTCAAAAGTATATTGCATAAGTGCAGGATATAAAATATCTAGTGTTCAAATCATTATTGTAAAATATGTTAGAAGTAGTTACGTATGTTGATGCTAAAAATGGAACACAATTTCAAGTCATATTAAGAGAATGAATGGTAAATGGGATGTGGTCACAGTTGCCAACTGGATCATCCACCATAGTTGACTGGCCTAAGCTGGTTGGGCAATTAGAAACACTAAAATATGTATAATACAGAAACATACCAGATTTCTCTTAACTTCTCTCCACTGAATGCCATACAAAAATATTTAATATTTCAATAATTTTCATTATCATTTCCATTATATTGGAAGCTCCTTCAGAGCAAGCACTGCAAATTATATTTCTTAATTCCCTATAAAACTTGGAGGAGAGCTAGGCATATAAAAGGCATTTACTAATGTATAGAGAGAATATTATAAAAAGAATATTATGAAAATATATATTAAACAGAATAAAACATTTTTTGAGACTGAAAATAATGCAGTTCCCACTTCCATCATTCTGAATATCCATAATGACATACACAATTCCTAGACATAACAGAGTGAGTTGAACCCATACTGCCAGTTAATTTTTTAAAATGTGTTACATTTATATGCGCTTGTTTTCTTGGGATGTTCTTTTTCTTTAAAGCAGAGTGCAGTTGAAGTTTCAATTGATTCATTACTGTATCATATTAGTAAAGGTGTTATGTGCAGAAGATTTTATGCTATAGGTGGCAAAAATGGCTGACATCTGTTAGAATGTGAGAGGAAATTGTCCATCAATGGGGACAACTATTTAAGCAAGGAAGCCCTTTGTAAAGTTTTATGAGAATTAAAACACATATCATTTTTCTCTCTGTTAAAAAAAAGTTCATTCAGAGTACTAATTTTAGCCTTCTCAGATATGTACTCTTGGAGGAGGCAGTATAGGAAAGGTGGGAGCAGTATCTATCACTATGTACTGTTTCTGTGAGTCCTTCTCCTTAACATCTACCTCTGGTTTGCCTCAATCATCCAATACACATTAAGTGTGTGTGTGTGTATGTGTTTATGTGTATATGTGTATATGTGTATGTGTGCATATATATACACACACATGCACATACATATATATTTATATAGCATATGATCCAGTCTTCCTCCTGTTCTGAAATAGGCCTCAAATTCATGACTTTTTAGAACTTTTACGATGCATTTTCAGGACTGAAAAGAACTTGGCTATAGCTGTAGAAAGTAGATTTTAAAACCCTAATGACCAGTTTTCTCCTACTGTCGTATTTTAAAATATTGTTTTTCTCTAACTCAATTAATCAATAATTTGAGTTTGAGAAGACAACAAAAGGAAATATATTATAGCACTTTGATTGGTGAGATAAGAAATAAGATGTAGGCATGTGTCACAGTGGGGATGGAGGTAGCGTTCAGGATCCTAGCAGAAATAGGTGTGTCCAACCTGGGGCCTGCAGGCCACGAGCAGCCCAGGATAGCTATGAATGAGAATGGCACAACATAAAACTGTAAATTCACTTTTTCTATTCATCAGTTTTTGTTAGTGTTTGTGTATTTAATGTGTGGCCCAAGACAACGCTCCTTCTTCCAGTGTGTCTCAGAGATGCCAAAAGGTTGGACATCCTTGGAAGCTGTTTATGAGGCTTCCAGTCAAGATGGTGGTGCAGGTAAACACAGCTTGCCTCTCCACACAACTGCATCAAAATAACAACTAAACTATAGAACAACAGTCGTTCAGAAACATCCGAAATCGAGCTGAATGGAAGTCCTACAACTATGGAGTTAAAGAAGAAACCACATTGAGACTGGTAAGAAGAGTGGATATGTGAAACAGGCTGGTCTCACGCCCACATGTGACAAGCAAAAATCAGGAGGAATATCTCAGGAGCAAAAGGTCCCAGCCCCACACCAGGCCCCCAGCTCAGGGTTCCAGTGCCAGGAAGAGATCTCTCCATAACTTCTGGCTGTAAAAATCAGTGGGGATTGAGGCTGGGGAAGAGTAAGGCTTCTGAAGTCCCAGGCACTTCCTTTTAAAGGGCCTGAGCACAGACTTACTTGTATTCACTCCTTCTGAGCTCCAGCATGGGGACAGGAGATTGAAAGACATCAGAGACATACAAGGAGGAACTGAATTGTATGGCATTAGGACAAGAGCTGGGGAGCAGCTTTCTCCCAGAAATAAGTGCTATCAGAGGTTATTGTTCCTTTTCAGAGCCTTCCCCTCACAGAGCTACAGAACAAATAGACTGGCAAATATCTGAAACTCCATCAACCTGGCTTACACTATTTGTCTCATCTTGATGATTCCCTGAGGCCTTGCTCTACCTAACTTTCAGGCCCACCCATGATGTTCCCAGTGGCTTTTCCATACAAATAGCTTGTTTTGACTCATGGTTCAGATTTTCCTAAATTATCCCAAACAAGCAGCATCTGGCTTGAACATATCCTGTACATCTTGCTAAGTTGCCCCAGGCCCAGCACTACCAGCACTTGGCCTTGGTTCAAAGCTTGGGCTCACCTCCAGGTGCTAGGCACCTCCAAGCCCAGCAAAATAGAAGCCATCTGCAGATGGCTTTGTAGCTTATGCTATGACCCCGGACAAAACACAGGTGGAGGCTGGCCTTGGGCATGCCAACAGCAATCAAGGCTCGACTGCAAGAGGGTGAACTCAGCTCATGTGATAGGCAAACTTTGAGTACACAGACTGGGTAATAGCATAGGCCATGCCACTGGATTCTACAGGACACCTACTACATTAGGCCACACTACCAAGACAGAGTCAAATCAGTTCTACCTAAAACACAGAAACAAACACAGGGAGGCTTCCAAAATGAGAAGACGAAGAAATATGGCCCAAATGAAAGAATAGAACAAAACTACAGAAAAAGAGCTAAACAAAAGAGAGACAAGCAATCTACTAGATGCAGAGTTCAAAACACTGGTTATAAGAATGCTCAAAGAACTTAGTGAGGTCCTCAACAGCATAAAAAAGATCCAGTCAGAAAAAAAGGGATATACTAATTAAAATAAAGGATAATTTAAAGGGAATAGTTAAAGTGAGAATCAAATCAGAGATCTGGAATATAAAGAAACAAAAAACAACTAGTCAGAACAGCAAGAAGAAAAAAGAATCCAAAAAAAATTGAGAATAGTTTAAGAAGCCTCTGGGACAACTTCAAGAGGTTCAATTTTCACATCATAGGTATGCCTGAAGAAGAAGAAAGGGTCCAAAAAAAATGGAAAACTATTTGAAAAAATAATGACAGAAAACTTTCCTAACTTGGTGAAGGATATAGACATACAAGTCCAGGAAGCACAGAGAGTCCCAAACAAGATGAACTCAAAGAGGCCCAAACCAAGGCATGTCATAATTAAAATACCAATTGTTAAATATAAAGAGAGACTCTTAAAAGCAGCAAGAGAAAAGCAGTTAGTTACCTACAAGGGAGCTCCCATAAGACTGTCAGCTGATTTTTCAAAAGAAACTTTGCAGGTAGAAGGGATTGGCAAGGATTATTCAAAGTGATATGATAAAAAGCAAGTATCTACAACCAAGATTATTGTATTCTGTAAAGCTATCATTTAGAATTGAAGGATAGATACAGAGCTTCCCAGACAAAAAAAAAAAACTAAAGGAGTTCATCACCCAAACAGTGTTATATGAAACATTAATGCATCTTCATAAAGAAGATCAAAACTATGAAAAATAAAATGGCAATAAATATGTATCTAGCAATGGTTGAATCTAAAAAACAAATAAACAAGCAGAACAGAAACAGAATCATAGATATAGAACATTTTGAAGGTTTCCAAATGGGAATACGGTCAAGGGGATGGGCAAAAAAGATTAAGAGATTAAGAAGTACAAATTGGTAGTTACCGAATAGTCATGGGAATCTAAAGTACAGCATAGAGACTAGAGTAACCAAAGAACACACATGCATGACCCATGGACGTGGACACAAGTGTGAGGATTGCCTGAGGGAGTGGGGAGGGTTGAGTGGAGTGGGGCACACAGGAAAAAATTGAGACAACTGTAATAACATACATAATAAAATATAATTTTTTAAAAAATGAAGCTGTTTACAAAGTTTGGAGAGGCATAATGGAAGCCACAAGGGTTGGGTAAGTGCCCAAAGCTAGCCATATGACAACCCCCAATCCTAAAGGGAGAAGAGAAAAGAGTGGTAGCCAGACTCCGCCCTCATAAAAGAGGCCACCCAACAGGAGCCTTTGGGAGAGAAACAACCGGGAACCCAGCAAGAGGGATTTAGGGGACTGAATGCCACACCTTGTTCTTCTACTATCTTCCCATCCCCTGCTAGCCCCCGGTGGCCAAACTCAACTGGAGTCAGAGAGCCAAAAAGCTGGTCCATGCAGTGCCAATAGGTAAGCTTCCAGGGGCGTGGTGCAGGGTAGAGAAGGGTGGAGAGTGCATTTAGAGGAATTAAGTGGAGAATATTTAGCACAATGTATGGTCTTGCCCCATATGCAACTCCATGGGCACAACAGCTCCTTTGTTCATTTGCCAATTTTAATTTATTAAATTTCAAATACATTGGCACACTTTCTAGTTGCCTGACACCTGAATTTTGTCGTATATTTGGGGAAGTTACCACATTCAGAGCCCTTTCTCTCCAAGATAGAAGACAGAAAACTTACTTCCCAGGCCCTCATTTACAGTTAGCTTGTTAACATGTGATTTAGAGTACATCAGTCAGACATATCCAATCACAGCTGTTCCTGCCTGAAGAAGGAGCCTTTGCACAGAATCCATTTTATTGCCGAGGATGGCGAGAGAGGGCACTGGCTTTCAGGACGAGCAGAGGCCACAGCTGAGCTCCCATGACTGGAGCAGTACAAACACACTGCACAGTTTCAGAGGGTTTCATTCACAGTATGGTATGTTCTGCATAGAAATGGCATTGATGCTGGTGGCAACTGTAGTTTCAATAAGCCAAGTGCCTATCAGCCTCTACTTCACTATAGCATCTAATGTTCAGTGCTTGCAGCAAGGGTGGTTTTCTCAGGAGGCTAGTTCCAAAGTTTGAAGCCCTATTTCTGGAAGTTTATCCTCAGGCCTGATTCTAGCCTTCCCAACAATTTTTTGGTATGTCATAAGTTACTTCTCCGCTGAATCTTCCAGAGTCAGTTTCTTGTAAAACACTGTACTTCTTTTTTCATATCTACTCTTATTTTTTATGCTCTTATATTTATCTGAATTAGTCACTTAATAGGACATGGCCATGTGAGATAATGAGAAACATCCTGGTTAACTTTGCTTTCTGTCTGGAGCAAGAAATGACAGTATGTACATATTTGCATTTTAAAAAGACATTGGACTCCAGTCAAAATGGAGGCATAGGTAAACACACCTCACTTCCATGCACAACGATAGCAAAAAAATACGAGACTACAAAACAGATATCACCCAGAATTGTCAGAAAATTGAGCTGTGTGGAAGTCCAACAACCAACGATTTAAAAGAAACCACATTCATCCAGACAGAAGGGACAGAGGTACAGAGAGGCATGGAGAGGCCCAGAGACGTGGAGTGGTGCAAGGAAAAGTGGAGACAGGAACGGGTGGATGCGCACCCATGTTTGATGGATAAAAAGTGGGAGGGATACCTCGGCAGCAAGGGATCCCAGCCCCAGCCCTGACCACCCAGCCCAGAGCTTCAGGGCCAGGAAGACAAATCCCCATAACTACTGGCTATAAAAATCAGTGGGGGTTGGAGTGGTGGAAGAAACTGTGGGATTCTCAAGAGACTCCTCTTAAGGGGCCTACAACAGACTTAGGACTCACACAGACCCACCCCCTCAGGGATTCAGCACCAGGGCAACAGCTAGAAGTACATCACCAGCATACAGGGGGAATGTGAACTGCAAGAACCTGGAGACAGCTTCTTCCTGGGCAAAATTCCAGAGGCCAGGCAGTTGCATTGTCCCCACACAGAGCAACAGAGCCATGACACAGGTGCATAGGTAAAGATGGATACACTATAAAAAAGGAAACAAAACGACATTACAGAGTTCAAGAGCAAAACAAAGATTGCTATCTCCATGGACAAGAAAAACCAACAGAATACCAAAGGCCGAGCTGGGCTGAAGCCATAGATCTGTTGGTCTCTAGGTCCAGAATTAGGTAGTGGTGGCTTCTCCACAGCCTATTCCACCTGAGACAAGGGGCCTGAATTAGGGTGACTGCCTTAGTCAAAAACTGCCTGAGCTATGACTTAGGAGGGGCTGTGTACCTAAGGAGGTGAGAGGTCACAGATCCAGCCTTGAAATGAAGACAAGAACCAAGACACATGTTGGCCTTGTGACTAGACCTGAGAGATCCCTGACATTGCCATGGCCAAGACCCTGAATTGCCTTTATAGCACCTGGTTCAGAAAGGAATTCCAGGGGGCTAAGCAAAGAGACAACCACAAAACCAATGGATTTATAGAAGTAGACACAAGAAAAGAGGTGAGAAAGCTAACTGAAAATAAACAAAAACAACTCAATTCAAAATAAACTTGCAAATAAAAATTCCAAAAATCCATGAAATCTAATCCTAAAAAACAGTCAATAAAATAGGGAATCAGAACATAAATTCACTCCAGAAAGAAATTTTCATGAGCATTGTAGCAAACTGGTTAAAACAAGGAAGTATAAGGAAATAAATAAGAGAATGACTATAAAAAGAACTAGCAATTGTGAAATGGAAACAGGCATAGATGAGACAAGAACAGATGGATATGCAAAATAACCAAAAGGTACTTTTTTTAATAAAGATTTTATTTATTTATCTTTAGAAAGACAGGAAGGGAGAAAGACAGGGAGAGAAACATCAATGTGTGGTTGCCTCCCACACGACCCCCACCAGGGATCTGGCCCACAACCTAAGCATGTGCCCTGACTGGGAACCGAACCGGCAACCTCTTGGTTCGCCAGCTGGTGCTCAATCCACTGAGCCACACGAGCCAGGGCCCAAAAAGAACTCGTGACAAGAGAAAGGTAGTCCTTGAAATTTTAAAAATACTTAATAAATGAAATGAAATCTAGACACAGTAGAGGAAATACTGATCTCTGGGAAGATCAAACTGAGGAGTTCACCCTAAATTCAACAGAGATATGGGGTGGTTAAATACATATAACATGAGTCCCAGAAAAAATGAGAATGAAAAGAATGACAGAGAAGCAATGCAAGTTGTTTAACATAAAAATAAAAGCTCATAATTCTCCAGAGCAAAAGAAAGACTTAAGTCCTCAGATTGAAAGTTTACCCTTGGTAACAAAAGTATAAAAATAAATAAATCCCCACCTAAGAAACTGTAATGACACTTAAAACAGAAAGAATAAAAGGAAATCTTAAATGTGCCAGAAAGAAAACCCAGAAAAAGATGTGTGTGTGTGTGTGTGTGTGTGTGTGTGTATGAAGAATAATTCTATCAGGCTTCTCAGCAGCAACATTACATGGTGCATGCAATGAAGAATGCCATCTTCAAAATGCTGAATGAACAAAACTCTCAACTTAGACTGTTTTATCCAGATAAACCACAATTTGAGTGATGAAGAAAATACATATATTTTCAGACATACAAAACAAAAACTATAATCTGCAGATCTCCATGGAAAGAAACTGTTTTGCCAACCAGGTTTCCTACCCACCCCTTCCTCACTCTCTTCCCTGCCTATGCCCTGCATGGCCTGTGACCTTGCTCATGTTTTTAACCCTTTCCCTTGGGTCTCCCTTTATTCTTCCTCACTACTCTTCTCCTCCTCTAACATGGATCTCCTTATCCCCACAGTATGGACATCAAGTATCTGCATCCTTCTGAATCTTACCACTCTAAGCCAAGGGCTACGGCTCTTGTGGCCTAGAGCTTCTGGTGCCTCCTTCCCTAGAGCATGCAACCTGGGCCACCTAAGATCAGAAGCAGGGAGAAATGCTTCCCCATTATCCTTCAGGCATCAGCTTTGTGCAGGGGATGTAATAAAGGTAAGAAATGAGAGTCAGGGGAAAAAAAGGTCCAGGTCATGGGCAGAGAGCTGTGACAGGAGGGAACGGCGAGAAGTCCAACTCTTGCTATGATGAGTCACAATCTTAAAATGTTTCTGTCTTTCCACTGCTGCATTTGTGTGTGTGTGTGAGAGAGAGAGAGCAAGAGACTGAGACAAAGACAGAGAGAGGAGGGAGACTGAGATTTTGTGGTTCTTTAACATATGTGTCTCAAATCAGGAGCGTCAAATGTAACAACACATTAGTTTCTTATCTTAGATAATAGGGTTTAATGGAATTTTCCATTCAACCAAGCACCATTCTCACTTGTGTTTCGAAATTGTGGTGAACAGGGATCCTCCCACACAAAAATGTATTGACCTAAGGCCTGATCTTTCCCCAGTGCACAGTCTTACTGGTTAAAGCCTCAATTCTCCATCTTCAGTGAAGTAGCTTAATCTGTGCTCTGAATGCAGAAGGACCCTCACTAGGTATCTATGTCTTCTTTTCAGTTTCTGGGGTTTGCGTGTTGCTTTGAGAGTGGAGTTTGTTCACAGAGGTATTTGTAGTCATAAAGAACTTTTATTTCAAGCCTGGTGGAATCTTGACCAATTTAACAGCCTATTAATTTTTAAAGAGGCCTGACAGAAACAAAATTAAGGCCATTTCTGATGACTTTGGAACAATCAAATTTAATTTCCCCAAAGCACCACATAAATGGAGAGCAGAAAACTTGCAAATATGATAAAAAGTGACAGATATTTTTCAAAGCCTGATGAGAAACATAAGTGGTAGATGCATCTCTAAAAAGCCAAGTAATTTGAGTTATAGTTTAAAAATAAGAGATTAAAATATGTGCCATCTCTCAGCAGCTTTTGCAAATGAAATGTCTTTTATGGCATTTATTTCTCTTTTCTTTGATTACAAAGAACATATAGAAAAAGGCAGAGAGGAAAAATGCAAATTGGGGCACTGCCCTAGAGATAGCCATGATCAATTTTTGGGGTGTACTATTTTTTAACTGGCTTTTTCTCTCTATATATGATAATTAGCTTAATATATTATAAAATTTTCTTATGAACTTTAATATTGCAGCAATAACATCATTCTATGATTGCAGAGTATCCCATTGTTTCAATGTATCATAATTTTTTTAACCAATCCTCTTTTTGGCTATTTGGATGTTTTCAATTTCTCACAATGATAATGTTGCAATAAACACATTTTTACAAAAATCTTTCTTACACATCTTGGATTATCTTTTAAGGTGACTTCTGAAACTGTTTTTTTTCTTCCTGAAAGCTGGAGTAACTGACTTGAGAGAGAACTTTTAAGTGCCAACTTTCTTCTAGTACATGCTCTCCTAGGAGTGTTGGCTTTCTGGTGCATAGTGGTGCCAAATACTGGAAGGCTTGATCTTAGCAGCTAAGATGGCTGCATCATTGTTAATGGACAGGCTCATGATTAATAAACTCTTCATTTCCATCTTAAAACCCTAGAATTGTTTTTGCCGTTCTATTCAAACAAATTAAGAACAAAACAAAACAAAAAAAATCCTGGACAGACCCGTTTGCCAACTTTTTGATGCAGCTGAAATTAATTCTGATGTGTTTAATGTAAGATTGAGGACTGTTCTCTGATGTGTTTAATGTAAGATTGAGGACTGTTATTTTTAAAGTTTTAGCAACTGTTCCTATGCCTCCCCAATGCCAATTTTTGGTGAAGTTTATCAGATCTGTAATGTACATTTTAATGAACTCCATGGTTGAGCCTAGCAGAATTCTGCAAAACTTAATTGAAATTTTAGAGAAACTTGATGGGTATCTTAACACACAGTTCAGTCCTAGTTAGCATGAGTCAGAAAAAAAAGACATGTTTGGCTCATGAAATGGCTGTCCTTACATTAGCAGTCTCTCTTAAATCCCAGCAGGCAGAAAATGAAGTCACTTTGGACCAAAGCCTAAGAATACAATGACTTCAGAACACAAAACCCTTACTTAAGGGGGAGTTTATAATAGTCATCCCAGCAAGAAGTAGAATTTAAACTCCATGGGATGTTAGTGACACTGTTTATTTTTCGAATAGCCAAAAGGATGGGGGAGGGGCAGATGGGACAGAGTTTTCTCCTATTTATGTTTCATTTCATTGCTTTGCTTTTATCCGTGTTTTTTGATAGCACAATATCTAAATGCATAATTATGAGCTACAGTAGTTCTCATAATTTCATCACCATTAAAGAAGAAGGGAAAAATGCAGGTACATCCCAGCTGGCCTAATTACTGGTAAAGGAAACCTTACTGATTAAAATAAAATATTTTTTTCAATATAATTAACAGTGTTCTGAAAATCTTAGGTTTTCAAGATGCAGCAGCTGAAAATTAAGTTTATTGCTTATGGAAAAAGCAGATTTTTCTGGCCGAAAACAAATAATTAGGGTAAATGGGCATGATAAAAGCACAGCATTTCTGAGTCAACTCATACTTTTAGCAGTCCTGACCCCAAAAGAATTAGAATCAGTTTTTAATAACGGCCAAGTCAAAAGTAGCAGTGAAGAACTTGCTGTTCGTGGTAACTTTCATAATCACAGCTTGTTTTCTTCTTATAACCCTCTATCATTTGATTTATAAAAGTTGGAAAACACTGCCTGGCTCATTAATAGTGTATATGAGTTCAGACTAAAAGGATGCCAAAGAATGAGAAGCCTTAGAAGGGCTGGGAGAGGAATCCAGATGAGAAACAGAGGCTGTACTGAAAGCCTGCGGGGACTTGGGGCACAATTCCAACCACACCCTGCTCTCCCATAACTGAGTCAAAGCAACATATTAGGAGCACAGAGTGACTGTAAGAATTAAAGCTCCCTCATGCCCCCTCTTTATAACCTAAATGAAGAAAATCATGTGATATTTCATCATCTATTTGTAACTCAAGGTGAATTAGAATTGAGAAATGAGGTGAAATGTCTGAGATCCATGGGTGTGAGTGTTGTGACTTTGGGGAGAGAGAGCAGAGTCAGGGCCTAACAAGATGAGTCTGGGCTTATTGTCAAGCTGGCCAGGCTCGGAGGAGGGGATTGGGCTTCTCCCTGAGGAATACGGGCATATAAATCACCTGATGACAGGGCCCCATTCCCTGACTAAGCACATAGGAAATAGGAATTACTGGGGGAGGGTCCGTGAGGTTTTATACACCAGAAACAATAATAAACAGCACTTGGACTTTAGAGTTTACAAAGCGCTTTCATCTTTTCTTCCTCATTTCTTTCCATGGACTCCTCAAATTTCCTACCTTAAGTAAACTCTTAAGAGAAATTATGCCCAAAATAGTGTGAAATTCCCAAGCCAGGGAAAGATCCAGCAAGGGGCTCTAAATAAAATGATGAGAAAACTAGTTTCTGAGGGAATAGTGAGCCCAGGCAGTGTGAAGCACTGTGGACTTGCTGAGCTGGTGGGCTCACTCAACAGGCTCAATTTTGTTCTGCTCCCCCAGGGTGTTCAGAGAGATAGAATATTCCATGAAGAGCATGTTCAGGCCTCTTTTACCCAGACTGTGGTAAAGAGCCACCAGATGGGACTGGGAAGACCTTGCTGCCTTCAAGCCTTCATTCCCCTCCCAGGAAGACACATGACATTTCCAGAGGGAAAGAATGCTATTCATCTTTTTTGCAATCTAATGAGGCTCGCATTCCGAAATAAGTGAGTCAATGACCAAAACTGAGCTTATTCCCACACTTCAGATTCCCAGTGCATGACTTGGCTCTGGGAAAGAAGGATCCACCTGATACAATAACCCTTATGAAGTTTTACAAACAGCCTGCAAATTCCAATAGCTACCCTTGCCATCAATATCATAGCTGTGTGTTGTTAACCAAACCTACTTCACCTATGAGAGGTATTAACTCAGGGAGACCCACCTCAGCCAAAGTCAATGGCTCTTTAATGTTACCATCTGCAGTAAGGCTCAGTAAAGCATTTGTCAGAGCCAGCTTTGGTTTTGCCCCCATTGTGAAAGCTTTGTAATCCTAAAGGGACCTGGACCATGGACGTAGCAGCACCAGCTATGGGTCCAGCAGGCTGAGCTATTTTGAGCATTAACCAATTCGTGGAAGCATTGAGGAATCCTTGGCTTTAGGGGATGGGGAAGGCATTCGATGAAGGTGCCTCATGTCTCTCTCTCTTCTCAAGCTTAAGTAAGTCCATCTTTACCCTAGCAGCCCTGGGCTTGCTGGAGATGGATCAGGACTTCTCCAGGTCTTCAGGTTAGGCCTGAAAGTTAGTTAATTAAATGATAACTTGAGGTTTGGTGATAAGGGAGCAACAACTGCCGGGGACCCTGTAAAGCCAAGTGGTAGCAAGCAAGGCTTTACAAGGCTCCCTCTCATATCCTCCAGAGCTTTTCACTGTTCTAGGGGGCCCAATGTTGTCCATGAGCATTGGTAAATAGAAGACCCAGTGAAGGTGACTCAGCCAGAGAGAGGTAGCAAGAGAGAAAAAATAAAGGCAAAGAGAAAGCTGGAGAATGAGCAATTTAAGGGAATACAGGAAGATCCAGAAGGGGGATTGAGAAAGGGCAGTTACTGTAGCTGCACTCACTCTACTCGATGGCCCTCAGTATCTGATACATACTATTTGTAGCCTATTTTTTTTAATTCTCACCCAAGGACATGTTTTTATTGAGATAGATATATATATATATATATATATATATATATATATATATATATTTTTTTTTTTTTTTTTTTTTAGAGAGAGAGAGGAAAGGGGAGAAAGAGAGAGAAACATTGATCAGTTGCCTCCCATACATGCCCTGCCCAGGACTCAAACCCACAACCTTTTGATGTTCAGGATGATACTCCAACCAACTGAGCCACCTGGCCAGGGTTGCAGCCTACTTTTTGACCACAGATTTTTGCATTAACAGGTAGTTGTTCTTATTTGCACTTCATAGATGGAGGCATAAAGAGTTAGAGCTGAAGCATCCTTGCCCAAAACACACAGTGAAACAGTCAGTGATTTCCTCAGCCCTTCATTTGTCCTTTGGCCTTAGAGATTAAAATATATATTGATTAAGCCTAATTCTACATGTTCTTTCAAATATCTCTCTCACTGAATTCCAAGACACAATCTACCATCACTGTTATGCATACTTCTTGAGCAGAGAACAATCTATTGTTGTTTTTTCAGAATTGTACTGAAGCATCAGAATAATGAAAATAAATTAGAGAATTTTGAAAGATGGAAGCAACCTTTGAGCTCATTGAGCTCATTCTCCTTATTTTGTGGATTAGAAGCCTGAGTGCAGTCCAAAGAGGTGAAGAGGTTTAACAAAATCACCTGGCTGCACAGGGAAATCGGGAATTGCAATTTTGATATCTTGTTTGCTAGGAAGCTATCTACTGAAGAGTCTTATCAGACTTGGGTTTGTTTCTTTTCTCATCCCCAATCCAAAGTAATTAGTATTCCCATACCATTCCAAATTGGTGAACAATAGCAAAGAACTCAGTGTGATCCAAAGCACTGATTTCTGGTGTTTCTTCAAGGGCGATTTTAGCTTTCAATCTGTTAACCATAAGGAATATTGAATTTAGCAAAGTACATCAAAGTTTTCTATGCAATATGTTAAGAACAGCTGAAACCAATTAAATGCTAATCAATTTTACCCTGTCTGAATCAGAGTGGAAAAAATGTTCCAAAGGTCTCTCCACCCTGAGATGTTCTTGGCAATGGATCTCTGTGCTGCAGGCCCCCTCCCATCTCTCTTAGTCATATACATGCAGGAAGAGACTTGGCCAACTCCCTTCAGATCCAAGAGGGAAGAAGAACCTAGCCCAGACTTTTACCTTGAAATAAAAGTTCATCCTGGAAGGAGAAGGCTGCAGATGCTGCGACAATGCAGAACACAATTGTGAAAATAGGAGAGACTAAGAAAGGCAGTGTTGGCCAGCCACATTTGTCAATCCTCTGTGGACAACTCATGGACTCACCAAGCATTTCTAATGTTGCTTTCCTCCAAGTTCCACCTTCTTCATGAGAGACAGGTAGCAAAGCAAAAGATTTTCAAATCTGACAAATGGGGGTTTGAATTTGGGCTCTGCAATTACTAGATTAGGCAAGTTATTTAACCTCTATAGGTCTCAGTTTACTTATTTGTTAAAGGGGGATAACAATACCAACCTTCAAGATTAAATGAGATAATGTTTAAAAGTATCCAGTACATAGTAGATAATCAGTAATTGCTAGTTTTTTCACATATCATGTCTCCTAATTAATTTTTCATATAGTCCTTTTCTTATATTCATACCATTTCAGTCACTTCTATTAGCATATTTTGTTACAATGTGTCTACCTATCTATCGGACTATACTACTATATCTGTCCTAGAAGACAGATGAATGAGAATATGTGTATCGAAAAACCACAAGGCAAAGTGCCCTGATTCACTGCTTGTGTACAGAATAAGGAACATATTAATCTTGATTCTGTCCAGGGTTTTGTGTCCAGAGTAGCTATCAGTTTCTAGCCCCAAGGCTGCAACTCTGAGGGGCTCTGGAAGATGCTTACAGTTCACCAATTTGTAGTACCAATATGTGTGTACATATATTTTTTTAATCTGTTAACTTTCATGCACTTATGTGTATAAAAATATCTATGTAGGTAGATAGACATGTCTTAAATTATACCTTTATTTTATTAACTTAATTTATTTTTATAAATCAGTTCACGTTTTGATTAAATACATTTATATCATTAACTAATTAATTAAATATATATTACTAATTTGGTGCATTTATTCTTTTGTATTTGTGTAAAGGGTAGGAGTGGGAAGGGAAGAAATAATGTACCATAATAAAATCACCAAGTGTTTATTAAGATATAAAAGAGATACAGTTACTTCTGCTTCCAGGAAGATGGAAAAAACATACTTTTCCATATTTCTTCCATTAAGCACAACTGAAAACCCTGGATATGAAATATATGACAAATATAAGAAAATTCTGAAAGGTGGAGGGAATACAGGACTTCAGGACCCTAGGAAGGCATGGTGGTAAATTCCCTGGGTTGTTTTAGTTTCATAGATCCCAGACCTGGAGCTGAAGAACATGCAACTCAGGAACGGCAACAGATGCAGACAAAAGAAACTCTCAACAGAAGCCTCCTCTCTCTAGCCAAAGGACCAAAAAGCAGGTATTGTAGTAAGACAGAAAACTTTCAGACAAAACCAACTCTACTCCAGTGACATAAAGGGAAAACCATGCTTCAACCTCTCCACACTAGCAAAGTCCTAGTGAGGAGCTTAGAAGTCTACTCTTGGGAGCCTATAATGAGGCATCCCAACACTTTCTGCTGAGGTGGTGAAACAGTGTCAATAAAAACCACATGTAGAGCTGGACGTCCATCTTCACTTGGCAGTTATGAGACATCAGTCAACTTCTCTGCTGGGATGGTGTCAGAGGAGACATAGTGAAGAGGCAGGAGTTTTACCATCATACTGTGGAGACCAGGTAACCTTGACTATGGGCCAGGGGAGACCACATGGAGAATCAGAACTCCCAATCCTGTCCCACAGTAATGACAGTCTTCCGGCCTTGGGTATCAACTGATCAAGTATCAAAAAAAATTACTTGTCATACAAGAACCAGGAGTATCTCAAGCTGAGTGAATAAAAGACAATTAATAGATGCCAACACTGATATAACAGAGATATTAAAATTATCTTTAAAAGACTTTAAAACAACCATGATTAAAATGCTTCGGTGAGCAATTATAAACATGTTTGAAACAAATGAATAGTAGAAAGTCTCAGTAAAGAAACAGATGACATAAAGAACCAAATGCAAACTTTACAACTGAAAATACCCAAATTAAAATCTCAATAGGCTCAACTGCAGATTGGGGAGGACAGAGGAAAGAAGCAGTAAAATTAATGATAGAAATTACCTAATATGAACAACAGAGAAAAATGGACTGAAAAAAATAAACAGCACCTCAGAGTTGTGGTATCATAACAAAAGTTCCCAGAAGAGGAGAAAGAGAGTGGGACTAAAAATTACTGAAACAACCCAAATTTGGCAAGAAATACATACTTCCAGATTCAAGAAGCTTAGCAAACCCCAAACAAGATAAACTCAAAGAAACTCATGCCAAGACACATTATAATTCACCTTCTGAAAAATAAAGACAAAGAAAAATTTTTGAAAGTGGCCAAAGAAAAATAACACCGTACCTATAGTAGAGAAACAACTTGTATAACAGCAGATTTCTCATCATAAATCATGAACGCCAAAAGGAAGTGGCACAAAATTTTTCAAGTGCTGTAAGAAACTTTTGATCCAGAATCCTATACCCAGTGAAAATACTCTTCAGGAATAACAGGGAAATCAAAACATTCTCAGGTGAAGGAACACTCAGAGATTTTCTCACTAGTAGACCCAACACTGAAAGAATGGCTAAATGAAGCTCTTTAAGCAGAAAGAAAACAGTGAAAGATGGACTCTTGGAACTTAAGCAAAGAGGAGCATAGTAACCAAAAAAAAAAAAAAAAGGGTAAATAGAATTTTCTTATCCTCTTGAGTTTTCAAAATTATATTTGACAATTAAAAATATTATAACTCTGATATGGTTCTAAATGTAAAATATTTAAGACAATAGCATTATAAAGGGGTGAGGTAAAGGGCTATAAAGGGAAATAATTCTTCTCTAACATTACTCAACCTGGTAAAATAACATCAAAAGACTGACAAGTATATATAATGTATTACTTAGAGAAACTACTAAAATAGCTGTTCAAAGATGTACCCTCAAAAACATCACGAACAAGTGAAAACGGAATTCTGAAAAACAGAAATGAAAAGAGAAAAAAAAACAGAAAACAAAAAAATAAAATGGAAATAAGTATTCAGGAGTTTGGCGAGGGCACAGATGAGTATGCAAACCAGCACACAAATCTCAGAGATAAGCAACCACTAAGCCACCACAGCCATCTGCCCATTGACCAAACCTTGCCATTGCCCCACTCATAGGTCTGCACCCTGGCACCACCTGCCACTGATAGAGAAGAGGAGAGGCAAGTCTTACAAACTAAGCTTGACTGCTTACAAGACTACAAGTGTCCACTTACCTTTTTTGAATCCTCAAGCAATAATATATTTATTGATTTTAGAGAGAGAGAAAGGGAGAGAGAAACATCAATATGAGAGAGAAACATCAATTGGTTGACTCTTCTCTGTGTTCCGATTGGGATCAAACTCTCAACCTAGGTACGTGCCCTGACTAGAGATCAAACCTGCAAACTTTTAGTGCATGGGATAATGCTCCAACCAACTAAGCAGCCTGTCCAGGGTTCCACTCACCTTTTGCATTCATGACAATGTCCTCACAGAACTGCCAGCTGCTGAATGACTCCAGACCATCATTAGACCACACACAGGAAACTAGGAACAACCAGGTGCCTCAGAACCAACATGCTGACCATAGAAGAGTTGGAGAAAGTGATTAGACCCACCTGCACTGAGGCATCATTCATGCTAGAGCACTGGTTAGGGAACACTTGGCTGAAACAGAACAAAATGCCACATCCTAACAACCGTGTTAGCTTTGAAAGGTATTTCTTTTTTTTTAACATAATGAGAAGTTACAACTCATCTCCTCTGTTTAGATGAAACATGCTTTTAAAATGGTAACAGTGTTTTTTCTCCCCTTTCTCCTTTTCCATTTTCACTAGGCTCTGACTACAGAAAGATTCTGAAGCTGAATAGGGTTTGCATTTTAAGTAGTTAGGAAGTATTCATTTTTTAAGTGTTAATTAAAAATATACACATAAAAGTAATCCAACTTATAGCACAGTGTAATTTACCTCAAGATACCAAGTCTCACTATAATCATCACTGTTAAATGCATTTATGTAATCCAGATTGTTTCTTGTTCCTTTTCATAAACCAAAACAACTCTAAGGACTTTGGTTTTAATGAATACTGATGGCACATTTTACTTACCAGCCAGTTCCTGTTTGCCATACATATAGATCCTGCATAGTGTAACTTCCTTATTGTTTAAGTATTTTCATGACTATTAGTGCTTTGAAGTCAATTATAAAAAGCAATGTATAAATGTATACAATGTATAAATGAATAAAAAAGAGCAACCAACTAAATAAAAATTTTTGTTCTAAGACTGTATATAGATGACTTCCAGTCAAGATGTCACCATAGGCAGACATGACTTGCTTCTTCGCACAACCACATCAAAATTTCAACTAAAATATAGAACAACCATACTCAGAACTATCAGAAATCAAGTTGAATGAAAGTATGACAACTACAGAATCAAAGAAACCACGTCCATCAAGACTGGTAGGAGGGGTGCAGATGCGGAACAGGCTGGTGCCATATCCATGTATGGTGGATAAAAATTTGGGATGGCTGTCTTAGGAGGGAGGAGTGTCAGTCCCACGCCGTGGCCCCCAGCCTACAGTACCAGTGCCAGGAAAATAAGTCCTCATGCTTCGTAGCTCCTAAATCTTCTGAAACAAGCAACAGCTGGCCTCAGTGAGCCCTAAACCTGGCACAAACAGCAGTCATCCTAGATTTACAGCTTGGCTTCACTGGGAATCTCCAAGCCCAGCACAAGCAGCAGCCATCTCAGATTGCTTTATAGCTCAGGCAGGGTGGCCCCAGAAAAAAAACACAGATGGGGGCTGACCTTGGCCTGAACCACCCAGGAAACCCCAGGGCCAGCACACCCAGTGGATAGCTACAGAACACATCAGAGGACCACCATCCCGTCCCTGAGCAGCTGATCCTCCATGGAGGGCTGAGGGTGGTGATCAGTGGTCACAGCCAATCTTTATAGTTGACTGCCATGGATAAATACCTCCCATTGATCTGCCAACAGAGAGCAAGCCTCAACTACAAGAAGAAGGCGTACTCAGCCCACATGAAGGGCATACCTTGAGTGCCCAGATTGGGTGAAAGGGGAGGCAGTGCCACTGGAGCTTTTATGACACCTACTACATTAGGCCACACTACCAAGACACAGAGTCAAAGCAGCTCTATCTAATAGATAGAAACAAACACAGGGAAGCTTCCAGAATGAGGAGACAAAGTAACATGGCTCAAGTGAAAGAACAGAACAAAACTCCAGAAAAAGCTTAATGAAATGGAGATAATCAATCTATCAGATGCAGAGTTAAAAACACTGGTTAAAAGGATGCTTAAGGAAATTAGTGAAGACCTCAACAACATAGAAAAGATCCAGTCAGAAACGAAGGATACACTAATTTAAAAAAAGAACAATTTACAGGGAAACAACAGTAGAGTGAGTGAGTCTGAGAATGAAATCAATGATTTGGAACATAAGGAAGCAAAAAATAACCAATCAGAGCAACAGGAAGAAAAAAGAACCCAAAAATATGAGGATAGTATAAGCAGCCTCTGGGACAACTTCAAGAGGTCCAACGTTTGCATCATAGGGGGGCCAGAAGGAGAAGAGAAAGAGCAAGAAATTGGAAATCTACTTGAAAAAGTAATGAAGAAAGCTTCCCTAATCATTGCAGGAAATAGACATGCAAGTCCAGGAAGCACAGAGAGTCTCAAACAAGATGGAGGCAAGGAAGCCCACTGCAGGACACATCATAATTAAAATGCCAAAGGTTAAAGATAAAGAATCTTAAAAGTGGCAAGAGAAAAGAAGTTAGTTACCTACAGACAAATTCTCATAATACTGCCAGCTGATTTCTCAAGAGAAACTTTGCAGGCTAGAAGGGATTGGCAAGAAATAGTCAAAGTCATGAAAAGCACAGACCTACAGCCAAGATTACTCTATCCAGCAAAGCTATAACTTAGAATCAAAAGGCAGATAAAGACTTTCCCAGACAAGAAAATCTAAAGGAGTTCATCATCACCAAACCATTATTATATGAGATGTTAAAGAGACTTATTTAAGAAAAGACGATCAAATCTATGAACAATAAAATGGCAAAAATACATATCTATCAACAACTGAATCTAAAAAACGAACTAAGCAAACAAGAAGAACATGGGTATGGAGAGTGTTTGGATGGTGGCCAGATGGGAGAGAAGTTAGAGGTAAGGGATAAAGATGTGAGGGGATTAAGAAGTACAAATAGGGTCTCGCGATCAGGTGCAGGAAGTCCCTTGAAGTCCATGTCCCCTGGAGCACCTTGTGGTCAGTGCAAGTGCTTCCAGAGGGTCTGTGAGGTTCCGCGCTCGCATTCATGCTGAAGGTTTCGGGAGACCATTTTCTGGGACCTTTGTTGTACATCAGTCTGCTCCTCACTTGCCTCTTGCCCACGGCAACGATGATCACCCTTATTTTTATGAAAAAGCCAAATCAAGACTAATTCATTTACTGTATTAAGTAAGTCCAGTTTCAATTTTGCCTGATTATTTGAACAAAGAGGGGGTTGACTGGTTGAGCCTCTTGACTGAAGGGAAAAGAAAGATGGCGGAGGAGAGAACGGGAGTCAGGCTGACCTCCTCCTCCCAAGACCAAACTGGAATTGCGACTAAATAATGAAGTAATCACCTGGAAAACAATGGAACTATAGAGGGAGAGGAGCCTTGGAGCTGCAGACAGACAGTGGATTCAACTCTCACACATCCCAACAGGTGAGAAGTGTGGTGGAGGCTTGAGAGGGTGGGCTGGGTGCCCACGGGCACTAGCTCCAGAGGGACATTGAAACGGCCAGTTGGCTCCCCCCGAGAAGAACGGGGTCTGAATCATAAACAGGGACCTCTAAACTACAGCAGCTAAAACCAGGAAAATACAGACAAAACGCAACCCCGAAAAGCTTAGGGGCCCTCTCTGCCAGAGACAGGTGGCTGGGGATGCAAAGAGACATTTAAAGGGCCAACACAAAAATTGCAGTGGCAGCCACCCTCCTTGATCTCTGGATAGAGGCACCAGCAGGGTGGGCTGGCACCTGGGAAAAGATTGGTGAGGAAAACTTTGTGAAGAGAACTGAGACGGCGGCAGGTGGAGCCCCAGTGATAACACACCTCCCACTCTGCAGCTACCATCTTGCTCAGGCATAAGAGAATCAATTAACCTGCCTTTTGTGCGCTCCACACACAGCTTGTGCCCATGTGAGCTGGAGGGCTGAGTGCAGACTGGCTGGGAAAGCCTTGAGGAGAGACTGGAGATGGAGGCGTTGGGGAAAGAATGGGAGGAGGAACTTGGGAGTCCCAACTCCCTCCCCATTCTGTAGTCTCCATTCTGGGCAGGCAAAGCACACCCCCAAAGAGGCAGAAGCAGGACATGCATGAACCAGACTGCCTGCGATTGAAACGCAGTCCGCACAGGTGGTGGATCCTTGGCTGAAGGGGTAACAGAACTGCCCAGAGACCCCTGAGGAGAGACTGGAAACGGAGGCGTTGGGGAAAGAACGGGAGGAAGAACCAGGGAGTCCTGACTCCTTCTCCTTTCCCTAGTCTCCATTGTGAGGGAAAAGGACACACCGCCAAAGAGCCAAAAGCCTAAAAGTGCACAATAGAGAGCCCAAAACCACCCAGTGAAGGCGTGCACACCTGCACCGAGTAGCCGGCAAGGATTGGCGAGTGTGTGTGTGGACCTGCGCGGGCTGGCAAGGGCTCGCGCGGGCTGGCAAGGGCTCGCGCGGGCTGGCAAGGCCTCCCACAGGTTGGCACTGATGGGGCCTGAGAGGGAATGGGCAGATTGGCGGGGGCAGGTGTAAATCTACCTGCACAGGCCCGTGAGCGCAGAGCAGTCCGCAGAAATAGTGGATCCCTGGCCGAAGGGGGCACACAGCTGCCCAAAGCAAGAGTCAGACACATACAGTAGACTCCTAGAAGGCTCAAACAAACGATCCAAGGTCATTTTGGGTCAACAACTGACATCATCAGAGGCAGGCCCAGAAAAAAAAAGCAAAGGAAAATAAATAAATAAATAAATAATAAATAAATAAAAACCCCATCTACTACCATAGAGCTTTAATCCACAAAGTCAGGAAATCTAGACGGCCCAATTGAAGCAAAAGCAAAAATAAATAAATAAGTAAGTAAATTACTTAACAGACTCTCACAAAAATGGGAAGAAAAAGAAGTTCCCCCCAAATTACTGGAAAAGGGGACTCCCCACAGAGAGAGCTAAATGAAATAGAGGCAAGGGAACTATCAGATATTGAATTCAAAACAATGGTTCTAAGGAAACTCAATGAGCTCAGCCAGCTCAAAGAGAACTATGAGAAGATGCAGAGAAACTATCAGGATCTTACAGCAAACTATATCAGCCTGGAAAAGGACATAGAAACTATCAAGAAGACACAAGAGGATATGAAGAATACCATTTCTGAATTGAAGAACACAATAGAAGGAATCCAAAGCAGGCTGGATAAAGCCGAGGATCGAATCAGTGAGATGGAGGATAAGGTAGGAAAAAGCTCCCAGAAAGAACAAGAAATGGAAAAAAAGACTCAAAAAGAATGAAGAGGCATTGAGGGAAATGCAGGACAACCTGAAACGCAATAATATCCATATAATAGGGATCCCAGAAGGAGAAGAAGAGGAGCAAGGGATAGAGAATCTCCTCAAAAAAGTAATGATGGAAAATTTCCCTAATTTGAGGAGAGAAAGGGTCTCATGGATCCAGGAGGCACAGAGGACCCCACTCAAGAGGGACCCAAGGAGGTCCACTCCAAGACACATCATCATTAAAATGCCAACTATCAAAGACAAAGAGAGAGTATCTTCAAGGCAGCAAGGGAGAAGGAGAAAGTAACATACAAGGAGGCCCCGATACGCCTAGGAGCTGACTTCTCAACAGAAACACTACAAGCCAGAAGGGAATGGCAAGAAATATTCCAAGTCATGAAAAGCAAGGGCCTACAGCCAAGACTGCTCTACCCAGCAAGGCTCTCAATTAAAATAGAAAGGGAAATAAGGAGTTTCCCAGACAAGAGAAGGCTAAAAGAATACATCTCCACCAAACCAGCACGCCAAGATATGCTAAGGGGACTGGTTTAAGAAGATGAAGGAAAAGAATGAGAGAGAGAGGAACACAGGTACAAAGAGAAAAGATGAGTAAGTTTCTATCAGTAATATCTCTCAATGTGAATGGACTAAATGCCCCAATCAAAAGACACAGGGTAGCTGAATGGATAAGAAAACATGACCCACACATATGCTGCCTACAAGAGACACACCTCAGAGCAAGAGACCTACACAGATTGAAAGTAAAGGAATGGAAAAAAATATCCCAAGCAAATGGGCAAGAGAAAAAGGCCGGGGTTGCTATACTTCTATCAGACAAAGTAGATTTCAAAACAAAGGTCATAAAAAGAGACCCAGAGGGACACTTTGTAATACTTAAAGGAAGAATCTATCAAGACGACATAAACATTGTAAACTTATATGCTCCCAATATAGGAGCCCCCAAGTATATAAGGAAATTGGTGGACGACTTCAAAAAAGATATAGACAGCAACACACTGATAGTAGGGGATTTCAACACCCCACTGTCAAAAATGGACAGATCTTCCAAACAAAACATCAATAAAGATATTGTGCAGCTGAATGACACACTGAATCAAATAGACTTAACAGACATATATAGAACCTTACATCCCAAAGAAGAAAAATACACATTCTTTTCAAATGCTCATGGCAGGTTTTCAAAGATAGACCACATGATAGGACACAAAGCAAACCTCAGCAAATTCAGGAAAATTGAAATAATACCAAACGTTTTCTCGGACCACAAGGCCCTGAAACTCGAAATCAACCTCAAAGAGAAACTTCAAGAACTTGCAAACTCATGGAGACTGAACAGTAGACTGTTAAACAATGAATGGGTCAATAAGGAGATAAGAGAGGAAATCAAAAAATTTCTGGAAACAAATGAAAATGAAGACAACAGTCCAAAACCTATGGGACACAGCAAAGGCGGTCCTGAGAGGGAAGTTCATAGCAATACAGGCCTACCTAAAAAAGATAGAAACATTTCAAATAAAAGACCTAACACTACAACTTCAAGAATTGGAGAAACAACAACAAATAAATCCCAGAGCAAGGAGAAGGAAGGAAATAGTCAAGATTAGAGCAGAACTGAATGACATAGAGACGAAAAGAACAATTCAAAATATCAACCAATCCAGAAGGTGGTCCTTTGAAAAGATAAAAAAATCGACAAGCCTTTAAGCAGACTCATCAAGAAAAAAAGAGGACCCAAATTAATAATATCAGAAATGAAAGAGGAGAAATAACAACTGATACAACAGAAATACAAAGGATTGTCAGAAACTACTATGAACAGTTATATGCCAACAAATTGGAAAACCTGGATGAAAGGGACACATTTCTAGAAAAGTATAATCTTCCAACACTGAAGGAGGAAGAAACAGAAAGCTTGAACAGACTGATAACAGCTGGGGAAATTGAAGCAGTAATCAAGAAACTCCCGGCACACAAAAGCCCAGGCCCAGACGGTTTCACAGGAGAATTTTACAAAACATTTAAGGAAGAGCTAACCCCTGTCCTTCTCAGATTATTCTAAAAGATCCAAGAGGAGGGAAGACTCCCAGACTCTTTTTATGAGGCCAGCATCACCCTGATCCCAAAACCAGATAAAGACCCTACAAAGAAAGAAAACTACAGGCCAATTTCACTGATCAACATAGATGCTAAAATCCTCAACAAAATATTAGCAAACCGCATCCAGCAATACATTCGAAAGATTATCCACCACGATCAAGTAGGATTCATCCCAGGGATGCAGGGATGAATCAATATATGCAAGCCCATAAACGTAATACATCACATAAATAAAGGAAAAGACAAAAACCACATGATCATCTCGATAGCTGCAGAAAAAGCATTCGATAAGGTACAGCACCCATTTATGATCAAAACACTCAGCAAAATGGGAATAAATGGGGCATTCCTCAACAAAGTAAAGGCCACATATGAAAAACCTACAGCCAATATCATACTCAACGGGCAAAAACTGAAAGCTTTCCCACTAAGATCGGGAACATGACAAGGATGTCCGCTTTCACCGCTTCTTTTCAACATCGTATTGGAAGTCCTAACCACAGCGGTCAGACAAGAGAAAGAGATAAAAGGCATCCAAATAGGAAAGGGAGAAGTAAAGCTATCATTGTTTGCAGATGACATGATAGTGTACATAGAACACCCCGTAGACTCTACCAAAAAACTCCTCAACCTAATAAGTGAATGTGGCAAAACAGCAGGATACAAAGTCAACATTCAGAAATCAAAGGCATTTTTGTACACCAGCAATGAAATAGAAGAAGAAGAAATCAGAGAGAAAATACCATTCAATATAGCAAGAAGAAAAATAAAGTACCTAGGAATCAATGTAACCAAGGAGGTAAAAGACCTGTATGCAGAAAACTATCCAACATTGAGGAAAGAAATTAAAAAAGACACACATAAATGGAAGCATATACTGTGCTCATGGATTGGAAGAATTAATATCATCAAAATGTCCATACTACCCAAAGCAATTTATAGATTCAACGCAATCCCTTTTAAGATACCAATGACATATTTCACAGAAATAGAACAGACATTTTAAAAATTTATATGGAACCATAAACGACCCAGAATAGATGCAGCAATTTTGAGAAAGAAACACAAAGTACCAAAAACACAAAATGTGGTTTTGAGGGATCACAATACCGGACATCAAACTCTACTACAAAGCCACTATACTCAAAACAATCTGGTACTGACACAAGAACAGATCCATAGACCAGTGGGACAGAATATAAAGCCCAGAAATAAGCCCAGGTCTCTATGGGCATCTAATATTTGACAAAGGGGGCAGAAGCATAAAATGGAACAATAATAGCCTCTTCAACAAATGGTGTTGGGAGAGTTGGACGGCTACATGCAAAAAATGGAAATTGGATCATCAGCTGACACCATACACAAAAATAAACTCAAGATGGATAAAAGACTTAAATATAAGTCGCAACACCATAAAAGTCCTAGAGGAGAGCATTGGCAGGAAACTCTCAGATATTCCACGCAGCAATTTTTTCACTGGTATGTCTCCTAAAGCAAGGGACATAAAGGAAAGAATAAACAAGTGGGACCTCATCAAAAGAAGAAACTTCTGCACGGTGAAACAAAACATCAGCAAAATGAAAAGGGAGCCAACCATATGGGAAAATATATTCGCTAATGATACAGCAGATAGAGGCTTGATCTCCAAGATATATAAAGAACTCACTCAACTCCACTCCAAGAAGACAAACGATCCAATCAAAACATGGGCAAAGGACCTGGGCAGACGCTTTTCCAAGGAGGAGATACAGAGGGCCCAGAGGCATTTGAAAGGATGCTCGGCATCACTAGCCATCAGAGAAATGAAGATCAAAATCACCATGAGGTACCACCTCACACCGGTCAGAATGGCCATCATAAACAGATCAACAAACAACAGGTGCTGACGAGGCTGTGGAGAAAAGGGAACCCTAGTCCACTGTTGGTGGGAATGCAGACTGGTGCAGCCACTGTGGAAAGCAGTGTGGAATTTCCTCAAAAAGCTGAAAATGCAACTGCCTTTTGATCCAGCGATTCCCCTGCTGGGACTATACCCTGAGAACACCAAAACGCCAATACAAAAGAACCTATGCACCCCAATGTTCATAGCAGCACAATTTAAAATAGCCAAGTGTTGGAAGCAACCTAAATGCCCATCAGTAGATGATTGGATCAAAAAATTATGGTACATATACACAATTGAATACTACGCAGCAGAAAGAAAAAAAGAACTACTAAACTTCGCAACAGCATGGGTGGAACTGGAGAGCATTATGCTAAGCGAGATAAGCCAGGGGGCGAAAAACAAATACCATATGATCTCACCTATAAGTGGAACCTAACCAACAATACAAAGATGCAAGGAAAATAAGACCAGCAACACTGAAAGGAAAAGAAACCAACAGAGACAAGAGGGAAGGGGGTAGGTGGGGCGGGGAAAAGGGAAGGGAAGGGGAAAGTCAAGGAACATATAGCAAGGACTCATGGACAAAACCAAAGGGGAAGAGTTGAGGGAGGGAGGCAGGGAGACAGAGAGGGGGCAAGGGAAAGTGGTGGGGGGTAGGCAGGGACAAATGTATTTGCAAAAATTAATTAATTAAAAATAAAGAAGTACAAATAGGTAGTTACAGAATAGCCAGGGGGATGTAAGGTACAGTATAGGAAATGTAGTAGACTAAGAACTTATACACGTTACCCATGGACATGAACAATGGTGTGGGGATTGCCTGAGGGAGTTTGGGGTCCTGGGGGATGCAAAGGAAGAAAAATCAGAACAACTGTAATAGCATAATCAATTAAATATAATTAAAATAATAAAAATAAATATAATATATGCTAATAATATAATACATGCTAATAATATATAAAAAATAATATAAATTATGAAATGAATAAGAGACTGTATAAAATTTTGTTCTGTGTTTACTGTAAGTTCATTAAATATCTGGATATAATAACTAAAACTTTTTATTTTTGTATGTATTTATTACTTGATATAATAATGCTTATTTTCGTTAACAAAATATAAAGTAAAAAGAAAACTTAGTCCCTAAGATATTGATAATTACATTAAAGGTAAAAGATCAAAATACAACAATTAAAGACAGAAATTGGTAAATTGGATTGAAAAACATGAACCAATGCTATCTTTAAGAGATACACTTCAAATATTATGATATGGGCAGATTGAAAGTAAAAGTATAAAAAAGATATGTCATGCAAACATTAACCAAAGCAAAGCATAAATGACTATATTGATAACAAAAAGAACAGATGTCAGAGCAAAGAGACTTACCAGAGACAGAAAGGGTCATTATATGTAACAAGTCAATCCACCAGGAAAATATAGTAATCATAAATCTCTCCAGTAATATATCTGATAGGGATTAATATTTAAAATATATAAGAAGCTCATATAACTTAACACCAAAAAAATAAAACAATCTGATTAAAAAATGAGTAGAGGACCTCAACATACACTTTTCCATATGGAAAATACATGTGGACAATACGTATGGACAATGCATGTATGAAAAGATACTCAACATCACCAATCATCAAAGACATATAAGTGAATACCACATGAGATATCACCTCACACCTGTCAAAACAGCTATCATCAATAAATCAACAAACGAGTGCTGGTAAGGGTGTGGAGAAAAAGGAACCCTAGTGCACTGTTAGTGGAAATGTGGATTGGCGCACTGTGAAAAACATTATGGAGGTTCTTCAAAAAAGTAAAAATAAAACTACTATATGACCCAGTTATTCCACTTCTCAGAATTTATCTGAAGAAATTCAAAACACTTATTTGAAAATATTTAAGCACCCCTGGGTTCATTGCAGTTTTATTCACAACAGCCAAGATATGGAAGCAGCAGACAGACAATTGGATAAAGAATACATGATACATATCCCATACTCAGCCTTAAAAAAAAGAATGAAATCTTGCCATTTGTGAGGATTTGGGTTTACCTAGAGGGCAGTATGCTAAGGGAAATAAGTCAAGACAGAGAAAGACAAATACCATATAATTTCACTTAGATATGGAATTTAAAAAGCAAAATAAATGAACAAATGAAACAGAGAACAAATTGATGGTTGCCATATGAGAAGGGATTGAAGAATAGGTAAAAAAAAGAAAAGAAAAGAAAAGAAAAGAAAAGAAAAGAAAAAGAAAAAAGCTGGATGTATTAAGAAGTACAAATTGGTGGTTATAAAAAAAGCACAGGGCTATAATGTGCAGCATAGGGATAATAGTAAATAATATTGTAATAACTGTGTATGGTGTCAGATGGGTATGAGACTTACCAGGGTGATCATTCATAAGGTATACAAATGTCTAATCACTATGTTATACACCTAAAATGAATATAACTTTGTATATCAACTATAATTGAAAAACAAAGAAAGACACCAACAGCTCTTGCTCCCTTCCAGTCCTTATTATTTTGATTTAATTATCAGTATCTATAAGGTCCAGAGAAGGAAGTGACTTGCTTAGAGTCACACAGCAAATATTGCTTCATTAGATCTAGAACACAGTTTTTTTAAATCATTTTTTATTTTCAGTTACAGTTAATGTACATTATTATATTAGTTTCAGGTGTATATCTAAATGATTAGACATTGCATAACTTAATAAGTGATCATCCCAATAAATCTTGTACCCATCTGACACCACATACTTATTAGACTATTATTGACTATATTCCTTACACTGTATTTTACATCCCCATGACTATTCTGTAACAACAAACTTGTACTTCTTAAACCCTTCACCTTTTTCACCCATCCCTCCACCCCTCCCATCAGGAAACTGTCAAAATGTTGCATGCATCTATGATTCTGTTCTGCTTGTTCATTTATTTTGTCTTTTAGATTCAATTGTTGATAGATATATGTTTATTGCCATTTCTCCTCCTCCTCCTTCTCCTCTTCCTCCTCCTTCTTCTACTTCAAAACTCTTTAACATTTCATATGATTCTGGTTTGGTGATGATGAACTCCTTTAGCTTTTTCTTGTTTGGCCAGTTCTTTATCTGTCCTTAAATTTTAAATGATAGCTTTGCTGGGTAATCTTTGTTGTAGGTCTTTGCTTTTCAATACTTTGAGTATTTCTTACCAATCCCTTCTAGCCTGCAAAGTTTCTTTTGAGAAATAAGCTGACAGTCTTAGGGAGGCTACCTTGTAGGTAACTAACTTCTTATCTCTTGCTGCCTTTAAGATTCTCTCATTGTCTTTAGTATTTGTCATTTTAATTATGATATGTCTCGGTGTGAATCTCTTTGAGTCACCTTGTTTGGGACTCTCTGTACCTCCTGGAATTATATGCCTATTTTCTTCACCAGGTGAGGGACATTTTCTGCCATACTTTCAAATAGATTTTTAATTTCTTGCCCTCTTTCTTCTCTTTCCAGCATCCCCATGATGCAAATGTTGGTACACTTGAAGTTGTCCCAGAAGCTCCTTATACTGTCCTTATAATTTTTGGATTCTTTTTTCCTTCTGGCTGTTCTGACTGGGTAATTTTTTGCTCGCCTTTAATTCCAAATTACTGATTTGATTCTCCTCTTCATCTACTTTACTGTTGATTCTCCGTAAATTATTCCTCATTTCAATTAGTGCATCCTTCATTTCTGACTGGATCTTTTTTATGCTGTTGAGAGGTTATCACGAAGTTCATTGAGCCTCTTATAAATGGTGTTTTAAACTCTCCACTTAGTATATTACTTGTATCCATTTTGTTTAGCTTAGTTTTCTTTTTTTTTTTTACAGATTTTATTTTTTTATTTTTAGAGAGAGAGGAAAGGAAGGAGAAAGAGAGGGGGAGAAACATCAATGTGTGTTCCCCCTCACATGCCCCTTACTGGAGACCTGGCCCACAATCCAGTCATCTACCTTGACTGGGGATCAAACCAGCAACCCTTTGGTTTGTACGATGACACTCAATCCATTGAGCCACACCAGACAAGGCCCCTTTGATTAGGTCTTTTTCTGGAGATTTGTTCTCTTCTTCCATTTGGGCCATGTTTCTTTTCCTCATTTTGGCAACCTTCTTGTGTTTGTTTCTATGTATAAGATAGAGCTGCCATGTCTCTGGGCTTGGTAGAGTGGCCCAATGTAGTAGGTGTCCTGTAGAGCCCAGGGGCACAACTTCTTCATTCACCTGAGCTGGGCACTCCAAATGTGCTTACTGTCCTGTTGTAGTCAAGCCTTGATTTCTGTTGGCACATCACTGGAAGGGACTTACCCAGGCCAATCAGTCCTTACTGGTTGTGACCACTGACCACTGACCTCCTACCACCTTGGGGGGCCAGCCGTGTAGGGGCCCATCCCACAGAGCAGGACTCATTTCAGCAGGGCTCTGGTGTCCACTGAGTCCAACCCTTAAGTGTGTTGCTTGTGGAAGTCATTTGGTGGTGATGCTTTCACGTGGTCTGAAGCTATACACTTGGTGTGCTGGCTCTGGGGTCTCCTTGAAGATGCAGACCAAGGTCAGCCACTGTTTGTGTTCTTCCTGGGGCCACCCAGCATTAGCTACAAAGCAATCTGCAGATTACTGCTAATTTGCTGGGTTTGGAGGTGCCTAGACGAGGCCAAGCTGTTAACCAAGGCCAGATGCTGCTAGTGCCCTCCTGGGGCAACCTAGCAAGAGGCATAGAGCTTTCTGAGACCAGATGCTGCTTGAGAGAATTTGGAAAAATCTGAAGTATGTGCAAAGACAAGCCACTCATATGGAAAAGCCACTGGAAACAGCTTACATGGGCCTGTAGGGTAATTGGAGGCAGTCTGGCTTCTTCACCCAGGTATCTGGGTAACTAAGGGAAGCAGCTTCTCACAACCTTGAAGGGGTCTGATAAAGTAGTGTTCTCATAGCCTTGAGTCTGAGTCTCCTAGCCTTGAGACTGGGTCCGATAAATGGTTCCTATAACATGAAGTGGGCTCACATGAGCAGAATCATACTGTTATTTAACAATTTGGTCTGTTGCCAGCTTTGTTCATTCTAGCACTTGAGAAGGAAGGGCCTTCTCAGAGTGAGGGCACAGACATAGACACATAGGGGGAATGCAAGGGCCCACATTGGGTGCCATGCAGAGGGGACAGGTGACATGCAGTGTGACACAGAGCTTGCAGCATGCATGGATCGTCCACCCTTGAATAAAAGTATGTCAGACATCCCAACAGCTCCGTGAATATTCTTCCATATTCACGAATCCCATGAACCTGTCTGGTCCTGATTGGTAGCAACACAGAGCCAAAAAGTTGGGTGGGGTGGGGCCTCAGGAAATCACCAGGGTGGAATATACAGAGTAAGCCAAATTGATGGAGTTTCAGTATGGCAACTACCTGCTGGATCTGTGGAGGGAAGGCTCATGAAAGGAATAAGGGTCTCTGTTAGCATTTCTGTCTGGGAAAAAGCTGCCCCACCCCCAGCTCTCATCCTGATGCCAATTCAGTTCCTCCCTGTATGTCTCTGATGTCTTTCAGGCTGCTGACCCTACATTTGAATTCAGAGGGAGTGAGTCCAAGCTTGTGTATGTGTGGGCCCTTTAAGAGGAACTGCCTGGGACTCCAGGAGACTCTGTCGTCCACAGTCTCAATCCCCACTGGTTTTTGCAGACAGAAGTTTTGGGAACTTCTCTTCCTGACCCTGGAACCATGGACTGGGGGATCTGGTGTGGGTCTAGGACCACTCACTCCTTGGGGGGAAGGGGTACCTCCACAGATGAGATATCTCTCCCTATTTTTATACCTGTCACACGTGGGTGTAGGACAAGCCCATTCTGTGTCTCCACTCCTCATATCAGACTCAATGTGGTTTCTTCTTTAATTCCGTAGTTATGGGACTTCCATTCAGCTCAATTTCAGGTGTTTCTGAATGATGGTGTTTCTGTAGTTTAGTTGCAATTTTGATGTGGTTGTGGGAGGACACAAGTACTGTGTTTACCTATGCTTCCATCTTGACCAGAAGTCTAGAAATCAGGGATTTTAAATTTGACTTCAGATATCTTTTTACTACTCATAACAATCAATCAATCGACATTTGATGTGTTAGTGCCTTCTACAGAGTCTTAGTATGATCATTTGAATTTCAAGTACTAAATACTAGTCAACCCTTTAATATCCTTGCTCTCCCCTGGGCTAGCCTCTACTTGACAGCTGCCTACCAGCCAGAAAGAGAGCGTGGGTGGCTTCTGCTCTCCTCACTCATTTTCTCTTTCACTTATTCACTGCTGTTTTACTTCCTTACAGGGGTAGAAAAGGAAAGATCAGTGGGAAAAATGTAATGACAGTATTTCCAGGCTGGAAACCCAGTTCCACTAGGAACCCGGTAGGCCAAGTAGGTCAAACTTGACCCCTTTTTGCCTTCTTGACTTCCTTTTCTTTCTTTTTCTTTTTTTAAATTATATTTTATTGATTATGCTATTACAGTTGTCCCAATTTTTTCCCCTTTGTCCCCCTATACCCAATACCCCCCACGCCCTCAGGCAATCTCCACACCATTATTCCTGTCCATTGGTCATGCATATAAGATCTTTGGCTACTCCATTTCCTATACTGTACCTTACATCCCCATAACTGGTTTGTTACTACCTATTTGTACTTCTTAACCCCCTCACATTTTAGTCCAATTCCCCAAACCCCTCTCTCATCTGGCAACCATCAAAATGCTCTCCATATCCATGATTCTGTCTCTGTTCTTCTTATTTGCTTAGTTTGTTTTTTAGATTCAGTTCCTGATAGATATGTATTTATTGCCATTTTATTGTTCATAGATTTAATCTTCTTTTTCTTAAGTAAGTCCCTTTAACATTTCATATAATAATGGTTTGATGATTATGAACTCCTTTAGTTTTCTCTTGTCTGGGAAGCTCTTTATCTGCCCTTTGATTCTAAATGATATCTTTTCAGGGTAAAGCAATCTTGGCTGTAGGTCTCTACTTTTTATGACTTTTAATATTTCTTGCCAATCCTTTCTACCTGCAAAGTTTCTTTTGAGAAATCAGCTGACAGTCTCATGGAAGTTTGTCTGTAGGTAACTAGCTTCCCTTGCTGCTTTTAAGATTCTCTCTTTAACCTTTGGCATTTTAATTATGATGTGTCCTGGAGTGGGCTTCCTTGCCTCCATCTTGTTTGAGACTCTCTGTGCTTCCTGGACTTACATGTCTATTTCCTTTACCAAATTAGGGAAGTTTTCTTTCATTATGCTTTCAAATAGTTTCCAATTTCTTGCTCTTTCTCTTCTCCTTCTGGCCCCCCTATAATGCAAATATTCGACCTCTTGAAGTTGCCCCAGAAGCAGCTTATACTATCCTCATATTTTTGGATTCCTTTTCCTTCTTGTTGTTCTGATTAGTTGTTTTTTGCATTCTTATGTTCCAACTCATATTTGATTCTCAGCTCCATCCACTCTACTATTGTTTCTTTGTAAACTGTTCTTTATTTAAATTAGTTTCTGACTGGATCTTTTTTATTCTCTGGAGGTCCTCACTAAGTTCCTTGAACATCCTTATAACCAGTGTTTTGAACTCTGCATGTGATAGATTGTTTAACTCCATTTTGTTTAGTTCTTTTTTTGTAGTTCTTTCTGTTCTTTCATTTGGGCCTTGTTTCTTTTTCTCCTCATTTTGGAAGCTTCCCTGTGTTTGGAAGCCTCCCTATATTAGGTAGAGCTGCTTTGACTCTGTGTCTTGGAAGTGTGGCCTAGTGTAGTAGATGTCCTGTAGGGTCCAATGGCACCACATCCCCTATCACCCAAGCTGGGTACTTGAGGTGCACCGTTCATGTGGGTTAAGTACACCCTCCTCTTCTACTAAAGTCTTACTGCTCTTGGAGGTCAATGAGAGGTATTTACCCAGGCCAGTCAGCTGCAAGGACTGGCAGTGATCACTGACCACCTACCTTTGCTCTCCATGGAGGGGCAAATACAGAGGCAGGGTGGTGGTGCTCTGATGTGGTCTGTGGCTGTCCACTGGGTGTGCAGGCTTTGGGGTCTCCTGGGTTCTACAGGCCAAAGTCAGCCCCCACCTATGTCTTTTCCCGCATCTCCCTGGGTGAGCTATAAAGTAATCTGAAATGGTTGCCACTTGTGCTGGGCTTTGAGATTCCCACGTGAAGCCAAACTGTGAATCTAGGCTGGCTGCTTCTAGTGCTGGGCCTTGGGCCACTTAACAAGATTTATGGGAGCTGGGGTCTTCTTGAAGCTGGCTCTTGCTTGTTTGATAGGATTTAGGAAGTTGTGAGGCATGAGCCAAGATCAGTCATTCATATGGAAAAGTTTCTGTTAACAGCTTGGATTGGCCCATAATTTAGGTGGGACAGAGTCTCAGAGGATTGCCAAGGTAGGGCAAACACTGTTAGCCAGGTTGATGGAATCTCAGATATGGCACCCGCCTGCTGGCTCTGTGCCTCTGTGGGGGCAGGGTTCAGAAAAAGGACAATGGCCTTTCTATCTGGAAGAAAGCTGTCCACCAGCTCTCACCTTGATGCCAGACACTTCATTTCCTCCTTATATGCCACTGGTCCCTTTCAAGCTGTGACTCTGGTGCTGGAGCTCAGAGGGAGTGAGTCTGAATAGTTGAGTCCATGTGTGGGTTCTTTAACAGGAAATACTTGGGACTTGAGAATTTTCTACCAACTGAGTCCCCACTGGTTTTTAGTGTCAGCAGTTATGGGGCCTTATATTCTGGTCACTGGAACCCTGGGCTGGGAGGCCTGGTGTGGGGTTGGGACTCCTCACTCCTGAGATATCCCTCCTACATTTTTACTCACAAAACATGGGTACTAGCCCATTCCACATCTCTGACCCTCCTACCAGTCTGGGTGGATGTGGTTTCTTTGATTCCATAGTTGTCAGACTTCCATTCAACTCGATTTCTGATAATTCAGTGTGATGGTTGTTTTATAATTTAGTTGTAATTTTGATGTGGCTGTGCGAGGAAGTGAGCCATGTTTACCTATGCTGCCACCTTGCCTGGTCACTTTCATAAAAGAATCTATCACTCCCAGTGGCAGGGCACCTAAGTCAAGCATTCCTCATCTGAGAGGTCACCGATGACTCCTCTCACAGCCCTTAAGAGGCCAGAATTCCACAGTGGCTTCTTACTGGATTTCTTCTAAATCTCTCAATTAAAAGGACCTAAGATGTTCTGGCCAAACTCCAGTTCCCCTTCTCCCAAGTGGCCCACATCTGGTCCACAGCAAATAGTCATACTTCCCTTGTCCCCAAAACTCTGGGTATGCAGCCCATTTCTACCCTTCCTTAGGTGGAAGTCAGTTGCCATTGCTGCCTATTCTGTAAGTGCAAGGAACACCTTCCTTAGCTGTCTGTGTAGTCCCATTGAAGCTTGTCACACAAGATCTGAGGAGCAGTCAGCATGCTCCCTTGGGCCCCCGACATAACACCAGATCCCTCCTAAGAGATCCTCCACAAATCCTCTACCCCCACATGCTGACTCATTATAAATATCACTGATCTGGCTAAGGGGTGCAAACACCAGGGACCAGTTCCCCACAATTTCCTTTGTAAATTTGCATGTGAAGAGTCCATCTTACTCAAGCTTTGGTAATATGTATATTATATCGTGTATATTAAATTTGGAGCCTCACTCGAAACCATGGTTGGAAACCATGTTCTAACATCCTGCTACATTTATTTGAATGAGAATCTTCTATTTAAGGAAAGCGATATCAGTTTAATATTTATGGTAGAATGAGTTTGTTTTTTAAATTAATGTATTTAATTATAGAGTGAGTTGTTTTAAAAAATATATTAAGTGATAAAATGCAGGAGACACATAGGAAAAGCTAAAACACAGAGAGAGTATGTGAGTAATAATCATGTTACATTATAAATCAAAGATATTTTATAGAGATTAATTTTGTAGAAGTGAGAAGCATACATTGGAGGAAAGAGAAACTGTAGTTTTACTGTGAATCCTGAAAATATACAAAAACACACAATTATGAAAGCTTAGTAGATGGCACAGGGGACATTTGGAAATATTAGAATGTCTCCTGGGAATGAAGGTATGAAACCGACTGCACTAGACTAATATGTCCTTGGTTTACCAAATTCTCCAACTTTTGAGGACGCTGACTTATCCATCCCAAAAGAATACAAAACTAGAGCAGCACATTCAAAGGAGACCAATTCCCTGGCCACAGTTGATAGCCCTATGGTAGGAAATTGACTCGAGTTTGACCAATTACACTTTTTTCCTTAAGAATCTGAATTAGGACCAAGAGATACAACTCAGTTTGACTGCCCCTTCATGAACAGATTTACAATTACTGTGCTAACACACTGCATATCTGAGCTTGTAAAATGGATAGATCTCATTTCAGATCCTGTTGTGTTACCCAAACTCATATATACTAATAAACAATAAAAGAGAATTCTGATTTTTACATTTACAATGAGACATGCAATGATCAACAAACCAAATACATTAGCGTACAAATCAGCTTATTCTGTCACCGTAGGTTAATCTACATAAGCAGTGAAATTATCAGAAAATTCCTTATGGTCACTCAGCTAGCATCTAGAACAAAAGATATGCCAATCTTGAGGGCCAGGTCTTGTGTTCTTTGGGTCTAGGTGCTTTTTATCTCTCCCAGTGCTGAAAACACTCATTGGCTCTACCTTAATTATTCCATTGCCAGCTAACACCCTTTTAAAGTGGTGTTATGTTTTTTAAATATCCCAAATATAGTAGGCGGAAGCATGGCTACCTGAAAGATATTCACATCCTAATCTTGGAAATCTGTGAATGTTACCTCACATGGCAAAAGGAGTCTTTGCAGATATGACTATGTTAAATATCTTGAGATGGGCTATTATCCTGGATTAACTGGGCAGGCCTTAAAGATAATCACAAGTGTCCCTGTAAGAGTAGGAGATTTGGTGCACAGACAGAAGATGAGAAGGCAACAAAACTCCAAAAGCAGAGACTGCAGTGACCACAAATCAAGGAATGATGGCAGCCACCAGAAGAGGGGAGAGGCAATAACAGATTTTCTCCCAGAGCCTCTGGAAGGAGCATGGCCCTGCTAACATCTTGATTTCAGCCCAGTGATACTGATTTAGGTTTTTGGCCTCCAGAACAGTGAGAAAATAAATTTCTGTTGTTTTAAGCCACCAAGTTAGTGGTCATTTTTACAGCATCTCTAAGAAATTAATACACCAATACTTAGTTTTAGGTGGAGAGCCACCATTTCTATTACAGATCCTGTGTGTTCCATACTGTTGAGTCAACTCCAACTTCTGGAGACCCTATGAATGAGTGATGTCCACACGTCCTGTCTTCAGCTGTCCTGCTCAGCTCCTGTAGACTCATGCCTACGGCCTCTTATATGGAGTCAGTCATCTCATATCTGCTCTTCCTCTTTTCGTGCTGCCTTCTATTTTTCCCAGCACTTTTGTCTTTTCCAAAGAACCCTGTTTTCTCATGATGTACCCAAAGTAGGACAGCTTCAGTTTTGTCATTTTTGCCTCAGGAAATGTTGCATGTTTAATTTGTTCTAGGACCCACTTGTTTGTCTTTTTGGAGGTGCAGGGTATTCATAGAGCTCTCCCTGAACATGAATTTACACACCTGAATTCTGATTTATTGTGTATGTGAAGTAACAGCCATACATGTATTGAAAACTGACTTTAGCTACCAAAAACAGAAAAAGGAAATTGTAATTAGGGTCCAGGGAAGACTTGTGAAGTGTGAAGGTAAGAAAGCATCTGACTTCAAGAACAGACAAAACAAAGCAACCTGGGAATCCTCTTCACAGATCCCTGTGCCTTCCTGAGCATCTTTGTGCTTCATGGTCTCTCTGCTGCAGCCAGGTTTTCTCTGTTACTCAGCCCACATAGCAGATAATGGCTTCCTCCACCAGCTCTCTCCTGTAAATTGTGTTTCTTCAGCTGTAAAATGAAGAAGTTGGATATTATGTCCTGCAAGCTCCTTTTGGTTCTGAAACTTGATGGAATTCTATCTATTAAGAGTCTCCTGTGGTGACAGCAAGATCCTAAGGAGTGGAGAGCAGACATTATTAGGTGAGAGGGAGCAGAGTGCAGCAGGAAAGGTGGTTGCAAAGGTGAGGCTCAGGGCACTGAGCTGGGATCTCTTAAGGGGCCAGTGAGATCATGGGCTTGGCCAACTAAAGAAAAAATTTTGACAGGTGGCATGTTCACTCTGGCGCTGTACCTTTACGCTGGCACTACCTGCTTATGCTCTGATGGCTGACAGAACAAGCCAGGTTGTGCTTACCTCTAATTAACATCAATTATTTTAAAATTTTTCTCTCCTTTAGTAAGATAATACTTTTCTTTTTTCCACAGAAATGAGCTGTACTGCCCAGCTCTACATCTCTGTTCCCTCCGAGGAAGTTCAGCCTGGCCTTGAAACTACAGTGTGACAACATGTGAACACATATACAGTGAACATGTACAGTAAGTCTTCACTTAACATTGTTAATAGGTTCTTGGAAACTTCAACTTTAAGGGGAAGGACATATAACAAAACAAATTTTACCATAAGCTAATTGATATAAATAAGAGTTAAGTTCCTATGGTGTATTTCTGGTCACAAAGTCTAAAATCTAAACTCTTCCGTTGGATAGTTAACACTTCCCACTCCATGTTATAATCACCTGTTTGGCTGCTTAGACCCTCTACCAAATCAGAATTTTTAAGATGGCAGAGACTCTGTCTTTTTTAAGCCTATATTTTCACCACCAATGCAGCACCCATCACATACGAATTGTTTATTTATGTTTGTTGAATGATTGAGTATGAAGATGAGTTTTTGACATGTTGAATGTGGAGGTCTTTGAGACCTCAAAGTAGAGATACTGGCTAAGTTGTTGGTTGTGTAAGACAGAGCTCAGGAGGTTGTTCTGGGCCGGAGTCAGAGAGGGTGATCGGTACCGTGGTCAGGAATGAGGTCACTAAGTCAAAGTGTCTAGAGCATGGATGGCATTATCAACATTTTGGGCTGGAAAATTCTTTGTGGGGGCTGTCCTGTGCATTGAAGAATGTTTAGCAGCATTCCTAAACTCACTAGATGTCAGGAACACCCTCAAAGAAATACCCAGAGTAATGTTTGACTAAATATCTGGGTACCCTCTGACTCAGCCAAGTAGATACATAAAATTAACTATCATGCCGCTCTAAAAATTCCATTTCTTTTCAAAATATTATATAATACAGGCTTCACTGAGGTCTTTCATTATATCCCTACCTGGAAGGAAACTTCAAATTCTTGTTTAAGCAACATTCTTCTATTCCAAAATACTGCATTTTGCATGACTATATTTAACTCTGCTATTCATAGGTAACCATTACTTTTTAAGCAACTCACAGCTTGTTAGCTTCAGGAACAAGGATTTTTAAACAAAGTCTTCTGTGGAAAAGTGCTCTCCCTGAGAGGCAGGGGTGTGGTTTGCAGTGAGAAACTTGGCCAAGACTTGTTTGGGAAAGTGGGGTCTCTAACAGAGGCACACCCAGACGATGTCAAAGGAAGCAGAGAAATGAGCTACAGAGCAAAGGAAGGCTGGGAGGAAGCCCTAGTGCCACCTTCGGGTAAGAAGGACGGTTTGCAGAGAGTTGTTAGTCGAGGGTCAACTTCCAGTGTTCAATTCAGCCCTTGTCAGTCAAGTCTCAGAGCCAGTTGTGAACAACCAACTTCATTTTTTTTCCTTCTAAATGTGGTAAGAATAATAGAGTGAGCAGTGGAAGAAGGAGCGACACATTTATCTCTTCCTAGAAAATACAAAGGAAAGAAAAAGAAAGAAAAGAAAAGAAAGAAAGAAAGAAAGAAAGAAAAGAAGAAAGAATTCTTTTTATCATCTAATTTTGATCTTTGAAGTAAGAATTATTATATACATTGCATAGAGTATAAAATTGAAGTTTTGAGAGATGAAGTTACTTGCCCAAGGACATAAAACTAGATGTGGGCTAACCGAAACTTAAACACACACTTTTCTCTAATTGCTGTTTATTATGCTGAGGTGACTGTTAGAGATGGAATTGTGTCTTTCCCTACCCCTGCCATATTCATATGTTGAAGTCCTAACCCCCAGAACCTCAGACTGTAAACTTATTTGAAGAGAGGATCTTTACAGAGGTAATCAAGTCAAAGTGAGATCATTAAGGTGGACTCTAAACCAACATGACAAATGTCCTTATAAAAAGGAGAAATTTGGAGACAAATACACATAGAGGGACGACAGTGTAAAGAGACATAAAAAAATGATGGCCATTTGCAACTTTTCCCCATGGCCCACAGAAGGAACCAACCCTGCCAATACTTTGATTTTAGACTTCTTGCCTCCTTCAGAACTATGAAACAAATTTTTATTGTTTAAGTCACCCTGATTTGGATTATTTGATATGGCAACCCTAGCAAACTAATAAAGTGACTCTATAGTAAGGATTTAATTGAGAAAACAAAAACCACTGGCTATTATTTACAAAAAGAATTTAATTGAAGAAACTGGTTAAACAGGGATTAGGGTCTAAAATGTAAAGGGGGAACACTGAGATAACACTTGCAAGAAGCAGCTACCATCCTTAAGGCTATAGAAAAAGAGAAGAGGTCTACTATCAGAATCTAGTAGCTCAAAGAAGAGGTCCTGCTGAGCTGGGGTCCAGGCTTGGAGGCTGCCTGTCAGTGTTGGTGTCTCTGGTAGCTCAGAGAAGAGACCCACAAAACTGGAACTCAGATCTCTGAGGAGAGGGAGTCAGGTGGTGGCGCTGGTATTTCCAAAGGGATGCAATGAGCTTGGCTTACAAGTATGAAAACCAGAACCAGTTGTCAGCAACAGGCTGTAGAACGTTTTCTAGGGTGACATTGATAGAAAGAGAATACAAAATCATCCCAAGAATTTCTTCCAGTCTTCTAGTTGCTCTATAGCATTCCCGATTGTCAGTATCACAGGGAGCTGGCTAGCCAAGGAGAAATAGATAATATCTCCCTTATTATAATGGTCTAGAGGAGTGTCCAACCTTTTGGTGTCTCTGTGCCACACTGGAAGAAGTGTTGTCTTGGGCCACACATTAAATACATTGTGACACATAATCACAAATAAAATCTCCTAATGTTTTAAGTAAACTTACGATTTTGTTTAAGGCTGCATTTACAGCCATCCTAAGCAGCATGCACCCCGTGGGCCACAGGTTGGACACCCCCGATTCCCTGCTCACCATCCCATCTTCAGCCTCATTACCAGTCACCCTGAAATTTGGCCAAGTTCACCTGCACCATCTGGTATACCAGCACTTAAAAAATTTCCTGAAATACATCTGTTACTCCATTGCTTCTCAACTTTATTAACTCACATTTGTCGGTATGACCCTATTTTCTCTCAGCCTTGACCAGGCCCTCAGCCCTGACCAACAATGATTTCACTTGTCCCTATTAAATGTCCTTTCTCATTCTTCATGTTGACAACTCTGCACCCTCTCCATAAGCCCTTTCTCCAGCCTATCCCTCTCAATCTCAGTAAATGAGATCATTTATTACAAAGGAAATGGGGTCTCAGACAGGAAGCCCTCAACTTCTCTTCCCTCTTTCTCTAACCTTACCTATTCTGGCCCTAACCTTCCTCCTTCCTGCCTGCACCAGGCTAACCTCCTCACTGTGTGGGCCACAAACCCCATCCTTCCTGCCTCCTCCGAGCCTTACTCTCTTGTCTATTATTTTTTTTATCACCTCTCCCTCTCCCAATGCTACTTCTTTTCCACCTAGAAACACATCCAAGTATTCTTCCATCTGAAAAAAAAAAATTCCTCACATCCAGCTCCATTTTCACACTCACATCCATGTGTGTTTTTCCTTCCTTACTTTTTAGTCATTCCCCTACCCTTGCCCTCTGTCATCTCTTAAACACATTCTGTTACAGTCAGCAATGACAAAAATGACTGAATTCACTGTGTACATCTCTTACCTAACCTCTTGGTAAATTTTATGATTTTTTTCTTGGTTTAAATAGATACACAGTCATTACAGACATTTTAGAAAATCAGAAAAGAATGAAATACATTTTTTGAAAGTTCTGAGGGGTTCTGAGAAACCATGCAGCATGTATAAGAGAACTGGGGTCCTTGGAATAAAGAACTACACAAGGTGAATAGGAATTGAAAACAGTTCAGAGAATGCATGATGTCTACACCGAAATCTCAACTATTGACAGTCTTTAGAGACTAGTTCTGGATAGTTGAGCATTCTGAATACCTAATGTTAACCACCAAGATATCTGAATTTTTCACACAAGGCTAAAAATTTATCCTAAAAATAACATACTTCCCCCTTAGTCAACAGAGAAAACAAAACAATTTACTCTTATTGAGGCTTAAGGTCATAATTAGGTGAGTAGAGGTAATACTAGAACTATAGACCTGCCTATTATGTGCCAGGCCTGTGCTAAGTATTTGACATATGCAACCTGAATGTCATCTCACATAATTTCCACAGCTAATCTGTGTTTTATAAATGAGCAATTTGAAGCTCAGAGAAGTGAAGATTATAAACTGAAGATTATAAACTGCAGTGGCAAGGCCTGAGTTTGAAGCTGAAGTCTTATGTTCTTTCTGCTGTGCCATGTTGCGTGCCCAGAAGGGTGAGCTCTGTGGTCAATTCTGTGTCTCCTGGAAACCTTGGAAAAACCACTGGACTGCACTGAGACTAAATTGTAAAGCCCTATGTAGGCATTTTGTCAGTAGAATGACAATAACAAAGAAGCTGGTTCTTAGTTTGGGTTTTAAAATAGTTTTAATATTAGTTTGTTAGGACTGCCCTAACAATACCAAAGATGGGGTGGCTTAAACCACAGAAAATTATTTTGTCATAGCCTGGAGGCTGAAAGTACGAGATCAAGGTGTCGGCAGGTTTGGTTTCTTCCACAGCCTCTCTCCATGGCTTCAGATGGCCGTCTTCTCACTGTGTCCTCACTTGGTCTCTCTATGTGTTCTAATCTCTTCTTACAAGAACACCAATCTGATTGGATTAGGGCCCACCTTTCTAGCATCACTTTAACTCAATCACCTCTTCATAAATCCTATCTCCAACATGCTGGGGTACTAGGAGTTAGGGCTACAACAAATGAGCTTTGGGGGACACAATTTAGCCCATAACTGTCTTTGTAAAAAAAATGAGAGAGAGAGTTCTGGGATCTAAAACTTGGCTTTTAATTAACAGAAGCTAATGCCCCCTAAAAGACTAAGACCATAAAATAGTGTCACACTATTATTATTGTCATATTGTTAAATTATGAATCCCATATATCATACTTGAATTAGATTTCTCTGAATGTCCACTGTGCTCTAAGACATTGCTCAATCATAGTACTGGTTATAGGGACAAATGAGAAATTTAAGACATGCTATCCTCACACTAAAGACCCTAAACAGCCTTTATGTTTTAAATGTCTATACATTTTTTGTTTTGCTGTTATTCTGACTCCTGCATTGCTATCTAATGCTATCAACAGTTTTTCTTGCTGTTCGCAATATACCCTATGATTCTTCTGTCGCTTACCCCAATTCAACCTTAGAAACTTGATAAATAAATTTGAATATACAAATAAAAATAAATTGACTTTATGTAAGGGGTTTGTCTATGGATGAACTCTTTGGTGTGTGGCTTCTATGAAACCTGTTTTACTGACTTACAGACTTTGTTTACTACCTACTATCTCTGCCTGTGTTTCCATTGTTGAGGTGGCCCCATCCAACTCAAGTACCAGGTCCATGAGATGTTTCCATGTAGTAGAATCTGGGGCAAGGAAAAACCTTATACCTTTCAATAGAGAAAAACTTTGACTTTGGCAGAGGAAACTCTGGAGTCTATTTAAATCCCCAAATTCATGAATATTACATCAGCCTATAGAGTGGATAATGTAACCTGGTGTGTTCTCCTCCTGCCCAGCCCTACATTTTCTTATTTATATCCTGTGACCAGTCTCCATTTGACCTAGACTTGAAGTGCCATTGTCTTGGGGTAGGTTTGATACAACAAAATGCAAATAACAAAAAAGTCAGCTCTTAACATTTGGGTTTTAAAATAAGCTTTGCAAGAAAAAAGGATTTTGTAATCCAAAAGCTTGGTTTTTAGATATTAAAAGCTAATACCCTAATGATTCAGGGCATTAAATTATACCAGGTTACATATTAAATTATGAATCCCATGTTTCTAAAAGAGCAACATAGAAAGCCTTTCTTTGTTAATCCTGGTTATTTTGTAATTAAAGAAAACAACAAAATATGCCATTTCTATGAAGCTACTCTAGTAAAAATAAAATACTGTTTTAAAAGAATGTGCTATAAATGATTCTGAGAAGAATTCTAGGGGGGGTCTATGATCCAGTCCTCCATCCCAGGGTTGCACAAGAGGGTAGAGACATCACTTGGGTGACTTGAGAAAGACCCTGTGCACTTCCACAGGCCAGGGAGGAAAATAAACAGAACTCTCAGAATCTGCTGGGGAGATCTGAGCCCAGATCTGTAGGGCAGGTGGCAGCTGAATAGTCTGGACCTAGAGGGGAAGTAGGCTGAGAGGCCAGAAGCTGCCTCACGGAGTCCCTAGGTACCGAAGCAGCTGGTCTGGGCCCCAAGAGCAGGTGAACCAGGAGGTGTCCCACAGTGAGGGTGGGGAGTATCAGTGGTGATGACCCAAGGTTATAGCCGATCCTTCCCAACATACTCCACCAGGGGAAAACACTGAAACCAGTGAGCAAACTCAAATCTGCTACTGGGTAGAAGGAAGCTGCAAATAGGACTTAAGCTCAGGATAGAAAAAGAAAATATATTACTTCCCCAACGCCGGCCCCACTCCTGAGTTTGAGTCCTGAGGAATGTTCCCACTACACATATGATTTACACCCCTCCCCAAGCTATGAAGTATAATGGAAAGTTATACTTCCAGGTAATACTTGTATTCTCTGTTTTACGTGCTCCATTGAGATGCAGACACTAGTAGTCTGCAAGGCACAATCGCTTGCTGAGTGGCTCATTCCACTCACCAACTCAGAGGGAGTCCCATACATGCCTCGGTATACCTGTGATTAAGGGAGCTAAATCAGAGCCCACTTGTTCACAACAACCAGAACTACTCAAGCTATCATAAGCAAAAATTTTCTAAAAATAATTTACCCGAAGGATACCAGAGTATCTCATGCACCTCAGAGGCAGAAAGAACAATGCAAACATTCCAAGAGACTGAGGACCTGAGGGTTCACGGCCCACTGTGGGTGCTTGGATTTGTGCAAGAAAGAATTCAAATGTGAACCAGAATAGAGTTCAAAGGGATGAGTTTATTGGTGTAACAATGAGACAGAGCATGGGTATTCCACAGTCAGAGCAGCCCCATTAGCAGGGTTTGCTTCCTTTACTGAAGTTCATTTCATCAGGGAGTAAACATTAAAAGGGAGGAGTATTCAGGAGCTTCCCAGGAAAGGAGTGCAGATTTCTCAGAGGAGCTCCATTGGCCATTTTGTGTCCTTATGTATGTATGCTTTCTGTTTCCAATCATGGCGGTTCAGGGTGTGTCATTTAGCATGCTGATTTATTACAATGACCATATAATGAGGCTAGGGGTTACTGTTGGGGGAAATCAGTTGCCATGTTGGATCGATCTGGTCCCTGCCAGTTTTAACCCATAAATCCCAAGTGGGGTGGTCTTATTTCCTTGTTAACAGTTCTAGTAGCTTTTATCGATTTCAGCTTTTTCACCACATACCCTATCTCAAGAAGATCCATGCCTTGTACCAGAACCAGAACTGTGGATCCAGAGCCAGGCAATCAGGAATACAGCCCACATTCCCCATTTCCGAGGATGCCAGGTTCTCTCTCTTCTGCGTGTTTCTGCACCTCTGCTTCTCTAGTCTATCCCTGAAGTATAGCTTCCTCCTCTGTGTGCGCTTGGCTCCTCCACCCAAGATTAACATGTGGTTTCTCAGCTCAAAGCCTAGGAGAGACGGCTAGAGGCTCTGGAACTAATGTCTAACTCAAGGAGTATTATTTTATTTAATCTTTTTAAAGGGGATTTTTATTTTCCATTAAAAACTTTTTCTAACTTTTAAAATTTTAAACCAAACAAAAATGGAAAGAATAGTACAATGAAGAGTTGTATAGCTTTTTGTTAAATATGCCAGTTGTTATGACTCTGTGATGCTTGCTCTCTCTCTCTCTCTCTTTCTCTCTCTGTATTATATATACCTTTTTTTCCTGAACCATTTGAAAATAAAAATAAATTGTAGCTATCATGAGATGTTATCTCCAATTTCTTCTTCATGAGTGTCCTGAAAACAAGAACAATCCAGGAGAGAAAATTGGGTTAACTCAAACCCAAATTGGCTCTCGCTGGGTCAAGTGTCCAATAAGCTGTGGTCAGGGGTCAAAGTGCAATACCAGCTTTGGGGACCATCTCTCTGCTGGGTTGGGTGGGGGGAGGGAGAGTCCTCAAGGGAGGACATGGCTGGGTGGGTACTCAAAATGATTATCCTGAATCCTAACTACTTTTTATTCCTTTTAGATTAAGGTGAGCTATATATAAACAAACACACCATATCATGGACCCTTCAGGTTGTCTAGGAATAGCAGAAACCACAAAACTGAGATACAAAGGTCTACTACATTTGACAGAAAATCTACCCTTGCTAAATGTCTATAAAACATTCTCCTGTTGACCACTTCCAGTGATGGAATTCTGATATTGGAGGGTTCTGGAATAAACTAATAATGTGCAGGATTCAGTACCTGTGAAAAAGTAAAATAAATAAATAGCTCATAGTAACTGAGTGCTCACTCTGTGCTGGGCTCTATGCTAAGTGTTTTACACACATTATCCAATTTCATCCTTATAAAAACCCTGTGTGATATTATCATTATTCACATTTACAGAAGAAACAAAAGAGTAGAGTTTAGGTAACTGGCCCAAGCAACTACCTTGCAGGACTCGAATACTTCAGACCTGTAGTCTTAACCACACTACCCTGTATTCAAAGCATAACCAAGCCCTGAACGCTTAAAGAAGATATTCATTTTCCCCTCCCCCTAAAGAGGAAAAAAACAAAACAAAACTTGAGCCTATTTTAAATAACAAAGAATGGCACTGGCCCAAATACCAGTCTCCAAACAACCCCTATCACTTTAACTTCAGGAAGCTCACTGGGGAACAATTGTCACAGAGTAAGTATTTCTGTGCCAAGTAGCTCTATCCCTGAGCAGCCCCAAAGACTTCAAACTCAACTAAAAGGTCACAAGCCAGAAAAAGAAGGTGATGGCATTGAAATCAAGCCATCCTTTCTAATCAGAGTCCTACCTCAGCCAACATGTCAATGGGAGTCTCTGAGGTGCTTAGCCAGATGGCAGATGGGGTGTCCCCCAACACTAACTGCGTGTTCTTAGGGGCCCTCACAAGGACATCCTCATTTAAGTGGTGCCCATGGAGTACATTTCTTGCAGAGTCCCAGAATCTTGACTTGTGTGATCTATTTGATTCATGGTCAAGTTGATAAATACACTATACTCCTGCCTCTGGGTTGCTTGGCATGCAGAGTTTGAATTGCCCCCCGCTGGGCCCATCAGGACGCTTCAGCTCACTGTTCAAGTCCAGTTTGGGGATTTTGGGTCTCAAATCCTTAGGGATCATTACCAACCTCACAGCCCCTGATGACAGCCTCCTCAAGGGAAACCCCTGCTCCAAGCCATCTTGTATTCCTCCTGCCTGGAACTGTATGTGCCAAGGACACTGGACCTCGGTCGTAGGAAATCATTACTCTCTTTTCTGGCATTTGTGTCCTAGGAGAGGAAATAATTTCAACACGTTGAATTTTTCCCAATAAATTCTTATGACTCAATCAAGCAAATAATTTTTAAAGTTTTTCCTAAGCCTACTTATGTTTATTTGGGTTTTTTTTTTTTTGAGGAAGTGAAATGTGTTCTGAAATTTCCATTTTGCAATGTAAGGTGCTATTTCCTGTTATTGACCTGAATTATATTCTTTCAAGTTTCCTCAGATGTCCTCCACTACAACTATTCTCACTTTAGTTGCTAAATCCCTTTGTAAAGGGGATATTTACCCCTGAGGTTAGCTGGAGGCTCTTTCAGTCTCCTTGAAAAACACATACCTCAATCAGTGAAAGAAATGCATTCATTGCAAGGATACACAATGTGAGCTGGGGGGCATCATATCCATCTTTTTTTTTTAATTGATTTTTTAGAGAGAAAGAGAGGAAAGGAGAGAGAAATATTGATTTGTTGTTCCACTTATTTAGGCATTCATTGGTTAATTCTCGGTTTCAATTGGAAAGCAAAACTGCAACCTTGGCATATTGGGATGATGCTCTCATCAACCGAGCTACACGGCCAGAATATCATCTTCACCTGCACTTAGACTTCCAAGATTGAGGAGCATACCAGGCTTCATAGAGACCACGAACAACAACTCAACATTGTTTTCACTCAATCTAATCTCCAGTCACCAACTTTCCCTTTCTTCATCTAGTATTTATTCTTCCAAAGACAGTGGATTAGATCAGTTTAACACCACTCCCCCCAGTATGGAGCTCCCCTTAATGGGCAGACTCTGTGACTGTTGGTCTCAATCATGTCCAACCATACTTCTTAGCTTTTGACTCAAGGAGAAATCCCTTGTTCCATCATTAACAGGCAGGATCATTTGAAAGAAAGCAGGGGGCATGACAGACATTTGTGACTTCATGGCGTACCTCCTAATTTATAATTACTGTTTTGTTTTATAACATCAAGTTTTCCTTACTGCAGAAAATGGCATGACCATGGGTAAATTGTGGAGATTAAAGTGTTAACACAGTAGGCCTGACTGCTATCCTTAGAAAACTCTGTAATCAGATTTGATTACAAGGTTGGTCCATAGCTGGCCTGAGGAAACTTGGATTCCAAGAGAGTTACCTCCATTTCCAGAGGTGATGAGTGACTCACTGCACCTAAAATGTGCAAATGGCATTGGTTATGCTGAACGCTTGCTTTCCTTCTAAGGGTAGGAAATTCTGGTACATACAAGGCAGAGAGTGCCCACATAACCAGTTTATTACAAAAACCCTAGGCTTTGAGTCTCTAATGAGCTTCCCTGGTGGTCAACATTTCACACATGTCCCAATTTGTGGTTGGAAAAATTAGCTTGCACCTGGTTTTCTCTGTTCTTTGCCCCACATGCCCTGTCCTTTGCTGATCTTGCTTCTTATTCTTTCACTGTAATAAATCACTGTCACAAACTCAACTATGTGCCCAGTCCCATGAATCCTCCTAGCAAATTGTGGGACCTGGGAGTGGTCTTGCAGACCCGCAACACAGAGTCAATGAGGTCCATATAAATTAAAATTCATATTGGAGTAGCACCACTTCCTCACATTAAAAAATAGAAAAGAAACTGTAAGTTTCTTCCCTGCAGAGGTATTACAACTCCCTCCCTCATACATCCATTACAGCTATTTAAAGCAATGACTTGAAAGAGTCAGCTTTCTTTGGAAGGAGCCATAGTGACTGAAAATTTAATGAGGGCAAAGAGGAGACATCAAGGGGCAGACCAGCTGGAGGGGGCTTCCAGGTGGCACCTCTGGTAGGCTCGCTCTGAGTGGTGTTTAGCAAGTTAATGGCAGCATTTCTATTTATCACGAAAAGCCAGTAAAAATGAGCATTTTCTGCCACATTCACACATTCTTAATGAGCCAAATTCTTCTACTGCATGACCTTCATGAGCAGGTCAGTCCCTTTAACCAGCTACATTTAGTCACTTTCATTTTTAAGTTTTGCTGGAACGTTAAAAATAATACCTGAAGGTCTGAAAGAAACCATATCATTGCTCAAAAGTACCTAATTTACTCCCAGAGAGTAGCCCAGGCTCTGGGAGAACAGTAAGATTTTATGATAAATGTCCGTGATTATGCTGATAAGAGTGTTCCAGCAAAACTAGGCAGGGAAAGGCATTTTCTCTTCAGTGGGGAAAAAAAGCATCACCCAGCTTTTTACAGCTGGTATGTTAGCATCCTTCTTCTTCTCCCCAGGATGGGAGTCTGGAAAGAAGAAGAAAGAACAAAGACAAAGAGAGGGTATTAGAGGGAGGGAAACTAAAATGAAAGAGGGGAAAGGAAGGAAGATGAAATAGCCACAGAATGAAGAAAGACTCTCTTCAGCCTTGGCTCTGGCCATGAAAACCTCTATCCCCTGGGGTCCTCTCAGAGGAGCCCCAACCTACCAATAATCTGATGCCACTGGAGTCACTCTTTCATCCAGCCGAGACCAGTCTCACTCAGACTGGAACTCATAGGAAGATGAGCCTATCATTTTGATCAAACACATAGCCTTTTCAATTGTCACATAAATTCCAAAGGCAGTCGTTTTCTCCTACATCTGGATTAGAGGAGGAAATATGCTGTGTCCCATGTCCCCAGAACAAGTCTGTTGTTCTGTCCACATCCCTACGTGCCCTTACAGTGTGTCAGAGTGGGAAAGAGCCCAGAAATCTGGCCCTTCCAGTGTATATATGTTGTTTTTGTCTGCCCAGCATTCCATCTTTGGAAAAACTTCCTCCCTCGTGCCACGTGGTTTGTGAAGATGTCAACCGGTGTACTCCCTGCTGTAAGGATGGTACCATAACCAAACAGAGCCAACCACTGGGCCTCCCCCTTGGCAATATGTTTTGTCCAAGGGGTGGCGGGGCAACAACGCAAACAAGACTAATCAGTGCCCTTCCCTGGGTTGGATATATGCACCTTAGGAAAATAAATGCCCTCTTCTTACTAAGGTGCCAAAGTTGGTTGGATGCAATTTTAGGACTTGTACTAGCCATCGTCTCAACAAGCACAATAAGCTGAAAGTCTGATGAGAAAGAGAGAGAGAGAGAGAGAGTGAGAGAGAGAGAGAGAGATTACAGCATTGAGCCCTGTATTCATTTTCTGGGGCTGCCATAAAAAATGATTGCAATCTTGATGGCTTACAACACCAGAAATTTCTTCTTTCCCAGTTCTGGAGGTCAGAAGACTGAAATCAAGCTGTCTGCAGGGCACTGCTCTCCCTGGAGGCTCAGGGGCATGTCCGTTCCTTCCCTCTTCCAGCTCTGGTGGCTGCCAGTATCCCCTGGTGTTCCTTGGCTTGTGGCTGCACCACTCTAATCTCTGCCTCTACCTTCATGCTACCGTCTCTGTGTGTCTCTTCTCCTCTTTCTGTGTCTGATATCCCTCTGCCTCTCTCTTATAAGGATGCATGTGATTGGAATTAGGGCTCACCTGGATAATCCAGGATAAACTTCTCCTCTCAAGATCATTAGTTTACTCACGTCTTTGCCATATGAGACAATATTCACACTTTTGCATGTAAGGTAACATTGCATGTTTCAGAGATTAGGATGTGAGTAAATCTTGGCAGGGATGGAGGGAGCATTTTTTTTTTAAGCCTCCCATAGTCCCATTCAAACTCCTGAGACCTTAGTTTCTGCAGCTCTTCCTTCAACCCCAAGTACTCTCACCAGCCTTTAAGTTCCTTCTGCTAACATGAGTCAAGTTCAATCACTTGTATTAAGTGTCTTTATTTTTTTCTCATTTTATTTAAAAAAAATTTTATTGTTCAAAAACATTTGTCCTCATTTTTCCACCACCACTTTAGAAGTGTCTTTAAATAACACACATCCCTATGCCTGCAGCAGGCTGGGAAATGGAGTAGGCAGCCCGGTGCAATGGCCAGAACATCTGCTCTTCCACAAGTGTTTGAGAAAATCATTGCCTTTTCCCAGCTTTGATGTTTCATGGCTCTTACAAATATTAGGCTTAAAGAACTGTTGCATTTATTTATTCTATCTGATTGTTTTAAACACTCTGAAATTATATTTATGACCTGATGATCAGTGGGATTTTTTTTTCAGTTGTGACCAAAAAACCCAACCTAAAAGGTTTGAGCAAAAGTTTGGGGCTAATCAGTTTCAGCTCAGTTTGAGGCTCTGAGTATATTATTGGGTTCCACCTCTCGGCCCTGCAGAGTTGGCAGTATCTCAGCCCCCAGGAGTTGCCCCCTGCACCTTCAGACTCACATTATCTTGTACCCAGGCCAGTGAGAGAGAGAGGCGGTTTTCCTAATGAGTGGAACAAAAATCTTGGAATAGGATCTCATTGGCCCTTGGAATAGGATCTTATCGGCCTGACTTGTCAGATGCCTACTCCTAAAATATGGCTGGGGAAATGAAATGCACTGACTCTCTTACCCTAGATCGTTGCCTACCTCTAGAAAGAGCAGAACACACAGATGATGAGTGGAAGATGAATGGTATTCTAGAGGAAAGAGGATATGGTCGCCAGAAACAAAGTGAAAGCATGATGACTACAAAAGGAATAGATGTATACTGAATACCATGCAAATTTCATGATATAAAGTTACTTACACAAATTAATAGCACTACCAAGCTCACGATAAGTGGATTATCATAAATTGTAGTCCTGTGAATATAACATGAAAATTTGTACTACTAATCCACAGAATTTTCAGAAATTAACTGAGGAGATTGTGTGGAGCTAGCATCTTTAGACAAGGCTGACTAGGCATACATTTAAATTATATGTTGTTCTGTATAAGTCAATACACATATGAATTTTTAATAAATACTTTATTTCCCCCAAGTTGCTGATGAAAGCATCTTGTCACAGGTGTTCTCTATGATTAAACAAAATGTCACAATAAATGTGACTAATGGCACAATAAATAAGGTTAACAATAATTAATATTGTTCTCAATCCTAGAAATGTTCTTTTCGCCTAAGAGTGAGATTCACTTCCGTAGTGGTGGGCTTCAAACTTTTTGGTGACATACCTGCACCAGTAACAACGGGCTAATATATTATGTCCATCATCAAATATATACGAAATACAGAGTAACACAATAAATTAAAGGTAAAATAAGCAACATTTTGAAAATACTTCATTTTACTTGTTAATGATCAGAAAACTATTTGCTCTCACTGGAAAAAATAAATCTAATGACAGTGATGTTTTACTTCATTTAGAAAATATTTTCTCAACATTTTTTGAGAGGGAGAGTTGAAGAGCTGATTCTAAGTCCAGTTTATTTTGTTATTAAATAATGTTTGTATAACTGTCAGAGGTAAAAAAGATAATTCACTGTTGTAGACTGAATTGTGTTTCCACAAAATTGATGTTGAAGTCGTAATCCTCTATGTGGCTATATTTGGAAATAGGGTCTTTAAGGAAGTAAATAGGGTTAAATCAGGTCAGAAGGATGAAGTCTTAATTTCATTGAACTTCTGTTCCTATAACAAGAGAAAGAGATACTACGGATGCACACACAAAGAAAAAGCCAGGTGAGGACACAAAGAGGAGGCAGCCATCTGCAAGCCAAGGAGAGAAGCCTCACCATAAACCAACCCTGCCAGCACTTTCATCTTGGACTTCCTAGTTTCCAAAACTGTGAGAAAATAAGTTGCTGGTGTGTAAGCCATCCCGTCTGTGGTACTATTATGGCAGCCCTAGCAAACTAATACACTCCAAATATACATAGATCTAGATGGAAAATGTACATCACTGACACAAAATCAAAATGCTCATTTTTCAGTCCTATGGACCAATTATGCAAAAGTTTTGGTCAAAATTGTCTAGTAAATTTTCTTCTGCTCTAGAAATTGTTTGTTCTTCAAATTAATCAAAAGTTGTGGCATTTTTATATTTTTCACAAATGAGTAAATAAACTACTGGGACTCTTGGTTGGAAGATTTTTAAGCAGGTTAGAAGATTTTTTTGATATTTAAAAAAATATATATATATATGAGAGTTTTTATGGGTGCTACACCTCCATTATTTTAGACAACAGAATCACCTAATGATGAACATTTCCAAATATCCAATTTCAAAATATTTTCTCCATAGCACATATTTTTAAAAGCAATTACTTTCTCATTCATTATTTGCATCGAAATTTTCCTTGAAGTGGTAGATGTATGTGGATTTTTTTAAAACTAATAGGTAGCATTCTACTTGTTATCACATAAAAAGATAATACATTTAGAACTGCTGTCGTTATGTCAAACACATATTTGTATTTTCAAGTTCGATAATAATGGCCTCTGTCGTAAGATCTTCTGTGAGCCTCAATGTGATATAAACATAGTCATTTCCCATATTATTGCTAAGTATTACAAATATTCTGCTATATGTTAACTTATAAAATTAAACATATCAGTGACTTTCTTCAACATGCAGTGCAGCTCTGGCCTCAGTATCTTTGCTGCAGCAGTTCATCTGTGAGTGGTGCAGCCACGTGTGAGTCCACGTGGGAGGGTGGCCATGCGACCTTACTGTGAGCCTTCCTTCTGCTCCAAAGCAGCCGTTTCTCTGGCTCCACTTACATAAATCTTCCAGAAAATATTTCTTTAAAGAGGTAATTTATTATTAAGAAGGTATCTTTTCCAGTATAGCTTTTCTTAGTTGTTCACAAATACAGTACTTCTTTATGTCATTATAGAACAGAAACCGGTCAATATAATAAGTTCAGAAACATTTGAAACATCTGTTTTTTCATTCCTTTTATAGCCAATCAACATGGTATAATTTGCTCTCATACTCACTTTTCCTGCTAATCTTTGGAGATATTGGAAATATATATTTTTTTTATTTTATTTTTTTTTGCTGGTTTCAATGGTGTACGCTGACCAAACATTGTATTTTAGCTTGTCAGCATATTGCTTTCCAGGTATCCCTTCTACTATTTCTGTTTAGAGAAGCAAGACAATTGTTTCCCCTAAAGGTATGTCTTTTGCCATTAAATAAGAAATCTAAAAGATCTCACAATATTTAATCTAAATTGAGTGGAATTTTCTGAAGTACTGAATTGCATACTGCACATCTTCAAGTATCATCAAAATTAGAAAAAAAGAGCCCTGACTGGTATGGTTCAGTTGGTTGCACTTCATTCCCCAAAGCAAAATGCCATCCGTTGGATTCTTGGTCAGGGCACATGCCAGGGGTTGTGAGTTCCGTCCCCACTTGGGACGCCTTGCTTAAGTGAGGCAACCGATCAATGTTTTTCTCCCTCTCTTCCTCCCTCCCTTCTCCTCTCTTTAAAAATAAATAAAATCTTTAAAAAAATAAAAAGAGCCTCTATCTTACACACAAAAAAAAAGTAGGTATTTGTCTTTATATTCTGCATACCTGGTTTCTAAAATTCTTGCTAATCCTAAGTATTTTTAACCAATACCTTAAGGTACGCTTGGGATGAGGATATAACTAATAATAAAGAATGTGAATCCATATTTAAATAGCTTTTTTGTTACCTTTGAATTTTTTGACTGACTTACTGTCAGATCTGATTGAGTCATTGTTTTTACCTTGCTGATGTGGCAGACAGCAAGCTCTTTACAAAAGTAAGAAACATGTCGGTCCTGTCCTTTTCTTATTAATAGGAAAAAATCTTTATCCTCATTCCTGGTTTCATAGCCAAATGCTTTTTATCTAGTTAGTTAAAACTAGATAGTATTATATATAATTCACTTAAGTGGGCACACCTCAGTATATCACAAGGCGTTAAAGGGAACTGGCTGCTGTCAGTTCCTCTGTGTGAGAGAATGCTTGCTTTGTCCTCATGGAACCTGGCAATATTACCTGTCTGACATATGGACCAAATATGGGCACCACAGTCTGTCTACATATTTGCAAAGTCAATTCCCATTTTTAGGTTGGGAATAGTAAATATATACATATTATCTTCCCATACCCTCTGGGGACCCTGCACCCAACTTTGGAGAGCACTGGTTTCACAGCATAGTTGGTGATTTGTTGCCGCAGTGGACACCATTTGGCTCGTCTCAGCATTCATTCCCTGCTTTTCCTGCGCATCATTACCCTGATTTTCTTTGAGTGAGTCCTCAACCCCCATCTCACACCCCACTCCTGCTCCACCCTCCTTTTCTTCCCAGTGACTGGTATGGGGATAACAAGAAACTCAATTTAGGCTTAAAAGAAAAGTGAATTCTAGCACTTTTGTAGTAGCTCCAGAAAGAGGCTCTCTCCCTAACCAGGGGCATGATGAGGTCACCACTGCAGCCTGCTTACTACCCAGAGGGCACAGACCAGAACTCCCAGGTACCACCACACTGGGCCCAGGAATGGAATGAGATTGCAGACGATAAAGACAAGAGGTAACAAGAAATCGGATCCTTGGTGACCTTGTCTGAGCTCCTGGATGAAGTCTTTCCTGAAGCCAGACCTGCCCATGGATCTCTCAGTTATAGGAGCCAATAGATTACATTGAAATGCATAAGCCACTTATGTAAATCAGCTTCTCTATCACCTGCAACCAGAAAAGTCCTCACTGATATAACTGTCAACTCCTTCATGCAATTTATTTTGTCATTGTTGTTTGTTTTGTTTTGTTTTTTATTAATTGTAGAGTTAAGTTAATCATACTCTACAGCACAGAATTATCCTCAGTACCTGCAAAGTCCTTCTATTGAACTATTTCCTAATTAGTACACATTAATTATAAGCTTCTGTACTAGGCACTGTCCTAAGTGACTTACACATATTAACACATTTAATCTGCCCAATAATGCTATGGAATCAGTACTATTATTATCCCCATTTTACAAACAAGCAAACTAACTTGCCCAAGGTTACATAGTAAGTAGTAAAGCCAAGATTTACTACCAAGACACATTTAAACTGAAGCTTCCTGCTCCTAAACTAATGCTCTTAATCACTACACTACACCAGAAAGACTGCACGACTAACATGTTAACATTTGGCATTGTCCAGTTGCCTAATTTCTGCCACTATGATGAGTCTAAGATAATATTTACCATTTATTGTGTTATCTAGGACAAATTACTAAAAATGTCTGTCTCAGTTTCCTTAATGGTAAAATAGAAATAGTAAAATGTTACTGATATTATAGGGTTGTTGTGTAATTTAAATAATACCAGTGACTGACTTTAAGCATCTTTTCTCTACTTGTTGGCTTTTGCCCATTTTTCTATTTGCTTTCCTGTCTTTTTCTTATTGATTTACAAGGGTTGCAGTTATGAGTTCCTTTTAGTTTTAGATACTGATTCTCTCCTTCTAATCTATTTTTTTTTAATGGTGCCCTTGATTGAGTAGGATTCTTTGACTCTGATATGGTCAAATCCATTGATTGTGCCCCAAATGTAGAGAGAATTAAGATATGAAAAACATTGTTTATGCATTAAGCAACTTAAAATCTAGCTGGAGAATCAAGAACAACAACTATGTGAACAGTGTTAAAAGTTATACTAAATGGTATGCAATAAAACACCAAGCTGTAAAGCTTAATAACCAACTGTTAACCTTAGAAAAGTATCCAAATTTTTCTGAGATTCAGTTTCATTATCTAGAAAATGGAAATAATTAAAAAAACTTTCAGTTTGTTGTGATAAATAAATTAGACATGTCAAATGGCATATGGTACCAACTACAATTCATTTGCAAAGTAGATCAATGAAATACTAATGGGTATGTATATGGAGGCCTACTACCCTCCAGGTACTTTCTATAATATTCCATATTTAAATTTCACAGCCCATTGAAAGGCATTATCTCTAATAATTATCTGCTAATTATCAGATGCAGACACTTAGTTTCAGAGAACTTAAATAATTTGATGAAGGCTATACAGCTAGCTTAGTAAATGGTAGTGACAGAATTAAAAGCCAGATTTGTCTAACATTAAATCTCAAGTGCTTTCTACTATGTCAAGTTATTATCTAAAGAAACAAGTTATTGCTAGAGAAGCAATAAAACTTTACTTGAGTCCTGAAAAAAAAGACAGACTTGAATGAACAGAAAGAGGAAGAGAAGAAAGATCATGCCAGATTCTGAGGGGGTGCAGTGTATGTGTAAGGGATGAAAAGTGTTGTAAGTAGAAGCAAAACCTGTACCTCACAGTTTGCTTGAGTCCTGGCACAGAGACTGGGACAGAGCAGCTGGCAGGGGACAACTATTCCCACCTCTTTTATTTTCATATCAAGGAAGCAGGAGTGAGTTATCTGACTGGTGAGCTGGAAAAGTATACATCACTTTGACCCCTCAAGTTTGGGGAGCGGGTCTGCCCTAGGAAGCATGTGTGTTCTGCTTTTCCAGAAACTGTAAAGCTGCAATCTTATACAAGCAGATTTTCATAAAAAGGGTCCTTCTGCACCTCCCACCCTCTCTCTGTCAGCCCTGGGGGGTGACTCCAGCTCCCAAATCTCACACACAGATCTTCCAACTCTTGCATGTGACAGGTACTAAGGCCATTCAACACGTTTTATTTTATTTAACTCTGGGGTGAAGTATAAGCAGATCCATTCATTGTCCCTGCAAATCTAATGCTATGGCCACCATTCCAGCTTTAACAGGGAACAAAGTTGACATTTTGCTCTCCAACAGTCTGACTCTGGTGGCTAGTTCAATGGCTTGTGAAAATGCTTGGGGAATATGAATGTTATTAGAGCCCCTAAAACCACAGCATTAGGCACTCAGCAAACCATAGTAGTAGAGTGAACGTGAATAGGTTCAGCGGACAATGAGAAGACTGGCCTGATCTGAGTATATGGAGTATATTAAGCAGCTTAAGTAAAGTTAGATGGCTACGTAGTCCCAATGAAGAAAGGCTTACAAGGAAGGTAGAGTTTGAATTTCATGTGGGAAGAAGAGTGCTCAAAGTTTCTGAGCGGGGAAGTGTGTGAGAGAGGCTGTGTAAATCAGGTAGTAAGAGAAAATGGCAATGAGTTGCAGTGGAGACTTTGAGTGCCTGGAGGTGGACAGCAATCAGAGGTGGTTTCTAGAATTCGCGGAGCCAGATGAAGGTCTGTTCTAGGGAAGTGGAAATGTGAATGACAGTGAAGGGACAATAGCAGATATCAAAGTGAAGACTGCCAGGATATGGTGACAACCCGAGTTTAGGGAGTGGAGCAGAGTTTTCGGGGCACTCCTCATACAGATGCAGAGGAGCAGGCCTGGGAGTTGATGGGAAGTGGGGCTCAGCCTAGGGCATGTCAAATCTAAAGCGCCAAGTGGATTTTTTTTTTCCTCAGCACCAGAGACACCGGAGGCAAGGTATGAGAGGCCACAGCTGCAAGTTTGGGGAATCGATAGAAAGAGGCAGCACACATTTGAAAACCGCTGGGAAGAGGCTGTAGGAGATGGAAAGCATGAACATGGAGGATAGCTGGGCTGACAGGACTAGGAGAAGGGGCAGAAGTGACGGGTGGGCGGAAGACAGGAGGGGGCACAGCTCCTGGACCGGAGGGAAGGACGGACGGGGTGAGGCTGCTAGCAAACGCCTCAGTCAGGATCTTTCCAGCGGAGCGGGGCAGCCGCCAGCTCTCCCCTAGGAAATGCACAGTTGAACCCAAAGCAGCATTCCTCGCGCTGGCCGGTCTTCCGGGCCCTGCGTCCACTTCCTCGAGTCCTGGCTGCAGTGACCCCCGGGCTATGGGTCTTGGGAATCTCCGGTTCTCTATCACCCGCTGGGGACGGCTGGGGCTCCCCAGGCTACAGGGAGCCTTTTCCCCCAGGTTCCTTCCCCACACCGGGCCCGGGTGCCCCAGCAGCACCGCCCAACCTGGGCACCGCCGCAGCCCGCCCGAGCTGCAGCACGCCAGGGCCCCTCCGAGGGTGCGGTTTCGGATCCCCCCGCCCTCCCCACACTCTCCGCTTTTGTTTCGGTGTCCCCCGGGACACCCCATCTCTGCCTCAGCCTCCACGTCCTGGGGGCCGGGCAGGGAGTGGAGTTCGGGCGGCGCCAGGACGCACGCGGGCTCCCGGGAGCCAGGGGCGGGAGGAGGGAGCGGAGCCGGCAGCCGCCGGGGCCGCTGCAGCAGAAGGGGGAGGAGAACGGGGAGGAGCTGGGGGGCAGGCAGCAGGGGAGGGAGGGGTCTTAAGGGGCGGCGAGCCCAGGTCGGATTTCCTTCGAGACTGGCGTTCGGCAAAGCTCCCACAGAGCTTGCTGCAGCCGCCCTGCTCCGCGCACTCGGGGAACCGGGACAGGACCATGGTGAGAGCCCGGTGCGCGGCGCGAAGCTGAGTGCGGTGGCCGGGCCCCGAGGGTAGCCGAGGGGGGCTGGGAGGAGAGGGCGACCTGCGGGACCCCAGGAAGTTCTCGGGATCGGCGCGGGGCCCGGTGCCTTCAGTCTCGCTCTCGTCTCTTCCGCAGATGTGGACACGCTGGCTCGCGCTCTCTCTGGTGGCGGTGGCCTGGGTCCGCGCGGAGGTAGGGAGCGGCCGAGGAGGTTCGACTTCGGGCTCCGGGGCCACCGCGGTCTGCGCGCGGGCGGGCGGTGGTGCGTCCTGGGGATGCTCTCCCCGGGTGGAACTGGGAGTTTCCGAACGTGGGGAGGGCGGCGCTCGGAGCGGGAATGCTACTTACGAAACTTAAACCTCAAAAATCAGGAAAAGAAGTTTGAGCAGTGAGCGGCAGCCCCACCGCGACTAATATGGAGGGAGATTGGGGCGGGGGGGAGAGAGGACGAGATGGGCCGTGTGGGACCGAGGCGGCGACGAGGGCGCAGCCGAATTCAAAAAGGCGCCTTGAGAGGACGGTGAGAAGAGTTGGGGACTTTTCCTTCCCAGTCTGTCCGCTTGGGTAGAAGAGAAAATAACAACCCCCCCCCCCAAAAAAAGAATATATCCTAAGAGATTCTTCTTTTAGGGCGGAATAATTTTTTTCTTTTATAAAGTAAGATTTTAATTCTCTGATTTTTTTTTCTTCCTTTGTAAAGTGCCTTCGGTTTTTGTATTACTGTTAGAACCATATAACGGCCTTCAAAAATCTCAAATTTTCTCTTAAATTAGAGTTGCGCAAGTGTGAGCTATCCATTGCTCAGCCTCAGCTTTTCCAGTCAAAGTATTTCAGCACTTTTTTGGTAATGTTTTTTTTTCAACTCCAGTGACCTTCCTGAGACACTACAAACAAACCAACAAACCCTTCACTCACAAGCCCTTCCATTAACTCAAAGGTTTATGGACAGAAAATAAACAATCCTAAATTCCCTGGGCTCTAGTCTCCAGAAAAGTGAGGTCAGAAACCAAACATTTGATAATTATGGCAGGAAATGTGGAAGGAATTAAAAAGCATGAGGGAGAAGAAATGGAATGTACATTACAAAAGAAATAGCTCCCTGGTGGGTGGTTATTCTCCCTCTTTGAAATTTTTTCTTCATATTACAGTTTAGCCCCACCCTTAGCACTGCTGCTTGACTCTGCCCAGGAAAATCATAAAAGCATGGAAGGTCTTCACGATTAAAAAAATATGAACTCATTTAATTCACCATTACAGAGCTGGTTGAGCTGGAAACAGAGGCTGTTTTTACAAGGAAATAAAAAAAAGTAGCTAATATTTATTGGATATGTACTTTGTGTTGTATTAAAACTCCATGTTAATAATGAGGAAACTGAGTCACAGAGGTTACATAATTCATCTGGTGCTCTAATCTGTTAGGTGGTGGGGGTAGTTTTTGGACCCATACTGCTTGTGTAGCCGACACTGGGCTGCATACATTATTTCTTTTAAAGCTTCTCCAATCTTGCAGGGTCCCTTTTGGTATCCCCATTTCACAGAGGAAGAAACAAGTTTTGGGAAAATAGGTAACCTGCCCAGGGTCACACAGCTAGGTAATTCCGAGGAAGGCTCTGAACCCTGCTCCCTCCACTCCCTCCACCTTTGGAACTCATCTTGAACTCCCAATCAGCTTCTCATGCACTGTTTTCTAGGGTTTGAATTTGAGGGAAGATCCCTCTTCACTGGTTGATTTAGTCCTGGCAAAGGAACACCCTTGCTGTGGCCCTTGAAAGGCAGCTGCAGCCCTTTGACGGATGAGGTGGACCCTGGCTGGTTTTACAGCAGGCTTAGGATTGCCAGCGAGTGTGTGAAATTGCTCCCCGAACTGGAATGCTAATATGAGGTGTGAGGAGGCTGTGTGGCCCAACCTCCAGGATCTATTCTAGGCAGCCTGTACTATATACTCCCTTCCCCCAGTGCATTGCAGGGAAAAGCTTAGTTCTCATAGGAAGGCCCCCAGCAGCAATTTCCTGCCTTAGGCAGAAGAGCACAGTGTACTCTCACAAAATTCCCAGGCAAAATCTATGGAGAAGAAGGTAAAACCAAGAAGTGCTGAGATATGACAACTGAGGAAGTTGCTGCACAAAAGAGCCAGTGAACTCAGATTATGTGAGGGATGGAGAAGGCATGATCTAGAATTGTCTTTTAACCAATCCAGTCTCTTAATGTCCGGCCTTAGTAACATTAAGCAGTTTTTAAATCCGTGTTTTAATAATACACCTTTAATTATCGGTAAGAAGGTAAATTAACAATTTGGGTATTATTTTAAGCATTTAATCATGCAATTAATGGTGTTTGCAGTAGAACTTCTTTTCTTTGATAGCTATAACAACATATAACAAACAAAGCCAAATAATATTTCCAACCCACTTTAGTAAACTTTAGGGCTCAGATTGTTCAAATATTGTTGAACTTCTTAAAAGTGAAATTTAGAAAATAAACTCAAGTGTTCTTGGTGCCTTTTGGTTGAATACAAGCACTAGTACGCAATTCAGCATATTTAAAAAATATGATTACCTGACAAATTATGTTGCTATTTGGAGAAGCCAGGCATTTAGAATAGTAGCCTTCCAGAATCAGAGGTGCCCTAAGCTTGGGAAAAGGTGGTTGTCATTATTAATGCCAGTCTATAAATCCTATTTGGTTAGAGTCAACAGTCCAGTAACAAATCTCATTAAGGAAAGTGTTATATTTTGAATGTTTTCCATGGTCTCTTACTTACCTTGGCACCTCCAGATTTTTTTATTGCTTCCTCTTTCCTGCATTCCCTTTTTCTTCATTCTCTATCAAAAGAACTTATATGTACAACCATGGGCATGAACTAAAGGGAGGGTGCTGGAGGGAGGACAGTGCAGGGCAGAGGGAGAGAAAGGAGAGAAAAAAATGGAACAACTGTAATAGCATAATCAATAAAATATACTTCTTAAAAAAATGTATTCCTTCAGGCAGCCTCCATCAACATTCTTCCCCATCCACCTCAGCTAACACCCATGCACTCTTCAGAGTCTGCTTGAAAGGGGCGTTGGGCATTTGGCACATCTCTTTTTTTTTTTTTTTTTTTTTTGCCTGAATTGTAAAACTTTTATTTATTTATTTATTTTTAATTAATTTATTTACTTTTTAAATACATTTGTCTCTGCCTTCCCCCCACCTCTTTCCCTTGCCCCCTCCCACCTTCCCTCCCTCAGCTCTTCCCCTTTGGTTTTGTCCATGAGTCCTTGCTATATGTTCCTTGACTTTCCCCTTCCCTTCCCTTTCCCTGCCCCCCCCCCCTTCCCTCTTGTCTCTGTTGATTTCTTTTCCTTTCAGTGTTGCTGGTCATATTTTCCTTGCTTCTTTGCACTGTTGGTTAGGTTCCGCTTATAGGTGAGATCATATGGTATTTGTCTTTCGCCCCCTGGCTTATTTCGCTTAGCATGATGCTCTCCAGTTCCATCCATGCTGTCGCAAAGTTTAGTACTTCTTTTTTCTTTCTGCTGCATAGTATTCCATTGTGTATATGTACCATAATTTTTTGATCCAGTCATCTACTGATGGGCATTTAGGTTGCTTCCAACACTTGGCTATTTTAAATTGTGCTGCTATGAACATTGGGGTGCATAGGTTCTTTTGTATTGGCGTTTTGGTGTTCTCAGGGTATAGTCCCAGCAGGGGAATCGCTGGCACATCTCTTGATGAACGTATATTAGCATCTGGTATGGACGGAGAATGGAGATGGCAGCAGCAGGGAAGGGCTTCAGCTAACAATTGCACAACTACTCCTTTTCTAGATTCTGTTGGGAGGGATCTTTGTAGGCCTGCTCGCTCTCCCGCACTCATCTCCCTTTCATTGAGAATTACTGCAATTGACTGAGAAGTTGGTAAAGGTTGAGAACCCAGGTGTCGGTGTATGTGCACTTGAGTCTCAGTAGGTGCATCCAAGTCCACTTCAACATGGGAGACTGGAGGGGACCCTGTGGCCCAACTGCCTGCTTTTGAAAGACAGCGTTGGCAAGTGCCTGTGCAATCTCCCTTGGTGGTTGTCTCTGCTTGCACTCTGATTCCCAGCATTCCAGGTCTATAAATTCTTCATAAGTCACATAAGTACAGTGGGCTGATTCACAAATCAGAGCATTCATTCCAGTAAGGGAATGCTTAACCCATGAACTGTGAGTACATCACTTAAGATAATAATGACAAGAGCAATAATGGTTATACAGACAAGAAGATTATTAGGGCGTTGTCCCTGGGACATCAGATTTTTTAACCTCATTTATACCCTGTTATCAACATACAATTAATCAGACATGAGGAGTTTTGTTGGCTGACGTGGGATCTCTTCCGTATTCTTTAGAATTATTCTAATGGTGGATTCAGGCAGGCCTAGAGTCTGACCCACATCCTCTGACTTTTTGGAGCTGCAGAAAACTAGGGTTTTAATACCCATCTTGTACATTAACCACTAAAATAATCTCTTTGTTTATCCTTCAGCAAATGAACTACTTGCTGTAATTTTAAAGACCATTGTTGGAAATTGGGATGTTAAAACATATCAGTGACTCTGCTGAATAGCCAAAACAGATGGACAAACACCCTGCAAACTGAGGCCTGGCCATTGAAAATGTCTTTAGAAAGGAGACATGTTACAATTCCCACAGAAGTCTCTGGATTGGGTGACAGAAAGCAGGAGGCAGTTCCAAGGCTTAGAGCAGTTAGTTGGGGAGGAGCTGTGAGGTGAAGATCAGGAAGCATGGGCTGCAGGAGATGTAATGTCCTGAAGAAGGAAATAAAGGCAGTGAGGCAGAAAGACATTTTTTCAAGAGAATGGGGAAGGTAAAGGATGAGCTATAAATACCAGGGTCACATGTGGATAATTGGAAATGTCACCATGGCTTTTTCCTACTCCTCTTTAAATAACTGGACACCTGGACATAGAATTTCTAGTGGCCACAAATAGTATTAGCTTAATGACACAAAATATTATAGAACTGAAAAAATACTTTTACTTAGATAGGTTCATTTTGTAAATCAGGTGATTAATGTCCTACAGGTCAAATGCATACTTTTCTCTAAAAAAATGCCATCTTCTGACACCTGTGACTTTGACGCAGGGTCCTTTCTCCAGGAGTGTCATTACAGCATGGGCCTTCCCTTCACAGTGCCATCAGCCAGCATTCCCTCTGCAGGCTGAGCACACCCTACACGCACACACAGGGCAGAGTCACAGATGAAGTGTAAGGCATGGTCTCTGCCCTCAGGTTGCTTCCATTCTAATGGTGGGCTAGGTGCTTTCAGCCAGCAGCTAAAATGTATATTATTATAGCTAGATGGTGAACAAGTGTCTTTGCAATGATTATTATTACATTTTTTACATTAACATAAGACTTCTCTTTATTTTTCCAGTTCTTTTGCATTAGTACAGTGCACAGATTGTTAATGTATGGATGGCTAAATGAACTTTTACACATGGATGCACCCATGTAGCCACCGCCCAACCAAGACTGAGGGAGTCAGAAAGGAGGCTAAGAACTCAGGATGTGTGGAAATCATTACAGTAAAGAAAGTGAAGACTAGATATGATTAAGGTTATATTTCATCAGTCAAGGATCTTTTTGGTTTAATTAGTTGCTTTATGCCTTGCCTTAGTAATGTTTGTTTAATTCATGTTTTAACAATTATAAACCTTTAATAATTAATGAAAAAGTAAATTAACCCTGTCAATAATGAGACATGCAATTTGGATATTATTGTAAACATTTTTATATGAACTTAACAGTTCTTGCAGGACAAAATTGTTTTTCTTGTTAGCTACTATATATATAGCAAATACAGTTAAATACAGTCTTTATTGACATAAATCTATTTTAGCAAACTTTGGGTCAGTTTGGGGGAGCTGACTTTACTGCTTTGCAGGTAGATATTCCAAAACTCAATATAATTTATACTGAGAAACTAAATCAAGGAAAGAAACTCAATTCTGTTTGACCACTTTATCCTGTTCATTATTACTTTTACAGGGACTCTGCATAAGATGCATGACACATTATTTATGATAGTTAAGAACTTAAAACCTTTTACCCAACAATAGAAGAGTTAAGGGTTAACAGCAATATGTGCCACTAAAAGTTATGTTTACAGAAAATTTCAAGGCTCTGGCAAATGACCATGATTTCATTTAAAAATCAGAATACCCCTTACACCAATGTCTTATCCTCACAACGGTGTAAAAATTTATAGAGAAGTATTTTTAAAGTCTTGAAATCCATCAAGGTTCTTGTGACTCCTCTTTTTTCCCAAGAGTAATTTACCCTCCTAATATCGCTTGCTATTTTATTTCAATAAAAATGTTATTTTCTGATAAAATAGGAAAATAAAATATGTTCATAAAAAACTTAGAGAATATAGAAAAAACTGGAGCAAATAATAAAATTACTTATAACTTCACTACCTAGAGATAAACCAGCCCTTCATCCCTCCTTTCAGAGAAGTTATTAAAATCAATCAGCAGATGTGCCTTCTAGACACTGTAGGCAATCACAATAAGTACCTCTCAACACTGAGATAAATGGATTGCAGATACAGAACAACCATGACATGCATATCACTACTACCTTCACCCTTACCCATGACCAACGTTGTCAGTCAATCATAGAATTCTTTCCTTGTGAGCCTGAAGATTTGAAAATCCTTCTCAGCCGTATTGTGTAACCACTAGCAAGCAGTTGGTCTGTGTGTGAGATAAAAGATTAACAATGGGGTAAAGTTGTAATGGCCTCTATAAGCAAAAAGGTATCCTCTGACCAAGAAACAAAACAGGAAGCACTATAGAATATGGCAGAATTTACTATGGGGCAATTTACTTATGGGAAGATTGAGTTGGAGCAGAAAAGATGACCCGGCAGTCTGCAGATTATTTTCCGCTTACAGATCCCTGTTACAACATCTACTTCATAGTTAAACGTGGGTACTAATTATTGACAAGAAAAAGGGACAACGAATGCAATAGCTCCAGAGGCCCTACCTCCCGGTGGTCTTGTGATAGATGATTGCTCATAATCAATACTGGTATCAGTTTGATATTTTTCTTGGATGCCATGCCATTCTGACTGCTATTGACAAAAAAAAACTTGTCGCTACATTTTAGGGAACACAAATAATCATCAACTACAAAGCTTTAATACTCTTGCATAACAGAGTTGGTCAAAGGTCACAGCATGACTTAAAAATGAAATGAAATTTGGGACACAGATGGAGTTGGTTTTGTTCACATCTACATCTGTACACAGATCTTGCCATTCCTGGTGGAAAAGTCAATCCAATTTGACAAAAACTGGTATATCTTTAGCCAAAATTAAGATGATTCGAAGGCAGAGTTTGGTACTACATGATGGGACTAGGGGAGCAAATGGATGAAAATGTTAAGAAAACAGCACTTTGATCCTGGCCCAAATTTCTAAGTTCTTTTTTTTTCTAATGATTTTTTTTTTTAAATCATCTGAGGACATTGTTTCATTGCTTTCAGAGATAGAGGAAAGGGTAGAAAGAGAGAGGAACATCAATTGGTTGCCTTCTTATATGCGCCGTGACCGAGGATTGAACCCTCAATTTAGGCATGTTCCCTGTCCAGGAATCAAACCTGCAACCTTTGGTCTACGGGTCAACACTCCAACCAGCTGAGCCACACCAGCCAGGGCAAGCTTCTAAGTTCTTTAAATGAATTCGAACAAAGTAAGGTAAACCCTTTAATGTCAGCCATCAACAAAGATATGATAATGAGAATTTTCTTGGCTGTTCTGATGGGATAACAGTCACTTTTGCTAAGGCTCTCGGAGCTGCTGATGTCATAGATGGCAGCTTCTGCATCAGCAGCCATCTGGCAATAACCTGCTAATGGAAAGCTCTTTGGGTAGAATAGAAAATATATTCTATAAATCTGCATTTTCTGCCGTGGTTAGAGGATTTCCATGTAATCTCTTCATAGACTTTTTTATATGCTCATTTGGAAGCCATCACCTATAAGCTATTTCCAGGATTAAATCTGAATTTATGACCCGTAAACTGTCCCCTAAATAATCCTAGATACTGTTGGTGACCAACTAAGCTGTTGCCAAAACAAGTCATGTGACACATGGCAAAAACCATGATGTGTTGCCGGCCCAGATTTATATGTGTGTGTCATGGGATATTGCCTTGAATTGATGTAGGGAAATACCTCATTGTCTTTGCTTTTTATTGTGTTCAAGATTTAAAATCTTGGGCCTGAGGCAAAATTGTCTTTTTCCCAACAGCCTTTCCTTCTGGACTTCAACCATAGTAAATGAGTGTAATTTATTAATCTCCTACGAAAGTGCCAGAATTAATGCCAGTCACTTTGCACAAGTGCTGCTATGAAGAATAGTGTGGAACTAAAAGGCGCATGATACAGGTCCCAGTTCTGAAGGAGCTGCTACCACTATAGCTACTACTCAGCTTAAATGGACCAGGCCGTTAGGGGGCCAAATCCGTGGCTTTTGTGGAAATTACCACCCCCTTCCTCACATCCCGCTGCTGGCTCAGAAACTCCTGAAATACAACAGTGGGAGGGAATTTGAGAGGTTCCAATGGAGCTTCCCTTGAAAGGGGCCATTTCCACCTGTGCACCTTGACCACTTGACCAGACTGTCCAGTAGGTGGCAGGTTTTTTTTTGGTTAGAACTTCATCTGAAATTCTGACTGTTCCTGGAATGCTGGTGCTCCTCTCCGACGGCCCATTTGCATGTCGCTGCAGCCTTCCACTGAGTTCCTTTCTTCTTTCTCTTTTCTCGTCCTCATATCTGGGTGTTTCCAAATCGCATCTTTGACATGGACCATGTTACAGAATCTTCTCATTTTTAAGAGGGACATTATAAAATAATGAAAGAGGTGTTGACCTAGAGCCCTATTCTACTCCTTTCTTGCTGATCTTACCTTTTTAAAGCCACCTGATGTCTCTGCCTGCAGTTTCAGGTAAGAGCAAAGGCTTTGGGGTAGTGGAGCAGGTTTGAATTCTGGTGTCATCTGGCTGTGAAAACTTGCAAGTTACTTACCCTCCCCAAGTTCACTTTCCTCATCTGTAAAGTGGGAGCAATGGCCATCTCACTGCCTGCCTGTGCAATTCAATAATGGCAAAGTTTTCCTCTACTCCTGGCACACACTCAACACCAAACATCTGCAAGAGATGAGGTGCCTGTCACCAATCCCTACTGGGCACTTGTTTGTTTGTTTGGCAATGTTTTGACTCTGTAAAGATTCCAACAAGAGAATTCTCAATTTGCACATTGACCTCTACTTGGCATTGTCTGTATATCTTCAACCTGTGTTCTGGCTCAGGTTGTTATTCTGTTTATGAAATATCCTTGAGAGAAAGGATAGCATAATGGTTTGGCACTTAGGCCTTAAAGCGTGATTAACCAAATTTAAATCCTAGCACTGCCCGTATTGCCTTGTGACCTTGGGGATGTTAGTTAATCTCTCTGAGCCCATTTCCTCATTTATAAAATGGGCTTACTACAGAGTATTTCCCCCATCGGTTACTTGTGAGAATCACACAGGCTATTTATTAACAGGTAAAGCAATCAGTAAAGTGGTTCAGCACAAAGGGTACAGTAAGTGTTACCTATTACTATCATTCTTGTAGCATCTCTGTTTATTGGAAGAGCTCCAAAGCCATGTGGGGGAGGGGTGCACACACATGTGTGTACACATGCCTGTGCTCATGGCATGCAGAATTCCCCTTGCCTCTTCACTCTCTCCAGAGATTAAGGATCACCTTTTAAAGGTGCAACTAGGATATTTATTTCAGTGGACGCTTTGACACCCAGAATTCATATCAGAACCCTTGCTTCTACTGAGCCCATCTCGCCTTCAAACATCTAGGTGGCATTTCCTCTGTGAGGCCAGAGCCTTACCATTCCTCCAGGAGAAGAATTAAGTACTCACTGAGCACTTCCTGTGCACAGGCAGTGGGCTGTGCCAGTCAGCATGGGTTCTTCCTAAAGCCAGAGATAGCAAGGGAGAGAGCTGAAGGGGATGCAGCGTGAGGAAAAGCAAAGAAGAGAGGTAATCAAACTCCTGGAAATTTTTCCACATTAAGTTTTTCTTTTTTTATGTCCCTCCTTAAAATATGGAGGTGGCCACTTGATATCTTGTATATTTTGTGGATGCTCATTTTCATGTATTCTTGATGAAGTATCCATAGTACATGTGTTACTGGGCCACGCATTCCAAACTTGGAGTTTGGAAAAATATAATCAGGCAAAAGAATAGAACCTTTTGCTTTCATTGTTTGAAAAATAAATAACCTCTCAAAGACAGGGTAGGAAGTATTCCTAGAACGGGCTGGATTTGGCCCTTTGGGAACCATAGCAATACTTCGGGTGTTTTGCACATGTACCTTGAGTCTGGGCACTGCTGTGTCTGGCGGCCAGCCCCGACCACAGCCTCACATGACCACTATTCCTGGGCCCCAGAGCCAGGTCTCTACTGATCCCCTGAGGCTCTTTGCTCTCCCGTTCACATTTTTCCTCTTCCTTCTTGTCTCTCCTTTTCTTTCTCCCCTTCCTCCTCCACAATTACAGAGAGTTAATCCTGGAGTGTTTGGGCTCCATTAGAAGCTGTCAAAACATCCCCAGACACCAGGTTCACATTTTATGCAGAGAGAAAACATCACAAAGTCTTGATGCATTATTTTGCTTAGGACCCATCTGAGACAAAGTCAACTTTTTAAAACAACTCAAGAAAGGAAAGTAAAAAGTATCATAAACCTAAAGTCTGTCAGTCAGGCACTGATCAGTGCTGATGACCAAGCAAAGACCCTGTTCCCAAGGCGCTTGCAGTCCAGTGGGAGAGGCACGCAGGGGCACAGGCTTAGATTGATCCCGTGTGGTAAGAGCTACGACAGGGCTGAGAACCTGACCCAGCACGGGGGTGTCTGGGAAGTCCTCCAAGAGGGGGTGTCCCACACGCTGAGCCCAGAAAAATGAGTGGTAGTTAGCTGGACAACAGGCTGGAGGAGAGGCAAAGAGCCTTATCTAATTTAATTCTCACAACCTGATATTCAAGTTATTTGTTTTAATCCTCATCCGAGGATATGTTTATTTTTAGAGAGAAAGGAAGGGGCCGGGGTGGGGTGGGGAGGGGCAGGGAGGGGGAAAGATAACATCTATGTGAAAAGCAAACATCCATCAGTTGCTTCCCTTACAGGCTCTGACCAGGAATCAAACCCACAACCTAGGTGTCCCCTGACCAGGACTTGAACCCTCAACCTTTGATGTACAGGGGAACTCTCCAGTCAACCAAGCCACCCAGCTAGGACTGATAATGAAGTTATTATAGTCTTCATTTTAAGAATGAAGAAACTGTGGCTCATAGGATTCAGTTACATTACTCAAAATCAGCTACCTAGTACATAGTAAAGCCAGGGTACAAACCCAGGACTTGACTCTCAAGGCAAATCCCTGTGTTAAGATCCTCTGTGTCTTATTTCTGAAAGTGACTTTGAAACAAACCAAAAACATTTTTTTCTAGGTAACAGGGACTAAAAAAACAACAGCGTGCAAGCCTCTTCACATTACATCAGCCAAGTGCCTGGATTGACACTTAAAGGCTCGTCGTTCTGGCCACATCGATATGGGCAGAGTCTCGATTTGGTTCCGGTGCAGCTGCTTCTCTGACCCATATTGAAATGTAGTTGTTCCACTAGAGCACTTGCAGCATAATGGTCAGTGGCTCAGGCAATGTTTGAAGGCAGTTTCTTTGTCCTTCAGATATATTCATAGCTGTTCCATGTCGAATAAGACCAAATCACAGGACATGTCTAAGATTCCAGCTGAGTAGCTGAGCATGGTTGTTCAGACCATCCCCTGCCCCAGTATGCTGGCTAAGGGGGCAAAGAAGGTGGACTCCATCCTGCACTCTGCTTACCAGGCTATGTGCCCTGGTGTGGGGCTGTGTGCCCACCCAGAGGAAGGGACGCCTTTTTTCTAACTGATGCGCAAAGCTTCCCAGCCCAACTTTTCCTCTCAGACAGATGATGATTTTTGGACTATGGTGACCATTTCTCCATCTGTACATTTTATAAATTGATATCATTCTGTCATAAATTTTAATGGAGGTCTGCATAAATTATTAAAAATTTTAGCAGACCTCCATTAAAAGGCAGTTTTGTATGTTTTGTGAGCTTTCCTCATGAATTCATTAAGGTGACACAAACGAAAATTTGAAAGAAATTTTTTTCACCCACCGGCATGCTACTTTGCTCTGTTGCCCAACTCAGGCTAGTTTCAGGACCATGATTCCCCAGGAATTAAGAAAAGCATTCCTAGCTTCCCTCTGATTGCTGGATTAGCACAGCTTCCCTCAGCCCACAGCTGAATTCCAGCTCCAAAGAAGAAATGTCTTAGACAGTGAATTCCCAGCCTGGAGTCTGTCAGAAGTTGTGTCATGTGTTTGCATTAACCGAACATAAAGCCAGCAGGCTTTCCAGCCTTGTTCCCCCTCCTCCCTGCACGCCCCTCTGGAGAGGCCAGTAAACGTCTAGACAGTGTCTGCTTGGCACTGTGCCTTCTCAGCACAATCTGCACAGTTCTGGAGCTCTGACTTGGGTTCCTCTCCTCACTCATTTCCCCAGTTTTCTTAGCCTTAAACTGTCTCAGGGGGACTGGCATGACCGCACATACAAGAAGCAGGTGACTGAATTTATGAGACCGTCAGGATTCCACTGTCTGGAAAGGTTCAGAGTTGAGAAAATATCAGTAGTGCTGCCTGAAGCTGTGACTGAGTTAACAGACATTCCTGATGTGCCCTGGCCTTCAAACAAGCCTCCACTGATTGGCTGGAGACGGGGCTGGAGTAAATAACCCAGGACAGACGTTGGCACCCAGGTGAAGAGCCTTGTGCCTTCCGTGGGTAGGGTGAACTTGGGCAAGTCACTGGACCTCTCATCAGAAAATATGAGGGTTAGCTCTAAATCCCAGCTCTGAAATCCTATCCATAAAAAAAGAAGGCAGACATTTTAGGTCGAATTTTCAAAATATTCTACGTAATGGAGTTAAGATACTTGATTAGCTCTTGTCTTAATTGACCGCCCGAGGAGGAGCAGTTTGAAGGAGAAGCTGGTGCAGGAATGAGAAAAGAATGACTAATAGCAGGAGGCATTTTTGTGTCCCTTACTTCCTCCTGCCTGTCTTGAGTGTAATGTAAACAGTACAGCATGTGTCACCGGACAGTCCTTATGCCCAGGAAATCCAAATGCTCTTTTGCTCTATAGAAAGGAATTGCCTGCCTTTTCTACTTCAGAAACTAGCTGCTCATAACACTGGGCAAGAAATGGAGAATGCTGGGTCTGCTTGGGGTTGAGCAAGGAACTTTTTTAAACAAAGAAGACAGCCCTGACTGGTGTGGTTCAAGGGACTGAGTGTTGGCCTGTGAACCAAAGGGTCACCGGTTTGATTCCCAGACAGGGCACGTGCCTGGGTTGCAGGCCAGGTCCCCAGTTGGCGGAACACAGGGGGCAACCACACATTGACCTTCCTCCCTTTCTCCCTCCTCCTCTCTCTAAAAATAAAATCTTTAAAAAATAAAAAATAAAAAAAGAAGACAACCCAAAATTCCAAAGTGTGCAATGTCAGCTTTTATTGAACTCATATAAAAAAAAGCAAACAAAACTTTCTTCTGACCTTTATAAATGTTCACATTATCTTTTAAAAATGTTGCATGAACCCTAATTTTAATTTCTGGAACCCTTGTTGCCTTCTCACCATGCTACCCAGCCCATGACCAGCGTCCTGGGTTTCCTGAGCAGGTATTGATCAAGTTGTTGCCCTGGTCGCCACGCCCGTCTCTCTAAATCAGTTCAGGGCTTTTGTTACAGCTGAGAACACTGCTCTTCAGCCGTGACCTCATCGGTTAAATTAAGTGACTTGCTGGGGTGAACCCAGTAAGGAAACAGAGGCCATTCAGATGTTTTAGCCCTGCTTAAACATTTGGTACCTTAACTGCAATCCAGTCCCCAAATCCCACTAGGTAATTCCAGTGTGCTAAATTGTGCTTGACCTCATTCTAAGAATCAGAGGTGTGTTTTTCCTCTCAATTCCCATGGTTAGCATGTCCCACTAGCTTCTCTGTTAGCATAGGCTAACTGGGCCTATTTTCAGTTACGGAGAAGGACCCAAGTTTGTGGCATAACGTTTGCAACAGAGCAAAAGAAAATGGATGAGCAACTCAAAGACAGTTCAGAGAAATATCTGCTGACTGTTGCCAGGCTCATCTAAGCTTTAGTGTGAATTTTACATGTGTGATAATTCTATTAAAGCAGCTAAAAGTTATTGAACTCGGCAGACTCAGACAAGCAGTTCCCTTCACAGTTAGGGTCCCTATCAGGAGGGCCCAGGTGTGCTTCTCGGTGGCTCAGCTCAACTCACAAAAACCTGCTTTTGGATGAAGGCAGAATTCACAAATGCTCCGAACACCCAGCTTCGTGTCTCCAATGGTATGGCCATCCTTGGGTCTTCACTCTCTGTTGTTATTATGATGCTACAATTAATTGGGACCAGGCTGAGGTCTATATCAGGAGCAGGAAATTCACCTGGCTTCTCCACAGAGTCCTAAAAATCTTTTAGGAATGTGTCCATTTGTGCTTTGTTCCCCCACCCCTCCTCCGGTTTCCTATCCTTGGCATTTTTCTTTTCTTTCCTTTCTTATCCTATGTGGCCTTGGCCTTGCCAACAGCCACACGCAGAGAAGCAGATTTCCTGATTTAGCTACTTATTTTACGGTAAAACCTTTCACTTCATGCATTAATTGGTGTCTGCATCATGTTCAACAGAAGAGTAATTTTCTGCATGGCACCAAGGGCTGGCTAGTGATCAAAGAACACCCCAGCACAAGGACACCTCTTTAGGTGTGAGTTCTTTTGGAGTTTCTCAATTTCCTTTTTGAGGGGGCAAGACTAGAAGGAAAAAAGGGACGTGTTTTAAGTAGAGACCAGCCATTCAAGTCTTTGCTAAATGTTGAGTATAATAAATTCAGTACTCACTGCAAACATTTTTCTTAATAAGATTTCCTAAGGTATTGTGAGCTATATTGTTTAAACTTGAAAGGACAGTTTCCAGTTTAACAGCCTTTTCTGTAAGAACTACAACTGGAAAAAAATCTTTGTGTTTTTCTTTATTTCCTATAGGAGAACATATATAGTATGACCTGGGTGATAATAAGAAACTATAAAACTTATTTTTTGTGGGTGTTTTTACATGCCCTATTTAGGCACTCCCGCCTTTTTTTAAAGACAAAAATAAATCATAAAGATGATATAAAATCCTATAAGAAAAACCAGCACTTGAGGATTATTAACCCCGCAGTGTTGGTCATTTTACAGCTTAGTTAAATGAATTTCCTCTCTAAATTCCCTTTACACATTTGATCAAATAGAAGGCCGTTCATTTCCTGTTTAAGTTGCTTCAGGGAATTGCTACATGGATTAGTGAACAAACTGGGTTCCTACCCTGTGGATATACTTCAGTTGGTGATTGGGTTATTTTTCTAGGTAATGCTATCATTATTTCGCCCTGTGTAAATAACATTGTCATTTAGTGACCATAATTACTCATGTTACAGTGTCCTGGAACATGACGACCTCCTCATTCCCCAGTGATCTGTTGTTTAACTCCAGGAAGAAGTCTTCCCTCTGCCTAGGTGATATTGTGTGTGTGTGCGTGTGTGTGTGTGTTCAAATAGCTGACGGTTATTATGGGCTCTAGGTTACCCATCTGTGGGTTTAGAGGTGACAATAGCCATACCTGGAAAGTCATGACTTTTTTTTGAAGGAAAGACAAAAATTAGGGATTCTAAGCTCAGGGGTGTTCAAAGCATGTGAACCATCCCAAAAATGGTTCATGTTTAGAAATAAATGGAGTAAACAGAAAGAAGGAAAACAGTGATGAGGAGGACCAGGGGAAGAGGAGGGAGGCAATGGTGGGGGTGGGAAACTGTCACTGTTAATTGTCATGGGGTAAATAAGTGAAGATGAGGTGGTAAAGGGAAGAATTTCTGGTCTTTATCTTGCGGCTTCATGGGGAAATACTGTGAGTGAACACTGCTGATATATATGATCAGAAAAGATATATGTCTGCTGTTGCTAAGTGAATATATAGTCTGTAATCAAAACTCACAATAGGAAACAATGTAAAAGGCATAAATTCAGACATCGCCTATGTATAGTGTGCTGCAAAGGAGATAATGATCTAAAGTACATTACACAAGTTAAGTGCTCAATAAATAGTAGTTACTATTCTTGTTTTCCCTTGAATTCCAGGAGACTGCAGAACTTCGGGGAGAGACATACAGAGTCTAGACCCGTATTTTTCAGACTGTGCATGAGTGATATTAATGTGTGTGCTAGGTTAAATGGATTTTTAGCTTCAGGACTTTCAGAGCCTTACAGTGTTCACATGCGCTATGCAAGTATTTTCCTCCCTTGGTGGAAGGTATTATAAATAAGCTGTGTTTCCCAGACATTGTGCCACAGAACACCATTTCCAAATATACCCATAAATATTTCAAGACTAGAATTCCATGGAATAGTTTGGAAACAGGTCACTTCTGGATAGATTTCCATAAGCAGAGGCTGTTGACATCTGACCCCAGATCGTAGTGGGCTTTAGGTAAGTGAACTCACTTACCTGAACTGATTCAGTTTCATCAAGAAGATATGGGACTTACATGGACCCCAGGGCCAGTCCAAGGGAATAACTCCATATGGTACCACTGGCATGGCTATGACCATACACTGCCTAGAACTGGCTGGGATTTTTTGGTTATCAGCTTAAAGTACCCAGGAATCTTCTTGTTGATTATTCACTCTCCCAGACCATCAGCAAGTCCTGTTGGTTCTACTCTCGGAATATATCATGTCTTTATTGAATTTTCTTGGTCTCCATCACCACCACCCTGGGCCAAGCCATCATCACTTTGTATCTAGACTATTGTAGTAGCATCCTAACTGCTTTCCCATTTCCTTCTTGCCTCTTTCCATTCTACTTCTCTACACAGCAGCCTGAGTAGTAATCTTTTTAATCATCTCACTCTGCTATTTCAAACCCTCCAGTGGCCCGTGTGTTTTTGAGAATAAAATACCAATCTTTTATCTGTGGCTACGAGGCCCTGCATGCTCCGGCCTGAGTACTGCTTTTCTCAGTTTACCTCTCACTGCTCACCTTGCTGGACCCTATGTCATAGCCACACGTGTGTTGGTTCCAGGAACATAGTAAATTCCACCCTGCTTCAGAACCGTTGCATTTTTTTTCTCTATCTGAACTGCTCCTTTCATTCTTCAGGTCTAAGCTCAAGAGAGGTTTCCTAATCATTCAATCTAAGTGGTGCTCTTTCACCCAGATGTCTCTGTCAGCATATGCTGGCAAACATATCTTCTAAATGTTCATCACAATCTGAAATGATCTTACTATTTGTGTTTACTCACTGTCTTCCCTTTATGATATGTACTCCTTCACAGCAGGGCCCTTCTCTGTCTCGGTCACCAGTGAATAACTATCACCTAGAAATGAGCTTAACATATGATAAATGCTTGGTAAGTATTTGTTGAAATAATCCACTGGCCACGTGGATTAATTAATGAATCCAAATGTTTCCTGTGTGATATGAGGAGACTCATAAAATCCCGCCTACAATCTTTGTACCCCAGCGACCTCTCTGTTGGAGTCTGCAAGTATTTGTGCAGCTGGGAAGATAGTTAACAGCACTTGCCCATCAGCACTTTGCTTAATGTTGGACATGGTGGTGATGCTAGACTAGCTTAGTCTGACACCTGGATTCTGATTTTCTCAGTTCTGGGTGAAGTTGGAATTTAAGCAGAGGCTAGCAGAATGGTAATAAGTATCAGCAATTCTGATTTCACTGGGCATCATTCCCAGAGTAAGCTAATATCCCAAGGAATATAAAATAAAGCATTAAATTCTGTTGCTGGTGATTCCTTTCCCCAAAGCCTCTGGTGACTTTGTCTTCTGACCTTACCATTTGCCGAGACCTTTACTTTTTGGGATCCTTTCTGCATTTGTTCTGTCTCCTGTTTCATTTGAACGGTGACTGTGATGTCCTCAGCATGGGTAAAACACATTAGATCTCAAAGAAGACTTTTATCCTAGGGGAAGTTCCACCAAAGGCACAGAGGTCAGTGGCGGGTGCAGTTGCCGGGAGCCAGTCCCCCACTTGCCTGCAGCCCTACTCTCTAAACTCTCTTGTAGTTGACCCGCAGACCAAGCTACCTGACTTTCATAGCTGGTTGCTCCATTTTTTTGGTGTAGTCAGAGTAACCTAAACCAGCTAAATATGTGGCATTTCTCAGTGTTTAGTCAGTTAAAAATGAAGAAAAAGAGAGCCTGAGAACTGTACTGCTACATACTACTTGGGAGTGTTTTTACCCTGAATGATAGATAATCTGTTACCACTAAGTTAGTAGGTTTTTGTGTAGTGTTTCTAATGTAGTCCTTGGGAGAAAACAAGATGAACAGAAAAGGAGGTCTTTGTGCATTGTTGGTATAGCTTGAGGGTGTCACAGGATTTTCATTTCTACAAAAATAGGGAGTTTTGCTACACTGGAGGATATCCTTCAGTCTCTCATTGGAGAACCTCCTGTCAGCTATGGCCTGATTGGCCAGTATGAGTAGGTTTTACAGCTCCTTCCTCCCAGCTGCGACTTTCTGACGGCTCAGAGGAAATAATGCAAGACAGGAATGTCTCAAGAAGGATAAAATGTGCATGTTTTCATTGACTTTTAATCTCAAGGCACTAAAAGTGTGTGCGATATTATTGAAAGCTGGCGGCAACAGAGTATAGCAGTTCAGCCAAGAAAATTTTTAAAAAGCATTTTGAGAAATGGCCCCTTCATTACCAAGTTTGTCCATAGACTTTTATGCAAAAAAAAAAAAGTTTATTTAAACAGTTAAGAGAAACCGCCAAATAATGTCATTTAACTGGCCCCTTATCATTGTTTCATGAGCCATATAGAGTCTTAATGACAGGACGTGGAAAACATTTTATCATCCTTGCAGAAGACCAGAGGAGACACCCCTTACAACATCACAGGCATTGAAAATAGAGCCAGAATTAGGCTTAAGTACACGTGACATCTGCCCATTTTCACAGGGCTGGGTGTTCACTACTGCAGTATCCTGGTCCTAGAGGCAGCCGAGCATCCTGCCTTACCCATGTATATAATTGAAGTTCAGATAATATCTGTTAACTTCAATTATATACACCATTTCCAAAGCATTCCAAGTTAATGTCTTACTCTTTCTACCTTAACCCTCCGCTTCAATTCAGCCCTCAGTAATTTGTCTGAACTACTCAGACTTACTGTTTAGAGTTGTACTATTTGGTAGGAAAAGCCACCAGCCGCAAGTGGCTGTTGAGCTCTTGAAATGTGGTTAGTCCCATTAACACCTGCTGTAAGTGTAGAATACATCGCAGATTTCAAAGACTTATTATGGGAAAAAATGTATGAAATATATCATTAATGATATTAAGTGCTGAAATGGTAATATTTTGACTATATTTGCTTATATAAAACAAATCACTAAAATAATTTTATCTGTTTATTTTTACTTTTTAAAATATGGCTACTAGAAAAATTTAAATTATCTATGAGACTGATACTATATTTCTATTGGACAGCACTGCTCTAGACACTTGTCATTTAACCATACATTGCATTTAGCCACACGTTGTTTTGAGTTATCTTTTAGTAGATTGAGTTCTGTTATTTAAAACTCCATGTATTTACGCCCCCTCTCCCCATCGAAACTGTCAGCTTGGAAACATGGACTGTGCTTCATTCTCCCTGAGCCCAGTCATCCAGCATAATGTTTGGTATTTTATTGCTTCATTGTCCCATATATTGCTTACTTCCTTGGAAACAGGTCTTGTCCACTGCCACTTTGGACAATGATAAGAAAATGTAAGTTAATTTATTTGGAGTATTACATTTTTCAAAGGGACTAATTTTATATAGCTCTTAACTTGTCCTAAAAGGTTAACATTCCTCAAAACTGTGTTATTAAAGCCCAGGGGATCTGCAGTCAGTGTCAGAACTTCCTGACATGCACACCCAGCAAAGAGCAGTGGTGTTAATGGATGATTACAGATTTTAAGGAGTCCCTCCTTGCCACGCCAAAATCTTGGGGAAGCTCCACATTAAGCTCAGAGATTTGTGCCCCATTTTCCAAAGCCTCTCTGGGTTTAGGTGCAGGTAAATAAGCCAGGTTGGCCCTAGTGACTGCAAACCCTAAGCCAGAATTGAGGGAAGGGGGCCACCACCAGCCGGGATTGCCAAGTAACTGGCAGGAGCTCCTACCAAATGGCTGTGATTCCCAGAGTTCCTGAGAAAATACTAGGAATGCACCCTGGGTGGGCCTTACCCTTTAAACATCCTACAGTTTTGTAACTGAGCTTGTGGCTGAACCACATGCTCATAATTTCTAGGCTGGCTACATTATGCCTAAAAGGCAGTTATTTCTGCTGGTTCCCTGGGAGAGCCTGACCTTTCCCTGGGTTTCGTGACCACAGGATCACTGAGCCATTGTTTTTGGTTCAGTTGTTCAGGAATGTGTAAGAATGCACTGCCGAAAGCCTCCCCTCTCTCCTGGGGAATGATCCCACTCTATTGCCCACATTATTGCCTTAAACTAATAGAGAAACAGCTCCCTTTAGCAACAATGCATAAAATAAATTATTCTCTCTTTAGAGAAGCAATTGGAAGGATTTGTAATGATCAAGATTTTGAAGCAAAAGTGGTCCCATCTGCTCAGATTTCCCAGCTTCCCAGCAGCAGAAACCCATGCATATCCTCATGGGGTAGTTGAATCGATGGAGATTAAGTCTGCAAGAAACAGCCCCTGCCCAGAGAAGGACACTTACTGGATTTCTCATCTTTCCTAGGTTAGGCCTTCACTAGGAAAGCGGAATTGCAAAATCTGTAGCTGGGTTTCTGGGGGCTCACAGACACCAACTTAGAATTCCCACTCTATAAAATAAAAATAATCATTTTCCCTTAGGCAGCCTAATAACTAAGGTGACCATGTGTCATAGTTAGTTTGTTGTCCAAGTCTGTCTGTTTAAAAGGCCCTTCATTACTCTCAAAAAAAGTCCCAGATTAGCTGATAAAATACATGGTTTCCCTCCTAAATTCAGATATTGTCCAGTCAAGCTCACAAAGCTCTGCTTGCCCTGCAGCACCCATCCAGCATCCCCCACGTAGAGACACTGGGTCCCATGGTGACATGTAAATTAAGCTTGCAACTTCCCTGACAGATCCTCAGGCTCAGATCTAGAAAGTCCCTGAGACAAGAGATCACCCAGAGAACAATGTCACCTGCACATAGTCCTCCGAGTCTCGACTCCTCCCTAATTCCTTCCTTTGGGTGCCATCTAAAGGGAGCTCTTCATTTGCATTTGGAATTGTTCTGGATGTGTGTCTGGGGGGATGAGGGGAGTTAGGTGTGGAGGGTCCTTAAGAATTGGGGAGGGGGCAAGCCAGAGGTGCAAGCCCTGCCTGTGGAACCTGAGGGTGATGAACGCCACCAGCTTCTGGTGTTTCTTTTTTTAAAAGATTTTATTTATTTATTTTTAGAGACGGGAAGGGAGGGAGGGAGGGAGGGAAACTACACGGTGTGGCTGCCTCTCACGCTCCCCCTACTGGGGACCTCGCCCTTAACCAAGGCAAGTGTCCCAATTGGGAATCAAACCAGCGACCCTTTGCTTTGCAGGCTGGCGCTCAATCCACTGAGCCACACCAGCCAGGGTCTTTGGAAGACTATCCCTCGGACTCCTGGTTTCCCCCACTTTTCTCCTGGCCAGCAGTTGCCATGGCAACACAGTGTCTGAGAACTTCTAATTGCATCTGTCTGCTTCTCCTAGAAGCATACCACCGAGACACACATATGGAGACTTCATTTAGCCTGGAGTTTCTTGCTGGGTTTTCACTCCTTCTGCATTCCTCAAGCTGGAGAATAATTGCCAAGATACTAGAAACTTGACAGCTGCTTTGCAGCCACAGTGCCCCCAAAGATTCCCAGGCCTTTGTCTGTGTTTTTGAAGGTGGAGGCTCATGCTGCTGTTCTGTGCCCGGTCTCTGGATCTCTGTGCTCCATTTTGTCCAGTCATCCCTGACCTCCCTGCTATCTCCACCCACCACCCTGGTCCCCTTCATAGGCCAAGTTGTCTTAGCTCTTGGTAGGATGTCACAGTTCCTTTTAAGATGCTCGGTCCCAGGGGAAATAAATCACTTGGTTACCGCTAAAGCCTCATCCTTCCTTGGCAGCCCACTGCAAGGATGAGCCAGAGGGGAGAGGTTGAAGACCCTGGGACATCCTGGGGGCGGAGAGGGGTAGAACAAGGCAAGGAGCTTGTTTTTCTGGTCTAGGGAGACAGACCAACTGGCCTCCCTTACACCTCTTAGGACAGTGTAAGGGTGGGGTTCCTGAGACGAGATAACACAAAACAGCTGCCTTGGATAATAAGTCCATTTTCTCTTGGTCTTTTCTCACTTCTCTTCATTTCCACTTCTCCCCGTTTAGGCCACCAACCTACACTCTGAAGTCTCACCCACTTTTGCCTTCCTCCAAGGCACCTCACGTTCCCACATGACCACATCTATCCTGTTTCCCTCCACAAAATTCGCATTCCCTCAGCATGTCAGCTAGGCTCTACATTGCTAGTGGACAAAAGAAATGACTGGAAGCCATTTCAGTCCTCCATTGCTCTCCTGTCCACTTCACCAGCATATGCGCATACACACACACTCTCCCCACCAGTGTCTTCCCGTGGGTCTCAAACAATCCCTAATTGGTGAATTTTCAGACTAACGTTTATGGTCTGGTGGAGAAGGGTGGGGTCTTTAAGCTAGTTCCCCGAGAAGACTAGTCTTGGAAGGGGGCAGCCCGGGAGAGGAGTTGGCGCAGGGTCTATGTTTTTGCCCCTACAAGTCCTCAGGGCAGTGTGACTCAGTAGCCCTTTCATGCTTTCAGCAAAGGTTGATTAATAGCACAGGGTACTATGCTGGGACCCACAGAAGAACTCTTAAACATAATCCTTGTCCTCTAGAAATGTATAGTTCAGCTGGGAAGATGGTATATGTACAATCAAATAAAAGTTTTTAAAAAGTGATCAAAATGAGTTTAGATGGAGTGGAATGAAAGTTCAGAGAAGGAAGAAGGAATTCATATCAACCCAAAGGAGCAGGTCACCAAGGATGTAGAGGTGTAACTTGAGCTAAGCCTGAAAGGACAGAAGAATTCGTGCAATCCAGACAAGAAATCAGACTTTCCAGATCTTGACGTCTTTTTAGCTGGTCTTGTAGAACAATCTCTGCTCATCTGAAGGCTAAAGAAGCATCTAACAATACCTAATGGTGCTGACATTTTCAAAGGGTAGAGTTCTCCTTTCAAAATGTAGAACCTCAGGAGTCCTGCGCCTTTCATTTTAGTCTCCTTGGGACTTAAATACGCTGTGGCCACCTGCTCTAGCAATAGGCGCAGCTGAAGCCCCTTGTAGCCAGAGAGTTACTGGGCATCAGGAGGCCAAGGACCTTGAAGCCACATTAACAATGAAGTTACTCAGCAGAGAGGAAGAAGATTCTGAACAGCAGTGCCAAAGACCTGTTAAATGTGGCCAAGTAGATGCCAGTAGGCGACAGTGTCAGGCATTTGAATCAGTGCTAGGTCATGTGAATCCCCTTGGAGAACGGTGGCTTAGCCTTCAGTTTTAGGGGGAGCCATGTGCAACCTGGGATAATAAAAAGGAGATACAGATGTGGGGGTACTATTCCCCAGTTCAGGGAAAGTACCCAAGTTCTCTGCCGCAGTGGGTTTTTTCCCTGGTAGATATGTACATCAGGAACTACCCAAGGGCTACCTAAATTCAGTAGACCCCAGGGCAAAAAGGTGGAGAGAACTCATAGCTTTTAGGCTGTATCCAGGTATATCTCACCTGCCTCCCACCAAAGCAGGGAAGTAAATCTTTCATTCCACTCAGAAGCCTATGAACGTGAATCCTATCTGGTTCCGGGCTTGGGAAGCTTGGGGAGATGGAAGGTTGGCTTGCTCGGGTGCTGAGCACGTGCAGGAATGTTGGTCCAGATGTAGCAGACATTGCTGGGGACACTCTCTCACAGCTGTCCTAGAGCTGTCTCCCTTCTTTAGTTGAGGGTATTGGGATTTAGGTGTGTGGGTTTCTTTCCTTTTTTTAACTTTTAATCAACCATTCTCCTTGAACTACATGTGGAAATAATTAGACCATGAATGCTGAGTAAATGTGAGTCCTGGCAGTCCCAGGCATACTTCAGTGACAGGTTCTTGGCAGGAATGAAGAATTGTGAATCTCATGTGAATTTCCTTTAACCATTCTCTCCCTTCTTTTCTTTCCTTTTTTTTTCCTTGCAAGGCAAACACAAATAGAATAAAAATGTTATTAATGTAATTCTAAGGGAATAGAGGATTCCTGCCAGTTAACTGGTGAGTGAAATAAGGCCACTCGTTTGGGGCCCCATTACTGCTCACCTGATTTCCTGTGCTCTGATCCAAGAAGGAATGAAAAGGCATTGGTTAGGAAAATTCTTTGACTATGAAAGCCAATTCTAATTCCCCAACCAAACCTAGCAAAAAACCTGAAATACTCTCAGGAGGTTCTACATGTGAACATTCTCTTTCGATTGGACATTGGGGTTCACTTCCCTGAGAGAATAAAGTTTGATATTCAGAAACTTCTGAATGGTAAATTCTTGTGCTTTCTAGTTAAGAAAATCCTAACAGTTTAAGAGATTTTGGCATCACCTACAACCCCCACTTTTACAGATGGGGAAACTGAGGACCAGGGAGGTCAAGCACCTTGCCCTAAGTCATGCTGTGTTAGAGGCAGCCATATATCAGAGCTCCTGCACCAGTTCTCCCTACACAGACCCTCACTGCCTCTAAGTCTGGTCTGCCCTCTGGGTTACTAGTTCAGGTTTTGGCAGAGGTTTAAAGGCTTTGTGTGTGTGGGGGGGGGGGGCGGGGAATGGGAAATCTCATCCCAGTGTTTGCCAAATAATGTCTCATACAGTGGCTTTCATCATCCTTTTCTTGGAGCTCACTAGACTTCCTGGTTTTGCTCCCAGTTTTCTGAATGCACCTACTCTGCTTTCTCGGCTACTTTGGCACCAGAGCCCTCACACGGTTGTTCGCTGCATGAGAAGGGGAAGGGGCCTGAATTCCAACCTGCACCATGCTTGCCAAGCCCTGTAACCTGGCCAGGTGTTGCATCTGCCTAGAGGGGAAGGCACCTTTTCTGATTTGCACAAAGAACCCGTGTGGGCTGGTGGCAGCCTGTTCTCACCCTGCTCTTTTCTGTACACATCCAGTCCCTTCCTCTCCTCAGCTGCCCTCAGCCCTCTATTCCCACCCTTTCCTCCTGAGCTCATTTGTTCTCTTGGCCACATTTCCCACTCCTACACGGATGATGGCCAGATGTGCATCCTCTTGTGTCTTATTTTCATCTGTCAGTGGGATGTTTTACATCCCCTTAGACTTACACCCATAACTGACCCATCATCGCTGCCCCTCCTCCCCAGTCCTTCCCAGGGCTCCATCTCTGACAGACACGCCAGCAACCTTCCAGGCCCTCAAAGCCAAAGATCTTGGCAGACCTCCAGATTCTCTCCTTCCTTACCTCTGTCTGGTATGTTGCCAGATTTCTTTGTTCTTTAGAAATTTCTCTTGGATTCCTTCCTTTCTCTGTATCCCAACCACCACCTTACATGAGACTCTTCACCCCAGGCTCTTTCTAGCTGATTTCCTTGCGCCTTCAATTAATTCGTCCTCACCCATGTCTTCCCATGTACCACTGCCAAACTGCTCTTATAACCCTCCTGTTCAAAATCTACAGGGTTTCCATCCAGATCCTACCATTCTTCAGGGCTCAGCTCAAGTCCCATTTCGGCCACTAAACCCCACCTCCTGGAGTCAGCCCCATTTCCTTCAGGAAGCTTTGGTTTGTGTGTGTTAGGTTCCATCTGCTGGACCACATTAGAAACTTCTTCGAAGGCAGAGGCCACTCCTTCCAAGTTTATGCCGTAGACTTTACACCATGCTGGTCACTAGACTTTTATTGTTATAGGTACTTGGCAAATATGCTTTCTGATGAGTTCAAATTACTTGTCCCGTCCTTTACTGGAGACTGGAGGACTATTTATATCCCTACTTTGTCCTTCAAAGTGGGCAGGTCTTAGCTCAACAGTTGGAGAATGGAAAAAGAATACTGTACCCAAACCTAACAGGCTAATTCAGGGCAGAAAGGGGTCTGGCTAAAAAGGTTCCACCCAGGTATTCGGAGAAAACTAACAGAGGAAACTGTGAAACTAGGGAACTTGCCCAAAGCACCCTTTTGGAAGACTCATAAGAGGGCTTGGGCACTTGCAGGAGTAACTCTGAGGACTGTAGACAGACACTGGGGAGTGTTTCAGTCAGAGTGGAGTCACTGGTTGAGCCTGAGTTGAGGAGACAGCCTGGTGCTCCCTGGGAAGACACCCCAGCTCATCACCTTGGACCAGGACCTGATAGCATGAGAGCAGAAACATCCTACTCCAGTACTGGTGACAATTCGGGGTCACAGCCTTCTCACTGTCAGTAGGGGCGAATCCTCCACCCTCACAGACCCTTGTGAGATTATTTTCAGTCCTGCGTGAAAGTGCCCAGCATATTTCTAACTCTGTAGGTGCCTACTAAATGCTGCTGTGTACTTCTGCTAGGACTGGACAGGACCGTTACAGAAAACTGAACTTAGCATTATAGAGAAACCAAGCATCCCGTTTGCTGTGCTGGACCTGGGCCATTTCGACAAAGACCCGAATATATGGAGCGGGAGGCATTACAGAGAAAGGGCTTCCCTGTGAAGATGGCAGCTTAGGTCCTTCAGTCTGGCAGGACAGACACTTAGAGAATGTGACAATCTCAAAAATAATAATGACAATGGTTAAGATAAACAGCCTTGTCCCACCTGAAATTTGAAAGTAGTAATTTTTAGGCACAAAATATATTATCACACAAGTGAAAAGTGTCAGGAGCATGTTATCCCACAAGCTGAGGTAGAGGCTGAGCATAGACATTAATACAAAGGAGAATTGGATAATTCTTGAACAACAGGTTCATAATAGATTTTTTTTAACCTTAAAGCTGATTCTCTTGGGTGATGCATCCCTTACATTGATGTCATAAAGCCCAGCTAATCCTTTCCCCAAACATCCTGTATGCCATTGTCACTTGCTACTGCTACTGACACTAATCTGAATGGATCCCAAATGATAGTTATTGTAAAAAAATGTTCATTCCGCATTTTCTCAGGCAGGACAATGTGGTGATTCTGTGGGAAGCCAAAATGTGCAAGCACTTAGTCTATTTGAGATAAACTATATGTGCATAAAATATTAAATAAGGCTCTGACTAATAGACTAGAGGTGAAAAGCCTTGTTTAGGGAGAAAATATAGGATAGATGGTCAGGTTTACTGTGAGGCTAATTAAGCTTCAGTCTCAGACCTCTACTTACAAGGCCCTGGGCCCAATTTTGCAGTCATCATTGCATATTCTTTTTCTGAAGAAGGGCCCTTCACATTTTTTCAGCTTCAGGCCCCACAAAACCAGGATCTGGCTCTGATGCAAAACTCAAGATGAGGGATTGGTTGTGAGCACATAGGGGACACTGTCCCTGCAAATGCAGCACCTACCGCCAAACGCATCAGGACATCTGCTAGAAATCACCACTCCCTCTTTCCCTGGAATATGTAGGAGGCACCCACATGTTCCTTTCAGAGAAAGGAATCAGAGAATTTGAGCAAAGTCACATGGTGCTCCAGCTAGATTGTAAGGTCCTGAAGTGGTTCTCAGGCCAGGGCTACTTAGGTTCCATTCTAGAATGGCTGCCCGGGAGTAGCCAGCATCCCACCTGCCCCCATTGGGGTCTCCTGTTCTCCCCAGTTCTGTGAGTTCCTTTGTCCCCAGCTCCACGGTTCTGTGCAAATCTGAGGGGCGTTGGTGTTTCTGTGAAGTTTCCATGACTAATTCTGGCAAAGCAAGGAGAGACTTTTTTCACATCAACAGAGGCGCTCTGTCACAGAATAGTGGCAATTGGAGCCAAAATTCCACCTTGGCATATGTAAGGGCTCTTTTTATTTTTTTCAGAAAGAAAGCTGGGAAGGAGGAAAAGGATGGAGGGCACAGAGCCGACCCAGTTCATGTTAGTGATTGATGGTATATTAAGGTGCAGTTTTATGCCTTTGCTTATATGCTTCCTCCCCTCCCAAAGCACTTTGTTCTTCCACAAATTGTTTTACTTCAGAAGACTTTTTTTAAACATTCAAAGCATATTTTTTGTTCAGACTTAACGCAGGTCGGCCCAGAGACTCAGACACACCATCACCTCTAGTGGTGGTTTTGCAAATCACTTGCTTTTTCAGTTGCAAAAATAATTCCCATTTCTTTAGACCTTGGATCCAAGACAACACTTTACTATCTTTGATTTGTTAAAGAGGCAAAGTGGTTTAGTGGAGAGGGCTGGATTAAAGTCCAGAGACCTCAGGCCAGGCCCCAAGCGATCTTGGATCAGTCAGCGGTAGCCAGCTGTCTGTGAGTCTCGGTTTCTTCTTCTTCGTAGGGTGTTACATCTGTAAGGGCCTGATAGGTGATCCCTGCCTGCCTATTCTAAAAGGTTCTGAGAATCGAAAATGCGAGTAGAAACTCTAAACTAATCAAAATTGTTGGTACAAATGTAAAGTATCACTTATTACCATGCAGCGCCTGTTGCTCAGAGAAGTTTTTTCCTGGTAAAAGTCAGCAATGTTCCTGTCAGTCTTTACCAAGAGGAGTTTGCATTGTGAAAATTAGCCATGACACCAAGTCCCCAGGGTATGGTTTACAGCACATAGTGAAAATAACGTAGAAGGAAATCGGGGAGATGATGTAGATGGGTCATGCTATAAACCTGATGTTTCTCCTTGGAAGCAAGTATTTTGTTGATTTTTTTCAATGTATCAGGGTGCCTGCACTTCCAGAACACACTCCCTTTCCCCAACCAATCACAGTCTCACAGGAACATTCAAACTGATGTGTTTGTATACCTGTGAGCTCACCCTCCTAGGGAACATTCATATGCCAATGTGGTTATCTCTATGTAGATGAAATTCTCCTTCAGCCTTGGGACCTAATTCCTAAAATCGTTATGGTAGTAAAGCAAATAATTCTGTTTCATTTGTGAGAACTGCACTGTGCCCAGTGACCTCTCCCTGTGCTGTCCCTTACAGCTGTATCCTCTCTCAAGCTCCCTCCCTTGACTGTCCTTGGTAAAACAGTACCATGGCTCTGGAGCCAGGCTGACCGGTGTTACAATCCTGACTCAGCTCCCACTAGTTATATGGCCTCTGTACATCACAGAGGTCTTCGGAATCTTAAATTCCTCCCCATCTGTTATATGGGACTAAAAATATGGAAACCTGCACAAATGTTCTGAAGACAGAGATATCTGTGAAGAGCCCCATTCAGCTGTAGAGCCCTAATTAATATTAGCATCTGGCTCTTGGCCATTGTCACCCCCTCCGCCCCCCACCCCACAAGATCTCTGGCCTACATCTGGCAGGTTTCCCTGCCTCCAGCATCCCTCCCTGAGCGTATTCTCCCGGAGTCAGAATATTCAAGTAGGAAGGGACTAGACACAGTGTCCCAAGTCACCACATTCATCATGTCTCCAGCACCATTCCAAACTTCCCAAGGTCCTCACTGCCCACCAGATCCACAGAAAATCCTTCGGATCAGCTGGCAAGACCTGCTTCCCAGCATCTGCTGTCCCACCCCATCTCTCTGTTCCCACCATGCCCCCCTCCCTACCCGTGAGTGTGATCCTGCCTCAAACATCTCAAGATGTTCTCCCCCATTCAAAATCAGTCACTTAACGGATGGGCAGAACCACCTACCACACTAAGGAACGTCCCAGGAGCTTCGGGAATGCTCCTGGCACTCCTGCTGCCAGAGGAGATACGGCTTGGGGAAGGGCTTTCCATGACACAAAAAAGCCATGTCTTGGGAGAAATTTTAATTCATCATTGATTTCTACATTAAACCATGTCCATGAATGGGAAGAACTGGGGAGGATCATGAGGGCTTCAGGTTAGACATTCTTTCCCAAGTTGGCAAATCCCCAGTTCTTGGGTCCTGCTGCCTGTGTCTGTGTGGGACACTTGCCCCAATCTTCCACCTTCCCACCGCACCTTGCAAGGAGGCAGAGCTGGGAGGAGTGGCAGGAGCCGGGGCTGTACTCTGCATTGCGGCTCCCGGCTTGTGAGACAAAGAGAGAGATTGCCACCTATTGACAGATATGCCACCTGCAAAGAGGAATCGTTGTGTAACCAGCATTTCTCTGTGGCCTTCAAACAGAATGAACGGGTTGGTAGGCCCTTTATTTTTCCCGTTCAGTTTGTTCTGCTCTCAGTATTGTCATTCCAGTGTAAGGGAGGATGGGTGGGGACGTCGCAGCCCAAAGTGGTAACAGCATCTCAGTGGGAAAACTGTCTGAAACTCAATTTTGCACTGTAATCATGGCCACTTTCAGTTGTGTGGCAGGCAGTCTGCTACACGTGGTACATCTCATTTAATCCTCACACGGCCCTTGCAGGGATTGGTGTTCTCATTGTACACATGAGGAAACAGGTTTAAAGATAGTGCCTTGCCCACTACCAGGGCAACTAAGGAACAGAGGTGAGATGTGGGAATTGAAATCTAACTCTTTGACACAGTGTTAAGCACTTTCTCCTGACATTTACTAATTATGCAAATCACATCCTCATTATAATTTCCTTAACCTTAAACCTTCTGAGTATGAAAATAAATATAAAAGAACTTTTCCTTTAGGTTGGGTAGAATCGTATCTCTGCCACTTTCTAGCTAGTTATTAAACCTGTAAGGCTTGCTTCCCTCATCTGTAAAATGGGGATAATTATGATGTCAAACTTATGGCATTGTAGAGCCTAAATAAGCTAATGTATAGGACCTGGCCAGGTATCTCGGTTGGTTAGAGCATCATCCCAACATGGCCTAGGTTGCAGTTTCAATCCCCAATCAGGGCACACACAATAATCAACCAATGAATGCGTAAATAATTAAAACAACAAACCTCTCTCTCTCTCAAATCAATAAGTAAAAAAAAAATTAAAGAATAATGTATAATAAAAGTCTCTTAGCAGGGTGCCAGATATTTATAAGTGGGAGCTTAATCATTTGTTATCTGAGGATCTCAGTTGAAATATACCTCCCCCTATTTTTAGCTTTGAGGCCTTGGGGAGGTTACTTGACCTTTATGATCTTTAATTTTCTTGTCTATAAAATAGGGTTATTAACACACATGGTCTTTCAGGGCAGTCCATACAGTAAGATGAGATCATATATATGAAAACACTTAGAAATTCTCTATTTTCATTGTACTATTCAAGTATTAGTCTTTATATATTTTTTAATTAACATTTAGATTTATTTTTTATATTTTAGCCTTATCATTTTTTTATTTATAAATCATGTTTATTCTATTACAGTTGCCTCAATTTTCCCCCTGTAGCCCCCTCCACCCATCCCACCCCCACCCCCCACTCCCACAGTCAGTTCCCACTCTGTTGTCCATGTCCATGGGTCATTCATACATGTTCTTTGTCTAGTCCCTTCCCCTTCTTTCCACCATTCTCCTCTTTCCCCCTCCCCTCTGGTCCCTTTCAGTCTGCTCCATGTTTCCGTGCCTGTAGTTTATTTTGTTCATTAGTTTATTTTGTTGAAAAGAGTCCAATTATAGGTGAGATCATATGGTAATTGTCTTTCATCAACTGGCTCATTTCACTTAGCTTAATATTCTCCACTTCCATCCATGTTGTTGCAAAAGGTTGGAGTTCCATCTCTCTTTCTTTCTTAAATGTAGATTGATTTTATTTTTTTTAAATGTCAAAGTTAATTATAAAATATTAAAAAAATGTAAAACCGTTCTAAAGTCTCAGCAATTAAACCAACATGACACCAGCACAGAAATAATCAAGTAGATCAATGAAATATAATGAACATTCTAGAGACAGACATATATATCTGAATAATATATGTATGATTCAGTTGATACTTCAAATCAATTGGGAAAATAAGGCTTATTCAACAAATAAGGTGCATGGACCACTGTTATTTGAAATAAAACAAATATAGAGCCCTATTTCACACATTATACAAGAAATATTCAGGTGTTAAAAATCAATATGTAGACTCTAAGGAGTTTTAGGAGAAAATACAAAATAATGTTTTTCTTACTCTGAAGTAAAATATTCAAATCCAGAAGCTATAAAGTAAATATTGACAATATGACTATATTAAACATTTAACTATATAGTAATATACATATAAAAAAGTTAAAGAACAATGAATAGAATAGAAAAGTATTTGCAACACATCTTAATAGGTTAATCGGTTTTTTGCTTCTTGTTTTGTTTTTTTTGTTTGTTTTTTTAGGGAGAGAAGTTCTACAAACATTTAATCAATAAATGGGTAAAGAATACCAAAAAGTCATTTAAAGCTTTTTTTAAAAACATAGAAATACACAAGAAATATACTAAAACAGGTTTAGTTTCAACAAATAGTCAAAGAACAATTAAAATAACATCATTGTCACAATCAGATTAATGAGTATTAAAAATATTGGTATTATCAAGTATTAGCAACTCTGATAGGAACTGGGTATTCATAGAAACTTTTTCTTCATCTTAAAGCAGTCCCTTTAGCATATTTTGCAGTGCTGGGTTGGTGGAGGTGTATTCTTTTAGCCTTCTATTGTCTGGGAAACTCCTTATTTTGCCTTCCATTTTAATTGAGAGTCCTACTGGGTAGGGCAGTCTTGGTTTCAGGCCTTTGCTTTTCATGACTTGGAATATTTCTTGCCATTTCCTTCTGGCTTCCAGTGTTTCTGTTGAGAAGTCAGATACTAGCTGTACCGGGGCTCCCTTCTATGTTACTACCTCTTTCTCTCTTGCTTGCTTTAACATTCTCTGTTTGTCTTTGCTATTCGCCATTTTAATGATGATGTGTCTTGGAGTGGGCCTCATTGGGTTCCTCTTGAATGGGACCCTCTCTGCTTCCTGGACTTGGGTGACCTTTTCTCCCCTCCAATTAGGGAAGTTTTCCATCATGACTTTTTCAAACAGGTTCTCTGTCCCTTCCTCATCCTCTTCTCCTTCTGGTATCCCTATTATACGGATATTATTACATTTCAGGTTGTCCTGCATTTCCCTAAATGCCTCTTTATTCTTTTTGAATCTTTTTTCACTATCTTGCTCTTTCTGGGAGCTTTTATCTACCTTGTCCTCCAGCTTGCCAACTCGGTCCTCAGCTTCATCTAGCCTGCTTTGGATTCCTTCTACTGTGTTATTGAATTCAGAAATTGTATCTTTCATTTCCTCTTGTCTCTTATTGATAGTTTCAGTGTCCTTTTTCATGCTAATATAGTTTGCAGTAAGTTCCTCATAGTTTCCCAATAGTTTTTGGTAATTCTCTCTGAGCTCACTAAGCTCATTGAGCTTCCTTAGAACTGTTCTTTTGAACTCAATATCTGATAGTTTACTTGCCTCTATTTCATTTAGTTCTCTTTCAGGGGATTCCTCCTTTCCCTTGAATGGGACGTATTTCTTTGTCTTCTCATTATTTGTGAGACTCTTCTCTTTTGCTTCTGCTTCTTAAGTTGATCTGTCTTGATTTCCTGACTTTATGGTGTGAACTTCAATGGTATGAGACCACTGTTTTTATTTTCTGGATCTGCCTCCGATGATATCAAATGTTGACCCTGTCTGACCTTAGGCAGTCTGTTCAAGACTTCCAGTAACTTACTGTTTGTGGCTGTCCCCTTCAGCTGTTAATCCAAACACTCTGCACTAAGCAGGCTGCCTTAGACAGCTCAGGGGGAGGCGGAGTCCCTCCTGGGGGCGGGGTTATTGAGTCCTTTCACGCTGTTGCAGTATGGGGGAGCAGTCCACACTGGTATCCCACCAGTTCCTCTCTCTGTTCTCTCCCCAAAGCCTCCATCCCCAGTCTCTCCTCAAGTGTCACCAGACGTCTCTGCGCCCTCTTTAGCCAGGGATCTACTGTCTGTGGCTGCCACTCTGCACTCAGCAGGCAGCTTAGACAGCACAGGGCAGGGTGGAATCCCACCTGGGGGTGGGGCTATTGGGTCCTTTGACGCTGGTGCCGCTCAGGGGGAGTGATCTCTTTCTGAGCAAAATGGCTGCTGCCACATGGGGAATGAGTCAGCACCAAGATCCCACCAGCTACTCTCTCAGTTCTCTCCCCAAAGCTTCCTTCCCCCATCTCTCCTCAGGCGTCTCTAGCCAACTCTGCCCCCGCCTTTGCCAGGGACCAGGGTAAGTGGCTGCAAATAAAAATTTTGTGTTGACTCTGTAGGAGGCTCTTTGCATCTCCAGCCGCCTGTCTCTGGCAGAGAGCAACCCTTCTGCTTTTCGCAGCTGACTGTTTTCTGTGTACTTTTTGGGCTCTGGTGCTGTGGCCTAGAGATCCCCACTTTTGGTTTAGACCCCACTCTTCTCATGGGGATCCCACTGGCCGTTTCAATATCCTCCTGGTGCTGCTGCCTGTGGGCCCCCCACCCGCCTTCTCAGGTCTTTCCCACACTCCTTACCAGTTAGATTGCGCTAAAGCTGATTCTTCTGTCTCCGAGGTTACAAGGCTCCTCTCTCGCTATTGTTCAGTTTGTTCCAGGTGATTTCTCCACAATTTAGTTGTAATTCCAGGTTGGTCCTAGGAGGAGGTCAGTATGACTTTCATTCACTCCTCTGCCATCTTGATTCTCCCCTAGTTTTTATATTTTAAGTAAAGAGTACCTGTTTCCTTACATGGATTTTTGAGAACTATTTCTGAAAAATGGCTTGGGTTGAATTCAACCTATAATTACTAGCTTTTATTTTTAAATACTCACTAAGATCAACAATATAAGATAAAAAAAGAGGCAAGAGACTTCTGGCCAAGATGGAGGCGTAGGTAGATACGCTTTGCCTCCTTGCACAACCAAAAAGACAACAAATTTAAAAGCAAAAAACAACCAGAACTGTCAGAAAATTGAACTGTATAGAAGTCTAACAACCAAGGAGTTAAGGAAGAAACATTCATCCGGACTGGTGGGAGGGGTGGAGATGGGTAGCCGAGGCAGAGAGGATGCACAGCAAGGCAGCAGCTGGAAGACTGGGCAGAATGGTGGCTGGCTGACCAGGCAGTCCCACATCTGTGTGCAAATAAACTGGGAGGAACAACTGGGGACCAAGACAGACCACACAACCCAGGGTTCCATCTCAGGAAAAGAAAGCCTCAAAACCTCTGGCTATAAAAATCTGTGGGGTTTACAGTGGCAGGGGAAACTCCCAGCCTCACAGGAGAGTCTGTTGGAGCGACCCATGGGGTCCTAGAACATATACAAACCCACGCACCTGAGACTCAGCATCAGAAGGGCCCAATTTGCTTCTGGGTAGCAGTGGAAGTGACTGCAAGCTGGGCAAGAGCCAAGCAAGCAAAATTGTTCCCTCTCGGACCCCTCCCCCACGGACAGCATCACAACTCAGCAGGTTGCCTCAACCTGGTGAATACCTAAGGCTCCCCCCTTAGAATGTAACAGGAGTGCCAAAACAAAGAAATAATGGTCCAAATGAAAGAACAGATCAAAACTCCAGAAATAATAAAACTAAGCAATGAAGAGATAGCCAACCTATCAGATGCAGGTTTCAAAACACTAGTAATCAGGATGCTCACAGAAATGGTTGAGTATAGTCACAAAATGGAGGAAAAGGTGAAGGCTATGCAAAGTGAAATAAAGGAAAATACATGGAAACCAACAGTGAAGGGAAGGAAACCAGGACTTAAATCAATAAACTGGAGCAAAAAGAAGAAACAAACATTCAACCAGAACAGAATGGAGAAACAAGACTTCAAAAAAATGAGAGGCTTAGGAATGTCCAGGACAACTTTAAACGTTCCAACATCCAAATCATACAGGTGCAAGAAGGAGAAGAGAAAGAGCAAGAAATTGAAAATTTAATTTAAAAATAGTGAAAGAAAACTACCCAAATTTGGTGAAGGAAATAGACTTTCAGGAAGTCCAGGAAGCTCAGAGTCCCAAACAAGTAGGACCCAAGGAAGCACACACCAAGGCACATCATAATAACATTACTCAAGATTAAAGATAAGGAGAGAATCTTAAAAGCAGCAAGAGAAAAGGAAACAGTTCCCCACAAAGGAGTTCCCATAAGACTTTCAGCTGATTTTTCAAAAGAAAGCTTACGAGCAAAAAGGGGCTGGAAAGAAGTATTCAAAGTCATGAAAGGCAAGGACCTACATCCAAGATTACTCTATCCAGCAAAGCTCTCATTTAGAATGGAAGGGCAGATAAAGTGCTTCCCAGACAAGGTCAAGTTAAAGGAGTTCATTATCATCCAGCCCTTATTATATGAAATGTTAAAGGGACTTATCTAAGAAAAAGAAGAAGGTCAAAACTATGAACAGTAAAATAACAACAAACAACTATCAACAACTGAACGTAAAAAACAAAAACAAACTAAGCAAACAACTGGAACAGGAACAGAATCACAGAAATAGAGATAAGAGGGGAGGGGTGGGAGGAGATTGGGGGGAAAGGTACAGGGAATAAGAAGCATAAATGGTAGGTACAGAATAAACAGGGGGAGGTTAAGAGGAGTATAGGAAATGGAGAAGCCAATGAACTTACATGTATGACCCATGGACATGAACTAACGGGGGGAGTGCTGGAGTGTAGGTGGGGGCATGCAGGGTGGAGGGGAATAAAGGGGAGAAAAAAAGGGGCAACTGTAATAGCATAATCAATAAAATATACTTTAAAATAAATTTTTTTTTAAAAAAAGAGGCAAGAGGCTCCAAAATTCCACAGGCTCTCCTGCAGGAAACTCTGTGAGCATTAACATTAATAACACTTTTCATAGGCACTTTGTTTTACAGTTTATGAGGCACTTCCAAATATATCATTTCATCTTCACAAGGCAGCGTTGGCATTATCCCTATTTTGTAGAGGAGGAAACCGAGGCTCAAAGAATTAAAGTGACTAGTTACAACACACAGCTAGTAAGTGCTAAAGGTTATGGAACCATGTGTGGTGTGTCTCTCAGTGTAGGCTTATGTCCGATCATGTGTTTTATGCATCTGTGTGTGTGTCTGGAATTCTTGTGACACACCCACAGAGGGTCATGTATTTGTCTGTATCCCTCTCTTAGCGGGTTGTTTCCTGAAAGGGAAAGGAGACAGTCTTATCTGAGATTTTTTTCTATTAATCAGCCTTTTCTGCTTCCTTTTTAGATCTGCTTTCTATTCCCCGGCACAGTTTCCAAGAGGGCTGTTCTGCATGGAGAATCTGCTCGCTTTTTATCTCCATTCCTGGTTTAGGAAACAACAGCTCTCTAGTCCTCCCTGCCTTCTGGGAATTACTTCCTCTTTTCTTCCCTGCCTGCCAGCTTTGTTGAATTCGCCTTAGCAACATCCAAAAAGGAATGAGTGTAGCAACAGCATGTGAACCAATGAAATGTGAGCATAGCAAGAGTTTCTAGACCAATGGGGGCCTTGTGTGACATGCTGGCCAGCTCAGGAGAGAAAATAATAATCTGGAAGTTTGCGAAGCAGCCTCCGGGTGGCAGCAGACCAGCTATATTGGACAAAGCCCCTCAGCTCTCAATAGCTACTTTGCTTTTTGCTTTGACCTATTATTGGATACAAAACCTTTACCAGCTGTAAGAATTTACTGTTAGAAGTGACTCTGTGAATGTGAGTTCCCCACATGGCATAGCAGATGTGACCTGAGGGCAGAATCTTTGGTTCCATCTCCACCTTTCCTATGGCCAATCCTATGACCCCTTCACAACTACCATCTTTGTTGGTTTTGTCACAGCCAATGCCACCCCAGTGGGCAGAGGTCCAGAAGCATAGATTAAAGCCCTTCCCTGCCTTTTCAGTTCCAGTGCATTGTCTGAACAGGATGCCTGGCCATCAGTGGTTTGAGGATAGGCTTGTGAGATTGTTTGGCCCTCTTAGTCTTGAAGCCAGAGGCAGGTGTGGACAGGGGCTAAATAAGACCATGCTTCCATGGCTTAGACATCTTTCTTTTGCCGTTTGAGATGATGTGTCCTTGAACACTACTCTGAGATTTTTGGTCCTCCAGATATCCATACTTCTCTCTAACGTTTCCTTTTCTGCCTGATCTATTGTTCTCATCCTTTGGGAATCAGTTAAAGCTTCCTATGTCAGAGAGTCTCATTTGATTCTCACCCTCTTCCCCCCGCGCTCTCTGGCACTTCCATATTGCTTTCTAAAGAACTCTTTATTTGTGTTTCCTCAGAGTGTCATGGAGCTTCTTGAGAACAGGGACTGTGCTTTTGTATCTCCATTCCTTAGCAGAATGTTGGCATGTAATGAATAATATTATACCCCATAAATATTCTTAGAAGAAAGGGAGCATGCAAGAAACGAGCTCTTGCTCTTTAAGAAACAGTCTTTGGGACTCAGAGGTGGTCTGGGTTGGAGCAGTGCTGCGAGGCTGGTGCTGGCTGCTGGCGAAGCTCCTGGCAGTTCAGCACCCTTCACCACCATAAGCCCTGACACCAGACCAAGCCCTGGGCCTGAAAGATAATCGCCACCATTGGCCCATCCCAAGATGAGCTTGTTTCAGTGACATGGTTTTCTTTTCTTTATGATTTTGTGTTTTAGGAAGAACTAAGGAGCAAATCCAAGATCTGTGCCAATGTGTTTTGTGGAGCCGGCCGGGAATGTGCAGTCACAGAGAAGGGAGAGCCCACCTGCCTCTGCATCGAGGTAAGTCCTGAAGTCAGAAGCTGGGGGAGAGTGGCCACAGCCAGTGTGGCCGCCTTGCTGGAGCTGCCAGCTGGCTCAGCAGTGCCGACAATTTCATCATCTCTATAGAAGCCCACCCTATCTATCTGAAAAGAGTAGCATTTTCATTCCAGGAGTTAAAAATCAGATGTGAATGCAGGGATATGTTTTCTTTTTTTTAAAAAACATTTCACTTTATGAGATTTTTAAATTACAAAATAAGTCAAATAAGCACAGATATTTGTACAAACAATATCAGTAATCTTCCACATAACCTTCAAATCCTGTTAGTCTGCGTTAACCAGTGTTAACAGTGTGCAGTGTATTTGTTCCACATTTTTTTCCTTTGCTACTATAAATATATGGGGTTTCCATCTATTTTATACAAAAATGGGATCATAATATATATACAGATATGTATATATGCAACTTGCATTTTGTGCTCATTCATATATCATGGAAAGCCCTGCAGGTCAGAGTGTATAAGTTCTAGCTCATTTTTTAACAGCTCCATAATCTTTAGTCGTGTAAAAGAACCAGATTTATGTAATCACTTTCCTATAGGTGGACACTTAGTTTGTTTCCCACTAAAAAATAACACCCTTGTTGCTGTCTTTATTTCTGTAGGATTGATTCCCACTAGGGCTTGCTCAGTCAAAGGATATGCACATTTTTTTTAAGTAGACAGAATGCAGGTTTTTCAGGTTTGCTTTGGTTTGAAATGAACTATAAAAAGCAAAAAGTGATCTTTCGAGAAATATTTCTTTCATAAGCAGGATTCTGATAAGTTCTCACTCTTCAGGCAAACAAAAATACCCTAGATGTGTGCCCTTTCCCCCCTTTCTTTAAAACAATCCATGCCTGGAAATATATCTGTCTTTCTGCAAATAAATACACCCAGCTTAGTCCCCAGGTGAAGGGTCCTGATCCATTGCCCCAGAAGGAAGTCCCCCAGTGTAGAAATCTGAGAAACAGATAGTCTGGGGACACTGGCAGGGCCTCACTAGAGGTGTGCTGGCCACTGTGTGGCGGCTTAAGCCCAGACTTGAGGTTCAGAAACCTGGCGCCTGGTCTCACCTCAGCCACATACAGTCGTATCATTTCGAGCAAGCTTGTTGCCACTGAATGCTGTGAAGACAGAGGCCATATTTGGCTTTGCCCAGTGCCCAGCACATAGTAGAACTCAGTAAGAAGTATTGGTTAAGTGCCGTTCATCTTTCTGGCTCTGGTCTTCTTGTATATAAATTGGAAAGGCTGGGCTACCTCCCCGCTCCGGGGTTCTGGGTTTCTTTTCACTGCATCTGCTCTTGCTTGCTTTAGTGCCTTTATTAAGTCAGAGCTGAACTTGTTTCCCTCTCCCTCCTTTCAAAAACCACAAAAGTCTTAAGCAACTAAGCTTGTCTGTGACCGTAGCACTTTAAATAGCCAAAGCAGAACTGCATTGCCAAGTGAACTTTAGTCCATTTCCCTGTTCATAATGATCCTCTGCAGTCCTTCACAAAGACTCGGGCACCCCCGCCCCCAGCTTCACAACAGGCGTTGTAAGATTTGGAGGAAAAGAAACGGCCCCAAAATACTAACCAAACCAAGAGAGCAAAGATTCTTATGGTTCAGCCCCAGAAAAGTTTAAGAACTGGGGCATTTACCTGCTTTTCAGTCTCCACATTTCCAGCTCCCAGCTCAGACTGTTTTGTGTCATAGAATGTGGAATTTTTAAGGGATCTTAAATCATCCAAAGACGCTGAGTGTCTTTCAACAAAGTGACAAAGTGACAGAGTAAAGAAAAAATCCAAATTTCTGACTAATAAAAATGCCCTTTCTGCTAATTTGATGGGGGAGGGGCAGGGATCTGTATCTTCACCACATAGAAGAAATAACCCTGAACCAGGATCAGCACACAGGGCCATGTGGGGCTGCAAGGCGATAAGGTGTCTTCAGTACTGAGTTGGGTAGGGTCACAAGTGCCAGAGCTGAGGCTCCCTCTGCCCTGGTTGGTTACAGGCCAACTCTGCTGGGGAGTCCCCACAAGATGGCTCTACGTGCGTGTGTGTGCATGTTTGTGTGTGTGCTGGCACCCTTGACTGCACAAGCATCTTCTGCCGATCTGTTTCAGCATTGCAAACCTCACAAGAGGCCTGTGTGTGGCAGCAACGCCAAGACCTACCTCAACCACTGTGAGCTGCATCGAGATGCCTGCCTCACTGGATCCAAAATCCAGGTTGACTACGATGGACACTGCAAAGGTAGGGAGCCCTTTCACCACCACATCCCGGCTGCAGCCTCAGGGAGCCAGGGAACAGAGTAGGGTGCCATGGGTTCTGGGAGTCCTTTCCACCTTGACCGTAGCACCCAAAGCTGTGGAGACCACCCAGGTTCTTGGAGCCGTACCCTCTTGGCACTTATGAGCCTGCTTGGTTCATCTTGGGTGGCCCAGGCCTCTGCTCAGGGTTTCCTGCATCAGACCCTTAGGGGGGCTTCTGGCTCTGTCTGCAGCTGGATAGTGGATAGGGCCACATCAGCAATCAGTAATAGTAAGGACATTTTTAAGTGCATTCTGTATCTTTTAAAAAGCAAGTAAATTTCACTTTTCCTATGCTTTTAAAGTCTGGGTACCTCTCAGCCTGGTAGTATTATATTTCCTGCATTTTACACTCAAACCATTGCCATTAGGATAAGAGGGAAGGGGTTGCTCATTAGACATTAGCCCCCTGCCTAGCCTTTCTTAGCCTTGAACTTCCCTGGAGAAATAAGAAGCTGTTTTCCAGTTTCTTATGTTGGTCTCCACTCCATTTCCATGTCCATAGTGATTCCACATGAATTGTCAAAGTCCCAGTGACCTCCCTTACCCGTCAACCTAACAGGACAAGGTATGACACCAGGAGGGACCTCGGTGGCCCCAAAATGTCAAACAAAGCAGGAAAGAAAAGACCCCTAAAACTTGGGTCCTGGAAGAAGAATAGGAGACAAGGGCTTAAGAAAAAATGATGGAAAAGTTATAAGTGGCTCCCTTAATATGGGACAGTTTCAATCCTAGTAATACACCGAAACTTTCTTTTTTCTTTTCTTTGCATTATGCATCTTCTCCTTTTGTCTTTCAGAGAAGAAATCTGTAAGTCCTTCTGCCAGCCCCGGTGAGTGCCTGTTTTTCTGCAGTGTGCGTCTTAGGGAGGAAATTCTTTTCATGATGGAAATTTCATGTCCCACAGTCCCTGCTGAAGATCACAAGATCTTCTATGTGGCAGCCCCAGTGACCCACAACTGGTTGCTCTTTGACGTAGCTCAGAAAGCTGCAAAACTTCATTTTTTGTCTTTGCCATTTGAAGTATCTGGGTGGGTCACAATGTTGACTGTTTTGCATTTTTGCTGAGTAGTGGTTGAACTGCAAGGACAAGAAAGCCACTGAGTCCTTCCTTCAATTCTCTGTAAGACATGCTGATGTCATGGGACAAGCAGAATCAGAAGGCACAACTTTTTGAAAGGAGACAATTTGAAATGCCAGTAAGATTTCTTCTGTGATTTTCTATGAATAAAAAGTAAAATCTCATCACGATTTATAGTTGCAGACTTGTTTAGCATATATTTTTCCTTAAATCTTCACAATAACTTTGTGAGGTGGGTCTTATTGTAATTATCTTATAGATGAGGAAATTGAGTCTCAAAAAGGCCAAGTGAATTTCCCTGAACCGCACAGCTTGGAAGTGTCAGAATGGGGAAAGTACCCAGATTTTCATTCACTGGCCCTTTTCTCATCCTAACATATTGTCTTCCAGGAAGTCCCTTTTGTCAAGTCTTTCCCTTCTCTGCTTCCCCATCCACCCATCTCTCAGCCCCACCTGTGGTTTCCATGTGACTTATGCAGCTTCAACATGTCCCTTCCTTGGCCTTGTTTCCTGTTGTGTATAATAAAAGAAAATGCAGCAATGTAAAATTTTAGGTGGAAGGAAGTTTTGATGGACTCAGCTGGTGAAAGAGAGAAAAGCTCTATAGAGAGAATCAGAAATCCAGTGGCATAAAGAATTGCAATGTTCTCCTTTATTCATTTATTATTTCAGCCTATCTTTGATCCGAGAGAGCTGTTCTGCTGATTGATTATTTTCTCCCTCAACTTCCTAAAGTTAATGAAAATATCCTTTATTTTGCTGCTCTTCCTTTTATTCTCACCTAAGCAACATAGTCTCTCTTTTTCAATATCATTGATCTTTATGTATTTTTAGAGACACGAGTTTGAATCCTGGGTCAGATACTTTCCAGTATATGCCCTGGGTTGACCCCTCTGTGACATGTGCGTGATCATCCTGTTTCCTTGAGTGCTGTGGAAATTCAATGAGATGACGCCCTCAGAGCACCAGACACGGGGCTTCCATGTAGCGACTCCCGGGTGACACCGGGGTCCTTACCACTCAACAGACCTTCCTCCCTTCCCTGCAGTCGTTTGCTATCAGTCCAACCGTGATGAGCTCCGGCGCCGCATCATCCAGTGGCTGGAGGCAGAGATCATTCCAGATGGCTGGTTCTCCAAAGGCAGCAACTACAGTGAAATCCTGGACAAGTACTTTAAGGTAACCGAAATTGGGGACCATAGGCTGGTCAGCCCTAAAGAAAGGGAGACTCCCTCTCCTGTGGCCAGACCCTGAGGAAATACAAACCTGTGAGAGTCCTCGAGTGTTTCCTCATTGGAGATCCTTCTGTGGAGCAGTGACAGTGGCATTCTGACCAGCTCGATCAGTGGGAGTCCAGCAGTACAGTCTTGGGGATCCAGCACACACGGTGGTAATAAACTCCTTTAGCTCTTCTTGTCTGGGAAGCTCTGTATATGTCTTCCGCTATCTACTTTTTGATGATATATCTGAGACCTGTATATGCAGTCTTCAAAGGGAGCAGGCAAACAGCTGCCTGTTAACAAGTGACCCAAAATCTCAGACTGTTTTTGAACCAGTGAATTGCCCTCTAGCCCAGCTGGTATTCCTTACAGCAAAATTAGTTGAAATGCAAATTTAATCAGAATGTGGCTAAGACCAAAATCAGACTCTCCCCTCAGCTGGAGATGCAGTCACTCTTTCTTAGGTGAATGTGTAGCAGGATGAGGAGGGGAAGACCCAGGTAGAAAGAGCCTTTCATGGCCATGTCACACACATTCCCTGGGCTCTGGGTGGCAGACTCCTGGTGGCCAGGCTGAACCTGGATCCAGCCTTCTTAGCTCCCTTACCCTAGTATTACATTCTCCATCACCCCAGCTGCTGTACGTGAGTGGGGCCTGGCCTAGCCCATCTCCTTTCAACAGCCTCCAAACTTGCAATAAACCCCACACATGGGTCTAATAACACACTTCCTGCCTTTCCACAACACTGTGGTTACATAGAAGAAAAGGGTTATCTCAAGTATAAAGGTGGGAAACGCAGGTATAAGGAGGTATTATGCCTTTGTAGCTGGTCGGTTGAACAGAGGTTGAGTGAATTAAGGTTGGTTCATGGTCCAAGTTCATGATCCTTCCGCCTGCCCTACTGCATGCAGGCCCCCTAGGAATTCCCGGCTGTTGCCTGGGCTTGTATCAAACCTCTGTTTCCTGTGGATTCCGTATACAGACCTGGCCTGGGGAAACCCAACTGGGCCCTTATGAGATTAGTACAGGCAGGCCTGCCCCTCTCTCAGCTTCAGGCCTGGATTCTGGTCCCAGTGAATGTGAAGTGAGTACACTCAGCACTGCCCTTTGAGAGCTGCCTGGCTGCAGTCTTCAGGTTGTAGTTCCCCTGGTGCCCTCAGGGCCTACAGCCTCTGCTGGGCTGTTCCGCGCCCACACTCAGTCTGATTTAGGCCCTGTTGGCATTAGGCTCTGTAAGACTTACTCTGGTCTATCCAGCACTTGCAACATTTGGACTCAAGAAAGATTTATGTTGCTAAGAATGGTACCTGGCCAACCTTATTACATTTCTGTCCCTTAATTCATCAAGAAGTCACAAGGTGAACACTTAGCAAAGTTTCCTTAGGGTGAATGTATAGTGACTACATCTGAGATTTCTTCTTAGGAGTTAGGGACAAGCCTGATAAACAAGTACAAAACAAGGCCATCATAGTTGTCTTGTACATTCCCGTTCTTATACGTGCATGGAAAGATTTATAGCCTTAGAGTGGAATACATGTGACCATTATGGAAGGAAAGTTGGTAGCTGTATCTTTACCTTCTACCTAGAAACCTGGACAGACTTTTCTTCCAGAATTCCTTACACCATCTGGGGAGCCACCTAGAAGGTAACTTAGGGGTGCTGATTATTTCCCAGGGCAGAAGTATGAAGCTGCCTAAGGAAAGAATTTTGAAAGAAAAAATTTTTTTCATTGGGACTATTTTAGGAAAACAAAAGGGTCCAACCTGGAAGTTGATCCCAGCCTTGAAATTGACATCCTCCTCCTGCAGCTGGGGCCTGGTAAAAGGTCGTGGTTTAGCATCTTGACAAAGTGGGGGCAATGCCTGAGCTCACTGCACCGTCACCAGTGCTTGTGGCATGTCACCTGAGTCACGGATACAGTCTGCACTAGGTGGGCCAAGGACCTGTCCACATGTCTGCAGTGGGGCCCACAGCACAGGACAGAGGGGTGAGGGACTTTTTTCCACCTCTGACTGCAGGTTCTTGATGCAGGAGCTTGGCCTTTGACCCCTCCCTGGTGCAGTCAGTGAGGGGCACCAGTGTGGAAGTTAAGCACTGAGCAGGCCAGGGAAGCTGGAATTCAAGCAGTAAGAAATGGTCCTGTGGGCTCTGAAGGCCACCTGTGTCATTGTTCCCAAGCAGCGTGTTAGAAATATATATCTTAGACTCTGCTGCAGAGGTTCTGACTCACAGCTTTGCTACTAGATGTTTGTTAGGGTTTGAAAATGTGGCATGGTGGCTGGGCAGACCCCAGGGGTGCCATCAGGACTGTCTGCAGTCTCTCTCGAGCCCCTCAGCTTCCTGGGCACCACAAGCTGTGCTCAAGCTGCCCTCCTGAGCAGGGTCTGGGTTTGAAAGGCCCTCGGTGGCCTCTGCCCAGGCACTTTAACTCTCCCTCCTTGGGGCTCAGCTGCCTTCTCTGGGTGCCCAGGGATTTGATCCTCTGGTGCTGTGGCTTTCTGGAGGCCAAGCCAGGGCAGGGTTGGTTGGAATGTGTCAAGAACAAGATGAACCAGAGGTGGGTCAAGCTGAGCGGGGGAATGCTGGAACTGAGTTCTACTGAATTTTCCTGAAAGAGCTCTTCTTCCCCTTTCTAGAACTTTGATAATGGTGACTCTCGCTTGGACTCCAGTGAATTCCTGAAATTTGTGGAGCAGAATGAAACCGCCATCAATATCACGACCTATGCAGACCAGGAGAACAACAAGCTGCTTAGGTGAGAGGGGCAGGGAGGAGTCCATGGGGGCAAGGCTGTACCAGAGAGGGGATATGAAACCCTGCTTCCTTGTGAAGGAGCCACCAATGTTAACATGAAGAAAAAGCAAAATAGGAACCCTGTCCTGGTCCATTCTGTGAACATTACGAACATTGTGAACTAATAAATTGAGCACCACTGGTATCTGATCAAATGATTATTGTTTTTGGCTAAGACTTGCAAGGGAGAGAAAAATGTAATTTTAAAATAAATGATCAAGGTCACATCAGGGCAAAGTTATTTCTGAGTGTTGTGGGCAATGTTTTAATGGTTAATTTTCTGAAGGAATTACTTTAATGTATTATTTAACTGTAGATCTAAAATAGCTTTAGTTCTGATTTTTAAGATAATTGGTACTATTTCATGTAGGAAACCCTAATTGTTACAAATGTGAGTACATCCCTCTCCATTTCTGGTATTATTCCAAAGTAAACATTAATAAAAATGAATCTCTAAAAAACTTCTGGTGCGGTTCCAGTACACTAGTAAGAATTAAAAGTAGTTGAAGCACCACTTCATTCAAAAGAAGTACAAAACATGAGCCCAGATTCTAGAAAGATTCTTCTTAATCATAGTCCATGGCCTACATATAATATCTGAAAATCCTTCGTATTTTGATAACTTAAAATTAAAGTGTTTTATAAGTTCAACATTTGCTCCTCATAACATCCCAGTGAAGGAGGACCCCTTGTCCCCACTTTACAGATGAGAAAGCAGGCACAGGAAGGCTGAATGACTAGCTCAAGGCCATTTGGATGCTAAGTGCTTGAGCCAGGGCCCAAATGCCAGCCACAGGAGAGTGAGGGAGCTGGGATTCTATGAAACTCTTCTTGAAGATCTCTTTCTAGAACAGTGATGTTTGCTTGAACTCCACATTGTTTCAAATCACACATTCCTTTCACATCACCTGTTTCCCTCTCTTCTGTCCTGATTTTCCTAGTTTAGTTGGCTTGACACTTATACCATAGGGAAAGGCAACTACTAATGGAAGGTGTGCAGGTAGTGAAACATTTCTCAATCAAAATTGGGCAAAATCATTGAGGAAATTTTAGTTGCCTCAGGAGGAACTTTTGAGTGATCTGACATCTGGTATAACTGAAGGTTGGATACTTACAGGAGTCAGGATGGTTGATGGTTGTGGGAGGTCAATATAGCGGGAAACTTTCTCAGCAGTTACTTGCTTCGCCTCCTCTGGGGGCCCCAGATGCAGGTGGTCCTGGTGCTGATTTCCTTTTTTCAGGAGTGAACCAAGGGCTGGCTGACAGATTTCTCCTGTGTTTTGTTTCAGAGGACTCTGTGTCGATGCTCTCATTGAACTGTCTGATGAAAATGCTGACTGGAAACTCAGCTTCCAAGAGTTCCTCAAGTGCCTCAACCCATCTTTCAACCCTCCAGAGAAGAGTATGCTTATCCAAAGACAGGGAGTTACAGGGAATGGCAGCATTTTGAGAGGGCCAAAATTGACGGAACTCTCCAGAGATTGCTAACAAAATTCCCTTTCACAGTTCTAGGTTGGCTCCAGCCCATCATCTCCATGGTGATGTTCAGGTCCCCAAACCTGTGGTTGTTGTTTGCTCAGATATAGTGCCTGTGAGGGACAGACAGTTCTTGTCTGGGGAAAGGGTAAGGTACACAGACCGTAGTCAAGATGCTCTGTTCCACCTTCACCCTGAACTATCACCCTTATATCTGGTCCCAACAGAGTGTGCCCTAGAGGATGAAGTGTACGCCGATGGAGCGGAGACTGAGGTGGACTGCAACCGCTGTGTCTGTGCCTGTGGAAACTGGGTCTGCACGGCCATGACCTGTGACGGTGAGCCATGCCCCTGGCAGAAAGAAGGAGCAGTGGGGAGAGAGGGTCCTTCTTGAAATCACCATGAGAGAAGTCCAGGCAGGGATGATGGAGAACAGTAAGGTGGTAGCTGGGAGCAAGGAACCTGGGCAGCAAGAGGTTCAAGACCTAGGGCAAGATCAAATGTTGATATGAGATTCAAGTAGTAATAATAATAATGAGAGCACACACTTACTTAGTGAGAACAACGTGCCAGGCACTCTTCCAAGCATTACATATTAACCCACTTAATCCTCGTGACAGCCTAGAAAATCCTCTCTGTAAAAGGCTCAAGTATTTGGAAGATGAAAAGACTTCTCCTCATCACCCATTCTCAGAAGAAAAGGGAAAGTTTGTAGACTTTCTTTGGACTAACAGAATTAGATGTTCTTTCAAAAAAGAGAAAGTCGAGGTATTTGAGACATGGGCAGGGTAGGTCGGGGATATAGAAATGTAGAGTTTGGGAGGCCAGTGCCGGAGCCAAAGTGTATGTTGGAACCACTAGGGTCCCCTCAGGGTTCTGGGCTACAATGATGTCAAAGGTTAAAACCGGGCCTTAGGAAAAAACCAAGCACCATTCAGAATGGAGGCAAAACAGAAGGGTGAAGCCAAGTCACATTTGTTCTGGGAAGAAAGGTCAATTGGAAGGAATCAAACCCAAAATTTACACCTGGTGGCTTGAAGTTAAAATTGTATCTTAAAAAGCCAACAGAGACAAGAAAAAGCAGGCTGGTCCTAGGAGCATGTTCAAGATCATGTGACCTGGTAACTGGAGACAGAGGACCCAAGAAGAGGTTCTTCTAGATAAAAAGCCCAGGCAACACCAACAGTACAAATGGAACTCAGCACTACCCAGGGGATCCCTTGTCTCCCACTCCCCGGGGCCAAATCTCTTCTCAGTGTGAAAGGACAGGAGGCCGTCTAACTCCAGAGACAAATGAAAGAGCAGGAAGAGGCTATTTAGAGATTAGAAATGCCTAGAAGTTGCTGGAGGCCAAATCAAAGCCAGGGTAGCCAGGCCAAGCATACAGGAGCTACTGAAAACATCCCGAAACAGTACCCAGCCTGCCTCAACCAGGGAGCATCCTGAACTCATCTTCCCAGAACTCCCTGCCATAGCTGCTCACGGTCTGGCTTAGGAAAGGTAGCCGTCCATTTATAAGACACAGGCAGTTGGTGAATAGCTGGTTTATGATCATCTGGATAATGAGACCCATTACATGCATCAGACAAAAATCCAACTGATTGCCCTGATGGGACAGTGCTCATTCCCACAACAACACTGGACTGTTTATCCTTTCTGGATGGCCCCGTTTCAGAGCCCTACGTGGGTATAAAGAGCACTCTCCATGGTGGTGCCCCAGGGGCCTTAGCGTGTCTTGGTGTGTGGACCAGGGTTCTGAGAGGACGTTGTAGAGGTGGCATTCCAAGCCATTTTCAGGGCAGTACTTAAGTTAGATCCTAAATCCCAATGGCAAAGAAAAGAAGGGGGACTAAGATGTGAAGCCAGCCAGAGCCAGAGCTGAGGGAAATCACCATGCGAGGCAGCTTGATGCCTAAGTCAGGAAGCCATGGTGGAGTGGTATTTCCCTACAGGTGCTGTTCTCGGTTAATATACAGATTCCTGGGCTCCATCCCAAACCTACTGAATTGGAATCTGCAAAATAGCAGTTTGGGAACCTGTGTTTTTAAGATGTATTCTGTGATTGTGTGTGTGTGTGTGTGTGCGCGCGCGCGCACACGCACGCACGCAGGTTTGGTAAACATTATAGGTGTGGTGTGTATCAACTCTGGCTGCACATCCAAACCACCTTAAGAGCTTTGTAGAAACCTGTGCCCAGACCCCACCTCCCAACAATGACATCAAGGTCTCTGAAGATGCAGTCTAAGCAATATATTTTGAAACATTATCCAGGGCCTGTGAAAGGTAAGGAACCATTGACCCAGAAGAATTCCTGAGTCAGGATCCAGATTTTCTCCATAGCTCTTTCTGCATGGCCAGCTTCTAGAATGAATGTGCAGAGCAGTTGAAACAAAGGGCAAAAAATAGTGGGGGGTAGATTGTTTTGTTTTCAGTGTGTCACTTTGGAGGTGGCAGAAAAATGTGAGTAATTCACCTCTTCTTCCACAAATTAAATGGGAGGTAAAATTAAGAACCTAGAATGTAGATATCAGCAGCATTCCTAACTGGCTTCCCTCAGCCACCTCTACTCTGAGCCTTGGTTCTTCTTGTAGGAAAGAATCAGAAGGGGGCTCAGACCCAGACAGAGGAGGGAATGACGAGATATGTCCAGGAGCTCCAGAAGCACCAGGTGAGTTGCAGCCTCCCTACTGATTCAGGTATCTTTGCCACCACCAAACTCTTTCACCACTCAGACATTGCCCAATATCCCAGGAGACCAAAAAGATGTGCTCTGCTCAGTGCAATAGGCTCTGAATGATATAATATCAAACCACGAAACAGTTCTTTGATGGGATCCTTGCAGGGTTCTGCAGGTCCTAGCAGAATTGCTTTCTAAGTAAGAATCAGTAGGTTGGTGATTTGCAAATAGATTGCAAATGGTTTGCAAATGAGCATGGACTAAAGAAGTTTACCATTTTCTCTAACAAGTGCCCAGACTCAAAGTCCATGAATTCCTGAAGGCAAAGCTCTATGGCTTGCTCACCATTGCATCACTGAATTTACCACAGAGCCTGGTGTATAGTTTGTTCTCAGTGAACATGAAATTAATGGATTTGGACTAGAGCAGAAAGGATTTATCTTAAATGCTAAGCTGGCTAGAAAACAGCCTGGATTGACAAACACAGGAAACTTCAAGATTGTGCTTCCTGAAGACTTGAGAAGGTAGTAAGAATTCTGTTCAGGTTCTATGTCAAGTAGAAGGCCTTCTTGGGGAAAAGGTTCTTAGCAGAGTAGTGATCCACTGACATACTTTGCCATGGTCCTAGAGAGAAAACATTGGTATGCTGGACTCCTGGGCCTATCTTTCCACTAGTTTACTATAAAGTCTTAACAAAGGATATCACACCTTAGGTAACCTGTGTATAGACTGGGTCTGGTACTACAAGCCTTCTCTCTGACATAGAAGTTTTGTTGTTGTTTTTTTAATTGTTTTTTATTCCTCTCCTGAGGACATGCTTATTGATTTTAGAAAGAGGAGAAGGGAAGGCAAGCAAAGGAGAGAAACATCTATGTGAGATAGAAACATCAATCAGTTGCCTCTGGTACCTGCCCTAATCAGGAATTGAACCTGCAGTGTTTCATTTTATGGGATGATGCTACAACCAACAGAGCCACACTGGCCAGGGCCCTGATGTTGTTTTTAAGGAATATAACAATCATAAGAACTGCTAAACTATTGAGATGAAATATTTGACTTGAAAATAAATAATTGTTAATACTAATTGCTCATATTTGTTGATTTTATATGCATTTTGTCATTATCGTCACTAAAATCTCATGTCAATTTTTTTAACCAAAGCAGAATCTCTTATCCTTCATTTTTAAATGTCTCTGTCTATGAGTTCCCTCAGGAGCAGATACTAAGGCAAGGACTCAAGTACAAACAGTTTGTTTGTGCGGCAATCCCAGGAAACGCTGGGAGGGGACTTAGGAAGTTAGCACAGGAAGGGAAGAAAGCAATAGAGTGTGTCTCCAGGAGAGTTATCACTGCAAGCAAGTGGAACTTAGTCCTCCACCAATAATTTTTTTATTGAGATATAACTCAAATATAAAATTCTCATCTTTAAAATGTACAAGAGGCAGGCATGCTCAGCCCACACAAAGGACACACCTCGAACACCCTGCTTTGGTGATAGGGGAAGCTGTGCCACTGGACCCTACAGGACACCTAGTACATTAGGCCACACTACCAAGACAGGGAGCCATAGCAGTTCTACCTAATACACAGAAACAAACACAGGGAGGCTTCCAAAATGATGAGACAAAGAAACATGGTGTGGAACTCTGGAAGCAGTTACCGTGCCTGAAGGTGTTCCTACCCAAATTCCTGTCAGCCCCTGGTGAGGGCTGCCACAAGCAAACATCAATTACCTGGCATTTCTCGCCTGCCAACATGTGTGAGCAGAGTAGGCTCCAGCTGCCAGAGAAAGAGAGGCAGATGTTGGCAGTAAGAAGCCGGTTTGGTGAACCGGAAAGAGTGAAAACAAGGGGCTATGGATGGGGCACCAACAGTGTCTGCTAGATACCAGGCATTGTTGTTTTTATTTCCTATTTAATTTTTTTATTGAGATATAACTCAAATATAAAATTCACATCTTTAAAATGTACAGTTCAGATTAATAGGGGACTTCTGGTCAATATGGTGGCATAGGTAAACACGGCTTGCCTCCTCACACAATCACATCAAGATTACAACTAAATTATAGAATAACTCACTCAGAACTGGCAGAAATCTGGTTGAATGGAATTTGGACAACTACGGAATTAAAGAAGCCACATCCATCCAGGCTGGTAGGAGGTTTGGAGACACGGAATAGGCAGGTACAACATCCACATGTTGTGGATAAAAATTTCAGGAGGGATATCTTGGAAGCAAGGAGTCCTAGACCCATACCAGGCCCCCACACCCAGGGTTCCAGTGATTGGAAGATAAATCCCCACAACTTCTGGCTGCAAAAACCAACAAGGACTGAGTCGATGAAAGAAACTTCTAGAGTCCCAACCACTTCCTCCTAAGGAACTCAGGCAGCAACTTACATAGACTCACTTCCTCTGAGCTCAAGCACCAGGGTAGCAGATTGAAAGGTACCAGTGGCGTACAGGAAGGAACTGAAGTGGCTGGCATCAAGGTGAGAGCTGGGGGACAGCTTTCTCCACGACAGAAAGGTGGGCAGAGCCATAGAGCCAGCAGGTGGTTGTTATATCTGAGACTCCATCAACCTGGCTAACACTATTTGCTGCCCGCCCCACCACTCCCCACCCCAGAAATCCTGTGCGGCTCCATCCCACCCAACTTACAGCTATTATCAGTGGCTTTTCCATATGAATGGCTGGTCTTGGCTGAAGCTTCATGACTTCCTAAATCCTTCCAAACAAGCAACAGCTGGCCTTCAGTGAGCCCCAACCCCTGTACGTGTTGCTAAGTGGTCCCAGGCACAGCACTAGCAGCAGCCAGCCTAGAGGATTCACAGCTTGGCTTCACCTGGGACTCTCTAAGCGCAGCACAAGTAGCAGCCATCTCAGATTGCTCTGTAGCTCAGGCAGGGTGGCCCCAGGCAAAACACAGTTAGGGACTGACCTTGGCCTGCACCACCTGGGCAAACTCAGGGCCAGTGCACCCACTGGACAGCTACAGGCCACATCAGAGCACCATCATCCTGCTTCTGCAAGCTGATCCTCCATGGAGGGCAAAGGTTGGTGGTTAGTGGTCAAAGCCAATCCTTGCAACTGAGGGACCTGGGTAAATCCCTCCCATTGACCTGCCAACAGTAACCAAGGCTCAACTGCAAGAGGCAGGTATGCTCAGCCTACACAAAGGGCACACCTCGAACACCCTGCTTTGGTGATAGGGGAGGTTGTGCCACGGGACCCTGCAGGACACCTACTACATTAGGCCACACTACCAAGACAGGGAGTCATAGCAGTTCTACCTAATACACAGAAACAAACGCAGGGGGGCTTCCAAAATGATGAGACAAAGAAACATGGCCCCAATGAAGGAACAGATCAAAACCAGAAAAATAACAAAATGGAGATAAGTAATCTATCAGATGCAGGCTTCAAAACACTGGTTATAAGGATGTTCAAGGAACTTAGTGGGGAACTCAAGAGCATAAAAAGATCCTGTCATAAATGAAGGATGCACTAACTGAAATAAAGAACAATTTACAGGGAAACAACAGTAGAACAGATGAAGCCAAGAATAAGATCAATGATTTGGAACATAAGGAAGCAAAATCAACCAATCAGAAAAACAAGAAGAAAAAAGAAACCAAATAAAATGAGTATAGTATATGCAGCCTCTGGGACAACTTCAAGCTTTCTAATGTTCGCAACACAGGAGTGACAGGAGGAGAAGAAAAAGAGCAAGAAACTGAAAATCTATTTGAAAAAGTAATGAAAGAAGAATTTGGTGAAAGAAACAGACATTCAAATCCAGGAAGCACAAAGAGTCCCAAACAAGATAGATGCAAAGAGGCCCACTCCAAGACACATCATAATTAAAATGCCAAAGGTTAAAGGTAAAGAGACAATCATAAAAGCAGCAAGAGAAAAGAAGTTAGTTACCTACAGACAAATTCCTGTAAGACTGTCAGCTGATTTCTCTAAACAAACTTTGCAGGCTAGAAGGGACTGGCAAGAAATATTTAAAGTCATGAAAAGCAGGGACCTACAGCCAAAATTGCTCTACCCGGCAAAGCTATCATTTAGAATTGAAGGGCAGTTAAAGAGTTTCCCAGACAAGAAAAAAACTAAAGTTCATCATCAGCAAACCATTAAATGAAACATTAAAGGGATTTTGTTTCAGAAAAGAATATCAAAGCTATGAACAATAAAATGGCAATAAACACATACTTGTCAACAAGTCAATCTAAAAAACAAAGCAAACAGGAAGAACAGAGACAGAATCATGGATACAAAGGCGTTTTTTGATGGTTGTCAGATGGGAGGGGGTTGTAGGGGAATAGATGAAGAGGTAAGGGGGTTAAGAAGTAGAAATAGGTGGTTACAGAATAGCCACAGGATGTAAAGTACAGTATAGGAAATAGAGTAGCCAAAGAACTTATACACATGCCCCATGGACATGAACAATGATGAGGGGACTGGCTGAGGAGTGGAGGGTGCTGGGTGAACAGGGGCAAAGGGGGAAAAACTGGGACAACTGTAATAGCATAATCATAAAATATAATTTTAAAAAAATTAAAAAGATAATGAAATGTACAGTTCAGTGGTTTTTAGTATAGTTGCAAGATTGTCAGCCACCAGAACATTTTCATCATCTCCAAAAGAAACCTCATCCCCATTAGAAGTCACTCTATATTCACTCTTCCTGGCAACCACTAATCTACTTTTTAACTCAATAGATTTGAGTTTGGACATATATAAATGGAATTATTCAATATGTAGTGTTTTCTGTCTTCCTTTTTTCATTTAGCATAATATTTTCAAGGTTTATCCTTGTAGCATGAATCAGTGCTTCGTTCCTTTTTTATAATTAAAAAAATTTTTTAAATTACAGCTGACATACATGCTTTTTTCTGTTTTATGTTTAACTTACATTCCATGGTACGGATATATCACATAGTGTATATCCATTCATCAGTTGATAGATATTTCGCTTTCTACTTTTTGGCTATGGTGAATAATGATGTTATGAACATTCTTGTACAAGCTTTTGTGGTTTCGTTTCTCTTGGGTATATACTTAGGAGTGGAATTGCTGGGTCATATGGTGACTCTGTTTATCTTTTGAAGAAATGCCAGGCTGTTTTCCAAAGTGACTGTACCATTTTACATCCCTATCAGCAGTGTTTCAGTTTCTCCACAAACTTGGCAACACTGTCTGTTATTTTTTATTTTAGCCATCCTAGTGTGCTGGCATCTCATTGTAGTTTTGATTTGTATTTCCCTAATGATTGGTGTTTAGTATCTCCTCATGCGCTCACTGAATAAGAATGTTTTCTTTGGATAAATGTATCACAGTTGTAAGAGATGGTACTTTATTTCCCTCATTTTGTAGTTGAAGACACTGAGGCACAGAAGGTTTCATAATACCCCCAAAAACCCCATAAAGCAGTCCAGCCATGATTGAAGCTCTAGCACTGTACCTCCAGAGCCTGTTGCTCTTAACATTTCTCTGCACTTTGACTCAGGACATCTCGTAGCACTTCTATTTTGTATCCTTCTCTTCATCTTGAAAATGGGTCTAATGATGTCGGACCTGATTGTTTCATAGGAATTCCAATGGGGTCGGCTCTTAATCCAGTGATAGTACCTAGACGACCATGTCATGAGTAAGACATGATCCTTGCCCTGAAGTTGTTTGCCATCCACAGAGGAGATATAATAGGGGACAGAACTAAAATTCAGCATAAGCATGTGTCTGTCAATCCTAGATAAAGTCTTGAGGTCTAGATAAATGCCAGTGATTTTTAAAAATATTTCATAACACTTATTTTCTCTTGCTTCTCAAAGGAAACAGCCGAAAAGGCCAAGAGAGTGAGCACCAAAGAGATCTAGTGAGGAGACATCTGGGAACGGGTGTCCAGAGACTGACACCTTCTCCTCCACTTCAGCGCTGAATCCAGTATACATGAGAGCCTGCTACAATCGCCAAATCACCAGTATTTGCTTGTATAGCAACAAGTTTTATTTTCTATTTGTTTTGCAAAAAAAAGGAAATGGGGTGGCTGGCGAGGAGGGGAAAGGCCATAACCTCCATTTCTAGGAGTGATTTGAGAGAAACTGTATAAATGGTGCTCGGGGGCTAGAGGCAAGTAAGGAAACTGCATCAGGGTTGGGAGAGGAGCAGACCCAGATCTGAACCACTTCTGAGTCTAACACGCTGCAGAGAGGGCAAGCACTGCCAGAGAGAACTTAGCAGACAGGCCCAGAGGAGGGCTTTGGGAAGCTCAGTGAAGAATGCATTCTGCTTCCAGTTCTTTGTGTTGCCATCAACATAACAGAGACCAGCATCTTTGCTTCTCATGGCCCCAACCACTGTCTCTAGATACACAGCTGCCCTGCTAGCTAGTGTCCCTCGGATTTGATGGAGTTCCTGAGAAGGTACACCCAAGTGATGCAGGTACTTGTGTACTTTCAGCCCCTTAGAGACCTAACCAAATTTTAAAAATACTAAAAAGGTGCTATTTTTTTGTAAAACTTTTTGGCAAGTTGACTTCATTTTTCAATTATTATCATTATATTATTGTTGTTTTTTAATATTTTATTTTCTTGACAAGAAATTAAGCTTTTGTAATTATTTTTCCGTAGTCCTACCATTTCAAGGTGGGGGAATTTGGGATTCTTCCAAGTGCAGGGACCGCTGTAACCCAGACTTCCTGCCCTGCCACATACTAGCTGTAGCCCAGAGTTTGCCCATCTGGCTTTCAGTGGGTCAGTATTCTGCTGGAGGAGCCATGGGTGCCTCAGACAGAAGCCAGGGAAAGAGAAGCATCTCCATACAAAGCTTTGAAGATACAAAAGCTAGTTTGTTTTCAATTATTCTAAGTTCTTTCAAATCAGTATTTCAAGGATGGAGGCAAGTGCAGCTAAGTGAGGCTTAGATATCCCAGCCTATCAATATGCTTATTGATCCACCACTAACTAGGAGAGTGACTTTGGCCCTATCTCTTCCTATTTCTGGGCCTCAGCTTCCTCAGTGAGCAGGCAGGAATGCATTAACCTTTCAACTTCGTAAAGTCTGGTTCTGATCATTGGTCCATAGGAGACATGTTCCTGTGATTTTCCTTTCCTCCTTTGGGTGGATGAATACTTATGTTTAGAACAAGAAGATTCAGACAGCCAAAAACAAGATGACCAAATTTGACCTCAGTGTGAACAGCTCCCAGGTTGTGCTGTGATGCAGAGCCCTCTTGGGTAAACCATAACCTGGAAGAGAGTGAGGAAGAGAACCGCTCCACTTGTTTTCACTTTTGCATTTCCTCTTTAACCTTCTTGGAAACAGAAATGACTTTTCATTTAGAGATGAGGACAAAAAGGAGACTTCACATTTTAAGAGGGGGAAAAATTGGAAGTTTAATCTTAAAATTGTGATTGGCGAGAAGTCAGCCCTTCCTGTGTCTTTTGGCCTGTGTAGTTATTAACCCCACTCAATACCATATTTAAGATGCATTTGGAATAACAAAGATTAAAAATAAGATCTCATTTTCAGAAAGCAGATTATAGACCACCAGAGGGAAAATATGTGGGTTGTTGAAAGTTGTACTGAAAATGGAATTTCTACTAAATAAGTTTCCTTGTTCTCCTTTGTAAGGAGAACATTCCACTTTGTTTAGAATTCTGAGCTTTTATCTATCATCCCACTTAAAAGCTCTCTTCGAACCCCACTGGTGCAGTCTGAAATGCACCTGCCTGTCCCAGTGCCTTGGGGAACTCCCAGGAGCACACCTTGATCAAGTTTGCCAGTACTTGAACACTATGGGAGGGAGAGCAGGACTCCCAGTGTGTTTAAAGCAAGAAACCAGAGTGTCTCCTCACCAGTTGTTTAGGACAAGGGTCACCATCCAAGACTTATCCAACTCTGCAATGATGAGTTCCCAAGAGCAAATCTGCATTCCCCCTGTAAATAGGGAAGCTGTTATCTGCACCATAGAATCCCATGATCTGATGACCATTCATGGAAAGCTGCTAAATAGCCTAATTTGCGGAGTCTTACATGGAGCAAATAAACAGGATTAAGTTGGGTTCAGTTCCTCCAGCTCTCTTAAAGCACAGGGCTTAGTCTGCAAGCTTCCTTGGGCTTTATCTGTGTATGTACAGTTTTATAAACGTATTAATTACAGCACCTGCTAAGATCCAGTCTCCGCAGAAACCTCACATGCCATGACACTGCACTCCACTGTTTTAGGAAAGCAGGACTCCTCCACCTGCTAATAAGTCCATGTGAACCAGTGAGTGTCTTTTACACCTACATTTTAAAATAGTCAAATTTCAAGACACAATTTGAACAGGTTTTGTTGCCTGTGTGTGTGTGAAATGTATTTGTATTTAGTAGGCTTCCATACTGCATTTAACTTGTTTTTGTAATGCCTAATTTTTTTTGGATACTATTGATAAATAAAGAACTTAAAATAACAGTTGTATTGGTTTCCTCCCCTGCCCCCCCCAATAAACTTATGAGAACATATTTACCTCATAAAAGTGGATTTAGGATTCAGGAGCCTTAAAAAAAGACCTGAACAGTTTTTCCTAATAAAATCTTGAAACTGCAGCTGGGAGAGAAAATTTACTCAGGGATAGAGCAAGTTTATTCAAAAGAATGATGGACTTCCAGTCAAGATGGTGGCTTAGGTAAACATGGCTCTCCTCCTCGCACAATGACATCAAAATTACAACTAAACTATAGAAAAGCCATTATTGAGAACCATCAGAAATCAAGCTGAATGGAAGTTCTACAACTATGGAATTAAAGAAGAAGCCACATTGAAACTAGTAGATGCAGAGACACAGAACAGGCTGGTCCCACACCCATATGTGGCAGATAAAAATCAGGAGGGATATCTCGGAAGTGAAGAGTCCCAGTCCCATACTAGGCTCCCCAGCCAAGGGTTTCAGTGCCAGGAAGATAAGTCTTCATAACTTCTGGTTGTGAAAACCAGCAGGGTTGAGGCTGTGGAAGACAGAATTATGGGAGTCCCAGGCAGATCCTTTTAAAGGGCCAGCACACAGACATTTGGACTCACTCCGTCTGAGCTCTACATGGGGGTTGCAGATTGAAAAGCATCAGAGACATATGGGAAGGAAGTGAATTGTCCAACATCAGAGCAAGACCTGTGGGCTAGCATTCTCCCAGACAGAAGTGTTAGCAGAGACCATTGTTCCTTTTCTGAGTGCTCCCACAGAACCAGAGCCCACAGGTGGGCAAAATATATGAGATTCCATCAGCCTGGCTCACACTGTCTGCCTTACCCTGGTGATTCCCTAGGGCCCTGCCCCACCAAACTTTCAGGCCCACCCAAGCTGTTTCCAGTGTCTTTTCTATACAAATCGCTTGTTTTGGCCCATGCTTCACATTTTCCTAAATTCTCTCAAACAAGCATCATCTGGCTTCAGTGAGTCTTGCACCTCTCTCTAAGTTGCCCTAGGCCTGGCACCTGCAGCATCTGGCCTTAGTTTACTTCTTGGCCTAGCCTAGGCACCTCCAAGCCCAGCAAAAGTAGCAGCTATTTGCATATCTGTTTGTAGCTTACGCTGTTTGACCCTGGAAAGAACACAGGTGATGGCTTACCTTGGATGTGCCAACAGCAATCAAGGCTCAACTACAACATGAGGTTGTACACAGCCCACACAGTGGGTGCACCATGAGTACCAGCTTGGATAATAGGGGAAACTGTACCATTGGACTCTACAGGACACCTACTACATTAGGCCACTCTACCAAGCCTGGGAGACGTAGCATCTCTACCTAATACATAGAAACACAGGAAGGCTGCCAAAATAAGGAGACAAGGAAACATGGCCTAAATGAAAGAACAGAACAAAACTCCAGAAAAAGAACTGCAAGCAATTAAGAGATACAGAGTCCAAAACATTGGTTATAAGGATGCTCAAGGAATTTAGTAAGGAGCTCAACAGCATAAAAATAAAATCCAGTCAGATATGAAGGATACACTAATTGAAATAAAGAACAATTTACAGGGAATCAACAGTGAAGTGGAAGAAGCTGAGAATCAAATCAGCCATTTGTAATATAAGGAGCCAAAAAACAACCAATTAGAACAGCAAGAAGAAAAAAGAATTAAAAAAATGAGGATTGTGTGGGGAGCCTCTGGGATAACCTAAAGCATACCAATATTCACATGATGGGGGTGCCGGAAAGAGAAGAGAGCGCAAGAAATTGGAAACCTATTTGAAAAAAATGACAGAAAATTTCCTTAACTTGGTGGAAGAAATAGATGTACAAGTCCATGAAGCATAGAGAGTCTCAAACAAGATAATCCCAAGGAGGCCCACAGCAAGACACATCATAATTAAAATGCCAAAGATTAACAACAAAGAGAAAATCCTAAAAGCAGCAAAAGGAAAGCAGTTAGTTACCTACAAGGCTACAAGGGAGCCCCATAAGACTGTCAGCCAATTTCTCAAAAGAAACTTTGGAGGCTAGAAGGGATTGGCAAGAAATATCCAAAGAGATGAAAAACAAGGACCTACAACCAAAATTACTCTTCCCAGCAAAGCTATCATTTAGACTAGAAGGACAGATAAAGAGCTTCCCAGATAAGAAAAAGCTAAAGTCCATCACCACCAAACCAGTATTATATGAAATGTTAAGGGAGCTTCATTAAGAAGATCAACAATATGAACAATAAAATGGCAATAAATAGATATCTATCAACAATTGGATCTAAAAACAACCTAAAAAACAAGCAAAACAGAATCATAAAGAGTATTTTGACATTTTCCCAATGGAAGAGGTTTGAGGGGATGGGCAAAAAATGTGAAGGAATTAAGAAGTACATATTGGTAGTTACAGAACAGTTATGAATATGTAAAGTACAGTATAGGGAATAGAGTAGCCAAAGAACATATATGCACGACCCATGGACATGGACAACATTGTGGGGATAGCCTAAGTGGGGGTAGGCAGGGTAGAAGAGGCAAAGGGGATAAAACTGGGACAACTATAATAGCATAAACGATAAAATATAATTTAAAAAAAGAATGATGGATGGTGGGTCTGAGGTGAGAAGTGATAAGAAGTCAGGATGTATTGAGAAAAGGCCCCTAAAGGCCCCATGGGTGTTAGGAGACTGGAATGGCATCAGAAAAGGCTGCCTGCAGGTAAACCTGTATGAGAAGCCTAATAAACCATGGCAGGTGGCACAGGGAATACACCAGGGTCTGGCTGGGTAACCTTAATGGCTTTTACCAGATATGCACATATTATCCATAGGCATAAACATTTTCATGTGGACTGAATGTTGGCTAGTTAAGACCCTATGTTCTGCTCCATCTTGGAGGCATATGCTTGCCTCCAGGCAACACTTGCTTTCCCCTCTCCTGTCCCAGTGATTCCCATAGCCATCATGTACTCCCCACCACCAAAAATACTGTCTTCCAAAAGAGCTCATTATGGTCAATCAGGTTTATGCTTTTTAAATTTTAGTCATACGTGTAGAAGTCTTGTTCTCTAAAATTATAGCCACGTCACCTTGATTGGATTTAGGGTGTTACTCCATTGCTAATCAAATACTAAAAGGCTATCTCTGGTTATGGTATTGATACAGATTACCAAGCTCATTAATCACAGTTTGATTATTCAAATTTCCATTCTCATAAGGGAATCTCAAACCCAGTTTGAAGGGTAACTTGTCCACAGCCACTTTTAAATATTGGATGGCCTCTCCCAAACCATGCTCTGGGAGCACTTTTCCTGATATTACACTGTGTGTGTGTTCAGGAAGTAAAAAATAAGTTAAAATAATGTGAAAGAAGCCTAATTCAGAAGGTAAGTTTTCTATAATCAAAATGTAATATTAAGAATTGTGCAAATTAGTACAGATAACATTAGTTAGCTTTGCTTTGGAGCACCTGTGTCAAGTTCCATCAGTCCCTCTTGAATTATTTCTAAAATAAGGGGAAGGATAGAGAGGGAAAGAAAAAGAATATGAATGAGTAGATGGATCTAAGATCCATTCAGATCCCTGGAGTAAATCTGGATAGACGTGGGACAAGAAGAAAGCAAACCCTGGGCTACTGCTGCTGAGGGCTGTTCCATGATGAAACAGGAAGCATCGTTTTGCTGTTGGAATGAGAGTCTTTCTGTCAATAGGAGTTAATTTTTCCCAAATTATTTCACACTTATTTCTTATTTAAAAAGTAATATATGCACATGACAAAAAATATTCAAATTGTATCAAAGAAAATACAATGAGAAAATTCATCATCTTGAAGAATGTGTACATTTATAAATTTGCTTATAATTGCCCATTGTTCTTCAAAGAAGTTGCTCCCAGTTACATTCATACCAAAATTAAATAAATTGAGCATGTCTATTTCCCTACTACATTTTTGCAAGTGCTGTGTCTTAAAATTTCTGGGCCTCTGATAGAAGAAAACTGATAACTCATTGCTTATTTATTTTGTTATTCCTTTTGTGAGATTGAGCATCTTTCCATGAATTATTGGTCCTTGTCCTTTTCTTTTATTCCCTTTGCTCATTTTTCTATTGGTTGTTGGCCTTTTGCTTATTGGTTTGTAATACCTCTATAACCCTGTGAAAACATATTTTACCTATAAGGAATACAGAGTTCATGAAGTTTAAGGAACTTACCTAAAATCACACAACTAGCAGGGAACAGAGTCAGTATCCAAACCTGGGTCCCTCATACTCACTCTACTTTACCACAACATTTCCCTTTATTTTAAAGATCATCACATCCACCCCATGTTCACTGCAGCATTATTCACAATAGCCAAGATACAGAAGCAACCCAAGTGCCCATCAACAGATGAGTGAATAAAGGACATGTGGTACATTTATACAATGGAATACTACTCAGTCATTAAAAAAGAATGAAAGCTTATCATTTGCAAGAATATGGATGGCTCTAGAGGGTACTATGGTAAGTGAAATAAGTCAGAGAGAGAAAAAATACCATATAATTTCACTTAGATGTGGAATTTAAACAACAAAATATACAAAACAGAAACAAATTCATACAGAGAACAAACTGAGGGTTGCCAGATGGGAGGAGTGTTGGGGGTCTGTGTGAAATAGGTGAAGGGATTAGGAAGTACAAATTGGTAGTTATAAAATAGTCATGGGGATATAAAGTACAGCATAGGGAATATAACCAATAATATTGTAATAACTATGTATCGTGCCAGGTGGGTACTACAATTATTGGGGGGGGTCATTTTTGTAAATTATATAACTGTCTAAGCACTATGCTGTACTCCTGAAACTAATATAAAATAACACTGAATGTCAACTGTAATTGAAAAATAAAGATCACATCAATGGGAACCATTAATTCCCAATTAGTGTTCTCTATTATGCAATTGCTGACCACATAAAAGTAAGTCATAAGTTCTTTCATTTAGTTCTAATAACTACATGCAGGTCTTGCTTTGGTTTCTTTTAAGTAGATGCATGAGTGCAGTTCAGGTTAGCCCTTTGCAGTTCCCTGAAATGCAATCCCCAATCCAATTTGGTCACCCCAGACTTGATATATCCAGGAATCACGACAGCCAGTCTGGGGCCCTCAGCAACCTCCAGCACACACTACAAACGTTTGGCCTGCTGAAAACTTACCCTAGGAATGCACATACCAAATTTGTACAGTTATACAAATCTCCTGACATGCTTTCTTCCTGTGACGTTCTATGTGGAAGTTTCAGGATCAGGTGTATGTCTTGCCTCCATGGAAATCATTTTATCCCCCAACTCCAGTGATTTAAAAAAAACTTGGTTTTGAGCCAATTGAAAATCTCTGGCTCCTGAGCAGTTGCCCATCTTTTCTCTTACACGCCTTATCACCGCTCTCCCATAACCTAAGCTTGATTTCTACAAGGCCCAGCTACCAGGACAGGCATTGCCCTGTGCTCACTTCTAAAAGCAACAATGGAGGAAAATCTGTAAAAAAATAACAAAAACAAAAACAAACATAGTGATAGGAGAAATTTGTAAGGTGGGGTTTAGGAATAATAAAGACCCAGAAATCAACTGGGCAAATCAGATAAGTTCAAGAGTTAATCTAACCATCTTTGTATATTTCCAAAATGTGCATAGCCACCAGTAATACCCAGAGTAGGCTTCATACAAATATAATTCCATAATCATTTTTGAGGATGCCTCTTTCTCAGGTTCTCCATCATATCAGCACAGTGCCTATGTAACATCATTACCAAAACCCAAAAAATCTGACTTAGAGAACACCTGCTCCACCCTGAACTCTCCAACAAGTTGTCTGTCACCAAAGTACCACATAATAAAATACACACAAAGTAGTAGTTCAAAAGGCTTTTAACTGTTTTTTATTTTGCAGTGAAGGTTTTTAAAGTTTACTCAGAGAACTTAATGTGTAAGAGACATAGGTCAAATGAAAGTAAATCTTACAAATAAAACATAATTAGAAAGAAACAAGACTTCCATATAAGACCTAATATACAGGCAAAATTAGGAAGCATCCAACACACTGGTCCTCTTACCCCCTTACTTTTTTCCTGTTTATGGCACAGAGGTGCTGAGGGTAAAAAAAGAATATTATCCACAAGAGAAAACCAGGAGCTCAGTGCAAGACTGATTCTTAGGTGGTTGTGATTCAAATCCCTTTAAAGTAGTCAGGTGGAGGAGGATACTTTCTCCCTGCAAAGAAAAAGAAAGAAAGAAAACACGGCAGGCTGGAGTTTTGTATCAGAAACAAAACCTGCTTTCAGCTACAATATATTTCTGAAAGTTACACAGGAAAAGGAGAGCTGTGAAAAACTAATTCTGTTCCTCCGAAGAGCAGGAGCTCTTAGGTAGCTCCTTCGCCTCTAGCAGCTCCCCTTTGTCTGTAAGGCACAGTCCTGGTTGATTCAGTCAGATTCAACAATAATAGTGTGTGGGGAACAATTAGAGAAGCTAGGAAAGAAAAGAGGTATGAATGGGATATTTCCCATCAACTTCCAGAGAGAGAAAGGAAACAAACAAAATGGGCACAAGGCCTTGGAAGAGCACCACCGCGTCGGCCGAGTTTATGGGGCTGAGGCACAAGTGAGAGAAGCCGAAGTTCTCAGTCAGCAAATCCCACCCATTCCAGTGTATTCTGGAAGGAAGTCAGGCCAGGCCGAGGCACAGCTGCAGAGTCTGCATATTAGCTTGTAAACCCACAGGGGGAAAAGGGAGGAGGGTGCTTCTGATGTATCCTGAGGAAAGAAATAAAGAGATCCTACATTTCCATTTCAAGTTTCCAAGTTATTTTGCATCTCAGAGACAATGATGAAAAAAATCAGGAATTAAGAGCTAACAATACCTGTTCCAAGAGCTAGGAGCCAAAATAGAGAGATAGGGCAACATAGTTCCTGTTTGGGAGGGATTCTCAGTCTTATGATAAGATAAATAAAAATGAATTTCAGCGCTGCAATAATTGTGCAAATATAATGTGTTCGAGGTGCTATGGAGAGCATGTTACTCCTCCAGAAGTGGACCTTTCTTCCAAGGATCTTGTTTTCCATATTATCTTAGCCACCCTCCCCATGGTTATAACTTAGATTTTGCCATTAGCAATAACTACAACCACTCCATTATCTCAGTTTAATGCACTGATACTCTCCAATCCCTACATTCTATCCTTCCATCTCACTATCTCTAGTACCTAATTCCAAACATTATTTGGCTGCCATCAGGACCTGAAACCAAATGACCTTCCCACTCTTTCATCATCCATCATTCCCTTCACACATACTTCCTCCTTCCTAACCCAGCTTAGATCCCGTGACTGATTATTTTCATCACTTTCTATCATGCACCAGTCTTCTTTTTTCACACTTGCATGGCAAAACGTCCCATTCTCTGTCCACACACAAGCAGCTGAATGTGGCTGGAGAAAAATACACAATCATGCTGAGGGTTCTCACTTTAAATTCATGACCATGAACCTCAAAAATGCCTTTATTACTGCCCAGGAAGCCTGTTATATTTCTTTATTCTCTCCTACTCTCCTATGTGACTATTTCATTTTTCTCCTCAAATCTTCCATGTCACCATCTCCAGCCTCACACTCAGCTGACAACTTGCCTCTTATTTGACTAAGAAAATTAGAAGCAAGCAGAAAAGAATTTCCACAAGAGAAAACACATTCTCTTTCCACATTTCTACCACACTACTCACTTTTCTGTATCTGTGCCCACGTATTCTATGTAACCCCCTTTTATGTAATCTTACCCAAGGTAAACCCTTCTGCCTGTGCATTGGACCCCATGCCCTCTGCCTACTGAAAGACATTATTCAGTAATTTTCCCCCTTTTCTCCTACATCATGACTTTTTGTTCTCCATTTGTTCATTATCAACATACAAACACTCTTGTCTCTCCCTTATAAATTAAAGGAAAAAATAAAAACAAGACTAACTTTCTAATATGCATTTCTCTATTGCTCCCCTTTTGAACAAACTGTCCAGTGGTCTATTCTCAGACTTGAAAAGTAGTTCATGTTCCTACCCTCAAGTGATCTATTCTCAGTCATCTTACTCGAACCATCAGCAGCTTTTGACACAGGCCACCAAACAACTTCCTTCCTGAAACATTTTCTTTATTTGGCTTCCAGGTCATGACATTTTTCTAGTTTCCTTTCCAATTTATTATCTACTCCTTCTCATGCTCCTTCCCTGGTTTCTCTTTATCTCCATGACCTACAAATGTTGGAGGGTCACAGGGCTCGGTGCCTAAACTTTTGCTCTTCTCCGTCTATGACTACTTGCATGGTGAGTCATCTAGTCTCGTAATTCAAAACATCATATGTAAGTTGATGACTCCCATATTTATGTTTCAAGTCTGGACCTCTCTCCTAAATTCCAATTTCATAGCCAATGATTTACTCTACATGCCCCTCAAATACCTAATATGGGCATCTCTAACTTAACTCATCCCAAACCAAACTCCAGGACTTCCTGATTAGAATAAATGGTGACTCCATTCCTCCTGTTGCTCAGGGCAAAACCCTTAGTCACCATTGAACCTCTTTTCTTCACATCATCATCTGATGTGTCAGTGAATCCTATTTGCTCTACCTTCAAAAAGATATACTTAACCCAGTCTCTTCTCACCACTTGCACTACTACCACCTTGGACCAAGTCATCACCTCCTCTTACCTGGATCATTGTAACAGTCTCCCAGTTGGTCACCCTGTTCCCACACTTGGCCTCTCTTGGGTCATTTCTCAAAGTAGCCAGAAAAACACTTTTAAAATATAAGTCAGGTCATTTTACTCCTCTGTTCAAAACCCTGTACTAGCTTTCCATCTCTTCCCACAGTATGAACAAAAGCCAGACCCTATGAGCACAATGCAATCCAGCCTCCTGTTATCTTTCTGATATTATATCTTACACTCGCCCACACATTCTCTCTATTTCAACCACTGGCCTTCTTGCTGTTCTTCAAACCCACCAGCCTTTGCCCACCTCAAAACCTGGCTTCCTCACTTCCTACAAATCTTTGTTAAAATTTAACCACTCAGTAAGGCGTTCTCCTCTTTTTCCAATCTACCTTTCATGCTTTATTTTTCTTCATATGACTTCACCATCTGATATACTAAATGTTTTACTTTAAAATGAAGTACACCCACAGAAAAGTGCATGTAAGTGTCCAGCTCAATTAATTTTCACAAACGGAGCACAGCCATGGAACCAGCACCCAGATGAAGAAACAGAATGTTACCAACTCCTCTGGTATTCCTCATGCTCTCTTCTAGCCACTATCCCCTTCCTGCTCCAAGGGCAGCCATTATCCTGACTTCTAACAGCATAGGTTAATTTGGCCTGTTTTATATTTCGTAAAAATGAATTCATTCAGTGACATACTACATATTTTATCAATCTTTTTATTTACTGTCTATTTCTTTCTACTACTAGCATGTATGCCCCATGAGGGTAGGAATTTATTTTATTCCTTGTTGCATCCCCAATGCCTAAAAGAGAATCTGGCACAGAGTTGTAGCCCAATAAATATTTCATGAATGAATGAAATATTGAACAAATGGAAATGAGAGTAAGCGAATTAAGAAGGGTTTAAAGTCTGAGCGAAATCTTGAAGGATGAGCAGGAGCTCATTAGGCACTCCAAGAAAAGAAAGGCATCCTAAGCATAGGAAGAGTCTCTAAAAAGGCTTGACAAAAATGAAAAAATAAACATAATCTAGAAAACACAAGTAGTTTGTAAACTGACAGCAACAAGCAATAGTCCTGTGTTGAAAAATAGAGGGATATGAGGCTAGAAAAATAGGCATATGTCAGATCTCAAAGGGCCTTATACAAATAAGTCAATGAAAGGAGGTGAAGAAAAGTAAAATATATGGGCCTTTTAGGCATTTCCAGGATCTTTTCTAGATGTTGAAATTTAGCAGGACATAAAGCAGGGATTTCCTTGAACTTATCTAATTGATAACTTATCCCAGTATCTCAGAGGAGAGTCTGTAGGCTGTTGTAATGGTCAGAGACATCCAACTATTCCTGAATATGTGTGAAAAGCTGGAGAATAAGTAACTCCACTCTTCTTTCCTTTAAAGGAAAGGCCAACTCAAAATAGGACATTTAAATCTCCAAGTCCATCTAGTTAGTCTTGTTTTACTGGAACGGGGCAAGAAGTGCAGAGCTCTGCTTCCCTCACCTGCTCCTCATGGCTTTGAGGAGACAGAATTCCGTCCTCATAGGGAGGGATAAGCCAGAGTTTCCCTGGGTCTTCACCACCCCTAAGGGCCAACATTCTACATCAGTGGTTCTTGAATTTGAGAGTGAGAAAAAAATCACTGGAGGCCTTGTTAAAACACAAATTGTTAGGTCCACCACCAGAATTTTTGATTCAGTACATCTTGGGTGGGGTCTGAAAATTTGCATTTCCAGCAAGCTCCGAGGTGGTGCCAATGTTGCTGGTCCAGAGTTGCTGCTTGGAGAACTACTACTCTCCCCAGCGCTCGTACTTTACATTTTTGAAGGTTATTAAAATGGAATGAAATTAAGACTCAATGACAGAATAAAATTTAGGAAATAGAAAATATGTGAAAATTAAACAACACAATTCTAAATAATAGGTCAAAGATGTTGTCTCAAGGGAAATTAGAAAATACTTTAAAATGAATGAAAATGAAAACATAACATACCAAAACTTATGGGATACAGCTAATTTACAGTAAATTTTCTTCTGAGTGCTAAATTAGCTGCACTCAGCTAATTGATGTAAATGCCTATGTTAAAAAGAAGATCCCAAATCAATAACATAATCTTATACCTTGTTTCTAAAAAAAGAATATTAAACTAAATCCAAAGCAAGCAGAAACAAGGAAATAATAAAGATTAGAGTTGAAGTAAATGAAATAGAGAATAGGAAAACAAAAGACAAAATAAATAAAACCAAAAGTTGAAGAATTAACACCAATCCTTCACATACTCTTCCAAAAAAAAATCACATAATAAAGGAACACATTTCAACTTATTCCATTAGGCCAATAATACCCTAAAACCAAAATCAGATAAATACATCACAAAAAGAGAAAGCTACAGACCAATATCTCTTATGACTATAGATATAAAATATCTGCAAACATAATCCAGCAACATATAAAAAAGATTATATACCATTATATAATGGTATGTAATTGAGTGACTGCTAATGGATATGGAATTCTTTTTTAGGGTAATATGTTCTAAAATTAGATAGTGATGATGGCTGCACAACTCTGTGAATATACTAAAACAATTGAATTGCACACTTCAAATGGATGAATTTTACAACATGTGAATTATATTTCATAAAGGTGTTTAAAAAGGTTTTTATAAATATAGCTCTTTTGGACTATAAAAATAATTCATATTCATTACAGAATGTTGCATAAGACAGACAAATAAAAAAAGAAAAGAAAAATTGCCTTAATCACATCACACAGAAATAACCGGTAATTGTTGTTAATAAAAATAGTTATTATCATTATTATATATCTTATCTTTTTAATATGCATACAATTAAACAACTTGGGCTCTTACTACACATACAAGCTTAAATCTTGCTTTTCTAATGGCATGCAGAAAGGCTCACAATAATTATATTCTTTACACTTTTTGAGGATTGTTTTGGCTATCTTGTTTAAAGTTTTAGCAAATAATTTTAACAATTGTATAATATTCACAGCTTGTTACTGGGAGATCCAGTATTTCAAAAGTGTCTTGAAAGCTTTGATTAACTGCCATGCTCCTATTGACCAAAACTGAAAGGGTACAGTCAACATTTGCATGAAGTCAGACTCCCTTAACACTTCTCGTACAGAAGCTATACAACCTTGGACAGCTATCTCACCTCTATGGACTTCTGTTTCCTCACTCTTACGTGCTGTGGTTAGTAGAAGATGATGGCTAAAGTCCCTGCCAGATCTAATCCTCCAAGGAGGTCTTGGTAATGTTCTAAGTCAGGAACATGGAAAGTAGAAGGATTTAGCTTATGGTGCAAGTTTAATCATCATCATTGCCTTCCTCCTTGAAGAAGAGGCAGGTGGGACCACCCGTGGCAGCATACATCAGTGACTCTGCCTGAGGCTCTGAATGCTATAAAACAAGTGACTTACTGCCTCTGAGTCACTCTGTTATAGTGGAAAGTACACAGGCCTTTGTTAACATTTAGACTTGTGTTCAAATCCTAGAATCTAGTACTTTCAGCTGTGTAGCCTCTGGTAATTTATGGTCTCTCCACATGTCCGCCTCTGCTAAATGGGATAGTAGTATCTACCTCAAAAGTCACTGTGGGGTTAAATGTGGTACATGAAGGTACATAGGCCCACCCTAGAACACCATATATATTCAATAAATACATATTCCTTTTCTCATATGCTTTTTCAAGTCTTTGAATCCTTCCTTGAGAAGCATGAAAACAGTTTGGAAGTAACAGAACTGACACACACACACACAAACTTATCCATCAAATTTCCTCTCAAGGACTCTGTCAAGGAACTGCAGAGATCCCCAGAATGTAGTTAAACATTAGGACTGGCTAGGATTCATGAATGGGCAGTGACTTCTTTTCTAGTCTCATTGCTTATCACACAGAGGCTCCCCTTCTCCAGACTTAGAGTAATGCCTTCAGCCTGTGGGTTTAGGTATATAAATGTTGTGTGGTATAAAAAGATGAGGTACATGAAGTTCAGATTCAGAAAGAATAGGTTTGAATCTTAACTCTCATACTTATCAGCTATGTCCTTGGTCAAATTATTTAACTTCTTAGGTTACTCAAATAGGAGGGGGACAACAATAACAATTACCTTTCAGGGTTGAGGCAAGGACTTAAAGTGAAATATATAAAATGACAGGCATATGGTAAGAGGCTGATGAATAGCAGCTATGACTACTCAACCTGTCACATGATAAAGTTGATGCCCTTAGCAGAGGAACAGAGGCCTCATCAATAGTGACTGTCACATCAATCAGGGTAAAAGTTGTCAGTCCCTCAAGTGTGGTTTCTTTTCAAACTCAAAGAGACTTCACCTCACCACCTTCTCTTGCCCCAAGTTATTATGTTCCTGATGTTTCTTTAAATCTCCAAAGAGCCCAGAAGTGCCGGATACATTTAGCATTCAGTAAATATTAATGACTAATGGATTCTCTATGGTAAAATACACCTTGCCTTCACTCACTTACTGGGGTACTTGTGAATGATTCTGAAGGGCTAGTTGTTCACATCTGTCTGTTATAAGGCAGACATATTTCTCATTTAATTTAACAGGGTATTTCAGGATGGAGAATACCCTATAGAAGCCATTCATCTGCTCCTCCAAGACCTCCATGTTACTGTGGTAGCTCAGGTCCCTCTCTGCCCAGTCCATCCAGGTCACATTAGGCATGAGGTACCAGCTCTTGGAGAAGCATGTGGCCACGTCCTCATCATCAGTCCTATCAAACTGCACCTGGGGCATTTCAGAGTCTGGTTGGAAAAGAATAACAAAACAATTAGTTCTTTTTTTCATTTCAGCTCCAGGAGGACTGAGCTAGCAGAATCTTGCCCTGAGTTTTTACATTAACCCTTATGGAGGCAACACATCTTGAGGTTCACTGTAGTTAAATTTTTGATCCAGGCGCAGTGAGAGACGATCAGGAAACATGCATGCTTCTGCTCTCAAGGTCTCCCATGCTACTGCTGTATCTTTTTTTGGAATCTTCTCCTCTTTTGGGGGTTCATTTTGAACTTTCACTGACCTCATATACTCTGCTGAGAAACACAGAAGATAACAAATGAGTGTTACCATCCCCTTCCCATTTCTTCCAACTCCTACCCTGGAAGAATTCCTCCATGCCTTCCTCTGCCCACTGTGAGATCAATCTCTAGTGGGATGAAGACCACTCTCCATGTAACCCTGAGAAAGTTGAGGATCCCTGAGGCACTATGGAGATCCACTGGTCCAGTCCAATCGCACATTTTAACAGTAAGAAAATGAAAAAGCCTAGAAAATGAGAAAGCCTAGAAAACCTAAATCAATTGTCCAGTCATCCAGAATTAGAACTTGGGCCTCCTGACTTCCAAAGCAGTGCTCTTCTCACTAAGCCACACATCAGATCTCAGAGTACTTATATAGGATTATTGTTATTTAACATTTTTGTTTTTCAGTGTTAAAATTTGTTTGGTGAGTTTGCAATAAGGCCAATGTTTTTCTTTTCCTATGCCTTGTTTCCTTATTCAATGAGAGGTGTAGATATAGCAACTTTGGTTCAGAGCAATATTTTTAGCTAAGATGAATTGACATTCCAACTGCCTGACTCTCTCATAGGAATGAGAAGAGCCTATAATAATTTGAAGAGAAAAAGTGAGAATACTGGAAGAGAAAACTTACAATTTATCCCTCTGAACAGAGACAGAACTTGAAACCAAGTTCATCCAATAAATGTTCTTACCTTCTATTATTAGCTTAATTGTACTTTTGCCTCTTCCATGTGGTGTGAAGGTTGAACACTTGTAGATAGCTTCGTCCATTAAATCCACATTTATTAATAAAAGTGATAGAGTCCCTTAGAAATTTCAGCCTGATCCATGGAAACTCTTTCCTAATACAATGAGTTTTGGTCTTCTAGTTGCTCTGTATTATTGCAAAACTGGTCAACCAACTTAGAGAAAACTTCAAAAAAATTATAGTACCTGAAGAAGCAGAAATATTCTTTATCATTTTCTACCTCATATTCTTCTTGGATGTCTTCTCTTTCCCAAGAAAACTCAAGATTTCCTGTACCCTCCACAAAGGAGAAATGGCAGGAGAGGGTAACATCAATGAAAGGGTGGGCCTGTAACTCTTCAGTAGACACTGAGAAGGTCAAATGAGGAATGAACTTAGTAAAGTACTTATAAAGATCAGTGAATACTGTATCAGGTAGGGTTTAATACAGCTAACAGATAAAATAAGTCACTCTAGCTATTTCAACCAGATAGGAATTTAGTACAGGAAATTCAATGTTTACAAAATCATTGGAAGGCTAAAGAATGAGCCCTAAGATGGGCATAGAAGGTGAGATTTGCCGTGTATGTGTTTTGTCTCTTCCTGCATCATGCTAGGCTCAGAATGCTCTTTCTTCAGTTCCTATCTCCATGTTAGTATAAAGATTAAATGAATTAATTCAGAAAAAGCTTTTAGGATATGTCTAAATTTTATTTTTTTTATTTATTTATTTATTCCTTTTTTAGAGAGAGAGAAACATCAATCTAGCATATTGAAAACACTTAATAAATGTTACCTGATTTATTAGGGTTCTCCAGAGAAACAGAACAAACAAAACCTATATAAAGAGATCATGTTATTATGGAGGTGAGAATTCCCAAGATCTGCAGCGAGCAAAATGGAGATCCAGGAATGCAATGGCATATGATTTCATGAGTACGTGGAATGTAAAGAACAAAATAAACAAACAAAATAGAAACAGAGAACAGACTGACAGTTGTCAGAGAGGAGGGAGGATTGGGGATGAAGGAGATGAAGGAATTAAACAGTACAAATTGATAGTTACAGAATAGTCACAGCGATGTGAATTACCGCATGGGGAATATGGTCAATAACATCATGATAACTACATATGAGGCCGGGTGAGTGCTTAGGGTGTCTGAGGATCACTCTGTAGATTGAATAATTTTCTGGCCACTTTGTGCTTCTGAAGCTGATGCAGCATAGTATTGAATGTGAACTGTGGTTGAAAATATATATCTTGAGAAACAGAGAAGAGAAATTATGATGCAAATAGAATGAATTAAACCCATCCCTATTGCTGGCAGTTTTGTTCCAATCTGTGATATGGTTATCTCATGTAATATATCTTCACATGTTTGCATACTTAAAAAGAAAAAGAATGCAAAGGTATATTCCAGTCTAACTTTGAAGGCTCAAAATGAAGAGGAGCATTTTCAGCTCTAGTCTTGCTCAAAATGTTGCCATTTGTCTAATGTGGTTACAACCAAGAAGCAGTGGATTATAGTTACAAGAGAAACAAATCTTAGTCTGAACATGTATAAATCCAAGTTCTAGTTCCATGTCTAAGTCATTGCACATTGGGAAATCTCTTTAAGTTATAATTTCCTTACGTATAATTAGGATAAGAACACCTGACCTATGTTGTTATTAAATACCTTGGGATCCTAGGGACTGTTCTTATAGGACATGGCTTAGTCATTTTTCAGAGGGACAGATGAGTGGGCCTGATGGGTTGATACTTCAGTAAACTACCCCCTTCCCAATATCTCTCATAAGAATATGAAGGTAATTCATAAAAAGTCCTTAATTCTAGCTTCTCAAGTTATACCCAGAAGATCTTGCTACAGCTGTACTTTTTCTGGCCTCACAGGAAAGGCCTCTCAGACTCAGGAATTCAAAGGTTCTAGCCATCAAATCATGAAACATTAACTACTGATGATGTAATTGGTAATATGAAAGCCAACTTCTGACTGATGTGTCTGCAGATGGTCCTGTTTGAATCCGAATAATTCTTTTGTTTGTTTCAATCTGTATTATTTGTAGATGTGTCTTTAGCTTCCCAAGGCTTAAGAAACTGAAGCAAAAACTCAGCAAAAAGCTAATATTGTGGGGAAACACTTTAAAAACTGTAGAAAAAGACACTCTATCTAAAGTACTTATTATTGTACCTATCATATAATATTAGGTTGTCAACACTGCTATAAAATGTAAGATGTTATTATTAAAATATATCTTTCTCTTTCTCACCTATAGACACACCCATTCCTTTCATTTATTTGTTTAGATTGTGCCTGACTATGAGTGAATTACCATGTTACTTTGGCCTATTGCTCCTCTCTACACACACACACGCACACACACACACACACACATACACATGTGTGCACACACATGCATGCACTGCAACCAAGCATCTAAAAAAAAGAGCCAGTAAAAGAAATCTGGTGGACCAGGCCTTGAACTAACTCCTGAGTAGATCCCTGGAGGCTGAGATCTGCTGCCTTCAAGCTGCTGTTACCTACAAGCCAGTGATTTTCAACCCGTGTGCTGCAGTACACAGCTGCACTGCAAGAATTCTTAAAACATGCTATACCTGACTATTTAGTGAAGGGCACTGACCTCTTTTCCCTTAGATCATCAAATAAAAAGATAACAACAGCCAATACAACAATAGTCATCCAGTATGAATGAGTCAAAATCACATCTATTTTTTTTTTGTCAGCTTGGCAAAAACTATAACATTTTTTGGTGTGCCACAGATTTTTGTAATTAGATTATGTGTGCCATGAGATGAGAAAGGTTGAAAATCACTGCTTTGAGTGACCAGCAGACCTGCTGCAGGCCCATGAGATATGACATATAACTAGAAACTATAAATGTTTGATCACTTTGCAGAGCAGTTATATTGCAGACTTTTGACACATTTTTTTAAAAGAAATTATTGCATATATACTTTGAGTTAGTTGAATTACAGGGACAAACCATATTGGGGTTGTGGTGAGGCTTTCCTATTTAAAAAAATGAAAACTATAAACAATAATGCTTTATAATTTGTGACTATTATATTTTCCCGTCTATTCCTCACTATTTCCTGTGAAACAAATAAAGCACTGTTATGCCCATCAAAAAAATGAAAAGACTGAGTTTCAGAGAAATTAAATCACTTGTTTTTTTAAAAATCTTGAAACCACTATTTTCTTCACTATCACCAAAGCTGTTTTAGAAATACCCATAAAGTTGTTTTTGAGAAGTAACTCACCTGCATCATGAACAATCAAAGTATGTTGAAAGTCAACAAAAAGAAAGACATTCTGTAAGAAAAAAAGACAGAAAATTTGCCTCAACCAAAAAAGAGTATGAACCAGCATAACTCAGCCACCCCTTTCATCTCCTCCCCTAGATCCAAGAAAGGCTCCCCTGAGACACCACCTCCAGCCTCCACACTTACCAGATATACCCTTAACAGACAGAGACTTCCAGCACCTCAGCATTCCTCGTGGGATGCCCACTGAATCCAGTTCACTTAGGCTGATCCTATGCAAATATTCTTCATTTGCTGTACAAACCTGGAATTCTATTTATCTAATAAATAAATCTGTTTCTCTAGATGAGTCACATTTAAATTCATTTCAATCAGAGTCTGCCCTGAGATAATACTTAATGGGTCAATGACAACTTCACAAGCAACTGTCATTGGCTTTTCTGGATGTTGCTTGGGGAAAGTCAACAGTGGAGGAGGTATAACTAGAAGATATAAAAATGTATCTGGAAAGTTATGGAGTGTTGCTTCCCAAATGGATTAAAATAGCTATGGGGAAGGAAAAATAATTTTCCTTCTAGGCTAAGTTCTTTGGCTGGTCTGATAATCAAATAGACATAAGACAGATTAACAGGAGGGAATAACCAAATGTATTACATATGTACATATGGCAGGCTGGGGTTCCATAAGACTAGGGAACCCAAGAACAAAGCAGGTAGTTGAGACTTATGCCATCTTTTGTTGTCGTTCTTTAGAATTGTTGGACATGGTCACAATAAAAAGCAGACTGATTTTAGTGGGCTTTATTATTGTTCATAAATATGTTATAGGCCATGTATTCCCTTTATTTTCTGCTTCCAGGGAAGACTATGTACATTATGTTCCTCCTTAGTGGCCAATATTTTGAGCCTTGCATTTTCAGAGTTTCTGCCATGTGTACACCTACAAAAACATTTTCTTCTTCCCTCCACAAAAATGAGATCATACTATACATACAAAGCAATAGATTGTGGATGTTTTAGACTTACTAAATCAATAGATTTAGACTTACATCATTCATTTTCACATGTTCCATAATGAATTTGTCTAATTCTCTCTGGATGGGCTTTTAGATGGTTTTTGACTTCTACATAGTGTAAGCTGAGTTCCAACAATAATCTTGTATTTGCATCTTTGTACAGTTATCCAATGTTATCCTTAAAGTACATTTGTAGGGAGAGGCAAGATGGTGGAGGAGTGAATGGAAGTCACACTGACCTCCTCCCAGAACCAATCTGGAATTATATCTAACTTGTGGAGAATTACATCACCCAGAACAAACATCTGAACAATAGCGAGAGAGAAGCCTTATAACCTCGGACAGACAGAAGAATCAGCTTTAGCACAAACTAACTGGTAAGGAGTGCAGTGGAGATCCAAGAAGGCTGGCTGGGTGCCTACAGGCAACAGTGCCAGAGGGATATTTAAACAGCTAGTTGGATCCCCCAGGGAAGAGTGCAGTCAAACCATAAGTGGGGATTCCCAACCTACAACACCAGATCCCAAAAAGGACACAGATAACAGCCAGCTACAAAAAGCGGCAGGGTTTCTGCCTCCCAAGACAGGCCGCTGGAGATGTAAATAGCCATTTAAAGGGACAATGCATAAATGTTTAGTTACAGCCACTTACCCTGGGCTCTGGCAAAGGAGGGGGAAGAGAGGGCTAGGGGTGCCTGAGAGGAGACTGGGGAAGGAGGCTTTGGGGAGAGAACTGAGGGGATAGCATGTGGGATCCCAGTGCTGAGTCATCCCTTTAGGCAGCAGCCATCTTGCTCAGGCAGGCCACGCCCCTGAACAGTACCAGAGTGAGAGGAAACAATAGCCCCACCCCTAGGAGGGACTCTGCCCCACCCAGTGGTGCCTAAACCTGACTACTGAGTGCAGAGTGACTAGATTAACAACTGAACAAGATGGCAACAGACAGTAGATTCCTGGAAGTCTCAAAAAGACTGCCTAAAGTTAGAGGTGGTCAACATCTGACATCATTAGAGGCAGGTCCAGAAAGAAAGAACAGCGAGAGCCAACATAAATGGCATAAAAGACATCCAAAGAGCAGCAACCAGCAAGTTCAGGAGATCAAAGAGACTACACCACTGAATTTCACAGGTCTCCTACCATAGAAGATCACACCACAAAGTCAGTCAAGAGAGATCAATTTAAAAAGCAGAAGCAAAAAACAAAAAAGAGTCCCACAAATAATGGGAACACAAAGCAACACCCCACAATTGAAGGGAAAGGAGGAATCCCCAGAAAAAGAACTAAATGAAATAGAAACAAGTAAGATATCAAATATTGAGTTCAAAACAATGGTTCTAAGGAAGCTTAAAGAGCTCAGTGAGTTCAGAGAGAATTACAAAAAACTAAGGGAAACTATGAGGAATTTACTGCAAACTATATCAGCATGAAAAAGGACATAGAAACTATCAACAGGTAAGAGAAAATGAAGAATACAATATCTGAATTGAAGAACACAGTAGAAGGAATCAAAAGCAGGCTAGACGAAGCAGAGGATTGATTCAGTGAGCTAGATGTGAAGGTAGAAAAAAGGTCTCAGAAAGAGCAAGACAATGAAAAAAGACTCGCAAAGAATGAAGAGGCATTTAAAGAAATGCTGGACAACCTGAAATGTAATATTATCCATATAATGTGGATACTAGAAAGAGAAGAAGAGGAGCAAGGGATAGGAAACCTATTTTAAAAAGTAGTGATGGAAAACTTCCTTAATCTAAGGAGAGAAAAAGTCACACAAGTCCAGGAAGCACAGAAGGTCCCATTCAAGAGGAACTCAATGAGGCCCACTCCAAAACACATGATAATTAAAATGATGAATATCAAAGACAAAGAGAGAATCTTAAAGGCAGCAAGGGAAAAACAGGTAGTAACATATAAGGAAGCCCTGATACAGCTAGCAGCTGACTTCACAACAGAAACAGTGCAAGAAAGAGGGAATGGCAAGAAATATTCCAGGTAATGAAAAACAAAGGCCTGCAACCAAGACTGCTCTACCCAGCAAGGCTCTCAATTAAAATGGAAGGCAAATTATGGAGTTTCTCTGACACAAGAAGGCTAAAGGAACACATCTCCACCAAACCAGCACAACAAGATATGCTAAAGGGACTGCTTTAAGAAAATGAAGAAAAAGAGTGAGAGAGAGAGAAACACAGGTACAAAGAAAAAAAATGAATATGTACCTTTTAATAATAACTTTAAATGTAAATGTATTAAATGCTCCAATCAAAAGACATAGGGTAAATGAATGGATAAGAAAACATGACCTGCATATATGCTACCTACAAGAGACCCACTTCAGAACAAAGGACCTACATGAACTGAAAGTTAAGGGATGGAATAAATAGTCCAAGCAAATGGACAGGATAAAAAAGCAGGGGTAGCAATTCTTCTATCAGATAAAATAGATTTCAAAACAAAGGCCATAAAAAGAGACACAGAAGGACACTTCATAACACTCAAAGGAAGAATCCATCAAGAAGACATAAGCATTGTAAACCTATATACATCCAACATAGGAACACCTAGACATATGAGGAAAATCTTGGCGGTCTTCAAGAAAGATATAGATAGCACCACACTGATAGTAGGGGATTTTAACACCCCACTGTCAACAATGGTTAGATCTTCCAAACAAAATATCAAAAAAGGATATTGTAGAACTGAACAATGCATTAGCTCAAATGGACTTACTGATACACATAGAACCTTTCATCCCAAAGAAGCAAAATACACATTCTTTTCAAATGTACATGGAACATTTTCAAAAATAGACCACATGAAAGGATGCAAAACAAGCCTCAACAAAATGAAGAAAACTGAAATCATAATAAGCATTTTCTCGGACCACAAGGGCTTGAAACTAGAAACTAACCTCAATTAAAAAAAACTCAAAAATATTCAAACTCATGGAGACTGAATAGCATGCTATTAAACAATGAATGAGTCAATAATGAGATAAGAGAAGAAATTTAAAAGTTTCTGGAAACAAATAAAAACAGACACACAATAGTCCAAAACCTATGGGACATAATGAAGGCAGTCCTGAGAGGGAAGTTCACAGCAACACAGGCCTACCTAAAAAAGACAGAAACATTTCAAATAAATGACCTAACCCTCCAGCTCAAGAACTGAAGAAACAACAACAAACAAAGCCCAGCGCAAGTAGAAGGAAGGAAATAATCAAGATCAGAACAGAACTGAATGACATAGAGACTAAAACAACAATTCAAAGGCTCAATAAACCCAGGAGCTGATTCTTTGAAAAGATAAACAAAATCGACAAGCCTTTAAGTGGACTCATCAAGAAAAAAAGGGAGAGGACCCAAATAAATAATATCAGAAATGAAAGAGGAGAAATTGCAACTGATAGTACAGAAATACAAAGGAATGTAAGAAATTACTATGAACAATTATATGCCAAGAAAATTGAAATCCTCACGGAAATGGACAAATTTCTAGAAAAATAAACCTTCCAACACTGAATGAAGAAGAAGCAGAAAGTCTGAACAGACCCATAACAGCTGGAGAAATTGAAGCAGTCATCAAAAAACTCCAGGCACACAAAAGCCCTGGATCAGACAGTTTCACAGAAGAATTTTACAAAACATTTAAGGAAGGGCTAACCCCTGTCCTCAGACTATTCCAAAAAATCCAAGAAAAGGGAAGACTCCCATACTCTTCTATGTGGCCAGCATCATCCTAATCCCAAAACCAGATAAAGACACAAGAAAGAAAGAAAACTATAGGCCGATATTACTGATGAACATAGACGCTAAAATCCTCAACAAAATATTGACAAACTGCATCCAGCAATACATTAAAGAGATCATCCACCATGATCAAGTGGGATTCATCCCAGGGATGCAAGGATGGTTCAGTAGTCACAAATCAATAAACGTAATACATCACATAAACAAAAGGAAAGAAAAAAATCACATGATCATATCAATAGATGTGGAAAAAGCATTTGAAAGGTACAGCATCAATTTCTGATAAAAATGCTCAGCAAAGTAGGAGTAAAGGGGGCATAACTCAACATAATAAAGGCCATTTATGAAAAACCTATAGCCAACATCACACCCAACGGGCAAAAACTAAAAGTTTCCCCACTAAGATTGGGAGCAAGACAAGGTTGTCCGCTCTCACCACTTCTATTCAACATAGTATTGGAAGTCCTAGCCACAGTGATCCAACAAGAAAAAGAAATAAAAGGCATCCAAATAGGAAAGGAGGAAGTAAAACTGTCATTGTTTGCAGATGACATGACAGTGTAAATAGAAAACCCTATAAAGTCCACCAGAAAACTATTTGACCTAATAAGTGAATTTTGCAAAACAGTGGGATACAAAGTCAATATTCAGAAATCAAAGGCATTTTTGTACTCCAAAAATGATATATCAGAATCGGAAATCAGGGGAAAGAATCCCATTTGCTATAGAAACAACAGAAATAAAGTACCTGAAAATAAACTTAACCAAAGAGGTAAAAGACCTGTACTCAGAAAACTACACAACACTGAAGAAAGAAATTAAGAAAGACATAAATAAATGGAAGCATATACTGTGTTAAATGGATTGGAAGAATTAACATCATCAAAATGTCCATACTACCCAAAATAATTTATAGATTCAATGCCATCTCTGTTAATATACCAATGACATATTTCACAGATATACAACAAAGATTTCAAAACATTTTATGGAACCATAAACGACCCCGAATAGCTGCAGTAATTTTTGAGAAAGAAGAACAAAGCAGGAGGGATCACAATCCCTGACATCAAACTATATATATTACAAGGCCACTGTAATCAAAACAGTCCGGTACCAGCACAAGAACAGACACATAGATCAATGGAACAGAATAGAGAGCCCAGAAATAGACCCATGTCTCTATGGTCAATTAATATTCAACAAAGGGGGCAGAAGCATAAAATGGAATAAAAATAGCCTCTTCAACAAATGGTGTTGGGAGAGCTGGACACCTACATGCAAAAAAAAGAAAAGAAAATTGACCATCAACTTATACCATAAACAAAAATAAATTCAAGATGGAGAAAAGACTTAAATATAAGTCGTGACACCATAAAAGGCCTAGAAAAGAACAAAGGCAGGAAACTCTCGGATATTTCATGCCGCAATATTTTCACCGATATGTCCCCTAGGGCAAGGGACAGAAAGGAAAGAATAAACAAATGGGACTACATCAAAATAAGAAGCTTCTGTATGGCTAAAGAAAGCATAAGCAAAATGAAAAGGGAACAAACCGTATGGGAAAATGTATTTGCCAATGATACCTCGGACAAGGGTTTGATCTCCAAAATATACAAAGAATTCACATGACTCCTCTCCAGGAAGACTAACAATCCAATTAAAAAAATAAGCAAAGGACCTGAACGGACACTTCTCCAGGGAGGACATACACAGGGCCCACAGACATATGAAAGGATGCTTAACACCACTAGCCATCAGAGAGATGCAAATTAAAACCACAGTGAGATATCACTTCACACAGGTCAGAATGGTCATCATAAACCAACAAACAACAAGCACTGGTGAGGTTGCAGAGAAAAGGGAACCCTAGTACACTGTTTGTGGGAATGTAGACTGGTGCAGCCACTGTGGAAAACAGTTTGGAATTTCCTCAAAAAGCTAAAAATGGAACTGCCCTTTGACCCAGCAATTCCCAGCTGGGATTATATCCTAAGAATCCCGAAACACCAATTCAAAAGAACCTATGCACCCCAATGTTTATAGCAGCACAATTTACAATAGCCAAGTGCTGGAAGCAACCTAAGTCTCTATCAGTAAACGAGTGGATCAAGAAACTATGGTACATTTACACAATGGAATACTGCGCAGCAGAAAAAAAAGTGCATGCTACTACCCTTTACGACAGCATGAGTAGAACTGGAGAATATTATGCTAAGCGAAATAAGCCAGGGGGTGAAAGACAAATACCATATGATCTCACCTATAAGGGAACCTAATCAACAAAAGAAACTAGCAAGAAAAATAAAACCAGCAACATTGAAAAGAAACAACTGACAGTAATGAGAGGGGAGGCAGAAGAGGGATAACAGGGAAAAGAGAGGGACGGGTCAAGTTGAGGAACATGTATGAAGGACCAATGGACAAAGCCAAAGTGGGGAAGGATTGAGAGTGAGAGGTGGGGGTGGGTGGGGCAGGGGAAAGTCATGGCGGGAAAATGGAAACAAATGTATTTGATCAATAAAGAAAAAAAGTACATTTGTAGGAATACAACTGCTATCTCAAAGGGGATGCATAGTTTTGACATTTACTCTTAACCTGCCCTCTAGAAGATTTGTAGTATTTCCTTTACCATCAGCTGATCATGAGAGTGCCCATTTCTCTGTCCCCTTTCTACCCTTTTAAAATTTCTGTTAATCCAATATATGAAAAACACCCTGTTTTAGTATTTTACTTTGCATTTCTTTGATTTTAAACAGTATTTAACTGCTATGTTTATATTTTATGCCACCTGGAGCTAAGGAGAAAGGAGACCTTGTGTTTTGGAACTTCAAAGAGCAGAAAGGTAATTCACATGGAGATGAAAAAACCAATTGTTTGGGAAACAAATGTTTGCTGGGCCATCTTTACCAATGAGACACAGAGAAGACTTTGATCAAAGGAGCATTGCTAGATTCCTCCCTATCACACACTAATCCATATTAAACAATAGTTATCTATGATAATATCTCCTTTCATGTTCTTCTATCGAAATTCTTTTAGACAGTTGGGGGAAAGTCAAAGTTTCTACCAAAGTCTTCGTTTCTTAAAAATAATCAGCTTAAAATAATCAATAACCTAAAAATGGCATATTTCAAGATGGCAACCTCTACTCCCCCTGATAATGGAAAGGCAGTAGTAAATGAGTCTTCCCAGTCAGGGCTACACTTTAATGGGACAGCTCGGGAAGGGGTGGGAGAAAAGGGCTCAGGGAACACTCAGCCCCTTCAAGAAGCTCTGACACAGATGTACATCTACATACAGGTAAAGGCAATTTTCCTCATGGGATGGGCCCACTCTCCCTCTCTAGTCTCATCTCTCACTACCCCTCCCACTCTCCAAGTTCCACCAGTACCATCCTTAAATCATGATATTGTCCAAATACTCCTTGACTGGCACATTCCCTCATCACCACTACCCTCATCTGTCCTCCGCTACTCACTTATCACTAAAAACTCTGCCCAAGTAGCTCTTCTTCTCAAACCCTCCCTGATCCATGTCCACTTCATCATTCCCCTTTCTATATCTTGAACATACTTTGAACATACTTGTCATTGCATGAATCATACTGTATAGCAATTATTTCTTTATACATTCTTTTGTCTACTATTTCAAAGGAAGAAAGGACATATGTCATAGGCATCCAATAAGTATTTATTGGATTAACTAAATTAAATTTAATCTAGGAAAACATTCTTACAAGGTTTCACTATCTAGTAGGAAAAACAAAACAAAAAAAAAAACAGAAAAAAGAAATTCAAACACCACTAGAAATGAGTATCAACTATGCCAAAACAGAAAATTCCAGCCAGAAAAACTATAAGAAATCTATTAAGTAGCTCTATGTAGATACATAAATGTAAAGGGACCAGATACAGTTGGAGTAGGCTTCTAAACACTACAGTCACATTATCAGTCATTTGGCTCTCCAGTTTGCAGTCATGGCCAACAATTTCTCCTAAATAAATGGACTCCTTATTCAAAGAGCTTACCTGTATCACAGCCGGTGCCTTTGATCAACCAGATGAGAAGCAAGTGAGGTGAGGTCAAGCATGTCTTCAAAGGGGCTGTTGTGTGACAGTCCCTAGGGACTTCTCAGTGATACTGGTATTACCAAAGTGTAGCAGCAAGATCTCACCATGATGCTCCATGAGACTTAATATTTGTAATGGCTGTATTTTTTGGCCGAAAACAAGGAAACCTACACAGGGTGGCTAATGAGAAAAAATGCTCTTCATTTGCCTCCCTTCTTTTTTCAATAGCATTCTAGTCAGTTTAACCCAAGAATAGTTTAATGGTATAGTTTTGATAAGTGGACAAATATACCATGTACTGTCCCAATTCCCTGAAGTTCAGCCCCTTCCCTACTTAACGGATTATGTTGTCTCCCTTTCCCTTCACACTCTCCAGTGGCCCCACTGCATCTCCTGCTAGCCACAGACAGACCCCATCACTGTGAAGGTCCACCAGCCACCAAAGCTCCTTCACCTCCCAGAGGGTTTTCAGAACTCTCCAGCCTGACTGAATAGTTTCAGGGCATACTACGATGTTGGAGATGCTGCTTAATTTTGACCCATATGGCAACAAAGAAAAGAGATACATCCATGGTAGCTGACATATAGAGGGTTTTATTAGAATGAGCAATAAGGGGATTCTCACATTAATGTAAACATTTCTCCAAAACTTTCTATCAGGTAGCTTCATTTTATTGAGGCTATTTCCATCTTTCCCCTTTAAGTTTACTGGTCTGTAATCTTAACTCTACTTCTGAATTACATTCAAATTATTTCTTTTTCTCATTTTAAATTACATTCCTGTCACTTTATTTTTACCACAGACATATACATTTCTAAAGCATAAAAATGTATTATTTTAAATATTTGTGATTTTCTTACCAAGATATGGAAGCAGCCCGAGTGTCCATCAATAGATGAGTGGATAAAACAACTATGGGACACTTACACAATGGAGTTCTACTCAGCTGCAATAGAAAAGAAAGTTTACCCTATGCAGCAATATGGATAGACCGGGAGAACATTATGCTAAGTGAAATAAGCCAGTCAGAGAAAGATAAATTCCATATGATTTCACTCATAGGTGGAATCTAATGAACAAACTGAACTAACAAACAAAAAAGAGACAGATTCATAGATGGAGAGCAGATGACAATTGGGGGTTTAGGGTGTGGAGGGATTGAGCAAAATGGAAAAAGGACTCACGGACATGGACAACAGAGTGGTGACTGCTAGTGGAGAGAGGAGTATAATGGGACTAAATGGTAATGGGAAAAAAGTACATAGAGATTAAATTTAAAAAAATAAATAAATATTTACTATTTTCACATATTAGCATTTCTGACAGAATGTGATCTTGATCCAAAACAAGGCCTCATTTTTTAAAGGACCCTTTCAAAACAGGTTTCAAAATCAGGACATTACTGGTTTTAAAAACATTCTACCCCTGGCTTAACCTGACAAGATATATTCTCTCATCACTATAACTCGACCAGAAATTAAAGTTTGGTAGGTAAATTAAAGATAAAAGGCATAAAGCTTCTCCCACAAAAGTCTGGCAAGAAAATCTTTATTTGCTTTGTTAGAAGGAAAGCAATATAATGCAATTGATTATAAATAACCTCAACATTTTTCTGCACAGGTTTGTAAAAGAATGCCAAATATCTTCCCCATTTCTATTCATGTCTTCAAAATCATAAAAAGTAATTTAAAAAAGATGAATTTATGGCAAGGGAAAATATGTTACTTACAAGTGCTAAATTTAAAGCCAGTGTCAGGATTTTCCCAAATTGTAGTTTTAACCTGCAATAAAATCTCAATACTTTGTGAGTTCTTAACCTCATCAGTTAGTTTGAACTGTCTCAAAAATAACTAAGCTGCTTCATGGCTTCCAAATTCATTTCTAGCTCCTATCTCTTAAACCAAAAACCACAGAGGAGCTTCTGTAGCTAAAATAGTGAGACATCCTTACTTGATATTCATTACTTATATCAGGCTTAAAAAAAAAAAAATCTAGTAGGGCAAGTGGGGCAAGTATTATCCATGTTTTATGGATGGAGAATCTGAAATAAAATCCACGTCCAAGAACACAAAGCTATTTAATAGCAGAACCCAAGGAAGAGGCCAGGGGTTCTGGTTTCTAGTCCAGCTGTCTTTGCACTTTGAAGCCAGTTTGGTTATTCCCCAGACTTTAAATTCCTGGGGCTTTTAGTTTTATTGTTGACACTATTACAGGTGTCCTTCATTTTCAGTCTCTTTGCCCCCTTCCACCCAGGCCCCACCCCCTCTCCCCTGGCCCTTACAACACTATTGTCTGTGTCCACAGGCCAGGCATATATGTTCTTTGGCTAATCTCTTTACCCTCTTTTATTCAGTTCCCCTCATCCCCCCCACCTCTGAGATCTACCAGTCTGTTCCACGTATCCATGTCTCTGGTTCTATTTTGTTCATCAGTTTATTTTGCTCATTAGATTCCACATATAAATGAGGTTATATGGTATTTGTCTTTCTCTGACCTGGCTTACTTCGCTTAGCATAATAATCTCCAGGTCCATCCATGCTGTCCCAAAAAGCAAAAGTTCATTCTTCTTTACAGCCACATAGTATTCCATGTACTACAACTTTTTTATCCACTCATCTACTGATGGGCACTTGCACTGTTTCCATATCTTGGCTATTTTAAGTAACACTGCTAGGAATGTAGGAGTGCATATATTCTTTCTGATTGGTGTTTCCAGATTCTTAGGGTATATTCCCAGAAGTGGGATCCCTGGATCAAAAGACAGTTCCAATTTTAATTTTCTGAGGAAACTCCATACTGTTTTACACAGTGGCTGCACCCATCTGCATTCCCAAAAATGGTGCACTAGGGTTCCCTTTTTTCCACATCTTCCCTAGCACTTGTTTGTTTATTTATTGATGGTGGCCATTCTAGCAGGTATGAGGTGATATTTCATTGTAGTTTTAATTCGCATCTCTCTTATGATTAGTGATGTTGAGCATTTTTTTCACGTCTATTGGCCATCTGGATGTCCTCTTTTGGAGTGTCTATTCAAGTCTTTTGACCATTTTTAATCCGACTGTTTGCTTTCCTGGTGTTGAATCAGTACTTTATATATTTTGGAAATAAATCCCTTATCAAATATATCATTGGCAAATGTTCTCTCATGCAGTGAATTCTCCTTTCATTTTGTTGATAGTTTCTTTTGCTCTTCAGAAGCTTTTCAGTTTGATGTCCCATTTGTTTATTTTTTTCCCTTTGTTTCCCTTGCCCTAGGAGTTGTATCTGCAAAAATATTGCTATGCAAGACATCTGAGATTTCACTGCCTATGTTTTCTTATCGGATTTTTGTGGTTTTCTGACTTAAAAGTCTTTTATCCATCTTGAGTTTATTCTTGTGTGTGGAAGGAATTTATTGTGCTCTATGTTAGGCAGGAACAATAGCAAACCAAGAGAGGGGGAGGGAGACTTCTCACTCATTTATTTAGCAGTCCTGAGCTTGGTCAGATAAGATTGCCAGGTGTTCCAAAAGTCACCAAAAAGACCAAAAAGCAAAAACAAACAAACAAAACATCAGAGCTCAGGAGGAGGGAAGACCTTGAAATTCTCTATGTATTGTTTTCACTATCTGGAGAAGAAAGCCTTTGAAACTGTGTATTAACCCCAAAGTCTGGAGAGGGGAGGAGGTGGAAACTAGAGGCTGGCTACAAGCATAAAACCCCTAAAATTTCAATAGTTGGGTACTCGGACTAGCTGGGTGCCCGCTTGCAGTTTCGTGCTCAAGTGTATTTCATAAACTTGCTATCCCATTTCTACTGTAAGTGTTGTCTCTCCCCTGAATTCATCTCTTGCACATGAGCATGCCTCAGCAGTAAGTCATTTCATTTTTTTACACGTACCTATTCAACTGCTCAACACCATTTATTAAAGAGACTATTTTTACTCCATTGTATGATGTTGTCTCCTTTGTCAAATATTAACAACTCATAAAGGCGTGGGTTGATCTCTGGTCTCTCTGTTTTGTTCCATTGATCTATATAGCGGTTCCTGAGCCAGGACCAGCTTGCTTTGGCTTCAATGGCTTTGTGTATTCCTGGGATTTGCTCCAATGGGCCCAATCACCAATTCCTGCGTTCTCACTGAATCCTAAAGACTAGTGGGCCGCGGTCCCGACAGAGGAGTAAGCGGGCAGTGCACCGTGACGCAGGAGAATCGTAAATGCCAGATAAATAACCCTCAGTCTGTTTACCCCAGTGACCTTGGACTACGGGAACAGGTCACCAGGCCGGGACTATATAAACCGCGACTGCCCAAAACCGACGAAACTCGACGGCGACCTAAGAGCAACGCCTCAGCTGCCAGCCCTCTCTTCTACCCGGCGCCGCAACTCCGCGCCCCGCCCCACGTGAGACTGAGCCCCACCCCAGAGCACCGCCCGCTTTCGCCGCCATTCGTCGCGTGACTCAGCGAGGCTGCGCGGCGTTAAGCGCCCGCCTTCGACACTTCCGACACCGCCTTTGATTCAGGTTCCGGGGCGCCGCAGAGCTCCCGGCCCGGGGTTCCCCGCGCGGCGCTATCCCGCTCCCGGGGCCGCGCGTCCTGTGGAGGTCGGGATGCAGGATTCTGGAGAGGCAGTGACTACGGCCGGGGAGGCCGAACTGAACTTGTCCCGCCTTAGCGTGTCCCCCGAGACGCTGGAGTCGGAGCTGGAATCACGGGGCGAGGAGCGGCGCGGCGCGCGGGAGGCGCTGCTGCGGCTGTTGCTTCCGCACAACCGTCTGGTGTCGCTGCCGCGGGCTCTGGGCAGGGGTTTCTCGCATCTTCAGCTACTGGACGTGAGCGGCAACGCATTGACCGCGCTAGGGCCGGAGCTGCTCGCGTTGCGCGGCCTACGCACGCTGCTCGCCAAAAACAACCGGCTGGGAGGTCCCGGCGCGTTTCCCAAGGGTCTGGCCCAGTCGCCTCTCTCTCGCAGCCTTCAAGTGCTCAACCTCAGCGGGAACTGCTTCCAAGTGGTGCCCCCCTCGGTGCTGGAGCTGCGCGCGCTGCAGACCCTTAGCCTGGGCGGCAACCAGCTGCAGACGATCCCGGCTGAGATCGGGAACTTGCAGAGGTGAGCGGGTCCCCGCCTGAGAGGAGGGAGCCCCTGGGCACCGGGCCTGGCTTTGGCACTGTTTAGTTGTCACGTAATTGTCTCCTTCCAGGCTCTCCCTTTAACTTTTTGGCATTGAGTACTACGCGGGCGGCTCAGCGAATCTAATAAGAGAGTGTGTGTGACAGCGTTTGGTATTTTGTGGTTCCTCTATACAAATTTTTGAGGCAATTTTTCTGGGTCCAAGGGAATTATACTAACTGATGGCTCCTTAAACAAATGTAAATCTGAGGTTGTCACTTTTTTGCTCCGAAGTTTGGTGGTTTTCCACACCTATATAGATTAGTGATTTTCAACCTTTTTCATCTCATGCACACATAAACTAATTACTAAGAATCTGCGGCACACCAAAATATATATATATTTTATTAGATGGCTATTGTTGTGCTGGCTGTTGTCATTATTTTTTTTTTTTAATTTGACAGTCCCATTGTCCACCCTTTTGGCGTCTTTGGGCTGCACTAGAAAGAGAATTGTCTCGGACCACGCATTAAATACACAAACACTAAAGAACTGAGGAGAAAAAAAAGGTTTTTAAGTAAATTTATGATTTTGTGTTAGGCTGCATTCAGAGCCATCCTTGGCTGCAGGTTGGACACCCCTGAAAGGGAAAAGAGGTTGGACAGCCGTGAAAGGGAAGAGAGGTCAGTGCCCGTGACTAGTCAGCTACTGCATGTTTTAAAAACTTGCTGCACACCAGTTGAAAGTCACTATTCAAAATTCATGCGTTTTAGTAAGACATACAAGGTACTCTGATCTGAACCTTGCTTTCTACCACATTTACTGCTCCCTGTTGTAGCAGTACCAGCAATACCTCAGTCCCCTGGGGATGGGGCCTACGTTTTCAGACTCCTATCCCATACTCCAGACCTCAGATTATACCTAAGTTTATATACAGTCTGTATTTTTCTATATGTATATACTTGTGATAGATATTAATTTGTAAGTAACAACAATAGCAGTAAAATAGAACAGTTAACAACAATATACCTGTAATAAATGTTATGTGCATATAATCTTCATCATGTGTCCCACCCACAGATTTAATGACTTTTCATATTAACTAAGGACAGGCACTGTGGCCACAACATTTTGAGATGTGACAGCAAAACCAGAACAAATTTCTTTTCCCTTCACAATTTCAGAGAGAAGATTCATCCTTACCTTAGATATTAGCAATCTTAGCATATGATTTTTTTTTCTTTTCTCTTTAAGTAGAGAGTTTTCACTTAGAGGAGCAATTTACAGCTTCTCGTTGGCATATCCGAATTGCCAGCATCACTACTCTTGCACTTTAGGGCCATTGTTAAGTACAATAAATGTTACTTGAACATAATAAGCATTGTGATACTATGACAGTTGATCTAATAACCGGAATGGCCACTAGGATTTCATCACACTACTCAGAAGGGTGCATCATTTAAAACATATGAATTGTTTATTTTTGGAATTTTCCATTTCATATTTTTAGACCACAGTTGACTGCAGGTAACCGAAAATGGGGAAGACAAAATTCAGTAAGCCATTGAATTTTACCAGTACCTATGGGCACTCACTACACATGTGTTTATTGGATACAATGCCTCTGTACACATCCTTTTCCTTTTGCCTGGAATGCTGCCTCTACCTGGCAAATTCTTATTTATCCTTAAAAACACATCTTGAGGGTGATATGTTTTCTTTCTTTACTGCTTCCTGGCCAGCACTTAATTTATTACCTGTACTGTACTTCCTCATCTTACCATTGCATTTATCATATTAATTATAATTCCTTGTTTACAGGTCTGTCTCACCTACCAGATTACTTGGTTAATATATGTTGAATTAAATGGAAGGAAGAAGCAGAGACACAGGTAGCAAAAGTCCCCTAAATGTCCTGTGCAGGAGAATGAGAAATAGAGCAAGAGCAAGTGTATTGTCCAAAGTGAAAAAAAAAAATATGTCATCCGTAAAATTTAATTTTCACAGCCTTTATTGAATTTTTCTGAGATAATAATGTTAGAGCTGGGAGGGACCTCAGTTAATTACTACAGTGGTCCCCAACCTTTTTGGCACCAGGGACCAGTTTTTCCATGGACAGGAGGCAGCGCTCAGGCAGCCTTCACTGGTGATTTGGTTCCTAATGGCCACAGTCCCCTACAGGTCCACGGCCTGGTTGGGGACACAATTAGAGTGAAAAGAACATTGGCCTGAGAATAAGAATTCTTGGTGTCCCAGTCTTAGGCAAGTCACTTAACATGTCCTGACTGCAGCCTCCTAAGCTGCAAAATGGGGCATTCAGAGAGGTCTCTTCATTTACTCAATTCATCAACAGATATTTGTGTAATACCTACCACGTGTCAGGTGCTGGGGATACAATGGTGAACATGATCCTGCTCTCCTGGAGCTAACACAGTATGAGAGACACTAAACCTCAGTTAATTACAGTTATTGTAAGGTCTATGAAGACATACAGAGTGCCTTGAAATGACAGAGGGACCTGCCTTAGTTTGGTTCTTGAGCAAGTAATGTTTGAATTGAGCTTTTATAAGAATTAACTAGGAAAGGGTGGGGTGGCATTAGACCAAGTAGAAGGAATGGCACAGGTGAAAGCCCAGAGGAAAGAAGGACTGGGGGCCAAAATTTTGAAGGGAGGACATTGTAATAGAACATAGTGAGAAAGTGGCCAAGAGTGAAAGCGGCAAATATATTTGGACTAGATCTCAGGCCATGTCAGATCTTGAAGGCCCTAGTAAAGTTTCACTTTTATGTTAAGTACACAGGGAGTTTTTAAACATCTCTTGTTGCTATGTAAGTAGAGTGGAGAGAAGAGGGAGAGATGAGATTTTGAGGGCTGGCTAGAAGGAGTCTACTCTAGTAGAATTAGAGATGATGGTAGCTTATACCAGGGTGATGCTAGGAGAGATAAATAGAAAAGGTTAAGAGAAATTTAAATGTAAAATTGACAAGCCTTGGTTCCTTCTGATTTTGGTGTTACATAATTTTAACCTCTTTTAAATTTTCTCAATATACTAAGAAATAACCAGAGCAGCTATTATTTTCATCATGTAAGGAAAAGGGTAGGAGAAATCCCATTTATTGCATAGTTAGAATGATGTAGACCTGGTTATAGGTGCTTTAAATATGCTTTTTGATTCTCACCATGATTCTTGAGATGAGCAGAAACTGAAGCTCTGAGAGTTTAAGTCATGAAATTACAAAGCCAGTGAGTGGTGGAATTGGATTCAAGCTCTGGGGTCTCTTGACTCCAAACCCATGAATTTTCCACAGTGACACAGTAGGGCTAGAACCTAATTCTGATTTATGTTGCATATATGACCAGGAGGGTTGGTCAAAGCCACTACGTGGTCGCCTTGATTTTCTGGGCTAATAACTGGTTTTTTTTTTATGCCTTTGATTCCAATTGTGTGTGGTATCTTTTATGTTGTTTTTTAGTTTTGTGCTCCATTTCTCTTTACTGATAAGAGTCATAAGGTTTTAGGCCATGCTCCAAATACAAACTCGTTGAGTGTAGGCTAATAGGGTCATGTAGTAGAAATAGAAACAGCCTAAGCAATGGCCTGCTTTACCCTCTTCTTTTTACAGATGAGGAAACTGAGATATAGTTACTCTTAACTTGCTTGAGGCCAGATAGTGACAGTGAGATTTATGTGATTCAGTCCTCAAAAGCTGCTTACTCTGCACTAAAACAATGCATTAAAGTTTCAGAAATGGAGAGACAGAGATCAGTCACTTAAACCCTCAGGTAGCTTCCCAGTAACACCATCTTCTCTTAGAATGGACTCCCTAGACCTTACAGGTAACCCTGATGTATATTGTTTACTGTGCCATGTTGCTTTATAAACTATATCGGTTGCTTTTGGATGTTAGGAAAATACCTACCCTCTTTAAGAGCAATTTTAAAAATATTGCAAAGTATATAATCCATGTAAAGATTTCCTTTCTCCCCAGTCTTCATTCAGGAAGGGATAACACATATGCACAATTGGCTCAATTGGTGTAATTAACCTCTTCAGATTAGCAGTTTTCCTGTATGTTTTCTGTACTTTGTTAATCCTTTTCCCTAGTGGCAAATCTTTTTTTTTTTTTGTAAAGTCGTTTCTGAAAGATCAATTATAAAGTATCATGAATAAGTAGGTGCTGAAAATATTATTTTTATGATTAACTTCATTCCCTTGGAGTAAATTAGGCTCAGTATGAACCATGAGGTTGTAGATGTAGTTACTTACCATCAAAGTAGGATGCTATTCATCAACAAGTAGGTGTAATATCTGTTTGGCTAATATATGGAGAAACTGACTTTTTTTCCTAATGTTGAAAAAGTAGGTGTAATTAGTATTTTGACCTGATCTTATGACCTCTTAACTTACTCTTCTCAATTAACCCAGGCTCTTAATAACTTATCACCCAATGGTTATATTTATTTATTTATTTATTTATTTTTATTTATTTTTTTAATGAAAGCTTCAGGACTGTTTGGCAGCCAGGATTCTAGACAATTTGGAGGTTAAGTTTGAGCATAAGTGAGTTCCATTTGGTACTGTTTCTCACAATATTTTCTGCTCAAGTAAAGCCTGCCTTTTTTTCTGTTCATGACCTTCTCTTACTGTGTGCTTGATGTGGTTTTAAAAATTGAAGGGAAGAGGGCTGTGACAAAAACAAAAGCTAAATATTCATGCTCTGGGATGTTTGAAGCTAGTGTGCAGGAAACAAATTGATATCTTATGAAAGAAGTGATTGGATCAGATGATAAATAGAATGTGGTAAAGTTTAAATAAAAACTTTGTCCCATTTAGAGTCACATACTGAGTTTTTTGCTGGCTCTCGACTTCTGCCCTCTGACTTCTTGCCTTAGTTTGGGGCTAACATCGAGAGATGATTCCTCTGTCTATGCTTCTACTTTTGAACATAAGTGTTCTTTAAAGCCTGTCATGAGTGATAGTGTTTGAAAGTGATTCAATATGGGGATGCTATCTCAAGAAAATTACTCTTTATCCACAAATATATGGTTCTTGTCTATGTTTCTCATTGTTTTCTGCCTCTTTGTGTACAAACATGTCTCATTTTAATTTTATCTCCCTTTAAATAACCGTATATTTCTGTTATATTTGTCATTTTTATTTGGATGGAGAGGCAAAACATTTTCTACTCAGTATATCTGTCATAAAAGTTGATTGGCACTAAGGGACCCTTAGTGTATTTTTTTCAGTGGGTCATTGTCCTTTGCTAGAGAAAAGCCACCCACTTCATTATCCCTAAGGAGTCAGAGAAGTGGAATTCTTTTCAGGAAACAAATCTTAAGACTGGTCTGTTAATGATAAACAGGAAAAGAAGAATTCTATAAATTTTGTTAGTGATTTTTCTGTTTTCTGTATTTGTCACACTGAAAGAATAGAATTGTTCCAAGCCTGATTGGCAGAGATACAATGCTGACAAACACAAGAACTTTTAAATACTACAGTTTTGCTTTAAATTCAACAGTTTCCTTTCTTCCTACAGAAAAGCATGTTTGGAAACACTAGAGTATACTTTAGAAATTTAATTTCCACAAATCATTTAAAGGCTTTAAGTTCCTAGAACTTTGGGAATTACTTGAGCTTCAAAGTAAGAAGTAAGCTTGAAGGTATAAATTTAATATGCCAGTTGTATAATCTGATTAATGATACTCTTCAGTTGCGAAAGAGAATTGATAAAATTTTTAAACTACAGGCTTGATTATATTTTAGAACATCAGATCCTTCTCTGCCAAGTCACAGTAACTGCTGAGGCTTGGCATCCTTTGTCTATATTCCTCCCCACTCCAAAGTATTGAAAGAAAGACATTGAGTAGTAACTGACCACCAGATACTAATTTCTGTAGGTTTCTGACTTAAACAAATGGAAAATACAGTATTTAAATTTGTTCTTAGACTCACTCTCCCCTTTCTTTCTCTTTCAGTAAACTAATGCAAATTGTTATGTAACTATTAAATCCTGTATAAAAGGACTTCCAAGTTTGCTAATATTTTTTCTCAAATAGTCTCCTCATTAATTCTTTTTTCAAGATAGGTTCTGTTTTGGGGGCTAGCAGTGTTCTGTTCTATTCTAGTAGCTCTCATCATTGAAAAATAGAGATTAATGAATAACAGCATTCACTTACACCATTTTTGTTAGGATCAAAATCCTCCCTAAGAAGTTTGTTTGTTTGTTTTACCACTGTTTAAACAATTACATGCAGGAGAATTCAGTCTTGTATACAATTTATTATTTTTAATCCTCACCTGAGAATATATTTTTTTTATTGATTTTAGAGAGAGGAAGGGAGAGAAAGAGAAAAAGAGAGGGTGTGAGAGAGAAACATTGACTGTCCCTCCTATACACACCCCAACTGGGGATTGGGCCCTCAACCTAGGTATATGCTCTGAGGGGGAACTGAACCTACAGCCTTTCGGTGCACAGGATGACACTCCAGACAACTGAGCCACCTGGCCGGGGCCAGACAATTGGGTTTTTTGTACAAGGCAGTAGTCGAAAGACAAGAAAATAACATTGGAGTTAAAGTCTGCTTTTACTAAGCCTTATAAATCTAAAAGATGAACAAAATCAGATATAGAAAAGTATCAGTATATTTTTTAAATGACGAAACTTCAAATTCAGTTTTACTTTTTGAATCACCATACATCAAGGAAGGCAAGATTATAAAGTATAGATAAGAAATTCAACAAAGAGAAGAAATTATACCCAGAAAATCCATATAATAAGGCAATCTATAAAGGACTTTTAAAATAAGTATGTTTCCTAACTTGAGATAGGTAAAGGAGGGTATTTCATCAATGAAACAAGAATTAAGTTCAAAAATTGACAATTATGAAAACCCCAATTAGAACTCCTAAAAATGAAAAAATGTACTTATGACCTCATTAGGCTAAATGATAGATCATAGCACAAAAAGATAAAGAAGTGGGAAGTATGAAAAATGTTGAGAGATAATGGAGAATTGATTCAGAAGTTCCACTGCTGTTTACTAGGAATTCTAGAAAGAGACTAGAGAGCAGGTAGAAAACGCAATGTTTGAAATAACAGCTGAGATTGTTCCACAATTAAAAGTGCTTTAAACTGATATCTTGACAAATGATAAAACTTCAGAACAATAAGGTTAAATAAAGAAAATAGATCCTAAAAGCTCCTAATAATAATGATAAACAGATTACCTACAAAGGAGCAATAGTTATACTGGCTGAGATGAGATAATGGATCAGTATCTTACTAGTGCTAAGGAAAAATAAAGGCCAGCCTAGAATTTAATGCCCAGCCAAAGTATCACTCAAGATTGGAGCAGGGGGAGTAAAAATACCAGAGATGAAGAACTCAGATTAATAACCATGGTGGGTCCTTGCTGAAAGAATTTCTGAGGATGTTACTTGAGTTACACTCTGGAACAGCAGTTTTCAACCTTTTTTAACTCATGGCACACACAAACTAATTTAAAATTCTGGAACACACTAAAAAATACATTTTTTATCAATCTGATTAAAAAAATGGGTATAATTTTGATTCATTCACGCCAGATGGCTATTGTTTTGTTGGCTGTTGTCATTTTTTTATTTAACAATCTAAGCAAAAAGAGGTCAGTGCTCTAGAAGGCTTACTTGGCTTTTATGTGGAAAATAGCTGCCGAAGTGAGAGAAGAACATGATGGGAAGAGTACAAGCAGGAAGACCAGACTGGAGCCTAATGTAGTAGTCTAGATGTGAAATGGTAGATACTTGCTTGGTACATCTTTTTCTATCTCACTACTTTTAATGTATTGGGGTATTTCTATTTTAAGTGTAACTCTTTGTAAAGAGCGCACCCAACTTCATAAAATTCAAAATCCTTACTAAGGTCTGAAGGAGCCTCTGAACTGGCCTTCCTAGGCTACCTCTCTGACCTGTGTTACTAGCACTGTCAGTCTCTGTCTCCCTGATCTACGCACACTGGCTGTGTTGCTCTTTTACAGCACGAGCATTTTTCAACCTCATATTTGTACTCATTTCATTCAGATCTCCATGCAGATGTCATCACCTATAGGAAATCTTTTATAACTACCCTGTTTAGAATATGACTTTCATCACTACCTAATGACCTTTTTCTTTATAGCGCTTAAAGCTAGAATATAAAAGCAAAATATATTCAAAATCATTGATTTATTGTGTGTCTCCGTCTTGAATATAAGCTGCGTAAGGTCAGGTACTCAGTCTTCCATGATATTTCTTAGAATGGTGTGTGGTAGATGTCCAGTTCATATTTGTTGGATAGGCACTTTACATAATATATAATAATCCATTTTAAAGAAGAGGAAACTGGAGCATAACAAGATTAAGTACTTGGACCAAATTCTTAAACTGGTGAGTGGTAGAGCTGGGGTTAAATGAAATAAATACTAACAAAAATAAAATCAGTAGGCAATATTGATAATATTGTCTTAATATTGGTGTGTCTTCTCTGCTTACCTGTAATACAAGCTCCCTGAAGATTGCATTATTTCTCTAGAGACTGTATAGCACAAAGCAAATCCTAAATAAAATATTAGCTGAATGAATAGATGAATGTGTTTGTTGTAATAAAGACAGTAGGGTATCTTCTTTAGCTTTGGTTTGTTTACTTTTTGTTTTTTGTTTTTTTGTGGGTTTTATTTGTTTGTTTGTTTTTTGCAGTTTAGAGTGTTTATATCTTGGAGGAAACTTCATCAAAGAAATCCCACCAGAATTAGCAAATCTGCCTTCTCTGAATTACTTGGTATTATGTGACAACAAAATCCAAAGTGTGCCTCCTCAACTTTCACAGTGAGTAGTTTCAGGCAGTTTATGTATACATAGAGATGCATGCTTAGGAATTACTATTTTGCATTCACCAACATGTTTTATATGTAGAAAAAATTAGATGTTCTCAAGGTAAATGATACATGAGAATCCGAGTCCTGAGGTTTACCTTGAATGGGTTTGCTTGTTTTTAAAATGGTCTGCTGCTTTTAAATGGTCTGGTTTATTCCTCACAATATTTGTTTAGCCTGTTTTCAATAATCAAAAACAGAATATTCATTTGGCAGAGATTTCCCAGGTTTTATGGGAGTTTGTTGATTTTATATTTGATATGAAGCATTCCTAGCCTAATGAGATAATGTGAAGGATCTTGACTCCTGTTGCACTTAGAATTTTTCCTTTTTTGCTTATCTGAGAAAATATCCCTCCCTCCAAAATCCTTAAGTCTAGCAATTTATAGTTCATGACATCAGAATACTCTTGAGTGTTCTAAACTCTAAAATTCCATGGGCAAAAGCCATTCATGACGTTTACAAATCTGCACTGTGGTCTGATTTCAGCACTTTTTAGTTTTACTTGCATTGACCTTAATTGCTCATTCTTATGGGGAAGTCAAGTTCTTCGCTTACCTTTGTTGGTAGTAATCTTGCTTTAATGCTGTTGGTTTTTGTATGGCATTCATTCTAGGTTGCATTCACTTCGTTCCCTCAGTCTTCACAATAACTTGCTGACGTACCTGCCTCGAGAGATCCTCAATCTTACTCATTTAGAAGAATTGAGTTTGCGAGGAAATCCCTTGGTTGTTCGTTTTGTTAGAGATTTAACCTATGACCCTCCAACTCTCCTGGAATTAGCTGCACGGACCATTAAAATTCGAAATATTTCCTACACTCCCTGTGATCTTCCCGGGAATCTTCTTAGATACTTGAGTTTAGCCAGCAATTGCCCAAACCCAAAGTGTGGAGGTAAGTTTATTTAGTGGCCTTGTTTCCCATTCATTTGGCTATTATTAAAGTTGATGGTCTAAGTGTTGTTTTTATTAGCTGTCTTCTTTCAGTGAAAGGCAGTTGGTCTCTATTTCTGTTTCCCTCATCCTTTCACCAGAAACTGAGACATTTTACCCTTTCTGGATTTCTTTTTTCCTTTTCATAGTACTTTACAGTTCATACACAAGGAAAACACCAGAAAGTTTCCTCCTGTCTTGGAACTGTCATAAAATTTGTAAAATGAGAGAAAACACAAAAGAGCCATAACAATTCTAATTGCTTAAAAAGAATCTCTAAAATGTTTGGCTATCTTTCATATTTTTTTGAGGGACATGTTTTTATTTTTTATTTATTTATTTTTTTTAAAAAAAATAAGCAATTATTTTAATAAAGTGAGGAAAATATTGGACTAATAAACAAGCCATATCAAAAAAATGGGCAAAGGAACAAAAGACTATTTAATGCAAATGAACAATTCAAATCTAAAATTTAAATACTGCTAAGAAACAATGAAAGGATACACAATCTTTTTTGCAGTCATGGAATGGCAAATTAAAATAGTAATATCAAGTGATGGTGAAGAAATGAAGAAGTGAACACTCACTCTTAGGTGTACAGCAGTATAATTGATATATATTACTTAGGAAGTAATTTGATAATACTTGTTATAACAAAATATTTTAACATTGGCAATCTAGTCTATGAAAATAAAAGCATGAGAGTGTCAAGATGTATTGGGTTGGCCACAAAGTCCATTGGAGGGACATGTTTTTAGAGTCACCATTCTTAACATCAGGTACCTTTAAAGAATATAATTCAAGATATATGAGAATGGACAGAATGTGTGCCAGTTTCACCATGTACCCTGGAATTTTATATTCTTTTAAATCCATGGTTCAAAATTTCTTCAATTTAGAGTATTTGGAGAGAATTAAACAAAATGAAGTAGGAAGTCAGTGTACTATTGGAAGTCAAAGGAGGGAGAGAGTACAGTTAATTAGATCTGGAAAAGAGAGATGATTCTTGAAGTATGAGTTGGATTTTGATAGGGTAAGATTGAGAATAAGGAACTTTTCAGATGGAAGGAATATAATTGGAGACAGAAGAGTATGGGGCAGAATGTTGCATGAGTAATAATTAGGCTCAAATATACAGTTAGGGGAATAATAAAAGATTTTATAACAGATCATTGAGACCAGGTTATGAGGGGCCTGCAGTGCCCGTAGTTATGGGTGGGAGTTGGTGGTGATAGCAGGTATTTTATTTCGGCTCCCTTGTAAAAGACTGCTTCTAAAAAATATCCAGTTTGGGGGGGGTACAGCAAGGTTTTTACTGTTAGATAAAAATGTAGGAGCTGAGGAGATGTTGCATAATGATCAGAGATTTTTCTGGAAGTTCCATCATGTGTTGAAATCGTTATAAGGTTTAGAAAGGAGAAAATGGTTTAAGTTCCTCAAAAAATGTCAAAAGAGAAAAAAGACACTGTTGGTTTAAACAAGACAATACTCTGGGCCTTTCTAGTCACTAACTCTTAGAAGTAGAGGTTGCTGTGCTGTGCTAAATCAGAAGTGCTTACGCTTCTGTCTGGAGCTCTTTCCTAAATTGGCTTTAACAGTGGCAAGGGACAAGATCCACACCTGGCCTTCAGGCTTGAGAGTCTGTTTCTCATCTCTTTAAATGTATCTTTTTCTGGAAATGGACCTCTACAAGAATTCCCTTTTCTCTCTTAGCTGTTTCTGAGTTACTTCTTCAGTATACTTATGTGCTATATTTCTTAGCAACAAAAATACATTTAAAATTAAAAGTTTAAAATTTGAGATAATATATAAAATGAACCATTGACTCCGCCCCCCCGATTCATTAGTTATTGAACTCTGAACAAAAGATTTTACATTTTGTGAGATGTTTTCTTGTATAGTCTGAGATCTGACAAATGACAAGATAATACTGTACTATTTTAGCTCATAGTAACACTGTAATACTGTAACATTGTGTTATTTCTACCTGTTTTCAGGTAGTCAACACATTTTGACGGGTGTCATAAAAATACTAATTGACCAGTTTATTGACTTTATCTACTTTCCTAAATTGTTCAAAGTAATGTACCTTGAATTCCTTTTTTAAATTATGGGTTATACTTACTATAGGGTCAAAAAATTAAAAAGTTAATGAGGGAGTATTGGGGAAAAAATAAGTAAAAATTAGTATTTCTCCTCTGTTTGGACCACATCTTTTTATTTTGGTCCTTTATGGAACACACACAGAGTAGTTGGGTGCCAAAGGAAACTTAGGTAAGGTAGGGAGGTTGAGATTCCTCCCTAAAGAGGTGACAGGGCCCAGAGTTCTAGGTATTCCAGTTATACCACAGTCATTGTGACAGCCTGGTTAGAGATGTGCAGTTTCCTTAAGGAGCAGCTAGAACCCTAAGATGTAGCAATCTCTGCTTTCCTTTCAGCTCTAACCGTATTTTTACTCAGCTGTAGGGCCACAGTTCAGAAGGACCATAGAATCAAAATGAGGGATGAAAAGATGTGAATACTAGTTTGAGTCTACCTAACAATATATAATTGTGTGAAAATCATATGAGACCATTAGTGAAACAGCTTTGAAGCCTGTAGATTTAGAACCTGTGGAGATGTAATAGATAGCATTTTGTTTCTTTTCATTTTGCTTTTCAGTACGTAAGAACAGGAACTAAAAATTGTCTCCTTTCTGCAAATTTTGAAGGTCTGTGAGCTTTTTAAAATCTCTTAACTATAGAATAATACCAAGGAGTCACTTGACTGATGAAGGAAGGGCACTTGAGGTATCCTATAATCTTTGTCAGGCAGTATCCACTAAATCACCCAGAGAAAACAAATTAAATAAAGTGTCCTTTTAATACCAGTTTCCTTTCAGAGAAATCTCTTGGCCTTCTCTTTACAGCCAAATTGCCATCCCTAAAACCTTCTGGTGTTTTTATAAACAGCTGTAGAAACATCTACTGATTCTGCTTAAGATTCACAAAAGAGAAGACTATACACGACATTTTTTCAGACTAGTGGAGAAATGGTTGAAAAAGAAACTGTGAGTCTTTGCTTTGTAATGATTACCTTATACTTATTTCTCTTTCGCTCCAGGAGTCTACTTTGACTGCTGTGTCAGACAAATAAAATTTGTGGACTTCTGTGGAAAGTACCGCCTTCCCCTGATGCACTATTTGTGTTCGCCGGAATGCTCTTCCCCTTGCAGCTCCACCTCTCACAGCTCCACTTCCCAAAGCGACTCTGACTCGGAGGATGAAGCTAGTGTTGCTGCACACAGAATGCAGAAAGTTCTTCTCGGTTGAAAGGCGTGTGGGGTCGTATGAAACACTGAAAGACTGAGAGAAGGTAGTTAGAAAAGGAAATAGACTTTGAAGTTAAACATTATCTTCATTTTGAATGTTCATGAAAGAATCAGAGATGATGTAAAAGACTATGATTTATCTACCCACAGCAGGAATGAGTCCAGTTCCATCTTAGGATTCTTTGAATATAATTCAACTCTGAAGGCAGTTTCAAATGTGGCTGTTTGCAACTTTCACTCATAGCAGACTAGAACATTCTGAAGAGCAGTGCTGTGATAAACCACGAGTGGTGTAACTTGTGACAGTTGAGATGAAGAAATGTTTGAAGCTGTGATTGCTACCAAAATTGTCCTTGGGTATAGGTTGAACACTGTACAGTAATAGGATTAACCCTCCTTTCTTGTATTGCTCATACATCTAGATTACAGAGCTATTCAGATAAGCTCACAGATGGTTACAATAGACCTAAACCTTTCTGACCTACTAACTGGTAATGTAGGGGATACAACTTTATGTGTGATTTTAAAACTGTTCCGTTCTGCTCCTTTATTTTATGTAATTGTTATTACCCATAGGTAATCCAGCAGTGACTGTTACAGTGCCTTAAGACCTAGCTACTAGGATTTAGAAGTTTTTTCAAGACATGATGTCAAAGCAGCCTACAAATACTAGGCAGAATACTTTGAAATGTGCTTTAACAGAACTAGGTAAACAGCTATATATTTGACATCTGAGGCCATGGCCACCTTCACTTCATTTTTTGCTTAAACATGAAGTAATCGCCTAACAAATCACTTTTACACTTAATGGGAGACCATAGTCCTTATCATCTATTGATCATAAGAGAATAATAGTTTTTGATTGAAAAAGCAGTCAGATTTCTTTTCATAGGAAAGAGATGTAAGCTAGGAAAGCTGCTTTATGTCTTTCATTAAAGAAGTGGGAAAATGACTTAAACATTTTAACAGTCAGATATGACTCCATTGCCTATGTGTACTGAACTGTAACTTTCTCTACATTTTAAAGAAACACTAGAAAAACATTACAACAAACCAAATAAAATTTGGGGCAGCGGTCATTGTGTTTGTATACAATAGAATAATTTTTAAAACCAATTTAATGGAATATTTTTTGAAAATAATATTGACAAAAAATTATTAAATAACCCTTAAAATATAGCAGAAAAATGTTTTCACAGATTCCTTGCTACTAGAAATTACCAAATTTTTATCAGTTTAATATGCAATAAAAATTGAATAATGGTCTAATTACAAGTAGATATTATACACAGCACATAGTAGCAATCCTTAGATCATAACCTATAATAACATGATGGTCTGTTAGTACGTGTTATCTGTACAGCAGTAAGTAGATCAGAGGTGCATTAGAACAGGAAATGATCTCCCTTCTGACTTGCTGGCATTCATGAATGGGCGCATCATTTCTCAAAAGCAAATTGTTTTTCAGTAATACGTACATGTATTAGGTTTATGTCATTTTTTTTATCTTAAAATATACTGTAGGATAGTTCAGAGATTGTTTATTATATATGTTAATTCATGAAACATGGGAGTTTCATGACTGCAGTTGTGAAACGCTGCTATAGGGTAAGTCCCTTCCCCTTGTTAGAATGTAGTAAGATTCTTTTTTCCTTTTCAGAAATCTTCTGTTTCTATAAAAGTAACCTAGTATATTTCTACCGCCTAGCAAAGTAGTACATGGGTGATTATATCTTACAGTAGAGGTAATAAAAAGACTTGTTTTCTTCATTTGTACCATAGCAAGCTATATGCTACAAACTTATGACTGGTAAGTAAAGATGACTTAGGTAGTGCCTAAGAGGAAAGCTCGAAGTGTTTTGTAAGTGACTTCATTTAGATATACAAAATATTTTTATAGAAAATAGATAATGTATTCATAGTAAAATACTCAATAGGAGCAAATTTTTTGGCTTAAATGCCTCAGTTTACTTTCAAATTCATTACCTGCTTAACCTAACAGTTTGGGTAATCTTCTAAGAGTTAGTTTTTGTAATATAAATGGGTAGGTATATAAATAAGGTATTTAACCTTATATACCTCCTCCCAGCTTCCCAGAAAGATGATACGCTGATTGAGCTTTTACAGATGTAAGTAGGTCTAACCAGAAATAGCATCTGGCCTTTGCTATGTAATGTAGATGTATATCATAGTATACAACAAATTATCTTTGAACAAAAAGTTTGCTATGGTTCTCTATATGTACATTTGAAAACCTAAGATCAGTGTTCAGCTGTCTTTGGTTACTCTTATTTAAATCTACAGTATAACTGTTAGTTTTATCTTTTTTTTTTTTTAATCTTTGACAAGAGCTTTTTACCTTTTAACCTTTTACAAGAGCTGCTGATAATTTCTAAGATTTTCCCCAGTCTTCCTTCTCCCACCTTTCCTTTTTTCATAACTGGTGACTGCAGAAATGAAACCAGAAGGTGGAAACCAGATATTTAGCTCCCGAATCATATAGCTGATTATGCATTTTAAATGATAGGTCATATCTCTTTAGTTGTTAAGTCACATATTTGTGCTTAAACTATAGTTCATAAATTTTCTGTATTTTCTGAGATGTATAGAATCTCTACTAATTTTCATAATGAAATAAGGGTTTTTTTAATCTCCACTTGGGCAATTTTAGTGACCAAAACATGTGGATAAAACTGTTAAACTAGAGCATTATGAATTCTTCAGTGCTAATTTTTAAAATTGAAATAGGTTGAATATTCTTAGTATATTTTATTCCTAGAATCCAGTTCTCAGTGTCACCAGACTGAGTCGTGAAATAGTCCTAGGATTTCAGGAAATAGGAAATGAGAAAACAAAATTTTGCTTTTGTGGCACCTAAAAGAATGGCTGACCTAAGGACAAGCTGGTCAGGGATCTCAGTATTCCCTGTATTTTGAGTAGGAGAGATAGGCCCGAGGGTTGCTATTCATATTTTATTCCTCCAGAAGAATCTCTTATTCTAAAGTTCTTGATAATTGGAACTTTAAGTTAGAAAATTTAAAAGAAAACACTTGCATTGTAAATTGTGCCTCAAATTTAATAAACTTTTGTATTGACGTAAATAAAAGGTAGAGGCAGTTCACACTAATGCAGTGTAATCCTGCAGACCAGTTCCACCAAACATTGTAAATAATAGTTTTAAACAAAACAAGAAAAGGAAAAGGCTCATTGCTGGAGTGTGAGATGAAAGAAGTCTTTAAAAGCAGCAAAGGATAGGCAAGTAGAAGTCACCAGGGATATCCCTGAGCAAATAAAGTTCTTTAAAGTAATAGTGAACTGTTTTAAAATTAAGTGGTCTACTCAATACCATCGAAAGCCTTTCTCATTAATTTCTTTAGTTTCTGCTTTTGGGATATTGCCCACATCCCTCCATAATGAAGGGTGATCAAATAGTAAGATTTTCTTAGAACCAACCTTGCTCTTTCCAAAGAGAAAGTAATACCTCATTAACCTGGAATTTGTGGTACAGTCTTGGTTAATGTTTACCTTTTCACTATGTAAAAAAATAACTACTGCAAGTAATTTTTAAAGCGTTTTATATAAAAGTTATTCTAAATACAGGACCATTTGTAGGCAACACTCTTGTATATAAAATTCGTTAGCTGCATTTATTTAGAAATACCTAATTTTTACCTAAAAGAAGCACTTTCTTATTATCCAAAATAGAGATTTTATTATGGCAACATGTATATAACTCCCATTTAGTCCAAAATAGTGAGCTGGGCATTTAACAAGAGTAAAGACTATTGTGTATGTTTTTAGGCAGCATGATCTGCAATACTTAGTTCTGATTTCCTTTGAATAGAAAAGAACTTGACCTTCACAGTCTCTGTATTAAGAACTGTACTTTGTAACAATGTGATGAATTTAATAGTATCCAATTTTGTATTTTCATTATAGTCACGATTTTTTAAAAGGTAGCAGTGTCTTCAGTTGTGTTCAGAAAAGTATGTGCCTTAAATCCTCCGCTCTATACCTGAAGGGGAACTATATCATTTAATAAGTTGTTTGTGACAGTCTTGTCACCCTTTGCATTTGACTTGAGGGAGAAAAACTGTGATTCTGAGGGATTTCTTTCACTGAAATGGGGCCTAAGGTCTCTTGAATCTAGAGCTTCTGGTGAGGGAATCCTAATCGAGCCTACTCTCAGAAGGTCAAAGCCATAAGGGTAAAGTACCCTGAAATAAAATCAGTGAAAAGGTGTGTTCTCTTTAATACTATTTTATAAAGAAAATTTATCCACTTCCACTAAGCGGTGATAGCGGTTCCTAACCAACTTCATATTAATAATATATAAAGATAGTATTGCCATGAGGCCTAGCATATGTTTTGAGTGGCTTCTCTAATACTAGGTTGAGGGCGGGGTATGTTTTAATATTTTTTAATGTAAATATCTGTTCTTTTTCTCTCTCCTTGGTCTATATTTACCAAGAATGATGGAGAGAATAACAGTTCACTAACAACATGCATTACACATTATTGAACATTTACAGGGTAATATTGAGTTGGGTGCTACTAGACTTATCTAGAATTGATCTGTCTCAATTTATCATAAGAGACAATATTCAATTTTGTAAATATTAATATTAAAATGTGTTTAATGAAGGTTTTGTGTTTTTCTTTTAATACCATCATACCAGAAAGCCATGGTTCCTGGAGAGACTCTACATTTACCAGAACTTACTTTGGCTGTGAACAATTTAGATAAAATTGTTTTATACTGAATTCTAGTCAGGGGAAGAAACTAGGGTGAAATTGACTTTACTATTGCTGGTACTACAAAAACATTACTAAATTGGTTAATACTTCTGTCTGCTACTGATGTTTTAAGAATCCTTTCACTAAAATAGTTGACATTGGTAAATTATTGGTAAGGAATATTAAACTCAGCGATCGCTTTACAACAATCATGGAGACCTATGTGCCTGCAATTGGTGTTTGTTGCATTTCTGAACCCACTTTATTCGTGAGAAACAAAAACAATGGGAGGAATATTTTAATAAGTATTTTAACTTTTTATAAAATTTGGGACTTTAAAGTGTTAATAAGATGTTGGAAATATATGTACTTTGGTCAAATTACCTGATTTTTAAATTTTCTGTATTTGAAATCTTGTGAGTTAGAAATACCTATATAGGTATATAGATATTTTAAAACAGAAACAATAAATGTAATTCAGCAACGATTCAATGATTAAATTTTATTTTCAGGGCAAGATACAGTTTATTGCATCAGATTTCTATATTACCTTGTAATGGTAAATATTCTAGAAAGAATATTTAAGACACTTCAATCCTATACATACATTTATTCTCCCAGAACACATGAAAGAATGATCTACATTAACCCTCTGTGTGCATTTTGTCATATCAAACACTGAGCTGTATTAAAGGTGTCTTGTTGGAATTTGATTCTATATTCTGGAAAAGTAATTATATTTTAGTTTTAATTGATAAGCATTTGTTTTAAAAAACTAAAATCCTTATGTCGGTATTTGCCTAATTGCTTGCTATAATCATTGCTCATCTGTTTATTGAATTGTTTCAGTACATGAATACATACATTAAGTATATAGTAACAGTTACTCTCTATGCTAGATGCAAGGGATAAAAGATGAATTAGACCAGATACCTTTCTACTAGAGTTCCTTCTGCTTCCACAGTCTTAACAGATTTACAGATGCATTCTCCAGTAAGAAATTGGTGAGATCATTTTACTAAGGTCAGTTTCTTGCATTTTGTTGTTTCAAATTTGCTGAGTTGGAAAAAGCTCAGCACTTCATGATTAGTATATAGGAAAGCTTCTTAGTGAAGATAGGCTCAGAAATCTGAAGGCACAAGAGAAAAAAAAATTGTGCATAGGTCTGATCTCTTTGCTTTCCTGAGGATAAAATTGTGCCTTAATCTGCCCAGTTGGGGGTGCTCTCTTCAGAACAAGTGTCAAGAAATTTTTTTCCTTAATGGCTTGTCTAATTCTGTAGAATCCAAATAGAAAGCCACACTTTTCAGTGAATATGTGAGACTTGGATATGTCCCATCACATCAATCACTGCTAGCATTAGGAAAAATTCCTTCAGCATTCCCTAGAATATCAGAGCTAGAAGAAACAAAAAAAATCTAAAATTGATTCACTCATTTGTGAGACAAAAAAGTTCAAGACCAGGGAGACTTGTCCAACATTTCATATGACTGAATCTTAAATCTAAGCCTCTGGATTCCCACTTCAGTGCTGTCTCCATGATAGTATGCCCCTTTATACATTTACTACTCTATCTGTGACAAGAAATCAACAGTATTGGCACTGAATTGTAATAGATCAACCAGCATCAAAGTGATGCTGTCTGCACTACATTTCAGTGTGGTCAAAACTTTAGCTCAGTTGGGAAACCTTAGATAAAAGTAAACATCTGGGTACCTCATTACTGTTTACAAAGCACATTCAAAAACCTACCTTACTTAATCCTCATGATACTGAGGTAGGACTAGACTTGGTTGAGTTTGTTGGTGTGGTTTATCGCACCCTTTTCCTCCTCTGAATTTGATATCAATTAAGAAATTGACATAGACTTGAGGAAGGGATCTATATACCAGCTTTATTAAATAATATATATGAATTATATAAAATATATCCTCACCCAAAGACATGCTTATTAATTTTAGAGAGGGGAAGGAATCAAGAGATGGAGAGGAACATCAAATGGCTTACTTCTTGTACACGTCCCAATGGGAGACAAAACCTGGGTATGTCCCCAGACTGGGAATCAAACCCACAACCTTTTAGTTTATGGGATGGTGCTCCAACCAACCGAGCCTCACTGACCAGGGCAAGCGTCTTACGTTCTTAAATTGAATGTACCCAACCAAATCACAGACTCCCCTGTAGGGGCTATCTACCCTTAGATAGCATTCCGTGCGGCTGACCAGAACACACTACAGATCCAATAGAGGCCAGATCAAATCTTAAACCTTGTAGTGCTGCCCAATAGAAAAACCAACAATAACACCAGACAGCCATCTAAGCAAGTGAATTAGTCTTTTACAGGAGAAAAGATGAAAAGTTTATTCTAGGCAGCTAAGTTGTGCATTAGAATCATCATGGGAGCTTTCAAAATATTCATATGCCTGGGCCCCACCCCCAGTCTAATTGAGACCTGATCTCTAGAGGTGAAGTCTGGGCATCAGTAGTTGTAGAAGCTACCCTAGGTGACTCAGTTGCCCAGCAAGGGTGATAATTATTTAGAGAAAGTCTCAGTAGCTAAGTCCGTGGACTAGGACTTTAACAGGTGAAGAAATAGGTCTGAAGTGATGCATGACTTGCCCACGTTCTCTTAGTGACAGAGCTGGAATTAGAATCCATCTATTTTTTAAGAATTAATTTTAGACCAGGCACTGATTGCTAATTAAATGTTCTTTTCATCTCCCTGTCAGTCACTTTTTTTTTCTGAACTGGAAGTGTTTTGAGCATATAAGATATATTCAAGCTGATTGTCCATATTGAAGCCAACTGTAACTAAGAGTATCTGCTAAATTGTGGGAAATGAAAGCATCAAATAGATCAATTTGACCAGAAACATTGACCATGAAAAGATGGCTTGGTCAAATGTTTCAGGCTTATAAGACATGGTTGAGAAAGACCTTATCAAGATGTACATGGGTTCTTTTGACCACAGATAGATAACATGTGGCTAACATCCTAAGCAGCCGCGATGAACAAGCTGACATAACCAAGAAAGATAACAAAAGTAGACATCCGCCTAGGAGAAAACACTGCAGTTAATCCATATACATAGATTTCCATGATAGGAAATGGAAAAGTTCAATACTGCACATAAGTACTATGTATACTTTCTACCCCAGTTTTTTTAAGATCTAGCTATGAGACTTTATGATTATTTTACTGCTTATAACTGAATAATCACTCTTACAACCTCTAAGTATATGGAAGATTTAAATGGAAAAGTAAATTTGTTCATGATGCCATGGAAACTCATGAGAAAGAAAATATTCTTAAATTATTACTATGGATATTTTCTTCATACAAATAAAGACTGGACTTAAAATGTTATTTGGGACTTTTAAAAGCTAAAGATCTTTGAAGTAAGAAACTATGCTAAGTTTCTATGAAGTAATTGGAAATTACGTTACAGCTAGAAAGCTACAATTTTAAAATTTTGTCCTTATTAATTTTAAACTTTGTAACCTTGACAATGACCTAAAAGGCTCTTCCTAACTTTAATAAGAGTCTACAATTATCTGTGCTCAAAACTCTTTTCTGTTTTTGTAACTCCAAAATATCTCTGAGTTCTTGCATCACTCCCCACATCCTTTTTAGCCAACTCTGTTTTGGTGTGTTAATCTTTCCTCCTAAGCCAATGTACATGCAACCAGGGGCAGAGTTAGTGGAGCAGGGAGAACTTTGCCCCTGAATCTGCAATTAAAATTCTATCCATTATATATCACTTCCCAGGGCTTGTTGTCAGGAATGACATGTCAATGGGCAGCTTTGAAACAATCTTTTTTATTTCTGCTGAGGACAGCATCTCATAAAAGAAAGGCATGCGTGATTACTAGATACCTATGACTTTTACTGTAGCATAATTGTAATTAGATTTTTTTTACCCTGGCCTGCTGTAGGAATTTTTCTCTGGTCCTAAGTGATTTCAGAATCAAATATTTAGCAGCAAGAGTGTGAGAAATCATAATACCGCTTTAAGCAAGAGGACAATTCAACCATCAGGTTGAGACCTATCCTGTTTTCAAATATCTCAGAGAAGATTTTTACTTCTTCAGCAATTCTGAAATTTAACAGTTGTCACTGGAGGAACTATTTCTTAAGGTTCTATGATGTGTGCTAGCCAGATTAGATATGGAGGCAACTTTTAAATTATTGACATCAGCACAGGCACAATGACACTAGTAAGACTATTGTGTGTGCACACGCACGTGCACATATGCACTACCTGTTACATGGTGTCTGTTCCTCTGGCTGGCTCCAAAATGTTGCCATGCCCTTCCTGTCCATAGTTTGTCTCTGCCTTTCTCCCAACCCAGAGCTCCTTCCACCATTGTAAAAGTCAATGCATGGGAGTCACACTTCCAGCAGTTTCTACCTTGTGTTTGTGCAGAACCTTTTAGGAAGAGAAAAATGAGAGAAACTAGGGTCACAGCTCTATGCAGTTGAATCATAAATCCAATACTGTAAGAACTGGAATAAAGATGAGAAAAGAGAATACTTGACACTGAAGCTTTCAATCGTAACACCAATAAGCAGGCAGACAAGTATAGATACAGTTGACATATTCAGGAAGAGTAGAGAAGGAAGAGGTGCCCCCGGCCACTGTTGGCTGAGTGTTTCTGTGGGTGCCCCAATGAGGAAGGTTGGTAATTGATACCTGAACAATTGTGCATTTATATATGCATATTATTTGTAAATTTCCACATACATGTATGTATATGGTAAACTTATCCCAAAGAGAAGATCCACTCTTACTTATTTTTGGTTATACTTATGAACTCTTAAGCAACATAATCTCTACAAGGTACTATTAAGGAGAGGAACCTGAATTGGGTTAAATCTTTATTTACATGCAGATAAGCCCACATCCTTATGCAATCCACATATACATATACACATAGATACCCAGTGAAAATATACACATATGCTCACCTAAAGATTGAAGTTTGATCATTAGGCACAGAGAGCAGAATGTACCTGTCACTTTCACCTGAGCACAAGGCCAAGAGAGGAATAAATGAGCAGCTAGGTGACACTGCAGGTAGAGCCAGGCTCCGGGACAGGATGGATTTTTCTTTGAGAAATACAGCACGAAAGCCATCTTAGAGTAAAGGCCAAGTAGTTGATCTGATAAAGCAGGTGTCTCTTCTCAAATCAAGATTTGGAAGGATCTGTTTACCATCAATGAGCCTATTACCCTGACAGTGATTTTTTTCTATATGTGCCTGTTAGCCCAGGAATCCAGCACCTAATTTCTTTCCTCTGTGCAAGGCCAAGTACCAATGCAAGATTAGGCAATTGTTCGTACACTAGCAGATCCACAAACACAGTCCCCTCAACACACGCTCATAAAATTAGGCAGTTGGGAAGGTGAAAGCATCCCCCTTGATGCGGGTGCTGATTTAAGGAAATTCCTTGGTATAAGAATCGATCTTCAAAAGACAGCTGCTTCCCTGAAGGATTTTGGGCACTGGTATCCTGCTTTCCTTTCTTTTCTTCCCCTTAATTCACATATTCTCCTCACCCTTCTTTTCTTCCTACTTTCCCTTCCTTTTCTTTCTCCACCTTCACTATGATAAAGATGTGTAGGTCACAGAACTAGCCATGGAGGACAAAAGGGCAGCCAGCCATTCCTTCCGAGGGCTTAGTAAGAGCTGAGCACCAGAACACCCACCGAGGAGGTGGCAGTTGGAATACAGTTGCCTTCTCTCCACCTAGCACCTCCAATCTTTTTGTCAAATTGCAGCTAAGGCCGATGAATATATAAATGAAAGTGAGACTGTGGGCTCTGTGTGAGTCCTAGAGAGAAGAAAGGGTGCCAGGACCCCCTACCAAAGACTACAAGGGAAATCATTATTGGAAATGCCCAGGGCAAGAACAAACCAAAAAATCCAGGGAACACTAGGCTCTCAGAGAGCTTGTGGGTGCTAAGAATAAAGGCTGATTTCAACCCTACGTGAATGTGTGGCTTTTCCCCCAGTCCCAAGAAGACAAAATGGGACTGAATGGTGGGGTTGTGTCCTCCCTGTCTCAGACGCTGAGACAATCTACAAAGACCAGGAAGACCAGATCTTCCTTCCTGCTTTAACAGAGGTCTTGCTGACAATTTATCCTCACACGATGAGCTCAAACAGAAGAGATCATTTTGTCTTTCACTATGTCTATACTGCCTCTTAGGATAACCCAGAAGCATCCCTGAGCTTCACTGACTCAACAAAGGAAATAACAAGCCAAAGGAGCTCAGTAGCAGACAGGAAGATCAATCAGAACAGATTAAACATATGCCGAGAAGATACAAGTGCAGAAAAAAAGAAAGACTTCTAGAGCTAAGAAGAAAAAAGGGAAGAAAGGAAGGAAGGGGAGGGGAAGGAAAGAGAGAAAAAGAAAGGGCAGAAAAAAAGGAAAAGATTTTCTGATTTAATTTTGTATATAAATGAAAGGAGAAAATGATCATTGTTAAAACCTCAATTAGTGGGCTAGAAGATCAAGTGGAGAAAATATCTCAAAGCACAGAGCAAAGATAGAAAGCTACTGAAATTGCAAGAAAAAGAACAAGATACTTGAAGGTAGATCCAAAAGGCTTACCATACAATATTAGGATATATAGATGGAGAAAAAGACACATGTGAAAGAGAGTCAGTAATTAAATATATAAAACTAGAAAATTTTGTTGGACCAAGAAATACCTGCATCTATAGATTGATTGGGCCTTTAAGAGAGCACCTGTGTCTAGCAGAATCCCACTTCTCCTTGGCAGACAGAATTACCGTTGATTGTCACAGCCAAATGTCATTTGGGTGCCTCTTCCCAGCTCCAGTGCCTGGGCTGGGGAGCCCAGCTTAGGGCTGAGACCCCATGCTTCTCAGGGGGAACTCTCACAGCTAAAATGCCCCTCTGAAATCTCAGCCAGCCCTTTTTGCATCTCCGAACTTTCTACCAGTCTCAGTGTGGCTGCTTCTGTGATCCTTGATTATAACACTTCTTTTCAGCTAGTCTGCAAGTGGTTATTCAGGATGATTGTTCTTTTTATTTCTTTTTTTTATTTTAGAGAGAGAGTGGAAGGGAGGGAGGGAGGGAGGGAGGGAAGAGAGAGATTTGTTGTTCCACATATTTATTCAACCGTTGGTTGGTTCTTGTATGTTTCCTGACTGGAGATTGAACCCTTGACATATCCCAACAATGTTCTAACCAACTGAGCTACCCGGCCAGGACAGGATAATTGTCCTATACTTTAGTTGTAATTGCAGTTTGGTCCTGGGAGGGGGTGAGCATACCTTCCACCTACTCCATTGCCATCTTGGTTCTCTCAACTAATACTTTATTTCAGAATTGGACAAATCTGGTACACAGTAAATATGGGATGACATAGGAATTAAGTAATACAATCAATCAACTTAATGTAACAGCTATGTATAGAATGTACTTCTCTCTAACAGTTCTTTGGTACCCATAGGATATTTACAAAAATCAGTCATATTTCACTACAAAGAAAACCTTAACAGACTGTAAAAACAACATCCTCTTGTCTTAACCTAATAAAATTAAAAATAATGTAAAAAGGACCATAATCCATACACAGAAGTAATAAAAACAAAATTATGAAATATCTATAATGCAACTGAAAAAAGCTTTCTACCAAAATCCAAATGTCAAGTGGAAACTAACTGTATTCAGAAGGAAATATATACCTTAAATGTTTTTGCTATTAAAGGAGATAATGCCAAAAATAATGGTAGTTTTTATCTTAAGAAATTAGAAGATAAAAAAAGCAAGTAAACTGAAATTAGACAGAGGGAATTAATCAAGGTGAAAGCTGAAATGAACATGATTAAAAAGAAGTAGAAAGTACATATAAATCTAAAATCCCTCCTTTGAAAAAGATTAATAAAATCTGGCCCAATTAAGAAAAAAACAGTAGAAGTAAATGAAATAATTATTCTGTAGACTACTACAAGTAGAGGAGGAATTAAAAGGGTAAGAACTATAGCAAAAAAACTGGAATCCTAAAGTAAATGGATGCTTTCCTAGGAAAAATGCAAACTACCAAAATGGATCCTGAAATAAGAAAAATTCAAATAGACCAATTATTATAAAAAACTTGAAATGATACTTAAAAAACTTTGCATTGGTGACATGGGTTCACAGCTGAGTGCTGATCTTTAGTGAATTCTGATGTTATTTTAAATGCTCAAAGCCTAGGAGAAAAAAAAAGGACTCAGTTCTTCAAAAACTTAAAGGTTTAATAACAAAGCTTAATATCATTAACACAGCCCTGGCTGGTGTGGGTCAGTGGACTGAGCACTGGCCTGCAAACCAAGGGGTTGTGGGTTTGATTCTGGTCAGGGCACATGTCTGGGTTGTAGGCCGGGTCCCTAGTTGGGGGTGTGCAGGAATCAATGGATAGATGTGTCTCTCCCTCTCTTTTTCACCTCCTTCCCCTCTCTCTAATAAATAAATTAAATATTTTAAAATTTAGTTGACATATTTCATTTAACCTAAAATGCCAATGGTTGTAAAATTCACATTATTTTATGTACCGTTACAAAAATACTTTCTTAGAACTTAGAATTTTTATTTTATAGTTAGTGAAAGCACTGCTTTAGGCTTATTTTAAAAGATTATCTTCTATTACTTTTATGAATTGTTTTTTTAAAAAAATAAAATATTTTCATACTCATTCTCAAGCTCTTCTTAATCTCTCTTCAATTCAGAGCTGATGTCTGTTTTTCCGTACAATATTGTCCTCTATGCCATCAAAAGCATTGATAATGCTACTTTTCCTGAAAGAAGGGTTCATTATTGTTTCTAGTGGGTTTTTTTCCCAAACTGCAGTCGTCCACATGGCAAATTTTGATGCCATAGCTTTCTTGCCTTGCTTCAATTGTCAGCGGAAATTTTCAGGCAAGTTTAACAGGCACAGGCAATGACAACTATGTTGTAACTCAGGCTGGCAGACAGCAATTGTCAGCTGCATCCTGAAACATGAAAAAATATTTATTACCTAATTGGTGAAAAAATAGTACAAACACAGAAAAGCATAAACTAATCTCACATATGGAATCCTGCAAAGTATCCCAAAAAATCATGACCAAACACCAGACCTTCAAATTCTGAGGCGAAGTTGGGCAATTAACAGGAAGAGAAATTGAGTGAAGATAGTCAAGCCATGACTAAACTAGTGCTGGTATCACTTATACAACAACAACAACAAAACAATACTTGACCAGGGGTCCAGAGATCCAAGTTACAATCCTAATTCAGTCCCTTAGCATCACTGTGACTTGGACCAGTACATGTCACTCCTAGGTCTTAGTGTCCTCAAGTAAAAGGAAGGCACACCCAAGTTCACTTTCAGCTCCGATAGTCTGGGGTCCTTAAATCTAGGACAGTGGCTCATCCACTAAGAATCCAGCCCAGGTTTTATACAGAACTTTGTGCAAGTCAAGCCATGGGTTACTCAGGTAGAAAACTGGTTACACTGCTCAATAAATCCATCTGCTCTTTAATTTCACACAACACTGCAGAGTCTAATCACAATGCGAATGGAAATAAAAAATTACCACCTTCCCCTTCCCAACTTACTCCAGACAAATATGCATGTCCTGGCTCCTCTCTGAACCCCCCATAAAAGCCCCATTAGGCTTCCTGTGCAATAGCCTTCAGTGAGAGTCACAAGACAAGGCATTAAACTTGTTTTTACTGCCACCTTGGAGATTTCTCACACACTCACTCTGTCTTCTTCTCTTGATACTTTATTTCAAATGAATTTACATATGTTTATTTACTTTTTTTATTGTGGAGAAATATATATAACACAAAACTTACCTTTTTAACCATTTTTAAGTAACATTAAGCACATTCACATTGTTGTAAAACCTACTTATTTACTTTTAACATTTAAAAAAAAACACATGCCCTATGAAATAAATTCAAATAGCACCTAAATATGTCAAATTAAAACCTTCCTGTCATTCATTTAAAAGGAAATGGCTCTTAAGTTTCTTGTAAATTCTTCCAGAGATATATTTTTTAACCCTCATCTGAAGATATGTTTATTAATTTTAGAGAGGGTAGAGAGAGAGAGAGAGAGAAACATTGATTGGTTTCCTTCCATACTCACCCCAACCGGGGATTGAACCCACAACCTAGGTGTGCGCCCTGACTGGGGACTGTGCCTGCAACCCTTTGGTATACACAGAACAATGCTCCAACCAACTGAGCCCTCCAGCCAGGGCCTTCCAAAACATTTTGAATTCCTGTATCAGTATACACAGTAAACACTCCAAAATATTTATGCAAGCAGTTATTTTTAAAGACTTATGCACTTTGTGCTGCCCTGTTTCCCTGGCTTTTTTCATATAACAAAATATCTTGGAGCTGTTTCTAAATCAACACATACAGCTCTACCTCAGTCTTTTTGTTGTGTGATTATGAGGTAATCGATTTAACTAGTACCCTATGGATAGCATCATATCTAGTTTTTTGTCACTATTGTTGTTGTTGTTGTTGTTACTATTTTGCTGTTACAAACAATACTGCAATAATCATCCTTGTATATATCATTTGTTGTACACTAGCTACTATATCTGTAGTCTCAGTCCCTGACTGGGGAGTTGCAGGATCAAAGAAAATGTGCATGTAGCCCTAGCTGGTGTGGCTCAGTGGATTGAACACTGGCCTGCAAACCAAAGGGTCAGTTCAATTCCCAGTGTAGGGCACATGCCTGGATTGCAGGCCAGGTCCCCAGCAGGGGACACATGAAATGCGACCACACATTGATGTTTCTCTCCCTCTCTTTCTCCCTCCCTTCCCTTCTCTAAAAATAAACGAAAAAGAAAAAAAAAAAAAGAAAAGAATGTGCATGTAACTGATTTGTTTTTAAAGATTCTCTTGGTAAAGAATAAACAACATGAAGTGGTATTGTTTTTCTAATCATGGCTTTCAACTATGTTGTGTTAAATACCCTTTGGGCTCTTAAGTGCATCTTGAGCAGATTCCAAAACTTTCCAGTCTATTTAAAACTTCAAAGCTGATTCAAAGCTTCTCCCATCCCTTGAGAGACTTGGGAGGCTCCTTCTATGATAGAAATGGAGGAGGAATGGAAATGGGGGGAAAGGCAAACACCTTGACTTTAAACATCTCTTGTTGGCTGTCCTGTTTCTCTGGCTAATTCAGGCAGATGGTTAATGTTATTTGGTGGCAGGCACCAAAATTTGGAGTTCTTCACGAGGCCTTCCCCTTATTTGAGTGATACAGTTCCAACTCAGCCCCTTCCACTCTCCACCTCAGATCCCAACACTGCACAGGTGGGGCCCCTCATTTCACGGTTGTTGCTCCCTGAATGAATAACCTTCTTGGATGGAGTGCTGGCAACCTAATTTCAGCCCAGATACCTTCTGTAGGGTCCTCTCAATCCATAAGACAATTGAGTGTCCTTGCCACACCAAACCGTGGAAAGCTCGCCACTATGCACTTTTTCCAACTCTTTTACCCATGTCAGTCAGGCACAGGGGAAGATAAACCTGTCTATGCCAAAGCAGACCTCTGTTAGGAAATAAAATGTCTATTTCCCTTTCTTGCTAGCAGCTCTAATCTTTGTTCCTGAGTCTCTTGGCACCCATTCACTTGCATTCAAGGAGAGGAAAGCATCCCTCCTTCCCTCTCCCAGAGAAGAAGGGGAAAGCCTCTCATGGCTATTGGTCTTCTTTTCTCACAAGACCACCGCCACTGAGCATTCCTCCTGTTCATCGCCGTTCTTCTTAGATTAACTTGGCATGTTGTTAGGGGTGGTCTTGGTGGGAGTAGTACTAGTTTTGTTTCTTCCAGAAGCCCTAGGAAGGTGTTGAATCCCATCTCAAGGTAATTGGTTGATGGCTTTCTTGAAAAAGTACATATCTAGTTTTTCTTACCTAGTGTCTTATGTTATGAGCTTTCTTTGGGTTTTAAATGCAATTTAGAAACAGAAAAGGTACCTCTCAATTTCTTGTTACATGCATTTAGCTATTACAAATTACTCCCCGGAAAGTAATGCCACATATAGCATATGGGAGTGCTTGGTTTGTCTAAGCCCTCCCTAGCATTCCCTTCAACAGTTCTGAAGACAAAACTCTCTGGCAGAACCAAACAACTACATTTACTTTGTATTCTATGGAAGCAGGAAGGAAAAGAAAACTAGACTGTAAATACAGAACACCAATCCCCCTGATATCATATAATTATTTCCTGTGTTGATGTTGGACTATTTTGATGCATATACTTGAAATCCAAGGATTAGCTATAGAGTAATGTCTAGCTTCACTGAGGCTGAGAGCAGGTACTACCAGAAGGCAGTGGACCTATTGTGATTACTGGACCTAGAGAGTAGAGCAGAAACCAGCACTCCTTGAGGCCCACGTTACGATGCTTAAGGAGAGATGCCAAGGGGAGTGTGTTATGAAAAATGTGGCTGGCCTTTGTCCTCAGGGCCTGGGAGATAACCAATAAATCTTTTGAATTTTCAGAGTAATAGCAGTGTATTTGTTATTCATAGGCAGCCCCTCAGACCATACCTAATAGTTTATGAGAATTAGGTGACTCATGGTGGACCCCTAGACAGTTTATATTAATGAGATGACTCAGGATAGGATCTAGCTGTGCCATAAAGAGCAACCCTGTGATTAGAGGTTTGGGATTTTAAGTAATGCAATGTCAGCTCAACCTCCAGGAAGGGAAGGGGTCTTTAGATTGAGTTCACCCACATGGACAATGATTCAATCAATTGTGCCTGGATAATAAGACCCCAACAAAAACTACAGACACCAAATCTCTCATAAGATTTCCTCTGCACTGCACATAGATGTGCCAGCCAGGAAGGCAATGTATCCTTGAGGATAATGGAAACTTTGTTTCTAAGACCCTCCTGAACTTATCTACCTGTTTCTTCCTTTGACTGATTTTCATTTGTAGCCTTTTGCTATAATTGTAAGTGCAACACTCTCTTGAATGCTGTGGGTCATTCTAGAATATTATCGAAATTTAGAAGACAGTGGGAACCCCTAAATGTGCAGCCACAAGGTCAGAAGGTGGCCTGGGAAGCCCTGGACTTGTAGCTGGTATCTGAGTGAGGGCAGGCTTGCAGGGGACTGTGCCCTTAACCTGTGAAGTCTGGCCTAAGAAAGAACTCACTCTTGGGAAGGAGAATCTCTAGGCAAAGGATGGAACTATGAAGTCCAGTCACCCTTACCCTTGTGCCCTTGTGAAGAATTCATGACATAAAAATTAATATCCATCAATGTTCATTACTGAAGAATCAAACAGCCTTGTGGTTTAGTGACTAGACTATACACCTAAAATGTCCTTTCATCTCTTTTCTAAAGACTTAGCTCAACAGGCTACTTCTACAGGTCAAGGGAAGAGAATGGCAAGTCCTTCAGGGACCATAAATTATTCAACTTTGTGTCCCTTTCTGAGTACCTACAACAGTACTTCCCTATGATAAATACTACAAATAGTAGCAGCAGCAGCAGTAATTTAATAAAACTCAGGAAGATCCATTTATAGCAGCCAGAGTGCTTTAGAATCATCCATCTTAGGGTTAAAAAAAAATAGACCAGACCAAAGCAATGAAGAATGAAAAGAGGTGTGATAAAAAGTTTACGAAGTCATGAAAGGTATGGATGAGGTAAGCAGAGAGTGCTTACTCTCCATTAAATTGCAAAGTATTTAAATTGTGATGCAGGAAATTTTAATACAAGCCATATACACAGTGGGTAATGGACTGAGAGAACGTACTCCTCAATGAAATAGTACAAAAGTAGAAAATATCAAAAGGAGTTAGAGGAAATTCAGATGGGATTAACCAAAATAGATCATTTCTTAAGGAAAAATAAAAAGTTGGAGGATTTATCATATCCTTTTGAGGCCAGGGAACATAGCCAAGCATGCACACAATATGTGCTTAGGTTTCACTCTAAAAGTAGAGCATTCACTCTAAATGTGTTGAGTGGATGATAATGGAGAAGACTCAATCTCATCTCCCAAAAGCAGGGGACCCACTACATCAGATCCTGCTTAGGATACCCTGGGGCTCATTTAGTTGTCCAGTCATGCTGGAACTCTGTTCTGCCCTCAGATGTCAGTTTGTACACCTCAAAAGAAATCATTTCAGTTCTCCCTGTTGTGTCCCTGACAAACTTCCACCTCTACTGGCACTCTGACATACTCAGGTGGGACGGGATACTGTACAAGTTTTGGAAGTTTGTCATTCCCTGTTGAGGAGTCCAGCTCCAGGCCAAAATCCTATGTGTAAGATTTCCAACTTGATCATGAGGAATTACAAGGCTTTGCCTGGCAGGCCTCGTGGGGAGAAGCTGCCCGTCCCATACCAGACTTGATGCACTGCCACTGCATTGCAATTTCCTTGGGGGGAGGTGCAGTCAACGACTTAGCCCTCCTTCTCCCCACCTGCAACCAGCCATGCTCATACACATACCTACATTCCTAACCTAGATGCCTCCTTTCAGATCCCTCCTTATTGGGGACCTTTGCTGAGGCACTTCTCTACTTTGACTCAGTACCTTTCCACTATTAACCCTTCCCTTTCACTCCCTCCCCCTGGCCCACGGATCCATAAAGGGACAGGAGCTTTTTGTTTACAAGTAGTCAACAGTTAGATCAGGGTTCCCCTACAGGTACTGCATTCGCCTGAAAAGTTTTGAAAATATGTACATTATTAACCTAAACACCAAGCAATAAGGATTGTGCAAATAAATTTTGGTACATCTTTATGATATAATAATATGCAGATATTAAAAATGACAATGGAGACAAATGAGAACATGCTTATTACAGACGGTTCAAAGCATTATGTACTCTATATTTGCATTCAAGTAAAAAAAAGTATGCAGACAAAATTGTTACCAGCTGTTACCTCCACAATGTTGCCAATGGTTACCTCTGGGTGGTGAGGTTATATATGTTTGATTTTCTTGCCTATCTGCATTTTCTAACCTAGGATGAACAGGTATTATTTCTATAATAAGAAAAAACCCATGAAAGTTATTTTTAAAGTGCATGAGCGCATTGAATGAGCAATTCAATATCTAGGAATTTTAAGCATGCACGCAAAGATTTAACTAAAGTAATATTTATCAAAAAGTTGTTTCTAATAGAGAAAATCTAGAAATAACTCACTATCTAGTGTTAAGAGATTAGGAAAATAAATTTTAATACATTCACAGATTATAATATTAGGCAACTAAATTAGATATTTAATAACCTGAAAAGAGGTTAATAATAGATTACTATATGTGTTTTTAAAAGACAGGTTATACAACACTGTATTTCCATACACTTTGACCCAGAAATTCATCTTTTAAGAAATACTAGCACAATGATATGAGTGTAAATATTTTGATTGAATCATTTCCATGAAAAACTAGATTACACTAATTTATCAATGGGGAATGCTAAAAAAATAATGGCACAACCATATAGACTACTAACCAACTGTTTTAAAAAATGAAATAAATTTCTATGAACTAACATGAAAAATGTCATAGTCTATTCTTGAGTGAAGATAAGCTTGTATGAGGGGATTATGAAATAGATTCTAAATTTTATATTTCTATACTATTTCAATATCTTTATGACAAGCATCTATAACTTTTAAAAACAGAAAAAAGATTTTCAAAATGTTTCATATGATATATGTGTGTATGAGAATATAATATGTGTAGCAAAAAGTCTGGAAGAATATTTATCAAAATGTTAACAGTGGTTATTTCTGGGTGGTAAGATTAGAGCTGATTTGGTATTTTGTTATTTTTGCTATTCAATATTCTTTGAGATTTTTACAGTAAACATAGTATTATATAATGAGAGAAGTTGAAACTGCTTTAAACTTTAGGACTTTCCTTTAGTTTTCAATCCTAATGGTTCCAAATGCCCTGTCCAGGGCTTGCCCACAGTTCCTATGTTCCCACTGAGGAAATGCAGTTTCTCACAGGCAGAGGCAGCTTAGTTCAAAGCAAAAAAAGACAAAGAAGCCCATTCACAAAAGATCACATATCTTATGATTCTATTTATATAGAAACCCAGACTAGTGTAATCTACATACAGAGAAAGTAGACTAGTGGTTGCTTAGGGCTGAAGGTCAGTAGGGAGGTTTTGAGTACTTGGGGTGGGGTGAAGTGATAGCTAAAAAGTATAGGGTTTCCTTTTTTAACATATATATTTTTTGTTTTATGCCATTTATGTTGGAGAATATACACTATAGTGGTCTAACAGAATTTTAGATTTCAAGAAAGCTCTTCAACTATCTGAGCCATGCAGCTTTATCATTCCCATTTTTGAGATGAGGAAACGGAAGTTGGAGAACAAGAGGAGTGTGTTGGTCGTAGACTTGCAAGCGGAGGCGAGGCCTGTCTGCCTCGCAGTCCCCGCCCTTTCTGCCTGTGACCTTTAGATGTGTTGGAGATAGGCTGGAAGTGGTCTTTCTTCCCAAGGGTCGCTCTATGACACCCCCTCTTTAAAAAAATGTGGTAAATTATATGTAACAAACTTTACTAATTGAATGATTATTAAGTGTACAGTTCTATAACATTAAGCACATTCACATTTTTTGTGCAATCATCACCACCATCCGTCTCCAGAACTTTTTCATCTTCCTCCACTGAAATTCTACACCCATTAAAAAAACTCATTTTTCCTACCCCTCCCTCCAACCCCTCGCGACCACCATTCTACTTCTATTAATACAAATTTGACTACTCTAGATCCCTCACATAAGTGGAACCATACAATATTTGTCATTTTGTGACTGGCTCATTTCACTTAGCATAATGTTTTCAAGGTTCACACATAAGTCAGACTTTCATTCCTTATTTGGACCAAATAATTAATATTCCATTGTATATATATGTACTATATATTTTTTTCCATTTATCCAGTGATGGACACTTTGGTTGTTTCCACTTTGTTTTTTTTCACCTGTTGCAAATCATGTTGCTATAAACACAAGCATGCAACTACCTGTTGAGTCGCTGCTTTCAATTCTTTCAGGCAGCAATTTTTAACTGGTGTGTTGTGGCACCCTGGTGCGCTCCAAGAATTTTTAAAACATGCAATACCTAACTAGTCAGTCAGGACACTAACCTCTTTTCCCTTAGATTGTCAAATAAAAAAATGACAACAGCAAACACAACTATAGCCATCAGTGTAAATGAATAAAAATTATATCTATTTTTTTGTTAGGTCAGCAAAAAATATATTTTTTGGTGTGCCATAGAATTTTAGTAATTAGTTTATGTGTGCCAAGAGATGAAAAAGGTTGAAAATCATTGCTTCATGGTATATACACAAGATTGGAATTGCTGGATCATATGTAATTCTACATTTCATTCTCACCAGCTGAGGTTTCTTAAGGTAATAAAATTACCTTAAAATTGACTGTGGTGATGGGTGCACATATTTGTGAAAGTACTGTACTAAAAACTAAGTTGTACAGTTTCAAATGGGTGAATTGTATGCTACTAGAATAAATAAACCTGATTTTTTTAAAAAGCGAAGAAGAAAGGCTGAGCCCTTCTCAACGTTCATCCCCAAGAAGGTCTGAATGACCAGCAAGCTTCCCAACCTCAAAATACCGGCCGTTTGAGTCAACTGTGTTGGATTCTGGACATCCAGTTTCGGGGAATCTGGTGCTTATTAAAACTCCCCCTCTGGTCACAGTGCATTATATACATTTGGTGATGAATGTAGGTTGAAGAATGTCCATTTTATTATTTTAATTATTCTTAATATAATGTTTACTTCTGTTTCCCACAGGTGTTCCCCTCTGTATCTTGTTCCTGCCTGTCCTGTGGAACTCACTGTCTGACAAGTGAGGCCTAGAAGGCAGGTTCCCTGCTAGGACTCATAATGGCAACCCTTTCCAATGGCCTCCCATCATCCTAGCAAGCACCAACAAAAGACATCGCGTACCTTTTAAAGGTTTGTTGGGGGTTGAAAATGTAACCTTAGAATCATTTAGGTGTATGACTGTAACATCAAAAAAAAAAATAATAATAACCTGACAATGATCTACTAATTACTGTGACTCAGTCTCTGTGGTTCACAAAGACCAGTGTCCACACATGTAAGGACCAGGAATCTTCCCACTCACTTTTAAAGAAATTATTTAATTTGTGTTTCTGAAACAGTTCATCACCTATTGTATTATTGAAATTCTCGAGTACATCTGTCCTTGTCATTTAAAGATGATGCTGTTACTGCTTTTATTTCTTGGGGTGAATTTTTCACATTGACATCATCTTTAAGTTTTCCAGGTATGCTTCTAGTGCTTGTATGAATGTTCACTTCATCTCTATGAGCTTCTTCATTTTAAAAAGAGGAAGTTAAAGTAGACTATCACTAAGGTCTTTGCCAGTCTGTAATTGTATCTGAATAAATTATAGAGGACAGTATTTATTTTGGGGACATTTTCCTTCTCTTAAGCAGTTTAGTCTCTATTGAGACTGCCTCTGCCCCTTTTCTTTAACCCAGAGTCACAACACTTAACCATGAGGCTCTACTGCCTCTGATTAGGCTTGCAACCAAGAAACCACACAATCTAGTTCCAATGTGCCTGTGTAGTTATTTCCCATTGCTCTCCTAATGATCCATCCAATTCTATTAACATGGACTGCTTGCTTTGATTTCTGCCTCTAGTCTTAACTTCATGCTAATTCCTTTACCTGGAATATCTTTCCTATCTCTGCCCTTTGAAATGCTACTCTTCTTAGACTAGGTCAAATTCCACTTTCCTTGTGAAGATTTCTCTGTATGGGCCTTCAAAACAGAAACCATAACATATTTCTGTATCCTTGGTTTTTGTCATTATACCTTAAGCCAATAAATGATTGCAAAATATTTATGATAATATCCTCATTTGAATTGTCATCTGTGTAAATGTCTTATCCCTATCACAAAACTACAAATTTCTTGAGAGCAGGGGCCATATACAAAATTCTTTTTTTAAATATATAGTATATTTATTGATTATGCTATTACAGTTGTCCCATTTTTTCCCTCCCCTTTATTCTCCTCTGCCCTGTACCACCCCCCTCGAACCAGCATCCCCCTTCTCCCCTCAGTTCACATCCATGAGCCTAACATATAAGTTCTTTGGCCTCTCCATTTCCTATACTATTCTTAACCTCCCCCTGTCTATTTTGTACCTACTATTTATGCTTCTTATTCCCTGTGCCTTTTCCTCCATCCTCCCCGCTTCACCACCCCCCTGATAACCCTCCCTGTGATCTCCATTTCTGTGATTCTGTTCCTGTTCTACTTGTTTGTTTAGTTGGTTTTTTGTTAGGTTCAGTTGTCGATAGTTGTGAGTTTGTTGTCATTTTGCTGTTCATAGTTTTTGATCTTCTTTTTCTCAGATAAGTCCCTTTAACATGTCATATAAGAAGGGCTTGGTGACAATGAACTCCTTTAACTTGACCTTATCTGGGAAGCACTTTATCTGCCCTTCCATTCTAAATGAGAGTTTTGATGCATAGAGTAATCTTGGATGTAGGTCCTTGTCTTTCATGACTTCGAAAACTTCTACCCAGCCCCTTTTTGCCTGCAAGGTTTCTTGTGAGAAATCAGCTGATAGTCTTATAGGAACTTCTTTGGAGGGAACCGTTTCCTTTTCTCTTGCTGCTTTTAAGATTCTCTCCTTACCTTTAATCTTGGGTAACGTAATTATGATGTGCCTTGGTGTGTGTTCCCTTGGGTCCAACTTCTCTTGGACTCTCTGAGCTTCCTGGATCTCTTGGAAGTCTATTTCCTTTGCCAGACTGGGGAAGTTCTCCTTCATTATTTTCTCTAAATAAGTTTTCAATTTCTTGCTCTTCCTCTTCTCCTTCTAGCACCCCTATGCTTCAGATGTTGAATTGTTTAAAGTTGTCCCAGAGGTTCCTAAGCCTCTCCTTATTTTTTTGAATTCCTGTTTCTCCATTCTATTCTAGTTGAATGTTTATCTCCTCCCTCTGCTCCAAATCATTGATTTGAGTCCCAGTCTCTTTCCCTTTACTGTTGGTTCCCTGTATATTTTTCTTTATTTTACTTTGCATAGCCTTCACTTTTTCCTCCACTTTGCGACCATACTCAACCATTTCTCTGAACATCTTGATTACCAGTGTTTTGAACTGTGAATCTGATAGGTTGGCTATGTCTTCATCACTTAGTTGTTTTTTTTTTTGAGTTTTGATTTGTTCTTTAATTTGGGCCATATTTCTTTGTCTTGGTGTGCCTGTTACATTGGAAAGGTAGAGCCTCAGGCACTCCCCAGGGCAGGGTAACCCACATTGCTGTGTTGTGACGCTGTGTGTGGGAGAGGGGTCTGAGAGGGAACAATGCCACTTGCTCAGTTCTTGGTGGGCTTTCAGTCACTTCCCCCACTACCCACAAGCAAATTGGGCCCTTCTCATGCTGATTCCCAGGTAGGTAGGTTTGTGTACATTCTAGAATCCTGTGGGTCTCTTCAAGAACTCTCTTGCAAGGCTGGGAGTTTCTCCCACCACCACAACCCCCACATAATTTTATAGCCAGAGGTTTTGAGGCTTTCTTTTCCCACACTGGAACCCTGGACTGCGTGGTCTTTCTCACTCCCCAGTTGTTCCTCTCAGTTTATCTGGACACAAATGTGGGACCACTAGTCTGCCAGCCACCTCTTCACCAGCCCAGTTCTCCAGCCGCCACCACCTTTCCACAAGTTCTTTCCACCCTTCCCACCAGTCTGGATGAATGTTTCTTCTTAACTCCTTAGTTGTCAGACTTCCATACAGTTCTATTTTCTGGAAGCTCTAGTTATTTTTTGTTTTTAAATTTGTTGTCCTTCTTTGGTTGTGCAAGGAAACAAAGTATATCCACTTACACCTCCATCTTGGCCAGCAGTTTTAAATGTTCATATACATAATTCTTTAACTTCCTCATTGTTCCTAGCAATGAGGGGCACCAATAATTAGAGTTTGAGAATGAGAATCACATTCCTATTCTCTGTGAGTTCTGAGCCATAGAGATATCAATCCAGGAATCAGACAATAATCCAAATCCCATCTTTTTATGGTAATATTAGATTGGAGAAAGCCTGTATTAAGGGTCAAAATCAATTTCACACTCCTTCCCAAATTGAACTTAATTACAGGCAGATCTTGTACAACCACAAGCCATCTACAGAAGCAGGTTCTGCTCCAGCTAGTCTATGAAACAAAGAAGAAAATAATGCATGTCTGTGGGCTGCATCATTCCAAAAGAAAGCCAAGGAGGAACTTGGCGTAATAAATGCAATTTTCAATCTTTTTCATCTCTTGGCACACAGGAACTAATTTTTAAAATTCTATAGCACATCAAAAAATATATTTTTTGTTGATCTGACCAAAAAATAGGCATAATTTTTATTCATTTACACCAGAAGTCTATTGTCATGCTGGCTGTTGTCATTTTTAATTTGACAATCTAAGGTAAAAGAGGTCTGTGCCCTTGACTAAATAGTCAGGTATTGTATTTGAGGCCAGGCAGAGAGTTTTAGAAACTCTCATGGCACACTGGTTGAAAATTGCTGATATAAACCATTTTACCTTCCATAAGTCACAACAAGTGGAAGGTAAATGTAAAAAGGATTTCAGTTCTCTCCCAAACACTTCTGAGAAAGCAGACAAACTATGTTTTGGACCAAGCTAAGAAACCATGGAGAAGGAGAGGTTGGTATCCCCTATACGTGACAAATTTTTGTGGAAAAATAATAACAAAAGAATGAATGGCATTCTGACAATAGTCCATTTTTTGAACTTAAAAAAAGAGATTTTATTTATTTATTTTTAGAAAGAGGGGGAGGGAGGGAGAAAGAAAGGGAGAAACATTGGTGTGCAAGAGATACATCGATCAGTTGCCTCTCACATGCCCCGACCTGGGGACCTGGCCCACAACCCAGGCATGTGCCCTGACTGGGAATGGAACAAGTGACCTTCCAGTTCACAGGCTGGCACTCAATCCACTGAGCCATACCAGCCAGGGCAATAGTCCATTTTTTTTAAAGTACCATTCACAAACTACCTGCAGCCTTCTAGGTACCAGTCAGAATTGGAGCGAGCTTTTGAAGGTCAATTTGAGGCCAGGCAGGGAGCATCTCAGGAATCTGAGCTGGGTGCTGAGTCTCAATGCCTGATGCTACTGGTTGTTTAAAGAGGGTGAGGCATGGGGATTCTAGTGGCTTTTAGGTCAATTCTAAGGTAAAAGTTCTGGAGCATTGTTGGGAATCACCCTGCTTAATTTCAGGGACTCTAGCCTCACCGACAGGCAAGAGGACCCCAGGGCCAGAGCTGAGCAAGGTGGCCTTGGGAAAATAGGCCACTGAGGAGACAAAACCTCTCCCCCTAGTAGGGGTGCAGTCCCTGCCTCCCTCATATCACCCTGCTTGGCCCCGGAGGATGGCTGGTTAGTCAATGACAGGTAAGACCCCTCAATGGCAGGAGCAACCTTAGACAGGCACAGTTGCATAGGGGCCATCAGGGAAGGATTTGGGGGACATGGAGAAGAAGCAAAAGACCCTCACCCCTTGGCTTTGTCATGGCCGGAGTCCTCATTCTATTTGAAAGAAGTCTCCTTATCTCTTGGCTGCTCTACTCCACCTGCCTGACTGAGTCAGTGAAACATACTAAAGGCAAGTACAGCCCTAAACTGGATCAGGCGGTTCCCTGGGGGCAACTAGGCCTGGAAAAGGAATGCACTAAATCCTATGAAACTTACTTTGCTAAGAATGTCCTAGAGTTACTGAGTACTGATGTTTGGTACTCATCAGATGAGATCAGGATGAGATCAGTTTCCCAGGTTTCAGGATCGAATAGGCACCACCCTGTCTACCAGACCCTGACCAGAAGCAAATCTCTGTGTTCTTTCTATTGTTATCTATGATCTCTATCTAGTTTTCTGTAAACATAGCCTTTAGGCATTGATTGATAAGCTTTGCATGCAGGCTATATACCCCTGCGCATATTTTTCTTAATAAAATCCACTTCAAGAGAAGGACTCGGGCATTCTTCACTAGCTGGAATCACCACCCCCTTTTCCTGGCAGACCGAGAGTGTCTGGAATGACTCATTTCCTCATCCACAGAGGCCCATGGAGCTCTGTGGGACAGAGTGCTGCCCTCAGAGAATTATTTTAAATTCTAAATAGAACAAAATGAAAAGGGAGTAAAGACAAGGAGCTAATAGGGTAAAGAATAGCAGTTACCTTTTCCATGAGAAGGGTTAGCATGGGTTACAGGAAGTGGCCTGGGGGTGGTCTTTAGGGCTTAAACTGGTCAGAGTTCCAGTGCTAACTCCATTCCATTGGTTCAGCGTTTAGTGTCTCAGATAATAACATGGTAGACTCCACAGCAAGAATAATGGCTCTGCCTATACCAAAACGTCACACCTGCCAGTCTGACACAGAGTTTCCCATCCTTGTGATCTACCTTGGATTCCCAACTCCATGTAAGCAGAGTCAATAATTTCACAAACAATTCAGGCAGAAATTTTATCTTCAGAAATTTTCTGTTAGAACATTCATGGGTGTATTCTCTAGCCCTCTTCAAGTTTCCTGTAGTAATATCTCAATTTATAATTGAGCTGGCTGCCTGAGTTATTCCAGTTTATGAGACACTTCACAAGTTACTTTCAAGTAAATAGCCCAGAGTAATGTTAACACCTAAATTTAAAAATCCCCAAAGGTTTGTGACCCAGGAGCTCAATTCAATTCAACATTCATTCAACATGTTGAAAGAAAATAGTTTTAAATATGGTAAAATTATATAATAAAAAACTGCATAAATTATTCTAAATATGGAAACCATTAGGTCATTTCTTTTAAAATCAGTCATGAAACAGGAAATTTTCCACATTTGTTTGCCATTGTTTTGTAGATTCTAGAAAATGCAATAAAATGAGGGAAAAAATGTAATTTTTACAAATACTGGGAAGATATTAAATTATTTCTTTTTGATATAATTATTTAACTAGATTTTCAAAAGACTTTTAAGAAGATAACGGAGTAAAATAAAAACGGGTAAGATGGCTCTATATCAGAGTTTTTTTTCTATATAAGCCAACTCTGTATGGGTAAATATTCCCCACAAAACAGTGACAAACCATAAAATGCTTAGTAATAACTAGAAAGGGAATAGCAGAGTAAGGACCTTCCAAAGTAGCAGAGTAAGTACTTCCAAAAATCAACACCTTTATAAAAGCAACAAGAACACTGAAAAAAAATTTTTTTAATCAACTTTTTCAGAACTGTGGAAGTTAATCAAAAGCCTGAAACAATCTGCAGATCATTTACTGATAAAATGGCTGAAATGCAATAAAAACAGCAAGTTTGTGGCATTTTAACTTGCCCTATTTACATCTGCTTCACCCCAGTCCTGCAGTATTCTGAAAAACCAACAGCTTCTTAGCTATGATAGCTGTGGAAAACAGTAGTCTAGCAGCCACTGAAGGGAGCATAATGGATTTGGGGCTCCCTAACAAGTCCTGAGAGAATTGTCAATATTGACCATCTGGCAGCTCCCTGGAAAAGCCCAATCCACTGGGCTTATCTTTTTTAAAAAAAAATTATTATTATTTTTTATTTTTAGAATAAGGGGAAGGGAGGAAGAAAGAGAGGGCGAGGAACATCAATTTGAGAAAGAAACATCAATTGGTTGTTTCTCGTATGCGCTCTGACCACAACTGAATCCACAGTCAAGGCACGAACCTTGACTGTAATCAAACCAGTGACCTTTTACTTTGTAGGATGACACTCAACCAACTGAGCCACACCAGCCAGGGTTCACAAGGATTAACTTTATTTGATCTAACTCAGACCTTGGTCACTGAGAAAACCTCTATCCTTAGGGTGTTTGTCAAAAACAATCAGTGACAATTTTTTAACATCACAACTGTCTGAAGCAGCAACACAAGCAATACCAGTTGGGGCAAACAAGAGGCTCATAAAACAAAACAAAACAAAAAACCTTAAAAGAAAAATCTGGAGAATAAGAAGTCCATAGGGGATTTGAAAAATCCAAAATGTTCCTGGAGGTTTAGAGCAAAATGCACATGTGCTTGGTGCATACCGAGAAACGTCTCATCTCTGGGTGACCTAAAGGTTCTGAAAAGCAGGAGGTGAAGGATAAAGCAGAGTTGTAAACTGCTGGAATATTGAAGTCTTGACCCACCACGCGCGCGCGCACACACACACACACACACACAAACTCACTCAGAGCACCTGGGCAAAGAATAAGAAACCTATTGGTTCAAGGCAATTAAGGAAATTTCTGTTCAATGATTAGCTACCACTAAGCTACCTTAGTAGACACTTCAGCGGCTACATAGAACAAAAAACACACTTCACAAAATAATTCCATGAAAGTCACTAAATAAGCAAACAATAGGGGCAGTTGCGACAACAACAAAATAACAAAAAGAAACAACAAACCATAAGGTTGTTGGGGAAATCTGATTGACAGAGTTGTCACATTATATCATTTAAAGTGCTCTGCTTTTCAATAAAAAGTTATGAGACACACAATGAAATAGGAAAGTATGACCCATACCTAAGAAGTAAACAAAAGCAGTAAATAAAAATTGTCTTTGAGGAAATCCAGATTTTGGACTTACTGGACAAGTTTTTCAAGTCAGGAGTTATATATATGTTCAAATAATTAAAGGAAATCATGAGTAAAGAACTAAAAGAAAGAATGAGAAGGATGTCTCCAAAAATACAGAATATCAATAAAAAGACAGAAATTATAAAAAAGGACCAACTAGAAATTCTGGAGTTGAAAATTACAATAATTGAAATGGCAAATTTACTACAGGAGCTTTAACAGGTAAAAGAAAGAATCAGCAAACTTGAAGATAGGTCAATTAAGATAATCTAGCCTGAAAAACAGAAAGAGGGGAAAAGATAAATGAACAAAGCCTCAAAGACTTGTGTGACACCATCAAGTATACCAACATTAGTGTAATATAAGTCTCATAAGGAGATGGGAAGGAAAAGGGCAAAAACAATATTTGAAGGAATAATAGCTAAAAATGTACCAAATTTGATGAAAAGCATTAATTTACACATACAGGAAGCCCAAAACATTTTAAGTACAATAAGCACAAAGAGATCCATACTCGTATACATCACAGTCAAACTGTGGAAAATCAAAGACTCATCCTTTAAAGCAGAAAGAGAAAAATGGCTCTTTACATACAAGGAATTGTCAATAAGATTGATGGCTAACTTTTCATCTAAACTATGGATGCCAGAAGGCAGTGGGATGACCTATACAAAGTGCTGAAAGGAAAAAACTATTGACCAAGAATTCCACATCTTTGTCATTCCAAGAAAAAAGAAAGAGAGAGAGCAAAAGTTTGTAGCTAGCAGAAATGCCCCCAAACAAATGCTAAAGGGGGTCCCTTAGGCTGAACTAAAAGGACACTAGACAGTAGCTGGAATCCACATGAAGAAATAAATAGCACTGGTAAACATAACTACATAGGTAAATATATAAGACAGTATAAATGTATTTTTCATTTTAACTCTTCTATCTGATTTCAAAGACAATTGTATAAAACAGTAATCAATTATAAAAACTGTGCTGATGGGCTTATAATATATAAAATAATACAAATAATATTTATGTGAAAGTAATAGTACAAAAGAGGGAGGAAGGAATGGAGCTATATTGAAGCAAAATTTTGTATACTATTGAAATTAACTTGGTATTACTTTAAATTAGATTTTTTTTTGAGAGAGAGAGAAAGAGAGGGAGAGAGAGAAACATCTATTTTGTTGTTCCATTTATTTATGCATTCACTGATTGCTTCTTGTATAGGCCCTGACAAGAGACAGAACACATAACCTTAGCATATTGGGAGGATGATCTAACCAACTAGTTACAGGCAGGGTCTAGACTGTATTCTCATTGTAGAGGGGCACTCCACAGGTTTGTGTGCAGGGGGCAGAGGGAATATTTTATTTATTTTGCCAGGAGAGTGACATTCTTAGGTCTGCTTTGGGAATGGGGAGAGTCAGGAGGCGAGAAAACCAGTTAGGAAACTATTAAAATGATTCAGCCTAAAGTGATCAAAGTCTAACAAGAGCAGCAATGGGGGTATGCAGATGAGGAAAAAAAATTCCAGAGATAGGGCAGCCCTTTGTGGAAGATGGAAAGCTGTCTGTGTCTTGCCTCTGAGGTAGGGCCCTGGGAAGGAGAATTACTGGGATTGGAGATGGCAACCACATTCAAAGAAAGATTCCACTATCTTTCAGAATGTAGGGGAGATGGTGTGAATAATGGGCCAAGAGCCCATATAGAAATTCTGAGGAATCAGAAGGAGATCACAGAGATAAGAAGGACAAACTCTAAATCCAGAACCATAGAACTGAAGATCTGCTTCTGATCTCTTAAGTCAGCTGTCCTAACGAACAGATGAACCCACAAGCTTTCTTCAGGAGAGCAATCCCCACGGAGGAGGATTAACTCCTTCTCCCTAACTCTCACACCCCATCCCGGGTTTTTTGCAAGTTCAAAATGAAGGGTCTGCCTGTATAGAATGAGAGCTTTGCAAAGAGTCCTGGGTAAAATCGCAGACATAATTCTTGCTCTTGGGAATCCAGCCTTTTGCTCACTGCCTTGAGGAAACCCTTGGCTATCCCTCTTTCTTCCTCTTATTTTTCCCCTCAGTTGGAGCTTTCTGTGAGAATTCTTTTGGGTAACGTCATGCCTAAGACATCTAATGTCACTACTGTCCTGTGGGAGTGGGAGTGGCCCCACCCGGCCCCCTCGCCAGCCAAAGAGTTTCCTTAACACAGGTGTAAAAATGTGAGATTTCCCAACCAGAATAAAATAAATGAAAATACGAAAAGTATAGGTTCCTGAGACCTTTCCCAGATCTCTCACCCTATGGCTTCTTCAGGGGGTCTTAAACAAAGGCTCACGCCTATTTCCAACTGGTGTACATCTGTTTGTGGCTTCCTCTTAGCATTCCTGGAAAAGCAGCATTCTTATCTTCCTGATTATAAAAGTACAAACTCAGCTTAAAGAATTTAGAAAACCCAGACAGTATAAAATAAAAATACTAATTGGTAACTCCACCCCAAAGATACAAAGTGAACATTTGCATGGAATCCTTCCAGTCTTATTACTGGCCTGTTGGGGATCCGAGTCTGAGGCTCCCCAGCCGCAGGGCCATCTCCGGGGGGCAGCCGCTAGCCTGAGGCCCTGGAAAGGGCTCCGAAGGGAGGCACAGACCAGAGAGGGTCGGAGCAGGGCGCCTAGAGACCGGGCGAGGACTGGATGGTGGAGCGAGGAGGAAGATGCGCGTGGTTGGACGAGAGCCAAGCGCGTTGGTTGGAGGGTCTGGGGGGAGTGCAGGTGGTGCCAGCGTTCGCGCTCCCGCTCCCGCGCCCCGGCCCAGCGCTGGGTCCTGAGGCTCCACGCGGGGAGGAGCCGGGAGAGAGGCAGGAGGCGCGGCCCCGCCCGGGCGGAGCCAGAGGCGTCCCTGCGGGGCACCGCACGCTCGCGCACACCGCAGTGGCTGGCGCCGGCTCCCCGCCGCCTCCACGCCAAGGGGCTGGCGCGGCGATGGGCGCGGCTCCCGGCCCTGGCCCTGCCCACATCCTTGCCAGTCCCTTCCAGACCCGCGAATCCCCGAGAGACCCGGGCAGCGCGTGGGCTCGACGCTTCTCGGAGGTCGGGGACCTGGTGAGGTGAGCAGCGTGCCCTTGAACTAGTCCCCAGTCTGCCTTGCAGGGGGATTAACCGCAGGGTGCAGGGTGGCAGGTAGGATGGGCTCCCTCACCGGGACTGTGAAGTCCTGACTGCAGAAACTTTTATTGCACTGCAGTCTGTTGAACTGCTTTGTTCTGAGCTGAGGAGAGCAGCCCGGGAGCTGCAGCATCCTTGTGCCTTGGCAAGCACCAGATTCCAACTTAGCTCTTTCAGAAACTAGGGACCACTTGTTAGAACTCGGTGTTTGAATGGTTTAATTTATATCTAGGTATACATGCACTACTGCGGAAAACGACCTTGAGATTTCTCTGTAGAATTGAGTTCTATTGCTAACATTTCAGAAAAAAAAATCTATGGGGCGAGAAGTCATGGCACGATGCTCCAACTCTTCCCTTGGCTGGTTTTCTGGATAAGTGTGTCCATAGGCAAATTACGCCCTATCTTATAATGAAGTATCTTCCCTGGTGTAATCCTTTAAACCAGGATATGGAGGATAACATTAAATTATTGCATCCTTACATAAAATTGAAAGATTTTCAGGTGGGGAGTAAAAAAATGGGAAAATGGTTGATATAGATGTATTAGGCAACAAGGCCTGCAGAGGAAAATCAAGTTTTCTCTACCGGTGGTGAAATCCAGCTTAGAAGGCTTCCCTGAAGCCTGGTTAGCAGCCTAGCTTGCAAAAACAGTTGCTTCGTCCTTTGCTGCATTTGGAGCAAATGGGTGTGCAGATAAATGGTTGAGGTAGTGATTGTATAGAGTGTAAGGCAGTTCAAGTCTGGGGAATAAATGCCTTGGCAGGTTTTGCTTGAGTTTAGGAATCTCCTGCGGAGTGGTGGGGGGGTCTCTCTGGTCCGCATTTTGTGAGCCTAATTCCACTTCAGGGCCTCTACAGTCTTTGGAGTGCTGCCTATATTTCCCCCTTCTCTCCTACCACCAGCTTTTAGCTTCTCCCTGTTCCTCAATAAAGTCTAGAGTTGAGCTTGGTCAGAGGCAGAGTTATGGTAGCCTAGGGATAGAGAACTCATGAAAACAGAATTGTGGTCTAGCGGAGATCAGAGGGTGGGTGGGATGAACCACTGGCTTCCAGCCTTGAAAGTTCTCTAAAGAGTGAGAGGATAATGATGAAGGAACGAAATTCTCTAGCAAGGACAATAGGTGCTTAACAAATGGTTTCTTGCTGAGGGTTTTAATATTTTATTTTGTTTGAATATAAGGGCATTTCCAGATGGGGTTGGGGGAGTATGAGGACTTCTCTGAAAAGTACCCTCCCATTCACATGTCATTCCACTCCCTTACAGGTTTTCAAAGAGTAGTTGGGGGCAAGGGGAGAGAGGAAAGAAGTGCGGAGGCTCTGACATGCCATAGAGGCCATGGAATGTGAACACTCTGGGGCAGAGCAGTTGGAACTGAAAGCTGAAAGAAATGTTCTAATTTTAGTTAAATATCAGAGATCTCTTTTGCAGAAAAGTGTTGAGAACCACAACATTCATATTTAGTTGCTGATAATTTTTGTCTGATAAGGTATGCAAATTCCTACTTTTTTTTCCTACAGCATTTTATTATGAAAAACTTCAGACATACGGAAAAATAAACTTCCTCTCTTTTTATAAACTTGTAACTCTCTTGAGATATAACCTAGTTAATAAAAATCAGAGTTTGGAATCCAGACATATGATCTGGCCCCGGACAGAGCTTATATCAGAAGATAGTTAAGGAATAGATGTGTGAAGAATATTAAGATTTTGAGGGGAAAAATAGGGACCTGGTCTTCTGATTCCCTCAGCATCTTAGACAAATCTCTTGATTGCCCCCTTTTTCCCATTCTTAAAATATCCGTTGGATAACATCACTCCCCTGCCCAGCACCCCAATGGCATCCCTTCACACTTTGAATGAAATCCAGGGTTCACCAAAGCCCTGCATGATCTGGCCTCTTTGACCTCATATGCTGTCACTCTCCCCTCCCTTGCTTTTCCCTCTAGCTGAACACTCTTCCCTTTGATACTTGCTTCTTTCTTCAATTTATTCAAGTCTCTCTTCAAATGTGACCTCTTCCCTGAAGCCTCCCATGACCACCTGGTCCAAAACAGCCCTTTGCCGCTCCCTTTTCTCTGACCCTGCTTTATTTCTTTATCACACTTACCATTACTTGGGTTTCTATAGTATCAATATATATATGTTTCTTTATTAATTGTCTATGTATCCCCCACTCGAATATAAGCTCCATAAGGGCAAGAAATTTTGTTGTATTTATGACTTTGCTCCTGTTTGGCATGTAAGCAATTAATAAATAATTGTTGAATTAATTAGATAAATGTCACAAACAAGGCATTGACTCCTCTAAGTGTTGCAGAACACTTAGCAAAAATACTAGAAGTCCTTTAAGGTAATTCAAGTCAATCAATATTTTATAGGTAGATGGTGATCCTGGAGATCATTGGCTCCTTTTATCCTCACAGAAATTCTAAGCTGAATCCTGTGCTAGAAGCAGGGCCAGTTTTGACAAATTCACATCCCAAACAAGATATGAAAATTTTCAGTCTCACAAATTTCCCTATGCCCCTTTCTAGTCACCTCCACCATCATAAGCAACTTTTGTTATGAATTCTGTTATTATAAATTACTTTTACATTCCTAAACATCATATAAATGAATTCACATGGTATGTACTTTTGTGTCTGGCTTCTTTTTTGCTCAACATGCTATCCGTGATATTCATCCACGTTGCTGAGTATATCTGTTGTTCATTTCTTTTCATTCCAAGATGGCATTCCATCATATGAATGTTGACCATGTGTTTATGCACTTTCTTATTGATGGACACTTGCATTGTTTCCATTGGGGGGCTATTTTGAATAAAGCTCTCGTGAACATTCTTACAGGTTTGCCTCATTTTGAGTCCTATGAATTTTCTATGAAAATCTGCTTTTGTGCCCCAGTGCTGAGAGAAGTTGGCAAGGTTATGGGGGTCTGTGTCTGATGTGCAGGCTGCCTGAATCCCAGCAAGTGCCTCCCCCAGACAGCTCCACAGGACGCTGACCTGCCTCCCACTCTAGAAAATGAGAGTCCATGCAAATCAATGAGCCCTCAGGTGCACTTTCAGTGTTTTTAGATCCTTAAAAGAGGCTCTGTGGAATGCCTGCTGCCATTGCTGTTGTATTCCCCTCCCCCTCTCAGCTCCTCACCCCTGTACAAGTTGACTCTTATCAGCCACTGAGCATTATGCTATCAGGTTTAAATATTAATGAATAAGAGTCTTGTTCAGAGCCTGATAAAATATTTATGTGTTTCCATGGGGCAGCGGTTTCCATCTAGACTTTTCAAGGCGTTTTTCTGAGACACCTGTCATAATCATGAGGTACCCAGAATGAGGCAGATGATACAGCCAGAGAACATCACCTTGTGGAGCACGCTGCTTTCTAGGGATGGGGAGGAAGGAACACACAGAAAAATGTGTATTAGCAGTATCTGGATCAGGAGAAATCTGCATGTGCTGATGAGATGGATTAAAAAAAGAAGTGTCTATTTATTGTACTCCTAAAGGTGTGACTCCAAAGCGGATAGTGGGAAAGAACTTGTTAGAATGAAGAAATCAGTCTTGTGAGAGTCACAGGTTTTGTTTTTGTTTTTTGACACTGATATGATGACTGTGCTGATTTCTTTAAGTTATCACACCAGCTATAAAATTATGGAGGAGGATTAGAGGCTAGCCAGGGCTTCTCCATGAGGAATAGAGAGCTAGCTACTTCAAAAAAATTATTTTCCCCTAAGGTAGAGGTTCCTTTTGAGTTGAGTTCTGGAAGAGGTATGACTCTTTGACTAGCAACGGTAGTGTGGAAGGACATTTCCTGAGAGACCGAATAACTTGAGCAGATATTTGAGTTATAGTCGAAGTGCTGTTATGGCTTGAGTAAGGTGAAGAGGTGGGGAGGGTCAGAGCAGGGCACATTTGCAATAAGTGATAAAGCAGGAGAGTTCCAGGCCAGCTTGTCAAGGACACAAGAGTGTGGACTTTAGTCTGTTTGTTGTAGGGAACCATGTAACTTTTTACCAGAGATTGGGTTAGATTTTGAGCAATTCTTGATAAGTACATCCAGCTAGGGCAAGGCCTTTTTATGTCCAAGGCACTTTCAGAATATTCTCCTGTGTCCTGCCTAGTCTAGAGACTCTGTACAGTCTACTCTAAAGGAATTAGACAATATCCTCCTGGAATTGACCACAATAGATCCTACCAGCCACCTGCTTGCACCCTATAACAGTACGTGTGACTCAGAATGCTCCGAGTCAAATTGAATTCTTAGGCGGTATGCTGCATCCTCCAATCACTTTCTGGGGTCCAAGTGCTCCTCTATCTCCTGAATCCAAATCTGGGTCAGTATACTTCAGATGTGGGTTACCAAGCAACAGAGGATTAAGAGATAAGGCTGATAGACCATCCCTGAAGAACTCAGGCCTACTCTGATCAGGCTGCTGGGCAATGACTAAAGAGGGTACAGGTCACACAGACTGATAACCCGTACACAGGACTACAAAGCCACCTTCCAGGTATGTTCTTTCAGATTGCAGGTTCCTATTCAAAATGTCCCCAGTGGAATGATTAAAAAGGAAGTGTTGAAGAGTATTATTACAATTAAAAAAAATGTCCCCAGGATATGAATTTTTTAACTCATAATGAATATAGAGAGGCAGTTGGAAGGGGAGTTAAGCCTATCGGTCATCTGTACTTCATGATGTTTGTAACAAGGAAGAGACAATTGTGGAAGTGATGGCTCTGGGGGAAATCAGTCTTCACTGCTGCAGTGAGAAGCTTTGCATGTGTATAGATTAGCCAGAAAGTTCTGGAGTTCTGTTGGGGAGAAGAAATGTCTTGGTGTGAGAATGGGAAAGGGCACGGGAGGGCCTCTATGAGAAACTTCAGGATTCTGCCCAGGGCTTTGCTGGTTGGAATTACTCTCTTGCTGTCCTAGGCATTTATGCCAGAGTAACAGTGGAAACACCCAGGAAAGAATGCTCTGGGCCTTCCCATTGCCATCTGTCTAGGCTGGAATGTCAAACTATGAGTCGACACTGCCATCTCTCCATCATGATTTTCCAAGGGTAACTGGGGGTCCTGGAAAAGACAGAAGCAAATGTCCTAACTAGGGAAATAGTACAGGCCTGAAGGTGTGGTCTGCGCAAAAGGTGTGATGAAGGCCTGAAGTGTTGGTCTTGCAAGACTCCAGATCAGCATGGTCCTTCTTGGCTCTAATCTAAGATATTCCTGATTTTCTGCGTGATGTGGAGTCTCTCCAAGGGCCACATCAGCTGTAGTATTTCCTCTGAACAGGTGAACAGAATGTGTGCGTAATTGAGTGCCTTTTCCAAATGGACACCTCGATGATTCTGTGGTTGTGCCAAGGCTGGTAATGACTGTCTGCTTTTGGATGTTAGTATCAACTCAGAAGATCAAGTAAAGAGGAAGCAGAAAAAATAATGCGTAGCATGAGACAGGAAAGGGTGGAGAGTAGTGTCCTAGGTACCCAATTATCTGCGAGTGAAAAACTGGATGAAAGAAGATCAAATAACCACCCATGGCAATCTTTACCTGCAAATATTGCTGACTTCTAAGGCAGCTGGGAAGAGAATAGAAGGGTTGAGACATGAAGGCTGCTGTCGTTGTCAGTCTGAGGAATATTAATGCAGGCTTGACACACCAGAACACGTAGCTACACCAGAGCCACGCAGATAGCAGCAGTAATATGCGGTACAAATCCCTTTCGCACTTCCACACACTTTCTTGTTTTTGTTCATAATATTAGGCATATATGTGAGACAATCTATTGTTGCAAAGCTACACAAATATAGACCTAATTTTAAAACTAAGTATAAAGAAAAGAAGGAGCTATTCTAAAATATTACCGGTAGTGGAATTATATAAGTGACTTTTCTTTTTTAAATTTATCCATATTTTCCGTGATTGCTATAGCAAGCATTTCTGTGGTAATCAAGATAACATTAAGTAAAAAATCTATTAAAGAGGTTAAGTAGGGAGACAAAAGAGGCATGGGTCGAGGAGAGTACGATCGTATAGGAGAAAAAAGAAAAGATGTTGGAAGATGAATGAATGATCAAAAAATTAGTTCTTCACAAGGTGCTAGTTTCTGCATTTTATTTTTTTAATATCAAAACATATTTTTATTTATATTGAATTTATTGGGGTGACATTGATAAATAAAATTATTTAGGTTTCAGGTGTATAATTCTATAAAAATCATCAGTATATTGTCCTGTGTGTTCACCACCCCAAATCAAGTCTCCTTTCATCACCATTTATTGCTTTTCCCTCTTCTACCTCCCTCCACATCCCCTTCCCTCTGGTAATTACCATACTGTTGTCTGTGTCTATGAGTTTTTTTCTTTGCTTAATCCCTTCACCTTTTTCACCCAGCACCCCTCCCCTTTGACAGCTGTCTGTCTTCTGTATCTATGAGTCTGTTGCTATTTTGTTTATTAGTTTATTTTGTTCATCAGATTTCACATATAAGTGAAATCATATGGTACTTGTCTTTCTCTGACTGGCTTATTTTACTTAGCATAATACTCTCCAGGTCCATCCATGTTGTCGCAGAGGGTAAAATTTTGTTCTTTTTTATGGCCAAGTAGTACTCCATTGTGTAAATGTACCACCACTTTTTTTATCCACTCATCAGCTGATGGGCACTTGGGCTGCTTCCAAATCTTGGCTATTGCAAAAACGCTGCAATTAATATAGGGGTGCATATATTCTTTCAAATTTGTGTTTGAGTTTTCTTCGGATATATTCCCGGAAGTGGAATTGCTGAGTCATAAGACAGTTCTATTTTTAATTTTTTGTGATAACTCCATACTCCTTCCCACAGTGGCCGCACCAATCTGTATTTCTGCCAAAAGTGCACAAGGGTTCCCTTTTCTCTACATCCTTGCCAGCACTTGTTTATTGATTTTCTGATGATAGTCAATCAGACAAGTGTGATGGGATATCTTATTGTGGTTTTAATTTGCATTTCTCTGATGGTTAGTGACATTGAGCATCTTTTCATGTCTATTGGCCATAAGTATGTCCTCTTTGGAGAAGTGTGTATTTGGATCCTTTGTCCATTTATTAATTGCCTCTTGTTTTTTTTTTTTTGGTGTTGAGTTTTATAAATTCTTTATAAATTTTGGATATTAATTCCTTATCAGACATATCATTGGCTTATATGTTCTCCCAATCAGAGGGTTTGTCTTTTCCTTTTGTTGATATTTTCCTTTGCTGTGAAAAATAGTTTTTAGTTTGATGTAGTCCCATTTGTCTATTTTTCTTTTGTTTCCTTTGCTCAAGGAGATATATCAGAAAAAATATTGCTATGAGAAATGTCCAAGATTTTACTGCCTATGTTTTCTTCTAAGATTTTTATGGCCTCAAGCCTAACATTTAAGTCTTTAATCCATTTTGAGATTATTCTTATGTATGGAGTAAGAAGGTAGAAACAGACACATAGATCAATGAAACAGAATAGAGAGCTGAGAAACAAACCCACGCCCTTATAGTCAATTAATATTTGACAGAGGGGGCGAGAACATACAATGGGATAAATGTAGTCTATTCAATAAATAGTGTTGGGAAAATTGGACAGATAGTTTTTGCATATTATTTTCATTATTATTGAATATCATATATTTATTGCCCTCTAAAAGACCTGGAAGTTTCTATTAGCATGAAACAAATTGCGAATACTAGCCAAGTGTCACACTTCCAAGGCCTTAATGCCATCCTGTGGACAACAACTGGAGGGCCCACTGCTGGCTGCCAGTGATCCTCAAAGAATTACCAAAGTACTAACAGAGAACACTTGAAACCTGGGCGGCCGCATCTTTCCCACAGTGTTTAACGTTTATTCTTGCAGCAGCTGGGCCATCCTTGTGCATCTCATCTCTGAAGTATGGAACAGGAGCCAACAAAGACTGTCAAGAGTTAGAATGGTGAGATTTTCCCAGAGAAAAGCCTGTTCTGTTCTCATCCATGCCTCTGCTGGCTGCTCGCCGGCTCTAGACGCTCTGTGGCTGAGGCTTTGGAGAGGCAAATGTAGTTTTCATTTTACAACCACCAGCCTTTTCCAGAGGCACTGTCAGGTCTGTGCTTTAATTGGCTTCTGTTGAGGGGTCCAAGGTCAGGCCTCTCTCCCAGAGCAAAAGTTGCTATTTACCTCTACCCACCAGGATCAATATAAAGCAAATGCCAGAGAACTACACTCCCCACTGGCATTACTTGCGATGTTGTTTGTAATCATTAAAGTTCCAAATTCTTTTTTATATCTTAAACATTATGTTCTTAGGTTATAAAAGTAATACACACTCATTGAAGCAAGCCTAAAGAAAAAATGTTATTAATGTCTACCTCCTGTCCCTTCCATCTTCCTGACAAAACCACTATTAAAATTCAATGTGAATTCCTTTACTCCTTTTCTATGTTCAAACAAACACATGTAATTATTTTCTACTTCATATGTAGATGGGCTCATATAATACCAGTTACTCTGTTGTTTGTTTCTTTTGACTTATATATACATTTAATTAATTCAATTTATTATTTTTAATAGCTATTCATATTCCTTAGTATAAAATTCCATAATCTTCCCCAATATTTCTGTATTTATAGATATTCCAGGTTTTCCTCCAGTTTTTTTACCTACAAATTATGCCACAACAAACATTCTACATTTGTCCTTACACTTTGGTTTTTATTTTCCTAGGAATATTCCCCAAATTGGCATTTCTGGGTCAAAAATAATACTCACAATTTTAATTCTCACTGTGGGTCTCCCCTACGGCAGTTGTTTGCCTCTTTCCTTTTGTCTTTCTGTCCCCTCTCCCGCAGCCTTTTTCCAGGGCAGCCTGTGTATTTAGGCAGGAGAACCCTGCAGTGAGAACTCATCCTTGCCAAGTGTGGATTTTATCAGCTCAGTGGGGAACAGGGTCTGCATATCTTGGTTGCATTATGTCTTTATTGCTTCTGGTTGGCCAGACTGTTTACAATTCCCCTTGCTCATTTATTCCATGCTGTGGAATTATATACATGGTCTTCCTCTGTAGCAGGAGCAAAGTGTGAGATCATTGCGGGGATGGGGGTTGCTCAGAGAGAATAGGCTGTTATACGATGCTTTTTCACAACGCCCTATTTGCTATGTTTTTGTTATGCTCTTTCTTTAATAGCTGGATCGAGAAAAATTCTTCAATTCCAGCTCAATGTTCTCCCTGTATTTTGAGGGATTTGGGATTTGGGGACTTTTATGAGTATATAGTCAATCAGCTACAACTGATTACTTGACATGAGAATAATTAGTTGAGAAGGTAAGGGTCTTGGAGCTTAAGAATCAGTGCCAAGCAACAGATGTGAACATTTTTAAACAAATGATTCTAACAAACCTGGTATTAGGAGTGAACTTCCCAGGACTACGTGCCTTTCATTTTTAGTTTTGCTCTTGTTTGGATGTGAAACTTCAGTCCAGTCCACTACACTAGAGAGGAGCAGGCTGCTCCTCTAGTCTCCAGGGCTGGAGAACCTGTCACAGGAGCTTTAAGGGAAGGTGGTGAGTACAAACAAGTGAAATATAAAAAGTGAACTGACAAAATGGTAAGAAGTAAATGAGATTTTAAAATCCTCAGCTGAAGGCTGCTGTATAACCAGTGGGCCTGTGAGCTCATGGTCATTTTATGGAAATCTTGATCTCTGAGCCACATTAGAAATGCAATTGTGAGTCTGTGTGCAGAATACAAACATTAGCTAAGCAGAGGGAAAGAAATTATGAAGTCCTGTGGCAGACATTTTGCTATTGTCTTCTATAACCCATGCTACAATTTTTACTTGGTAGCTTTGAAATGGATTTCTATGTCCTAGATTGAAAACTAAAGGAAGAAAACCAGAATAGAAGTTATTGCAATTAATTTCTAAGAAGAAACATTATAGTTTGAATATGTATAAATGTGCAGAATAAGCATTAGCTTTTGTGTTAACACATACCTCTACATAAACTTTTAATTTTCCAATATGAACTGACCAGTAATAATGATAGCAACCAGTCCCTATAATGGGTTTGTCTTTTATAACTTAGGGATTCTATAATATATCTTAACTGGTGTCATAGTTAATAGTTAATAATAAGGAGAACTATATCTTATACTGTTTGCAGCGTCATTTGCGTCTGTAAAGATTATCCTTAAAGAGATTGATTTTTTCAGTAAAAATAGTTTAAGGTTAAATATAATATAAGACATTAAGTATCTGCTTCTGTCTATTATGGACTACCCAGTAGTAGACCATTGTTCCCATAGGGGACATCTAGAAAAGCTACATTAAAAAATTTATTTGAAAGCATAAAAGAACTACCAAGACAGCTAGAACTTGAGAGCTAAAACCTCAAAGAGAACAAGAACTCTAGTGTCCCACATTCTAGGTTACTTTTTCCCTTGAGACAGTTAGTTACCATTTTTTTAAGTAGAACCTGAGGAAAAGCTAAGAACCCAAGCAAAAAGCAACAGCTAAGGGTCAGAAAAGCAGAGCAGAACATTCTGATAGGGCTGGGATGGGGGGTGCGGGGGGAGAGAATTCAAGGATACTAAATGAGCCAGGACATGAGAGGCCATGATCTTGGAAAAAAAGAGGCACAGAGAAATGAGTCCAATGATCTGAGCAATTTTCCTTCCAAGTCATTCACTAATTTATAAGTACCACATATCAAGAAGTAAAAAAAGCCAAACAGAAAGCAGATGCTAAATAGCCAAGAAGCTAATGAGAGCTACTCACAGACTTGCTGTGATGCAGAGATAGAAATTAGAGTGTAGGGTTCACCAAAGTGAAAGGGCCTCAAAAACACTATGATGGTTAATTTTATATGTTAACTTGAGTGTGCTGTAGGATACCCAGATCTGGTTAAAAATTATTTTGAGTTGTACCTGTGAGGGTGTTTCTCAGAGAGATTAGCATTTGAATTGGTGAGCTGAGTAAAGCAGTTGTCTCTCCCCAATGTGGGTGGACATGATCCAATCTGCTGAGGGCCTGGATAGAACAAAATGTCAGGGTAAGGTTGAAATTGTTCTGCTTGACTGTTGAGCTGGGACGTTGATTTTCTCCTGTCCTTGGCAATCTTGGCTCTCAGGCCTTCAGACTGAGACTGGCATCTTCACCATCAGCTGTCTGGTTGTCAGGCCTTTGAACTACACCATCATTTTCTTGGGTCTGCAGCTTGTAGGTGACAGATCATGGGACTTCTCAGCCTTCATAATTACATGAGCCAAAACCTTTACAATAAACCTCTTTTATTTATATATAAATTATCAGTCCTGTTTCTCTGGAGGATCCTGACTAATACAAACACACTAAGCTTTCAGTTGGGACTCTGGCGGGAACTTGCTTAAGGAGTTAGCCCAGAAATAGAACTTGTCTTAGAAAATATTGAAATCCAGTTCCTAATCAAATCAGTCACTGTTTGGATTAAAGCGATCTGTTTTTATTTTAACACCCTAGCAGAAGCTGAAGAACATGCTTATTGGAAAAGAGAAAGTGATCCAGAGCCTTTATATTTTTAATACATGGTTTCAGATATTTAGTGAAACAAAAGAATGAAGGCATACCAGGATATAGTTTCCAGAATATGGTTCAAAAAGAGCGAATTCAAACTCCTTAAGTTGAGAAGACAGTTTCAAGTCTAGGAAGACCAAGGCAGCTAGAGTTTGTAGGACAGAGTATCAGAAAGAAGAGAGGGGCACCAGGCATGGTAAATACATGAAAAAATGCATAAGATTTTTATTATTATTTATACCTCTTTTAAATATAATTGACAGTTTTAAGAAAAATTAAAACATGTATTGTGGGGTTTATAGCATAGGTAAAAGAACATGTATGATGGTAACAGCATGAGGGTTGGGAGGGGAGACATGCAAGTATATTGTTGTAAGGCTTTTTATACTACATGTGAAGTGACAGATAATCACTTGGGGGTAGACTGCGATAAGATAAAGATGTATCCATAAAAACAAAAATAATGACAAACAAAATACAATTAAGGAGAGCCAATAAGCCAACAAAGAGATAAAATGAAATCATAAAAATACTTAATTCCCCTAAGAGAAGGCAGATGAGAAGTGTAAAGGGAACAATTAAGAGATGAGATAAATAAGACTTCCAGTCAAGATGGCAGCATACACAGACATGGCTTGCCTCTTCATTCAACCACATCAAAATTACAACTAAAATATAGAACAACCATCACTCAGACCATCCAAAATTAAGTTGAATGGGAGTCTGATAACTACAGAATTAAAGAAACCACATCCATCCAGACTGGTAGGAGGAACACATATATGAAATGGACTGGTTCCACACCCACAAGTGGTGGATTTGGGAGGGATGTCTTGGGAGTAAGGAGTACCAGCCCCACATCAGGCTCCTCAGTCCAAGGTTCCATTACCAGGAAGATAAGTCCCCACAACTTCTGGCTGCAAAAAACCAGCAGGGATTGAGTTAGTGGAAGAAATTGCTGGAGCCCCGAGCAGTTCCTCTTAAAGAACCCATGCATGGACTCACCCACTCAGACTCTCTCCCTCTGGGCTCCAGCACTGGGGTGGCAGCTTGGAAGCTACCAGTGATGTGCTGGAGAGACTGAGGTAACTGGTATCAAGGCGTGCAGAGGCCATTGCCCTTTTCTGGACGCTCCCCCCACAGAGCCACAGAGCTACAGAGCTGGCAAGCTGGTGACATATCGGAGACTCCATCAACATGGCTAACAAAGTTTGACCTGCCTCGGAGATGCCCTGGGACTCCAGCCTGCCCAACTTACAGACCCAAGCTGCTTTTTCATATGAATGGCAGGTCTTGGCTCATGCTTCACAACTTCCTCAATTCTCTCAAACAAGCAACAGCTGGCCTCAGTGAGCAGCAGGCTCTGCGCTAGCAGCAGCCAGCCTATATTCACAGTTTGGCTTCACCTGGGAATCTCCAATCTCAGCACAAGTAGCAGCCAACTCAGGTTGCATTATAACTCATGCAGGGTGGTCCTAAGCAAAACACAGGTGGGGGCTGAGCTTGGCCTGCACCACCTGGGAAACCCTAGGCCAATGTACCCAGTGGACAGCTACAGACCATGTAGGAGCACCACCACCCTGCCCCTGCACAGCTGATCCTCCACGGACAGTGGAGATTGGTGGTAAGTGGTCACAGCTAATCCTTGCAGCTGACTGGCCTCACTAGAGCTGTTTTTAAAAAGCTAATAGATAGCAAAATGAAAGTAAAAAATACAAGAAAAGGAACATAGAACAGGTTGGAAAAGTAAAACAAATAGTAACATACTAGATTTTCAATTCATTTATGTCAGTAATTATCTTAATATGTTATTCCAATTAGAAGACAAATACTATCGAGTTAAAGAATAGACATTAAAAACAATTATTAAAATATATTTAACTGAAAATCTCCTTATTTTTTAATTAAAATTTTTTTCAATTATACTTTACATTCAATATTATTTTGTGTTAGTTTCAGGTGTACAGCATATGGGCTAGACAATCATATACTTTATAAATTGTTCCCCTGATGTTTCTAGTATGCAACTGGCACTATACCTAGTTATTCCAGTATTATTGACTATATTCCCTATGCTGTACTTTACATCCCCATTACTATTTTGTAACTACTAATCTGTAGTTCTCAGTCCCTTCACTCTGACAACGATCAGTCTATTCTCTATAACTATGAGTCTGTTTCTGTTTTGTTTGCCCATTTATATTGTACTTTAGGTTCTACATATAAATGAAATTGTATACTTTTGTTTGTCTTTCTCTGACTGATTTATTTCACTTAGCATTATACCCTCTGTGTCCATCCATGTTATCACAAATGGTAAGTTTTCTATCTTTTGTGTGTGTGTGTGTGACTGAGTAGTATTCCATTATGTAAATGTACCATCATTTTTTTATCCACTCAACTACTGATGGGCACTTGGGCTGCTTCCAGATCTTGGCTATTGTAAGTAACACTGCAATGAATATATTCATTGGGATGCATATGTTCTTTCAAATTAGTGTTTTGGTTTTCTACAGATATAGTCCCAGAAGTAGAATGGCTGAGTCATAAGACAGTTCCATTTTTAATTTTTTGAGGAAACTCTATACTGTTTTCCACAGTGGCTGCACCAGTCTGCATTCCCTCCAACAGTGCACAAGTGTTCCCTTTTCTCTACATCCTTGCCAGTACTTGTTTGTTAATTTGTGTTAATTTGTTGATGATAGCCATTCTGGCAGGTGAGAGGTGATAACTCATTGTGGTTTTAATTTGCATTTCTTGATGATTAGTGACATTGAGCATCTTTTCATGTATCTATTGACTATCTATAGGTCCTCTTTGGAGAAGTGTCTATTTAGGTCTTATGCCCATTTTTAAATTGGATTATTTGGGGTTTCTCTGTTGTTGAGTTGTATGAGTTTTTAATAAATTTAGGATATTAACCCCTTTTCAGATGTATCATTGGTGAATATGTTCTCCCATTCAGTGGGTTTCTTTTCATTTAGTTTATGGTTTCCTTTTCTCTGCAAAAACTGTTTAGTTTGATGTAGTCCCATTTGTTTATTTGTTGTTTTTTGTTTGTTTGTTTCCCTTGCGTGGGGAGATATGTCAGAAAAAATATTGCTAAGAGAAATGTCTGAAATTTTACTGCCTATGGATACCAGGATTTTTATGGTATCAAGTCTAACATTTAAGTTTTTAATCCATTTTGAGTTTATTCTTCTTGTACATGATAAAGAAGGTGGTCTAGTTTCATCTTTTGCACATCTGTCTATTCCCCAACACCATTTATTAAGTAAACTGTCTTTACCCCATTCTATGTTCTTGCCTCCTTTGTCAAATATTAACTCACCATATACACATGGGTTTATTTCTTTTTGGGCTCTGTACTCTGTTCTATTGATATATGCATCTGTTTTTGTGTCAGTACCATGCTGTTTTGGTTACTATGGCCTTGTAGTATAGTTTGATTACAGTTAGCATGGTAACTCCAACTCTGATCTCCTTTCTTAGGATTGTTGTTGCTACTCATGGTCTTTTGTGGTTCCTTATAAGTTTTTGGATTATTTGTGCTAGTTCTGTGAAATACATCATTGGTATCTTGAGAGGAATTAAGTTGAATTTATAGATTACTTTGGTTAGTATGGACATTTTAATGATAGTAATTCATCTTATCCATGAGCATGGTATATGCTTCTATTTATTTGTATCTCCTTCAATTTCTTTCTTCAATGTCCTCAAATTTTCCAAGTGCAAGTCTTTTACCTCCTTGGTTAAATTTATTTTTAGGTGTTTTTGATCACTCATAAATGGGATTCTTAGTTTCCCTTTCTTATAGTTCATTATTGGTATATAAAAATGCAACCAATTTCTGGAAATTTATTTTTGTATCCTGCTACGTTAGTGAATTTATTTATCAGTTCCAGTAGTTTTTTGGTGGAATATTAAGGATTCTCCATATACAGTATCATGCCATCTGCAAGTAATAATGACAGTTCTACTCCTTCCTTTCCAATGAGGATGCCTTTATTTCTTCTTCTTGTCTGATTGTCATGACTAGGACTTGCAATACTTTGTTGAGTAAGACTAGTGAAAGTAGACATACCTGTCTAGTTCCTGATCTTAAGAGAAATGCTTTTAGTTTTTCCCCATTGAGAATGATGTTAGCTGTGCGTTTGTCATATATGCCCTTTATTATGTTGAGATATGTTCCCTCTAAGCCCACTTTTCTCAGAGTTTTTATCATAAATGGGTGCTGAATTTTGTCAAACCTTTTTTTTTTTTGCATCTAGTAATATGATCATATGATTTTTATCCTTCATTTGTTTATTTGGTGTATTTATTTGTGGTTATTGATGAATCTGGCATCCTCAGAGTAAGTCCCACTTGATCATGGTGTATAATATTTCTAATGTGTTGCTGGATTCTGTTTGCTAATATTTTGTTGAGGAGTTTTGTATATATTTTCATCAGGGATGTTGGCCTGTACTATTCTTTCTTTGTAGTTTCTTCACTAGTTTTGGAATTAGAGTAACACTGGCTTCATGAAATGAGCCTGGGAGTCTTTCCACCTCTTGAATTTTTTGGAATAGTTTGAGCAGGATATGTGTTATTTCTTCTTTAAATGTTTAGTAAAATTCACCTGTGATGCCCTCTGGTCCAGGACTTTTGTTCGTTGGAAGTTGTGTTGTTTTGTTTTTGTTTTTTAGTTACTTCTTCAATTTTATTAGTTGTAATCAGTATGTTCAGATTTTCTTTCTTCTTGATTCGGTTTTGGAAGATTGTGTGTTTCTAGGAATTTATTCATTTCTTCAGCATTATCCAATCTGTTGGCATATGGTTATTCATAATATGTCCTTATAATCCTTTGTATTTCTGTGGTGTCAGTTGTTACTTCTCTTTCCTTTCTGATTTTATTTATTTGGTCCCTCTCTCTTTCTCCTCTCTCTCTCTCGTCTAGTTAAAGGTTTGTCAATCTTGTTTATCTTTTCAAAGAACCAGTTCTTGGTTTCATTAATTTTTTTGTATTTTTAAATTCTATTTCATTTATTTTTTTGCTCTCTGATCTTTATTATCTCCTTCCTCCTACTCACTTAGGACTTTGTTTGTTGTTCTTTTTATAGTTCCTTTAAGTTGCAAAGTTAGATTGTTTATTTGAGCTTTTTCTTGTTTCTTGAGATATGCCTATAATGCTAAGAATTTCTCTCTTATGACTGCTTTTGCTGTGTCTCAAAGATTTTGGGTTGTTGTGTTCTCATTTTCACTTGTTTTGCAGTGTCTTTTCATTTCTTCCTTGATCTCATTGTTAACCCATTCATTGTTTAGTAATATGCTATTTAGCCTCCATGTGTTTGTGTGTTTTTCACTTTATTTCTTCTGATTGATTTCTAGTTTCATATCTATGGTCAGAGAAGATGCTTGATTTGATTTCAACTTTCTTAAATTTACTGAGACTTGTTTTGTGTCTACATGTGGTCTATCCTAGAAAGTGCTCCACGTGCTCTTTAAAAGGATGTCTGTTCTGCTGCTTTGGGGTGAAATGCTCTGAAGATACCAATTAAATCTATTTGATCTAGTGTGCCGTTTAAGGCTGCCATTTCCTTGTTGATTTTCTGATGGGAAGATCTGGCCATTGATGTCAATGGGTGTTAAAATCCTCTACTCTGATTGTATTCCTATTAATATCTCCCTTTATGTCCTTCAAGATTTGCTTTATATATTTAGGCGCTCCTATGTTGGGTGCATACATGTTTATAAGGATTATATCCCCTTGTTATATTGCTCCCTTTATCATTATGTAGTGTACTTCTTTATCTCTAATTATAGCTTTTGTTTTAAATTCTATTTTGTCTGATATAGGTATTGCTACCCCAGCTGTTTTTTTCATTTCCATTTGATGAAATATCTTTTCTCTTCTCTTCACTTTTAGTCTGTGTGTATCTTTCATTCTGAGGCGGGCCACTTGTAGACAGCATATAATTGGGTCTTGTTTTCTTATCCATTCATCTACCCTATGTTTTTTTTATTAGAAAATTTAATCCACTTACATTTAAAGTGATTATTGGTTAAGTACATATTTATTACCATTTTGTTCTTTTAACTGTGTTCTTTTTTTGTTTTTGTTTTTTTCATTATTCTTCTTAAAGAAAACCTCTTTAACCTTTCTTGTAATATTAGATTGGTGGTAATGAACTCCTTTAGTTTTTTTCTTGTCTGGGAAGCTCTTTATTTTTTTCCTTATTCTTCAATTTTAAAATATAGCCTACTAGGTAAAGTAGTCTTGGTTGTAGGTCATGCTTTTGATCACTTTGTATATTTTGTGCCAGTTCCTTTGTCCTGAAATATTTCTGTTGAGAAGTGAGCTGACAGTCTTGTGGGAGCTCCCTTGTAGGTAACTGTCTTTCTCTTGCTGCTTTTAAGATTCTCTTTGTCTTTAATCTTTGCCATTTTACTTACGTGTCTTGGTGTGGGCCTCTTTTTGCTTATCTTGTTTGGGACTCTCTGAACTTCCTGGACTTGTGTGTCTTTTTCCTTCACCAGGAATGTTTTCAGTTGTATTTCTTCAATTGGTTCTCAATCCCTTGCTCTCTCTTATCTCCTTCTTGTACACCTATGATGCTGATGTTGTTACTCTCCATGTTGTCCCAAAGGTCTCTTAAACTATCCTCCTTTTGTTCATTTTTTTTAGCTGCTCATATTGGGTGCCCTCGGGTACCTTGTCTTCCAAATTTGATCATCTGCTTCATCTAACCTACTGTTTATTCCTTCTAGTGTATTCTGTATTTCAGTAATTGTATTTTTAGTTTATGACTGGTTCCTTTTTATGGTTTCTATGTGCTTTTTCATGCTTACTGTCTCTTTAACTTCTCATTGTTTCATTCATTGTTCCCCTAAATTCCTTCAGCATCCTTATAACCATCATTTTGAACTCTGTATCTGGTAGATTGCTTGCCTCCATTTCGTTTAACTCTTTTTCTGGAGATTTCTCTTGTTCTTTTATTTGTGGCATGTTTCTTTGTCTACCCATTTTAACTGTCTCTTTGTGTTTGTTTCTGTGTATTAGGTAGATCTTCTATGTCTCCCAGGCTTGGTTGGTGTCCTGTGGGATGCAGTGGCACTGTCTTCTTGATCACCTGAGCTGGGTACTTCAGGAATATCCCTTGTGTGCGTTATGTGAGTTTTCTGTGTAATTGGGTCTTGATTGTTGTTGGTCCGTTTGTGCATGGTGCTAACCCTCAGGCTCGCTGACTGTGAGGATCAGCCCCAAGCACAGTTTACTAGTTGCTGTGTGGGTGCTGACCACATGAAGTAGAATTTGCCTCAATAGGCTCTGGAGCCTTCTGAGATAGCCCTTTGGATGTGCCACTTGTGAAGATAACTGGATCCTTCTCTGATGTTTCTGAAGCTCACCTTTGGGTGTGTTGATTCTGGGGCTTCTTGGGAGGGACTCTGGTAAGGTCAATGTCAGATGCTGTTTGTGATTGGCCCTGGGCAACCTTTTTGGAGCAACAAAATGATCCACAATTTATAGCTGCCTCTGCTGGGACTGAGTGTGCTTGGGAAGGACTAAGCTGTGTGCCAAGGCTGGCTTCTACCAGTACCAAGCCCAGGGACAGCCAGTGATCCATCTCTGCCTGCCTCTACCTGCCTCTGCCTGCCCCTGCCAGTTAGGTTCAGTCATTGAAATATCCTCTCACAGTACTCAAGTTGCATGAGGTAGATTCTCAGTGACTCATCAGGTATGGGTGAATGGTGTTTGCCAGATTGATACAGGTTCAAACTCAGGGTCAGTACTGGGTCTGAATCTACTCAGTAAAAGTCCCAGAGCATATGAAGTCTAGATGCCACTTTCTGGGTGCCCGCTGACCTTTGTGGTGGGGTGGGGTCTCAGAGAGCCATGAGGGAGATGCCAGCAGAGTTTATCAGGCCCAAATAGACCAAGATTAGGCCATGTGAAGGGAGGGCTCTGCACTGGTGTGTGAGGAAAAAATGGCCCCAGTGGCAGAGCCACAAAATTCAGTCTATCCTGGACTCTTCCCAGACCTCCTAAAGAGCCTGAGCTTGGTAGGGCAGGGCCACCAGGAGTCAGGATGGTGGAACTAGTGGATCCTCTCTGTGTGTGGGGGAGGGGAGTAGGGGGTGCTTCTCAGGTTCACAGGAAGGTCGGGAGAATGGCCCCTGTCCCAGAGCCACAAAACTCAGTTACTGATCCCTCAACCCTAAGTCTGCCTGTATCTCTACACCCCAGGTCCAGGAAGCTGAGTCCTCCTCAGGGTGTAAGCTCCATGGGGGTGGGGCAACAGGGAGTTGGGAGGGTAGAGCTATTGCATTTCCCCCAGGCTAGCTGTTGCTCTTTGGAGGGGAGTTCTTTACCCAGGGAAGATGGCATCTAAGGGTTTTGTAGTAGAGTGACTCAGCACAGGGATCCTGGCAGCTGTTCCTTCAGCTGTCTCCCTAGGGCCACAAACCACATTCTCTCCTCACATGACTCTAGTCCCTTCCACCATCCCTCTGCCAGAGGCCAGGATGCATGGCTGAGAATGAGATTTTGTATGCTCGCACCTTAAGAGGGCATCTATGTCTCTAACGGACTCCTCTCTCTCTCTGGCTGATAGAATCCCAGCTGATTTTCATAGCCAGATATTATTTGGGCACCCCTTCCAAGCTCTGGTGTTTTGGGCTCCAGAGGCCTGCATGGGGTTATTACCTCATGCTCCTCAGGGAGAACCTTTGCAGCTGAGATGTCCATCTGGATTTTCAACTGCGGCCTGTGGGAGTGGGACCAGCTCTTTTCATGTCCCCACCCTTCCTACCCATCTCAGTGTGGCTTCTTCTGTAAATCCTTGGTTATAAGACTTCTCTTCAGTTAGTCTTCAGTTGGTTGTTCAGGCTGATTGCTCTATATATTTGTCGTAATTCCGGTTTGGTCCTGGGAGGAAGTGAGAATAACTTCCACCTACTCTGCTGACATCTTGGATGTCTCTGCAAAAACGATAAATAAAGTGTTCTAATTGGTGACAGAGTTTGCCCTAGCTTTTATCACTTTAGAGTACCATTCTTTATTAGTGGGTAGCCACAAAGAAATATTTGATTTAAGGGAAAATAAAGAAAAACTTTAAAAATATTTAAGTCCCTGGCTTAAACTGAGTTGTGGTTTGAAATGAGCCTCCTTACTTGGGATTGGGGCTTATAGGGGGCGTTGACAGGTGGCCTGTGATACCCTCTCCTATTTTTGTCTGTAAAATATTACATACTTATATATGTTTTTAAGATGAGGGTCTATAATTCCATTAGTATCTCATGTCCAAAAAATATTTATGAATCATGGTTTGAAAAATAAAAAAATTGAATGTTGTTTGAAGTGTCTAATATCACACTTCTCTAAAATTGATTTATAATGAATGATTCAAATGACTTGGTATATAGGTATGTACATGAGCCTCATCATGGGAGCTGGGAGTAACAATTATGCCAGGGATTTATGTGGTTAAAAGTCTGATGAAAGTCCTATATTTCCTTTGGCTGAACTGGGGTTCTCATGGTATGATTTCCAGATCAGCAGCTGCAGCATCACCTGGGAACTTAATGGAAATGCAAATTCTCAGGCCCAACTGAATCAGAACTCTGGAGGTGGGGACCCGCAATCGGTGTGTTTTAAGGAACTCTCCCAGTGGTTCTGATGTGCACTAAAGTTTGATAGCCACTGTGTTAAACTATATTTAGAAAATCCTATTCTCTACTCCCTGCTTCCAGAGCAAGTTTAGGACAGTTTGTTAAAGAAGTGGCTTCAGAATAAACAGTCTAATGGTGATAGCTGGTATTTTTCATCTTTATCCTCAAAGAGCCAGAATTGTTCTCACACAAGTGTCTTGGGTTGCACAGCAACAGAGAACAACAGTTTAGAGAAATTGCATGTCCAACTAAAATTGGAATTTAGAGACATAGCATGTAAGTTCACTTATAAAAATCCTGACCAGGAGGCTTTTCAAGGATGAGCCCCTGTAATTCCAAGGACCTTGGATCTCTGCTTCCTTGAAGACTAGAACATTTGTTCTCATGAACAAGCTGACCTTTAGGGACACAGTTTTATTTACTTTTTTTCCCACTGTGTGGCACTCTCACAAATGTCTTTTAAAGGAGTGCTCAATATTACCATGGATCTGTTTGCAAGAGAGACTAATGAATTCACCCAGCCTATGTTCTGAGCACCCTACAGGACAGAGGTATCAGCTGTGGGAGCATAAAACTTGAGCTGTCTAAAACCACCCTCTCAAACCTTCAAATGATCATTGTCTTTGGTCCTTTTGGTGTCTGAAGCTTGATCTGTTGTGACACCTTACTGTTTCACTAAGTAATAGCATAGAGTTCTTCACAGCAATTCTCATCAAAGGACGGCAACCAAGTAGAATTCATTCTTGGCTCTTAATAGTTTTCAAATGAGAATTTTATTGCATATTAATTAGCACTAATTGACAATTTGTGACTGGTTTTTATGGAAATCATGCATGTATAATTTGAATAATAGTACCTAAGTGCTTTGAGGTAACAATGCAACTCTGGGATGTTGGTAAGGGTATTAGTATGTTGCTGTTGTTTATTGTTTGGTTTTTTTCATTCCCAACTCCAGTCCCTGGCAAAATTGTTGAATACTAAAAGGTCTCTAAAGTCCATCTATAAGGTGGTAGTGACAGCCCAGTTTGTGTGGTTGTGTCAGCTTATGCCTGAGAGTTCAGAAAAAGTCAGCAAAATACATCAGAGTAGGGCTCAGAAAGCAGCAGATCCTCCCATTGTATCAGAAGGAGATACCCTAGCCCTCCTTCATGGACCAAACCTCCTGTTTCTCCTGAGTTATAGTGGTATCTAGACAATCCTGAGGGTCATTCCGAGGAGTCTAGGACTCCTATTCTATATAATGTTTTCTAAATGTCTTTGGTCCACTTCAACAAATAGATACTGATCATCAACTTCATACCAGGCACTGTGCTAGGTACTAGAGCAAGATCATGTTGGCTTGTTCCCTGCCACATCCCCAGCTCTTAGCATAGTGACTAGCACATAATAGTTCATTATGGTCTCTACAATTAAGGATCTATAATTCATTATTTTTACCAAATCTGATTTTGAATACAGTATAAAAAATATTCTTTGTGTTAGAAGATATGTTAATGATTCATAACTTGGGATTCTGTTAGGAAATTTAGAGAAACAAGATAGATAACCTCAGTTACGTGCCCCTAGTCTTCTGTACAGATGATTCTTATACACCATGGAAATGAAAGAAGCTGATGATTATTGACGATCTAGCTTATATTTGCATATATCATATGACTTAATCACCAACAAATTCTTTGAGATGTAAATAGTATCATCCTCATTTTATTGAAGAGGCATCTAAGAAATAAGAGATGACTTAGGTAACTAACTGAAGCCACAGAAAATGTTGGCATTGAGACTTAAATTCAGCCTCAGGTTTGTCGGTGCAATGCTACTCATTACACCTGCTAGTCCTAGGATATGTGAAGTGAAACCAAATTCCTAGTACTGGGATGGAGCGCTGAATCAGACAAGGGCTCAGGGATGTGTCCTCTATTTAGCTGACCTACTGTTTACAGTAAACTTACTATTTACAACACTGTTTCCCAGATCCTATGGGGGACCCAATCCAGTAGCCTGATTCATTATAATTGTACCTAGCAACCAGAAAAGTTTAAATACTGTATAACAAATGGAGAAATCAGGTTTAGTAGAAGAAAAGTTACAAGTAGTATGAAACTAAGAGGTTGTGAACAACTTTGTATAATGTTGAGCAAAAATGTTCTCCAGACTGTGGGAAGATCGCTGTGTTCTGGGAAGCTTAGGAGGGGAGAGGCTTTGGAACACCGGGATCAGGAAAGGATGGTAGGACAGTTCAAAAAGTCATACAAAGCCCAAGGATCTCAGAACTCTGTTTTCTTTGGGATCCATATAAGATTAAGGGAATGCATGAAATCCGCTCTCCTTCCCTCCTCCCCACCCACCTCCACTCCTGACAAGGGACACCAAGTGAACCCATTCTGCTTTAAAATTCCCTAGGAGAGACGTGATGGGGGCAGCCACCTCTCCTCCTCCTGCTCTCCCTTCAGGTGAATAAAGCATCCCTGTGGGAGCCCAGCTTCAGGGCCCTTGGGGTGGCTATTCAGAAACCACGAAAGTGTGTGCAGACCTCTATTGGAGATACTTCAAAAGCTTTAAAAGGAAATTTTTACTATCTCTCCCTCTTTTGTAAGGCAAATATCAGGTTCTGAGAAGCAGATTAACTCAGTCCACTTTACCCTGTTGAGGAGAAAACGTACAAGTTCCAAGACTTACACTCTCTCAAGAGAGTATTTTTTCCCCTTCCAGTGGGTTTCTTATCTCCTTGGACCTCTTCCACAGACTTCTCACCAAGCCCTAAGCTGTTGCCCTTATGACCCTGCCTGCTTTCCCAAGCCCAGGCCTCCACCCCACCTGTTCCAAATGTGTGAAAGGCTATCTGTAACTTCCTTTAAAGGTTCTTTAAAGTAGTATAGAAAGAGCACTGAACTTGGGAGACCTAGAGTCTATTCCTACACTCACTGTGTGATCCTGAGCCTCTCAACCTCCATGGGGCTGATTTCTGATGCATAAAATGAAGAGATGAGATTGGACTTTTAGATATCTGAGGTTTCTTCCAGCTCCACCATATCTATTACTTCACTTTCTTTCCCTGGCTGAAGTATCTCTTCCTTGATATGCAATACTTTCCCACCCAAATTCATGTCCATGCTCTCTTAGGAAGTATGTACAACTGTGAACCATCTTCTCCACTGAGGACTTATATGGCAGGTGGTGTTAGGAGAGGCTGAATCCCCATTGCCCTGTGTGCATCTTGCTGTCCCCATGAAAAGCAGTGTACATATGCTCAGAGAATAGAAGTGAATTTACTATTAGTATAAGTGACCCATATTCAGGATGTTTGTAAATCTGCTACCAGAACATAACACAGTGCACTCAAAGGTAATTAAAAATGCATTTTACATTCCTTGCTGTTTATAATTACTCATGTATCTGCTGCCTACATTAGCATAGTTAACAGAGAGCTAATACCTCAGACAATATTGGTGCCAGAAGGAACCTTAGTGAACATCTCGTACAATGCTGTTGGTGGTGGCGGTTTGAATTCATACATTTTTGATGCATTTGCATGTGGTGTTGATTACACAGTTTATCTTTTTTAGTGGGTAACCTGAGGTTGAGTTACTTCAAGTAATGTATCTATTTGCTCATGTCGTATGGAAACCATTTTTCTAATCACTTAACACTTTTTGAAATCATTCAACTCTCTCCTCCCAATGAATGAGCCATTCACTGTTTCACCAGCTCTTGACATGTGAATCTCTGTGAATATGTGCTGACACTGGAGTTGAGTGCCTGCCCAGTATCACGTTATGTAGTTTCTGCAGTGGATATCCATGGACTGAAGGGGGACTTTGCCCTCAAAGTTCCATGCCAGTGAGTTCAGTCTGCTCAAGCAGACCTTGGAAATGTACTCAGAAATTTATACCCTAGGGAATTTATGTTCAGATGGACAGCCCTATTTTATTCACAGACTCTCCCAAGGATGATTTGGGCTTAAGATTGTTAGCCTTCTAGGATCCACAGTATTGACCAGGGTTTCTCAACCTTGGCATGATTGACATTTGAGGCCAGATAATTCTTTGTTCTTTGGACCATCCTGTGAATTGAAGGATGTTTAGCAGCGTCACTGGCCTTTACCTGCTAGATGTCAGTAGTACCCTCCTCTCTTTTTAGTTTTGACAACAACAATGTCTCCAGACATTGCCAGATGTCCTCTGGAGGTGCAAAATCACTCCAGTGAAGAACTATTGGTATAGATGCTCCAGGGAACCCATAGTAGTGAAGCTCTGGGCACTGAACATGAAAAGCCCATCAGACCATTTGGTGACTTATTGGGAGAAGTCAGTCCAGAGTGTCTGCTTCATGTAGGGAGGACATTGACTTCGGAACGTCCTGTGCAGATTTAGAGCCAGTTTCTCCACTTCTCTGCTCTTAAGTTTTCTCACTTGAAAATGAGGGATTGGTGTTGTTTACCTCCCATGATGCTGTTGTAGTGAGAAGACAATGAGGTTTTATATACACACACTGATATATACTTCAATATGATTTAAGGTTACACAAACATGGACTTGATAATTGTTCAAATATAATCTATCAATGTGGTACAGGACTCCCTGTGGCTTATACTATTACTCTTACATAAGAAGGCACAATAGGGAATGTTTAACTTTAAATAAAGAAAAAGAAAAATGGTGTTTTCAGCAATTTCAACTATATTAGGATGCAGATAGTTGTATTTTTATATTTACTTCTTAATTTGGCACTCATTTATCTGACTAAACTGCACAAGAATTTAAATATCTTGACTGGAGATAGTGGCTATTTATACTCTTGGGATTTCATTGTAATGAACCTGGTAAATAATTCAGGACCATATGAGAGGCCAAAGAATGGGCAGCACCTGGTGCTATATTGTTCATGCCTAAGCATGCAGAATCCAAAGATGGCATTCTACACCTGTCACTATTGTTCTGGCTTAAACACAAGTCCTATATTCTGTAGCTACTGAAATAATAATTGATATTTTTTTCCTCTTCCAATTTTTCTCCACAATAAAAGAAAGCTGTGCTAAGCTGTTTCAAAAACACAAAGCAAAAATGGTATCCTCTTATACATTTCCACTGGTAAAATTTCAAGTCTGTTTTCTGCATTAAGCAATAGATTTCTTTAAAGAACTAAGGACCTGTCTACCTTTTGTGTTGGAGCTAATTTGAGCCTTTCTGCATTAATACTTGGTTCTGTAAGGAAGAGCTTCTCTTTTAGATCACAATATCCATATTGCAAGCATCTTTTGGGAGAAAGAATGCCATTCTCTGGCCACTCACCCACTGTGTGGGCATTCCTAGAGTCTTCAGTTTCTCTCCCTACTACCTGAGTAGTCTATCCCACTTCTAGTACTCTAACAGTTTGAAAACAAACAAAAAGCTATTGGCAAAAGGCTTATGTATCCTCCTGTGACCCCAGCTGAATGGGCATAGAAAGTTCCCCCACTCCCTGAGAGAACAAGAGCCAGAGTGGCTAACAGACATTGCAGGCAGACAGAGCAGGACGCCAGAGTCCACCACCTCCCAGGATCAGACGGAGCTTAAGCCACGAGTTGCATGGAAAGACCTTGTAAGGGCAGAGGATTTCTCAGTAGGGAAAAAAGGAAGATGTGCCTCACATGTCTAAACTAAAGTTTTTACAGTGCTGGGCCATAAAAAGGATCTGAAGAGAGACTGTAGGGTTTTATATCTATAAAGCTTTATATCTAATTGTCAGATGTGCTTTGTCATTGTTTTCAAATTATTGCTTATTAAAGAGGTTTAAATGTATTTGTTTAAGTATATATTTAATCTTAAATCTTTGTTATATGTAATAAAGTATATAACTATATATATAATAAAAATGTAACTATATAATTAAAATATATAAAGCATTTGAATCTCTAATAAACCATTTATACATATATGTATATAGGTATATTTGTGTTTTTGTGTGTGTATATATATATAATTTGTATTTATATAATTGGTTAACAGGTTTAATTGCTTTCTTTTCCTTGGGGACCTGTGTGAGAGTGCTTGGAGCAGTGACTGCCATCTGGTGGCAAGCCAAAATCATCACTTTGTGGTCATTAAGATGCCCACTCCTAACACACATAATATGCACAGGCAACAGGGGACCAGAACCTGGAGGGAAGCCGATGAAGGAGCTCAGTGAAATAACCCTCCACTTCCACCTGAATGGGTTGTTCATCCCACGTTTTGAGCGAGGAACCAGCTCCAAAATGGTACCTTTGAAGAAAAGATTTGAGGTGCTCTTACATTTTAGTCAAAGATCTGCTTGTTACCTACCAGCCAGTACCCAAGATTAAAGAAGTGCGCAGCAAGAGGGCCATGTAATGACATGGAGCCTGAAATAAACTGCTCTGAATTGTGTGACAGTTTTCCTGGCCAGGAGCTGGATCGGAGACCCATTCATGATCTCTGCAAGACAACAATTGTAAGTAAGCAGCCATGGGTGTCAGAGCTGCTCAGAAATACATGTTGTTGGGGGCGGGGGAGGAGGAGGAAATGCTTATGAAGGACATGTGCTTCCAGCCTTTGGTGATGATGGGGGCAGGTCACGTTTGATCTACAGAAGAACCTTCATTCCTAACAGCTTCTCTTTCTTCTGTTCTCAGACGTCTTCCCACCACAGCAGTAAGACAATTTCTTCATTATCTCCTGTCCTCTTGGGCATTGTGTGGACTTTTCTCAGCTGTGGACTTCTTTTGATAGTCTTCTTTCTTGGCTTCACAGTTCGCTACAGAAAGAACAGGTAAGCAGGCCCGTGCCTCGTTTCTCATCTCCCACAGCCTGGATTATGAAACCCAGAGTGTTAGTATCATTTTGGCACTATAAGCAGATAGCTGGGATCCGTAATCCATAAAGCTTATCTCCTACTGTGGCATTAAACTATGTAAGAAGTTCCCTGCTAAATGGCCCTGGCCTTATGGTACAGTTCCCTCTTGAAAAGGAGAAAGACCTAGCCCAAGGTTGTGCTACCTACTACAAGTATCCCCTCTCAAAAAGAGAGTGAAGAGTCTCTCCTCATAAAGGAGGGTAAAATCCTTCTAAGAAGATGAGGTATTTATATTAAAAACAGAGCGTATGTAGAGGAATCTTCCAAAGCAACACTAAAGTTTATGGCAGCATAACTGGAATCAGTCTGAGTGGGTTAAGGTTTCTGCACAATAGTGAAGCCCTGCTACCTGGCTGTTCTGCTAGATAATTCCGCCTGGTTGGGAAGTCACTGGCTCATCAGGGTAAGGAGCTATGACTTCTGGGGTTGGCAAAAGAAACAAATGAGGACTCTCTTCTGAAGGGACTTGCAGAATCTTGCCTTCACTGCTATTTGATCCTTCCCTTAGGGACCGTTCCATCTCTTCACTCTAACGCTCTGCACCCTCATCCTGCCCCGCTATCCCAGGTTGCCTCCAGCCCTCTTTCCCTGCCCTACAGCTGTTTTTTTCTGGATAGAGCCCACATCAGATTTCAACAAATCCCTCAGAGAAGCCAAGCTTGTCTGGCCCCACTCCAGCCTTACACTTGGTAGTGATCAAGTGTATCGTGCTCCATTACCTGGTTTTGGCATTCAGACAAGGATCAGTCTGTTGAATTTGTCTAGCAGGCATTTTGGGGTGCCATTGGCCATTTGAAGCATGGAGGACACGAAATTTTTAAGCATCAGAGACTTGATCTGCTGGGTCAACTTCTACATGGCAGTGAAATGTTGCACACTGTCCTGAGTATACTCCTAAACATGCACCAGCCACTTTCATTCTCTTCCTCAGTTACACTTAAACACACTCTAATCGCAAGGCTCCGTAATATTCTCACTACCTAACAGTCTTCTCCAGATCTTCCCATGACTAGTTACTTCTCATTGTATAGGTGTTAGCTCAAATGTCACCTCTTCAGAGAAGCCTTCCCTGATGATCTTAACCTAATGTAGCCTCTACCCCATGGCCACCTGGCCACCACATCTCATTCCATTCCCCACCACTGTTTTATTTTCTTCATAGCAAGCATAACTCCCTGATATTACCATATTTATTGATTTACCTTTTTATTATCTGTATCCCCCACCAAATTGTGAAGACTGTGAACACAGGGACCTTGTCTGTCTTGTTCACCACTGTTTCCAACATATAGAACAGACTGTGGAATATAATAGGTACTTAGTAAAGATATTTTCAGGGATCCTAGGAGGAAGGAGATTTTAATCCTTTGGTGGCTGCTTCCAAGAAAATGACTAGAGCTCTGGCTGGTGTAACTTATTTGGTTGGAGCATCATCCCATAAACTGAAAGGCTGCGGGTTTAATCCCTGGTTTGGGCACATGCCTAGGTTGTAGGTTTGATCCCCAATTGGGACGCATATAGAGACAACCAATCAATGTTTCTCTCTCTTTCTCTCCCTCTCATGCCCTTTCTCTCTAAAAGCAATGAAAAAATGTCCTCAGGTGAGAATAAAAAAATTAAAAAGGAAAATGACTAGGAAAATCACACATTTCAAGCTCAAAGAACTATGGAGTCATCTTTTTAGCTGCAACACACTTCTAAATGCAAATTAATTCCTGATTGGCAAATAAGAAAATAATATTATTGGTTCATATGTAATTTTTTCCCCAGAAAAATCAATGGTTTAAAGAATTCAAGCACAAGCTTTCTTATAGTTGAGAAAGGAAGCCTTAAGCTAAGAATACAATGGCACTGCCTTCCATTACAACGAATAGCAGCTGATTTAATGGCTTCAAAAACCGGTGTCCTTCCTACAACATGAAGCTGTCTGGTGAAGCCATAGGAATAGATTAAGAAGCAGAAAAGATATTTCCCTTGTGCTTTAAAATAATTGATTGTTAAAGAAAGCACAGATCCAGAGCAGATTTTGATGGTAATATTATTTATAGGAGGGAAATGCCCTTGAGGACCTACATCTTGCAGATTTAAGACTATAAAAATCAGCTATGATCCTGGGTACAAATGATAGTGAACATTTACCAGGTGCTAGTATTTTAATGGGGATAGTTATTATGTTTATTAGTATTCTGATTACAAAGTTAAATATGTTTCAATTTTATGGCCCATGATATTTTTCCCAAAACACATTATTTTTATACATAATTTTGTACAGTGCAAGATTTTAAAATCACTTGTATATCCTGTTAAAATAGGAACACTTGTAAATAGTGTTGTAGTAGAACAACTATATTTGCTGTCTGTCTTGCTTGTTGTGGAAGCATGGCTTGGCATGAAGAATAAAATATTAAGAAGCACTATGAATGAAAACATATTTTGCAATTACGTAGTTTGCAAGCCCAGATAAGGAAAGATAAGATAACCCACTTTCAAAAGTGCTTTCTTAAATGATAAAATTTGTTCAAAGGTACAGAATCAGAGTTAGATGCTTCATTTCATTCCAGTTCTGTGGTCTCTGACACATTTGTGCCAGAGGAAAGAAAAACATTTTAATAAAACTAAGTGATATAATAATATTCAAGTTCAGTTGCATATATTACATTTTTGATAACATTTTAAAATGTAGTCTTAAGAGAAAATCAGTAAAGATATAGAAGACTTGAATAGCCCTGTCAACCAACTTAACCTAATGGATATCTACCTAACCCTTCACCCAACACCTGTAGCATACACATTCTTTCAAGTATACATGGAATATTTACCAAGGTAGCTCATATTCTGGGACATAGAAGAATTCTCATTAAATTTAAAAGGATTCACATCATACAGAGTAAGTTTTCTGATCACAATGGAATTAAATTAGAAATCCATAACAGAAAAATCTCTGGAAAATACTGAAATATCTGGAAGCTAGATAGAACACTTTAAAATAACTCATGGTCAAGGAATAAAACAAAAGAGAAACAAGAGAGAAATCAAAAGAGAAACAAGAGAGAAATCAAAAGAGAAATAAAGTATTTTCAACTGAATGAAAGTGAAAATACAACATATCAAAATTTGTTGGATGCCATTAAAGCAGTGCTTGGTGGTGGAGGTTTGGGGTGGGGTGTGGACTATAACACTAAACTCTGTATTAGAAAAGAAGAAAGATCTGCTTTACAAAACAGAAAAAAGAAAAAAAAGAAAAGAATAAAAGGCAAATGGTCTCCAAAGTAAGCAGAAGAAAGAAAGAAATAAAGATCAGAGAAGTTGGTAAAATAGAAAACAGAAAAAAAAAAAGCAGTGAAACCAGAGCTCTTTATGAAGATTGATAAAATTGACCAACTGCTAGCTCAAGTGATCAAGAAAAAAAGGAGGGAAGATATAATTACCCAAATGAGAAAGGGAGAAGTGACCTCACCTCAGATTCTACAAGTATTAAAGGATGATAAGGTAATGTTAAGAACAACTATGATAGGCAGTCTACAAGATGTTCTTTAATCATTTCTACCTTTTGATATTTACACTTTTGTGAAATCCTCTCTCCTTGAGTATAGGCTGAACTTATTGACTTGCTTATAAATAAGATGTCACTTTTGGGACAAAGTTACAAAGATTATGGCTTTCTTCTTGGATCCATCTCACTCTTTCAGTCACTTACTCTGAGGGAAGACACCTGCCATGTTGTGAGCTGCCCTTTGTAGAGGCCGACATGGCACAGAACTGATGTTTCCAGACTGCAGGCAGCAAGGACCTGAGGTTTACTAACAGCCACGTCAGTGAGCTGGAAAATAGATCTGAAGCCTGTTAACAGCCATGTGAATGAGCTTAGAAGCAATTTCCCCCCAGTGAAGCCTGGAAGGACAGCAGCCATAGCTGACCTGTTCAGTGCATTCTTATGAGAGACCCCGCTCCAGAGGCACCCAGCTAATCTGTGCCTGTATTGTTGCAGTTTTGTTCAAACCCTTCTATGACACTGAAAATAATGGCGCATTTCCTAATTCACTCTATGCAGACAGCATTGCCCTGACATGAAAACCCAATAACAACAACAAAAACCCTTGTAAGCCAATATGCCTCATGATCTCTTGGATCATGAACATAGATCCAAAATTCTGAGCAAAATTTTAATAAATTGAGTCCATCCAAATATCAAAAAGATGCATCATGACAAAGGAACGCAAGACTGGTTTAACATTCAAAGATCAATCAATATAATTCACCATATTTACCAACTTTAAAAAAATCATGTGATCATCTTAATAGAGAAAAAGCAAATGACTTGATTCAGCATCCATTCCTGATAAAGTATCAACAAACTAGAAATAGAACTACTTCAACCTAACAAAATTGCATCTATGAAAAACCTGTAGCTAACACCATTTTTAATGGTATAAGACTGATTACTTTCCATCAAGATCAGAAAGAAGATAAGATGTCTGCTCTCACCATTTTTATTTGACATTGGAGATTATAACCAGTGCAATAAGATAAAAAAGAGAAGCAGAAGGCACCTTGTTTAGAAAGGAAAAAATTAAAATGACTTTACCCTCAGGTAACTTGATTGTCTACGTAGAAAATCCAGTGTAATCTATTTCTTTTAAAACTGTGAGAACTAATAAACAAGTTTATCAAGGTTGCGGGATACAAGATCAATGTACAAAACTCAACCATTGAAAAGTAAAATTAAAAGCAGCATTACTTATAATAGCAACAAAAATATGAATTATTTAGGGATAACTAACCAGCAATATAAAATACTTGTACACTGAAAACTATAAAAATTGTTAACCTAACAAACAATATGAATATCTGTATACTGAAAACTATGAAACATTGCTAAAGGAAATTAAACAAATTATTAATGAATGGAGAGATATTGTGTTCATGGGTAGGAAGACTCAGTATTGTTAATTCTCAACTAATTGATGTATGGACTAAACCCAATCACAGTCACAATCCCAGCTGGTGCTTTTTAAAATAAATTGGCAAGCTGTTTCTAAAATTCATATGGAAATATGAAGGGCCTAGAATAGCCAGGAGGACTTTAAAACAGAATAAATTTGGAGTACTAGAACCACCTGATTTTTAATCTGTAGACAGTTTGGTGTAGAGATAGACCTATATAGCAATGAAACATAATAAAAGATTGTGTGTGTGTGTGTGTGTGTGTGTGTGTATCTGAAACGTTGGTTCAAAGGCCATTCAGTGGAGAAGGGACAGTAGTCTTTGCAACAATGGTGCTGGGACAATTGGATATTCACATGAAAAATGAACTTTCATCTACATCTTGTACCATATTCTGAAATTAACTCAAAATGGATCATAGACCTAACTGTAAAACCTAAAAGTAAAATTCCTCAAAGAAAATGTAGGAGGAAAATGTTGTGACCTTGGAATAAGCAAAGATTTCTTAGATACAGTACTAAAAGCACAAACCATAAAAGAAAACATTGGTAAATCAGACATAAAATTAAAAACCTCTTCTAAAAAGAATCTTTAAAAAAAATTTTTTAAATTTATTTTTAGAGAGGGGAAGGGAGGGAGAAAGACAGGAAAAGAAACATCAACTTGTGGTTGCCTCTCATACGCCCCCTACTGGGGACCTGGCCTGCAACCCAGCATGTGCCCTGACTGGGAATCGAACCACCAATCCTTTGGTTCACAGGCCAGCACTCAATCCACCAAGCCACACCAGCCAGGGCCTCTTTTAAAGAGAATCTTAAGAAAATAAAAAGAAAAAAACTACAGAGTAGGAGAAAATATATATAAATTATGTACTTGATAGAAAACATATCCAGAATATATAAACCACAGTAATAACTGAATAATAAGAAAACACAATAAAACAATGAGTGAGAGATTTGAACAGACACTTCACCAAAGAAGATATATGAGTGGCAAATAAGCATATGAAAAGAGATTCAATAGCATTAGTCACTAGGGAAATGCAAATTAAAACCAATTACCTGTATACATCCTGACCAGTGTGGCTCAGTTGATTGGGTGTTGTTTGCAAAGTGAAAAGGTCACTGGTTCAATTCCTGGTCAGGGCACATGGCTGGGTTGCAGGTTCAGGCCCCAGTCAGGGTGCGTATGAGAAGTAACCGATTGATGTTTCTCTTTCACATCAATGTTTCTCTCCCTCTCTCTTTCTCTGCACCCCTCTCCTTTCTCTATAAATAAATAAATAAATAAATAAATAAATAAATAAAACAAATTAACTACCACTATACACCTATTAGAATGGCTAAAATTTTTAAAGACTGACTGAATCAAGTGTTGGCATACAGTACTGGTGGAAATGCAATATGGTACAACCACTTTGGAAAACAGTCTGTCAGTTTCTTTAAAAATTCAACACACACACCTATCACATGATCTATTATTCTTCTCATAGGTTTTTATCCAAGCAAAATAAAACTGTATGTCTGTACAATGATTTGTACACCAATGTTCATAAGAATTTTAATTTAATAGCCCATAACTGGAAATAGCACAAATACCCATCAACAGGTGAATGGATAAACAAATCATGGTATATCCATGGACTAGAATACTACTCATCATTAAAAAGAATGAATTATTGATACTTAGAACAGCATGGATGAATCTCAAAATAATTATGCTCAGTGGAAGAAGCCAGAAAAAAAGATTATATAATGTACAATTCCAGTTATACAAAATTCTAGAAAATTAAGCAAATCTATTGTTAACTAAACTGTAGTGATAGAAAGCAGATCAGTGGTTGGCTGCAGGTACATGGGGTGGGGGACACAGAGGGAAAGGAAGGAGGGATTATAAAAGGACTTGTGGAAACTATGGGGGGGGTGATAGATATGTTCATTACCTTGATTGTGGTATTTCACAAGTGTATACATTTATCAAAATTTGTCAAACCATGACTTTAACTACGTACATTTTGTTGTATGTCAGTTATACCCAATAAAGCTATTTGGAAATGTAGCCTATACACATTCTTGTCTTTCTGAGAAGGTTCTCATGAGGAAACAAAATACACCGTATCTGGTATCCTTCTCCAAAGGGTCCTACTAGGTGACCTAAAACCCATCTGATAACTTTGCTAGTTATTAAGGTCTAATATAATAATGAATTCTTTTTTCTATAACCTTCATGCAGTTTAATAAGAACCATAATGACTTAACTCTTGGAATGAAGCAGACATTTTAGGCCCAAAGGATTGCTTTTCTGGTGCCTCCTCTGAAATGTGTAAAATAAGGGTAATGTCAAAAGTTCTCCATGCAGCTAAACTCATTCAGGTGAAGCACTGTCTTTTATTCTGAGAGCTTACCCACTATCACTTGCGATAATGATTATAAATGGTTGTTGTTATTTACATATTGTTATTTCTCAAAGTTAAAGGTGACATTCTCACAGTAATGCCCAGTATCTGGGATTTCACTGCCTGAGAAATCCAGAAATTTGAGTAATAAGAGTTGTATAGGATGTGAGCTTTTGCACTGCAAGCAATTTAACAGGTTAACCTATTACCATTTTTTTGGACGCTAGAAAAAGACATGAGACTCTTGGGTCAGAGACAAAGTACTTCATCACTCAGGGCAAAAGCAGTAGTCAGAGCTTCATGGTGGGTTTTTGCCAGCACCTAGGCTCCCCAGCTCCATGCAGATAACGGAGGGCCCAGTGGATGATGCTTGTGCACACGGTGGGCTGCCGTTAAAGACAGGAACCGGAACCTGGGGAATTCGTCATTTTTAAAGCATTTTTTAAAAAAATAACTTATTTATTTTTAGAAAGGGGAAGGGAGAAAGAGAGGGAAAGAAACATCAATGTGTGGTTGCCTCTGGTGCACCCCCTACTGGGGATCTGGCCTGCAACCCAGGCATGTGCCCTGACTAGGAATCCAACCAGCAACCTTTGGTTTGCAGGCTGCCACTCAATCCACTGAACCACACCAACCAGGGTAATTTTGTCATTTTTATAATGAGTTTTAGCAAGCCTGTTTTTTGTCTGGGGGGAGATGTTACCTCATCTCCCAAGGTTTCTCACTGCAAACACAACCCTGAAAAATGGCCTGAGTAAAGAGCAGTCAGGGCCTTGCCTCTTGGTGTACCAGCGAGAACGTGCAGAGCTGCTCAGGGTACATGGCAGAGTGCCTCTCCCAACCCTGGAAACTGTGCACAAAGCCACCTGCCACCTCGGCCTGCACCCTGGGCTGGAGTGGCAGCCAGAGGACCAGGTGCTGGTACATGGCTGAAATGTGTCCATCCCTGTGGCCTCCTCCCCCTAGCACAATTTCCTAGATAGGTTGTTATGCAGGTCTTCTGGCAGCAAATATCAGAGTTCCCTGGCTCACTTCCTGTACCATGCTGTATTTGTTCTCTCTGCCTTCAGAAAATCCAACACGCTTGTGTGAGTCCTGGTTCTCAGGCATGTTATTGTTGTACCTTTATGAGAATCTTCCTGACTCCCCAGGTTTAATGTTATTTTCTATTATAATAAAAGGCCCCAAGATCTCAACACTTTTGAAAAGGATTAGACTCATCCTCATCTTTTCTTTGTTTTTCCATTCCTTAAAGTCTTTGTGTTATCACCTGAGTGAGGTTTATCAATATAAACCGTAAATATTTCCTGAGCTAAACACCTACTGTGCTCCGGAGGCTGTGTAAAATGTGTTTTTAAGGGTTCCTTAGAACTTCAAATGTATTACCTGGGTAGAAAAACATAAGCAAGTCCAAAAAGTACATTCTGTTTTTTAAAAATAGTTTTTCAAAAACTAATTCCTTACTGCAGGGGTAGTAGCTGTGCCTCTTCCATATTAATTGTTTCAGGTCCGTTCACCTTATGGTTTGAGTAATTGGAGCTGAAGGGAAGGTAACGGGGAAGAAAGGAAAACAGTACTGATCTTGTTAGCTCCAAGAAAGTTTGCACTCATATTGTGCCATACAAGGATTTATGGGATCTTCTGTATAATTTTTGGTTTGATGGTTATTGCCAATTTCCTGTGACAAATCCATGTATCTCTTACTGGTTCTGTTTCTCTGCCTGAACCCTAACTAATACACTAGGAAAAGAGATGAAGAATCTCTATATCAAAAATCATAAAACACTTTTGAGAGAAGTTAAAGAAGTTCTAAAAAATTAAATGATATATTTATAGATTAGAAGACTCAATATTTTAAAGACATATTTTCTCCCCAGATTGATGTATGGGTTAAATGTAATCACAGTAAAAGTTCTAACAATTTTTTTTTCTGGTGAACTCAACAAGCTGATTCTCAAATGTATATGGAAATTCAAAGGGCCAAAAATAGCCTGGAAAAACTGGAGAAGGTGAGGGGATTTTCCTCTTTTGGATTTTATGATTTATTATAAAGCTAGTAATTAAGACATGCTAAGTATGCTGTTGGGCAAGGGATAGATAAATAGACTAATGGAACAGAATGTAGAGAATCAACATACATTCAAGAACATGAGCAGCCTTTTTTTGGCTTCAGACCCCAGGCTGTTAACTGATTAACCTCTCTTGTCCCTTTCTCTCATCCTCCCACCTGCTGTAATTTAACTTGGGGCATCTCAGAATTTTTCTCTTGTCAGACATATAACAACAAATAGCTTAAATTTTTAAAGATAATGTTAAGATACAGATGCAAAGCTATGAAACTTTCATCTACTCATAGTGAGAGTACAAATTGTTATAGCACTCTGAAAAAATAATTTGGCATATCTTCAAAAATAACACATATCCAGCAAATGCATTCCTAAATTATATTCAGGAGAAGTGTATGCACATTTATACCCTGAGTTTTATAAGACTACCCACGGTAGCATTATTTGTAATGCTACCTCAAATGCCCTCTAGTAGAAGAAGGAATAAATAAGCTATGGTGTAGTCTTACGGTGAAATACTATATAGCAAAGAAAACAAACAAGTTACACTTACATCCAGAAACAGGAAAGAAGCTCACAAAAGTCAAATTTAAAAAGTCAGCCACCAAAGAGCATCTACTATATGATTCCCCTTATATAAAGTTACAACCAGGCATAACTAAAGTATTGTGTCAAAAGTCAAGGTAGTGATTTACCTTTGGGGAGGAAGGACAGGAGGGTTATATTATAAGTGAGGATTTTGAGGTATAATGTTTTCTTTCTTGACTCAGGTGATAGTTACATAGGTATCTTCTTTATGATAATTCACCAAGCTAAATATTTATAATTTATGCACTTAAAAATACTTTTTGTAGCCCAAGATTATTATTATTTTAAGTCAACCTATCAAGGACCTACAATTATAGGAGTCATGAAAAGGAAATGGCAATGTCTTCAGGGGACTGTTGAACATGAGGACAGAGCCAACTTCCAAATACCTTCCTTACATAATAATATCGAATGTCCACATGTGTTCGACTGTTTCACACTAATACATTTTCTTACTTTGGTCAAATTATTGCATCAAGATTTATTCTTAAATATCCTGTTCCCTTTGCCTTCATAAATGTGGCCGAGCATCAGAATTTTACTTAATTTGGATGCTAACAAGATTAAATAGTAATCTGACATTAATCAGTTGGTTTTTTTTTAATCATATTCTGTGCCTTATTTCATCTCCCACTAAAGAGCTTGCTTATGGGGAGGGGGGTGTCAGAGAATAAAACACGTCTCAGGCATTTTGAATTTTGCTGTTATCAATCATAAAAGATACTATTCTCATTCTCTCTCTCTCTCTCTCTCTGTATCTGTGTGTGTTCTGTGTGTGTGTGTGTGTGTGTGTGTGTGTGAGAGAGAGAGAGAGAGAGAAGGAGGTGGTGATCAGGATGCTAATCTATGCACAGTGACCTTTGTTTCTATCTCACTGAGCAGATGTAGGAATTAATCATTGTCACTCCTGGATGCTGTGGCTGCAGCTGTCTCCCACTGCCTTTCTGTCCCTGATAGATTTATTCATGCATTTGTTTGCTGGAAAACATGCCTCAGCACAGAAAAATTGGCAAGTTAGAGAAGCTTCTCTGTGAATATAATTTTTTAGAATCATATTTTTCCTGAACATCTGTACTATATATTTTGAACTCTTAAAAGAAGGAAAAAAGAGAAAAGGAAAACAAGTTGGTAATGTTTACGTAACATCTGAACCATTAATTCCCATTCTGAGAAATTTCACATTGGACCAGTGTCCTGGATTGCAAAGAGCTGACTGTCTTCTAACCTCTGTACCCTTCTTCTTTTCGTAACTGCACCCCCTGAACTTCCAATTATCAGTTTAGTCCCAGTTCCAGAATCTGGGCATACTTGAGTTCTAGGCACAAGAAAATAAGTGTTCTAAACTAGAACTAAATTCATTTTATAGCAGACCCCACTGAACCTTCAGACTGTAACTAACACTTTCTGAACCCCAAGCATCCCCAGTATGTAGATATCTCTGCCGCCCCACCAAATCCAACCCCTGGTGATACCAGTACCAGCCTGGATAAAAATCAAAGCCACACCCTTTTGGATGTTGGGAGTCAGCTCCAAAATCCAGTATAAATTTTCTGGGCCTGGTTTATCTATTTTCATTTTCCTCCCTCCTTCTATCAGGTCAGTATGCCCTGAGGCAGAGGCTAGAGGGCATTCAGAGCCAGAGCCTATTCAGAGTCTGTTCATTCCTTCTGGTGGCCCACTGCCTGCCGGAGTCCTAAACCTTTGCTGTAGATGGTATTTACGCTAGCCCAGGCCTTTCTGGTACCACCTCTCACTCACTGGGACCTCTGCTCATTTTCTGTACTCCCTGACCCTGCTTGATTTTCACAGTTTACTCCTTAGTTGAGTCTTCTCTTTTCTTCAGAATGATCTCCTAGTTTTAAACATTCTTGCATATTCAATCCCTGGTTACCACTGCTTGTCCTTACTTTCATGCTCCCAAAATCTGGTTTATGTGTCTTAATCTTATGAATCTTCCTAGACTCCTGAATTCAAATTCTTCTGGTCTAACCTCGTCAGCCACCATTTGAACCCCCAACTCTGATAGTCTCTATGTTTCTGATAGTTTTACCAACCCCCTCATTAGGAAAAGACAGGTTAATCTTCCTATGTCAACCATGGTGACTGGGCCTCGCTCCCAAAAAGAGAAGCAAGCAAACCAACTGCCCATTTGAGCAATGAATGGATAAATAAAAGGTATTAGACATTCAATGGAATATTATTCAGTCTTAAAAAGAAAGGAGATCCTGACACATCTGCAGCATGGATGAACCTTGAGGATATTATGTTAAATGAAATAAGCCACACACAAAAAGACAAATGCTGTATGAATCCACTAATATGAAGTATCTATCATAGAAACTCAAGGAGATAGAAACTAGAAGGGTGGTTGCCAGGGGCTGGCAGGGAGAGAGGAATGGGGAATTATCGTTTAATGGGTACAGAGTTTCAGTTAATGTTCAGTTAATTGTTCTTTAATTAGTTTCAATTTTGCAGGATGAAAAAGTTTTGGAGATTGTTTGAACAATATGAATATAATTAACATGACTGAACTATACACTTAAAAATGTTTAAGAAGGTGCCCTGGCCAGTGTGGATCCAGGTTGTGGGTTTGATCCCAGGTCAGGGCACACACAAGAAGGCAACCTATTGCTGTTTCTCTCTCACAGTGGTATTTCTCTCTCTCTCTCCCTCTCTCCCCCCACCACCCCTTTCCACCCTCTCTAAAAATAATGAGAAAAAAATGTCCTCGGGTGATGATTTAAAAAAATTAAAAATGGTTATGATGGTAATTTTATGTTATTTTTATATGTAATTTAATTGTATCTTACCACAATTTTAAAACTTTTTAAATATTTTAAAGAGAGAGCAACAAAAACCCTTATTAGTAGGTAACTCATTTTGGTCAAATAATCTATCATGGGGCCATTTTGTTAAAACTATATTTTATTGCCTACACAGTCTCGTAGGATATAATGTTCATCCTCAAATTACTACCTGATTTATGAAGTTGTTACTTTATTTTTCATGTCCCAAATTTGCACATCTGAACTTTTAAGTGTCTTTCAGGTATTCCAGAATTTCATTCTACCATACTCAAAATCTCCTAGTGACTTAATCGGTTTCTCTCACATCCCCATTGACCTTCCCCTTTCCAGGTGCAGTGTATAATAGCCTGTCCTCATTCATTAGAGACCCTGACATTCTAGTTCTCCTTCTCTAGAACTGATTTTCCTTCTGTGACCAAAGCCAGATGTTTTATTGTAGCATACTATGAGACTTTACCTTGAACTTTAGAGTCTCAGAAGAAAAGAAAGGAGGTGGCCTAGTTTTGTGTGAGACCTACAACAAACAGAAGTAAAATAGAAATGTTATTGGCAAAAGGAGCCTTTCTTAAATCTCCACGGGTAAACATTTCTCAGACATATCAGATAACAATAGGAATATACTTACTTTTTTTTCTTTTGAGATACAGTTCATGTACCATGAAATTTACCTGTTTAAAGTGTACAGTTCAATAGTTTTTAATATATTTAATATAGTAGTTTTTAATAAGTTGGGCAATCATCACCACTGTCTAATTCCAGATAGCTTTTGTTACCCCAAAAAGAACCCTCATACCCATTTGCAGTTTCTCCGCATTCCTCCCCCGACTCAGCCTCTGGCAGCTACTACCCTGCTTGCTGTCTTTGCCTAATCTGGTCAATACACATAAATGGAATCATAAAACATGTGGCCCTTTGTGTCTGGTTTCTTTCACTTAACACAATGTTAGCATAATGATTACAGGGTTCATCCATGTTGTAGGAGAAAGCATTACTTCATTTCTTTTTATTGATGAAAAATGTTCTGCTGTATGCATATTCCACATTTTCTTTTTCCATTCATCAGTTGATAGGTATTTGGTTGTTTCCACTTTTTGGCTATTAAAAATAATATTCTGCTATAAACATTCATGTACAAGTTTTTGTGAGGTCATGTGTCTTTTGTTTTTTGTTTTTGTTTTTTGTCTTGGGTGTGTACCTAGGAGTGGAATTGCTAGGTCATATGCTGGATCCGTATTTTCATAAGTGCCCATCTGTTTCCTAAAGTGCCTGTACCTTTTTACAATCTCATCTGCAGTGTATGGGAGTTCCAATTTCTCTACATCATTGCTACCACTTGTTATCTTCTTTATTTGTACTTTAGCCAACAAAGTGGTTTTATAGTTTTGATTTTACTCAAATCATTGTGATTTTGATTTACAGTTTCCTGGTGGCTAATAATGTTGAGCATCTTTTCATGAACATATTGGCCACTTGTATATCTTCTCTGGAGAAATGTCTATTCAAATCCTTCACAGTTGTTTAAAGTAGATTATGTGTCTTAGAAATATACTTAAACCAGTGGCTTCTCAAATTTGGTTCATACTAGAATCATTAGGGAGATTTTTAAAACGTTGATACCCAGGCTTCACTCTAAACCAGTTAATTTAGAATTCCTGGGGCTAGTACACTACCAGCATTTTTTTTTTTAAACCCTGCAGGTGATTCCAATGTTTGAGAAAAGTGCTATAGACTAGATGACCAAACTGATGATATCAATATAGAAACATTAAAGATTTAGAAACTTAGAAATCATGCCAGGTGTTAAAAGTTAATCTAAGTGTGAATTGTAAAAAACCAAATCAGTTCAAGAGGTAGACGTGAACTTTTTAATAAGAACATTTTAATAGGATGAACTTCTTCATAGCAGGAAGTTTCAAACCACCTACCGTTAGAGAAAATGGCCTGGCTGTGGTTCTTACTTAGTGACTAAGAGATGGTCTTAGTAACTGTGGGTGAGGCAATAAATGTGAGTAATCATGACACTATTGAATCCATAAGCCCAGAAAATTTATCTCAATTATTCAGTGTTCAAAAGAAAACTGACAAAATGTGAATATTAACAAGGAAAAAATTGAAAGTTTGGCTTTTGAAAGTCATAGGAAGATTGGGGACATAGTGGAGGGAAAAAGACATCTCTCAAAGAATATAAAAAGCATCCCAGAGGAAAGCAGAGAGCCCACGGAATTTGTCAGGTTAGGTACAAAATAGGAAAAAGGACTTCAAGAAGTACCTTGGAGGAGAGTTCAAAACACATAAAGGGATTCTTTCTTTCTTTCTTTCTTTCTTTCTTTCTTTCTTTCTTTCTTTCTTTCTTTCTTTCTTTCTTTTTCTTTTTTTCTTTCTATTATTATTTTTTATTTTTAAAATTTTTAAAAATTTTTAAACCACATTTATTCTATTACAGTTGTCTCAATTTTTCCCCCTTTACTGACCTCCATCCCCCACTCCCAGTCAATGCCCACTCTGTTGTCCATGTCCATGGGTCATTCATACATGTTCTTTGTCTAGTCCCCTCCCATTCTTTCCACCATTGTCCTCTTTCCCCATCCCCTCTGGTCACTTTCACTCTGCTCCATGTTTCCATTCCTGTGGTTTATTTTGTTCATTAGTTTATTTTGTTGAATAGAGTCCAATTATAGGTGAGATCATATGGTAATTGTCTTTCATCAGCTGGCTTATTTCACTTAGCTTAATATTCTTCAGTTCCTTCCATGTTGTTGCAAAAGGTAGGAGTTCCATCTCTTTCTTTCTTTCTTTCTTTTCTTTCTTTCTTTCATGCAGATTTTATTTATTTTTTTAAATGTCAAAGTTAATTACAAAATCCTAAAAAATTTAAAACCATTATAAAGTCTCAGCAATAAACCAACATGACACCAGCACAGAAACAATCAAGTAGATCAATGATATAATGAGCATTCTAGAGACAAACGTATATATCTGTCTAACAATGTAATATATGATTCAATTGATATTTCAAATCAATGGGGAAAATAAGGCTTATTCAACAAATAAGGTGCATAGACCACTATTACTTGAAATAAAACAAATATAGAGCCCTATTTCACACATTATACAGGAAATATTCAGGTGACTTAAAAATCAATATGTAGAATCTAAGGAGTTTTAGGAGAAAACACAAACTAATATTTTTCTTACTGTGAAGCAAAATATTCAATCCCAGAAGCTATAAAGTAAAATATTGACAATATGACTATATTAAACATTTAAGACTCTACAGTAATATACATATAAAAAAGTTAATGGACAAGTAATAGAATAGGAAAGTATTTGCAACACATGTAAAAAGAGGTTAATGGTTTGTTTTTGGTTTTTTTTTAGGGAAAAAATTCTACAAACATTTAATCAAAAAATGGACATAGAGTGCCAATAGTCAGTTAAAGTTTTTTAAAAATAATAGAAATAGGCAAGAAATGTACAAAAACAGGTTTAGTTTCAACAAATAGTTAAGTAACATTAAAATAACACATCATTCACAGTCAGATTAATACATAATAAAAAATATTGGTAATATCAAGTATTGGCAACTGTGAAAGGAACTGGATATTCATAGACTCTTTTTCTTCATCTTAAAGCAGTCCCTTTAGCATATTTTGCCTTGCTGGTTTGGTGGAGGTGTATTCTTTTAGCCTTCTTTTGTCTGGGAAACTCCTTATTTAGCCTTCCATTTTAATTGAGAATCTTGCTTGGTAGAGCAGTCTTGGTTGCAGGCCTTTGCTTTTCATGACTTGGAATATTTCTTGCCATTCCCTTCTGGCTTGCAGTGTTTCTGTTGAAAAATCAGTTGCTAGCTGTATTGGGGCTCCCCTCTATGCTACGACCTCTTTCTCCCTTGCTTGCTTTAGGATTCTCTGTTTGTCTTTGATATTTGCCATTTTAATGATGATGTGTCTTGGAGTGGGCCTCACTGGGTTCCTCTTGAATGGGACCCTCTGTGCTTCCTGGACTTATGTGACTTTTTCCTCTCCTCAAATTAGGGAAGTTTTCCATCATTACTTTTTCAAACAGGTTCTCTATCCTTTCTTCATCCTCTTCTCCTTATGGTATCCCTATTATATGGATATTATTACATTTCAGTTTTTCCTGCATTTCCCTAAGTGCCTCTTTGTGCTTTTTGAGTCTTTTTTCATTTTCTTGCTTTTTCTGGGAGCTTTTTTCTACCTTGTCCTCCAGCTCACTGATTCGATCCTCAGCTCCATCTAGCCTGCTTTTGATTCCTTCTACTGTGTTCTTCAATTAAGAAATTGTATCCTTCATGTCCTCTTGTCTCTTATTGATAGTTTCTGTGTCCTTTTTCATGGTGATATAGTTTGCAGTAAGTTCCTTGTAGTTTCCCTGTAGCTTTTTTTGTAATTCTCTCTGAGCTCCCTGAGCTCATTGAGTTTCCTGAGAAACATTGTTTGGAACTCAATATATGATTATTTACTTGCCTCTATTTCATTTAGTTCTCTTTCCAGGGATTCCTCCTTTCCCTTCGAGTGGGGGGTATTTCTTTGTCTTACTGATATTTGTGAGACTCTTATTTTTGCTTCTGCTTCTTAAGTTGATCTGTCTTGATTTCCTGACTTTGTGGTGTGAACTTCTATGGTAGGAGACCGCTGTTTTTACTTTTTGGATCTGCTTCTGATGATGTCAGGTGTTGTCCCTGTCTTACCTTAGGCAGTCTGTTCGAGACTTCCAGGGATCTATTGTTTTTGGCTGTCTCCTTCAGCTGTTAATCTATTCACTCTACACTCAGCAGGCCACCTTAGACAGCTCAGGGAGGGGCGGAGTCCCTCCTGGGGGCAGGATTATTGGGTCCTCTCACACTGCTACTGTAGAGGGAGGAGTCAGCACTGGGATCCCACTGGCTACTCTTTCCATTTTCTCCCCAAAGCCTCCATCCACAGTCTCTCCTCCAGTTCCTCTAGACCTCTCTGTGCCCCCTTTAGCCAGGGACCTACTATCTGTGGTTTCCACACTGCACTCAGCAGGTGGTCTTAGACAGCACAGGGTGGGGTAGAATCCCACCTGTGGGCGGGGCTATTGGGTCCTCTGATGCGGCTGCCTCTCAGGGGGAGTGGTCTCTGCCCGAGCAAGATGGCTGCTGCCGCATGAGGGATGAGTCAGCACCAATATCCCACCAGACACTCTCTCAGTTCTCTCCCCAAAGCCTCCCTCCCCAGTCTCTCCCCAGGTGTCTCCAGCCCACTCCACCCCCAACTCCCCTGGAGACCAGGGCACGTGGCTGCAAATAAAAATGTATGTGTTGGCTCTTTAAATGGTTCTTTGCATCTCCAGCCACCTGTCTCTGGCAGAGAGCAACCCTGCCACTTTTCACAGCTGGCTGTTTTCTGTGTACTTTTTGGGCTCTGGTGCTGTAGGCTACAGATCCCTGCTTATGGTTTAGACCCCACTCTTCTCAGGGAGATCCAACTGGCCATTTCGATATCCTTCTGGTGCTGCCATCTGTGGGCACCCCGCCCACCTTCTTGAGTCTCTACCACACTCCTTACCAGTTAGATTGCACTAAAGGTGATTCTTCTGTCTCTGAGGTTACAAGGCTCCTCTCTCACTATTGTTCAGTTGTTTGTTCCAGGTGATTTCTCCACAATTTAGCTGTAAGTCCAGGTTGGTCCTGGGAGGAGGTCAGTGTGACTTCCACTCACTCCTCTGCCATCTTGATCCCATAAAGGGATTACTTAAACCTATTAAAAGGAAAAAGCTAGAATAAAGGTGGGGTATTTTGCTGGTAATAATGGAGGCAAAGTATGCTCAGACCAAAAGACAACAAAACTAAACTAAGTATGTGCCTCTGATTTTACAGATAAAGGTACCAGAATGATTAGCACACTCAAAATGCCCCCTGTGGATGGATCAGTAGTTGTTGATCAAATAGTTTTTTGGTGTTTTGCATATTTTGAGTCAGGTAGACGAATAAATACTTATTAATCACTAGGATCCATTGGCATTCCTCTTGAGACATTGGAAGGCCTCTAGAAGAAGAAATGTATCTCTTGGTCATGCCTCTCCCTGAAGCTGTCACCCCAACCCTCTGGCTCCTACTACCCCCAAGAGTCTTAAAAAGGTAATCTTCACTAGCTACCTCCAGTTCCTCATCTCCAATTCATTCTTCAACCCATGCCCTGCTTCTACTGAAATGATCTTTGTCAAAGTCATTAAGTCAACTGACCTTTTTAGACTCCATCCTGTTTAGCCTGAAGCCATATAATATTTAACCATCTTCTCTGTTCCCCTTTTCTGAAACCTCTTTTCTTTACCATACACGAACGCAACTAGAAAGGTAAGAACTAGTTTTACCTTTCTAGTTCTTACCAGGTGCTTCCCCTGGTTTCTGAACTCTACCTACCCATGTAACGTTGATATCATGTTGGGTTCCAGTCTTGATTCACTTCTTACGCTATGCCCCTCACCTGGTCTTAATCCCTCCTGTGGCATATCCCCAAACCCTACCTCTTTCAAATTCCATTTCTTAACTTCATAGTTGATATTGTCAGCTGGATGTTCCTCAGTCAATTCAGATTCAGTGATCAAAAGCCAGACTCATATCTTACCCTGATCTTCCTTTACTTCTGTGTCTTTCCTGCCTCAGTTAATAACACTACCATCCATCTATTCCTTATTTGGGATCCTTTTGTCTCCCTACACATCCAGTTACTCACCAAGTCTTAGATAGTAAACCTCTGAAATGCCTCTCAGATCTGTCTCCTATAGTCCTTCTCCATTGCCCTGATCTGAATAATTGCAGCAGCCCCCTAACTTTTCCATTTTCTATTTGAACTAGTTATCCATTTCCCATTGAGCTACTGCCCTCTTGCCAGCATTGCTTTCAAACATAGACTTGGTTGTTCATCATAGACTTCTACTGCCTACACAGCTCCTTCAGTAAGCATTTCAGATTGTCTTCAGTCTGGTCTTCATCTACAGTTTCTGCTTTATTCCCTTAAATTAAGTTGTGCTCTCATCGTGCAAGGTAACAGCCATTCCTCAAGTACACCATGCACTTGCACCACCATGCTTTTGTTCACACTTTCTTGTTTCACAAGTCTTCTCATTTTTCAGCTGACAAACTCCTGTTCATCCTGTAAAACAAAGTCTTATCCATCAAAATGTGGCCCCTGGACCAGCAGCTTTAGCAGCGTCTGGGAACTTGGTAGAAATACAAATTCTTGGAGTCCTACCCTAGACCCTACTAAATCTGAAACTTGGGGATGATGACCAGGTCTGTATTTTTGTGGTTGTCAGGGGTTAGAGTTGTGGGAAAAGTGTGACTATAAAGAGGTAGTTGGAGGGCAGTCTTGTCTGGTTTGCATAATGGAACAGTTCAGTATCCTGATTATGGCGGTAGTTACTACACTTGTGATAAATTTCATAGAATCACACTCACACACAGAGTACATGTAAAAACAGGTGAAATTCAAATAGGATGTATAATTCAGTTAATAGTATTGTGCCAGTGTCAATTTCCTGGTTTTGATACTGTACCCTAGTTACCTAAGATGTTATCTTTGGAAAAAGCTGGGTGAAGAGTACACAGAAACTCTGTTCTATTTTGCAACTGCTTGTGAGCTTTAAATAATTTCAAAATAAAAAGGTTTTTTTGAGAAAAGAGAAGCACAGGGGTTTCTGGTGAAAGCTAGATTAGAAAGCACTACTTGACATAATGCTGAAATGGGGCCCAAGAAGCGGAAGAGCGCTCTGCCAGGTGGAGGTGGGAAAAGAAAGAGGAGTGGAGATTCCTGCCTTGGGGACCATCTGATAAAACTCAGCCCAGGCCTGTCAGCCTCTCTCCAGTCCCGCTGCTCACTCCTGCTCACTTGGGGTAGGAAGAGCAGTGGGGTGAAAAGGGAAGCGAAAGCCTTTCCTCAATAGGCCCAAGTGGGAAAACAGAGAGAGGGATAAGGGCTCATCCTTAACAATGTTCACAAAAGGTTAAGTGTGTGAACAGCAAAAGATTAAATGGCATAAGCACGCAGGCTCTGGAATCCAGCTCCACCTCAAATCCCAGCTCTGGCATTTACTAGTCCTGTGGCTTGATCCCTAAATTGAACTTTGCTGAATCCCATTTCCATGTATAAAAATAGGGCTAATGACACTACTTATCTCAGAATGCAGTGAAGACTACATTAGATAGTGTATGTAGAGCACTTAGCAACTGCCTAGCACACATTAAATAAGTAATCAATGTTGGCTACTCTTTTTAATATTATTTCCTATCATTACCAATATTCTAATAGAAAAAATAGAGAATCACCTGTAATATGTAATTTTTGATGACTCAAAAATATTTCAGAGTCCTTCAGTATTTGAACTCTTTATAAAATTAGCACTTAGGCCCTGGCTGGTGTGGTTCAGTGGATTGAGTACCAGTCTGAGAACCAAAGGGTCACCAGTTCAATTCCCAGTCAGGGCACATGCCTGGGTTGTGAGCCAGGTGCCCAGTTTGGGGCACGTGAGAGGTAACCAAACATTGGTGTTTCTCTCCCTGTCTTTCTCCCACCCTTCTCCTCTCTCTACAAATAAAATCTTAAAAAAAAAAAAAAAACTTCATTGCTTTGAAAATAAAATAAAATTAGCACTTAGTCCCTATATATGTAAATATAGATAATTTAACTTAAAATTGATAGTTATTACTTTCTATAACAGGCCTTTTATGTGCTTTCACTTAGGATACATATCCCTAACCTTTATGGCACTCAGGAAGATAAATATTATTTTCCCCATTTTCAGGTGAAAAACTGCCTTAGCAAGTCACGCACCATACACAGCTAGTAAACTTAGTTGATCTGACTTCAAAGCCCAAGCTTTTTCCACTGCCTCCTGTTACCTCAGCATTAATCTATGAAAGCTGCTTAAACACACATAAAGAGATTATCTAACAGTTGTTCCTTTCTCATCAGATTACAGGACAGAAGACACAATTCCTATCACAGCCTATGGTGGACATTTCCAGGCCGTTGCTGGGGCCAGGACTTAGAGCCACCAGACAATGATAGAAACCTAGAGCCCACAGCCACCATAGCAAGAATTTAGCCTGGAGTTCCAGCCAGTAAATAAAGCTTGGAGGCAGAACGAGAACCTTGCCAAGGTCCAAGGTTCAGATCAGCAATCAGAATTGGCAGGAGCAGACAGAGCCCAGCAGAAGGCACTCCAAGGACCCTCAGGACTTCCTCTCTGTCCCCTCTTGATGATAAATACTAGCTAAATGGGGCCTTTGAGGAGACTCAGTTGAGGGGCAAGTGGAAACTCTTGGCTTCCCAGCACTACTGCTGGACGTTAGAAACCAATGTCAGGAAGGCCCCTCGCAGAAGTATGTTGATCAGGAGGAGACACTGCCTCTCAGGTGACTGGGTAAACTGGAGGAGGGGTGAGGACAGAGTGAGAGAACACTGGAGGGAACCAGCTGTTGGGACATCTGGATAAGCAGTCCCAATATGGCCCCTATACAGCTGTAAAACTGTATGCAGGTCCCTTACCTTAAAGTAAGGGAGTCAGGTCAGATCGCTGATGTAAGCTATGTTCTGTAGAACCCTAAGACTCAAATTGTGTCCTAGGCAATGCGCGGGAGCAGTGTGATGGGGAGCAAGCAGGTCCTTTCTTTCTAGCTGTAGCCCTTTTATCTCTTCTAAGTCCTGACCTCTAAGAGCCTTTCTAAGTCTAATGATATATCCAGGAGAGCACATATTTACTAAGTTTCCACTAGGTTCAGGGCCTTGTAGAATGTGTTGGTGGGGACACAGCTAAGTAAAAATTAGTCTCCGCATCAGGAATTCCCAGATTCTAGCCCAGTGGTGACTGATTCCAGCAGCAATGGTTGTTCAGGGTTCCTCTCAAATTCACCAAGGCCCGAAGTTCTCCTGCCGGAAACCTGAAGAAGAAAAAGAATAGAAGAGGGAAAGGAAACCTCCCCAGTAAGGCAGGCGAATCTTTTGTGCCTCAGAGAGATGAATTTACATGCCACCTGGTAGACCATAATGTTCTGGTTCACAGCAGACTCCCTGTCATTTGTTGTTTCATGCGGCCAATTGTGCTTGCACTCTGTGCTCTACTTAAAATCAGGGCATCTGCTCTGCCCTTTGGGAAGTGTGACAAGTCTCCTGCTGGCAAGTGCCCAAGGCCTATTCCCTGCAACTAAGGGAGAAAGGAAGTTGAAATCACTGCTCTATAAATTACAACTCTGCTCACACTACAGAGTCTGAGTTTATATGAGGGAGGAGGATTTTTTTGTTTCTAGTGTTTACGCCCCTCCCCTGGCATTTAAAAACACATTTAAAATATATTACAATTGCACAAAACATAATAAAAATACATTTGGAAACTAATTGCTTAAAAAATTGATGGGAAGTGTGGCCATAATATGCCTAACAAAGCCAGAACTCCCTTCTACTAGGTGCGCCCTCTGGGGCTTTCCCCTCATCGCTGGCCTACCTTGCATCTGTCAGTATGCTTTTTCACTACTGTCCTAAGCTTGAGCTGGTATAATGAAGCAATGGCATTTGGTACCATACCTAAGTGTCCACATTTCAGCTTTAAAAATATGCACAAGGATGCATTTTTAAATTGATCCTTAGGTCTGTTCACAGTCCAGGAGAGCTATGTATTCTGAAATTTGTACACTGGAAGTTCACATATCAACATCTGTAATAAACCTACATTCATATACATGGATTTTGTTAAATGGCCCAGTGAATATTGAGAAAATAACTGCTTATATTATATTAAAATTTTGTTCTATTTTAAAAGATGAAAAGACAGAATAAGAAAATTGTCTTTGCCACAAAAAGGTTAGAAACCAGGGAGGTGGTGTCCTAATAAGCTGAGGACAGAAATTGTATCTTTTTTGCCCTCCAGCCTCCAGTTCTTCTTACCCTGACAAGCCAATATTCAGGAATTGTTGAATTAATGTTTGACACAGGAATATCATTAAAAAGATTATAATGAATAAAACATGGAGACACTGAGGTCATCTGCTAAAAGGAAATTTGGGGGCAGGATATTTAGCAAATTTTCTTTTGCACATAATAATTACATATTTTGCTTGATTGATAACTGATTGATTGGGAAACAATCCTAATGCGTGTCAGGTCAGCCTGTTGTTCCTGCTTCAGGTAGAGAAACAGTACTGGAGGTAAGCCAGTGAACAGGGAAAAAAAATTCTCCTCTGGAATAAGTTAAGGGAAGAGCTTGAAGGAACCTTAGATTTCATCAGGTCCAACCACTGCTAACCATTTAGCTATTGTGCAGGCAGAATATCTTTTGTTCCTTTCCAGCTCCAGCAACTGTAGGCCTGAACTGACAGAATAGTAGGTAGGGAGCTCACTCTCTTCATGTAAAACAATTCTACGCCAGTATTTACAACTAAGGGAAAGCAGGCAAATTTAGAGAGTCTGGGCCCAGCCAGAAGAGGAGGCAGGGCTAAGTGGTTTACTCATGACAAAACATGATTTACTGGCTGCAATGATGTAAAGAGAAGGTATGCTTCGTAGCCTAGCTGCAAGCTGCAAGCAGCAATCAGTCCAAGATCAGCCGATTTTCTGAAGTCACAGAATGGGATGTGATTGTTAACCTCTGAGCTGATGTAAGCTAAGACTCTAATGAGTGTGGTCGTGAAGATGAGGTCTCATCCATCAGTTGCTTGACAAGGGCCGTCCTCATATCACTGGGCCTGCATGGCCCTCGACATGATGTAAGAGGCATATTGGACAAAAGCATTGCCTGGGGGAATTCTCCAGGAAGAATTCAGCCAATAGAAGGAAATCTTTTAAGTGGCCTGATTTCACTGGAGACAAGTAAATACATAAGTGGGTGCTCATATGTGAATATATCCCCCTCCCGCACCCCGCAAGATGCCACACTCTCCTAGAAGCAAAGAGAATGGGAGAGCAGAAGCTTCACAATGACAATGATCCTTTCTCTCATTTATTTTTAGGCTGCCTTCAGCATCATGCTGATGGGGAAGCAAAGGAGAGGCTCACCCTGAGGAAGAGGCTTTTCAGTGAGGGTTTGGAGTGGGGGAATTTGCCAAGTAGTCAAAACCCAGTGCCCCCATGAAGTCCACAAAACTCAGAGCACCCAAAATATCTCTGGTCCTTTTGTGTTCAGTAATGCCAGGGAGTTCTCAGCTGTTCCAGGAGGGACCAAAGGGATCCCCTTAAAAGTCCTACCAGCACTCCTCTTGTTTTAACACTGAGGCATTGAACCAGCGCTTGACTCTCCCTCTGACTGTCAGGGATCTCTGCTGCTTTATAGCCATTAGCCAGCTAACAGAGAGCACTGCCAAGTGAAAATGAGATTAGGGAAGGGGATAAAAAAAGGAAGGAAAGATTGGCCTTCCATATCCATTAATGAATTCATTCATTCACTAACTAATGGTTATGGAATGCTTGCCGTTTTCCAAAGACTGTGCTGGGGACTGAGATTCAGATAAATAAGAAACAGCCTGGATTTTGAGGAGTAGAAACTGTCTAGTGGGACAAACATAAAAAGTTGGGACTATAACATGACAATTGTATTGGTGCTCATATACCCTGGGGTGTTATAAAGACATAGAGGAGGGCACCAAACCTAGAGTAAGAGCATCAGCCAGACAGATACATGCTCATATTTCTTTGAATCCAATGAGGTGAGTCACTTACAAAGAAAATGTTAAGAAATGCCTCACAAAGGAAATAAAAAAATTGGTAGCAGAGTGAGCCTGGCTTATTGATGTTGGAAGCCATCTATTTTGGTGGCAACAACCTGCAAGGCTGTATAATTTTCTCCCCCAGCACTCAGCTGCCTGGAGGTAAAAGCAGACAATAGATGGTAATTTTGTTAAGAGTTTTGTGGGACAGATGCAGCAAAATGGCTTGTTTACAATGGGAACTGTGTGTTGTTGAGAGAACAGTTCAGATGACCAACCAGAGGTTGGAAATTAGGGAAAAGAGGAAAAGCTAATAGACTGTGAGGAAGCAAAAGAACCAAGGAACTGGAGGCCTGTTGGCTGTCAGTGAACAAGTGTGTTAGAGGTAAGCAAATGAGAGGGCTAGATGATGGGAGTCTGATTCGTTCATTTATTGAGTATTTATTGAGTGCCTTCAGTATTCAAGGTAATGTTCTAGTGCTGGGTGTACAGTATGAACAATTCTCATTGGGAGAAGGAATAAACAATGACAATAATAAATATGTAAAGCAAGCAATATAGTACAAGGTAATAAATACTATGGTGGGATGGGGATAGAGAGAATAGAGCAGGATCAGAAGGATTTGGAATTCTGGGGGAAGGGTGTGATTTTAAATGGGTTGTCATCATAGTCCTATTTGAACAAAGACATGAAGGGATAGAGGGAAGAAACTGTGCAGATGTGTGAATTAAATATTCCAGGCAGGAGGCATAGCCACTTCAAAGCCTTGAAGTGTGTGAGGTCTGATATCTCCAGGAACAGTAAGGATGCCTCTGTGGAGTGGAGTGGGCAGAGGACAAAGTAGGAAATGAGGTAGACACATAATTGGGACCAAATGGGTAAGTCTTGTAGTCCCTGGAAAAGACTGGCTTTTCTTCAGCGTGAGATGGAGCATCATCGCAGGGTTTCAAGCAGAAAAGTGATGTGATCTGATTCACCCTTAATGGATTGCTCTGGCTGCTGTGTTGAAAACAGGCATAGGGAGGGTCCAGTGTAGAAGCAGGGAGACCAGTCAGGGGGCTATTGCAATAATCCTAATGAGAAATGCTAAGGAAGGCTTTGATCAGGGAGATGGCAGCAGAGCTGGTGAGAAGTACGATAGTTGGATTACTGGATGTATTTCAAGGACAGAGACAATAAGATTTCATGACAGATTGGATGTGGGTGGTGAGCAAGAGTTAAGGATCATTCCAAGGTTTTTGGTCAAAGCAAATAGAAAGATGGAGTTTCCATTATCTAAACGGGCACAGAATTTGAGAGGAACATGTTCAGGGGGCAAACTACGAGTTAGAACTTAAAAAGATACATTCACATCTGTGTTTATTGTACATTATTTATAATAGCCAAGATATGGAAACAACCCAAGTCTTCGTCAATGAACAAGTGGATAAAAATGTTGTGGTACACAATGGAATATTACTCGGCCATAAAAAAAAATAGATCTTACATTTTGTGACAACATGGATAAACCTAGAAGGTATTATACTAAGTGAAATAAGTCAGATACAGAAAGATAAATACAATATGATTTCATTTATATGTGGACTCTAAAGGACAAAATAAATGAACAAACAAAACAGAAACAGACTCAGAGATGGAGAGACCAGGCTGATGGTTACCACATGGGAGGTGGTTAGGGGTCTGGGTGAAAAAGATGAAGGGATTGAAAAGTACAGATTGGTAGTTACAAAATAGTCACAGCAATGTAAATACAAAATAGTCACAGGGATGTAAAATTACAATAATATTGTAATAACTATATATGGTAGCCAACTGGGTACTTGAATTATCAGGGTATCACTTTGTATATTATGTAATCGTCTAGTTACTATGCTATAGACCTGAAATGAATATAAAATAATATTGAATATCAATTGTAATTGCAAAATAAAATTTAAAAAAAGAGAAGACTAGGAGTTAAATTTTGGATGGATTGTGATCAGAGAGTGGGATATTGATGTTCAAAACTTCTGAAGTGGTACCATTCTGAGTAACCATAAGACCCAGGGAATGACCCTCGGGATGGGTGTCTGAAAGTGGAATAAAGTGAAGTCATTATATTTAAACAATTTAGAACTCTGAAGGTTGAAAGGTTAATGAAATCTCCTAGGATGGTTTACTAGGATGGTGGCCCAGGCAGGAGAGGAAGGAGGAGGGCCAGGCTGCTGTTGCCCTTATGATACAAAGTTTTAATATAAATGACTAGCCAGGTTACACAAATATTAGTGTGAGGTGTACAGAATATGAATTGGATTCAGGTTTTGAACCTAATAGATTAGAAATAAGCAAGATAGAAAAATGATCAGTTACTGAAACATACCAGACAGCATTACAATAAAGCTGTTTAGAACATTTCCAGATGAGAGATTTATAATATTACAGTAGCACAGATCAAAAACAGTAGATTTTGAAAAAGAAATGCAAAGAATCTTTATAATTCTTTATTGCTTTATTACAATGCTTTTTGGAAATACATTCATATTTGGTTTTAGATATACCTAAAACTCAATGATACCATTTATATCAACTCATGTAGCATTTTAGAAAGCATGGCCCTGTGACATGTTAGGAAAGTTTTCTAATAGTAGCAGCAAGCCAAGAATTACCCTCTACCCCATTTGCAGGCCGTGTTTCCAAACTCAGTCCTTACCCACTGTTAAAAAGAAACAATAGCATGACCTGTCAGTCCTCCGTAACTCTGAGAATAATAAAACTCTAAGTTCAGAAACCAATATTTGATAAAGATTTTTAAAACATCATACTTATACCCTTGTGGATGTCACTTATGCATCTGAATTCATTATAGACTATTGAGATGATAATCCAAATTCATGCAAGCTCTGCAGATGCAGGTGGGTATATTTCTCTTATATAGTATTGAGAACTTACTTGCAAAGAAAAAATAAAGAAAGCCCTTGCTTTATATTGCCAATCAATAAATAAAGGAAAACGATGAGATCACTATGTAAGCCTTTAAAAAAAAAACCACCATGTTTTTGACTGCCAGTGACACAGCCCAAACCTTTATCTCTTTGCAAATGTGACACAAATAATCTATTTGTGACTCATTTTTTACAATTAAGTATATATTTAGATCTTTTTCCTTTGTGGAAATTATGGGTTTGTGGTCGATTAAAATATTTAGCACATGTAGTTTCTTCTTTAGTTTAATAGAAAAATATGAATGACATTGCTGGTTGAATTCCTATCAAAAACATTCCCCAGACATACATAGTTCATCTACTGAATTGGAGATGATTCACTTTTTAGTGACTTTTCAGGTGTTAACTTGGCCAAATAAAATAGATAAATCATTTTCCTTTCATTTTTTTTCTGAGGTAAATTCTCAGTAAAATTTTTTTACTATGAAATATACATATATGTCTATAAAATGTCCACTTAAAAGATGGATTTGCATCAAATTCTGAGATGTGAATTCTATGTAATATATGTTTTGTCAAAAACAACTAAATTGAGTTCCTCCTAAGTCAGGAAGGGGAGGAGTTCATAAAGTATGAAATCAGGATTTCATACAGTACTGAATTAAACAAAAGAAGATCTAATTGTACAGTGGTGTTCAAATAAAATGGGTCCAGAGAAGAAAGAAGAAAGAAACCTACCTGTTAGTGACATAGACCACACAGATGCAAGGCTGTGAAACCCGGAATGTTGCTGAGTGAGGAGGTCATTGTCAGATGTTTATCGCTCATGCCCAGGACCTTGTAGGTGGCCATGGGGAAGAATGGCATCGGTTACTGGTCATGCAGGAGCTCACCCAGTGGTAATACCACTGCCCAAGCTTCTGACTGCACTGAGTGGCCCATCCCAGCTCAGCAGTGCTCTCCTTTCTGAATCAGTGTCAGCACTGGTCTCGCAGATGTATTATTCTTCTTAACAAATGTTTTGCAGAGCTGCTGGTTAGCATTGTTCTCAGTTCGGTAGTCAATATTCACCACATAGCCTCCTTCTTAGGGGAAGAGAAAGAATCTAGGAAAGGTTAGTCTCCATGAGTTCATTTGAAGACATGGGGCTGAGGTTGTTAGGGCTAGATCTTAAATTTGATACAGGAGACTTAAGGCCAACAAATTAAAAATGTTCTTTACACATGCAGCTTTCTTGTTAAGTGATGATGGTGGTACTTTGTGAAAATAAGTCTGAAATTAATGTACAGGAGGTATTAGGACAGGACAGAGGTATTTACAGAGAGCTAAAGCTTACACTAAAAATTTACAAGTTAGTATTTTTGTATCGCCTTGGAGTTTTCAAAGAGTTTTGGCACATGCCTCATTTGATCTTTGCAATAATCTGTGCAGTGTATATGAAAGGTGATATTATCTTCATTTCACACACGAGGAGACAGGATCCTAGGGGTAGTTAAGTGACTTGCCCAAAGTCACACAGCTTTGAAAGACAGAGCCAGAATTCCCATTCCAAACCTGACTCCAGTTCCATTGCTCCTAAAATGATTGCTATCTTGGATAGACATGGGAGCAGGAATGGAGAGTGAGGGCAAATCAAGAGAGATTTTGAAAGAACAAGTGAAAGAAATTGGCAATTGACTGGGTATGGGTGATAAACAACCAGGAGAAAGAAAGGTGATTCCTAGGTTTCTAAAGCCTGGAAGATTGTGAGACTAGTAATATCATCAGCTAATGTTGACAACATGCTTACTACATGCCAGGTCCTATGCCACACACTTTGCTGTATTGCCTCATTAACTCCTCACAGCTCTGAGAGGAAGGGGTATTATTATCCCCATTTTACAAGGGGAATACATAAAAGGGTTTTTCACTTTAGAAGAGGAAAAAATTCAAGGTTTTTGCCCTAAGACAAGGGAAAGTTCAACTGGACGCGGGCTTACGGTGACCACACTTGGGGCCAGCATCCTGGGACAGTGCTTTGGTGTCCTTACATGTATGGATGTAATTATGCTCCCAGCCACTAAGTAATCAAGCTGGGCTAGTGGTGGTTATGATGTTTGCAAATCCACCAGTAGCTAACAGTTTAATGCCTCCTCGATATTTTGCCTGCCATTAAAAGAGCCTGCATTAAGCAGATGGTTTTACCTTGGCTCTGGACTTTAAGGTGGTCAGCCAGGTAATCCAGGTTTATAGATAGCAATGCTTTCCTCATCAGATATTATTAAAAATAAAAATATAACTAAGTATAATTATCATATGGCTTGGTATAAATATTGCATTTATATAAAATACACTATTTAGACCAAAATTCTTAAATACAATTACATTCTTCCTTAATTGTTACTAGTTGCTTTTACTTCTCAGTTGTTATCCATAACAAAAAGCAGACAAATAAAAAGAAACAGCGTAAGCCTGGATTTCCCCTAAGGTTAACCAGTCCACACATATCTACCTTGTCCTGAGCCTCTGTTGTCATCCTGGGTTTGTCTGAGACTGTAACTGTCCACACCTACCTTTAATCTTTGAACTGCTCTGTAACTTTATCTAAAACCCCTCATGAAAAGACCCTTGCCATATTTTCTGCTTTCAAATTCCTGATTCCCCTTTCTCTCTTGGTCAGATAAAGAGGACAGTTTACTTACCAAATAAATTAACAGAGTATGAAAAAGAAAATTCCCAATCCTCTTCCCAAATAGTAGTTTACAGCTCAATTTCTAAAGACTTCAAACTGTATCTCTTTAGGTATCTACCTGATACTTATTTATTCACTAGGCTACAAATGGCAGTCTCTTTGCAACCATAAACTTCATGAAAAACTTGAAAAACTCCTAGCTCTTGTAAGAGTGGGCCTTCTTTTCAAAGTCTTGGAGTTATACAAGCAAGAAGTGCTAGAATTTATTTCTCTTTGAAAATAAATTTAAATAAACCATAAAAATATTTTACAGGGCTATAAAGTGGTTTCCTCCCAGTGACCCTTCACTCTGAGGCTGTGCTGGAGATGATGCTGGTGGGGAAGCTCTGTCCACTCCCAGGGCGAGGGGTCATGACCGTAAGTGTCTTTTTTCCTGACTCCCTCTAGGATTGTGAAAATGTCCAGTCCCAATCTGAATATTGTGACCTTACTGGGCAGTTCTCTGACTTACAGTAGTGCTTACCTCTTTGGGATTCGGGATCGAGATGCTTCGGGGGGAAGCTCAATGGAAACTCTCATTCAGGTAGGTGAAGCCTTAGATTTTACTCTAAGTACAATGCCAAAGTTTTGATCATTTTTAAGTCAGCTACTCCTGTGGGTAATGGTTACCTTTGTCCTTGGCGTGGGCACTTTCAGAGGCAATCCCTAGAATGCTTCATCAGTGAAGTCCAGTGTCTGCCCCACCCCCTGTGCGGACTGAAGCTCTGTTGTTCAGAATGTGTGCAGAATAACAATGGTTCCTCTCATGCCTCTTGCTTCTTTCCACCTGTAGGTAAGACTGTCCATGCTGTGCATTGGGACCTCCCTTGTGTTCGGACCCATTCTGGGGAAGAGCTGGCGACTGTACAAGGTGTTTACCCAGAGGGTCCCAGACAAGAGAGTGGTGAGTAAGCAGCAAGTATCTGCTGCTTGACTGCAGATGGCAGCTTCACTATTGGTTAGAAGCTGGAGAAGCTTTGCCAGATTTCTGGGTCTCATCCATTTACAGCAGTCTGAAGTCTCTGCTCCTCACTTCAAACCTTGGAGTCATGTGGCCTTCTAAGTCTCCAAGCTGTGCATCGGTGCTATTGGAGAGATAGGCCTTTGAACATAGGTTCTGCTGCATATGCACCCCAGGCCCTGCTACTGCTATGGGAATGTGAGCTGGCCACTATGTGGCACCAGTGTGAATTGCCCAGAGAAACTGTTGCTTGGCACAGGTGTGAGTTGAAAGTGAAAGGAGGGAGAGTAGAAGCTCTAGCAAGTGTAAACAGTTATTTTGTCAGTGGAGCTCAGTTCTTTTCTATGTAGGAGGCTACTCTCTGCACTAAGAACGATGGGCCTGGAGCAGTGAGCAAGGGAGAGGACACCCATTCAGCAGGTGGAATCAACCCTACAAGCTATGTGGCAGAAGATCACCCACATGTCCCTGTTATCAGATGTCATCCTAACCACATTCCCCCCTTTTTATCAGGGCCCCTGGTAGAACTGCCCAAACCTCAAAATCTAACCATCAAACTCTTTGTCTATAGGCTCAGTCCAGATCCAGTATGTCTGTCAGTGGGAGTTTACTTCTCTGGAATGGTGCTTTTTGTTTTTTGTTTTTTTAGCAAGTGTTATTGAATAATCATGAACATTTTCAAAAGCTCAGCTGTGTGTAAACATACGTTTGAAGATGACCTAAAGGATAAGAAGTTTATTCATCCTTCTAGAACACCGATTTCCTTTTTTAAAAATAGCTTTATTGAGGCATAGCTGACATGCTATGAACTGCACATATTCAAAGTATAAGATTTCATAAATTTTGACATATGTGTACATTCATTAAACCTGTTGTGTAATCCACAAAAGCTTCCACATACACCTTTTTCTCCCTCTCTTGTCCAGTCCTTACATCCTCTGTCCCTGTGCCAGGGCAACCTTTGATCTGCTTTCTGTTACTGTAGATGAATATGCATGTTCTAAAATTTTATAGAATGGAATTATACAGTATATACTTTTTTTGTCTGTCTTCTTTTACTTGGCATTATTATTTTGAAATTCATCCATACTGTTGTGTGCATCGGTGGTTCTTTCCTTGTTATTGCTAAATGATATTCCAATGTGGAGGCACACTTGTTTTTTTATCCATTCATCTATTGATGGAAGTTTGGGTTTGTTTCCAGTTTGGGGCTATTAAAAATAAAACTGCTATGAATATATTCATATACAAGTCTTTACGTAGACATATACTTTCAGTTCTCTTGGCTAAAAACCCAAGAGTAGAATGGTCAGGGCATATGGTAGGTGTATGTTTAACTTTTTAAGAAATTGCCTAACTGTTTTCCAGATTGATTGTACCATATTACATTCTCACCAGCAAAATCTTAGAGTCCCTTTCCTCCACATCCTCACCAACATTTGACTTGGTTGGTCTTTTTTTATTTTAGCCATACTAATAGGTGTGTATAATAGTATCTCACTGTGATTTAATTTGCATTTCCCTAATGCAATGTTGAGGTCTTTTCGCATGTATACAGAGTGGAGCAAAAGTTGGTTCACAGTTGTTCATATGGCAAATAATGTAATAATTAAGAAATAGTAATACAAGAATAAACTCTGTTTTGCATACTCACAACTGTAAACCTACTTTTACCACACCTTGTATATCTTATTTGGTGAAGTACCTGCTCATGTGTCACACATTTTTAAGTTTAGTTGTTTACTAGTGAGTTTTGATTATTCATTTTTTTAATTCTAGATACAAGTCCTTTATCAGATGTATGATTTGCAAAGATTTTCTTCCTGTTTGTGGCTTCTCTTTTTATTCCCTGAAGTGTCTTTCAAAAAGATGTTTCTTATTTTGAAGTTCACTTTATTTAATTTTTTTAATTGATATGTTTTTGACATCAGTAACTTTTGCCTAACCCAAGGTCCCAAAAGGTTTTCTCCTGTGTTCTAGAAGTTTTAAGAGTTTAGTTTCCACAGTTAGCTTATGGTCCATTTTTGAGTTAATTTTGAAATATGGTATTCTGTATGTACCAAAGTTCATTCGTTTACATATAGATATCCGATTGTTCCAGCAAGAATTCTTGAAAAGACTGTCCTTTCTTCACTGAGTTAACTTTGTACCTTTGTTGAAAATAATTTGTCCATCGTTGAGTAGGTCCATTTCTGAATTGTACTCTGTCTCATTGATGTAGTTTATTTTGACACAAATTCCATATTATCTTGATTACTGTAACTTTCTATTAAATCTTGAATCAGGGAAATGTTAGTTCTCCAACTTTGTTCTTCTCTTTCAATGTTGCTTTGGCTATTCTAAGTCCATTGAATTTTCATGTGGATTTTCATATGAGTTTGCAAATTTCTGCAAAAATTCTACTGGGATTTTGATTGAGAGTGTGTTGAATTTATAGACCAAATTGTAGAGAGTTGACTTCTTAACTATATTGTGTCTTTTAACCCATGAACACTGTATATTTCTCCACTTATTTAGATCTTTAATTTCTCTCAGCAATTTTTTGTACTTTTCAGTGAAAGTCTTTCACATCTTTTCTTATATTTATTCCTAAGTATTCTATATTTTATGCTACTATACATGTTACTATTTTTTGTTTAGCTTTCCAATTTTTTGTTGCTAATAAGTAGAAATACAATTGATTTTTGTATGCTGATCTTGTTTGCAGAAAACCTTACCTACTTATTAATTCTAGTTAGTAGCTTTTTTTAAGAATCCATCAGATTTTCTACATGGATTATCATATCATCTGTGAAAAGGACAGTTTCTGTCCAATCTCTTGTATGATGATGGCACTGGCTAGAAATAGTAAAATGTTCGATGGAAGTCCTGGGAGCAGACATTCTTGAGTTGTTCTTCATTTCATGGGGAAGACGTTGAGTCTTTCAAAACTAAATATGATGTTAGCTGTAGAGTCATTGTAGATGCCTTTTATTTAGTTGAGGAAGCTCCATTCTATTCCTATTTTGCCAAGAGTTTTTATTAAGAATTGATGTTGGATTTTGTAAATGCATTTTTTGTGTCTATTGACTTGATTATATGTGTTTTTCTGTTTTAGTTGTTCATGTGTTGGATTACATTAAATGATTTTAGGATCATAAACCAACCTTGAATTCCTGAGACAAACTCCCCTTGATCATGATGTATTATGCTCTTCTTGCATTGTTTGATTTATTTTGTTTATAATGTATGTACTATGTTCATAAGGGATATTATCCTATAATTTTTTTTCTTGAAAAATCTTTCTCTGGCTTTGGTACCACCATAATGCCAGCATTTTAGGATTGATTGGGAAGTATTCCCTTCTCTTCAGTTTCTGGAACAATTTGTGTGTAATTTGCATTCACCTAGTATAAGTACTTTACAATAGTATGCTTCCATTTCTCCCCTTCTCAATTTTTGTGTTATTGTTTTTACTTTGACATATGTAAGCCACATACAATTGCATTTTTTAATTAGTTATCTTTTAAAGATATTTTAAAAATAAAAACCAGTCACATATTTTTCCATGAAGTTAACATTTCCGGAGTTCTTACTCTTCTTGGACAGGATTCTTCTGATATTATATTCCTTTTTCCTGAAGGATATCGCACATTCTCATGTGAGTATGCTAGTGCTGAATTTTTTAGCTTTTATCAGAAAAAGTCTTTATCCTACCTTTGTTTTAGAAAGGTGTTTTTTGCTGGACATAGAATTTTAGGTTGAGGCTTTCTTTTTTACTTATAATACTTTAAAGATTTTTCTCCACTGTTTTCTCACTTGGTCATGTATCTCATGAGATATCTGATGTCTTCCTTATCTTTGTTTCTCTATGCATAATGTATCTTGGTTTCCTTATTGCTTCAAACTGCTCTATATCACTGGTTTTGAGCAGTTTGAGATTAAGCAACCAATTTGTCTTTATGTTAAAAACACCATGTATCATGTAGGTGGTTGTGCTTTTTTATTTCCATTGGTTGACAAAAACTCAGACCCATGTGTCTGCCCAATTCATGAGTGTTAGGTACTCTACTCACCTGAGCCTTCATCATAATTCTCTTTATTCCCTCTTTTCCTTAATGTTTTTCAATTTTTCATCCCATTGAAGGATTTTTTTTTTAATTTTATTTTTATAGTCAAAAAAGTAGCACCTATTTTTGTATGAAGTCCAGTGATTCATACAACTATAAAGAAAGTGTTAGCAATCCCTCCTTCAGCGCCCTCAGCTCTCAATCCCATTCTCCAGGTAATTGGTTGTTAATACTTTTATGTGAAAATATATAAATATCTAGAAATAATGGAGTACTTATTTTATAAAACCCTTCATTTCTCTTTGTGGAAAAAGGCAGGATATGGAAAATATAAACAAATGGAAATGTTTAATGGGGATGATGATATTGACAATGAAATCATTGTAAATATTTAGTATCTCTTTCACCTTTGATGTCTGGATTTGAAGATTTTTGTGAGAGCTAACCCTGGAGCCTATAGCTCAGAACATGTAGGGCGCTCTAGTCCTTGTATAGCCATCAAGCTAAGGAAAATTATGACCTTGATTCTTTTTCAGATAATCAAAGATCTGCAGCTCCTGGGATTGGTGGCAGCCCTGGTGATAGCTGATGTGATTCTGCTCATGACGTGGGTATTGACTGATCCCATCCAGTGCCTCCAGATTCTTGGTGTCAGTATGACGGTGAGGAGCCCAGTTCCTGGGGAATTCAGTTCCTGAACTGGGGGAACTGGCTTCTGTGGGCACCCAGGGGTTGTTCTCCCAATAGCACTCACTGTGTGGGCATCCTCCAACATGGAGATAAGTGACCCAAGGAGGGAGAGTCAGGTCAGGAGCTGCGGCTGCTGTGAAGACCTTGACCCTTTTCTGCAAGGTGCACCACCACTCCCACTGCTCCTCCCGCCCCAGGTATCCTCCACCTGCATCCACTGCCATGTCAACACACTGGAATCTGCCAGGCAGTTGTCTCTGCTTCCACATTATTAATAATGAGAACTTTCAACAACTGGAAGTTGCCTTCCCCTAATTGTTCGAGGTAAAAGTAGTATTTTGAGGTCATCTTTGGTGTCAGTCAACCCTGGTTCAAAACCAGGCTCTACCACTTTCTAGCCATGTGACCTTAGGAAACTCATTTAACCTCTCTAAGTTTTTATGTCCTCATATGGAAGCATAGCAAAATGAAGGTAATAATGCCACCTGTTTCTTAGGGCTTTGGTTATAAGTAAGTAAAAAGAATGCAGGTAAAAAAGTCAACTGTGCCTGGTACATAGTGTTCAATTAATAGGAAATACTACGTCTCCAGCCTCAAAAGGGGCTGAGAAATGCAGTGGAATCTTGACATTGCAGATTTAATATTTAAAGTTTTAACTGTTAACAAACAGCAGGAACATGACGTGAAATTTGTAATTTGTCATTTTACTCATGCAGCAATGTGAATCATCGTGGTAGCCAAGCACACAGCAGAGGGTAAGCCCTGCTGCCACCAAGCATCCACATGTCAGTCCAACTTTATCGTCTTTTCCTCCAGTTAATAGTCACTCATATATCTAATGGTGCCAACTAAATTTTATAGCTTTTACACATCAAGGGGGAAATATTTATACTGTAGAGGAGCTCATGCTCAAGGATCTTTGCAGGGATCTGCTGTGTGTTCCTGGTAACTGTGGGAGCCCTCAGTCCTTACCCTGTGTCTCTCCTAGGTGACAGGCAGAGAAGTGTCCTGCTCACTGACCAGCACACACTTCTGCGCTTCCCGGTACTCTGATGTCTGGATTGCTCTCGTTTTGGGATGCAAGGTTGGTAAACACATTTCCTTGGGACACAGTCTGTCTGTCACCAACAAAATATATAAAGAAGGAATATATGAGGTAATTCCAGCAAAGGATCTTGAAATCAGGGAAGACCTCTGTTGATACGTAAATCTAAAAGCCACCCTTATTATTTCTCTGCTTTTGTGGGGAATCACCTTTTCAACTCTTGGCACGCCCTCATTTTGTTCTCCCCCAAATCATGTGAAATTTGCCTACTGTTTCTCCCATCTCTTGATCTGGTTTTTTTTAATTGATTTGGCAGTATCAGTTTTCTTCCCATTTAAATCCCTGCAAGGAAGATTTGTGCCAAGATATCTTGCTGCCATTCACCCACCTAACTTTCTCACTGTGATTGGAAGCGGAGCTGGCCCTAAGATAGATTACAACATTCATGATGTCCTTTGAGTGATTCCAGCTGCCTCAGGCGTCTTCCGCACTGAATCCCCCATCATTAGGCTCATTGACTCTGTTAGATGGCAGAAGCAAGATCTCATTTCCAGGGGGTACAGGATACCTACACAGGGCACTAAGGGAGGTCCTTAGAATAAACTTCCTATTAGCTGGTTTTCAGCTCAGAGAGACAGAATCTGGCTCTGGGGAGCCCAGGGCAGGCCTGTTTCAATGAATGAGGCAAGCTGCCTGTCGGTTATCAGGGCAGAGAGACCTGGTCGACTGCTGACAGAGTAGGCATTTTACGAGAAATACATTGTCTCCAAAGCTAAACTTAAAGTTCCAGGAGCCCCCAGCTGAGCCTTTCCACTGCCCACTACCCCATACTTCTCAGTAGTGATGGCAAATTACATGTAAGTATAAGTGATTCACTCAAACATGAATCATAGATGTAGAGGAGCTTTATTAATACCTTGTTCCCAATGGGCAAGAATTTTAATGGCATTAAAAATTTTCAATAGAATCAGATGTCAACATTTCACAATCATAGAATTAATTTCATTCACCTTTGATTAAATTACCAAAAATCCTACGTTGCCAAATGCCACCTGATGGCATCAGTTACCCAAAAGTCAGGCCCCTCTGGTCTCCTGACTTGTGTTTCTTCTAACCACGGAAGGTCTCAGGGTGACATGTCAGGCCCAACTTGGGACACTGGACATTGGGGGCACCCAGAAGGCATCTCTGCCATGATGACTCTTTCAATTTAGGCAGTCAGTCCTCCCAAAAATTATCAATAGGGCTGTCCCTGCCAGTGGAGCTGGTCAAGTAGGGGATTTCAGGGTCACTGGCAGATGTCCTCTGATACCTGACCTTATTTACATTGTTAGTTCTCCCTCTGAATCCCCGTGGTTCCCACCCAGCCTCGTCCCCATGGCCTCTTCAGATTCAGTTATAAAACATAAACATTTGTGTCTTGCCTTCATTCTTCCTATCAGACTGAGCTCCTTGAAAGGCAGGACCATGATTTATTTCTCTTTGTAGCACTGTTTCCTGCCCTGAACCTAGAATGACACTGGGCATATAGTCAAGGGAACATATGTTGGATCTATATTTTACACATTATTGATTAAAGCTTTGATTTCTGTTTAAATGCAACTTTTTAAGGTGCTGTGAGTCATTTTTCTCCTTAGTACAAATGAAAAATCTGAGAGCAGGTTTATGTTCTTGGAGAAAAGGAAAGCATAGCGCCCTGGATTCCTGGTGGTAGGAGCCAGGAATGTCACCAAGAGGGCGAAGGGTATAGATGGAGCATTTGCTGCCTGTGCCTGCCCCACAGGCCCGTCTAGGTCCCAGCCTGCCTTTGTTCTCCTCTGTTTCCACTCTTCATCTCCCATAAACACCCCCTGGCACAGAGCCACTGCTAGCCTATAGAGATCCTTTGTGTAAATTAGAAAGAGGCACCCCTTCTGGGCAGATGCAGTCTTGCAGGTGCAGGGCTTGGCAAGCAGATGGTGCCTCTGGGAAAATTAGAAAAAAGAGCCCCTTCCTCAGAGCATTGCTCCTGCTGGCAGCGCTTGGTTTGACAAGCAGACCACAGGGCTATTTCAGTTTCCACGTGGCCCTCAGCTCCATGCAGTGGAAAACCACATAGCAGACATGGCAGCGCTCGCCACCAGAAGCATGATGCGCCCACTGCCCTGCCAGTACCCACAACCCTTTCTGTCAGGCTCCCACCCACCCATACCATCCTGTCCTATGCCTCATCCCAGCAGAGTCCTGTCTTGCCAACCTCTGATAAACTACTTCTCAGTACAGAAGAGGAAAATAACATTTATTAAGCACCTGCTAGGTATAAGGGGCTGCCCGAAGGGTCCTTGCATGTCTGAGTAAATCGTCACAGCAACACTTTAAGGTAGGTATTATTTTCCTTATTTTAAATGGTCCCCTGCACCATCCTGTTCTATGATCCCAAGTTTGTTATTCCACTTCCCTGAGCCTCTGGTTCTCCCCTCCGCCTCCAGGGTCTGCTGCTGCTGTACGGTGCTTACCTGGCTGGCCTGACTGACCACGTCAGCTCTCCTCCTGTGAATCAGTCTTTAACCATCATGGTTGGGGTCAACCTTGTGGTGCTGGCTGCTGGGCTTCTTTTTGTGGTCACCAGATACTTGCACTCCTGGCCAAACCTGGTCTTTGGCCTCACATCTGGAGGAATCTTTGTTTGCACAACCACCATCAACTGTCTCATCTTCATTCCCCAGGTATGCTCTAGGGAGAATTTGGCCAGGCCAGTTCTCCAGAGGATTTACTGGACATGATAAATTGCTCAGTGTTTTCTATCAAGACTTTGGGGTACCATTTATTGCAGAGTCAGAAGGAACGCCAGTTCCTGGTGAGCTGGCTCTTCTGTTCTTCCCACCTCAATCTTCTGAAGGAAGACAGCTCTGCTGCCAGTCATCTAGGAGGGCAGCCCAGAGTGGCTGAGCCATAGCAGCTGCCCATTTCCACCCTGGCAGTGGACTCGCCGACCTACTTTTCCACTAATCTCCAGTCCCTTCCTCATCTTAATAATATCATTCCTTTTTTAGCCTGGGAATGAAGAGCCTTTCCTTCTTTCCTGTCTAGGATTCCTTTTCTTTTTACAATAAAGAGAAATTAAAATTAAGTAAAAATGTGTTTCATATTATGAGGATTAAAGAAAAAAATCAAACAAGGGAGGAAGATAGAAACAGAAATGTCAAGAAAGGAAAGAGGGAAAAAGGGAGTTGGAGGGAAGGCAAAGGCATCCATAGGCTCTGAAAGGAAAGTGATGTGAAATTATTCATATTGGGCCCAAGGCTACCACTGAGCCACATGCATCTGAATTAATGAACTTGGCATTAGGCACTTTTCCCATTTCCCTTCTAGTTCTCTTTTTCTTCTCCTGAGTCCTCCTTCATCCCACTACTCCCTCAACACCCCATTCTGGTTCCAATTGCAGCTTCTCGTTGACTATGAATGACTTTGCCATGACACCACTGACTGATAAAATGGCTGATGGAGGGTTATGAGGTATTTTCAAAGGGAAGAGTGGAGTTTGGGCCATGATGGTGTGACACACGGTTAGGCCTTTTACTCTTCTTCCTTTTCATGAATTCTCGTGCAAACACTCAACAGAATAAACAAATATGAAAATATCTGTAGCAGCAGTACTATAAACCAAGGAGGGTATTGTCTCTATGCCAGAAACTAGAGAAATTTTTGCTGAATCTTAATGTTGTAAGAACTGGATTGAAGGGAGCCACTGAGAGCCGAATGGAATGTAACAGAAAAGGGCTATGAAGACCAAGGGCTGTTCTTCTCTGGGAGATGGGGAAAAGGGAGTGGGGAGGGGCCTTTTGGGAAGTCCACCCATTAGACCTTGTGGCCAACGTTGTTGATTGGTAACCCATCTATCCATTGCCAAACCCTTTCTTCCTTACTCATTTCCACTGTCTAGTCTGAAAGAGCTAACCACTTGTTTTTCCAGCCTCCCTTATAGCTAGAGGTGCCCATGTGACAAAGTTGAACACTAAAGGTTTTTTGAGAGGCTTCTGAGAAAGTTTTTGTTTTCCTGAAAAAAACTATGGGTATGACTGGTATCACCTCTTCCACCTCCTTTCTACCTTAAATGTTTGTTATATGGCAGCCATCTTGTGATGATGTGGGAAACACCAAAAGAACATATTTACTGTAATACACTGAGAAATTACAGCCTTTCCCATGTAAGACTGTAAATTCAGGAGCCTATGAAGAGACTCTACAGTTCATAAGAAGAGGTCCACAAATTTCTGGAGATTTGGAGACGCTTCCTTCCTCTGAAGTAAAGTAGAAGTTTATTGAAGATATCAGATTTGTCTTGTCAATAGGATTTTAAGAATATTGCCTCTCTTCAACCAAAGCAAACCAGCAAGAGAAGGACATAATCTTAGATAATGAAGTATTAAATAAGGGTGGAAAATGTTGTATTAAATTCAACACCCCAGTAGAAACATTGAATAGGAAATTGGACATGGAAAAATATTGAATTAGTTAATTAATTTAAGGAAACAGAACATAAGGAGACAGTTAAAAAATGAGAGACTAGATAAGAAGATATGGAGAACAGATCTAGGGATACAAGATTTAGAGATAATAGGAATCTCTGAAAGATAAAAATAATTTAGGGCAGAAGTAATCACCAAGGAAAGCCTTCCTGATCTAAAACAAGACCTCTATCTGAAAATCAAGTGAATTAGCAACCTTCCTGATGTGGCTCTACTTATCTTATATCTCCTCTTTGAACACTCACATCTGTCCCTTTTGCATCCTAAATCTCAGACACGAGTTCCAATCTCTTTTGAATCCTCAGCACTTAGGGCAATAGTGATATCTAGGTACACTCTCATCTGCACATAGACATACAATTGCAGAATGAAGTTCAGCTTGAAATCTGACTTCCAGGTTTGAACTAAGCAACAAGCACTCGATTTGTTAAAGTGAGTGAAGCCCTGGCCAGGTGGTTCAGTTGGTTGGCGCATTGCCCCCATACACCAAAAAGTTGTGGGTTCAATTCTGGGTCAGGGCACATACATAGGTTGTGGGTTCGATTCCTGGTTGGGTCATGGATGAGAGGCAACCAATCAATGTTTCTCTCTTTCTCTTCTTTCCTCTCTTTCTAAAATCAATAAACATATCCTTGTATGAGGATTAAAAACATGTATATATATAAAGTGAGAGTGGAAGTGGAATTATGGGATACAGGAACAGGATGGATGGACACTGTTCCCCATTTTTCCTTCCAGCTGTCTTGAGTTTCCTTTCTCTTTATCTTTCCTCATCTGTTTTCTTTCTCATGCCTTTTCTCCTCTTGAACTGACCAAGATCTAAAACTTTAGAAGTATGTTTTTAGTCCACTGTATTTTAGGTTTAGGAAGTAAATGCTTGCAAAAATCTATAACTATACAATATGTCTGGTTTTTGTGCACCCTTGAACTTACTTTGCCCTCTGGCTCAATGGCCTTTGGTAGAAGAGTCTCCCTGTGAGAGCTGCACTGTGTATTCCCAGGAGAGAAAAACGGCTGAGCAAATTTAGGAGAGTATCTGAGGAGAGCTGCATGGGGAGGGAAGAGAGCAGGGAGAGGGTACTTCCTTTTTGCCACGGAGCCTTCAGACTGGGCTGTGTGGGAAGAGTTTATGAAAACAAAGGCACAGGTATTGCAAGGGAAGCTAGGTGGCACTAGAGAGCTGAGTGAGATGAATAAAGAGCAGGTGAACCAAGTAGCATTCTGCAGGGTCTCTCAGGAAATGCCTGAGTGTTTATGCCAAAAGCAGATCATTACCAGCAATGAGCCAGAGTCTGCTTTTGTTGATGGTAACCTGGATGTGAACCATCCCCACACACACCTTCTCCTTTCCTCCCTCCATCTTTGAGGGGCAGATGGGTCCTAAGATAAGACATTGTTTTTTCCTCCAACACCCCAAAGTGTTTCATTTAGTACTTAGGACTGTCTACCCTGCCTTAGAGTTATCTGTCTATGTCTCAGTGACCCTACTAGATAGGTGAGCTTTTTCAAGGAAAACTTTCTTCATCTGTTTATTTATTCATCCATTAACTTATTAACTGTTGGGAACATGCCCCATCACATGGCCCCATCTCTAGATATAGTTGGGAGCAGACATGAAAGGAATTATAATACATGTCTTAAGTGTTTGAGGAAGGCATGTTACATGATGCTGAGGAAGGGGTGTCCCAGCCTGTCCAGGAACTCCATGACACCTTCTCAGAGAATGGGCCCAGTCTTATAGGAGAAGCAAGAGTTCACTGAGCAGATTGGGGGAGAGGTTGGCATTCAGATGGAGGGACAAGAGGCAGAGAGGTGTGTGAGAGAACAGACTATGTTTGGAGCACCACACATCTTTACATTTTTTGAAACACGAATTGAAGAAAGGGGAATGTGGCTGAAGGTTAAGAGATGAGCTTCTCAAGGCCCTAGTAGGTCCTTTTAAAGGCTTGAAATTTAATACCACTGTATTAGTTTCCTGCTATAACAAATTAATTATAACAAATTAGTTGCCGCTATAACAAATTAATACAAACTTAGAGACTTAAAACAATTCAAGTGTATTATCTTATAGTTCTGGGAGTCAGAAATATGAAATGGGTCTCATTTGGCTAAAATCAAGGTGTCGGTATGTCTGCATTTCTTCTGGAGGCTCTAGGGGAGAATCCATTTCCTTGCCTTTCTCAGCTTCTAGAGGCCACCTGCATTCTTTGACTCATGACCTCTCCCTCTACCTTTAGAGCCAGCAGTGCGACATCGTCAAGTCTCTCTCTCTTTCTGACCTCTATTTCCATTGTTGCTTCTCTTTTTCTGACTCTGCCTCCCTCTCACAAGGATTCATGATCACAGTGGGCCCACCAGTATAATCCAGAATAATCTCCCCATCTCAAAATCCTTTACTTAAGCACATTTACAAAATCCCCTTTGCCATGTAAGGTAACATAGTCACAAGTTCCAGGGATTAGGCAGGGAACATATTTGGGAGACTATTATTTAGCCTATTGCACCCACATAGCCCAGAGGCTGAAAACCAAGAATGTGCCTGTCCTTCGGAAGGAATGGTCATGGAGAGAGCCTGAAACTGTGACTTGAGGGTCATTTATTGCCATATTTCAGATACCTCATGGGGTCAAGTCTGAAGGACCACTATCTTCACAAATGGGGAACTATGAGGGAGGGGGCTTTTGTCAAGGCGCACCCTGGCCCACTTAGGATGAGACAGACCCAAAGGCCTGAAAGTGCCCTTGCGCAAGTGTGAGAGGTTCCTCCAGAAGCCCTGCAGAGGGGGCTCAGACCGAGGGTGCTGGGGGAGAGAGGAAAAGCTGTACAACTGAAGAAATGAGGGGGCCTGAGAGGGGGCCAAGATACGGTGACACTTCGAGGGTCAATGCTAGGAACATCCCTGAGCATCTGCTTCATCCTCTCAAGACCACATAGTGACCCTGTGGTGCCCTGCTCCAATAACGCCTGAGTAGGGTGGTAAGCTCAGGGCACCCTAGGCTTTCAAGAAGGGCCTCTACGGGGGAGGCTCCTGGCCTGACACAGCACAGATCACACAGACTCCTGATATCATGAGGGACTCATGCTGAGTCAGCAAATGACCCAAGAGGACTTGGGTGAGATGTGGTATTGCAACTGTTGGGAGGATTTAGAATCCTAACTGAGATTTACCAAATTGGACTTAGTAAATGTTTGAGAGTGAGCAAAGAGGTCCCAGGATTCCCATGAGGCTCCCCACGAGGCTCCCCACAGCCACCAGCATTGTTGCTAGGGTGCCAGAGTGCCCAGTGTACATCACTAGCACTCTTAGTTATGAGAATTCCTAAGGGAAAAACAGAAGCTTCCAGCACTGGGTCCTCCCCTGGCATCCACGTCACTGGCATTCTCCAGGAAGAGAGAGTGTCCCAGAGACTCAGGAGGATGGCCCCCATTTGTAAATATTCTGTGTTCAGTTCCATCCCTGTTAAACTAAACTAGACCATGCACCCACAGATTGTTTCTCAAAACCAGTGTTTCCTGAAAAACCTCCCTGAGGACCCCACAGTTAACAAGGTCTGTCTTTATCAGCTGTGTTGAGGTCATGCGGTGTGGCACAGTGCCCCGGTTACAGCTGTGGTTCTGCTGCTCACTTGCTGCATGGGCCTAGGTAAGTTGTACTCCTTCTGAGTCTCCCCTCCTTTGTCAGGAAAAAAAGATGGTCAGATCGCAGACCTAATGTTCTATCATTTTTATTGATATTTATTGCCATTTGTGATTTTCCATCTGAGCCTTGATTACTGATTTGGGTTAGAAGTCCTCCAGTAAGGAACTGGGTTTTCAATCACTGTAAGCACACCATTACTCAACAAATGAGGATAATTAAGAACAGCTACATATAACTAGAAACAGTTCCACTTGAAACATACAGCGTTTAGATTGCGGAAACTTGTTATAGCTCATAAATTCTGGGTTTAGAATATGGCCCTAGGAGAACAGATCAATCTGGTTTTCTTTGACCAGTTCAGCAATGGGTGGGTTGAGCTAAGATTGTTCTATTTCATCTACCTGTCATCTTCCTTTGGCACTTTAAAGTCTATATAACCTTAGCATTCTCCATGCCTTCTGTCATTACTACCCATGAGCTTTCCAGAGTAAAGTACATTCTGAAAAGAGAATAGTTCATGCGTTTGTATATCACTGTCATTCCTTCGCATTTTTTAGAAAGAATGAGAGAATGTGTTTCTGGGTGTGTAATTAAATAAATAACATGTGTTCTTTTATTTAACAGCTGAAGCAATGGAAGACATTTGAAGAGGAAAACCAAACAATTAGATGCATGGCCAAGTATTTCAGCACTCCCAGCAAAAGCTGCCATACCCAGTATGGTGAGGAACAGAATTGCCACGCTAGAGGAGAGAAAACCTCCATGGAAAGACTCCTCACAGAAGTAAGTGAGATCCCTGCCTGGTGGATTCTTTATAAAGAACTCCAGTTCCAGGCACCAGGGAGCCCCAGGTGTCACATTGCTAATGTTCTTTCTTCTCCTCCCGTTCCCCTACTCCCCTTAGCAGCAGGCATAACCTCAGCATTTGCCCAGGGACTCTCTCATTGCTGATCTCACCCACTTTATTTGTTCATTGAACAGATGTGTGCCAGGCATTGGGCTAAGTGCTGATGCATAAGACAAACATACCCTCATGGGGCTCACAGTCTAATGGAGGAAATAGGTATCGGTCAATAAAATAATGAAGGAAAAAAATCAGGGTGGTATGACAGAAAAATGGGTGGTAAGCACAAGGGAACCTAAGTTAGATCTGTCAGAAAAGACTCTGTGAGCTTGGAGCTGAAGGTTAAGTACAACCTGGCCAGAAAAGAGTGCAGGGAGAGGCCTTCCAAACAGAGGAACAGCATTGTAAAGGCCCTGATTTATAGTGGATGAGAGCTTCTTCTGTATGATGCGTTCTTTCCTTATGTAGAGTAGTGCCCTCATTGACAAGCTCTCCTAGGGCCCCTTACTGTACTTGCAGGTTCTAACTAGAGATCTCAATCATCCCACCAATCCAGAGCGTCAGTACATGTCAAAAATGGGGAGGAGGGCTGAATAGGTCCTCTGAATTCCATAGTAGCACCAAGAGGGGACCGGGGAGCCCCCAGCTCTTATTTCTTCTGTATTTGAGCCCAAGTTGGCACTCCTCCCAGAACTGGGCAGTGTGGTGTGGGCTTGCAGAGAGCACGTGGGAAAGCTTGAGGCCGCCCTGCCTCAGAAAGGAGGCACAAGGCCCAGAAGGATTAGTCAGTATTTTTCACACTAAATGATCGTCCTTTTTTTTTTTTTTTTTTTAAGTACAGAATGTACCTGAATAGGTGCAGTTTGGGAAACCATTTTCCTGTGACCGGAGAGGCACATGGCTGTCATAAGTCCCTGTGTGAGAGGGCCGATTAGCCATCACTGCACTCCCTGTTCATGCCCCTCCGGGCTCCTGCACTGCACCCTCAGCCTGGACCTTTTTCAGAGTCACACTTCTCTATTCCTGTTCTCTTTATGAAGCATTCAGGGCCTTATTTCAAAGCCAGATTTCTCCGCACCTGGCAAGGGAGTAGTGTTGCCTTTGATACTCTGTGAAGTCTTCAAAGAAGCAATTTCCCCCCCACCCCCACCCCCAGCTCAACAGAAGGCCAGAAACTTGGCGAGAACAGCCAGGATGGTTTTCATTCACAATCAGCTAATGTTGGAACAGCCAAGTGGCCTGACTCTTTAGCCTTATGGTAATTTATGACGTGCTTTTTGTACTTCTGCCACACTAACCACCCTGTTTCCCACGCAGTGACTGAATCTGCTCTATCCAAAAAGATTCCTTGAATCTGCAGAGGAAAGGCCCTAATAGGGAGCAGATGTACAGGCAGTAAAAAACTGGCCTAGTCCCAACATCCTACACCTGGTACATCTTTCCCAGAAAAGGCCTGAGAACCGGCAGCCATCCCAGGGCCCTGGAGCAGGCGTAGAGAGGTTCCAGCATCTAAAGCTTCAGCTCTGGCCTTGCCTGGTGGATAACAGAGTATCTCTCCTTCCTCCATATGTGCACAAGCCCATATGGGCCCAGCTTCTCGGTTGCAGCCTCTGACGCCAGCTTCCCTATGATGCAGCCCCCTCAGCCACCCTTACCTTGTCCTGCTCTTACTTTCCCATGGTCTGGGGAGTCCATCTTCTCATTTTTGCCTCCTTTGCTGCTGTACCCAGGGGTTCCCCAGAGGCCGTTTGAGGCAGAACCCATCGCTGACTTCCCAGGTTGTATGAGGCCCGCAGGTAGAACCATCCCAGAAGTTGAAGAACCTTCCTTCTACACTCTGCAGTGGAGGAAACCTACCTGTTATTTTTCTTCCTTGAACCATAGCAACAAGAGAGTGATTCCATTTCTCCTGATGGCCTGTACCTTAGGAAACATACCTGTGGATGTTTTGCTTTCCTAAATGTGCCAAAAGTAATAATTAATAAGCTCATTTAAATGCAGCTGCCATGGTAGGTCAGATTTTGGTCTCTCAGTGGCAATGGCTCACACCACATCTCTAATTAATATGCAGCCATGGTGAAGACAGAGGCCCACTTTTTTCTCTGAGAAATCAGTCACCAGCCAACTTCAAATGGTTGGTCTGCCGGGAGAAGAGTATTCTTCCCAACTCAGTCTTTATCCTGTTTTTCTACACTCAAAGAAATGTGCAGATAAGGCAAAAAAGGCAGCACAGAGAGTGTACTCCCTGGGTAGTTGTCATTAGTTGGTAGCTTCCTCCTAACTCAGTGAGACAATAGAGGCCTCCTGAAGCCAGCCTGACAATGTGCAGGGTGGGCTTCATGAAGAGGGGCTGCTAAGGAGGAAAAGGGTAGGGGTCCCTCCTGGGCAACCAGCATAGTCACCCCTATGGGATGCTCAAAGAGCCATCTGGCACCCCCAGGTATCTTGAAAAGCCTGAGTGAATGTCTCCCAATTACTCATCCCCTCTGCTCCTGGGGGAGTCCTTGAGTCTGCTACGTCTCCCCAGCAACACCCAGACCTTACCGCTCTGCAGGTGAGGAAAAGAGAGAATGGGCAGGTGGGGGCTCAGCTGCGAGTCCCTTCCCCATATTCACCCGTTTCTTACTGGTCTGGGACTCCCCCCTGGTGACAAAAGAAGTAGACTAAACCAAGATGTAACTGGGAGAGCCAACAGTAGAGAAATCGCCTTTCTGCTTATAAATAGGAAGCAGTAGATCTCCTTTGGAGTTGCTGCCAGAAACTTGCTGGACTAGTTTACTTAAGGAACTGCTTTCAGAAAGGGTCACTTCTGGTCAACTCGCCCATCTCACCTTGAGAAGACACCACAGGTTTGGTCCATAGGCAACTTGTATCAGGTATCCTACAGAAGGGAAACATCCTTTTATTTCTAGGACATAATAAATGGATGTCCAAATGCTCCTCCTCAGCTTCTAAAGAGGAGGGCAACAAAGAGGCAGCATTTGGGTATTTGGACAAAGAGTTCCTAGAACTCAATGCTTTGTGTTACCAACTTCTCCAAACCCTTGATCCCAGTTGTCAGTTCCCCATCCTGATCTTTTCCCTGCTCCACTGCCTTTGATCGTCAGAAATTTCAGAGGTGGATACAAGGCCTGAGTTAGGGAAGCAGCTGCTGTTCCCGCAGAGGATACTCAGGACACACCCACCTCCAGGGCTCTTGCCCTACTTCATGCCCATGATCTCAGGACGGACACAACTCTGCAGCTCGCACCTGCCAGGCCTCCTGGGCACAGCCTGTGTATCAACTAACAGACAAGAAACAAGTAGGCAGCTCAATAGCAGAAATGCCCCAGCCTCATTCATCTTCTGGACTCTATTCTAGATCTATTGAAGCAAGCTATCAGAGAGTTGGGCCCAACAATCCTATTTTTTAAAAAAAGTCTTCTCCAATAATTCCGACACTTGCCCATCTTTAGGAGATACCAGTAACTGATAGTGCCACCTGGTAGCTTTCACCTTCCAGCCCCAGGTCCAGCCAAGGCAAGTAATAGCACCAACCTGAGATTCTCATTGGTCCTTCCTGGCTCCAGCCTTATCTCTTTGGCCCAGGAATCTTTACCCTTCTCTCTCTTTTTCCATTTTCTAGTCTGTTTAGCAAGAGGCAAAATGCTTGTTTCCCCATTCAATCATCCCCTTGAGATGTGCTTCGGATTCATCTGTATTTTGCAAAAGCGTGATAAACCAGAGTTGGGCCATTTTTCAGATGTGTGTCTTGCAGAGCAACCTTTCCCTCCCAGTTCTCAGAAGGGTGTGCCCCAGTCACAAGCAGCAAGCTGTGTCTCTTCCAACCTCCTGTCTCACAGACAGTGCCAGAGTGGGGACATAGGGGAGAGATTAAGATCCTACAACAATAAATCATGGTTAACCTTTATCAAACACCATGTGTCAGTTATTGCACTGAGCACTTCATGTGCAACAAGTGTTTTCACTCTGTGTGCATCAAATGTTTTCACTTTGTGGAGGTACCTCCTCAGAGCCTAAGATCACCAGCTAATATGCAGAGGAACTAGGATTTAAACCAAGGTCCCCTGGTGCCACACTTTCTCCCCCATGGGAGATGGTGTGAAAACCCTCAGTGGCACATTTTGTTGATAGTTTTGCTTTTATCTTTCAGAAAAATGCTGTGATTGAAAGCCTGCAGGAACAAGTAAACAACGCCAAAGAGAAGCTAGTGAGGCTGATGTCAGCTGAGTGTGCCTATGACCCCCCAGTGTGGCCTGTCTTGCCTGCCTCCTCCCACAGCAAGGACAGCCAAGCCGCAGCCCCCATGCATGGCCTGGCACCCCCAAGGCATTCAGAATGCCTCTCTGACTCTCAGAATGATACCAGGGCAGCTACCCAGGACTCCCAGACTACCTCAGCGCCCTCCTCAAGTGCACAAAGCCTCTTGGGGCTGGGGAAGGACTCTGGGTCCTCCCCAGGAGAGAAGATGTCTGACTTAAAAGACTTTTCTGATCATTTAAATGTGAGCTACAGTCAGAAGCCACAGGCTGAGCAAAGCCAGGGAACAGAAAGAAGAGACAAGGTACCCACGGCCCCCCACCAGAGTCTCGTGCCAGGTGAAGAAGGCTCTGTTCCTAGGAGACAGGAGCAGCCAGAGGACTCAGGGGAACCCCAAAAGCGGCCAAGGGTCAATTCAGTGATCAGGGAGAAGCTTCAGGAAGTCCTACAAGATCTGGGCCTGGGCCCCGAGGCTCCCCTCCCCGCTTCCCCGTCTTGTCCCCAGCAGCCCTGGAAGAGTAGTGCTGCCCACTGCCCCCCAAAGATGCCCCTCCCCAAGGAGCTGGGCTTTAGTCCACACATGGTGAGGAGAAGGCGGGCTGCGCAGCGGGCTCGCTCACAATTTCCGGGCTCTGTATCCTCATATGTGGGACATCGGGCAAATAAGATAGTATCTGGTACAAAAAGTAAGTTAAATGTACAGAACAGGGACAGTCTCTGCTTGGACCCCCAAACTGCTGATTCGAGGGTACCCTCTTCCAAGAAGCCCTCACTACTCTCATATCCTCAAGGCAAACCAGGAACCCTGAAGGACCGCAAACAATGCCAGCCAGAGCCCAGGGGGGCTGGAAGGAGCCATGTAGCCTTTCCTCACCAGCCTTCTGATTCTGGCCAGGCTCAGTGTCCTGCTGGCCCACCCTTATCCAGAGCCTCACCAGATCTGCCCGAGCAGCAACAGCTGCAGTCCCCGGGGTCCCCAGGCTGTCCTTCCCTTTATTCTCCGTGCAGCTACCTTGACACTGAGTCCAGCAGCTCAGACGAGTTCTTCTGCCACTGCCACCGGCCCTACTGTGAAATCTGCTTCCAGAGCTCTTCTGATTCCAGTGACAGTGGCTCGTCAGACGCCAACCCTGAGCATGCTGGGGGTCTGGCTTCCTGGGAAAAGCTGTGGGCCCGCTCAAAGCCTGTTGTGAACTTCAAAGACGACTTGAAACCCACACTGGTGTGAGACACAGCAGAGCAGGTCTGGGTATAGAGGTCAGTCTTGGACAAGCCGTACAAAGGCCTACAGGAGGAAGGCTAGGCCTGGCCTTCGGGGAACACACCAGCACCCTGCATTGACCAGCCCTTACCATGTTTCACCCATGCTCACTTGAGTACTGTGTAACCTTGAGCCCTTCTTGATCTATAAAAAGAAGGGAGGGTATTTTCTGTCTTGTTACTACCTCACAGCATTCCTGTAAAAGACACCAGTTGAGTGACCACAAAAGTTACTCTATGGATAAAAGGTGCTAAATGAGCACAGAAACTTTTCTGTCCTGGTCAGCCTGTATTCTACCAAACTCTTACTATATACCAGATGATGGCTAGCAGACAGACGGATGGGCAGAATGGAGGGAAAATTTCTGCAGATCCAGAGTTGTGAATTTTGACCCATCAAAGTGGCCTTTTGGTGCAGACCTGCTACAAACATAAGTTTCCTGCATCCTGGGGTACCCCACTCTTGGAAGGGGGTGCAGTTTTGTTCCTGTTAAAGGTTATAAACAGCACCACTCACTGGGTTGCACCTCTGACAAGACCCAGCTCACAGCCACCTCCACAGCACTATTTGGTGTTCATGTTTTGCCACCATCATGGCACCTCATCGTCATCCCTGAGGCAGTCACTCCTCGGCTTGGTGCAGTTTTGGCACCCTGACAATCTCTGTTGTAGTAGGGGAGGCCCTGTTGCTGGTCAAGAGGTACTTTTGATGCCATTGGGGTTACATGACCACTAATAGATACATAAACCTGGAAATAGAATATGGAGAAATAGAAAAGAAGAAATGAGGAAGAAGAAGGCAGGAAAGCAAACAGGTTTGATTATTTACCTTGAGTTTGGAACAGTACTTGGCAGTATCAAATTTCAGTAATTCCTTATGATAACCCTGGGAAGTAGACAGATGGGGAGTATGAGGCTTCGAGAACTGAGGTAACTTTCACAATGTCACACTGCTGGAGAGTGACTGATGTAGGACTTGAGCACAGCTCATGGGACTCCAAGTTCGTCACTTTTCCTGGCAATACAGCTCTTTACTCATTCTTCTGGGAGTGGCAAACAGGTCTTGGCATGCCAGGCAATAAAGCAAGGGTAGTATAGGAAAGCTGAGAAGTGCTCACCTGCAGTTCAGGACACTTGCCCCAAGATAACAAAACTGGGTTCCTCCTTGGGGAGCAGCCCTCACTGCCTCAGGGCCCACCTGCACTGCCCAGGGTATCTGGGGAGTTGGTGAAGGATGAGTGCCAGGAACTTGCCTGCTGCCAGAGCCCCAGGGAAAGCGCAGATGGGTCCACCTTTCTTGTTGCTGAGCTGGCTGGTGTTTGGAGGCCGCTCTCTGCTGCCAACCTTGTGTGTGTACATGGTCATGAGCAGAAGTCTAAGCCTTATTAGATATGCTCGGAGCAGGGCATTTGGCTCTAAATGTCCCACAGAAGATTTATCACAGACTCGCGGGGCCTGCCGACACTCATGAATCTCCAGACACTGGATTGGGAGGCCCTCCTAGTAGCATAGCTTCTTCTGTCATCTACTTTTACATACAAATGTCATAACTTATTCTGTGTGTGGGTTTGTAGTGTCTGTTTGTGCCGTTTGTTTGCTGCCCAAGTGATAACTTAATAAAAGAGAAAGAGCTCGCAAGGCAAGTCTCCAGAAACTGCGGTCTCGGGCCAGGGAGTAGAGGCACAGAGAGTGGACAAACAACAGCCCTCAGAGCTGCCACTGGGTTACCCTGGGTTCCAAGTGTTACAAACTTCATCTGTGACAGAAACACCTGCCCCAGTGCCTAGAGGAAACCCTGGAGATCCTGGACTCTTCTCGCCCACAGGGCATCCTTTCCTCCCAGTATGTCACCACTAGCTGCCTACTGTTCATGAATGTGAACTATGCAGGCTCTACACCTGGCCGTCTTTCTACCCTTCTTATTCTCTCTGCTCCTATATCCTCGATCCCACCATCTCAGTTCTTCTGCATCTCCATTCTTCTTCTATCTAGGATTCCCTTCCCTTCTTTGCATACCTTGTGAATTAGTCATCCTTCAAGACTCAGGTGGAGCATGCATTCTCTCTTTGGCCCTTCCTGAACAACCCAAAATAAAACTGACTGGCCCCAAAGGTTAAATAAAGAAGGGTATCTGGGGACCCATATTTCAAACTCAGTTATGTAGAGGTTTCTATTATCTATTTTACCTGGAATGACTTTGTAACTTTGATAGACTTGGTTGGAAAGATGAAGAATATACCCCCATTTTCTCTATCATTTGGTTCAAAAACAATGTGCCAAACACCACAACTGCCCGCCCCAAAATACTGTTTCCAATCCATTACATATGTTTGCACCACCCACCCTCGCTCCTCACCAGCTCCTTCCCATAGATTTTTTTTTACCCCAGGCCAGCCAAACCAGTGACGAAATTCTCAAAAGGAGGAGTGAGCAGTGACTTTTGGCATGCTCTTGGTTGTTAGGCTCTTGAAAAAAGGGCAGTAAGTTGTACAAAGGAACTGTGGAGAAGTAAACATCGTGTCTGCTACTGTCATCAGGGCTCTGCATGTTTCTGTTGGTGTTAAGGTCTTGCATGGATCCAGGCGTGATTCCGACTCAAGCATATATTGCCCTGCTGATTGAAATCTTAGGGTCAGGTGTGTCTGTCCTGATTCCAAAGTGGGTCCCTATTCTCTGGCCTGTGCCCAAACTGTCTTTCCTTAAAGAATCAACTTGGCCTTCCTGGAGCTCATACAGGAGGTGGGGGAAAGCATCAAATGTAGGAGGCATGCTTTTAAAGAACCATATTACATCTAAAATGGTAAAAAGAAGAGTCTATGCAAGTTTCACAAAATCTCTTCTATGTCTGCATTTATTTTGTTATATTTAAATGTATCTTCTCCACAGATTTCAAGTTCCTGAAAGCATTGAGTATATCTTCTGCATTTTTGTATCCTCTAGAGAACTTTGCACAAAGGATAAGCCTAATAAATTGTTTGATGGATAGCTTTCTGAGCAGATAAATGGATGAAAGAAAGACAAAGAACCTGTTCTAGAAAAGCAGCAGAAAGGGAGGCAGAGCCATCTGGTTTCACTGCCTTCCAAAGAGTTGAGAGCAAGAAACAAGATCACCCAGAAGTAACTGCATTCTGAAAATGACAGTACTTTAAGTCTTTTAAGGAAAGGCGATGTAGAATAATGGAGTTAATGGAAGAGGAGCAAGAAAGTTATTGTGATAAAGGCTTTCTCTTTAAGATACTTTCTTCACACACATTGTTAACAGGAGAATAGTCTACTCATCTCTATCACCATCAACTTCCTGAGTCCCCTTTCTTGAAGCCTTAAACAAAGCAGTTTCTCTATTCCCTCTGGCTGCTATACTTTTCCCAATGACACCATCTGGGCTTTGTTATGATAGGCCTAATGCAGAGATGCTTCTTAAGGGGCTCAAGGCAGCAGAGAGGCTACTCTTCGTCCTCAGACTTTGCTCTCCCTCAGCTCTGGTACTTACTCTGATCTGTCTCCCCAGAGGTCCCAGGTCTTAGCATCCCCACCAAACTGCATTTGAATAAGGGAACACCTTGGGATGTTCAGTTCACTAATGAAGTCACAAGGGACAAGAAATGCCAGTGTCATAGGAAGAAACAACCTGATATGAGCTTGACAAGATCTGTGTCAATGTCTCCCAACCTTTTTTGTTCTTTGACTTACTTTTGAATGTTTGAATACATGAGCAAGACGCAGAGGCTCAGAGAGTAAGTGCTTGGGAGAGGGCCTGGAAAGGTTTTCAGGTGACTGAGAGAAAAGCAAATCAACAGGAAAAAAGAAGGGAAGGGAGACAAGAAGTCCAAAAAACAAAAAGGGGCAAGGGAGATGTGGTGAAGGAGGAGGCAAAGAAAGGCATCCTGCTTGGCTCTGTCAGTGGACAGACTTTGGCAATGACCTCTTCTGTAAATGATTGTGCTGGCTCTGGTTCCGAGTTGAGAGAAAGGGAGACTCACTTCCATGAAGAAAGGCAGAGCCCTTTCTTCAGTATGAATGTGACCGTTGATTAATTTCTCAACCTTCCCCACTCAACAATGAGCCCACAACTTGTTATAATTATCTTGGTGTCCCCAGCACTGTGTCTGGCCCATGGTTGATGTTTGGCAGATGTTTGTCAAAAGAAAGAAACTAAGAAAAGAAGAGTGGCTTACTTGGAATTGTCTCAAGAGGGATCTCAGTGAGGCAACTCATAATAGGAGTCACCTCAGATGCAGGCTTAGGCATCTCATCACGGACAGCGGTGTTGTGGATACACTGAAGTTTCGATCATTTGTGATAATACCTAAACCCTTTGTCAAAAGAATGAATTTTAGGTGGGCTTTCTTCTCCACTCACTCTTATACAATAATTTTCTACCCCCACTGAAATGCCCGGGCTTAAAGTTACTCAATATTTGAGTGACTTTCAGCAAGTTGCATAACCTCTTTGTGGCTTAGTTTCCCCAGCTGTAAACTAGGACAATAATACTTAGGTCATAAGGTTGCTATGAGGGGCAAATGAATTAGTATTTGTAAAGTGGTCTGAGCTATGCCTGACACATACTAAACATGATGTAAGTGTTTGTCTTAGGTAGTTGTTCAGGAAACACAGATTTGTATTTAGAAATCCTCCTTATGTTTTCTTGCTTTATACCAAAATCCCCTTCTTTGTTTTCAGTTGATTCCTGAGGAAAGGGTCTGGCAAAATGAAAATTAGTTCAACCCACTTCTTGGGCAACAGAATTTTCTCCCTGAACCCCTTCTAAGATCAGGTTCACTTACTGTAGGGAGCACAGCTACCTGCAAGACTCAAACATTAGGGTTCGCCTAGAAGGAAAGGTGCAGTTGGAAAGTCAGGAAATCTGAATTTTTAAGGGCAGAGCCAAGAAACACAACTAATTTCCTTTGGAGAACTATTATATACTTTGTAATAGAAAAACACATGGGATAACTACTACATGCCACCAAATACTTGTCTCATTTAATAGTTATAACTACCCCTCAAAGTGGTGGTTATTTCAGTTTTACAGATGAGGAAACTAAAACAGGGAGAGGTTGGGTAACTTGCCTGAGGTCACACAGCTGGATAGATATAGGGCCAGAGTTTGAACTGAAATCTGACTTGATTCCAAAGTCCTTTTTAGACTCCCCAATGCTGGTTCCAGAGCATGTGCTACAGGCGTGCTACCAGAAGACAGAAGGAATTTCAGTCCAGCAGGGCAGGGGCCCAGGCTGAGGTTTTCTTAGGACACGAAGGTTTCCTTAGGAAAAGCAAGCTGGTCTGGTTCTGTAAGCCTATTGCAAAACCTGCCACTGCTGAGTCATTGAACAGCTTCCTAGAGGCTGGAGGGAGCTTTCTAAAGCTACCTGGTCACTCCCACCCCCTTCAGGAAGTTCAATGCCAAATACCAGTGATACTGAAAATGAGCAAGTCCCTTGTTTAAGAAGAGTACAGTCAGTCCCCCAAGCTGAGAGTTTCTTCTCAAGTATTGTGCTCTTTAAATGGCACAAAAAACATGACGCTGGGTAAGGGTCCCAGAAGACCCCATAAGGATGAAAAACAGCCGACAGATACGCTGACATCAGGGGAGGGCCATAGAATCTCTTCAACTCAAAACTCTACTTTGCTGAAAACCCTTTATCACTCCCACTCCCTTCCTGCAGGATGAAATCTCACTTTGGTTTGGGGTTCAAGGCCCTCCATTATTCTTAACTCACCTAAAACTCTTCATCTTGCTACTGCCAAACTGGCTTACTCTCTGTTACCATAGCATACCTGGGTCTACCTCAGGCTTGGGGAGGAACACACTTTCCTCTACACTCAAGATTCTTCTGGTTAACAATAATCTGTCTAATAATCAAATAGACATGAGACAGATTAGCAAGAGTAAATAACCAAATTTAATATATACATATGTATGGGAACCCCACATGCATGAGAAGTTCAGAGACAGAAAGGGGGATGAGGGTGTATAGAAGACATCCTGAGCTAGGGATGAGGTAATACACCTTGGGGGCTTCAAAGGGTCATTTCAGGATGATACGAAGAACAGACATTTAGTACAAAAAATAGAAGTTTGCCCTGCCCTATAGATAGGTCAAAAGAAGTTCTCTCTGGTAATAGCTTTTCATGGCCAGGGGCACTACCTAATTCAAGTGCTTCTAGGTAATTTAAGGGAGGGGCAAAAGTTTCTCTTGAGCCTGCAGCTAAAGTTGCCTTTAGTTCAAAGTAATCTGCATACCACAGAGGCACTTTCTGGGGTGGCTTGTTCTGAACCCTGACAAGCTCTACACTTTTACTCACACCAGCCCCTTTCTCCTTCACTCTAACCACCCCAGCCTGAAGTGACCTCTTTTTCTTCTGACCATTTCCAACTGGCCTCAGAATTTATTAAGCAATAAGTCATGTACTTCTGAAATGCCGCCCTGACAACAATTTTATTGCTGCCTCGGATTGCTATATACATCCTTTATTGTTAACATTTCACACGTTCATGTTTTGCCTTTCCAACTAGATTATCAGAGACTAGAGGGCAAGAGCCATGTTTATCATGGCATTTTCACAATATCTTACACAGAGCTCAATGCCTCATAGATCTTAATCAACATTTCTAGCTTTATTTTGAAGACTGGCCAACTCTCTCTTTGCTCCTACCTTTCTGTTTGTACCAAGAGTATCTTGAGCAAACAAAAAGGAATTTGGCAGTATTTTTCTTTCAGACAGTACTTGAAGTTTAGCATTTCAGAGACTCTCAGCTGCCCTACAGATAATGCTAGAAAAAAATTAAGCAAAAGGGGCCCAAATAGTAAGTCCCTAAAACTCTGGGTCCAATTTCCCCAGAACAAACAAACTAACAAATAAAAACCAGCAATGACAAAACATGCCTCTCTGGACGGTTCCTGTCTAGAACCCCTACAGGAAGCTGAAGGGTCCCGAAAAAAGGGAAAGCAGGTTAGTTCTGCTGCTTTTGCTACTGCTCCCCCCATAAAATAGAGTAGAGAATTGGAAACAGGACACTATCTGTCAACACATTCTTCTGACGTCACAAGTAGTCACTTTTACACTCAGGGAAAGGAGGCCATACCAGTGGGATGTAGCCAGATGTCTTATTTCCAGTAGTTACCTTCATCACTCTGGAACTACAAGTCTCATAACTGAGTCAGAGATGCCTGAGTCTTGCAGCCAGAAGCCAATGCTGTCAATCTATATCCTAAAAGAATGTCTTCCCTCTGAAGCCCTGCAGATTCCAGGACATCCCAGATTAGGGTAGGGTCTTGGTATAAGAATTTTTTCTAAGGTTGCCAAGGTGATTTCAATGTGCAGCCAGAGTTGAGAGCACTTGGGCTTTGGCTCTGACCTCCTGGGATGCCAGAATGAATCTTCTGGCTTCTATTCATCATCTCCATCCCTTTGCTTTGCCCACCTTCTGTTCTGGAGCAATCCCCTTCCTTCCTAAACATAAGCCCCCAAGCATTAGAAAAGGTAAATGGATTATGAACATTCTGTATTTTCCTATACTCTCCTGTTCCCTTCTTTCATCTCAAGTGCAGGTTTCTCCTCTTCCATGAGCCTTTCCTGCACACCCTTAGCCTCCTTCTTTGGAGTGCCTTTCCTCTGCAGCACTTATGAACTGACCCCCCGTTCAGCACACACTCACCCACTACCTCGTAGCGGAATGCAGCCCCTCTCATGGGCATGCTTTATCTCTCCTGAAATCACAAACTCCAAAGAGCCATTTTTTTAACCTTTCTATGCTCTGACAGGGATGAGCTTGGAATGCTGTACACACAGTAGACATAAGGGGTGCTTAAATATTGAATAGAGGGAGAAAGGGGAGAGAATAAGGGAGGAAAAAATTTTTATTCAATGAGTGTTCATTGTGCATCTAACATGAAGTTAGTGGAGAAATAGTGAAATAGAAAACAAAAGATAAAATAATTCCCCAGACTGTGGTAAGTGGAGGTAAAAATAAATAAATCAGGGTAAGGAGATGGAGAATGAAAAAATAAACAAATTTGTCAAATATCTAGTAAATGCAAACTATGCAAACATGCTTTTAAAATAATTTTTTTAATTTTTCAATTACAGTTGACATACAATATTAGATTAGTTTCAGGTGTATAACATAATGATTAGACATTTATGTAACTTATGAAGTGATCATCTCATTAAGTCTAGTGCCCATCTGACACCATACATAGTTGTTGCAATATTACTGACTACATTCCCTATGCTGAACTTTAAATCCCCATGACTGTTTTTGTACCTGGCAATTTACACAACTTAATCCCTTCCCATTTTTCACTTATCCCTCCCAAATCCCCTCCCATCTGGCTACCAGCAAATTGTTCTCTGTGTCTATGAGTTTGCTTGTGTTTTGTTTGCTTTTTAGATTCCACATATAAGTGAAATTATATGGTATTTGTCTTTCTATGTCTGACTTATTTCACTTAGTGTAATACCTTCTAGATTTAGCCATATTGTTGCAGATGGCAAGACTTCATTCTTTTTATGGCTGAGAAATAGTATATATGTACTATCTTTTCTTTATCCATTTGCCTATCAATGGATACTTAGGCTGTCTCCATTTTTGGCTACTGTAACTAATGCTTCAGTGAACATAGGGATGCATATGTCTTTTTGAATTAGTGTTTTCAGTTTCTTTGGGTAAGTACTCAGAATGAAATTGTTTCTTTGGAAGCAATGGAATATCCTTCTTTGTCTTGCTGTGGCCTTTGTTTTAAAGTCTATTTTGTCTATTTTAAGTACTGTTACTCCAGCTTTTTTTCATTTGCATTTGCATTAAATACCTTTATCCATCCCTTTACTTTCAAATCTGAAGTGGTTTTCTTAGAGGCAGCATAAGTATGGGCATTGTTTTCCTATCTATTCAGCCACCCTATGTCTTTTTATTGTATTATTGAATCCACTTACAGTTAAAGTAATTATTGACAGATACATAGTTATTGTCATTTTATTATTTATATTTTCATCTTTTTTCCCATCTTCTTAAAGAAATCCTTTTAACATTTCTTTTAATACTGGTTTGGTGGTGATGAATTCCTTTAGTTTTTTTCTTGACTGAGAAGCTCTTTATCTGTCTTTTGATTCTGGATAACTTTGTAGTCCCTTGGTTTTCATCACTTTGAATGCTTTGTGTTAATCACTTCTGGTCTGCAAAATTTCTTTTGAGAAATCAGCCAACAGTCTTACAAGAGCTCCTTTGTAGGTAACTGTCTTCCCCTTGCTACTTTTAATGTTCTTTCTTTTGTCTTTAACCATTACCACTTTAATTATGACATGTCTTGGTGTGGGCTTCTACGTTCATTTTGTTTGGGATTCTCTGCACTTGCTAGACCTGTATGTCTGTTTCCTTCACCAGGTTAAGGAAGTTTTTAGTCATTATTTCTTCAAATAAGTTTCCAATTCCTTGCGCTCTCTTTTTTTCTGGCCCTATTGTGTGACTGTTGTTACACTCAATATTGTCCCAGAGGCCTCCTCAACTATCTTCATTTTTGTGTAGTTTTTTTATTTGTTTGTTTTTTTGGCTTTTTGCTGTTCTGACTGCATGTATTCTGCTACCTTGTCTTCCAAACTGCTGATTCAGTTCTCTGCTTCATCTAATCCACTGTTGATTCCCTCTAATATATCTTTATTTCAGCTATTGTGGTCTTAATTTCTGACTGGTTCTTTTTTATGTTTTATATCTCCTTTTCTCTGTTTACTATCTCTCTGATAAAGTTCTCTCACAGAGTTAGTTCATTGAGATCCTTATAACCAATGTTTTTAACTCTGCATCTAGTTGGTTGGTTGTCTCTATTTTGTTGAACTGCTTTTCTGAAGTTTTGTCCTGTTCTTTCACTTGTGACATGTTTCTTTGTCTCCTCATTCTGGCTGCCTTCCTGTGTTTATTTCTATGTATTGGGTAGAGCTGCTATGTCTCATATTCTTGGTATAGTGGCCTTATGTAGTAGGTGTCCAGTGAGGCTCAGTGGTCGGGCAGTCTCCTTCTGTGGGTGCTCCAGGTGTGTCCCTTGTGTCAGCTGTGTGTGCCCTTTTGTTGTAGTTGAACACTGATTTCTGTTGGCACGTTAATGGGAAGGATTGACCCTCAGGTTGACTGGCTGAGAGGACTGGCCATGACTATAGCAAAGGAGATACTGTGCAGGGGCTGACCCCACAGAGAAAGATTCAATTTAGCAGCACTCTGGTGCTTCCAACTATGCTTTTTGGGTATGTCATTTATGGAGGTCATTGGGTGGTGTTCTCGTGTGATCTAAAGCCGGCCATCAGGTATGTTCGCAAAGCTCAACTGCTACCTGAGCCCTGCCTGGGACCACCTGGTAAGACCTACAAAGTGATCTGCAGATGGCTGCCCCTTATGCTGGGCTTGGAGTTGACTGAGAGGAGCTAAGCTGCAAACTGAGGCTGGCTGCCACAGTTCAAGTCTTAGAGCCACTCAGCAAGAGGTATGGGGCACACCAAGACACGATGATGCTGGCTTGGAGTTTGTGAATCTTTGAGATATTTTAGGAAAGTCTGTAGTGAAGCCAAGACAGAACATTTGTATGAAAAAGCCACTAGAAGTGGCTTGGGTGGGCCTACAGGTTGGCTGGGGCAGGGTCTCATGGAATCATCAGGAAGGAGTGAAGAATGTCAGCCAGGTTGATGGAGACTCAGATGTGGCTCCTGTCTGTGCCCACAGGAGGAGGGCTCAGCAAAAGAACAACGGCTTCTTCCATCACTTCTATCTGGGAGAAAACTGCTTCTCCAGCCCCTGACCTGAAGCCAGAGCATTCATTTCTTCCCCATATGTCCCTCACACTTTTTGAGCTGCTCCAGTGCTGGGCTCAGAGCAAGTGTGTGAGTCTTCAGCAACTAAGTCTGTGCATGGGCCCTTTAAGAGACTTTCTCACTCAGTCATAATTCCTGCTGGTTTTCTCAGCCAAAAGTTATGGGGACTTCTCTTCCTGGCACAGGACCTCTGGGTTGGGGAACCCTCTGTGGAGCTGGGAACTTTTACTTCATGGGGGACCTCCACAGCTGAGATATCCCTCCCAATTTTTAACTGCCACACATGGGTATGGGACCAGCCTGTTCCGAGTATCTGCCCCTCTTACCAGTCTCAATGTGGCTTTTTCTGTATATCCTTAGCTATAGGACTTCTGTTCAGCTAGACTTGAGGAAGTTCTAAATAATGATTTTTCTGTAGTTTAGTTGTAATTTTAACATGGTTCTGGGAGAAGGTGGGTACAGTGTTAACCTACTCTGCCATCTTGATCAGAAGTCTAAACTATGCAAACATTTTATTTACATCCACACAAAGTTTTTCCCTCAAGATTGTACAAGAGTAGAAGAAGGCCACCGAGTATCTATATTAGTTTGCTAGGGCTGTTGTAACAAAGTACCACAGACTAAACAACAGATATTTATTGTCTCATAGTTCTGGAGACTAGAAGTCTAACATCAATGTATTAGGAATATTGATTCCTTCTTAGGGCTGTGAGGGAAGGATCTTTTCCAGGCCTCTCTGGACAAACTGCCTGATGTGCACCCTAATTACCTTACTTTATCTTAGTTTCCTTTGTAAAGACCCTCTCTCCAAATAAAGTTCTGTTTGAAGTACTGGGGGGTTAGGATGTCAGCATATGGATTTTGGAGAAATGTAATTCAACCTGTAACAGTGTCCAAACAAAGTTTTCACCTCTTTTTTTTTTTTTTAAATCAGGATTCACATGCCATTCAGGTTTAACCACTTAAAGATTATTTTACTCAATTGGAAACTCCTTGAGGACAGGAACTCTGCTGTTGTTCACACCTATCTCTCAGTCACAAGGCCCACACCTGCAGATGAAAAAGATTAAGCTCACATTTGTTCAGGAAAACTCAGGGTAAATTTGTTTAACCCAGAAAATCAAGAAACCTTGATAGCCTGCAGCAGTTCCTGGAACTCTCTGAATCAGAGGAAATCATGTTGCAGTGGCACAGAATCTGTCTCTGGATTTCTTAATTAGGGGTATTTGCATGATGAGAAGAGATTTGTTTCTGAGGAGTCATTGTTCTCCTCCTGTCAAATCAATGGCCTCTGCTCCTGACATCAGAATTATCTCTACAGCAACTACCTGAGTCATAGAGATGTTTGGCTCTCAGTAGGAGAATGAACAGCAGGAATGAGAAAAAGCATCTTAAGATAGAGGCCCCTTACCAGGATATACAAGAGAAAATGAAAACGCATAGCTCAGCTTCTCAGTTACCAAATGCGATAGAAACAACAAAATAGCTTTTAACCAAGTGTCTCCTCACTTTCAGGATATGCTGGTGCTTCTTTTTCAGTTGCTCAGTAAAGGTCTCTGAAGCCCTACACCAACTGGGCCTCTTGCTCTCTGACCCTGGAGCAACCGTCAGAAGTTCAACACTTGACAACACAAAAAGAAGACACCACGGGTGTCGGAGTATGGGCTGTTACCACAATTCTGCCTGACATTTTTTGACTCACTGAGGCCTACTCTGTGCTTGCATTGTCCCCTAGAGATTTCATATATGGTATCTTAGTTCAACCATCACAGAGTTTCTGAAAGGGGGTATCCCATATATGAAGACATGCTTCCTATGTCTTCTTTCATAACTAAAAGCATTGAATGAAGGTCTCAGCAAGGCTTTGTCACAGTGAGCAGCATTCTTAAGATCTGTATGTTCAGATAATAAAGAAGGAGAAGCCAGATGGTTTAGCGGGAAAGTTTTCATGCTTTCTCTTCTACCAACTGGCAGCCTGCATCAGATATCCAGTCTTCCAGGTTGGACACCAAGAAAAATCCTAAGAAAGACTTTTGGAAGGTGATCCACAAAGGTAAGACATGTCAACCAGAACTCTAGACAATCATAAAGAGGAGAATCTTTTTTTCACACTGCTGTGAAGAGGCTGCTGAAGAGCCATAATGCAGGTGAAAATGGAGAAAAACAAGTAGGATCTATTCACAGTGTCTCTGAGGGAAAAGCACATAGAGGGCCAAGCACAAATCCTTGAACTACAGCTTCCCAAGGGAGTTCTGGGGAGAGGACTCTTGCAGCAAATACACACAGCTTCTGATTACAAGGCTTTGACCTTCACTCTAGGAAGTTGGACTGGACTGTGTAAGGGCTGGAAGGAATTTTCTCAAATGCAGAAAATATTTTCAGACAACTGCAAGACCTCTCTGAGATTTTTTTTTTCAAATTTGGCTTTTTACTTTTTGTGATAATATAAAAATAATTCTTAGCTTGTTCTGAATTATCTGGATGACTTTTTTAGAATGCTCCATGAAATTTCAGTACCTAAGACTGTGTTTGCGAATGTTTTCACAACAAATGAAACTCAGATGACATTGATCCCTGATGTACAAGTGAAGATTCTGAAATGGTTCAAATGGAAAAAGTAGTAAGAGGATTGAATCATCACATGGCAGATGGTAAATATGCAAGGTTGTATTGTACAAAATGGGCTCAGCAATATACCTGGTCCTACATGCTCTCCCAGAACCTTGTCACTATCTATCTCATCAAGATGTAGAATCTGTATTTCCTCCCCTTCAACCACAGTGGGCCGTAGGAACTGCTTCTATTGTACAAAGAGAATGTGGAAGAAATGATACCATATGACTTTTCAGTCTAGGTCATAAAGAAAGATAGAGCTTCCTCCTGGCTTTCTCTCTGAACACTTGCCTTTGGAACATAGCTCTATTTTGCGAAAAAGCTCAGGCCCCGTGGAGAGGCCACACATAGGTATTCTTGCTGGAAGGCCCAGGTAAGGTCCCAGTCAGCAGCCATTGTCAACTGCTAGGCATGTGAGCAAGCAAGCTTTTAAATCAATGGTGGGCTGATCTTGACCCGTAGGTCAAACATGACCTATTGCCTGTTTTTATAAATGAAGTTTTATTTGAATATGATTGGGCCTATTTATTTGTCTGTGATTTCTTTTGCACTACAATGGAGAGTTTTAATGGTTTCGACAGAAATCGTGTCATCTACAAAGGCAAATATAATTTACTAACTGGTCTTTTACTGAAAAGTTTACTAACCTATGTATTAGATGATTTCAGCCCTCAGTCATTAAGCCACCCTCAGTTAAGTCCTAGTGGAGCAGAGACAAGGACTGCTCCACCAAACCCTGACAAAATCATAGATTTTTTTAACAAAATAAATGTTAATACATTAAGTCACCAATTTGGGGATGGCCTGTTTCATAGCAATAGATAATTGGAACAGTTTTATAAGTATGCTAGATTCAAGAGTGCCTGGCCACAGGAGGTGATTTCATATCCAGATTCTACTGATCAGAGCTTAGCTCTGCACATATCAACTTGTAACAGTTCATTAGCAGCAAGTATAGTAGGTAATTACAATAAAGCATTTTTCCTCCCAACTCTTATAAGAGTTAGATTAGATGCTTCTTTTAATTCAGATTTCAATTACATCGCAATACTAATCTTATCTTCAAGGAAAAGTAATTTTGCATTATTTTCTAGTAACACCTCATTAATATTGGTCCTCAAGAATTGTTTGCTGGCATCATTGTGGTTAAGTGTGAGGTCTGATTATCCTGTACTATCAAACTCAGCTTTGATGTTACATTTTCTATAACTTATACAAACAGGTTTCTCTGCATTGCAATGATTCAAGTCAAATGGAAACAAAAAGTTAATATAGAACTACAACCAAAACTCTTTCAATTATTAAACAACATTGGGGATTTGTTTTAGCAAAATATCATCCCTCACATTAAATTTAATTATGTAAGATTTTGTGGCTTTTTCGGTTTAGTTTGAGAATTGATTTTTCTAATTATCCAATCTATAAATAGAGCTGTAACAGAATTCTATACCCACTTTTACACATATGTGTGCATGCAACATCTGAATAGTCAGTAGAGTAAATCTATAATATATACTTTTTTCCCTTTAAAAGACATGAAATGACAAATATTGCATGATTCCATTCATATGAAGTACCTAGAATAGTAAAATATATAGAGACAGAAAGTATAATAACATTACCAGGGTTGGAGGGGAAGGGGAGTAGGGAGTTATTATTTAATGAGTACAGAGTTTCAGTATAGGGTGATGAGAAAGTTCTGGAGATGGATGATGATGATGGTTGCACAACCATCTGAATTTCTACTTAAGAATGGTTTAAATGGTAGATTTTATGTTATTTATATTTTACCAAAAAAGAGAGAGCGAGAACTGTACCTTACCCAAATATGAGAACTCAGAGTCCAAATTAAAAGCAACTGAGAGTCTTTCTAGGACCTTTCTCTTCAGGCCTGGGTGCTTAACCTACCAGGGGTGTCCAACCTGTGGCCGGTGGGCCACACACAACCCAGGATGGCTATGAATGTGGCCCAACACAGAACTGCAAATTTACTTAAAACATTATGAAATTGTTTTGTGATTATGTGTCACAATGTATTTAATGTGTGGCCCAAGAAAACTCCTCTTCTTCCAGAGTGGCCCACAGATGGCAAAAGGTTGGGCATCCCTGACTGAGGTTTTAACACACACGAGGTGAAAAGGGTCCCTTTGGAAAGGGTGCCAGGGAAAGAGGGACTCTCACTCAGACTTGGAGCAGCACCAGCCTGAACGACCACTCCTGGATTTTGGATAAGGAGCTGTATACAGACCCTGATCATTAGGAAGGAGGAAATAACTCCAAAAGAGGGGCCAGGGCCCTCTGAAAAGAGAAGGCCCCCAACCTGAAGGGGCTCAGGAGCTTCATCCTTACCATGTCCTCACTGTGGTTTTGTTCCCACCAGATGAGAACTCCCCCTTCTAGAAGAACGGGACCTTTGAGCAACACAGGACAGTTGAGGTACCCTTCCAACAGGAAGTGAGGGGCACAGAGGAGGAAATGGGGTGCTTAGAAGGGAGATTTGAGGACAGGCATTAAAAGGAAACAACTGAGCACCTACTAAGGGCCAGGCTCTGTGCTTTCCATTCTTTATCTCTTTCAAATCTTCACAATAACATTAACTGGTTTGTTTTTTTTTTTTAAATCTCCAATTTATAGAGAATGAAACTGAGTCCAGAGAGATGAGTTAACATGTCTAACTCTTACATAGCTCATAAGAAGCCAGGATGAGGACTGAGCCTGTCTTTTGTAAAGTCCTTAATCCTCGCCCTTCCACCTCAACCAAATCTACTCTTACCTCATTCTAATCTTCACCTGCTGTGTAATGGCTCTGCCTCACTACCTGTCAGCCTCCTTACCTGAAAATACCTTTTTCATAATCCAAAAAGAGTCCTTAGGTGCTCCCTGAGTAATGTAAAAATTTGGAAAATAGTAAGGGACTCTGGAAATACAGAATGCAGCAGGAAAACAGTAAAACAGACCACCCCAGCTGGCACCAGAAGAAGGCCATGCCATGGTCCCTCCTGGTGCTCAAGGAACCCCCGTGTCACTCAGGAGGTACTGATAGGGGATTTCTTTCTTTAGAGTATTTAATGTAGCATACTGGGGCACCTAGGAAGAAAGCTCTCTGTAAGAAAGCTAGGCAGATTAACCGTTCTTCCTAGTCAAACAGCACCACAGCCCTGTCTAGCCACACTGTTTGAAAATAGCTCTAAAAATAATATCATGAGCAGTTCCTATTTGCCCCTTCCCAGAAGAAGGTAAACAAGTAAAATCAAAGGCAGCTGCTACTCTGGCCGCCTCTTCCTGTATTTGTTTCTCCTCTCAAGGACAAACCACTCCCCACCCCACCCCTACTCTTCCTGCTCCCCATGGTTCCTCTATCAATTCCTCCTCTATCAAATTAGACACAGGGGCAGCAGCAGCAGCAATCACTGACATTTTGTGAGTAATTATTGTCACTGCAGTATGAATTAATTTTCTGTGTAATATTGCCCAGTTGACATTTTCATAGTTGGGCCAATATTCTCCAGTCACCAGACTAGGGGGCTGGGACCTAGAAGAGGACACAGGAGGCTACACCAAATGACTTGTACAGGTCATGATGATTCCGTACCTGGAGAGACTATAGGTGCTTGGAATGCGGCTCACACTTGTGGGTTTGGACTGCTAGATAAATTATTTCCCTTTTGATGTTACAGCTGACCTTAGAAAACAGGTCTGTCCCTGGAGCACTATGGTCTGGCTTTGATGTCTTTCTGGTGCAAAGATCTTTGAGAAGTCATAAATTCCCCTTTCATTATAGCAATCAACTCTCTCTTACCTGCCTTTAACTTTTCATTTATAAAATCATTCAGAGAAGTATTAAAAGTGAGAAGAGAAAATCCTCATACCTTAGTGGGAACTGCATCTGACTAAATATTTATCTAAGTTTAAATTTTTTAAAAATTTATTTGTTGATTTGAGAGAGAGAGAGAAGAAGTGGGGCGGGGGAGAGAAAGAAACATCAATTTGATGTTTCACTTATTTAAACAGTCATTGGTTGGTATGTACCCCCTCTGGAAATTGAACCCACAAACTTGGTGTATGGGGACAATGCTCTAACCAACTGAGGCACCCAACCAGGTTATCTAATTTTAAGCAAGAGACTTTGCTCCACTTTCGGTCACCTTCCTTGTGTCACGTGCTTTGGAAAACCTTAGCCCTGAAGACTCCTCTTAGGAGCTGTTCTCTCTTCCCAGCTTTTCCCTCAAGTAAGCCCGTCATGACACTTTGGTTTAGACTAACTCTTGTGCCTTGTTCTCTAGCTAGAAAAGTCCTAGCTCCATGCCACTGTTCCGTGAAGCTTTTTCTAAGTCCTTTCTTGAACCTTAACCCTACCTGCTCACCAGGTATGTTCAAAACAAATATTTGTTATCAGACCACTAAAAAAGTTAATATCTTGTTTCATCTTTATTTGCTTATGTGGGGCTTCCTCACTAGACAAGAAGTGTCTAAAGAGCGTGGATATGGTTTTCTTTATTTCTGATTCCCACACTGCCCAGCCCAGGGAGCTGTCAACTACCACCTGGACATCAGGTAGAGATTGCAAAGAATGCTCTTACCTTTTCTGAAAATCTCAGCTGTCTGGAACTAACCGTAATCCAGCCACTGAACAATTTACCATCATCCCTTCTGCCCTGTCCTAGGGCTAAAGAGAGGAATCACAGTCAGTATCACTAGGTTGGTGGGTGAGAAATGGGATGTGTGTAGGTGAGTATTTGAGGGGGACATATGTGGAATGAGGTGGAAATAACTGACATATCTCTGGGTTCCTCTAGGATACTAACCAATTCTGTTATCTTTGCTTGTTCACAAAGAAATGTCATCTGTCTAGGAGAAGATTAAAAAGACCAAGTGGATGAAGGCCATTCCCATTTGTCTTAAAGGTGGCTTCCTTTCCGGCTGCAAGGAAATTATGTCCATAGAAGGACATAATTTGGAATTAGGTCCTGGAATGTTTTCCATTTGCTCTGCTTCTTTCAGAGTCTTGCCATTCAAAATGTGGGCTTCAGACCAGTTTATTAACATCACCTGGGAACTTGCTGGAAATGTACAGTCTCAGATCCTACACAGATCTGCTGAATCAGAATCTACACTTTCATAAAATCCAGGTGATTCACATGCACATTAAAATGTATGAAGATTCATCTACCGCATAACTTGAGGCCACAGTGTTTCATAGTGGGTGTGGTGTCTCTGTAAACTCTGTCTAGTCCCAAAAAGTCAGGGTCACAGTGGGATTAATCAAATCCTGCATGCTATAGGTATTTAACAGGAAGCCATTTATTTGGCAACATTAGAGCATTAAATGGCCCTGACATTTCTCCCCGATATTGGGAGTTAACCACAAAACCCCAACAGGTGGAAACCTCGACCCCAGGCCAAATTCTTTACTAAGCTCTCAAAAGATCCCTCAACAGTAATCAGGCTGTGATACCTGTGCTCATCTGGGGTAGCATATAGACCAAGTAAAAACAAAATGAAGGATTTCTCATAGGCTCTGAAGAACCACTGCAGCCCTAATGAGATTTTCTTAGTAACTGCATCAGACAAGTTTGAGAATTAGCAAGCCACTTGGGGTGGGAGTGAGGGAGTCATGTAACCTGTGAAAGGCTACAGTGTGAGCTCACTTGAATGACATTCATGAAGCCTTAAGAGGCTGCTGATTAAATCACGGTGAGCCCCAGAGATTTTCACACAGAGCAGTAGGCCCAGCAAGGATAGCCCGGGCCTGACCTCACCCACACTCTGCTTTCTGTAATTGGGGCAAGACACTGTTCCCAGGCTTTCCTGAGATCAGATGAGTTGCGGAGCATATTCTCAGGGATGGTAGTAATTAAGTCCACCTGAGAAAGGAGGCTATGCTTTTCATGGAATTGTACAGATTGCCAGGATTTGTACCAAAGCTCATGTCTGGTAGATGACCACCTGTAGGGCAAGATAAGAGTGGCAGCCAGGGGTTTAGGCAGCCAGTGTGTTCATGGCCAGCTTAATGTGGTGGAATCTTCTATGGGTATACACAGGGCACTGCGTGAGTTCCAGGAGCCCCAGTCAGGGGTTGGCAATAAAGCCAGACTGGCATTCAGGAAACAGGCAAAGAATGAACTCTTGTGCTAGGAAAGTTCCAAGAAACAGAATTAAGTGAGGCAAAGAAATGAAACATACTTTCATAAATTCTAATAAAGATATGAAGTAGAAATGGAAGAAAATGAGGTCCAAGGACATAAAAATGCAATGGGATTAGAACTGAAGACCTTTTCCATTTATAACCCAATTTTACCCCAAGCTAAACTTGATGTCTAGAGAGCTTGTATCATTTAGTTTCTTCTTTTATCTTTTTCTTGGTGTTCAAGAAGTGACTCCTTACCTCTCTTCTCCATACTCAGGTCCTATTAGAACTCTTTTCTTCCTCTGTCTCCAATCATATTAGCTTTTGCTAACAGAATCTGAAGGGGTCAACAGTCCCTAGTATGTAGGTCCTTAGTGACCAATGGAGTGTTCAGTCATAAATTGCTCCCAGGCCTGTGTGAACAATGTGTGTCTTCATTTGAAAGGATGCTCGGTGTCACTAGACATCAGAAAAATGCAGATCAAAACCGCAATGAGATACCGCCTCACACCGGTCAGAATGGCCATCATAAACAGATCAACAAACAACAGGTTCTGGTGAGGCTGTGGAGAAAAGGGAACCCCAGTACACTGTTGGTGGGAATGCAGACTGGTGCAGCCATTGTGGAAAGCAGTGTGGACTTTCCTCAAAAAGCTGAAAATGGAACTGCCTTTTGGTTCAGTGATTCCCCTGCTGGGACTATACCCTAAGAATCTCAAAACGCCTATTCAAAAGAACCTATGCACCCCAATGTTCATAGCAGCACAATTGACAATAGCCAAGTGCTGGAAGCAGCCTAAATGCCCATCAGTAGATGATTGGGTCAAAAAGCTATGGTACATTTACACAATGGAATACTATGCAGCAGAAAGAAAAAAAGAACTACTACCCTTTGAGACAGCATGGATAGAACTCGAGAGCATTATGCTAAGTGAAATAAGCCAGGGGGCGAAAGACAAATACCATATGATCTCACCTATAAGCAGAACCTAACTAACAAAACAAAAATGTAAGGAAAATAAGACCAGCAACACTAAAAGAAAGAAAGAAAGAAAGAAAGAAAGAAAGAAAGAAAGAAAGAAAGAAAGAAAGAAAGAAAGAAAGAAAGAAAGAAAGAAAAGAAAGAAAGAAAGAAACCAACAGAGACAAGAGGGAAGGAGGGAGGGGTGGGTGGGGGGAAAAGGAAGGGAAGGGGCAAGTCAAGGAACATATAGCAAGGACTCATGGACAAACCAAAGTGGGGAAGGATTGAGAGAGGAAGAGGGGGGAAGGAGGAAGGGGGAAGGGGAAAGTAGTGAGGGGAAGGTGGAGACAAATGTATTTGAAAAAAATAATTAATTAAATTTATTTAAATAAAATAAAATAATCCTTAAAAAAAGTATGTCTTTATATGTATATATGAATATGTATAGTATATGTGTGTGTATAGTTATATTTATTTAAATAAAATAAAATAATGCTAAAAAAAGTGTGTCTTTAACTATATGTATATATGAATATGTATAGTATATGTGTGTGTATAGTTTTATGACAACAATTTAATAACATTTTTACATTTTAATATTTCTTAATTGGTAACATTTTCATAACTATATATATATTTGTTATTAGACTGTTACCACAAAAACTACCCATAATTTCTTCACCTAAATACAGCTATTTTTATCGTTCCTGTGTGCCTAAAAATGACAAATAAACACATCTGAATATAACTCATGTTGTCATCTCTGGCCACACCTGTCTGAAATAAAATAGAGTCACAGTAATGGTAAAAATGGCATTTCTAAGGCTCTGCTGTCACCTTCAATGCTGGGAAATCTGACCACTCTCAAATTCCACCCAACTATTTCTGGGTGTCCCTAAGCAGAGGTAGGGATTGGGATCGTCTCTTCTGTTTTCCCAAACAAACATTGTTCATTACACTATGATCACTACCATCCCTCCATCCCTCCCTGTTCTGGAAGCTTCACTGTTATCTCCTGCATGTCTCGACACCTAGACTGCAACTCCTTCCCCAACATCTCCACCCCTCAGGTAACTGCTGAAACTACGAGGCCCGTTGCAGATTTAGTCATCTTGAAGTTCCTTCCTGTCCCTTTATCTCCATAGGAGGGCTCTCTATGTCTCACAAACCTCTGGTGTCTAGGAGGCCCGTGGCCTGGGCTAACAGGCAGAATGAGTTAACAATGAGGCGCTGCATTTGGAATCATACAGTGGGCACGTGGCTAATGAGTACCATACCAGTGCTATGAGTAGAGGTAGAATCCCATCTGGAAAGCCTAGCAGGACTCAGATTACGAATGGTGGAGTTAATGTGAGAGAGATTCTTAAAACTGCTTCACTTAATTAATTAAAAATTTACAATATTGAGTTTTAATGATTAATGGTAACAAATGGTGACATGTCTCACAACCTGACATCACCAGTAAGAACTGGAAAGCTGGATTTTTTTTGATATAGGAATCCAAAGGATTGACTCAATGGGGCTGAGAGAGAAGTCTTCCTATAAGAAGGAGAGATACGAACCCAGTTTTTAGAAAAAAAATAAAATTGGGCAGGAAAAGCTGGCAAAAGCCTTTTAGGTAGAGAAGGTGGCATGAACATATGCACAGAGGCAGAAAACCACAAGACTTGTTCAGTAACCCATTTGATCTTAACTACAGGTTCATGTAAGGTAACAATGGAAGATGCAGCTGGCAAGATAGATTTGGGGCTGCCACACTGAAGAGAAATCTTAATGCCAGCTTAGGAGTCTGTATTTTTCCTAAAGTCACAGAGAGATATTAAGAATTTTGTGCACATGGATGACATGATGAAATTGACCTTTCAGACAAAATTGTTCTGGTGCTTGTATTCAGGAAATATAAAAAGAAAATGTGAAAGATAAAATAGATTTAGTTTACTAGGTCTTTGGATTTTTTTGAATCTTACTCTAAATTGTTTGTGTAAATATAGTTATTGCTAATTCTAGTAAAATGTATCATCGAGTACATATTATTCTTGACAATTTAACAAATTCTATTTTGATAGCAAAGAAATATGACTGTGTGAAGAAGCACTCTATTACTCTACTAACCATGCTTGTAAGAAGCTTAAAACATCAGACTATATCTAATTTACTGGAGTATTAGACTATTATCTAATTTATATATTTGATTTACCTGTTGCTACACTAGAAGAAATAGCTTTCAGTGACAACAAATTCATCAGAGAGATTGAAATAATCACAGGTATTTTGAATCAAACTTTTGGTCAGAAAGCCAGAAAATGTTGAGATGTGTGTTTCAAATATGAAACATACATAAATTTAGATAACTTCTTAAAATTATTTTTTCCTCAGATGTAGCTAATATCTGCATTACCATTTTTCCTTTTTAAACAAATAATGATTGTCCTTTAAGTATTTACATTTATGTTAGGCTTTTTGTTTGGCTTGTTTAGATTTGGTTTGAAATGGATAGGAGGGTTTGGTTTTGTCTTATTACTTTTTAAAAACATTATAAGAGCAGACTTCCAGTCAAGATGGCAGCATAGGTAAACATAGCTCACCTCCTTGCACAACCACATCAAAATTACAACTAAAATACAGAACAACCATCGCTCAGGACTATCAGAAATCAAGTTGATCAGAAGTCTGACAACTATAGAATTAAAGAAACCATATCCACCCAGACTGGTAGGAGGGGTGCAGAAGTGGAAAGGGCTGATTCCACACATATGAATAGTCAATAAAAATTTGAGAGGGATATCTGAGGAGTGAGGAGTCCCAGCCCCGCACCAGGTCCCCAGGCCCAGGGTTCCAGAGCCCCAAAGATAGGTCCCCATAACTTCTGGTTGCAAAAACCAGCAAGGATTGAGTTGGTGGAAGAAAGTTCTGGAGTCCCAAGGAGTTCTCCTTAAACAACCCACATATAGACCACCTACTCAGACTCACTAGCTCTGAGCTCCAGCCCCAGGGTAGCAGCTTGAAAGACACCAGGGGCATATAGGGAGGAACTGAAGGGTCTGGCATCAAGGTGGGAGCTGGGGGACAACTTTCTCCCAGGGAGACAGTTGGGCAGAGGCCATTGTCCCTTTTATGAGCCCTCCGCCAACAGAGCTACAGAGCCAGAAAGCAGGTGCCATATCTGAGACTCCATCAGCCTGGCTAACACTGTTTGCCCCGCTCTGGAGATCCCATGAGACTCTGTCCCACCCAATTTATGGGCCCACCCAAACTGTTAACTGTGACTTTTCCATATGAATGGCTGGTTGTGGCTCATGCTTCACAACTTCCTAAATCCTATCAAACAAGCAACAGCTAGTCTCAGTAAGCCCCCATCCAGCTTGCTAAGTGGCCCCAGGCCCAACACCAGTAGCAGCCAGCCTCACTCCCTCTGTGCTGGAGCTCAGAAGGAGTGAGTCTGAGTAGGTGAGTCTATGTGTGGGCTTCTTAAGAGGAACTGCTTGGGGCTCCAGGAGGTTCTTCCACCAACTCAGTCTCTGATGGTTCTTGCAGCCAGAAGTTTATGGGGACTTATCTTCAGGGCACTAGAACCCTGGGCTTGGGGACCTGGTGTGGGGCTGGGATTCCTTGCTCCCAAGATCCCTCCTGAATTTTTATCCACCATGCATGGGAGATGGACCGGCCTGTTCCACCTCTGCTCCCCTCCTACTAGTCTGGATGGATGTGGTTTATTTAATTCCATAGTTGTCAGACTTCCATTCAACTTGATTTCTTATGGCTCTGAGTGACGGTTGTTCTATATTTTGTCATTCCAATGTTGCTGTGTGAAGAGGTGAGCCATGTCCGTCTATGCTGCCATCTTGATCAGAAATGTTATTGTTTAGTTTACTTTTTGTTTTTTCCCATTAACATCTATTCTCCATATACCCTCTTCCATCTCCACCCACACCCATCCCCCACCCACCACAATCACCACACTGTTGTTCATGTTCATGAGTTCTTTTTCTTTCTTTCTTTCTTTCTTTCTTTCTTTCTTTCTTTCTTTCTTTCTTTCTTTCTTTCTTTCTTTCTTTCTTTGTTGGTTACCCCACACTCTAACCCCCCTGGCATAGATTTTAGAAGTATTGGATAAACATATTAAAATTATATTCCAGAGGTTCAAAATTTTAAGGACAGATATTAAAGGTATAAGAGGTCTGTGCAGAAAAAGTCCATCCAGTGTTAATATAATGAGAATGGTGTGACATCAATATAACCTGGCAACCAAGGAGAATGGACTGGAATGCTCAGGCATGAACAATGACAACTTCACTCTACTAGTCAGGGTTGGGGCAGGTGGTAGATGCCATTGAGTGAGCAGGTGTACTGTGTGGCTGTCTCATTCAAAATGACTGAGTGAGTAGAACAACAAATGTGCCTCAAATTTTGCATTAAGTTTGAACATTCCTCCACAGAAACTATTAGGATGATTCAGAAGGGTGCAGCTATGGGCAACTGGTGATTGGCAGCTTCATCACTACAATGTGCCCGCTCATGCATCACATCTTGTGCAGAGGTTTTTTTTTTGCAAAACATCAAATCACCCAGGTGACTCAGCCCCTCTACAGCCAGATTTGGTACCCAGTGACTTCTGGCTTTTCCCAAAACTAAAATCACCTTTGAAAGGGAAGGAATTTCAGACCATCAATGAGATTCAGGAAAATATGATGGGGCAGCTGATGGTGATTGGACTATGTGAAGTTAGTTCCAAGGTGCCTACTTTGAAGGGGACTGAGACATCACTGTCCTAGGTACCATGTTTCTTGTATCTTGTATCTTCTTCAATAAATGTCTCTGCTTTTCGCATTACATTGCTGGATATCTTCTGGACAGATCTTGCATAAAAATGATGAAATCAAACTTAAAGATCAAAAATACAGTGTGTGAGATGAAAACAACAATGGATATAATTAGCAGCTAATTAGACAGAAAAGAAGATTAGTGAATTTGATGACATAGCAATAGATGCTACCCAAAATTAAACAAAGAGAGAAAAGAGAATTGAAAAATAATTTGATGAAGCTACAGTGAACTACAGAAAAATTTAAGCAATAATTGGACTTCTTGAAGGAGTAGAGAGGGGTGTAAAGGAAAATATTTGACAAAATAACATCCAAAATTTTCCCAAATTTAATGAAAACTATAAATTCACTGGTCCAAAAGGATCAGTCAACTCTAAGTATAAGATACATGAAAAAACTGCATGAAGACACATTATAAATTGTTCAGAAAAAAATAATAAACAGAAAAACTTAAAAGAAGTTAGATATGTTATATATAGTGAGACAAAGATAAGGACAACAGGAAATTTCTTGCTGGAAACAATACAAATGAAAGGACAGTATAACAACATCTTTAAGGTACTGAAAAGAAAAAAACTGACAATCTAGAATTTTATATCAGCAAAAATGTCTTTCAAAAACAAAGGTGGAATAAAGAATTATTCAGATATACAAAAGCTGAAATTTCAAAAAAATTCCTCATTAGCACACCCTCAAAATAAGACTTCTATTTCTACTTGTCTTTTTTTAATTGTATTTTTTTCCATTACCATTTAGTCCTCTTATACTCCCTCCTCCTGCCACAATCACCACACTGTCGTCCATGTCTATGAGTCCTTCGTTTTTGCTCAATCCCTCCACTCCATAACCTCACCCCCACCTTAGCTGTAATCCTACTCTCTATCTAGGAATAGGTCTTTATTTTGCTGCTTGTTAGTTCAGTTTGTTCATGAGATTCTACATATGAGTGAAATCATGTGGTATTCTATTTCTACTTTTCCAACCCAGACCCCCTTCCTTCCTTTCTTCGTTCCTTTCTTTCTTTTCTTTCTTTCTTTCTTTCTTTCTTTCTTTCTTTCTTTCTTTCTTTCTTTCTTTCTTTCTTTCTTTCTTTTCTTTCTTTTCTTTTCTTTCTTTTTTTCTTTCTTCCTTCCTTCCTTTCTTTCTTTCCTTCCTTCTTTCTTTCTTTCTTTCTTTCTTTCTTTCTTTCTTTCTTTCTTTCTTTCTTTCTTTCTTTCTTTCTTTCTTTCTTTCCTTCTTTCACTATTTTTGGTGTATTTCACTGGCTAACATCTCCAGTACAATGCTGAACTCAGAACAGACATCCTTGTATTTTCCCTGATCTTAAAGGGAAAAGTCATCTTTGTAAAAGGCCTTATTATCAAACTCTCTTTTGTCATCTATTTTGAATGTTTTGTTTTCTATCAGAATCATATCAAAAAAATTTTCCCTAGGAAGAAAGCAAATAAGAATCAGAGAGTAGAAATTATAGAAGACAAACATGACTTGATATAAAAATAAAACAAAACAAAAAAATACTTTACAGCAGCGAGAACCTTTAAGAAATGGAAATGGTTGCCTTGGGAGAAAGTGCCTTCCTAGAAGTTCTAGAGGACCACATGATATGAATAGTGTGGCAGTGATTTTCATCCTTAATGGGAGAAGAAATCAGAAGAGGAAACTGAAGAAGAAACCTCTACAGTTTCCTTATGACTATGATGATTCTGTTATAATCTGAGGATGTGAGATGTTTCTTCAAATAAGGGCAATTATAAGTAAACTGTGTATTTGAATGCTTATGTGTAGTGTTAGATACAGACAATTCAATATACCACTATTTTTTCAAGCTTCTCTATAGTGTATTAAAGTAAAAAATTTCTGTAGTTTTGTTCATCAACCTATCGACTGGATTCCATCTTTTTTAAAAAAAACACCTTATTTTTTAGAGCAGCAAAACTGAAAGGAGGGTATTGAGATTTCCCATGTATTGCTTACACCCACACATGCATAGCCTCCTCATTATCAACATCCCCTGCCAGAGTGGTATGTTTGTTAACAATTGATAAACCTACAGTGACACATCATCATCACCCAAAGTTCATACTTTACATTAGGGTTCACTCTTGATCTTGTACATTCTATGGGTTTGTATATACCACTGTGTTTTTACAGAAATATTTTATGTTTAAATTATGTTTAAGATACCCTTTTGAAATCTTCGGGGAATCTTTAGCAGCCATTCATTGCAAATCCTCAGCACTTCACTACTCAATAAAGAAATTCCATTGTACAGAAGTGTTTGTACCTGTTAGAATTTGTTAAGTACACTAGAAGAAATTCTGGTTAGTAAAAGAAATCCCTGAATGGGTGACAGTATAAGAAAAGATGGTGCTGACTATTCTGAGTGTACTGGACTCTGGGTGTGTTTGTTTATTTGCTTTGGTGGGAGTCTCTCTGACCTCCTTAGGTCAGTGGAAAGAGAACAAAGGCCTCTTCTCTTCCTGGTTACACTCTAGGTAGCTGAAATGGGAATGCTTCAAGATAGAGGAACAGATACATTCCCAGAGAGAAAATAGGGCAAACAACTAATTAAGAGCTAAACATTGAAAGAAAGACCAACGTAACAGCCCAGGAAACCAAAGTGGTGAGGTGAATGAGGCCTGCAAAAGATCTGTAGTGATCGTCAAACTTGGATCTGGGTTGACATCCAGATAGTTTAACAATAATTAACAACAGATGAAACTGAAATAGAGTGGTACTCCATTTCCACCTAATTGCTTGTATTTTATTATTTAAGAATTTATACATGCAAAGGTGTATAATGAAAAATCAATGTACCCTTTGAGTAATCACTGTAACTTCAATAAACCAAGTCCAGAAACAACTATTACCAGCTTCTGGTGTTACGCTCTAGAGATAGTCTATACATATACAAGGAATGGTGGGTTATATCAGTAACATAACAGACACACTGTTCTAGACTTAAGACTTATTTTTTAACAATGTATCTCTGAGACAGTGCAATTTGTTTCTTTTTCAACAACATAGTTTTCCATTGTGTGAAGTACAACCATTTATTTCACCAGTCTGAAAATTATGGATATTTATTTCTAATCTTCTGCTAGCATTTTCCTACTGCTTTTTTTGAAAGGTATGCCCCTTAATGATGTATTTTAATGAATATGCTAAATAAATGTATCAGTCAAGAAGTAACATGTCATACCTATCACCTGTGCTAAAATAAAAGGTTTAAATCCTTTATTAAAAGGGCTATGGAAAAACAGGCACATTGAATGGTTCTAAGAATATACTATATACATACATTTGTCCAAGTATCACTGCAATTATTCTCATGCATAACTGCTTAACAGAACTTCCTTAAGAATTTTTTCTTAAAATACAGATGCTTGAGTCACTTTCTTGGATATTCTGATATAGAAAGACTGAATTAAGTTCTTTACTTCTAGAAGCAGGGATGAACAAACTGGTCTACTATCTTAACCCCAAGCTCGGATGTGCACATACTGGCAGCTACCAATGCTTTAGAGTTAGTTCTTACAGTACTTGCCTTATGAATTCAACCTTATTAAGTGATGCCATCCTTCACTGTCCCTGTTATTATATATTTTAACATTTATTTTAAAAAGCACAAAGAGTTTATCATATTACACAGCTAACTATATAAGTATCTTGATCCTTATCATTGCAAAAATATAGAATTTTAATGCCTGCATACACACTAATTTGGTCCTTTTTCCACTTTATTTCATATGCATATTTACATAAACAAATATAGATCATGAAGTTATCACTCTGATATGCTAACATTGTTTTACCTCATATTTTGCACAACCTGATCCTCAAAACAGGGCATTTGTGTTGTGCCTGTTTTTTTCCTGTTATAAATGGTGCAGGTATAAATATCATTATTCAAACAATATTTTTTGTTATTCATTATTTCCTTATGCATTAAAAAAGAAGCTGTACATCAAGGGGATAAACAGATTTAATAATTTTGCTTGTATAGACTGACTGCTCTACAGGAAGATTCTAAGTCACTGTGTTCTGAGGAATGGACCAGTATACCTGTTTTCTCTTTGCCTGTCCAGCAAGGGGTTTTATTCCTTTTATTTTAATTATTCTGATAACTATGATCCTTTATCTCATATTTCATGAATTCACTAAGCATATTTATTAAAAGGCATTTATAATGGCTTAAGTCAAGGACTCTGGCATCAGACTGCCTGCCTGGGTTCAAATTCTTGCTGACATATGACTTTCAGTAAGTTATTTCCTTTCCTTGTGCCTCAGTATTCTATATTTAAGAGGGCAATAATAATGGTACCTACCTTGAAGGCATACTGTGAAAATGAATGAGTTAAGTGCTTAAAACTGTCCCTGGCACTTGATGAGCACCATATAACAGCAGGCCATTATGAGTGCCCATGAGTGCCCATGAGTGCCAGGAAGAGTCCTAGACTCCAGAGATAAAACTATAAACGTAACAGACACAGAAACAGTTCCTACATTACCAATTTCACGGACTCATCAGGAATACAGGAATTTCCAGTACAGTATGGCAGGCATGTGACTAGGGAACATGTTGAGAATGCCTAATGTGAATAGTTGATTTTTGCATTAGCGGAGCTACATAAGTTCTAAATGTTGATATTAGGTTATATTTCTTCTCAGGTGGACTACTTAGTCATAGTTATTGTCCACATACTCATAGAGTGTAAGTGTTTATTACATGTGTGTATATGTATGTTTTTCAATTTATAAAAGCAATGCTCATTCTTTTCCATCCACACTGGCCTCTGCTGTTCCTTGAACAACGCAGGCCTGCTGCTTCCTATTCTCCCATATCCAAATGGCTTGGTCCCCCTCCTTTTTCAAGTATGCTCAAATGTCACCTTCTGCAGGGATTCTTTCTTATCACACTATTTAAAATTATGAGCTTCAGCTCTGCCCTGTGTGGCTCAGTTGGTTGGAGCATTGTCCCATGGACTGAAGGGTCATGGGTTTGATTACTGGTCAGAACACGTATCCAGATTGCTGGTTCAATCCTTGGTCAGGGCATGTATGAGAAGGCAACCAATCAATGTTTCTCTCTGTCTCTGAAAGCAATGAAACAATGTCCTTGGGTGAGGATAAAACACAAAATAAAATAAAATTGTGAGCTTCCATTGCCCCGTACTCTCTACTCCCCTTCCCTGACTTATTTTTTTCCATTGTAAATTTTACCTATACACTAGAAAGATTATTTTATTTATTTTCAGTCTTCACATTAAAACATAAGACTCATAGAGTCAGGAGTGTTGTCTACTTTATTGTTTGTTAGATCTCCAATAGTTAAAACAGTGTCCAGAACTTAGTAGGAGCTCAACAAATATTTATTGGATAAATAAATGGTCATTTATACAAAATTGATATTATGACATACCTATCACCCTGAAACTTTCTAATTAAAGATGCATCTTAGATATCTTTTATGTAGGTACATACAGATCTTCCCTATTCTTCTAAACAACAGTGTGGTTGTTCAAAGTAGTATGAACCATTTTGTTTTTAATTAATAGACATTTTTTAAATTTCTTGCTATCACAAATAATGCTGCAATAAACAAAATATTTTTGTGCAAGTATGGTTTTCTTGTAAGTTTAATTTACTTTGAGTATTGAACTTATGTTTATTATATTTAGTGCAAATATTTTTCTATTGCTACATTTTCATTAGGTGGTGAAAATTTTAAATTGAAAATGAAAATATATCTCCCTCTTCATTCTCCAGGTCCCCCTGTTTCTCCCATATCATCTCAGAGATAATTAGTGCCTATGCAAGCTCATGTAACTGAAGAAAAAGTTTCATGAAACACATTTCTCTTTATTACAGCCAATGTACTTTAAAATGTTCAGTTCTTTCATATTTTATTGATTTTATTTCATTAAAAAATGCTTGCAGAAACCTTCTAAATTGATTTTAAAATCATTAGTTCATTGAGACTCACAGTTTGAAAAGTTCTGCCTTTTTCTCCCCTACCCTTTGTTGAACTAGTCTATAGAAGCATGAATCCATTTGAGTTTTCCAGTCTGGCAAGCTGTTAGCTTATTAGAACTGGAGATCTCCCTTGAATCTAGCCCAATTAACTAAGGTCTAGCTGTTATCCATTTTTTCCCAAGAGTTGAGACCCAGCCATTATTCCTATCAAGGATCAACAGATGGTCTCAAACTAATCCTCTGCTAGAGATGTCAACTACCTGACTTTGAATGTCATTTTCTGCTGCCTTGTCTAGCCCACCAGATTGATATTAGCCCCACTTATCTCCCATCCATCTGCCTAGATAAACAGGGATATCATTTTAAGACTGTTGGCTCACTTCCATGTTGATACTTACAGGAGGACACTTTGTAGAATGGGAACTGTTTCCAGCCAATGCTGGCCCTTAACATCAGGAAGGGACAGGGTCCTAAGTTTCAAAGTGTTCTTTATTCAAATCCCTGACCAGCCTGAATTTAGAGGTGTAGGGGAAATGGCAAAGTGCTGCTAGGTTCCAGGTAAAGAGTTGGGGCTCTAGCTAAATGGATCATAATTCAGTGCAGAACTCTGGGCAAGGAGAAGGAGGTCAAGCACAGATAGATAAACATGGTATACTGAAACACCTGGGTGGCTAAGGCCCTCCTGAGACTCACAACAAATGACAAGATTGTGTCTAGGCCAATCAGTTGGTGGGACCAGGCTCCTGCATTGGTCAAGATTAGCTCAGAGACAACATGACCCTAAGCATAGGGATTAGGGGCATCCAGGCCTATGGCTGAGTGTGCCAACACTAGCAGGGACTCAGGAAATAATCAAGAAGAAAGGTTCCCTGATGCCTACATTAAACCCATCTGAGAGCGTAACTTCTTGGCATTTGACTCAGAACCAGTAAAGAGATCATATTGGGTAAATAATTTAAATGTAAATTGATGTAATCAGGATTTGATGAGCAGAGCAGAGCAGATCAGCAGATTTTTCTCAGTTAGGAAAAGAAGGAAACACTTAAAAAAAATCAACACATTCTATTCTTGGAAAGAATTTTCAGAAGCGTGGATTTATTCATTCACTCACTCACCCACCCGTTCATTCATTTATTATGTAGTACACACTTGCTAAAGGATGCCTACTTTCTGATTCATTCCCACATTGTCAGATGTGCATACTTTTTCCTATTTTCACCATCTTTTTGGATGTCATGGGCAGATGGACATTTTTAAGGAAATTGTACAACTTAAATATGCAGATTTCTTAGGTAACATTGTTTGACATTAGTGTCTGTGGGCCCCTGATGACCAATAATAAGTGCTCAAGAGTCAATTCTACAGAAGTTTGTTAATTGTTGTTTTTCTCTGTTGGGTAGATGACTCCCTATGGAGCAGCAAAATAGAGATAGAAGTAATGACAAACTCCTGAAAAATAAAGTAGGTTATAGAAGGTGAAATAGTTAATACCTGCACCCGGATATCAGCAGAGGTGATTTTGCCCTTTCAGACTGAAGAAATACCAGGCCCCTCACCGCCTTTGCCCCCTGCATTCAGAGGAAGCAGCTCTGCCCTCTGCCATCCTGGGAGAGCAGCAACAGGAAGCTCATATTGTCACATGGCCCCAGTTCTGGTTTCCCAAATCTCATTTGCATCTTACACTTAGCAGCTCTTCCTTCCCTGTATTCGACTACTCTCATATGAATCTCAGCTCTACTTTTTCTGTGTGCATGACATCCTCCTTCTATTTCCCATTTCCCCAAATCTTACATAAGACATTGGGATATTCAGTGGAGCTTACTGCAGACTTCAAGTGAAATGATGGTTTAGATGGACATTAGATGTTGCTTATCCTGCATCCCTTCTTCCTCTCTCTTGGACTTCCCAACTCAAAAATTCTGTTTGGGAATAGAGGAGATGTTGGTGCTTATTTAGACTCATTAAATCCCCGTAAAAACTAAAACAAAGGGAAACCTTTCTGCAATTGGTAGCACCCAAAAACTTGTCGATGATTAAACCTTTTGATTTTTTTATCCCTTCTATACTGTTTGGAACAATTCATGGCTGTCCTTAAAAGGGGGAGGGGGAAATGGCTAGTTGGGTTTAAAATATACTTTAAAATCATTATTCTCATACAGATTTATTAACATGGATAAACTCTATTTAGCTATCAATGGATTACATTTAATCACTGTTATTACAGTTTAACAAATATAAATTTTTAGTGTAGGCAGCTTCAAGAGGAAAACAAAAATTGGCCACAAATTTTTCCAAATTGCCTCTGTTGATATAGGTTTTGATGATTTTTCTGCTACTTGCCAGAATTATAGGGTACCCACTGGTATGGAGGAGAAATGGCACTTTGACTTAGTTATTGGCACCAGCCTCAGGGACCGAGGATCCTGACACCTAGATCCAGGATCCCAAAACACCAAATCACAAATCAGGAACTGCCTGAGGTAAAGCAACAGAACAATTAAAGGTGGGAAAAGTCCATGTGAAAAGAGTGGAATTAAAGAGGTTTCAGGGCTAGAATTCAAGACAACCATAGAGTATGTCAGAGCCAATAAAGGACAAGCATGGGAAAAATCCAAGGGAAACTTAGAGTGGAGCAGGAAGGGTTGCAAAGAGACCAGGGAAGAGAATCAGAGTGGGTGTCATGGATCCAGATATTGCGGTCAAGGGAGTGTTTACCATTAAAGAACTCTCCTGGAGGTCCTTAGGACCCTACTGCAGGTGGGCCCCTGCTGGTCCACAAAGCTTGGACCTTTGTAGGCAGCTGCCAGTGTAACATTCATTCAGGAAGCAGTATCTGTAATCAGTATAATCCAGGACCTCCTGGCACTGTGAAATGATACTGAGAGACACATTAAGGGTGGCTAAGAGGTCAGTCTATGCTCTTTGGTCTATGAGGCTTAGGTAAGGTTAAAGGACAGGATGCCAAGAACATTACATGCGTTATAGACAATTTGAGATGAGTTTTCTGTTACTTGCATCCAAAAGCATCCTAAATAATTGTGTGTGTGTGCGCATGAATGCATATGCACGCATGTATGCTATATTTTAATCCATAGTAAGTCCTCAATGTTGTCGATAGGTTCTTGGAACTACAGAAGGTAATGCATAACAAAATCAATTTTACCATAGGCTAATTGTTAAAGTTCTTATGGCATCTCATCAACATTATAACAAAACAATGTTGAACGAAATGATTTAATTGGAGTACCTGCTGTATACAGACAAATAAGACAAATTCTGAAAGGTTATATAAAGGAAAAGTTAAAGGATATTCTCATAAAGGAGGTTATGAATGATGTTTTCCTTGTTTATATATACATTTAAATTTAAACAATGAACTTGACACATCAGCCAAAGTTCTTGCAAACAATGGAAGCTGACCAAGGATGATTTGAGGGGAAAAGAAACTTATTGAAAGGATATTGGAAACTCAGAAGAACACCTGGCAGTCCGCTAAACCAGGTTGAAATGAAGGCAGAAACCAGTGGGCCCCAAACTGTACCTGGAACCGTCTGCCATTGCTTTCACTAACTACTGGTCACCACTACTGCTAACTCCTGGTCACCATGGTTCACAGTGCTGCCCAGCCTTAAAGGCTTCATACCACTGTTGCTGACCTGGAAGCTCTTCTGCCTTCACCTGTCAACAAAATGGATTCTTGCCCCTTTGTGAAAATAACCCCCGCTTCAAAGTCTGGAGAGTTCACATCTGTGTGGCTGGGCTTAGGACATTTTCCCATGCCCAAGGACAAAGGAGCTGGGGAAGTGAGAATCTGAACTTCTAGCTTCTATAGTGGGAGGCAAGATATGCTCCCATCAAGAGCCATAGGTGGGAAGTTCTCCAAATATAAAAAGTCAAAATAAAAATAAAACTTTTCCTTTACTCTTATTTTTATTTTTTCAATTTATTTATTTTTTAAAAGTTATATTTTACTGATTATGCTATTATAGTTGCCCCAGTTTTCCCCCTTGATCCCCCTCCATCCAGCACACCCCACTCTTCCAGGCAATTCCCCTACCATTGTTCATATCCACGGCTCATGTTTACATGTCCATTTCCTTTACTGTACTGTACACCCTAAGGGCTACTGTGTAACTACCTATTTGTACTTCTTAATCCCATGACCTCTTCACCTGTTCCCCCACACTCCCCTCCCATCTGGCAACCATCAAAACACTCTCTGTATCCATGATTCTGTCTCTGTTCTTCTTGTTTGCTTAGTTTGTTTTTTAGAGTCAATTATTGATAGATATGCATTTATTGCCATTTTGTTGTTCATAGTTTCAATCTTTTTCTTAAATAAGTCCCTTTAACATTTTATAAAATAGTGGTTTGGTGACCCAGCAGCCTGTGTTTAACAAGTTTTGCCAGTGCTTTTGATGCACACTGAAGTTTGAAAATTATTATTGGAGCAATAGATGAAGGATGAAGTCCACTGAAGGAGCTTCTGACGGCTGGAGCAACCTTAGGAATGTTGCAGGAAATTGAAAAGTTCAAAAGAAAATGGGCAAGTGTGGCTGGGGGTGGGGGTAGGAGTTGGGGCTGAAAAGAGTAAAGAATACATTTACAGGGCTTGGAGCTAAAGACATATGCTAGAGGGCAAAGAAGAGGATGTGTGGTCAGAGGAAGAGGACCCAAGCCCTAGGGATATGATGCATATGTGTGTGTGTACTTTCTGAAAACAGAAAAAGGAAAGCTCTCTCTCACCCCAGGGACTAGACTAAGGGTCAGAATCTAAGATGGCTGTGGACTTCTCTGGGTAGTATAGGCAATACCTCCTAAAAGAACTTTGAAAAATTATACTCTTTCTAATACCGTTTTAAGTTGACATTTAAATTTCTGCAATAAGTTAAAGTTGAAAAGCATGTAATTTCCAGCACATTATAAATAAATCTATCTCATAACTTCTTTAAGTTTTAGCAATGATATCTAAATGCCAGGGTATCTTGATACTCACCTCAACCATTTTGAAAGTGTATAACAACACTTTCTCTTGAAGAAGAAACCAGTTCTTCTTTAACAGCTGAAATTTTTATATGGTTTATTTTCACTCCTTGAACTTGTATTACCATCCCACTTCCTCCACAGAGTTTAATCTAAAGTAACATATTTCTATGTTTAGAAGTCTTTTATTGCACACCTTATCATTCTATAACAAAATTATATACATGTTTAACCTGAAAGTTTAAAAAATTTCCTGTGACCATAAAGCTTTAAGTGTTGAAAAGTTTCTTTTGCATTGAACACTGAAACAATTAGGAGTGCACAATTGAGCAAAAGAGCCCCCATTATCACAAATTTTAATACTATCAATTAAACCAAAAAAGTAAAATTTTATTGGAATTGCATTAGTTAATGAGACTGATTGAGACACAGTTTATAAAATTTTGATTAAAGGAATTACTTCAACATTGCTTTGCTATTTTGAAGGTTTAACATTTCAGGGTGATGGGCAACTTGAAGACTTGAACTGTCTTTCTTTTACAAGGTAAGAGAATCATTGTGAAGTATGAGGAAGAAAAGGAAACTCTCAACTGCAGGTGGATACTCAGATCAATTTTAGGGAAGAGTTTATATAGAACTTGAAGATCTAGAAACCAGTTCTCTGAAAACTATCCATGTCCCTGTACCTCTTGGAAATTCTTCACATACTTCCAGCGGTACCTCCATTTCAAGAGCCTCTGTGTAAGAAAAGGGTTCTGGCCTGGAAGTCAGAAACCTGGGTTTGCTTTGAGTTTTGTTTCTGTTACATTAGCTATGAACCTTATACATAGGAGAGAGAATCAACACTTTTGAGTTTCTATCATGTACAAGGCACAAACTAGATGCTTCACATGTTATTCTATCAATATACACAGCAACTATATGAGGCAGGTGTGATGAGACTTAGTCCTACTTTCCAACAGGAAAACCTCAGCATCTCAGCATCAGGTAAAGAAGAGCCTAGCCTAATGTCATACAATTAGGTAATAATGAATTCAGGATTCAATCCCAGCTCTGACCTTAAGGACCATGCTGCATTCATCATAACAACACCACCTCCTTGAACAAGTTATTTTCCTGCTGTGGGCCTCAGTTCAGTCGCCTATGAAACTGAGGGAGACAAGCTAGAATAAGCATGAAGTCACTTCCAAAGTTGGCATCCTATGAATCTATGTGTGGTGGAGGCCAGGGTTAGAGATAAAATGGTCTTCCCAGAAGTTTGCACCCCAGGGGACTAGAAGGCAATATAGAAGAGATACAGAAATTCAGTAGACCTAGCAGTAATTCCACCAGAATCTATTTAGGGTTAAAGTTTAAAGGGCTTACCCAGGCCAGAATTAGGTGAGAACTGACCTCAAAGAAAATTATTGGGCATCTAATAATTAGACACCTAAAAGGAAACCAGAAAAGAAACATAAGAAGATATATGTAGTCTTATTTAGGTTCAATTACATTTATCCATAAAAAAATCTATTTCCATTCATCTTCTCTTTTATATAGTGAGATCTGTTGAATACGTAGTGTAGTCGTAAAGTCTATAAAGTGCCTAATTTAAAGTCAGTTAGAATTTACAGTAAAGTGGTAATTAAACTCATATTATATTGTAGAATATGTGGGTCATGTGAATCTCATATGGATTTTTTCTTTTTACTTTACATGTATTGTATAACAGCTTCTCAAAATAGCAGTCTACATTTACTGCTTTGACTCCATTGTTACAATTTACTCCTTATTTTTTAACTTGCAAACCTGACTCCAATTTACATGAAATTATTTTCTTTGAGATTATCAGACTACCTCCTCACTGATAAACTCAGTAACCTCTTCAGAATTTTTGTTCTCCAGGAGCTTTCTGCTACATTTGATGTGACTGATTTTATCTTCTCTTCTCTGCAATGATGTCCTGCTTTGGCAGACCTAACATGAATTGCATCATTTTCCTCAAACTCTTTGAGCACTTTCAGGGAGATTCCTTCTCCAAATATCCATTTTATGTGGCCATTGTTAAAGGTTTTGTTCTTAGTATGTCTTATTTTGGTCTAGACAATTTTCAACATTCTAATTCTTTCGGGGAAAGCTTCATGTATCTTTGTCAATAACTAACAAATCTTCATTTTCACCTTTGCACTACAATTCCAAGGTATTAAAAAAATATGTCAGACTGCTTCTAGACATCCTCAGATCTTCAAAGTCCACATGTCTCAAAAACAAATGCTTCATTATCACCTTAAAGTCTTAAAGAGCCACCATTCTCTCAGTCATCCTGGCAAGCAATCTTGCTGCACTTTACTTTTTCTGATATGTTTCTATACTGTAACCAGGAAAAATACATATAAAGACTTAAAAAGAGTTGTATGCTTGCCTAGGAGATAGTGAGGCAAGGAAAGGCTGGGAATTAACTCTTGATTCATAAGTGGTCTGTGGGGAAAGGGACCATTGAGAAAATGTGCTAGTAGTCACTACATCAGTAGGTTGCAAATCCTGTTAATCATATGTGATGTGTGTTTCTCCTTTTGTCTCTTCCTTTCTGGTCACACTGCACTAGTTCAGTACCTTGTGTCATTGTCCTGGATTGTTGTAATAGCCTCCTAAATGTGAGGCCTTGGGTTAGGTTTTCAAAATTTGCCATGTATGCTGCGTACTTTTTGTCCAAAATTCTGAAGTAAAAATTCTGAAGCACATTATATATGGGCAGTACTAATTCCATATCTATGTAAAAGTTTTTAATTATTTATTTATGCTTATGTGTTAAAAGTGTAACTCTAGAAACCAATAACGATATCCATGTACAAAATAATATCCTGGAATATGATAATTGGTTCTGTTGAACTTTTGACGAACTTGCAACGAAAGCAGTTGTAGCCAACAATTCAACAAACTGAGACTAAGAGTGATGTATTGTTGTCCACAGAGTAAGACAGATGATGCCAATTGTTATCCACCTGATAAGACAGATGATGCCAATTTTATTACCATAGCGTGCACAGTGCGATATTTCTCTTCATACACTTTAGGCAGGAGAAATTAATGGAAAATCCCTTGGAAAATGTCAAAACAGTTTTTGTACATTGCAAACTTTAACCTAGAAATTATTACATATGCTAAAAAGCATGGCAACAGAGCTGCTGAGAGACATTTTGGACTTCCTCCCACAGAGAGTGCCAGCAGATTGTGGAGACAACAGGAAGACTTCTTCAAATGCCAAGACAGAAGAAGGCAATGTGAGGGAAACCTCCAAAGTGGCCAGAGGTGGAGCAGAAGTTAAAGACCTAGATTCTGGGGCAGCGTAAAACTGTTATCATAAACTTGTTACTGATACATACATTTTCTTGTACCCTCTATCTGTTCTTGTGTTTTGTAATTATTTGTTACATAAAATTTCTTGTACCATACTATGTTCAAAAATAAATTCTAAAATTCCTTTATAATACAAAAAACAAGTCTCTAAATATAAATAAATAAATAATTGAATTAAAAAATTAAAATGAAAGTTTTTCCCTGAAAGTTTGGGCCAAAAACGTAGGTGCACATCATACATGGAAGCACATTATACACGGCAAAATACAATATCTGTACAAGTAAGGCAGGGGAGATGTAAGCAGGCAGTAGAAACTAGCAGGTGGTAGAGGCAGTGGAAAGGAGGGTAGTTAGCTGACAATTAGAGTAATGTGAGGCAATCATGTGACATGGACTTCAGCAAACTGCCTTCTCGGGTTATACTGTAAGACCTAGAACAAGAGAGGTGATCTGACCTCTTTAGTTGGAGGGTGTCACAAAGTTGCAGGTACTGCCTTCTGTTCTTGCAACAACACATGAAAAGAAATAGAGACAAAAAGGGGTTTGTATGAGAGTAATCAGAAGAGTGAGGCCCCCAAAATTATATCTCATGAGAAATTGTTGACCAACAGGAGATAATTAACTTGGAGAAAATACAAGGGAGATGTATAGTTGTCTTATTATATGTAAAAGACTGTCTTGTGGAAATCACCTAAGAATTTTACAAAAGTCAGTTGTCTTGAGATGGAAAGCATCCATTTCAACAAATAATTATTGTATGTCTATTCTGTGCTAGGCACTGAGGACACATGATTGTCAAGACAATCCTTATCTTCATGGAATCTGAGTTCTAGTTTGACAGACAATAAGCACATGAATAAATAAATAAATGAGTAATACAATTTTAGAAAGTGATGAGCTAAGCTGCTTAGGAGATAATGTATCTGTTGCCAAGAGCATGAGTCTAGCTTTGATGACCACTTGGAGGAAGGTTTTAGAAGAGATTTAGGCATTAGATGGGTTATTGGATTAGATGACTTTAGGAGGCCCTTCAATTCCATCTATCATCTACCAAATTAGAGCTTCCTTGCAGATACACAAAGGCTTAGAAACCCCAGACTCCTTGCTATTCCAGAAACAAGTCCTGCACTGAAGTTAGTGAGTCAACAGTGATTCACTGTATTTGCCCACGTGGCTCCTTTGCCTAGAATGTCTTTCTCTTACTTCTCTGCTTCACAGGGTCCTTCTTGTCCATCAAGAGTCAACTCAAAGATAAATGTTTTTATCAAGGTTTCTGGATACCACTGAAGTGTTTTTTCCCCCTCCTCTGGGCCCAGTGGTATGTAGTTGTAGCACTCTTAAAGCACTTACTATATTATATTTGTACTGAAGTTCACTATTTCTGTCTGCTTCCCTATGAGCTTCTGATTTTCTTCAGGGCAGGGGGCCATATTTTCCTTCTTTTATAATGTTCCATAGTACAAATCTCCTCAGCATTACTTTGCACCCAGAAGATATTCAACAAATAAAATGCTGTGACACCAGGCAATACATTTACTCATTATTACCTGTAGTGAATTAGGCATGACCATTGCTTGAAGTAGGAAAAAGAATAAGTTACTGGTTTAACTAAGAACTTTCTCTCCCAGTCTCTATGGTGTCCCTCTTTAATTCCTAGCTATGTGGCCCTAGGCATCTTACCTAACACCTTTATGCCTCAGTTTCTTCACCTATACAATGGCAGTAATAATACTACCTACTTCACAAGATTATTGCAAAGTACAACAATCCATGTCAAGTGCCTAGGTCAGTACTTACCCATAATTAACTCTCACTAAATATTAGCTGTTATTATCATTATTAATTAACCATTCCTGCCCTCCGATAGCTTTATGGCTTAAACATATGGTATGAAAAAGCAAGAATTTTTTTTAAACAGAAATTACAAAAGAGACAGATGATTGATTTTTTTAGTAGGTAAAGTTTCCACCATCCTATCAGGCAAAGATAATTTGGGATATAAAATTAAAAGGAAACCTCTACTTTCTTGAATGGAAAATAGTGTAATAGAAGACTAAATATATTTACTAGCAAAAACCCCTGTGGGGGGTGGGCTTTAGACACAACCTCCCCTTTATGGATAAAGAAACAGACACTTCAGAAAAATTCAGTGACTTGCCCAAGGTAATATAGATAAAGGTCAGGATGGAGACACTAACCTTAACCTTCTACATCTGCTTGGCTCCTTAGCCACTGCTTTTCCACTGCAGCTATATGGCTGATTGGAGATGCTGTTACTCCAAAGCCTCACGGGCCTCCATTTTTCATTGCTAGCACTCTGTGGACAGCAAGCTAATTTCAGACTGCTGGGACTGAGCCTGCTCATACTCCTCTGGCCTTAGGGAGAACTGACTCAGCCTCAGGCAGCCTGGGCCTGCAGGTAGAGGTCATGTGAGGCTGAGGACATGACAAAAGTGGGCCTGTTTGATGTGTATTTAACCCAAGAGAAGTAAGAAGACACGACATGGTTCTTCATCTGGTGTGTCAGAAAACAAGCACTGAGATGGATCAAGACTCAACCTAAATGCCAAGCCAAGCAAAATGGGTTTTCAATCTATGTTTGCAGCAAGAAGCAAAAGCCAGGAAGGGATAGATCTCACCCCCTTGCTCTTTGAGAAATGTATTGTCAGTAAAGAATTGAAAGGAAGCAGAGGTACTCTGGTCTCACTGCATGGGGATACTGTTCACTGCAAAAATTAGAATAAACAGATAAGAAACTCCTGGAGGAGTTCATAAAAGTACATCCTGCTGTTTTTCTTGAGTCTTGTGCTTAAATGAGCCATATACCAAGGGACTGATTGCCTAATATTGATCTTTATATTAGTAGTACATTATATTTCATAGAACTCTTAGTTACAGAGTCCTCATTTCAAGTCAACAAATTCAATTTATCAACTATTTATTGGGCTTTTTTTAATGAAAAGTGCAACCATTTTTCCCCATTCAAATTTGGTGACAGGACCTCTAAAGTCTTTCCTAAGTAATATAGATCAAGCATACTCAATTTCTTACCCTGGGTTATGGAGGGCCCTTGCTGCATCTCAGTGCCAGGAGAAAGGGAAGCATGGATGAAATGAAGCACCTTCCTGAAAAGTCAATTACTTCAGGATTTGAGTGTGTACAACATGTGTGTGTGTGGACAAGGGGAAATGCAAGTTTGTATAAAACAATCATTTTTCATTTTGTAGAGCAGAGGACAAGGTCTGCTCCTTTGACTTTTACTATGGGCAGCTTGTAGTACAAAAGGGAATTTTTTTTAGTGGTAAAAGTACTGAATCTGAACATGTACACTTAGACTAATGCATTTACTTGTTGACATATTAAACCTTCATTAATTCAGGCTCCATTTATTTGGAATTTTTAAAAATCTGAGTAAGTACCACAGTCCATTTATACGTAAAAATGATGATGAGAGATATTTTTTAAGTTCCATAGTGATGATTTAAATACTAAAGAAAACATCAGAATATACTGAAATACTTTATAAGGAGTAATTTATCTTCAAATACTTAATACACATAAGTATTCTTACCTAGTTATCAAAGCAGATGTGGGAAGTTAATCAGTTCCATTTTAAATTACATTATTTATTTGAACATTTATAAAACTTCCTTTAATTTTTTAAACAGTATTCTTGTAATCAAGGCTTTTCCTTCACTTTTTCCCTTTTCCTGCCATTTGTGATAATCAGTAAGTTTCAAATCACTACCCACCTCCCATTTTCTACCACATAAACCTTTCTAAAGAAGGTGTGGTTTCCTAGCTTCTAGTTGGGCAGGTTCTAACAAGGTCATTGTACTAAGTTTCTCCAATACAGTTACCCTTGGAATGACCTTGTTAGCTTCAACTCAGAGGAAAATCTTGGCAAATAGTAATAACTCCATGAGCCATTTCCCAGGAAACTCTGACACACCTGTTAATGTTTTCTTGCCCTGAACCACTCATTCTATTTATATAGAAGACAACTGTCACAAAAATCCCTTCCACAGCCAGTAGAATACAAGTTTGCAGATTAATTCCTAGCTTTAGAAACTTCCCTATTAAGGGGGTGGCAGATTCTACATAAAGGTCATTTGTTGTAAACATAGTATGTTGCAAGCACACTGAGTTTTAAATGCTCAATATTGCTTCATGCATCACTTATCCCATGCCATGCTGTTCCCTAGGTACTAGTTCTATTCATCCTATCCAAGGCTTAGGACCAGAGGAACAAGTTCGGTGGAGAATGAAAAGCATGTTGTCTTTGCCACAGTGGAAGGACTGTGTGGCCTTGAAAATGTCACCTCACCTCTCTGGGCTTTAGGTTCCCTAACTAGGAAATGCATCTTTTTAATGACTACCATCTCCAACAGTACCTACTTCTATAATGTGAATCAGGAACAGATAAGATTGAAAAGGTGATGGAGGCTGGTGGGTGAGTAGCAGCTGTGGGTAGTTGAAGGAGGATTTTGAATGAAAAGCTGAAGAGCTTAGATTTTCTACAACACAGCAATCAATTTAGGTTGCTGAGCAGCTGGACAAAGCGATGACAGTAATGTGAGAATCTGATCAATCTGACAAGTATGTAGGATGCTCTGGAGTGGATTTGAGGATGTCACAAATATACAATAGTATCAAAGTCAAGGCAGACATCTCGTTATTTTTGCCTCCCAGAAGCTAAAAGATTCCACTTCTGTTCTATTGAAAAGAACCAATTAAATTAAAAAGTGTAAGCCTAAGAAAAATTTAGGTCTTAACTTACTTCCCATTAATCATCTACACCCATATCTCCTACATGAGTAGAGGCCTTTAAAGTTTTTAAACAATTTTTACGGGTGCTACCTCATTTCATCCCCTCAGACACCAAGTATTTTCCCACAACGGGAACAGTCCTAAACCAAGACCAACAAGCAACTGGCCCCACACTTTTAGGGAAACTGGCCACATTAGCATTTCAATATGGAAAGGTTTGCTCTTTTGATGGCTACTCAGAGAAGATACTCTTGGATTGAGGGTCATGACTAATGAATGAAACATGAAATTCCATCTCCTGGAGTCAGCTGAATGGCAAACGTGTTTCTGACCTGGACATCCTCATGAGTGTGCATTTATTCAGTTTTGCTCCCCAAACTTTTGGGAGATGAGAGACCATCCTACAACCAAGTGCTCTTTAGGACCATTATTCTCTCATCTAAAGGTAGATTAGACATCTGTCATATGGGAGCAATCCACAGGCAAGGAAATAGGTTTTATGCCACTGCATCGACGGACCTGGAGAGCATTACACTAAGTGAAATAAGCCAGTCAGAGAAAGACAAGTACCACATGACTTCACTTACATGTGGAATCTAATGAACAAAATAAACTAACAAACAACATAGAAACAGACTGATAGATACAGAGAATAGCCTGACAGTTGTCAGAGGGAAAGGGTTTTGGGGGACTGGGTGAAAAAGATGAAGAGATTAAGCAAAACAAACAAACCTCATAGACACAGACAACAGCATGGTGATTACCAGAGGGAAAAAAGGGTGGGAGGAGGTAGAAAGGGTAAAGAGGGAATGGAAGGAGATTTGACTTTGGGTTGTGAACATATGATACAATACACAGATGATGTATTATAGAATTGTACACTTAAAAACTGTAATTTTATTAACCAATGTCATCCCAATAAATTCAACAAAAATTTTTTTGAATAGGTTTTAAATGACCTGATAATCCCCACTGATAAGTAGTGCCTAAAGTTCTCTGTTGACCAAGAAGGACCCCGAGACTGAGTTATCTATTATTCATGTATGCCATTGATACAGAAATGGAATAAATTGTGCCACAGGTCCTCCTTTTTGCTATGTCTGCCTTATAACTTTACATTTAGGACTTAAAGCCCCCACTCAAGGATTTATCTTTACCAAGGTGGTTTCTGATTTGCCAAGTCATTAAGTTAGCGCAATGACTAGTTACTGCTATTTTACCTTTAGCACAGCCTTCAGCAGGTCTCTAGGGCATCAAATGTCTGGAAGGCCATCTCTCTCCTGGATTATATGAGGTTCCTTTGTTATCTATGATGGAGTTTGACTGGCAAATCATCATTTGTTTTTCAGCATGGTATATACATCTTTTTCCTAAAGCAAGGTAATCCTAATTTTGACGGGGAACAAATTATTTCTTTAGGGAGCATCATGAGGACTCTTTCGTAAGTTGTTCTTTAGATGCCAATAAGATATGGCCTCAACATTAAAGTTCAAGGCAAGGGATCAGTCTTCTAAATGGGTATCTGGATAAAGCACTAAAGTTTGTTCCCAGATTCCCTGGATCCTGGGCCAATTTCCAAACGCATGGGAGGAATCTATTAGATTGTTGGATAAAGTTTCAGGCAGTCTCTAAAATGTGCAACTTTTGACTCATTCACCTTGAGGTAAATTTTGTCAAAGTCCTTTAGATCACCAATGTCCCTGCAAATGTACAAAATATCAATATGAATTATCTTGATTTAAGTTGTAATTTCTCCATGAGGGATATTAATTTGTAATTTTGTTTTTCCATTGTATTTCCATTGTAGTACTCATCTTAACTTAAAAGAATATCTGTCTTTAGGCCAACTCTTGGCTTCCATCATACTGACCTCAAGTTGTCCCTGCAAGACACGATTGGGATCAGGATAATTTCTGTTTTGCCTCCCCACAAAACACTGGTATCCTCATATCTTCTTAGTGATTCTTTCCTATGTTTAACCCTGGTTTCCTCATCTTAATTTTTCTTTTATTTATTCAAAATTGCTCTGCAACCTGAACTCACCTTCATAATTCTGAGTCTACACAATTATGGAGGACTATAATTACTTCCTAATGCTAAATAAAGTATCATTTTGCAGCCTTTTAAAAAAATTGACATAATGTCTACTGCTTACCTTGTTGAACAATTATTTCTACTATTTCCACATCTTCATAACCCTTAAAAGTGAGAGGGAGTCTGAGTGCAGAGCAGCTGGCACAGATAGTAGATCCCTGGCTAAAGGGGACACAGAGCTGCTTAGAGACACTTGAGGAGAGACTGGAGATGGAGGCACTGGGGAAAGAACTGAGGGAATAGCCTGGTGATCCCGGTACTGACTCCTCCCTCATTCTGCAGTCTCCATCTTGCTCAGGCAGGCCAAGCCCCGGAGTGGCAGCAGTGTGAAAGGAAACAATAGCCCTGCCCTCAGGAAGTTCTACCCCGGCCAGCAGTTGTACACAGGCCTGGGCATTGAGTACCAAGTGCCAATCACAGATAGAAGATTCCTGGCTAAAGGGGACACAGAGTGGTCTAGAGATTGCTTGAGAAGAGAATGGAGATGGAAGTGTTGGGGAGAGAACTGAGGCAGTAGCCAGGGGGATCTCAGTGCTGACTCCTCCCCTACTCCTCAGCTTCCACCTTGCTCAGGCAGACCACTCCCCTGAGTGGCAGCAGCCTGAAAGGACACAATAACCCCACCCTCAGGAGGCAACACTCCACCCAGTGGTGCCTAAGCCTGATGTCTGAGGGCAGAGTGACTACATTAACAATTGCAGGAGACAGACACAGACAGAAGATTCCAGGAAAACTTGAACAGACTGCCTAAGGTCAGACAGGGTCAACATCTCACGTCATCAGAGGCAGACTCAGAAAGGGGAGGGAGGAGACCTTCTTCTGTGGTAGAACTACTACCATAGAAGTTCACACCACAAAATCAGGATATCAAGGTAGATCAATTTAAGAAGCCAAAGCAAAAAAGAAGAGTCTCACAAATAATAGGAAGACCAAGAAACACTCACCAATCGAGGGGAAAGGAGGAATCTCCACAGAGAGAACTAAATGAAATAGAGGCAAGTAAACTATCAGATACTGAATTCAAAACAATGGTTCCAAGGAAGCTCAACGAGCTCAGCGAGCTCAGCAAGCTCAAAGAGAATTATGAAAAATGACAGGGAAACTATGAGGAACTTACTGCAAACTATATCAATACGAAAAAGGACATAGAGACGAGAGGAAATGAATACAATTTCTGAGTTGAAGAACACAGTAGAAGGAATCAAAAGCAGGCTGGATAAAACAGAGGATCGAATCAGCGAGCTGGAACAAGGAAAAACAAACTCCCAGAAAGAGCAAGAAATGAAAAAAAGACTTAAAAAGAATGAAGAGGCATTGAGGGTAATGCAGGACAACCTGAAATGTAGTAATATCTGTGTAATAGGAATACCAGAAGGAGAAGAAGAGGAGCAAGGGATAGAGGACCTATTTGAAAAAGTAATGATGGAAAACTTCCCTAACTGGAGGACAGAAAAAGTCACACAAATCCAGGAAGCACAGAGGGTCCCATTCAAGAGGAACCCTATAAGGCCCACTCCAAGACACATCATCATTAAAACGGCAAAGAGCAAAGACAAAGAAAGAATCCTAAAGGCAGCAAGGGAGAAACAGGTAGTAACATAGAAGGGAGCCCTGATACAGCTAGCAGCTAACTTCTCAACAAAAACACTACAACCAGACAGGAATGGCGAGAAATATTCCAAGTCATGAAAAGCAAACGCCTGTAACCAAGACTGCTCCACCCAGCAAGGCTCTCAACTAAAATGAAAGGCAAAATAAGGAGTTTCCCAGACAAAAGAAGGCTAAAAGAATACATCTCCACCAAACCATTACTACAAGATATGCTAAAGGGACTGCTTTAAGAAGATGAAGAAAAAGAGTGAGAAAGAGAAGAACACAGGTACAAAGGGAAAAAAATGAATACCTATCAATTATAATTTTAAATGTAAATGGACTACATGCCCTATCAAAAGACACAGGATAGCTGAATGGATAAGAAAACATGACCCACACTTATGCTGCCTATAAGAGACCCACCTCAGAACAAAGGACCTACATAGAATGAAAGTAATGGGATGGGAAAAAATATTCCAAGCAAATGTACACAGATAAAAAGCAGGGGTAGCAATACTCATATGAGACAAAATAGATTTCAAAACAAAGGCCATAAAGAGAGACCAGGAAGGACACTTTATAATACTCAGAGGAAGAACCCATCAAAAAGACATAAACATTGTAAACCTATATGCACCCAACATAGGAGCACCCAAATATATAAGGAAAATCTTGGAGGACTTCCAGAAAGATATAGACTGCAACACACTGATAGTAGGGGATTTTAACACCCCACTCTCAAAAATGGATAGATCTTCCAAACAAAACATCAACAAGGATATTGTGGAACTGAACCACGCATTAGATCAAATGGACTTAACTGGCATATACAGACACTTTCATCACAAAGAAGCAAAATATACATTTTTTTCAAATGCACATGGAATATTTTCAAAGATAGGCTACATGATAGGACATAAAACAAGCCTCAACAAATTCAGGAAAACTGAAATAATTTACAAGCATTTTTCTCGGACCACAAGGGCTTGAAATTGTAAACCAACCTCAAGGAAAAAACCTCAAAAGCATTCAAACTCATGGAGACTGAATAGCACACTATTAAACAATGAATGGGTTAATAATGAGATAAGAGAAGAAATAGAAAAAGGTTCTGGAAACCAATGAAAATGAACACACAATCCAAAACCTATGGAACACAGCAAAGGCAGTCCTGAGAGGGAAGTTCATAGCAACACAGGCCTACCTAAAAAGATAGAAACATTTCAAATAAATGACCTATCCCTACAACTTCATGAACGGGAGAAACAACAAACAAATCCCAGAGCAAATAGAAGGAAGGAAATAATCCAAATCAGAGCAGAAATGAATGACATAGAGACTAAAAGAACAATTCAAAGGATCAACCAATCCAGGAGCTGGTTCTTGAAAAGGTAAACAAAAACGACAAGCCTTTAAGCAGACAGACTCATCAAGAAAAAAGGGGAGAGGACCCAAATAAATAATATGAGAAATGAAAGAGGAGAAATAACAACTGATACCAGAGAGATACAAAGGAATGTAAGAAATTACTATGAGCAATTATATGCCAAGAAATTTGAAAACCTCAATGAAATGGACAAATTTCTAGAAAAGTATAACCTTCCAACACTGAATGGAGCAGTAGCAGAAAGCCTGAACAGACCCGTAACAGCTGGTGAAACAGAAGTAGTCATCAAAACATTCACGGCACACAAAAGCCATGGACTGGACAGTTTCACAGGAGAATTTTACAAAACATTTAAGGAAGAGCTAACCCCTGTCCTTCTCACACTATTCAAAAAAATCCAAGAAGAGGGAAGACTCCCTAACTCTTTTTATGAGGCCAGCATCATCCTAATCCCAAAATCAGATAAAGACACATGAAAGAAAGAAAACTACAAGCCAATACCACTGATGAACAGAGATGCTAAAATCCTCAAAAAAATATTGGCAAACCACATCCAGCAATACATTAAAAGGGTCATCCACCATGATCAAGGGGGATTCATCCCAGGGATGCAAGGATGGTTCAGTATTTGCAAATCAATAAATGTAACACATCACATAAACAAAAGGAAAGACAAAAACCACATGATCACCGTGATAGATGCAGAAAAAGCATTCGATAAGGTACAGCACACATTTATGATAAAACACTTAGCAAAATGGGAATAAAGGGGGCATAACCCAACATAATAAAGGCCATATATGAAAAACCTACAGCCAACCTCATACTCAACGGGCAAAAAATAACTTTCCTACTAAGTTCGGGAACAAAACAAGGATGTGTGCTTTTACCACTTCTATTCAACATAGTATTGGAAGTACTAGGCACAGTGGTAAGACAAGGAAAAGAAATGAAAGGCATCCAAATTGGAAACGAGGAAGTAAAATTATCATTGTTTGCAGATGACATGAGAGTGTTCATAGAAAACCGACAGACTCCGCCAAAAAACTACTTGACCTAATAAATGAATTTGGCAAAAGAGCAGGATATAAAGTCAATATTCAGAAACTAAAGACATTTTTGTACGCAAACATTGAAATGTCAGAAGCAGAAATCGGGAAAACAATCCCATTTGATATAGCAACAAGAAAAATAAAGTACCTAGGGATAAACCTAACCAAGGAGGTAAAAGACCTGTACTCAGCAAGCTACACAACACTGAAGAAAGAAATTAAGGAAGACACAAATAAATGGAAGCATATACTGTGTTCATGGATTGGAAGAAATAGCATCATTCAGTGTCCGTACTATCCAAAGCAATTTATACATTCAACACAATCCCTATTAAAATACCAATGACGTAGTTCATACACATAGAACAGACATTTCAAATATTTATATGGAACCATAAACAACCCCGAATTGCCACAGGAAATTTGAGAAAGAAAAACAAAGCAGAAGTGATCACAGTACCAGACATAAAACTATATTATGAGGCCACTGTACTCAAAAGAGTCTGGTATGGCACAAGAACAGACACATAGATCAATGGAACAGAATAGAGAGCCCAGAAATAAACCCATGTCTCTATGGTCAATTAATATTTGACAAAGTGGGCAGAAGCATAAATTGGAGTAAAAAATAGCCTCTTCAACAAATGGTGTTGGGAGAGCTGGACAGTTACATGTAAAAAATTGCTATTTTACCACCGACACCATACACAAAAATAAACTCAAGATGGATAAAAGACTTAAATATTTAAGTCACGACACCATAAAAGTCCTAAAGGAGAACATAGGCAGGAAACTCTCAGATATCCCACGCAGCCACATTTTCACCAATATGTCCTCTAATGCAAGGAACATAAAGGAAAGAATAAACTAGTGGGACCTCATCAAAATAAGAAGCATCTGCATGGCTGAAGAAAACATCAGCAAAATGAAAAGGGAACCAACTGTATGGGAAAATATATTTGGCAATGATACATCAGACAGGGGTTTGATTTCCAAAATATATAAAGAACTCACATGACTCCACTCCAAGAAGACAAATGATCCAAAAAAAAATGGACAAAGGACTGCACAGACACTTCTCCAAGGAAGAGATACAGAGCGTCCAGAAACATATGAAAGGATGCTGAGCATCACTAGCCATCAGAGTAATACAAATTAAAGCCACAATGAGATACCACTTCATACCAGTCAGAATGGCCATCATAAAGAGATCAGCAAACAATGGGTGCTGGTGAGGCTGTGGAGAAAAGGGAACCCTAGTACACTGTTGGTGGGAATGCAGACTGGTGCAGCCACTGTGGAAAACAGTTTGGAATTTCCTCAAAAAGCTAAAAATGGAACTGGATTTTGACCCAGTGATTCCGCTGCTGGGACTATACCCTAAGAATCCCAAAACACCAATTCAAAAGAACCATTGCACCTCAATGTTCATAGCTCTACAATTTACAATAGCCAAGTGCTGGAGGCAACCTAAGCGCCCATCAGTAAATGAGTGGATCAAAAAACTACATTTACACAGCGGAATACTACGCAGCAGAAAGAGCTACTACCCTTCAAGACAGCATTGATGGAACTGAAGAGCATTATGATAAGTGAAATAAGCCAGGGGGTGAAAGACAAATACCATATGATCTCACCTATAAGTGGAACCTAACCAACAAAACAAACAAGCAAGGAAAATATAACCAGCAACATTGAAAGAAAAAAAGACACCAACAGAAGCCAGGGGGTAGGGGTCAAGGAGCATGTATAAAAGACCTATGGACAAAACCAGAGTGGAAAAGGACTGAGGGAGGTGGGGGAGGGGAGCAGGGGAAAGTGGTGGTGGGAAGGTGGAGACAAATGTATTTGAATAATAAAAAAATTTTTAATAAATAATGTTGAAAGGAAAAAAAGGGAGTCAACATCTCAACTCTGTCCTGTAATCCCACTCTCTCTCAGATGCTTCAGTCATCCTTAGAGTTAGTGATCAATTTCTTGCAGATAATCCTTGTTCTCTTGATATAACTCCAGATTTCCTTTTAGGCACTGGCCTTGCACCTACTGCTGCTTTTCGGGTGTGGCAAATATCTTATTGAAACTTATTAACTAAATAGACCTACAGTTGCCAAGGTAACTGTAGTTTTGGTCTTCCCAGTGTGCTCTCCCAGCACTTCACCTTTTAAAAAATTTTTGTAATTCCTTTGTCTTGCGGGAACATTTTTCTATTCACTGGAGTGGGTGCACAAGATGGGTATGGCTAAGCATTTCATTCTCAAGTTTAGCTATCCCTTGAGTTTATATACATATATATATATGTATATCTTCATTTTCTGGGTATTTATCATATGCTACCTTGGATCAGTACTGATCTGTAATCTAGTCTATATTTTATCCCTTCCTAGCCAGTTTACAAATTATTAAGGGCAGTGCTCATGTCTTGTTTTATTTTTTGATCCACTCTCATTAAGAACAATACTTTGTATATAACAGGTGTGTTCATTAATTCCACTCCAATTGCATCAATACTTCACATCTGGTGGGACTCTATGTACATCTTACCTTTAAAAAAATCTTATTTATCAGATGGCATAAACACTTCTGTATTCAAAGAAATGTTTTCCAAGGCATCTATTTATTTTATACAATTATGAAACACTAATCTGTATAAGACATAAAGGGAGCAAATAGACCAATGAGAAAAGAATGCCCATTAAAAATTTTTTTTAAAAAGGGTATCACATTATAGACTACTCTCATTTTTTTTTAAATTTTTATTTTTTCCAATACATTTGTCTCTGCCTACCCCCCACCAATTTCCCTTGCTTTTCTGAGACTTCACTTACCTGCTCAGAGCATACCATCATGTATTTTAAAAACATTATTCCAAGAACACAATGGAATGCCATATACCTGTGGCTGTATTTGTATCAGTGAATGTATTTGATCAATTTGATCAAAATTGAGGCAGGAAAGCTAATTAGAGTTCTTTTTGCCATCATTTAAAAATCCGTAAAATGGGAACACAGTGACCTGTCTTGTCTACCTCACATTTCAGTACATGTCTACCTCATGTTTCAGTACATGTCTAATACGCTAATGTTCATTATAGATTATTAAGCATTATATGAAAGGTAAGACCCTGGAGTTGCCTCTTGGACAAAGTTTAGGTTCTAAAAACAGCATTCTTAGGTGCAAATCACATTCATCCAAAATTATCCTTTAAGGGACCTGAAATGTCAATAAATTCAGTTCAGCTTGTTTTTCTTCCAGTACGGGAACATATCACTGTTTCTTTGGTTGAACACTAGGTGAAGAACTGTATTTAACTGGCATTAATGGTTCATTATAAAAAATGTGCCAGTATTTTAAAAAACTATCAAAGTACCCTCAGTTCTCTGAAATGCTCAAATAAGAAAGGCACAGAAATGAAGTGAGGGAACAGGAGGTTTACTTCTCATACTTTATTCTTTATGAACTAAAACCATAATTATGAATTTATTACTAATGGTGTTATAATCTACATTTCAATAGCTCCTGTCTTTGCCTTCTGGTGCAGGACCTCCAGCTCCTTGCAAAACCCCATAATTTCTAAGAGTCTTTAGACAGTATTTTACATGGGCTCAAGAACAAGTCTTTCTGTGGATGTCAGCTGTTTATGTTATTGCTGTCTTGGAACATTTCTGGTGCCCATCGTTGCACAGTAAGCCAGGTCACCACTACTTTTTACTACAAATTTTCATGACTTCCATTGTGGCCCTCAAGGAATCGAAATGCTTCTGTTTTCTGGAATCTCCAATACTAAAAAATTATGTCGTATTTCCTACAGAAGTAGAAACAAGTCCCATTTTTGGATTATATTTTGTGATGTAATGAAGATTTTAGGACACTCCTAATTCTGTTTATGGTGCTTTCCAAGGGGAGCCCATGAGGCTACATTAGAGTATGAATCTTCAAGATAGGTAAGGCAATGTCACCTCAGTCCAAGAGTGATATACAAAATAGGTGAAGAGCTGCCATGACCTGGGCCAATCACAACACTGGCTGGTGCATTTTAGGAGTGAATATTGACTAAAAAGTACCCAGGGCAAACCCCTTCCTCAATGGTACCCACACTTCTTCAAAGTCTTTCTGCCAAAAGCCTTATGTAATCACCTCTTGGAACTCTAAGCCCACCAATTTGCCAGATATTCCAAGACATGTTTGAACCCCAGTGGTGGACAGAGCTTCATACCAAGCTGTGATTGTGTTATATTTGAATGCATCTAATTAAAAAATTTGATACCCAAATTATATTGTAGCAATAATGGGAAAAATTTAAATGTAATAAAAAGCATTAAGAAATCCAACAAATGAATAAAACAGCTGTTTATATTTGTGGACATTTCCTCTGAGTCCTTGTCCACATGCATTTTATAAAGTTGTAATTCTAACGGTTATAACTAGGTTTTTACTTTTTCAGTTGCAATCAGATTGCTAATTTTCCACATTTACTGTTCCTACTATGTGCCCAGTATCAACTGAGATCAAGAGAAACACTTTACATCTCCATCTAATTCTCTTTAAGCAGGAAGGAAATTAGATATAAAGGCAAACATTGTGTGTGTTCTCTTTTAGCGACTCCAGTTCATTTCCCTGCCCCCACCCCCCACCCAACGGTTTCTCTGGTGCCTAGAAGTACTTCAATTTAACTCCTTTAATGCTAAATTAAAAGTTTAACCTGCAGATAATAGTTTACTTACTTAGAATTCCAGCTGACTTGGCTCTGTAAGAGATTTATTTTTAATACTAAAAGGGCCCAAAACCCTTAACCTTGAAAATATTTTAAAATGCAGATGAACAGACCATAGTTAGGTTTTAAAACATATACAGCAGTTTTCTCAATTTGCTAGAGGCAAGCATGTTTTCTACCATATCTGGCACAAATCTAGGCACACAGTAAATACATAATAAGCGCTTCTTAGTGGAATTAGGATTATGTCTTTTCATGTGTTCTCCAACACAGACCAATAAAATGAAACTTACAGAATCACAGCAAAAGCATTTTATGATAAAAAAACAGAATAATTGGGTCACTTTTGACAAGAAGACTAAATGTGAAAACTGTATTCAAATTGTCAAAAAATGGTTAGAGAAAGTAGAAGAGTATATACACAGAGGAGGATGTGCTCAGTTGTCTCAGGCATGTTAAGGCCTTGAAAAGAAAAAAAAAATCTGAGTATTTTCCTGACTCTTGAATGTTCCTAAAATTAGAGAAATAAATTGTCCTAAATTATAATTTTTATCTTCAAGTACTGGACATTACTAATGGATATGCAATACAAATTATAAAAATAATAAACAGGTGTGAAGTATTAATGGGTTTATAAAACTGAGCTATAAACCCTCTCCCACAAGAATCCTTTCTGATCTGATATCTGGCACTTCCTACTACTGTCTGATCTGGGTGCTACAAAAGAACAGAACACACATTCCTCAGGACTTTGTGCATTCTCTCCCATTCCCTTTCAGAATTCCATCACACAGGGCACAGAAATGAAATCAGCGCAATGACCACAATCCAAATGAAACTGTGGCCTGCCTGAGGGAGACCTGTACTCTCTGCAATCTGGAATTTCTTCTTGGATAATCCACAGGAGATCTTAATTTTTTTTCAAGTCTTTTCCTCCTCCAAATCAAGATATTCAAGAGCCAAGAAATAGAATGCCAGTTTTCTTTCACATTCACATTCCTTGTCAACATGATGTAGGTTAAAGACCTAAAGACTTTTGTACTATTCTGAGATATGTGAGTCCTACTTCCATGTAAAGAAGAAAATATGACTATTTCTGATTTACTGCTGGCTAATGAGTTCCTAAAGTATTTGTTCCATTGAGAATTTCTCAGGCCTATATTAGTTACATGTTAATGCACATAAAACAAGGCTGAATGACCCAGAATTTATTGTTATAAAATATGCTTAACTCAAAGTACACTGACGTATTGTTTTCAACACATACTTATTTTCAATTCATGTGAATTCATTTATTCAATATGAAAATATTTACACCCTTGTTTTAAAAAGCTCATTTCAAAAATGTGAAAAGCCATAATAGAAAAAAAAGTAAAAGAAATAAAATTGAAAGTTTGAAATACTCTCATCAGTAATAATACTATATTAACCTCACCTTTATATGCACTTAGAAACAAAAATGTGATAAGCATAAAAAACAGGATTCATCAAGGGTTTGTATGAATAGTATTTAGATAGTATGCTCTTTTAGGTGTTAAAATTAGAGTAATTAAATGTTCTGTCAAAGGCTTGATACGAAACTTTTAATACAACCAAATTTCACTTTATATAAGCAGTTTCTAACACCGCTCCTCTTCTTTTTGGGTAGTCATTCATTAATTTCCCATTAGGGCACACCTAATTGGTTATAAGAAGCATGACCAAGTATGCTGTGTTGTGTTACCCTGGGCACATTTTCAGCAACAGGAAAAAACACAGAGTGTATGTTACCTCAGAGGTTTTTCTGGGGATTCAGAACAAGTCATCTCAAGATGCGCTTCTGTAGTGCGCAGATTTGACCTAAAGGCAATTTTTGCTTCAGGCTCAAGAAACTTCTGCCCTTCCATTTAGCTAACTTAAAAGAACTTGAATTAGGGAACTCACCAATAATGAGATTTTCAGCAATAATCTTTTTGACCTACCTATATGGCAGGGCAAAGTTTTACTTACTAAATATCTGCTCTTCTTATCATCCTCCAATGACACTTTGAAGCCCCCAATCTGCATTACCTCATCCCTAGCTCAGAAAGTCTTCTATTACAAGACCCCCTTTCTACATGTGAACCTCTCCTGCAGGTGGAGTTTCTGACTTTCTCATTTATGTGGGAGTCCTATACATATATTATGTATTAAATTTCATTATTTTTCTCTTGCTAATCTGTTTTATGTCTATTTGATTATTAAACTAGCCAGAAAAACCTTGAGGGTAGGGGGCAATTAAACATGCCAATACATTAACAAAATTATTCTAATAGTCTTCCTTTTCTATCTTGATCCAAATGTACATATATTTTACAGATTTGGAAAATATACAATCTGAAGTTCTATATTACTAAATTAGCATTATTTGAGTTGCTATTAGTTCTTGTATTTATTATTTTTAGTCTGCAACCTTGTTCTCTCCCACAGTTTCCTACAGTGACAATATCTTTTATCTACTGAAATACCTCCCATAATTCTCCACTGTCTCTAAGACCAAACACAGATTTCTTGGTGAAACATTCAAAGCTCTGTCAGATCTGGCCCCACGCTACTTTTTAAACCTTGTCTTCCATTGGTTTCCTTTATCAGCTTTTGTTCTAGCCCAACTGGTTTTCCTGAAACTAGATGAACAGACTCACACTATTCTTAATTGCTCTGACAGCTCCACCCACATAAGAGTTGCTGAGTGGGGGTTTGTCTGATGGGTTAGAAATAAAGCGGTGGAAAGTAATTTACTTCCTTTCTGCTTTCTTCATCTCCAAATCCTAGTACTTATCTTTTAAGATCTACTTCAGCATCCTCTATCCACCTATCCTAAATAGGAAGGACAGCAGAAGCAATTAATTCGAGCATGAATACAATCATATTATATCCTGCCTCAAAATTTGTTTATGGATTCAAAATGTGATTTTTAAAATAATTATTTAAGTTTTCATGGGGTTATTTTCCCAAAGGATATATATATCAGATAGATGTCTTGAACATAGTATGTACTCAACAAATATTGGCTAGTGTTATTAATTTAACTCATATTACAAAGGATCATAAATAAAAATGTTACTGTTGGAAAGCTTTACTAAAAAATTTGGAGTTTTAGTTAAGAATTCCATGTAATCAGAATCTATCTAAGGAGTATGTGAACCACAGTATTAAAATGAATAATTTGGGGGGACAATTTCCTTTAAAACTGAACAGAAATTTATTATTAAAAAAATTAAAAATATTTAAAGTATTTTCATCTATAATTAAACATGCCAATATATTAACAAAATTACTCTAATTTCTGTCTTCCTTTCCTAACTTGATCCAAATGTACATATATTTTACAGATTTGGAAATACACAATCTTAAGTTCAATATTACCCAATTAGCATTATTTCTGTTGCTATTAGTCTTTGTATTTATTATTTTTACTGGTTGCATAATATGGACTTAATATAATTTACTTAACTATATGTCTGTTGTTTAATACTGTTCTCCTTTATCTTCTCTAGGTCCAGATCTTATATGGTACTTAATTTCAAACTATCTCCAGCTCTCTGAATACTTTGTTACATACATTTCTGATATTTATAACCTCTTTTCTTTGCCAGGAATGTTCTTCCCTTCACGCATCTGGAAAATTAATCTTTGTTTAAAATAGTGGCCTATGAAATTTTTTTTTTTAATTTTATACCCTATTAGTAAAATTTTTTTCACCCTCTAGCTCCAATATATGCTGCATATTTATTTATAAAATATCTACTCTCGAACGAGTATGATATGCACGAGACATACACAGAAATAAAAGTATAATATTTTATAAATAATTTTAAGGCCCCCATATTTTTTTATTTGCTACCCCTGCCCCGGTATTAATAGTTACAGACTCACAGACTTTAAATATTTTGGTAATTGTGAAGACTTCACACTGGCATTGGCTACCTCTCAATATTTAAATGTAGGGTAAGCTTTGGCTTTAATAATAGGGAATGATGAGTTTGTATATCAAAAATTCTTGAGAACTTCAAATTTTTCATACCCACTTCTTGTTAAATTAATTAGCTCATCATTGTTTTTAGCTAGTGATGTGATTGATGAAGAGTTTCTACTAAGAACAGGAGAATGTCAGTTTTGCTATTTTCTATTTGTTTACTTTCTCTTGCACTGTTAGTAAAACCTGTAACCTATACTTTATTGGCAGGATCAAATCAAATGATATGACTGGAAATCCACTTAATTAAGCACAAGTAAAGTGCTATGTTTTGCTGAAAATTAAAAAAAGCAGGAGGGCATCTTGTATTCACAAACCCTTTAGGCTATAGAGATTTAGGATAGCTGTATTGTGGACCATAGGACACCTTTTCCTTTGATGTAGGAACTGAGGAAGGATGCCAGTGTCTACTAGTAAATTAACCATTGTAAGGTAAGTTCTTATTTTTTAAGATAAAAATAAATTCTAATAGTTCTAGAACTCCAGATGATCATCCTGGACAATCTGCGGGCATATACGGTATAACCTCTGTTCTTGAACTTAATTCATTCCAGGAAACAGTTCGAGTAGCAATTTTCAAAAAAAAGTATCTCCTTTGTTTCTTATTTGAGAGATGCATTATACAGGTATCAGCATGAAAGTGCTGCCAGGTAGAGAATTGAGGCCCGAAGTTTTGTTAGACAATTGAGACATTTTTCCCCGAGGACAAATTGGTTGAGAATCAAATTGTTCGAGAACCAAGATGGTCAAGAACCGGGGTTTGATTATACATTAAACCTGGAGACCAGCAGTTCAAATACAACTCATAAAATGATCTCTGGGACACTTCTCCTCTGGGCTTTTCCAAAGCTCCCCAGATGACATTATGGTGTTGTCTCTTTACATGTCTCTACTCTATGAGAGCTCCTCTAAGATTGGAGCAAGACAATAGTTATCTTTGAATGGCTTTTAGTCATCTTTGCACTTCTGTATTTCTATGGCCTGGCACAGTGTCCTACAAGGAAATCAGGAGATGAATAAATGCTCACTAAATGGACAAGTCAAGTTTCTTTTGGATGATTTTTGAAGGAGAAATTTCAAGTGCTAGGGTACAAAAGTTACACGTTTGAACACCATATCATAGCTGTGTAAACTTGAGCAACTTCTTTTGTTTCTCAGTTTACTCATCAGTAAAATAGAAAAATTGTACCTTAAATATAGGGGGGTTATATACCCCAAATACCTAGCACAGTGCCTGGGTGAGTTAACTTCTATTATTGATCAATGGGTACAATTCTTATTTTAAATTTAACCTTTATTGTATTTTTTCCATTAGCATTTAGTCCTCTTATACCACTCTTCCCTCAGCAATCAACACACTGTTGTCCATGTCTATGAGTTTTTTCCTTTTTGTTCAATCCTTCCACCGCCTAACTTACTGCCATGCCCCCACTTCCCCAACCCCCCCTTTCAGAGGTCATCTGCTCTCTGAGTCTGTCTTTGTTTTGCGTGTTAGTTCCGTTTGTTCATTAGATTCCACATATAAATGAAATCATATGGTATTTGTCTTTCTCTGACTGGCTTATTTCACTTAGCATAATGTTCTCCCAGTCTATCCATACCATTGCAAAAGCTAAAAACTTTCTTCCTTTTTTTAGTTGCCATTTATGCCCCAAAAGATTGTACTGTGTGGGAGGACTAATGGTCCACTCTGTAAATGTCCCATAGTTGTTTTATCTATTCGTCTATTGATGGACATATCTTGGTGATTGTAAATAACGCTGCATGGAACATAACTGTGCTTATGTTCTTTTGAATTAGTGTTTTGGGTTCCTTCAGATATATTCTCTGAAATGGGATTGCTGGGTCAAAATTATTGGATATGTATCTCCCCAGGCGAAGGAAACAAAAAGAAAAAAAAAATGGGACTATATCAAACTAAAAAGTTGTCGCACAGTAAAGGAAATAATCAACAAAATAAAAAGACAGTCCACAGGATGGGAGAACATATTCGCCGACACAGCTGATGAGTTAATATCCAAAATATATAAAGTTGTTATAAAACTCAACACCAAAAAAAGAACCTCTCCCCCCCTCAAACCACCCATTTAAAAAAATGGGCAAAGGACCTGAATAGACACTTCTCCATAGAGGACATAGAGATGACCAACAGTCATATTAAAAGATGCTAAATGTCACTAATCATCAGAGAAATACAAATTAAAACCACAATGAGATATCATCTCACACTTGTCAGAATGGCTATCATCAAAAATCAACAAGTGTTGGCAAGGATGTGGAGAAAGGGGAACCTTTTTTGCACTGTTGGTTGGAATGCAGATTGGTGCAGCCACTGTGGAAGGCCCTATGGAGGTACCTCAAAAAATTAAAAAATTATAAATTCATCAATGGATATAATTTTTAAAATGGCTCTTGACACCACTGCCAAATTAAATATTAAACCCTTGCTGAAGATTTCTACTAGTTAATAGGCCACTTCGTCTCCCTTAACTTGATGTAATTTGACCCATTTATATGGTATACTATCAGTAACAACACACCTCTTTTTTGGCATCAAAGCCTATGTAGGGAGGAGGAAATTTCTGCCATGGCTTCAGAACTTGTAAAGATGCTGTTTTTCTAGTTCTCCCTTCTATGTGGCCCTGCAATTGCCTCTAAAAGTGCCTGTATAGTTTCAAGTTGTTGACAAAGGGTGCCTCTGTAAGTGTCAGTTAACTCCTAATCAAATTCAGCAGTTTTACAATGCTACCTCTTTTCTTCGGTTCTTCTGCAGTTTTACTTTTGTTTTCTTCGTGTTTTGTTTCTTTTATAAAGGTAGAAAATAAAGACAATGCTTTAAGACAATAAAGATCATCAAAATGCCATCAAAATTAGTATTTCTAGACACAGGTGTGTGTGTGTGTGTGCAAGCACACACATATATATTTTATATATTGCTTTTTGATGGAGGGCAGTTATTTAGTAGAAAGAGGCTAAATTCAAGTAGACTCAGATGTAAATCCCATCCCAGCTCTGCCATTTACTAATTGTGTGACCTTGAACAATTACTTACTGCTCACTTTTTCCATCTACTAAAAAATGTGCTAATAATACTTCTCTTTCAGGGTTTTGGGGAGGATTGAAAAGGCACTGAATAAAATTTATTTTCCCTACTTTTTAATCTTCATGTTGACCTTGATACTAGAGGGCTTTCCTAGGGTTCATTACTAAACAATTCTACCACCTCACAGTATCTGATGCAAGAATCTGGAGCAGACCATATCTTATTAAATTTTTAAGACCAGCACCCAACATTTAGGTGGTTTATAGGCTATGTAAATGCAGTCTTAGGAAGTTTGCTCATGGACTCCTGTTTTAAATGGTTGACTCTGGGTTCCTCTAAATAAACTGCACCTCTTACTTTATTTGCTATCTTCATTATTAAACCTGCCTATATTTTATTCCAATTTCAACTAAAAATGTAGCTAAGTGATTCTGAGCAAGTCACTCACTCGTGTGTAGTTTCATTTGTGAAAACAGAGTAACAGTTTAATAGTACTTTTTAAACATAATGGTACTAAGTGCAAAATGCTATACAAATACAGACATATCTCATTTCATTGCGTTTTTCTTTACTGCACTTCACAAATGCTATGTTTTGTACAAATTGAAGGCAAGACGCCCCTGCTCCCACCAAAAAGGATCAGGACTCACTTTAATGTGATGGCCTGGACCCAAACCTACAATATAGCTGAGGTATGCCTCTACTTGTTTTTACTACATAAACCAGTTCATTGTTCATTTTAATTTATAACTATTATCTTGTGGACATGCTCACCAACCTCTTATGATTTCCTAATCCACTACACACCTGCTCTGTACCATCGGTTTTCCTACATTTATATTTTTCTAATCCAAATCACTGATCTCTGCAGGGGATCACGTGATGAGCCACGGAGGAAACCAAACTAGGGACACAGTTCAAGACATAAGGTTTAGACTTTAAGATAAAGTGAGGTATACCAGGAAAGGTGAGGTCTATGTGAGCCAAGTATGAAGCAGAGGCTAAAAACAGAACCTGAATTCTGGTTATGTTCCTTTAGCTCTGTGGACTTAATAAGTTCATAAACCTTCCTTGGCTCTCAGTTTCTTCATCTGAAAAGCAGAAGTGATAACAGTACTTGTGTCATAAAATTATACTAAATTTGAGATAGCATGTGTGAAGCACTTAAGTACAGGGTCTGGCACATTGTAAACACTCAGTAAATATTAACTATTAAAATTATTATAAACCCATGAGTGGTTGACAGCAGATGGTAGAGTAAGAATTTGAAAGTTCAGAGAAACAGTCATTGAATGTTAATTTCATTACTTCTGTATTTTCTCATAAACTTCTTCCTCCTTGAGTCCTAATTCTAGACTGAAATACCCTTTTCTTCCTACAAAACTTCACTGCCTTGGTGAGATTTAAAAAACAAAACAAACAAAACAGCATCAGTTCAAAATATTTGAAGGCAGCAACAGTAAAGCTACTAATCATAACCTTACGGTAGACTATTTTTGTACTTTATTATATACAGAAGAGCCACGTTTCCAGTTTGTAAAACCTAAACCTTTGTTATTCACTTTCCTGCTGGTATAATTGGGAGTAAGAATAGGAGTAAAGAGGAAGGCAGGATTTAAAGCTTTGCCTCAAAAGCATTTTAAAGACTAGTGACAAGGGTCTTTCATAATTATAGTTTGCAAGGAGAGGCAACATTCATCTGAAAAAAGTTGCTAAGCACTGTTTGCTTTTAACATTCTTTACTCTCCTCCGTGACGTCCAAAAGCCTCATGTACTCTATTGCAAAAAACAACAGCCTTTACTGCTCTTGGGCTATAAAGCCTATGTTCAAGTTTGAGATCACAAATTGATTGCATGTTGGCCACATTTACCCCATGTTTTTAGTTTGGCCTTCAGAGTTTTGAAATACTGGTTGCCAACATTTAAAAATTGAGATGTCACACAAAAATCCAGCTTTAGAGTTTCTGTTGGGAAAAGAAAAACATAATTATCTCAGAACATTGGACCCACATTCCTGAGGGGAACAATCTGCTAGAGCTAACAGCTGCTCCCTTCAGTTACAGCATGGACACTTCAATTTGCCACATTCCCTATCATTCCCCATTGTCTTGCATTAGGCCAGTTTGCAAACCCTTACTAGACCTTTCCTGCTTCCCACCAAAGCTTACTTTGTTCTGTCCCTCATTAGTTTTTCTAATCAATAGCTAGGTCATCTAACCAGCTATAGGTATTTTTACATCTGCTTTTATAAGATAGTATCCTAATAGGAAGAGATGACTCTGCAGGTCGAAATCACAAGTACCACGGGATCACCATCAGGACGGCAACTGCCCATTCTTTTTATGCTATCCTGATGTAGCCAGACCTCGCAGTCCTCAGGCAAACCAAAGGAGTTGGTTTTCTGTAAAACAATGAGCAACCAGCCTATACCTACTCAAGTAATACTTTTATAGATTTTAGTTCCAAAGGACCAATAACTACTAAGGGATATTGATTCCCGGTTTCCTCGGAGAGTTCAGGATTTCTGACCTGACAGAATTTCCCCTCACCTGATTTCGGGGCCCGTTCTGCGCTAGGAAGTCGCGCCCCAGAAGCGCGCGTATCCAGCGTGAGCTCATTTTTCAGGGGCGTTTCCAGGAGGCCAGCCCCGCCACACGCACTAGGGGCCGTCGGCCTCACAGCTAATCAATGGTTCCCGCCGCTGGGCAGGGTGCGGCCACCCCCGGGCGCTGCTGCCTCTCTGAAAGCTTTGTTCCCACTTAAGCGGCTGAGAACTCGCTCCCTGCCGGAGAGGTGCCCTGCTATCCGTCTGGCCCTTTCGGGGAGGACTCCGGCACTCGGGACGCACTAACCGGGCGGAGGGGAGTCTTGGGCACTCAGATTTAGCCGCGCCCCTCCGGGAGCCTCCAATGGGTGGGAAAAGCCCCTAAATCCTCTTCTCGCCTGAGTGCTGTGAGCGCAGCCCCGCCGACCGCAGCAGTTTCGAACCGCCTGTGTGGAAAGCCCGCGCTCCCTATTTGCGGTTTCCACATAGCATGAGACAAGCCGCAGGAAAGCCCATCACAGTCAGCTACGACCCCAGTCGAGCTTCCCCCGACTCCTGGGACATCCGCCGGAGCCGAAGGCCAATCACACTGCAGCTAGGTCTTGCGATTGGACGGTAGTGAGTGCCGATTGGCTACCGCTAGGAGTTTCGGCCTCCCTCCCTTTCCCTTTTGCCCCAACTCCAGCTCCAAGGCTTCAGGCCAATGAGAAGGCACTTTATAGAAGCCCTCCCCTTGCTTTCCTTCTTCTTCCATCTTGGCGAGGGAGGAGACGTTCTGACTGGCCAGGCTGTCCTCGGAAGC